>NC_086194.1:46939073-49339073 GCF_035770615.1 Melospiza melodia melodia | reverse complement strand
TAATGTTGCTCTTTTAGCCATGTGTTCCTTCAGTGCTCTCTAATAGTAATCAATAAGTGCTAGCTATTCCTAAGAGAGAAGCAGCATGAAGAAAGAGGTGAAAATATCATTGTTTGCTAGCACAGAATTGCACATCACTGGACCTCTAAACATGGATCAATTATTTCTCTCTTTGTTTAATGTGAAGCTACTTCAGGTTTTCTAGAAAATAGGTTGCACTTCCTTTCCTCTTGGCTGCATAAAGTGTGTGCTGGTCTTAAGCACACTTAAGAAAAACATAGTTTTCTTTAGCCTGTTATATCTATCTCATGAGGATATCTCACCATGCATGTGAGTTATGATGCATTGCCAGTTAAAAGGCCTACTCAGAGAAATCCCAAAGAGTTTAGACATCCCGTATCTTAACCCATTTCCGCTAATATTATTCTCAGAACACGTTTGTCATAGTTTTAAGATATACATTTTCTAAAAATATGAGTCTATCAGAATCAGTAGGAGCAATTAATGGTCACATTTTTCTCTTGTCTAGCAAAGTCACCTTATCAGGATTAAGCTTGTGCTGAAACACTCTCCCAAACTGGAGCTGAGATCAGTGACCCTGCACTTTTCCTGTGGTTTGGCCACTCACTGCCATCCTATTGGAGGCTCTGCAGTTCTGAAGAGGAAAAGCTGAGGTGGCTGTAAGGGATAAACAGCAACAAAGAGCAGAACAAGGTGAGGAGACAAGGTGAGGTGAGCAGAACAAGGTGAGGTCATGATGTTGGAGGTAGCCTTTCACACCCAGATCTAGAGGGGTCTTCAGGCAGCTAAACTTAAGCCAGTGGCTAAACGCTCTGCCAAGATGTTTTCAAGCCAGGTTAAGCCAGACTGAAGGTTTTCCACACACGTTAATTATGACTGAGGTGAAGAGTCCTGCAGTTCACACGACCCACAAAAAGGTACGTCAATTTCCATATTACTATTATTATTGTATCTTTTAAAAGCCACTATTGACAATATTGAATCCCACATTTGCAAGCAGAAGGACTGCCTGCCCGTGCTGAATTAGAGACCTCCTGGCTTAAAAGCCCATGTATTGAACAAAGAAATTGTAGGGAACAATATGCACATGCTGCATTCTGTGCTCCTGACAGAAAGCAGAGAGGATGCCTTCAAAGTGTAATTGGTACAACATGTACACCATGCCTCCTTTGGACCATTGAATATTGTATTCCATAAGAGCCAGGCCTAACTTATATGCATGCATAGATACCCACTGTTGTTTTCACAATAAAACTGCTATTTTTCTGGAAGTGCTGAAGAAATTCAAAATTTAGGCATTATTAGCACTGGGTTTATCCATTTTTTCCTTCAGTAGGACTGTACTTTGATGCTCATATGGTATTTTGTATTCAAATCTGTGGAAAACATCAGTCCAGATAGTCTCCCAAATTGTTTTTCCCTGGAGTATTTCTACTTCTGTCTAATGTTGCATTTCATTTCTCACAGTCAGCATAACATATATTAACAGGGCACAGCACTATATGTGCAAAAAGTCAATTCTACCAGTTCTTATTTTAATTAGGAATTCCTCTGGACATTTAGATGGGCTATTAACAGAGACTGTGTCTTTTGGGGCCTTTGATGTCAAGTCCATTCTTTCATGCTATTTTCACCTATGGAGAGGAAATCATCCTGGTTCAAACATTGCCAGTATGTCAGAGGTATTTCCAAGGAAACATTTTGAGAAAGTCAGATCTGTTGAAAAGAAATCTAAAGAAAATCGGTAACAAAACAGAAGAAAATAAGTTGAAAGGAACAGAGTCTAAAAATGAGCTAGGACTAGGATAAAAGGCCATTTGAAAGATGGCTGAAATACTTTGAAAGACTGAAGAAAAAACAACGAACAAAAATGTAGAGGGGAAACAGTGCAAAGCATTCAGCAATAAAGAGAAATGAGCAAAATTAAAAAAAAACAAACAAACATTGAAAGTAGAAAAAAGGAACTAATTAAAGGTATGAGAGAAAGCATATGAAAGGATTGACAGTAAGGGAAAAGATGATAGCAGGAAGTGGATGGTTATGGAAATTTATTTGGAGAGAGGTTATGTCCTTAACATTATCAAGTGGGCATTATCTGAGTTTTGCTGATGACTTCAAAGTGAGCAAGGGGTAAAAATGGAAGACAGGTTCTTTACTTTGGACATCAAAGATCTATGAATATTTGTGAGTGATAAGCTGAAGGTAAACCTGGGTGGTTCCAAACTAATAATGTAAGGTTTTAGGAATGGGCTTGTGAGATATTGTTTGTGTCAAGTAGAAAAGAAACATACTGGTTTTAGTTTTGATGGAGGGAATCCATATTTCCTGCTGCTCTGAGTCAATGGTAATAGTCTTAGTCTGGCCTTTATTTAATAAATTCTTTAAAGGGAATGAGATATTAAATCGGTACTGCTTTTGAGTTTGAGTAGATTTGTACTTCTTCAAAGGTGCACCTCAAGTAATCGAGGCCTTACCCAGCCTCACTAAACCCTGAAAATTAAGCTGGAAAAATCTTTTGAAGGCTGAGATCAGTGTACTTAGAAAATGTCCTAGCCAATATTAGGGTAGCAAATCTGATATGCAAGATCAGTATTATCCAATATCTCAAGGTGTTTGCATCTTCCATACCATTCCTCAGGTGATCTGAATGCCAGTCTGGAATGGCCCTGTGAGTGAACTTGCTTTCATACCAGGACATTCATATTGAGCCAGAAAGTCCTGGCACAACTCTAACAGTGAGTCTACCAAAGATACGTCTCTCCTTGAAAAGAATATTCTTTCTTGAGGAAGGAAACTCTGACATTTTAGACGTCAGAGCTCCATGTTAAACATTTAAAAGTATCTTAAATTAGAAATGGTGCTGAGTTATTCCTAAATGACTCAGCTCATTTACCTGTTTTCATATATGTCTAATACCTGAATTTTGATCTTCTGCAGTTTCAAATTTAGGCCAAAATTTATCACCACTTCTCCATACTTTTAAAAATCTATCTAAAATCATGTAAAAAACTTTACAGCATGTATTTTTACAAGTTTATGACATAAACAAGCCATGCTTGTCTAGTAAACAGGAACCATTATCCCCTTTTAGAAAAGTCAGATTTGAGGTTCTGCTGATTGGTGGAGAACAAAAATGCAAAAAAGGTCTTTATTTTAAAAAATAAAAAAATCCCATTTTCCTAAACCCACAAGGAATGGAATAGGGCATATTTGCTTGCCAACATATTTTAGACATAATTCTGCCCAGATGGTTCTCTTTCTAGGCTATTCTTCAGAGCTGCACTCCTTTTTCAGTCCATTACCTTCACTTTATCTCTAGTTTGTGCTTTCCTGTGGCTCCTGCTGCTCATGCAAGCTCCTCTACTGAAAGTATTTGTTCTAGAACTTTTTGTGTATGTGCCTGGTATGCTTTTCACTGTGGGCCAGAACCTCACGATTTGGAAGCTGCAAATTTTTCCCATCTTTTTCCACCATAGAAGAATTATATTTTTTTCCTTTTTAAATGAAGAACACTTGTTCTTTCAATAAGATTTTAGCAAATAGTGTCAGTACAGTGAAGATCACTGTCATGGATAACTTGGCCTTTTTGAAATGGGCTCTCGATGCTTTTTTGTTGCAAATTTTCCAGTCGCTTCTCTCAATGCTTTCTAGTGAAAGAATGAGAAAGAAAAGACTGAGCTTCACAAGGAAGTTGTGAGTTAACACTGATTAAAGCACATGTCTGGTGGCAAGTAGCATCAGATCAAGAATCAGGTCTCTAAGCAATTTGCCGAATTCTTTCATGGTTTATCTCACAAGATAAAAATGTAAACAACAATTTTCTCCTGTTATTTACATTGGCCTTTTAAAGAGTTTGCTCTTTCCCATAAATATTTGGGCAGGGTAAACCCTGGTATATCTTTGATTATCTTTTGCCCATATCTGAAAGAAAACTTATCACATACACGCCAAGGCCATTCTCCTTGTGCTGCTGTAATATAACAATGCAATATAAAGTTTGGAAGCTACTGCAGTAGAGTGAAGCACAGAGAAGTTCAGGAACAGAGATGAGTCTCCTGAATATCTTATCTACCTGCAGTATACTTAGGAACAGCTCCCTCATGAGGTAATCTCTCCTGCTAGAGACCTAGGTGGAAAAAAAAGCAGCCTGCCTTTGATATGTGAGGATTTTAGTTATTCATGCAGGTTGGAATTCAGTGGGAATAAAATGCAATATACCTGTAAAAGAAATAAATCATTAGTGTAACTTAATTCAGCATCCTACTCTCTACCTACCTTAGAATAGGGTTAATATTTTTACAGCCAATACATTTCAATTAATATAGGGCATATTTGTGCAGTGAATGTGTCCTCCATGGCCACCATAACTTTATGTTTTTATGCTTTTATTTCTATTACAAAGTCATTGTTCTTGTTGAGAAATGGAAAAGAGCTCTATAATGTGTCTGTGCAAAGTACTTAGCTTGTAAGGACTTCAGAATTGTTTTTCTCTAGATCTCTCCAGCTTTTTCAATGACTCTACATGTTGCTGTAGAGGTAAAGTAACTTTTTATTTTTTTTCTTTAAACAGACCTTAACAGTTCAACATACTTTTGAATAACAAGTGGTAGGTCATGTATCTTAATTACAAAAGCAAATTGAGGACAATTGTCCTATTCATCAAAATAAAACAGACATTAGTTAACTAATGAAAAAGTCAACAGACAGAAGAAAAATACCAGAGCAGTGTTAGCAAACATGGGATCAAAATCCTTAGCTGGTATAAATCAGCATGGCCCTAATTTCTTAACTGGATTGTGCCAGAAAATACCAGGTAATGATCTGACCTTTTTTGGGTAAATGTGTGAAGAATTATGTGCACTAATTTTCTTTTGAGAAATTAGGGAGCAATATTAATTGGTGTCATATCTTTAGATGTTGCTTTGTATGTCTCCTTTTAGATAAAACAATAATGTTGCTCATATAGTGGGAGAATTTTACTTCTCTTCTGGAGAATGTGATTTGCAATTCTCATTTTCCGAGCCAGCTTGACATGCTTACACACAGAGATTAAATGTCTGAGACCAGAAAGTTCAGTCATTAGGTGAAGTAAAGAGCTGTGGTGCCACAGATACAGCATTTTCAGATCTAGACTAAAGATTAAAGACCAAGGTTATTCAGTGTACAGGAGGAAACACATTTCACACATGAGGTTGAAAATTTTCTGTTAGAGAAAGAGTGAAATTGCTGTTGAAGGTGCAGTGCTGGCTCACAGAAACCAGAATATTTTCTTGAAACACTATGCAGGTCTCTTGTTTTCCTGTGGAGATTTTGTTGCAGTGAACCTCTGCTGCAGGTGCTTTCCAGATATACCAAGTTCCCATCCCTCCAAATATCCTCAATAAACAGAGGTTGGAGGGAGGAAGTAACAACATGGATTTTCTATTCGAATCAATATATTTTCCTATAAAGGCAGCAGAGCATAAAAATGATTTTGAAGCAGGGAAAAACAACAAAGGAAGCTTCAAGACAAATTAGTAAGGGCCAGCTGATGCAGAGAGGGACTGCAGAAGGGTGTGACAAGGTGACTTTTTGGGTTTGTGATAAAAGGGCAGGAAGAGTTCAAAAACAGGGCAGAACAGAGGTAATGGGAAGGCCAAGTCTCCTGCTGAAGGGCAGTATCCACATACCTTTAAGAGGACCTTCAGTGCATTTGACTATAAGAGTATTTTATCAGCACTTGCTGATCATTATTTGGAGTGGAAAAAAGGGCTAAGTGATAGAAGACTGGGAAATACCAGATTTCTGGGAGCTGTGTTGCTTGAGATTGTTCTCCTGTGCTGTCATGTTGGCTATAGTATAATGTAAGGGCCTTGTATAAAGAGATGGGTGTAGCATTTAAAGAATCACATATGGTATTTAAAGAAAGAAAAGCTGTGAAAGGAAAATACCCTAAATCACCGTTACAGAGGAAAACACAGAGTGAACCAAAAGAATTCCTTTATAGAGCGTGCTAAGGGGTTTGTCCAACCCAGGACTTTATACATACTAATCTATAGAATACTCTCTCCCCTCATGAATTATTTCTTTTTCTATTAATCTGCGTGATAAAATGGGCTTTAGGCACTTTTCCTTTTTTTTTTTTTTTTTTACAGAAGACCTATACAAGTGCAGCAAGTTTGTAAAGCTTAAGAGGGAACAGTGAGGAAGAGCAGGCTGAAGTGCCTCCCATCCAGCATCCAGATCCCTTAGATATGATCTTGAGTTTAAGAAGTGGACTTCATAAAAGATACACTTGGTTGTTCTGACCACTTTTTCTCAAGAGCTTCTGATTTCAGTGCATGCCACTGTCAATACCAGGTGAACAATACCAATATAAACTTGTTTATAAAGGAAATCACCTACAAAAGAACATGAATTTATGGTAGCTTAGCTTATCAGCTGAGCAAAATCACTAACCAAATCTTAAAGACATTTCCTCTGAAGATCTCCTATATGACAAATTATTTTTATGTATTTGCAAATGATTGCCAGATCATTTCAAAGATTGTTCCTGGGTGAGTGCCACATAATTATGATAATTTCTACAGGGGAGAAGTAGCAGGCTTATTAAATTATCCTTTCCCCTTTGCTTTGCATGTCAAAAGCCTTGAATTCGTTTATATGTAATTTTTTCTTTTGCAGAAAGGGGAAATATTTTAGATGCTGGTAATTGACGTTTTTATGAAGAACAGCCCTGATGGTATTTGGCCATCTTGAAATTTCCTTTTGGTTGTAGGACTTCTCCACTCCTGGAATAGAAATAATACCCTGAGACTTTGACAATCAATCACACAGCATGAATAATGAGAAATCTCTCAAAGCAATAGTCAAATTTGCATAAACCATTCATTTGGTTTATTTGAATATCCACCAAATTAATGCAAATCAAAAGGAATCCATGGATCATTTACAACCAGGAAGGAGGGCTGAAACCATTGTATAGATGACTTGATAAAAAAGTGTTCATGGCTCTGTCTTTCTAGAACAAAAAAGGGGAGACAGGTTGGAGCAAAAACTACCAAGAAATGTTTCTATCCATATAGGTCCTCCATATAGGTCACTCTATTTCTTCCTCTGGCTGTTGTTTTCAAGAGGGTTTGGAGGGAGAGAGAGGAAATCTGGGAACCCCAGTTTGCAACAGTGAGGGGGGAAGTAGTAAAAAACATGAGTTTAATAGATTTTTGCAAGAGGAAACCAGAGGCAAACACTTTCAAGAAATATTAATTTCCAGAGATGCATGTACTAGTAATTTTTTTTATGGTACACTACATGCCTGGGGAAATCAGTTACGTGAGGGTCTCTAGATACATTCAAAACAGGACAGTTTCGAATGCAACTCAGAAATACGTGTTCTTGAATTCTATCTGTTCTATTTCTCTTACTTTTCTCTTCCTGCTTGTAGAAGGTGCTGACAATCCTCTGCTGTGAGTCTATATTCAATTTCAAGATAGAAAACTCTTCCAGCTGTCATACCTAAGGATGAAACCTAAAATCAACTGATAGTTTATCAGGAGGTATTTTATTTATCTGCTCCTGCCACTGCTCAGGCTTCTCATTTCTTGAGAATCTGTTAGTCAGGAAATAAAAAAAAAAACCCAAAACATATGCATCATTCAAATGTGGATGCAATTAATTTCATTAGGAAATTCTGTAATCCTGATGTAAGAACAATTCTGTATAGGATAGAAGATCAAATAATGTTTCTCCTTCGATATTTAAACTAAAGATGCATGTCTCTTTCTAGTTACTGATTACTGCACTCTACAACAAAAAGCTTCCACCTGTTCTTCTGACTTTGGCAATATGATATCAACAGAGATTTCGTGCATGCCAAAATAATTATCCAAATTAAGAGATACGTATTTATTGCTTTGATAACTCCCATGAGTAAGGAGAGGCCACAGTGTACCTTGGATAAGTCAATCCCTATCAGACATGACTCTGCCAGACAGGCTGGTGGTCTCTGTGCAGTTCTTCAGCCTGGGCTCTTTCAAAATGTCCATATTTGATACTCATCATTGCTTAAAGCACATGCTGATGCTCCTGCCAGTTGACTCCCTTCTTGCAGGACAGGAATGATCAGTGGGCTGTTCAGAGTCCCCCAGAGAGGCTCTTTGACTTAAGGCCCATGTCAGCAGGTTAAACAGATGGCTCTGTTCAGCAGCCAACATCCTGCACAGCAGTCCCTGTGAAGATCCTGAGCCTAACAGCTGACAAAATCTGGGGAGCTGCCAGTTCCACAGGGAATCCCATTTTAGGGGAGACAGGAAGGAAGAACCTCACTCAGGAAGTAGCTCACTCACTCCTAGAGCAGTCCAATCTTTTCAGGTCTTCCTCATTGCTTCTAGGGTTCTTCTGGCATCTGTATAGTTGGGTGGGTTTTTAAGGATTATGGATGGAAATACAACATGCCTGCTTCTCATGGAGCTTATCCTACAGGGTTTGGAGTATGGGTGCTGTGTTAGTTGAATGAAATGAGTCTGTCCCATTGCCTGCTCACAGAAGGGACCTCATGTTCAGAGTTGTCATTACTCTCCCTCACTGGCTGCTCTTCTTTCTATACCTAAATCTCAGCAGAGTAAGCCCCTGAGACCATGAACTCCTCTTTCCAAAAGGAAACAAACATCTTTTCATATATTCTGTGTATTATTTTAACAACAGTCTTCTGATGAAATGCCTAGTTCTAGGAACACAGAAAAGACATGGCATAAGATGTACAGATTTCTGATTTTCATCTTCAAGAGCACAGACCATTTTTGTTTTCACTGAAGGCAAATCAAAGGCCCAATGACCTAACTGTAATTTCTCTTTTCTTATTTCCTTGTATTCAGAGAGCAAGAACTGTGCCATCCAAATACCAAACACAATTACTTTTTAGGGAAAAGTTAAAATTAACCCCCATGAAAATCAATTGAATAATATTTTAAAAATAACAGTCATATAAAAGAAGCTGCTTATAGATGGAAAGCTAGTTTCCTGACTTAAGCTGCTTGTTACTGGCATCTGGAAATTTCATTGTTATTATGCTTTTTATTTGTTAAACTAGATCACAAATGAGCTATTTATTTGTATTTCTTTGCTCTTTATTCTGTAAAAGAACCTGCTGAGATACACACCAGATGTCTGTCTCTGTTCTGTATGACTTTATTTCTCATACCTGCATTTGTCATGGCTTATTTCTCGCCTGACTGCTACTTCCTGTTGATTTATTGTGTAGTTTTACGCAATAAATTTTTGTCATATTCTTCGTTCTCCCAGCTGTTTCTCAGTAGTCTCAAAGGATGTGACTTCTAAGTGGTTCCTCTCTTAATGTTCATGTACTGTGCCTCCTATAGCAGAAAGACAGAGAGCCTTTGCCCACCATTTGCAGATTTGCATGCACTTAGAAAGCTTTAAGTCATCATAAGTGAACTGTCATTTTCATGTATATTTCTTCTCCTTCTGAAGCAGGGGGTCTCATCAATACATCTTCTTTTGTCCTCCCAGAACTCACAAGTGTTTAAATCAGCAAGTCACAAATGAGAACATTATGGTAGAAATCAACAGGAGAGCAAGGAAAGGAGTATCAGTAAAAGCAATAAATGTAAATGAGTGAGAGGAATGGCAGCTCCAGGGAGGATTCCAGCCACCTGAAGTCATACCCACTTTGTCCTCATGAAGTCTCCCTCCCTACTGCAGAAGACTGGATTTACAGCTCTCCTCTGTCTTCCCTCCACCAGCTCAGTCCATGGCCTCCTGACTGCTCTCATCACATTTCTGAAGCCTATTCAACAGACTTTAATTAATGCTGACTTTCTTGCCTGCTTTTTAAACTGCAGCCCCCCTGCTGTCTTTACCTTTTATGAACCAGAACTTTCCTGTCAAAATTTGTTTTCTTTTGCTAATATATCCATCCACTGTGCTTTCTGTTTGCCTGTTTAATATGCCCTGACACCCTAGTGCTTCTGAGCAGATCAGTTGGCTTTGGTGGATCTGACCTCCGCATTTCTCAGTGTCTTTCACTGCTTCTGAAGGTCAGGCAAACTCAGCCTCCAACTTCCCTATTAGACCTATGAGTTAGCTTTTAGTGGCAATCCTTCAGCACTGGTAACTTAATTGATTTAACCTTATCAGATTCAATATTCATGCTAAAAGAAATAAAATGCTTCTGGTTTTAAACCTAAAGCATTACAAAGTAATTCACACATTAAAACACATTGCTACATCAACTTTAGTCTTCAACTTTTAGCTTCCCATGTGCTTGTCACATTTTACATTATGTCCTAAAGCTGTATGTTGCTCTAAGAAAGTTTGGTGTCTGCATTAAAATTCAAAGAACTCACACTGGTGATAAGGCTCTAAATGGCATGTAGAAGCAAAGCCCTAGGGCACCAGTATCACCAAAAGGACTATCCTACCAGTAAATCTAGAAAAGAAATGGAGTCAGAAAGAAGAAACATGAAGAAATTTTCAGGAATCCAGAATAACGTGAGGAATTTCAGCTGATCTCCAGGCTGCTTTCAAATGGACTTGCTCCATACCATGCCTGCCCTTGTTCCAACCTTCCAGCTCCTTTTTTTTAACCACTTCACTGCATTTCTCTGTATTCTTGGAAGCTGTACAGATGCTAAAATCACACAGCTGGATTTACTCTCTCCCTAGCAAGATACTTATCTGAATCTTTTACAACCATCTGCTACTTTCTCAGACAGGTAATGGAGCAGAACATCAGCAAAAAAAATCCAAAATAAAACAAAACACCCCTAAAAACAACAAAAAAACCCCCAAAACACCACAAAAGAAAAAGTGCCTGACTTAGAGATTTCAGTTTTATCCTAAGCTTAATGAATAGTTTTATAATCCATGATTTTTTTGCTTTAGCACCATGAGAGCTGAAGGGCATGCAATCATGGAGATTTCTTCCCCCTGCTAAAAGTGGTAGTACTTCTAAATATTCATGACATCGTTATGCAGTTTATCAAATCCAAAGCTTTTAATTTAGAGCACATCTCAGTCATGTATCACTTGTAGCCAGAAGTGGTTTTTATTTCTTTTAACGTTTGAATCCAAAGTATTCAGAATGGATAGACTGTGAATTTTAAGCTCCTCTTGTCTCTCCTCAGATTATTTAATTTGCACTATTTTGTTTTGATTTCTTAAACAGGTTTTGCTTTTGAGCAACCAATCAGTGCAGCTCAACAAGATATAGTGGGAAAGCAGCTCCTGACTGCTACTTTCCATTTTTCACATCCATAGTGTAATTCATCAGAATAAAACCTCCAGGCTTGAATGACAGTCTATTTAGGGCATGAGATAGGTACTCACCAATGAAAACTCAGCTACTCTAGTTTAATCAAGAAAAACAGTTGTTTGCTTCAGGTGGACCATTGCAAGGAGAAAATGAAACTTAGCCAAAATGCCTTTATAGGTTATTGGCTTGCAAACTATTACATCTTCTTGCAACTCTTCAGTCCAGGTCCAGAGATGGGACCTACTGCTGCTTCTCTTCTTGAATGCATTTTCTGTTTCCAAGAAGGTGTGGTTACATTGGGTATTTGGCACAGGTGGACAGCAGCTGCTGAATGTTGTTACATGAATATAGGCAGCCACAGGAACCACATGGATGTTTTCCCTGGAACCACAACAGCAAAACTATTATAAGAATATAGGGGATAGGACTACACTTTTTGTGTCTTGTGGACTCCAGCTATCTTTGTCTCAGTTTATTTTTGACTAAATAGTCTGGGAATGTGAAAAGTAGGGACTTTCTAAGAAGAAGAAATTGATGCAGTAAGTTGAGAAAGAGTATAACTGAATGGGGTAATAATATTGAGATTTATTCTCTATTTCACTTTGGGGCATAACAGGAACTCCACTTTCCAGCTGTGTTTTGGTAGGGAGACAAAGGTTAAGAGAAGTGTTTAGAGAGGGTGTGTGGTTATGCTGCTATTTGTCTGCTTGCCCAATTTTACATCAGCATTACTTGAATGCCTTCATCTGAAATCAGGTGCTTAAATGAAGGGATGTCCACTGTCCATTAGTCTGAAAGTACAAGGCAAGAAAATGGCATTAGAAAAGAAACATTCATTGAACAAATAAGGAACTAAATCACAGAAGTTGTTGAGTTGTGCTGACAAAAGTCCTGACATG
This sequence comes from Melospiza melodia melodia, assembly GCF_035770615.1. Taxonomy (NCBI): domain Eukaryota; kingdom Metazoa; phylum Chordata; class Aves; order Passeriformes; family Passerellidae; genus Melospiza; species Melospiza melodia. The sequence goes on along the minus strand of NC_086194.1, from coordinate 49,326,902 downwards.
GCTTCCAGTTACCGAGAAGCAAAAGCCAAGAGGGACATTGCAAGTAAAACAAAATGTGGGGTAGCAGCTTACAACAGAACTGCTGACCAAGACTGAAATTACTGTAACACTACCATGTCACAAACATGAGATAAGAGTAAAATCAGACAAACTGGGCCCATTGGAAAGTGCAAGGAGACACTGGCTGTTTATTAGAAAGGGAGTGAAGGTGGCAAGAGAGAAGGGCTTGGGAGGGAACAAAGGTGTAAAAAGAGGATACAAGGGGTAGCAAATTTTGTGATCTGACCTGACTGGGATACAATTTTAAGAATGTTAGTGCTATGAATATTAGACATTTGTGATTATGTTTTGATGCAATTGGTCACTAATCTTTTGTTTCTGTGACAACTGTTTCTATTCTGCAAATACAGACAAATCTGCATTGTGTCAGATCATCAGCATTGCCTGAGACTGCTTTTCACCAGCAAAAAGTTTATTTCTGAACCCTCTAGGATCTTAAAAAATGTTAAGCTGCAGCATATGGATCTCTGTATTATTGTTGATGGCTGTTACTTTCTTTAGGTCTGACTTTGGGAATTACAATGTTTTTGGTACAGCAGAGCAGTGGCAAACATTCTTCAAGATGCATTGTCCAGTTAGAGAGAGAATGATCCATCCTACCTCAGCTGCTTTTAGGCTTTCTAAGGTTTAGCATGTATTCTTGTTGTTGAGTGTGACCTTTCTTTGGCACAGACAGTTTGTCTCCACTCTTTAAAGATGATTGCCTGCTCTTTTGGTAGTGGCTGCCATGCAGCACAAAAACCTCTGAGGTCCCTTTGCAATCCATTAAGAGATTGGTTTATTTACTGTCTGCTATTGATTATTACTTAATCTTAGGCTTCTTCCCTCAAGGAAAAGAAAATAATCTTTGTGCAGTTTCAGGTTTGTTCTGTGGCCAGAGAGAAGAAAAAGCTCTGATGCTGCTGACTGAAGAGACTGTTCAGCTTTGAATCAAAGTGCATTTGCTTTCATTTTCCAGCCAAGTTTCTAGCCAAAAGATTTATCTTGAGCTAAAGTTTAGGGAAAATTGCCAAGTTGTTGATGTCTCTAGAGTTAAATTTCTCTGTTTACTTGTAGGGCAGATGCAACCCTGGCACATGATGTTTCCTAGATCTGTTTTCCTGGTTGTACAGAAGACCTGAGCCCCTGTTAGAGAAACAGGACTAACCACTGTTGTTGAGTGCTCTCCACTAAAGCCATATCTGTCATTCTCAGGCTGCTATTTTTTAAACACTTTGGGGTAGTCCCAATGGTAGGGTTTGTGTAAACAACATGTAACCTCTGCACAGAAGCAAATGTTTTATTTTTCCCACTGTGTTGAACAGCCAATGAATGGCACACATGTACACAAATCCCAGTGTACTGCAAACCACTTACTTAGAAAGGAGTGAGAGCCCTCAAATAGGACAGAAAAGTCTTTTTAAGCAGCAGGAAAAACCTCCCAAACGACAGTCAGGTCAGTTCCTGAGGAGCAAAACTGGGAATGCCAACTTTCTGTGCTTTTGCACACTAACCCCTGTGCTCCTACCCACTGCAGGGGCTCCTCCCCGGCTTCTCACGGCTCTGCTCTCTCTTGGTTCATTCTCACGTCCCCTGACCACCCATTGAGCAAGAAAAGCTGTAGGTACAGGGATCAGAGCTGAGAGGTGCATGTGCTGACAAGTCACTTAGTGGGTAAATTGCTGTGTGGGTACTGGGAGGTCACACACTACAGATGGGGCTCAGTTCATGCTGAAGTCCTTTTCCTCCTGGGAAAAACTCACTTGGCTCTCTTCTCAATCCATCCAGACATGATTTGAATGAAATTTTCAGGAACATAACTATTGTTATGATTTGTGCTACTTTGTCAAATTTGCATCGAGTTAGAGAAGAGCAGACAGAGATTTATGAAGGTCCAAAAAAAGTAGAGGGGAAACTAGGCAACTAAAAGTACTGATTTAATTAATTATACTTTTTGTCCAAAATTAATTTGTACCTGAACTTTCTATTTAATTATGACAAGAAATTTGAGAAAAGAAAGAATTTTCAGTATTTCCTGTAGATTTTGTACAAAGTTTGTGATCAAACCATATCTTCTATGTCCAGAGAAAGATAAAAGCAAAGCTGAACAGCCTGATGCAGCATTGTAATCTCATAAATATGAAAAACAAATCATTACCCATAATTACAAAGTACAATACAGAATAACAAATATTTCCATTTCTATAGTAGGGGTTTTGTTTTTCATTATTTTCTGTGTTGTGGTGTTTTGTTTTGAACATTTTTTAGATAAATGATGAGTCTAAAGGGCTTTTAATTACACACTTTTAATATACATTAAAAAAGAGCTCCCTTGCATCTAGCATCATCCCTCATGTAGCTACAAACTTTTAAAGGGACTTTTCTTTCCTTCCCTGGTCTTTAAGAGGCAAATTTGGTAGACTTTCTACCTGACATTTCTGGAGCCTGAAATCCCTTATTTCCTGACAGAGGGGTCAATCCTCTCATCCCTTCCTGTTTCCATGGCCTCTCCTGAGCAGATGGGAATTGCAGAAGTGCTTAGCACTGCCCCAGCTCTGCTCCCTCTAACAGCTAGGAAAGGTTGCTGATGCCAAAGGCTGTAGCTGAACTGGACAGTCTTGAAAACCCCATACCTTATCAGCAGCCCTGTTTTACCCGTATGTGTATAGAAGGAAGCAGTGAAATTCTTCTGGCCAGAAGCTCTAAGAATATACTACAGCAAAACCCAGGTGGATAGAGTTCTGAATATTTCCCTAATCCTGACTAAGGCTTTAACATCTCCTGGTTTTATTTCAGTCTATATCTTTGAAGGATCATAGGATTTCTGCCCCTGGAAAGTAGAGGGAACTGGACCTGTAGCTCTCACTGTGGGAGTGATTTGTTGATCAAGACATATGGGCAGGAAATATACCCATTTCCCCTTTAATCCACTTATTAATACTTGATTCTTTTTCGGTATTGAATATAAACAAGCAAAAAGCCTCAAGACATTTGCCTAGGAAAATTCCTCCAGTCCCCAGATCCATTTTTCTCTGCAAGTTATTAAACATAACTAACAGCAAAAGATTGATAGTGATTCTTTTGGGCAGAATTTGCAATCCCTCTCTATTATCCAGATGCACTGCCTTTAGAAGGGGGCTGTGCCTCTGCAGTGGTGCCTGGAACCAGCAGGGCTCTTCTGACATGGCCAGTGAAACCTTCTGCAATATCATGAATTAAGTGCTCATCTGTGAGTTAGGAGTATATGTACTGCAGGGGAACAAGGACCTGAAGACAGCTCTTTCTTTTCTGCTGGAGTACATGGGCTCCAGATGATGTGCTAGCAAAGGAACCACCTGGCTGCTCAACCCATTTCTATCTCCCCCTTTTCTCTCAACATATATCCACAGCACCTGCGCTTCCAGCTGTGAAAGTGAGAAATTGTGCCAGCCAGTCCAGCTAGGATCCTGGTCAGCATTACATGTGTTGTTATTGCATTTCTGCATTTCTCTCTCTCTCTGTCTTTTTTTTTTTTTTTTTTTTTTTTTTTTTTTTTTTTGGTAGGGAGGGGGTAGAAAGACTATTTCTTGTGTTCTTACTTTACAAGTCCTCACTTTCCTTGCAGCAGAGAAGTTTCCAAGCAGATCTTTCTAACATAAATAATTTCCCTAATTAGTTTAGCAAGACATTTTCACTGCCATCTCTCCTGCAATGATACCATGTAATTTTGAATGTGCTTGAAGTCTCCAAGCCCCTCATGTTTAATGTGAATGTTCCCAGGCTTGCTGTGACCAAGCACTGATTGGGGATGTCCTGCCAGGTTGCAGGATCATAGGGAGCTTGATGTGGGAGGCAGCCCCTGAGTGAATAACAAGTTAAAGCTGGTCCCACAACACAGCAGGAGCCATGTGTGTACTTCTACAAGAAAGCAAGGGGTGGAGAACGACTGTCTTTGACTTAAAGCCAAGAAACCCTACAGGAATGTGAAAATCTTCTCTGTGAACCCAGCATCCACGTAAATCCCAAGCAAAGATGCTTATTAATACATGTATGTAAAGCTTAAAGCCTGGTTAAGCTGCTTGTTTCTGTTCTTCCCTGTATTGACCTTTTTTGGGAGCAGGGGGTACTAAAAATCTCTCTATGCAGTTTATGTGGTTTGAATCTTATTCTTAGATATCTAATTCACTATGTGTAGTAAGCAAGGAGGTGGGAGAGAACAAAAACCAAGAGTGTAAATGTAGGTGGACTTATGGGTTGTCTTAAGATACCCAAAATAATGCAATTACTTAAAGAATCTTGCCAAGTACAGCTCACCTTTTATATCTACTGACTATGTATGGATGCCTCTCAAGCCTAGGGATGTCTAAAATGATGGTGTGTCCTTAAATATAAGCATATGGATCCCACTGTGGAGGTTTCTATCTCTGTTCTGGATTTTGCTTCAGTGGTCTAAAGTCTAATTTACTGTGGGGTTGGTGAGAAACTCACTCATGCCTTTCTTGGATAGACCCTTTAGTGGTAACTATTTCTGCTGCTAATAAGGATACCAGGATCCCTCAAGCTCATAAGGTATACCCCAGAGAAGCCCCTGTTGCTAGGAGTGATGACACTTCTCATTTAATAAAAATATTCAACTAGCAGCCAACAAAAAAACCAACAAAACAAGTCACTTAAATGTCCTGCACTAGTGCCTCCAGCAGCTACTTGCTTCATGGTCTCAATTATATCTCTAAACAATTCTCTATTAGAATTATTTCTGTCATGAGTTTCTTGGAGAAAAAAAAAGTGGTTTGGGTTATTTCCCCCATGCAAATGCCTAACCCAAGAGGGCCTGCTGAGTTAGGAAGAGGAATTTCTAAAAACTGTCCTGAGAAACGCAATGACTAACCAAGCAAAAATGCTCAGTAGGATAGAGAAAGCAAAGAGAGCTTGGACAAGCATCAAACTCAACAAAAAATTGGGGCATGTGATAAACTTTTATGTGTTTTTTTACTTCCATATGTGTCACTGTGATTTATTCAGAATTTGTTTCCTCACAATTTTTTTAAGGCTTTGTGGATAACAACAAGTGAATTAGTGGTGTTTATTCAAGTGAATGTTTGTAAAGCTGCTTTATTGTGTAGATACTGCTGCATCTAAGCATTACTTTTCAATTTCATTTTAGTATAAATTAACTTATCTTCTTTCAAGTGCCTTTAAAGCTAATAATCCTAAAAGAATTAAGATTAGAAAGTAATGCTATCAGTGACAAAGCTCATTAATGGCTTCTTATCACTGCAAACTGGTGAACTATAGCCAAGATAATTGGAATAAATGGAATATACCTCTTCTTTAGCCAGGTATCCCTTACTCTACTTTACATTAATTACTTCAGGGTTTTGTTCTGGTCAAATAAAATTTGAGTGGCTTGTCTGCTTCTTTTCTGAAAGGCTGAGCAAATGTCAGGTGTGCTGTTTTGAGAAGGCAGAAAGGTTAAACCTGCAGCAGTCCAGATAAGGACAGGTAGAATTCCCACAGAAAAGGGGACAGAGCTTTCTGGAAGGAAATTATGCTCATTTTGGAAATTATGTTAGTTTTTTACTAGTGGATAGTTCAGGCTTGCTGGGGGAGTGCAGATTTTCATTTTATAAATAAATTGTTTGGAAGAAGTGTATTACTGTTTTAAAGTCCAGTGAAGGCTGGTTTGCCCCAGCCTTCTCTGAGAATGCATCTGCACAAAATAAATGCTCTTTTGATTATGGACCTTAGCAGCCCTTTCCAGAGAGGTTGCCTTGTCTAGTAATTCCACATTCAGAAATTAAAGTGTAACATGTTTTAACATACTTTAGTATCCTTATAAAGCTCCTAAGAGCCTCTCTCAGAGACCTGTAAGCACTAGCTAAAGACCCTGGCCTAAAGAAAAAGGAGTATTCATTTGAGTAGGAGCTCTTTGGTCTGTCTCTACTGGGAAATACTGGTTTACAACCCAATGATAGAAGCAGATTTCTGGACTTCACCCCCTGTTTTCCTGCCAGCTTTTGCTCTGTTACAGCTCAGAGTGCAGCAAACTTGCATCCTGTAGCAGCTGCTGCATTGTCTTTCCTTATGTTATCTATCTTAATGAGCTACAAAGAGCTCATCCCTTTTCTCTAGTTAGTTGAAACATTTGTAGTTGGTACCTGGAAAACAGGACTGCATTCAAAAGAGAGCAAATCAAAGTGTTAGGGCAACCTGTTCTTCCCTCTTCTGCCTCTCCAGTCTGGATTAGTTAAGGTAAAGAAAACCATTCCCACATGATTTTGTGCCACGCAGAACAAGCAGGAAGAGTGGTATGGGATTTAGGTTTTGAAGGCATGAGAATAAATGTACTACTCATTTCTGGCAAAAAATAGGAGAAAGGAAGCTTTAACAGTCTAAGGGACTGGTACAATACACTTTTTTTTTTTTTCCTTCCTTTTGATCCAGTGCAAAATAAAAGAGAAAAATTAAGCTGTGTGAGACAGAAGGGGAAGTTCTGAAAAAAAAAGTTCTGAAACTCAGCACAAACTGTTCCTCTCTTCTTCTTTTCTTCCACAGTTTATTTAGGGAAAAAAAAATGTTTGCAGTGGCCATGGCATAGTACATTTACTCAAGTTCAGACAGCTTTTACTTGGTATTCTTCTGGCATTTCTGGTGGGAAGTAACTGAAAGGGTCTATTTCCTCCCTGTCCTACACCTCATTTATTGAGCAGATCCTGCATCTGGCAGACAAATCAATTGTAAACCAACAGACTTCAGGGAGGTTTGGTGCCATGATCCATACATTTTTCAGCAATTCAAATGGAATGGGTTCTTTTACCCATCCTAAAAGTTTGCTGTGTTAGTGCAGCGCCTCAGCCAGTACTCAGGACCTGTGCAGCTAAATGGAATTAAATAGGTGCTTGAAGAGTATTAATGTATTAACCATTTTTGTAACTTAATTCAGGGCATGATATATACAGCTGACATCAAAAGCCTTTCATAGCTGTTCTTTAATTTCAGTTTCAGTAATGAATATAGATCCAATTAGAAGGGAGCTGATACATGATGAAAAGAATTAACAATACCCCTAATTTCCACATTGAAGTAATGACTGCTATTATAGACTTCTTGATTTTAATCAGATATTCTCAAAAATGACAGTAGATTTGGATTAGATCAGCTCAGCTGATGCTACAAGTCACACTCTCTTACGTTCTTTCTCTTTCTTCGTATTTAAAAAAAAAAATTCAATCTTACAGGCAAAAGTTTCTTCCATGTGCTATGTGTCTTTTTTTGCACATTAATGTTTACCTAAGAAGCAGATTACAAGCAGGATGTCACTGGTTGTGTTTGCAGTAGCAGACCCTGAGCACAAGGTATGTGAGACAAAAGTTGAGTCAGGGTTATTGTGAGTCTGGTATAGTTTTTGAAAGCTGTGTGGCACTGTCTTCAGATCAGACCAGGGGCTCTTGCTTCAAAGCATTTTGATGGTATACAAAAGAATGTTGGAGCAGCTGTCACAACTCAATGTCATGATGATTTATCCAGTTTTACATCACAATTTACACAGACTGTGAGGAAAAATGCCCCTGTGAGTGGTCTCTCTCAGCAAGTGGTAATGCACCTCTTTCAGAAATACATGGTGAGCTAAACTGGATGAGAGCCTGCCGGTGAGAGAGGATTACTTGTGTCTGCTACATGAAGCTTTGTGTCAGAAAATGCTCTGTCTCCAGGACTGCTCTAATTTCTGTGCCTTATGCCAGTTTAGGAGGGAAGAAAGAAATTTGTGTACATGCAATACAAGGGAAATGAATCTATTTGTGCAGGTTTTCATCTCATCCATCTACCCTCATGATAAGATCTGGGTATGCTTCTGAGCGTCTGTGTGTCTGACTGTGCTTTACCTGTGCCTTTCTGTAACCGTTAGGGTTTGGTACTGCAGGGAAGCCACACCAGCAGTTGCCACATGTACCTTTTTTGATATAGGCAACATATCAGGTGATGTGAAGTCTCTTCAGTTTGTCTTGCTTTCCTGACATTTTTCTGTTGCTCTGTACATCAGCCTTCAGTACCTGTGGGAGCAGGTGGGATATGTGCTATCTTTGGGAGAGACACTGGAGAATATTATATTTTCTGAAGCAATAAAGTCACACGGTTTAACTGGGAAAATAAACCTATTTGGGGAAATTGAAAGTGCACTGGTTTGTTGTCACTGAAGAAAAATCCCCCAAACGGTCTCACCTTTTAATAAGCGCTTGAGTGACGCACAAGCTCAAAATGGGAGCTATTGCTACTGTCTGGCAACAGCATCTAAAATGAAATATCCAAATCTGCTTTGAAGAACACCTTGCATGCAGTTGAGCTGCTAATCTAAGCATGTATTAGTCACAGAATTTTAATCAAGTAGCTTGAATTAGAAAATTTCATCAGCAAGGACACAATCCTTAAATTGAAAGAGAAATTGCATGCTGCTGAATGGATGTATTTTTTGTGTTCAGATTTGGCTCCATTTTCAAGTAGCTTTGGGTTACGCTGTGTTTATTGCAGTTATGAAGCATATGTGGGTTCTTTCTGGAATGTGCTTCCTTCCTCTCAGCAGGTTTTGTACCTTATAATTAATGTTGCCTAGCCCAATGCTAGTATTCTTGCTTCTTTCTGTTTCTATGTTGTTGCTGGAGAAACTAAGATAAAGGAGCCTGTATTTATTATCTGAGATAGTGGAGAGATGGCCTGGCATGTATCTTGGTCCAGAGCCAACCCTGAAACTATTTTACATGTAGAACAGAGAGTAGAGGAGACATGTGGATGCCAGAAAACAAAGTTGGGAAGTGGCAGCTGCACTCTGAAGGAGTGTTAGGAAAGGAAGTATTGAAAGTATCTTTCTGTTTAATAATGCTAATGCATGATCCTACATCTCTGGTACTTAGCAGCAATGACAGTTCTATATGTAATATGTTTGCTGTTCTAGACTATGTAACTTGATCATATCTACTACTGCATGAGATACATATGGGAGAGAAAATGTTAATAAGTATTTTTGAAGAAGGATTTGTCTGTTTGTTTTGTTTTGTTTTCATACTAAACAGTTGGGAGTTGCTTGGGAGCAAAATTTCTGTAGGAAGATAAATCTTTGATATGTGCTGATATGAGCCTGTAATGGAAACTCTTAATTCCTTAATATGCTTCCTTCCTCTCAGTCCCTTATTTCATGCTGCATTGTGCACAGCATCAATTCAATTGTGTTTCAGTAAATTTCTACTTAACCACTTCTCAGCTGTTATGAATTCAAAACTTTTTCTTTCTTTCCAGCAGCTGTTCTCCAGTTCCAAACTGTATTGTTGTTACTTAAAACATTTGCCTAGAAAATACTAAAATTAAATCTAGGTTGTTGGGGGTTTTTTTGTCCCCAAATTATTTGAAGAAAGAATGTTTGAGCATTAATATCTTTGAGGGGTTTGTTTAGCTTGCCAGCAAATTCTTTTAATTTGTATTTTGCTACTTATTTTAAAATGTAAAAATTGGTGCTGGTTTGAAAGTACTGAACAAATATTTGGAAAGAGTTAATAAATATTAATTAATGCTTAAATGCATGAAAAATTAATTAATATTTCTGCTGTTAAAGGTTTGCATCTCAGATCTTGTTTATAGTGCAATTTATAGATATGTGTTTACATTGTGTGCTGGTGATCTGTCCCTCCCGACATTGTGGCTGCAACGTGTGGGCAGGTCATCCCTTACAACTGTACCAACTATTTGAAAACTTGTCTTCTGTATAAGAAGAAACTCCTTAGCCATCAAGTTTTAGTAATTGCTCTTGTTCACCACTGGTGCTTCCATTCTCACCATAACATATTTAGCAACCCAAAAGTGCAGGAGAAAAAAAGGAGTGGATAAAAGCACTGAGATCACAGAGGAAAAAGCAACATTAAAATCCTGTCTTAGCCAGGAAGGCTGGGAAGACTTGAGAATCCTGGCTGTGGAACTACCAAATTAGTGTACACCTAGAATTTGAAAAGATTCATATATATTGCCAATCCACTTCATATCTAAACCTCCAGCCATTCCTTTCTTAGGCACCTCTGACAGTGCTGGGCACTGCCTGTGCATTCTGTTTCGTAGTCTCTGTGTCTCTTGAAATGGCACATCCAAAGTGAGGGGCAGAGCTTGTGGCCATATCCATCGTCCTCCCTGTGGTTGCTGTCTCTGAGATACTGGCAGACTTGCCACGACCCCAGTCTGAGCCCCCATCTGACCCCAGTCATGTCTCCTGAAGCACCAGCACCAGCACAGTGTAGATGGACAGAAAGATTACAGCCTGCTCTATCAGTTTGTGTGGGGCAAACTCTTTACTTGTAAAAAATATGCAGAAGGAATTTTCTCTAAAAAAAATAAATAAAAAAAGCAAGGAAAAAAACCCAAACCCAGATTTGGAGTAGATATCAGCAATAGGAGATGTAAATACAGACTTAAATAGTCGTACTTGAAACCAGACTGTAGAAGCTGCAAGGAGCCATTGTGTGTACAGAAATGCTGTGATTCGGGTCCATTTTAGGGGTTTACCTTTGGGACTCATGTAACAAGGCTCAGTGTCCTGGCCTCCCTGGAAAGAAAGTGAACTGAGACAACACAGGATGTCTGGACCTACCAGTTCTATTAGGTCCATCGATCCTGACCTCTTCAACTTGAAAATGTTGTGACCACTGGACTGTTAACATTTGTGCAATTTTTCTGGTGATAATGTCTTCTTTTCTCCTCAGCTGTAGAGAAAAGCAAGACCTTTGTGAGAGGAGTTTTGCACTTTATTTTTTTCCTTCTTTTCTCTCCTCTGCTCAGCAAATAGACTGGAGACTGTAGATGGCATTTGTTTCAGACGTGTGCTTTTGAAATGATGATACGTGGTTTAATTTTTCTATTATGCAGCCTCATGGAATCCTGAAGAAATCATGATAGGGAAGTGCAGGCCAATAAAGGCTTGCAGAATCAGAGGCTGTCTCTGTTCTTTAGTCTGAAGTGTTGTCATTACATAGTGTGTTACTGATAATTGGTCTGCCTCAAAAGTATTTTTATTTTGCTTTTCACGTATCAAACTTTTGTACAAGACCTATTGCTGTGCTTTTCTCTCCTAATGCAAGGGAGTCCAGAACATTAAGCTGTGCTGTATTAAATGCTCTAACCAAGCAAATCTGCATTCTGATGGTGTTGCACAATAAGCAATTAAGCTTTGCTGCTGGGCCCAAGCAGGCAGTTCAATTCAAACTTAGCAGGTTTTGTGGTTTTCTTGATCAAGGCCTCCCTGTGAATGCTCTGGTGCAAGTTCCCCTCCTCTACCTGCTGGAATAACTATATTATATTATTCATTACCAACTCTCAGCAACTTTCTTGGTCTTTGGGGTGTATAGTTTATCTACACATCCCATCTCTCTCAGGCAGTGTCACGCAACGTGTCTCTCAGGTGGAAGGAGGGTGTTTTTCCTAAGTGGAAACCTCTCTGCTCCCTTCTCAATGAAGAGAAAGGAGAATTGGCTTAAAATATGAGTATTAAAATGTACTTTCTCTGACTTAGAGCTGACTTTAAAGACAATGAAGAAAAATACAATCAGATGGTTTCTGAAGAGACGAAATCCTGAAACTGCCAGTGGGCAAATAATATCAAGGAGGCAGTCTGGGAGGCAAAAAGACAGATTTTTTGGGGGCATAGTAATATTAGGTATTACAGCAGAAATAAGATTTCTTTTTTTCATTAAGCAATCTTAGCCTAAATTCATGCCCTAAGTCAGCTGTAACTAGCTGCAGATTTAATGCTTCAACACAGATCATAATAATGAGAATGTAGATATACTGTTCTTTGTTTATTTACTTGTACTTTTAAGGGGTAAAATAGTTCAGGCAGCAACTGGTTCAGAGGTCTTGGATTTGGATGACTTAGTGGTTGATTGGTTTGGGGTTTTTTAAGTAGATTATCTTTGGAATATGTTTCCCTTATTATTAGTGGTACTGTAACTAACAGATATATGGTACAATTATTGAAATGTCCTATAGATAAAACAGAATAATTTCATAGACCCTGGGAAGCAGTAATTGTTTATGCAGACAAATTGCCAGCTAAGAATTTCTTATGAGTATTTTCAATTTTTAATGTCATGTAAATTATTCCTACACTAACATAAACAGGAAAGCAGGCTATGATTTCCAGAGCCTTTTGAGTAACGTTTGTTCACATTTCTTTCATTCATTCTGCATTTTTATTGTGCCACCCAATAACTCCTTCCCTCTCTTTCCCACCCTGTTCATCCATTAACGCTCAGATAATGACCTCACTGCATTTCTGTGAAATGCACTTATGGCTGGGATTCATTATTCTGTCATGACAGGGCTATTTTTAGCTCAGACTCCAGCTGGCAACTGAGAAGAAACATAGGAAGGGAAATTGCCTCAGGTGCTATTAGTGTTATCTAGTTGCCTGTAGTGTCTACAATTTAATGTGAAGTGTCCTGGAGTGCATGGCTCCAAAATTAATTTTTTTTTTTTTGTTATTTCTTTAGCCTAAGAAGAAGTATTCCAGTCTGTGGGGAAAAAAAGAAAAAGATAAAATATAAAATTGAAATGAATACGTGGCTTTGAGGGAGACTACTTCAAAGCTGTTAAGTAAGGGCAGGTAGAAAAATATATACCAGCCAGAGTTATGGTGAAATTTGTTCTTTTTGCATCATGAACAGAGTTATGATGAAATTCGTTCCTCTTGCATCATTTGCTTTACACCTTAGCTGTGCTGGGCAGAAGCACACCTCACATTGGCACATCCAGAAGGCTGGGGATATTCATTTAGAAACTTGTGTTTGGGAGTGACAGATAAATAACATATTGTCACTTTTGCACAGCACAAAATGTTGAGAGTTTTAAGGACTTACCTGAAAAAAAAGACTTCTGGACGTTTTCCTGCTGGTTTAACTGAGGTGCTGATAATTTTAATGTACTGTCCTATCTGTGGAAAATACTTAGGGGAAGTTTTCCAACTCCCCTGTCTCTCTAGATTTAGTTTCAAATGGGTCCATTGCATCTACTGTTTCCCTAGCAAAAGATTTCAAGAGGTACCAACTCCTGGAGTAGAAAAAAAGAGAGTGACACTTGCTGTTCTATGCCTGGCAGCCTTGCCTTGGGGAATGGGAGCTTAAGGCAACAGTCCAGCTCACAGTGCACAGATTTATGCATGAAAATTTACCAGTTTCAATAGAGAAGTTAAATGAGTGTGAAACATTGAGCTGCACTGGAGAGATCTCCCTTGGGTTTAAGCAAATATTTTGGAGTGTGGACTGTCTTTCATTGCTCCAGGATCTAACCTGGCTTGCCATAGTCCAGGACTACTCCTCCTGTGGGAACAGACTTCCATACTTCAAGTTTTTATTCTGATTCCATGCATTGTTAAGAAGATTGAAAAAACTGATTTTGAGACAAATTCAAAATCTCCATTAGAAGAAGCACATTATTTTCCACACGTTATTCTGTGGTGCATAGTGTCTCTGTAAAATACTCATGAAAAATCATTATTTTCCTACAGTCCAAATACCGTTTATGAAAGCATGAATGTTTTGGAAAACTTTATAGTAAGACCGTGCATATCAAAAATAATTCCTCTTAGTCTCACAAGAGCTTGAGGTGTCACAACTCCTCCCTTATCTTCCTTAGATACTAGACTGAGCTGGTGAGAGCTCCTCTTGAAAACCCACAGAACTACAGTAAGTGTTCATGGAAATTAGCTGTTCACCTCTAGATCTTTCTGTTAGCATAAACAGCTATGGTGCCTCTGTGATGCACGTGACTAACTCGATAGATGCAGCTACAACCTGCGATGGGAGTTACGTGCCTCTGGGAACTTTGTGCTAGCATGAAATGATTTCAAGGCATGCTGTTTAATAAAGGAGAAAGATAAGCTCTTACAAAATGCAACTTTATGCTGCTGAGAGGCATGGCACCCAAGAAATTAAAAATTGTAGCTACGAGGGGAGAGGGGAGGAAAGGGAACAGCAAGTTATTTCTGAAAACTGAGATAGCAATAGAGTCCATTTTTAATGGCCATTGCCAACACTTCTACATTTAGCTGAGTTAAACAGAGCTCCATGCCTGGCCTCAGGCATCATTACTTCCAAATGATTCTAAAATGACTATAATATTCTCCATTATACCCTTAATTAAGCATCACAGGACAAAGAAGCTTTGCAAACAAAGAACGTGTCTGTGCGAATTGTTTTGAGGAGGGAATTGTTGTGCATGGCATCTCTTCATGGTTCTGCTAAAGCACGATGGAAAAAACCCTCTCTCTAATTTTGTAATATGTTTAATCAAATTATGTGTTGTGAACCTGTGACTGGATAATGGCTTTACAGTGACTATTTAATGCTAAGGCGATAATGAAAATAGGTTTAAGGAGATAAACATAAAGCAACTACTATATGTGTAAATCTATTATCTTTGTTCCAGGAATACTAAATAATTGGATTTAAACAACAGACGGTAAAGTACTGGTGAAACAACAACCCTTTTCTGGCTTTTAAAGCTCCTAGAAATCTCATTTAGCAGCAGTTGAAGTGGGGGACAAATGATTTTTAAACTTTAGAACATTTAAGAATCACAAGATATTAACTCAGCAAAGAAAACATGAATTAATGTGATGAATAGAAACATTCTGACTGGCTTGGAAAATAATCCTTTTCTTTCAGACACTTGGAAGCTAGCATATTCATTTAACAGAAAATTCCAATTAAATTAAGCTAAAAATATGTTGGTTTCCAAGCAGCTGAAATGCCACCGTATTCTCTGTGCCCTTAAGAAGCTCTCCTCTAAATGATGGTGGCTGCACTTCTGCATCCATGCTCCTTTGGGTGGTGTCCATGGCAGTAACACCTAGAGATGCCAGCTGAGTTGATTCCTTGGTGATTCCAAGAGGCTCATGCCCAAAATGTGAGGCAGCCTGTGCTGAAGAACTCATGGAATTATGGCACTGGAGAGGCAAAGGACTGAGAAGCATGTAGGAATGTATGAGAAATAATAAAGGCAAAGAGGAAATAACAGCACTTCCTGAACCTGGAATGCATGAAACTTCTCTGAAAATGGAAAAAACATTTCACTTTGCAGATGTGATCGTGGGGTCCAAAAGACCCCTGATAAGGGATATTTCTGGAGTGACTCAAGAGCTAGCTAAAGAAATAGAGGCAGCTAAAAACCAGTGGAAATTCAGCAAACCCTACAGCAATTCCTCCATTTAGCGTTCAAATATTTTAGAGACTTAAATAGGATGGAGAAAAACACCAGCACAGTGCTTCAGGGATTAAATGCTAGTCATTAAAGAAAAAATTCAGTGGTTTTTGCTAATTCAGGGCAGAGTTCTGTTATTGAAAAAATTACACAACCACCCCCTGCAGTTGCAGCTAATAAACAGTTACATTTAACTAGTAAATTTCTCCTAAATGAGTGGAATATTACTGATGAAAACCCAACATTTCCAAATGGTTTGTTTTTCTCAAAGGGGGTTAGGGCTGCTTGACACTGTTTCTCTGGTTTAAAGCAGGTGAGCGGAGGTATCTGAAGACTGTGTGCATGTAAACACTCGAGGTGAAGCTCTGTGTGGCCCTGGGGAGCAGCTGCTGGGAGGGCTGTGGTGCAGGGCACCTGAATTCATCCCAGGCTGCAGAACAAAGTCTAGGCTCTTCTGGGCTCTTTTCCTTGTATGGAAGGAAAAACAAGCCAGTTTAATTCATGAAAATTTGCAACAGTTTAAGTTGTATGCATGTGTGCTCAGCCTGGTTGCAGATACTGAGATTAAATTAATGACAAGATCAATTTTCACTGACTATATCTTCCTATTTTGATCCAAGAATTTAGTTAGAAATAGCTGTAGATCAGTTATGGTTTCATAGCTCTGTTTTGTATGATTTTCCAATTAGAACCATTGGGTTTTTTTCTGAAGCTCTTTAAAACTTTCACTGCCTTTAATAAACATAGGGATGTGTCAAAAGCATGGTTTCCTACATATTGAGTGAAACTTGATGCTAAGAAAAGAGAAAAGTCTCATTAGTGCCTAATATAAAAAGGAAACAAGCCTTAACCATTATGCCTACCACACACAAGAGAAGCCTGAATCTGGTCATAACATCATATATTGAAGCATAATCCTTAGCTGAGAGATGTAGGAGAGATCTAGGGAGCAACACAGGGTTTACAGGACAGGGAGGAGGGAAAGGAGGAATGTATAACCATGGAGCAGGAGGCATGAAAGACCGGTTTCAGCTGTTAAGGTGAGTTTGTAGCAGCACCTCAAATGTATGGCACAAACCTGCAAGAAAACCAGCATCCTTAATGTGGTGTGTACACCACACCTCTGAGGTGTGTGGAATGGCTTGTCCTGCATCACATTTCCAGGGTTAGCAGCTGGTATCTTTATGGCAAAGGAGGTCTGTCACACTGTGATGATCTGCAGTTTATGTTATGTTGGTTGCCTCTGACTGGACTTTTGCGTCATGTGTTGTTTTTTCTGTCTCAAACCAGATGAAAATAACTCCAACTGTTTGTGAGCTTGTCCCAGAATGAGCTTCCTGTGGTGCCTGCTTAAATGCATCCCAATTGAGTTTTCTCCAGTGTTTGCTTTAAATGATTAGCAAGCAGGTTTTAAGAATTAATATATTTTCTGGCGTCACTAAGAAAAATGAATGCAGCTTGAATAAACTGCCTCTTTTACTTCAATGACTGCTCTGTGCATACATATTTTTTCCAAATATTCAGGGTGTATTATGTAGCTATTGTGGTTGTTTAATTTCATCCCCTGGCAGTTTGTACAGTATGGTAATATTTCAGGAAACCAGCAACTTACATCACAAAGAATAAATATAGTTTTTTTTCTCCTCCATTTTTCATTTTCCTCCAGTTGATTGAAAATATTCTGTATGTGAATCTCCCTGGTTCTTCTTCATTGCAGCAAACATCAAATGGGCAAATAATTGTCTGCTTTTTATTCATGGCATTTCTAGTATTTCCTTTCTTTCCTCTGTTCTGAATGATATCTTGAGGTGTTATAACTGAACTTTTGATATTAACTCATTTATTTGAAAAGTCCACAACCACCTATATTGATTTTGGAATATATTCAGGCCATTATATTTGAGGGCAGGCTAGGACTGAGAGGTCAGAGTGGAGCAAAAGTCATGCTGCAGACAAATCTGCTAATTTCAAATAATTTCCAGTACACTTCAGTGTAGTTTAGAAGTTTTCTCCCCTTATGTGCTTTTATTTTTTAAATCTCAGTATTTCATTTCAAATTTGCCTGAATTTAAATGCTGATGCAGCATTTACTGAAGGAGTGGGACTTTTTTTTTTTTAATTTAATTAGGGTTATATTTTTTTAATATAACCAAAATAAAATTTAAAAAAGAAAGAAAGAAAATGCATATCCTCATAATATGAAATTTTGAAAATTTTAGTGATAAGTAAGGTGACTTATTGTTGTATGTGACTGTGGGATGAGGAGAACTGTCATATCAGTGCCTAATGTACTGAATAATGGGCCTTCTGCATAAAGTGCATTTTCTTTGTTCCTATAGTGACAGATGCAAGGAATTAATTGCTCTTAGCAAGAAATGTTCATTGAAGATAAGGCCTGAAATGAACACTGACACACAACTGTGAAACGCCCTGAAACTGTTTCATGGTGACAAATTACTGCTGAGGTATATAGACCCTTCCACAAAAGTGACACCTATTGAATTTATTAGACAGATTATACAGAGAAGACTGAATCATTTTTTTTTTGTCCTGTTTGTAGAGCTGACATTTACCAGCTTCTTCTAATGAATTGGATATGGGCTACTGAAAACAGAAGTCAGATGGTTATGAAATCTCTTGCACTGACTGCCGTGGATCATGCAGCCACTGACAGTGTTTGTGCAGTAGTACTTTTTCTGAGGAGGTGGACAGACCCAGAGTTTCAGGCTTAGGCAGTTCTTCTTTTCCCGGGAAATGGCTGCAATCAGAGCTGTGAAGCCTCAGTGAGCACAGTGAGGCATGCAAACCATCTGCACACCACACAGACTAAGGCTGGACGTGATGGCCAGCTTGCAGCAAAGGAGGAACCTGAAGGGTTCAAAGTCATGCAGAGGAGCTAGTGTCAAAAATCAAATTTCCCAAGTGAAGGAGCCAGTGCAGTCAGTGAAGTGTAAGCAAGCATCTCAAAGTCAGCTTTTTGGAGGGGAATATATGCTGCATTAATTTTATTTTGTGGATGTTTATCTTTGGAGACTTTTGTTAAAATACTGTATTTGGCCACCAGTTAGCTTGAATATGGGCTAATCTTAAATTATGTCTCTTCTGTACATGTAGCCAGAGAAGATTTTACATGGCATTTCTTATCAGTGTTTTGCAAAATAAATTAATATCATGAACTTCAGTTTACACAGGGTGAAGCAGAGATGCAGGAAAGTGACTGAGTTAGTAATTGCCCTCACTTCCCAACTGGTGGACAGAATCAGCAACAAAAGCAAATCTGTTGATCACAATCCTGAGTTGCTTTCTACAGTCCAGTTTATATAACTACAGGTCATTTTAGTCCCCTAATTTTATTATTTTGGGGTTTGAGTCCAGTTTGCTATAGCATGGGGAGCAAAGGCTTTATCTCTTGTATCAACAGGTCACCAGCCACTACAGAATCCAGGAATGTGGCAGTCTGTGGGGCTCAGCATGCAAAGTTCACTGAGTTAATTTAATCCTGTAGTTAAAATGCAAGTGAGCAAGCTTGTAATTAAAGGCTCCTTTATAATTTGCAAAAGCAGAACCGTAAAGAATTTCCCTGTTGCACCTCCATCTAAATTATTATCAATGATCTCTTAAGAGCTAAACAGAGAAGTAATCCTTTCCCAAGGCATTCTGAAGGAGAGGAGAATGAAGTGTTCTTCAGCAGCTTAGGCTCAAAGCATCCACGAGACAGCTTCTCAAAAACAGGCTGTGTTATGAACATTTGCTATAGGTGAGCATCCCATGACATGGCTCCTTGTAGTTGTTTCAGAAGGGTTAGATCAACCCTTGCCCAGAATGTTGTACAAACCCAATGCACTGCTTTGATTCTGCTCTGCTCCCTGGTTTGCTGGATGCCAACACATGGCTGACTTTGCCCTAACACCACAGATGAAGATACAGTGAAAAAAACATTACAAAGAAGTATAACCCAGCAATTTCTGTCCTTTTACCCACTACAGGGCTACCTCTGCAAATAAATAATCTGCTGATTTTAGTTCAGCTTTCAAGCATGGAAAGTTTTACCTCACTTTCAAGCTTCCTAATGAGTTCTCCACAAATGTGTAAATGGAGCAAATATATCTGAGTGGGAAATTCCAGCTCTGTTTGGCCTGATGGATGTGAAGACAATCCAAGGCTATCATGTTTCTGTAGTGAAATGTTAAAAGAAATTGTCTGTCGTGTTAGCCTAAAAAAAAAAAAAAAACCAAAAAATCCGAAGAACCAAAGCAACCTCTCATCCTTTTTTTATTACCTTCAATCCTCCCTTCTCTAATATCAGGGCTCAGCTAGACATTTGACTTTCTGCCAGTCCTTTCCTTCTTTTTGCCTACTCTAAATTATCACCTGCATCAGGGAGTGGCAGAAATCTTTCTCTATGCAGCTTTAAAGCTTTCTGAACCCCAGACCTCTCTGTCTCAGAGGAGCAATGGGGATGCTCTAGCCAATGAATTCTGCACCACTGCACTTGAGCAAGACTGTGCACATACAGTGTGATGTGAAAAAGGAAATTTCAGCCTAGCAATGACAGCCTATAAATGCTTTGGGTCTTGGGAAAGATTGTTTTGATATTCTTCTATATGTGTCATTTTAGTATTTTTTTTTCTCCCCAGTGATTTAAATTAATTTGAATCAAATCATTAGTTCAGTACCATCAGACTGGTACTGAACATAATGACTCATTCCTAAATTAATATTGTCTATCCTGAACAACTCTTGTCTAAATGACTGGAAGATTCATGCTCCTCACAAAGTCAGCTACATCCAAATGTGTTCTGCAACAGTTCATTAGATAATGGTGTAATTTATATGTCTGGGTCAGCAAGTGTTTTTCTGCTTCGACTTAAAATGGACAAAGTGCAAGTAACTAAACAGGTCTCCTGTAAATTTTTTTGTATTTCTCTAAGTGGGGAAAAGAGGGGTAAAAAAAAAGAAGTCCTTGAATCAGGACAAAATGCAGTATACAGCACTGCAGATATTTCCAGTTCCAGCCTCACTTCTCCATTGTACAGAGAGGCATTATAAAACAAACCTGCTTGCCTTTCAGCAAATTCTGTCTTAAATTATGTGCTTGACACCAACACTTGAAAGGTTCAATGCTAAAGGGATCTGTTAGTATGAAGAATAAATGTACATAATTAGTCTGAGTTCAGTGGTAGGTGAAACCTCTGTACAGAGGAAGTCAGTCATTCCAGATGCTTGCTGTATGTTGGACCTCCTGCCTCCCTGCATCTCTGTGCCAAGTGCTGTGTTTCAATCACTGGAGGAGAGACTGGCAACAGCACAGCAAGAGCCTCCTACAAATGCTTTTCTGTGGCTGTAGAGCCCACATGCTAAATGGTCTGCAAGCTATGCACAAGGCAATTTATCTTCTGAAGGACTTAAATAGCATAGCCTTCATGAAACAAATGGAGAATTGTTATTAAATTTTTCATCAACTGAGCAGCAAACTTTGTTTGTTTTTTTTTGTGTTTGTTTTTTTTTAACTGATTATCAACTTTGGGTAGTGACTATTTTTATGTATTACCCAGCCTGACAGTAAATGAGCTTCTCTCTTGTACACCTATGTTGACAGGGTATGGCATTTCAGATTTAAGTAATCTTGGCCTCCTTAGGGGAGGAATCTGTCAGTTGTTCCCTGTAATGAATGATGGGTTTATGGCATGAGGCACTGCCTGTAGTATTAGCAGCAAGGAGAGCACAGCTGTCCTAGATTGTATAGTGCTGGTTTCTGGTTATGGTAGCTGCAGTAATGAATGAATAAATGATACGAGTTGACAACAGCTCTGCTTTATAAAACATAACACTATTTTTGCTTAATTTCTGTGTTACTGGGAACAGCAAAAACTTCCTATCTTCCTCCCACAAATAAGAGAGAAGTGGTGATAGAAAACGAAATAATTATTTCCTTCTCTTTTCCCTTTACTGGCACAAGGTGATTATCTAGCCATTGAATATTTTAGTATGAGTCTCTTCCAAAGCAATCTTGCAGTGAATTTCTGCGACTGACCTTGCTGGCATCAGTTACTTTTGTAACCTGAATACGCGGGATGCAGCACATTTATTTCTTTGTGTTGTTGGGCTCGGAGGAAGGGAAGGAATAACGCTAAAAATGAGTGACCAAGCTGACAGAAATGACATTTGAGACTGCAGTTTGGAGTGGCTCAGAATAACTCAAGTATAATGGGTGTGAATCATACCCCGCATATCAGCAGATTTGATATCTGGAAGCCAGTTTACCAAAACTCTTTATCAAGTTGTGTCTCTGTAGCTTCTGGGTTGCTGGTGATTGCTCAGTCCCCAGGGTGTCTGGGGATGGGCTTACAGGCTGCTTTTCATCTGCCTGCTCTGCTCTAACTGCTCACCATTAGTCATCCCATCTTGCTGCCATCCTTTTCAAGGATTTGAAGCATAGGAATTTCTTTCCATACCAAGGTAAAATCCTGGGGCTATTAGTAACAGTCATTTTTATAAGAGATGGAATCTGTAAGGATCCCAAATACTTCAAAAATTTTCAAAGTAGTTTTTACACTTTTGGTTCTACTTTTTGCTAAAGTTCCTCCGTTTTCTCCTTGTGTGTGGTCTTGTGTTTGTTATCTTTTGGGGTTTTTTTTTGTTTTTTTCCCAGAAAAAAATGTATTACAGAACTCAAAATGATAAGGAAAGAATTTAAAACAACATTTTAAATTGTGGGGTAAGAAGTTGCTTTGTGTGCTAGGTCTAGAAAGTGAAGAATGACTTTTTTGTTCTTTTTTGTTTTTAACAGGAATTTCTAAACAATATGTGGTTGGACAAATTGTTGGGTATATCACAAAGTCAATGACTAAATTTTTAAACAGAACACTGAACAAATTCATTAGTGAAATATTTAATTTTGATTTTATAAAAGCTGTTGTTCAATCGTGTGATTTTCTCCTTTGGCAGATTTTCAAAGTTTTCAAAATATCGATTGTTCTGTAATTTTAGTCCCCACAGCTGTGGCATAGAGTTAATTTCTTTACTAGAGAAGCCAATCTGCATAATCAAGATCTGAAACAATGGTATGTTTTCTGCTCTTCCTGCTGAGTGTTTGCCTAAAGTAATTCTTGTCCTATCATAAACTACTTTCAGGAATATAGAGCATAATATGTAACACAGAAGTTTCACATAAAAAATATTGCAGGGAATAATTTAATGGTCCTGCAAACTGATTGTATGCATAAATGTATGTACTTCTAGTGCCACTGGAAGAATATTTCTAGCCTTCCCACTTCCTGGAGTGTGCTTTACACGTACACTCCTCTTCTGCTTGAAAACCCATGCACCCTTCATTTCCCACAGAAGACTCCCATTTTCCCAGAGGTGTGGAAAGAATTATATTTATCCAGATGCCCACATGAAGTCTCTCTTAGAATATGTCAAAACAAAGACAGTTTAGAGAGCTGACAGGTGCATGCAGCAATGAGCCTCTGAGAGGTCTCAAACACTGCAGCTGATGAAAGCAAAGTAGTAACTGGGCAAGAAAAAGCAGGGACGACAAAAGAACTTGGATGATAAATATTCCTCCACGGGCGAGTTGCTGTGCAACGTCAGTGGGTCTGGAAAGATACAAAGTGTTTAAAAATAAGAATTTCTGCCGCATTGTTGACTGCTGGGTAGTCTCTTGCAACATCGGTCCTGGCCTCTCATGCTTAAATCAGTGTGTTTTGGTGACTTAAACATTTCAATCAGCTCTACCCAAGGAGATCACCACAGTTCAGTGTATCTTCCTTCCCAGGGTAAAGAGAGAGGATTCTGTGCAGGTACACTGTTTGTCCTCCACTTTCCTTGTGATCAAAATTGAGATCCGTGCCTGTGAGAGGCCTTGAATTTAGGAATATTTTAAATCATTTCTTATGCCTTAGAAAACAGACAACTAAGCTTCCTCTGGTCTGTATGTCTGTCTAGTGTGACATACCCACTGACATCTGCAAGGATGAAGGTAATTACTCAGCCATGTCCTCAAACAACACTTTGAGAAACTCTCCTGTTCTGTCTTTAAATACCAGAGAACATTGCAAGCTGTGATAAGCCACGTGGCCGATCTGCATTTTGGGTCCTCAACAAGCTACAGCAGTCAAACCACTGTCTTGAATACAGTTTGCTCCTCTAGACCACAGCTTTGAATTCAAACCACACATGGAAAGCTAAATCTCCAAAGCAGAAGAGGACCAAAGCACTGGTACTTAGAAGGAAAAGCCACTGGCTCTTTCAGTGAGAAGAAAAAAACTTACTTGAAAAATAATAGTAATCTCTGTTCATGAAATATGGGATGGAGGAGCTTGCACACTGGTTACTGGAGCAGAGGGTGCATGGAAACTGAATGGGAGCTCACATTGCTCTTTCAGAGGCCAGTGCTGTACTCTTCCACATGCCAACAGCTTCCACTTTGGAGAGCAGAGGTTCTTTGGGTGCAGGAAGTGTTAAGCTTAACATCAAAATATGCATTCATAAGCCTGGACCGTTTACAGAATAGGTCTATATTTCCTACTGCACAGCTGGAGAAACTGAGTCACAAAAAAATAAGTCGTATTTAAGGACTGACAGTGAGTCTGTGATAGAATTAAGAGTAGTATTCAGTTCCTTCCTTATCATGATATAGGGTCAATAGCACCCTACAGGTGATGAGGAGCAGCTGAGTGAGCTGTGGTTGTTTATCCTGGAGAAAAGGAAGTTGAAGTGGGACCTTATTGATCTCTACAGATTCCTAGAAGAAGGCTGTAGTGAGCTGAGAGTTATCTCCCAAGTAACAAGTGACAGGATGAGAGGAAATTGCCTGAAGGTTTAGATTAGATATTAGGAAAATTTTCCTCACTGAAAGAGTAGTCAGGCATTGGAACAAGCTGCTCAGGGAAACAGTGGAATAGCAATCCCTGGAAGTGTTCAAAAAGTATGTGAATGCAGCACCTGAGGATATAGTTTAGTGGTGAATACAATGCTGCTGGGTAAATGGTTGGACTCAATGATCTTGGAGGTCTTTTCCAATCTTCATGATTCTTTACACTGGATTGTTGCTTCTTCCCAAAATGCATCTGGTTCAGAGTCATGCTGACACCCCAGCCCCCAACCCTTTTCTTTGTTGTTAATTGTTAAATTATTTTAACTAGCTACATTTTAATTCACATTTTTTTTCACCGAGATTGAGACATGTTTACTTAATTTAAGAAACCAAGCAAAACAGCCTTCTAACTATTGCTGCCTTTTAAAATAGGCATTAAATCTAAGGATCTCTTTTCAGGCTTTAATTGTTTGTGTTTCCCTTAGTTTAACTTCAGTAGTGAATGTTATATTTGCTTTTATCAAAGTTTAGGTTTTTGCTTCATGAAGGTATGAAGCTCTGCTACTTGCCTTTCAAGTTATTTTAATTGTCCTAACTAACTGAACTCCTTTGCACACAGAAATACCATTTAATTGGTTAATTTCTGTGAAGATTTTGGGAAAGTTTCTATGATAACTAAGATGCAGATAAAACGGTGTTAGTTAGAGATGATAAAAGTCAAAGTCTGTCTCTTCTTTCCAAGCCTAATGTGGTTGGAGCATTGCTCATTAATTTCAGATTTCTGATGAATTTAAATATCGAGTGTCATGATTTTATCTGTGTCTCCTGCTGCTCTCTGCTGTCTCACTTCTTAAGCAACAGGGATCAGATAGTGCCACTATTTTCAGGGACAAAATGTGCTTCACTCAGTGAGACACTTTAGCTGTTCTTGTGAGCAAACAAGCAAACTAATGTAGCTGAAGTACTTGGGAATCACTTTACCTTCATGAAGAACATTCTCTATCCTGCTTACTGTATTTTTTTCAAGGCTGTGACTCTAAATTGTCTTTCACAGCTTTTTGATTATGTAGACTGTACCTTTCATTCACAGCAAACTCTAAATTTGCTTAACTCTCAGTATCTCCTGAGATGCCAGGAAACCTTCTGGAGGCTTTTCTCCTCATGGAGAGTTGATGTTATAATGCAATGCATGGAAAAGAAAGCAAATTCCATTTTGTTGGCAGACCACTGCTGTCCACACATTTTTGGTAGGAAATGCCATTTGATGAGTTCAGCTCAAGATTCCTGTCTGCTGTGCCAACCCTCCAACACAGGCACTGTGTAACATGACACTGTCTTCACCTCATCCTTAGAAAACTATGCCTTCCCCAAATGTCTGTATATCTCCTGATCTTTGGATGTGGTTTCTCAGCTTGGATGTGCACGAGGGAAGGTTAATGATACGTACAAGGCGTATTACATTAATACTTAAGGGTGGACTTTTTTGAAGCCTCTGTGTGTGTGTGTGAGAATGTAAGACTTTGAGGGTAGGGTTGGCCCCTGTTGATGTCGCTGAGAAGTTTTGACGTTGGAAAAGGGCATGAGGAAAGGAGTTGATCAATGATGGGACTACTATTGAGTCAACCACAAAAACAGCTTAGTTGTGATTCTTAAGCTGATATCCATAAGTTCTAGATGCTAAACAGATTTGCTGCTGCACAGGGCCGATTTAAATGAAGAGTATGACAAAACTTCAGAGGTATCCAGTTGAATCTTGACACTGAGCATTGCTTCTTGGCTTTTTGGAAATGAGGGGCTCCAGACGTCACCAGTGATTTTGCACATCTAAGAATGAGAGTGCACCTGAGTTGCACATCTGCCCTGTCAGCCCTGCCAGCAGGGTTCTGTCTTTGAGCATAACCTCAGAAAGTATGGAGGATCTTGGGCTACAGAAATGGGTATAAAAACCTGTGAATGAGCATTATATTTGATTGTGGTGCCATGTTCAGATCCCTAAACATGAGTCCCTGCCTGCAGTTTCACAGCTCAGGAACTCGTTCTTGTGAAAACACTGTGTGCCCGTGGGCTCATCAAGCCACAGAACCTCCCTCTCCAGCTCCTCCAGGCCCTGCCCACCCTGGCCATCCAGGGCACCAGGAGGAGGCAGCCTGAGAGGAGACATAAGGAGTCCAGCTTTCCCTTCCTCCTCATTCCCTTTCCCAGGCACAGCCACTGCTGGGCAGGGTCCACCAGCTCCCTGAAGATGAGCATGGGACATGCCAAGGTGATCTTCCCATCATCCAGGTAGAATTTAGTGTTGAAAAATTTCTCTTTCCTCATTAGTTCTTTAGCTGCTATTTTTGCCAAGCCCTTTTTTTGCCCCATGAGGGCTTAGGGCTTGGTTAGGAGGGATTAAGACCCCTGAAGGGTCATGGTAAAGGATCTCTGGAGTTTGCCAGCACGAAGGTTTTCATCTCATTAAAATCACAGGTGTGCTTTCTGCGAGAGAAAGGAAGGAAAATTCATTCTCCTTTCTCTCCCTGTGACAAAGGAGGCACTACTCCTGCTTTTCAGTGCCACTGTAGGGTTTTTTCCCTTATTCACAACATTCCCCCTACCTCATTCCACACATCCCAGGGAGCGTCAGACCACCGCTCTAGCACTGCAGCTTCGAGTCATGCTGCTTCTTCCTTCATCCTCCGCTGCCTGCCTGGCTGTGAAGGCATCCTAACAACTCCCACAGCCTCTGAGTGCAGCAGGACGGGCAGAGCTACTGGCAGAGCTTGCTTGCAGCTCTCGGTGCTGAAGCGGTTGACAGATGTTCGGAGGATTTCTTGTCTCTGGACCAGCACTTCATCTGTTCCAAGTTATTCAAAACACAAACAGTGGGTTGGCAGGAGTGAAATATGTTCAGAACCAGGATGTCAAAACAGAAATATATTTTTAAAAGACAAGTGTCAAAAAAAAAAAAAAAAAAAAAAAAAAAAAAAAAAAAAAGGGAAGGTGTTCATGCAGTTTATAGGAAGATGTACTGAAATAGTTGAGATTTTCTTCTTTTAACCCCTTGGGCTCCCATCTGACATGCTATTCCACTATGTCTATGGTGGTTTTCTTGCTTAAATGTTGACAAGGGCATTTTGGGTCCTGGGTCCCTGGTTTGCTGATAGATGGATTTGCCACATTTACAAGGTGTTTGGACTACCAGCTATGAACATAATTTGGGACTATCCTGTCAAGCGTACTGTTGTAAAATTGAAGTGAGATCCTACAAATGTGTTGAGTGGTACTGTTGAACAGAGTGGTGGAGGAGACATTTAGTGAGAAAGAAAATTATTCCAAAAAAATAGAGAGGAGCAGGGCAGAGATAGAGAGGAGAGCATGGCAGAAGTAAAAGATGGCTCAAATTTAGAGAAGAGAGGCATCTCTGTTTATTTCGATTCATAGTCAATATAGAAAGAAGAGTTTCAGGGTCCTATAGCAGATGCAGCTTACTTGCAGCCTCCTTTGGTTGCAGGTGCATAGTAAGGCATGGGTGGTAGCTGACAGCAAAATGAATCAGCAGCAGAGCCCTCTGAGAAGGGCTGTGCTGCTTTGGGTGAGTTACTGCTAACAGGGTGTTAGTAACTCCAATCACAGATAGAAAAACCAGTTCCAATAAAATTTGAGAGAAAGGATAGGAAGCAAGTATTTAAATTCGCAATGGAAAGGAAGACAAAACTAAAAATATTTCAATTATGCTTTTTTCTTGTTTAGGGTGGTGATTACCTCAGCAAAATAGAGGAACAAAAAAAAAATATAAAAGAAACCACAACAGTCCAAGAATGTTGAGAGTTTTCATTTCCTGTCAAAATGCTTTTTTGGTCAGCAAAAGATCTGTCACTATTACAATAAGGATGTCATAGGATAAGAGTATCACCCCATTATTGTTCTGCACTAATAAATCAGCAAAATGCTGCTTTGCTGTCTTTCCCCAGTTGCAGAAATAATTCTTTCTTCAGCCGGTGATGCTGTTCACATGGGTATCACCCACATAATTTTCTGTTCTTGTTGTAACCCTTGTCATCAGGACAGAGTCACGCAGTAACGTTACCCAATCTAATGATAATCTTTGACCTGCAAATTAATTTGCTGCTATGCTTCATTTTTGATGAGAACATTTTTGATGACAGTGGATGCATGGTGTCTCTTTACTACTCAGTGTCGTGACAATGTGCTTGGTAGGAACACTTTGGGATTTTTAGAAGCTTTCTGTTCTCATGGCAAATCGTACTGATGCTCTGGCATTCTCCATTTTTGTTGAGATTTGATGTGAAACTGAAAGCTCCAAATGTACATGCATGGTGGATTTTATGAATTCTAGTTTTGAGCTTGCAGAACTGTTATTACTTTTATAACAGTCTGGAGGACTGTGACTTAGTGCCCATTCCCTTTTCTTCCCAGTAGATAGATGGCTGTGTGACTAGTTAAAAGTGAGGGGACTGCTTTTCTTTGTATATTTGTGCAATTCTGCTTGCTTCAGCCCAGCTGAACCTGACTGATATTAATGCCAATGAAAAATTGAGCAAAATCTGCCTGCTTTCAGTAGATATTTCGCATATTTCTTCTACATCCTTTATTTTTTTTTATGCTAATGTAAGCCGATTTTGTGAGTTCTTATTCATGAAGACAGCACATAGCCAGGGAAGGTACTGCATTTTTGTCTGAAATGAAAATGATATTTACCCATGTTTGATTCATAATAAATGTCAGTTTGGATCTGCTTCTGTGCATTTGTGGGTGGACGATACTTAAACATTCATATTTAGAGTATTAAAGCACTTTGCAAACTATTATAGCCAAGGGCAATGTGACACCTACCTGCCTTGTGCAAGAATCATTGAGTGGGTGTGGAGAGGAAAGGACAGGAAAAGATAAAAAAGCCAGCCTGGGAGATCTGTATTTCACATAATTTAATCCAAACAATGATATGCCTTTATTCTCTCTAACCCCTGGGCTTAAGGTGTAATTGCTTTCTGTCATTGGAGGCATTTTGCCTTGGTGTGTTGTAAATCTCAGAGAGAGGTGATCTGTGACTGGCCATGCTGCCTGTCTGCTGGTGATGCTGGAAGCATCCTGCTGCCTCCAGCTGCTCTTGCTTGTGTTGGTGGACAGGTTTTGAGGCAGACCCAGTAGGCTGAAGCCTAGATCTGACTCCAGGTAGGGAATATGAACCCTTAATGCTGGGCACAGACTTTTGACATGCGAAGTTAGACAGTGCAAGGACACTGAGGAGAGCCCAGATACAAAACCCCTGCTCTGCCAGAGGCTGGGAGCTGGGGGTGTTTATAATTTCTGTCTTGATGGCCGGTAGAAAACAGCTGAAATGTCACAGCCTACACTTAAAAAGCATTCTGATTTGGGCCTTTTTTGTTCCCTTTTCATTCATCTTTGTTTTAGGAAGACTTTATTTTAAATTGATTTTGTTATTAGTGGATCTGCTCAGCGGCAGTGCACCTGTTCCATATATTGAGAACCTGACTCCTGACTTTAGCTGGTGCAAGTGACAGTGTTTTAAATTAAGCTGTCCTCCCTGAAACTATCTTTCTTTTCTTTATCTCCCCACCCAGACATAAATAACCGGGCAGCAGAAGGCAGGTAGTGTTATAAATTGTCAGGTTACACAATTGCCTCATGTTTTGCATTCTGTTCTCTTCCCCCATTATCATCCATTTTGAACTAAAAGTTCATCCATTTGTGCTTCTGCCATGAGAAGATGTCAAATAAATTGATACTGTAGTATTTAAAAAGTATTAAAGAGTACAAATATATATCATTACATTGATAATGCTCAGCAACTACAACTGTAGTGCTTTATTACTGACATTTAAAGACCAAGGAAGTCTAATACAGGGAAGAGTGATTGTCTCTCAGAGTATCTAATTTAAAAGTTGAGCTGGTTTTGCTCGCCAGTAGGCCCATGATCTATTAGTTCTCTTATACAGTAAGTGTTCCTCTAATAAAGAGTTTGCTATTTGCTTCCAGCACATCAGTATGGTGTCCATCTCAGGTCTTCATGGTGGTTCTGCTAAGCAGTCACTGTCAGGAATTGTAATGGGCCTCTTGCTTTCTGAATGTTCAGCCAGAAACTCAAGGCACAGTGTTGGCCAGGCAGCTGATGGCAGCATTCGAGGGGAGCCTGGCTACCTCTCTGGCTGTTTTCATCATGGCATTCCAGGCTGCCTCGCTCTATTCCCCTCCCCTCTGGCTGGTGCTTTGCTGTATTTCTAGTGGCACCATTACAAGTGGAAGCTGGTTTGCATTGCAGTTACTTTCTTAAACGTGGCTCAGCTGTTGTGCAGAGTGCAAGGATCATGTCTGACTTGCCGAAATGTGCTTACATAATACCTACAGCTTGTTGCCTCCACTGGGGCTGCGAGGGGATTGTGACTTCTCAGGGACACTACCCCAGCTCCAGCCTGTCACATGCATGCAAAAGAGACTACTCCAGTTCTTCGTGTCAGCCCTAAGTTTTTGTCTTTATTTATTGAAACATGCAAGAGTGTGCCTCAGTTCAGCTCAGAGAAGTCTCGAAAGAAAGAGGCAGAACAATATATACTCCTGTCCAGTCTATGATGGGCATATCTCATTCATGTCTCAAAAAGTGTAAGAAGACAAAAAGTGGGTCAGGACATACTGTTGGCCTTAAAGTGTCCCTTTCCCTGACTCATCAACTATACCAGTGCCTGAGTTTGTAGGGGAAGGACACTTTGGGGGATAAGGTGGGTGGAGATTATGTTTTGGTTTTTGTGTTTAGCTTTCTTCTTTTTTTAAACATTTTTTAATCCCTAGCACTTTCTAAAATATCTAGTCATGCACTAGGAAATAAAACCTTATCTGCGTTGCCAGTTTCCTCATCAATTTGTTTGAATGTATCCCATTCTGTATGACCTTCAGACATTATGGAGAACCCCACAGGCTGTAACCTGCTATCAGTTTTAGAGCTGAACTCCCTTCCCATTGCCACTGAAATTTAGATGGTGGGTGGGGTTGCATAAAAAGCAATGACACAATATGGTCCAAGATTTTGTTTTAGCAAGCCAGGCTGACTTGCCAGATGGGTTTCTACTGTTGAGAGCAGACAATGCAACACTTGTGTCTGATCTTGGGAACTCTGGGGATAGAGACCAAAAGTGCAACCTCCCTTCACTTTTCACTCTTCTGAAAATCTTTAGAACTGTGTTTTTGACAGTCAGCATTAAAAATAAAGGCATTTACATACTTAAACCAATATTTTGGGAAATTCTTTTGTGCAATGCCAATCTCAAAATATTATGCAGTGTTGTTGAGAAAGCTCAGAAGGTCTAGAAACTAATAATATCTGAGAGAGACCATGGTCAGTAAACTACTCTTCATGTTTCTCCTTTTTGTTGTGATTTCAGTGGTTAAATCTTCAGGCAGGATTTTCATAGAAATAGTCACTAAGAAAACCAGCTTCAGCAGGAGGATGACAATGAACTTTATTATATTTATCCTGTCAGCTTCCAGGAGAATAGAGGACTATTTGAATAGATGGTCTGATTCCATGTAAGAAATCACTGGCCATGAGAAATGAATACCAGAGTGACAGCAGTGATGTATTCCAGGGTGGAGACTAATCAGGAGAATAATATGTGTTTGTCCAGTTAGGTGTTAGTCTTGCAAGTTAAAAAGATTAGTGACAGATATAGATAAGGATAAGGGAGTGATTTGTTATCCACTATAACAAATAAGTCTAAAAATAAACATATGACAGAATAAACACCATGAATTGGGAAAACTGATTTTTTTCCAGAGAGATAAGAATGTCTTATTTCATCCAAAACTGGAGGCAGTCACGCTAATGAGTGGGAGATGATTGTGATACATCAGAAGCAGGGATTGGAGTTAGTACTAATCTTTGCTCTGGAATTTGCTTGCAAATAGGAAGCTTTCTAACAGGGGAACTTGGTGGTAGAATGTGAGTTGGCCTTGGTAAGTGATGCTAAGGAAGGAATTGGCAACAGAATGGGATGAGCCTCATATAATTTGGGGGTGGAAGAGGGAGCTTGAGTGAGTGAAATATAATTATGCTTTCCTAGCTGGTAATGCTGCCTTGAAGTTGCTCTCCTCCCTATATTGTGAAGACATTTTCAGTGCAGCTGGAAATGTGTTGCTAATCAGCACACAAATGTGAACACTACAAATATAAAACCATTGGCATTTGTTAAGAGAAAATATAAAGACTTTTCATCTGGAGGATATTTGTGCTTGCTAATAGCTTCTGAAAGTGATAAACTTGTGGGCAGTGTCATTTCACAAATGAGAGGTTAAAATGATTTCTGGAAACATGAACCCTGGGTCTTTTTAAGGTTCCTGTCAGTGAAAAAGTGTAGCCAGTCTGACTTGCCATCCAAACATGGTTTTGTTAATTTCATTGCAGATCTTCCTTTTCTTCTGCTTAGAATTGAGAATTAAACAAAAAAAAAAAAAAAAAAAAAAAAAAAGGACTATTTTAGGCAAATAATCTTTCTTATAAAGACAGGAATTGCTGTACTAGCTATAATGATGCATCTAGTGAACCATCTTTAATAAGCTCCTACTTCATTTGTGCCAGGCAGCAGTTTAAGGTGGGTGTTGGAAATTAAAGTTGTCTTTCAGAGCTGCACCCCCAAGTCAGAGATGGATGCCATTTCACCTGCACATTCTGCCAAATGATCCATGGTGTGCAGGGGCACCACCTCTGCAGTGGAACCTTGTTTTTTGCTATCTTGCTAGACTTCAGTGTCACCTTGCCCCTCATGATTTACAGAAACTCATTCTGTGTTACCAAAACTGGAGGCTATTGCAGTATGTGACATCTGAAAAGCAACTGGAGATATATGTATTCCTTTTTTTAGTGTTGTTTTCCAGACCATGATCTTTTAGGGTGAGACAAAAAAGTCTCAACATTCCCCCAAATCATCTTTGAAACAACTCAAACATGTTTCTCTGAGAGATGGAGAATTAACTAGGGTTGAACTACACTTGGTTTGAAGTTGTTTTTATCTCAGTCAGAATAGCTTTTTTTGCATGTTCCCTTGTGTCAAGAATATGTGTAAGTAAAAGCAAAAAAAAAAAAAAAAAGAGACAGATAACTGTACTCAGACAATGATGACACAATCTTGTTTCCTCCCAGGCATGTTTTAGATGTACCTTTTCTAGTTTATCTCTAATCATTGGTGTCCCATCCTTTGACAATCTGGCTTTGCTAGCAGCTTGCATAGGTCAAGTGTTGAGGCCAGCATCTTGCACTGAGCTTGTTCTTTCTGCTCATCTCTGCTTTCTCTTCTCCTCAGATGGTGCAGTTAACACACCTCTTCCTCCTTCTGGTAGGCCTAAATCCAGGTCCAATCTGGGATAGCATCACAGTGCCTGCAGGGGGTTAAACCAAGTGGTCTCTCCTAAAACCTCTGCCACAGCAGCCAGCCAGCCTGTTTGCTGGGTGAGCTGCTTTGTGAATGGGCTGGTACAGAACAGGCAGGTTGGATGTGGGCAGGGTGTGTGTGTGCACAGGAACATCCACTTAGGTGCCTGCAAGGGGACTTGTGTGTCCTCATCTCTGCTCATTAGGAATTTTTAATTTTGCTTCTTGCATCATCCAGGGGCATTTTTGGGTACCTGCTTAATGCCAAGCTGCCATCTGATTTTTATTTTTTTTAAACTAATGTTTAATCTTTTCTGTTTGGGGGGAAAGCAAGCTGTGTTTGAGCACTACTTCACATCTCTAAAAATAAAAGTTGGCTTTCTAAGTGCACAGCATACTCCCTCTCTCTCTGCCTCTCTATCTCCCCCCACTTCCCTCTCCGGGCTTCTTTCTGCAGGAGAGGCTGGGAGGGGGTCACTCTTGGCAAGCACTGAAGATGGATTCTAAGTGGTGCACAAGCGCACACATAGCAATTTGGCACACAGCAGGGACTGGGGGCGGGAGGCATTTTGGATTTGTCAGCTCATCGGCACAGCTAGGTTCTTGTCAAACAGCAGAAGTTGCACAAGTCCCTGGTGGCTGAGATGCAATTGGTGAAGCTGTGCTGGTCTGGAAAAGCAAAGATGTGAGGTCACAGGATCATTTTCTCTCTCATGCTGCAGCACAATTGACAAATTAGCTCATAATCCAGCATTACCTCCTCAACTCCCATTCCCTTTCCTGTCTTGCATGCCCCAAATTTTATGTCACTTCTGATATCTATTCTTTGCCTCTGAATCTTCATTTCCCTGTCTTTATGTATCAGCAATTCTGTTAATTTGGATCCCATGAATGGCTAGGAAATTTTAGAGACTTTACTGTGGTCAGCACAAGTTTGTGCCCAGGAAAGATTTTGTCAAGCCCGGGTGAGGGAGTTACACAAGCTGCTGCAAAGCAGTACCCAGTACAGGGCTGAATCAGGGGTTGTTTTTGCCAATATTGCTGCTGCTACTGATGTGCTATTGATGGCCTGTCAAGAAGTATATAAAAATTGAAAGTGTATTATGTTCCTGGTCTAGGAGCTGAATATAGTCTGCATAGCATGACACAGATTTCCTTTGATGAGATGCCTCGCACTTCCCTAAACTCATTTTCTGAGTTAAATTATTTTTTTCACTATATTTTTGCATGGCTCTGAGATGCCTTTTCTATTTGTGCTTGCAAGCAAAAAGCATTGGAGCTTTTTACGTCTGTGCTGTTTGGGAGATGTGATTTCATCTGCAGGTAAATACAGTGGAGCTTTGGGTATGATTGACTTCCTTCCATGACTCTGTCAGTTGCTTCAATTTGTGGTATCAGAATTTCTTTAAGGTATCTCAGTGACAGGTCCATGTAACTGTGTGGATTCAGTCCCTGCCTTGACCTCTACTGCTGTAGATGTTGAGTCCTAATGAGGGGAGTAGGAGGATGCTGACAGATCCCTGCTTTTGTGTGTTCACAGTCCTACCCCTGGTGCAGCACTGCACTCTGACATGGTGAGGGACTGCTTCTCTGAGAGTACGTGCAGTAAAGTCCTCAGAACTTATTTTGGAAAAATATTAAACCAATCTGTCACATAAGGCTTGGCCTGGAATTAATACTGGAGTAACTTGATGATCAATCCACCCTTCCCCAGTGTGGTAGAGACTGCAAAATTACAGACTTCTGTAGGAATGGAGCTAGGATGTTCTGGAAATCACACTTAAGGAGCAGTGCAGAGGAGCTGCTGCTCCTCCTTATCTCCCACAACACAGCCCTGCACATCACACAGACTGTTCTGCACACTGCATGTCTATTGCTATTCTTCAGATGAACTGATATACTTAAAACTGAAACAGAATGAAAATTTAATGATTATTAGTAACCAAAGATAAGAGTAGATCCAGATCCATGTGCATCAAAACATTCAAATTTTTGTTTGGGTAATGAAAGGGTGGTTGACAGAGTTCAAAAATAAGGCTCCAGTCTAGAGATCAAGGCATTCTGCCAAGTTAAAGTCCTGTTGCAGAAATACGTGAATATTCCCTTGTATATACAGCCTAGCTGGAAACTTGCATATTGCTTTTATCCTAAAGAATTTATTCTACTTTATCAACTAAAATAGCAACAGTTTTAAATTGCAGACATCTCCCTCAGAGTTTTGTAGCTTTAGCTGGGTGGGTAGTTTCTTGTAGATGGGGAAAGGGACAATTTATTTCTTTCAAATACCCTGTCACAGCTCTAACCACCAGGTGTTTTGGAAAAAAAAAAAAGGTACCACTTTGATTGGCCTAATCTTGGATATAACCTACAGATTAAGCTCTTCAGTTTTGCTGTCACAAAGTACAAATGAGTTAATTCAATTGCATATATTTGGAACAGTTGTATTGAAAACTAGAGGCATCTCCACAACAAGGCAGAAGCCAAGTGTTTCTTCTGAGCATCCAGCTCTTGTGGATCTGATTGTATCTATTCTTGTCCTCTAATATCCTTGGGAATACATTTAAAAACACAGGGGTTAGAGGGGTTGGACTAAAAAAATGCTTTTCTTTTCATTATTGTAATTTTGATTCTTCTGATAATGCATAGCAAGCTAGGTCAACAACATCATGGGAGACCATACACTCCCTAGAAGTTCTACAGCACCATATAAAACAAAATCAGCATATACATGAGACAACTCGATAGTAGGGTAAAATCTCTTGTGGGAATTGCATGCAGGCATATCCAACTCCAACACCAGCCTCCTGCCAGCACCTGAACAGCTTGTTTTGTGTTCTAAGGGCTTGCACAATATTGAGTGATGACACCAGCTGTGCTCAGGTTCTTGAATTACAGCTCCAAGGATGGTGGCCATCAGGGGACACACTGAGCCTGCAGGAATGATTGGCTTGCTGCTAGACTGAAAAGCAGAGGGTTGGGAGCTGAGGCTGAGAAATAAGTAGTTTCCTGAGTCTCTCTAGTTTTCACTATAACTCTCTTGGAGAATATGGCTTTGCATGTCAAGTTTTTGTGCTGATATGCTTACCTTCTAGGGGTATGTGCTGGCAGGTTGCCCCATATGCAGTAGAGGCTTGAAGGAGGCAGTCACATCCCAGTGCTCTCAGAGGTGAGATGGTCTCCTACCTGCACTCAAGCTTTGCAGCTCGATTTGGCTTTCATTTAGCTTGAATTATCTGTCATGAGAATTCTGGCTGAGGACACACATTTCCTGAAATGGATATACAACACATGCCTCAGCCACAAAGATTCCTCACTAAACCGATGTCTGGTGCTTTCCTCTTTTAAGGAAAGCTGTAGTTTTCTTCCATGGCAAGTTTAATGCCTTTGACAGAAACTGAACAAAGCAAAAACTAATTTAAGTAATTTGTTTATATAGGTGGCTGCTCATAGTCACTTAACAGCTTGTGTCAGATAAAGACAAAGCAGACTTCCCATGTTCCAGTTTGGCAGGCATTATAAAGACTGGAAGACATGGATCTGAATCCACATTCCTTAAGAGAAATGTTCCTTTCTCTAGCAGGCTGGATTATGTAGCTTTCATCACCTGACATCTTTTCTCTGAAAGGCTGTAATATACCAAGAAAAATTTCCATATCTAGCAATAATGCCATTTGAAAGATGCAAATGTAAATTTTATTTAATTTTTTTTTAAGATTTAGTTAAAAAATGGATTTTCTTCTTAAATTGAAATATGTTTAAACTGAACTACTTGAATGATTGGTCAGGGAATGAACAGACATTATTTGGTTATTGCAATTTGGTGAGCCCATCCTGATTTGGTCAGCTAGCAGGGAACAATACAGCTAGTAGGGAAAGAGGAAGCTGCCCAGTTCTCGGCCAGGTTGATATATTACTATCACAAGAGAGAGTTGGCTGTGGAAATTAATGAAGTTTCTTTTCTCCAGGGACCAAAGAGGTTACTCAGAGGATGCAGGAAAAATGTAGGGATTCAGCTGTGTCACATTTTCTCTCTAATTGAGCTGTCTAGGGAGCCTCCCACGTTTTGCAAAGTGGAAACATCCAGTTTCATTTTATCTTTCTCAGACTGCAGCAGCTCTCTTCTTTGGAAGCCAAGGTCACACTGCATTTACTTTTGGTGTTTGTCCCTTTAATTCTCCTACAGTTTCGCAAACGCTTCTAGTGTATTTTTACATTTTAGCTTATAATCACTTTTTTTTTTTTTTTTTTTTAAGGCACCATCTGGTCCCTGATATAGTTTAAAATAACAATCTAGCCAGGACACATCAGCAGAAGTACTTTACACCTTTCACAACCCAGTATGAGAGCTTCCCCACCTATATTTCTCCACAGACACTGTCACCATCAGATCCTGTTCCCTCCAGAGTGGTCTTGCAGAAAGCAAGGTCTCACAGCTCTTGCTTTCCATCCATTTAATCTTGAACATAGTCATTTTATGGACACAAAATGGATGCACTAGAGAAGCTTACAGCTAGGAATGTGGGAGGTCTGCTGTAAACAGCTCAGTCAGAGAAATTCTGGTTGGAGCTCACGTCGGCATTTAAGCTGCCCTCTGGTGCTTACCACTTCTGCAGTGCCTTCATTGTGTCCCCTGGTGCCTGGAGACATCTGCAATATCCAGGGAGAAGAGGGAATCAAGCATTGCAAAAATCATCTCAAAAAAAAAAAATAAAAAAAAAAATGGCCCCATTCTGTGGGTGTTTTATTTTAAGCAGGACATTAACATGCTATGTTATCATTGCAGGTTATGCTGGGCAGGAAGGTTTTTTTTTTTATTTTGATTTTTATGAGTCACTTACTGCATAGTTTATTTTATCTTCATGCTGTGTGCAACAGCACTGTCTGTCATGCTGCTTTCCCAGTAGCCACAAATCAAAGCCTGGCACTAAGCAGAGTGATCGTGTGACTGTCACCCTCAGCACAGCTGAGCCTCAGCCTGGTGTTTCTCCTCTGGCTGTTGGAGGACCTGAGGTTATCAGTGCCAAGGAAGCAGGGACAATAAATACAAATGCACCTTTTCCTGCTGAAAGGCCCTAAACCACTGCTGGAGCCAAAAGCAGGCTAATGTAATGAACAGGAAAGGACTGTGAGCAATTCTGGGACTTCAGTGTCGGTTATCTGTCTGGTGGGACATTCACTGCTCTTTTTTGGTTTGTTCTCCTATTAACTAAAGGCAAAGGGGGACAGTTATTTCCCTGTGAGTTTCTCTGAGCCTGAATCACGCTGCAGTCCCCGGTGCTGGCAGCACGGCTGGTTAATATTAGCCCCACAGCTGATGGTCCCGCTTGGTGCCCTCCCTGCAACAGGTGCGGGCCGGCCGCCGAGCTGGAATCCCGCCCGGCCCGATGCCGGCGCTGGCACCAGCCTTCCCATTATATCAGCAAGGGCCATGTCCCGTGGCCGCGGTGCCCCGGCAGCCCAGGCTGGCCCCAGCTGTCTGCGGGCCGTGGAGCCGGGCGGCCAGGGAGCGCCCAGGGAGAGGCTGCTGCGGGACAAGCGCGCCGGGATTCCTCCGGAGCGGCGAGACGGGAGGCTCCTGGATGGCGCTCCCAGCTGTGGCTGCGGGGTAAGGAGGAGGTTTCTGCAGAGCCCCAGGCCCGTGGTTTTGTGGCGTTGCTCTTAGAGGAGGGAAGCACAAGCGAATAAGTACTAAAAATCGAGTATCAGCGCTCTGAAATGAGCGAATACGGGTTGCGTTTGCTCATCGTGTTGGCCGTAGTTTCTTTATAGCGCAGTACTTTGGGCTTGCATTAATTTTAATTGGCACTCTCTAATTTTAGAATGCTCCTGTGAAAAGTTACTTTCAATTCCAATGGTGATTAGATGGTGATGACGTGTTTTAATAATAAACATGGGACAGATACTGAAAAAGAAATCAAATGTGCTGGCTGTGCTTCTGGGGAGGGGAAGAAGTGCTATTGCTGTCCTCTAAAATTATCTGATCTGTCTGCTCTGGCGTGATATCTTAAGGCCTCCCATCTCTTTTTTTATAATTTTTCTTTTTTTTTTTCCTTTTGTTTTCTTAAGTCATAATAGCTTCTTTTGGTAAGAACAACAAAATATCTAGGTGGTGTTTACGTAGCCTAAATGTTAGAGAGAGAAAGGGGGAGCAAAAAGGTTTATAAGGTTTTACAGGATCACTTCTAGTGTCCTGTTCCCTTAATGTGACCCCTCTCTGTTGGCTGTGTGAAGAAAGGCAGGGCTGTAAGACAGGTCAGCATGGATCTGTGTGCCACAGTGTCACTTGTGTGAGCTGTGCTGCTCTGCCTACGTGCATGATCAGAGAGGGAGCCAGGCAGGCTTGCTCAGGGACTCGAGCAGGCTCTGGCTGCAGTGTGGCAGACTGCTGTGTGCTGGAAAACAGATACCATTGCTGCTGCTGCTTCTAAGTTAAGGAAAAAAGCAAAAATAAAAGAGGGGCTCATCTCTACATTCAGCAATTTCTGCTCTGAATTGGTCACGACCCAGGGCAGTAGGTCAGCCTGAAGTAATGGTCCTGGAGAATCAGATTGATGCAAGGGACTGAAATCAGTGGGAATCTCTCCCTTAACTATAGTAGGATTTGGGTCAGCACAGTCCTCACTATTTCTATTTCTATGTGTAGCTGTGAAACAACTTTTTTAGGAGTTGTGGAATAAATAAGTGCTATGTGGGCCAAACAAGTACAATAGGGAACTGATGAGAAAGGTTCAACTTCATAAGTGTCAGGTGTCTCTATGCATAGTTTAGGTTTAAGTTCCTTCCAGGAGAGGTTTTTGATTGAAACCATTAAAATTTAGGCATTGTTTTGACAGGAAAGAGAGAAAATACCTTTTCTCAGTGCTGTATGTGGGGTTGTGCCTCAAAGAGGAGGTTCTTTGCTGTGGGAACCATTATGTCTTAGGGGATTGTGAGATCCTTCCTGGGCCAGTGCCTCTGGCTGAGGACACTTCTACTGTAACATTACTACTGCCCTGCAGCTCCTGGCCTCTGCACAGGCAGCACTGCCCTGGGGTTTGACGTGGCTGCTTGGCAATGAGGACACTATGTAAACTATGACAACCCCGCACATCTCGCAGTGCCTTGACTCATGCTTCCAGAGAAACCTTTCTCCAGCTCCCTCTCTATTTCCCACCGCCCACCCACACTGGTTTCTATTCCTCCTGTTTTGATATGTGAAGCACAGTTTGCTGCACCTCAAGCTGGTGCTTCAGCCATGCCTGAGCAGGAGCTCCCACAGGGATGGGCCAGCGCCGAGGGTTGGTGTTGTGCTGAAGGGACGTGTGCCAAGGCACAGGGGAGATACAAGACTATCTCCCTTTGAAAGGCGTTGATTTGTGACTTTGAAAGTGCCTCCATAAGCAGCTCAAAGAGAAGCCATTTGCAAATTTGATGCCAGTTTTTAAGTGCACGATGAAAGTGGATTTTGCTGCCACTAAAATCTGGAGCTCTGAGTCCCTCAGGAGCGGTGCAGCAGTCCGCGTCACGGGAGAGCCAGATCTGTCGCCCTGCTAAAGATCTTGTATTATCCAGGTAGGAAAGCATAAATGGACATGTGGATCTCCAGCAGTGATGGGTACAGAACAGCACGTTAGTAAAAATGTTATTTGTTTTTTAACCGCTACAATAAAATGCTCAGAGTTACAAAAGTTTGAGAAGAATAAAATTATTATCCCACTTGTACACAAATTGGTGATCTTGGAGAGAAGTTAGAGGGCATATCCAAGTGAATTTTGCAATTAATCTTTTATAACCAAGGAGGTCATGCCGTCATTGCTGTATCTAGAAATTGTTTATATATTTTTAATTAAAATTATGCATCATTTTCAAAGGAAACTGACATTATGGGTTTATGGGCTCCTGTATTACATTATGTAGTAGTACATCATTATCATAACTTACCCTCCCATCATTCTACTAATTTCTTGGAAATTTAGCTTGTAATTTTGCTACAACATATTACAAGAAAACTCAGTTATATTTATAAGCATTGTGGGAATCCTCTCTTCTACTGTAGACACATTACCTGGTCAGATTTATTTTAATTTTCTGTTCAGGAAACACAAGAATATACTCCAATGACAGACAAGTCTAGGTGGTGAGAAAAACCATCCCTTTTACTTTTTTAACTACCACAAACATCTGCCTTTTCCTATGCCCTAGGAGTGTATGCACATATATGCATTTGAGAATATAATTTCTATAATATAAAGAATCTGTGCTAAATACTCCAAAAATTGACATTTTTAGGGTTCTTATAGCACTGTTGGTGAAGCTGATGATAGCTGAGCATGCAAGCAAGGTATCTCTTGGTAATAGACTGACAATGTTGCTCTTCTGTGAATTTATAAAGGAACGCTCTCTTCTACATTTAGCACAGAAAATGTGATGATGGCCCGTTCCCTCCTCAGTGACAAAGAGAGACAAAGAGCAAGGGAGAAAGGATGTTTGGCAGAGCAATTGGGAAGAGAAGAATGGGACAATTTCTACTAGATGATGCTCTTCAGAGCAAAGACAATATGCAGACAGGTTTGCCTACAGCTAGAATTGTGTATCATTGAGAAAATCCTACCTCCTAAAATCAAAAGAGAGAAGGAAAATTACTTGAAACACAGAAAAAGGATGCATGAACAATCTTCCTGGAGGCTGCAGGGGTACATCAGTGAACTACATGACCCATCTCTTGGGAAGGTCTGAGGAGGATTTACCCCTGTGGAGCTGAGTCTGTTGCTGTCCTGTTCTTGTCTGACTTGTTATTGACAAACTCCACTAGAAAACCAGGGTAATGTTAACATGTTCTCACTAATCATGATTACACTTAGATGTCTTTTGTCTTGAATCTAGATCTGTCTCAGATCTGTCTAATTATGGTTTTCCTCTGTTACTTTCCTGGCAAGTTCAGCCACTTCTCCCTTGTTGCTATGATGGGAACTGCATCCTTATTTACTCCTTCATCTCTTCCCTGCAGCAATTAAGAAAGGTTAGGTGAAAATTTGTGTATCCTTAGGCTAAAGACATCCATATGTGAGCATGCAGGAGAGAGCAGGCAGGCACCACAATTATTCACAGGGAAGGAAACCTCCATCCATTTCTCCTTCAAAGGAGAAGGAGGTGAGTTGTTCATGAGACATGCAGGCAAGTTGGCTTCTCCTATATTAGGAGGAGGTTACAGGAAAGGCTCATAAAGAAGGTGCCCAGTCAATCCTTATCAACGTGCTGGCTGCTCCAGGCAGGTCAAGTGTTAATGGAAGAATGACAAAATGGAAAACAGCGGCAGCCCAGGCCCCTGGCCCCTGAAATGGTGGATCCCTGTGCAGTGCAAAGGCCCAGAGCAGGAGCAGGGCAGGTGACTACCAGTGATGGATGGTGTTGAGACCTCAGAGGGAAATGGTATAATAAATGGTTGGCCTGACACAGTAGGAAATGTTTGCATAGTGAAGTGACGGGTAATAAATAAGATTATGTTGCTATAGGTCCTACAGGCAATGCTGGAGCAAAAATAGTTTCTGATTTTCTTTCTCTAAGGAAAAAAAAAAAGGTACAGAGGCAAGGACTCTTATTTGTAATAGCCAGGCAAGAATAAAACCGTGTTTGCTGCATACAGTCAGTGTAATCTAAGGCTGATGCAGATCCAAGCCAAGAATTGCTGTAAGTTCTCAGTTGTCATAGTTAAGGTTACAAAACAACTTCCCTCACAGCTTGTCTAATGTCACTGTCTGGAGCTGAGGCCCCACTACTGTACCCATGGTTAAAGCATCGTCTTTTCTTGCACATGTTATCAGGGCTGCCACCAGGACTGGAACAATCAGACAGTTTGCCCTAGGCATTGACTCATTATATGTGATACGTGATAATACATACAGGGATACAGACTCAACTTCTCCCCTGAAATTTCCAGGTATTATGGTTTATTATTTACAATAGCTTTTTCTCTGTTGTAGAAGATTGTTCCTTGGGCTTTGTTTGTTTGGTTGGCAGGTTTTCTTGGTACAGATTTTCCTCTCTTGTTCATTTTTATTTGAATAACAAAACCAGACCTCTATTACTGCTGCTGCAGTGGTCCATTAAGTAAGTTCTCCGTGCTAGTTTTTTCTAGGTAGATAAATACTACCTGGATGCAGCACTGCCAATTAATAAATAGTTTGATTGTGAAATCTAATAATTGCTTAACTGTCTTAACATTCAAAAGACATCTCTTGGGGTTTTTTTTTAAAAACAGGAATGGAGGGACTACACTGTGTGTATTCTTAACATTTTGAGCTAGCTTCAACAGTCTTGCCCTCAACTCCCTGAAACCAGTGAAACAAGGTTCCCGCTCTTTTATTTTTCTTTATAAACATCTAAGGAATGCATAAGAAATTTTATGTTGAACTTTATTTTCTTTTAGCATGTGTCTGAGGGTTAGTGAGGAGCAAAGGAATGAGAGTACTGAAATTACCTGCCCAGCAGCAATGTTTAAGGTCTCGTATGATACATTTCAGAATACTTTGTGGTGAATTTTTGGTGGCTTTCTCCCCCTCGAGAATCTTCATGCAATGTCAGTTATCCTGCCATCCATGTTTAAAGAACAACCTTCCTGCTGTTGAAAAAATAAACTGAAAAAATTACCTCACAAAAATTCCATTTTATGCCGTTGAGTTCTAGTTTCCAGAGATAACCCTGCTGAAAGTATGAGTTTTTGTAAGCCATTGGTAATTAGTTAGTGAATAAGGACCAGAAGAGCATTTGAGGTCCCTCCCAGATATGGTGCTGGTGTCTCCAGTGGTTCTAGGACTGTTCAAGAGAGTGAGAGTTTAGAAAACCAGCACTGAAGTTAAATGACATAGTATGTGTGGTTTTTTCATACATTTATAATTTTAGAAGCTTTGTCATTTCAATGCCTTCCTGTGCACCTGATTGCATATCTCCTGTTTTTCTCATCTGTGATAAGGATTTCTGGGACTTAGGACTTGGCAGGGAGGGAGAACTATTTTGGAATAGGCATGTGACCTATGATCTGAATATCAGGCAAAGACCCAACAGTTGCTGTATAGACCTAGTGAGCACCAGCATTGGAAAGTGAGATCTGCAAAACAAAATGAAGAATTTTTTCCCAAACCTATCCCTGAACTATGGTAACTCAAAGTGACTGGATAGATTCTTGCTCTTTCCTGTGCTTCTGCAGTAGACTAAGCCTGTGTTAA
Source organism: Melospiza melodia melodia (assembly GCF_035770615.1). Taxonomy (NCBI): domain Eukaryota; kingdom Metazoa; phylum Chordata; class Aves; order Passeriformes; family Passerellidae; genus Melospiza; species Melospiza melodia. The sequence continues at coordinate 49,282,255 of NC_086194.1, read as the reverse complement.
CTGGATTTTAGGATTACTTGCTCTTCAGTACAGCATTGACACCACAGGATTATAAGGCAGAACTTTCTAGCCACTGGAGTATACAATATTAAATCCTGCAATATAGTTTCCATAGCACTGCATTGCATTCTCTCCTCATTAATCCAAAGTTCCCTAAACCCTGCATTTTTAATGAACAAATAATTGTTCTATTACAGATAACTCTAATAGGGTCAAACCTATTTGGTAAAAAAGACTACATGGTTTTGCATAGGTGAAAAATAGTGGGGGGAGAAAATATGCATGGAGTTGATAATTATATACAACACAGATTGGTTCCAACATCATGTTTATCTTAATTATAAGAATATGTTTGAGAGATAAAGTTTCCCTAGAAGACAGATAACTAACAACAGTGGTTTTATCTGGCTGCTCTTTTTATTTGTAGGTTTCATATACTTTACAGAATAGCTGTCTATAAAGTGGTTATCCCCACTTTACAGAGGAGGAATCCAATTTCTTGAAAATGAGAAAGAGTTAGAGGGCAGCACCAGTTGCCAGCCATGCTGTGTCCTCTTTGACTTTCTGAAGAACATTTTTACAGCCACCCATTGCCGGCTCTGAGCAGCACATACACGTCTGGGGGTTGGATTTCAGCCCCACTGCTCTCTTTTTGCTGACACTGCAGTAAAGAGCTGAAACAAGACATTATTCCCAGGGCTGTGTGGACATTGCTAATGCCAGTGACTGAGTAAAATTTATTTGTTGTGACAAGGTGATACTTGTGTATTACACTAGATCTTGTGTTGTTAAACAAGAAAATCTCTACTGATTTTTGTTTCGCATAGGAAATAAATACTGAAGAGGAAAAAAAAGAATATTTTCAAGCTGGGAATGTATGTTTATCAGGCTTCTGAGAGAGACTCTGGAAAAAATACAAAGTCTCACATAGTAATTAAGGTTGAGGAATTTTGCCTTGAAATTAGAATCTGTTTCCCTTTTTACACTTCCAGACATTGGGAATATAAAAGCAATGTCAAGTCAGTAAGTTTCAGAAGGGCAGGGAACTGAGCTGTTCATTACCTTCCCAAATGCTTGCCAAGGCCTCCAGAACACCCTGAATTTAAAGCCCCAGTGGTTGTGTGAAAAGACAACACGTGGAGGGGAAAGAGCTGCTGCTTTGGTTGGCAGTGGTTGGTTGTGGTGATGGTGTTGGCAGGAGGCAATGCCCATCTTGCTGAGATGAGTGAACAGGCATGGCCAGGCACCACCACTGGCTTCACTGTGACCCAGGCAAATACAGCCATAAGTCCTTTGGTAAACCAGGCTGCCAAAAGGTGAGAAGTGTAGCTGAAATGAGTTTTTAGAGAAGGATATGTCTGAGTAAGCTTATGGTCTGTCATGAAAGCTCAGGGTCCTCTGTGGATGTCTGAGCTGAGCTTGATTGCAGGAGAGAGAGGAGATCTTGGCATGGACCCTTCTTTTCCTTTGCTGGCCCAGGAGATGAGGAAGGGCCCTGAGAAACTGCGCTGTTTCAACCACAGGCTGTTAGACCCAGAACTCAAATTCCAGGATCATGCAGCATATTTGAATTAATAATGCTTCTATTACTACTTTTAATTTTGTAGCATTATTTACACCATATTCTTGACAAATTGCAAAAGAGTTTGTTTTGCCTGTTTCACCGGATGGATAAACAACTTCCCCAGGCAGGCTGATCACCAAGTTTTAATCTGACTCCTCCTCATAAAGCCGCCTTCTGCATTGCAAGGAGGCTTCATCACAGCTGAGACAAGGATGGTTTTGAATGGCAGATTATGAGACAAAGATGGTTTTGAATGGTAGATTATGGGACAAAATCTTCCAGCCAGAGAAGGCTTTCATGGAGATGTCAATGAAATCTGGAGATGTCTACTTTCGCTTTCATGAACAGCATGAGCCAAAGTAGACACCTCCAGATTTGGCTCCCAGAAAGGGTGATAAATAAGTCTTAAATGAGCAATTTTATTGACAAATACCTCATTGTGTGACAAGTGAAAGGATATGGTGCTTTTCACTGAGTGAAAACTGATCTGTGCCGTAGCAGCTGGATGACTCACCACACAGGGAAAATGCCTTCTGTCAAATGGTCAAATGCAGCACAGGGCTGATCCCATTGGTGTCCTGGGTATTCTTCTCAAGATGGTTAACTGCGGTCAGAGGCATCTCTGCACTGCTCAGACTCAGAACCACCAGCTCCACAGCCATATGTTTGTTATGGAGAGGAGGTGGGAGACTAGATATTCATCTGGCTTGGGTTCCTGCAGATTAGCAAGGACCAAACCCTCCTTTCCCTTCTACTGCTCTTTGCCTTCAGGCATTGAGTAGTCTAGGAGGGACTTCCTGAATGGTGTGGCATCCCAACCTTCCTGTTTGTTAGATACATCGCTCATAAATTTGTCTGGTCCTGGCACAGGCTTATTTTATTCTTTATGGCCTCTGCAGCATCCTGTGGCAGTGAGTCACGGCTTAATTACACCTTGTGTGAATAGGTTCAATGCCTGGCTGGAACCAGCAATTAGTACTCGCAAAGAGACATTTTCTGTGTGAAATGTACTTTTCATCAGTGCCACCCCATGAGAGGAGCTGCCTGTTGAAGCTCACAGGAGATAACAGTTTCAGGGGGAGAAGGGGCCAGTGCCAGCACTTGTGTCACTGATGAGCCAGAGGAGAAAGTCAGGTACTGCCAGCGTGGTGTCACACGCCTCGCGCTACCCAGCACTGGAACAATTAAAAACCCCACATTACACGCTGAACCCCAGCTGCTTATTTGGTTCACTGTGGCCATGGAAATATCTGACCTATTTACACCTTCAGCAGAGTGAGTGGTGCCTGGTGGAAGAGAGGTGGGAAAAGGGAAATGCTTTGAATTTGGATTTTGGAGACTTAATTAAGATGGATGTATGTGCCTGTGTGCTCAAAAGGGAGAGTCAGAGGAACATGGCCTGAGCAGACCAGAGGTTTCTGTTCCACTGCTGCTGTGGCATCAATCCTCCTTGAGGAAACATGATTTACCCAGAGCTTCTGCTCCGCATACACAAAATGACACTGACCATTTCCAAAGGTCTTGTGGAAATTCCTTCTTCTGTCACTTTGTCAGCAAAGTACTTCATGCTGTCTCTGCAGCATTCTTCCCTGAAAAGGCCCCGGTGGATGGGAATCAGCTTGTTCTACCAAGGAGGGTGATGAGTCTAATTCTGCACAGGGCTTGCCCATGCATCTCACAACACTCATCTGCTCCTTGCCTGTTTCTCAGTACAGATGGGAAGATGGGAAAGAGCAACATGAAGTCATTTGGACACATCAGATGGAGCAGGAGATTTCAATAAATTGCAGCTGGGGCATTTACCTAGGCTGCAGATTCCCATGACAAGATAATGCCATGCAAGTTACCAGGCCAGGGGCACAGCACATATCAGACTGAGCCTCCAAATCCTATTCTTCTGAGGGCATGTATTAATATAAATGGGCATATTAGCTTTTAGATAGCAGTTACCTGAAATGGACCCTAGCTAAAAGGAGGTCTGCTGGAGAGTGGAAAATATTAAACTCTAGGTATAAAGAAGACTTCTGCAGATACAACATAATCACAGTGAGTATTAAGAATAAAAGGAACTTCAAGACTTTAAAGATCTATTGGGAAATCTTGAGGAAGAAAGGGTGTTCACTTTTGATATAAGTGAGAGAGTGTCTTTACTATCCCCAAAGCATCTGATTGATAACCATAGCATCAGACCTCAGGAATGCAAATTTGGTAGCTCTTTAAGATGAAAGCTCCCCCTCCGCATGCTTCATTTTTTTTTTTTATTGCACATTTCAAAACCATTCATATTCTGGCAGGTAACAGTTTTTTATCCTGAAAGTAAGGGTTGACCGAGGAACAAACTGTGCAAAATTCTGTTCTCAAACACCAAAATTAGAGAGAAAATACCATCTGTTTCCTCTACAGCCTACTTCCCCCAGTTCCAGCGATATCTTCTCGTGGAAAAACACTCGTGAAGCCAACAACAGGACACACAGCAATGCACCATAATGCCATGGTTTCTTTGTGTGTAGGGTTCCTCACTGGAGGAGGCAGCTGGAAGCCCTGTTCCCAGCTGGATGGGGAAGATGTTCATAGGGCACTGTGCTGCTGGGCTCCTGCCTGGGCTGGGTGGGATTCCTCTTCCTCAGCAAAGGCTTTCGGGTGGCATTCCTAAGAGTTTTCTCCTCAGCCTGCTACAGCAAACTGATGGAGCTTTGACAGCAGCTGTGACTCATTTCAGGAAGAAATCCACTCGAGTGCTCATTATCACTTCAGCATCATTTACATTTCTCCCAGTCGGGTGAATATTTTGTAGTCACAGGGCACAGGCTGTTTCCTTTGTCCTGGGATGCCCACACAAACAGACTTTCTACCTGTAAGCTCCTGCCAGAAGCTTTGCAGCTGGATGTCTTTTTTTTTTTCTGACTTCTTTTTTTCCCCCCCTCCTCCTTGTCCTTTGTAGATGAGTTACACAACACTGTTTTTTCCTCCTCCAGAATCGCTGAGCAAATTTCAAGGCTGCGGAGGAGGGGGAGGAGAGACTGATGCACTGAGCCACCTTTGCCCATCCACTTGTGACTGGGGTATAATAGGTGCAGTTGATTTGAGACTGCCAAGAGTTTGCTGCCAAATTGAATTTTTCATAAACTGATTACTGCAAAGTGCTCTTGGCAGAGGAAAGTTAACACCTTTCTAACAAGCTCAGCTCAGCACAGCTCATAAAGAGGGATACTGTAATAATAATCCTCTTCTGGATCCTTGGCCAGGATTTTAGATTTTCCGAGAAACTGTTTCCACCCTCATTCCCTCACCCATGAATAAATCCACTTAGGATTTTTTTTCCATAGCTGTTGGTGAAGGCATAGGAAGACTTCTCTGCTGGTGTAAAGCATCCAACCTCCATTGATTGCAGTGCTCTGAGTTACTTTAGAGCTGTGGGGGTGATAGTATGATTCAGACATGGTTGATAAAGTTAATGGTAATCTACCCTTAATAACTTAATCTTAGCATTTTTCTCTAAAGAGAGCTATGGAGCCAGGGAAAGGCGCTGGCTGAACTCCTCAAACGATTTATCTGACAATTTCTGCCTTGTGTTTTCTGCTTGCAAAACACTCATCCAGAAAGCTTTAGGTTCGTAAGGGATTTTATTCTTCATTTTGTGTCAGTGGGTTATGAAGTAGGGAGGGAAATTTAATTCCTCAAGTTGCAATGTTGTTCTTGTTGCCAGATGACTGTCACCCTGCTATCAGAGAGAGGCCACTTCCAAGGAAGAAGGACAGTCTCCCTGCCTGCAGGCAAGAGTACCTTTGCTCATTCAGAGACATGTGCTAAGTGGAGAGACTTCCCCAGAATTTATTTAACTTTAATGAACATTCACAAAAAGAAAAACAGAAAAGAGATTTTAGGAGCATCAAAGCTGCTATTTGCAATTAGCCCAAATCACACTTAGAGATCAAAAACCGCACACCTAGGGTATTACTTTGGACAGACTGCATCCCTTTAGTTTAGCTTTTGGAAGCTGTGCCCACTCAGCCACCGTGGAGGACCCGGTTTGTGGTGGTGCCTTGATGTGAACTCCAGTCAGATATTCCAGTGGGTGGGCAGGGATCCCACAGTGTGAAACATCTGCTTCCCAAAACAGATGCTGAGTGTAAGCAATGCCTTAAAATAATAATAAAAATCATAATTTCAAATCTCCCATGCCTCAGATGACCTTTCTAGCAGGTGCTCCTCAGTTAGAATAAAAAGTGCTTTAGCAGTGGCAACAGGGAGAGAGCATGTCCTTGTTAGTTATTCTCTTTGCTATGCTCTTCCTCCATATTTATATCATTAAAACATGTCAGGGCTTCACACTTGCCACTGACATAGATGCAACAGAAAGCTTTTACTACTCCAAAGGGGAAGCATTTATGGAAGTGCCAAGGAGCAGACAACAAAGGCCCAATGTGCTGCTAGGTCCATCACCAGCGAGAGCTTCTGTGGAATAATCTGTAAAGTGTACAGGACACACATGGACCATGTGGTCCTCATTTAAAATCATGCCATCTGTTTGGGAGATCCGAATGGTTTTGATCTGCTTTGAAACAAACAAGGAAAAAAGGAGCACTGGGGCTTTTATTCTCTTTGGTGGTTTAGGAGAGATGTTTCCAAGTGTCCAAGATCCTCTTCTGCTTGGCAAAAGGTGTGGCTGTGCTGGCCCACAGAGCAGGCAGGGAAAATTGGGTCATGTTTGCAAAAATTACAAACTCTCAGTTTACAAAAATTGAGAGTTAATTTAGGTAACGTAGATATGTTGATATTTATAATTTATTTTTTTCCACTATAGTTTTTTTCAAATATTGCACTGCTTGAATAATTTCCAATATTGCATCGATTGAATAATAAACAAAAGCTACAGGTAGGAGAGGAAGAAACCTTTGTGAGCTCAAGTAATAGATTCTAGTTTTCATTTTACTCCAGGAAAATTTATTTTTGCTACCCATTAGCATCCATTTTGAAATGAAAAGTCACTTTGATTTGGAAAATGAAGCTTTGAAATTAAAAGCAAATTTCAGTTAGACATTTTAAATTATGTTGAATGTTCACTGAAAATTGCCTAAACCAATGCCAAATCCTCTCAAAAAATGCTTCATCGAGTGGCTTGAGCCAGTGTGTGCCAGCTCTTCTCATCACAGAGATATTATCTATAGCAGTAGGAGTTCTGGTGTTAAAACAGAAAGGGCATATCATGAAAAACTGCCATTTCAGCCGGATAATTCATAAATATTAAGGAAATTTTTTTGACATGAGAAAGTACATTGAAATTCACTATGTGGTAGGAGAGATAAAATGGCTGTGAATGTGCTATAGTTAAGTGTCAAAATAATTCGGTGATAAAAAATTATATATTTGTTGTTTTAATAAGAAAAATGTGTTGTATTGTTGTTTTAGTGTTTCAGAAATTGAATAGCATGCCAGTAAGGAAGGGTTTTAAACAGACAAGAAAGTCAAAATATTTTTTTCTGATTCTTCTCTTTTAATCAACTAAGGAGTTGAGAGAAAGACAAGCTGCTGTTGCAAAGTTCAGTTGCTTTGTTAAAAAAAAAAAAAGAAGAAAAATTCTTTCATTTCTTAGACTACTCCTAAAGAGGAGTATATGAAGCTGACTGACAAACACCAACCCTTTTCTTGCTTCTTGGCAAAACCACTTGTAACTGCAGCACAGCTTTAGTGAGACGTGTCTGTCCATCCGCCTCTTTGAGTTGGGAGTCTGTTTCTTTTGGTCAGAGCTGAACCAGGAAGATTATGGCATGTTTTTCTTCTTGGCATGGCTCCTTCCTAACTCTTGCCTGATTATATATAGTAAATACATTTTGATTCAGCTCGCAGAAGGAGAGTGGCTTTTAAGACACCAGTGTCAGGATCTGCCCTGCCTGGTATGTTCGTGTCATTCAGTTCTTGCGTTGAAGGAGAGACTGATGCCAAAGACTCAGATGCTCTTTCCCTTCACCCACAAACCTCCATACAGTGGGGGAATCTCCAGAGCAGGGGGCACTGGGTTTGTGAAAGGGAGTGCATGTGCAGTGATTTCTCTGTAACCTGTTGTCCATCCTCACTGCTGTCTTCCAGCAAGCCTGTTCCCTCACCATGCCCAGCAGGAATGGGGGCACAGTGCCTCTCTGGACTCACCCATGGGTCAGGTGTAGCAAGGACCATAAAAACCTTTTGGGTTTTCCCTCTCTGCCTCCTCTAGGCAGAAGAGAAGACAGTGATTTGTTTCCTCAGGTCTATTTGTTCACCTTTGTTAACACAGATGCACAGTGTGTGGGGGGGAAACAGTTCTACATTTATTTTAGAGAAAATGCTGAAGTGTTGTTTTGATTCTGCACTGGGAGCTAAAATGCTCTTGACTTTCTCAAGGCACAGAATTCCAAAAATTCACTTAATGTCCTATTTTACTGGCTTTTCAGTTCTGAATTTATTTTCTGTATTTTCCTCTGGTATGTCAATAGAACACAGTGCTGGTTTTCATCTTTCATTTGGTCTTGTTTGCAATAGCTGAAATACTTATTTTAATCGATGATTCTTTTTTTAAACGTTAAGAGCAGCTGCTACTCGGTGTTGACTAGCACATCTAAACATTTCTTGTAGATCACAGGGTTTCTTTTTCAAATTCTAGTTGAAAGTGCTTTTCACTTGGCTTAATCTTTTTTGTAGTTATCTAGATACCATACTTTTGAATTAATATTTTTTAAAAATAAAGCAGACTCTTTTCTTAATTTGCATGGCATTGTTATGTTAGACCATATAATCCAGCATCAAACATTTATTTAAACGCATATCTTGACTGGTTTCATTCAACTTGGAGGCATCAGGCAGAACCCTTGAGCAATTTGCTTCCAGTTGAGAGATATTAATGATTTTCTGTGATAAAGTGTTGTTGCTTTCTTCAGTTTCATCTTTCTGTGGCATTAACACTGTGAAGGCAACAAGTGTGGGTAAACAAGGCGCTCAGAGAGCCAAACAGCACACCCACCCCAGTGAAAGCAGAGTGACATGAATTAGAGGCAAGAGCCATCTTTTGATCCACTAATACATACTTTGTGTGCACACCTAGGTTGCTGTACAGTGCTGTCATTTACTCGCTGGCTGTATGACAAATGAGGTGCCCTTGTCATCTCTGACTTGTGCCTAAGGAAAATGAGCTTTTAAAGCTGTGATCTTGTGTATATGTACTGCCCAGTTTGCTGCCAGAGAATGTTGCATATATGTATGGTATCATCATCTGGTAAACAAATTGTATTTGCAGTTTGGTCAGCATCATTAGTTAATTAGACTCTGGTTGTTTAGGCACCTGGAACAAGCAGTGGGAATTTAAATACTTCTGATAAAAGGATTTATTTATAATGAGATTCACCCCATAATGAGTTCCAGCCAGGGGAGACTGACCATTAGCTGATGACTCACAGCATCACTATAAAGATCAGAGTCACACATTCAATTTTATATGGCTTACATACTTTCATCTAGAGCACAGATTCTAAAAACAAGCCTTTTGGCTCCAGTTTTTCAGTCATGTTAAATTTGATACAGTCCTCCTATGCCTGAAAGTAAACAGGCAGGATACAGCAGACTATTTATTTTATTTCATTTTTTTTTTATTGCTCTTCCCCTCTACAGTTTCAAGAGGAAAAGAAGCTGAGTTTTTAATATTGTGAGAATGCTCAGCCCTTTTCAGCTGGGAGATGTCAGAAGCAGCTGCAGACCTAAATGAAAGGAGCTCATCTCTGAAAATTTGCCATGCTGTAATAAATGCAGGGTTCTGCTGGTGAGCTGCTGATGGCTCTTTAATGTCTTTAGCAGTACTCCAGGGCACTGCTGTTCCTCCCAATCCCTTCCCCCCCTCTCTGCCCACCCAGGCTCAGGATTTCATCATGTGAAGGCAAAGATTTCACTGCAACACTCAAGGGCCATGCTGAGTTTGAAGAAAGGGTCGTGCCTGGTTTTATCATCCAGCCAGCAGCTTCCCTTCAGTCCCGATTGATGTTCTTTACTGGCATATTAGCTTTAAACATTTGGCTCCCTGAGTCACATTCATATAATGGGAGTTGTTGGTATGCAGCAACATGGGGGTTGTTATCTATTTATTTTATCTAAGTAACATATGTTATGCAAGGAAAAATGTGTTTTTCCAGCACCCTTGTGACATATTTTCATGATTAGTTACAAAGCACAGTCAAATGAAATCCAAGAACTACCTTCCAGCCTCCAGGTCCCTGTTTCGCCTTCATTAATCTGTGATCATGGGCATCTGCCAGTCTGGAGACTGGAAAAGTGTTAAGAACATGACAGATTCCCAAAAAAACCCACTTTTACAGCTGGGAGCTGAGCATAGCATATGTGTATCTCGGTAAAAGGATCTCAGAGTTTGAAGAGAACTCTGGGAAACCATTTGGTTTGAGAGATGTTGAGTCTTGCCAAGCTGTATGTGATTATGGGATACGTGAGGCACAGTATTTTGGGCTGGTGGGTGTAATCCCAAGGAAAGGGGGCAATGTGACTGATGGGCAAACCAATCACTGCCTGGAGCAGCTCTGGGTAATGTGGAAGAGCTACTAGATACTTGTAATGGTCAAGAGAATCACTCTGAGGCAAATGGGCATATGCAGACAGATGATAAAACCACAGGACAGTTTGGATTATTTGGAGATTATCACAGCTGAAGGGCAAGAGTACTTTCACTGCTGGGTAGAAATAGGACTAAACTCAGCATAAAACCCAAAACCTCTCTGACAGAGAAGGAAAGAGGCCAACTGTTGGGCTCCTTCTCAGCCTAAGAGGGACATTTCTAGGCATTGATAAACACATGGTTTGAAAAAGAGCCGTATGGGGTTTATGAGACTGTAGCGAATGTGGTGCTTGGAGCCCTGCAGGAGGCACTGAAGCTGGCAGGGCTGTGGCCATGAGCTGTCACCACAGTCACTAAAGCTCCATGGTCAAAGGCAGCAGTCCGCCCTGCAGCAGGAGGCTGGATGTCTGAAAAAGCCAGGGTTTCCAGAGCAGCAAAGGATATTATAGCAAAAGCAGTGAAGATTTATAGCAGTCTCCGTCATTTGTCCTGACTCAAGTGGGCATGAATGAGAACATGCATGGGGTAAAGAGTCCCATGTGAAGGCATGCCAGCTACAGTAAGAAAGAAGCATCAGATGACCCAGTGATGACAAACCCCAGTTGCCTCAGGCAAGCAATGCTCTGGCAACCTCTCACCCTGCAATTCAGCCCATGCCTGTATGTCAGACCAAGCAAAAATCACAAGAAGTGATCTCTGGAGTCTGGAGGAAAGGCCATCAGTGGGAACACCACCAACATCCCCATGAGCAGAAGGTGTTTCAACCTCATGGGAAAAGATCTGCTGGTAAAAAGCTCGTTTTGTTTTGTAAGCTTAGAATCCTAACCTGAGCTTACCCAGCACTCAGCTGGCAGGTGTAGCGTTACAAAGAAAAGAATCAGCAATCATCATTAAAATGAAACAGCAGTTTTTCCATAGCTGGGAATATTGCAGTAAAATACCACCAGGAAGCAAGTTGGTTTGAGTGACATGATAAGTATTAACATCAGGAAATAATTTTTTTTTTGTCTTAAATTCCCCTCACTTTTTATTTCAGGTGATGCTTTTACATTAGTTTGAAGTTTGTTCAGACATAAATAGTCCATTATATAATACTTTAGCCACCCCTTTTCTTTTAAAGTTGCTCATTTGGTCTTCTATTGTAGGAAACCAGTTTGTAGCTAGGATTTGCCAAGAAAATGAAATAGTCCTTTTGCTCCTTTTTCCCAGCATGCTACCCAGCTGTCCCAAAATCTCTCTGCTCTATACTACTGAATACTTCAAGGCAGAGGGAGATAAATAGAAAGAGAATAAAAGTGTCTTTTTATGGGGCAGTTTGCCATTTGGCATGAGCCTGTCTGAGTCAGAGTTTCATTGTATTTGCTGATCATAGTTTTGGAATAGATAATTTAAACTAGATGTTATCTATTGGAATAAAAAATAAGGGAGAGGGTGAAAGAGAGAAAAATTCACACTTTAAGTTGTCTGTATGCTTTTAATTTTTTCCCCTTTTAACATAAATAGTCTAGGAAACTGAGAACATGCATTATATTAAATTCAAGTAGAGACTTTGGAGTTCCAGTTTACCAAATATGTGCAAAGTTCACATATATAATTAATCCCTGATGCTGAAGCCAGGATGAATTAATTCCAAGATCCATAGAGAAGCCTTTAATTCTCTGATTTGACAAACAGCCACGTCCTCAGCCATGTTACATTAGATATTCGAAGCATGGAGGCTGTGGTTACTTTTTTGCCTAAAGTGCCCCCAGTGCCCTCATTGTTGTCAAATAGTGTCAGTGGTATTGTATGCAAAAGCAGCCAACACAGTTTGTTCACCCTAAAATACCACAGCCATTAGCTAATGGTGACTAATTTGAGGGGCATTTTTTCTTTTTTTGGGGGGGATGGGGGATTTTACTCCGTTATCCAGTGAAGCTACAATTTGAAATTCCTCTGCTGACTGTATTGTGAGAATGAACTCTAAGGCTGCAAACTGGAAGATGAGCTATTGACAAAAAAAAAGTATTTTGGGGGGTGTCTTTCTCTGTATTATTTCTTAAGGGAGTAAAGCTGCATTACTCAACCTATATAGGAAACATCCTGGGAACTGCAGTGGAGTTCAGGAAGGGCAGGTGTGGAGGCTGATGCTCCCACCTCCACACTGCCTGCGGAGCAGGCACAACTCCCTCAAATTTTGGCAGGTGAAGTGTGATCCCAGCAGCCTGGAGTTTTTTACTGGCAAAGTTTCTCTCCTCCATCAGGGGTCCCACACAGGTGTTTCACACTTGATCAGGAGAAGAATCCAGCTCTCTGTGACGAAACTGTTTCCAGGCGCAGGCAACAATCTTCATGTTTGTCTCCTCATGCTCTGCCTTCCACAGAGCAGCCTGTAATAGCTGTCAAAAAGTCAAACAAAGCCTTTTCATAGCTAATTTTCCTTTAAAATTAATGATAAGTGTAAAAAGAAAAAAAAAGAACAAAAAAACTCATAGAAAATGGTCTCCAAAAAACCAACCCTGAAAATGAACCACTGGGAATTTGGGGCGCAGTTTGTCATGGTTGTGGACTGGGATGGGGGCAGAACATCAAGATCTGTATTGTGTGTGTGCATTTACCATGATTGCTTTTCCCTCTGAGATTGATCCCCAGGTTTGTTTTACTTTCAAACTTAGCCTCCAAAGAAAGTATGAGAAATGGAATAGATCAGGTATAAAGTGCCCAGCTGGCATGTCACTGGTTTAGGTTTTTCATCCTTAAACTGTGAAGAACATTGTAGGTTTCATAAAACCTGAAGGATACATCTGTGTTCCTCCGGCAGTGCAATAATAAAATCAGCAAAGGCTGATGCCCCTGCGCTGCTCCATCACTCACAATAAATATTTGAAAGGCACTATGGCTCTGCAGTAAATGAGGCTGTCAAAGAAGGCCACTTCCAATAGCTCATATTAAATTATGCCATGTGAAAAGTACAGCAGATTAGTGGCTCTTCGTTCATTCAGCGCCTAATGGCCGGTCTTGAGTGGCAGGCCAGGAGAGGGAAGCTGGTGCTGCTACTCAGCTATGTATTATCTATGGAAATACGAGGGAGATGTCTTGAACCCAGTTCTGCTGCCTGCCCTGAACCTTTCAAATGCCATGGAGCTTCAGCATCTCTGAAGGGGTTGGCAGCAAATTCTTGGAGCCTGCTCCTGTGGATGCTGCACGTTGTGCTACCCACCACGCTCCCTCTTTGTGGAGCATTTTCCCCTTCCCTGATGCCACTGAAGCCATTCAGGCTGAAAATGTGTTTGGCTCTTTGTGTATCTGCAGCACAACCAACATCAATGTCTCCTCACTCCTGGTGACGAGGAATAACCCATCCTTGCCTGCCCTGCCTGCCTCTGCCCCCTCCCCACCCTGCCACCAGCTCTCCTTGCAGCCTTGGTCAAATCCAAACCCTGCCACCAGCTCCCTCTCTCTGCTTGCAGCAAGCACCAAATGGCATTCCCAACCCTTATTTCTATTTTTGTGTGGATTAGATGGATGAAAAGCTCCATAGAAGGGAATTATTAGTAATTGTAGAGTGAATTATTAGTATTTATTGTGCCTCTGGCAAACTCTGCCTTTTTAAAGGAAGTGCCAATAATTAGTTATGGTGTTTTAATTAAAGAGAGCAATCTATAATTAACAAAGGGATGTCATACTTTATATCTGACTTTTATTATTTTTATTAATCAGCAGTACTTCACAGATGTTATATTTTGAATTGTTCTTACTGCTCTTCTGCATATTTTTTCCCTTACTTCAAGGTGCACTAATTGAGTGAAATATTTTCATCAGGCTTTAAGACTCAGTCAAACTGACAGGGACACTGTTCATTTCATACTGGTGCTTGTGACAGTGTTGTACAAGTTACTCCAGACACTCTTCAGAGAATGTAAATTTAAGTTCTTGTGCTTTAGTTTCAATGCTTTGCTTCTTCTGTTGTGTAAGTCACCTGCTGAACTTAAATCATAGAGGTAATTTAGAAACTTAGTTTACTACCCAGCTTCTTTTCTCATTAGTGGTTATTTCTATTACCTGAGTAGTTAGGTGTCATTGTATAGTATTTAGGTAAAAATAACTTGTATCATTGCCCATAGGAAAAAAAATACTTTTCAGTTGTTCTTTTTATTTCTAAAATTTAGCTATGTGGTGAACTCAGACATTCTTCATGTCAGCAAGACGTATATCCCAAATGGCCAGTTTGACTGAGAAATATATTTTGTTCCAGTAAATGGTTGTTCTTCATGTGGTTTTTATCTTAGTCTGGATGGCTGAAATTGGTGTTAAAACCTAGAAAAGACCCAGGGATGGTACCTGAGCAACTTTCAAAGGGCTCATATTTCTCTGTATTTTGCTTTGGAGACGTATGCATTCAGTTGTAAGTGTCTAGCTGAGAATGACCATGGACATTAATTTCCTGCAAGATGTGTGTGACAATTCATCAGTTTGTGTGCTCTTTAGAGACATCAAGAGGCACAGTCTCCAGGATTGTATGCTCCTTAAATAGGTTGCAAAAGCTGGTAGAAAAATTCTGAACAGCTTCTCACTGCTGGCATTAGCAGTTAACACCTTTCTTGTGTATGACAGGCCATGTGAAAGAGGTGTGTGGTCACCTAAGCTCTCTGTGAAAAGCAGAGTGAAATGGTTCAGAGCTGTCAGTACTACAAGATTTATATTAATTCCTTGCTGTTATGTCCTGCACACACCATGCAACCTCTAAGCTGATAGCCTCCTGATTTTAATTTTCAGGCTAAGTCCCTTGACACTTCTGCAGTCCTCACAGCTTTGGTGGCGGAGCCGTTCCTGCAAGATGTAGCCTGATCAAGGGATTGTAACTGCAGATTTAGTCTGAATGTTAATGGATGTGGAACTGATGTAGGAGGGGAGGGGGAGGAAGGTATTTTCTTTCCAAACACAGATGCCTGTAGCCAGGTGAAATTGGTGCGATCCCATCAGTCTCCTGCTTAAAAGGCTCCTGCTGGGGCTGGCAGAAACAGTGATGTGACCCCTGCCTTGGAGCAAGGGACACACATACACGTGTGTATTCATCCAGGCTTTGCAGCAGGGGCAAAAAGACTTTAGTTTTTCCCTCCTATTTCTCTCTCCTCTTGTGCCTTCCCTCTCTCCTGCAACTCTAGGTCTAGATGTAATTGCTATTGTTTGTTTTGAAACAATTTGTGAAACTTAAGGAAAAAAAGAAGCTTAGCATATTGCAGTCTTGTATCAGCCTTACTTTCTTTATTTATCCTTAAAGATATCTTCTAGAAAGAGTAGCCAGGATTTAGGATGCCCAAACTGACTATAAGGTGAATCTTCTCAAATATCCTAGTCACCTTTCCTCCTAGCTACCCTCCTAACTAGTGTCTCAAAATAGGAGAGACTTTTCTGGAGGGAAGAGCTTACCTGCACTTAATTAGAGATTTAACCATAGCCTTAAACACTTTTCCAAACAGGAATCATCAAGTGAATCACAGACTTGTAAAAATCCCTGGCAGGGGAACGTTAGTTCTGAGGCTTCCAGATGGTTAACCATGCCCTTGTTTTCAACTCCACTGAGGAGTGCACGAAAAGACTCACAGCCAGAAATACTAGGGCTTACATTTATTTATTTATTTTATTTTGGTTATATTCCCATGAACACAAGTTCATGGTCTTCTTGAAAGGAAAGTTGGAGAATGTTGGCATTTACTAAAAAGGAAATGTTTTCCTGTGCCAATGTGTGTATGAGCTAATGCAGTTTTCTAGGGTAGTGGAGAGAATGTCCTGAAAGTCTCTCTTCCTTATTGCTGCTGAAGGAAAGAATGGAAAGGAAGAGGCAAGAGAGCAAAAGATGGAAGAAAAAAAAAAGAAAGAATTAAGAAGCTAATAACAGTGAAATCTCACTGCCCAGGACATGTCTCTTTTTGTGTTTGAATGATTTTTCTTTGTAGACAGCCTTGCATGGCACTATTTTTAGAATGTCTTTAATAATTGAGCTCTAGTGATTGTGCTCAGCAGTTAGAACAGGCAGGAAAAATAGCATCTCAAAGAAAGTGTGCACCAGGGTAATAATTTAAATCAAACCACATTAAACTGTGCTCCCCGTTCTTCCCTCCCCTAGAAAGGTGAAATGCTGCAGAACACTGAGCACAGGGGGAAAATGAAAATTGGTCAAGTTTACAATATGTAATAAAACCCATCAAGAGAGTTTATGTTTTAGAGGTGGAGCACAGGAAGAGGTGATCTGGTCAGCAGTTAATGAATTGCTGTGACTGGGTGGTTTACGAGGGGAACTTGAGGCACTAATTCATCATCGGTGAATTAGGAGAGAACAGCATGCCTCTAACTTGCGAGGAGAGGATTGTCACAGAGGAAAAATGTTTGTCAAACCACTCTGAAAGAGGCACAAACCAGCAGCCCAGTGACATGCAGGAAGCTCCAGTGGCCTTGCCACTGTTGGTACATTTGGGTTTTGCCTGGCTGTAGAGCCAGGTCCATGGCAGTCCTGGCACAGAGCTGGGTGCCCACTCTGTTCCTACCAACTGCCTCAGACAGGCAGGTCTGCCCACACTGACTGCAAAGTATTGTCCCTTACACCTCTTCTTACAAGCAGCAAACTTGGGGCTCCCATAGGAAAGTGGCTGAGGTGTGGACAATAAATCCAAAATCAATGAATCACTAACTTCTCTTGAAAATACAGAGACAGCAGCACATATGGCAATTTTTAGATTATTACCACCCCCTCTGATTTTTTGTGAACTCTGTCCATTCTAATACTGCTATTTCAAATACCATTTTATAGTGGTTTTGGTTTTCATTCCATTGTGACAATGTTTTTTTATTGTATGTCCAGGCCTGATGACATGGTCAAGTTCTCTTTAAGAATTCCAGACGTTTACCTTGCAGTTCCATGTTGGTTGCTTTGTCGTAGATAACATGCTTCATTAATATACAGACTGAAAACATTTTGAAACAGAAAAAGAATAAAAAGTGTTAGGATTGGCACTAAGTACTGACTGGCTTTAAAGATTCAAAAATAGAAAAAAAATTCTGTTATCGTCCCACAATGTAATATTACAACATAGTAATAACTAGAATCGATTTTTGAAGAAACCCATGGGAACTGGTAACAAATTCATGATTTAAAAAATAAAATTAGGAGATTCAAGCTTCTATTCCCTCGATTTTATTTTAACACAAAAAATTTTCCTCTTAAGAAGACTGAAACAAAGACATTGAGAATTTCTTACCAACAGAAGAGTCTGAGTGTTGACCTGTTCTGCTCTGCTGGTCTGCAAACTGTGTGCAAACATGAAAATACACAATAATCCACTGGGAGTGGGTGTAAGGCTGTTATAGATTATGACTAGAAGGAAGCTGTATTTGCCTCTTAGAAAGTTTGATTTTCCTATCAGCACATGGAAGATTCTCCTCAGCATTTTTTATTCAAACCTTTTACAGCTACTAGAGTTTATTCTTTAATATTTGAACTCATATTCTTCTCTCATATGACCTTCTTCTTCCACTTCTATGACAGTTTGTATAAAATAATAATATTGACAGTGTGATATGAGAGATATCCTGTGATAAGCTCGTGTCAAAGTTATTGGCTTCCCTTCAAGTTTTAACTTGTCTGTCAGAACGAAAAGATGATTTTCAAAATCAATTGTAATAGCCTAAGTCATAAAGATCCACTAAAAATATTAGAAGTATCATATAAGACATTGGCCTTCTCTCCTGTTCTGACCTCAGTTGGAAAGGATTCCCTTTGAAATTCAAGAAGAGTATTAAAATTAATTGACTTTTCTCTGTTGTCTTTATTAGTTGGGGTTTTATTTCCTAAAAAAAAGCTTTTTTTTTTTTTTTGCTTTGGTTGTAATAAGACTAATTTTAAAAGATGTTTACTTGTTTTACTTGCAACTAAATTTTAAGCCCCTGAGTTTTGACAAATATGAATTTTTGTATCTTCACTCATGAATTGTAAGCTAACCTTACACTTAGCTTAACCTGGGAGCTGTCAAGCAAAACAAAAAGTAGGGAACTTTATTTCCCAGGATAAGTTATTCTTCCATAAATGCGTAGATAAATAGATCCACTGAAGTGTGTATTGCCTGTCTGCAGGCAAAATAATGTTAAAATTAAAATAAGAATATCACATAATAAATAATAAAGAAACCCTGGCATGCTTGCAGAAGGTACTGTGTCAAAGACTGGTACTTTGAAGACTAAGCTGAGACTGATCACTGGAGCAACTAGTGCAGGCTTGCCTGGGCCATGACAAGGCAGGAAGAGGCACAGAAATTAGGCCAATGTGTACCTGAAGGCAGGTTGTATATTTTCCAGTTGTCTCTAAGTGGTGGCTTTGGGACTGAGATGACTGACAACTTTTACCTGTGTTTGCCTCAATAAAAGCAGTATCTTGGGATCTGCCTATCTGCCCGTGTCTATACAATTTGTAGGACCCTAAAAATCCTCATGAGAGCTCTGTACCAGTGGGCAGGAGGAATTCCTCAATTATGGGGGAGTAAAGAGAGGAAAGGGAATGTCCCTAGGTAGCATGCAGGAAGTACCATCACTTTATCGAGCTAGTCTCACATGTACACTGAAAGAGAAGTTTGGCCTTCAGTTTGAAAAGAAGCTATTTTAAATTTGTTAATGTCATATGTAACAGAATGTTTATAGCACTGTCTAAATGCTAAACAGAGGGAAATATCATTGCTAGTCAGTGGGCTTTCATATGAATAAAAGAAGAAGTAAACTTTTATTTGGAGACTTATCAACTGATAAGAAAAAGTTAGTGATGGAATAACAGAGGGTTAGAGATATATGAATAAGCAATAAAAAATTAATTATATTGTTTTGTTTTCAGCCTCATATTTGATTTTTTGCTTACTGAATGTTTGCTTCTATTTATTGCAGAACTTAATGTTGGAGTTATATCTAAATATGAGATAGAAAATAAAAAACAAAAAAACCAACCAAACAAAAAAAAAATGAAAACCCCAGAAGCATGAGTTCCTTGGAACAAAAAATTCATTGTTTATGGTTTAGAGGTTGGCTGATATGCAAAGAATATGCGTGAGTAACATCTCTCTGCAGAAAGGTAGGAATATACGTGTATCATTATACTTGCAGGCATTCAGCAGAATGGCAATTTTCAACTTCACAGACTTTCCTAAAGCTCAGCTGCATGAGCCAATTGGATCCATGAAATTGAAAATGAGCTCAGATTGGTTTGAAGGGATTAGAGCTACAAAGAGCATCCACAGAATGGTGAACTTGGCCTCTCTGAATTATCTCAATCCAACCTCAGAAATTCTAGTTGGAAGCTTCATTTGATGGAATTTGCAGTGTGCTGGAGAGCATCAAGTGGACCTGTGGTCCCAGAGATGGCTTTGTGGCTTAAACGTTGTGAGCTCTCAGCTCAACCCTGACTCCTCTGAAGCTGCTTAGTATTTGAGGGTATTTAGGTGGATTATATGTCAGCTGGAAAGCCCATGAGTCCTAACTGTTCATGTAAGCTTGTAACTCTACTTCTGTTCCTCTTAACCTTCTTTTTTTTTTCTGAATTATGAGTGATGGGAATTAGTGTTTAATTTAATAATTTTTTCTTTCAGTGATGGGAGAAAAAAGGGAATTTAAAATTTAATTACTCCCAACTTTTTTTTTTTTTTTTTTTTTTTTTTTTTTTTTTTTTACCAAAGAAAGAGACAGAGCTAATAGTCAAATATCTGGAAAATTCTTCATGCTTCATCTTGTTAGCATCTCCAGTGTTCTCTGTATAAATACAAAGACATCTTCCACCATAGATTCCTAAAATAATAGTTCCTGCTTTTGTTACATTCAAGTGTCCCAGCACTATGGAGATTAAAGTGAGGCCATATCTTCAGTAAGAACTGTGGTGGCTGAAACACCTGTATTGGTAACAGAAATAAAAGCTACCTACTGTTGGGAGGGCACCCATTTCCTTTTACTGCATGTGCCATTCTCATCTCCTCATTATGTTTCAGCCATTATGAAATTATGAACTTCTTAATGTCCATTTGTTTACAGAGACAAGTGGCAGAGGAATCATTTAATTTGGTCTTCAGTGTATTTTCTGAAAAGTGAAAGTCTACCACTGCTCCTACTGAGATCTTTTCTTTGTGCAGGTAGCAGAGGATACTATTCTAGAGAGAAAAAGAGCTTTTGCAGGTTTTTAGGATCATTGGTAGGTTTTTAAATTGTGACTGCCAGCAATTGTATCAAAGCAGAACTCTAGTCACAGACTCATTGCACCATCCGTCCACTTGATAAAAGACAAGTTCATTTAAGGAAATACTGAAAGGGAGATAGATGAAGATATTAAAGGCTCCTATATTCATGGACACTAGACTGCAGTACAGTGCAAGGCTGTCCTTGCATATAATTTTTACAAAAGTATAAAATCTTGTCATCAGCAGTTTTATTTTTATAACAAAGATTTAACAATAAAATATTTAAAGAATCTTTTCCACAGGCAGCCAAATATCTATCTTGTGTTTCTCTCTCCTCTGAAAGCTTGAGAGAAGCTCCTGTTTTCACCATAGCACATTCCTTCCACTGTTCTTAACCAGATTGTCCTCAGCTAACATGCTGTCATTATCCTGTATTAAGATACCCATTACAAAGTGGCCATTGCTTTCTGTGTCAATCTAGAGAGACTGAAATAACTGTTATTGTGCCTTTTAGTAGTCTCACGGTGAAAAATAAAACCTTAGAAATGGAGAGTAATGGAAAGAAAATGACCGTTGCCTACTGGTCAGGTAGACACAGCAGAAGGCATCTGGGTATTAATTATGTAGGAAATACAAAGCCTGCCCATTGTTACATTATCAAAATCACTTGGGACAAGGCAACAGGCAATTGTGAGGTGCTAAGTTGACTAAAGGGTCCATTTCAAATTATATATTCATTTAGAAACTAATTAACTAATTTACTTGTAAACACATGGAAATACCAATTATGTTCTGAAAGTGCAAGTGCATCAACATTAAGAGGCCAAGCACTGTCCTTCTTACATGGCAATGTAATTAAATCTGGCTGGACCACCAAGGGCCACTTCAAACTGTTCAAACTGTATGTCCAGTCAGTTCAAGGGGACATATACATAATCTATACATATAAATATATATTTGCCTAACATATACTAGTGGTCTATTCTGGCATTTCATGCATTCATTCCTCTATTCTAAAATGCTTATTTGAATTGAGAGTGTTTTATTAGACTAGTAAGTAATTTAAGGTTTTGCATTACATATGGGCAAGTATGTATTTCTAATTTATTTTCATTAGATACTCAGATGTATAAATGCACTTACAGCAAACTTACAAAGCCCTCAGGAAGCAAAAATTGCCTTGTGTTGAGGAAATTTTATGGTACCATTAAGGCTCACCCTAGATAACTGGTTAGGAAAGTTTTGTGCTATCACTGCACCATTCAAGGTAAAGTACTAACCTGGCATTGTTATGGCCTCTGAAGTTAAATGGAGTTTCCTGATAGGTATGAGCAGCTATTTTACAATATTTATTCATTAATATGTACAGAGCTTGTATGGTTTACTATCATTACTTCAAACAGGAACAAAAATAAGGGTTTTAAGAGCACTGTAAATATCCAGTGTTGGCATATTACAGTGCAAATATGCTGTGAGCCAAATTTTCAAAAGTATTTGATGTTCAGGCTGACATCTCAAACGAACCTATATTGCAGTTCTGTAGTTAGTCAGACAGCAAAGCTGCAGGGGAAAAAATCTTGCTCCATTAACTATTCTGGGGAGAAAACCAGTTAATGGGACTGGAGCCAGTATGCCACCCCATCACACTGGCCAGCAGCATCACCGTCCCGCCTGGGGAGGAGCATGCAGTCATGGAACACAAGGGCTACTGATGTTTCATTCTGTTAAGATTAAAAGCACCTGTTTGCAACCCTCAAGGCTGAAGAACAATGCTAAATTATTGAGTTTCGAACATCATATTAAGTATTCAGGTGCAATTGCTTTCTAATTCAGCGAATTCTGGAAGGTTGCAGAATATGAGGCTTTGGATTTCACTGCCTTTTTGAAAAAAATGTATCTTTAGACAGTGCTTGAGATAGATCAAGAATGTAGCAGGATGGAAGCAAGGCTAGTAGAAAGACTTCTACATCCCTGCACAAGATTGTTGTTTATACACAAACTCATGGACTATAAGGGGTGAATGTGTTTATATTTGCATCACCTTCTTCTGACAGCAAACAGAAAAAGAGAGCAGAAATCAAACTTTTAATATCTGCAGTACCTTCTCTAGCACAGGTTCCAAAGCACTGGCTTCAAAGGGTGACAGCATTTCTTCAGAACCTACATTTCCTGCACCATGAGGAAGACAACCCCTAAAGCAGATGCATGGCCACTGGCATCCAGACAGATACTGCTGTAGGTGGAGCAGGTAGCACAGCCAGACAACACCCTGTAAAGAACAGCAGCAACCATAAATAAAACCCACTCTCATTCCACTTATTTATCGTTCTGCCTAATTGTCTGTCATTCTGTCTATATAGAGACTTTCCAAAGTCTATGCTTTGGGCAAAATTTCATTGAAATTTCATTCAATGCCATCCAGCTGTTTCTAAGAACAAACCTAGGCAATAGTATTGTCTGGCTTTCCTTTACCAAAACCAAGCAAGTAGAAGAACCATTCTTACAGACTTTCCTTTAAAGACTCATTTCCCTGAAGACCTGAATCAGATCTTTGAAAATAGCCATTGTTTTAGAGATGTGTATTTTTATTCTTCCCATGAGACTCCACCAAGATTACACATTTTGTAACTACTGCTCAGACATGTGCAGAAGAGATTTCCTTTAATTTTAGTACGGTCGTAAAAATATTTTTTCTCATGTTTTCACAATATTTTTAAAATTCTCTAAAAAATTTAATTGTCTGAAGCTGCAGCTGTACAGTGAGTTCAAGGAGCCAGTCCTGGCAGTGTTGTGGATCTGTTTAGGAAATACCAATGGATTATTGATTTTCTGCTCCTTGCAATCTGGTTGTTTGGTTTTTGTTTTTTGGTTTTTTGGGGTTTTTGTTTGGTTGTTTTTTTGTTTGGTTGTTTTTTTGCTTGGTTTTTGGGTTTTTTATGTCATAATACGCTGCACAGATGTTTTGGCTCACAATGTTAATATCTGACACTATCTGATATACACAGATCATACGTGCCCCATTTCTCATGAGGACCTTTTACAGGTCACAGCTTTCTCAAGAACATGATATGTGTGTTTTATCAGCTCTTTATCATGTGGTGCTGCCTATAGCAAATTTAATTATCTGTAGAGATTTGCAGTTGGTCTTAATTTGGTTGAAATAGTTGATCAGTCAAGTCACTGACAAGCAAACAGCTGTGTTTACTTCCGCTGGTACTTTGTTTGACCAATTTACTTTGATCCCTCTATTAAAGAAAAAGCCATTTATTCTGTTTTTTGCTCAGCAGAAGATGAGTCTGATATATACAGGCCTCTGCCCTAACTGACTGGAGTTCTGTTTCTGGAAGCAATGATGAGGAAGGTGGGTTTCAGTCCCACCCTGGTAAAGGTGTGAGGGGAGCCAAGTGGAATTCTCTGAATCACTACCACTGAAAAAAAGGGAGACAGTAAGGGAACAGTCTGGATGATGAGAAATCAGGCTGCAGGCAAACCGGAAAAGGAGATCTAGAGAAAACAGGAAAAGGCCGTGAATAAATATATTAATGATATTGCTGTGTGTACCTTAAGGGTTGTCAGGATAAGCTTGCTACACTTGGGTTTTGATGAACATTTGGATGCTAAGGAAGAGCAATGGATCTGTGATAAGTCTCATGTTTGGAGGCTGTGATTAGCTGTGCAGGGAGAACAAACATGGAACAGGGAGCCCAACTGGATGAGAAGGAAGTCAAGATCACAGTCAGGAGCTTTCAAAAAAGCATGACACTTGAATTCATGCACATGCACTATTTCCAAAACCTGAAGAGGCTCTTGAAGGACCTTGGATACAAGCTTTGCTTTTTGAAACTTCTGTGAAGTTTCTCCCATTCCAGCCAAGTATGTGTTTAATCCCTTTTAGTGTTGTTGCACCTTCATAGTAGTAACGTATGAGACCTCCACTAGGAAGTGACAGAATTAGTTTTGCCTGTGTCACTTTAATTTGCCTCTCCCTGCTCTGCACATAAATAATTTACTCTTTGCAAAACAGACTATAACTGCATGATGAAATTTTTCCCTCTGGACTCATGCTTTGTTCATTGCAAAGAGCAGTTCTGATACAGCAACAAATACAAACTGTGCAGTTAAGGATGCTGTATATCTACAGATGTCCTGCCTCACCAGTTGGGAAATTAGGCATTGTACAGAGGAACTGAAAATAGAGGTAGAAAATTATCATAGTGAAATGTTTTCCTGAAGGCTTTGTTTCCTTACTCCTGCCATGTTGTTTTGATGCAATATTAAAACCAGAGAAAGGCACTGGAGCTTTTACAAGTCCCACCTGAACAGCTCCACAACATGTTACACTAAATGTCCCCTTAGCAGAGATGCAGTCACTGACCATGTGAAAGTTACAGTACTGTGACCCTGGTTGCTTCTCTAATGGATTCAGAGAGCCTTTTCTACCTTGTCCAGAACATGTGGTCACTTACTCCCTCTCTGCTGAAGGTGCAGTGACTTCCATGTCAGCTGCAGTAACTGGGAGGGGGGAGGCAGGAAGACTGTCAAATTCAACTGCATCAGCACCTGAAACCATTCTTTCAACTGGGAGTGAAAGGTGCATTTCAACAGAAATTTGAGGGTCTGATCTCTGTGAGCATTTGAAGGACTCAGCATCAAATGAAATCTGTGAGAGATGTACTTTGGACATAAATGATGCCATTGAATACCAGATACATTTTAACTCTAAAAGCAAGTAGAATGTCTCTTTAGCCTATGCTTTTTTTTTCCAAATCTGATCCTTAATTCTTGTAATTTAAAATGGAGTTAGTATTGCTTTTTAACCCCACAGATGTTTGAAAATAAAAAGTAGCATTTCAACAGCTGCTTGAATGCTTTAGTGATATGTGCCAAAATGTCTGTAAGTAAATTGTTCAGAGCAAGGTGTAAAGTGTGAAGCCAAACCATTAGCACTGATGAGAAATGGAACACTGAGCAGCTTCTCATAGCATGGGTACCACCCATCCCTGGTGCTGTATGTTTTGAGGAATCTGCAAAGCAGACCATGTGCTTAAAAATTCCTATGCTAATGCATCCTCATGAAGGGAGTAAATTGCAGCTGCACAGGCCAAGAAAGCAAGAGCTTAGGAGTAGCCTTGAGAGTGAAGGGAGCACTAGGATGGAGTTGAGTGTGCTATCCACAACGCACTGAAGTTTATTGCATGGCTTTCATCATGCAGAATTTTCTGTAATTGCAGAAGATTTTTCCATAAGAACAAGTTTCCTTTCTTATAAGAATGACCACAATTTGTCTTGTTTATTGGTGTTTTGTTAATTGTGACTCTTAACGGAGAATTTTTAATGTGTTTCTTCTCAGCATCACTCATTTTTTTCTAAATGAAATTTACTGTTATATTTGGAAGTGAAATATTACAAATTTACCTTTCTTCTAAACACGAAGATTAGGATCTGTTCCATCTCTGCTGGAGGCAGTTTTGTAATAAAGTGTTTTAATTACAAGTAGTCTTGCTGTCCATGATAAAAGTGCATAATCATGCTGCACTGTGAGCAGTGACTGATACCTCTGCCTCTTTCTTTCCCTTACTTTGTCTTTCCCTGAACCACACTTTTGGCAAGAACACCATATATACTTTCTTTTAGTTACTTGGATATGCTGATCAGCTGGTACTCATTAGAAATAGCTGAGTAATTTATCTATGGTGTGGGTTTGTTAATTTGATTTTGGAGTTCCGTTTGGGGGGCAACACAAAGAACATGTGGCATGTTGGAGAAAGAAAAATTCATGATGAAAACTAAACAGCATAAAATGGAGCAGATGTGCAAAGTGGAGGTTCTCCCTTATCTCCTATGTCAAGTCAGAATTAAGGAGACAGTCTTGGAGGGTCTGCTGCTGGCTGAAGAGTAGCCAGAAAAATAGATTAATAAATTTATGAAGTGCTTAAGCTGAAGTAGAGCTAATTTTCTTCACAGTGGCTGGTGTGGGGCTGTGTTTTGGATTTGTGCTGAGCACAGGGTTGATAATATAGAGAGGTTTTGTTATTGCTGAGCTGAGCTCAGAGCTGAGACCTTTTCTACTTTTCCTACTGCAACACTGGTCAGGGAGACTGGGAGGAGATGGAACCAGGACAGGTGACCCAAACTGACCATAGGGACATTCCAGACCATGTGACATCATGCTCAGTGTATAAACTGGAGGGAAGAAGGAGGAAGAGGGGGATGTTTGGAGAGATGGTATTTGTCTGTTCAAGTCACTGCTGTGTGTGATGAGGCCCTGCTCTGCTGGAGACGGCTGAACTCCTGCCTGCCCATGAGAAGCACTGAATCAATCCCCGGTTTTGCTTTGCTTGTGCGCACAGCTTTTTTCTTTCACTATAAAAAATTATTTATTTCAATCCATGAGTTTTCTGACTTTTACTCCTCTAATCCTCTCCCTGACCCTGTGGCTGGGAAAGGGGAGTGAGTGAATGGCTGTGTGGGGCTGCGTTGCTGGCTGGGGTGAAACCATGACAGCTTGTCTCCCAGTATAAGCTCAAAATCTTGTTTAGCCCCTTTGAACTCTGAAGGGCCCTCTGCTTTTATTAAACAACAGAAAGCATATTGGTACTCAGAATGCTGAATTCATACAACCAGATGTCTAGATCACTCAATAACTAGAGTAATCTAAGAGTTTTTTTCCCACCAAACAGTAAATCCAAACACAATACAAATCAGCGAACAAAGTTATTTTGTATTTTTACATAAAGGTTCTGAATCCTCTCTAATTTCTTTTGTGGAAATGTGTCTGAACTTCATAAAAAGGCTACTAGCATTCCAAGTTTGTTCGTGATCTGGCGAGACAAGAAAAGCAGAGGTTGATGTCTCAGCCTGTCCCCTTTAGTTAAAGAGCCTTGAGGGGTATTATCCTGCAAGTGAGATATAAGTTTGATTTAATTCCCAGCCAGGACCACCAGAGTATTTTCTGCCACTGGGTCTAGTGATAACAGGGAGAAACAAACCAGTCAACAAGAAACAGCAGGAATTATATGGGTGTCACTGGTAAGCCAAAGCTGCCTCTAGGTGGTTGGCCCCCCGCAATAACTGTCTTTTCTCATGATACAGAAAGCTATCTTTGGTCATATGAAGGATGTTTGAGGAGCCAAGCCAAAGAAAGGCAGAGCCAGGGTTTTGCAATGAATTTTTCTGGCAACTGAAAACACTTAAGGGAAAAAAGGGTTTCACAAGGAGTATGTATTAAAAAAGTACTTGTTAAAATTAAGTTGTTTTATTTTCAATTAGCACCTCTTCTGAGAAACTATTTTTTTGCCTAAGATTTGGTAGTCTAGAAGGTTCAGCTATCTTACACTCTCTCTGGTTGTCTGCTATTGCACATAGTACAATTTTTCATTAATATGGTTGCATTTTAATTATGTTTAAAAGTCAATTGCAATCACATTGTGGTTATAGACAATCCTGAGTTGGAAAGGACCCACAAGGATCATTGAGTCCAACTCCCTTCTCCTTGAAGGACTACCTAAAACTAAACCATATCCCAAAGAGCAATGTCCAGATGCTCCTTGAACTTTGTAGTACTCATTTATCTTGGAACTAAGGGAGAATGCATGCAAAAGTTTGAAACTGACCAGTTTATAAGATACACTTCTTGTTTTTTTCTAGTGTATTTTTGTATCTTAATGATACTAACATGAGCAAAGTAAAAACAGGAAAACAACCAACCAGTTACTTTTCCATTCCAGTTAAATCTCTGAGTAATTTAGAGAAGTCCCACTTTCAGTGGACCTGAATTGTTTACCACCATAACAGAATCCAGCATCTCTCATCAGGGGGGTCACGTTCACAACCAAGCCTGGTTTGAAATCTGGTCTTTCAGCGCCTCTATGAGAGACTCTTTGTGTGATTGGAAGCAGTGCTTTTTAACAGCAGGAATCTCATACTGCAAAGGATGTAATAGGATTTGGATTTTCTGTTAAATATCTTTAAAAACTGGCCTTCAGCAATAAGTCCTTATCAAAACCTCAGGATAGTCTAGGATCTCTCATTTCTCTGACTTCACAGTCACAGAGGATGCTATCAATGGCAGACCACAAAATTTGGCTCCTTTCCACTCCTTTTGAGTTGTCCCACCCTTCTCTGCCAGCCCCAGATTAGGTCTCTGCACGGCATTACTTGGGAACTCCACTAGAAAATCCAGCCTGTATGGAAGACAGCTTTGGCTTCCCAAAGTAGCAGTGTGTCACAGACATGTTTTATGAAAAATCCTTTCCTTAGGACTTTTTCTCCTGAGAAGCTGAGAGGCCTCAGGAACAAAATGTAAACAATGATTATCTGCTGCTGTGGAATGCAACAGGTGGATCTGTGATTGGTCTTATGTGGTTGTTTCTAATTAATGGCCAGTCACAGTCAGCTGTCTGGAATGTCTTGGTCAGTCACAAGCCTTTGTTATCATTCTTTTTCTGTTCTTAGCTAGCCTTCTGATTAAATCCTGTCTTCTATTCTTTTAGTATAGTTTTAATATAATATGTATCATAAAATAATAAATCAAGCCTTCTGAAACATGGAGTCAACATTCTCTTCCCTCATCCTAAGACCCCTGTGAACACCATCACAGCAGTGTGAGACAGAGAGAGCAATTATGATCTGTTAGTTTTTCTAGGCCTTGCTTGTCAGCTACTGGTTGTATTTAGGCAGTCAAGGGCATTCTGCAAGGCACTGAGCCAGTTTAGAGCAACAATCTATGTGAAATCATCTTTCACTCTTTCTTTTTTCACAATTCAGATAATTTGTAACTTTCTTGGACATTCTCTGACACTTGGCAGTGCAATTCATGTCTAGCAAGTTTTTCCCTCTTTTGTGCTGGAACAGCATTCAGGGAGGCTGTTCTGTTCCAGAGCATCTTTAATGCTTTCTGTCCACTGGTATCAATACTCCTTTCCCATGGGGCTTACTCTTCTTGGAAAGGCTGGTGAGCCACATCAAGCAACCTTTAGATCACCACTGGAGACACATTTTTTGCTGTTCCTGTCTTTTTCCTTGGGGTTTTGAAACCAGCCATACATAATTCATGTAGCAAGTGGAATTTCTCATTGTCATTGTGCTACAATATGGCACATAATACTGATCAGTAAATTTTGAAAGAAAATTACACTGGAAATTGAGAGGTCAAGACAAGAAGTAAAAATATATGGATATACTTGGTTGGTAAGCTGGAAATTAAGTGCTGCAGTTGTATGCTACTACTGCTATTCACAGTGATCTCTCTGCTTCATTTTTCTTGTGTATAATGCTTTGAGAGCCACCTCCATCAATTAGGAGTTTAACTGGAACTGGAAAGGTCATGTAATGGAGTTGCAAGCTTAAGTTAGTCACAAATAAAAAGACAGGCTTACAAGTAAGAACAAGAAAGAAAGAAAGAGTATCTCATCTGAAGATGCTTTTCAGTTGCTCAGGGAGGCAAACCAGTTTTGCAGTATTAATTAACATTTTAGGGCATGCTATATCTAAAGCAAGAGACTGTGTGTATATGTGTGTGGGAGGTGTCATTTCAGCACAAAAAGATAGAAATAAATAAAAAGCGGTCATTTTTTGAGGAGTAATATTTTACTTAAGTGGTACAATAGAAAGGTGAAAAACATGTTTTTACGATCAAATTATGAATTTGGGTGTTTTGGCAAAAGCCTAGCACTAAAATCGTTGAGGAAAATTATGAGGTGTACATGCATCTTGCTCTCTCCTTCTGTTGTTAGTCGCCTCTCTGTGTCTCTGGCAATCAAGCTGTCCCTCCTCCACTTCAAATGCATGGAGGATGCCAAGAAAAGTTGCCTGGCCCTTTCCCCCTAACTCAACAGACACACAGTGGGGCTCCTCCTTCAGCACAGGGACTCCAGGATTCTCAGTGAAACCTCCCTCAGACAGATCTTTAAAGCTTTGTTCGCTGCTGGTGTTTTTCACGCGTTGCTCCACCGTGTCCCAGCTGCACAGCCAGGGATGGGAACCTCAGCCCCTCTGAGCTGTGATCCCTCTTTCCACACCCAACACGTGGCACCTACAGAACAGCTGGGCTCATACAGCTGCTCCCTTCTCACGGCTGTCTTGCTCCATAGGTCTCTTCTAGATGCAACATCTATTTTCTGAAAAGGTTGTGACAGAAGAAGAGGTGTATCTGTGATGGCAATATACTGTGGAATCTTTAAAATACCTGATTGCCCTTCAATGTACAGTTACCATTTCACCACATTTATTTGTATGCATCCCTTTCTGTGTATCTGTGTGGTTTTGACCCCTAAGTTTGCTTTTCATTATGCCAGGATAGTGATTTCCAACATTAAAAAATATTTTGTAGGTGTTCCTAATTGAGGGTGTTGATATTTTAGCATCTGGCCAGTGTAGTAAGCCCATTTAGGCAAATAAAAGGAATTTGGCACAAACTGAAAAAAAGCTGTGACTAAGAAAACATCACTAACAATGAGCAATTGAAAAAAAATGGATAGTAAAGGCTTGCAAAGAAATTTGATCAGCTGGGAAAAAAGAAAAGAAGGTAGCCAAATTTCCAGGGAGACTTAAGTAAATAATAAAACTAAATGGTGGACATAATAAGTACTGAATAAATGCCTGAAGAGAAATCCTGATATCAGCAGGATTACAAATTTTAATGTCTTATCTGTAAGGTAATGGAAATTATTAGTTCAGGTGTCCAGTTTTATATTCTATTTTAAATTGAGCCTTTATTTGATATAATTTTTAAGCCAGAAGTGGAAGTTGAAGAACACAGTAGCATTTTTTTGTAAAGTCTATTCTTTGTGT
The DNA here is from genome assembly GCF_035770615.1 of Melospiza melodia melodia. Lineage (NCBI taxonomy): Eukaryota > Metazoa > Chordata > Aves > Passeriformes > Passerellidae > Melospiza > Melospiza melodia. Next base: position 49,251,132 of record NC_086194.1, on the reverse strand, counting down.
ATCTCTGTGGCCAACTGTGTATTGAAGTCTACAGTTTTGTTGTTAAAGAAATCATCAATCAGTCATTATGATACAATGCTGGACGCACTTCAGCCTTACTACTGCAGGCCAAAATATTGATAGATTTATTTTCTAAGGTTATGTGTTATACAAGTTAACTGACAGTTCAATAACTCAGCAGCATCCTTGAATAGAGCTTCTTTATATGGTTTTGCTCTCACAAAGCAAAATGAAAGAGGGGAAAAACCCAGCTGAGATGCACAGTTTCAGAGAGCCTTTCTGCATTTTTCAGGAAACAACCCAGAGACATGTGTTATAAGTTTAAAATATAGAATATCTCATCAACTTATCAACTCCTGGCTCTGCCATTTTTTGTGGCAGATTTTGGTATGAATATATTTTCCAGCTTTTCACAATTGTTAAAAAAAATAGTTGGAATTTAACTGAAAATATATGCACATGACTATCTATCATAGTTGTGTTGGACATAGGAAAACATCAAAGCATCAAGTCAGATTGCATACTTTTAATTCAGAAATCTGAACACATTTTAATTCTGGAAAGTACAGGAAATGTTTTTTGACAGAAGATTGTTTAAAGACAAAGAAGCTAATTTAGAAGATATGAAAACCTGTTGTCATTATCTTTAATGTTTCTGATGAGTTGGACTTCTTGCAAATCATAAAAACTAAAGCTCTGGTAAACTTTCACAAATGGCGAATTTTTTCTTTAAAAGATAGATAAGAAAAGAGGAGGCTTTCAAAAAGCAGGCCCAGAAATACTTCCCATCAGCATGACTCATGCTCCTAAATCTCATTCTGTGTCTGATACATCAACATGTGCTACCCTACATAAGCCTGTGGATTACTTTCCATTGAAAAAGGAAATAAAATGTTCCAGGCGGGAGATAGAAAACCAGATTTCGCGACATGTATGACAAGATCTCGGGCTGACAGTGTTAGCAGAGATTTACAGGGAGTTTAGGAGGGCTGCTGCCTGCCTGTTAGCACCACTCAGTACAGCATGTTTCGTGTCTCAGAGACATTGCACAGCCCTGTGTTGGAGGCACCAGCCATGAACAGGAGTCGCGGTTCTGCGCTCACTGTGCTCAGGGATCTGCAGAGCCAGGGCTTCTTTCTGGATGGAAAAGATAACATCACTCCTGTATTATGTGCTGGGCTGTGCTGTGCTGTGCTGCCAGAGGTCTGCATGGAATTATAGGATTATGCAAGAAAAGAAGGGGGAGATTTAACTCATGTTCGTGCCTGTGTTTGCAGGTATGTATGCACACCTAAACATATTTATAAGCCTATCAAAGTGCTCCTGTGCCAAAAAAGCATGAAAATCAGAAAGTAAACCAAGAGGCATTCCTTTATCACTACATGATGAGGTTGTTTGAAGTGCTCTCATTCTGGTGCTCTGAGCATCCTTTTAGGAGGTGCCAACTTTTAGACGTACCTACAAGAGCTCCACTGAGTTCCTACTTGTATTACCAACTGCCTTAGCTGAAGAATATGTTACGGCAAATCATAAAATTGATCATATAAATGAGTACAGATCCATGCCAAGTTTTTCTCCTACACTGTTTCTCATGTTCCTCCAGCCTTAAATCAAGGTTACCTAATACATACGACTGCACATGCAAGATTTCAGTGTCATTTAGCAACAATTAGTTTTTACAAAACAATTGAAAGCTAGCAGAGCTTTCTCACTAACACTCTCCAGAGACAATCAACTGCTTCACTAGAGCTCAGTCTTTGCCATGAGTTCATTTTCCTTCCATCTTTTGCTTTACAGAATGAAACGAAAAATTGAAAAATAACTGTAAAAGCTGAAATGTGAAAAAGTTACAAAGTGAAGAACAGAGCATACAGCCAGATTATGGGGAAGGGTATTGACTTCAGGTTAAGAATGTCACTGATTTCTGGATATTCAAAACAAACTATTTCAAGAAAAGGCCATTTTGGCTTTTTCACTTAAAATTGTGTTTTGTGTTTTTTTCAAATCTTACTGCATTATGGACTTTCCTCTGTTTGATATACATGGTTATACAGACAAAGAAAACATTTGTTCCAAATGTTCAAGTTGAAATTACATTATATATGCCTCATAATAGTAGAAGGTCTGCAAAAGGAGTTGAGCTGTTCTTGGAAAATAAAATTTCATCTTGATTATCTGCTAGGCTTTACCACAGAAGAGGGAGGGAGAGGAAATCAGAGGGCTTTGCTAGATTCAGGCTATGATCCTCCACAAGTGAGCTACGTGCCAATGTGAAGGTCCCAAGGAGAGCAGTCAATTTTTTTGGTGTAGTCTGAGCACACCTTCTCTCATGTCTATTTTTAAATTTTTCTTGAAATATTTGAGAACCTTGTTTTGAAGTAGAATATTGAAATGTTGGCATTCTTTCAAAAAATGTCTCTTGCTTCCTAGACAGACCTCAGAGAATTTTTGCATCAATACCAGTAAGATGGCAAAAGGGACATCAATATGCAGGTTTATTCTTATTCTTATGCAGATAAGGTGCTTTTATGGCTAAAAATATTAATTAGGAATGTCATGAATTAGGAATCATGACATTAGGTTCTTATGAACAGTAAAGACAAGTGTTGACATGTTGTTATGTGACTCACAAACACTTTTTCACCTGGAGTGACCTGTGTAGAACTGTAGGTCACTTTATTTTAGAGAGTATTCTATGGGGTGAGAGGGTATTTCAGAAAAGAATGATGACAGTGAATAAAAGCATAGGATAGCTCTCATATGAAGTGAAAATTGATTACCTTAGAAATAAGAAGATTCAGAGTTGACATAAAAGAACAAAAAAACAGTGAGTGGTGGCAAAGAGTTGAGTCTTTATTGCAACAATGGTGGAATTTAAATGGGGATGTTTAACACTAGAAAATGAATACTCCTCACCATGGCATCAAGATTCTATGGGGTATTGTTAGCAAAATTCATACACTTGAATCTTGGTCATTGGTATGGATAAAGAAAAATATCTCTAGTTTAGTGCTAGGAAAGGGCTTATAAAGAATTATTTCAGTATTTATTTAGTGCACTTCAGGATCAGAAGTGGGCTTCTGGTAGATTCAGATCCACTCCACTGACTTCTACACGTTGGTATTTGTGCACATTTCTCAAATGGCCCCACCTTCACAGGAAATTTAAGTGCAGTAAAATGAAAAAATAATTCCATCACTTGAACCCTCACAGAGTAAGCCTCAGGACAGAGCTTATTTTTGTAGGCGTTTATCTAGTGGGAGATGAAACTTGTCAGGAAATGCATAGCTGAGCTTTGTCCTGGAGGGAAGCAGCTAATTTACTCCAGGACAAAGCCATCCTTGCTTCCAGCCCAGCAGAAAAGGGCTTCCTGGTTTTAGTGATGGAAGTGGATATGAGTCCTTCTATTTCCCAGTTTCTTTGGAAAGATAAATAGAAAAAAAAAAAAAGGAGATGAAAGTTGACGGCAGGGCCCTCGCAAAAATGAACAGATAGGGTAAAGCCTTCTTAGGGCAACTGATATCAAACAATAACAACAAATACTTTCAGAAAGGCCTGAGACACATGAGGAAAATAACCTGTATTTCTTCTTAACAAAAAATGTATAGTATTATATGCCATTAATATTGTGACCCTCCTAGAACATTAGAAAGAAGAATGTGAGACACATATATTTCTTTTTTCTGCAAAATTACATAGAAAATGCTAGGATTTTCCACAAGTAGCAGCAACAAAAAGTATTATTTTTTCATCTGTTACATTGATTGCATAGAGTGCTTATAGGGTATACAAGAAATTTAACACATTGCTCTGTTTTTATTCTCAATTTGGTTTTTTCCCTAAGCAAATCGGGGATTGACAACAGTAACTTATCATTCACCTCGAAGTCCTTTCGAATTTCATGATTGATTTTTTTTTGTCTTTGATTAAATTATATGAGTGTTTAAATTATGTTTTAAAACATACTTTAATTTGGACTTCCTTAATTTTTCCAATGGCCATTCTTGTCTCACCAGCCAGCTGAGGCTACTTTTTATTGGAAATGAATTCTCTCAACACCTATCACATAGTTAAAAAGCAAAGCAAAGAGAATCTAATTCACCTGAGCAAATAATCCTGGAAGAACGATTACCAAATAATATAATAGCACTTCAGAAAAGGAAAATAAATTAATTTCTTCATTCCTGGACTCCTGTTTGCAGGACATCGCTGGGACTATGTTTCTGACTCCATCAAAATCTGGGTTTTGTGTGCAAAACAGACAGCTCCTCTATTGTAAAATTGATATCAACCCCTATTCTAGCCGTTGGGTACTGATCTGAAAAAAACAAACATTTTCTTTTCTCCCCAGCCCGCCTCCATGGACATAGTGTTTTATTGCTGGAACCGAGCAATTGTTGCGGCCTGTGATCCATTGCTTCTCTCTCTTTTATTTTCCCTTCTGGCTCTGAGCGAGGGCGGCAGAAGCATCTGCTGGAGTTAAGACACGCTGCGGCCACCCAGCTGATGCGGGAGCCCTGGGGCGCTCTGGCTGGGCAGGAGCAAGGAGATGGGCTCTCCTGTCTGCATGATCTATAACACTCTGCAGCTAATTCAGGAAGAGCGAACTATTTTTGGAGGTTACCAAATGACTCAGAATAAAGAAACAATTGTATAATGCAGATGCAAAACTGAACATTCAGATTGTCTGTCTGTTCGAAAAACTGAAAGGAAGCAATCTAATTTCAGTTTGGCTGTGGGGAGTAGGTTTCTTTAACAGCACCCCAAGTTAATTTAAAGCATGTTCCTGGATAGACAACCTTTGCTGTCATGAACCACAGATGCTTTAAAAATAAAAAAAGACCTTTTACCCCCTTCTGATGACAACTATGAATTCTAGTGCAAGAGATTTAAGCCAGTGTTTGATGTTGACTTTGTTGCACCTAGAATTTTAAATCCCATTATAAAATGACTATCTTATTAAATGTGGAGTTTAATAGTTTGCTTTTATAGTTGACGGTCAAAATAAGATCAGTAGTGTTTTCACAAAATGAGAAAAATGATAAAAATTATGATGACTGAGTATGTACTAAGTGTCAGCTTTGTCAGGATCATGGGCTTGGGATATAAATTTTAATATAATATTTCTCAAACCTTATTGATCATCTCTACTTAAAATTCACAGATTCCCCTTATAATGCTTCAGGAACATTGCAAATGTCACTACAAATTCAACACCTTGAAAGTCTTGGACTTGATTAAAAAAAATACTGCAATATTTGCCCTTAAAAACTGAGACAACCACATAGCCTTAATATTTCAACAGTTTTCTAAGTCAGTGTGTTAGGTACACTGCATGAGGTTTTGACAGTACATAACAGGAAATAAGTAACTTCAAAATTTAGCCACTGTTGTATAACCTTCATTATTATAAAGATGACTTGTAAAAATTAAGCTTAGATGAAATCAGTGCCATGAATTCAGCAGAGCATTGATTTCATCCCTGCTGCCAAAATCCTACTTTCTTCAGCCAGATCCTGGGCTTAGAGGAAATATTAGTAGGGAAGTGACTCTAATTGTACTTTAAGATAGGGTAACCTGACGTGAACATGCTGAAGTGGAACCACAGGATGGAGTCGGCAGTGGTTTATCTTGGCATATTGAACTCTGAGGGGAAAAAAAGCCTCATACACAGAATGAATAAGAAACATAGGCATAGATGGAGGACATACCCTGTTTTGGCTGACATGAGGGCTGTCAGCAAATTAGCACAGGTTGAGTAGAGAGCTGGAGTTTTTCCTGCTGTACGGGATTTTTCAGGTTAATATGGTGGAACTCCTTACTGTTTCTGCACTGGAGGCTGGGTGTTAGAGGAAGCAAAGCTTGCAGGGCTGTGGGGAAGGGACAGAGCTGTGACAGCCACTAGAGCCAATCTCAGTGCGTGCTTCTCATACTTGTGACACCTACGCGCAGAGAAAACTCCGCTTGTGAAGGAGAAACAAATTCAGTTCCACTGTGTTTTTTTCTACTTGGCTCTGCAACGCTAATGAATGAAAATTCATCTGGAGAAATACTAATTGGGTTTGACACCACAAACACGCAAGCAATGGGAGCAGGTTTCTCATCTAAGCAATCTGATGATCTAACAAGATGTCTCAATGAGAACAGCTGGTTTAAGATCTTATGATGTTATTCATTAGTTTTCTAACACCAAACTTTACAGTACACCTACCAATTTGATGTTGTTTCTCCCTCTCTGTTCTTTTATACCCAAGATAATGCTTCTTGCTAATTCATTGGCAATCATCAGCAGAGAATTATCAGTCTCCCACACTTCAGCAGTGTTACAGTATCACCGAGGATGTTTGTTTCACATCAATGTCATTTTACCATCAGTGGCAAGGTGACCAGATGAGTTGATCAAGGAGGTGTCAGTAAGTATATCTAGATGGATATCTAGGAAATTTATCAATCCTGAAATAAGTTTTGTGCAAGAGAGATGGTTGAATACTACTATTGTTTTTAGGAATGGCCAAACTGGGAGTGTAATAGTTGATTGCTCAGAGGAAGTATCAGCCTCCTGTGATTAGCTAGTTACATGTTCATGTGCAGGAATTTGAAACAGGCAGATGGGTGAGATTTTCTGTGGTTCCATGAGCATGGCAGGAAGAAAAAAATAGAATTAACCTATGTGTCTTTAAATAATACTGGACTAGCATCATTAGGCTTGCAGCAAAGCATCCTCTGTATCTTGTCAGACATTAAAATCATCAACAATTCTCCTTGTCCATCCTACGTTCTTACTGCTTTTTGTGGTAATTCTTATCAGTGTAAAAAGTTCCTCTTATTGAAAGTAAGTGTGTTGTTTTAGAGTCAATTTAAAGTAAAATGAATTTGCTATTATAGAATAACTGTATTTAACTAAAGGACAAATATTAGCTTCATTTTCAGGGACATGGGATTTGCAGAGAGAAAATGCACTCTTCCATTCCTTAGCTCATCACAAAATTATCATGTGGAGGAAAAAGTATTTTGTATGCATAAATAAAAATCAACAAACACAGTGCATCCGACTATTTGTCTAGGAAGTTTCACACATTTCTTCTTTTATAATGAATCATAACTTGAATGTAAATATCAATTGCAATCTTCCAAAAAGTAGAAAGTTTCAGCTACTATTTTTGGTCACTCACTGTGCAAATAAACACTTTGCATATCATAGGAAAAGCTGTTCATAAATGGAGCATTTCTCAGTTTAGAAATACTTTGTCCTATACTGTTTTATTTAGGCTATACCTATAAATAGAAATCAGCTGCTGAGAAATGAGTTTCCTATGCTAAATCATTCTGTTTTATTTTGCTACACAGCTAATCCTGGCAAGGCTAAAAAATAGTTAATAGGCAGTCTGTAAGATCTTATAAGATGACATTTGGAAATCCTGCAGTCATATTAGTCATTAGCCATGGCAATATTCTGCCATAAGGCAATGAGTCAGACGATTGATTAGAGAACCTCATCATGATATACCCTCCGGCATGAATATGGAGAGAGGGAAAGGAAAATGAGAAAGGAGAGTGCACGGGACACAGAACAGTAAGAACACGGAGGAATAGAAGGGCAAAGAAAGTCTGAAACAGTTTATTTTTTAGAGGTAAAGGGCAATGGCGAAGAGTGAAACAGCATAAATCATGGATCTCGGGGACCCACAAGGTGTGCTACCATCTTACTTTGTAAGTGAAGTCCTGTATCACTGGAAAATCTAATTTTTCTTACACTCCTTGCATGACATCTTGCCCTAGAAATGAGGCAGCTGTTGGCGACCTCCTGACAGGTGTTCACTGAAAGTCTTGGAGAAGACTGGTGTTGAAACATTCTCTGCTTTTAATTCTGTGCGTTTGCTCAAATGGATGTGTAGATACATATGGCTTTACCAGCTATCAACATGTGTGCTAAGGAGCATCAGCAAAATAAACAGAGCACAGAAGCTGACAAAAGGCCTACAGGGAACACTGGACAAATGCTCACTATTGAAAAAATTGCTAGGCACTGCAATTAAAAGGAAAGATCTCTGCTATTTAGGAGTTTCTGATGCTTTTACTGGCAGCCCTACTATGACTCCCCTGCTGCTGTTTTGGAAATTAGCACACCACTTTTTGCTGTGCTACTCAGGTATGCAAGCCTGACTACCTGCCCCATCCTTGCAGTCAAGCTTAAAAGCCGGCAGCTCCTAGTAGGAGGCAGGCACTACACAGAAAATACAGTTTACTGTACCAACTATTGTACAAACAATAAGAATGAGAGATGCACCTAAGTGCAGCTAAGATTTTACTGTAGCACTGTTTCTTCTTTTTTTTTTTTTTTAATTTAATTCATGTGTGCTATTCTCCATAGCAGGGCATGATTTGCAGTATTTCCAAATGACTGGATCTATCTTGATTTGTCCTGTATCAAATTAATCTAGGTCCTCAAGTGATGTGCAATTCTATCAAAAATTGGTGAGCTTTGTAATTTTACTGCTGCAGATTTATTACAATTTGTTCAATATACTCATACGATGAAAAGTCAGAGGTGCTTGTGCCTTCAATGAAGGGGAGCTGAAAGTAACATGTTCTCCATAAAGGCAGTGTCTTTTATGATGTTCACTGGCTTTCCTGGCTTGCTGGAGTAATTCCTTTCTGAGACATTTCAGGAAAGAGCTTCCTAGTTTTATTTATGTTTATAGAAAAGATATTACATTTATATTACAGGGAAATGCTGATTTGTTTGGGGGTTTTTTTGGCTTATTTTCTAAGTATTCTGATTTGTATGAAAATACTCTCCCTGCAATAAACACTTACTATAACTACTTTATAAATCAAAATGAATAATTTATTGTTTGTTCTTTTAAAAACTGTCTTAATCAATACGAAACATTTCAAAAGAATACATACAGATGATATTATTGGCAAACAAGATTGCTGCCAAGATCAATGCAAAACTCCCATCGTCTTCAATGAGACTGTTTTCAGACTGGGATGTAGGAGGTTACATTTTTGCAGACTGCCATGACAGAAGCTCATCATGACAGATAGTACTTTCCCCAGAATTACAATAGCCAGAAGAAAGATCAGAAGAAGCAGCTGTGAAGAACAAACAAAGGCACGAGGAAACGGGTTGAATTTCTCAAAATGATCAATTCGATAAAAGGTAGAATCAGGATCAGAGCCCTGATATTTGAAGTCAAGACCTGGTTTCTGCCTAATGATGTTGCTTCACATGCAGCTCTCCCAGGTGATGCACAGCTCATCTTCCGTGGGCTCATAGAGAGAGAGAGAGAGAGATCTTATACAGCATGCAACAACAAAATCAATTGTAAGAACAAGCTTCAGCAGATTACTCCCCACCACCACTAATTAGCTTTCACAGTGGCATCTTGACTTTCTCTCTGCCCTATCCCCACTCTTCTGAAGCACTTTGCTCTCTGTCACTTTGCTCTCTTCTGTAAACTGTGAAGCTCTCCTGACTTAGAAAAGGCAAATGGGGAGAAGGCTTCATGCCTCACATGCTCATATAAGCACAGGATCACAGGGCCAGGTAACACAGTTGCAGATTTGAAAAAATATTTCTGTTTGCCATGCCTGTCTCATTTTCAAATTATTTAATAAATCTTTTCTTCTTCATAAAAAATCTTGAAGGCCTATGTCTAATTCATCTTTGGGGGAATATGGTGATAAAAACACATTTAATTATCTTAAACAACTAGAATTTCATGACACAAATATTACAAGAAAAATACTGTTGAAAGCCACACAGCATAAGGATAATGCCATATGCCATTAAAATATATTTATCTTAATTGTTATATTAATGGGTAGATCCTGTGGGCTGTAAATTTATCACAAGTCTGGTCTGCATTAAGAATGGATCATAAGATTGTAACTGCAAATCCTCGTGCCACTTAATAGGTAAAATTAGGTGTCCCATTAGTCACAGTTGTGACTAATTTCACCTGTTCTGACATGATTATGAACATTATGCAGTTGTTTTAATATCTTTGTATAAAGATTAGCCTAGCTGTTTTATTATGTTTGTGTCTTACTCCATGATGTCTCATTTCTTTTGTCTGACTGCTATTACTAATAGTCAGTACATGAAGGAGTCCAAGGACTACGCTCTTTTCTTTAGAGTCCAATTATTCCCCTAAAGCATTGGAAAACTATGAAGGTGTCTAGCATAGAAACTATTTTATATGGAAGATTAGCATCAAGATTAGCAGCTACTGAAGTTCACAAATCACTAAAATTTAAGGAAAATTATCTGCACTATAAAAACCCAACAAATAAAACACAAGTTAATGTCATAATCCAATTTTTCAAGAGTATACAGGACATCTCTTATGCCAATCAAGGACTTTTTGAGTGTATTTTGAAATTTTTTTGTGGGCATGTAAAGGTGACTGAGGATCACAATCTGGGCCTTTGTGACAGCCTCACATTCTCTGCCCAAAATATCAGGAGGCTTTGAAAATAAAAGACATATCCTATAGATATCTTAGTCCAAGGCTCTTGACCCCAGAGTCAGCAAAAGAAGATGAACTGCAATAGCCACAGAAAGCAGATGAATCTTGAGAAAAACAGATTTCAGGAGGACTCTATTTACACAGAGCAGCTGTACAATATCTGAGAAAAAATGGTGAATCCCTGAATCACATGTTGATTAAAGCTGGACTAGCTGCCTTTTTTCTGATTGCTAAACAAAGTAACTTTATTAGAATCAGAAAACTAATTTTATTCTGAGACCTACTCTCCTTCTGCATCTGTGTCTTTTTCTTCCACATCTGATACTTGTTAAATATCTGCCAGGAGCCTGCCTGCCCTCTAAAGCTCGGCTTCTGGCTATGGATTTAAAGAAATAATAGGAGTGGTTTATAGTTTTTGCTTCATAATGTACTCCTAATAATTTTTTGTAACATACACAGCATGCAAAACAACATTAAAGAGAATGGAATAACTGATTTTCAATTAATCTGAGTTTGTTTTTTGTTTTTAAACTACAGGACATTCTCTGATGTTAGAGAGCTTCATAATTCAAATTGCTGATGAGTAGCAGTCTTGAAATGAGAGCTTAAATGAAGATAGTAGGATGATTATGAGGCTTACTCTGTGGACCTTGGATCAGGCCCCGAGAAAATTTCAAGTTATTTGCTGTGTAGGACCATACAGACCAAAGTATAGTTACCATCCCTCCTAGTTCTCAAAAGGCTGAAGTTACATTGTAGGGTTGTATTGTACTGAACTTCCATGGCATTATTTAATGCAATATTGCTTCCTGGGTTTTCCATGACACTGGAAACTGATTAGACATTTAAAGTCGATGGTATTAAAAAGAAAACAAACCAAATTTGGAAAAGGCTTTTCTCAGAACAAAGCAAATTTTCTTATCTGCAGCAGATCAGCAGTAGGAGTTAATATAAAGACAACACATAGGTAAAGGGCTCTCACAAGCTAATCTTCATCATTCTAGGTGTCTCATGCTTGCTTTAATTGAATATGTCATTCATAGCTGGAAATCCATCAATTCATTCATTATAGGATGGGCATTTGTCCCAGGAGGAAGTATATTCCTTGTATGTACTTGCATCCATACAGACTCCTGCTTCACTAACTTGGGAGAAGCACAAAAGGGAACTTCCCTGGAATGGCAGGAAATAAATTTTTTATATGTACAGGTTCCCCCCAAACTTAAGGTCAGGTTTGCTAGCCAGCAAATGGAGTAAGAGTTGCCACACCTTTTAACGAACCCATTCTTTCTCCCGTGGCTGTCAGAAAATTTACGTTTGGCTGCCAGAATCCAATTTCTTTTGGCAGCACAGGCATTGAGACATGTACGGCTTGTGCAGACTGCAGCCCGTATCAGTACTTAGTGAGCTCTGAATTTCATTGCTAGACTGTTCAGTGCCCCCACAGTGTCTTTCAAAGGATTCTAGGCTCTGGTTTATTGTATTACCTTTGGCAGTCTGAAGTGCAGTAATTTGTATTTGTCACAACTGCCCTTCAACTGGTGTGGTGCTGGTACAACCTTGGGTTTTTTTGTCTTGTCTTTTTTTTATCAGTGAGGGAGTCCAGTATTGTGAATAATTAAAACCCCATAAGTAGTTGATCTTGGTGATACAGCATACCACACTAAATGACTTATGTAAAAACCATACATTTTTACTTCTACCCTCTCATTGGCTTGAACTATATTAAAAAATTCTCATCATGAAAAATTAAAGATTATAAGAATAGCCATTATTATGCTGTTTACTACATGCAGCTGATGTAGAGATATTTAGCTTTCTCCTGAGGAACGGTTTGATGTATATTTGTTTTCAATTAAATTTGCATATGCCATTTTAAAGAGAAAGATACTTTATTTATCTCTCTATTTGCTTTCACTAAGGAGGGAATAAAGTTCCACACTTCCCCCCCCTTTCCTGAATCACTGCAGGAGAGCTCTGCATTGTGCATCATAAAGAGATTGGGAAGCTGGGTAATTAATCACGGGCTTTTATGTAATAGAAAGTTTAAAATTCATTAGCTTTATATCGGAGCGAGTGTTATGAGGGAGAACATGTTGTGAATGAGAGGGAGAGCCTTATAATTAAGGAAGTGTGTAAATAATAATGAAAGTCATTAGTGCCATTCAGTTTCTAAGAATGTCATAATGTAATTGGAGCATTAAAGTGAAATTTGCGATGACAAACATTAACGATACAAAAGAGAGAAAATGTGGTTATCTTTAGTTTGACAGATAATGTCAGCTTTCTTGCAAGGCCCAGATGGTACACAGGAAAATGTTATGAACAGTTTTGTTTTAATATTTTTATGATGTGATATTTGGGGATCCAATGTCACAAACACACAAGGAGGTTTACATTTGTGAACCAATAGGGCCTTCGAGTACCGAGTCCAGTGCTGAAGCAATATATAGGGAAAGTCTTGCCACTGATACAAGACTGTTGTTGCAATAAAGTTGAGTTGCAGTGTAGCACAATATTATGTGGCATGAAGTTTTCTGTCTGTCTCTCTTTCTGGATATGCACTTCGAATCTTTCTCTCCTTTATATTAAAAAAAAAAAAGAAAAAGAAAAAGAGAGGGGGAGGGAGAAAAGGAAGAAAATGATTTAACAATTATGCAGGAAATTATATGATGCTAAAATTGTACCATGTACTGCTCTTTCAATGAAGGGACTTTCTACAGTTATTGCACATTGCAAAGGCTATAATTTTAGGGCGTGAAAAAATGTAGATTCCAAACAAAGGAAAATTTAAATATGTCTAGTGGATAAGGCAAGGCGAAACAAAAAGAAGGCAGCTGGAGAAAATTTGAGGGAACAGTATTATTTTAAGGGAAGTGACTTAGAAATAACTATGCTTAAGACTCCAAGACCTGGAAGGCCCAAGACCTCAAAATGCTGAAACGTTAAATATCTGTCTTTGTGTTCTGTCCATGAAGTACAGTGTTGGGGGATTCAGCCCAACAGCCAACACAAAAGTTGATTCGAAGTGTTGCGAAAATTGCTAAATTAATGCTAATTAATCTCATATTTGATTGACAGTTTTAAGAAAAGGAACACTGGTCCAAATGAGTGAAAGTGGACAGGTAAGGGTGATTACTTCAGTAGGATTTTAACCCATGCTCCTTGAAAAACCTCTAGGACTTCCAATTCTATGACAAAGGCCACATTTTTTCACCACTGACAGAACTTGAAAGGTTTTTTAGATGACATAGCAAGAATTATTCTCTGCATACTGGGGGGCTGCTGCTACTTTTGGGTTCTTTGAGTAGGATGGTTCAAAGTGACTGTGTTCACAGTGACTGTACCAAATTGTGGTTACATATGTGCCTTTTCTGGTCATTTCTACTGAGGATGAACAAAACCAGTGTGATGATACACAAGCTGTGAAAAGAGGTTGCCTCCAGTAGTTTGTAGAGGGCTGTTTTGCAAAAGTGTGATTTAGCACTGGTTAGGCTTTTTTTGTTCAGTTTGATTTACTTTGTTTAGGTTTTTATCCTGGTCGCTCCTGTTCTTTGGCACATCTGCACACAGTTTTGCATGGCCTTAAAGGGGGCAAGTACTTAATTTCATTGTGAGGGGAATTGATCTGCCAGAAAATTCTGTTACTCTCCTGACTCTAATGTGGAGGGTACCCTCATCTCCTCTTGAAAAAGGTTCATAGTCAATCCTTGTTGTTTGCTGCTTCTTTCACTGGTTGAGTTAATAAAGCGAGTGGGAGCCTCAGAGCATACACTGCAGTGAGGTAGGGTGGGCAGTAGGAAACCAACACATCCAGGTTACACAGACACTGTGGCCAGGATTCTTTCTAGAGATTCTGATGGGAGAAAATAAATATTATTCTTAAAAATTTTAAAGGATAACTGAAAAATGGTATGTGGTTGAAGAGTACTTGTGAAAAGTACCTGCAAGGTAGGTCCTGGCCTCATATAAATGGGGACCCTTCTTTTAAATTCTTAAATTTAAAACAGGCATTTCAGAGAAGACTAGACCTATAGGTGGCCATTGAATCTTAGTATGTATTGTATAGTTGGCCTTTGAGCCATAGTGAAATATATGTATTGTATAAGTGGCTAATGAGTCTCAGTATGTATTGTATAAGTGGCCTTGCCCCAATCCTAGTTGTTCTAAATGGGCTGCAACTGTGATGCCCTTAATTTGGTGGCAGCTGTGGCTAATGAAGATAACTGGGATAAAAGGGGGTGGGTTGGCTGGTCAGGGAGAGCCTTGGAGGGGTCCTGAAGAGGAAGCAGGAACAACACTGCTGTGAAGAGCTGTGTGTGAGAAAACCACCCACAACGTATGGGACTCTAGAAATATGATAACAACATAGACCTTCTAGAAGGAAAGGTTAAGAGGGCACCATGTTCAGGGGAATTTCAAACAGAGAAGTTGATGTTAGTGAGTATTCAGAGTTACATGGGCTGATTGGCACAGCAAATTGTTGTTTTTTCACCTCCAAATCCTTTGCCAACTTCATGCTCTAGGTTTTCATATGGCAGCTGGGGTGATGGTCTTCTCTAAAATATACATGGTTTTGAGAGTTAAACCAAACCTACAGCTCCATAAGCATGTTTTACTGCTATTCTTAATATTGCTCTGGTAGGGTTTCTGTAAGTTAAGTGGGGTTTCCTGTCAAAATTGTTTTTTCCTGCTTTTCCCCTCTCTATCATTACTGGATCCACTTGCTTTCCTGTGAAGTTCCCTGGTCCTTCAGCTTCCCTTCTTCCGGGGAACCCTAAGGGCAGATGTAGCCTGTAATGTTTTGGCAGTGAGAAAGACACCATGCACCTGTGTTGAAAGCCTCTATTACCCACATCTTATTGTGGTAGCTGAGAATTGTCACCAAAGCTTGTCTGCTGGCCAGGTGTGCTGGGAGGTAACCAATGCTTTTACAAACTTTGCTTTAGACAAAGGGCAGCAATAAAGGCTTTTATTGGTAAGATCCCGATGGGAAGCTGCTTTGTGCCAGTAGAAGTTGTTTGTGACTCTTGTGGCTCCTACACCAAGGGCTGCAACTACTCACTCTCTCTCTCACAGATGCTGTGTCTGTCATATGTCTCCTTAGAGCCACTCATATTTGTGAGCCAAGCAGTTCCTGGGCTCTTAGGTGACCCTGAGCCATTGGATTATTAAAGCTCATAAATCCTATTGAAAGTGTTTGGAATTTCCTCAGCCTGATTTCTTCCCTACAGTACTCTAATATGTGGAGGTAGTGCACATTCTCCACAATGAATCACAGATCTCAAGATAACCAGCTCACTGCATTCCCTGCCTGGGACTCTCCCTCCTCCTCTTTTTCTCACCATTTTCTCTCTGGCCCGTTCCAACACCACAGTTCACAACACTCTAGTTGACTCTCTTCATACTACTCTTTCTCTTACTCACCACTGCATGTTTTGTAGCTTTGTCCCGTTGTGCATGCCATACATATTATAAAAAGTACTATTATGCTAAGTTTGTATATCAGAGATGCGTTTCTGTCCAGTGCAACTGAGAGCTGCTGATGAGTCCTTTTTGTGGTGACTTTAGAACATCCTTTTTTGAGCTGCCAGCCACTCATCAGCCCATGAAACAGGCCACTGGTCTTCCTACACTCTGACCTGAAGGTTCACTGGTCCTCCTGCCTGTAAACATGAATTGAAGAAAAGGCTACAGCAGGCGAGACAATATGCACAAATGCTAGCTGTCAAAGACAGAGTTCAAATTCCTGCTCATCTTCCTCTGAAAGTCACAGCTCTGCAGTGCTACAGGCTCTGGTCTTAGGAGGGATCAGGCAACTTTTTTTGTGTGTGGGGTGAGGAACTCCACTCTGTAATCTCCTTTTCAAGATACACAGATATGGCATATCAAACACGACGGGATTTCCAAAAGAAACTAAGAGGGGATTTGAAATGTCAAATACAAAGAAATGATTCTTTGCTTTTGGTGGGGGGGAAAAAAAAGCTGCCTCAGCCCCTCTAGCAACAGATTATATTTTTAAAGAATTGTTCATTGATCTTTGTCCAAAGAAAGAATCTGAGATTTAGGTACCTGATCTTAATCCTAATGAAATCCATTGCAAAATTCTTACTGAGTTGATTGGAAAGAGCATAAAGCTTCATTTTTTTTGTCAAGTCTGAGATACCAGTGTATGATTTACACAAATTGCTTGGGTAATTTTCCTTTACTTGAGATGTTGCAGCTGAAAAATATGTTAGCTCTTCCTAAGAAGTATTTAAAACTGGAGTAATTTGGCTATATTTACATATTGTAAAGTGCCATTTTAAACAGACGTGCTATATTTTTAAGTCCATCTGCAAATTATGCATGATTAATTTGTTTGTAACATGTAAGGACATGAAAGTGGAAAGAAGTTTAAAAATAAATTAAACCCCCTAAAACTGATCTCTTTCACATAAGATTACGATAAAATACATCAACAGTTAGCTTATCATACTGTTGTGCCTCAAACTGAATCATTCCATAACTCCAAAACACAAGAGACTTTATATGTTAGAGGGTTTTTTCCCACTAAGAAATGACCAGAAGCAGCAGAAATGTGCAACCAGTTGTGCAAGATTTTATTAAGGTATTTAGTAACACTGCGTGCCTTCTCTCCCAGGAATCTGTGATTGCAGAACTGCAAGAAGCTCTGTTTATTTTTCTGACATCTCATACTTCCAGTCTGATACTGGGTTTTGAGAGCCCAGTAAGGTGTTTTTTTTTTTCTTCTAAGTGAAATTGAAATAGCATAGCTAGAAGGTATGCTTGCAGTGAACAAGTAATATGATCTGTTGTTATGCTTTGGAAATACCTTGAGCTGAGGCGTTTGTGTGTGCACATTCATGTGTGCTCCACATCTATATGTTGCTTCTATTGCACAAGGGCACTTGGCAGTACCAGAATCCTGGAAAGAATGTGCTGCTGGTTAATTGGTTAGATGTTTTGCTCAAGAAAGTACTTGGTGAAATAGGTCTTGTGTCTTTTTGTTTTTTCCCCCATTACCCCTCAAAATTTGGTCACGTACAGACAGAAAAAGGTGTCAGGAGTCTGAAGAGTTGATCTAGCTCTGTTTCTGCTTAAAAACACAGCTTCTGCTGTGCTCATCAAAGTGCTGACTTTCATGAAGATTAAATGGACAATTATCCCTGCCCATGTTTACAGATCAGGACAGGCAGCAGCAAGTCATTGCCATGGTTTGTCACCTCTTCAATATTACGCTTGTGCAATGATTGTGATTTTTCTTTCTACAAAGTCCTGAAGAAAGGGATGTAGGCTGCGTATTCTGTCAGATTATTATCTGACTGAGAAGGTCTGAGGTGACTTCTTAACAAAGGAAGGCAATTTCACTTATTTTCACATGCTGTGTTTGATGCTACTCAGCATTCTGAGTTGAAAAACTACATTACGTGATACTGGAGTGATACTGGGCTTTTCTCCTGATTATTTCCACTGGTGTTGCTGTAGCTGGCATCTTTTAGCATTTGGTAACTTGCTCCAGGCACATCCAGCCTCGTAGGAGAGGGTGGAATGAACTGCCAGACTACAGCTTGGATTAATTTTTATCTTCTTACAGATCTGATGTATAAGTTTTGGCTCTTCCCACTCTGAAGACACTCCAGTATCTCAACGCTGGGAGACAAGCTGTGGACACGTGGCTGTTTGACACGTGCATGGTGTCTACTGACTGCAGCAAGGCTCCCAAACCTTCACTACTCTCATCCCCTTCCCTTCTGGAGGTGAGCTGCAAGGCATTTACTGAAGGCATGAGTGAGTACTGCTTTTGTGTCCTGGTGCAGGACACAAAAGTGCACTTTTGTGCATTTCTCTCCCTTCTCTGGGTACCCTGCATGGGAATAATGGAATGATGGGCAGCAGCCAGGTGAGGCCCTCTCCATTTCACTGTAGGTTCACTATAGTTTTGATTACCATCTTCGAAAATTAACTTTGGTCCATTGTTGAGATGGCTGCAACATCAAATGGCAAAAAGCAAAGACCTGGTCCTTGCCCTGTCACCAGGGCTATTTATAGACTCTCTGCTGGTCTCTTTCCTTTCAGCTGGAACCTACAGCACAGCATTAAAGGGAATATGCTAAAGAATGAAATTAAAAGTAGATGGAGGCACACACAACCATCCTAGGAGGAATCCACATCAGGAGGTGCATTAGCAGAACAGGTTTTGGTGTGCCTGGCTGAATGCCTCTGATCACTTGAAGTGTGCACCAAGAGCCAGCTAATGCACACCCTGTTGTGGCTCATCACTCACCGTATTCTTCCAGTCTGATTCCATTCAGCAGTCCCCAGTAAAAGCAGGTGTTTGCTTCTAAGGGGAAAGAGGGGTTCCAGGGGTGCAAGGATAATACCTACTAAAGCAAGCATTTTCCTGCAACACTGCCCTGGCCTCCTGTATATTTGTCCATATTTACTGGTACGCAAATTCTGCTACATTCATTAACCATGGCAAACTGTCTTCTCTAACTAGGGCTCTCTGAAAGCACATCATGAAAGGAGTACATTTTTAACTGTGTATTTTAAATAAGAATTGTCTGTCTGTGGGAGTTGGGTTATTTGTATCACTGTAGACAGAAATGATCTCTGTATTTCATAGGACCTTGCTGCTTTGTACCTATTGACTGTTTATTTTTCATCCATAGGATTACTAATTGCAGCTAGTACCAGACACTTCTGTCTCCTTTCAGGTTATTGTAGTAGAGGGCATTGTACCAGATGCATGGTTATTCACAGACATGCATTTCCAGCAGCTGAATTGCTGGATCTGCTCTAAATGATCTATGGCAATTACATTTGGCGTTGTACAGCTATAATTTTACTGCATATTAATAGCCACCTAGCAAAGAGGTAAATGCCCTTTTCTCGGCTGGGTGCAGGATGAATGCCTGGATGTATTCAATTGGGTAAAACGAGGCCCGGGTTTTAAAAGCATAGCAGCGGTTTCATGTGTCGGAAACGCGTGTGCTGGTGAATTGCCTGTTTCCCTCTGCCTTGATGGTGTGCAGCAAGGCTCCGAGGGAAACATCATCAAGCCAGATCCTAGATAGAGACATGCTGGGCAGGGGAGGGGGAAGGGGATCATGTGCCCCATTTTTAGTGGCTCATCTGCTACCACCCAAAAGCTGCTGCAGTCTTTTTTTTTTTTTTTCCCCAATTTTTTTTTTTTTTTTTTTTACCCCTTTTAGCAGCTTGGCTGATCAGCCTGAAGGCTGTCAGGTTGCACCAGCAAAAATAATAATTAAAACCACCCTCCCCAGACCTTTCACTTAAAGATGTCCTCTGGAGTCAAGGCCCATTTCCTTCCCTCTTTATTTTTCTTGGGGGTCGCGTGTCGGGGGCGACAGGGAGTGGGTGGGAGCAAATAACAAGGAATCGGAGGGGATTAACGAGCTCTCTCCTTATTAGCCCCGCTCGGGTGCTTTGTCTCTGTGCTCCTGGCTGAGGATGGGCTGACGGGGGAGGGCTTGAGGGAAGGGGGGGGGAACAATGTGACTGGAGGGGACGGCGTGCGGGAGGCCGCAGCCGTGCGGGCGGGCGGACAGACAGACAGACAGAGCCGCCCCACAGACAGACAGACAGCCAGCGGCCCGGGCGGGCATCTCGGGCCGTGCGCGGGGCTGGGTGTGGTGGGCTGAGGGCGGGCAGCGCAATGGCGCCGGGGCCGGCGGGTGCCGTGCGGCAGCCGGGGCAGCGGCGCTGAGCGCAGCGAGCGCGGAGCCGGCGAGCGGCGGAGCCGGAGCGCGGCGCTGCCTGCGGTCCGGGGCGCACCACGCTGCGTGGGCGGGGAGAGAGAGAAAGGCAGAGGGAGAGACTCGCAGACAGACAGTAGAGCCCGGGAGCGCGGCAGATAAAGGACGGAGGACAGGGAGAGAGGAGCGAGCCGGAAGGGGAGCCAGGCGGGCGCCGGGAGCGGACGGGCGGAGCGGGCCGGGACAGCAGAGGAGGCGGCCGGCGGGTCGGGCGGTGCCGCCGCGGCCACCGCGCCCGGGCAGCAGCGCGGCGCGGCGGCGGCGGATCTCCTCCCGCGGCGGAGGCGGAGGAAGAGACCATGTCTTTCAGGAAGACAGTCACTGTACTGTAACAGCAGCGTATCCGCAGCAAAATAAACAAACCGGCCAACCAAAAATACCAAACAAACAAAAATAGCCCGAGCCGCCAAGACGCTGGGGGCAGATCCCGTTTGCAGGCAAGGTAAAAAAAAAAAAAAAAAAAAAAAGAAAAAAGGAACGAAAAAATCCAAAAACAAAACCCAAGGAAGCCAAAGCAGAATCTGTCGACATTTGTGTGGCGTGATGTTCTTTGTTGTCGCGATTTTTTTCTTGTCTATTTTTTTTCTTCCAGCATGTGTTTTCTGTCATTTCGTTGGAGTCATTCGCCCCATCCCCCCGCCACCCCCCCTGCCACCCCTCCCCGTGATCTTTTAATTTTTGAGGTCAGGGCGGCTGGAGCATGTGGAGTGGAGAGAGAGGGAAACAGGAGCTGTGTATGGAACCGGGGCTTGCCTTTATTGCGTGCGATGGGCAATTATTAATAGCGGCTGCAGGATTCCGGCTCTAAGATGTGGTATTTACTAGAGGGGGAGGGAAGAGAAAAGGAAAAAAGGGTGTCGCTCGTAGTGCGGCGGGGCAGGATGCTCTCGGTGCTGGAGCCGGCGCCTCGCACGGGACTGCGGAGCGGCAGCGTGGCGGTGCTGACGGCCAGGTAGGGCGGGAAGGGCTCGGCGCGGAGGGCGGCGGCTTCCCAAAGTTTGGGGCGGCCGGCGCCGCTCGCCAGAGGCGCTGCCGGCGGGAGCGCAGGCGGGTCGGGGTCGGGCGCGGAGGTGAGGTGGCCGGGAGCCGGGCTGGGGCAGCGAGCGCCAGGGAGAGGGGGGTCTGCGGGGGGAGATCGCCCTCCTCCTGGCCGTCATTGTAGCTGAAATGGATCAAACTCTTTAGGAAAATCTCAACTTTTACTCGCTGGTTTGTGAGCGGCATCGCGGCATCCGCTTTCAAAGCCGTGTTTGCTGGAGGGCAAGCTTGGGCTGCTTGGACTGGCATTGTTCTTAAGGGTGGCGATGTGAGGGCAACAGATATACTTGATGCTTCCTGGGCATCTCTTTTTGCATGCGGTGGAGGAGGATCACGGTCCAGGTGTTAGGGCCGTATTGTTGGGTGTCCCGTTTTCACAAAAAGCAGTTCGCGTTACTCCGTTTGGTGTGTTCTGCCTACTTGTCTCGAACGATATCGCTTGTAAATCTAACCCCGACGTGCCCATCTAGCGCAGCCATTGCGCAGCCTTGTTTAATTGCTGTTATTTATTTTGCCTTCATTCACCGCGTCAGCCGGCGGGGGCAAACCGCTCGGGTTCCGGGTGCATTTTTACGTGCTAGGTGTGTCTCTGCGCTTCCAGGTGTGTGCGGTTTTGCTTAAAACTCATCCCGCCGCCGTGTGACATCGCTGTAAATGTGCCGGGAGGGGGAAACAAAAGCATTAGAGAGCCACACGAGTGTCTGTGCATCACCTGTTTGACTTCTCTGCCATTGCAATGCTGAGCCAGATGCATGCCCGGTGCGCGTTCTTCTAAATGGCATATGCACATTTTAGGCAAGTACAAAGCAATTGAGGCTGAGGGTGATGGGGAGGGGGTAAAAAAAAACACAAAAACAAAAACAACCGAACCAAAACCGCGCTGTAAACTGATCTGCAACTTTTTCAGTCGCATAATTTAACTGCACGCTGATTTTGTTTTAGCAGTCTTCGTCACGGATCGAGGCAAGTTTGTGTGCACAATTGGGCTTGCAAATTGCTAATCTCGCACTGACTTTGCCTCTCAGCTCCCAGCTGGGCATGGTTACCTTGAGAGCTGTGGTATCAGCACTGTCAGAGCATGCTCCGGTGGGGAGATCGGGTGTGTTCTATTTTTAATACTATTTAATGAAGATGCTTCTCACTCTGCAATATACGAAGCATAATGGAAGAGCAGAGCGATGATTGGTTATGGATACTGGAAAAGGAAAAATGCAAAGGTAAAAACGGAAATCCCTCAAATATTTCTATTACATTAATGAAAGAAAATGCAGCTGTGCAGAAAGGGGATTGATTAGCTCATTTTAAGCTGAAGAGTTTTGTGGTGTCTGGGATGCTTTTTTTTTTTTTTAAGTTCTTTTAAAAAGTTGCATGGAGCAAACTGGATAGATTATTTTGTGGTATTGCTCTTATTCTATGTGGGCAAGCTTAAGTTGAAGAATATTCCATTTTATTTATTTTTTAATAGTGAAGCATCTTACAGTGGAGTAGCACTGAGGAACATCTTGAATATTTAATTTTTTTCTTGTGATAACCAGTTTGAATGATTAGCTCTATTTACATGCTTATTGGTAGCCTCCTAAAGTGGGAGTTTTGAGTTTTTATTCCTTGCAGTTGAAACTTAATTCAGTTGATATTAAAAATCATTGTTGCATGCAATGCTCACAGAATGCAAGCGGCTGTAAATCTCTTGTGAAGTGTAAAGGAAAATACCTATAGATAAATACAGTGTATACCACTTGGCGAGAACCATGGAGAGATACCTTTGAAAACTGCCCTGTTATGTTCTGTGTACTTGTAGTCAGAAATGTGTTTATCAGCTATTTGAAAGAATCCACTCACTTAGAATCATGTAGAGAAACTCGCCTCGATTAAAGATGTCTTCTGTAAAACAACTGTATTTTCTTTCTGTTGTCTGCAGTTTTACAGGATGGTGGTCTAAGAAACAGCTGAGTACCCCTCCTGCAAAATCCTTTTTCCAAGCAATTATTTGTTTTTGCTATGTGCTAGTAATTTTGACTGCCCCTGGGCTAAGTGTGCAAGAGAGGATTGCTCAGACGAGTGTTGCACCACATCGTACCCATGAAGGAAAAATTACATAACGGTGATAGAGGAAATGCAAAGAGATTTTTAATACAGGTGTAATTATAGTTCTCAGACAGGAAGAAAGTGCAAAAGTAACTTTGAAACTTCATTCTGTTGGAGGAAAACTGTGGGCCAAATCGTTTTCCTGATGGTGCTGCTTTTCCTGTGGGCTTTACTGGAGTTATTTGCATGATTACAGTAACTAGACTTGGCCTGATAAATCACTGTTATTAAACAGAATTTCAGAGAGTACATAAAAGAAACCTGAGAAGTTTTAAAATCTGCTGTGTTCTTGACTTCCTCACAGGTTATGATTTTGAATAAGTAACTTGGAATGAATAGGGGGAGGAAAAGTGTACTAATTCTAGGATGGCTTACTTACGGTCTGTCTTGTGTCCTGTAGGCATTGGTCTCGCTGCAGTCAGTGGGAGCTTTAAAATTGGCTCCATGGTTTAATCAGTGCTAAAGACAGACACCCGGACAAATTTTCAGCAGCTGAAAATTGATGTAGTTTCTTTGGTCTTAAGAACAGTGTAGACTTGCACCAGCTGATGATAACACTTCTCTGCTTATAACATACAAAATCTGTAGCTTGTATTGAACAGTATTACCAATTTTGTTGGCATTAATTTCAGAGTAGGAAAATTATTTTGGCAGACTGGCAAATCCTTGTTTATAGGGACTACTCACGAATGAGCGGCTTGGTCCTGTGAGTGCTCCCAGCCTAATTTCCTTGATAAGTTTCAAAGATACATGTGTGTAAGCTCCATGATTATTTAAAGGAAATGCTATTGATGTTAAGTAATCTCTTTTCAAAAATATCTTTACAGATTGGCCAGTTGAGAAGTAATGTAACTACCATGCAATAAACTTGCAAAATCCATTTGTCCCCTGCTTATTCATTTATTAGATTTGAAGTTCTGTATTAATGTTCTTAGCAGGTAGTAAGTCAAGCAAATGGGTCCCTTTTTCTTCTAGAAGATTGAAACATTCATCAAACAAGTAATACATGGCAAAGTCTCTGTGCGTTCCAATGGAGAGCACTCGGTTCTGAAGATTTAAAATACTGTGTATGAATATCTGTGTGGTATCATGCATTTCTAGGATACATTCTATTTTGATGACAAACTGCACTCCAGGTAAGTTAGATTTTCCCTAATTCGAGTTGGGTAAATTGAATTGCAGATAAATTATGCAAACCATGTGAGGTCATGCATCTAGGTTTTGACAGTCATCAAGTGAGACCTGTTCTGGTCTCCAGGCTTGTAACTGGGTCACCCCTGGATTGTAAGTTTCCCTGATTAATTGCTGGTGTTTGTTTAGTTTTCTTATTTTTCTACTTGATACATGAAATACTGATTTTCAAAAACATGTAGATGTAAATAAGTTTACATGTTTGTTTGTAACTATCAAAGTACTTTATTTTTACATAGTAATTTAATGGTAAGCCCTTCTAAACAAGGAAGAAACTTCAGAACAAGTGCAAATAATGACTCATTTCTGGTTTGGTTGTTTGTTTTTTTAAAAAATAAATTTAACCTGCCTATAAATTCGTGTAGACATACTGCTTGTTGTTCGTGGACAGAATGTATTTTTCTTAAGAAGGAGGCTAAAACCCAAATCAGAGGAACAGCCACTATGGCTTGCATGAGTATGCTGGTGTTCTCACACATCCAGACACACACCTTATTAGAGAAATGAAAAAGACAATACACCATAAAACTACAATACTTTCCGTTTTAATCAAAACTAATTTTTTTTAGTAAATAACATCTATGATGGATTCTAGCCAATTCCTCATTCGTCGCTGAAGGTGCAGACTGCTTAGTTGGAGGACTTCAGAGCTGCTTAGATGTTTGAAGTTACTCTAGTTTCAGGCTTCATGTTTTCTCATATGTTGGTTTTATAGTAGGCAAGCTGTATGATTGGGTAAATTGAGATTCCTTAGCTTACCTTAGTTTATGAGAGCACATAAATAATCTGCATTAACGCTTAATGTGTGACATAGACAGTCCAAAGTTAGGAATTGGATTGATGCCAGGGGAGGAGCACTGGAGCTCTCTGTCACCTTTCAGGAAAATGCCACAAGCAAACACTTCCTTAATGTCCTGCCACAGCCGCCCTCTTCCACCTGGTAGTAAAAAAAGTAGCTGGCATTTACTACTTTTTCCTTTTTCACTATTGTAGTTTCCAGGCTTTCAGGTAATGCACCACCAGTACACTTCTTTTTGGTTCCTTGGAAAAAGTTGTTGTGGAAGAGGTCTCCTTTCATTCAAATTTTTTAGTCACATGGTGGGATCTTTAATCTGTGTTTGATCATTCTAGAGTCCAGAACAGGTAATGAGCTGTTATATGAAAATGATACGTCAGTTTTTTTGTCCTTTTTTTCTCTGGCTATTACACGTAAATTCCCTGTTAGCGAGAGGAAAAAGAAGACCAAACACAGAGAGAAATACATAAACAAGAAGTGAGTGCAATTGCTTTTTACAAGAGTGGGCTCACGACGACTGTTTACATGAGCTAATTGCAGCTGTGGTAAACGTGGTCGATGGAAGCACTGAGTAGGTGGCTGGGTTAGTGCTGAGGGAGGATGTGAAGCGCGAGAGAGCGATCATGTCGTATATCATGACTAAGCTGAAATGCAGGTGCCATAGTTAGGCAGTGACAGCTGGGAATTTGAAATTTGTGATTTGGATATCCAATGACTCTGTGAAGCAGGAGTTTAGAGTACTTTCTAGTTACTGGCAGTGTGTGGAGGCAGTAACCATGTAAGGATGTTTTTAGGACAGACATTCGCATAGCATATGCTGAAGTATGTAAGGTGAGAAGTGCATTTTTATAAGTGAAAGAAAATGTTCACAGGGAAATTGGGACACTTAGGGATCAGGTCAGATGTCTGATCTTGATCTTTTAAGGCCAAGAGTCACAGATTACGAAGAGTAGTACCATGAGAAAGCAAAGTCCTATAAAAGTGTTTTTGTAATTGAATGCTTTCTGCCATATTCATAATTTAGTCTTGGACAATACTATAATTTATTTATGAGCTGTTTATACAGCACTTGTGTTAAAATTCTAGAAGCTTGGTAACAACTTCCAACTGATAAAACTGCCTTTTTCCAAAATTGGATGCCTTCAAGTCAAAGGAAAACTTAAATGGTTGGCAGAATGGTGTGACAAAAAAATAGCAATTAAGAAAAACCCCTGCAAATACTCCCACCCTCCCTCCCCCACAATTAAATGCCCCGTTTTTTGATTTCCCAAAATTTAGCAATCTCTGCTAAAACATAAAAAGCAAATATATACAAATCACCTCCTTTCAAGCTTCTGTTTATCCCAATTTTTACAGCCATGCAGCAATAATTTTTACTGGATTCATAAAATCATCAGATCCAGTTTTATGTTCTAGGATTTGAACTCTGTCATCAAAAGCATGCCTGAACAGCTAATAATTTCGTGAGTAATGAATCCTGTTGCAGTATTTGTGTTTTTATTGCCTCATGAGTTGTAGTCTTCCTGTGCTTTCAATACAGAAAATACTTTGTAAGTTTTCATAATTAAATACCAATCAGAATGTGCTGCTTTTCCTCACAGGGAGTGCATGCATCTTGGGTTTGGTGACCTGCAGAGCTTCTCGTGGTGTAATGCTTTTTTCTTGTGAAGAGAGTTATCACAATTTGTTCCTGTGTAAAGAGGGATGGCAAGGCTTCTCAGTAGATTGAAGCCAATGAAGATAAACTGCAGTGATTAGAAGCATTTTAGCAATACAATTAAATTATTATTAATTAGTATGGAATGTTCAACTATATATTTGATTCAATGAGAGGTTTTGCTGGGGAGCAAACTTCAGTGGTGTTGATACTCTCATGTGAAATAGGTACAGCATGATGGTCTTCTGAAGAAGATGCCTACTTTGTGCTTTTTGGCTGTTTGTGCCATTGAACTTTACTTGACGTTCCTGAAAGTAAATCATAAATTGTGGTGGTACAAACTATACCTTGAGGTTTTTCCATTTTCAAGTCACTATTCTGTTTTCAGATACTTTGCCGTTGGCAAAACATTTAGGACAGTTTAAATGATGCTGCTTAATACATTGTAAAGTATTTGTCATGGAGTCAGAAATGTTTATGGTGTCATAAAAGCTTTGAGGGAAACACATCAAATAAATTGGTCCACTCTAAAGGTTCACTACAGATTTTAATGTAAGCCCGGGAAATGTCTGATAGCTTTATAATTTGTGTACTTTATAAACCATGAAATCCGAAGTGAGAAAGTCTGACTTTCATGCTTTCAGGTTTTGTTCCTTTAGGAAAAATTCAGAGCTTTCTTCTACAAAGTATAAAAAACAAGGGAAATTCTGACCATTGATCTGTAAGGAAAGCCTAATGAGTGACTTAGGGCATCCTAAAGTGCCGTATTTCAAAATGCATGGTACTGTGAGCATCTGGAAATGCCAATGAAACTATGTTTGATCCAGGTATGGTTTTTGGGGAAACTGATTCATCAAAAATAAGCTTAAGTTGAAAATCATAATGTATTTACTAGGTTTGTGTGTCTCAGTACACTTTTCCACTACAGTGTAGCAGTCTGTTCTGCAACAGAGCAGCAAAATGGACTGAGAGCTATGGCAAGCAGCATAAGAATCCCGTTAGATACGGAAGACGATGAATTATTACTGAGGGATAATGCAACTTTTGTTTAATCTGTGTACTGTTGAAAAAGACTGCATTTGAAAGAAGTCCTTGAATGACCTGCTTCTTAAAGTAACCCTCTCAAAATCAGTGGCTGAGATAAGGGAGTGGTGGGGTGAGGGCGTAGTGGAGGATTAGCCCTAGTAGTGTGCTTGTGATGTGAAGTCAGGTTAAGGGGCATGAGAAGTAGGAGGACAGCAAAGGGAAATAGAACTTTGAGGACAGATTCCCTGAAGATTAAGTAACTGTAATTTTGGATAATGCAGAGAAAATACATAGATTTGTAGCTTCTTTTCAGTATCATTTGTTTTCTGATTAAAAAAAAAATAAAACTCCTTATGCATGCATTGTGATGTGCATCTTTGTGTAGAGGATCAGGACAAAATGACTACTCCTCTGCAATCACACCTAATCTCACTAAATCTGAGGTTACAGGGGCTGTAAATGATCTACATCTTCTGATTTTTGCTGTTTCAGAATTGCTCGTCTCTGCCACCTATCTGGCAGGAGAGAAAGGAAGATAACAAAATTGTTGCCAAGGTCTGAGGGCAGCTCTGTGACAGTGTGGGCTAAAATGGGACTTCTTAGCTTGGCTTAATGTCAGTGAAAGAAACTGGTGGGTGAGTCTTGGGGAGACAAGCAGGATCCTGGGTTCTGTGGTACATAGCCAGTTCTTCTCAGAAAATAAATTGGTTTCTATCCTTGGTACCTCTTCTCTTGGCATGGCAGTACCTCATAAGTTAGTCAGGTATTTGCTGGAATAGTGTAATGTGCCCTGTGACTTCATAAATCCCCACCTTTCCATAGAGGGCTTTCTGATGATGGGGAAGGGTTGGTAGGAAAGAGCAGATTGAGACACAAATCTCAGTGCAGCACCTCAGCTGCCTGTGGTTGTGCTGCCGGTAGCCCTGTGGGGATGGTCTGTGGTTCCACAGCCACCCTGTCCACTCGCTCGTTGTCGCTTTGGTTTCCGCAATGCGGGAGGAAGATGCGGCAGGCACCTACCTCTCTCAAAGCCCACGGATTTCTTTGATGTGTTTGTTACTCCTCAGGGTTTGGTTTGGTTTTTTTTGTTGTTTTTTTTTTTTTTTTCCCCAGGAAGTAGACCACAGAACATCATTCGTACTCACGAAGGCTAATTACAATTTTTCCTCTACAAATCTTTTCTTGGAGAGCTGTGTGTTCAAAGAACTGCTGCTAACTATTTTCTGTGCTACAATTATGTTCAATGTCCAGGCAGTGAGTGCTGAAATGTAGATTTTTTTTTTGGCGCCTGTTCCTGTTTGTATTTGTTTGATGACATACACTTGTGTCTTTATTAATGTTGTCAGGCACGTCAAAGCCATCTGTAATAAAACTGCATCAGGAGAAGAGCATGTCAGAAAATGTGACAGTAAAATATCGATGCTTCATAACGAAACTTTTTTATTGATTAAACGGCACAACTTCAATATGTGGAAAAATGAAATCAGTTCTAATTATTTCAGGACTTTGAGAGCAATTCCAGTGAGCCCTGAGTCTTTGGCTTGCCTATAAAATGACAGCAGACTGAGCAATTTAGTGGTATATTACGAGAAAATTCCATGGCATGGAAATATGTTTGCTCGGTTTGCATTGACTGAGATCGTAACAAAAGAGGAGCGTAAGTGACCCTCGTATTTCTGGTGCATAGTTGAATATTCTCCTGGAATCTGTCATTTTTTTACCCATACTCAGTAGTTGGAATGAGGCTGGCATATGATGTAACATACCAGTGGTCCTCGGAACATCAGCTGCATGTACGAGCAATTTCAATGTCTATTCACTGCCAGACAGATGATTTTAATAAAAGGAATTCGGGGGCTCTGTTCCTGACCTAACATGGTTTATTTTGGGACCAGTAACTTGACATACTATTGTATTATAAAATCCAAAAAACACAGATAATTTCAAGTAGGTTTGCCACCTCAGCAGAGAAAATACAAAATATGGAGGGTAGCTAATGTTATATTATTTTGTCAAAGCTGAATGTGTGAAGTAAAGCATACTGAAGTTAGGAGACTTACTATGTCCCTAGGTGTAACACAAAAAAGGGATTTTCCTAAAAATTGGTCCATAGCCCTGATTTGAAGCTTGCTGGAAGTGCAGTAAGAGAAATATTGGAGGAATTCACCCCAGTCCCAATATAAGCTCTTCTCTTGTTCTGCTTCTTGACACTGAATTTCAAGCAGTCACTGGCATGGATGTCTCTGCCTCATTTTTTGGCTGTTTTGACACTTTCATCAGTTGTCTCTATTCTGCTCCATATACTCTCTGGCCATTCTTCATCCTGAGCCTTTGCTTTTTTTCTAAATTGTGCCCCTTATGCAAACTTTACTTTGTTAAACTGACCCTTCTGGCTTTTCTTGGGTTTTCATCATTTGTTCACATTTTCACAGCTTTTTTTTTTTACTTGCCTTCTTCTATGTCAGGTATTTGCCCCTGTTTGAATGAGTTGAAACCTTTGATTTAATAGTCATAGAGTACTGCAATTTTTAAAACAACCTTTCTTGGTAGATTTTTTAACATTTAGTTTATAGATATGCATGTTATATAAAACATACTATTATTATTCAGGATTTCCCAGTTCCCAAATCTCTTGGGTTTTGTTCTGGTATCTCTTAAGGAGAGATGCCACCAGGTCTGATTGCATTTGTGAAACAAAATTTTTATGGTGAAAGCCAGAAGACCCTGTGCTTTTGAACTTCATATATGGAACTCCTCTTGGTATATCTGGGTCCCTTTGGGGCCTCCATCCAAATTCAGTAAGCTCCATAGAATTGTGTGTGTATTTGATGCTCCTGGAAAATGTTGTGTTCTGTACTCTCTATCTATTTATTTAGATTATTTTGGTTTTCTGGGATTAGCATTATTTTCAATAATTTTGTTCTCTGTTGCCTAGAAAATAAAGTGTAATGGGAATGACTCAGAGTAAATACCTTTAACAGTGTTTTTTGTTGTCAAAGACTTATGTGTTGGCTCTCTGACCTTTCAGATGGACTTCTGTCTATGTTGTGAGCACCATAGCACCTAAAACAGTATGTTGGATGCAGTTTGCTGTGTTACTGGGTTGTACAATGTAAGAAGGGGAAAATTACCAGAGTTCTTATGTATGGTGAATTTTGTATTTCATGTCTGTACAATTGTTGAATAAGCTTGGAAACTGCATCAAAAGCTGAACACTATATATTCTTCTTGTACCTCTGAGTATTATGATGTCATGGCCACAGATCCTGGTCAAAACTGGAGGAAACTGATTGATTGTAGAGATTGTTACCAACTGAGGCAGCTAGCTGTCCACATTTGAGGACCTATACTAAATACATGATCCATATATATTTTTGTGAAATGCATATATAGTAGCTCCTCCTAAAGACAGAAGTAAAGGAACTGCTGGTGGAAATGTCTCACTCTTGTGTTTGAAGGAACATGGTTTGCTGCCATCATCTGAAAGCTGAAATGTATTTTCTCCTATATTTTGTTCCTTTTTTTTTTTTTTGCTGCTGAGATATAGCAGGAGAGTTGCCTGTATTCAGCTGCCAATTACAGATTCAATTCAGTTATTTGTTTTTCAGTAATCTGATTGCCATTAGTGCCTAGATCACTAATTGTTCACTGTACTCTGTCAGTTTATTATGCAAGTAACATTCTGAAATGAAACCTAATAAAGAAATTATGGCAGCAGTCTGAACAGATGAGGCATAGTAGTTATGAACTGATTTTTTGTTTCTTTTAATGGGTTAATTTCCAGACTGGTGGTCAGTCAACTCGGTTATCTCTCAAGTAGCATGAGTTGAAGAAATTTCTTAGCTTTCAAGCACAAAATTCTGTTGTGTGGAGTCATTCTACTTTTTTAGAGGGATGTCATGTTAATAAGCTGTTTATTCCACAAATAATGCTTTTCTCAGTGTCCTTGGTGGTAATTTAATTCTTGAATTCAGTTGTTTGCCAAGGAGATGATTTGTGATTTTTAAAAGCGTGAGTGAAAATGGCTGTAGTACCACAGACTTGGAATGCAGTGAGAGGGACTTCTTTTTTTCACATAGCCTAGGTTTAATTTGACTGACTCTTGTTTTTATTGACTTGATTCTATAATCTTAATCCTTGTAAATAAATGCATGAAAATATTAGCCCATATAACCCTATTGATGCAACTCAGTCAAATATGCAGCAGGAACCTGTTTCTGTAGCAGGAAGCAGGTATGGCAGAAAATTCTTCCAAAATGTGCATCTCCATATTTTGTGGGCTCAAAAGTTCAAGATTTAGCATTTGTATTACTGAGCAAACTAAGTTGGAATTTTCCCCAAATGACTGCATTATCAGTCGGCTGCTCAACTGCCCTTCCAGTGCAGTGGATAGGAAACAACAGGATTGGATTTGGAAGACAGAGAGGCATAACATTTTTTTTCATCTTTCTGCTAAAGTCAGACATTGAAGTGGGTGAACTCCTGATACATGGTATGGAAAGGTGCTAGAAAAGTAATGTTAATTGTGTTTAAAGTTTGTCCTTTAGCCCAGTAGAATGACTGCAGATGCAAGATGCAGTCTTGACCACCCCCACTCTTGTGCTCACTAGTGTCAATGAAGAAAAACTTTATTGCTGAAAACTTATTTTTTTCCTGGCATTTCTGTAAAAGCAAGAAATGGGAAAAACCAACAAAAAAATTCTCAAGCTTAAGATGAGGAGGATGACACTGGGCTGCTGCTGATGCCTGGCTGTGAAGTGTGTGCATGTGGAAATGGGCTGGGAGGGATCAGGGGCCAGTGGAGACCTGTTCCTCTCAGCCCTGCATGGGCTGGCTGTAGGTGATGGGTGTGGTGGTCATAAAATGCCTGTTTATTTCAAGAAGCAAAAGGAGACCCTTTTATAAATTGGTCTGCCAAGAGAGGATGTGTTCACTGAGTTCCAAGTGGAGAAACGGGACTGCTGCCTTTTGAAGTATTTTGTGGTAGTGTCAGTGAAATACTATGACGTGTTTGGTGGGGTTTTGTTGGGTTTTATTTCAGGAAGGGGCAGATTTTCAGTACTTCCAAATGTCTTTCTGAGGTTATTTGGATAATTTAAGGTTATTCTTTTTCACTGAAGGCTTTTAATAATCTTTATGTCATTAAAAGAGGCCTTTCTAATAGTGGGAATAGCTACAAATTCAAGTGCTACAGATAATATAAGTTGACAAGTTCTATAGCATAATAATGTCATCAGAAAACCCAGCAGCTTTCTCCAAAAATACATTTTCCAGTAGTAAAAGCAGATATATGGGGGGGGTTGTGAGTGAGAAGCATGAAGCTTTTCCAAGAGGAGAGTGGTCTGCCATGAGACAGTAAGTTGGAGAAAGATGTGAGAACAATGAAAATTCCCTTTGTTCAAGAGTTTGGTGGTTTTGGTTTTTTTGTTTTTTTGTTTTTTTTTTTGTTTTTTTTTTGTTTGGTTGGGGGTTTTTTGGGGTTTTTTGAGTTTATTTTTGTTTTTGCTTTGTTTTCTTCCAATCTTCCAAACTTAGTCCAGCAATCCAGCACTGAATTTCCCTTCCTCACGTTCAGCTTTAGAAAGCATGAATGTCCCTCTGGAAGGAGAATAGGCAGCTTGCCATTTCTCATCACTGTGAAACTTTGTAAGGAAGATGAATTTGGGAAGTGAATAGAGGAAGAAAACAGTACAAAAAGGAACTGTTTTTAAACAAAAGATACACTTTTGTCACCATTTGCAGTGCTCAATGAAAACTAAGCTGTCCAACCTTTAACTGTGCTGACCCAAAATATGTCTGTACAGTGTGCTGGCAGCTGTATATGTGTTAGGCAGTGAAGATAAAACCCACGTTATAAATGAGTAGTCCCAGCAAGGCTTTGGAAAGCACCTGGAGTGAATTCTAAGTTGGGTAAGGAAAGCAGGCTTGGGGGGAAATTGAACTGCTTGCCCTTCCTGATTGCCATGTTCAGCTTGCATTGAAACCCCATTATGTCCCCACTGATATCCCATAATGTCCCCACTGATACCCCATAACACAGTGGGGCTGTGGCTGAGGTCCTCAAGGTACCCCAGGGAATTACCCCTGCTTGTGAGGAGCCATGAAGAGATGGTTTCAGGCATGTAGCTGCTGCTAATCAGGCTAGTAGAAGAAACGTGAAAAATAGCAGTCCACTTTCAATACTGCATTTGCTGTAAAAAACTAAAACGCCATCAGTTTACTGTTTAGATGCTGGTGTGGTTACCTGGTTTTCCCCATCTTTATGGCCAGTTTTATGATGCAGGCTTGCATGCTGCTTATTTCTTAATTCATTTCTCTTAAGGAGGTAGTGAGTCTGAGCCATCATTATAAAAGGCTTGTAAGTGCTGTCTCAGTCTAGTTAGACTTATAACAAAATGGATCCTATAGGCAGAGTTTTGCATAAATAAAAGCATTTGTCTTTCATTGCTCTTTCACTTTCCTACCTACTGTCTTGTATTAGTAGTTCCTGAAACACTTTCCTCTAGAGGCTGCATTCCAATTCTAAAATGCTTCAGGAGGTCAATATGAAAGAAGCATAGAAAGTTTTTCCTGGTTGTTATGACTCTTGTTAAAAATGCTGATGCCCAAGGTTTCTTATTACGTGCCCTGCTTCTTCATGTATAAAGGCAAAATCATTTTTTAAAATACCCTTCAGTTTTGCTGGTGGCTCATTTTCATGCACAAGCATTCACTGCCTGCCACAGTAGCGTCTGCTACAAAGGGAGCAGTGGAGAATGCAAAGTGCTGGAGTATGATGGCCATGTATCTGGGAAAGGGGGTGCTGGTTGCCCATCTGGCTCTTATTTTGACCAACTTCATTATTTATTTAGCCTCTGCATTACTCAGTGTCCTCACCTGGAAGGAAATACTGACTTTTTGTACTTACTTTCCCTTGGATCTTTTCCCCCCCCCCCCCCCCATTAATTAGAGATGATGGCATTTTAGAGCCTTTTATTGTAAAGAGATGCAGTAGGAATATTCACTTTGCCTCTGTTGGGCTTATATTGGCATACACAATCAAGTCATGACACCTTCATAAGTTAGCTAAGTCACAGTTCTTTGTGTGCAGCCCTGGAATCTTTAGCAAATTTGAAGACCCTTGCTTTCCTTTGGCTGCAGTTACCCTCTGCTGTCACTGTTGGATATTACAGACTTTACTTACTGGTTCTTTCTTCTTCCAGACAAATAATGTGATAGCATGTTTCTCTTTCAGCAGGTGATAATGTTGAAGAATTTAAACAGGTGTAAATAAAGATAATTTGAAAAATAAAGTCTCAACCATGTGAAAATTTAAGAGACAGAATTTGAAAGAATTAAGAGATTTCTTTATTTCTTTCAACTGATTGATTTCATATTTCAAGTCTAGAAACATGTGTTAATATTTATTATATATTTAGGGTTGGTTCTAGCCAGGATAGATTTAAAAAAAAAAAAAAAAAAAACAGAAAAACAATACCCACCATTGTTTAGACCTGATGATAAGTGCAAGTAATTAGAGCACATCCAAAACCACCGGATTTAAGCATTGCAAACATCTGTCACCTATGTAGCTTTTTATTTTGCAGGTGAAAAGGCAGCTTTTTATTTTGCAGGTGAAAGTTCAATAGGCAAAACATTTTGAGGGGGAAGTTTTTGAAAATGTTACGAAGTAGACATGACCTGTTTTTTTTCTAGGCATGTGAATCCCTCTCTAGTGCCTTTTTTTTAAATTTTGTGTAGAATGTATAATAGGTCACCCCCTTTTATTAAGCAATAATCCTCTGTGATAAGTTCCCTTCAATCTTTATAAACAACTAGCTCTTCTGATACAGCTGTGATTCTAAAATAATCAGTATTGAAATTGGAGTCTTTATTTATCTGTTTTAT
Source organism: Melospiza melodia melodia (assembly GCF_035770615.1). Lineage (NCBI taxonomy): Eukaryota > Metazoa > Chordata > Aves > Passeriformes > Passerellidae > Melospiza > Melospiza melodia. The sequence continues at coordinate 49,215,192 of NC_086194.1, read as the reverse complement.
TTTTGGACTGTAAATATTTTTTGCAACAGCCTTTTCAGAATGTCATGAAAATGTATATTGTAATGATTGTGTAGGCATGTATAAGAATTTAATTGCCTTCTGCATCTGTGTGTGGACTTTGTAACTTTTATTTTGAGATTATTACTTTGTATTAGAAGCTATTGTTTTTCACTTGACAGGGTTTTTCAGGAGGCTGGAATACAGAAGTGACATAAAACCAGGTGTTGTCTGGTTTGCTGGGCCCTGTGTATGTGAGAGGTCCTGGCTTTTGCTTTTCAGCCTTCCACTGGCTTCCACTATGACATCACAGTTTCACTCTTGGGTGTTGCCTGGACATCACTGAAGTTTGTGACTGAAACAACCAGTTTTACATGCACACATAGCTTTTGCTTAAATCAGTTAATTTTAGATAGAGATTTAATTTTGCTTTCTCCTTACTAAGGTTTTTCTGTAACTGCTATAACTGGTTTTTCTATAACTGCTCCACGCTGTAAGTTTCAGGCTTTTTTACAATCTTTCTCAGCACTGCTCTAGGTTCATTTTGAGGAGTACCTGTACAAGAGGTACTCTCCTTTGTGCCAGAATTTGCATCCCATTTGCCTGCCTGTCCAAGGAGGCACCAGCCTTGGATGAATGGCTGGGACAAGTGTGTTAATTTTTTTTTTCCAATTTTGTGCTCAGCATAAAAGAATGGTTTAATTTGAAACTTAAGTTGTCCTTTTTCTTTTCCAGTTCCCCCGGAGCACTGTGCTTCTCTGATCTCCAAATTTTCTTTTACTACTGGAAACTTTTTGGTTTCTTCTAGCTGCAGCTAGCTCCAGCCAGTCTTTCTCTTTCTTGTTTTCAGTAATGCCCTGTTTATCTGTTCCTGAGTCCCTTTGAATTTTCTGATACTTTTGATATCATGTGATTACCCATTTCTCATACCTTTATGAACCAGGGAGCATCCTTATACCTGTTATGTCTTCCCTCTCTGCACAAGAGCAGCTTTCTGGATACACAGGTTTCTTTGTTCACATCTTTAGTAGTTCCTTATGTTGTGGAAAATGTGTAATGCATTTTGAATTTTGAAAAAACAAATTGACCAGAAGCATGAATTTCAAAGATTTTTTAAGTAAAATAAGGCTATGGCAGCAGTAATACATTAATGTATTTACCATTACTTTGCTCTTTGAGAGGGAAGAATTCCTGAGAAAATCCTTTACATCAGCCAGAAGAGCTGAAAGACAATTTTTTCCTACTATGGTATAGATTGAGCTACAGACTATTGTGTTGGATTTCTGAATGTCTGACAAGAACATATATTCATTGTCTGAACAATTGAAAGTAAACCTGCATTCAGTAAATTTATACATACAGTGTGTCAGAAGCACCAACACTCTTCAATGTGTGTCACTAGCAGTCAGCACAAGTGTTTCTTTGAGACTTCACACTGCAAAAAAAAAAAAAAAAATTCAGTCTGATCTGTTAAAACAGCTGTGAATGTTTAAGTGTTGAATTACATGTGTTGTCAGTGCTCAGAGGATGTCACTACCCATTTACCCCAGTAGGCTGATACTCAGCTGACCTTAGCTTCCACAAAACCATGTGAAAATAGATGCCACTACAGTCTAAGAAAAAATAAAAGTTGTTTTACCTTGTTTTACTCATACTCAGGTTTCTTTTATAGATACACAAGTATGTTTACACAAGTAAGCTTAGCTGTACTTTCCTGCAATTAAATTTTTGCATTCTTTGTGGTCACAAGTAGTAAAATGGAGTGCAGAGAAAAGGAAGCCATAAAAATGATTAGGTTAAATTTAACCAAGTAAACTAGTAGCATTTCTATTTCTTAACAAAATATGTGTACGCACAAGTTGCACACATGTATTATTGGTAGGTGTTTACTGAAAAAAACAACCCCCCAAAAAATGAGTGTTGAAATACCATTTTTCATTTAAAAAGAAGGGTCCCATCAGGTTCTGTTGTAAACATTCTGTGATTTCGCAAAGCTGGGACAGTTAAAAGTGTCCACATTTTGGGAGAGAAAGAGATCTGTAAGTTTTATGGTACATCTTTGTGATCAGGCTTCCCTGAGACTGTATAGATGAAAAACTAATTAACTCCCTTCAGTTCCTATAGAATCTTCTAAAGGACAAAAAAAAACAAAAATGTGGTGGTTGTAAGTTTTTTTTACCATTCCCAGTTCACATCTGGAATCTATAATCTATAATATAGGAGCAAACCCAGAAACAATGGAAGAAAGCTCCAACCTGAGATACTCTCCTGGGAGGTAATTTTGAGTTTGGAACATGCTCAGAGAAGTGCTTGGCAGAAGAACTAAAGACCATTGAAAGAAGTTTTATGTTGTGTCTCTTGAAACAGAAATAAATTTAATGTACTTAAATTATCCCTTCAGACCTCAAGGTCTGTATTACTATATAATTTTTTTCCCTCCCTATTGTGAATTGCCAGAGATTCCAGCTAAGTTTATGAAATTTGTTCTTGTACTGGTTCATGTGCTTGGACTGATACATCTATTTGCCATATGAAGCCAACAAGCCTTTTTCATAAGGGATTATAAAAGCTGAAGAAGTAGGCGTAAAGGAAAATTATGTGGACATTTTTACTTTGAGATAATTCAAAAAAGTTGTTAAAATGCTTTGTCTTATTTTGGTTAGTTTTATCAGGTCACTCATGTAAAATCTAAAGTGTTTGTATTGAAATGAGAAGAGCTTTGATTTCAGTAGAGGAAGGCAGAGCATTTTCAGACTAGAAGGAGGTAAGCTGATCTCGAGGCCCCTGAAACAATGTGTGTAATACATGGGTGGAATTACAGCCCGCAGCCACACAGCACTTGGAGTGGGAGGGGTGCATCCCTAGCTTTGGCAATCGCAGCTTCAGCTGGAATACTGATAATTCTGCTGTGGCAAGGAGGCGGTGCAGTCTGATATTTGAATCAATTGTTGCAAGATACTAAATGTTCGCATACCGAGGAAATTACTTCCCCTGAAATTGAAGCAAGTTTCTCCTATTGCATTTGAACCCTTGGCGATCCTTAAAAAAGTGACTATCTAGAAGTTAAACACTTGGGAAATATTTTTTGCAGGTCAGAGGATAATGGTGAGGCATGTTGATAATGAATGGAAGGGAAAGAATATCCTCAAGAGGAGGTCTTCTAGCAGCTTGTTTTTTACCAATGGCATGCAGTGCTCTTTGGACAGCCAAGTGCATTGTCATTTTCCAGGGATTAGCCTATTAGTTGTTACAGTGCTAGTGGTGGTACTTGCCAAAAACAGGGGAACTGACTGTCTTAATTATCCCTGCTCTTTGACTTCATGCTCCAAAAGTTTTTTATGCTGAAAAGCCTCTTGAGGAGGAAAACAAGTGTTGCAAATAGTTTTAAAATACTTATTCTAGCCTCCCTTATGAAATATCCATAAGGGTTATATTTTGCAGTTGTGCTTAGACTTTACAGCAAGATTCAAGTCTTCCCTTCTTAGTCCCACACACTGAAAAAAGGATCCTTTACACTGAACAGGCATAGGTGGGAGGCAAATTGAGAAATAGAGGCAGAGATCCACATTCATGCAGCCAAACAGAGCATGTGAGACATGTCTTGGTATTTTATGGGTTTTATTGTTTCAAGAAGGTAAGTGATATTCTTCCGAACTGTGCATGAGAAAGTATTGCCACATACAGTTATTAGGATATCAATACCTTTGTTATGGTATTGATAAACCTAAACATAGTTCATTGATTTTTCAGAAAGTTACAGGATTAAGAATGCCTTTCAAATGCCTGTTTTACTTTGTGTTTTCTTTCCTGGTTTGTGCTTTTAATACTTCCCAGTATTCTTGTCAATACTCTTAGTTGTCCATATCATGACTGTCTTTAGGCAGCCATACAAATAGCAAACTAATGTGTCCTGTATGTGCATGTGCAATGGACTGGAATGTCAACAAACTTCATTTCTTAGGCTAAGTATGAAAATATCTGTTTGCCAGAGCCTTCAAAAAAGTAATATTCTTGTCATGCTCTGATTGTGACTAGAACATGAGAGATGTAAGATTTTTGGGTAGACGAGATGGCCAGTCCTGATTACGCATGGAAATTTTCACTGTGACCTTCTGCTCTCAGCAACTTGAAGGAGTGTAGAGCAGATTTGCACACAGCAGACAGAAGATTTACAAGTATTGGGCTTCTCTTTCACTGTTGGTTTTAAGGCCATTGTTGAAAAAATCCATCATTGACTTTCTTCTGCTCTAGCTGTTCTTCCTTTGATTCTTTTTAAAATTGGTGACAAGCCTCTGGCAGTGAATGAAGCTTGATTCTGTAAATATTTTTGGTTAGGTAGAAATACTTTGGGACATGTTGCTTTTCTAGAAGTAGAAGTTTTATTATTAGTCAAAGGAGTATATTTCAGGGGATGGTGGTTTCGGAAGAGTAGGATGACTGGAGCAGGTTTCATTCAGCTGGCACTCAAGTCCTGCCCCATTGTTCCATTCTGAGTTGTCAAGCCACCAGTATGAATGCTGGAGGCTGCTTGTTTATCTCAGTATTTTTTAAATTCTGTCAGTGCCTTGGTATTTTGATTCAGTGAGGTCTTAATGTTTCCCAGAATGAAGATTTCCAAGAAAGGAGACCCTTTGTTGAACCTAGCAGTTGAAATTTGGGCAGTTCTGTCAGATAATACCATTTAGAAGACCATTAATCTTTCAAATTCTAGCCTTTGGTGGAATAAAAAAATTAACATTAGGCATAAGGTAATATGTGAGCAATTGCAGTTGGCAGCCTTTGCACCTGTCTTTGGCTACAGTCGCATACAAATGTAAACAGTCTCCGATTCTTTTATTCTTCTGTATCTCATCAGACTAGAAGCAGGATAAAATTTGTCTGAGTTTAAGGTGGTAATGGTTCAGATAAGGATTGAAAAAAGCCAGATTAAGGAAAAAAATGAAAAAGCAGTAAACTCCCTCTCTATTTCTTGTTCTTTAAGTACACTTCTAAAAAAAATCAGAGTTCTATTTATCCTCTTGTGGCTTTGAAATTTGAATTTTCAGGAGCAATAGTGTATTTGGGTACTTTTGCTGGAGAAAACAGGCAAAGAAAGACTTGTCCAGTGGCAAGAATTTTTTGCTTTTTAATAATTGCTCTGTCTTTAAATGGGTGAGAAACTCAGGGTTAGGAGATAAAATTAAATATGTAAATACAATGCTCTTTAAACAAGAAGTGTGTGGGCAGAGGTGAGTTTTTGGGGATTTGCTTGCTTTTGTTATGAGAAAGACCTCTAAAGCTGGAAGTTACAATGATTAGTACACAGGGCTGTAGTGGTATTTAAAAGGGTTGGTCTAGTCCTGCTGGTTTAATTGTTGTGTAGTTTCTCAGGCTTTGCCTATTTTGAGAAGGTGAAATGGGAATGGGGAAGTAATAAACATGCGAGCTGAAAAAATAACACACAGCAGCAAATGTTGCAAGAATTATAAGATAATTGGTTTTGTATGTTTTAGGAAGGTGGGTTAGGCCACAGAGCTCTTATCTCTCTCCTGGGGATAAAGAAAGAGGGAGCATTTCTTCCCTTTGTACTGAATTTCCCAGAATCACAGAATAAGCTGAGTTAGAAGGGACCCACAAGGATCATTTGGCCCAGCTCCTGGCCGTGCACAGGACTTGTCCATCTTCAGACCCCACTGCCACTTGGTATTTTTTTGGGAGATCATATTGTTGTAGACTGGCGAATTTCCTTCTAGCTATTGAAGATCTGGTGGCTGTTAATGGGAAGTATAAGGTCCTTCATATGGCCAAGAGACACATTCCTTTTCTTGGCCGGCTGCACTCGTAACAGGGGGTGCAAAAAGGGGATCTAATGGTGTTGGTGTCACTGCCTGTGATAGCAGGGTAATGCATTCCAGGGATAACAGATTTGCCTGCAGGCTGTGTTGAAAGTGGATTAGTGAAAGCACTGGTTTTCCTAATACTCCATTCTCTCAGCTCTTTTTAAGTACCAAATTCACCACGGACTTATATAATTAGAACACAAAGAAATTACAATGTTCTTCCTCCTTTTTCCTGTGCTATTTCCTTGTATCTTTTTCCTCCTTTTAATTTCCTTCCTCATTTTCGAAACAAACAGGGAAATTAAGTACCAAAACTCCCTTAGTGCAACATTGCAGTTGAGAATGAAATTGTCAGGATGGCTGCTTATGGTTCCCACAACCATAATAACTAGGCTAAATTGCATAAAACATAGAATATGGAATATTTCTTATGACACATTATGTATGCTGTGGGAGCAATCACTTTGAAAATCTTGACTTCTGTGTTTTTAAAATGTCTTTTGAAATTTAGCATTAATGTTTCTTATTTTTTTTCCTTTTGCGTGAAATTTTTTTTTCTGTGTCCACTGGTGATAAAAACCAGCTCGTGAATGCCACCCTGATATCCCTGTGAAAAATGCATAGCAATCAGTCCTTCTTCTTTATTTAATGAAAACTGTTACAAGGAGAAATAAATTACATTATGCAGTGAAATGAGAAGGCTAAACAGTGAGTTCCATTACAGCCACATCACATCTCGGTACAGTCTTTTAAATTATCTTGGATGAATGTTTTAGAAAAACAGGTTGAAATATTACTTCCTTGGCTTACAGACAACTAAAGGGATACTTAAATTGCATTTGTATTCTGCTGACTCGTGTCACGCCATTTTGTAATCTAGCAAGCCCTTGGTTTTTGTACTGCTGTGCAATTAACGTTTCCTGTGCCAGGGCTGCACCACGTAGGTATCAGGAATGTTACTGAAGCCCTGACCTGAGCAGAAGTGAACTCTCAGTGATTGCTGAAGCTAACCTCTGCAAGCTGCTGTGGCAGCACAGCAAGTCTTGCTCTGTTTGCTAGTGCTGGGACTCCTTTTAGTCTGCTTTCAGAGTCATCCTTCCTTTAACCTGTTTGATTTGATTCTAATGTTTGAATGTTTTAGCTTTCAGACAATGAAGGCTTCATATGTAACTTGCAGGACCAGGAAGGCTGATCTGATACTGGCCTTGAGAGAGTTTGATTATTTCTTAGTTCAAGAAGATAGATTCATTTTCAGTGTTAACATTACTGTTATTCTTCAGGTGTTCCACCATCCTCCTTCTCTTATGACCTCCATTTAAATCAAGAGGAATTTGTATGGAGCAGCAGGATCATTTATAACTGACAGTTGGGTATTGCATTTACAATGATTTTGTTTAACTTGCTATAATTGGAGTTCACGTGCAGAAATTCTGTTTGGTTTTATCCTATTATGATAAGAAACTGGAATTTCGGTAAGGGTCTGTGATATTTGGTTTCCAGCTGTCCTTGGAAGTTTATGAATGTTTAAATGTCCTTATATTTGGTGTTATTCTCTATCCTATATTTTGATGAACATAATCATGATAGGTATTTTATGTTTTTAGTCAAGACTGGACTTTCTCCCTAAATATCCTTACCACATTCTTGTCTCATTTTGGTGGATTTGCTTCCTGTATCATGGTAGCCCCAGGCAGCTCCTGTAAAAATGTGGAGGATTCTGGATAAACACAGTTTAAAAAGTATTTCTCTCATCAAACAGGATGCAGTCTATTTAATTTTTTAATTCTAGTTAAAATGGCAAATTAAACCTTAGAAGCACAGTGCTATCTGAAATGCTTTAAAAATAGTTACAGCTTTATGTGGCTTCAGAGGTGTTATCTTTGCAGCTGCTGACAATCTTGAATTGGTGTTGGAAAGTGTGCTGTGTGAGTAGCTCTGACTCACACAGCTTCAAGACTCCTTGTTTATAGGTCAGGGTGGGGTTTACTGTTGATAAACCCAACTATTTTTATGGTCCTGTACTAGCATAGAGGTACTAACTTGTGCATTTGTTTTCCATGAGCTGGCTGTCTAACTCTGAAGCTCTTTCAGGAGAACCAAGATTCAGAAGAGGGGTAGAAAGAAGAGAGAAATATTGCTATTCATTGGGGGTTTATCCATTTCACTTTTGTCTGATGCAAGAAGTATCCCTTAGGTGTAACAATGAGATCACAGGCTTGAGGTTGGTTCAGGTCTCCATGCATGCAGGAGCTTCTGAGGATCAGGGCTCTTGTGCCCCACTTCTCAACTTGAATCCAGCCTAGTTTTTTGGGTGCTGTTGAGCCTTTAACATATTGGACTGCATGGGTAATTGTAGGAGTTGCTGATGGACCTATGCTTGGTCCTTCCTAAATAATGGATATTTTCTGAAGGTGTTACTTTGCTATTTAGAAGACAGCCTGTAGTGTACCCACAGCTTCTCAGACTGGAGACAACTATGAATCCAATTAAAAGTAAATTCCAGAACTGAACTTACTGCTAGATACTTTATTTTTAAGGCATGCAACAGATTTATTAGTTTTCTTTTCTTTTGGATTTCCAGGGGAAGAAAATGAAACTTGTCAGATTATTATGTGTATATGGTGCATGTGTATAAAAGCCAGTGCTCATCTCTGAGAGCAGTGAAAAATCACCTGTGCAGCATAGAAGGCTAGGCAATAGCAAAAGGAAAAAACTTCAGCCCAGTTAATTCTGATCAGTGTACTGAAAATCAGCTGACAGTTGAAATATGAGGTTTTAAGGAGAAGAGAGAGAAGGTTGCTCAAACATACAGCTATTTTAATTGAATTATTTTGGAAAATAGCTAAACTACCTGGCAGCTGAAGTTATTATCAAATATATTTTGTTGTAAAATTAGTTTTTCAAATCCTCTCAATTTTTTTACAATATGCCCATAACTTATACTGTCAGGTGATTACTCAGTCAAAAAGAGATATTTCTTATAGTAATGAATATTTTTTATATTTTTGACTGGGATTTTTCCATTTCTGTAATGGACTGTAAATTTTCACTCAATCATGTGGATTTTTTTAAAGTCATGCATTATTGAAAGTTCAGTGATTCTCTAGCAGAGTTGCTAAGGTGTGGTTATTTACACTTGCTTCTGATGGCATCTGCTAAAATTTGGAATATTGGTGAGCTTACTTATAGTCAGCACCTATACATAACAAGCCCCTGGGTGTTTTAACCCCATTTTGAAACAGAGCATATTTACTAGGGATTTGGGGCAGAGGGGGAAGGAGAGGGTGTGCTTGATCTTATATTTATTTATTAATTTAAAGTAATACTTATAAACTGGATGTCATAATTTTATGATTTTGAGATATTGTACTACTTACTAAACTTACTGTAGCAAACTGACTGTCTTTTGAATAGTATAATTGCTTTATTTTTCTGGATGAAACTGCAGTTCTCTTTCCCTCTTCTCAGTGTCTCAAATTCAACAGCAGATAAGGGATTTTAATCGGTATTTGATCAGGAGATTTGTTTTGCTGTAGAGTGTGTCATGAATTAAGCAAAGCACACAGTAGATTACTTATATTGTCTTTTGCATAAAGTTCTCAGGCGCGTAAGTTTTAGCATCAGAAGAAAAAGTCATAAATCTTTGCCATTGCACTTTGGCATGTTACAATAAAGGATGCAGAGGATAAAGTTTTTTGTTTTTTCCTTTAGGAAGGTTGATTTGCAAGAAGGATCACAAATCTGAGGAGAACTGGGATTACTGTGACAGAAGTGGTTATTGACTTGCCCTTTCTCATGGTTGTGTCATGTTTCATCAGCCTTTGAAAATCTTGAAGGTATCAAAATAAATCCTGAGGCTCAAATGGCATAGCGTTACATGCAAAGAACTAATTAACCAAAGAGACTTTGTGCTCTACACAACAGGATGGTTTCAGTTCTTGAAAGGGCAAGGTCAGCCTCGACTCTAAATATGGGTACATAGGTGAAAAAACCGTAATTCACAGGTGAATTTTACAAAATGTTTAAAGGAGAAAAAAGAGAGTAACCTGGATTATGCTGAATTCCACCATAACAGCCAATATGAAATTTTAGCTAAATTAGGGCAACTGAAGTTTCAAAGTACTCATTAAATTCTGAAATCTTAGAGATACCTTCTTGAATTATGAACTTTGTTTCCCCAAAAAAACTTTAAAATGAAAGTCCCATTTAACAGTCTCATTTAAGGGCCAGACTGCAACTCAAGCCTGGAAATGCATCTTTACTTTAAAGATTGTTTAGCATAGAGCTGTCTCTAATATATATCATAATAAATTCCTACCACCTACATTTTTCTTCGTCAATTTCATGCAATAACTTCTCCCCTGTGATTTTGGTGTTGTGCTTGATAATGATATTTTTGTTTTCCCTGTTACTGAGCACAGCAATGAAAAAAATGTGATGATATGGCCATTCTGCAGTGGAAATCAAATGTATTGCAGGCTGTAGAGCTTTGGTCCCACACCTCTCTCCTGTAATTTAAATCTCAGTATTTTTAGATCATTGATGTAGTTAGTGGTTTCTAGTGCCAAGTAAGACAGATTGTTTCACTGCAGGTAAACACAATTTTTGATATTATAGGAGGTTTTTTTTTTAAATCATATTTGAACTTCTGGAGGCTTCAATCTGTATAACAAGATTTAAAGTACTGGAAAAGCTCACTGTTTTTCTGATTGTTTTTTGAATGTCCTTTTGGATTAAATATATATATTTTTCCTAGTTTGAATTTAATAGAACATATTCCTTGGAGACATTGGCTTAAATATTTGATTTCTTTTGGGTATTCATTGCTCTTTTATTAGTTCATGTGTCATGAAGCTTTCTGGCTGGGTGTATGTGCAGTAGCCAATTATGCTTTTTACAAAACTGCTTATCTCTCTCATAAATATATCATAATTTCTTTCCTGAAAAACACAATCAGGCATTGAAATACTTTTTCTGCTTTTTCTTTTGTTCACAATATCACAGGGAGCCTGGAATTACCCACTGGAAAAGGCAAACATAATGTGGAAACCACAGGGTTTCTGGCAAGATCTTTTCAGAAGCCAGAGCTGCAGATCTGTGAACTGGCATTGCCTGTTCTGTGAACCTGAGCTTCTGCCTTTTTTCTCTTGACTATTGTAACAATTTCTGAAGAGGATTTCTTCCTCTTGCTGGCCATGGGGGTGACATTGAAAATACCTGGCTGGTATTTCATCGTTGAATGTCTTCCTTTGTTTGTTCAGCAGATGATTGCAATGTGTAACACATTGTCTTGAAGCTGCTAAGGAGGAAAATACATATTTTAGGATGGGTTTTAATCTCTTTTTGCCATGACAAGGGAAGTGACAAAAGTTATAAGGCTCAATTTGTCTTTTATTTCTACAAGTGAGCATAACTTGAAGTTCTTTGGCACTCCAGTGCTTGAAGCATTATGCAAAAATGTCTAATGCTTTCATTGGCTTTTGTAACATGCAGTTAATCATTAGGCCTTTTGACTTCTAATTTATACTTATAATTGGCATTTTTCTTAATTTCCTTTTGAAACCATGGCAACAGAGTATTGAATAAAATCCATAGCATACTTAAGGCTTCTTTTTGTAATGTATTGTATTTATTATTTAACTGCATTGCCTGAGACCAGACAAAATTGCAACCAACAAATGGGATTTTTGTGTTTTCATAAAGTACAAATAGCCTATATTCAAATGTAAATATATATATTAAATACATTAAAATGTATTTTCCTACAGCTTTTTATATCTATTATATCTGTTTATAGTTTCTCTGTAGTATTAGAGCCAAAAAATAATGCCTCTGCCTTAGTTTTCTTTTTCTTCAGAATAAGAAGAACCAATAATGAGAAATATTCAAATAATGAGAAAAAAGGCATGTTGATCTGATGTTAAAAAAAGAACCATTCTTTAGATAGTCCGAGTTAAAAACAGACCATCTCCAGACTTGATTGAAAACTGTGAAAATCTTGTCCAAATCTTGCAAGATTTTAGACAGAAGAGCAGTTTGTAGCAGAATGAGTGTACTTGATAAGACTTTGTCCATGTAAACTGTTCTCAGTCAGTGTTGCTCTCCCAAGTCTACAAACTGTACAAAAGTAGTAATCAACAGAGCATTTGTATGCCTGTATATTTTCTGATAAACACAATCAAAGAAATTTTAGGACTGTTCCGTTGTTGATAAAGAAAAACTAATAAAATTATATATTAAAAAGTATAAAACCATCTGGTATGGGGAACTCTCAAAGGATCTATCTAGCCTTTGTGGGTTTTGATAGAGGAGACTTGGCTGGAATATGAGCTTAGAAAACTTAGCATTGAAACAAGCTTGATATGAGTTGTCTTTGAATTTGGAAAGTATAATTGCCCTTTCTGAGCAGCAGAGTATGTGAAGGGTTGTCTCATAGTGTATGGTGGTGTTTTTTTGATTTTGTTTTTTAATCTTTATTGCTTTTGGTTTTGTTGTTTTGTTTTTTTTTTCTGGAATGAAGAATTTTACTTCAGCTGCAGGCTGGTTTTGTTTCAGAAAATGGCCTTAGGAAAACAGGATTAGCTGCTATGTTTAATTCTGGTAATCAAAAGAGACTTTTGGAGGAAAATAAAGTAATTTTTTTTCTGTCAATTCTTATATGAAAGCTTTTTGCTGTTTTGCAGTCAGTGTTTGTGTGCCAAGGCAATTCTAGTTGTTAAGCTCAGGTCTGTTTCATCAGTGTAATGCTGCTTTGCTCTTAGCAATTATTTTCTTTCAGGATTTGCCAATTAAGCTAGTGCTAGTGAAAATGCACCTAATTTGTCAAGAAATGGCAGGATGAAATATAGGGGCTATTATATAAATTGGGAAAGAAAGAGATCAGGACAAGCACATGTGAAACTCAGTGATACTTGGTCAGTTCATGATGTATTTTCATCAGTTTATGCTTCCATCCCCTGGTGATGTTGGAAGAAATGTAAAGCAATTGCTCTTAATTTATGGGCCATCTATTCACTGTTATATATTTTAAAATACTGTGCTAGTAGTGTACGAAATTGTTTTGTTTCTTTTCTTTAGGGATATTGTGGGCTTTTTTCCCCTCCTTTGACTCAACTGCTTTTTGTTTGGTTATTAGTGAATGATGAAGGATGGCTTAGCTGGCTACTCATTCATTACCTGCAGTCTGCTTCGACTGAATTCTTCAAAGGCATCTATGCTCAAAATGCAGAGGCACAGTGCTTAGGTCTTCTAGCAAAATCCTTAAGCTTTAGGAGGAGCTGAGTAAAGAAATAAGTTGATCTTGTAGTTCTGTGTGTAAAGCAAAATGGTCATAATCTGTAGCTACCTGATTGAAATGGCAAAGAGAAGGCATTGAAAGAAGAAAGAGTAGGGATGGTTTGACTTGTAGAAAAAGAAATGTTTCAAGAACTTCTGTGTTAAACTCATACATATGCTTATATTCTTTAAAAATTAAAATTGGTGTAAACTGTATATTCCACCAGATTTCATTATGCATAGAAGTGTGTCATGACATCACACCAGCAGCTTTAATTATCTCACTGAGCTTGTGCTGGGTATCTGTAGCCTCATCAATTCAGTTCAATTCAGTGGTGGCTCCCACACTCTGGCTGTTTACAGTAGCTCTGATTTGCCCTCAGCGCTGCTGAGACCCCTCTGCAGGGAGCCCAGGTTCATTTAGGCTGTGCTGTTGATCAGGGTTTCATATTGAAATGATATGAAATGATTCCTTCTGGGATGTCCTTGTGTTATTCATTGTCCTTAAACTGGTTTTAGATTTTGTGGAAACAGAGCTCCTCTTGTGCATTCACCACTGTGTGTTGATGGGTGGAGGAACACGTGTCCAGAGTGTAGTCTTGGTGACAAGGGAGGAAATGATGAAGCAGACTGTTGATTGGCAAAAAAAAAAATAAAAATACAGACTAGAGGTGGATGGTGATGGAAACAATGCAGACCCGTTTAGCTGGCAACTAAAAGGAATGGGCTTCTTTAAACCTAACAACAAATGATGAGGTGATATGCAGTTAATTCCCACAGAAAGACAAAACTATTGTGAAATCAAGAAAGCTAATTAAACTGGAGGGCAATTACTGGCACAGTAAGAAAAATGTGTAAAGTATTTGATGTGTACGGTGGGGTAATGGAGATGATGTCCTGGCAAAGCTGTGAGATTCTTGAATATCCTCACAGCAAAATTACTAAAGCATCCTCCCTGGACATCCTCTAGTCATAAAATAAAGCTATTGGTCTCTAAAGAGGACTTTGTGATATAATTATCTTCAGCAGCTGAGAAATAGACCTGATTATCTGGGAAGATGAGTTTTGCTCCCTCTTTCCATTTGAATTGTGTATTTGCTCACGGTGGCTATTGTTTCCATTACAGGATTTAAGGAAAATGACTTTTGTGTGTTTCAAGGAGATGTGCATGCATTGAGGATGGCTTGGAACCTCACTTCTCTCTCTTTGGACTCATGAGTCTTGTGCTGTTTTCCACCACCTAACAGTGAGACCAGTTAATTTAATGACTTTGATTTTAGGGAAATTTGTCAGGTTTTGTAAGGGAATGAGAGAAAATTTGGCATATGTGTTTGAAATGCATGAGGTGGTGTTGAAGGCTGTTCTAAAGCAAACAACTCATTCCAGGAGTGCTGATTTGTACATCTGATTAGCTTGTTAAAAGTTTGGGTGTTACTCAGTTCCTACAAAAGTTGTGTGATTGACATTTATTAGCTAGATCACTCAGCCTCCTATCTTTTCATGCTGATCCTGGAAGACTTCAAATGATCATTGTGACAGATAAAAGAGTTGGGTTTTTTTTCCAGCCTTATCTTAAGTATTAAAACAAAGCAGAGTCTCCCTATAGGCCATCTATATTTATTTTTCTGAGTAAAGCTTCTAGCTTTGCAGAAATATAACAAGCTGGAGGGAACATCATTATTACTTGTCTGAAGATGATGACATTGACATGAGGTCGTCTGACAGGGGATTAAAGTGGAAAAATATTGGTGGCAATCTGTTAGTAACAAGAGGATCTCTTTGAAAAAAAAGAATCAGGTGTAAGCCACAAAAAGTTGATTTGCTTCTGGGATTTTTCCTTGGTTGTTAAACTCGAGAATCCTTGCTGTTATTTGTAAATACTGGGTTTCACATGCAGATTGGGAGGAGAGCCAGTGCCATTCCAGGATAGATGTTTCATCTGGGAGGCTGCTGCATATTTTCCAATTGCCTCTTTTCAGAGACAACTGTTTTTTGTATAGGATTTGAAATCTAGTTCAGTGTGTTTCAGTCTGCCCTGTTTTCGTCAAAATTTGGCTGCCCCTGCCACTGATGGTTGATTTCTGGCCTGTTTAAGCTGGGTCAGGGGCCTCTGCGCTGTTGCTTGTATGCAGATGCTCATGTTTTTTCAACTCATGGGGAAAAAATAGCATCTGCTGACAGTCTCTGGTAAAGTGCCATCAGTAAATGAGTCTAAATAACCTTTCATTTGCAAAGGTCCGTGGCATGTAGGAGCAGAAAATGTAGGCAATCGCACTATTTAGTTTTTAGTGATGATGAAGAGGGGACAGTATGAGGAGGAGGAGGAGGTGGGAAATAAAATACAACATCAAACACTTCAATTAAAAACAATGCAAAATTATTTGTTTAAGATGTAGTCTTCAGTCTTTTAACAATTGGTGAACTTGTCGGATTCCATGCATTTCACAGCTTTAAGCTTGGTGACTTTTTTTTTCATAATAAAGCATTTTGATATGAGAGCTGGTATAGGTTATTATCCTGCTATGCTAATGCACTGACTTCCAAGTGCATTTGTGTTTTTCTTTGGGAAATGTGGAAAAACAGTGAAAAGGAGCACACATTCTAGTGGTGCAAAGACTAGGACTAGGACTAGTCCTAAAGACTGGGAGATGGACAACTGGGTAGTAGTGTGTTTGATCTAAAACTGCAGGATTTATTTTACTTGCCTTTTTTATGTTTGCTGGAGGTGTTGTTTGGGGTTTTGTTGTTGGGGTTTTTGTTGGGTTTTTTTATTTTTTTTTTTTTTTTAACAATACATTTTATGTCATGAATGTTTTCTTTGAAGACACCAAAGAGTTGAAGCTTTTGTTTTCATTATGAAACCTGAGATTTTATTTGATTTTTTCATGGTAGAAACAAGAATATTTAAGTGTCAAATAACATGAATTTTATTGTTTAAGACACGAGAATCTGGCACAATTGAGGGTTGTGCCTACTGATAATCTTAAGATAATGCTAGAGACCATTTCCATTAGCTTCCAGGAATCTGATGAGTGGTTTGGCAATAATGAGTCAAACCTCTCTTGATACATATGGGTGAGGTTTGCATCACACAGTGGAAACTGACAACTGTGCTGCCAGCCTGTGGAGTCATACCTGCAAACCATTCATGAGAATGGAGAATCATGATGGAATGAGAAGGATCTTAGCTCACAGATCTGGCCAGTGTCAGCAAGTTTTCAGTAGCAGGCAGTATTCAGGCTTTGGAATGACTTTAACCTCTATGCTTGGCAGGTTTATTTGAAGAAAAGCCCTTGGATTTCACTCTATCAGAGTTCTGTCCTGCCTGCTGCTGCCTGCTCGTGGTTAAGAGTATGCTCTTTGGCCTTAAAGCCTGCTCATCTCCTCCCTGAGAGAGGACATGTGTGATACTGGGAGTGTAATGATCTTGAAATGCCTGCTTCACCATGCATAACTATGAGGCCATCAAAACACCTCATACATAATACAAAAGGGGCTTGCTCACCTGTAGTGGCCTCTGAGGGTTTTTTCAGTTGTCTCTCCTGAATTTCAGTTGATGGTGAGCTCTCAGGTGCTCGTTGCATAGGGCTTTCTAACACCTTTGCTTGCTTTTCTGTTCCATTTTTTTTTTTTTTGACAGTTCTTCTGGGTATAGTTTTTAAACTCTTGCATTAAATTAATTGTATTCCTTCCCACAGACTTTTCTTGGAATTTGCGTGGTATGTGTTGTATGAATGTATGTGACCATCCACGCCTTCTTCCATCCTTTCTCTTCAAGCTCTGACTGTAGTTGTTCAAGCTCAGTAGTACCTTCAGCTTCTAAAATGAAAATCTTGTTAAAAGGAAAAGAATTTAAGAAAAAACCTCTCATCATTCCCATCCCACAGTGTATGCTGAGCAGCTGGTGCTTATAAATTCTATACAAACAGATCATATTTCCATTAAAGTGGACCTACAAGTGGCATGGTGGGTCCCTGTATTTTCTGTCATATTGCTGTGTGCAATACTCAAGTTGCTTTAAGGATTTAGGGGCTGAAATTTTGCCGCAAGCTCCTATAGACTGCTAAGATCCCAACACCCGATGAGATTTTGCTCCCTTGCATATCAAGAAGGTGGTTTTTGCCTAGCAACAAGCTTTGTGGTTTCTACCTGAGGATCAAAAACAGAAGTGCATTTGTTCAGCCTTTTGCGTCACTTCGGTACTGGAGGTTTTGACAGTCAAATCATCCCTGACATTTCTGTTGATGCGCAAGAAAGAGAATAATCCAGTGTGTTTTTCCATAGCAGTGCTGTCATTGCAGCACTGACAATAGTAAAAAGTACATTCATCACTGAATAACGAGATATCCTGGAAACATAAGAGAAACAGAGACACACTTCCAACAAAAATGTCTCCCTTTTAACGGCTATTTTCTGACTGATTCCTTTTCGCTATTTATACTCTCATTGAAATATTTTATGGAAACCTGAGTCCCTCTGAAAGCCCACCCAAACAACCAGAAGTGTATTTTACGTATTGTAGTATGTAAATGATTAGTCATCACCTCTAAATTGCTTAATAAAGGAGGAGGAATCTATATTCAGGGAAGGTGAAGAGCTGGAATTGATTGCTATATGTCTCACTTCTTCTTGCCTTCTTTTCGTTTCCCAGAAGATAATTATGAAGGATTTCTTTAAAAAAAATCATCCTAACAGACATTGTTCTTCTGGGTCTGAGGAAGGTAGCTGTACATTGTAAGATTATTTTCCACTTGCTTGTGTTTTCTTGGGGAAATTTATGTACAGGTTTTTTTGTTTTAATTTAAGATTCTGTGGTCTTCTTGTACATTGCCAGGGAAAAATGATGTTGTCTTCAGAAATCTTAAATGTAGCAATATGGGGAACGCATTTTATAATGAAATTTGCCTTGGGTAAAACATGATAAGATGATATTGAGCATCTGTGCACAAGACCAAGTCTTGGCAGATCTGTTCCCTTGCTGCATATGATACCCTTTGGTTGGTTGGTTTGTTGTCTCGTTTTTGTTTTGCTCTGTTTGTCTGTCTTATGAATAGTTAATTCCCAACAAATGGTCACACTGGGCAGTTCTGAAAAAAAATTTGTGTGTGTTCTGATTTTGGTACAGATATCTGTGTCTCTGTTGGTTTTGGAAGGTTTTGATTACAGCAGTCTATTTCCTGGATGGCTGCTTTCCAGGTGAAACCTCCATGCATTGTACTTCCTTGGGATTTTTGGTTTGTGATTGATTTTGGTTGATTCCCTCTCCTAACCCCTCCCCCATCTCTCTTTTGGAAGTGTGGGGGAAACAGTCATTGGAAGATGGGTGTGAGGAAAGGATTTTGAGTCAGTGGTTTATTCACTCTTTGCTTGCTGAGTATTGGCTCCATGGGATACATTGGCATGTGCTTGAGTACTTGGGCATAGTTTTCCATGGTGTTCTTCCACTCCCATTGTGAGCCTACGTTTCTAATGAGCTAGAATTTCTAAAAATATCCTGCAAGAAATGCCAAAAACCTAATGGGAATGCTTATTTTCTGTTACTCTCTACAAATTATGAAATGGTTTGAGGAAAAGAAATAGTTGTGTTTATAAATTTGCAGGATGGCGGTGATAGTTTACAGAGCTGCCTGCTGATCTCCTCTGTATGCCAGAGCTCCCAGAGGGAGCAGGACTGGAATATTGTGAGAGGCTAAACTCCACTTCTGGTGCAGCAATATCAGCTCTTTTCACATGGCAAGTTGCAGTGTGCTGACACGTGCTGTGTGGCAATTGCAGCCGTGCACAATGTAAAATGTGCTGCAGAAACTGGGAGTCTGATAAAATCAAAAAACCTGAAAGTCATCTCCCGTTATTCTTGATTGGCTTCCTCCCCCCTCCCCAGCAGAATATGTGCTTTCTGTTTGCTGGTTTTGTGTGTCTGCACTGACTGTTAAACCCTGACTCACATGCAAGTCTTGAGAAGAGCTGCCTGTTGTATCAAGACAGTTCAGCACATGGCCATGGCCTGCAAATGAGTCCAGCTCATCCTAAAATGATCGTTTTTCTGTTAAATCAGCTATTCAGCTGGCAAACACAATCCTGATGAACAGTAAAAGTTGCATTGCTGAGGCAACTCTTTCTTTAGGTTTATTTCTCAAGCCATAACCTGGAAATCTCATTTTTCCTCCTCACAAAATACTTCAGAAGAATTTCTTTTGGCAGATGTTATTCAGGGAATAGGATTTCTTCCTTCTCCTCCTCTTCCTCCTCCCATTCTGGATAGTTTCAAATTTTATTCAGCTTATTAAATGAACATCTCAATTCACTACCCTGGTAAAGCAGGTCACTTTCTAAAAGCACCCACCTAGCTATTCTTTCAATAGTGCTTGACTGTTGAAGTTTTAATTGAAGCAGAAGCCATAGCTAAAAAGCAGGCAAATCTTTTCTCCTCATTCCCTCATTGATTTCTGTTGAAGCAAACAGATGAGCTTATATATAAATATGTATATATGCTTTTTTTTTTAATGAAAAGTGCTGGAATTCGCTAAAAAAGGTTAGAATTGAAATGAGTAATCTTCGGTGCATAATGCAATTGTTAATTTTAGCTTCTTGCGTAGGAGCTGTTATGACTTGAACAGCCGGCTCTAGCCTTCATTAGAGAAGAAGCAGGCAGTTTTGAGACAGGTGGAGCTGGATCAAGCTGTGAAAGTGACTTGCTGGAAACTGGTCATTAGCGTTAGAAATCTGGTCCTGTCCATTTTACCCCTCCCTTGTGCCGTGGTCACTGCCGGTGTTATTTATTTCTCGTCTTTTCCAGGTTGACTATGGTGCGTCAAGCTCTGCGAAGGACCAGCATGGAGATTGGCACTCTGGACTGCTAATGGGGACATGGGACTCACGTTGCCGTTGATCATTTGTGTGGACTTAACCAGCAAAGACCAACAGAAGACTCTGGAAAGGCAGTTGGAATTATAGCAGTTTTTCAGGTAAACGGCTTCTTTGGTGCAGCTGATTCCAGTGTAATTGTTTTTGTGAGCACTGTGTAAAGGGTGTGGATGAGCTGCAGGTTCATCTGCCCATGAGGAGCTTGTGCATGCATGTGCATTTCTTGATGAGAATCCTTATCAAATTAAGGGTTATTTAACAGACCAGTTAAAGGTCTCGCCACTCATGTTTAGAATTTTCATCAAAGCAGTTCAAGTTTCAGTTGTAACTGCGGAATAGCCAAAATCATTGGCCTTCTTGGGGAGAGCGGTGGGAGACAGGAAAATCACAAATTAGCTCACAGAAAGGCAAATCAAACATCAGGTTAGTTTCATATTCCATTCAATTTGTTTATGAACGTTATAGCTTGATTTCTTGTGAAGTTCACAGTCCTTCTCAAACTGGAAGATTATACAGAAAATTGTATTTGCTTACAATGTGAAAACAAAAGCAAAAAGTGAGAGAAGTAAGTGCTTATAACTCAGTATGGTTTAGATTTTTTCACTTAAAGCATGGCTTAAAAAAAATAAAGGTAAGTTATACTGGTTCTGTTGAATGTTTAATTTCAAACTTTAAAAAGAAAGATGGCAAAGTGTGATTTTGCTTCATAGCTGCCGTTTCACTGTTGAGAAGTGGCAATATGTTGCAAAAGACCCTTCCTGAAATAACTTCACATTTCAAATACAGTTGTTTTTCTTGAAGATGCTTCCTAAGACAAGTGGATGGGGAAAGAAAAGTTAAATTATTCATGAGTCTTCTTTGACAATTGATCAGTGGGGGAGTGTTCAGGAGGGAGCTGGGGGCAGAGAAAGAGAGAGAAAATAATAGGCTTTAACTCTGAAAAGCCTTTAAACTTCTGTACAACAACCCTATTGTAAGCTGAGAGTAAATGCAGTTCTGTTGAGATTTCTTCATTAGAAGTACCTGCCAAGGGCTTTCTGTACAATTTTCCTAGTACTGAAGAGTGCATAGGTTTTGGGAAGAGGCTCAAGGTTTTAATAATGGAGCTGTTGGTTTGATCCCTGAAAATGTTGACCCTGAGAGCTTCATTGTCAAATTTAGAGTTCATACTTATCTTGAATTATTACCTCTTAAAAAAAAGATAAATATATATTTATAGTGGTAGTGAGCACCATGGCTTCTGCTATGCATAAAACCCATGGCTGAATACTAAAACCAGTGTTGTTGCCCATGCTTGGTTTTTATTTCTGTTTGCTTGGCTAAAGAAAATATTAAAAAAATGTAAGAGGAGAGGAGCATCGAGATGCCAGAGACCTAGAATGGATCCTTTTTGCCTGGTACCATTGAGCTTTGTAGTAGAGAATCCTTCACTGTCCCTGCCTGAACCTTGGAAGTCCTGGGGCTGGGCTGGGGAGTCACAGAACATTGCCTTAAATTTGCTCTCCACAAAGACTGTTCATATCTGCTTGCTTAACCTGACACAATTCTGTTAACCAGTGTTGTTGATTCAGTGCATCTCTTCAGCTGGGACGTACATAGTTTTCCACTTCTGAGCTGCACATTTTGGTTTGTTTATCAAAGGAACTGAAATTAGGACTTAAAAGAAAAAAATAAATTTCACCCCAAATTTTTTTGTGTGTGTGTGTTTGTGTTGTGGTATCTTGACCTTTCAGGTCACCAAATCTTGTTATTTTAATTTCTGTCTGGAAGAATGTCTGAGCAAGGTAAATTGAACCAAGAGACAGCAGAAGAAGCTGCAAAAGAGCAGGAGACTGCCATCTCTGAAGCCAACCCGGACAACTGTGTTCTCAATAAATCTGAAAGTTCAGAAATAGAGGAGGAGAAGCTCAGTGATTCCAAGACAGAGCTGCAGGTAAGACAGGAATAGTGAATGGGCGTGTTAAATATCAATGTGTTACCATTGCTTTTCCATTTCTGTGAATTCTTTCATTGCCCACACTTCCCCTATTTTTCTTATGATTTTGAGACTATTTCTATTTTTTCCTTTTTAAATTTTTAATTTATTAATTTATTTTGTGTTCTTTTATTTCACTATAAAATAAATGCTGTTATTTATTATACCTTTCAAGCTCTTTAGGCTGCTGTCCATGCTATTACTTTTTCTGAGAAGTTAATTTCTAGACATCTGTTTTAAAGCTTGGTGAGACATTTGACTGTTTTCCCTCTTTGGGGATTTAGAAAACTACCTTGATCTCATGAATTTACAGGTAATACTAATGAATAATTACTTAATGTGTGGTTTGGTTTGTAGGTGTTACTGCCAACAAAAAGTTGTAATGCAAAGCCTAAGAAGGTAATTTGATAAGAAGACTTTATCGGATGAGGGGTTTTTAATCCTTTTTGCTCAATCGAATAAAAAAATAAAGGGGGAGACCACAATTTAAGAGGAATTTGGAGAGGGGGAGCATTAACTTAAGTATACCTTTTCTTACATTTTTATTATATGCAAAATTACAGAACACAGTGTAGTGTTTTCTCTTGTTTAGTGTTTTACCTGTTTGTAAAACGAATGAAAATGAACAGAGATGATTCTTGGTTTTCCCTGCTTTCTAAACTGGGTTTGGGGAAGTTGCTTTTGCAGTCAGCAACTGATTTAAAACATCAGATAGAAGTGATTTAGTCTGTTTATTGGTAATGTTTTCATCATGCCCACTGTCCACTGAAGTGATAATTGCTTCTCTTTTTTTGCTATACCCAGAAACGAGGAGCAAATCAGAAAAAGAGATCCAAGGTAAGGGTCCATCTCTGTTTGGAGTTGCATGCCACAGTGGGATGAAGAATTTCAGTTAAATGTCTTTCTACAATCAAAATTGTAGAAAGCTCTGGTTGAGCTTTTTGTTAGTGTTGCAGGTTTTTTCTTGCCCCCTACTTATATCCTTTTACACAAAGGCAGAGAACTGCCTCCAGATATAATGTGTCAAGCTTCCCTTTATCCATCATAATTTTATGCCGCTGGGCTTGCTGTGTCCTTGTGTTAGACAGCATGTGTGCTTCTATGCACCACTGGAAAAGGAAAACGTTCACCCCTTTTGCTTTAGTAATTAATGTTTCTGTTGGAATTTTATTTTAATGGAATAATCTTGACTTAAAGAAACAGAGATTGACTAGCTCCCTAAGGGGGGAATGGGTGGGGGCAGGTGTGAAAAGGAGCTTCTAGAAAAAATAAAACCCTAAAAACATTCTTTTAGTTTTTCAAGTGCAGATCTGTAATACACGCATATTTTATTGTCCATATTTCTTGGATATATAGTACTTGAAGAAGGGTAGGGACTCCCAGAACAAACAAAAAAACCCCAAACCAAATGACAAAAGGAACCCTTGAGTTTATGTTAAATGGCTTTCAGTATTGGACTATGTGTTCTTTGCTGTTACAATTTTTGGTGGTAGTGAGTGAACTGTAGCTGAAATGATAAAGGCAAAAAGAAGCCCACCACCTTCCCTGTGTGGCAAATGTCTTGCTGCTTAGAATTCTTTTTTATCCATGTTGTATCCAGGCATATCCATTTTTTTAGACTGGGTGGGTAATAGTTATCTGGGAACAGCTGATATGACTTGGGGTCAGTAGTAGTGTTTTCTGTTTTGTTCTCTCTCTCTCTCTCATTCAGTCAGGAGCTAAGGGAAAACTCGTGCGGAGTCTTGCTGTGTGTGAAGAGTCAACCCCTCGCCCGGGAGCAGAAAATCTTCATGACAACCAGGTACCCTTGCAATCATTGCTGTTAGCTGCATGGTTGACCTCCATCTCCAGTTGCATGATTGTGTTACCTAATTGGGCATTTAACAGTGTCTTTCTTGGGGGAAAAAATTACATCCAACAATGAACGTGTTTTTTATGGTTCTTATCGGTTTAGCGTGAACTTTAATTTGAAATACTAGTTTTATACTATATCACAGGGTGTTGTTTGCTTTTTTTTCCAGACCCCCTGAAAATTTCAGCAAATGGAAAAGAATTCAAAAGAATTCAGATTTTAAAATTTAAATAAATAGTAACAATCAAAAAGAATATTAATATGTTCTTTTCTCTAAGGCTATCTCTTTCGAGGCTGCACCAAATACAGTTTTGAATATGCTCTGATTTGTGGTTCCTCTAAGACTTCAGTTCATATTAGTGTCCCCCTTCACATAAAATTCAAAGATCCTTCATTCTCTAAAATACCTTGGTAGAGCCAAGGATGCCTCCTACTGAGTGGCATTCATTTTTTAAACTCTTGGTGTAAATTAAACTATATCAAAAAGCGTGTATTTGAGTTTATCTGTACGGGTGGTGTTGTATTCCCAGCAGCTGGTAGAGTTCTGTCCTCTGCACTCCTCACCTCAGACAATAATACTGATGACAATCTTTGCAGTCTAACTCCAGAATGTACACCAAAAAGCAAAAGTTAAGCCTCAATTACTCCTCTTTGCTTGCCTAGTAAGAGCTAGGCTTAAAAAAACCCAGCTAACTAAAACCCAAAATATGACGAACACTGCCTATAATTTATGAGATGTTTATGTGCAACTGAAATCAGCCATCGAGAGAGCTTGAGTAAGTGGCTTCTTGTGAGCTTAGCACAAAAATAAAAATGACATTTAAGTGTACTTTCTCACTGTTTCCTCTATTGACTTGAAATGAAACAAATCTGTCTCTCTTCTTAGCTCATGAGTAAGGAGAGGTTTTTCTATTTTTTTAATTTTATTGAAAGACCAAAAACCAAGTTGTTTAGCAGCAGGACATTTGCAGGTTCTTCTGCTCTACAATGATGCTTATGCAGTAGATGGGCAGGTTATTTTATCAGTTGTTCTGTTGTAGGTAGACGCTTTTTGCTTGACTTGCATTACTCAAAATGCGTGGCTTTTGTTCCAATTTTGTTTGTATTTTCTATTGTTTAATGGAGAATGAGAAGGAGAACAGTATAAAGAGATTGTATTAAGCATTGCTGGTAGTTTACAATGTACTGCACAGGACCTGTACTAAACTAGAGAGAGACTGGCAGGTGTTGAGGCTAAATCCCTATCCTTACACCAGGCAGAGGGGGGGTTCCTGTTTCTCACAGCCTTTGGTCTTACCTGACTCACCAGCCTCAGCAAGGATTTCTTTGACCATCTTAAAATATTTATGAGAGATGAAATGTCTCCCTTGACCCCATCGTGTTTGCTAAGGAAGCAATTGGCTTGATGTCATTAATTTGATAGGAATTACCATTTTGCTGACCTTTTACTTATGAATGTGGCTCAACTTTGCTATGGAAAGCTGGACCTGCAGCTCCTCCCCGGGCTGGCTGAAGGATACAGGAAGTTTTGTGCCAACCAAATTGTTTTGCTTTCACTTTACAGGAGAAGTAGCTTATTTTTGGTTTGGATTTTTTAAAATTAATATTTATTTTATCTTAATGGTTTATAAACCACAGGGAATTAATTATCAGAGAATGTACGGTACCTTGCCAGAACCACTGAGTATGGATTGTACTGCAGACTTGATGTTTGTACTTATATTTGAATACTTGCCTTCATTTTCCTGTATAGGGAAAAAACTTGTTTACCTGTATTACTTGATCTTGAGTGCTTATCCAATGGTTCACTATGTCCTTACTTAAAAGAAATGTTGCCTTTAATGTTATACTATAGACCAAGAAGTGTATTATTATTGCAATTTGAAAATCTATTTTGTTGTTCACTATACTTGTATCAATGTATTTATTAACATTGTATTTTATTATTGAGAAAAATCAATAAAAATCTGAGAAAATACACAGTAGCTTGCTTTCACGACTCTACAGCCCTTTTGTGTGTTTTTTCTAGTGCAGATAAATCAGTATTATGTTACATGTAAAATAGTATTTACTGTATGTTCATATATGTGCTTTTCTGTAAAGTCTGTCATTTTCATCAGTGCATTTTGAAGAACCACTGTGAAGTTTAGGATTAATATCCTGGGAACAACGTGGCCAGTTACATTTTTCTCCTGTTGAAAAGATAGCACCACAGTCACTCTGCTCTGGGCAGGGCAGGGAATCAAGTTTATCCTTTGGGGTTATTTGGAAATAGTTGATCCAAAGTTTGTTTGAATGAGAAATCAAACTGCCATTTGAAGTGAAAGAAAGCAGGCACAGCATTAGTTCTCTGAGCACAACTGAGCAATTGAGAAAACATTTCTCAATATATGCTTATCTCAAATGACCAGGAATTCCCACTCTGCCTCTGTAGGCTCAGGTTTTGTGTAAGACTGTCAGCCATGACTAAACAGAAGTAGGGATGAAGGGTGGTAGGTCAGGTTAAATTTTGGGCCCAGGTCTTTGTTGCTCTTTTACAATGCTTTTCATCTCAAGTCTTTTGTGCCACATTCAAATTTCACAAATAGTCAGTAATGATTAAACTGAGAAGTTACCAATTTCTGTCTTACTGTGGCATGTTTATGCTCATGCCTTGTTTCGTTAGGATCTTGTCTTGTCTTGTGATGGCTGATTCGTAGTTCTTTAAAGAATTCAGAAATGTAAAATTTGTAATAATTACTGGAAACATCTTTTAAATTCATAATGGTTCCTTAAAAGCACCCCCCTTACTTTAAAGTTTTCTATTGATCTTTTGGTATGCTAGTATTCTTAGAAAAATAGTGAAGGAAGGGAATTCACTAGCATTCAAGAAAATCTGAAAATCTCAAGTATTGGTGAATTAGGTTTTCATTAACATGATTTGAAAAAAATTATCAAGCACGCGTGATTTTCTTCTATTAAAGAAAACTCTTTTACCAGGGAGTTTTATGACAGCTTTCTTCAAATTTGCTTTTTTACACTACTTAAAGCATATAGTTTTCTGGGGTGGCTTTTTTTCTTAAAAATAATAAAATACAGAAGTATGCTTCCTTCAATTTTGTCCAACCAGAGTAGGATTTCTTGAAATACATAAATTATGCCATGGTAACTTAAAAAGAAAACAATTTGGATTTTGTTGAAACAAAACCAGTATAAAGTAATGTTGTGAGCAGGGAATGCAAGTTCTTTAAAGAAATTAGAAAATGCAAACCAGCTTGAATTCTCAAACTGCTTAAAAAATAACTTTTTAAAGCTGAAGTATGTTTCAAAGGAACTCATAGTCTCTGAAATACTGGACTTGTGATGCTTTAGAGAAGTTCACTTACTAAAATGTCCTTGAAAAATCACAGGGCACATTTCCCCCCTTTTGCAGAAGACACATCTGCATATGTATTTAAATATGAATTACCTGGTAAGTTAGCAAGCCCTCTTGTATACAATGGAGTATGGAATTTGGTGGCACTCTTTTACTATTAGAGCCAAAAAACTCCATCTACCTGATACTGCACTTATGTGTACAAAACAATTCATATCAATCTGCAGACTTTCTAGTGAAAGGAAAAAAGTTTTCTTTTTCAGATATCTAGCCATTGATCATCACAGAACATATGCAGTATTAAATGATATAATTAAGAAAGGCCATATGAAATGAAAAGCCATAAGGGAGAGCTACTGAAGTTCAGAATAATATAGTCCCCCTTAATAGAAGTAGCCTAAATTTTATAATATTCAAAATATTAGAGAAGTAGTGCCTACTTACCACTAGAATTTGGCCTCTAAGATATCATCATTCACCTGGCTAAAAAGTGCCATGTTTCAAATAGGAAAGAAATGTATCTGGCTTCAACTTTTCTAGCTACACATAGTTTAATGCTGATATCTGCAGGTTGGAAGCCATGGGAAGCATACTGGATCTTGCCCATAATTTATCTATCTTTTTTCCCCAACAGGAATCAATCCAACTGCAGCTTTCAAGTTTTCCTAGCTTTCAAGAAGAAGATAAATCTAGTAAAGATGACTCCGAGAAAGAAAAAGAGAAGGATAAAAATAAAGATAAAAACAGTGAAAAAAGCAAGATCAGAATGTTATCAAAAGGTGAACTTAAAAAATATTTGAATTATTCTAATTACCACTGCAGAAAAGATTGTACATTTTTGTATGGATGTATTTCTTTATTTGTGTGTATGTACACAGTAAAAGTGTTTTCACACACTGAGAAAATTCAGAACCTAAAGTGTATATGTGTAAGAATGTTTTTCAAACAAATATCAGGTTGGATTTTATTTATTTTCTAATGTAAAATCAATCTTTTGAATGCTTAACTGTGTTGGTATGAACACTTAAGTATATAAATATATCTGTGATTGCATGATAAGTGTATATAGTGCATAAGACATTAATACTCTTTTATCTAGAATAATGATAATATATTGGCATGTAACTTGTGCAGTGTAGGCAGTAGAGGGTAATCCTCTTCATTATTGTTTGTCTCTCCTGGAGAATTTATCTTAAATGGTGCAAGGAAATTCATCCATGACATTTAACCCGCATTGCCATCTTCTATTATCACCTACCTAGACTTCTTCAGGAAAGACATTTTAGCTAAATTTGGCATTGCTTTTTAAAATCCTTTTATTACTCCATGGTATAAAGTTGCATTGTAATCTCCCAAAAATAATCATTGCCTACCTGGGTGTGGATCTGCAGCCGGTGTGAATTGTCATTTGGCTTCAATGGAGTTCTCACAGTTCACGCCAACTTGAGGATGTGTGTGTACATTTGAGTCAGGAGATAATGCTGAAAAATTAATTCTGGCTACTGTCACGCATCCCTATTACCTGCCTACTCCCAGGTGTCATTGGATTTCAGGCTTTTAATGCAAATAGAGTTCCCACTGGCATGATTCCTCATTTGCTGAGTGTACAGCATTTATTAAGTGACGCAAAGAGACATTGATGAATAAAACTTTTCTTTCCTCATTTTAAAATGTTTTTTTTAGTTGTTTAAAGGAAGAACTTGGCAGGATCTTAAATGGCATTGAAGGTTTTCTGTGTTATTAAATGACCAGCACTTTCTGGTCATTGATGCAATTGGTGCCGTGTTCTCCTTGGAGTTGTACAGAGGAACAGTGAATATCCGCCTGGTGCTTGAGAATGTATATCTTTCTTGGATAAACTCCAAATTGCTTTTGTTTCAGAGCATATTCTTTCAGATTGTTTCTGGAAAATGGATTTTGATTTATAGCATAGTTAATTGGAACTGTTGAAATGAAATAAATGAGTGGAGGTTGTTTGTTTTTATTTTTCAGATTGCAGTCAAGAGTATACAGACTCAACAGGCATAGATTTGCATGAGTTTCTCATTAACACATTAAAGAATAACCCCAGGTAGGTATTTCATGCATTAGAGCTGACATTCCTGAAACTGTAGCTGGCAGTCTTTGACTTCTCATAGCTATACACTGTGTTTTATTTGTTCTGGAGATGGTTTTGAGGGAAAATGTAAAGGAGGTAGGCTGTTAACTGAGAGCAATGGTATAAAAAGTCATCACCTATTGCTTAATTTCACTTTCAGTAACATCTGGTCTTTCTCCTTACCTTCTTTTATACGGCTCTAAGTGGTGATTGCAATAATACATTATAACTATTGCGGTTGGAGATTTGTATATGAATGTAAAGTAGCTTTCTTCTAGCAATGCTGCACACAATTAAAATCCTGTGCTCGGTGCCAAATTTTGCTCTCAGTATTCCCATAGTTTTCATTTGGAGCTACAAGCCCATCTCATTGTTAAATTCGCCTCTAAACATCCAAGGAAAGATTTGTAACATTGTTATACATTGTGATTTTCAATGTTCATTTCAGCTGGATGTGTTAAATAGGTGCCATGTAATTCTGCAATTATTCCCAGGAGAACTGGGAATAACTGGGTACCTAACAGCTTGCATAACTCCTTGCACAGATGATGGAAGGCCCTTCAATAGCTTTATCTGTGCAAAATGAGAAAGTTCAAAAGAACTAAGGAATGATGGAACTCTCTCCAGCATAGAAATGTGTGGAAATATGCTGGGGACGTTTTGAATGTTTTTTGACAAGGGAGGGGAGGGAAAAGGAACATCTGAGACCTTCCAGTGAAAACCAGAGCATTTTGCCTGAGAAATACTGTGGCATTGCCTCCTGGGAATCGGAGCTCAAACGTGATGTTCTTCATTGTGCTCTCTAACTAGATTGGATGTGTCCAGCTTTTTTGCAGCAAATCAATGCCTTCTGGAATTCCAGTATGTCTCAGGAAAAATGTTTAAAATTTCTGTTGTTAGCAGCTCTTCTTGTAAAAGATTGGGCTTAGGTGGAAATCTCATTTTCTATCAAAAAAGGTTGAAAAAAGACCAAAGCTATCCATAGCAGTGAGAGTCTTTCTGTGCAATGCATTGATTGCAGCCTGTTGTGGCTGAAAGCACTCTCAAACCATAGCTGAGCTCATAGAGGAGTGAAATCTGTATGTCAGTGAATGTGCAGAAAAGCAGGCTTTAGTCGTTTGCAGATGATCCAGGGTAAAAAAAAAAGCAGGTTTGATTTATAATCAAGATGACTGATAACACTTGCAAAATAGCCTTGCTAACACCGTTATATGAATATTTTCCTCCGAAATGTCTGCTCGTAGTTGATGGTGCAAATCCTTGCGTTTCTTTTTGACAGGGACAGAATGATCCTCTTGAAAATGGAACAGGAAATTATTGATTTTATTAGTGACAACAAGTAAGTTGAGTTCCACGCTTGGTTTGTTGAGTCCCGTGCGCGTGCCGCAGCGTGGGTTGTGCGAGGGACACGCTCGTGTGGACCGCAGTGCTCCTGAGGGCTGTGGCTGGCACGCTGCAGGAGCAGGCTTCTGTTTCCTGCCACGTGGTGGAACTGCTTGAAATAAAGTAGATGTAAATGAAAACCTTTTGCTTTTCATTGTGTTGTAATTGCACCGGCTCTGCTCATTTAGATCCAAAAATGTAATTAAAGCGTTGAGTGTGGAGGATAATCAAATATGTTATCTCATGGCTTTTCCTTTGTGCTGTGTTATTCTAATGCATTGGAAAATAAAACTGAGCTTAGGTGGAGGGATTCTTGCTACTGTGTTGTCTTTATAATAAAATATTCCTGCAGCTTTAAAATTAGAGAGTCAGAATAGCAGCAGAGTCAGAATAGCAGCAGAGGAAAAAATTATGCTGCCAGGAAATAACCATTTTGTCAGTAATAGAGGGAAAAAAGGGGTGTTTACCAAACTAGATCTTTCCAGAATTGCCCTGCATCTGACCTTTGGGAGAAAGGCAGAAAGTGTTGCCAGTGTCTCAGCAAATCTGTAGGATTGGTTGTGCAGGGAGCATGAGTGTGTGTGGGGGATTGGGGGATGAGTTCCTCCCAGCACTCAGAACTCTGACTAGGCACCATGAAGCGTGAGCTTTGTTTGTCCCAGGGTTGCACATGGAAATGTACTTATTAGAAATTCTAGGATTAATTCCTTTTTTTTTTTTTCTTTCAGCCTTTCTGTAGCAAACATTTATATGTAAATGCATCACAGAGAAGTTTTCAGTGAGATTTTTGTTCACTGAATTGTCAAATGTATTGCTGTTTTCATTTATTTATGGCTTAGAGGGAAATCTAATTATCAATGCTATTAATTTCTTTTGTTTATAGTAATCACTATAAAAAGTTCCCTCAGATGTCGTCCTATCAGAGGATGCTAGTGCACAGAGTGGCAGCTTACTTTGGAATGGATCACAATGTGGATCAGACTGGAAAATCTGTGATTATCAACAAGACCAGCAATACAAGAATGTAAGTAACAATGCTGTTGTGTTTTTCTTTGTTCCCTTTCTCAAGACAGGAGCTGGTTTGTACCATGACTATGTGGTGTAATTTATATATATATATAAATTTTTGTTTGTTTTTGTGGCAGCAGTGAGTGCTGTTTATTGTTTTCTAGATTGGGAAGGGAGGACAGGGTTCTCATGGTGAGGTTATCTAAGGCGATAAAGTTACATGAGGAGAAATCAACCTAACTGGTTTCTTGCAAGAAAGCAAGGTATCTTGGAATGTCACTTTTCCTGATTTCTTAGTGCCATCACTTTGCTACAGAAGTGAGCTCTTTGCTTTGGAAGTCACCACCTGATGCCACACAGATACATCACAAATAGCCCAAATGTATTTGGAAGATTGCCTCTTTCCTTGTTCTGGCTCTGCCTGCTTCAAGAGTCATTTTCTGCCCAGCCTGATTATTTAGGATTTGGTTTCCCTCCACTGCCTGGTGGAGGTAAATGGTGATTCCTTCCCTTTTCTTCTCCTCCCATCTTGATTCCACTTTATTTTCCCTTCAAATCTCACTGTTTGACTACAGTGTTTCTGTGAAATACAAATTCCTTCTGATGGTTGAAATGCATTGCAGAATTCCTGGCAGGTTAAACCTGTTCTGATGTAAGTTCTGTGCTTCTCCATGGACTGGTTAAAGCTCTGTAAGGCAAAACTGTATCAAGCTAACCAAAACTCGATATGAGCTGCAGTGATGGATCCATGCCTAATCACCATCACTTATCCTGCCAAGTGCCACGTGTGTTAAACATAGCCTTCCTGTCCCTCTCTACCTATGAGCTACATAATGAAGAGGAAGTAATTACAGCTGGGTAATGAAGTTTTGGTATCTGGTATTGGAACAGGAAAGCCCCATTTGAAAATTGTGTACTTCCTGTATTCAATTAGTAGGAGAAATCTAAACATTTGTTTTATTTATATATCCAGTAGCTAGGTGATTTATTTATATCCAGTTGCAGAAAGCATTTTCTAATGTTGTTAGCTTCTCCTGTAGAAGGGTGGAAGGACTTGGGAATGGTGCTGTGCAGGGCTGGGAGTTGGATTCAGTGATCCTCATGAGTCCTTTCCAACTCAGCTTATTCTGATTCTGTCACTACCAAATTCTGCAAGATCAATATACATTGGTATTTGCTATTTCACTGAAACCTGAAAGTCTTCTATCTGAAATTTAAGATAATGGGCAGTTTATTTTAGATCCTTTTCCTGGGCTGTCCCTGAGATACTTGGATATCTGTGAAACAGCATTTGGGCATTAATATTTTTAAAGGTTTGAGTAGGGCATGCACTCACAGTTTGATTTTCAGAAATCAAGAGAATTAGAGTAGCTCAATAAAACACCCAGGCTGCAAAGGCTTAGCCTCAGGGTCTGATAATACCTGCCCCCTACAAGGGCTGTTTTTGGTTTTGAGTAAGAAAAAGCTTGGTATGCAGCAATCTGGTGTTCAGTTTTGAGCTGAAAACGAGTCCCCTCTTAAACAGAACACGATCAATCATATTTGAGTGCTCTTTAGGCATTCCTCTCTCTTTTACAGTCCTCCCTTTTCCCTTCACATCCTTGTCACTGGTGTAGTGCACCAACTGCTACAGATCTTTCCTTGCAGCATTGCCTTCTCCTGGTTGACTTGGTAATGGAATAACACTAACACATTAATATCTGTAAATGCCTTGCTCTGTTGTGTGGCTTTCATCTCACAGACAGGTAGCACTGGAAGCACTGTTGGAAATGCTTCTGGAGAGGACACTGAAGCCTTCTTCAACAGTCAGGGCTTTATCTGAGTGCTCTGGTGAAGCTGTGGCTTCATGCATGGTGGGAGAGAGCAAGCAAGGCCATTTGCTAGGTACGAACTGCCCTTCTTGCAAGCTCAGCAGGCAGGATCTTGTAGGGATATAACAGATCAAATGGCCTTTTCAGCTGTGCTCTTGCAGACTGGAGGTGAGGCCGTTGAAGATTGGTGCTGGCACCATTCCTGTCTAGATATTCCAGAAATAAACATAGGGGTTTGCCCCTCTGTTGACTGTAACTACAGCTGTTTTGCAAGCACCACACAAGCCACAAGCTGCTGCTTTCTTCCCTCTTCAGTAATTTGGTGGTAGGTAACTGGATTATGTGAAGCCTATATTGCCTTGTGCTTCTTCCAGTGTGTTATTTACATTATTTTGATATTACCATAAAATAAAGCTTTTGTGAAGTGGCTGTTTCTTTTCATAACTAGAGGAGATGGCATTTTTTTTAAAACGTCCTTGGCTCTGACAGAAAATAGTTTGTTATATTATCTGCCATGAATAAGGGCTGATGAGATTTTATTATCCTCAGCAAATATTGTGTAAGTTCCACATCTGAAAGCGTCTAATGTGATTTCATATGTTCTGCATTTCACTGCTCTCAGAGGAGACAGTTTTGTGCAGTTTCAAATCAACACCAAATACTGGGAATGTGTTGACTCTATTAATTACTGCTTGGACAGTATCCAGAATACCAGAGAATCTGAAGAGCGTCTGAAACGCTGTTCAACGTGGTTATGTTGTGCTGTAAGCCTGAGCCTTGATGGCTTCATGTGAATTTATGGAGAGGCCCCACAGACAGATGCTCTGAAGATTTACATTTGGGCAATAAATTATCTCTTTATGGCATGTTGTTACCAAACTACTTTAGCTACTGCTGTGTAGAGAGAAGAATATTCTTGCATACTCAGGAATTCATAAATTCTGCACTGGCTGTGACTTCTCTGCCTGTTTGAGAGGAGCGTATGACTCTGCAGTGTCGCCCTGTGGGCTTGAATAAGCACCTTGTGTTTATTTCTTTGGCTGAGTGAGAGTTCATGTCACATCTCTGCTCCCACTTGCAGGCGATGAGTTCTTCCCTGGTTGCAGGTGATGAGTTCTTCCCTGGCCCCTGGCAGTGAGGTGCAATATTTCTGCTCAGCAGAGACCTCCCATGCTCGCTGCCTGCAGGTGCTTGGAGGTGCAAGTGCCAAAAGAGTTAATGGTTTTGAGATGAAAGAGCTGGTTGGAAAACTCTGGTATCAGTGTTCCTTATGGGTGCCTTGGAAAGGCGTAGTGTGTGTCAGTCAGGGGATGAGCATATGAATGAAGCAGATCAGGGCATTTCCTGGCTTTCATCAACTGGCTGTCCTAGGGCAATGTGCATCCACTTTTATGTACCTATGCCTGTAAAGTACCTACTTTACAGAGGTTTGGAACATGAGAAAGTGTTTATTGAAGAAGTCATAGCTGGAGGGAGAGCTGCGACTTCTCCTGTTCATCCGTGCTGCTTTACAAAGAGGGGGAAAAAAAAGATGGTAAAAATTCATTAGGATCTGAATCTCTGGGAGTGCAATCCTGCAGCTTTCATGAACTCTCGGTGAAGTCTCTCTTAAAAATGCAGTCAGACAATAATGGCAATTTTTCAGGCTGAAGAGTATTTATAATGAAGAGCTTACTCTAAGAATCTAAGATATCTTTTTTTTTTTCTTTAATTTTATTGGAATGTGAATGAAGCCTGCTGTTTTCAGTGCTTTTTTTTTAAGAAATGAAATGTTAAAAGACAATGAGGACCTCAACCACCTAAGTGTTTATTGACCTTAATAAAGTTAAGTCTCTGTATTCCAGCTTTCATTAGAGAATAGTGGATTTTCAAAACCAATTTTCCTTTCATATGAAGTGCTTACAAAGTCCTGCCTAACTAAATCAACCAATTTTTGAAATCTTATTCTCAGCAGTATATATGAGAAAAATTGATTAGAAAATCAAGGAGGATTTTGTTGTTATATTGTTTCCATAGTCAAAGAACTCAAATACTACTTAAAATGGGAAGTCTGCCTTGCTCAGTATGAAACTGCTCTTGTGTCACCGTTCTAATGTATATTTGTCTATCATCTGTGTCTGCCTGTCATCTATCTAAAGATACACAGAAATGTATGGGGAACTTAAGAAAGTGAAATTTGATATAAAGAGAAGTTTGGAATTGAGGCAATATGTTGGGGCATCCCCTTTTTGGGGGCAAAAAATGTGTACGTGCCACCTTCTGTTCTGCGTATTCCTCGTAATTCCTATCAAACAACTGGAAGTACTTCGAGGTTTTTTGCAGACCCATTCATATTGTGAACTGTATTAGTTCAATCAGATTCATTGATTGGGTTATCTGTAGCTAGGTGGAGAAATGTAGGGGAAACATGTTTGGTGTGCTTGGTAAATTGAAAGGGTTTTCATTTGGTTGAGATCATCAGCCATGTGACAAGCATGTCTGTACCACAGCCCACACATGCATTCATGTACTTGTTTTATAGACATGTGAGTGGCAGGGCCCATCAGAATCGAGAAGGTGGGATGCTTATGATATATAATGCTGTGTTTAGACATTTTCATATATTCTGAGGGTGTTTATAGCTATTATGAACTTCATACCGATGCTCACATCCTCAGTTCTGACTATTTTGTTTTTCAGGAGTATTGTGAGTTATAATCCTTGTGATGCATGGGTTTTTTCCTACTCTGTTAATACTATGCTGGCTCAGTTGGGCTGTGTTTTGTTGCCTTTGAGATGCTTCAAAAACTTTAAGAAATATTAAGCTGTTTTGTGCATTACAGGGGTTCCTTTTAATCTAGAAATGAACTATATCAGCAAAAGGAGACTTAATGTTCAAGTTGTACTTTGAATAACCTGCAAGGCTTTTGTAATTAGGCATACAATCTATGTTATTCTTCCTCCTCTGTGTAAGAGTGGTTTGAATCAAAAGCAAAAAAGAAAAGTTCTTGTTTGGTTTGTATTGTGTATTCACTGAGTGATTTTGCTGTAGATAACATCTATATTAGTAGAGGTGCACTGTAACAATTTCACTATCTTCAGAGTCTGAACTTTTTTACAGGATCCTACAGGCATGTCAGTAAAATGGCATTCACTAAACATGGCAATTTCAATGCAGAATTGATTCTAGAATTTCTTTTACACAAGGCTGAAGTGCCAAGAAGGCTTTCTTGAGATACCAAGTGTTAGAGCCTTTGGAGCATGCAGAAAAGTACGCCTTTCCCCTTGACTGAGTAAGGTATTCAATGTAAATGACTTTAATTTCTTTCTAAGCTATTGTTCGGATGGGACATTTTAGCAATATGGGAGTAGTGACAAATATATACCTGAAAGTGAATACCTTTTTTGTGAAATCTCAGTCAAAGCAGTTTGATGTTTGCCAGAGCATTTGAATAACAGTTTTGTTACCTTCCCTATTGTAAACCAGAATGGTTACCTTGCAAATGGTTTGCTTAAATTCCATCTGCATTTAAGCACCTTATGCTATTCTTAATTATCATATATGTACTGAGAGGAATGATCTCATGGGAGCAGAATTGCTTTTATGAGCCACATGATGCATGAAAGCATACACGAACACCCTTGTTTCTGGTTTCATTATTTTCATTGGAGTCTGGCATTGCATTGTTTTCTCTTAGAGGGGCTATGGAGTCAGAGGACCTTGTTTTCCTGTTGTACTTACCTCTTTTCCATCTTTGCTGCAGAAGAGTTACTCCTTGACTATTAAGAAATAAACAGAAACTGGAGATATCCAGATGTCCCCTCTGTATACAATTTCTGTTGCTCAGTCAGTATTACCATGTTCTCTGCTACAAATCTGTAGAGAAATAAAAGGGTGCACAGTAGATGTATGCAACTAAAACAAAGAAACTGTAGCTGAGAAATAACACTGTAATTGGCTGACACATTTTAGATTAAGATTAACTAATATGTAATGTGACTAATAATTCAATGAGAACATCAGTAAAAGAATAATGTATAATAAAACTTAATTTGCAGCTACACTGTAACATGTGTAGCATTTAAGTAACAGATCACATTCGTTTTCATAGATTTGAGGGTTTTTTATTATAAAAATTATCAGTTTACTTCAGTCAGAGATTCAATTATTAACATGATTAGGAAAAAAATGTTTATTTTGTTAATAATAGTTGAATTAGGAGACCTTTTTATTTTCAGCAAGCATTCTGTTATTTGAGTCATATTTCTCTTTTGCATGAAAGATACAGATGAAAAAACATAGATATGTAGAACACTTGAAGTTGAGTTGAATTTGACCCTTTAATACTGCCTTCATTCTTTCTTCAGTGTAAACTGTATATTGGACCCATAAGAATTTACTTATTCTCTAAATGAGATGTTAGGGTTAATGAACCAGTTCTAATAGCCCCCATATTAAATTTTCATCTAATGTAATTTATTAAAACTAAATTGTTTATAATGAAGGTGGACATGTGCTTTTTACAGCTGTTCTATGCTGTGATGAAACACTGGTCAAGTGTTAATCAGAAGATATCTATGTTATATCTTCTTCTATTTTTTTTCCTTTTAATCTTTTTAATCCACTCTACTTAATAGTATAAGTTTTATTAAACCTAGAAGGTTACTGTCACCTGCTTTGTGTGGGTAGATGGAAGGTTGCCCAGGAAGGGAGTGCTGTGGAATAGCAAGTAGGTAATTTGGTTGAAGGAAGCTCATTCTTGCATGAGTAATTAATCCTTATGCTCCTTCACGCTGTAGTAAGAAAGTGCTCATTAATCAAGATGCTGTTTGGTCACTTACACTTTCATATCACTGGGGAGAGATCTGGAAATCTGAGATGACCCCTGTGCTTTCCTCAGTGCTAACAGTGCATCCATAGTAGGTGAAGTAATGGTTTTATGTCTGAGCATTTCAGAAATAAGGCATTGAAATTTGAGCAAGTAAATTTTAGAGGTGGTTTAGATTTATTATATAATTGTCTTTTGCAATATTCTGTAGCCTGCCACATTTTTTAACACCGGAAATAGGACTCATAGAAATGTAAAAAGTATTACGAGTTTAGAGAAGTCTTTGTCCATTGTTTCAGCTTGCTGTTTCCAGGATAGCCTTGTGAGGCTGTCTCTGACAGTTTATTAGAAACAGGCCCTCTTCTTCAGGCCAATGATTGTTCAGAGTATGCCTTCTGATCCACGAGTCTTCCTGCTAGAGTTGGCAAAAATGTTCGTGGCATGAAGCAGAAGTCAGAAAAAGAATTTTGTTATGGTATTAATGTGTATTTGTGAGGCATTTCCAGAGGACTGATAGTTTCTTTGTTAGTCTGCTGGATTTTGGTGAACCATCTTCAAATATTCAGCAGTCTTCAAATCTTGATTTTGCTTCCTTTTTCTCTCTCTCTTACGTGTTAATTTTTGAACTTCTG
Source organism: Melospiza melodia melodia (assembly GCF_035770615.1). Taxonomy (NCBI): domain Eukaryota; kingdom Metazoa; phylum Chordata; class Aves; order Passeriformes; family Passerellidae; genus Melospiza; species Melospiza melodia. The sequence continues at coordinate 49,176,315 of NC_086194.1, read as the reverse complement.
AAATAGAAAAGTATAATTTTAAATAGATCACAGCAGTTATGCAACACTGTAATTTTCACCCACTTACAGAATATGCCACATCCTTAAAATCAGATATTAATGAATTCCATAATAAACTGTGCTACCACTTTTGAGCCTCTATTAGCTGGAAATAAATTGGCACTATGCAAGATGTTCAGTCTCAATAGACACCCTGAATATCAAGAATTAAATCCAACAGGGGAGAAAGCAGCAGAAGCCCGTCCCTCAGTAAAGAAATAATCTTAGTTTGATCACAGGAGGACAACAGAGCATTTTGAAGCTCCTAAAATGGTCTCTGCCTGAGAGAGGACGTTGTGCTTCTGCCCTGTCTGTCAGAAGAGCTGGTATTTCCATGTTCCCTTGGCCTGCAGGCTTTCTCCCATGTGTTCAAAGCCTGTGTCCTGGCCCAAGGATACTGGGCAAAATATTGAAGTTTGCACTCCAGCAGATGCTCAGGGAGCCAAGTACTGGTTTTGCATCCATATCTTAAACCAGGATGATTTTCTGGAAATAAGTTTTAGGAAAGCTTGTGAGGGTCATGAATTGTGCAGTGATGCCTCAACATTAGATTGTATCTTTGACATCCCTCAGAATCTGACCCCCTGTTTGTTCCACACACAACGTAATTTGGCATGAAAAAGATTTCTGTAGCATCTTGATGGATGGGCAAAGGTGACATAATAAAACCTCATAGGCACTGAAGGAAAAATGCTTCCATGATGCATTCCTGCCTCCTTTTTTCAGTCCTTCCAGACTTATTAGCAACCCCAATTAGAGGGGAAGAATGCCTGTGAAAATAACTTGTGATTTTCTACATCCCTGTTTAATAATTGCTGAACATGTTTAGAGGCCAGCTGCTGTTCTGAAAAAAATTATAAAGAATATATGGTCTTATTCTGGGAAAGTAGAGCATTTGGATTCTGTAGATTTCCCCCTTCGTTCCACAGAGAAGGCAGCACCTTGAAGAACCATCTTGTACAGGATTGATTTTTCTTTTATAGCTTTTTATGTGCTTTTACCATCATAACAGAAGTTCTTAGTGACTCATATGATAAAAGCAGCAATCTGTTAATGAGGCATTTACCTTCAAATGCTTGCAATGCCATCTTGAGTGGTTTTAAGTTGTGATAATATAACTGCAATGTACTTTAACAATTATCTCTATTTAAATTCCCATTCTAGCTTTTTGAAACCATGTTTTAGCATCCATCAGACCCTAAACACATGAAACGTATTTGAAGGGTGCAATTTCAGGCCCTCGTTCTTGAAAAATGTTGTTCTGATAGAATTTAATCCACTAATTTAAACTGATGGGCTGGAATTCTGCCTTTTTCACTAAGTTGGGTGATGAACCTTTTGACAGTGATTATATTTGCTTCCATGGTCTGTGAATTCTCTAACTCTCAGATTATGTTCCTGTGCCTCCATGATCAAAACAGGCATTTGTACTGCAGATAGAATAGGGTTTTGCCCCTCAGGGTGCAAAGCAAAGAGACAGTAATGCTTGCATAGTTTTACTATGGTGGTAATGCAGAACCCTAGGAGAGCCTTCAGCCTAAAACCAAAAAGAAACCACACAGCAGGCAGATATAGTAGATATTCACAAACTAGCACAGCAGGGAAGGTCACCATACTGTGTCACAGCATGCCTTCAAAATAGAGGCCAACGTGATGTTGGACTGAGCAATCCATTTAATTAAAGACAAGTGTAAATAACAGGAAAACACTGTTGAACCATCAGAGCACCTGCATAAGAGTGCCCCAAATCTTCACAACTTCTTTGAATCAGCTCTTGCTGCTCTGTGGCTTTCCTCATGGCATCCTTCTGTAAGATCCTTTTGGTCAGTTATTCATTTTGTTTGCCAGATGGTGATTCTGAGAGTACCCCAGGTGGTGTTTTTCCCACTCCTAGCCCCATTACCATACCTATTTTTTGGTTTTTGTTGCCATTCATTCAGGAGAGGAATATTAACCTGCTGCCCTATGTAATATGCATTAAATTAACATTGCATTGCAAATACAAAGTTCAATTTTTTTGGGCTCCTGCCCATCTTAGTGATCTCCCCTTTTGAACTTGCATTCCTGTGTGGAGTTCTTTCAGACAGCTGCCTGGCTATTACCTGTGAGGCTTTTGCAGATGACATACACTAAGTGCTTGCGAGACTTTTTAACTGCATCAGGCACTGTAATGGCAAACCCATCTTTTCCACACATGGTGAGGCTGCTGCTTCTTTTGAAAGGCATCTTGCAACAGCCTGTGTGCTGTGGGGCTGTCAGAAACATATGCCTCATAATAAAGATTTATATGCTGTATAGAAGTCAGCCCTGACAATACCAGACTGTTTGTGAGCTGTGCTGATGCAGTGACTAAGCCTTCAGAATTGTAACATTCAAAGCTCTTGCTTGTCTCTTTCCATTTGTCCTTTTGGTGTGGAGTCTGTGCTTCCTGACTCTTAGACAGTTATTTCAGAGCTAATTAACTTATTTTAAATGAGTGCAGGCTTTTTTCCCCCCTAGTATTTAATTTCTTATCTCCTGTGCAAATAGAGGTCTATGAAACTGCATTAGTTTGCTTGGCAGACTCAAGGAAATGCCCTGCTACTTCCTTAGTCTGTGTATCATAATAGCTATTACCATTCTGCAATATGTTATTAAAATCGGTAATTTGATTAAATAGTGAATACCTGGTTAAGGTAGTTAGAGCTTGGGGTTTTTTCATTACCACTTACAAGGGCTGACTCAGAATCAAAAGCATTAAATGAGCATGTAATGAGGAATTCTCCTTAAAGAGTCCGTGTGAAAAATATGCTTGAGGGATGAACTCTGTTTTCTGTCATCCAGAGATAAATTGAGAGGAACTCTTCTACTGAAGTGAATGGAAGTAGCTCACATTAAAATCACCATAATGATAGAAGAGTAAAAAAATCATCTAATGCCATCAAAATCTTCTTTTCTTTTCCTTCCTGAAACACAGAAATACTTTGCTGCTTACTCCAGCTTTACCATTTCCAAAATACAAACTTAATTGTAAGGAATGAGTCCAGAAAAGGACCTTTGGGGCCCTGCTTTAGTAAGGACTGCCCACAGCTTTTAAGGAACTATAACATCAGAAAGGAAAACGGCCAACTTATAAAAGAAAGAACAGACACAAAAACCATCTAAAAGGTACTGATGGAGGTTTGCTCTGCTATGGACTTTTTTACTGTACAACTGATTAAGTGTTTCACAAAATGACAGCATGGTTAAGGATGGAAGGATTCTGGAAGTCCTCTTGTCCAATTCCTGGTCAAGCAGCACTGCCTGGAGCAGTTGCCCAAGATGATGTCCAGGACCATGCCTAGGATGGAGACTCCACCCCCTGTCTGGGCAGCCTGTGACAGTGTTTGGTCACCCTCACAATGAAACAATTCCAAGCCCAGAAATAAGAAACTTACCTTGAAGTGGCCATTACAGTATTCTGCCAACACCAAAGTGAGGCTGAAAGATTTGGCATGATCAAGATTTGGCTGCCTGGGAAGGAGCACAGTCACAAGAAAGGGGGACACAGTACTGCCATGAGATTCTACCTGCCTACTCCCCCCAGGTCTGGACCTGATATTGCACACAAGCATGTAGAACTGCTCCTGAGCCAGGGAAAAACACTGGGTAGTAGGGTTAATGATGCCTATTACATATTGTGTCTGGCCTTGGGTTAAACTGATCACTTGACAAAAAGTGATCTCTTTTTACTGTGGGGAAAAAAATTAGAGATTAGGAAAAGTCTAAGGTGATGAGAGCAGACTTTGCAGAAGTTTACAGATGCACAGAGAGTTTTGGAAAGCTTTTAATAGTGAAATGTTTGGGTGCTGCAGGACACCTACTGAAGCTGGCAACCTGGAGATATGCTGGTGGCACCTACCTGAATGTCATGGTGCTACCTTTCTGGGCAGGATGGGGAGGAGAGGCTGTCTTGGCTGCTCAAAGGGCCTGTGCTTTCTGCCAGATCTGGGAGTGACAAGGGGACTGTCCCTGAGGATTTGCTGAGTTACTCTCAGGTCCAGTCTCTGTTAAACATTTGTAGTGCCTGATCAAAAGCTTTGCCGGGAAGGAAGAAATAGTTCTGCATTTTGTTCAGAACCATATTGCCAGAAAGGTGAGTAAGCTACCTGAGAACTGTTAAGAGATATGAAATGAATTCATATGCAGTTGTGGTCTTGTGAAGTTGCATTTTCAGGGCACAGATGTTTTGCTTCCACCCATATCGTCAAGTAATAAAAATTTGAGTGATCAAAAGGTTATATTAAAGAGAAGCAAAACAAATGAAAAAACACAGCAGACTTTACATCTTTTTAGCCTGTGTGCTTTCCCTCTCCCTTTATGTTGGTTTCTGAGCCTTTAAGGTATAACTGGGTCATACTTTTTGGCTTTCTCAGTATAGTCCTCAAATTACAAAAATCCCATTGATTTAAAAGGTACTTCTTCCTTAAACTTCTTTTTCTGGAGTACTAGTAGGCTTTGAGATTCTCAAGTGGTACATGAATTCCATGGGGGGTAAATTAAATACTGAAAGGGCTAAATGAAATCCTGTCTTACAGGTAGATAGCACTGCTTTTAGGCAAATATTTGCATATCTTTTGTCCTGCACATGGCTCTTATCAAATAGATGGATGTACTGTTATCCATGGTCAACCCACCAGTATAGTACAGGTATTGTAGGTTGTTTTGTTATGTGATTTTTAATTTTTTTTTAAGATCCCTAAACAGTGATGAGTAGTTGAGTTAGTGATGATGCCTTCTGAAGTTCTCAATGTCTCTTCAAAAAGGCTGTGCATTACATGATTTTTTTTTTTTTTTTTTAGGACTTGATGACAAAATTTAGGTATCCAGTGTGGTAATAGTGAAGAAATTCCTGATTTTTTATGGGTTTGTAGTAATAATAATAATTGTAAACCTTGCTTTGATGACAGCAAGAACTTAGTTCATGCCATATTAAAAATAATCTTGATAAATTCACTCCCTTAAATGCATGAACACAGTCTGATAAATTGTGCTGACTACTAGTGGCAGTATCAGCAAAAAAAGCTCAGAAGAGTAAATATGATTGTTATTAATTTAGGACTCACATTAATTCGCTTCATATGCTGTATTATTGTAATTATATACTGTATGACACTACACTACATCTTACACAAAATTGTGCATTATTTTCCTTGTTTTTAAGCAGTTGATTCCCCTGCAAATTCCTAAACTAATGTAACAGATTTCCCCAGAATAACCACAATGTCTCTGGTTCCTTACAGCAAATGCATTATGCTGTTACAGGGAACTTTATAACTGGGAATGTGGAATTTACCCTGGCTTCCATCCATGGAACAGGCCAAAACCATTTCAGTCAACCTGTTCTCTACCCAAGTGATTCAGAACATTTGGTTTCACTTACTGGTTTTAAACATTGTTTGCCATCTGTATCCTACTAATAATTTATTTGTACAATAGATGTTGAAAAAGAAAATGCAGTAGCCAGTATTAAAGAGAAAAACAAGCACATGTGTGAATATCTTCTTTAAAATAGTCTACATTTCTTTATACTGATGATTTTCGGTGCTTGAGGAAGGCCTGCACGTTGGTGTGCCTGGAGACAGTTGCTGGTGGGATATCCTAGATCTCACATGACAGTCTTCCCTCAGGCTTTGCATCCCTATGAACTGAGCTATTGTATTTGCTGGGAATGCCCGACAAAGGCAGGAATGATGAATCTGACTCCATGTTCTCAGAAGCCTAGTTTGTTACTTTATAATATTGTATTATATATTAAAGAATACTATACTAAACTGAAGAATACATAAAGGATACTTCCTAAATGCTAAAAAGATAATAATGAAAACTCATGACTCTTTCCAGAATGTCGGCACAGCTTGGCCCTGACTGGCCAAAGAGCCAAAACAACTCACACCAGAATCCAATGAAACAATCATCTCTGGGTAAACAATCTCCAAACACGTTCCACATGAGCAAAACAGAGGAGAAGAAAATGAGATAAGAATTGTTTTCCTTTTCTCTGAGGCTTCTCAGCTTCCCAGGAGAAAAATCCTGGATTAAGAGATTTTTGCAGAGAATGTGAATGCCACACTGAGCTGATCATGCTCTTTGTGACCTTGCTGGTCGCAGTGGCCCAGAGCTGCAGAGGTGGCTGAGAGGAGTGGACCTTCTCATGGTGCTGAAGGTACCCTGGTGCTCCAGAGTGCTCTGCACATTTGCAGAGTCTCTCTGCTCATGCAAATTTCTTTTGACGACTGGAGATTGATCACCTACTGAGCTTGCAGATTAATTTTATTAACAGGCACCTACTGAATCATTAATTTTGACTTGTGGTTTGATCATATATTTTTCTCTTATGAAAAACATTCTATAAATAGTAAATGAATTGAAAATGGGATTTAAAATTTAAAATAGTGCTATGAAATATGAAAAGAATGTTATTGCTTAAATAAGTTAGTAATTGGAGGAGACATTTTTTTCAAAATCTTTTCAAGGTTTTTTTCTCTGATTTTTTTCTAATGACTTTTTCCCTGAATTTTATAATCTAATTAATTTCTTTTTCTTTGCAAATGATAGATATTCAGTTGATAGTTTACAGCTCTAAATTTTACACTGATGGTATAGAAATTTTGTTTGTGCTTCAGGATGTAAAACCAGAAAAATAACAATTCTCAGATAGTCCTGTGAAAGCAAAATATATGAGTGAAGGAATCTTCATTTCTGGCTGCACAGGCATAGCGCTTATTGATGGGAGCAAAGGGAGAACAACCCACGTAGCAATCCAATAATGGGGCATTGTAGCCTTTCTGTTTATGAGGAAACATAATGAATGACTCATGAGATTATGAAACTACTATGCAGAGAGCCAGGATCCTCTGGGCTTTTCCTAAATAAGGCTAGTAGGGCAACCAGAGGATCTAGTGACTTGGGCCCTATAGCTATGGATGGTGGTCAGAGGTTTCTTTATTTGTCAAAATCTGTGGAAATTGGGATTTGTTGCTTTGCGTGTTTTGTTGCTTTGTCACAAAAATGGCAAATTGTGGGCAGATGTGGAAGTGCTCAAAATTCATAAAGAAAGAGAGGCAGGATAGCTGGTGTGCCTTACTATTGAATTTCTTACATTTTATTACAACTGTTTCCTGTATATGTGACAATGAATTGTTATGGACTGCAATTATGGCGTGAATGTGTGCTGTATTTTGATTTGAAATCCATAACACTGTAACAACAAAATGGTTGCTGATTTATGCTTCTGGTTTAATTTTCTGTTTTGAAATAAGATGAAGATGAGAGGTTTTTTTAAAGGTTGTAGAGGACTCTTATTTGCAAAAGCCCTTACTTCTTTAAATTCTGCCTTTTGATTTCTTCACCATTGCTTGTATTGATGTCAGCAGAAGCTTCATGTCTTGTTTGTGTGGGTATCTAGACATGAGCATCCCCTGCCACCGCTGCAGTTGGCAGCTCTTTCAGCACTGAGCACAAGGCTTGTGTTCCCTGACAAATCTCATGGTGTATTGCTGCTTTTAAAACACAGTTTGTGCAGTTATAGCCACTCAGGTGATGGCAGCATAGGAATGTGACCTCAGTTCTTGAGACCATTGGTGACCCTCTTGATGGGGTTGGGCTTAAGACTCTGCAGGTTTAAACACTGCAGGCTTAAAACAGGCTCAAACACCACTCTGGGAATGGTGCAGGCTGGAGAAGCTACGAAGCATTGCCTTTTGTGACCAACTTGGCCACAAAAGTTCCTTCTTAAAGTTCTCTTTTTGCACAAGACGGGGTGATATCAGATACTGCTTTTTGCACAAGGTGAGAACATGGAATGGCATCATAATATCTTATAAACCTGAAAACATTGAGCCAAAACTCTGATGTTTGACTTTATAAATAAATAACTAAATAATTAAATGAGTTTGAATCGGTGAACTAATTGATGCTCTATGATTGTTCTGGAGTATTCTTCCCACTTAGTGGTGATGAGATAAAATTTTGTTTAAGCAAAACATCATCAGTCCCTCCCTTTACTGGTTTTGCTTACCAGGAATGAGGGAACTCTTGAGTGTCTGGTTTTGATTTTGTGTTTTTGAAGATTCCTACCAGTTTTTTCCTTGCTTTTCAAGATGGATAGACCTTACTAAGCGGCAGTGTTGCCAGAGATCTCAGCTACTGAAGGAAGCAAATTAACATACAGTATGGTAATTTGTTTTCCCTGTCCTTCAGTCACAGTGAGGAGAGTCTAAATATTTCAGTGACTGAGACTTTGGATTCCCATTCCTTGCTAAACAACAACAACAACAAAAGCTATTTATAGCAATAACAGTTAGCAGCGATACAGCAGCCTCAGACAGCTATAGGCAGCATCTCACAAATGTTAACTGCTTTTGCACTGAATGCCTCTGTGAAAACAAAGAGCACTGAGAAATAAAGATCAAAGCAAAACCAAAAGAAAGATTTTTTTATTGCTATGTTTTACTTTGCTGGCAGACCAGAGCAAAGGTTTTCTGAACATTTAAAAGATGAAAAAGGTGAAGAATCCCAGAAGCGATTTATCTTGAAGCGAGATAACTCTAGTATTGATAAAGAAGACAATCAGGTTGGTTCTCGGTTCGAGAGTTGCTGAAATTTGTTCTGTTTTTGAAGGTGGGCTGACTGATGTTATTGTTGTTCTTTTGTTGTTGCTCTCCTCCTCCCCTGCCCTGCTGCCCCTCCCCGCCTCCTCCGGCCCACGAACCACCGTGGGTGGCTCCGAGCCCCAGCGTGGCCGCTTCAGCCGTGGCACTGTGTGGGTCTGCATGGGTGGTTTGCTTGGCGCAGGACTTGCTGCATGCCCACAGTGGGGGGGGAATGCCAGTGGCTCTGGGCTGCGTGGGAGGCTGTGTCAGTCGCATTCCTCAATGTCTGGCCTAACTATGGCAGTTGTTACGCTCCCTGTAGCTTCCTTCTTCCGTTGTACCTGTTCAGAGTTGGATTTCAGTGTGGACCAGTGATGAACTGATGTAGCCCAAAAAGGAGAGAGGGAAAAAAAAGTGTAAAAAAAAAAAAAAGTCCCAAAGATGTGATGGTGAGGCCAGGTTGATTTTTGTTTTTTTTAAAAACCATCCTAAATTACATTTTGACCAAAAATAAATTAGGTCTGTCTTTTACTTCCCTTCCTCCTCCTGTGCCCTCACCACCTTTTACTGTCTTTGTAATTTACTTGCTTGTGCATGTACTGTGGCAGACGTTCCCCCATATGTTGCCTGTGCCATAACACTACCTTAACTTAGGTGAGCTTGATGAGTAGGGGAGTGCCAGGGAAATGTGTGTGTTTGTGCTGCCTTTAAAAGCGGGTGTTGTGCTGTTTCAATCCAGTGCAAGCTGTATATGTGGAATAGATTAACAAAAAAAAAAAAAAAAATCTATCTGAAATGGTTCTGTTGTGATTTGATTTTATGAGAAAATTCTCACAGGTAAGAGGACAGCATATGTTTCTTTGCTAGGGCTACGTTTGCGGAGGAACCAACCAGTGATTCTCTTGTTGCCACTTCCCTTCATGTTTTCAGTAAAGGACCATTTTTTTTTCCTTCCTTTTTTCACCCTTTTTTCCTTGACTTTTAGTTGTACTTGGCAGCCTTGCCAGTTGTGCTGCATACAAGCTGGCTTTGAAAACAAACCCCAAGCAATTTCAGGGTGTGGTGACTGTGGGGATCACTCAAAGGAAAGCAGCATGACCTTATCCCACCTGGTGCTGGGATGCAGGGGGAGAAGGACCAGTCCTTGAAACCCATTTGTCAGTGAAGCATTTCCTGATGGGGCTCATCTCCTCTCCTCCTTCCCATGGCACAGCCATTTCCCACACTGTGGTGTGCCAAGAGGCAAAAATGGCCCTTCCTTTTCCAGCCAGAATTCAGTAGAGGGTTCCATACAGTTTGAAAATCATTAAAACTGTTGTGCTGAGTATCTGGGACTTCTCCTTCCACACACAGACTTTGTGGGTTTCTTCTAGGGTTTACAGTTCAGCTCCAGCAGCCTAGTTACCCTCTTTCTTCCTTGATTTCTTAGGTAGCCCACCGCTGCCTGCCCTCCTGCTCCTCACAGCTGGTAGGAGAACCAAGAAATGTTAGCAGTTGAGAACAATGGCACTTAGACCTGGGCTGAGGACACCCAATTTTAGGATGGTGGGTCCACAAAAGCTGTGCAGAAAGCCTTGTTTTGGCCACCTGCTCGATGAACCCATGTGCAGCATCTAACTGGAAATCTTTGAGAGCCAGTCTCACAGGGTTCTTTGTGCAGGAGCGACAGCTATCATTTTCGTGCTTCATTTGTTTAAGTGAACATTCATTATTCTCAGCTGACAGTTACTTAATGGCAGTTTTTAACAGCTCAACTTATATAACCCTCCTGGTTTTCTTTCTGCTCAGCAAAACAGAATTCTTCCATTTAGAGATGACAGACGAAGTAAATCAATTGAAGAGAGAGAAGAGGAGTATCAGAGAGTGAGGGAGAGAATATTTGCACAAGATGTGAGTAGTTATTTTAATTGCCTCTTTAGTGCCATACCTTCGCCGGTAGTCAGACAGTTTTGCCCCCCTCCTACAACAACACTGCAGCTGGGCTTGCCCTGTGGGGCTGGAGGTGACAGGGAAAGCAGATTGGCTCAGAGGGTCTCAGAGGAGCTTTAGAGGTGTGGAGCTTGGCTGCTGCAGGGTGAGGTGATGAGAGTTGCAGGGAGAAGGGTAGAGGAGAGATCAGGCCCAGCATGTTGTCTGGGGAGTGCCTGTCCTGTTTCTTTGAATGTTCGTGTTCACATGGCCTAGGTTTATTTCCTTTTTCCTTCTGCTAGCCAAAGAGCAGTGATTTAAGTGGACACTCTCAATAATTTCAAATGGCTGTGTTATTTTATATTTTTTTCAAAGTGGATCAAATCTTTATAAGTGTCCTTCTGCAGAGACTCCCTATGGGTTTTTGTTTTTTGGGCCAATGCTGTAACATCAAGACACTGAGAGCAAAAAAAGGGCAGAGGTAATCATGGAGTTGCATCATTCTTTTTAAATGACTGATTAAAGAACTGTGCTTCTACCATCAGAAAGAGTCAGTCATGCTGTTGATGATTATATTCTGAAAGGAATAAAATGAAGAAGACATTAAAATTCTTGCCCTTACCGAAAAATCAGAACTTTCAAGACAAGGTATATTGCTAAGGAAAATACTTAAATCTGAAACATCTGTGAGCAATACCTGATGCTCCTGAAAAAAAAAAAAATCACAATTTGCTATAATACTGTAATGATGATGTAATAAAAGAAAAAAAAAAAAAAAGAAAAAAGCATTTTAATGCTTTATTTCATATCTCAGTGGGAGTTCTGCCATTTATGAGAAATATGGGAATAAATCTAATTAAATCTATTTTTGAAAATCATATTGGGCAGTGTCCTTTTAAATTAAAGCTGTTCATATGTTGCAGGGCTAATAGTACTGCTAGGAATTGCACATGTCCAAGCTGGGTTATTTTGGCAGAATACACTGTATAGTTTTAAGGTATGTGTTGTCTCGCTTCTTAGTAAATAGCTAGCTACATCTAAATATTTTTAGCTTCACTTTTCCCTGGCTGAGATGATTCCAGGAAAAGCAGAGGCCCTTCAGTTTCTGTTTTGCTTTCAGCATGTTGGCCTGGATATAAATACTGTTCCAGGCTACACATGGTGGAATTGCCAAGTTGTTCAAGAGCTGCAAAAGCCACTTTGCAACAAGTTTCTTATATGAAATATAGGAGGTTTTGACACATTACAAAAGAGCTTGTGCAAAACCAAAAAAATCTTTGGGTTTTGATGCAGAATTCAGATGAGGCAAAATGCTAAAAATTACCAAATGGGAAGTTATTTCCAAAATAGTCCAGTTTCTATCACAAGCTGCAGCTAGAAGTGCCTGTTTGGGAAAGAGATGGCTGGAAAAGTGTGCTTAAAGTGGCTCCATAGTGTATTGCTGCTGTTACCTATAGATATTTGAGTTCTAAAAACAGGCAAGTGGAGAGCATTTGAATTGCCCACAGCAGGAGGCTGTTGTGGTTCATTGGGTTGGCATTTTCAAGTGGCAGGACCTAAGTAAAAGTGTGCTTTTTGGCAGACATTTTAAATGGAATTGGGAGGGAGCATTTTTAAAGATCAGCAATATTAGATATCTCTCCCTCTCTCTCTCATATCCACTCCTTTGCTCTCTCTCTCACAGCTATTGCAGGTGTTAGTGAGCATCATAGTGCAGTGAATTTCAGCAAGCTGTATGTTTAATGTCAAAGGCAATCTGTGTTTTATCTGAGCTTTTTTGGGTGGAGCGTTCCTTGCCAGATACAAGGTGTTTTTAGGATGATGTCAGTGGTTGTGGTGGTGGACAATGTATTTTTTCAATTTTAGGAAAGAGAGAAATGGCTTCCTGTTATAGATAGTCACTTACTGCATGTAAGACTGTGAAGTTTTAAGGCCCTCTGCAGTCATTAATTAATCCAATTCTCCCCAGGTTTGTGTGAGGTAGGTACCTAAGCCTTGTTACTCTGCAAATTACAGATACAGAGAGTCAAAGATGGATTACTGATGTGGTATTTTTATTACCTCTGTACTGTTTACACTGTTGTAGTCAAGCCTTTATGAATGCCTTGCTTGTGAATCTTAACAAATGGATCACAGATACATCTCTTCTAGTTAGAGTATGCATGAAGAGATCTTGCATGGGAAGTCTTCAAAGCGCAGCCATGAAGGTCAAGAGTACTGCTATAACTTGTTGCATCCAGCAGCACCCCCCCCCCCGCCAAAGATGTTTGAGACACCCAAACCCTTTAGATAACAGCCCAAGAGTCAGAACTTTAAATGAAATTCATAAGGAAAAGGCAGTCTGGTTGCAGGGCCAAAAAATTCCATGCATGTTTTGAGTGCTGTGAAAAATGTCTTAACCTGAACCCCACATAACCATATAAAGCCTTTCTGTTCTTCCTTTGATCTTGCAGAACTCTAGTGCACCAGATCTCTTCACTTCCAAATGGGAAGGTTTTAACAAAATAAGTATGTTCATGAGTAATGCCATGTCTATGATAGTCCTTATGATGATTACTCTAGTATTAGTCAGTTTAAATTATACTTTCTGGCAAGTTTTCCATCTGCTGTGTTGGCTATCACAAATTTTGACAAGGAGAGCTGGAAGCTTTAATGACTTCTGTCTCAGCAAGATTGAGAAGCATGTTAGTTTGATATTTTAATAAAAGGATTGGTGAAGAAATAAATAGCTAAAACCATTATCATTCCAGCTCTCTGAAACAAGAACTGCAAAGTGCACCTCCAATTTTTCAGGCTGCTAAAAAAAGTTTAAAAAGCACAGTTTGAGCTCTGTTATGCTCAAAACTATTTCAAGTTTGTTTTTTTTTTTATTGCAAAACTTATTTTATTGGAAACTTAGTTTTAAAACAAAGTGTGAATTTTACAGCCACACACACTGGAGCAGAGGACCTGCACTGTCTGGGTCTTGCAGAGAAGTTCCTTGTCTGAACTGCTTTAGTTGCATTTGGGAAGTTGAAGAGTTATTGTCCAAGAAGGACAAAGAACAACATACAGGAATAAAAAAAATGTTATTTCCCTGTATGTAGAGAATCCCAAATGCTTGCATAAATAATACATGATGTTTGGCTTTGAAGCATGCAGAAAATTGACTGTAAAGACCAGCAATCAAATTACATGGGGGAAATTTCATCCTTCAAGGTTAGTGCAATGTATAACCTCATGAGCCAGAGTCACGCTAGGACCATTCAGTGCTCATAAATGCATTCTCTGGGAATCATTCTAATTCACTAAAAAAATGTAGATGTTTTCTTACTTACACAAATGCTAGAATTGCCCATGATACACATGGAACTTATTAAAGGAAATACACCATGCTCTTTATTTTCTGTTGTCAGCTGTAGTGGCTGTTTTTCACCAAGGAGTGTATTCTAAAGAACCAGATCCTTTAGGTACAGTTGGTCACAATTCCTCTACTTAAGAAAACTCAGAGGATCTTTATCAGTCTCTGATGAAAGAGAGGAACAAAAGAAATACCTGTAGACCTGTCTTCAGCCTGTTCTACCCCTCTAGTGTGAAAAGATTAGGAAGAAGAGGGCTTAAAATTAATAAAAACAAATCAAAGGCACACCTCATTCTTGCCACCATAAACCTGTAGGTACTCAAACTCCTGTACTGGTGTACAGAGACTTTCTTTGTGGCTGAGGATGAAATAGCAAGCATTAGTTGGAAGCCTGAGATCTATCACATCTTGTTAACTGACATGAAAATTATTACCTGATAGTACCCATTGCAGGATATTGCTGCATGTTAATAGTTATCTCTGTTTGCTAATGTAATTAAAAACAAGAGCAGCAGCTCCCAGTGTATCTAGTACACTGGCAGAACTGATGCACATTTTCCAGTTGAGACTTTAAAAGGTTCTTGGAAATCGGAAAAGTGAAATACTCAGTTCATAAATAACAATCAGTCATACAGAGCATCCTAATGGAAATCTTGCACGCAGAGATCTCCAAGGACACTAACTTGTAGATAATCTTACATAATTTTTTTATCTGATAGGTTTGTTGCCCGTCTGTTTAAAGGGTAAACAAGAGTCAAGTGTTCTAAGGATTTTTTTGACAACATCTGTGCTGGGTATTTAAGCTTTCCTGGTGCTTTAAGTGCAATACATCAGGAAGGTGAGTCCTGACCTTGTAGTAGCTAAATTTCTATCCAGAGCTGCTTAGCCACTTGATTTTTAACAGTAAGAATAAAATAATACAAAAGTGCCTGTCTTCTCTGCCTCTCAGCCTCACACCTGTATTGAAGAATAATTTCCAGGGATTGGAAATGTGTTGGCACAGTGTGGCACTGTGCTAACATCATCAACCAAGAAGACAAATTGAGTTATTATGGACTCTGCTTAAAGTCTGTAATACACTTGATAGTGGTTCCCATCAAGACACTGAGAAGGAAGCAGACCTTTCTGCTTGCTTGATAAAATATAAATCCCAGATATTTATTCTGCTTTATGCCCCAGTCTCTTAAAAAACTTTAATAAAATAAAATAAATACAGACAAGTGCATTACAGGCCCCTTTGCTTTTGTAACTTGGTGGGTACACCGTCCAGTACTCTGGTCTGAGCCAAGGTTTTTCTGTAAGAATAGCTGTAATCCTGTGCTTTGGAATGTGACTGCACAGAAGTCAATGCACAGATGTCCATCATGAAGTTCGAGATGATGACCCCACAGCTGAGGTTGTACAAGCCCGTGGGGTGATTTCAGTATGCTTTTCTGGGGCTTTTTGCTTCAGCATAGTTAGACTGTGCTGAATTTTGCACATTTTTTTAATGAAACCTGGTGCCCGAGTAAGATACATAAAATGAGAGAAGACACAGTGTTGTAGTTGTACAAAGGATCCCACTGGTTTTAGGTGAAGCAGTTTGTACCTTCTCTTAGCCTGAGGTGAAGGCCTGGGTCTGCTGTAGCTGGTGGGAATCTGATTCCTGGCAATGGAGAACTTGTTTCTGATCTCCTGAGGCTTCATGCTAAGGAGAAACCGATTGCCCCTGATGCAGCCCAGTGCCTTGCAAATTTAGCAGGAGTGCAGGGTGGGAGCTCACTTGGGAAGCCCACAGAACTGTCAAATGTTCCCTAGTGTGGATTCTGGGTGCGTGAATTACACTCTAATGAGAAATTGTAGTGCCATCTGAGGGATAAATTTCTTCCTTTTGTAGGTTGATGGGGCAGCACTAGCTGTGGTGTCAAGGAAAAATTTCGTCCAGGCATCAGCTGGAGCATTAAGAATGAGCAGGGTGTTGCTTCTGGTGCTGGCCAAGACTCTTTTGAGTCTTGGCTCACCCTTTACAAAACACAGACATCCAAAATCTGTGCTCTAACATTCCATACTGTTAGAATTTGACACAATTAATGATGGCATTTTATGATTCTTTGGGCTGAGCCCTATTGCTACAGAACTAATGGCCATAATCTCTGGTGTTGTCCTTCCTTTACCTGCCTTTTGTTTAAATTCAGTGCAAATGCTGACTATTCTTTCTTCTGCACCTCATCAAGATATAATCCAGTGACAGCTATGAGGCTTTTTGTGTAGCGAACATGAAATAGGAGGGAAATGAAAAAATCAAAGAGGGAGAATTATTCATGGGAAATTGAGCACAGCTTCATTTCTCTGCATAAAAAATTAAGTAATTCTGAAAGAGATATACACTTGTCCATAGGATTTATTTCTTCTGAGCCCTTCACCTTTTTTGGGATCTAAGTGCTCCAGCAGAGAGCCTTGTTGCTATGATTGTTGTTAATATTATCATTAAGAAGGTTATTATCATTTTATATCTCAGTATTCCCTCTCCAGCCGTAAAATGTGAAGTCACACACTATTTCTAAGAACTGCAGTATCTTCTCTCCCTTTGAGGAACTTTGTAAATTCTGCATGCTTTCCTTCTGTTTGTCCTTCCTACCTAGAACTCTATGCCATCCTGCAGTTTTATTTTGAGGTGGTAGGCCAGACCAGTGGAACCTTATATTATGCAGAAAAAACATTTTTTTTCCCTTCAAATTGCCAGTATTTTGCACATAGTGCCTTCTTCAGATCTCTTAACTGAGAAGTTTCAGTTTGTTCCCAAACTGAGACACCTTATTGGCAATGTGTTGTAATGCATGGAATTTATTTTACTGGCCTGACCTTATTCTTGACCTTTTTTCCCCTCTTGTCTTCTGCAAATGCAAATGATGCATGAATTAAAATCCCCTTAAGCCTGAGCAGGGGAGGTAATTCTAAAATCAAGGAAGAAATTGGAACAGCAGAGCATATCTAGAACGTCTGATACAATGCCTTTTTTATTTTTCAGTCAGTTTGCTCCCAGGAAAACCTTTTTGTGGAAAACAGGTAAAAAATAGCTTTATTTTGTGTGTGTGTGCTAAACTTAGCTGTTTCTCTTATTGTCTATCTGTAGTTCTATAGTTATTTTTCCTAATGTGAAGACTGTTGAGCAAATTTGCAGTCTGTATTATCTGCATTGGTTTTGTGCTTTAAGAGGGGTAATGGAGCTTGCCTTGCACTATGGTATCTGAGGAGATAAAGTATTACTGCTGCTTCCCTGGGGCTTTTGCATTTCAGTTTAAAAAGCAGATTGTGGGAGAGAGGGTGGGGGGGGGGGCACCTAAGCTTTCATTTCAAGTGACCATTCTGTCTCTGGAGTGCTCTTAGGATTTAACTTATTGATCTTTAAAAAGCACTCTAGCGGTGGCTGGATGACAGCATTTATGAAACACCAGGCTTGGGTGTCTGTTGTTTAACCTGCTCTCCCGCGGGACTGAGCAGCAGCATTGGCATCACTTGTTGCTTGTGAAGGCTCACAAGTTCCACACAAGTTCCTGCTTTATTGCTGCAGTGTAGTAGTGAGTTGGTGATATTTGAGCTCACTGTTACTTTGCATTACTGCATGATAGTCCTTGTGAATGTTATTTTTGTTACCTACTCAAAACAAAAGGGAAGAGTAAACTGTGTTTGAAATGTTGAATATGAAATGTTGGCTCCATAACAGCCGTAAAGTAGCTTAACTGTGTTGAAAATCTGAAAAAATTGTGCATCTTTATGGCAGATAAGGATTTTAACCAAAAGGGGGGAATTTAATTGGTGAGTGTTTGAGCAGTGCTGACCCAAGTCTGTCCTGCACAGGTTTAAAAACTGTTTATCACCCGCCCTTGAATAAGGGGAGGCTCTCTCTCACAGTATTTTATTCTCTGTCCATCCTGACATCTGTCAGATGCGTTTATGGGTGAAGCTGTTCCCATAGAAAATGACTCCACAGTAATGGTACAAACCAGCTTTTCCAGTGGACACTTCTGTAAGTGGAATGAGGGAAGGCCCTCAGGAGATCATGGCCACTGTCATCTAACCACCTCATGTTCTGAGGGCCAAGGGTATTTCCTCAGCTGCTGCTTCTGTGTCGTGACAATGGAGATACGTTTTATCAAAACAAATCAAAATTCCAGCAAAGGAACCCGTAAAGCCAAAAGCAGACGCTCCCTTAAACCTGTTTTTTCCTGTCGGGAGATTGGGGCAACAAGGATGACACAGTTGTTGACACTTCCAAGTCAGCTTGGAAAGCACTCAGAGGCTGTACTGCCAAGGGTAGGGTGGGTACCTTTATGGGATAAACCATGGACTCCATGGCCCGGCCTCCCCTGGTTTATGCACCCTATCCCACACCTGTGTGCCAGAGAATGTGGGCAGCCCTGGTATTTACACGTGGTTTGCTGTCCTTGAACCTGGGAGCTGACTGACCAGCCCAGTGTGAGGATGCACACCCAAGTGGGGACCACTAAAAGGCCAGCATGGGAATTGCACAGCCTGCACTGTTGCTGTCCTGAGGCAGACTTCAGCTGCCTTCTTTTCTTGCTGCATTCCCTGCAGCCTTTGATTAGGTGAAGCACTTAAACTTATACTTAGCTCCGTGCACATGAGCAATCCTGTTGATTTGCTGTGTTGGAAGTTAGGTGTGTGTTTAAGTGCTTTGCCTTTCTTTTTTGTCAGAGGATCTGAGCCTTTCTCTGAGCTGCAAAGACTTCCAAGCGACTTAGCAAGTACTTAAAATTACATATGCAGTATTTTGCTGGCTTGCATTTTTTTTTATGTTCTTATTAAGTGATATTTTTATGAATTTTCCTTTGGATGGAATGATTCCTTAGCTTCTGAGAATTACCTTTCTCAGTAACAGGAAATGCTAAATTGGCCCTCAGCCTCGCTGGATGATATTTTTTATGTTCAGTTGACTGTGTACAGCTAAGGGAGAGGGAGGAGGGGGCATTTTTAGCCTTGGTTCTTTAAACTGAATCTAGCACAAATTGAAAAAGGTATCTAGAAATCAAATAAAACTTTGCAGATCGGATAAATTTGAATTACCATGTTTTTTAGCATAATCTTTCTTTTCATTTTTCAGTAGGCTGTTGGAAGACAGTAGCATATGCAATGATATGCATAAGAAGAGACAGCTGTTTAGGTTTGTATGAATTTTATTTAATGTTTATTTCCCAGTGTATCCCACTTGTGATTCTGTCTGTGTCCTTGCCAAGGCACACCTTGACATGTGTGGGTATGTCGGTTTGCTGGTTGGAAAGGAGCATGGAGAACAGACTCCGACCCCACTCTTCCCATGTTCTCTGAATGAAGAGGTAACAAGAGGACCCTTTTCTTTGGGTAACTGCCTCAGGAACCCCATGAGATTTTTGGCTGCCTGGCTGTTCAGACTGTGACTGTTTGGGAGAGACTGGAGAGGCTCCATTTTTCCTGGAACATATATGACAGGCACGTTTCATAGACTGGTGCCCAGACTGACCTTTTTTCCTTTTGTTGGTTTGTTAAAAGCTGAAGTAAAAGTGCATTGAGGCAAAAACGATTGAAGCTCTCTTATCTGAAGTATCTGTTTTGAAACTTTTTTCTGTTAACTTTGTTTTCTCAACTCCAATTCCTTCCACACATTCAGATGCATTCCATATCCCAAAGAGCATCCCAGGCCAACAGGAAATCATTAAAATTCAGTCCCTATTTTCATGGAGAGCAGTTCTACCAATTGACACACTGAATCAGTGGAAGTCTGAAACTGGTGATGACAGTGTTTCTCTGAGAGTTTTAGAAAGGTTGTCTTCACCCACCATGAGCTCTCACACATTCAGTTCACATCAGCCAGGCTCCTTTAAGAGTCAGTCAGCTGCCACAAGTCTTAAGCAGAGGAGGCAGAAGAAATGGGTGCTTTCAGAAGTGTGCCCTTCATCTATTAAGGCACATGGACAGCAAGGCAGATATTCACTAGATGTCTGTGTGCATTGGGGTTTGCATATGTCACTTCAAACCTATATCATTTATATTACATAATTTTTCACTGTGAGGAGAAATGGATGTGTGAGGAGAAAATTTGATGTGTGGTTGCTGAGTCTGCATGCCATCACAGCAGCCACAGAGGAGATGGAGAGATTGCACCAGATGAGGAGCAGTGCTGGAGCATCTGCTTCTGCGCCCCATGACCACAGGCAGCAGGCACAAAAAAGCTTCCTTCTTGCTTTGGGTTAGCCTTGATGACCTGAGAGTCTTGGATTGGGCATGCAGGACTTAGGAGGTGTCTGCACACACGCTCTTAATAACTCATGTCTGAGTTTGGGGAGCTAAAAGAGATTTTTTTGTAACCCAAAGCCACAGATAATGGGGATACAATAGCATTCTGTTTCTATCCCTCCTTTTCTCTAGCATATAAATGGAAGGGAATTGTTAATTTCTAAGCACAAGAGTACAAAAGAGTCTGTAAATAATATACTTCGGGGTTTTTTTCTTTCTGATTAAATCTTAAAGGATTATTTATTTTTAAAATCCTTTCCCCTTTTTTGTGTTGTTGCTTCTGTGCTGTTTCTCTTGATGCTTTCCCCCTTTGTGGGTCTAGCAAAGGTCAACAGGTTTATACTGCTGATCACATCTGAGAGAGGCTCTGTTACAGGCGAGGAATGCAACAGCCTGATCCCATCTTTGACACGCTGCCTCCTTCATGTCCCAAGTGACACAGCTCAGCAGGTTCTCCAAATAAAAAGCAGGAGCCAAGTTCACAAGGAAAAAGGGGACCAAAAAAAATTAAATTGATACAGTCCCATCATTTTGATCTGTAGAAAGAGTTTTGAGCCTGCAAGCTATTATACTGTAATATACGACAGAGGAGTGGAAATTTTAAAAGGAGTCTTTTAAAATCCTTCCAAATACAGTGTTATGAGCACCACTTGGGATAACGGTCATGGTGCGCTAAGCCGTGGTACGCATTTTGGTTCTGTCATTTTAGCAGCACAGTGCAGGTAGTTTACCATAAATAAGCCAAATTCTGATCACAGGATTTACTGTGTTATTACTCACAGTACACTGGGTGCTCTGCAACTGTTCAAGGACAGGCAGCATTTCTACCCAGGAAATTTTAGTATTATTTTGTGCAGAGTGGAAACAAAGTAAACTGACTTGTGGGTCTATGAGTGAAGCACTAACAGTGAAGAGATTGGGGTCACACTGAGAGGACACATGTTTAGGAAAGGCTTTGGGTGAGCTCACAAAGCTGATAATGGCTGGGGGCAAGCTCCTATAGAAATAAGGTAGAGTGCAGGTGAAGTTGGTGACAAAAACATCACAGTGGATGGACAGCAAAGTGAGAAGTGGTGAGGGGCTTACTGAGGGAAGAGAACACTCAATGGGCACAGAAATGCTGCACCAGTGCTGCATAAGACTGCTGTGTCAGCCCCATCTGGTAAAGTGCTCTTTGGAGACATCCAAAAGGGGAGGGTGGTAAGTGCCATGGATGTAAAAAGGTTATAGCAGTGTTTACATGCTGAAGGCAGATAAGTCTAGGGGTCAAATTCCATTTCAGACCTGCTTTTGTGAAGGCAGAGTATCTCCTTTTTCATTATTTGGGTTGCTGCAGGGTACCTGAAGATAGACTTTGCCTTGACATGGTTTTATTTGTGTATAAATCTTTGTTTCATGATATCTGCAGGGGCAACAGAGACAGCATTGGGAAGACATCTGGCAGTCGACAGAGCAGTACAGAGAACGAATTGAAGTGGGCAGACCACCAGAGGCCATGGAGCAGCACAGACTCGGACAGCTCAAACCGAAATTTGAAGCCAGCCATAACAAAGACAGCCAGTTTTGGTGGGATAACCGTCCTGACAAGAGGAGATAGCTCATCAAGCAACAGAAGTACCGGCAAACTGTCTAAAACAGGTAGCTAGTACTGTATTGGATTCACAGTGTCTCTTGCTGTGTGGTGATAAATGTCTGTGCTGGTGCTTGTCTGAGTATGGTCTGTCACACGATGGTTTGGGTCGGAAGGGACCTTCAGACACCAGGTAGTCTGACCCTCATGGTTGGTTCTGTAGATGGAAAAATACATCAACAGTTGTGTTTCCTGTACAAAGGAAATGTGTATGTCCCTCTGTGGATGCTGGTATGTGGGTGCCTGCTCCTGAGTTTTTAGGAATCAAGAAAAAATGCAGTGCGTGAGGTTTGCAAATCATAGGAGAGGTAGGCTTTCCCTGGGGTATAATGTGCACACACCATACACGTACTGCACTTGTAGCCTGGAAAGGTGGTTCTCCTTCCAGAGAAAGCACAGATTTTACCTTTTTATTAATATTTATGAGTTGTGAATAATTAAATGTCAGATATCCGAGGAGAAATAGAAGAACATTTTGTTGTCATTCCTAAAGTGCACCCCATCTGTATTTTACAGTACAGCTTCTGCCTTGGTGGTGCCAGTTGAGGCCATGGACTCACAGAGGTCCCACAATCTCTCCATTTTCTTCTTTAGTTCCCATTAAACAAAAACATCCTTTAAGGGGACTATGAATCTGGTGGGAATTCTGGATTTATTTGCATTAACTTTACAAGTACATTAACATATGAGTGAGTCGCAGGGTCTGGATCTAAGTAATTTCAAGCTATGCCATTAAGCTATTCTATTATACTTGAGGTTGAAAGTGCATAATAAATAACGAGGCCATCAGATGATTCCATCAGATTGGTTCATTTGATACCTATAGTACAGGACAAATGGTAATCAATATGTAGCACTTAGTGCTCTTTCAGCTTGAGCGTGTTTTATGGATGGTACTTAATTTACACCCAGTTTATCAAACCTGACTTGGTCAAATTTCACTCCTATCCCCCAAATCTTGCAGTAGCTTTTGTGTGGTTCAGGATGCTGGGGAATGGAGTTTTTAGAATAAATAAATAAAGCCATTGACATAGTAATTACATTTTAATCTCTGGATGTTGAACATAGTTTAAAATTTTAGTCAGTCATAAAGTCACTTGAGTTGAAAAGACCTTTAAGGTAATCAAGTCCAAGAATTAACATAACATGGTCAAGTGCACCCCTAAATCATGCTCCCAAGGGTCACACTTACATGTGTTTTAAGTACCTCCAGGGATGGTGACTCAGCCACTTCCCTGGACAGTCTGTTAGAATGCTTGACAATTTTTTCAGTGAAAACATTTTTTCCTGGTATCCAGCCTAAACGTCACCTCTAGAAACTTGAGGCCATTACCTCTCATCCTGTCACTTGTTCCCTGGCTGATGACCAACACCTTCAGGTCGTTTTCCACTGGCCATTCTTTCCCAAGCCTGTAGCACTGCATAGGGTTGTTATGACCCAAGGGCAGGATCTGGCACTTTGTCTCATTGAATGACAAAATTAGCCTCAACCCATTGCTCCAGCTTGCTCAGATCCTTCTGTAAAACTGTCTTACCTGCAGCAGATCAACGCTCCCTCCCAGCTTGGTATCATCTGAAGATTTCCTGAGAGGATACATTTGATCCCTTCGTCCAGATTATAGATAAAGACATTAAACAGCACCAACCCTAGGGAATTCCACCTGTGATCAGCTTCCAGCTATGTGTAACTCCATTCACAACCACTCTAGACCTGGCCATCAGCCAGGGGGAACTGTACACCCATCCTGGCAGTGAACAGCTAGATTTTTCAGGAGACTGCTGTGAAAAACAGTGTTGAAAAATGGCTTTTCTGAAGTCCAGGTAGACAGCAACCATAGCCTTTCCCTCATCCACTAAGTGGGTCACCTTGTCATAGGAGATTGGGTTGGTTAAGTAGGACCTGCCTTTCATAAACTCATGCTGGCTGGGCCCTGTTGCCTGACTGTCCTGAACATGCCACATAATGGCACTGAAGAGGATTTGCTCTGTAAGTTTTCTTACACCAAAGTCAGACTGATAGGCCTTCAGTTCCCCACATGCTCCTTGTGGCTTTTCTTGTGGGTGGGTGCCACATTTTCTAGCTTCCACTTAGCTGGGAGATGCCAGTGGGACTGCTGATAGGTAATGAAAGTGGCTCAGTGAGCACTTCCATCCTCTCCCTCGGAACCCTTGGTGGATCCCATCTGACCTCACGGACTTGTGTGGGTCTAAGTGATACAGCACATCACTACCTTTGTCCTTGGATTTTGGGGGCCTTGTTCTGCTCCCTGTCTCTGTCTTCTGGCTCTGGGTACCCAGAGAACAGGTCTGGATATTACAGACTGAGGCAAAGGAGGATTAAGTACCTTAGCCTTTTTCTTAATCTTTGTGACTGTTTCCCCCTCCAACCAATGAAGGATGGAGATCATAGTTACCCTTCCTTTTGTTGCTAATATGTTTATAAAAACATTTCTTGTTGTCTTTTACAGCAGTAGCCAGATTAAATTCTAGCTGAGCTTTGGTCTTTCTAATTTTCTCCCTTCATAGCCATTTTTTACCCTGAGCCAGGGTGGCTGTGTTCCATGCTGGGTTGTCTTTTAGCACATGGTTACAACCTACTCCTGCTATTAAGACATCCTTCTTGCAGAATGTCCAGTCTTCCTCGACTCATTTGTCTATCAGGACTTCCTCCCAAGGCCAAAATCTCCCTCTGAAAGTCCAAGGTAGCCAATCTGCAGACCCCTCTCCCTACTTCTCTGAGAATTGAAAACTGTCTTTTTTGTGATCACTGTGCCCAATAAAACGTCCTGCCATCACATCACCCAAAAGTCCTTTGTTCACAAAAACGGGCCCACTGGGGCACCTTCCCTAGCTGGGTCCCTCACCAGCTGTGCCTGGAAGTTATCTTCCACACACTCCAGGAACGTCTTAAACGGTGTCCGATTTCCAGCAGTTGTCTGGTAAGTCAAAGTCATGTGTAAGAGCAAGGGCCAGTGATTGTGAGACTTCTCCTGTCTGCCCTTAGAATATTGCATCTGCTTCTTCATCTTGCTTGGCTGGTCTATAACAAACTCCCACCCTGACACCTACTTTGTTGGCATTTTGTCTGATTTCTACTCATAAACACTCAACCCTTTCATCACCACTGTCAAGCTCTAGACAATCAAAGCACTCTCTTAACATAAAAGGTGTATCCCACCATCTGTCCTTCCTTGTGTATGCCTTCAGAGGCATTTCCAGCCATCCTCTGTAGCCCTCCCCTTGTGGGAGTCATCCCACCCTAGGATGGTAGCTGTGTCACAGCTATCCTGCAATGCAGGTACTTCCACCTCCTCCTCTTTTGTTACCCATGCTGTGTGCATTGCTGTAGATGCCCTTAAATTGAGTTACTGATCCTGCCCCCTTTTTGTGGGAAGAAGCTGTAATTCCTAGTGATCGTTCTCAGGCACTTCTTTAATTTCTAACATATCAGTAACCTTTGTGTCTTCACTGCCTCATGAATCTCCATCCCCTGCCTCCACTGGGATGTCAGAACAAAGAACCTTACTGGAACACCGTCCCTTAAACACTGGCATGCTGCATAACATCCCTTTTGCTTTTCAAATCTAGTTTAAAGACCTGATAACTCCTCTGCAAAGATACTTTCTCCCCTTTTGACAGACAGGTGTAACCTGTCTGTCTAGGCTTGGTATTCTATAAACCAACCTGTGGTTAAAACCCCAAAAGTTCTGTCAATGACAGCATGCTCAGAGTGTGTTCTTAATCTGCTGTCTCTTCCTTCCTCAATCCCTGCAACTGGAAGGGCAGAGGAGAGCACTACTTTTTCTCCTGATACCTTAATCAGTCATCCCAAGGCCTTGAAGTCTCTTGATTGCCCACAGACATCTTCTTGGGATTTCATTGGTACCTAACTGAAAAATCAGTAATGAAGTGAGAGCTGTGTCAGAGTGAAAAGTTTTATTTTCATATCTTTAACTCTGTCACTGAGGAGGCAGAGGACAACCGCAAGAAATGAGTCTAATCAGCAAATTGGGTGTTCTGTTCCCTCCAGAAGCGAGTCTCCCATGACCCATCCTTTTTTCTCTATGGAAGCAATTTCGATGCGGGGAGCAATCTGAATTAACCTCCAGCCAAGTGAACCGCCATCCTTGCTGCTGTTTGGTTCCACTTGCAGAGGCTCACAGCTGTTATCCCAGGGCCCCTGAGACAGTGAGATAATCACACAGGAGACCTGCCTGCTGTGCTGTGCTGCCATTGCCCCCTGTCTCTTCATCCCTGTGTTCAGCCAGATGGAGAGATGACAGAATCCTTCCTGTCATATGTTCTGTCTGCCTATGGGATGTGCCCCAGGAAGGCAAGGTGCAATTTCAGTGTGTATGTAGTTCTGAAACTACACTCCAGTGTGTTTTTTATTTGAATATAGACTAAATAGCCCATACAGTGGGGCTTGAATTAGGGAATAGAGCATGGTTTCACTTCCAGATTTCTTTGCCTCCCATGAATATTTGAATAGCATCAAAACTTAATTTGTTGTGCAAGAATTAAGGAGGAGGCACAAAATCCTGCTATACTTTTTTTTTAATCATTCTACCTTAAGTAAAGTGCAGGTAAATGTATTTCTCCGCAACATTGTGTTGCAGAAGTGCAGAGCATTTAAAATGGTGTCAGGGAAATCCAGTTTGGAGGAGACATCTAATTGCAAGGGCAATATTTTTAAGAAGCCATTTTAGTGTTAAAATCAAGCACAGTAAAAAGGATGCACTCAGGAAATGTATTAAAGAAGAGACTTGTGAAGCATGCCAATACTTGTAAATGCATCTGCACCCTGTAGACGCCAAACCCCAAATTGCTTTCAAATGAAAGCTCTTATAATACATTTTTAAAACATCAGTGATATTAAAATTCCATGTTCTTTTTTAAATGCTTTGACTTTTTTAAGGAATGCATTTAACTGGAAAGCTAGCCAAGGCACAAAAAGAATAAAAGAGAAGCAAGATAAAAGGAAGAAATGGGGAAGAGGAGCAAGGCTGGATATCAAAACAAAACTTCAAAGCCAGGACACGAAGTCAAACAGTCAGCCTGAAAAAAGTCATAAGAACTACTATCCTAATCACTATTTCTGTCCTTCTCTCTGAAATGCTATTGAATGGCATTAAAGCAGAAAAGAATAACAATTCAAAAAACAATGGGGAAATATGTCTTGGTAAAATGTTTCCCCTTCACCAAAAAAATGCTAAGTGCATTCATACAGTAGTCAATGTGATACTTGCATTTTCTAAGGTGTGTTAGGTACCAAGTGATACTTGATAGTGAATGTTTTGCATACTATCTTCATTACTTTCTACTTTTGCCATAGGCAGCCCTGGTGTTCTGTAGTTCAGTAAACATTTAAAGGTTGATCATGTTTTTATTTTGGGTGATTTTGTTTTGTTTTGGGTTTTTTTCCCTTGTGTTCACTACAGTAGTTGAAATGGAATTGCAGAGGTGTTGCTACCCACATTAGACATGCTGTCCTGGTAGCATGCCAGAGTCTGCTAGGCACCAATTCTGTCCCAGTTCTCCTACAGAAAGACTTTTCTCTGAAGAGCTTTATGGTTCACAGTAATAAATTTAAAATATTTTTGTCTTGCATAAAATTTGTATTGAATCAGTGTGAAATCATTAGTTGGTCAAAATGTTCTTCATTGGCTAAATGATGGAAAATATTTATGGTCTCTTCAAATGTGAAAATTATTCTCGATATATATGGCAGTCATCCAGAAGCATTGTTAAACACTCTTCCTGAGCATAGGAGTAATAAAATTTTCAGGATTTTTACAGAAGGCTTCCAGCTGCCTTCAACAGACACAGTGATGCAGTATTAACATGGTAGCCTTTCTGGATCGCTTTTCGTATTGTCACCAAAATTAAATGTTCTGCCCCTAACCTGTGATAAATCAGTAATTATTGGTACACAGCAAACAAGCAGGAGCTGAAGCTCACAAAGATGTTAGCTTCCCCTCAGGCTCACAGAGAGATCACAGAGCATGCTGTTCTCTGCTGTTGAGTCCAGTAGTGTCAATTAGTCTTAGACTTTATTGTTTTCAGCTGCACAGGAATTGGAGCTTAGCAAAGGAATTATGTTACTTTATTTTTGCAAACTTCACAAAAGGGGGTGTTTGAAAACCATTGCATGGTTGTCCTATTGGTTCTGATGGTTATTTTCATGCACCTGTTGATCGTTTAGAAAACCCTGTTCTACTGAAAAGCACAGATTGTACAATGCAAATAAAATTTCTTTCTCTGTTATTCTGTAGTTCTGTAGGTACAAGGAGATGTTCTAAGCTATAATTCAATATCAAATGGGAAGCTAATAATTTAACAAATTTCAATTGGATTGCCTTCCTACTATTTAGGGCATCATGCAAAATGTCCTAAATAGTAGGAAGGCAATCCAATTGAAATTTGTTTAGCTTTCTAGTAATACAGTAAACTTTCCAGGGTTGTCTATGAGTGGTAAGTGAAATGATTGTCACTGTAGGGGCACAATGATGTACATGTTCACCCTGTAACACCCAAAAAGACAAAATCCAGCCTATCAACTACCATGTTATTGTCACTGACATTGCAACAGGTTTTAACATCATGAGAAAATATGTGTTTCACATAAATGTTCTATGTGTATCTACATCTCTAGTTAGATAATTGTTGGGAGGCTTAAAAGTTGTAGCTATTGCACCTTTAGCTTCTCTTAATGCATTTTCCATTCAGTGGAATGCACATCTGTCAGAGTGTATTTCTTTCCCCTTTAGCTGCAAAAAGCTGGTTGCATTGGGGTATTAGCTGTGTTGATACAGATCTGTAGGGATCATTAGCTTCCTTGGCAGGGCTCCAAGTAATCTGAGACCCAGTCTAATCTCTCCTGTTAGGTGCTCATTGCTACTCCTGTTGAGAAAGGCATTTCAATACATTACTGCAGGCATTTTAATACCTTAACCTTCCTTTGCTGGTTCGTTTGGTTGGTTTGTTGTTTAGGCTTTGGGGTTTCTTAAATAAAGTGTCCTGTATATTATATTTTTCCTCTTGAGTTTTGGAACTGGATTTTTCCTTCTTTATAATTTACTTGAATTAGGCATTAGCCTGATGAATCTTGTAAGTCCAGCAGAAACTGTCAGAATATTGATGTATGGGCAGCAGGTCACGAGCCAACTGCTTCCAGTCATAATCTTCCCCACTGACAGTGCTGAAGCATCAGTTTTATTTTTAGAAGTGCAGCTTAGAGAGAAATAGTCATGTTCACATGAGCACGTGCCATTTCATTAAAAGATCACAAAATACATTGTTGCATAGAGAAAGGCAAGTGACTTACAGAAGTAGCAAGTAAATATTTCTAATCCAGGAATCTATATCCAAGACAAAAATACTTCCAGTATTCCATTCCACTGCTTCCTCTAGAGCATCATCATTTTCACCATCCTGAAAATGATGATGGTCTCGAGTAAGCAGTGATAGTGGATAGATTTGAGAGTGTAGTTGATAAGAAAGGAGAAATTTGCCTTGGACTTGAAAGTTGAGATGAGCAGAGATGTTCAAAGTCATCAGATACTGAATGCTGATCCAAGGAATATAGAGCAGGACATGTTGCATCATTCACTTTTGCTTAGAATATTAGAAAATCAATGGTATTTCCATGCTCTCCCTCTGCAAACCCTCTAAGCTATTAAGCATTTTTGGTGGTTTTTCTGTCTCTTTTTCTTTACAGCTCTTTGAACTTCTGTATCTCTCAGAATATTTAAAAATATATTAATGGGAAGTGATGAAAATGTGAAGGTTATTATTATCTCAACTGTGAAGCAGCAAGAAAATTATAGAATAATCTAGAAGAACTATCCATCATTACATGCTGAAAAAAGAGGTTAGATTATGTAATGGGGGCAAAAATCTCATTTAGTCCAAGTTCCTTTCAGAAGTCTTTTGCAAGACATCTTTTAATATGAATCTGAATAAAGTCAGATAGTTTATTTTTTTCCCCTTTTTACAGTACTGAATTCATTATAAAGTGATTTCCCATTCCAAATTCAGGCAGCGTGAAAACAGCTAATCAGAGCTACAAAGACAAGATTAATTGGTGTTAATTCCAAATATTAACGTTGGAATTTACTTGGCTTAATAGGTCTAGACTTAAAATGATAGGAAATAAGTTACAATAATGGATCTAAATAAAGTAGATCATTCTTATATGGTGTAAATGGGGGGAAATTGATGCAGCAGTAATTTCTGGATTTTTTTTTTCTTTTTTAAATTCAGAAAATTCTTGATATGGTTTTGTGACTTATTTGTGTTATTTCAAAATCACTAACTTGATCTGCTGACATGGGAGAGCAGATCTTGCATCTTCTAAGGCAGACATTTCAAAGCTATGAGCTTGACCAATGTGTGGGGATAGCCTCAAAGTGTTTTCCACTGCTTCCATGCCATGTGATGAGTACACCTGAATTCATTGCAGTCCTCTGGCTTTTATCATTCAGAAGCCGGTGTAGATCAATACATAATTCTGCCATAAGAACAGCAGAAAGGGAGGAAAGAAAAAACCAAAACAATTGAATGTCAGAGCTGCAATCTTCTTTTGTGCCGACAGCGTTTCATTGGAATGGCACAAAAAGCGGAGAGAGTCTGAACTCAGGCTTGGTACTACTCACACACACGCTTAGAAGTAATGAGAGGTTTAAGAAATCTCATCACCACTACCATCTCCAGGCAGCTTCCTGACCCAGTGAATTCAAAAGGTGAAGGAAAAGAGGAGAAAGTAAAGAGAGAACTCAGCGAAACAACATGAAGTGCATGTAGGAAGGCCAGGGAAATACAGCAAAGGACCTTGTAACTGATGTGGAAGGAAAATTGAACTCCAGCAGTTGCGTTTGCAGATGCAAGGAAGATGCCAAATACTACTTGCATCTTGATGAGGATGGCCTCCAGGAATAACTGCAATTTGTAGAAACACAGGAATCTGAAATGAAATAAAACTATTTCTGCAGGAATAATATTTCTAAATTTCTAAACTCAGTCTGCGAGGAAAGGAAAAATATAGCAACTAGTACAACTTTGATGTTTTATTGAAAGACTTATTTAATGAAATGAAAAAATTATTTGGAAATCTCTATTACTTTCTTGATTATATACCAGAGAAGCAGATGTAGGGTCCTACTTATGGCAAATAGTGCACTGCTCATAGAGAGAACTGTGTCTGTAGTGATTGCTGTATGGACCCAAAGTTTGAAGAAGATGGATAAAAAAATATGTGTTACATAGCAACCTGCAGTAATCTGTGGAAAAAATCCTCTGTTAAGTAACAGGATGGTGGTGTGATTTCTTCAGAAGAAACCTCTTATGCTCTTGTTTCTCTAAATATGAGAAAATAAATTAATTTCAAGGACATATGACTGAAAATTAATTTGAACCTCTAAGCAGTCCATTACAGGGTCCACCTGCTGTATCCCATATCTGAAAGGATATAATTTGCCTCAAAGAGGTTTGCTAAACTGAAGTCTGAATTCTGTCCTTGCTTTTAGTCTATACCTGCAGATAAACACTGTGGAGGTTAGATGCATAGACAGTGGGCTCAAGTAAAAGGAAAGAAATTGCTATTAAAACATACTTTGCTCTGTGGAGTAAGCATCCATACCATCCTACTTTAAGGAAGCTGATCACCTGATGCTCTCAGAAATTCTTGTCTTTTTTTTATGTGTAGCAAATTACAGTCTAATCAAGTAGTATCTCAGAAGTCTGAATATTATTTTGGGGGGTTAAAACAATGTGTCTTCCCATTCTTCCAGGCACAAATGTGCTTTAGCACAGTTGATTTATCTTGATTGTTCAGTTTTAATAGGTTTGATGCTGAAAAACTAAAGTGGCAAAAGTCTTAGGTAGTATCTTAGGTAGCTTTAAGTTAATATGGATATTACACAGCTACCTCGTGACAGGACCGATAACTCAGTTGCTGTTGCTTTGCAGAGAATGTTAGGTGATTTTTTTTTTTGTGTTCCATTTTTGGGTTTTTTTTTTTTTTCATTTATAAACACTGTGTTTAGTTTTTATGCCTTATGAACTGATACCTTGGTATTATAAGTACATGCTGAGGATTTTGTCTTCCTCTTTGGTAAATCTGTTCATTGACTGGGTGGAAGCTGATGTTGCATGAGGAAAGTGGGTTTTTGAGTTGTGAAAATTACCACTGGCTACTGGGTTCGGTAGGGAGTGAAAATCCTGTTCCTACCAGCTGGGCATGGAGTGGTGCATGCCTGTCCCTTATAACCCCCCATTCCTGCTGTGCTTGTGTCTCCCTGTTAGGCTCAGAGTCTTCCAGCAGTGCTGGCTCCTCAGGATCCCTGTCACGAATACATCAGCCTCTCCAAAGTGCATCTCTCGTCCCTGGGGTGACAGCCAATTCTTCAGGCAGCGTGTCCTACCCTGAGAACGGGATGAGTGGCCAGGTGGCCCCCAGCAACACCAGCTATATCATTCTTCCACTTGAAGCTGCAGGGATCCCTCCTGGCAGTATCCTTCTCAACCCTCACACAGGTCAGTACAGCTCCCTCGTGCCTGATTCTGCCCTTTGGGGTTTCTGATGTCAGCTCGTGAATCGGCAGGTGTCTTGCTTCCAAACATGTTTTTCTGGAGGCACTTTATGAGCAAATATACATTGAAATGATGTTTGGCAAATTGTTGTTTTCAAATGTACAGGCAGAGCTAGATTTGATTTCTGAGGCTGTTGTGGCTTAGCTGGTGGGAAATGATACAAAACACTCTTGCTCCATCCCAGACAGGATATTCATCATTCAGCAGTCCTGGTGCTCCCTGGCTCTCAGTGAATCCTCTAAGATCCTGTTAGCATCAATAAGGACAAATGCTCTTCTATATCAAGCATGCTGAGATATGGTGCAACCAAAATATAAAGTCACACTCTTAGAGATTTTGCTTAACAGCAGAACTTCAAAAGGCTTAAAGGCTGCATTTGAATCTGCACTTCAGAATTAATTTTATGTGAGCTATATGATTAGCAATTGTATTTAAATTGTGAAGTTTGTGATAAGACAAAGATGTAACTCTTAAATTCCTGATAGTTTCATCATTGCAGCTCACAAACGAGGCACTTGCAAGCACCAAAGTGCTGTGGGCATTTCAGAAACTCTTCAGTTTGAACTTGAGTGCTTGATGAAAGCTTAAGGCAATTTGTTACCTCCTTGGTCTGGATGAAGTCTGGATCATGTTATGCTGTTGCTCCCCACCATATTGTACTATCAGTGTTAAGAAGGTTCAGGGAGTTTGAGGGTGTGGTGCTTCCTTGGTAATTTAGACTCTTCCAGTGACCACGGCTAGCTGTGCTGTCAGCCTTAGCTGAGTTATGCTGGGTTTAAGACAAGAAAGCTTGTAGTGAAATGTAGCTTCCATTATACTGAGAGCTGAGGGTTAAACTCCAAAATATTTTTTTCTAAGTCCCTAAAAGAACATTCAGGAACTTCTTCTTTGGGGATTTTTGTTTATAACTTGTATTTTGTGTATTACATCCCTATGTTCCACTATTTTGGTGGAAATGCCTAAAGCTTACTTGTGTGCCCACTACCAAGAATCAATTTTTGGCCATAGTTCAGTCAAGAAAGTTGCAGCCTTTAAGCAAAATGCAGCCTTGGTAAATTCTTCAGCCAGTTTTACCACAGATATTTATAGGTGGTGATGTCTGGGGCTGATCAATATGTATCAGCGTATTTAAAATCAAAGAGGAGTTCTTGTTTGTTTAGATTTGAATGTTGTAAGTTTGATAAGTTCTGTCCAGAGAGGTGACTTAGTAACTTGCACAACCTTTACTCTTTCAGAGCCTTTACTCTTTAAGAGTACTTTTTTCCAAACCAATATTGACATGACAGCCTAATACAGTCAGCAAGGAAAACATCCATCATTATATTCATCTACTCATTCCTGTTCTGGTAGATGACAGTTCTGTCTGCAGCACTGAAATTTCTTGGTCAATACAGATGACAGCATTTTTTGTTCCACCATATGGTCCATTTCCATACAAAACTCATCAGGCCTAGGCAGGAGTCAACTGTAATTCAGGTGACAGGACTGAGAAACAAATGAAAGGAAATTTTGCTGCATGGAGCCCTCAAACAGCTGAGAGATGCTGCTTGTTCCTGGCCAGGATTGTTCTTTGGCAGGGACAGAGACTGGAGTTCACCACACTTGAAAGAGCCCTGTAAGAGGAACATCTCCTACATCTATCTTGTCAATTTAGCAAATCGCAGCAGCTAGTTCAGATTTTTGCTTGGTACACAGGGAGTCTTTTTTTTTTTTCTGCTATAGATATAATGCATTTCAATACTGTCTCTAGACCAGAGCACCTTATCTTCCCTCCCTGTGTGCCTCTGTCTGCAGGTGCATCATTGGGAAACCCATGCATGTTTGTATGGTTAACATTCAGGGAGCAAGTATTTTTGTGTACGTATTATTTTGTGTTTCTTTCAAACCTTGTGTTCCGTTTCTGCAGCTCCCATGTAAATATATACATAATAAAGTAATGGAGAGAGCAGATTTCTTTAAAAACCTGAAATTCTTGTCTCACACTCCTAGCTTCATGCTGATACTTTGTGCTGGAAGTCAGACTGTACTTCGGCATCTGCTGTGTTTTTCACATGCAGCAAAATACATGCTGCAGAATTGTCACTCTTTGGGCTCAGAATCTTTGCATCTTATTAGGGAAACATTACAAAAGGAGCTCCATGGGGAGGAAATTTAGATTGCTGGATGCTGTGATCGACTATCAAAGTGATGGATGCTGTCAGAAACAGAGATGAAGAGAAGACAGTTGAAAGAAAAGGAAAAAAGATCTTTGTTTCCTGTAATGAATAGATTTTCTTTCCCTGTGTCATACCGTTCTTTAGCTCTTTCTTCTCCTCTTGCAGAGTGGCTACTTCCAGTCTTTTTCTCTCTTTTTGATCATAACACCATGTCCTTCAAAGATCTTTCCTTCCTTTCACACTACATAGTCATTGACTGTGCAAGCCTCTAATGGCATCCAGAGCTGCAGTCAATTTCTTCCTGCTCTGAGGATAACTCTGCTCCTTACCAGATGTTGGGAATACACACTTTCTTTTCCATATCTGCAGTTTCCTTTATTTTCTCTCCTCTGCTTTACCCTTCTCCTTCCCCAGATAGTCAAGCTTCTTACTTGCTTTGGGAAAGAGCCATTTATGTGGCTGTGCTCTCCATTTCACTTACTTCACCAACCTGCTTTACCCTTTAAAGGATTCTTCTTGACACATTCTTCCTTAACCCCTCTGACAATTTAAGAGCATTTTCTTTTCATTGGTACTCCTTGAAGTGACATTGCAATCTTCGCCCTTCTATCAGGGCCACAGTTCATAACTTACAAATGTCTTCCCTGTTACCTTCTGATGTCTCCTTTTCATTTCTGATTTCAAGATTTCTTCATGAGAAGTCTCCTCTTTTTTTTTTTTTTTATCTTTAAAAGTGTTGCTGGGACTTTAGACTCTCAGTTCTGCCATCTTTCATTAAGCCACAGGAAATGCTCTTTATTAGCTTCCCTTGAGCATCTGACACAGGCTTTGGGATTGTGTTATCCTGCTTACTCTGTCTTCTGAAGTACTTCTGGGGCTTGAGATTCCCAAAGCTTGAAGTCCATGCCATAGTCACCCAGGGGGTTCACAGCAAGAATCAGGAAATCAGTAAACAGAACTAGCCATGCTTCTTTTCCACTCACTCATGACCTTTCTCAGCATG
Source organism: Melospiza melodia melodia (assembly GCF_035770615.1). Lineage (NCBI taxonomy): Eukaryota > Metazoa > Chordata > Aves > Passeriformes > Passerellidae > Melospiza > Melospiza melodia. Next base: position 49,140,764 of record NC_086194.1, on the reverse strand, counting down.
AATGTGGTGTTGGGTTCATCCAGAAACTTGATGCTTTAGAGAGACAGAAAGCAAGGTTCTTTGGCTGGTGCTCTAATGCATCTCTGACCATGATTCATTGGAAGGAGAAACTAGAAGGCTGAGGAGTAGATAGGGCAGATAGAGATGCTTTGTAGGATACAAATCAGAAGTTCATTACTATTACTCCAAGTTACTGAACTCCTCCAGATCTCTCTTTTTATCTCAGATATTCATACATTAGTTACCTACTTCAAAGATTATAACATCATTGCTAAAATTACTTTTTTTTTTTCCTCTTGGAAGTATTCATAATTCCTTTGATTTACAGATTTATGATGGAAGTAAGAAGAGAACTGAGGCAATGGAAAACATTTTTCCTACTGAGAAATACCATTTCTTTTTTGTTTTCAAGGCAATGACTTGGGTAAAATTTTTCTTTTAAACAAACATTGTTTTTGCAAGATTATTCCCCCCAGCTTAATTACCTGAAGCAAAATGAGTTCAATAGCTTTAGTAGAACTCTGAAAAGAATTTGTCTTGTATATAAGAGATTCTTAAATACACCATAAGTGTTGCTTCCTTGAAAACTGGAGTGCTAACTCCTCTAAGCATAAGGCACAGCTCTGTGTTATTAGCATGTGTAAGTAAATCAGTAACAAGAGTGGGTTTGGTTTTTTCCCCTTTCCTACAAACCGTATTGTTTCAGAAGTAGTTGTGTACATTTGACTGCTGTTGTGTTAGATGAAAATGTAAGGGAATGTTCTCTACTTTCAGTGTTTGCTCCAAAGTTCAATTTTAATGTTAATTGATTCATCACTGAATGATTTCAAGTAACCATAGCATCTGAATCATCTTATAGCCATGGTAACTTTCCACCCATTCCTTGGAAAATCATGCTGCTGAAACAAATATCTGCAGTCTTGCCTGAAAAAAAAATAAAAGCTGTCTGATTCTGTAATTACTGTAATGAGATATTGTGAGTGATGAACCCTTTACTCCCGTAGCAGGTCAGCTAAAAAGCGATTAGTTAAAGCAAGATTGTTTGCTTTCACACAGCAAACAGTATTTTCTTAAAAGTGTCCAGCAAGAGCCGGGCGTTTTGTTTCAGGTCAACCGTTTGTAAATCCTGATGGGACGCCGGCAATATACAATCCTCCCAGTGGCCAGCAGACAATGAGGAGCCAGGTGGTGGGACAGTCTCAGCAGCAGCCTTCACCCCAGCAGCCTCAGCAGGTTCAACAGCCACAGCAGCAAATGGCAAGTCACCTTGTCACACAGGTAGGTGTGGTGTCACTGGAAAAAAGAAGGAGCTCTTGGGGATATGAAGAATGATCTAGAGGAAAGAAGGGAGGAATACAGCTAAACCAAATGTCAGGATGTTCTTTTCAACGTGGATAAAGCAGATGGAGAGGGAAGATTACATCTTCAATTTTATCTGAAGGATAATTTCATTTCCAAAAGTACTGTTAAGCGTGTTGGTGCATGTCTACATAAAATTAGTTTGAAAAATTCACCCATTAGTGGAAGCTGAACCATTCATTCTCAAAACAAGTGCAGTCTGTAATTCTCTCCAAAGATCTAGGGACATTTCTCCTTTGACAGCAATGAGTTGAGTCAAAGAATAAGGTACAAGAGCTCTACAAACCCTTTCATGCCCAGTTGTCTTGGGCCCAGTCTATGGGTGCTCTCCAAGCACTTTTGCTCCAGTTTGGTGGTTTTCTGCCTGCACCAATATTCTGGCTGTGATCCTGCTCTCAGCTAGAAGTTGTGAAGCTGCAGCAGGAAGAGCAATTTTGTTTGAGCACGGTGCAATGTTGGTTCTCTGGTCCCTGTGCTGGCTGTGGCACATGACCAGACATGGCTGAGCATGGGCAGCAGGGTTTGGGTCTGGTTCAAACTTAATTTTGTGGATTGCATGCCTGTTCTCCCAGGGCAGAGCAGGCAGAGGGAACTACTCCAGCAAGAATCCTATATCCTGATTAGTCACAGAGCAGCCAAGATCTACTTTGGTTCTTGTGTAGCTTTATAATTTGGCACAGCTTCATCCCAGCTTGTGCAGAAATACAGTGTTTAAATTCAGTGAAGTTGCTTTGATTTTACTGGGTTTGGACTTATATGGTTATGGCTCTTATTTCTTGATCTGGTCTTCACAGTTTTAGAAGACAGAGATAGTAGCAAACCTGTAAGAAGTTATATGAAAGGTTAAAATGACAGGAATACTAAAGCTATTCCAAGGTAATAGTGCTGTGGAAAATTGTTTTTTTCGCTTAGATAAACATCTGCTCCAAGCTGATGGCCTGTCTGTTGGTAATTCACAGTCTGTTCTTTGTCATTTTTTAAACTCTTGTGTTCTCCCAAAGCAGCTTTACAATCATTATTCCTTTGCCTGTGACACACTTGGAGTTAAATCAGTCACTAACAGCGAAATTCAAATAGACACTTATGCTATGCTGCTTTCCATTTTTATCTCTGCAAATCAAACGTGGAATCATAATTTGGCTTTGCCTCATATTACGAGTAAGAGGGGATAGCTCTGGCTATATTTAATCTAACAGCCACCAAATCCACAAAAAGAGGCAGAAATATCAGTAATAAATAGTTGTTTGGTATAAGGCTAAAATGAAGACTAAAATCTCAGTACTTGACCTCTTGTACTCAGGCTGGTGATGAGTCACCTGTATTTTCAGAGCTGTGTTTGAGGTCTTTGTTCTCAATAACAAAGGTGGTGATGATGGTGCTTGTTATCTTTCTCTGGTGGAATTTATTCTCTTTCCCTTTGCTTGTTTTGCAGCCTGTTCAGACAATGCAGCCATCTTCTCAGTCAGTCCAATATCCAGCAGTTTCTTATCCTCCCCAGCATCTCCTGCCAGTCTCTCCAACACAGCAGTTTTCTGTGGTACTAAATATTTCTTACTTCTTTTTTTTTTCTTTGAAGTTGGAGGTGTGAGTATGTGTGTCCAAGAGCCTCTGGGGAGCACTGCAACAGGTGCCCCACATGACAGCCCTGTCTAAATAGCTGCTCACCTTTATGCTTGGGTACTGACAGGCATTTTGTACGAGCATTCCCACTGGTTCTGGTTCCCTAACCCGAAGGGTGATGCTACAGCAAGGCTCTCTACCTGCTTAGCAGACCCTCCAGAAAAATATTTTGTTCTGCCTGCTGGTAGGAGCTTATGTCTCCTCACTTAATGCCAAGTGACCTTAAATTGCTAACTTGAATAGTTGAGATTTGAGTTATTCCTCTTTTGTGTCCGCAAAGACAGGAGAAGAGACCTCAAGAAAACACTTATTTTTATTTTATATTCTTTTACCCATATACTAAATCCACTGCCTGGATTTATTCCTTGGTGATATCAGAGGACTTGGGAAGGAGAGTAGCACTGAACCAGCTGCAGAAGGTGTGGTGTGCTGTACATCATGACAATGCACCAATGGACATGTATAATGAAAATAAATAGAGTGTTCTTCTGGAGTCTGATTCTGGCTTGGTGCTTACAGGGCTAAGATTATACTGTTCTGAAATGAAACTGACCTTTTAAAGAGGCACCACAAGATTTTTTTCTGTGGTTTTTCACTCTTTGTCTAGTAATCTTGTTTAAGATTGATTTTTTTTTCCTCCCAATATCACATAGTTATAGTAAGATACGTAAACAAAGCTGAATGGGTCCTTGCAGATAAAATAATGTTACAAATAACTAGTGATATCATTTGAAGGAAAAGAAATATTCCATGCTGAACAAAAGTTGCATATCTTAGCGCTAATTCTCTTGAAAAGTGTGTTGCAGGAATATCAGGTTGCCCTAGTTACAGTCACAAGAAAGCTAATATTTTTATTGGTTAATTTAATAGGGAAGCTTCATCTGAATGACTATCTTCAATACACATTACAAACGCTACATAGATTATATGTGTTTGAAGGTGTTTTTCTCTTTTGTGACAATCTAGAGGCATTCCTGGCTCAATGAGGTCTCTTGCAGAATCTGTGTGCAGTCATTTGTCATTCTGATAATGAATATCCTAGCTTTCTAAAGGAACAACTTCACAGAGACAACTCGTGTGTCTGAGTATGAATGTAGAATGACAGAAAAGTTAACGGCATTACTTCCATAGACCACCTGATGATCTGTCAGTAGTGTTTTAAACATTGATCCATGACATCTGCTCTCAGTTGTGAGTGTGAGTCTCTCTGTGTGAGGGTGAGTCCCAGAAGTGCTTTCCACAAGCAAATTTTTTATTTTGTTTGTTTTGTTTTTAACACATTTTGACATATCCAGACATTAAATGCATGTGCAGGATGGTTTTGGAGAATAAATATCACAGGGCTGCTAATGATATTAAGAGGTTTCTTTTGAAAAAAGAGCATTTTTGTGGTGCTTATTTCCTATCTGTAATTGGCATATTAATACACAATGGAGTTTGACTTGAGTCTTATGATATGGGCACAAAAGATGCCTAGAACCACACCCACACTTGTAAATCTTTGACCTTCACAGAATGAACTTGAGAGCATAGAATAGTATTAATCTTTTTGCAAGAATGAACAGATACAGTTCAGAATGCATGTATTATTACTAGCATGTAATGAAGCTTAGGTCCATTAACTTTCTATGGTACGTTTATCCTACCACAGATTTTTTTTTTTCTTTTCCCCTTCAATCAAATAGTAGAACTTGTTTCTCTTCAACACTGAATAAAAAGCCTTGAAACAGTAACATTAGGCTTAGCTTTTCTTTTAACTTTCTCTATGTTTACAACCTTGGCTTTTCAAAGCAGTCCAAAAAGGGAAAGATCTGCAGCTGAATTCTACTGAATTCCTCTTGGGATCAGTTTGAAACACAGATGAAATTACCAGCATGTGTTTGGCTGACAAATTCTGTATTTGAGGATAGAGGTATCCATAATGTTATTTCCATGCCCTTTACATTTAAAATGTCTTCTTTTGAACACTGTAAAGTTCACTTGTCATTTTGGAATTAAAGGTGAGGGTGGCAGGGGGAAAGAGCCAAAATAATTGGCTTTTTTGCCAAATGATGCCATTCACCTTGCAGTCTGGAAGTCTTCGTCAAAGCATTTAGAGTGATTTTCATTTTAATTGCCTCCATTTTTGCTGAGGTTCTTGCAAAGTTTGGCATGGGTCGGAGCCGAGCGATTGCTTCCCCCCCTCACTCTCTGAGCCTATTTTGTTTTGCTAACTCATGTGCCTGCTGCAGGCATCACATCTGTGTCCCCTTCTCCTGCCTTGTGCCCCGCAGCGCGATGACATGACAGCGCAGTTTGGCCAGATGAGCTTGAGCCGTCAGTCGTCGGGAGACAACCCCGAGTCGCCCTCCGGCCCCGTGTACCCCTCGCCCATGCTGCAGCAGCCTGCCCAGCAGACGGGCTACATCATGGCCTCCCCGAGCCAGCAGCTTCCCCCCGGCGGCTTCACGGGATCAGGAGCTCCGGTGTCCCAGCAGGTGCTGCAGCCGCCGCCGCAGGGCTTCGTGCAGCAGCCACCGCCACCTGCTCAGGTAGGCAAAGCCCCGCTGCCCCGGGGAACCCTGCCCTTCACAGCACCAGGGAGGGAACAGAAATTACAGATCGTTTCCTATTTTTCCCCTGCTAAAAGTTTAGCAGATCTTGAGGCAGCAGGGGACTCTGTTGTTTCCTGGGTTCCATCGTTTCCTTCCCTCTCTGCAAAACGCTTTCTGAGCATATGTTCGTAGTCCGTGACACATCTGCACATGAATGTGAAGGAGGAGGGTGAGTAAATGCCCACACTCCTCCTTCCCTGTGCAGGTACCAAAAGAGCAAAATGCACATCAGCCCAGGTAGTTGTTAATCATATTTAATTGACTTGAACATGTGAGGTGTCACAGATCAGTAATTTTAACTGTCTTCCTGAAGACTGATTATGTTTTACTGTTCACTACCAAACATCTCTGCTTGTCTCCTGGGTACCCTTACAGAATATTGAAAGTGATTACTGTCAAGAAGTAAAATGCACAGATGACTTTCTGGCCAATTTTCAAGGCATACACATTAAAAAGACAAATTTCTTTATCCAATTATAAATAACTTCATTTAAATTCTACTTTAAATGGTATTAATAGCATTTCTCTTGTTTTCATATTATCCTTTGGAAGAAAAAATGTAAAAATGAAGTAAAAAACTTCACCATTTCTTTTAATGTAACTTCATTATAAACCTTCTTGGAAGTGGTTAGTTGGTTGGTTGGTTTTTGCTTACTGCTTCTCACTGAAAATTTCCACTTATGTTTATTAATGTAATTTGATATTGACATAGGAATGAAGAATTTTTACTGTTACAGTGTTTTAAGTGGGCTAAGGATCTAGTTAATTAGATCACTAATTAACAGTAAAAGAAATCTGAGGACTATTGGATGCTGACTGTGCAATCCATAATTTCTGTGGTTAAAAAATGTGCAGCTATTTTTTCTGAAAGAAGGCTTGGCAAAAACAAGTTTGAAGGAGATGAAGTTCAATATAATGTGATTTCTTTTACAAAAAATTGAAAATACTGCTAGAAAAATATCATGAGGAAAATATTTCACAGTTTGCCAAATGTAGCAGGTTTGGTGGTTTTTTTAAAATTTGGGAGAAATACATGACCTAAAGAGCAAAATTTTCTAATGAATCCATCTACATTGTGTGTCCTAAGTATAGCCTGTCCAGGCTTTAGTCCTCATGTACAACCCCCAGGTGCCCTCAGTGTTTTCCAGCATCATTTAATCCAGCCTCAGGACACTTCCAGTGAACCAGGTCACTGTGAGCACCTCCATGTTACAGGCTGCCACCACAGCAGGCATTGATGTTTCCCAGCTCTGCCAGCCAGGGATTGCTGTGGAGTGGAGTGGGCTGCAGGATGGTGCTGCCTGTCCTGACAGGGACACCACAGCAGCTCCTCACCCCCTCAGGTGACCCCCCCAGTTCACCCTGGGGTCTCTGCTAGACCTGCCTTGGCTGGCCTTGCATAGGCTGCTTTGGGTGGGTTTGCCCCCTGCTCCTGCCCCTGGCTGAGCCTTGCTGTGGGAGCACTGTGTTTCACCCCTGCACGCACAGCAGGGCACAGGGTTTTCACTCAGCACAGTGCAGTGTTACTTGGTGAAGCTCTTTACCAAATTAATCCTTATACTGGTGTTACTTAGAGGCAGATTAACTTTTCCACAGGCCAAGTGATGCGGAGGTGCCTTTTCATGTGCAGGCTGCTCTAGGACCAGTGCTGGTGTGTCTAATGGTCACCATGTCTCTGTCCATTCTCCAGCTGTTTTCCTCCTATAGTTTAACACAGTGGAAAGTTAATTGACAGGAGAAAAATATCTTTTGGCTTTGCAACAGCTTCAGTTATTTCACTGTGGAATGGTTTGTCCTCGGGGGGAAGTGTAGAAAGGTGAGAAATTCAGTGCTGTCAGGTTCCTCTAGTTCTGCAGATAACATCCATCTCCAGCTTGTTGCCGTTTCAAAAAATCCTTGTCACATCCCTGTGGAGGAGGGCATGGCAGGGTTTAGTGTCTGCTGCCCATGCCCCTATCCCTTGAAAGCACAGTGGCCTTGTTCTGCCAGAAGGGAGAGAGGGCAACAACTCTCTGCATCTGCATGCACAGATGGGAGCTTCTGATTCGCATTTCAACTTTTTATTCATTCACTTCAGTCCTAGAAGGTGGTTTGGATACACATTAAGTACATGTAGGGCAAATAGGGAATCCATCCTATAAAAAAATAAGAGGGAATCCCTGGGAAATAGTAGATCTTCTGCCCTGGGAGCTTAGCTTTCTGTACATGGGCAGATAGATCCCAAATCCTCGTCCTGCCCGTGGCACAGCTTCTCTGTGGCAGTGGCTTTGTCAGTCTGAGTCAGCTTTGTTACTCTTTGGGGCTTAGATGCAATAGCAAGGCTGCTCTCAGACACCATAGCAGGTGGTCTGAGGCAGGCTCTGAGAAAAAAGAAAGCATTAAAGACGGTAATGGAAGCAAAACATTATATGATGCATTAATCAATGCAATGCAATCAATGTAAAAGCACTTTTATATCTTAAATGTTGCTATTGAATTTATACCAGTATAAAAGTGGCATGACTTTAATGGCTAATTAGTTCCTGTAAATGCTCTGCTGATAAGGTTGGCTGTGATACCCTGAATGCTGTTGGAAAATAGCAGTGAAAATTTGGGTGGAGATTCTGTGAGTGTGATAATTTCCTGTGGGAGCTGAAAGGAGGAGAAAAAAATGCTTCAAGCCTACACATCCAATAGTACTAATTTAAATTAGTAGCTTTTCTATTAAAGTTCAGTTAAATGTGGGTCTACAGCTGCTCCCCAAGATTCTTTCTCGCAGTCTGTATTAAAGCAGAAGCAGACTGCATTTAAAATGACCTGCCTAAGAAGTGGTGAAAGAAGCCTTTAAGCCTTTGGGTTTCTTTTTTGCTTCTTATTTCATCACAGGTATCCCCCAGCTTGACAACAAAGTCATCATTTAATAAACTGAAAATAAGGATTTCTGCTTGTTCAGCCAATTAGGAAAAAAAAAACAAAAAAAAAAAAAAAACAAAAAAAAAAGACCAAAAAAAACCCAAAAAAACCCCCCAACAACAACAAAGAAACCAACCCAAATCCCAAATATTACCCAGGGTTTTCTGAAAGGGATTTTTAGCAGCAAATGCCAGTTTGCTTTCTGTCATTCTTTATTTTCAGTTTTCTTCTCTTCCTGATAGTTTTTCTGTAGCACTTATGGACCAAATACTTTAACAAGGGTCCACATTCTGCTTTGTAGTACTTTATCAATGGTGCCTGTCTTCGCCTCTGCAAATGAAGAAGTGGAAAAAAATATGAATATTATGTCAATGGAAAAGGGATATCCTCCCTGAAAAGTTATTTTCACCTCTGACTCATTCTGGAAGGTATACTGGCAAAATGATATCCAAAAGTCAGATGGCAGGAATTCTTGGAGAGGCCTGGAGATGTAATTAACATGTTGAAGGATTTTTCACTTGAATTAGTTTTGTGTCATCATTAATTTTGTGTCATCTTTAATCATCTGACTCTTTGCAGAAGCCTTCTCCTTGAGAGTCTGTAATGACCCGAAGACAAAATCTGTATTCATAGCATATCTCCTCTAGGAAACTTGTTATGAAGAAGGTTGGGGAGTCACTGCAAATGAGCAGGGCTTTCCTTGATGATCTTTGAAAATTATAATGGAGAACATCTTACAAGGCTTTTTTTTTTTTTTTTTTTTTTTTTGTTACCTGCTACTGTAATTATTATGGAGGGTGCAGGGAGGAAGGGAAAAGACCTTGAAGAATGACTGATCCCTGTCAGTTAGATATTGGGAAGAAATGGCACCTTCATGTATCCGTGCATCACTGGGGTTTCTCTTTTCTTCACTCCCATTTGTGTGGCTGTATCAGTGGCATTAGCTATGGTGTCAGCAGCTGGGTGGAGGTGCTAGTCCAGACCTGTCTGGATATCAGCACTGTTAAGAGAGGGTAGAGTACCAGTCCAGTGGCTGAATCGAACTGTAAGCCAGTAGAGGGGCAGTTTATGAAAGTAAAATCATCCTGAAGTGTGTCTAGACTCCTGACCCTGCCATGAGGAAATAAACAAAAAATAAACAGAGTACCGGTGAATTTCATGGGCGCTGCTGGAGAGCAGCCAGGGAGACACCCAGCCCCATAATGGCTCCAGGCTGTTCTGTATGGACAGAACAAAGCAGGAAACCAATGCTGCACTGAGTCTCTGCACGTCATCTAGGGACTAAGCGCATTAGAAAGAGGAGAAAGTAATGTCTGACTGTGCCATTTCATGAGTGTCTCTGAAATGACACGCCCAGTCCTGTTGCAATTTAAGTTAAAGTGTTGTATAGGAAAGAAAAACTAGAATGCAGGGGAATGGTCAGCCTACAAACAAGGTAATTATTAAAAATCATACTAAAAATTATTTTTCACAGTGTCTAGGGTTAAGACCAAAATTTGTGCTTTTAGACTAAAAGAGGTGGCATTTATTTCAGTTATAGTCTTAGAAGTGCATTTTTTTGGTAAATTTATTTTAGTTTTAGGGTAACCATACAGCTTCACTGGCATGCTTGTTAGTGCCATGGAAACCTTCTGGTTCTGTAAATAAAATGTTTTACAAGCAAAAGGTTGAAGGTTGGATTGTGCATTTCACATGGGAATTCAACTCAAGTATAATTTGGCATGTTGGCTGGCTGCTACAGAAATGTAATGTTTTTTGTTGAAGAGCACATAAGTAAATGTTTTAGTAACACTGATGTGATGAGAAGGTAAAAAATTCAAGAGGATCAGAGCAGATGATGTAAGTGATACTTGTTATCTCTGATCCCTCTAATTCCACTGTTCACCAAAGTAGAATCAGAAAGGAAAAATGACATTTCAACTACTGACACAGAGATGTACTCAAGATAAATGAGAATGGATCCTTCCAAGCCCCTCAAGCATAAAAGACCTATTTTAGATCATGTCTGTATTTTACACCAAGCCCTTCTTTTAATGTGTGAGCTTTTAAAAAACAAACCTGCCCCCTCACCCAACAAAAACGAAGCTAACAAAAGCAAAAACAACAACAAAACACACATAGACACAAAACCAAAAGAACAAATCCCATCAAAAGCCAAACCTCTTGTTTCCATGTCATGTGTGCATAACTACTGTCCAATTCTTTAATTAATCTTTATAAGTGAAATTTTTGTTTTTACCCTTCTACTACTAACATTTTTTTCATGCTGATAGATTGTGCTCTCATAAACTTTTAAGTGGGTTGCATAACAAATGTACTCCAATGAATCGAGAAAATGAGAGCAAGGGAAAGAACCTTTTGACTAATGCTGAGGTAAAAATAAAGGAGTGTATGCTTCAGTATATATATTTTTTTGCTCAGCTGGTTCAACTATAAACCTGACTTCAAAACTTAGACTCTTCAGGTTATGTTTTAAGGTTAATACCAACTGAATCATTTCCAAAGAGATAATTCTTATTGTTGCCAAATGCTCATGTTGTTTCAAATATCTAGGGGCTTGTCTGCACTGGAAATGAGGAAGTGGAGGGTAGATAAAATAAATCCTTTAAGTGATATTAAGCTGCTGGCAGGATAAGTGAGAGCATTTCCACAGGGGTTTAATATTCTTTGGTTTGTAGAATATGTTAATAGAAAATAAAGAATATTTGAAAGAATATCTGTTCTGTTCCCCTGCTCCAAGGCTGGATCAAATATCTGCATTGACTTGACTTAGAGTGGGTCTCCTCATTTCTTTTAAGCCTCTTGTAGCAGAGTGTTGCTGAGAGCAATCAGCTGTCCACGAGATGAGTTTATCACACTAAACTTTTCTGATCCACAGTTTATGCTGCTTAAAGAATGATTTTGTGCCTTAAATGTGTGGGCCCACCTTCCTATTCCTTGTGGCTTTTCTTTGCAGAGAAACAAATTCTTAATGGTGGTGTCCATTCTACAAAGGCATTTTGGTTTTGTTACATTAGTCACTGACAAAACAAATGGCAGGCACTATCCATTAGGTGTCACTTGGTATTGTCTGGAGGGAGGGTAGCTTACAGCATTTGCCAGTCAAAACCTTGTTTTTCTCATACTTGTTTGACTTGGCTGATATAAGCAGAGAGAGGGGGGGAAAAAATCAATTGTTTGAAAAGAAAATTAATAGAAAAAGAAATTAACACCCATCCTTGAAGAATGGATGGGTGTTCAGCCTCTTGATTGACAGATGCTGTTGACTGTCACTTGGTCTGCGGGGTTAACTTCACTGACACCGCCCAGTCCAGCTTTGTTAATCCTAACCCTTCTCCCACCACAGTTACCCATTCAGTAGGCTTCTATTTGCCCAAATAGCAATCCATAGCCTATTCTTGTCTAGTCTTTTGTGTCTATGCCATTTTTTTTCCTCATCTGAGACTGGATATTTTCCAAGGAGAATTTCTGATCTCTCTTAAGATGTTCTAGCAGTCGTTTTCTTTACTCTGCTAACTTTATGGATGATCAAATTGAATGATCTGTATCAGGAATATTTCTTCCATGCAGATAAAAGTGGCAAAAATAGTTCTTGGTTTTGCATGAAAAAAATAAAAGCACTTGGTCTGACTCTGTGCATATGTCTATGTAGGATAAATGCTATGCACAAAGTGAGAAAAAAATTTTATTAAGAAATGCTGACTGCTGTGGCATGAGTTGAGAGAGAAGCAATGTTCTCCCAAGCCTGTATCCCTCTGCAGTCTGTTCATACCATATATTGCCAAACTCTATCAGATGTCTAAAGTATCCCTGACAGCTGAAAATGAAAAATTTTGAGTGCTTTGAACTTGTGAAGAGTCAGTTGGAACTTGTGAAGGGTCAATTGGAAGCTGTTTAACTCAAATGTTTCTGTAACAGTGGTGTGGCATATATAGGAAAAAATCTTTTCCTGCAGTCACCATCATCTCACCTGTGTGATAAGGAGATGTAGTACCTGTTTCTCTGTAATGACAGTAATAATAGAAGAAAAAAGATGTCCATTTAGCAGAACTTCCTGACTTAATGCCTATCCTCAGCTCCTGCAAGAAAACAGCTATGATTATTTTTTGAACTGTGATTGTTTTCACAACAAGAGCAAGAAAGGCTTTAGAGGGAAATGTTCATGTAAGGAGGGATGTACATGTTAAACAGAAGCATCAATCTGATCATTTCCTTACAAGTGTTAGGGGCGCACACACTCCATCTTGCTCTCCACCATGTTTCTATGTATTTGTGCTCCAAGCCATTCCTTGCTTTGATTGGACCATTTTCTCCGGGGTTCCTTTAATGGTTCAACATGCTGTCTGTATATGTTATGTTGATATGGAAGGTGTTGTTTGCATCTATTTTTCTGCAGCTTTCGGTATGTTACTATGATAAAATGTTACTGTGATATTTTTTTCTTTGGTGTATATATATGTAGTTTTTTATGAATCCTATGTTTTTTTCTCTTTAAATTAGCATTCTTTTTTTTTTTTTTTTTTATTTCTTAAAGTATCTGAAAATAAATGTGGGCACTTCTAGTCCTTTTCCTAGCACAGCTGAAAGCAAGCAGCAATTCTTGAAGAGACAGGAGGCAAACCTCTTCTCTTGAATGCCATTACCACTAATATGCTTGATTTGAATTTCTGCTCCCCCTCCCTGTTTTGTTTTACTTTATGAATCTTTGATCTCTAGAGTTAACTGTTCTCTTTCTTTGCAGATGCCAGTGTATTATTACCCATCTGGTCAGTACCCTACCTCAACAACTCAGCAGTACAGACCCATTGCCTCAGTTCAGTACAACGCACAGCGGAGTCAACAGATCCCCCAGACTGCCCAGCAAGCAGGTATGTACATCTGGTACTCATTTCTTCAGCTGCTCACAGTGCCTTTGCAGGTGAAACCTGTTGGTTGTGCTCTAACTGAACAGCAGAGGAGAAACCTGATTGCTGTTCTGTTTGAAAATACAGTGGAAATTAGAAATTGAGAAACCTTTTGCTTGGACATCCCGAGCAATGGAAGAGCAGGGGTTGCATCCTCCATCCCTGCTGCCCTGCATGCAGTGTCCTCAGTGTCCATGCTCCAAGTGCTGGACACAGAGAGAGCTGAGAGGGAGCTGATGTGAGCAGTCACAATGCACCTTCAAGCCACCCATTGTGCTTGCCCTCTGCCACGGGAGCTCCTCAAGTGTCTGTACTGCCCTTTGAGGTGGGCAGGCCTGCAGTGAGGCAGAAGGGGCCGGTGGTTCTCCACAGCCTGTGCTGTGCCTGTGCCAAGGAGCGGCAGGGCTGTGCGCGGTTGGCGCCGCGGGGAGCGGCTGCCCGCAGCAGTGCGGCTGGAAGGGGGGCCGTTACACTGTAAGAGAGTGAGTAGCAGGTCTCACAGTGAACCGGTCTCTTTTCCTGCTGTGTCACGCCACCCCGCATCGCTCCAGAGTGACAGGGACAGAGGGGGAGCTGGGCTGGCACGTGCTGGGAGAGAGCAGGAATTGTGGTTGTCAAGGAGTCGTCGCATGTCAAGGGAATAAACAGTTCTGGTGTTGGAGATTTTTTAAATTTATTTATTTCCTGTCTGTTTCTTTAGTGCACACCTTCCCTCATAGGGTGTCTCAAACAGTAACTCCAGGCATAAGGGGAGGAGGTGGAGGGGTGGGTTTTGTTTTTCCAGATGTGCCAGGTAGAACAAAGCATTCATCATTCCATCTCAGTTTGGCAGAAACCCTTTAGAATGGCAAAGCAGATTCCCTGCAATATCCTTGATATGGAAGTCATTTAAGATGCAAGTCAAGAGCCCAGACATGAGATGTGAACAAGACTTATGGGGTCATCCAGCTTGTCTACCTATCTCCGTAATGTGACTGCTGGCAATTTTGTTCCACTCTCTCAGGCACTCAGGGAGACAAAGACATGGCAAACACAGCTATAACTAAGCAATTCATTACTTTTTTTTAATGCTGTTCTGTGTTCTAATAAAATTGGTGACATTTTGGTCAGTGTCAGTGTTGACTGACTGTGTCTGCTTTCATACCTTTATATTATACATTCCTGAGAGAGAAGAGGGTGAAGTATTGCACAAAGGTCATCTGTCTCTTCTAGCTTCTCCTGCCTGACAGTCTGGTACCATATTTATTATCTCTATATAGTAGATCCTTGAAACAAAGTGCAAATCAACTTAGATGACATTATCTAGATCTACTGTGTTGTTATAAAACCATATTTATCAGTTTAATGCTACATCTATAGCCTAGTGGAGAATATGGTAAGTGATATGCACAAGAGATGGTCTGACGTATGAGTGATGTTCCGGAGAAGATCCAGCTGTGTGAAAATCCTAGTTTTAAAGATATACTGTAGCACAGGAGCTGTTGAGTGCAGACAAATGCAGAGATGCAAATGCTAATTTTGTTTCAGTGTTTACTGCATTGTTTTCCTTACATGTTTGGAAAACACGAGTCAAGGAGTTTGTGTAAAATCTCTAGCGCATCGGTCTTTCCCTGCAATCTGCTCTTTGAGCTGCCTGCTCAGTTGGAAGTATTATTTTTATCTCTTGTTTAAAAATGAAAACATTGTGTCTACAGTTTAGACTCCCTGCTGTGGTGATGATTTTAAGTGTTTAGCTATTCTCAGATCTTGAGACATATCTGAGAACAATTTTGCACACTAGTTCATCCCTTTGGCCTCTGATACATCCTTTTCCCTAGTCACGGTCCCAGCGTGTGGTAAGTGTGACAGGAAGCAGATTGCAGTTCTCTACAGGTCTTGTTTTGGAGGTGGTGTAAGAATCGTTCAGATTTACTGCATCTCTTGGTATTTGGGAAACAAATAGCTGTGTATGACCAGAAAATAGCAATCCACAAGCAAGTGTTTCAGACTTCCATTTTCCTTCCCACACAGACTTAGCTTCAGATCAGCACATGAGGAGCCAGGGATAGCGAGGGGCCCGAACAAGAAGCTATGATGGAAAATAGTGTTTGTGAAACAGAGTGTAGTATGGGAATACTCAGGATGGGAAGGGTGAACAGATGGGAAGGAGGCAGATGAAACGATGATTTCTGAGATGGTTTCCCCAAAGACCTCACATCACTTGCTGCTGCTTTGGAGAGAGGATGGCTGCGGTGCAGGCAGGCCCAGGGGAGCCCAGCTGGACCTGCCGCATGGCTCCTATGCAGGGCGAGCAAGGAGGCAACCTCAGCCTGACAGCTCAGGAAATACTTTATTAAAATTAAAAATTTGCCTGCTTGGAGGAGCTTGTGGAAGCTTTCAAAGCAACAACAAGGAGTTCAGATCTTACTTCCCCTACTTTGGGATGCAGAGGTCAAAGTTTCATCTAATGTTAGCGATTTGTTTTCATTTTTGTTAGAAAAGGTCTCTTCAGGATGAAGCGATATTGATGACTTTTACAACAGACAGCTAAAGCAAAATATCTGCACAGCATCTATGGTGCCTGAGGGAGCCTGTACTCTCTCGTGGCTCTGGAAGAAGAGCAATATTGAGTTAAAATGGCTCCAGGGCAGAAAAAAGGATGAGCTCACCTAAAATTAGATTAGAGCTCTGGCAGCAATAAATCATTTGGAGAGAAGGCTGAAAACATTTTGTGTGTTTATTTACCCTTTTTATTTTTATTTGCCTAAGTGCTGGCTTACGTGAGAACCTGAGTGACCCATTTCTGGCAGCAGCCTAGCACAGTGTCCTCCATGAAGATTTTTGTGCAAATGTCCGCCATTTGAATTATGTTCATTTCTGTTTGAGCCAAAATGTGGTATCAGTGTAAACAGAAATACTTTTGTTTCACTCATGCCATTGCTGCTCTTCTTCGTTATGCTTTTTCTGCACCATTTTCATGTTCTGAACTGGTCAGTGCAAAGTGTTGCCATTTGGGTGGGGCCAGGTTTGAGCTGGTGTCTGTCACACCATGTCATACGTACGATGTGATAGGTGGATTCTTAAGGTGTGTTCAGGCAGGTATTCCCAAAAACAGTATGCTCATTTTTCAAACCATTTGGGTATGTTGCTGTTTAAACCCTTTCTGCCCTCTGTAACAGGTGATACTGTGAAGAGCCCAGTTTTGGGAGCACATGGAAGAAAATATTATTTCTGTATTTGCATCTAGCAGTGCTCTGTAAATTGCATGTCTGGCATCATCAGTATTTCATTCTTCAGTAATTATCTCTATTTTGATAGACTGATCCTAGTTACTGTCTGAGTAGAAAAATAGAGATGTATTGATGATAAATCAGTAATTATTTCTATTTTGTCATGACAGAAGAAGTCAGCAATGTTTTATTTTATATCTGTGTCTCTATTTTCTCCTATTTTAGCAAATGCTGAGCACTTGGAGGATTTTTCATCTCTGAAGTGCTTCATAAGTATGAGCTGGATAAATACATGAGTATTATCTTCGGATATGCAACTCTTATTGCTGTTCACAAATGAACAAGCTGCAACAAATTACATTATTTTTTTCCTTCTCTAGTTCATTGTTGTGTGTTTGCCTCATGTTCCAGATAATTTCAGAGTGCAACAGAAATTTTATGGATAAAATAATATTTATCTTCTTGCTTGGGCCTAGTTCTAAGAGGCTGTAAGCTTGATTCATCATGCACTTGTAAGGTAAATGTCTGTGGAGTGTGTTTTGCATCAGCAATGAAATAATCTTTTGAGGAGATTAAAACTGAGATTTTTAGTAGATCTTTATGTAGCTATAGTACTTTGATAATAAGTTTTCCTGCCAAAACCTTACACTATAATATTTGCAAACAAAATAAGATGGTATTTGACATAATTTTTTTTTCTGTAATTTCTGGCGATTAATGTAATGATGTTAGGATTTCTCATATATTCAAGGATCAACAAATAATGCCATTATAACCTGTTTCAGGTCCCCAATATCAGGAAAAGACTCAGAGAGAATAGGAAATCTCTCTATTTTTTTCCTAAAAGCAACACATTTGCTTGTGTACAGTAGGCAAAGAAAGTCCTAATATGAGAAAAATATATATCTGAACATTGTTTGGGTGTACAGTCCTTTCTTAACCAGTGTTCATGGATTTTCTGTAAACAGCAAGTGTTTGTCTTGAAGAAAAGGTTCCTGATGGAGAGCAGTATTAAAAGCCTTTACAGCTTCCAGTAAAGTAGAAGAGGTAATTGTCGCTTAAATGCACCTCTGAAACAAATTTTAAGACAAAATATACTTAACAGAGTCCATAAATTTTTTTAGGTAGGCATCAGAGTCAAATAGACAATGAAATACTGAATTTTTGCTTAATTTAATCATTTCAGTGTCAGCATAATTGAAGAGTGTTAACTTCAAGCCTCTTTTATCCTCTTTGTCTTCTGAAAGCATTTGTCACTATAAGCTGATACTTAGTGGGAAAAAAAAATGGGGGAAGGGAAATGTGCAGCACTAAAAACAAAATTGGTTTGTTATCATGGTCACTAGAGAACCTTATAAAGAAAGATTGCTGCTTTCTACCTTCATTAGCAACCTGACAGGAGCTCATGGTCCATGATGGATTTGTTTGCATAATTCTGTCTATAATTTCACTGCTTATATAAACATAAACAACTTCAATTTTTAAGTATCTAATTATCTGAAGAAACTGTTTCTCTAACAGTAATTGCTCACTGTGTTATTGAAATGGATTTGTGGGGAAGGTGTCCATCTGTGTTCAGTGCTATTCTTTTCAGCAGATACTGCTGCTCCTAAAAAGCAGTGAATCACAAGGGGGGTGAATCTCATTTTCACAGAGGCTTGACAGGAATAGGAGGCACAGAGTCCTACTGTTCTAGATACATAAATGTAGTGCTGTGCTCATTAATGTTGATGGAAGGCTTTGAAATTTATAAGAATTTAGTGAAATAGTATGACCAGATCAAGAAGGAGTTTGGAGCAATTTCAGTTGGACTAAGTTAAAAATTGTGATCTTGAAGTGATCCACACTGATGTTATTAGTTTCTGTTCAAGTATTTTATGTTTAAATTATCCAGAAGCTTAGAGCTTTACCTACAAGCATGCTTCCATTTAGACAGGATGTCTCATCCTGGGAGGATGTCAGGTAGCCCATGCTACCTGAAATTTTGTGCTCTGGATTTCATTCTTCTTACTGCCTGAGGAGGATGCTGTGAACAAATAGTTCATTCAAGACTTTTTCAGAAGGTTCCTGAATGAGTCAGGATTCAGGCTTAAATTTTTTTCAATTTCTAATCTTAAAACCACTAATCCTTTTGTCTTCCTGACTTTATGCAATAATGCTGCACCAGTACTGAACCAGCATTCAACTTTATAGAATATCTGTAATTTAAATTAATAGCAGAATTAATACTATCACACTTCCTACAGCATACCTGACTCTGAAAATTAAAAGATGAAATTACTTTTGTCAGAAAGCTTTGTTAGTCCTCAAATGACTTGTTTAATTATTCAGCATTCACACCAGGAGAGGGGAAGTATTGAGTGAAGAGAACACTGGTAGGTTCAGCAGCTACAATGGTCTTAAGACAGGCACTTATTTCTGGTTTTCTTTCAAGGCATCACAAGTTGTATTCAACTTCTCTAATGCTAATTGGAGTTTAAGCCATTTCTGACAGCATTTCTAGTGTTTCAAAGTAAAATACAAATTTTTTTTAATTTTAATTTTGTTGTAGAGAATGTGTTAGTCTCATGTTAGTTAATACACAGGAGCAACAGAGAGAGAGGAATATTTCTAACAGTGTTGTACAGTAGACAGAACTTCAAATAGCCTTTATAAAAATTACAGAGATAATGAAAATAACACACTAAGGTATTCAACAATGTCTACAAAGAATCTTTGTATTTCTGGCTTTTCTTTGCCAAAAAGAGTCATACATCATCTCTGCTGCTAATTCTGTGTTGGATCAATGTGCAGCGCTCCCACTTCTTGCGGTGGAATTTTCCAGCACTGAATAATTGAGAGGTTTATATTGTAGTCCTTGAGAGCAAAGGCAGATTTCATCTTTTTTTTTTTTTTCGTGTTCTGATACCATCCTGCCATTGGCAGAACTAGTGGAGCCCCACCATTGACAGACATGCTAGAAAGCCTTTCTGCAGGGACAGAGGCCATCTCCAGCTCTGCTTCAGGCACGCTGCACACAGGGGGTCTGTAGACTTTAGGGCTCACTTCTCTGTAGCTATTCTGCAGATGAAAGCATGCAGTGGAATGCAGAAGTGGAGGGCTTATGGGTCTCAGCTAATAATGGAAAAACTCTGAATGTACAGCAGAGATCTGCACTGCGGGAAGGAAGAGCAGGGAGAGCTTTTGCCTCACAGTTGCTATTGATTGAGGGTTTAAGAATTGAAGCACACTTTGCAGTTGTAAAACTCCATAGAACAGGACACATATTTAGATTGGGAGGCAGTAAAAGAATCATGTGTGAGTATGCTGGAGGAAGGGGTCACAGTGTGTGTTCAGAGTTAGGGCAGAGGAGCTCAAGAATGATGTCACAGTAACTGAAGCAGTGCTCTGCTAACCAGTCCTGATATATTATAAAGTCACAGTGTCTTTACCTGAATTTTGTTCAGCCTTTGTCAGAGGCTCTTATTGTTTACCTAAACTACCCACAGGAACAGCATCCCTCTGCAAATGCAAGGACATTTTTATTTGCACTCACCAATGGTAGTTATATAGAATGTATGAATTTATATAGCAAATGAGCATTTTTTGAAAGTTCTCCTCTGTTAGTTTGCAAGTGAAATGATGCTCATAGTATGGCTGTGTAAAAGAGGCAGCCCTTGAGTCTTCCCAAAGAAAGCAGCTGGTTTCCTTAGCAGCTGGCAAGGATATGTGATACCCCTCCAAAAAGTTCTTCGCCTCTTCCCCAGGTCCTGCTCTCTGTTGCAGCTCACTCGTTATGCACCAGAGAAGAAAGCATTCCTGCAGCATGAGCTAATTGTAGTGCATGATGGCTGGTGGCTGTCATTGGTATTGAACAGAAAATAAAAAAAAAAATTGAATTTGCTGTCTGAGTGTCTGGCTCTAACAACAGCTTGATTATTTCTGTTATTACTAGTAATACATAGCCCCTGCTGAGGTTTCACTTCCAGTGGGTATCTCTGGCATTTGTCATGATGAATGATAAGGATAAACACAGGTTTTCTTGCTGCAGACCCTGGTGAGGGTTCTTTCATGTCTGATGGGATGTAGATTGAGGAAGGAAAGAGATGCTTCTTTATTTGGCCTTGGTTGCCAATCCTAGAACTTTGCTGTAAATGAGACTAATTTTATGTTAATTCACTCCAGAATGGAAAAATAAAGCTGCTATTTCTGCTTCTGCTTATGTGTTGGTGGCAAGACATGACTATGACCCGATCAGGAATGTTATTTTCAGGATGGAGAGACAAACAAGCAACACTACTCAATATGTTGAACTGCAGTTCCTTGTTCCACAGTGCCTTTTTGAGAAGTTTTAATCCCTAGTGCAGCAAGTAATGGGAAGTTAGATAAGCTTTTATCCCAGTTTTTCTGAGAAGAGCTGAGATTAAAAGTGCTTCAACACAGATTTTCATTCTGCATTTTTACATATTTAATTTAACTTTTCTTTTCAATGCACTTCCCAGGATCCTAGTGTGTTGGTTACAAATGTGGTCTTTTGATTACAAATGATCTTTTGATTACTGTCATGTAAGTGCTTAAGGACAAGGAAAGAAAAAGAAGCCATCCTGTGCAACAATGTCATACCAATGCCATAGTCATACCAAGGAGCTACAGCAAATCTTAAGACACCTTTTAACTAAGAACTAGGTATGAAGAAATACAAATATGAAGAAATTTTCTTTTTCACTCGTGGGACCAGGCAGAGAGCTTGCAATCCAGGCTGAAAGAATGTTAAGGCATCTGCTATGGTGGCCATCCAGTTCAGGGCTGTTTTCCATCTCTCAAAAATGTTCCTTAGCTTAGGTAAATCAGAAAAAGAAAGAAAAAGCTTTTACTGTGGCAACTGTTTATTCATTCACACCTGTAAAAAGTTGGGCATCCAAAGCTCCTAATGAGTGCTGAAGACAGGAAGCATATTTTTTATATTGTACATATAGAGTCCCCAAGTGTGTTTTCCTAAATGTTAGTGTTTGGAGTAATTTGTGGATTTGCTGCTGTTTGAGTTTCTCACTGTCTTCATTCTTGGTGTTCCTTAGATTTGCTCACAGAATGAAAACCCACAGCCGTCATGAGACATGGGCAGTGGACTTTGCCTGAAAACACCAGCAGTTTTTTTCTTGTAGCAAATAATCTCTTTCTGAAGGATCTTGGCCCTGTGGCATTGCTTAAGGGAAAAAAAAGAAGGAAAAAAAAAAACCCCAGCCATTTCCGAGCAAGCAAATATTTAGGCTATGTGTATGTGTGTGTGTGTATATATATATGTATGTATGTATGTATTCCTTCTCTTTCTGTCACTCTGCATTATCAAAACATTTTGCTATGTGCTTCAGCACTGTCCTCAGGGCTTCCAAGTAGCATGCTGGTAAAACAGAACATCTTCAATAGCATCTGCTCAACATTGCTGCATTTCCAGCTTTCTCTTTGTTGAGAGCTACCTTCATCAGGTACTGAGTCTGCAGGAGTGCAGACCTTTTTACAGGTCCTACAAATGAACCTCCACAAATTGAATTTTTAAGGTTCCCAAGCACTACTTTATAGAATAAGAAAAAGAGAGGAAATGTATTAAATTATAAGGAGCAATGTGCAGCTTCAAAATTATTGCTGGATTAATAGTTTGTATCAAATGGCAATTTTCATTCTCTCTCAATTGGAGAAATAGAAAGCAATTAATCTTCTGTAGCACATTGTGAAAAATAAGGGCTTCTACAGGATCTCAGTGAAGCTGTTCCTTCACTTAACCTTGAGCTGGGCAATAAATAATTATAAATGCAGCTATGTCGCAAGGCAAAAGTAATTTGGGGAAATAGAATTATCATCTAATGCAGGAATAAGAAACTTGAATTAGGTTTCCTGATGTTCTTTGTTCCAGAAGAGTATGAATTTGATTGTGATTTGTGCATAAGAGAGTGGAGCTGGGGTTTTACAGAGTGGATTTTATACCCAAGCTAACACAAGATGATTTATATTGCAATGTTGACATAGGCAAATGCTCTTGTGCTCTCTCAGCTATAGCTCACATAGAGCCTCTGATGAGAGGATATGTTTAACAGAGGGAGAAGGTAATGTCCAAGGTGCATGGGTGCATTAACATCTGTCAAAGAGTTTCCTGCTCTTCACTAAGGGCTCCCTATTGTCAGTACTGCCTTCCACAAAATTTTCAGTGGGTCCCTTCATATAAAGTTTCTGTTCCACTGTGGAGTGCTGCTTAGGAGACTGGGGATACAACAGAGAGCTGCTTCATCCTGAGCTTCTCTGCTGCCCACAGTGCCATTCCTCAGAGCTCCCATGCATGCCTTGCAGGTCCCAAAGCAGTGTTGTTAACCTCGCTTCACCTTGGGACTTTGCAGCCAAGTCAGTGGAAGCTGGCCAGTGAAAGGATCAATGAAGCATGTGTGAATGGGTCAGCAGTTCATGTCATGGAGCAGTGCACAGGATACTCTGGGAAGGAGAGGCAAAGGATGTGAGGAAAAAAATAAATGCAGGAGTAAAAAGAGCTGTATCTTTTTAGTGCAGAACCCTGCCTCAGCATACTGCTCCACTAGAGCAATAGGCAGGATCTATTCAAGCCCCAGGCTCATTCCATAAAAATGGGAAGCCATGAGTTTATGTCGGTTTCTGTTCAGGAAGAAAGTATTCCTAAATATAATAAAGCAAATATTATTCTGCTTTTCTTTGAATTGTTCATCTCTGTTTCCCAGAAATCTGTCTTTGCAGTATGAGGAACAAGAAGTTTGTTCCTAGAAAACACAGCTAGCAATGGCAGTGGGTTTGTGGGACACTGTTGAGTCTGCACCCTAATTTCATGGAGATAATGTATGTCTGGAGTGAACCATATTTGTACTTCCCTGGTGGACACGTCACAGTGATTAAGACTCATCTAGTTTCACCCATTTCTTCTAGATGTTGATAGTGTGCTGTGGAGCACTTACAAACTAAACTGAAGATTTCTTTCTTTTATAAAATTTAAATAAATGGGATGTACAGTTGCTCATACACTCATAATTTCTTCTCTGGAAATTTGAGACCAACCAAATAGCTACAAAGGCTGATGTGGTATGTCAAATTTATGAAATTGAAGAAGGTATGGAATAGAAGATATGGAACTAGATACCTTCACCCACACACACACTTTCCCCCCCTTTGATGTATTTATTTGTTACATTATAAGGAAAAGTGTAGAAGTGCAAAGCTAACCATTTTTTATTTAAGGCTGTGTGTGGTCTTAAATCAGTTGTCTGACCAATTTGAAACCCAGAGGAAGGGGACATTTAGTTCAGTATCTGTCTGCTCAGTCTGCTTGGTCCTGATTGCTACATTGCATAAGTTTAGGGTGGTGTTTGGAATGCATTAGACTGCTTTTTTTGCTATAATGTGGCCCATTGTGTATTTAGAAAGGTATGATTTATTGGAGAAACAGGTGTGGGCACATGGAAAACCAATTTGTCTTAGAGAGTTATTTCTAGATGACTAGAAAAATGTTGATTCCAAGTAGGCCATAATTAATCAGCAAGAAGTCTTTTCCTGAGTTTCCTCCTGTAGGTAAACAGACTGAGGACATCCATCAAATTGAAACTGAGAGAATGAGGGGGAAACAGCCTGAGTCTCCCGTTAGCAAAGCAGTTGTATTTCTTAGAAAGAATCCCAGCAGGGTGCTTTGCTGAGTGACTGCAAAATTGGCTTCGAAAACAAATCCTGAATTTCTTATTTTTATAGGTTTTTTTAAATTTTAATATACTTCTGGTGGCTGCTGCAGACCAAGAAGGTGAACAATGGCACAGAAAATGGGCTGATAAACCAAAAGCTTTCTCTGATTTCCCCTGAAGTGGCCTCACACCTTTTCTTTCATCTTCTTTTCATTGTGTTGTGGTGTGCAAGTCTATCAGTAGTTACTTAGGGAGCTCTAATCATGCTGAGCTCACTAAGCACAAAAGTAAATGTCAAAAACTTCTGTTGATTGTCTGGTTTAAAGCAGCTTTGTCACAGTGCTTTCAAAAGCTTTAGGTGTGGAGATGTTTGATCTGGAGATGAAACAAGTGGTAGCCTAGTTTTTATGCTATACTCTAGTAATCTGAAAATCTCAGTAAGTTTTGTTAACTGTAAATGTGATTTCACTTGGTTTATGTCTGTTTTGTGCTGTGAGAGATCTGTAATGCTGAGAGGTAGGGCTTGCACTGCACACTGTGCTGGCCATGGAGCAGGGGTGGATGTTGGTGGATCTGCCATGCAGATGGTCGATTTCTGATTTTTCTTTAGTAGATGCAAGAATATGTCATTCATCTTCTTGTTCAACAGTTTGGGAATTAAAGTCACTTTATAATACCTAAAAGTCAAAGAACTCCCAGCTATCCTTCATTTAGGGTAAGGTCCATAGAGCTTAATGATTAAAGAATATTCAGGGAAGGTGGAAGCTTTCTGGATGTGGAAAAGGGGGGAGAGTTTGAGTGTCCATGGCAGGAATCAGCCGTCAGAAAACCACCTGCTTAATTTGCAGGACTTTCCAAAATCTGAAGAACTAGCTTGTTGGCATGAATCCAAAAAGTCCAGCAGTTAGGTGAGGTCATGCATGTAGTTTCATAATTAGGTTGTGCTGTAAATGAGGAAAAGCCATAATCAAAATTGTTATTCAGTTCCTTAGGAAAAGGTCAGGTGTCGCATCTTTCTAGTGGTTTTGAAGCTAGGTATAACTTTAGATTAATTTTCCAAATATGCCTATGAATTGCTTAAGAAACTCCCTTAATCTTGATGTACAATGAAGATAGTAAAAGCACGGATTCAGTGTATTAGCTGAATGTTTACCTTTGCTCAGAAATTGGCTATCCAAGCATTTTCTCTTGCTTTCTAGTGTCTCAAGAAGGACTGAATTAAGATGCTGAATCTGTCTTTTTAAAACCTAGTTTATCTGAACACCCGTAATTTCTACAACTCACTGTATCTGTCCTACTAGGAACACAGCCTGTGGACTGCTGGTGTCCTTGGGAAGATTTGTGTCGGGCCCAAGAGCTGTCCTTTGTTGCATGAATGTTGGGGTCTTCCTGGGCAGAACTGTGTGTTTCCTTAGGAACAGTGAATTCTTCTTGGATCCTGACTGGCCAGCACCTGGTTTTTTAACACCTTTAATACAAATACTTTGTAATGACCCCAAGACAAGTTTGTGTGGAGTTTGTTCCTTTTTTTTTTTCTTTAGTCTGCCTTGTGTCCATCTGTTTCTTTCCAAAGATGAACCTCTTTACAAAATTCACAAAAGCCCTACATGTGTGTCTTCTGAGAAAGAGGAGAACGTGCTTAGGTACGTCTGTTCTCCCCCATGTGACTAAACAAGGGGAAAAGAAAAATTGTGGCTTCCAGCACCACTCTCCCCGGGGCAGGAGGTTAACATTTGACAAGATGTTTGCCCTTTTGAAGAGCACCAGCAAAAGCAGATGCAGATTTCATCGAGGCTTGATCTTTTGAAATTCACTTTGCCTACTCAGCCAACTTCTCACAGGATTTTTCCCACAGCTCACAAAGGATCCATCTGGAGAAAACTGCTAAGCAATGTTTACCAATCCATCTGTGCTCTTGAATGTCTAGACCTGTGTAAGGGCTGAGGTAAAGTCTTTATAAGCTGTCATGCTGAATACTGTTTTGAATCAGTCCTCCTGGGGTTCGCATAGGAAATGTAAAGATTAGAAATTCTGCTGAAGCATTTCTCACATTAATTCCAATTCTTCAGCAATTTTTAGGGCAAATTCTGTTGTAGTATACATGATTGTTAGGTAATTAAATACTGGATCTCATTCATATGTGCCTATGTCACTGGAATTAAGGTTGTAGGGACTACTTTTGCATTGCCTTTTTTCTGATTTCTAAATGCTTAACCCTGCTCCCTGGTGCTCTCCAAGGCCATTCAGACACAAATGCATCGACCTGTATTCCCATTTTTGAAAGCTGGAAATATGACCTCTAAAGAGATTGCAGCTATAACCAAGCAATGACAAATTTCTTCCAGTTTTCAGTGCTTGCTTTTCATTTCAGGGATCTGTTTGTCTCTGTATAGTTGTCAGTGTGTGTGGTTTGATGCAGATTTATTCATCAAGCTTTTTCTTACATTCATGCATCCCTAACTTTAGGAATGATGCAGTTCTCTGCTGAAGTGTCCTTCAGTAGTGAAGCTGCTGTGATGACACTTTGGAAGAGCAGGGCTGGCATGAAGGGAATCTTGGGGAGTGTAAGATTTCTCTTTAGTTTGGACCTTAACCTTCTGCTGGTGTGAGCTGACATTTGGACAGGTGCATCTGCACAGACCATCCTGCACCATCAGAATTCTGATTTGCTTGCAGGGTTGGGAAAGAATGGTGCTGCATACTAAAATATGTGCAGGCTTTTCATCCTGGGTACTTCAACCTTTGGTCTTGAAAAGCAGATTATTATCTATTGAGTAAGAATTGCATTTGTATTTTGGCAGTATGTTAAAATAGAGCCTTAGCAAAGAGACACCAGTTGCCCTTGCCTGAGAAGTAATATTGATTTCAAGAAGATGAAGAAGCTTTTGTCTTCTTGTTACAAAAGATTGTAATATTGACATAACAGAAACTGAAAAATTGAACATAATGTAGTGGGGAATTTTCCTTTCATTTGAAGGACAGCACTGCAAAAACATTCTTTTTAGTTACTAGGCTGTAAAAGCATGTGGCTAAATACTCTCAGCTTTTATACTATATTTACCTTCCATGACAGCTTTCCAGAACAAAGTCTT
The DNA here is from genome assembly GCF_035770615.1 of Melospiza melodia melodia. Classification (NCBI taxonomy): domain Eukaryota; kingdom Metazoa; phylum Chordata; class Aves; order Passeriformes; family Passerellidae; genus Melospiza; species Melospiza melodia. Next base: position 49,113,433 of record NC_086194.1, on the reverse strand, counting down.
AGGCCTGGGAATCCTGCTGCTATTTTCTTGTAGACCTAAGGGACCTGACATGTATGGAGCATTTCTAGTTTTTGTGTTAATTTGTTTGTGTTGCTGAGCCCACATGTAATGTCATGGCTAGGATATTATTGAATACCTAGTATAAATGAAGGGAGTGGTGGGGACAATATACCTCAGCAAGTTTCAGAGACCACATTTTCTGCTTTCCTTTTGATGGTGCTTTCTGTGGAATCTTCCCTTGCAAAGAGAATAATGAAATCATAAGTCCATCACACTATTAAAAGATGCTGGGTTTTGTTCTGTAATGAAATCTCAGAGGCCCAGGACACCATTCCTGCTCTCCCTTGGGAAGAAAAATGAGCTGCAGCTGCAGCAGCTTGGCTGGCTGCTGTGGCCAGGGAGGCTGGGAAGCTGTCAGAGGAGCTGGAGATGGAGCAATAGGTTTCCAGTAATTTTGGCTCTTTAGACAAAATAACATCTGTGCCCATAAAGAGAAGTTATCCTTCCAGGGAAGTGTCCTGAAAGACATTTCAAAGCCTGCAGTGCAGAAATGGGGTTTTGGGAAGAAGGTGGATTTGGAACGTATTTAAGAGTGAAATCTTCAGGGAACAGGGGATAAAGTGAATGTTTTCTGGGTTAGAGTATGTGGGAGGAGTATAAATAAACATTTTCTGGTCACTTTTACTGTGACTGCTGGAATGCTGTGAGGGTTATTTCATTGCTTCAGGAGATCAAGTCACAAGGAGGTGATGGAACAGGGAGGGGTACTGCTGTTTCTTCTAAATAAAGACAACAGGCTATAGCAATGACTGCTGCCTCCTACCCAATTTGCAGTAGAGGGGGATTATCCCTCCCCTGCTCAGAGGTAAAGTTTAGCAGAATATTTCTGGTTTTTTGGTAAAGTAGAATTTGAGGAATGCTGTGGACATTCCTTTATTTAAAGTGAAAAACATGAATCTGAAATGTATAGACTAGAAAAAGAAAGGGGGGAGTGCATTCCTTGTTCCAGTTTCCATATCCAAGTTGTTGTTGAAGGAACAAAAATGCTCTCATTTCTTTCCCTTGCTTGAAGTAATCTATTTATGCCTTGTATTTCTATGAAGTGCTGTAGAAAAAAATTGTAATTGCACTGTATGAAGCTAATTCTTCTACGCTGAATTAAGTTTAAAATAATGTTGAATCCATATTTCCATTAGCAAGCAATGAAAAAGCTATTAAGGCTAAGGCATAACACACAATCAGTTCAATTCCTGCAAATGTTTCTACAGAAGCGTGGTGCTGCAGAGCTGTAAATAAATGGAATACCCTGAAATGTGCTGTAGTATTAGTGCTACCTAAAATTTCAATTCAAGAAAAAATATTTTTTCTTCTGTTAGATTAGAAGTACGGAGGTGAAAGGTTCAAAGAGGTACTGAGCTCTTTTTTCCTATATGTTTTAGGAAAATTAGGAAAATCAGTTTTATCACTTTTGCATTTTCTCCAAGCCCCCACCTGTAGGGAAAGCATTTAGCTCATTTACTTTTAAAGTATCAATCTATGTATAGGTGTTTTATATCCTTTCAGTTACGGTGTCACTGGGCCATTTTTCATTCAGAGCCAATAAATACAGAAAAACTCCAGAAATGGCCAACTTCCACTAAAAAGTTACTCACAGACTCATTCTGTTAGCATGCCATATGCCTGAGGTCCTCAGGTTATGCAGTAATGGGTATCATAGAAATAGGATAGATACTCATTATCACTTCCCAAGGGAGTGTTTTGGATTAAATAAGTTAAAAATTCCCACCAGGCAGGAAGTCTTTGTTAAATGTGCTTTATTTTTTGCAGATGAGCTCATTACAGTATAACTGCTGATAAACTTCTTTTGATCTATGGCAAGATGTAACTGCTTTGGCCCAGCCATTAATTCAGGACACAAAGATGAGCTTGCCAGTGTGTCAGAATGGGAGGACTGCAATAATTGGAGGCAGATATAATTTATTAAACTTTCCCCTAGTAATATGAGAAGAGCCTGAGACATGGCTCTCCACAGCACTGCCCAGGGCTGTGTGCTCTTCAAAGGACACCCCCTGAAGTCCAGGTTGACTCTGAAGTCAGTGTTCATCTATGCTGGTACATCAGAGGGCAGAATTTAGCCCAAAGTGTCTTAAAATAATTTTTCAGTGCTTTATGTTAGCAAAACCCTGCTGTGGGTTAAGGCATTGTCATCATGCTTTTTGTGTGCTCCTTTGCCAGTGCTGCTCTGAGCCCTGGGAAGAGCGTGGCTTTTTCTGCAAGATTGAGCTGCTGTGAGCCGTGAACAAGAGTGCCCAGAAACTTGATTCCCTCGCAGAAGGGGTGCTGCAGGTGGGGTTGCAGCGTCCCCATCCCATTCTGGGTGTTTGCAGAGCTAAACCACAGCAGCTCTTGGGTCCCTTTGCCCACCGTGCTGAAGCCATGCAGTAGGTGTGCTCTAGGTCCACAGCCTGCAGCTTGCTTCAGTCCTACAGCCTGGAAGCAGGAGGCAGTTATTTTCCAGCTTCCACCCAAGAGGTGGCATCTAAATTGTGACCCTCTGAGGCAGACTTTGCTCCAGAGCCAATTTGTAAATGCTTTGTATGTCAGTTTTAGCTGGGAAGTCCCAGTCAACTCTCACCATTGTAACATTATCTTCCAAAGAGCCAATGAAAATACAGCTTTGATGTGTTTCTTTTGGTGCTCAGATGCCATGGCATGTGAGGTATTATCCTGAAAACCACATTATCACAGTTACTTAGGGCCTTTGGGCATCTGATGTTGCCAATTGCCTTCACTTCTTGCTGGTATGTAATTTATCACCAGCGTGGCCTACCCTGCTAATATGCACCCTTTGTGGGCAGAGGCAAAGCTAATATACTTTCAAAGTGTATTTGAATTGCTTCCATAAATCACAGCTGTCATTGTGAGCAGTTTTATCACTTGCCAGAACAATATGTTATGCTCATGCTTTATAGCCTTGGTACTATTCTGAACTTCTGTTTGTCTAAATTGTAATGCATCATGACTTATGTTATCAAACAAATTGGAGCAGCCCCAGGTTTTTTATTATTATTCTATTTTTTACATGGAAACACTGTAAAGAAGAGCATTTTTATGGGACATGCTTTATAGTTTTAATTATTACTTTTTATTACTAATTAGCTCTAAGATCTCTAGCAGTTTGCTTTCTATTTGTTAATTTTCATTCTTCTAAGTTCATGCAGCTGGGGCAGCTTTGTTTTTGCAGCTCATTTCCTCTCCTACTCTGCTGTGTAGCAGGAAGAGCAGCTACATGGCAGTCATGAGCCATGGAGTTGGAGATGGGGAGGAGGAGCCTCATTGCCTCATAGATTTTATTTGCTATCTGTGCAGAATATCCACCAAATTAATCAATTGTGTGGATTTAAAATAAAAAGCCTTGTGAAATCCAGAAAGCACTTGCAGGCAAGAACTCAGGGAGAGAGAGCTCAAGGATGGTGTAGCAGGGAGGTCACGAGTAGTTATTTGTGCCTAGGGCGTAGTGAGTGCCTTCATCTGGGAGTGCTTCCCCTGAGCCGCAGCGAGCAGCTGGGAGCATGAGCAGCCTGAGAACTGAGACTCAGAGCTGTGCCGGGCTCAGGCAGGGCTGGGCAGCGGGACACTTGTGCCTCAGCAGCCAGAGCCACCCACCTGGGCAGGGACCAGCTGTGCCTGCCCCATCCCTGCCCCGGGCGGGCGTGCGGAGCGGGGCTGCTCCCATCTGCCAGCCCAGCCTCCCCAGCAGGCAGCCTCTGCCAGCGCCACTGAAACTCTGCACAGCTGCAGGCTCGTCCATCAGGTTTGACTTCTTCTGCCATAGATTGACATCTGCTTGTGAGTGGCACCTGTGGCTGGTTTAGGACTTCACTGCAATAAGAGACTCTCCTCAGCTCTTCTTTCTCAGAGATGCTCTGACATCAAATGCACTGTTTCAAGAACAGTCAAATATCTCCTTTTTTTACAGCCATGCTTAAAATACCAGTGAATATTTATGAACCAATTTGCCATGGCTTTTCCTGTGATGGGAAAAAAAAAGTATGTTTGTTTTTTTTTTAATTGATGCAATAGCTCATTCCAGAATATGAGAATAAGGTCTATAAAGTAGTCAGTTTTATAATTAGAAAATTATTTATTTGCAGCCGATATATTTGCTAAAATGTGAAGATTGCAGTCCTCTGTTTTTTTAATGTGAAAAAGATATGCTAATTGTTTAAAAATGAGCAGTATCTCTGATGGAATTTTTTAGGTGTAGATCAAGTTCTTTGTCATGGGCAGTAATCTAAAGGTATGACTTAGGTTTGTCCTTTTACAGAAGTTAGTGTTTATTCTCAAGGTTTGCACTCAGAATGAGCAGTGGTTGCTAAAGAATGTTCTGCAGATGTATTTGCAGATCCTGTGATTTTCTCTTTTCAAAAATTTTAGCTACACAAACATTTTCAGCAGATTGACTAGGCACATCAGCTACCACTTCAGAAATGCATGTTGTAAATTTTACATGAAGAGACATTTTTGGCAGCTGCTTTGTGCTTTGACTTTGAGCAACCCCAGAAAGGGTATGTGAAATCAGTTACCCCATCCAGACCACGTAAGCAAGAAACAAGGATTTTAGCCTAAGGATGATTTGGGGGATGGTACTGTATGAAATTCAATGATTGCACATGGAGGAATTGATATATAATTTGTATATTATTCTGCCCAGATACATAGATTGTTTCATAGGATGAGAGGAACTAAGGGTGGAGGATAGTCCCAATTTATGTGAAAAACAAAAAGCACAAAGAAACCCGTTTTTCCCAGAGAAAACATCTGTCCCACCTTAGCTGAGCCTGGGGAGCTGGCAGATGCTTTTAGCAAGCATTGTAAAGCCTCTGTAAACCCTTCCAGTTTAATTTGGAAACATCCATTTGTATTGCTTTGCTGACAAATTTCTGATTCACAGAGACCTGTAGTTAAGATTTTGCTTTGGCAGCTGACTCTTACTATGCCCTCTTCCTCACCTTCCTGCCAGTATTGACAGACTCAGAGCTCTGGGAATGTGGCCCTACCCCCGCAGGCACTGCCAGAAAAAAATAAAAAAAAACAGACTTTTTTTGGGGTCAAAGAAGCATTTTTCATCTAACTGTAAATTTTGCAGAGCTCTGTGTGTAACTCTTAGTTAATTCAGCACTTAAAGATCTCTCCTTATTATAGATTATATTGAATATCAGATATTTTTCCATTGACTTTATAAATTGAACATATAGCACTTTTCAGCACTGCTGGATTTCAAAATGTTTTACGAAGATGCCACTCCTCAAAACCTTATTTTACAGATGAGAAAACTAATAAGCAGAAAGAAGTAATGCACTCAGAGTGTACTAGGTCCCAGGCAAGAAAAAAAAGCTATCAAAATTTATGATGTATGCAAGGAAAAAAAGTTCTGCTGCTGCTGGCTCTCAAATCTACCTTGACAACACACCCAGGTTGATCTTCAGTATTTATGCTGAGTTGAGGACTCCATATGTTTATGGTCTTTATTGTGCATTTTCCATCACTCTGATTGCTTAGCTGGCATCCATCAGGAATTCAGACTTTGCAAATACTTTTGGCCATGAAGATTGTAAACACAGCCTTGCTGGGGTTGCAAAATATTAAGTGTGCTGTGTGGCAGCAAATGCGCTATGGCAGGTCTGTCCCAGTGATTTCTGAGGGCGCACTTCACCCTGGAGAGACCCACAGCAGACAAAGCACAAATATTCAGAGGACTCTCCTACATTTAAATTTGTGCTATGCTATGGGGGATTTTGCTAATGAAAGTATATTTTGCATTATTTACAGTTGCGCAGTTGCAGATACCTTGCGAGGAGATAAAGGGGACCAGGACTGATCCTGTGGGTTTTGCAGAAGAAGTCTGCATAAAATGCTCTTGCTTGGCAGATCAGCCCTCTCAGGCTGTTGCACGGGTGGAGTTAACCAACGTCCTCTTCTCAGCAATAACACTGGACCAGCTGTGGTGGGAGTTTTCCAGCTAACGTGCTGTGCAGTGGAAGCTGGGGATAGAGGGGAGGTTTTGGTTCGTGGAGCTGAATTGAACCATGTTCTGGCTGGCCATTATGACATCTGTTGACCAGGGGCCTGGTTCCAAGCTTTTTCAAGCCTGCAGAACGAGTGCCCCTAGCATGAGTGAGGCAGGGACTGGGGCAGTGATGCCTGCCCCTTTCCCAGGCACTGCTGTCAGCCTGTTGTCCAGCTTGGTAGAGACTTGGGAATCAATGCAGAAAATAACTGATAAAGTCAGCTTCATCCTCCCTCTCCTTTACTCTTTCTTCAGCTCTCTTTGAGCCAAGATTTCTTGGCACAGATGTTCAGGAAAGCTTGCTGCTGAGTGTCATTTCTATCAAATTCTTTTGTGAATTATGCAAAGAATTTGTGAGTCCAGGTGTTAATCCTCTTGTTTTCAAAAGTGACACTAAACCCTTGTTAGAAAAGTCAAAGGTGAAAGTTTACTTTCACAATGAATTCCCTGTTTTCTTTTTTTTCCTTTTTTTTTTTTTTGATGTTTATATTATTCTGCAAGAGTTGAGAATGCATTTGCCTGTAATGTGGGGATAGGCAGGCATTGTGAATTTAGGTGCCCGATTAATCAAAAGAGTTTGTAAAACTGTATGAACGAGTTATTTTGCACACTCCTTGGACAATTGAAACAAAAACTCAAATTCCTCTGAAATGAGACTCATACCCCACACATCCTCTACACCCAAGGCAAACTAAAATATAAAATGAAACTGCCTGTAGATACTAAATCAAACAACAAAAAAAAAAAAAAAAAAAGAGTTTTGGAAATTGGTGGTGTTCTATTTGGGGTCTCAAAGGGGAATGTTTTTGCCTTTTCCAGAGTTTTTTTCTTTTAAAAATTTATTCCTTTCTTTGTAAGATGCACAGTTTGGCTGCAGGTGAAGCTAACCGGGCACTGGGATGACCACACCTATAGATTCCACTCTTCCCCTCCTTCAGAGAAAAAGCTTTAGCTGGAAGATACAGCCCAGTTGTGGTGCAGTAATTGAATGTATTGCTTTTGTACCTATGTCAGAATCGCAGCGAGTGTTTATATATTTCTGCAGTGATATGGAATGGAGGGGATGCCCAGAATACACCGATACAAAGTACTTATAGGCACTTTACAGGTATTTTACTTCATACTTCAAGGGCTAAAGGGAAGGGAGGGTCTCAATGTCAGCAATTGCTTTAGCAAAGGCTTAACCCAGTTTCATTAAGGCATGTTTAGTCAAGAAAAACAGGAAATGTAACTAGTGTCTGCAGTAAACTAGAAGAGTTGGTAATGGCAAAGCAGACATGAGTAGGAGCTCCCTGTGTCTGTGCCACAGAAGTGAAGTAAGGTAGACTCGTCCCTGAGTGCCATTTGGTTTATTATTTGCCAGTATCTCTTGCTACATTGCCACTGCTTGGTCTGGTGGCTCTTTCATACAGGCACGAACAGGTGCAAGGGCCATGCATTAATGCAGGCTCAGTCCCACCTTGCCCTAATTTTTCTCTTGTGGGTTAAGCAATGGTTACGCAGAAGGATTTGAGAAATTAATTTGTTTAATATATTATAGAACTGAATTTTATTGGAACAGGACCTCTCCTTTATTTGATTGCTACCTGCCTGGTCAAGTTTCTCAGAAACCTGTTAAAGCAATGATGAGGATGTAGTGTGAATAAATGTGCCTGTGTCTTTCCCACTGGAGAGCCTCTCCTTCAAAAGGTTGAGTTCCCTGGTACAGAAGTGTATTCAAGCCTGAAAATCATTGCTCTGAAATCAAGAAATTACCTTATATGCTTAAAAGTAAGGCAAATTCTCAAGGGCTCTGCTGCATAGGGGCCAGAGTAATCACTGTGTTGCAGGCAAGTGCTTCTAATATGGTACAGAGCTGGTTAAGGTTGATTGCTAACCCCAGTAGTCTTTGGATTGCATTCTGCATGGGTGAACTTGGAAAAGATGAGATTTTTGCAGTTGGACCCATATGGACAGACATATGCTCCATCAAAGTCCTGTTGGCTTCAGTAACGTCCCTGTGCCTGTTTGCATCGAGCTGAGGGCTGTAGTCTGCAGCTTGCTGTGTCCTTATGTTATAGGTAAACAAACAAAACTCACAGCTTTCTGTGATTTGGTACCTCTTGGTGCATGCAGAAGCCGTGGGGAGGAAGAGTGCCATCAGGCAGTGGCTGTGTCTTTGTTGCTGGCAGTATTTACAGTTGATGTTGTGTTTATGAGAGCTCTTCCTGAGGCTGACACAGAGCAGAACCCAGCTTGTGAAGGTGAAAAAGCAGGGTTTGTTAGTGATATGCTGCTAGCAGTTGTTTACCCCAGTCTGCCCACAGTAAAATGGAATACGGTACAGTGAATGGTATCACCAGAACACTGCAGTCTTCTTTAATGGAGAGGATGTGGGCAGGGCAGGAACCTGTACCTGGAGTGGTGTGGAAAACAACAGCCTGGCAGGGGCAGCCAGAGCCCAGGGACCTTCCATGTCCACAGCCCTGCTGGTGAGAAGCAGCCTGCCCAAGCAGTCCCTGCTCAGAATAGGGGTCTAAGCACTCCACACGTATTTTGGTGTACTTCCAGAAGAGTGTTCGTGTGGTTCTTGTCCTTTTCTCTGGGCAAATTATTTTGCTTGGCTGCTTATTTTTCTACCTGCAGTTGTCTTTTCAGGAATGCATCATCTTCACTGTAGTGACTGCAGCTATTCCTTGAAGTTTGCACAGTGTCTGGCACAGAGGTTCACTCTGGGCTTGTGCTTGTAGATATTTCATCAGTATCAAGAGCTGATGCCAAGATAACAAACAAAGTTATAGATAGATCAATACACAGGGCTTAACATTTTTTTTACTCTGACCTGCCATTATTTATTAGGGGTCAATCCAGAAAATCAAACCAGAAGAAATGAATCTGTTGAAATTCAGTCAATCTGAATCTGTGGTTTGCAGCTGGCATGGAAAATCTGATCCTGCTAGTCTTGTATTTGTGCTTTTTTTGAATCATACTGAATTTTGTTTTGGTAATTAGCTGTCCCCCCACACAGTTCTTTGGAGATTTACTAACAAAGTCAATAGATATTTCATGTAACAGTTATTCTATGGCCATGAATTGTTTTATGTAGCACAATGCAGACATAGACACAGGTACATATGGGCAGTATTGCTCTTCATCTAATGAGCATGTCATCTGCCAAAGGATTCTGTAAACACTAATGGGTTCTCACAATGATGTTTTAGTTGTTCATTAGCTATTCAGAAATCTCCTAAAGAGGAATTGCAGCAGACCTCATCAATGTAACTGTGTCTACAGTAAGGGCTAGTACCAGATTTGCATCTGTTTTGGTCTTTAAGCTGTAAATCTCCATTAAGAGCATCCTATATTTTCTCCAAAATTATCTATTTGCCGGCCCATGGGTCTCAGTTGACTCTCCTTAAGGTTGTTTGGATTGGTGGGCAGGGGCTGAGAGCAGGATTATTCCTGGATAATCCTTAGCACTATTTTGGACCTCCCTGTTGTGAGCACTGTGCACCAGCTTGCAATACATGCCTCCAGAGGCTTAGCCCTGTTGGGATGAGAAGATTTCACCCTTCTCAGAATAACATAGTGTCCTCCCAGGTCCTGTAGTAGCCTCCCTGCAGGAACCTCAGCTGGCTTTGGGCATCTTTGGGCATTTTTGGCAAACCCTTGCTTGTGGTACTGGCCAAGGGGAAATGCTATCCAAAGCTTGTGAGCCTTTGAGCCTGTCATTTGCTAGCTGGTGACTTCTTTTTTCTTTTTTTTTTCCCCCCCTTCTTTCTTGGTCTCCAGTAAAATGCAGAAGGCTCAGATTACAAAAACAGCTGCACATGCTTTGGGTTAATGCATTTAAGTCAGGCTCCAGGGCCTGGGCAAGTGCCAAGATCCTGGATCAGCTGCTTTACCGGAATTAGGCTGCTGTAATGGAGCCCTGCATTATTGTGTTGCAATTATTTTGGATTGCAGCTGGCTGTTCCCTGTATTTTTTTCACTGAAGTGAGATAAAAGGATTTGTCTTAAAAATAGAATTTTCAGAATCTTTCAGAAGCTTTGAGTAATATACCATGTCTGTAGGATGTGCCCCTCTGTTTAAATTTATCTTTAAGGAGAAGAGCAAGAAATATTTTTCATAGTTTTTGAAGAGCAGGAAGAGTGCTAAAAGGTCTCAAAACATAAAATAAATGTGTATTGGAAAGGAAATAAAATAAGTGAATAAAGTGTCATATAATTATATGAATTATAGATTTTCAGAAAGAACAGGTTTATTTCAGCATCAAGCCACTTACTAGTAGCAAGTTCTTCTTAAAGCTGTCCCTATAATTTGAAAATCCTTTGTATAGAGAAATATAGGAATAGATACAGATTTTAAACTGACAAAAACATTTCTCCAGCCTCAAGTCTCCTGTATTTGTATCCATTCAAGCTCTTTTTGATGCCTGTTTATATACATGTCTTGTCAAATAACAGCTCTCTCAGGTTCTCCAGTTTATAGCAAAAAGTAAACTGAATGCAGTAATTTATCTTTGAACTGTTCAACTGTGCCCTTCTTCATGTTCTCGTTAATAATGCCAGGTCTCCCAGGAGCACTCTCACACAATTTTATCACATAAGCTTTTTCTTTGACCTTACCTGCTGTTCCCCTGGAATATAAGGGGGACTAAGAAACCCAAAATGCCAGCCTGCCTTAATTAAAATTTTAGTCTCAGAAGATGTTACAGTATGTGATTTCATTAGGTATATAATGAAAGTATTTAATCATACCTCTTACTTGTCTGGACCTTTTTACTCAGCAGTGAAGTCACAGAGTTTTAAACCAACTCTGTTCAGGTGTGGAAAGGTAACTGAGGGGTGGATATGCATCTCTAAGTAATTCATAAATTCAATTTACACACAATTTTGCGTGTTTGCCCTGAAGGTAGTTGCTTGGATTATGGAGTAGAAGGCACTAAATTAAAGTTCAGCACTCTTTGCAACCAATTTTTTCACCCTTGGGACAGCGAGCATGCATATAAATGTTTTTTAAAAGATAATGCTATTCCTCATTTTGAGGTTGGAACTTAGCATCATAGAAAAAAGGTAAAAGAATGGGTAAAAGGTAATGGATATTTCTTTGACATATAAGAAGTGCTAAATCTTACATTGTGATATGTGTTGTTATTTCCATCATTTCTCATTGCCATAGTCTAAATCACCACAACAGGAGGGTTTCTACCTCCCAGGTGAACTCATTTGTTTTATTCAGTGACTAGTCTCAAGAAAAAGACTGTGCAAAAAGCATTCTATCTTGGCTTTTGTAAAAATGTACCTTTTTTAGTTTATATAGGAAAAGCAGAGTTAAAAAGTATGTTTTTGAGGCTCTGAACCTGCCCATCTTTTGGACCAGGAGGGTTTGGTTGGCTGGGGAAGTTGTGTTATTTCCCTAACATTTTTTTTTTCCGTTTTGTTAGCAGTGGAGAAATGCCCCCAGTTGGCAGCATTGTCTTGAGTAGCGCATGAAACTATCAATGCATCAGATGCTCTGTGCTTTGGGCTTCTTCCAGCCCCTGGGGCTGCAAAACAAGTAAAACCAAGATTTCATAGAGCTTTTTGAGGAAGAATAAAGCAAGAGGACAAGGAGGGGCAGTTCATCTGGCTAGTTCCTAGAAGAACTTGCCATGTGGGTGATTTCAGAGCTGTTACCCACCAAAAAACAGGGAAAAAACCCAAAAAAAACCCAAAAACCCAACAAACCAACAACCTACTGTACCACAGTATTTTCATCAGCAGTTTTTACTAAATCCAACAAATAGGTTGCTCTGGAATAATTCGAAATTGCAGGAAATTTATTTCTGCAGTTTTATTTCTTCTTCTGAAGCTGGATCACTACATTCTTGCCCTATTGCCTTTGGGGGATTTTTAGCTTTGTAAACTAGAGAGAGAAAGAAGTGGGGGGGAGACAGTCCAACTTCTTTTATCCAGGATTTTTGTTCTTGTGATAATAAATCTTACTGGCTCATATCTTTGATGTATATACATCTTGTTGAGTTTCTTAATGCAGCTGAATATGGCTCTTTGTGTGTGAGCCTGACAACAAATGTGGCTCTTGGTCTGTTACCAGGTTTGGGAAGCATGAATGTGTTTTTGCAAAGCTATGGCCAATTTAGGGACTCAGAGCTGCTGTTCTGGCAGCAATTATGTTTCAAGACTCAAAGTTCAACATCCTGCAGTTTTATAACCTCAGGTCTGCAGAGAATTATTTGAGTCGCTGTCATTGTAATCACTTTAGGAATACATTTGCTGCATTATGTGTTTCCAGTGAGTGTAGCTGGAGTGCCATTAGCTAAAAATTGTTTTGATCTCACAAACTTGAAAGAATCCATTTCATTATTATAAAATTTTGAAAACAAATCTAACACAATAACCCATGGTTTCCCCTGCAAGCTGTACTGTTGGAGTGGGATGTGCTTTTACCTGAAATGAAAGAAGCCAAACTTGTGTTAAAAGCCTTCTCTTGTTTTTGGAGGGTCTGAACTTGCCAAGTGCCATGGGCAAGATGAGTCTGTCTGCTGCTGTTTTTGACATGTGCTGTTTTATGTGCTACCTCGTACCTCTGTACCTTTTCTGTTGCTTCTTAAGACTTCCTTACTTCAGGCCTAGGTATTCTTTGTATATGTGTGAAAACTAAGTAAAATAATTGCATGGTCTTGTGTTTTGAGGGGAAAGGGATGGAATTTTAGCATTCAGCTATGAGGTACTTGTCCTCTAGCTCACATGGTGTCCAGTTCACACTCAGAAATTACCTGTGATGTCTTCAAGTAGAATATAAAGCTGAAATATCTTACTAGGTCAAGACATTTTTTTGTGTATTCCAGAGAAAAAGCACAGTAGGAATGGATAGACCAACTGCAGCCTATTTGCTTTGCAGTGTGCTTTGGATTCTAGATCCAGGCTTAAACTACGAAAACCAATTTACAAAGTGGTTTGAATTTCAGCTGCACAAGATGCAGTTTAAATCTTCAGACTCACACAGAAAATAACACCAGGAGTAGACCTTAATTAATGTGTCTTCTGTGTGAGTCTTCCAAACTGCAGACACTTTAGAGTGAGGCTAAAATCAAAATTAGCTTAAATTTAAAGATTAATTTTACATTCCACGGCAGTTCAGTCCATCATTTGCAGTGAAACTTAACAGATAATGGTCAACTGCATAATGGGAAAAAAACCCCAGACCCTTTCCTCAGGTGATTGGGCGCCCAATGCTAACACATCACACCTGGACATGAGAAGGCAGCAAGAACACAGTGCCTTGGAGCAGCCCTGCTCTAGAGGAAGCAGTGCGTAGGGATGGTGTTACAATGTCCTCGTAGGAGGTGAAACACCTGGATGCAGTCCAGTACTTGAGTATCTCACACAAAGTCTGGAGGGACTGATGGACCTCTGAAACAAGAAGGGCTTTGTTCTGGCCACCAAAAACACTTGCCTGGAATTCTTGCTCTCACTTGTGCTCCTTATATGGCTCCCACAACATGGCCAACTGTCCTATGCAAGATTCCCCAACTAGGCTGGCTTTCCTCCTGTTTTACAGATAACCTTTAGGGTCTATTTAAGAATCCAAAGGTTCTTTGGGATGTCTAGGGGTGTGGTTTGGTGGTGGATGTGGCAGTGTTAGAGCAATGGGTGGACTTGATGATTTTAGAGGTCTTTTCCACCCTAAGCAATTCTGTGATTCAATTCTCTGATTCCATTCTGTGATTCTAAGACAGTGTTCAGTCTTGCTGAACACCTTACTTCAGTTTTTTCCTCCTTCCAGTTCTGCAAATACTTTGGAATGGACCAGCTCAGAGCTTTTGGTAAAAAAGAAAGCTGTCAAAAACTTTACCAAATGTACTGATGTATCTATGAGTGAATTGTAGTTCTACAATGACATTTTTTCTTCTCTGATTATAACTTAATCATGGGCATTGTAAATTTGTATTATTAGAAAGTAAAAGCTACATCCATCCACTTTTAATACTTTGCCCATAGCTTATTTCAAAAATAAAGGAGAATGTAGCTTAGTAAAATTGTGGGAATAGATACCAACCATATTCTTTATGTTCTTCTTACAGTTTACAAAGTCTACTGAGCTCTAATTCAGCCCAGGCAAAGTAAAATAAATAGGCCAGAAATATCCCTTAGAATATACACAGGTGAACTCTGCCTGTGGAAGAATGAACTGTGTGGCATTGCCAGCCTGTGATTAAAGGGAGGAGAGGCTGGGGAGGAGATAATTTCTCCTATGCAAAAGATCAGTCCTTCTGCTTAGGAGGCAGGAATAATGTTAAGAGCTAACTGGCTAACATTTTCCTAAGTATTTCAAATATGGAATGTGTAATTTAATGGTCTGACTAATACTGGACAATGAGCACATTCTGATCATTTTTATTACCAGAACTACTTATTAAACTGATGAATATCTTCCAGCAAAATGTCCATCCTCATTTTAGAGGTTTTAAGTGATACAAAAGTTCTTCCACTCTCAGCAAGTTGCCTCCTTGTTAATTATAGGGTCTGATGCAACTTTGAGGTTTTTTTCTAATCCATAAAGTTCTAGGTTTATCTTCAAGACAAGTAATTTTATTAGACCATTTCCTGGTCTGTTCAAGAACTATTGTTATGGTTTAACCTCAGCCAACAACTCAGCTCCATGCAGTTGTTTATTCATACTCCCCAGCTGTACAGAGAAGAGAATCAGAAAATTAAAAATGAGCAAACCTCATGGCTTGAGATAAAGACAGTTTAATAGGGAAACAAAAAGCTGTGTGTGCAAGCAAAGCAAAACAAAGAAACCATTCACCACTTCCCATGGGCCGACAGGTGTTCAGCCACCCCCAGGAAAGCAGCACCCTTCGCACCTAAGAATTATTCAGGAAGAAAAATGTACACTCTGAGCATTCCCCCCTCCCTCCTTGCCTCAGCTTTGTATGCTGAGCATGTTGTCATATGGCATGGGATATTCCTTTGTTCACCTGTGTCTCCTCCCAAATTCTTTGTTCACTCCCAGTCTCTTTGCTGATGGGATGGTGTGAGAAGCAGAGAGACTGAGTAAGCACCACTCAGCAGTAACTAAAACATCCCTGAATTATCAACCCCCTTTTCAGCACAAAGCCAAAACTTCATCCCATACTAGCTACTTGAAAGGAAATTAATTCTACCCTGGCCAAAACCAGCACAACTATCTATTTGCAGGTACTTCTTTTTCTTTTGAATAAGTTGAGCAGAGTGAGCTCATTAAGCCTTTCAAAAAGAGGTGTGCTTCCTGACCAGAAGAATTATGTTTTCAGCTTGGTTCTCAGCTCTTATCAGTTTTGAGGAGCCTTCTGCAAATGTAAGCACCTTCTGTGTGCAGAATTTGCTGTTAAAATATTTTCAGGTGCTTCACAGGGTCCACACCAAGAGTTGGTGCTTGTTCTCCTTGGCTTTTTCATGTGAGCTCAAATTCCCAGTGCTCCTGGCAGTTGTTGCAGGGGCTGAACTGGTCTGTACAGGGGGATTGAGGAGAAAGGAAAGGGAGGATGGCATAGGGCACCAGAAAGGCACTGCACTAGTTGCAGAGCAGACAGGAACATGACCAGATTCTGTGCAGCATTCCACCCAGCCCACTTACCTCTGTTTGAGGTTTCTCTTTTAACCTTCTTTTGGACTTTGCTTGCCTAAGCCATTGCAGTGTGTTCCTGAGGTATCTGAATTTCAGGTGTTACTACACTGAGTAAAGCAAGAAGGGAGCAGGTGAGCTCTCAGATAATGTACATCAAAAGCACTATGAGTGTATGTGTTTGCATTGGATGGGCATGGATGCAAGGAGGCTGTTCAAATGGAAAGAGTACAATAAGATTTGCAGTTCAGGGACTCACACGCTTTACCCACACTGCTGATACACATGTTCCCAACGTTGGTAAGACATGCTTCAAATCTGAAATGAGCAATGAAGCAGTCCCTCCCAACATGAATGTGCCATTTATGAAGGGTGTATGCTGAGGCCAGGAGAGCACCAAACATGCTTTAATTGCAGCTCTGGGTGACACTACCAGAAAAGGTGTAAAACTACTGCATTTTGTCTTTTGAGCTGCATAGCCTCATTAGGAAAGTGAAACATTTGTGGGTCTTTCATGCAGTCTTTCTCCCCTGGGATGTTTAAGTTAGATGACTTTTAGCATGGTGAGGCAGGCTGAAAGGTTGAGAGAATGACCTTGATGATATGACGGCCTCTTCCATTTCAGCTGGAATCCAAGGCTCGCCTTTCCTCTGAGGCATTAGTTGAAATTCTGTGCACGATTTGTTCCCCTGGTTGTTTAACAATGTCTCTCATGTTTGCCCTGATTTAAAAAAATCCTCCTTTGTAGCAGAGATAACATAGAGCAGGATGATATAATTGCTGTAAAGAGGCCCTAGAGCTGGCAGTAATAGGATGGTTCATCTGATGTGTACTGCCATTAGAAAATAACCCACGTATGTATGTTCTCAGGGGACTGTAAAGAGGCTTTTAAGGATTACTCTTCATGGAGTATGAAAGCTAATGAGCAAAAGAGCAAGTGCAAAGAGAACTATTGCTGCATAAGCATGTTGCCACTTCCTGTTCTCACTTTTCTTATACCTGTGTAGCTCCAAAATATCCACCTCTGCCCAGTAATGCCTGGTTTCTCATGCACTGCAGTCAGTTTTCAAGACTTTTGAGAATACAGTATTATTTCCATGTCACTGAAAAGTAAATAGCACGTGAAAATCATGGTGTAGTTTAAGACTGTGCTGTGTGAGTACAAAGTAAGTAATTTTGTTGGAATGGCATTCTCTGGTAGTCTGTCCCTGAGGAAAAAGAAAAAAAAAAAGTATATAGTTTCACAAACAGTGCTAAAAGGTTGATGTTAGTCTCAATTCTCCCACCTCCATTATTTTTCCTGGCCAGAGTGCAAAAACATACAAAGATATTGACATCCAGTAAAGAGTGGAGGACCTGTTTCAAATATTACATGGAGAATGTGGGCTGCACTGATAGGAAATTCAGAACAGCTGGTTTCTGATATTAACAACTTCTTCTCCTAATGGATTGCCACTTAGACTGCCAATTGTTCTACTTCCATTTGTGCTGAAACAGAAGCCATATAGCAGAACAGATATTATTTTTTTTATTTTGTCACAGCATTTTTTCTTGCTTATAAAGCTTGTTGTAGATAAAAAAAATGATCCACTTTTTAATATTCTCTATCTCCTCTGTAATGTTGGAATATACTTTTATACTTTTGTACCTTGTCATGTTTTTAGGTTCAAATGAATGGACAAACCTGCATGTTGCCTCATGTATTTAACATAATAAAGGGCTTTCAGGTAAAATGAAGTGGCTTTATTGAGGTGCAGAACCTTATAGAAGATGCTGGGTTTTGACTAAATGCTATACTGGGTTCTACAGCACAGTCTGATATCCATAGCTTCATTTAATTCCAGACAGTGCTGATCATTAGAAAAAAAAAAGTCCATGAATATTAAGTAAAGAGATGACAATCAGCATCTTTGCAAAGATACACACAGGCCATTAACCTTCTAAAACATCCCCATTTCTACTCACACGTCAGGGTATTAAATATGCAAGAGTACCTCCTTCTGGACAAAGAAGGGACTTACATTCTCGTAAATTCTAAGAGGATTCAGGATACAACCTATTTGTTCCTATCTAATCAAAATGGAAGTATGTTAGAGTGCATGTGAAGTATTTGTATTGGGGCTTTTCTGCATTGCAAAAGGCTTAGACAAGGAGTAGGAAAAAGGTCTTATTCTCACTTTCAGGGATGTACTCTGCAGGTTGGGCCAGGGGTGAGGAGGCACATGTCCTGTGGTCAGGAGAAATCACTAAAGTCTTTGAAGAGTGTTGGAATAAGATTGTTGAAATATTAATGCATAGCCCAGTGGACCTCAGCTCTTCAGCCTGTCTCCTTTTCATATTTCTGCACCTAAAACCTGGAGTGTTTTTGCTATGTACTAAGCAGTGCTTCCCAGTACAGAGGAGATTTTTTTTTCAGGGTTAGGTGTTTATATGTGTGTGTGTGTCATTGGAACTAGATGGTCTTTAAGGTCCCTTCCAACCAAGCCCATTCTATGACTCTGTTTTTGTAATATCCCCAGGAGATCATGCCTATACATTCATCATACAGGTAGCTACTTCAGCTTTTCCATGATTTTTTGTTTCAGTTTGATAGTCATGTCTGCGCTGGGTCATAAATCTGTCATATTTGCAGAATATGGAACACAAAGCTGAGGTGAAGAGAGAGCTGTGTATTTAAACACACAGCAGGGCATTTGCAGTAGGCTCACAAAAGTAATGTTTATGCCATCATATCCACTAGAGATAACAGAAGAGCTGCTTTCTACTTGGCCCCAGTGGTGTCTGTCTGTCTGTCTCTGCAGCGCACCAGTCTGCCACCCTGTGCTGGTGCATTACAATTCAGTTCTCTGAGCCCAAATCCAGTGTTGGATTACATTCCACAAAAGTGTCACTTGATCCCTGGCTCACTATCCATCTATGGTTCTTTACACTGCTGGGATTTAACTTTAACAACTGGAGGTGGGAGGAGATGAATTTTGTGTTACTGTTTCTGCTGTCAGTTGACACCCCTCTACTTAACTTCTAGTCCTGCAAATACCAGAAGAGCAATGCTAAATTTTTTATTTCTATCCTCTATCTCCTCCCCCCCATAATTGGTGAACGGGAGCAGAAGAGAACTTGCAGTTTTATTATTGCTGTATAAGCCTTCTGTAAACTCAGTTGCAGCAGTCCTGATGTTGGTAATTTTTATGACTAAAAATATGCTGACACAGTGTTTGGGCATAGGAAAAGAGCAAATCTGAATGTATAATAATCTGGTGAGTTTGGGAGATGTTTAATGCTATATCTCAGCCAAGTTAATCGCTCATGGAATTTTTTTTTTTAATTTTGCTCAGTTGACTGGAGACATTAATCTCTGGAATAGCATCTTTAATGCCAAATACTTGACCAGAAATCTCAACGTTTTCCTGGCATAAGAACAGACTTAGAAGGAAAGCTATCAACCAACTGACAATAGACCAGCAGAAACAGACATTTGTTACATTATTTCTCTTACATAATGAAGAAATATCCAGATGATGGTTTTCACTTGTGAAGTATATTGAACTAGGTACTGTATTTATGAATATAAATTGAGTAGATGAGACACAATTTTTTTCATAGAAAGATGACACAGTGTCGTTCCTTCTGGTAGTTCTTTGTCTGAAATATGTATATTGTAAAAGCATCACTACAGAGTTAATAGTGCACTGCATAACTGCATGTTAAAAATATGAGTGCTAAAGAATGCAAAATGTGTTAAGGAGAAATTATTCATAGATTTATAATACCTATGTCTGGTCACATTTTTCAAGGGCAGTATCTTTCTGCATAGTCCGTTCCTTTCCTGCTTTTTCTGTGAAGTTCTTAATTGCTAAATATCACCATCACCCAACCAGCCCAGTTCCATCTGTCTAGGCTCATTCCCAGGCAAATTTGCATTGCTGCTGAGCAATTTTTTATTTGTGCTTGCCTTCCCATCCGCACCGCTGCCTCATCAGCGACTTGGCTCTCTAGATCATCCCATCTTTGCCCATTTCTCTGTCAGTCCTAGAGGAGCCATCCCAGCAGAAAATCTGCAATATTGTGGTCACTTTGACCACAGAGTTAATCACAGGTTAAAACAGAAGCATCAGCTTCTCATCCTTGTGCAGTGTTCCTAACAAGCAATGGGGAGGATACTCCCTAATTTTTTTCCTTACTTTGACGCACGTGAAAATAGCATGGTGGATTATTACCCTTAATACATTCTAATTGGATAAAAAAATCTTGCAAGCGAGAGCCAGTGTGTATAGAGGTGTTCTTCTTGATTAAATAAAGGCTTCTCTGTTTATATTAAGATAGGGAGCTGCATTACAAGGAAGGTAAGAGTATAAGGTAAGAAATGTGACCTGAAAGAAATTGTCAGGCTAGACCATGAAGGCCAAATGCTGGTGTCCTTGATGTTGTTGGGAGTTTTGCCTCTGAGGAAGTAGCCAAAAGACAGTAGCACCCTGTGCCTCTTGAGGGCTTTACAGCCCTGTGCTGCAGTCAGACACTCCTCCAGGTGGTCTCTGCCACAGTGTCAAAAAGCATAAAGAAAGTGTGGTGCCCACTCAGGCCAGCTTGCTAGGGCTGCCAGCTCATGGCACTTGTTTATTGCACTTTAGTTTTCATTTCCAGCAACATTTCTACAGGAATGAGTAACGCTTTAACTAACTGGGTATAAATGATAGGATCATTTGCTGTACCTTAGAACTGTTGCAATTTTGCCCCTACAAGCAAGAGGGTATTTGAAGATGCCTTTCCTCTTCCAGGTTACCAGCCTGTCCTGCCGAACCAGCAGCAGGGGTTCCAGGGTCTCATGGGAATGCAGCAGCCGCCCCAAAGCCAGAACCTGATGAATAATCAACAGGGGAATCAGGTGCAAGGCATGATGGTGCAGTATCCAGCCATGTCGTCTTATCAGGTATTTAGGAGCTGTAAGGAAATATGTTTTTTCTTGGAGAATGCTTAATTGAATTAAGTTTTTGCATCACACAGTGCCTTTATAACTTCATTTGGGTAGCGTGTGGCAGGAAGCCTTCTGATGAAAACGCTTCTAAGTCAGTTTCTTTGCTTCCTATTTACATGTTTTAGTACTCCTGATTTTCGTTCTGATTTCGGAATGCTTCAAATGAACTATTTATTACAGCCTGAAGTGAGGGTAATGTCACAAAGAACGAAGGAATTAGACTTCTTCCTGTGAAGAAAATTAATTTTAAAAAATATAAGAACATTGTTCATTTCTTCTCTTTTTTGCCAGTGCAGTACTGTTTCCTGTAATGAAGTTGAGGGCTTTGCCTGATCCAGTTAAAAATTACTCATCTGTGGAGACTCCTGCCAAGGATCTCACCATGTCTTCTATAACAAGCTGTAGCCAGATGGATTATTGTTTATTGGGTTCTGGGGAGAGGGAAGGCAGTGGCTTGATTTTTACCAAGTCCGTAAGTTACCCAGACTTATTTCCCAACCTTTGTACCTAGTTTCCGTGAGATATGCCAAGCGCATGTGAGAGGTGGCCTGTGCTTACACTTCCTACTGGTCCCTCTGGAAAGTTAAGAAACTAAATGACATCTCATTCTTTTTAATAGATTGCACTGATTGAGCAGCCATTCCCCTTTTCCCTCAGCTTCTTTGAAAATGCTTCAGCGACACAGATGGAAATGGGGGAATTGCTTATGGGTAAAATTTTCCCCTTACATCTTCAGAATTACTATTTGGAAAACGTGTTTTAAAGGTTAATGATCAAGTTAAAGGTTTAGACCTTTTAGATGGCCTAGATATACCAGGGTCGAGTCTTCTGTTTGCACTGATCCCATATCACAGTAATTCATATTCTGCTAGGTCAGGACAGAGACACTTTCTAGGCCTAAAAGCAGAGGGAATTCTCTTTAAAACCTTCTGTAACAAAAAAATCCTCAGAGATGAGAACAGTTCCGAGCAGCAGATAATAGCACATTTTGGCAGAACATACAGTATACTCAAGTTCAGCTAGAAGGAATGTAGGGATACTGGGAGCCTACTTTAACTTGCTTAGTAATTGCTGTCTTTTTTTCCCCCTACGTCTTTCCGTATTCCTACCCAGGTGCCAATGACCCAGGGTTCTCAAGGATTGCCGCAACAATCATATCAACAACCACTCATGCTACCTAATCAATCAGGTCAAGGAACACTTACAGCCACTGGAATGCCTGTCTACTGTAATGTCATACCTCCTGCCCCACAGAACAACCTCCGGTTGATTGCCCCACACTGCCCCTCCAATAACGTTCCAGTTATTTCTGCCAGCTGCAGGACAAACTGTGCAAGCATCAACAATGCAGGGTGGCAGGTCAAGTACTGACACTGTGGCTTAGATTTATGAGGATAGAGGTGCATTATTTGACAAATAAATCATGGCCTTCAAATGAAGAGGAACACAACAGAATAATCAGTTGAGGACACGAGTACTGACAATGCTCAAGTGATTTGCTGCTGGAAAAACCTGTAAAAAAAAAAAAAGAAAACTAAAATAAATTTTGAAAAAAAATGTTTGCTGGTTAATGGTGCATATTTTTGTCATGTCTGCTAGGTATGCCTTTATAGCTTAGCTAGTGACATGAATTCATTGAGGTAAGATTTTTTCCTACCACTGAACACCACTGTGTAGATTGTAATATCCCCGATTCGGATTAGTTTTGTACTTTGTGTTGAGTTTGTGAAGCTAAAAGTATTTAAAAATATAATAAAATCACATTGTACCAAAGCTGTAATGGAAATGAAAAAAAATTGAAAACAAAAAGAGAATTACTGAATGGAAGGAATAATTTATATACACTATAGAGTTTTTTTATGGATATATACTGTATTGTAGTGCTTAATCACAATAAAGCTATTTGACCTCATGAAGGAAGGTCATGTTTCTACCACCTGCTTGATCTCCTCTGTTTCTGAGTGAATTTCCTTTAGTTTCTGCATTGTCTTTTATCAAGTGAAGCTAATGGGGGAATGGTGCTTAATGGGCTTAGAGGAGTTTGATGAGAAGGCAACACAGCTGTGTCTCAGCATGAGGTACCATAACAGCTAAGACCACTTTGGAATTGTAGTGTAGCCACCCAGGAAGTACATGAGAAGACATAGTTGTCCCATGATATTCCATCCATTGGATGGAACATCAGTTAATACTGATGTGCCAACCACAGTACCCAGCAATCCTGCTACATAGAGATGCTCTACCCAGTAACTGGTGCACCAGCTGTAAAGCCATTTTGACAAAAGAAGATGACCCACAAATCAGATCTGTCATTTTCAAGTAAGTGGGGATTAACAGTCTGTATGGGAGGTTGGCTTTTAAAACATAGTGGTTTGCCAGAAAGTTTTAGAGCTTTTTTCAGTTCCTGTGGTGGTGTTTTATTATTATGTCTGTCTTAACTCAAATTCCCAGCTTGTTCTGATAAGTTGTTCTTGATTCATAAATGCTACATGTAGTTCCTCATTTTGCTTCAGATGACAACATTTGAGACAAAAGTCTGAGTAATTTTTCACTTAAACTTCACTTTTGATAAATTTTGAGCACCTTTACAATAGTTAAGCACTCCAGAATAATGCATACACATAATGAAAAAAACAAAGATCCATCTGTGTGTAAAATCTGTTTATGACATAATATGATTTTAGGTATCCACGATTACAGCAGCCTACATAGCCCTTGACCAATGGTAATCTGAATGTGAAACAGCTTTAATTTTACCTTTGGCATATGTGGCCTTTCCTATGGTTTCCACTTCAGCTGTGGAAACAGGAGCTGGAGTGGCTTCAAATCTGTATTTGAAGGAAACATTTTTATTTTCTATGAAATGAAAAGATATCTTTCAGAGTTCAGTTCTTTTTTTACATATGTGTCTTAAAGTGTAGAATCCAGTCCTGTGGGATCATAGGAAAGCCAAATACTGAATTTTATGTAGTGTAATCACGATTCATTTGCTGAGAGACAGTCAAGAGCATGAGCAGTTAAGTAAACACAATTCACTCTTCAATTAGAGGTGAAATGCCTTGGGAGAGACTGCTGATTGATTTTTTTCTTTCTTTTTTTTTTTCAAATCAAGATACTTCATTTGAATTTTGCCTGTGACCCTGAGCTCTCATTTCAGATTCCCTGCATTTTATGTTTTTTTTTTCCTTTAAGAGTTTCATATACAACAGAGGTTTCTGTCCTAGCATGGATGTAATTACAAAATTGATGCTGTGTTTGCTGCTGTGGCATCACTGACAGCTGAACGAATGGGTGTCCTCTGTCAAGGCTCCACAGTCCAGCAGGAAGAACCTTGTCCAGCCCATGACACAAGCAATGCTTTTGTGCTAAGAGTGGTTTGCTTCACTTGGTAATAATTGAATTTTTTTAGGTACTTTTTGGCATATAATCTCTAATTTCATGTCAAAAGTCTTGTATGGGACAGGTTGTGTGCCCAGGCAGAAGGAGAGGGGAGGGAAGGGCAATCTCTATGAACCCAGTGTCTGAAATAAAGAGACCCTTTGGTCATCACTATATTTAAGACCCATTTCATCTCTGAAGCACTACTGTTACCTTATAAATCTTCCCTCTTGTCAGGAAACAGTGAATGAATTTCCTGGTAAAACAAAAATCTGCCCTCAGCGTCATAGATCAAGGGCAAGCTGGGCTGTAGGTGCTCTCAGTAGAAATGGGGCAGGGACTCAAAAAGGAGAGCCTAGGAATCTTGCTTCTGTAGACAGGATTTCCTCATGTCCTTAGGCTGCTCTAGGTCATGTCCTCTTGGCAGACAGCATATCCCATGCGTGACCATGGCCATGCTTTCCCCGTGTTACCTGTCTGCTAGCACAATGACCACCTGGTGGAAAACACCCACTGAGCTGTGGGAGCAGGGATCCCACTGACTGACTTCTCTCAGCCTGGTGGCAGAGTACCTGCGTGTTAATGTGCCTTCCTGCTGATAGGAGACTTGGACTTTTTCTGTGAAATTTAATTTACAGTTTTGGTAGACAGTCACAGCCACCCACCCAAAATAGCCTACATCCTCTAATTGTCTCACTCTCCAAAAAGTTTGAATCTCCTTAGGCATATCTTGTCTTTGCAGGGTTCCCAGAAAAAGGATGGAATTATGCACCTGACTCCACATTCTTAGAATTCTAATTTATTAATTTATGATACTATATTATATTAAAGAATACTATACTAAACTATACTAAAGAATACAGAAAGGATACTTACAGAAGGCTAGAAAGAAGAAAGATTAATAACGAAAACTCATGACTCTTTCCAGAGTCCCAACACAGCTTGACCCTGATTGATCATTAAGTCAAAACAATTCACATGAAACCAGTGAAATCACCTGTTGGTAAACAATGTCCAAACACATTCCAAAGCAGCAAAACACAGGAGAAGCAAATCAGATAATTATTGTTTTCCTTTTTCTCTGAGGCTTCCCAGCTTCCCAGGAGCAAAATCCTGGCAAAGGGATTTTTCCAGAAAATATGACGGTGACAGGCATATGAGGAAACTGAATCTGTTCTCCCTCAGCTATGGAGAATGCCCCAATTATTACAGTATTATGCACATGGGGGAGACATCTCATGTGGTGGTGCATT
This sequence comes from Melospiza melodia melodia, assembly GCF_035770615.1. Taxonomy (NCBI): domain Eukaryota; kingdom Metazoa; phylum Chordata; class Aves; order Passeriformes; family Passerellidae; genus Melospiza; species Melospiza melodia. The sequence continues at coordinate 49,088,168 of NC_086194.1, read as the reverse complement.
GTATTTGCTTTATGCTGAAAGAATTTGTATTTGAAGACAATTAGGTTATTTTCTATATCAAGTGAAGCAAAAAAAAAATCCTCTAATTTTCAATTATACTATATTTTCAAGTCTTTTTCCTGTTTTTTGTTCATTAGTAAAAATATCCTGAGCTGCATTGCTTAGCACCTTTTCTGCTATTAAAAAAGAGATGTTTCAGCATTATCAGAAGGGGAGGGGAATGAGGAGGAAAAAAGAAGTGATGTGAATACATATAGCAAAAATGCATAGGTGGATCTCAGTGCTTTTTCCTCAGTCCTTTGAAATATTTGTAAGTAATCTCTGTAAAAAGAGTGGTGTTGGATTCACATGGCCAGACTTAGCAACTCAGGAACTGGTCACTATGAGTTCAGAGTCGCGCTTACAGCAGTGAAATTGTTTACAGGACGTGTGCCTCTCCTGTGGGGATGCTCTGTCCCTGTGGGCTTGTTTTTCTCTAGTCTTCCATGGGAATTTGGCAGACTCAGGCAGCTGCTCTGTGGCAGCCCTATTGTAGTACTAGGAACTGTTTGTTGCATTTTTCCTTGGCCTACTGCATATTCACCTTGTTAATTGTATATTCCTTTCTCCTCCTTTTTTATATTCTATAGCTGATGGAAAGTTCTGCCTAGGCCCCATACATATTTAATTTGCCACTCTTTTTTTCTAATTTGTATTGCACTGAAGAACCAAAGAGGCATATCCTGAATTAAGCTGACTCTGTTAGATGACACTGATCAGCCTTTTGGATGGCTCTTATTCATTTGGGCTGTAATTTGCAGACACTGTACATCCTGACAGAAACCAGATGCCATTTGCTATTGTTTTGCCCTTTGTGCTGCCCAAGAAGTCAATGATTTCCTTCCAAAACTGTATTCCCTTATGTTTCTGTTTAACTCTGGGTGGAAAGCTTCCTGTACTGAGGCAAGGCTGCACAAATTATCCCAGCAGCAAGGAATGAGAATGTGCAAGGGGGATGTAGAGTAGCCAGAGAATCTTACTTTCTGCCCTCTTAGCTGCTCTGTAGCATGAGGATGTGCCCTGATGTGGCCACTTAATGTTTCAATACAAATATTTCACTTGGTGTCCCTGAAATGTGCACAGGTCAGTGTCCTTTCAGCCCCTCTGTTCAGCTGTCTGTTGAGTTGTGGCCCATGTTTCCCCTTTGGGCCAACAGCAGACAAAACAGTTTTCTCCCTTAATGCTCAGTGGAGAGGCTCTGATGGAAGATGCTTCCCAGTCCAGGCTTGGGGTTTTGGCATGCTGTCCCTCAGAGTTCCTCTTGAATGGTGGGGGAGAAGTCCTTAGCCCTCAAAAGTGTCCCACTCATGCTTAGCCCAGGGACCGTGCTTCAGAAATGCTCACAGCTTCAATACCTGCTAAGCTCAGGTTGCCTAAAACCACATTTCTGGTGTAGGGCATCAGCATCCTTTTGGGCAGTGGCCAGTTTTGGGAAAACAATGAGGGAAGCTCAGACTGGTGCTTCAGCAGCAACCCTACAGGCTTCAAGGGGGTGGTAGTGAGATGGGGGTCAATCTCTTTTCCAAGGTAACAATCTGCAGGACAAGAGGGAATGGCTTCAAATTGCACCGAAGTTTAGAGTGGATATTAGGAGAAATTTCTTCACTGAAAGGGTGGTCAGACATTAAAATTGGCAGCCCATGGAACTGGGGGAAACATCATCCCTGAAAGTATTCAAAAGGCATATGGACATGGCACTTAGGAATAGGGTTTAGAGGTGAATATGCTGCTGCTAGATTAATGGTTGCACTCAATGATCTTCAAGGTCTTTTCCAACCTTGATGATCCTATGATTCATATCTCTGTAGCAGGATATAGAAATGCCTTCAGTGTTTTGGAGCAGAAAAAGCCTCAATTAATGCTCATTGTCTGCATCTAACACAGTATGGGTGATGCAGCATTTTGGGCTGTGTCTGCTCCCAAATCAGGGTAAAAGAAGACCATTTCCAGCTGGATTTCTGCCCCTGGTTTGCTTTAGGAATATACTGCCTTCCCTGCTGGTTCCTTTCACTCTTAAGAAAAGTGCTTATAATGACCCTTTGGGGCAGTGGATTGATGGTTAAGTATTTAATGCCAGGGAATGTTCCTGAGGACAGTTGGCCCTGCATTCAGAGAGGGATGTGAACTATTGATATACTCCTGTATGTTTTACAGACCCTGGATTACACACTCCTGAAAATTCACCTTTCCAGTGCACATCAGAAGGGGGAATCCACCCCCAGGCTTCTGGCTCTTTTTACAATATCTCACCAGCTGTGGAAGGGGATGACTCCTCATTATCTCTCCTGATAAAAGGACTAGGGGACATAAGAGGAATTTTGCCTATTAAACCAGAACTCTCCAAACAAAGGAAACATGAGAAATCTTTTTTTCCACACAGAGTATTTAGGCAACCTGTGGCATTCCTTGCAGCAGGATGCTAGGTGCCATTTCAGAGATGGATGGACATGGTCAGAAAAGAATGTTGTACAGAATGAAATCTGCTTAATACAGCCAGCCAGTGTTTAGTCCACAGAGGCAGAAAACAACCCAGAGAAATGTCACCATATCATTGCCCCATCTATAAATCCTTTCTCCAGACACGGTCAGAGATGAGTATTGGATTGGGAATGAAGCTTTGACCTGGTGGAAAGTGCAGTTCCATAAAGCAGTATTTTTAAAATAATAATAATAATAATAATAATAATAATAATAATAATAATAATAATAATAATAATAATAATAATAATAATAATAATAATAATAATAATAATAATAATAATAACAGTTGTGTCACCCTTCAGAATCCATCCTGTAACAAAATAAAGGAACAGAGGGAGGGGGTGAGACTAATCTTGGGTTAATTTTCTTCAGTTTGTTTAGTGTCATATGGCCCTGACTGCATGAGTGACTGTGACTGGCCTTACACAGTTGTTTTGTTCTGCTATTCAGAGCAGGATGTGTTACTGCACTGACAGTGAAATAAAGCTTACAGGGGGAAGCACCTCATGGTTTTTTCCTCATCTTTCATTTCTTCTTTGTAGCATATACTTGTTCATTACCGTTGTAAAGGTTAATTATTTACAAGCAATGCTTTTGTGCTAAGAGTGATTTGCTTCACTTGGTAATAATTGAATTTTTTTAGGTGGCTTTTGGTATATAATCTCTTATTTCATGTCAAAAGTCTTGGCTTTCCTGAGCATCAGGTATAATTGCTACTAAGAATGGGTTTGACAGTATTTTTTCATTGACTTAAAGGGGCTTAATTGATGTAGGAATTACAGGAAAAAACTGGAAGAGAGGAACTGTGATTAGCTTTCAAACTGAAGAATAGCAGGTGTTCAGGGCAGACTTATGGACATCTTGTTGAAAAGCAATATTAAATTCTTCCTTGGTTTTTATTTGCAGAGATCAGCTGCAAAACTACACATAATGAAGCACTATGTTCCAGTTTATCCTTGTTGTTGTTAAGAAATAGTTTTAGAAAATAGGTCAAAAAAAAAAGTTGCCTTTTATGCTATGGGTACAGTTTTACAAAAGGCATTTGTGAAATGGAAATGTAAAACTATGTATGGCACAGTATACCCATTGAACTCTACTAAATATATCCCTAAAGAAATGTTAGAAAAATATCCCCTCAAAGAGTACTGTGTTCCTTCAGATAAAAAGCAGGTTTCACAGGCTACATGGGTTTTTAAAAAAAACCCAAGGCTACATGGGTTTTTTAACCCTAAGGATAAATCATATGGGTGTGAATCAAAACACTCACCATAGCTAGGCTTTGCATGCAAATTTGTGCCAGATCATCTCTGCCACCATGAAAAACTGCTTTCATATGCATGGAAAACAGATGTACATGAACTTCTTTAGTATTTTTTTTTTCCTTCTTAGGCAGTGTCTTCTCAGTATGACTGGAAGAACAAGTGAATTGATAGTAGACAAGACAGGAAATTTTCTACTTAGTTCCCATTAACTTTGATCTCACCAGGTTCCTATGTCCAGTGAAGCTTGTAGGGAAAAAGGGATTCTGTGCATGTATGTGCATGTGAGTAAAAATTTTTGTGATTAAGAAAAATGAATTGTTTGAATTTTTCTAAGGCCTTTCAATTGAAACAAGATTTTAAAAAATTTCTCATGAACTGTACTCCTGTCTTCCAAGCTAAGTGTTATTGATTCTTTGAGGATATGATTAAACATGGGACACAATGTCAGGAGGTGAGTGGTTACAGTGTAGTCCTTTGATATGTGACATTTCGTGCAGATGCTGGCAGGAAAAAATGATCTTATCTAGGAATCGAGGAGGAAACAAATTGACACTGAGATCAAGCCTTAATTGGAAAATCTGGACAAATTTTGCCTTTGAGATAAAACCTTCTAAAACACATTAGAGAATATCTCCACAGGGGGAAAAAAAGAAAAGCTTTCAATGTCTCAATGCCTATTGTAAAGACCAGGAGGTGAGACCTTAAAGCAAAGTGCTGGATATTTTTAACTTTCCTATAAATAACAGTTTAGAGCAATTTGCACATACATTCTCAGCTAATCTCATTAACAGTAAGTAAAATGGAGGCCAGCAAGCACCCAGAATCTCCCTGGCCCAAATATTCAGTGAGGGTCAAGTCTTGGCTACACTTCAGCTTAAGGCAAGGCTCCTCTCACGGGAAGCAGGCAGAGCTGCATTTGCATGAATCTCACATGTGGCACTTGAACCGAGCTCATGTGTGTGCTGATGGCCACCCTTTCATTTTGTTTCATCTCTGCAGATGAAACACTGAGACAGACAGCACGCTGTAATTCAGAACTGCTCCAGGCATCCACTCTCCTGCTTCCTACTGGGTGCCTGAGCCTGTTGGGCAACACGCTCCCATGACTATGGGCTAGGCACAGCTGGATGCTTCTTTTATTGGCATGGGTATCAGAAAACCACATGGCATGGGGCTTGCTGTCATCTTTCATGAAGCTGAAATTATCAGGGAGTGTTTCAGAAACTACAAAGGGGTCCAAATTATATGGAAAACACTTGGGTAAATCTGGATGCATGGATAAATCTGGATCTTTCGTGCTGTCATAGAGATAGAAAGGAGAATAAAAAAAAATACTGGTTTAAGTATTTCTTGTACATATAATATCTTCCCAGTCCACTGGGATTGAAGACTGTATGCAGTTGGCATGTGGTGGAAGGAGTTACTGCTGATGTGTGAATAAAGATGTTGCAGACATCAGAGCTGTCACACAGCAGTGGAATGAGCTCTGGACATGAAGCATTCATACAGCACAGGAAAATATTCTATCTGAGTGTTGTTCTATTATTTATTCATGCGCTTCTGTGCTCCCCTGGACTGGGGCTGCATTTTTTAGAAAGCTGTCTTGCACTACAGCAGATGTTCTATGGGTCAGGGCTAGGAGCATTGCCCCTCTTTGCTTAAGGAAAAACCTGGTGTTTGGCTCAATTTTTGGTTTGCTTGGTTTTTCTGGGCTTTTGGTTTGATTGTTTTGTTTTGGGTTTTGTTTCGTTTTTTTTTTAGTGGAAAGGTGAATTTTCTGCACAGATATAAGAATCTCTTTAGCAAAAAAATGTCTGTTAGTCAGAGAAGCATTGTCCAAGTACAGGTATGTAAAGGGAAGCTGCAGTTTTTTAAAACCACTCATCCAATAGAGGACCCTGCTGGTATAGCATCCTCTCATCTATAAAGCATGGGGTTTTTATAAAAGAGGGGGTGTTGTTTAACTACAAAGGTTCCACTGGTTTTTAAACATATTTTTGTGCAAATAAATAAGTCTTTTTTGTTGGGTTGTTTTGTTTGTTTGTTTTTTTTTTTGAGAACTGCTAAGTTCTTCTGCGTTAAAAAACATCAGAAATAGCTGACAGCAAGCTGCAGTGGTAGGGCCATTTTACTTAGCTCTGTGTGATGCTGTGAGCCAGGTACCAGTGTCTGAAACAGAATTTTTACTGCATTTTATTTCTCTTTTTCCTTTCTTTTTTTTTTTCGTGCCCAATTTTATTCTGGATAAATAAGCTCATACTGCTGGGAGCAGGGTGTGGTCTCTGAAACATTTTACAAAGGAAACAAATGGCTTGCAGATTTGGTGAGAGAGGTGTGATGGCAGCTGTTTTTTGGGAGCCCATGAGGAGGTTCAGAGCTGATAAAATGCTGCTGTGTGCTTCAGGAATATGAGCTGAGGCCCTGGATATTAGCATGGCAAAATCTCTGAAGCTGCTGGCCAAAATGAGGGGCCTGCACTCGTGATGGTTTGTGAGGGTGCATCAGCACCAGCGTGAGAGATGTGTGTGACCTGATGCCAACGTGGCTTGCAAATGAAGTCATTCCATGGCTGCCTGTTCCCTGTGCATATTATGGACAGTGTGATAGTGGTCTTTGAACAGCAGAAGCATGAAAAAGCCATCTGTGGCCATACACAAGGTGCCAGGGAAGGCATTTCTAACATCAGCAATATGTATAATATCAGTAAAAAAAGGATGCATAATGCTCTGGCACCCTTGAGATCCAGAGGGGAGATGAAACAGATGCTAATAACCACACTACAGGACTGGTTCTGTGGGAGAGAACTGATCTTTTGAGCTCACAGAGAAATGCAGGCAGAAAAGGCACCATTTGAGATTCTCAAACTGTGCTAGCAGCAAAGAATATTCGTTTTGCTGATGCTGCTTTCATTTAAAAGAAGAGCCATTATCCTCAGTTTTTCGTGATAAAGACATATCCTTTACAGAGATCTGTGAGGATGCAATGTTCTGGGGTGGCATGAATTGCTCTGTGCAAGTTCCCATTCCTCTCTCTAGGGGAGCCAAGGTAATTAGTGCAGCTTGACTTCTAGCTTCTAGACAGCAGGATGTGGGAAAAATGATACCCAGGGCACAGAAATCATTCCAGGTACACCAACAGCAACTACTGGATTGCCAGTGCCCTGTGATGGCTGTCATTAGAACACACACTGCCACCACCAGCTGGAGCACAGCCTTTCTGAAATGAATCTGTGAAATGTGTGTCATGGGTAGTAGCTGGAGAAAAGGCCTGGAGGTATGGGATACTCTCTCACAGAAATAGTTATTTCTCCAGAAATAGTAACATCTTGAGCTGAGGGAAGACTGAAGGGAGGTTCTGGGGTGTGATCTTTGCTGCTGACAGATATCGGAGCAAGGGCTCTCCATTCAGCACTGTGTGTTCGTGAGACCCATAAAACCAAGAGTCACAACTGCTCTGTCTCTCAGCCTGTTACCCACTGTATTTCCTTATAAAAGTCATTTATCTGTGTCTGGCTTCTCAGCTGGTGCATTTGAGATTGAAATGGTGGCTGTCAGCTTGTAAGAGAAGCTGGGTCCTGCAGGAGTTAAAACCCTCACAGCAGAGATCCACATTGTTGGTGGCTTTCAGATAATGACAAATATCATCTGTTGGCCCAACTGCCTCACCAGATGCACATTCCTGTCAGTCAGCTTTGATTCACATCCACATTTAGCTTGCAAATTGTGCCTAATGCCCATGGCCCCAGACATGCAGCTATGTGACCTTCTGGCCACTTGTGTGGACCAAGTCATGCTGGTGTCAGTGAAGCTCAGAGTCACGGTAAAACAGGCATCCCGCCCAGCAATCGGCTGCCACACTTAATCCTGCATTTGTTCCTTGCTGACTTACAGCAGCCAAAGTGGCGTTTAGAGCGCCCTGCGTCAGTGGCACTGGAATCTGGAGCTGGGCTTCACAAGGCAGCAGTGCTGTCTCCTCCCAGCCAGCACTCAAAACTGCTGGGCAAAGCCCGGCGCTGAAATGGGCCGATATGACCTGTATAAATATTGCACATGCTCAGCTTTTAGGAGAGGAAGAGCACTCCAGGGAATGGACAGCCAACTAAGCCAGCAGGTTTTTCCCAATCTCAGTCAGGGTAGATACATTCTCCCCAAAAATGTGTGCTCTCCTGGAAACTGGAGCAGCATCCTAAAATGGATGGAGTCCAGTCATGCCTCTCTTTGCTCTTAAACATAATCTCAGTCCACCTTTCAGAGAACACTAACTTTATTTCCCCTCAGAAATGTTAGACTGTGAGTTTGGGGGGTAAGAGTGGTGCTGGAATATGGTTCAATTTAATGCACTGGTATATATCTATATACCAGTGGTGTATATCTATATACCATATATCTATGGTACCCCATAGATAGCACATTCTGCTATCTATGATGTAGCATAATTTTTTATCCTTGTAATTTCCATAACAATTCTATAGAAAGAGGTAGGACACATAGAGGTTGGTTTATGCCAACATAGCTAATTAAAATTAGCTATGTGTTCTGATTTTGTTGTCTCTGCTACCACATGAGAGAGTGGCAAACACCAAAAGCAACGTGGAAAAGTGTAATTAATCAGCTAATTTAGTGGTGTATTTGAATGCTTTTTAGTTATTCACTCTTTTTTATTTGTTCCTTCTTAGTGCTTTCACAGTTCTGTATTTTTCTTAAAATGCCGTTCAGCATTGCACATTGATTAGAAGAGAAGGAATGATTTATTTTTTTAAGCATTGACACTGTCTCTGACCTTTGTCTTAAATTTTCTATATTTTAGATTCATAATCTCCTAAACCTAATTTTTTTTTTTTTTTTGAAACAGTCTTCATAGCTACAAAATGCTCTTGGAAACAGAACGTCTTGTTAAGTGTATAGAAGCAGCCAATATGCTGAAAAATATATTTTTCCATAAAATAGGTTATCTCACCTGCTGTTAGCACTGTGTCTAGCTTTTGGGTTAAATACACAAGACACCAAATGTGACTTTAACTGGCACCTCTCTTGGAGAGAACATTCTGGTGGAATGTGTGCAGTGGAGCTGCCCATGACTATGTAAACCCAGGGCACTGGGAATATTTCTCTGTCTGCTCTGGGGAGCCCTGACCCCAGGGAGAACTGACTTTGACCCTCATACATTTCCTAGAGCTCAAAATAGACTAGAATCCACAGAAGTGTGAAGTAGATTATAGAGAGTAGTGTGGGTGTATCACTTGGTGAGAATTTAGGTTTTGGGATTTTTAGTGTGTTGTGGATGGAAGCAAGATGGAGGGCACAGGGTGTTGTCCTGGGTTTCTTCTTCATATTTCTTCTTCCTTCTTCTTCATGGGTTTGGGTGGCATTTTGTAATTGGGCAGAAAAGTCTGCATTGCAGCTCTTTGGGATCTGTTATTGGGTTAAATGGGAAAATAATCTAGGTGTCAGTTCTTAATTGGATAGTTTAGTCTTAAAAGACCTTGTAACAGGAGATTGTTGGCCTTTTTGTGCCTTCTAATGAAAAGCTGCTGAACTCACAGTAGTGAGACTGTTTTACTGATAAGAAATAATAAACAGCTGATCCAAACATGAATTACTGCCTCAAGTGCCTTCAATCCAGATCCAGAGAAACTGACACATGACAAAACCCAGGTGGGCAGGAAAACCGTGATCTCAGGGACTAGATTTCCAAAGCCCTTACAATTGCCTATTTTATCCAAGGTAAAACACTAGTATCTAAACCACTACCTTTACCCAAGGTAGCTCTAGTGGATGCCAGAGCCATGAACTTGCACTAAGTTGTCACCAGTTTGCACTTCTGTCACCATCCATATGCACAGATTCAACCTCTAGTGCCTGCTGGTATCTAGAAATAGCAGTGGTGGCAATGATATACAGGAAAATGAGGATAGTTTCAGATGTTGATAATGTAGAGCTTCTTGACTGAAATATGCTTTTTCCTGTTCCCTCGCATTAAAAGTCTTAACGTTTCTACCCTCTTTCAAGGGAAATGCTGATCCTTTAGGAAAGCCTCTCCAGTAGTACCAAACTCTTGATAATAATTTTCCCCAGATGCTTCATTGTATGCTCCCTGTGTGAGGAGATTAGCCTCATCATTTCTTAGCAGATGGAGCCACTTGGGCGAAGGGGTTTGACCAAGATCATGCAGGAAGCTAGCAGACAGCAAAAGAAAAAACAACCAGAAGACAAAAAGAGTACAAGAGTTCAAGAGAAACACAAAGTTCCTCCATGTAGCTGACGTTAAAACTAGGAGACATCAGCATGGTAATACTCAAGGCTGTAATGAATTCCTTATCCCCAGTGTTGCAAAGGGAGGTTCAGGATGAGTCCCAGAGGTAGGATTCATGCCTTGCTTATTCAGAGCAGCTTAACTTCAAAGGCAAGGAGTAAAACCTCTGTGGTTCCACTCCTGCCTCCTCCTACTGTTCTTTCTCCCTCAATTCATTTTTTCTCGTAAGAGGTGGATAACAAGTGGTTGATATATTGGCAACAGGAGAAATCCAATGTGGGCAGATTATAGAATTATAGAATCTGACTTTTCAAGGTGTCAGAGGCTTATATATATATATATATATTCTTTTGGTTATCACTGAAATAAAGTTGTCCAAAGTTGGTAGTGTAGAGGGCCTGAGAGAGCTGGCAAATCTCAAAGAAGAAATGGACAGATTTGAATTTTTTTTTAACTACCACAGCTCAAGTGAAACAAATCAAATACAGCTTTAAAACTTCCCTGCTTGAACTTTTCCTCTTCCCTTCCGTCTCCCTGGGGTTTCTGTTTTAGAGCTCTTGAACTGATTTGTTGAGACAGATCAAAGTATAAAGTATTTCTCAGCTGGTCTTATTTCTCTCACTGGATTGTAGTGGCAGGAGACAGGCAGCTCATTACAACAGGGAGAGTGCTCCTATGAAACCAACTTCATTACAGCTGGTAAGAAAAATAATATTCTGCTGAAGCCATAGTTCAGTCTCACCATCACAGAAATAAATTATTTTAGAATGAATAAATAATGTCACACTGCATCTCATTAGAGTATAAGGCTGAGTAGAAACATGATGTTAAATACATCTGAATTGTACTGCTTCTGTCTGGCATTGTGAAGGCTTTGAAGTATGCCTTGGGTTTGTCCAATTTTAGAATGTTTGCCCTATGCTTGTTCAGAATCCTCCTCTTCAACAGTGCTTCAGTGAATGGGGAGGATGGGAGGGTGTTATGTACCTCAACAGCCTGCCAGCTTTCTCCAGCTGCTGACTGGATTTAGAAAGGCACCAGAAATTATGGGGTAAGGGTATGTTTTCAGGGTGGATCCTGAACACAGATGTGGCTCCTTAATTTTTCTGAGAGTGCATCACATATAAATCAGGGAGTGCAGGGCTCTTGCCAGTTTGAGAGCAGCTCAGAATAGGCAGCTTAGGAGGCTGCTTCTTTCTACAGATCATATATGTGAGATGTCCTTTCACACACTTCAAGGGGCAGGACAAGCTTTCTGTCTTTTTCCCTCTGCTCTTGTTATTACTTCTCCCAGCACTCCCTCTTACTTGCTCCCAGCACTATCCCTTAGTAGTCCCAAAACCAGAAAAAAGTCTCATTCTTTTGAACCTGGTCAATACCATAATTTGCTCACAGCTTTACAGATATTTTTTTTTTTTTGGGTAAGGCAAGGGAGAATGGTGGTTCCAATCAGCAGAGGAGCTGATTTGTGAAATTACTCCTCAAAAGGATTTTAATCGTAGAAAGAAAGGGAAAGAGGAGAAGAAAGAGAAAAGAAACAAACCACCTGCCTTGGTTCAGTGGCAGGGATAGGAGCAAATTTTAGGTCTCCTGGCTCCCATGAAATCACAGGAATTCTGAATTTATGAAGTTCTGAAATATGTGGTAAGTTGAGACATGACATGCAGAAAGCAGAATGACAATGTCTTTCATTGGAAAGGGACTCTCCTCCAGAGAGTTTGTTCTTATGTTTCTGCTTAAATGCAGCATGGTACATGTTGCAGGCTCTTTTGCCTTCCTTTCCCTTCACATAAGACAAAAGAGAGAAAGAGACGTCCCTGTAGGGGAGTGTAACTATGTTAGTTACTATGTAGTAACTATGTCAGCTGGTGATAATTTTTAGAGCAGCAGGACTGGTATTTTGGACAGGTATGGCTGGAGCACAGGAGCACATGCTGGGCAGTGAGGTAAGAGGTACTAATGCTAGCAGAGGAGCTAATCCAGCCTAGGTGAGCGCGTGGCTCCATTTTAAACCAGTGTGGATGTTCCATTACACAAATGTTAAACATTGATCAGGGTTTGCTTGCTAAAGGAAAAGGTTGAGTGTTGGCAAGAGACAGTATAGTGCTAAGACATATTTCCAAAGAAGGACTTGCTACCCCTTATATGGCTGCTGGGGAATGGGATAAGAGCTGGTGGATCCAAGTCCATGACTCAATAACTTTTTCTCTGTATGCCCCAATGTTCATGTCAGCAGCAGCTGCTGCCCGGGTTCCTAGTTTTGCAGAGTAAAAAAAGCAGATAGTCACTTAACAGGCTTAAAAATGAAACAAGGTTTCCTGCTTTACCTGTACCAAGTGTGGAGATTTTCATAGACGTACCATAAACAGGGCAATTTTTGGCCAGGTTCTTGCAAGACATAGCAAAATAACTCCATGTTTGTGAGCCCAGATGTAGTGCACTCCACTCTGGAAGGAAAGGACCAACAAGGATGTTACATGAATGTAGACTCCTGAGGAAGGGATAAAAAATCTCAGGTTTCTTCCCCACTCCTCTTGGCATCAGACCTACCATGAAATTAAATTTCCTCAACAAGGCAAGATTTGAAGAACATAAAGCACATGAAGTCTCCTGGGGAGGCTGTATTTGAGAATCCTGTTCTCAGTTTGCTGTAGTTTACCAGCATGAGAGTGGGCTCACTGGGATTTCCTCTATGCTAAAGCCAGTCTTTGAAAACTCATTCATCTTACCTTTCCATGGTGCTCCCACCTGGACACACACATTCAATGTCTCTGTGGGCTTGTGACCAAAGTCAATGTCCTTGAGGGACATTTTAAGCAGGTGGAATAGCTAAGCATCGTGATGCATCAGTGTTTTCTTGTGTAAAAACCAACCTAAGCATGAAAACAGAGGAAATACAGCCCAAAAGGGACCTTCCATGTCAAGGAACTGTGTTCAAAGAACTGTGTCAGCCTGTTGTTTTCATTCATGGATGACTGTGAAACTATATAGAAATATTGTCCTCCTGTCCCTGTGTGCATGTTTTGGAGCTATGCCCATCAAGGCCCTTGAGACCCCCTGGCAGGATTTTCTGAGGTGACTGTAGCATGGAGAGATTTGGGCTGGTATCATACACCCATCGTGGGGCCCCTGTAGCAACAGGGATTGATCCAGATTTGTTTTTCTGATTCGTGGGGGGCATTTCAGTTACTTAGAAGAGACCATTTTTTCGTAACTGAGCTGGCAAGTTTGAGGCTTGAAAAAGGGTCAGGAACCTGTAGTTATTTCATATGGTTTTGTTTGTCCAAATTCACTGTATTTGATCTTTCCAGAAGTCACAACCCCTTTCCCAAGCTGAAAGCTGACCTCTATGCAGCACTCTGTTGCTTTCTCAATGGTTTCTGCTCCACAAACACTTCTGCAGGGTTCTAAGGGAGGGAACAAAGATTTAGCTGGCAGCAAATGTGTCAGTGTGCCTGTCACTGTCAGTCCAGTCCTACAGGAATGCTCAAAAATAAAAAAGAGATGGGCAAACTTCTTATTCTATTGTCATGCTTTTGGTCACTAACCAGAATTTGATCAGATGTACCTCACAGATAAACCCTAATAAACAAAGAAAGAGCCTGTATTCCACAAACATCCATAAGGGTTTTGCTATTAATTCAGGGGGGCTGGGGTATGATATTCTCTCACTAAGTCTTGGCTTTGTTAAAAACCAGCTGTGAATTACTTACAGTCATTGGTGGTAGTGCTGGGTCAGCTGAGTATAATTGATCTTCCCGATGGCTTGCATTTCTTCCTTGGGAAGAAAAAAATGGTGGGCAAAGACTGCTGGGAGTCACTACTGATGAGTACCAATTCTACTTGTTACTGCATGATGTAGTTCTGGTACCAATTCTACTTGTTACTGCATGATGTAGTTCTGGTATCTGAGAAGTGGTGATTTTTTTGGATTGGTTTCCATGTTGGTGAACAGAGGTATGTATTTCCTACTGCAATGAACAGGGGAAATGCATAAATCTATTCATAAATGTTCTGAAATGCTTTGAAGGGCATAACATGTGTGCTGGGGAGACCAAAGTGTGAGCAGTAGTGGTACGAAGTTCCTGCATATTGCAAAGTTCCTCTATGCATCTCCCCAAAGTTGTGCCCCTGCGTCCTTCTCCCAGGTCTCCAGTCCTCCTATTACATTTTCATGCCACCTCAATACAGAGGTTCTAGCCCTACTTCTGTGTAGCCTGAATCTCAGATCAGCTCCTTTCCTGAGGCCTTGAGCTGTGACAAACTGAAGTCCTTGCCTCATACACACCCCACGTGCTTGCTCTCGTTTGTATTGCCTCAGTCCAGCTGCTTGGCAGAAGAGCCCACTGCAGAAGGTTGATGAAATCTGCACAGAGGGTAAATATGCTGTAGCTTTGAGAGACTTGGCAACACAAAAATTATTAATACTTCTTTACCATTGTTTCTTCAACAAGACCACTTAAATGTAATGTTAGCTCAGGGAAGTATTGCTTCCCTTAAGAGCAGCATGGGAAAGCAGAAATATTTCCTTTAAGTGTAGGAAAGCTCTGCTGTTGCTTGAGATGGCTTAGTGAATGCTGCAGTGGCTGTATGCCAGTTGTACACCCTGCCCTGTCTGATAGAGTGTTGGAAAGATTATCGGGATCAAATAAACCTTGTGGGTTTGTTTTCTGTGCTGTACTTTTATCATTTCAATTTAATGTGTTGTCCATGACACAAGAGTTCACTTCCATCTGAAAGTAGGGTGTTCCTCATCAACCACTGCCCCACTTCTGTTATTGATAAAGACCTCACAGTAATTGTGCTGCTCTTTGGCATACCAAGTGCCATCCTGTCACCTATGCCCTGCTAGCTCATGCCTCTACTGTTGGAGAATCTCAGCTTTTTCTGATGGGCACAAGCTTCTGCAGTGAAGCAGTGCAAAGCTAATGTCAGAGATGGCATCTCACCCAGGAGCAGCTGAAATAATATTGCTTGAGATAGCTGACTGGTTCCTGTATGCATTAGAATTCATGAAGGGTTACAAGATTGAGACTGCAAATCTATATTCACTTATTTCTTGCACATGTGCTATTGTGGCATGGGATGGCATGTTCTGCTGCTATGCATCTAAGGATTGATTATGCAAGCCCTGCATGTTTCACAGTGTCTTACAGGCAAGTACCAGTAAAAGATATCAAGAACCCACAAATAGGAGGTATTTTGGCAATGTTTTTGTTAATATTGTCTTCTCTTTGCAATTAGTAATTGCTTTTCACAGCAGGAAATTCCATAGCTCAATGATGTAGTGGGACATGGATGGGAAACAGCTTCCTGTCTAGGAATAATTTTTGGGGGTTACTTGCTTAGTTTATTTCTGGTTTGGTCCAGAAAGATTTTTTTTTTTTTTTAAGATCATATTAATTGAAATTCTGGCGTTCTTTGCCATATGCTCCCTTTGATGGCCCCAATTTATAGGCAAAATTCTGGAAGAAAAATTTTATAATATTTAGCTAAAGGCATTGTCTCTGGCTTGAAAAGTCCTCTGAGCCTTAGATCCTAAGGGGCTTGAGGAGTATCATGGGGAAAGACCAGGATATGTTTTCCCTGTCTTAGACTCTTCCTAAAATGTTTCTTTTTGGGCTCAGTCAGAGAATGAACTAAATGCTGGACTGAGTTTGCTCTGATTCACTACAGCCTATTTTCTCCTTTGGTCTCTGGAGATAATTGTTTAACTGTCAGTATGATCTTTGTTCTAGGTGTGATAATATGAGAAGATTCTTGATATGCTCCTATTTTTGATAATGTATAATTTTGAGACTTTATTATTTTTATTTTCTGTATCTGTAGGACACCTAGTAAAAAGATATGAAACCCCCTTTTTAACCTGGTCCTTTCAAAAGTGTTTATTTACAAGTTCATGAATATGAAAATTATCTTCCCAATAATACAGAATATTTAGCTTAGATAAAATAACTATAAGGGATGGTTATCTTTATACATCCAGACCAATTAAGGCAACCACTGATAAAATAGGACTTATTTCAGACCTCACTGTATCTTTGCCCTGGGCAGCAAACAAAAGTAATTTAGTTTAACTTCATATTGCCTTTTTTTTAAGCTTCACTCCCAGCCTTTATGTTCTACCCAAATCAATAAGAGACAGAATCACTAAACAAGATCCTGTTAAAACTGACCTTGCACTTCAGTACCATCCAGATGGGTTTAATAAGTCAAGCAACTGTTTCTCCAAGGTGTTTTGAACCTGTGACCACAACAGGCAGAAGGAGTACATACTAGGAGCCAATCTGAACTCATCTTTATACAAGTTTGTCCTGGATGAAACTAATATGTAGGATCTTTGCCATTTTTTGGACTTGTTTTAAAGCATTCAGCCTGTCATAAATCACTTCCAAAGTAATATTGAACTTCAGGTTTGCAAAGGCCTCAAGTAAAAGATGCGTAGATGTGGCACTTAGGGATGTGGTTTGCTGGTGGACTTGGCAGTGTTAGGTTAATGGTTGAACCTGATAACCTTTAAAGGCCTTTTCCAACTGAAACGATTTTATGAAGTCTATCCAGCCAGAAATTTCCCAACAGACTCTTCTCTCATTCAAAAACACCAATTAATCAGAGGTTGAACTAAGCCCCAGTTTGAGTAGGATCAATAAAACCCCCAAAACAAACACCACAACCATCCTTCCGAAGCCTCAACAGAGTCCTATGAAAATGGGAGTTAGGAACACGCAGAATTTTGTCTTCAGATACATGTGGCCTTCAAAGTGTGGCTTATGATTGAGGAAGTTGAAATCACAACGTTGTACTTAGCTATTTTGAACTGAACAAATTGGTCTGGACCTTTTATTATGAGGTGGTTGGGGTTTTTCGGTCATTACTAATTTTATTACTTTTTTGATTTTCCTACTGGTGCAGATCTCTTTTGGGGTGGATTATTTTTTCATATTTAAATCAGAGGGGGTTTGTGAAGGAGACACAAAATGTAGATTTTTTGAGTTCTTTGGGTAAAAGAGACCTGTATTTCTGCCTGGGGAAAAGGAATAGCTATCAAGGAGATCAGAGAGGATGTCACCAAAATTAAGGGCATTCTGCTGGCTCTTCTATGGCAATAAGTTTCTCTTGTGCAAGCAAAGCAGTGAAGGTGAAGCAAAGACAGATATAGTTGACATGGATGGGAAGAAAGAGTGAAAAACGTGGAGTTTGTAGTTGAGCAGGACATGGTTGTATCCCAACCTTCTTTCTTAGCCAGGAAATCTGTATCTGGGTGATGCAGTTCAAGGACAAACTCTTCTGGTTTTGGTGATTTTCAGAAAAGTAGATCCACTTTTGCAGTTTTTCTTTCACAAGGCTACCCTAGTGTTTCTCCTGGTTGTACCTTTCCAGGTCTGGTGAGAACTGGAGCTCCATGTCACACCTCTGACCTATAAGAAGTGTTGCATTCTGTGAATCATCCGTGTTATGACCTTAGGTATTCTATACAGCAGTCATAAAGCAGAAAATTATAGTCTATTTCTTATCCAACTGTCTGCCTTATAGAAAATGAGTGTGTCTGTAATTGGGCATGAAGTATTTTAAATTGGGCCATCAACCAGACTGCATCTGTTGTTCTCTTTATTATTATTCATTACACATCACAGACACTGATGTTGTGTTTTCATTAATTTTTCTATTAACTTTTCCTCATCAATGTGATTAAAGATTCATTATTCTGAAGCACAGTAAAACAACCTGCCACCACCTCCCAAACCTGAGATCAAATCAAAACCATCCTTCATATGACATTAGACAAAACTTGATTCAGCCTTATAAAAATGAGTTCATATCTCTGAGAACAGATATGTTAGCAAAGGATTAGCTGTGCAAATGGTCAAGTCAAACAAGGTGTAATCAGGGCTAACTTTACAGCACCTCCTCATTTCACTTCTCCCATCTGCGATTTCACAATCCTTTAGATGTGAGTTTAACTTAGTGCCAATTATCTTGTACCAATTATCTATGTATTTAATTTGGCCATGTAATTGGCAGACATTTCCAACTTAGCTATTTTTTTATATGCTATGTATTTAATGGAGCTGAAGGATTTTTTTTATTCCCTCTTGTTATGATCTTTGAAGAAATATGTGAGCTCTCCTGCCTCCTCTCTTCTTCTGACTGTTATAAGAAATATTGCCTTTAAGTGTGAAAAGTACCCTTTGTAGAAGCTTAAAGAATACTCTATAAGGAATGGGAAAATGATGGAAATAGAAGTTAGATTGTCCTTAGATTTGGTGCATTCATGTGGACTAGCAAATGTAAAGTTTAGAAACCCATTGATAACGGTGATTTCATTACTTTTATTTTGTTAATAAAAAAATGCAGGCATAAGTGTTTCCACAATAGAAGCCCTTCTGCCCCATCCCAACAAACTGCTAGTGGTAGTAGACTCAATGATGTTCATGTTTTGGAAAAGCACATAAGACCTGTTGATTATGGCTTGTTTCAACCTGTGTGGAACGTGGTGTGCATGTGTTTATGGCTTGTCCTTTGTGTTGAGACCCATGAGAGTACAATGCTTCCTACAGTTCTCTTCTCCCGGGAAGCAGGTAAGACATAAAGCCATAAACTTAAAGCATTAATCTGAAATGGAATGTGGTGGGGAGAAG
This sequence comes from Melospiza melodia melodia, assembly GCF_035770615.1. Classification (NCBI taxonomy): domain Eukaryota; kingdom Metazoa; phylum Chordata; class Aves; order Passeriformes; family Passerellidae; genus Melospiza; species Melospiza melodia. The sequence goes on along the minus strand of NC_086194.1, from coordinate 49,069,495 downwards.
AAAACTTTTGTTTGGGCCATGGCTGTAGAAGAAAGCCAAAAGGAACAAGCTGTCCCAAGGTTGCACTAAATTAGGAATTGAGTCCCATCTAGGTGTTGTGTAGCACCTGTGTCCCAGCTTAGAGCTTTACTCCACCCAAATACTTTGAACGTGTGTAATGGCAATTGACTTGCTTTGAGGAAAAAAAATCCAGCCAGATGTTAATGCAGATGTGCTTCTCTTAGAGTTCCCTGTCTTTGCCAAGTCAGCTTCTGAAGCCAGGATTTGCAAAGGTCCTCAATTCAAAGGAGTTCCTTAAAGGACTCTGATGATAACCTGCTGCTATCAACAATGGCCTGGCTAATAACATTGGCCCATACCAATTTTCAGACATCTCAGAGCACAAACTGGTCGGCAACTGCTCAGTGAAAGAGCCATGGCACGTTCTTGATGTTTGTGAAATGTGTGAATGGTGAATCCAGCCTCTGTATGGACTGCCCTTCCTGGGAACAGGGACCTCCCTCAGGTCCTGTGGTTGGTACCAGCTCTTTTGTAACAACATATTAATGGACCAACTTCTTAGTTCTACAGAAGAACAAATTTAATTTGCTGTAAGGCAAAATTGACAAAACTTAGGTCTGCAGGCAGAGGCCAATGGGAAAAAGGCAGGTTTGATAGTAAAATGGTTCTGCAAGTTATCTTTAGTTTCACCCATCTCTCTAGTTAGGATCCATGTTAGTTGCAAAATTTCAGATATTGTTTTAGGTAATGTTTTCCATGACCACGTTTGGGGAGAAGCCTCTGCTGTTTTCTCCTTGGAGAGACCTTCAGCTTTCAGAGTTTGCAATTCATGAAAGCAATATTTAATTAAGGCATCGGGAGGAGGGAAGTGAGGAAACTTCTTGCTTCTTGCACTTTTTTGTCCCTAGGTGTACTTCTTGTCCCTGCTTAATTTTGAATGAAGAAAAAAGTGCCGCTGTCCTCCAGACATGGCTGTATAGGGCCATCTTCTGGTCAGGCAATAAATAAAACTCTTTACTGAGTGTTAATGCAGCCCAATGACTGTCTGGGCAGTAGCTTGGCTGTAAACACTGTTTTACACAGATAAATAAATGACACCAGTGCATGCTCCATGTTCCTATCTTAAGATGGGATGCCATAGTAGCCCACAGGTTTAAGGTGACAAATTCTGCATGGGAAAATTCTTTAGGGGTATCTTAGGTCGTATTCATATTATACTTCAAGTGAACTCAAGGGTTCCGTTGTTTTACATGAATTTTTCATTCCAATTTTTTGCAGCAAGCATGAAATGCATGTACTGGAAGTACTCAACTGAAATTTATTCAGTCTTCTTGAGACAGTGAAACATAGTAAACCTGGAGGAAAGACAGACCTGAGGGAATGGCCTAAAATTGTGTCAGGAGACATTTAGGTTGGATATTTTAAAAAGTTTTTCACCCAGAGGGTGTCAGGCACTGGAACAGGCTCCCAAGGGATGTGGTCACAGCTCTAAGCCTGACAAGTTCAAGAAGTGTTTGGACAATGCTCTCAGGTGCATGGTGTGATTCTTGGGGCTGTCCTGTGCAGGGTGAGGCATTGGACTTGGCTGATCCTTGTGCGTCCTTTCCACTCAGCATTTTCTCTGATTCTGTGATAGTTTTATCTTAATTTACTGCACTGCTAATGATGAAAGAGGATAATTGTCTGGAAACTTCTCATTTGAGTACTAGAGAAAAGGCTATAATTGAGTACTAGAGAAAAGTCTATGTGGATGAACTTTGGTCAAGTGGAAATGGCAGAAAAGTTGATTTTTATATATATATACATCTTTAAGTTTTAGTGGATCTGATGGCTGTGATTACCTTTGGAACAGAAACAGTACACTTTAAAGTGATGTCCTATTTAACTGGAAAGAATTACAATTTAAGACAGAATTGAAGAGATGAGATGCAAGCAGAATTGTTTATAACTCAAAAAAACCCATCTAGCACTTGGATGATGAAAAGTTAAATCACAAATTATAGGAGTAAATACTGCAGTCAAGAGAGGTATTATTTCCCCTGGAGACAAGCCAATAGGAGTTACTTGTATTGCTCTTCAGAGATTGTGTCTTTTTATTATCTTTTTTCTTCATGAGGAAAATGCACTGCCTGAAAATGCTGTGTCCACACCTCTGTGCTTATCCACCTCCCTTCTTAGTGCTTTAGCAATCCAGTACCTTAACAATTCTGGAACTTATCATATCAAGTGCATCATAAATTATCTATTTTACAGCTTATAAAGAGGAACACAGAAGGACTCGTGAATTCACAAGGATTATTTTTGTATTTTCATCAATTGAAAGCAAATTGATGAAACAGTTTATCCAACTCATTAAATGAACTGACCCCTGAAGGTTAATGTAGAGTTTCAGAAAGTGCCCAAGCGATTAAGCCAGAGCAGTATCAGAATGACTCTGGCATGCGCAACAATTCATTGCCTCTGTGTAGAGAGGGCTGTGGGGTGGGATTCAATGGAATGGCTTTTTTGTTTTTACCTCACTTCCTGAATAGCAGAACAGCTTGTTCTCCAAAATATACCCCTGGTGGTAGTAAGCAGCTTCCCCCATTTACTGTACAAAAATCTGTAGGTCTGAAGCCAGGTGAGTTATACCTATCACAGGGAAATATATCACTTTGTTGACTGTGGAAGAAAAAAATCACACCACTTGTAAAATAATAATGGAATCGTGGAATGGTTTGAGTTGGAAGAGACATAAAGGATAATCTAGTTCCAATACCTCTGCCACGAGCAGGGACACCTTCCAGTAGACCAGTTTACTCAAAGCCTCCTCCAGCCTGGCCTTGAACATTTCCAGGGATGGGGCATCCAAAATTCTTTGGACAGCCTATTCCAGTGCCTTACCACCCTTACAGTAAAGAATTTCTTCAAAATATCTAACCTAATCCTACTATCAGTTTGAACCCATTCTTGCTTGTCCTAGCATGTAGTGCCAAGACAGACAAGTGTCTCTCTCCCTTTCTTGCAGGCTCACTTCAGGATTTTGGAAAGCTGAATTAGATGTCCCAGAATAATAGTGATTATAGCTGTTAACTACATGTGGTTAGCAGGTCAATGGCAGCATACAATGGATGTTTTTCCTCCCATTGTATCAGTTGTACAGTGCTGCAATTTTACTATATCCCTAAACTTAACTGTTTTATCTGAATAAAAGAAGTGACAGGATACTTATTTCTTGACATGCTCAACAAAGCTTCCCACACAGTAGATATAATGTGAAGTTGTCTGACTTCTCTGACGTGAGAAAAAAAAAATCATCTCCCCATTCACCTAGGATGCCTTATGGTACAGGTGTCCACTACCCACTTACTCTTCTAGCCATGGTATCTCTAAAAATAATTCTGCATCTTCCAAATATCAGAAAGAAAGAGGTAAAGAAAGTGTTAATGGTTCAGATGCAGCACCTGCTTGAAGTGTTGCTGCCTCAATTCAGTTTGCAGAAAGCAGGGGGTGGTGTGGGAGCAGGAAGGATGGGATGTCTCCAGCTGTTTGAAGAATTTCTGCCATTAGGCATATACCTGAGGTCTGAAGATAAACTTTTTAAAGTGCACTTCATGTTGATCTCTATTTCACTTAGGCTGATGTTCAATGCTGACAACAAGCTGTTCTGTAGTAGCTCTTGTTATTTTCTCAGACAGCACCCTTAGGACTGTATAAATGGCAGCCACAGGAAAAAAATATTGAGAACATCATTATTCTCTAAGTGAGTTTCTATTGTTGTTACAGAACTTGGAGAGTCAGGAGCACTGAGACTCATAAAAGTGTCTTTGATTATTAGTTCTTATGATTTCATCTTTTTTTTTTTTTCCCTATGTTGGAAATGAGCTGGGATCTTGAATGAAAAGTGCATTTAAGATGATGGTATTTCCTGGAATTTATGGAACATACATTACAGTATGATGAATTGTTATAATATGTTTATCTTGAGTGTTCATAAGATGGAAACACTTATTTCACACTTACATAAAGAAAATTAGAGGTAACTTAGAGTTAAATCTAATGCCTGGAAAAATAAAGAAACCTTACAGAACACAAAGTAAGGAAAAATATTGAAAGGCTCTGTTTTTATTTTTTTCTTAAAACCACTGGAAAAGGATGGTGCTCTGCTTCCCTTTTTTTTCCCTCACAGGTTTAGAAATGTATTAGCATTCCTTTGTGCAAACCTGCTTATCTTTCCAAGTGTCACAGCTATAGTTTAAGCTAGCTTGTGATGATGCACACACTGGCCAATATTACTGATGGCTTCAGCATAACTGGCTTGAGAATTAAATTTTCTGCTTGCAAAGGATTTAAGTAAGGCTTATAATGCTGAGCAAGCTACCAAATCTGTTCTTGAAGACAGAAAGTTTCAGGTTTTTTGGTTTAATTTTGTTTTTGTTTGGTTTTGGGTTGGGTTTGTGTGTGTGTGTGGTTTTTTGGGTTTCTTGTGGGGTTTTTGTTTCAGGGCGAGGGGAGGTTTAAATTTGCCTGTCTGGAGATGGGGCAAGTTCTAAGGAAAGGAGCCACCCTTTATGGCAAGAGATTTTCAATGCTCTTGGGCATGTCACACTGTCCATAACATCTTAAGATATCAAATGACATCTGGGCTCTAACTAAACACTTGGTGTGTACAGCCTGAGTTATAACTGCAACTCTCTGTACGTGCACTTGTGGTCACCAGGAAATGTGAAGTAATTTATTATTGCCTAAATTGCAAAGGAAGAGTGTATAGTTAAGCTGTATTACCTCACTTCTCCCATGGGCTGATAGCTGTGTAGCTTATCAGATCTTGTATGAAAAAGGTTTTTCCCTTCCTAAGAATTATCTAGGCCCTTTTTAATGCAAAACAGTTAAAGGTGTCTTGAGATTTTCCTTGTCCTCCTCGTAGGTTTTAGAGTGCCTTATTATCTGATCAGGCTTTTCCATGTTCATTGATGTCATACTTAAGGATGTAGTTAAATAATTATACCAATTCTTCCTGAGGAAAATTTAGAGACTTATCAGGTTTGACAGAGGCTCTCAGGCTCTTTCTTCACAAGGAGTTTTGGGCAGGCAGATCTTTTGCTTCATCTTATTTCCATATGAAATGCAGGTATATGTGTGCTGCTGTCCCTCTCCCTGGAAGTTGCACTCAAAACCAGCCAGATCCAGAGCATGCTATTGCAGCCCAGTCATAGGAGCTGCCAGCTCATTTCTGTCATATGGACAAGTGGTGGGACTGCCAGTGTCAAGCCTCTGTTACTGGGTTATAACCAGTCTGATACTTCACTGGTCTCAATCTCTTGCACATTAAATTTCTTCAGAAAAAGTGTTGGCTTATCTGCATGACTATTTCCAGCCTCATTTTGCCAAGCTTTGTCATTAAAATATTGTCATTGTCATTAAATAAAAATACATTCATTAAATTATTCAGGCTTTGTCATTAAAATACTGTTTGTTACTGGGAAAAGGTCCTGAGGACAAATCTCTTCAGGGCTTGCTTATGCAATGAAAAGCAGTTCAGAGACCATTGCCCTTGTACCAAAAAGGATGGATTTCATACCAGAAGTGGCAAAAGTACAACCCTAACAGACAGATATTTGTCTAGGGTACAGAAATAGTCTGCTGTGCATCTGGGATGCATAAAGTTGTCTGCAAAGCAGCAGTCAGGCTTTTGAGAGGGTCTGGAGAGCTTTTGTGACAGATCACAGACGCATCTGTAAAGGTGGTTCCAACACCCTATCAGAGGAACAAATTGCTAGACAAATGCTGAACCTGATGTAATATGATCACTGAAATTTGGGGTTGTACTAGAAGTTATTTTCCCATAAGTTGAACCTGAAGAAATATGATCACTGAAATTTGGGGTTGTACCAGAAGTTTGGTGTAAAGTTGCAAAACTTAATAACCATCTGTCACCATAAATTGCTGAACCGGCTCTTTTCCTTTAGGATGACTGCACCAAGGACACTGATCAAGCAAGACTTCTCAATCTGTGTGGTTTCTTGTGGCCTATGTGTCTTAAGCTCCTGTAGTCCCTGCAATATTTCCTCATGAACAAGCTCTAAATGGCCAACAGTCAATAATTGAAGGAGGCATTAAGAGCCAAGGCAGAGGAACCTTAGCTCCACGCTGTAAATGTGATGGGTGTTGCAGTGAGTCCCCAGGTACAGCAAGATATCCAGCAGAAGGAGAGCTAGTGGCATACAGTACTGGGGAATATGTTAATCGTGATGACATAGGAGAAGTAGCCAGCTGTCAACAAACATCATTGCAAAGCAGGGTGGCTGCTGTTTCTGTAGATGTACAGAAAGTGTCCTGCTGTGCTGTGAGTGACTTGTCCAAATGCTGTTTGGTACTACATTATTAAATGGATCTCGGGGAAAGACTACTTGTTTTTTTATTTCCCTTGGTCTAAAACATAATTTTGTTGTCTACTGCAAGGGAAATAGGTGAATAAGATGTCGTAAAGGCTGTGCAGGAGTCTTTTATTGTTGAGGTTTCAGCTGAAGGCCAAGGCAATACCTACAGGAGTGCATTGGATGAAGTTGTTAGTAAGATGATGCTTCTTGAGGAGAAGAAAGCTGAGAAAGGCCAGTTGACAGTTATATATGTTTGGAAGGAGAAACTACACTACTGGAATTTGTCAGGAAAGAGAAACTAGAACTAAAGCATTAAATAAATGAGCGAGCCAGATGTGGCACCTGCTGCAGGTTTGTTCCTAGAGGAAGTCTTGATGGTTCTGAGAAAACAGCTATTAAGCAAAAGCAAAGATTGCAAAGCAAACTTTCTTGACTGACAAGTACAAATCTGAACATAGCAAATGTTGCTGCAGAACAACATATGTTCCTGACTATAGGAAATATTGCTGTAGAACCCCAGACAATTGTCCCACTTGGCTTAGGGTAACAAGGTGGCTGCTGTGGGAAAATTTATTTGAGTGGCTGCCCTCTCAGCTTAGTGGCCTTGAAGCTGCAGAATCAGAACTAGATCGTGCCATCAATGAGGGCAGGATGAGATGGTGCAAGGTGGTTCCAGGTGGGCTTTAGGCTCAGAGTGGAAAAGTGCCGTGGTGGCATTTTCAGCTAGAAAACTCTGGGAGGATGTGATGTGCTAGACCAGACAAAATACAGCTGAGTCAACTCCCTTCCTTGCAGGGGATTTAGTGTGACTGGCAATGCTTGGTGAGACTGGTTCATATCTGTAGCCCAACACAAAAAGCAACTGGGTGGTGAAAGAAGGCTTTGTTTAGCCTTTCACTGTCATCTTTGAGTTTCCATCTTCTGCTTGACCTTGAGTGCTTTAAGTGCTCTTCTGCAATCTTGGTGGATGGAAATCGGGCTCTACTCAGGGGCCAAATAAATTTCTTTGAGTAGCTGTGCATTAAAATCCTTCATACAAACAATATACTTTATCTTTGCTAAACTGAAAGCTGCAACTTTCCATTTGAAGAGAAACTGAATAACAATTGGGTTCTGTGAAAGTCTTTTCCTTGTCTTAAATTTTTTGACCTTATTTTTCCTTCAAACTACAGGGATGCGTGTGGTCAAGGTAGGTTACTCATATGTGTGCCCTTCATTTTCTCATTAGAAGATATAAGATCAGAGGCCTGATCATAGCTCTTCTTTGCCCTCTTATCAACACTTCTTTTGCATAGACTATTATTACAGTATTAGATTTCCCATTACACTCCAGAAAAAATTATCATTTTGCTGCAAGTTTGGGAAATCTGAGTTCTTTCTCTCAAGACTGACCTCAAGTCCAAGCTCTCATCTTGTAGCTCTGTACTGTGAAGAAAGCCTGGAGTTGTCTGATTACTTAATTCTGCTCTGCAACCACAGAGGGTTAACCCTTTGCTAATTAAAGGGGCAACATCCTTCACACACATTTTGTCTTCTTTCAAAGACTGGGTCTCATCCATCTTCACCCTGATACACCATTGTAGCAACTGCAGCTCAGAAAGCCAGCAAGCCACTAACACAGGGGGAAAAGGGCTGCTTCTTTCCTGGCTGTAATAGTCTACAAAGTGGTGTATGTCACTTGCGATTTTATACCAGCTGAAAATCTTTGGTGTTTTGTGTCTTGCTGGGTGGGAATATGCCTTCCGGTATATTTGTCTTGATTGGTAGTGGGAGAGGTTGGCTTGCTTTGTTGTTGTTGAGCAAATGAGAGTAAGAGCGCAATCATTACTAAACAAGGCTCAACACCTTACCTTCCAGGCCTTTTGATGTGCTTCTTTCCTCCCTATGTTACGGTTCCTACGCTTTCTCACACTAATTGTTTTGTTGGGGATTTGTTGTTTGGTTTTTCTAACCTGGTGACTGATTTATTGACATTACAATCAAATAATCTCCAGGAGAATCACTGTAGTGTACTTCAGCAGAAATAGAATTTAATATGTCAGTTTTTATTAAGCAAGAGTGATTATGTAGTTAAATACTAGAGTATTCCATGTAAGGCTGAGCCCAGTGTGCTTTCCTAGAAACTGTATTCATGCCCTAATGGTGGGTGTAATAATGGAAATAGTCTCTTGCTGCCAAGAAGAAATAAGTCTATAGTAGAGAGGGTACTGTAAGTCTCCTTGGTTGCCTAGAAATTAAAACTCATGCAGTACATGAGCTTGTGCTAGCTCTGTGCACAGGCTGGAATTGAAATCTCTACCAAGAGCAGCGCCTAAAGGGCACATAAATCTTCTGGGAGAAAGTAGTGACAGCATTCTAGGAAATAGAATGAAAGGGTTTGGTGAGATAACTTCCAACGGAACTGACAAAGTCACACAGTTCAACCTCCAGTACTGAATGAACCTTTCAGACTCTCTTGGCCCCATTCATGGTAGTGGGAATTTAGACATTCAGAAGAGTGATTATGCATTGGGAAACTACAAGAAGTTGAAACTGGGATCACCCCATCACAACAAAAGTTTTAAAGGATATTTCCACTGGAAGCAGACTTAAAAAAAAAAAAAAAAAAAAAAAAAGGGCATTTTTAATGTCTGAACACAACTATGGAATGAAAATAATTACTAATGTTTCTTGTCTGGCAGGCTCCATGCTTGCTTGATTCAGCATCTCCAAAGAAGAATACTGAGGTTCAGATGTGCTTTCTTGCATGGTTTACAGGCATAGAAGCTACTTTGCTATGCATCCTTATGCCTGGGATAAACACCATCACGAAACAGACCTACAGTCATATAAGGGTCAGGAATTTGGAGGAGGCCCAGAAGCCTCAGTCAGTCTGACACTTTAAGTCACTGGATCATACTCTGTGTCAAAGATAGCTTCTAATTTCCAAAGCAATAGTTTTCTATTTTATTGATATGTAAAACACTGAAGAAAAGCATAGGACATCCACATTTTCAGTATCACTTTTGAGTTCATAGATTGTGCAAATGTAGCGAGTGCTTCATCACTTTTTTTCTGCTAAAGCACTTTTTTCCTGTTCTTTTTGAAGCTAACCAGACGGAGTCAGGTTTCAGAACTTACCTTTTTACCAAAAGTAAGAGTGATGGTCATTGTGATCAAATCCCAGTTTCTGATATTTCCTTGGCTAAGGCTCCCCTTTCTGGGATGGATGGTAGTATAGCTGTGTTTCTGTGTACAGTAATCAATGCTGAACTGGGGTTCATTGCAGCATCACTTCTGGGAATCCCATGGCTGCTACAACAACAACTCTAGCTATTGAGCCAGTCTCTTAGGTAATCAGACTCTCCCTTATATCATGTGCAAGATTTCTTTTTAATTAGAAAAAAAAATGCTGTTTCTTACAAGCAAGAGGCTTCTGTCATTAGCAGTGTGTGTCTGTCTGGGCATTTGGTCCCAGATTAATTTAGAAGCTGAAGCAGGAGCAGTCTCCTGAGCGAATTGAGGTTTTTCCCCTGTCATCATGAAAGATCAGTACTGCTCTAAAACACTTTCAGGAAGGTCCCACTTTGAAATGGCCTTTAATACCAGTGATTTCTAATGGGATGCTGAAATATGACAGCAGGAATGTGTGCAATGAGTTCCAAAAGTCTAATGACAGTCTAACATTTATCTTTTGTGTTGCTAATCTCTTTGCTGCCAACAGAATAAATTTTGGCATGTTGAAATAAAAGCCCATTTACCCTTTGAGGTCCCAATGCTGTATAATTGGAACGTAGTTTCTGCTTGCTCTTTTCTTTCTCTGGATACCTTATTATGTTTTTTTTTTATTTTATGCTTTTTGTGCTGTTTTTCTGCCCTTTTTGTCCTCCTGCTATCTCTGTCACACAGCAGATCAGTATGGATCCACCTCAACTCTCCACTTCCCAGTTTCCAGCTTGTTTTGATATTTCCCATTTACACCTAAACCTGTTTCTGTATGGATCCACCTTTCCAAGGTGAAATCTACCCCATCCACCAGCTCTTCTTCTGTGCTCACCACCAGCAGACACTGCCTAAGCAGAATTTTGCCCAGGACTCACTGAAGCTCCAAATATTGCATCCCTGTACCTGAGAAATGTGACCTCTTGCTCTCTGCTCATCTGACCACATTTGTGCTTTCCTGCCTCTAGAGGAATTCAGATGGAAAAAGATTAAATGGCAGCTACAGTGGGATTTATAGCCTTTTCTTCATAAAACTGGCTTACAAACCTATGCTGTGCCATGATTAAAATGACAGTATTACTTGGCTGAGGGGACTAACAACAATGTGTTTTGCATGCAGATCATATTCTTCAGGATGCTCTCCATTTAGGTTTTTCCTGCAATATTGTCTTCAGATGTTTGGTTTCATTTGTGTCACTTGGCAGAGATTAATGACACTGCAGCTCTGAATAATTTCATTACCTACTAGTGTGTATCGACGCTAATGAATTATATTATTCCTGCACCATTATGTGTTATCATCCTTCAGTACAATTGAGACACAACGTATCAGTACTTGAAAGATGTCCTGCCACTTCTTATGGCTCGAACTGTATTTTATTTCTGAGGGTTTAGATCTTAAACTTTGCTTGATTTATATGGCTCATCTGATGGTACATTGTGAAGTCCCTGAATGACTGCCTAGAAACTATTTCTTTCAGAAAAAAATACAGATTATGAAACATTTAAGACCACGTCCAGCCTTCCCAATGTATTTCCATCAACCCAGTGGTGTGGAAATGCATTCATTCTCAGAAATAAGTTTTGGAATTTTTCAGTGTATTTCACAGATATATTTGGAGTCATATGCTAGAGATAGTGGGCAAGGTTATATGTTTGAGGCACCACAAAGTCAACTGAATTAACCAATTTGAAGATCGTTGAGGCTTATCTAGGTATTTAAAAACCTGAGAATTAACCAAGTTCTTTTGCCTCAAGTATGACCTTGTTTTCCCTTGTAAATGCTCTCGTCCTTTTGCCTGCTGTTTATTGTGGAATATGCTAACAGCTTTTTGCTTTTTCAGTCAACTGGAACTTAAGCATCAGTTATCCAGCACCTTTTGTCATGTATGACTTCTTTTATATTGTGAACCACATTCTCTTCATGGTCTGTATTTATATCAAAAGCTTTTATTCTTTATTTACATTGTAAGAAAAAATAGAATTGATCAATTGGCATATAAAATCACTTATCTGCAGTCATACTGGTCTGTAAAAAAAAGAATGTTATTTCTATTGGGGAAGTGGGAAGAATAATAAACAAATTACACTGCTGGTGTAATAACTGTCTTGATTTGTTTTGTTTTTGTTTAGTATCCTTCAGAACTGTGTCATTTGAGCAGTACTGCTAGTAAGAAATCAATTTGCTCAGACAATTACCAAATAGGGCAGTCATGTAAGATATGTTGTGTTGGTAGTCATAAAAAGAATGAAACACTGTCTCCAAAGGCAATAAAAAACTGCCACGAAAAGCCTGGCTAATTATGTTCTCCTGCAATTTCAGTTGATAAAACCACCTCAACAGGTACTCTTACTTCAGAATGAGTAAATTAATTTGAGCAAGGGAGATTATATCAACAGCATTTACCAGGTTATGAGGTCATATAGGGATAGTATTAATTTTAGGTAAGGTCTGCTGTCACATGGAGTCAGCCAATGTAGGTTTTCCTAGGTGAAAATGTAAATGTTCTTGTTCAACATGATGAAATTTTATTAAAAAGGGTGAAACAGGTGCATCACTAGCTCAAACTGTCAAACTTCCATAAATGCATCCCTACTTGTGATTCTAGACTCTATACTAGTACTAAAGTTTGATTTTGAGGATAGGTGATCTTTTAATTCTAGGTGGTTTTACTATGTTTGAAGTGATGGGTTTCTTTCTGCAACCAAAATAAATGTTGTAGAAAGATACCAGGGCGGGGATCTGGGAGATAAGCTGTGGATTGTTTCTTAGCTGCCCACACCCTCCTAGGTGGATCTGCAAAGAGCTTTTTCTCAGAAGTTGGCATTTGCAGCATCAACTTTCCCTGCAAATTTTCAGTTCATCAAGATGCACATGCTAATTCTCAACACTTTCAGACTGACCTGGATTTACAGGAGTAGAGTACCTGCATGCTATTTCTGTCTCTTATCTCTGAGGAAGGATCAGGCAGCCTCACCTAAACTCCTATTGTCCTTTAGGACACTGTAGTTTATTTTTATTCAAGTCAATGTACTCTTGAGCACAGAGCTAGAAACAAAGTTTTGAACTAAATAAAAACCTCCAGCATTAACCTCTCTTCAATCTGTAATTAGCATGATATAGCCAGATTTCTGAGTTTTTCCCACACCTTCCTTTTATGGCTTTTTGACACTTAGGAAGAACTAGGTGCTGCTTCAGGAAGTTTTAGCATCTTGCTAAATCTGTAAGCCTTTGAACTCTACAGCATAATGAAACCTCCATGAGCCAGACACCTAATGCAAACTTTACCTGACAAAGGTGGTTTTGGGTCTGTTTTTTTAAATGTCTGGATGATGCACATGCTTCTGGTTTGAAGACACTGGTATTCAAATTTATTTAACAAGTTGTCTCTAGGAGCATATTCCATCCTGTTAGGTGTTTCTGCTACTGCATTTACAATGATATTTTCATGGTGAGCAAGAGGCCATGTACTGATTGAATTTCCTGGCTGCAGCACTCCAGCCAACTCAATGTATTATGGCTGTTTCAATATAATTTCCCATTTGCCTGGACAGTTATGATAATTTATCCATGGGCATTCATAAAGATGAAATCCACCAGAGAGTAGTGGATAGAAGGAAGAAGTTCTAGCCAGTGTTTTTCCACCAGTAAGTATTCACAAACATTAGACTTTTCAGAATTTCCTAGAACCATTGATATATTTGATATATAAGCATATATAGGTATTTCACAAAATAGCTGGATGGCAAAACTTTAAGCCACAATTCAGAATTTCACGGATGACCACAACAAATAAAGATGATTTATTGTTAAAACCAGGATTAAATGCTAAGACTTGGAGCACAACAAAGAACAGATAATCTAAAAGAGCTAATCAGAAGAGAAAGAGAGGTTCAGAGGAGAGAGGGACCAGTTTGAAGAATAAGGACTTTTAACACTTTCATTTTAATAAATAGTGGTACACGTAAGATATGTCCTAGTGCAATAGAAGACACATATATAACATCATTTACTTCAACCATTTCCAGGATGTCCTTTTATTTTAATTTTGCTGGTTCATTTCAGCTCTCACCAGCCTTATTCTAGGTCCATGGACATTTTGTCCATTCGTGTCCTTCATATCTACTCACTATTGTCTCAAGTTTCTTTTTAAATATCTTTTTTTTTTCAGTTATCTTTCTGTCTTTGTTGTTACAAGCATCCATACATCTATCTCACCCCATCTATATGCCTTTTTTCTCTCTCCTCCAATTTTTCCACTAATTTCCATGTGACTACTTTTGGTGATATCTTTCAGAGTTTCCATCTTTCCCTGCTGCTCTTTTTCAACTTGTCATTGCAATATTTTGCCCTGCAGTTTTCTCTTCCTCCCTGTGGCAAATGAAAAAGATCAGAGTGATGCAGAAAAGCTGCATTTTCATTACACTCCAGGAACAGTCTGATTTCCCCACCTGATTCCCAGCATGGATCCATAAACAGTGGCGTCAGCAGAGCTGAGGGGTTGGAATTGTGATGCAAAGGCTTGGACTTCACAATTGTCAATGTGATCTTGCAGCTGGAAGGTTTTCTTTCCACCACCCCTACCTTCTAGAGTCAGCCTCCCTGACACATAGAAGACATCACTGCATGTTTTTCTGTTGCTTTTAGCAGCAATAGAGCACAGAACCTTTTAAACAGAGGCTGGAAGTGTCTAACCTTCCAGCTACCTTGGTGATCAGTGCAGTATTATCCCTGGCAAGGCTTTTAAAAACAGGGTTGGATAATGTGTCTCTATCTAGACATTCCTTTATAATGATGGGGTTTTTTTGACCACATCTCTATTTTTCATCCACGTGTCTTTCCAACAGGAAGCTATTTCCAAAAGACACCCTAAAAGTTCTCTTAATAGCATTTGCTTTGTGTATATAACTAATCCCCTCTTCTTGCTTTCTCATGCCTTGCATTTGTAGATATAGAATCAAGTCTATTTCTTTGTCCTGCTAAAACTCAACTTCAACAGATAATGCTCAGAAATGAGAAGTAGCACCCTGTCAACAGAACTTTTCCTTGACAGACAGGTACATACCTAAGTGCATTCAGATGAATCACACTGAAATATCAGACACTAGAAACAGAATATTTCCTACTTGTATTCAAATTTTACCTTCATTGCTATTGTATTTACAAGAGTAAAATAAAAAGATCAAGCACATAATGCTGAACTACTGAAAAGGGATGGGAAAGAGAATGAACATCTGATGTCTCTGGAAGAAGGAAATTCAGTGTAGTTCATGTACATTTGGATACATGCCCTGGGAAACCAAAGCAGAGTCTGTGTAAGAGAAGAAAAAAAAAAAAAAAAACAAGAGCAAAACTAAGTACAGTTATTAAAGTGCTGCAGTATTCCATTGATTTATGTAATCCTGACACTAAGTAATTTACTGCAGATTTCCTTAATCTTACATTTAGGATTAAATTATGCAATAACCATTTCCAGTAAAAATTAGAAGTTCACTAAATCTGATCCATAGTACAGTTTTCTTGATGCTTTAAGAGATTTAAAAAAAAAAAAACAAAACCCTCCTGAGCTCACAGCTGTGAATATAGCACCCATTTCAGCATGATGGTCTTTCAGTAGTAAGTCTTTTTTAGAGATTGCCATAATGTTTTGTAATCATCATAGATTAGAGAAGTACAGAAAAGCCAAGGAAAGAATATGTTTATACCTCCTCCCTCTTCCAACTCCTCCATTTCATAGCAGGCTGCATGACAATGTGCTATAAGTTTTAAAGAATCGTGCTGCTGTGTGAAGCCAGTTGAAAAGCATTAGAGGTGCAGCTAGAAGGATAACTAGGTATGATCAAATAGTTGAAGCACGTCTTGTCAGGTGATCACAAATGGGAGGTTGCATGATTAAATAATACAGGCTAAACTTGGCCCTCTTGGCTTCTCTGCATGCCTCCAAGGCCATGCATAATCAGCTTGCATCCTACTACCTTCCAGCCTCTCCACAGACTGAACACACCCAAATAACGTGCATTTTTGGAGAATGGCTCTTTGTTTCATAGAGAATGATGCTACAAAGGGTCTCAAGATATCTTTTCTTTTAACATCTCTGGGGAGACTAGAAAAAGATAATGCACTGTATTTTAAAGAAGATACTTCAATCTTGGGTAAAGAATGGAATTTTTTTTTTCAGCTCTGCCTGTTTCTGTGTATATAGCATTTTCTTATTCTTCCTCTTTTTTTATTTTTTTCCTTGTAGGAATCCTCTTCCTTCAACATCTTCCTGTGGGTATAATTTTATTTCAGTGTATGCATACACATTTATAGTAATATCAATTTCCAGTGCGCTTTCTAGGTTTCAGCTGATTTTGATATGATGTTGGTTTTCCAAGAACAACAAGTTTGAGTACCTCAGGTCCTGGGACCTTTAGGAAATTGAGGCTTTTTGGTGCTTTTTCTTCTTTTAGCGGTGATAGTAGCAGTCATTTCATGTGGCTTTGATAAACACTTGGGGCAAATGGAAAGATGCTGTCAAAGCACTGTAATCACAGATTTAATGGCCACCTGTGCAAATCTACATGAATAAAAAATTGCCACCTGATAAAAAGTTTCTCTAGCCCTGATGACAAATCTTTCTCTTGACCTCCATCTTCAAGCACCCATTCCAATGTCTGGAGACGTGTGTTGTGCACCTCTGGCATCCCCAGATGTGTCGATCCTGGTGACAAGTCCTTAGGAAGCCGTGGCCTGTGGCATCTCCTCCAGGCTCATAGGGCTGTATCTCTCACTTCTTCCTCCCCTCCTCACTCTGCCAAGCACCTCACTACCAACTCCAGTACAACTCCAAAAGTGTCCTGTGCTGATCTCCTCCTATAACAATTTCTCTGTGCTGGTACATTCTGTGTCAACTGCAACCTGTGTAACACAATGAGACACTGACGAAGACAAGACATGTGTTCCCAGCCCAGGTGCTGTGTCTTCCTTGGCCTCTTTTTCTTGCTTCTTGTTGTTTATCTTTTCTCCTCTCCACACCTTTGCAGTGCTGCTGCACAGCAGTGATACAGCTGGCCAGATAAAAGGAGAATTATCAGCCTAACTTCCTTAATTTTTGGGGGTGAATGGCTTCTAAGTGACCTGCCTTGTGAGTTTCTTTGCCATCTTCACTTTAGTAAATAATTTTTGTGGTAGTTGCTGCATGTTATTTGTAATTAGTCTGTTTGGTAGCACTGAATATTATCTTTGATCTTAACAAGGTTGCTCAAAGCATTTAAAAGAATTCCTGTGGCAAGTAGCAGAGAAGTCAACTATAGGTTTTGCATACGTAATATCAAAGAAAAATAGTTTTTATAAAATGGGTTTTCCAAATACATATATAATTCCATAGTTAACAATAACTCAAATTAAACTCCTATTATTTAAAATACAAATAAAAGGAAGCCAAATTAATGAACTTGGAATCAAGTAGGACCAGAAGGTCGTTTGAGCTGGTGACACGTGTTTAACAGTGAGGGTTCTAGGCCATTTAGCTATCTGCTGACCCCTGGCAGCTGAGAAAAAGCCTGGGTTGAACAGCCCCTAATAAGTGTGACTGCATTGTTTGATATGGTGCTATGATGGAGCTGTAATTTGGGTTTACCAGCTGAAACTGCTCCACAAAACTGTTGCTGTTTTTCTGGTCTGAGCAATCAACTTGGCGGGTGAACTGAACGCCATGAATATTTCTTGTCATCACCATTAGGGATCATCACCAACAGTGAGTTTGTAGAATTAATTTCATGCTTGGTCTGATAAGTTTTCCTGACAATGTTGCAAGGGTGATTCAGGCCTGTAGCAGCAATGAATTAAGCAGTGCTGGAAATGAGCCTTCTCTCTCTGAAGCTACTCGTCTATTGGCTTGACTTATTATCTCTGCCAGCAGGTGTTTTTTGTCTCTGATGTAACACAACCTTGACAGCTGAATCATTGACCAGAGAATGCATCCCAAAACCAGCTGTGGTTTCCCCAGCAAAGTGATGGCAGAAGTGGTCATTTTCTTTTGTAGAGAATGTAAGTGTAAATAGCTGAAATAGCATTTGATTCTTCAATAGACTGAATCCTGGTTTCTTAAAGAGACACGGTAAATTCTCTACTGATGTCAAGTACTACTTTTTTATAATCTACATGTAGTTGTGATGTTGCAGCAGATGCCCATAGTTAGAATTCTTCTTGGCTCCATCTGTGAGAGGAAATACATTATTAGAATCTTGAAATTTTTTCTCCTGCCTCAGGAATTGAAAATATGAGATTTGTCTTACATTAACCTAATCAGATTGAAATATCTTGAATACCCTCAATTGTATTACATCAGGAGTATGTACACAGGCAGAAGGGCATTACAGGGTTAGCCGTAGGCTACATTACTTTTTTAAAGCAATAACAAGTTGTTGTTTCCTGACAGAGAGAGAGAGGGCTTGGTTTCCCTGTTTTAACTGCAACCACACAGTTCTGTTAACCTCACTGTTGGGAGTGCAGGTAGAAGAGCACAGAGATCTCACCATGAAGGAGAACATGCATCACACTATGCAGTGGTAATAAAATCTCCTTCTCCTTCCCAGCTGTGAGCATATGAGGCCAGCTCAGATTCAGGTCTGTCACAAATTGGAGTCATTGGTAGTTCTAACAAGTGCTGTGTACAGCACTGTGAGCAGCGGTGGTCGAGGCCAGCAAATATCACCTAGCTTGTTTTCATGTATGTGTCTGCAGGAATTTATCCTCAGAGGCAGACAGTGTGCTACAGCCCTTGTCCAAGCAGCAGAATTTGGTTAAATTGATTATTTGGGCACAGCAGCATTACACCACCTTTCATTGGCACCCTTCTCAGGTGTACACAGCGGTAGATGTAGCTGAATTTTGCTCTGTGCAGCAACATACACACTCAAAGTGTTAGTGGGCAAATGCTTACCTGGTATAAATTGATGTGGCTTCATTAACTTCAGTGAGACCATGCTGATTTAGAGCCACAGAGGAGCTGGCTCTGTGAAGCAGTCAAATTTATAAAGGACTGCATAATCTACTAGAAAGTCAAGTCAGGCCAACCTCTGTGCTATGACATTTCCTCTGAAATTCACTTTAATAAGGTAATATTTTCTTCCAGTTCCATAAATGCAAATCAGCTGAACTGCACTTCACATACTTTCTCATTTAATTAGAAACTTAGTCCAACTATACTGCAAATGCAGGTGAAAGTGAATGATTCTAACAATTTTTCATTTTAATTATATTGATTAACTTTTTCTTCTTTGCAATTTTATTATCTTTCATTTCACAAATGTCCTTTAATTTAGGACAATAAACTTTTATTTAGTAAGCTGGGGAAACTAGAGGATATGATGCAAAGAAGGTTTCACTCATTAAGCATTAATGTTACTAATATTCTTCTACTAATTATTCATTAAGCTGATTGTCTTAGCAGAAAAGTAGGCTTGGATTCTCTTGTGGGTCACCACATTTTATTTGTGTATGGCACAAAAAAGGTAGAAATAGCAAATCTTAGCAAAGTTAATGATGAAATACTTCAGAGGACATGACACACTTAATGAATTTCTTATCACTAGATGTGTTTAAGAGTTCTCATTTGATTTTTAGCTAGAGAACACTAAATATGTCCTTCTATATACTTTTAGAGGCAGTGGTATCTATTCTTTAATGGTTTCTTTGTTTCTGACAAAAAAAAAGAGACGTAAGGTACATAAAAGAGGTACATAAAGGAGAAGGAAAAGTTTCTGAAACTTTGTCACTCTGCAGGAAACAATTCAAGAATTGAGATGCTAGGGAGTGAGAAAACAAAATGGAATATAGGTCCTCATATACACCAGTGTTGGGCACATATTTTAAAGATGAAAATATTGCTGTGAATATGAACCTCCTCTGTTCTCTGCTCCCTGGA
The DNA here is from genome assembly GCF_035770615.1 of Melospiza melodia melodia. Classification (NCBI taxonomy): domain Eukaryota; kingdom Metazoa; phylum Chordata; class Aves; order Passeriformes; family Passerellidae; genus Melospiza; species Melospiza melodia. The sequence goes on along the minus strand of NC_086194.1, from coordinate 49,050,024 downwards.
TGGATTTAAACTTGAATTTTCATGTGGGTGCACCATGTGGGTGCTCTGTCAGTGAGCTGATTTAAAAGCCAGTTATTACCACTCTTGCATTCATTTCAGAAAAAGGCTGAGTCCTCCATAGCTCTTCCACAGAAAAGACACTGACTTGTACCTGTAGGGGAATGATTCTCCCCTGATAAACATGGGGTTATGGATCATCAAAAGCCAGAGGTGACTAATTGTCTGCTCTCAGAGATGTAGGTGTGGCTCTGTACTCGGCATTTCCTCTGACTAGCCTTCTATTGCATACCAGCATCTCCATCATTCTGGGATAAGAGACTACCCCTATGGTGTAGGGAAGCTAATGTATTTTCTCCCAGTTATGGATTTCACTCTGGGAAGGATTAAGTTTTGCAACATTTTTTGTGGTTTGAACCACAACAGATTAAACAAGAAGTTGTTTTCTGAAAGATAGGCCAAAGACAAATCTGAAATTAGTCAGTATCAGTAACAAATAATGACGCAAATGTTTCTATTACAGCATGTAACTGCTGGAACCACTTGGGATGCTGTAGTAGGATGTCTGTGACAGAAGGTCTTTCAGCATTGGGACCCTTCCTATGTGATCTATGTGACAATAGGCTGTGAATGACAAATTTTTGGCCTCTGATAAAACCTCATATCAGAACTGCTCTGGATGTGTTTATTGATTTCTGCACAATTTTATGTGGTCAGGCTTTTGAAATTGAGGTTCCTGGCTCCCAACAGACACAGGGTGAATTAGAATTATATTCTCATGCAGTGTTTGTAAGGTCATATTCATGTAATGCTGCCTAATGTGTCAGGGAAACAGCTGAAATCAAATAACAAAGACTGCATTCTACTCCTTGAAAATCCTTTCCACTCTTGTTCTGTAGAGCTGGACTCTTTTACAACTTCAGACCTGTTTGCTTGAACTACAATCCAAGGTCTGGATAATCTGGCAAAAAAATTTCAAAACTCTAGTCTAGCTATGGCAGGTGGGCCTCAAGAGAGACTCTTGTCCCACCCTAGCAACAAGGCATATCTCTTGAGATCTCATCTCACTCTTGAGATGGCCAAGATACAGAAGGAGAGCCTTACTCAGTCTGTCTTGGAGAAATATCTAAGAGTTGTTTTTGAAGATGTGGAGAGACTTTAGAAAACTATCTGGATGATAAAAAGAGTGTTTGGCTCAGTTTAAGACTGGAAAAGAGATGCACTAACATTCATAGAGGAAGAGTGTTTTTCAGCATGATGTTTGCCATCACTTCTGCATTTGACTCAGCATGACTTTGTCCACAATGCCAAGGTTCCTGTGCATGTCTAAAATCAAAATTTTGAAAAATGCTTCTCATTAATTTTTTACTTTTGTAAAACAAAGTAAACTGAAAATTTGATAACAAATGAGACTTACACTTTGAGACATAATTTTCAAACAGTGAAAATTAAATTTGCTTTTTTATACAAATCTTTCAACCTTTCTGAACATCCAATGCTCTCAAAACCCTGCCACAGACTGGTATGTTTCTTTCTCAAATTGGCTCTCTATCATCAGTTTTTTACCTTTTCTCCCAGCTTCTGCTACTTGCTACTGCTGGAAACAATCCCAGGCTCCTAGTTAGTCTTTTCTTTGGTCTCTGTGAGACTATTTGTTTTCCCAGCTGTTGTTGGAAGCAATGCACGCAATGCCATTCAATGTTTCAAATGGCTGGCCTATGGGAAATGAACATGGAACCAAGCTGGTACCTAGTCTCTGTTATTTGAATAAGGTTTTATTGAGCAAAATAAATTTTCACAGTGACAATATTTTTGTGTTAGTAGCCTATCAATATCCACTTCAACCCAAGGCTCATAAGGCAAGTTTGAGTTGAGCAGTTAAGAATCTATGACAGGCAGTCTCCTGTTGTGTTTCCATAAAACATCACACTTTCAAACACCAGAGTCTTGAGACTATGAAGAATAAATACAACTGAAGAAGAAATAAGATTTCAAAGGGGTAGTAACATAAGGAGTGGTGGAAATGAGATAAACTAATGTACATTAATGTGAGCAAAAATTATTCTCTACTGCAAAATCTTTTACTCCTGTCTTAGAATAAATCAGAAATTAAATCTTTCTAAGGAAAACGTGGCTTTCAGTACCATTGAAGGTGGTAGGAAATTTTTTAAGAGATTCTTGTAGTGGATAGCCCTCACCCTCTTAGGAGCTCTGAGCATGACTAGCCCTGGTCTCTGAGGAGGTGGCCCAAAGGCATCCATTGTAGAGATGTGTCCCATGCTGCTTTTGTCTGTGAAATCTAATAATGCCTGCTGAAAGAGCTTTTAAAAAACAAACTGGCCTTGGTTTCTGTGGAAGGACAGAAATAACAACTAACAGTCCTAATTAGAAATATTAATTACTTATATAGTTTTAACTTCTGTGCTTGAATAGGCTTATATAGTTTTAACTTCTGTGCTTGTCTTTGCTTTGTCTTAGTTTCAGAAGAAGGCTGAGTCCTTGCTACTGATAGTTTTTATTCATACACCTGCTTTACAGCTTTCATCAGCAGTGGAAGAGGATTGGTAGCCCCATTTTTCTTCAACACTCTTCACCCTCATTTAATCTGTTCTTGTTCAGAACTGATTGCCCACTGACAAGGTGAGAGCAGGCTCAGGAGAAGCACATTTCTCACACATAGTTGTTCACTGAGAGGTAGTTCTCTTTTCATTTTCATATTTGACCTGGTTTTATATCATGAATTATTTCTAGTGCCATGAAGCAGCAGTTTTGGCTGGTTCTGCAGTCACGAAGGATCCCACTGCACTAGGAGTTTTAACTGTAATTTATTTCAGTTAAATATCTGCTATATTAATTTTGCAGAATTGTATTAAATATAGGTTTTAGTGCTTAGTACTTCTTATGGTCCCCTACAACTCTTCTTTAAAGGATGTGTTGAATCCAGGCACTAGTTTTCTTGAAGAAAAGAGCAGAAATGTGTGTCATGGGTATCTTTTGTTCTATATATGCAGGGAATCTCTCTTCTGTGGTTCCTGTGGACTTAGATCTGTGCTGGGGCATCTCAGCCTGGCATTAACTTTTTACTGACTGGAAAGAAAATTTTAGCTCCAGACATATACTTGCTTTCAGGAAGACCATATGTGGCAGGTTGGGTCCATCCATTTATAAATATTAACAGCTGCCAAATGACAGGTTTAGAGTTGTACTGTGGAGCTGGCCAAGGCAGCAATTACTTGAATTTTAGCAAGAGCTGCACATTGACTGTGGATACATTAGCTTTAGTGGAGATTATTTAGAGGCTCAGTGGCTTAAAAGCAGAAATCACTTACACACATATTGGATATTATTACAGATTCAGGAGAGTTGGCCATAAAACCACTTAGCTTCCTGTAACAAAAGGACTCCTAGCCAAGCAAGTAAAATGTTAATGAGACAGCAAGCACTCATTTTCATGTCTGTAGCCTTTCCCTCCAAGGTTTTACTGCTTCATACTGAGGTTCATTAGAGTGGAAATGGTTGACTTTAAAAAAGAAACACCAGCTAAATTGCTAGGGTGTAGAATTTCTTTTCAGATCATAATTATACGTGATCAACGGAGTGTGTAATTAGTAAGTTGGGTGGAGGATATTTCCAGAACAATCAGCAGCAATTTCCTCTCTGCTATTCCTTTCTCTGCTCTGAGGACCTTTTGTCAGTTTTGGTAGCTGTGGCTTTATTTTAAGCCCAGAAACCACAAAAATAAAAACTAGTGTCAGGTAAGAGTGACACAGTAAATCATAGTAAAATTAAAAAGCCCCTGCAACAGGATATTTTGTCTTCATTGTAATAGGCCTTACTGATTTTCACTATGTTACCAGCACTTGAGCACAGGGGAAAACACACAGGCTTAATTCTGGCCTCCCTTGACAAACCTGTGAGACTCTTGCTGGAGCCTGGATTTGCAGTTGCACAGCAAAAAATGTGAGAAGCTGTCATTGTCTTCCAATATCACAGGAATGCCCAAGTTGTTTCTTGGCACTATGAATAATTCGCAGAATAATTCAATGAATCTGTCCAGCACGGCTAAAAATAGCTGAGTAAACTGAGTGTTTTTGACCTTAAGAAACAAAATCTGTTTCAAATTTAAAATAAATAAATGAAAAGCCATTAAAAAATCATATGGAAGCAAAGATGTTATTCTGTAAAAATATTATTTGGTATTATATCCTGAAATGAAGTATCCCATCTTCAAAAGAGGCTTTCATCGATTCCACACGGCTGTTTGCTTAGGAGAATGTACATTTCCTAAAATTAGGGTGGGTCGAGGCTTTTGCCCATCTCTCCTTGTCCCTGCAGTTAACAGGATCGCTGGCAGGCAGGTGTGACTCTCTGTGTCCCTGGGTAGGAGCTGTCCCCTCCTGCTCCAGGGATCCTCCTGCTGTCAGGGATGTCCTGCCACTCCTGCACTCAGAGTGCTTTTCTACCTCAGTTCCACTGGTTTTAGAAGCTATGGGTGTGCCTGCTCCTGATATATTTATTTTGTCCCCCAGACTGCTTTGGCACTCTCCAATTTATGTGACAAGGCCACAAATTAGTTTGATATTGTGGTAATAATAACGATAATAGCACTTAAGTTAAACTTTCAGTCCTTCTCTCCAGTGACATCACTGGGTGGCCTTTAATGGCCCCTCCTACTTATTTTGTAATTTGGGAATATCTTTCCTTGACACAAAGAACAGGGCCTCAACCTGGATGTTGTTTTCAAACAGTCTCTATCCTTCTGATCAGGATATATCCTGAGCTGCTAGAGAGTTTTGCCAGACTAGCATAACAAGCTTTTGCAAAGCCTGTGGATTGTAGAAACTGAATACTGTAGTCCTCACTAATCTGGTTTGTGAGGTGCACAGAAACAGGCACAGCCAGCTTCAAAAACTGCCCTGGACTTGCTTATAGGAGGGCCAGACTCTGGTGTACAGAAATAAACTATGCAACGTCTTCAAACAACTCGTTTAAAAAATTGTTTATGAGGGGAAATCTCAACCTTAATTATAAGGTTATGCCCTCTGTATGAAAATACATTTCCTTAAAATATTTTTCTCTGTGTATAAATATGGGCATAATTTTCAAATATATTATTTTGCTGTTCTAATCAATGTTGTGTGGTAATTCGTGGTTAAAAGCAAGGTTGAACAGGAAGACTCCAGATTTTGCTTTTCTGCATTGATACAATGGTCAGATTTAGCTTCTGCATCAGCTGATATGGGGAGCAGAAATAAAAAGATGCCATATCTGATTCTTCAGGTGTGTCAGACTACTTGCAAAGGCCCTTGTGTGGCTTCCAGGAAAACAACTGATGCTCTCCTGCTCCTATCTGCTCCCCTCCCATGATGTACAGAGTACACAGTGCTCAGATCAGGCAGTGGTTGTGAACAGCTGTAATGGTAATTTCCTCTAATGTCTTGAAATACCAAGAAAGGAAGCATTTGGGTCATGTCTGCCATGCTGTGCAACCAGATTGGCCAGCTGCAAACATGGACACACTGCATTGGCACCCCTTGTCTGGCACAGATAGGCAGAATTTTTCTCTTCAAATAGGTAATAAAAAAAAAGATGCACACTTTTTCCTTACAAAAGCATTTCTTGCATGTTCATTGAAAACCTAGAGTCAACAAAATCCAAAGGTGCAGACTTGATTGGGGAAAAAAAAAATCATGTTTTCTGTGTAGTTGCTTGATTTCAACATTGAAAGTTTCAGCACACTTAATCTTGTGAAGGCAATGTGAATAAATGGTAGTTTCTGTTGCCATGGTAAGTCTTTGGCAGGGGGAAGGTGGGGTGGGAGGGTATAGATGTACTCACCACTCCAATCTTAATATTCTGGCACCATGTTTTTGAGTGCAAGGTGAACAGACAAGTAGAGCTGTATGTTGACCCTGTGGGGCTTCCAAGGGGGAGTTGCTGAATATGTTTTTAAATAAATGGAACCTTCATTATTTATTCATAACTAGATTGCTAACTGAAAAATGAAAACAGCTACGACAGTTATTTCAACAAGACTTTGGCTGATTTCAAATACAATTTCTGTCAGAAAAAAAAAATTAAATATAGGACCTAATAATTCTGACCATTTCAGAGCTTTGCCAAAGTGATTTGTTTACTCAGTGACTGGTATAGTTTGTAGATATATGCATGTAGTTTAAATGTGGGGGGGGTTTTTTGCATTTGCATTAATAGTTAAAACTGCAAATTTGGTACATGGCTGATTCAGCAGCATAAATTATATATGTATAATTCAGCAGCTACTGATCTCTTTATGCAACACAGGATCATGAGTTGTGTTTTTCTATTCTGAGCTCATTGTGAGTCTCAGTCCCTCAGCCACTTTGAATCAAAGTTTCTTCTTTTCCAAGGAGTATGTGTTTAACCTGTTTCCCTTGAGCTAGAACTTGAGCACCTGACAGTGACAAGGCTCGACTGCATTTGTGACTATTTTCTGGAGCTCACAGAGGAAACGTGAATGTTGCTGAAACTGAGATCCAGACTGTTGTCTTTTAATATTTTCCTGAATATCTGAGCTGGGGGGCTAACATGAACTAACGTATAGCACTCTTTTTTAATGAATCTGTCATTCAGAGTCAATTTTTGGGGGGCAGAAATGGCCATATGGAGATCTGAGCCACAAAAATTCTCTGAATTGTGGCCTATGCTTTGAGCAGGAAATGTTTGATTATCCTTTCATGGCTCAGAGGTGAAGCTCTTGGACAGTGGATGTGTCAGTATGGCATTAACTCCAGGGACTCTGGGGGCGCAGGTTTTGTTTGTGGTGTTGTCCTGGACTTACCTTGTGGTTTTGGACAAGTTACATGATCTCCACAGCCTTTACATAATGAATATGAAGACCCACCTCTCCAGTGGGACTGTCTGACATGGCTATTTTGTTGCACTGATTGTTTAGGTGGACTCTGGCTTTACATGGCACATGTGGCAATACACACTGCCCTTCTGCACTTCATAGGATTGTTTCTTTTCTGCTTCCTGGCCCCAGGTGCATCTTACAGAGGACAGATAGCCTGATCTGCATTGTAGGAGGTGCTCATACTTGTGTCAGAGTGCCTCTAAACAGAGGGGCTGCAGGAGATCTGTCTGTATTTATTGCCCTTCTCCCCTTTTTTTTTCATCAACACTACATGCAACTTCCAGTGCATGATCTGGTGATGGTTTTGTTTCCAGATGAGGAAATAAGGCTTCAAGGTGGGCTGTGTGCCAACACTGCACCATGAATGTCCAAGTCTTACCTCCTTTTATAAGCCCTAAAGACTTTCAGAATATAGTGTCTTTTCCCTTGTTCCATCCTGATGGCATCTTGAGGCCAGTGCTTGGGTTCCCCTTAGGGGGCCCAGCTGGATTTGAGATAGAGATGATCAGCTATAGCAGTGTGGAATTTCCGTGCTCCAGGGCTGACTCTGTGCCTGGTGCTCCTGGCAGAAGCAGGTCCCTCCTGCAGGGAGCATGCAGGGGGCTCTGGAGGGGCTCAGTGCCCAGAGGGAGGGGAGCTGAAAGAGCCTCCGTGTCCCAAGGTAGAAGATTGCTACTCCAGCAGACCTCAAAGCCCGCTTAGAGGGCTGGAGTGGGTTCTTTTTTTAAATTGCTTTCCTGTGAATGTATGCCACTGTAAAAATAGTTCTGCATTTCCATCTGCAAAAATTCATCATTTAACAAGGGAGAAGTGGTGTCTGTTTTACTGCCTGAAGCCACCATTAGTCCTCTTGCCTCTTGCTTCTGGTAAGTCAGAACACATAAAAATGTGTTGCTCCCTAGAAGTAAAATTGCTGCTTTTTGCTGAAGGGAGAGCTGAGCACCTCCAGGGTATCACATTGGGCTTGAAGCAGGCCAGGACTGTGGACAGCATGGAGGATTGCCGCCCTCTGTTGTTGTAAGGAAAAATAAATATCTGCAGCACAGCTAGTACTGTTCTTTCTCTGTCCTTTCTTTGACTCCTTTTCTTTTGTATTTTTTTTTCTTTTTTTTTTCCTCCCTTTTGATTTTTATCTCTTCATGCAGTGGCTGGCTGCAGATTCACAGCAGACAGATGGCTGGTTTCATCTGGCTACCTGAGGGTCTCTGTTTGCCAAGTAAATTCTTGTCACAAGTGGTCAGCAGGTCAAGGCTGCTCATCTCTGCTGTCCTCACCAGAGCATGGAGCAGAAAATCAGTCATGCAAATCTTTGTGCATTTTGTTTCCAGCATGACTGTGTGCTGACAGAGTTCCAGATGGCTGAGGGACACGTCCTCTGGCTTGCTGGTACCTAAAGGGCAGCACTGCCACCTGCTCTGTGAAACACAGGTTGGCCCAGGGAGTCTGGTTTGCAGATACCAACTTTTATGCAGTGCAGAGTACGAAGATGACCTTGTACATTCCTCTCTCTGTGACTTTTTTGCAGTAGTTGTTTTCTGGTGTCATTGTAGTTAGTGAGAGTTAATTTCTTCTCCCCTCATGCAGTTTATTTGCAGAAAAGCTGTTCTGCAGTTTCAAGTCATGAAGCTTTACCTGCTCATACTTTTATTCTGAACACAAAGCCTTGCACTTCATCAGCATTAACTGATCCTGATGCATTCCAGACAACGAAATTATATCTGTGGGGGCCATTAGGAGAAGCCTCCCTGGGCTGCTAGATGCAGAATTTATAGAGTCTGTCTTTAACCTTTTGGAAAATGGAGAAATGTCTCATTATCTAAAATGATAGCTTTGTACACTGGAGAGTTTAGCTATTTGAACTACTTAACCAACTCTACTTCTAATATATATATTTCATATTTAAAAACCTGAAGCTGCAAGAATTGTTATTTCTGTAGGTGAGAACATTTTCACCACACTTTTGGGATAGGGCTGTACCCCAGTGTGTTCCCATCTGTCATTCAAAGTGATCTCTTCTCTTGCTCTGCTTTGTGCACCATCTCTTAATAGCAGCTCTTCCAAAATCTCACCTGCAAGAGAATAACTGGTGTACAGTGAAGGCTTCACCTGCTAGAATTGAGTGATCTGCCCAGGAAGAGGCATAGATAATCAGCAGGGAGGGGTGTTGTTACAGGATTGATATAAGGAGCACACTGTCACTTTGTGCAGGGCCAGTTTGGTGCTGTGCATGCTGTGAGGCAGCAGCAGTCACAGAGGTCAGGAATGCTTGCTGCTTGGGCAGTTTTTGGGCAGAGAAAGGAAATGCAAATAATCACAGTAGAGGATAAAGCCAAAGGCATGAAGTGATTTACCCAAAATCTCGTAGGAAGCATGTGAACTAGGAATTATAGCTCAAGCTGTTGAATCTTGGGTTAGTGTCTCTGACAAAAGCTCAGCATTCATTTTGGATCAGTATAACACATTGCAGTACAGTCAACATGGGAGAGGTGGGATGAGCCCCTTGGACAAGACCATGACACTACAGAGCTTGGAGGTGCTAGAAGAAAGCTAGTTCGAGCTCAATGTGATGATGCTCAGCCTGACATCTGCCTATTCTGCCTTGGCATGGGCTGTACCACGCAGGAGATAGACCTCCTTCTCCTGCAATACATCTCTCTGTGCTGCTCTGGGAAATATTAGCAAGCAATGCAGCTGCAGCCCTTTTCTTTCCCCTCTCCCTGGATTTATTCCTGACTGGCCTTTGTTTGGCCTTGCTGTCTTCAAAAAGAGACATCAAAATTATGTGAAAACCAATGCCTCAACAGAAAGGAGTCCAGACAGGCCACACTGCTGTTCTAAACAGGCTTAATTTTATGTATTCTTCTGCTTTATGTGCTGCAATGCTTTTTGTTTGAAGGAATTCTCAGACAGCTATTTGTTTTATTATAGCGCTCTTAGAGGAAGCTGTCAGGAGCTGCAAATATTTCCTTCTCCTTTAATCCACTCTAAATCCAGTCCTTAAAACTCTTTTGCTCCCAGAGATCTTGGGCAGTGATATTTGCGCTGAGACTAGCTCCCAGTGTGGAGATATCCTGCTGGCCCTGTAACATCTGGAATGGCACAGGCTAAGGCAGGCAGCACTTGTCAGGGTGTTGCCTTCACAAGCCTGCAGGAAAACCTGCAACAGCTCATAAACTGCTGTCGTCCTGCTCTGATTTCCTTGCTGAGGAGCTCTTAGCTGAGAAAGAAAGAAAGAAAGTGAGGAGAAATGTTACATTCTGCAGTGGAATACAATCAAGCAATACTGCAGTTTTACAGGTGGATGATCAAAACTGCTGGGTTTTCATACGTTTTCAGAGGGCACATACTTGACTGATGCTTATGGGGGTACCAGTCGTTGGTTTCTCTGGGTCTGGATTGAAGTAACTTGCGATGGTAGTTCATATTCAGACTCAGGTGTTTATTATTTCTTATAAGTAAAACAGTCTCACTACTGTGAGTTCAGCAGCTTTTCATTAGAAGGCACAAAATGGCCAACAATCTCTTGTTACAAACTCTTTTAAAACTAAACTATCCAATTAAGAACTGACACCTAGATTATTTTCCCTTTTAACCCAATAGCTGATCCCAAAGAGCTACAATGAGGACTTCTCTGCCCAATTACAAAATGCCACCCAAACCCATGAAGAAGGAAGAAGCAGCATGAAGCAGAAACCCAGGACGACACCCTGTGCCCTCCATCTTGCTTCCATCCACTAAATACTAAAAATCCCAAAACTTAAATTTCTCACCAAGTGATACACCCACACTACTCTCTATAATCTACTTCACACTTCTGTGGATTCTAGTCTATCTTGAAGTCTAGGAAACTTTCTTCATGAATGAGGGTCAAAGTCAGTGCCCCCTGGGTGTCAGGGCACCCCAGAGTAGACAGAGAAATATTCCTGGTGCTCTGGGTTTCCACATATTCTCACTCCAGATCCACCAGCTGGGTGCAGATCCTTATGCTGGGTGCTGGGGATTTAAAAGTAGACGACAGTGTATTTTACCTTCACAGACTATGAAATAATCTTAACTATTTTCAGTGTCAAAGTTTGAATACTGAATTGTATGATATATGAAGATTGCATACCTCCTAGCTCTGCAGAGTTGAATCTTTGCCTTGCTAACTCATCTGAAATGAAACAACAGACTGACACTGGTGCTGAGCCTTACAGAAAGGTACAGAACAGACTCGTTGTCTCCCACATGTATACATACATACATATATACATACATACACATATCTATACATATATATACACATATATATACACACATATATATATATATATATATATATATGTGATCCCATGCTACATACAGAACTTCAGTATGAGTACTGTAAGGGTGCAAGCAGGATTGCAGCCTGCATTACTCCCAGGAGGAGATGAGAAGTCTACCTCTTCTCCAGCAAGCAGACTGTATCTTGAGACAGTTCCTCAAGAGGGTATGAACTCCCAGCAGGGGAATATTTGGTTGCCAATATTCAAGTCCAAGCAGTGCACCACCTGCCTCTCTTGAAAGATTTAAGATGCTCAGCATAAGTTTTCTTGCCTCTGCCAGCAGGCTGATGGAGTGGTGCAGAATGACTGGAATGCCTCCATCTCCATTGCAATTTATGGAAAAATAAATTAAGCCTTTAGGGCTCTTTTTCTTTCTGCCAGCCTCTGCCAACTTCTCCCATTCATAAGTCAGCTGCCTTCTATTTGAATGCTAGGTTCTTCTGGTATAGGTTAAAGGTTGATTTAAAGACATCCAAGGAGACTGTAAATGGCAAAAAATAAAGGTAGTTAATAAATAAGTAGCAAAAAGAGCTATTCAACAGCTGTGAAACCTTTCACTGTGATCTTGGAAGTCAAGTATCTGCTGGGGCTTGTGCTCCTCTGTGGTTAGGTGTTAGCTGGAGGAAAGTCTATGCTTGGTCCTACACACTTAGAGGAAGTTGTATTTACTCTTACTTTTTCTCAATAAGTAGACAAAAATAAGTGATGAGGTACAGAGACAAAGCAGCTTTTTCTTTATCAATAGACTTCAATAAAAGCCTGCTTGTGTAAATTTGCTTCTGCCAATATTTGAAACATAGGTCACAGTTGTTACCTAATGCTCTGAAAGTGAAGATGTCTCACAGGCCCCAGCGGAGTGCAGAGTTTGTACTGAACAGGAACAGGCTCACAATTCCTTGCAAATTCCTGCACTGCAAAGAATGATAAATCTGATGGCTCCACAGCACAGAAATATAGGAAAGATTGAGGTTTTTCTTCTCCACTTGCATTTGCAGCACTGCAAAATACTGTCTTGTTCAAGGAAGGGTGCATCTTTAAAATTTCTTAATGGGTGTGCAAGTGACTACCTGAATCCTTCTGAGCCAACTCAGTTGCCATGCCATTCTGTAATATATACTTGAGCCCCTTTGTTCCTTTGGTATAATCTCAGTTTCCTATCAGTGTCTTGAATTCTGCATGTGATTTGATTCTCACCTTCCCACTCCTGGAAGTAGACTGTCAATTAGTCTTGCCTAAACATGCTTGTTTTATCTTTGCTGGAGCTGTGGATAGAGACTCCTTTCTGCCTTCCTGCATGGGTAGAAGGAGAATTTCCCCACTGCTCTCTGTGGCAGGACAAGTCCTCTTAGAGGGCTGAATTGGTAGAAGAATGAAATGATGCTGTCCTGCATGGCTTCTGTGCCAATTTTGTTACTGATATAGCACGGGCTGCTTGGTGGGTAGCAGAGCTCTCCCTACTTGCTAGTATAAAAATATATATTGGGAAGAGAGTAAGTATTACACCCTAGTTGCCCAGCTTTTTTTTGCTTGACTTCAAGGGAAAACTTTGCAGTAAGATTTATGACAACACTCCTATTGACTTCATCTAGGCATCCAGTGGGATAGCTGTGTCACTGGAGAGGTTGGAAAAGCAAACAAGTTTGGCCACATTGTGGAGCAAAAGCTTTAAAACACGCTCCAAAATTGTGAACAAAACCTGTGCTCAGTACATAGGACAGATTTATGTTCCAACTACATGACACGTTTTAGGGGGGGAGCTGAGGCCATCACACATCATTTCTTAAGATGCTTTGACAAATAGAAACATCTTGCTCTTAGCAGTTACTTAAATCTTTTTTGCTAATGCTTCATTCCAGCAAGATAAAAGGGGTATTTAAATGTGTATATGAGAGGGATTTAGTTTTGTAGACATAAGCTTCAATTTTATTTTCTCTTTGAAGACTTTTAAAGAGCAGCTGTGGAGAGGATTTTTCTTACTTATTTGTTTAAATTAGGATTTTGAGGACTTCTGTATGTGGAACAGGAGATGGAGCTATTTCCTAGCATGAGACATATTTTGCAGTTTAGTTCAGCACTGGCCGTACTTGCATGTTGTCCTTGATACAGTTCTTACATTATCATGATTGAAGTCTCCCTCTAAACCCTCTTTTTCAAAGCTCAGTAGTAGCTGCCATCACATCAATATGACATTTTATTCACAATCTGGATTTGTGGTTAATGGAATCAATAACCAGCAATACTTTCTTATGTTGGTGGGGAAGCAGCTCTCAGAGGTGCAAACTTCTTGTTTTGAGGTGAAAGAGATTATTTATTAGGCTTACAGTTGTGTGTCCATTTCAGCTACCAGGCTAAACATGAATTACTCTTGAAATCTTTTTTTGTTTTGTTCCTAGTCTTCTTTTACACAAGATTGTATATTTATCCTCGAGTATCTAAATTAAAATTAAGTGGGTTTTTGTTTATTTTCCTAAGGAAATGAGGCTTTTGTTACCTCTCTGTATGTCTGTCTGATTGCTGCATTTAACTTCTGAACCACTGGTCAATTCCAGTGGCATTTGGCAGAGGGGCAAAGGTCTTGAAAACAATAACATTCCTGCAAATGGCACAGAAACTGACAGCTGGGTGATGGAGAGAAACCCTGTTAACATTCTTATGGAGGACAAGGAGTCAGCATTCATCTGTTAGCAAACATGAGGATAGCCACTCAGAAATATTCATCTCTTGGAATAGTCACTTCCTTGGTTTTGCTGTCCCTGGAATGCTTTTTGTTTGTTTATTTTCACTCAAGGCACATAAAAACCAAGTGAAGTAAATATGTTTTATTTTTATGTAAAGAATTGTAAGGTTGTTTTGGGATAAAAAGCTGAAACAGAATCAACAGTTAATTTGGGGGTTTGTTGGTTCTGTTTGTTTTCTTGGATGTTTCCAAAGAAATAAATCATTTTCTCTACTTCCTGATTTTGGCAGGAAATGGGAACAGAGTAGTATAAAGGGAGACTGTCATTCCCAGTTTGCCTGGAAGCAGAAAAGCCTAAGAAGTAAGAGAATCTGTTAGCATATAGCTATTCTATGCCATCTCTGTTATTCCTGGGACCAGATGCACAGACCCTGAAATAATTTCTCAGGTTATCTTTCTCCCTTCTTCCAAAGCCCCTGTGGGCTTTACCTGATCTATGAACATTATAAGAGCACTGTCTAGCACAGATTTATTTTCCTTTTCTTGTTGTCATTGTGCTTTACTGCAGGGTGCTCATTGTTCTTGTCAGGCGTGGAGATGTCTCTTGGCATTGCTGCTCTCCTTGTAGCTGCCATCCCCAGTCATGCTGCAAATAGCACAACACTGGTGCCTGCCCTGCCCTGAGCATGCTTTGGCTCAGGAATGCAAAGACGTGTAGGTTTGTGGAAATTGGGGTTTGGCCAAAGGACGTGCTCCAGGTGGGCATGTTTCTTCCAGCCTTGCTAGGCTCCTCTCACTGGGGAGCCGAGCTAGGAGATGAGAAAGGAGTTATTAGTTTACTTCATGTGCATGTGTGACAGAATAGAAAGAAGAAAATGCCAAGCAGTTTGATGAATTTGTTTTCCATTGGGAAACATGGGTTGCTCTTTTCTGCGATTTCCATGTGGTCATCTCAGTTATGAAGTTAGGAAATGCTCTGTTTCTTTGGATGTGTCTTTCCTTCCAGCCTGTCAATGCAGAGGCATGTCCTAGCCCTTGATATTTCCCACAGGCTGCCTCACCCACCATTGTGTCTGTTCAGCACCATTCCCAAATCTATTTTCTGCTGTTAATTGATTCTGGCTACAATACTCCCAACACTTGACAAATGCAACAAGAGTAGTTCACATCTCATCTAACCAAATAAGAAGTAGTCTTTTCATATCCTATAAGCTTCAGTGTCATTAAACTACAGACCAGTCTTCAAACATTACTGGAGGCCCTCTTATTCAGTTTGTGCTGGGGACAAATGATGTATTTTTGTATGGAGTTTGGCACTATTCAGGCTTTGCCTGCATAATGTAGCTAGACCTCTGTTTGTTTATCCTGAGCCCAGATAACTAACTACATTTTCAAATGTCTGGTTCATTCATATCCATTCAAAAATAATTTAACCAAAACTGTGTGTGTATGTATAAAGAACAGCTAAAGGGAAGGGATAGTTCATGAAAACATTTTAAGGTTGTATTTTCTCACAGATCAGTTAAATGTAGTGTACGAAACCTATGCAATTATGGATCTTGTATTTACCATGAATTTGTTGTTGTTGTTTGGGGTTTTTATGCCTTGAGTTAATGAGGCATTAACTTGGGAAGCAATCCTCAGTATGTGGATAGTTTTTTTAAAAAAGCCACCTGAAATCAGTTTGAGCAGCAGAGCATGCACAGTTTCAACATTATTCATTAGAGTTAGTTCAGTTAACTGTAAAAAAATATTTGAGGAGATGATGAATACATATTTTCTTGCAAACTCAATGAGTATTACATAAGACCAAAGAGAATACAAGACTTACTTTTCTCCCAGAAAACGATTTTCAGTCCTTGCTTCCACCAGTAAAGATGCTGACAAATGAACTTATATTTTGCAAATATTCACCAGGTAATTTGACATATCCTGGCACACCCTCAAAAGTGGTATCATAGACTAAGAAATAGAGTGTGTACTTTCAGGATATTTTTAGGTCACCTGTTTATATTTCCCAGCTGCAGGGGAGAAAGTGTCTCTCAACCAGCCAAAATAGCCAAGATTTTGTTGATCATCCAAGAGACCAACAATGAAGGTCTCCAGCTTGTGTGGTTCACGAATGCAAGAAAATGTCTGATTGAGAGCAGACGTCTTGCTGCTGTTATTAAGCTGTGTAAGAGCAGATATACATTTGAAACTGTCTGAACTCCCACAGTGGGCACAGGAGGGAAGGAGATAGTAGGTGTTTACATGTGTTGTGAAGCATATTGTGTTGTTGCTGGGGAAGGAAGTAATGAAAACTGGTAGATGTGGAAACTGTCAAATTTGGGCTGTACTGCCTTAATCTTTTTTTTTTTTTTTTTTTTTTTTTTCCCTTAGCTGGTCCTTTTTTAGTCAAATATTTTTGTTTTGGCAAATCCTTCAGCTCTCAAGACAGCTGAGCTCTATGACAAGGACTGATGACAGACAGAGCTCTACTTCTGCTAAGGAAGCATAAATGAGCCTAAAATAAGAAAGATCACACAGCTCTCCAAGAAGCTGACCATCTTCCCTGAAGGAAAGTTTTCCCCCTGAATCTCAGAGTTGCCAGTTTAAAGCACAGAAACTAATGTTTTATTAGTGTTATGGTCTTAATGAGGACACAAGAATATGAGTGAGATGATGCAGGTTTCCTTGCCTTATACTCTCAGCCTGGTTTCCTACAAAAGCTTGGTTCTGTTGTGTTTTCTTCCTTTAAAGCAGAATAACTTTTCTCCCACTATGGTGTGGTAAATCTGCCCCATTTACAAACATATAACTTTGATCAATGGCATTACTGCAGCTCAAAATTAAAATCGATTTGAGCAATTTCTGAAATCAAAAGGATATTTTAAGTCTTGAACTGAAATGGGACAAAATATGAAAATTTCACAGCTATGCATCAAAACCTGTGATGTTGCATCCCTGATTGAAGTGTTCAATTGCCCTGGCTGCTGGGGGACTGCATCATCTTTCAGGCTTCCATGTACTTAGCTCTAGCATACAGCAAATTTAATTTTCTTACATTATCATTAACACAGTCATCAAGTCCCCTGCCATTAAACATTTTCACCAAGTGAAAGCACTGGCACACAGTGATCAAATTACTTCTCAGTCTTCACTTTGATAGGCTGAATAGATTAAACTTCTTAATCTGCAAAACAGCAGTTCTGCAGTCCTCTTTTGCTCTCTTTCGTATTTCCCCAGTTTTCCCCAGTGTGGACCCCAAACCAAAATAACCTAGTACTGTGTACTTAAGCCACAAAACTTCTTTTGCTGGAAGTGTGAGATAAAGCTATCAGTAGATGGTATTGGTTTTCAGTTTTCATTTTTGAGTCACATTATTTGGAATAACTGTACTGTTTAAAAACAAAGCTCTGTGAAAATGAAATTCACTGGATCAATGTGTTCCTTTAAAACAGGTCAGGTCAAAGATACTGCATAGGAAAAATGTAACCAGTATGTTTAAATGCAAAATTCATTTTTAATAACAAAACTGGTAGCTATAGAAATTTCAAGTATGTTTCCTAGTGGCCCCTGAGAGTGCCAGTTGTGCTGCATGAGGTTAATCATTGGTTCTGTATTTGAGTAATCAATGATAGGCAACATTGTTTTGTGGATTCTGATTCTTAAAACAGTTGTCTTACTTAATGGTTATTTTGAAAAGTTTTGCTGTTGATATTTCTTTCCTCAAAGGCAGATCAACAGAGTTTTTCAGTGCATGCTTCCAATAAATTAATGTATTATTATATGGGTTTTGCTTTTAAATTGTGTTTGCTGGACAGGCTAGTAAAGTAGAATTTGTTTTTTCAAACAATGTATAGGATTGACCTATTATCTATTTTCATGTCTTCTGATACAATATTTCAGGTTACTTTTCTTGAAGTGTTCCATTGAAGGAAGAGGCTACTATTTGTTTCCAATTAATACCCCCGTATTCATGTCAAATATGGCATACATCTTTCAAGTCTCTCTCACTTGAATCAAACTACTTCCTCAGCACAATTCTGTGCTATTTCCACCTACTCACAAATTAAATTAATCTGTCCTTCCTCTTGGTACTAATTAAAATCCCCTCTTTTTCAGAGGAACTGTCTTTTATGCTTATCATTATGTCTGGGTTTCTACATTCTGAGTTTTCTATTACATCTGTTTTATAACTAGTGTCTCATTTGATAGTAAAATAGCTGTTAGTATAGGCAGCACTATTCTCTGGCTGATAGTTATCCTCATGGCTTCTCCTGCTACGTGCCACAGCCACAAGGCTCTCATTAGTTTGTGGTTTCCTCACTTCCCACCTCTCCTGCCACCTCCCAGCTATACAGGAGCTGTCAGTCACACAGCAAATGAATGCTGCAGGAAAGCCACAGTGCATTCTCATATAATCCAACACTGTAATTTCCTCATCTACATCTAGTACTGTTAAAAAAACCTACAAACACTATGTAGTGTTCTCAAGCCTGCTTTATTCTTGTGACTAGCCTGAGAGGGCTTTTCACTGAAGGACCATTTACTGCTTGGTGCTGTGATTTAATCTGAGAGGCTTTGTGTCTCTGAAATAGAATGAAAGTCAAAAGTCCACCAAAAAAATAAAAAAAAAAAAGCTCTAGTGGGAGGTATTTAAGTAATGGGAGTCTTTTAAGGTTCTCTGATGAGCAAAAAATTAACCCACTCAATATTTGAAAGATTTCTTCAGTTACTGAGTCAATATGCCTCCAAAAAGGTCAATAAGGTATTTTTAATATGGTATATCAGCATGTCAAAGACAGGTAACACTAATCAACCTTGAATTTTGAGGTCTTCATTTTATTGTAGATGGTCATGTGTAACCATTCTGTTCTTTTTTAGCAGGGCTGCTTTTAAATATTGCAGCATATCATCCTTCCATAGCTATGCTGTATGGATGTGAGTTTGTTTTTCTCTGACACTGCTGAAAATCAGTTTAGTTGAAATAAAACAGGAGACAATGCATTTGTTAGCTGTAAGTGCATTTGAATTATTTGTCTTCATTAGTGCAATGCTCTGTAATTATATTTTCCCATTGTCAGCATTTGATTAACAATATTTCACATTTCAGTTTCCCTGCCACCTCCTCCAAAACCCTCAGACTTGATTTTCTGATGTGTAATAATATGTGTGTAGGCAGGGGCATATGTAGAGGTCTTTCCCACTGTGCATGAATCAGTAGGATCTTTAACTTGTTAAAGATCACCTATGTTCATGAAATAAAAATTTCATTCCATTAAAAAAAGTAGGAGTTTCTCTCTAGGACTTCAACAGAGCATTCATACTCCAGAGATAGCTAAAAATGACATGTTAAACCATGTTTTCTACCCTTTTCTTTCTCTTAATATTTGTTCTCTTGCTCTTGAAAAGTGCTGGTAATGAAAGCAGACTGGCATGTTCAGAGGGAGAGCCCCATGGATATGCAGGAGAGGAGAGACCTGCGCATGAAAACTAGTTCTTCATATTCAGCTTGGCTGTCTTTCCTCTTTCCCCCTCAAGTGAGAGTTTTAGGGATTAATAACCACAGTGAGTACCTGGGACACAAAGCACTGTGATGTTAGCCTGAAAAGCAGCAGTGTGTAGTGCACTGGAAGGTGAAGGAAGAGACTCTTTCCTTGGTCTCTGCCCTGTTCTCCCATGAAATGCCAGACATGTAGTTGGCTCTTCTCACTGTACCTGCAGACACAGGGTAAAGGGAGACACTGTATGATTTGTCCTGAAAGAGGACATGTTTGCAACATTTTCAGGCTGTAAAATGTTATGTTTCCTCATTTCCTTACAAATTAGCTACTGCTATTAAAGACCTATCCCTAATCACATGGGAAGAAACAAGTCCTAACTTTATTGGTTATAGTAAATGTGAATGTAATATTTTGTCTTAAAGAGTTTGTAGTGCCACCAGACATTTCTGTCACAATTATTCAAACGAGAATTATGTAAATAGCAGATTGGCTACCTCAGTAAGTAGCTAATTAGTTTGTATTTATTTTTAAAGGGTTGTTAGGTTGCTGTTTGTGTTTTCCCATGTTCTCAAGGCTTGAATGAAAATTTTAAGACTTTCCCTATATAAAGATTTGGTTACTCTGTGCCAATGAGTACAGATTTGAAAAGAAGCTTATTGCATTGCTGCTCTCCTCACAATTGAAGGATGCAATGACAATCACACATTTGCATCATGTGGATACCATGTAGAAGATTATATATGGAGGTTTTGAATAGCAGCTAATTTTCTTTTTGTGACTCCTGATATGCCTTATATAAGATTAAATCCATTTCCTTGGTCAGCTACTTTATAGATATACAGAAAATTTCCACCTGAGAAGTAATCCTTGTTGAGAGACAGCTGGTTTCCCTCAGAGCTTTTCGTGAAACAAACCTGACACTCACCCTGTCTGAAGGGCTAGTGGTGCTCTGGGAAGCAGCATTCTTCAGATCCTGCCAAGGATGCATAAGGGTGAGGGTCTGACTGTGATTAGGGTGCCAAGCTGAAATAATGCACAAAAAAGTGCCAAATGTTTCAGATAATTTGTGTAGTGGAATTACTCGAGTGAGTACAAGTGTCATACAGAAAAATGCTCCTTGTCTGTTGTCACCTTGAGTGAGGCAAAATGGAGTTCCAGAGGTTGTTCAAAGGTTTGACTTCTCCCTACCCCCTCCCAACATGGCAAATCTACCAGGGATCATTGGCGTAGCTGTGGCATTGCTGTAGCCCAGGCACTAGTGGTAGACCTTGAAAATACAATTTTTACCTGGATGGTAACCCATGGCGTTAAGGAAGATTCTGGAGCTATTGCACAGAAAATCAGTTGAGATCATCTAGAGCAATGTTATTATCATTGCTCTTTCAAATGAATTTATTTTGTACTAGTGTTGGTCAGTCTTGTGACATTTATGGTAGAAAAAAATAATGGGGAACTGTGATATTACATACTATAGCTTGTGTTTTCTTTGGGGGGCTTTTTACCCTTCTAAAAATAGTGCTGCTGCTCAGAGTATCTTGGATGAGCTTTTCTGAGGAGAAAATGTTCCTTATTTCTTTCCTGTCTCCTTCCCTTCAGAGGCACTCAAATAAAAGCCAGAGGCAGGATTGTGAAAAAAATAGCTGCTACTGAAAAAAACAGTGTGATTAGTGTGCTGGATGCTTTCCTGTTAGCATGGAGTGAGAAACAAACTCGTTAGCAGGCTCAGAATGTCAGGCCAACCACTTGCTATCTATCCTGGGTATTCACAGGCAGAAGACATGGATACATGCTGCCTTCCAAAAAACAAGCAAACATCAGCTTCTGTTTAGAACTTCCAGGTTATCAATCTTCACTAAAACAAGAAAGTTTGTCACTAAAACTAAGTAGCTCCCATTATTCAACTGAGCTAGAAAAATTTGTAATAACTAATAGTGAAATACGGTCCGTGTCAAAGTCAACAAAGTAAGCAAATTAGCTTCAGTGCTTGATTAGTTATATCACCATGCTAATATGGCAGAATAATCAATCCTTGTTTACCGTTGTGTATAAATCTCACTAGGAAACCATATTACAGTCAGTCAATCCTCTAATTGGAATCTGGAAAAGTATCTTCTTCTGTCTTCAAAGGAGCTGTTGTGATCTTGTCAGGATCAGATACCTTAAATTATGTTATAGTCTTGTAAAAAAAGTCCAACTTAAGATAACTATAGGAGCATCTAAAAAATATGCTGATGTAAAAAAAATGGCTTAATGTTCAGCTGCAAACTAGAAAAGCCATCAGACTGTGATACACTTCAGCTATACTGTGTACTCTACAGACAATGTTCTTACTGATTTTGGCAAGCAAGGAAATTAGAAATAGTGTATTTTTGAACATCAAGACAGTTTTAGATCTTGTTAGAGAATATTTCTCTATTAAACACAGGAAGATGAAACCAATAAGCACTAAAAAATGTACAATTTGTAGGTTTCCATGCTCCCTAAGTATTTCCCTCATAGCAATCAAATTGTTTGCAATTGTGAAATATGTTGCAGATTCCTTTTGGCTTTTAAAAACTAATATCTAGATATTTAGTGCCTACTTATGTTTTGTATTCAAGACAAACAAAGAGTTTTATTTTTCCTTCTTAGATCCTACTTTTAACAAAGGAATTTTAAATAGTATCTTGCATTGCCTAAGTAGCTGTGAATTAAATCCAAGTTAGCTGAGCAGAGATGGTAAGCATCTGGCAAGTGTGTTGAGAACCAGTTGGTCAGGTATTGAACATGCAGTGACAATTTTCATTGTACTAGGGATTTTTTCAGTAGGTTTCATGACAGGTAAAGTTCTGTCCTTTCTCAAAAGCAAGTAGAGCTTGTTGTACTTATATTTTATGCAGACAAGAGCTGACAGTGTTATTGTTGGTTTAGCAGAGAGTTACAGTCAAGACAATTTTAATGAGGCCTGGATTAAATTAAGACATTAGATTCAACATGTATTTATACCTTTCCTATGTGAGCAGAGCAGTGATTTGTAATTTTGAAAACCACATGTAAAATATGGAAGAGAAGAATTCTATTTTGAGAGCGTTTTGCACAGACTTGCTCACAAATGTACTCTTGGAGAAGTTCTGGGCTGCTGACTTGCAGCAGCAAGCAGAATGAAAAAAACACTTCTTCCTGTTTCTTCCAAAATACCATGTGTGAGAAATCAAAGTGGGGGGAAAATAGCTGCAACAAAATGTTACAATATTTTTGTCAGACATCTTGCGTTTGTACTGCGTGTATTCTCTAATTTTAAAACTATGCAAAGCGCCTATGTGACAACATTATTTTCTGCTTTACATAAAGAATTTGGTTAAAACTATGTATTTTCTTTCTTGTATCTTACAGCTGGAGTCACAAAAATATGAGAAGTGACTGCTTAGATATAGGAATGGAACACACTTTCCTTAATTTCTAGTTTCCTAGAAAAACTGAAATGTATTTAACTTTAGATTTTAACAGGAACCTCAAAAGTTTCCATGTGACACCAAGTTACTTGGAATAATCCTGAGGAACTATTACACTTTGATCAGCTGGAGTGAAGTGTTATTTGGATTTTGATCTTTTGTCATATTGCACAACAGGAATATGCTGTCAGGTTCAGTTTTCCGGAAAGCTTTAATTTACTGATAATTTTTGAGGTTGTGCTTAGAGTGAAGGACTTTTGATAAGAAATATTTGATAATATCTTGTGGAAGGAGCATGTGGAGTGAACTCAGATATAATATGTGATGTGCAGCAAAAGGAGCAGACCATCCATAGCTGGAACCGGCGCTGGCACTCGGGTAGGTTTCACATGCACCCTTTTAACTTCCTCTGCACCTGTGTTACATTCTGCTGTGACTGATCAGCCTTGGAAAGTGATAGATAAATTAGGAAGTCAGTAGGTGTGGGAAGAGGAGGAGGAGGGTCCCTCAGCTGACAAAACCTGCATTAACTAATTCATCATAATTCATTGACTTCACAACCATGACACCAATTTATCTAGTTGAGCACCTAAGCCTTTCTTAAAAAGATTACAATGACTTTCTCAAAGCTGTGATGATTTATTCCTATTTTAAATCTGCTGTCTGCAACAATGCATGCCTGATTTTATTGTAAAGTGCACACAGAAACTTGTTTGAAAAGGAGAGCTGCTGCTGTACACTTGATGTATAGTGACTGCAGAGAAGGAAGGAATAGCACATAAGCACAACCAGAATCCCAGTGTGTAACCGCCTTTCTACCATAAATGAGTTTTGTCAACTACAGCTCTAACACTACAACTCTGTGTCAACTCAGGCCTCTTTAAAAAAAAGTCATATTTTACACCTTCTTCTTGATCAGTGCTAGTTGGGGATGATTAGAAAAATCATGATTATAATTGATTGCATTGATCCAGTGTGAATACAGCTAATGTCATTGCAAGGACTCAAAGATTTTTGAACAACCTTAGTCATCTTGAGTTTACTGGGAGCTGGCAAGCATTGTCCTAATTTTTAAGAAGGGCAAAAATTATGACCCTGGTATGACCATAGGTGTGTCGGTTTCACTTCATTGACTGGAAAATTGATGGGGAAATTAACCTCAAAGGTATTAAAAAAACATCTGAAGGACAATACTCTCATTGGTCCCAGCCAATGCAGCTACACGAGAGGAAAGTCCTGCTTGCCAAACTTAATTTCCTTTTATGACAAGGTAACACATCTAGTTGATTAAGGGAAACCAGTTGATGCAATCCTTTTGGATATCAGTAAAGCTTTTGGTAATGTCTCTCAGAGTAACCTCATGGACAAAATACCCAACACACAGCTGGATAAACCCACCATGGGTAAGCAACTGGCTCACAGGTCAGGCAAAAAGGGTAAATGTAGTTACAAATCAGACTGGTCACCAGTGGGGTTCCACAATGACCAGTGACAGAACCCAAGGGAATGCCGTGTCAGGGAGATTTAGGCGGAATATCATGAAAATGTTCTTCACCCAGAGGGTGGTTGGGCCCTGGAACAGGCTCCCCAGGGATGTGGTCACAGCACCAAGCCTGACAGACTTCAAGGAGCATTTGGGCAATGTTCTCAGGCACAGGGTGTGACTCTTGGGGTTTCTTGCGCAGGACCAAGAGCTGGACTCAATGATACTGGTGGGTCCCTTCCAGCTCAGGGTGTTCTATGTTTTCAGTTCTCCCTAGATTCAGAGTCGTTACCAGCCTAAGCCAAAGTCTTTAAAAATACTGCACACAGTAACTTAGATATCAAGCTCTCATGGAACTACTGAAAGCAGACCTTTACCTTGGAAAATTCTGGTGTGCCCTTGGCTAAAATGTGGTCTGAAAGGAGGAACATTTAACATGGAGCCAAGTGTAAGAGCTACAGTGCTTTCTACCTCTGTAATGCTCTATAATATTGTAATTTGGAGAAGTGAAAAAAAGTCATATGATCCAATTATCAATCCCTTTCAGAAAGTCTAGAGTTGCAGAACGTGGTTGGTGCTCCTTGATTGTTTAGACAGATAATACAGCTTTGTGTTCATGTTTTTTCCCCCTCTATATTAGGTAAGGATGCTGAGCGCATGATGGGCATTTCTTTCTGTCAAAATAATTTTTTCTCTTCTATCATTTTTTCCCACAGTAATTTGTAATCATTTGTCTGGAAATAAAGCATGGCAGTGCTATATTATTTCATCTGTCTTCAACTGTTTGTTCAAGAACAATCTATATTCATTATTTTTTTCAGTATGTTTGTAAATTCTACTTCTACTCCAGGTCTGAACATCCTCTAAACCTTCCTTTCTACCTTAGAAGTTAACTGGAATACCTCTCATTTGGTGATAGAAGAACCAGTATGAATTATGATGACACAAAGATTGAATGTTACTTAGCAAATGTCAGTTTAGTAGTCAGAATAAACTTTAGCTTGACATAGTCTGTATAACCATGTCACATTTGTCTTCTTTAGGAGGGAATGTTTGCATTAAGTTAGAAATACATAGTTGGGCACAAGATACACATAAAATCAGTGAACACACTGAAAGAGGTTTTCCTGTGGCTTTAGCATTCAACTGAAATATTCCATCAAAAGAGAGAACCACTTGGTTGAATTTGTATTAGCTCTTTGAGTGCTCAGATGTAGAAATTACTCCCTAATTCTGATGAATAATCAGGCAGAGCTGTTTTAACTAGGTCCCTCAGGTGTGCATATAGACTAACAGAGGTGTGTGCTCTTCAGATTACACCCTTTCTTGTGGTGAGAGAAGGAACAAGTTTGGAAAAAAGGTTTAAAGAATTGAAAGTTGAGATGTGAACTGAAGTCATTGCTTTATTCAAGATTCTAAATATGCTACTCTGTATTTTATGGCACTTCACTGCAACCCCTGATGGATTTTTAAAAACACAGGCATCACCTGTGGAGCCATGCAAGATCTTTTTATGAAAACAGCCTCAGCAAGAAATATTTATGTTGGATACAGCTTTAGTGGGGAGAAATGGATCCATTTTATCAAGGAGGGAATTCAAAGATCATTGAAGATGAGGTGCTGTGGGAGTAGACCCCCTCTATACTGAGGTGGCTCAGCATTTCTCAGGACCAGGGTTGCAGTCAACAGTTGTATGAACTTTCAGTGATAATTTCCTCGATTGAAAACGAGATGACAATTATCACTTTTGAAAAAGCCTAGACATTTTTTTTCTGTAATAGTTGTATTCTCTTTCATAGTGAAACATAATCAACATACATTTACATATTCCTTGTAATCAGGACAAGTGGAGGTGCATGATAAAAGAGGGATATTATGGTCAGAGCACACAGCATCATTTTGGTATAATGCAACTAATTACAAAAACCAACTGCAAAAATTGACAAAAATTGACATAAAGCTTAACTGATTCATGCTTTTTTATAAATTTGTACTTTAATCTGTACTTTTTTCTAGCCCAGTCCTTCTAGAGTCTTTGGAAAAATAGCATATTCTTTCTGGAAAAACAGGCTCACACAATGCATTGTCAGATCTGCCACCTCTAGCAGTGAAAATAATGCTTACTGATTTTCATTATGTTCAGCTATAGGGAGCAGTTCAGATGAGACTTAGCTGAATGCCTCTTCATGTCATGAATTATCATCTAAGCACTTAAAGATTTCAAATAATGATTAATATTTTCAAATCCTTTTGAAGAAAATGCGCTAGGACAGATGCTGTCCAGGATGTAATTAGAATACAACAGGATTGCAAAAATGTAACTGACTTAATTTATCTTCTATGAACTACTCTACTACTGAAAATTATGAAAGAAAAAGAGCACATTTGGTTTTCTAAAAGAGACTTCAAAAAACACCACATAAATAATCCAGGTGTCTAATTCCTGACAGTTCTCAAGTTGATGAACAGAACAGTCAATTCCATAGGCTTGAGATAAACACAAGGTTTCTAGTGATGAGAAATCTTTCATCCCTTGGTGCTTGTCCATTCAAAGGTGTTTTATTTAACTACAAAAATGTACTGGGCCAGAGGAAGCTATGATTTTTTTTTTCCTCTGACAGCTATATTTTCTGTGCATTAAAAGTAAAGAGTTGGAAATAGATAAATAGTCATAATAGATAATAGAATAATAATAATAGATATAGTATAGAATAATAATAAATATAGGACCTGAGAAGCAAATAAATAAACATTTTTAATGTGTTCTTTTTTTATATCTCTAAGTAAGTATACAAGAATCTATATTTATGCATATAGGCTTAATATATAAAATGTATGAGTTTTACAAATATGTACATTTTTATATAAAATATATAGACAGTTATATCTCAGAAAATAAAGCCAGTCAGCACAGTTTACAAAATCTGATTAGGTTTGAGCAGGCTGTCCTAAAGTGCATAGCATACATCCTGATGCAGGGGTAGATTTCTTCAGTGGAGTAATAAATTAACTGCCACCATTATTTTAATTTTTTTTTTTTTTTTTTTAAGTACACCACTCTGCTTTTTCTTTTGCTGCCACAGAAGCAAAGCTCCATCTCCTCAGGGTCTGTGAGCAAGAGTCAGCCCCAGCACCTGCTCCTTCCTGTCTGGATGATGTGGCTTGGGCTTGTCTCATGGGTAGGAGCCTGCCAGGGCCCTCCACACTCATTTTGTGGATACACGTCAGCAGTCTGAATCTGCTCTCCCAGTCCCCACACAGGAACAGCTCATCTTGTTACCATTTCTAGCACATCTTCATCTGTTGCTTGGTTTACTGCAGCTATAAAACAGCAATTTCCTCCTATTTCTATGGGAGGCAAAAAAAAGGAGGCATCATTATAGCTTTAAAAGTCCCCAGAAGTTATTCACATCAGCACTATGCTGTGTTTTTCCATTCCCCATGTGTCTGTTTGTCAAAACAGAATGTTTTCCCATATAGGAAGAGTTTGTTTTCCAGTAACTTCCAGCACTGTTTTCTATCTATGAGCAAAGAGTTTAATAGCCCTAATGAATTCTCTCATGATCAGTGGAATTATGTAATCATATAGATTCATATGGAATTATATAGAATCATATATCATATATGCTGTGTCCCAAAGCTCATCAAGTTGAGGTGCCAACTGAGAAGGCAGAAGCTAAGGCTGAAGTTTTTCTCATGGTTAAAATATATATATGAGTGTGCCCTAAGGATGCTCTGCTGCCTAACGAGGTGCACCCTCACACCTCAATAATTTCCTTGATTGCAGCACTAAAATAACCCCTTTTCAATCTGCCTGATGAGAGAATTCAATATGGTTGAGTTATGGTTATGGTTTCTCCTTGCTGAAACCTTCTTGCATTTTATCAGCAGGTTCAAAAGTCGGTAACAAAGAAGAGACAGGTGATGGTTAGAAGAACAAAACAAAACCCGAGTCTCATCGAGTCTTTTTGTTTTAATAAGTGCTTTTCTTATCCAGCACTTAGCAGCTTTCACTTGTGCTTGCTGTGTTTCATGTCCCAGGATGGGTAATGCAGTGTGGAAGCAGTGAGAGTAACTGAGAATAGTTACCACCAGTGGCAATGTGTGTAACAAAGCCCTTGTTTATATGAGCATGGCAGAAGCCTCCTTCAAAGAGGGCTTTAAAAACTGAAACTGGTACAAAGATCAGAACTGGCCCAAATTGCTCCACCCAATTATCATGTGATTGGAAAACATGGCCACAGAGAATCAAAAATATTTAATTGTGAGGGGTGGAGTGATCCTGAAAGAAATCTGAGTTCCCTAGCACAGCAAAAGTTTGGTTTCTTTGTATTTGTTGGAATGATTCGGTTTCAATAGGGCATTTCAATTGTTTCTTGCACAAAATTGTCAATTAAACAATTTTTCTTCATCACAGTTCAGTGGTACTGAACCAGCATTTTCCAGTGAAAAAGTAATTTATTAGAAAATGTCCTGTTTTGATCTTTATAATACTTTCCATCAGGATAAGATGAGGTTTGTTTTGAGAAGGGTGGTCCATGATTCTTTCCATAAACACTTCTTAAGTAGGCAATGCTGATGTGAAGGAATAAGTTGTAAATAGTCTTAAACACATTAAGGGTAGGGATTTCAAAAATGCTTTCATATTCTCTCCCTCTCCAATTCCTGTTGCTTCAGTGGGAGAAAGTATGCTTTTTATTCACACTCAGAGGTCTGTCTAACATAATTGTTATGAAATAATAACTCTGTCTGCTTTGGTTTTGATTTGGGTTTGGGTTGGGTTTTTTAAATTTTTTTCTTTGTTGCTATGTTTGTCCTTTTCTTACCCACTTATTAGTTAATCTCCCTTATGAGAAGTATGTGCACTCAAAACTGTGGGTTGAGGGATTGTTTTGAATCCTACCTACCATCAGACATTTTTTTTTAAATAAAATCAAATGTTAAATGAAGAGTAAAAGGTAGGCAGCATTTTAAATAGTTCATAACACTAATTGCAATCTGTGGTTCTGTTAATGTTTTGCTAGGGAAGAAAATAAATCCAGAAAACACTGACCAACAGGGAACAGCAGGTATTTATTAGAAGTGTTAAACTGAACATTAAAAATACTGTTTTGTGCTCAGAAACCATGGCAACAGTAGGGAGCAGCAATAAAGATAATTTTTCTAATATCAAAATGCATTATTTAAAAACTGTACTCACCTCTACTCTTGATCCTAATGGCAGATAACTCCCCTAAAATAATGCTTATTCCATATGGTTGTGAAAAAGGAAAATATCACTGAATAACTGATTAAAAAAAAAAAAAAGAAGTGTGAAGCCTAGGTGAGACATTTAATTTCTTTTCTCAAAACTTTCTAAGCGGAAGATAAAAATATTTGGACATTTTTGGCCTTAATGAAGGTACAAAAGTCTCAGCCAGCTGATTGCAGTAGTCATTAAAATCTACTAGCAGTAAATATCAGGAATTGTTTGCCTGAGAAAAGCATCCTTCTCTGGAAATTATTTTTAGGACCAAGTTGTATAAACATCTATCAGGAATAAAATACAATTTATTCTGGATTAGGATGAAGGAATAAACTAGCTGGTGAGATGAGCAGTTCTTAGGTTGTTGAACGATGAAGGAAGAGCTCCTAAGGATGTGCCCGAGCTGTGACTTTTGAGTGTTAGCACTCGACTCGGTGTGGAGGACAGTCCTTCATCTCACAGGATGCCAGCTGAACACAGACAAATAGCCAGTGAAGAGCCAAACTACAATTGCTGCTCATTATTTGTCTTTGTGGCTTGAATACCTCTTTAGTTAGTGGGCTGTTGCACAGATAGTAACCTCACATGGAATGTTTAACATTTCCAGTGAGGTTTTCCTTCTCAGATCATCTAAGAGTTCTGGGAAGGGTGGGTCTCCATTCCTAGCTTGGCCAGGTGCACACCTTGTTGTAAATCACAGAAAAACACAAGGGGCAGTGAAACACCAGGCTTCTTCTTTTCCTCTGTGCAATGACTGTCAATTCCTGGACAGACACTGTGTGGACATGGAGAGCAAAGTGGTGTAACCTGTTTATACTGTGGGCAGAGGGCGCTTCCTGAAGGATGGGAGGACTTGATGGCTGGTTGAATAAATGTGATCAGTTCAATCTGCCTGAACTTCCCGCATGGAAGCTGATGAATACATGAATGTGCTACTGCCTTGAGAAATTAATTCCAATGGATACCAATGGAATTTGATCAAAAGTCTGAAAATTAATTTATTTTCCCACTGGGTGGCAACCAGCAAACAATCAGTGTCTAGGTGCTGATATTGGCTGGAAAGGGACCCTCTCTGCCAAGGACAGCAGTGATTTCCTTGCTTCCCAAATCTGAGTACAGCGTGTGAAAATGCATGCCAATAGCCACGATCTGCATGCAATTCACAGGCACAACATTTCTTCAGTATGTCTGTCTCAGGCAGCCACCAAGGGAACAGAGTTATACCAAATTTAGGTCTGTGTAGTAGATCATGAAGGGAGAAGTAAGCATCTTCTCATTTTATAGACAGCTGGTATATGGGAAGAGAAACAAGAAAATGGGAAAGTGTTTGCTTAAAAGAAAAAGTGTATCTTGGTGGCCGTGTAAGCTGCTATATGGAGAGAGAGGGTTGGCTATGGAGGCACTCTTTTCCTTTTCCTTTGTGGCATGGGCCAGGAGGATAGTTACTAGGCAAAGCCATGAACAGCATTCATTGAACCCATAATCTAGACCTCCGCTGCTGTCAGTGGAGCTCAGCAGTAAAAACATCAGCACCTGTGAAGTGAAAATCACCTTAAAACCAAATGCGACCACAGGGGTTGACTCCAGTGGCATGAGTATTTAACCGCTTTATTTTTTCTTACATTGTTATAAAATAACTGATTACACATGACAGACACCTTAACTGAAAAATTATTGATTTGGAAATGTAAGTATCTGTTTTGTTCATCTAGTAATACCGTGAATTGCAGAAATGGAAGCATGCAGGAAGTGTAAAAATCAAACCAGCCTCTGCAGAATGCAGTCACTCATTTTCTACTACATAGTGTTTTCTCTCCTGCAGCATTTCTACCTCAGCTTTTGCTAAATTTTCTCTCTTGGGCTTTTATTCTGGTCATGAATCTCAGAAGAAGTTATCAATACTATAGATAAGCTAAATGGATACTGTAAATAAACTAAAAGTCAGCTTGCATTTTGTTTGGTTTTGATTACCAGTTGAGTGAATAATTCCTAACCTTTTCTTGAACGTTAACTGTTGTTATTAAAGAAATCTGCAGATATTAAGGATATAAAAGCAGAATTGTAGCACCTATATTTTGGCCCTTTTTTTTTGTTAGTTTTACACTTACACATCCTCCCCACCTGTATGAAAAAAACAATACATCTTCCTGGATGTGGATAGGTCAGCCTTTGTGCCAGTTTGAGAAGTCAGCCTGGTGAAACAGCACCTGAAATCTAGAGAGCTGCTAAACCTCTCTCTACATTTTTTGCTACTTTTTTCGTCAAAAATAATGTGTGATCTAGGCAGTGCTAGAGGAACTTTTTCTGTAATAAGTATTTTTTCATACTCCCTTTTCCCAGCTGCAGTTTGAATGCCACTGTTACAGGGTGAGAGAAAAGAGTGCAACCTTGTCAATAAATTGAGGGCCGTACTGCGGTACCAGAATGAAAAAAATAAAAATTAAAAAGAAAAAAACATGAAATGCACATGCAACAGATGTGTGGCAAAGTGCTAAAGCTGATTATTAAGACATACATCTAAGAAGGAGATATTAGTTATTACCAGGTGACTTCCAGGATATCATGCTAGATAGTGCTTTTCCAGAGGGTGGAATAGTTATGAACTTTCTTTGTCTGGATACAATTGATTATTCAGTAGGAGACAGTTGTCTCACAGCTTCAAGGTAAAAATGTTTTGTCCTATTTTGCTTTTAAAACCTGCAAGCTAACTCCATGAGAGGGGAGGAGAGGCCTTCAATAGAATCTAGACTGCCTCCATCAAGAGGGCATTTGTGCACAAGGGGAGAGAGTAAGCTTTGCTACAGGAGGAGAGGCTGTAGGTGAGAAACCAAAAGGAAGGACAGGACAGGAATTTATTCCCCTGCTTAAATAAGTATGGTGCAGCAGACCTCCTAAGAAAAATCTAGGAATATAGCCTTTGCCTCAAAAATCTCCACCTATGTGGAGTTTAACTTGGATTTGGAAAGACATATTGGGGGAGAGGTCATTTGTTATTCTAATAGATCTGCCTTTTGACCAATCCTTTCTCCTTAGCCTGAGTTGTTATAAGGAAAACTATCACTGGCTAAAGACTAATAGTCCCAGGTGTCTAGGCGCAAATGTGAGTGTGTTGCAGAGCACAGTATCAATCACCATGCAACTGCATGCTAGTTCTTGCTTTTACACAGTCCTGATAAATTATTTCTGTGTTTTCCACCAGGCAAAGTGGTTAAAGAAACTTTCCTTTCTGTCCAATCACACTGGCAGTCACATTCCCACCACCTGAGACTTTCAGTGCTGTCACTGAAGCGCCTTTGTTGGGGGTGTCTCTGGTGAGCTTACAGGTGCCCCACTTGACTCCTTAGACCCACTCACACACAGTCAGACAAGGTTTCCTTACCTGCAATTTCACCACAGGTTTTCCATAGCAGAGTCTATGGTTCTTTTAAGTAATTTTATCTTGGTGCAAAAACCAAATTACAGCTCAAGCTGATGCCTCTGAGGAGGGATCCCAAAGAAGGGAAACCCGTGGCTTTTGAACTCTCACAGTCTATTCATGCCAAAGTGTGGGATCTTCCTCCAGAGTCACTGGCTCCTGTTCTATCAGGTCACCCATAGGTTCCCTTTCTTGTGCAAAGGCTCTGCAACTGTTCATGCTTTGTTGCCTTGGGTTCCTGGCACCCAAAATTCAATCTGCAACTGGCACTGTAGCTGTACACTGAGATTCCTTCATCAACTGTATTTCTCAACAAAAACAATTTTTCAAGGGTGTGTCAAACCCAAACAGCTCTTCTGGCTTTTAACTAAGCATCTGCCTCAGGTTCCTCAGCCATGAAGCCATTTCTTTGTCAGCTGCACACGACTGCTCCTTGTTAGACCACCCACCAGGCAGTCATATCCACCCAACTTTTTCCTGACATCCAGCTGGGTGAGGCAGGCATACAGGGATGAGAACAATGGGAAGAATGGTCCCAGCACTCATTCAAAGGAAAAGATTAGGAGAACAACGATCTATGGTCTATTCTCACTCCAAGAAAAAAAAGGCTTTTCTTAAGTGGGTGTGGTTAGTTTATTTTTCATAGGAATCAGAGAAATAGGGAAGGCTGCTGTTTGTTTATATTTTTTTACTGCCAAAGGATTGAATAATATATTGGAGGATGGATCTTCTAATTGATGCTTCTTATGCAAAATTGTATTTCCCCAGGAGCTTGCAGAGGTAGACAATGTTATAAAAGCCTTCTTTTTGTATTGTGTGCAGTTAAAGTTGCAGTTTCAGTTGTTAATCTTATATCTGTAGCTAAATAGACATAAGGATGCCTCTTTGCTTTGTGTGCTTTTGGACATGCTACAATGTCTTTTCCACTAATACATTATCTCTGCTTTCAAATTACATAAGAAGTCTTAGATTCTTACTGAAGTTATGTCAACAGGTTTAGCTCTCATTCACTGCAGCTAAAATTACCTCCTGTGGCAGTGCATCCCTTTTCCTATTTCAATTTCTTTTGCACAAGATATGTCAGTCAAGTGAAGTTCATATTCATACCAGCTAAGAAGATTGATGTAGTTCACTAGCTTAATTACACTGCTATTAACCTTGCAGGGATGTTTTGCTGAGTTCATTTTGAAATGCTTAGTTATCTGACAAAAATATTGAGATATTATCCATACAAGTGTTTCCCCAGGCTGCTATCAGGGATTTCAAACAATGGGAGTTGTACTGGAAATCTGTGACCCTCTGAAATATCTGCTAGCAATGGGATGCTGCTCTAAGATGTATTGTCCTTCAGACAAAAAACAATCTGCCCAGATAGGTAGAAAGTTCATATTCATGAGAAAATTGTCTTAGCTGTGATTGGCATGACAAAGTGGTTTGTAAATGCAGTTCAAGGTAGATGCAACAGTGACAAAGAGTGCATTTGAATAGAGGGCTTGTCAGTATAATCTTGTTTGCTACGGAGGAGGTGGATGCCATTAGCCACAAAACCATAATGTTGCAAGTTTGGAGATGAGATATTTTTTCAAATAATTGTAAGCCATGTGACAAAATAAGAGACTTGAAGTCATAGGGAAAGACTTTAAAATTGCATCAGCCTTTCTCATGATCTGGAGATAATCAGAGACATGCAGACCATTTACCTACTTCATGGTAGGCAACCTGCATTCTAAACAAAGTTTCTGCCCAGACCTCCTCTGTGTTATGGATTTCCTGCAGGAATTCCTTGAATTTTGGAAAGAGAAATGTTGAGCAAGAGAATTTGAGAGTCCCAAAGAAGCTCTTCAGCACTTGTGGCCAAAAGAGTAGGGGATGCAAAAGGGCCTATAAGACAGCACTGCATCTATCCATGTCAGCAGAGCTGCGACAGTGTGTGTTGACAGGAAAAAAAAATTAAAAAATGGGTCCTGTAGGATGCCTTTTTTGTGCTTTTGACCTTTTTCTGGAGTGGAGCAGTGCAAACCTCTGTGCTGGGGAGGCATTGCCTCCCCGCTGAGCTCTCCCCCAGCATGGGCTCCTACAGGAAAGGGCCCCTTTCAGACTGGACAACAGTTGGATGGGTAGAGAAAGAAGTCTCTGCTGCCATTGTAACTGGCCACTGTTAAACTGCCTATATTTAGAGTTCAGTGTGCAAACTTAAAATAATTTGTCTCCATTTCTTCTTCTATTAGTTCTGCTTGGTCCTCAGTTGATATAAATCTTTACTATTCCTCTGAGGACAGCACACTAGCGCTGTTTTTCCCAGCTGGAGATTTGTTGCTCCATGTGAAAACCAAAGATGCTGAAGAAACAGAATATTCATTGCAAGAACCCAGAAAATGCTTCTAATTTGCTGTGTGTGATCCTTGCTGTTAACTGCCTTTGGATCCATGGTGGCTGGCACAATCACGTCAGGAAAGGGATGTGTAGAAGATTAAGGAAGATCAATATGGTTTGGATGACTGTGAGGCATGCCACCACATGGGTGTTTTCGTGAAGGTTTACGTGCAAATGAGATAGATTGAAAGGGATTTTCTAGCAGGAAAAGCAAAATGATTGTTCAAACCTCTTCTAATAGCAAGGTTTATCTCTGTAGGAGAGGATTCTCCTGTCTGATGTCAGGGCTGTTTTGCTAGAGAAAAACATCAAAAGACACTGATCCTCTAGACCAGCCATCGCAGTGAGAACTGGAGCAACACCAAAACACCTGTTGCTGAAGGAATTAGAGTTTTTCCCTAAAGCCCTAGTGAAGATTTTAAAAAGAATGCTAATTACAGCTGTCAGCACACTCAGGCACTGCCACTTCAGAGAGCCTTTTGGAGTACCAGCCAGCCACGCTCTTTGGGCAAAGGGTTTCCCATGTTGTTGCATAGCACCCTGTCAGCGCTTCCAGAGGAGCTCCTGATGGTGCCAGGGAGTTAAGCTCACATACTGGCACTGCTGTCTGTGGCAGGATTGTCACCTGGGGAGTCAGAGGCACAGAAATGGAGGCAGCAGCAAGCCCTGAAGAAAGCCCAGGGGAGCAGTTCTCCTGGGCTCTGAGCTCTCAAGAAGGGCTGCTCCATCCCGTGCTCTGGCAGAGGCCCAGACATCAGAAGATGAGGGAAAAGCCAAATATATATATATAACAAGGATGGTGTTCAAGAATCCAGAGGAAATCTTTCTTTGCTGCTCATCAGTTTGTAGAATTAATACAATTAATACAACTGTTTCCCAACCCAGGCATGAATTTCACTTCACATTACTCCATAATGGCTGACTTTGGTCAGTGATGGGTCAGTGCTGTAGGGTGCAGAGTCTGCTGAGATGACAGGGTGAGTGCAGCAGGGAAGGACTGGAATGTGGTAATATTATCTACATCAGTCTTGACCAATAATTCTCAAATTCTCAGCCCAGGAACAGAATATCAGGAATCATAAAATCCTTTTGTTATGATGCACCCTTATCCAATTGGTAGATTTTTTTTTCTCAATATTAATGCTAAATATGCTTCTTTTTTTTTTTTCTGAAGTTCTTTACTTCTTTTTCCATCTTTTATGAATGTGGGAAAATACTTTTCCTTTTTCTGAGTAGAGCTGCATTTCAAATATTAAGGACTATTATCATATCTCTCCTTAATTTTCTCTTCTCTAAACTAAATAACCTGAATTCTTCTGCTGCTTCTTATAGGATATTTTTTCCAGGTGTCTAAAAATTCACTTCAATGTCTTTCAGCTTCCCTTTAATTGAACTGTATCCTTCCTAAATTATATTAGCTGTATGCCAGCTGAGGCCCTACTGATAAAGGACTGCTTCATTTCACAGACAATACTCCTGCTACATTCCCATATGGAGTTTTTAAACAAATTTTAGTCTTACATTTAGCTAGTGATTGACAATGATATTTTAGTTCCCTACTGCAATATCAATGACAGTCAGTCCCTCTATGGTCCTTAAGCAGATGATTATCCCTACCTATGTGCAGAGTTTTTTATTTCCCTTACTGAAATACAATCTGCTTAGCCCAGACCAATTCTTCCATTTTCAAGATAGCTTTGAATTTTCTTCCTCTTATTCACTACGTTTGCCACCCCTCTAACTTGCTGAATTTGCAGATTAAATGAGCACTTTTTGCTTATCCTTTCCAAACCATTGAGTTAAATCCAGCAAGCCTCAGGCCCAAAGTAGAGCAGAATCTTCTTGATGTAAGCCACTAATCAGAAAGTTGGTCACTGATAATTAGTCTCCATAAATGCAATTTATTACCTATTTATGCACATGTATGGTAAATCTATCTATTATCTTTTATCTAATAACTTCATAGATGTATAGAGCTAACAGTGATATTTCATTGTGTTCCCACATGATGAAATTGAGCATTTGCAGTCTCCTCCAGCAGTACAGACTTGTCATTTTTATGAATATCTGATTGCCCTTCTCTGCCACTGCTCCGGTGTAAATTCCCTTTTGTTTTTTTTCTTGAATATTAATGTCCCAGAATACACTTGGTATGCCAAATATCTCAGGATGTTGAATAATTTTTCTCTTTTTCAACTGAAAATACCTTTCAAGTTACATAAAGGAACATATCTATCACTTTCCAAAGTAAATCTAATTGCTGGCTCATAGTCATCCTGTGATTGATAACAGATTGTTCTCTTTCTTTATTTTTTGTTTTAGGAATCATTTGTTTACTAAGCTGTAATTCTCCTTTCCTGGTCTTGGAAAGAGAAGTTAAATAATTAAATTACATGGTTCAATTTTGACAGTAGCATCCAATAGAATGAATTGTATTTGTTTGCTGTCAGAGAAATTATCTGAATGCCCTTAGTCTATACTTTTACCACGTGCTGTTTCTTCAAACTGGGGACACTGAAAAATGAAAGCACACAGCTAAATTATATAATATTTTACAAAAAATAAAAAACAACAACAAAAAACCCTAAAAGAGATGATGGGAACAACTTTAAATGTTCAGGTGAAATCTTTAAACTCTTTGTTGGAGTAACAAATACATGAGAGAGCTTTTCTATTCTGTAGCTAAAATTAAATATTCCTTAATTCAATAATGACTAGAAAAATGTAGCAGTCTGTCAGCCTATGCACTATGTTTGATGGTGTGGCCTTGTTAAGCGTTGATTTAAACTTATCTTTCCTTAAGTCATCTAAGCAAGTTAAATTGGTAAATATTGTTAAAGATGTTAAAATATGTTCAACTTATTTAAAAATGCCTTGTATTTTGCAAATAATGGTTTTTTTTCTTATCAAATAACTTCTTTGGTATTTGATGACATTTTGGTGCTTTCTAATGGAATGATCCTTCCTTTTGACTTTCATTTGTTCATGTTATATATCTTTTTCTTCTCTATCCCAGAATGTTTTTTCTATCTTCCATTTCTCTATGTACTGTCATGTACATGAGATCCAAATTTTTGGGGGATTGGGTTTGGTTGTATTTTGTTTTTTTAAAAAACTCAATTTGCCATGTAGGCGAAAAATGTGATTAAAGTTATACAGGTCTTTTCTCATAGAGCTCAGATAAACTAGGAGGGGCAGCCTGCCCAAAGGGGTAGTTTGACCAGAATGTCAGGGAGTTGACTTGATTTTTTGGAGTGAACAGCCCTTTAGAGTGTTTTTTTGGTTTTTTTTTTTTTTTTTTTTTTAGTTGTAGCAATTGAGAAACCTCACTGGCAGGATAGTCAGCACCTCCATGGACCAGCTAAATCTACTGCTCCCTTCTTGCACAGTGACCTGGGCAGGTTGCCATGTTATTCTCTAACCTGTATAGTGCCTGGACCCTCATCAAACCAGCTCATTTCATCCCTATCTCCTAAGGACATGTTTGCAACCTTGTGTTTTAGTGACCAGGTAAACACACCAGGGCTACCTTTGATAAGTCTTCTGCTTCCAAAGAATGACCCAGCCCAAGCTGCTACTGCCACACTGGAAGGGAAAGGTGTTGTCTCCTTTGGAGTAGAGTATAAAATAGCCCTTGTCCTCCTCAGACCAAGCACATTGGAGGAAGGTTCCAAAAGCCCAGAGGTAGAAAGGAGGAAGATGTCCTGAGGAATAAATATTTGGAGAAATCCTGGGGGCAGCATATGTAACTCCAGAACTGGATCCCATCTGAATAAGTCAATAATGAGGCAGATTCTATTAAATTCTTCTATGGGCTCCGAAACTCATCCCTGTCCTGTCCTGTTTCTAGTTATATCACTAACTGGTGTTACACAGGCTGCTCACAGATGGTACTGGGCTTTCTCTTCTGCCAACTCCATTTCCAGTCCTCCTCCCTCATCAGGATGAAATACAATAAAGAATTGACAGTTCCCTCCCACAGTCCAGTCTAGACTGCAAAGCAGTCTACTGCAGCTTAAATTTGTCCAGCCTGAAAATCAGGTCTTCTTCATAGACATGAAGATAAACTTTATGCAGTAAGGTATCATGGACACCAACTTCTATGTGTAGAGTTTTTATTGGATCAGGCCCTTTGTAAGTTTGGGTTATTTTCAACAGTTTCAGTTTTTCTTTCCTTTTTCAGACACATTATAAACAAGCCTTTTCTTTCCTGAGGGCTGTATTTAATAATTCTTGGGTAAATTTTTTTCCTTATTTTCCAGACTCTTTAACATTTTTCTAGTGGCAATTCAAGTCTCAGTGCAACAGGTACATGGCAGGTTTTATTACTTACTTTCCCTTACAAGTTACCAGCAAACACCCAGCTTCACAGACCCCTATTTCCACACTACTCAGTGAAGATGCAAAGCCTTGCTAACTTAGTCTTCTATGACGCGTATTCTAGGGGAAAAAAAGCTTTTATTTTTATACTTCTGTTACAAAAGTAATGGAATTGAGAGCACTGGCAAACATTTTTTTCTCTTGAGACATGTTTGACCAGATTAGTGAGGCAGCCATCTGGAACAGCAGACATTTACATTTTGATTGCACTAGCTAATCAATATGATCATTGTATTATTAATGTGTTATTTTCAGAAGAGGAAAAATCTGGTCAGCTAAGGATCAGAAAATCTGTCTCTGCCATCAACTTTCTATGCGATTTTGAGCCAGATCATTTAAACTCTGAGTGTTTAAGTTTGTTCATACATAAAACATATATAACATAGATTTTGAGCCAGTAGATGGATTTGAAAACAGTTATGGAAATAAAATTGTCTGGCTTACTTTCTGGCATTTAAAGAGTTATAAACATAGTGACATAAGGAAGATATGAAGCCCACCTATTTATATCGAGGTGACACAAGTTAATTGGGAAAAAAGCATCTGTTAACTCAAATTATTGAACAATGCTAATTATATAATCCAGGACCCAGCCCTCCTTGCCTTTTAGAGATATGTGCATGGGAGAACTTGTTAATATGAAGCATAGGCTTTTCCTCCCCAAGTTTGTACTGTGTTCTTTCATTGTAGATGTGAGTCATTTGTCTGCATGTCCTGGTACAACTCCTAAAAACTGTCTTGAGAAGGGTTTCAAGGTGCTTCTAGAAAGATGGAAAGGAGTAGAAAAAAAATGGAGGATTTTAAGGCTTTGTGGGTGGAGTTTGGGGAGAATTGAACAGGGACTTTAAGTGGCAGATTCAGAGCAGCTTGGAGATTTTGGCATGAAGAACAGCTCTTCATATCCCACAGACTTTGAAATTATATTTATCCTGTGTCTTTCATTGACTTGACGCAGATGCTGTTCTAATTTTCTAGAAACTTTGTTTCAATATTTGCTGGATCTTCAACAAGAATTTTCCTAGAACTCAAAATTTCTAATGATTTTCATCGAGGTTTTCACCCAGAAAATTTTTGGTATCTCTCTGCAGGATCTGCTTCAGTTTTACTTAAGTTGCGCCTGCACAAAGAAAGGAGCTGCCATTTCATTTGACCTGACTGTCCTGGCCAGCCTTTAGCCTAGTGCTCAGGACCTTCCTCTGTCACAGGAAACTGCAAGCTCCAAGGAAGTAGCTGGGCAGTCAGAACTAGAAGAGCAGAACTAGACAGCACTATTCATAAAACTAACTGTGGCTTCCACAGGTACTACTTTGTTTAAAAGATATGAATCTCTTTTGTCTGAATATCTACAGTTTGTGGCATATTTAATTTCCTATTAACTATGTGGTTTGCTTCTGCTGATCACAATGACTAATTTCACCAAGAAAGTGCAGCAAGAATGAAGAGACTTTCATGGGTTCAGAAATTACGTTAATATATTTAGGTCTATATTTTACTTTGAGCTTGGAGTATAAAGAGGTAAATCCTGCACTTCTTGCTTAACTCTGAACATTATAAGAATGTGTTTTGTGTCCATAAAATAAGAAATGTTCTAATCATCCTGTGTCTTGGGAGTTAATGGCATGCTTTTTGTAACAGACGCTGAGGAACATCTTTTCAGTCTCATAGGAAAGTACTGTAATTCCAATTTTTGCTAACCTTTACCCAAAAAAAAGTGACTTCTGAATTCAAATCAAATTGCCAAACAGTTGTCTGGGATTGAAGAGGAAGGATGATGAAAGGAACAAGCAAATCAGCATATGTTATTTTACTGAAACTTTGTCCAAAAAAGAGTCCTGAATTTTTTAGTCTGCAGGGATAAAAAAGAATTATAGAAACCTTAATGGAGAACAGAGGTTTGCAACAAATGAAAATACTTCCAAAATGTACCAGAGCTTTAAAAGAAGAGGTAACAAGGCTTTTTATCTCTGGAAGGTAGTGCATTTCAAAATTGTCACTAGAAAGGCAGCTGTAATATGGAAAATGGCTACATTTTGCTATAACATTTCTAGTGAGGGACATGTTACAGGATATAGGAGACTGAGAAAAAGGGGTACAAGATGCAACACTTTATTTTATGACTCACATAAACCTCTGTTTGACGTCTGCCCAGCGTACCACAATTGCAGACCAACCTAAGGAGCAGAAAAGCTGGGCTTTGTGTGACTTCCCAGAAAGGCAGTAGTATAGCACAGAGAGCGAGCTTGCTGTGTAGTAATTCCTCTTTATGTAAGCAGCCATCAATGAGTTCACGTAATCTCCCTCCGCCCCCGCTGTTCTTCCCCTCAGCAGCGCTCCGCCAGCACCCACACGGTGACTCACCCGGCAGCCCTTTCTGCTGCATACTCGCAGAAAGGTTGGAAACATTAGGCTGCTCCTTTCCCGTTCTCCCTCTCCCTACCCCCTCCCCAAAACTCGCTTCAAACCCCTTGCAAAGACAGACACTTTTGAAAGTTTTGCTTTGAAAGTTAGGTGGTTGGCATTGCTAGAATTAAGCATTGACTATTTCTGCCTTATTTTCAACAAATTGATCCTTTAATGGTCATGACTATATAATATTAAAGTAAGAGTGCCTTCTGGCCTTAAAAATGGATATCCATAGACTCATGATTTTGTTATGAAGCTGCTATTTCCTTGTCTTAATTTTTAATGTAGTGTGATGAAGAATTCAAGACTGCACTAATGAAATCTGTATCCTCCCCTCATCATTGATCTCTTGGAGATAGATTCATAACAGTTGAAAAATTTATCATTTGTTTTTTTTTTTTTTTTTCTTTTTATGTTTTACATACAAACCTTAGTGTGGCAAATCCTTCTTCTTCCAACCACTCCCCCAGTCTCTCAATATTGCAGAAAAAAGGATTCAAATAGCTCATTCAGGCCCAGAGGGTGTGATGTTTCCAGTGGCTTTAGATGGAAAAGAGTTAATATTGAACAAACTACCTGGTAATAAAGAAAGGTCATAAATGTGATATAGTAATTTTTTCCCCTTTAGGCAATCAGCTTGGGTTCCACCTTGGGTCTTGCTCTAGGAGGACTTGAAGATGGAATGAAATGAGAATAAGTTGCTTAATCCTGACTGCCAGCTCTTCATTTCTTATTTTGGAAGTCTATGCGACATCCTCTGTGAAAATATTTCTGATGGATTTGCGTCAAATTGCTTGTTATGTTGTTGTGTTCTCATTTTTTAAGTATTAACCTTCTGTTTACTTATAAATGAAATATTCAATGAAATGACAGGGTGGACAGAGAGATAAAAAGATGATTTGTGCAAATTAAGACTTGTCGTGCACAAATAAAACAATTTTCTTACCAGTGACAGCTTCTCTCAAGACTCAAGGGCTCACGAAAGTTCTCTTAAAAAGGGAGAAACAACATGGAGATAAAAATTAAGAGACAACTTTTTCCAGAAATGGCTCTTGATGTCAAGTTCAGCCTGGGCTTATTGCTGCATTATGGTTCTGTGGGTTATTCACAGGAAACACCTATATATACACTTTGGTACACACTCATTTTCAATAAAACCAAACCCAGTTCTTTTCTGTAGGAGCGTTTATGCTATGAAAGGA
The DNA here is from genome assembly GCF_035770615.1 of Melospiza melodia melodia. NCBI lineage: Eukaryota > Metazoa > Chordata > Aves > Passeriformes > Passerellidae > Melospiza > Melospiza melodia. The sequence continues at coordinate 49,006,730 of NC_086194.1, read as the reverse complement.
ATTTAGTGTGTTGAGCAGAAATAAGGTTTGATTCCAGAAACAGCCTGACCCAGACTACTTCACATATCTCTTCTGTTTGCACTGACATTGCAGAGCAGAGAATATGTTCTGCATACATCTTTATTTTCACTTGCTCTGATGAAATGTCCAGAAACTGTGCCCAGGTACATTTCAAGTACATCACCTTCAGCTTAAAGAAGTAAAAATGAAGCAGCTAAATTTTAAACATGATCTCATGAATGTTCTGTGCTGCAGGGACAGAGAACATATCTCTGGCTGTAAGAGCTCTTCACAGCACAGACTGTCTGCTCAGTCCAGAAGGTCTCAGCAAGCTCTTGTATACAAAGCCTTTATGGAACATCAGAGCCTAATGTGAGCACAATATTCACATTCAGTGGTGTTCAAGCTCAGAGACCTCTGCATTCTGCATCTCTTGTGCCTTGGAGAGCTGACTCCTCTGCTCTGCTCATTCTCAGAATAGCTCTGCTTCCCTTTCTCTCTCTGGGGTTTCAGGGCAATAGGGAGAGCTCTCTCGCTCCTCATCACCATCACTTCGTCTTGTTCTCTGCTGCTTTCTGCAGTCTGCTGTTTTCATAGTTATGGTAGATGAAATACTGATCTTTAGCAAGTTCCTGAGGGAAAATAAGGTCTTACTCTTTATGTGAACAACTTTCTTTGCAAGTCCCATATACTTCAATATATTGCACTACTAAGGAAAAAAAAGACTCACCAGGATACATTTAATAAAGGCATATGTTAAAAAACAAGTCAGCATTTCTTCTATAATGACAAGAGAAATTAAAACTTAAATTAGCACAAATAAATAACACAAATCATCCGTAAGTTCATAGATTGTATCAATAGTGTTCATTAGTTAACATGGTCCAGTTGTGCCCTGAGGACCAGGAGCGCTCTTAGGTTCAGGCTCTATGCATCTCTGTTTGCTGCTCATAGGTCTTGCCTGCCTGACTTGCAGGAATGGCCATCTCCTATCTGGTCTGATAAGCACTGACTGCCAGGGCATTGGGAATATGGGATGGCCAAGTCGAGCACTTGAGGGGATGAGCACCTCCTCATGCATAGCTTGAATCAGAGGGCAGTCTGCTCTCAAACCTCCTGTTTGGTAACAAGTCAACAAGATTTATCTGAGGGCTGCAGAGTAGAAATAACTGTGTGGCACCCTCTGGGCCAAGATGCATTTGACTGGAACTGGAGATGCTGTCATGCAGGGCGCCTGCAGGGCATAGTGGTCAAGGTCACCTGAATAACCTTCCACATCCAGGTGAAAGGATGGGGTGATGTGAATGCAAACTCTTTAATAGTGGACACTGCTCCATAGGGGTTTGTGTGGAATGGCTATTTCTTTCTCTCTTTTTAAGAATCTATAGAAATGTACTGTCCCAATTTTAATTGTGTGGTCAAAGCTCAGTTGTCACCACGGAAATTTTTGAAAGAGACTATTATTGATGCACTAGAGGGAAATCTGCATGTTTGAACAAATTGCATTTGTTTGGAAGTTCTGGAACTCCCAAGATGTGTATTTTCACCTGAGAATAACTTTTCAGGTGCTGAATCCCAGCTTGCTTCTCAATAGACATGTTTTTCTTCAGTGTTCTCTAAATGTATTCTCTGTCTTTTTTTATGCACTAATCGTTTAGTGGTGCCTGGATCTGCTTCTGCAGATCATGACAAGAAATCCATTCTATTGTGGAGTGCACTCAGGAATTTGTGTGCTGCAGAGGTGCTTTGGGAGTTAGTCTGAGCGTCTCTGGACTTTGTGAAGTAAACACGTATATGCAAATTTGAATAGAGCCTTATGATCCCATGGGAGATTTCAAATTCAAATGACAGCTGGGAGCCCAGCTCCCTGCTCTACTTTAATGCAATCTGAATACTTTCTGGTCTTGCAGGCCTTTGGAGAATCTCCTGACATTTCAGGAGGGAAATACCCTTTTCCTTCTAACCCTGGAGTTTCAGTCTGCCAAACACATAGTCTAATATTTTCTGCAGAATGTGAAAAGAAAGTAAGGCATTTCCCTTTCAATTTCTCTGCAGCTTTTCTAGTTACATTTGTTCAGATGAATGCTAAAAAAATGTTAGCCATGCATGCCCCCTTCAATACAGGAGAATAAAGTAAAGCCAGACAAGGGAAAACAGATTTGCCACAGGGGAGAATGTTTCTTTCTTTTATCAACTTTTTGCTGCTTTTCCACTTATCAGTCTTTGCACTCACTTTCTTCAACCCATTTTTTGAGTTATGTCTGGGGTAGGGATTTATTCCCATGGAGCTACCTTTCTGTACTCATGGTATTGAAACTGCAACTCTTCTGCTTTTTAGTCTCTCTTGTGCTTCTCTCCGTGCCACCAGCAGACTGATGGTACTCTCTTTTGCAAAGGAGCTCATTTCCCAGCCTTTGACCAGATTTGCAGACTGTTCTTCCAATGCTGGTTCTTTTTTCATCAGTGTAAGAAGCCAAGTGTTGTTTTAGAGGTTTTTTTTTAATTTCTCACCCTTTGTTTTTCCTTTGGTTTGTTTGTTTGCTTGTTTGGGTTTTTGGTTTTGTTTCTTTTGTTGTTTTGTTTGTTTTTAAATCACCAAAAAGGACCATTTGAGAGGCTTGAACATTAAATAAACTGTTACTATTGCAGGCTAATTCTAGGCACTGTCAAGCAAAGAAATCCTAAAAACCATCAAGCAGTAATAAAATTTATACATTGGTCAAGATAAATGCTATTATGTACTTGGATAAATGGGAGTTTTGTTAATTGAGATTAAATATTTTCACCCTGGAGATTGATTAATTTCAGTCCTTATACTTTCCTGCAGTGCATGTGAATTTTGACATTAAACAGGGAGCTTGCTACTGATTGCAATGAAGCTGGGCCTTGTGCCTCTACAATTGAAAGATTGCTGAAAAAATTTGGAAATTATTAAATAGATAAGAATTAGAGAATGATCTCTTGCTTGTGTAACCATGAAGAATCCCATGAGCTCAAGCTGCTTAACTTATCAAAAGGATTAAAAAAATACTAGTAAAAAAATTTTAGACTCTTCAACAGGGCAACAGTATTTTATTCTCCCTTACTTATCCTTTTCAAAATCATGTTTAAATATTTCTAAAGGCAAACGTTGCATGTGAGTAAGATTTTTTGTATGACAATTGTTTTTACTGAAAATAGCCCCTTTAGCTGAAGTTTCTGTGGATTGTCCCTTCATTCTGAAATAGTATATGTTTTTGATTGAAAACTGAAAACTAGTTTTGGTTTTAGAACACTTAAACTGAATGTTATTCTCCTTTCCAGCCGATGAAAATAACAAATTTTTAGATATTTTTCTAATGTGGGGTTTGGGGCATTTTTCATATTATACACTAGCTTCTGTTCAGCCTGAATTTTTACTGCTATCTCAAGTAGATAATTAAGAGAGTTTGAAGGACTATTATTTACAGACAGCTATAGTGACTGAGTTCAAAATGTAGTGATTAATTGGAGACTGGAGCAGCCATCATGTGACGTGGCCAAGGCTAGCAAATAGATTTTCACATCTATGACTCTTGATGTTTCTTCTTTTCTTTATGCTCATATAATACAATGAGACTTTTCATACTCAGATGTTGTAATTATCTTCTACTAGGCTTCTGATATGTTCTCTCCCACTTTTCTAAAGCATTAACATACACATAGTCACACATTCACTGTGATTTAAGACTTATTCACCTCCTTTTTTTTAGTTTTATACCTCATTAAATGAGCCCTTTATGTTTTGGGTTTCTTCTTCTCTTAGGACTCACTTGTACTTTTTATTTTTACCTGAAAATCATTAGTGACTCATCATTTTCCAGTACTAGCAACTCAACTTTTTGTGGCACTAATTTGCCTTGCAACAATCTGTTCTCTTTGCATACAGCTGGAGTGCTCTGGCTTCCATTACTAAGAGTGTTAGTCTCCAAATCATTAGTTGCTCTGATGGGTAATGTTCATTTTAGGTCCTCTTTTTCATTAAATTCCTTCCATAGCTTTTTACTTACTGGAAAATCAGCTTTCCCATGCTTTTTACTACTATCTGGGAAATTTAATTTTAAAAATTTAAAATTTAAAAATTAAATGTTTTACTTTAGTTATTTAGGTCTTGACAAATGCTAATTTTTGTTTTCAGTCCAAGTTTTCAGTCTGTATTGATTAACCAGTTATTTTTTGAAAAGAATTAAAATACTCTGACACTGTTTTATTTGTCTGCAGTCAAAACTGGCTCCTGATGAATTTTTTGATCACTTATATATAAAATATCTCCACCATCATACCAGATGTTGGTGAGATAGGACAAGGGGAGGAACTCTGTTGGTGCAAGTTTGTGTTTTGCCCCTTGGGCAGCAAATGCAGGGCACTATGCCCAACTCCAGAGCATATTGATATATCTGTTTAAATCTTGTTGTTATAAACTATGGTTTGGAAGTCATAAACTGTGGTTCATTCCTGCTTTGTCTGTCCAGGCTGGGAATGCAGCCTCAGAAATTGCCTCAGGTTTTAAGATGTATTTCTATGTTCATATGTTAGCTACTCCTCTGCTTTTGGGTTTGTTTTGAGCTCCTTTTCTTATGCTCTTAGAACTAGGTCCTTCTTCAGCCAATGCCATGCACTGCCTGACATTGCCTTCCTGAACAATGTTCCAGAACTAGTTTCAAGAGAGTAGTTTTGTCTTGTTCTGGCCTATATTAAAACCTGGGGATAATTTCATACTCTCCATTAATTTGGTGTATTGTGTACTTTGTTCTTAGCCAGCACTCAGATGAAGGTTCTGTGGCATGAGTGAGGAATACTTTCTGAGCAGCAGAATATTCAACAGTGCCCTGTTAGCAAACATGTATGTTTTCTTGAAAAGCCCTTAATAAAAATGAGTAATTAATGCTCCTTTCCATATCTATAAATTGTTTTCCCAAATGGACATGTTGGAGATGTCTGTGTAATTCTCCTTACAGAACATTTTTATTGTCTGGTCTAATCACTTGTGAGACTTCAAACGTCAGGCAAAGGAACACCACTCTGACATATATCCTACGTTCCAAGAATTCCATTCTCCAACTTCTGATAATCCCATCATGCCAAAGAAAAGTAAAGCTGACCCCTATATTTTCTATTGGTCATACTCCACTAGTTTGTTAAATTGCAGCAGAGGTCCCCTCCGAACAACTTATATGTTGTTCTGCATCAGGCATTCATGTCTCTGGCCAAACTCAATATAAGGAAATGTTAGTTCATAAAAATCCAAGGTGTTGCAAAGGTAATTAAAAGTTTGATTAAAGTTTTTTAATCTGAAAAAAAAATTTTACTTATTTTTATTTTTTTCCCCCAGTGGCTGGGGTGCTGATCCTACATTCAAGTAACAAATTTCTTGGTGTGGACCTCTACAGTACCTCAAAAAGGTGCATCTAAAAGATTGCAATTGTAGAAAAAAGGGCCTGGAGGAATCTCCAGCTGCTAGAGAGAATATTGACATGGACACTTCTTAAAAAGTTTTTTTTTCATATGTAGGCGCTGATCTGTAGAGTAAGAAACTTTCTTTTGAGAACATGTTAGTTTAATTTAGATATTTAAAGAGATGGTGTCAATTTGGAGGAGGAAGACAACTTTGTAAACCAAGGCTTAGAACTTGATCCCTGAGTAGATAGAATGTGAAACAGGAGAATTTCTGAATGCACAATGTATCTTATGGGAAATTAAAGAGGAAAATATTCATCTTCCAGATACAAAATCAAAACATGATCTAGACTAGGAGAAAGTGCAGTGGTTGATGATGCAATTTTATTTACTCCACTGATTTTTTTTGTTGCTGTTGGATGTATGTATTCATTCTTTTTCTGTCAAATAAGGCTGTTAAGCACATTAATTAGCTGTAATTGCTTTAATTCAATTTTGAAATGCAGTGATTCATAACATGATAAACAAATTTAACTTGGACAGCTTATTAAGGATCTCAAGGAAATCAGATGTATTTTCTCTTATTGCTGACTTACTTAAGGAAAATCAGTATCTCATTGCTACTAACTTTATTTAGAATATTTATTTAATTATTTTCTATGTCTCCATATGATCATGTTGAGCTGTTTTCTTTCTTAGTATTTCTAAGCTACTGGAATTTCAAGCCAGACAAAATAAGAGTTGAATGAGACCTATTATTGTTTCATTGACTTTGAAGCACTCTGCATTTCCATTCCTCTTCATGGAAAAGGTCACTTTAATCAGTAGTGAATACTTCAGAGCTGATAACACAAAATAATCTTAATAGGTTATTTGAGTAGCAATTTGTTTTAGATGAAATTTCGTTAATTGGAAGAACATGAATTTGTAGCACACTGCAACATGCTCTGGAGAGCTCCAAGGGGACAGTGCTGTTTTCTGGTCTTAGCAATCAAGAACTGCTTGACAGAGCTAGGATTGCTTCTTCCAAAGAGAGAATGATTAAAGAAACATGTGACAGCACTCCCTAAACACATACAAGGGTGTTGCAAAACAGAAGAGAATACAGTATTCAGATGATCAAAGAGATGAGAAGTAAATTTCAGAAAGCAGGATTCAGATTTGACAGTATGGAATCTTCCTAGCATTTAAGATAGTCAGTGAAATGCAGGGATAGCTTCCGTAGGGAGGATAAGAGAATTTCAATGCTGACAGTGTTAAAAGCAGACAAAGCACAGCCTGGGTGTAAGACAAGATAGGATTCTTTTCTGAAGCAAGAGAGGAATTAGACGTCCTCTCAAGGACTCTCCCAGACATATTTTCCATGTTTCCTCTCATTCTTAGATTTCAAACTTGCTCCTGCCAGTATCTATGTCCAGAAAACCTAATTCAGTAAGAAGGAGTGAGGCTTCTGCATACAATAACAGTTTCCAAATCAGTTTACTTTTCAGGAAGGTTTTCAGTTTTTGCGGTTTTTTTCAGCATCTAAAACCACTCAAGCTTTCAGAGTCTCCTTGCCTTCCAGTTTTGAGCTTTTAAATTGAACCTTAATTTCTTTTTTTTTTTTTTTTTTATCCTTTCAGCCTCTTAAGGGAGATTCACCTCAATATTAGCCACTAAAAGAAAGGTGCCTAAGCTAGCATGGGCATCCAGGCACCTGCTGTGGTCTATGGGGAGAGGACAGACGCTGTTAGAGTTCTTATCTCATATCCAAAGTGTTACTTATTCAGATAAGGATCATTTCTCCAGCAACATATACATTTCCATGCAGAAATGTTTCCCATGGAAGAAGTTCATTGAAATGGTCTCATGACTTTTAATTTAGTTCAGAGAAAGTGTACTGAAATGTCACACAGGAATTATACAAGTCATAGAGAGTCTGTGATACTTCTCACTGCTTCTGTATATGCCTCTATTTCTTCCTGATTACATGGAATATGTAAATGTGCAAATTTGACTTTTTGTAATTGTTACATTTTCATTCAGTGTGAAATAAAATCAGGATCATCTAATTTTGTATGCAAAATAATCACATAAAGTCCTTTTGGTAAGTATGAAATTGACACTGAAAGACGCTCCCCTTACCTCCCCTCACCAGAACAGACTTTGTTGGTCCTGGTGGAACTTTCTAGATCTTTATGAGATATACAGTCTTTAAAATTCTGACACTGATATCCCACCCTTAGAAAGAAGAATATGTTTCTGTTAGAAATATTTCCAAAGCAACTGTTTGTTTCTGTGTCTTTCCAATGAGGAAAGCATATATGGTTTTTAATGTGTAGCAGCAAATCCACCATTGGCTCTGATGAAGCCTCTGCAGGACACCATGACAGTGAATAGTTCAGGTTGTATCCTGACCTGATTCCTTGAACTTTTTTCCACAGTTGCTTTTCCCTTCAGTGCAAAAAAAGTAATTATGTGAAGTGTACTCATCTCCTTCAGTGCATGTTTGCATTTTTGAGATGCATGCTGGAATTGCTTCTGCCTGCTGTCCAAGGCATCATTCCCATATTTGAGCTGTCAAACACCAAATATAAAAACACCAAACCAAAAGTTAATCCCTTCTGATGAAGACCTTCACTTACATCTCAAAGTCACAGAGAGATTTGCTTCTGTAGTGTTTCCAGGTTTTACCAGCACTCCTATCTATATTTCTTATTCAGTCCAAACTCACAGTGAAGTCAAGGTGGATTTAATGAGTCAATTCTTTTTCTGGGAGTAAAAAAGTATCACTAGTTAATAAGATTCAGTATATTAGAGTATTGCAGGAAAGCTCAGGGGATTTCCTCCTGACTAGAAGTTAGTAAAATGCAAGAAAAGTGGCATATATAGTGGATAATAAATACACCTAAAAATCCATTGCCTTTGAACAGACAGGTCTGAAATGAAGTTAGAAAGTGTTCTTGTGCAGAAAGTCATCTTTGAAAAAAAATTGTTTTAACGCTGAGCCATGAGAAATTATAGTGGAGAAAAATACTAGGATGGAGAGACAACAGAATTTGATACATTTGTCTTAAGCATCATTCCACATATTACAAATAAACAAGTACTTGCCACACATCTAAAAAACTCTGAAATAATCAACTGACAGTGAATAAATGATTTCTATCCTTTTCATATGAAGACAATCAGCTCATAGTCATTTCACATCTAGTAATATCTTCCTGTTGAAGTAAACCAATTTTAGCAGCCAGTTATAAAGTAGATGCACTGCAATATTGTCGCAGGGTTTCACCCTGCGAACTTATCCTTTAGTTCTCCACAGCTGCAGCAGGATCTTGCTGCTGCTGTGCAACCGGCTTCTCTTGCAAAACAACCTTCTCTTTCCAACCTTTCTCCTTTACAACCTTCTCTTTAAGTCTGTGGCTCCCGAGGGTGCACCCCAGGCTCATTTAGGAGCTTGGCTGGAATTTGTGTCTGTGTCAGGCTTTTCAGTCATTGCTGTTCTTTGGGATGTGAGCAGCCGTGTGCCCTGGGGAAGAGCTAAGGAGTGTGTACATAGGTGTTCTGATGGCCCCTGGGATAGAAAAGGCAGGGCTGTACCTACTTCACTGGAGGAAGGGGAGACATATAAATCCTTGACCTCAAAATCATGTGAACTGACTGCATAGCATATACAGAATTTAAATCTTGTTCTTTCTATAATGTATTAGTTTTGTGGGGAGGTGGCTGGAGCAGTTTGGAACAAAGGTGGTAAGAGAGCTAACAATAAGTGCTGCAGATATCAGGGACTAATTTTTCAGTGTGCTCCTTGACCCTTTTCAGGGTACTTTTCAGAGTAGCTATGCTCTATGGCTAAAGTGCCATTTGACTTATGGCTAAGTGACAATGATACTAAAAAGAAAAAATAAACAATGCTGTGTTCTGAAGTACAAACTTCTGTTTAGTTGAATGGTTAAAATACCCCTAAGGTGACTTCATCCTGTAGTTTCAGGATGAAGTCACCTTCAGCTGGTGTTTCTTCAAAAAGGTTCATTGCATTGGTTTTGGAACTCACATGGTCTGCACACCATCCTTTATGAGCAGCATGTATGTAGTTGCCTTATTGTGAAAATTTAAAAAATTTGTAACATGGACCTGAGCCATTTCTTGCCTGTTGTTTTGAATCCCAAAGAACAGTCCAGAGCAAATTTACTTTGCTAGTGTGTAACATTTATACTACCGTGCCTGTAAGTCCAGGGAGGTCCTTTTGTAGCAGAAGGCTCTGCAGTGCCCAGCTACTGCTCATTTCCAAATACTGAGGTGGCACCACCCAGCTTTTTGTGTTTGTGCCAGTATTCCTGCAATTCCCTTCAGGCAAAAGCACCTATTCAAATTGGGTAAGCTAACCTTGCTGATTTTTATCAGCAGTGAATTAGAGAGCTAAAAAGGAGACAGGAGACTGTCTTACAGTGCTTTAAGATTCTAAGCGATTTTTGCCCCAAAGTCTCTCCTTATTATTTTTTCTGCTGTGAGGGATCACTAGGCTATGAGTAGACCAACTCTGTAATTGTTTCCATGGTAACAAAGACTTCAAAAGATGGAATGAGCTGGAGAATAACAAAAAACCCTAAAACATAAGTTGTAAACAAAATTAAAATGAGTGGCAGAGACACAATGTCTGAAGTCTAAAGGTTTTGTGGCTCCTTTCCAATGACCCAGCCTAATATGAGAGTGATGATATGAGTTCATCTCAGATTCACTAAAATATACCCTTTCTAGAAGTCCGTATTCCCATGGCATTTGCATTCACTAACTCATTTCCTCTCCCCTGGCTCAGACTCTTTACTCCTTGAACTTGCATCAGACCCTTAGCTGGAAATGTCAACTTGGGTGTCATCCTGTCAGTACTGTCCCTAAAAGCCACTTAATCCAAATGTGGGATCTGTTGGACAAAGTAGTGTTGCTTGTTTCAAGGATAATGATTTATGCCAGCTTCACATTATTTAGTCTGACCTCTAACTAGATGCCTATTCCTGGCTTGGTTAATTTGGATTTTGTTGTGGGTTTTGGTGGGCTTTTTTACACTAAGTAGCACAGGGAATGGTTATCGGGAAACAAGCATTCTGCTTTTGAATCTGCTACTGGTATATCACATAAAAAATAAAATATTATTATATTTTATGTTGTGTACATGTTCATGTCTTAGCTTCCCTACGTGTATAAAGGGAAGTGCAATATTTCTTCACTCTCTACTATTTTTGAAAGGACGTTGTTTCAAGATGAATAGTGTTGGCAATTTTTCTCTCGTTTAAGTATGCTTTGCATCAAAAATATATAGTTAGCTGCAATATGCCTGATGCCTAAATATTGTAACATTCTGCAACAGATTTTTTTTTTAGTTCTGTGAACTCTCATACTTGTTTTGAAATATTTCAAAAGAAATGCTTAGCATTTTGCCTAAACTTGGTGCTAGAAATAGCTAAACTAAGATGCATTCTGTCTACATAATACATATCAGAATGTTACAGTAAATGATTTTTGGCTGTGTAGAGTGTGATACTGTCTAAAATAATAGAGATGCTTTAAAATACAATGCAATACATGTTGATGGCTGGGTGTGTAGCTGAAAATGTTTTCTATTTGTGGGTCCAGAACTCTTTGGAGACTATCACAGCCCCACGCAAGGCAGTGGAAGTTCTTGTGCCAGGAATCCTGCCACATTTCAGAGGAAATGAACTGGGGAAGGTTTGGCCCACTGTCTCTGGTAATTGTTCCTGCAGTCGGCCTATCAGACTGCTTCAGAAGCTGTTGGAGCTACCACGTTTGAAAAGCTCTTTGGACTTTACAGCTGAGATCTCCCAGGCAGATGCATTTATATCTCAGAATTAAAATATAATTTGTTTTGGCTAAACAGCCTCTAAATCTTTCCTTCCTCCAGATGGAAGCATTTATGCAATTAAGCATTTGGCAATGTTGGCATAAGTAACCATGCCCCCTTTGGAATATTTTCAAAACAAATACACAGTAAATGTGGATAGAGTGATCCAAAGTCATTGTTTTTTCAGGAAAGGGTTGTTTGTTTTCTGGTTAGGTTTTCTTTTGCTTTGTTTTCAGGGTACATGCTCCTTTAACTGGTAAAAAACACAGTCCTCTGGGGTAGTTTCAATCAAGCCTGGCATTGGGGTTGATGAAGGATGCTCACGTTATCTGTCTTCTACATAGGCATGTCAAATTTTAGTAAAGAAAAAGCTAATAAAAGAGTACAGGGTGAGAAAGTTTTATCTAAATGTAACCTGGCTAATCCAGTTCTGCAGTGATCACCCAGTCAAGGCCAGGAGATTAAGATTTGTTGATTTATCATGATATGCAAGCTGTATTTAGTCTATGTACAGTGAGTGAAACACAACTGATAATGGGCTTTTCTCGTATCCCCAAGGGCTCTCATATCATGTCCAGTGGTTAAAATGACAGCAGAAGTGAGTTTGAGGCCTCCAAGTTTTAATATTCTATCAAAAATTTGTTGGAAAATCTTGAATCTAACTCTATACTGATAAAACTTTAGCAAAGTTTGCTGAAGATTTATTAGTATGAAGCTGGAGTCAGATTTTCACAGATGCCAAAGGAAAGAGCAGTCAGATCGTTGGTACCTCATGAATTTAATTAACCCTGAAACATAATTAAAGTTGCTGACAGTGGATGTCTCTCATATCTCAGCCCACACCACACAGAGTCAGATATTTCCTGTGTCTCCTAAAATGAGAAAACTGTACAATAGCAAGTCCTTCTGTGTAATGACTCTTGGCATGTTGCAACTTCCAAATGACTATTACTGTAATTTACTTATTAGATTATTTTATATTTATTCTGAGATGGGCTGTCTGGTTAGGATAAAGTTAAATGTCTTACAGACCAGAATGTACTCTGCCTCTAAATATATTTTTGTAGGAAGTCAGGGAGGGACAGGAGAAAGGTGTGAGTATGAACAACAGGAAGGAGAAATTTGATAACCAAGTTTCACAGAAGAGTAATCTTCACATGGTTTTAAATACTGGTGATCTTTCTTAGGAATGGTTTTCATCATCTCTTTATCAGGTATGCATAGGGTTTCTACAGTGGAAAAGAAGTTTTGGGGTTTTTGTCCTTTGCCTGGGTTCTAATGTCCAGTTTAGATTTATTATTTTTTAGTGTTTTACAAACAGTGATTGGAGAGGGGAGGGTCTTTTTGGTTTTGTTTTGCCACTGATACTTTTTCTTCCCTTGCATCAAAACTCAATTCCTTCGCTGCCTCTAGTGAGTCTCTGTTAGATCTGAAGCCTTCCAACCTGCCCTCCCAGAAACACAGAGTTTGGGGATTTGTATGAAAGCTGAGCTGCTTCATCTGACTCTGTAAAACCTCAGACTTCTGTGTGTTTGGTATTTTGCTCCAGCTTTAAGGGCTGTAGTTTTATCCAGCTCTAACATGAATCTACTTTGAAGTTACATGAGACTTCACTCTTTCAGGTTCAATGAACTTTGAATGAATTTTGTTTTCATTTTTGTTTTTGCAGAGTACCGAGATCTGAGCGAATAGTGGTGGAGGCAGGGAAACAATAAAACAGTAATTGCTGTGTCTTTTGACCCAAAGAGTGAAATTACTGATCCCATGAAAATTTTAGTTCAACTCCTTGGACAAAAGTGATTAGATAAATGACAGATAGAAAGACACTCTGAACCAAGTCTGCAAAGCTTTTCAGTCTTATTTTTCATCTTAATTAACTTATTATGAAAGCCTCATGGGCCTCATGAATTTTTTCTCACATAAAAATGGAAAAAGGGTAAATGAGACTTTGAGGTTTGTGAAGGAGACAGTGTGGTTGGAAAATTGGATAAATAGTTTTGACCATTTTTTTTTCCATTACCCCATAAGGCAAATCACTTTTTTTGGGTGAGCATTGTTACGTCTCTGTCTCTCTGTCAAGGGCAGGAAGGCAGCTGTGTACATCCTTTTTGGTTGCTTTCTTTTCCTGAGTGAGGGCTTTGCTTCACGGGAGGAGAGCACTGAGGTGAACGTACAGCATGCCTGACATAAATCATAGTCTATTTGACACTGTATAATATCCAAAGTATAAAAGCAATCTTCAGGAAATAATGGCAGTTTCTGCATTTCTAGACTGTGGAAGCAATTAACTTCTTGTCTCAGGGTATATCATTGGCTGGATGTCATTTTTAAGGGCTACATATTGGGAATATTTACATGGTCTGATTTACAGATCAACCATTGACCTCATGACTGCTTTGGAAAAAAAATCATCCTAGTGTAAAATAAAGAGTGCACCAAATCTTTGATGCATTATGTGGCATGAGAAGTATTTTTCCTTGACAGTTAAAATCTCCATGCACTGCCTGAATGCCTGAGAGGATTGCTTCCCTGTTAGCACACACAGACAGATACATCAGTACAACTCTTGGAAATAAGAGATGCTCCATCTCTTGATGGACAAAAACACAGCAAAAAATATTTTTTCTTCATGCATGTGCTGGAGAGTCTGTGACATTTTACAGAATTCCTGTCATTAGGGTATTCTAGAGGATGGCCTGTCTGAAATACTCTCATAACTGTCTAACTGTGGGAAAAGCAGTGATAAAGTGAGACGAGATGTGCATCTTGTTGCTTAGGAGAAGTTCTTGCTGGTTACAGATCTTTTTATGCATGGGGACATCTATAAAAGAATGAAATTGTTCCCTTTTGTACTGTTTAGTGGGGGTTTGACAGCCACAGAGCTACTGCTGTAAGGATCTCAACCAACATAGCCTTTGGAGATGATGCAGCGGGGCAGATCAGATCCTTGCACTTTGGAGTTGTTCCTTCCTGTCATCCTTATGGAATATTTTCTGTGTTATTGTTTGTTACTACCTAATTTAAAAGACCTGTCTGTAGCATGCTTCTCTTCAAAATAAAGGATAATTTCAAATGATCCTCCAAGTTATAGTATACCCACTGCCTGATGCCTCTCGCTTTGATGAAGTTCATGACCATCTCAGCAGGGCTCCCAGCTTGCCTGCCTCAATTCTGCTTTCTGGTATCAAGGGACTTTGTTTTGAAGAGCTGCACCACAAGGACTATTAATGATGCTCTACTTCCCTTGCTTTACTTTCTTCTGAATTCAGGTCAGTGCTACAACTCTGCTCTTAAAATTCTGCTGTCCCCACACGCTTTTCATAACCAGACTAAAAACCTTATTCCCTGTTTTGCTTTTTTCTTTTTTTTTTTTTAATTAATTTTAAACTGTAAGGCAATAACAGGAGTTTGGCAGTTGGAGCTACTCCTTAAATGCCCTTGTGTCATACTAAACAGCGGACATTTATTTTGTAATCTGTGATTATTTTATTGTATTTCCAAGAAGATCATGTTGTCACAATCAAACTGTGCCATCAGATTTTTTTTTCTTTTACAGAATCTAGGACTGGATACAATTGGAACCTGAATGTTTTGACCCACAAATCTTTAGGCAATGTTCAGGGAGAAGAAATATTGATGGCTGGTCTCATGCGTTTTGGTACTAAATCTTAGTTGCCTCAGAGACAAGTTTTTCAAACTGGTGTCCAAACTAGGAGGACAAAAATATAAACCTTGAGTTTTGTTCTGGGCTCATTTCTATTATGATATCTGGGTTGTGCTCCTTTGAAGAAGTTTTCTTTCTCAGTTCAACTCTTTGAAGATGATTATTGCTGCTGGTCAGGCTTTTTGTGAGGTTGTTGAGTCTTTTGTGTGACATTTAATGATTGTATATGGCATTTTTCTATTTGGGAAGCATGAAATGTTTGGTTTGATTTGTTATCCATAGTTTTTCTGTGGAATGGAGCTATTGGAGCAAAAAGCTGAGAGATAAGCAATATTTCTGTGTTGGTTCCTCTTTTTCCCTGCTCATTTGCATTCTGAAATTATAAGTAATTTGTGGTCCAAAAGCACAGCATGTTCATATGGAAGGTCTGAGTTTAAATCAGACACTTTGAATATTTATAGCAACAAGTAAATAAACAAGTCTTAGAGATAAAACTTGGCCCTCAGAAATTTGTCATGATTCAGGCTGTGAACCTCACACAGGTTTCTTGTATCTAGCAGAAAATAAGATACAAATGGGGCTTGGATGAAATACACTGATCCAAATACTTGTGTAAGCCGTACTCTGTAGTGAATGGGAAAATGCTGGATGAAAAAAAAAGATAGCTTTTCTGCTGTTTTGCAGACCCATTTTGGCTTTAGATAATTCCTTTTGTCTCTTACTTATTTGGCTTCATTGGGAGCTAGATGAAGGTGTGTTAATAAAATTGTGACTTCTGGTCTGTGTTTATAAAACTCAATTAATGAATCAAACTTTTACATTTATTCTTGATGTTTCTTACCTTCTGTACATGAAGTAAGTCTGCTACATAAAGATGCTAATAATTCTCCTGATCCTAATTACTTCTTCAGCTTGTTGGGTTGTTAAAGCTGAGTCATTAAAACTGCCATAAAGGTCAGGCCACGAGCTAGCAGCAGGACTGTACATCAGCCCAACCCCTCCCAGACTACCAAGATGTTCTCAATGTCTCCCGTGGGCAGAACTGCATTTATGGCCTTGCCAGGGATTCAGGTTGCAAGGCTACAAATATTTGTGTTCAAATGTCCCTGGGTTTGCCTGTGGATGTAATCTTCCTCTTTGCAGAGATTCAGTCTACTGCAGTGATATATAAGCAGATGGAGACTATTCCATGGGGGAAGGGAATAGCCCCATCCATGTGAAAGCTGTCAAACGCTTCTCCTCTGGGGAGCTATCTAAAGACAGCTATGATCATTATTCTCCAGCTCTAATATACTTCACTTCCTTCCTTCACTTTCCCACAAAATATTGTGGAGAGACAGCGCTGCAGCTATTGACTCCTTTTTTCTCACGTTAATGACACCACTCTTTCCTCAGGTGACTCTGTACTAGAGTCATTAATCAAATGTCAGCCTAAAAGCATATGGTCTCTGCTCATTGCCAGGGAGCAGTAATTGGCAGCAAGGTAGGAGTAGTACACTCTGGAGATAAGTATTTCTTAAAAGTGAAAATGCCATTCTCCACTCCCATGATAGGAATCACTGGAGTGCATACGTGCAGCTGTATATAGCCCTTTCTTACAACAGCCATGCCATTTGTAATCCACTTCTGGATATTATGCTACAGTAGCTTGGATTGCAATGTACCATTTTTAGCACTTATCACCAAGCAGCAGACAGCTGGGCTTTTACATCACAAAACAGCCACCACTACAGCAGTGGCTTGGATGACAGTGAAGTACTGTCCATGATGTATGATCTTGGGCAATGTCTAGTGGCCAGAATAAAAATCAGTCTGACTTCTCAAAAGACTAAATGCAGCTGAAAGGGCTGTTAGAATGGGCCATAAAAAATGAAGTATGCAGCTGAACCAGGAGAGGAAAACACGTTTGCTCACAGGCCAGCTAAATGTCCTGGGTTACAGAGTGCAGTGAGGTTTTAGAGGATAAAGTCACAATAGGAGCTGAGGTAGTACTGCAGGGTGGAGTGGTTAGGCTGGGTCTCTTGGACACCTATGCTTTAGGTGCCCATATCCTTTACCTCAGGGCAGATAATGACCACTTCACATAGTCCCATATTCAATAGCTGACCAAGGTGCCCTTGTTGTTCATTCATTGTTAGTGGTAACTTAGGTGAACAATTTAATTTCCTATGTATATTTCAGGAATGACTGCACAAATACATTATTTTACTTATCAGAATTGATGCAAGTGTAAGCTGTCTCCTTGAGGATGGCTTGCTTTATTTCCATTCAGTGTTAGCCACTCAGTTAAAGAGAATAAAACAATGTGGCGGATCATTCCTATTTAAACAAAAAAAATGCAGTTGTTAGGGCCCAGATATTCTTGAACAATTCAAATGGGACAGATTCTCTCTGAAACAGTCAAAGCAAAGAATCTAAATCCCTAAACAGGCACAGAATCACAGAATGTGCTGAGCTGGGAGGGATCCACAAAGACCACTGAGTCCAACTCCTGCCCTGCACAGGACATCCCAAGAGTCACACCATGTGCCTGAGAGCATTGTCCACACACTTCTTGAGCTCTGTCAGGCTGGTGCTGTGACCACTTCCCTGGGGAGCCTATTCAGTGCCCAACCACTCTCTGGGGAAAGAACCTTTTTTCTGATATGCAGCCTAAACCTCCTCTAACACAACTTCAGGCCATGAATCTCCTAAACCCAAAACTGTTAGTCAAGCACATTTTGCAACCAAGTTTTACCAGTCTAGAGTGAAAGGAAGATTAAAAATTATTGTCCATGACAGCAGATTGCATTTAGCCTTCCCTGCTTTGAGCAGAACTGAACCTTGAAGCACCATTGCTGATGGAGTCACCCATCTACACAGAGATCTGATATTAGTGTGAGTAGATCTCATTCCCTCAGAAATGTGATGGTTCAGGTTTTCTTCTTATGAAGATTGAATGTCAGAATAGTGCAACTGTTCAGAGAATTGTAATACTGTGCTCCCCTCAGGCTAACCTCCTGATCAAATTTGCCCAAAGATTCCCTATTTCCTTTAGCAGCTAGCGCAACTCACAAGCATCGCCATTTGCCTTGTGCGACTTGGCAGCAGCGGCTGGAAGTGGTGAAGGGCTCAGCTGGGTTAGCGCCAATGTGCTACTGCAAGCTCTTCATTAACACACACAAAGGGAACGCTGCTAGAACATGAATAAATTCATTTCACTGCTTCCAGTGAAGCTGCAGTGAGAACTCAGGAATGAAGGACTTATTGCAGAAGCGCCGCAGAAAGTAGGTCCTGAGAGAAGGGGAAGATTTTGGGGTAGCACAGGTTGTAAAGCCTGAACTGAGGTGATGAACTTGAACTGAAGATTAGTGTGGATTTCTAGAAGACAAAAATCTGGAGTGTTGCACAGCTGCTGCTGCTGCAGATATCTGCAATGGACCAAGGTGAAAAAAATCCATTCTCTGTGATGAAATTGCAGCAATACTTAGTCAAAAGCCCACTGCAGTGTACATAGGCCTTGTTATCAATTTCAGTGTGTTTTGGATCAAGTATTTAATCCCTTTAATCCCCTTGTACCTCTCAAATCAGCATTTCTAATAGTTCTAATTTGTGCTGAACTCCTCATTTGCATTTGGTGCTGGGTGGAAACTGTGTGTCAGTATTGCCTTCTTCATAGGTTAATAGGTCTCATTTGTAAGATATGAATCTCTGGAAATTCTAGTCAACTGTCTTTAAATGTAGGCATTTCCTCTACATTTTTCCACACATGTAACTAAAGAATACATATCTGAAGTCTGAGAAAGGAACACCTTAAAATGTATTCTCTCACTCTTATAAGGAAGCATAATTCTTTTTCACAGATCAACTTCACACATAAGCACAAGTTCTGCTACCACATTAATGCCCTTTGTATGGGATTTCTTTTTTTTCCTTTCTTTTTTTGTGGTGGTTCACACATTGTTTTGTTGCACTTGGAGGATCAAGGCAGAATACAACAGTAAAAATAAACCAAGAGAGAAAAAGGAAAAGGAGGAAAAAATCAGAGACTAACCAAAGTTAAGTTACAATTTATGATCATGGGATCTATTGTCTATCATTTATAATGGGATAAATTGTCTATCATTTCTTCATCTGGGATCCCAAGGAACCAAAAAGCGCCTTCAGTGCTGGCCTGCACAGCGCCTTAATTTTTTTGCTTAGATTTTTTTCCCATTGAAAGCAGCAGTAGCCCCCTAACAATTTCAGAAGTTCATGGTTTAGACCTGATAAGCTTCCGTGTGTTCCAGACCGCTGCTCCTCAAAGGTACCTCAGAAACTTTGAGGGTTCTGCAGTGCGAACAGCAGCTTAGTCAGATTTACAAACCTGTGACTTTTTAGGCTGCTGATCATAATAGAAAAATCTGTCATGCTATCCTCACAAAATGTGAATGTGGTGGGAGAAGACTAGATGAGCAGTCATGTGCTTGGGGCAGTGGAAAAAGGAGGGATGGTGGAGAGGGGTCCAAAGCCCCGGGTGTGGATGATGTAGGACCAAGCAGCTACATCGTGGTGGGTGGGGTGGGGCCTGTCCAGTGTACATTTATTCATCTGTGTTAACTGCAACTCCACCAGAAAAAGGACAAATCCAAAGTGCTTATCTCTGTGATGGAAAAAAAAAAAAAAAAACCAGTCACAAAATGTTGGACTGATTCATCACAGCCTTTTCATTCAGTGGTCCTGTCAACATGGCCATAATTGTAAGAGTCCTGTAAGTACTCCAGGAGCTTCAGTTTCACTAATTTAAAGTGCAGAAGGACTTAGGTGTTTTCCAAGGTATCTCAATGGGAGGAATTTCATTTAAAATTAACAGGGTAAATGCTTTTTTTCTCCTATAACATCATTGTCCTAGATGATAGACTAGGACAGAAGACCTATAGCTCACTGATGACATACCCATAGCTCACTGAATTCTACAAGAAGGCAAAAAAATTCCATGTTAAGCTAGATTGCTGAAAGGACTTTTTTTAATGTGTGAAAGGTGTTGCAGAGTAAAATGAGGAAATTGAGGGGGAAAAAAGCCTGTCTCTACCTGAAGGTTTGAAGAGAAGGGTTCTGATATTTCCATCAAGAGTTCTGTGATCAGAAAAGGCAGTCTTTACCAAATAGATGCAAGTTGCATTTTGATAAGTTATAGAACATCATGGCTTTTTATTTTTCAATATTCTATATTGTTTTTATTGTAACGAAACTCAGTTACTACTTAAACCCTTTTTATGTGTCCTATTTGATCTGCAAAGCAGTACTTTGATGCTTACTTAACTCAATATATTTTAACTAGTTGGTGGTGGCTGGAGAGCAAAATAAGCTCACTTGACAGTTGTTTCCCAAAATAGAATAGAATGAAATGGTGACACAGTGGTAATGTTCCAAAGAGAGCACTCTCCTACATTAGGTTTTAGAGAATTCAGTTTTATGAGCATTTCAGGGAAGTGGGGAAAGCAAACCATCTCCATTGCTTTTATTTTTGTTTAGAAGAAAATGAAATTCTGTGACTGAGAATTTCAAGTTTGGAGGGCTTTGCTATTACATTACTTGTGCCATACTGTTGTGTTTTTACAAAGCAATGGACCATATTCATAACATAAATGTATGAACTGCCTTATAGCTCTCCCATGCTTATGATCAGCAGAACATAAGCTACCTCTGTGGGACTTCCAGAGTGGAAAGAATAATAAATAAAAGCTGGCTTAGTGACAGGGAATTTTGGCCAGAATTAAACAGGGGAGAAATATGACTTCAGTATTCTATGGGTCATTGTCTCTTACTGTACCTGAGAAAAGTGAAACAAAATCATGAACATACAAACATCAAGTTTTCCCCTGAGGTAGTACACAGATAAGTTTTCAACATTCTCCCATCATTTCTGTGTAATTCAGGCCAGTTATTATATAATCATATGCCATATAAATGTATTAGGCAGTAATCATTAAGGAATGCTGCAATAATTCTAGCGGTAATGCTGTAATTAGCAGTAGTAACGATAGTCACGATACATTGCTAATAGATCGTGAGTGACTTGGCTGGCACATCAGTGGGCTGCAGCTGATCAATGCTGGTATTTCATTGCATCATGCTCACCACATGCTGCATCCCTCAGAAGGTGGAGATGCCACAGTTGTTTATGCATACAGATGAAATTGCTTACTAATGAGCAGTCAGTAGCATTGCCAGGGATTTGGGAACAAACCAGGCAATCGGCACTCTTCCTCCCTCTGCACTCTTGCCCCATGATCCAGGGCTGACCTGGCCATTTTTGAGCCATGCCTGAGCCCAGGTGTTTCGTGGCACAAAACCCAGCCAAAGCACTGACCTGTGTGAGTGTGAGCTGGAGGTTTCCAGGGTGTCTGTGTGCAGCCTGAGCCCGCACCAGCAGATGGGGCGGTTACAGAGCATTTACAGCCCACTCCACAATATCTCATTATTCACCGAGAGTGCTTTCCCCTGCAGAGCTCTAGAAGCCAGCCTTTCGTGGTTAATGGCATTATTGGCTATTGCCTGGCTTAATTCAGCAGTCGCTGCAGATGTGTGAGTGTTTCAGGCAGTGTTTTTCGGGGCAGTGTCCCAAGGGCTACATCCTAACAGCGTTCTGTGAAACAGCACAGAGGAGTGGCCAGTAGCAATAGTGATAAAAACCCCTAATTTCTGTTTAGTGAGCCAAATAATGTTCCTAACAAGTTCCTCATCTTTCAGGCTATTTACAAGCCTGAGATATGTACCAGACTTAAAACTTTGCTAGTGAGATTTCAGTGAGAAGGCATAGCTTCTAGATAAATTTTAATAATTACTTTTCTGTATGCAAAGTAGTGCAGACATTTATTATTTGGCCTTGCCAAAAAAGGATGGTCTTCACACAAGCATGCAGAAATACAGTGCTTTTTTTTCTTTCTCCTGGATAGATTATAAATTAGGAATCTGGGTCTTTTTTATATTCACAACAAATCACATATGACACTATGTTGTTGTAACTACATGTTGTATTCTCAGTACCCTGCTATTTATTGAAACAGAAGGAATTCCAAATGGACTGGTTTTCTAAGAGTAGCAATTATTTGCTCTCTTTAGGAAAAAAGGTCGTTTCTTGAAATTAAAACCTCTTGTAGAAAAGAATGTGCTTTTACATTTTTTTCATAAGGGGAGGGGAAAGTTTCTTTAGACAAGGTGACTTTTCCAGCATGAAAGTCATTAACCAGAGCAGTAGGCTGGGATATTGGAAATTCAAGTTCAAGTTCATTCTGCTCAATTGAGGACTTAGACCTGAAACTTCAATATTTTTTTTTCCTATTCAAGGCAGGGGTTTCTTAGATCCTGACCAGTGACCCCAGGGCACATATCTGAGCTAACTTCAGTGATGTACCCACTTCTGATATAAGTATTCTTGCCTATATATGTTTGACTCTGCATTGAAAAATATTTGCACAATAGCATTGCCACATGTCAGTTTACCAACTTGCCAGTGTGCAAGAAGGGTTTCCTTCTCCAAAATGAGCTGTTCTTCATATAAATTTGCCACATCATTCATTTTCCTAAAACATTCTATATCTGAAACCTTGCAAATTGTCTGTTTTGTTAAAAAAAAAAAATGCAGCAACTGTGATTCAGTTTCTTCCTGGGGCAGTTTTCAATTAAAGCCTCTTGGCTGAATTCTATCTTTCATTTAATGTTCCTGCCAAGATCTAAAATACCCTTGGCCTTTCACCATAAGAATGGGACAGGGATACAAGACAGGAAAGTTTAGTTCAACTTTTAAGCTGAACTTGTAGAAAATAATGGGCTCTTGGAACACTTGAAGAACAACTGCAGAAAGGGAAGAATAACCACCACAAGTACATTTCTGTGTTAAATGATGTGACAAATGAAAAAGAAGCTCAAGGTAACTTAAATAAGAGCCCGTAGAAAGCACAAATAAAAATTACATCCCCTTCAGAGAAAAGAGAATTATATAACCCAGTTCAGCTATTGAATCTGCAGGTTCTGTTTCAGACATAGGGAAGTGTTTGTACACCTTTCAGCTTTTCTAAGTTAAAAAAAAATACATGGTTTCTAAAACATTTTTCTTCTGTGCCTGACCACAGCAGCCACAGCAATATTCCATTGGTTTAGTCCTATATGGAATAACTACTTAGTTTTAATGTTTGCTGAAAAGTGGACTATATATGACCCCCACCTAGAATATCAGAATATTTTAAAAAACAGGGTGTGTGCCTGATGGTCCACAAAGACATTTTGACTTATGATGTGATCAAAATTAAGATTTTTTTTTTACAGGCATAAATCTAAAACATTTTGCAAGCATTTTACTAAGGCCTCAGATGTTCATGGTTTAGGATTATTGCTGTATATGAAAACAGTACAAATATCTATTTAGAAACATGACAGAGCTAAACCACTAAGCATCTCAAATGAAGCAGTGCTACATATATGGGATGAACAACAGGCAGTCAATTTACCATACAAAGTGATTTTTCACCATTCATTTCATTTGGTAGCTCTGAAAGGCAAACAGTTACCATAGAAACAGCAAAATAAGTCCATTTTCAGGACTGGATGATGGGCTTCTTTTGGAAATGTAAATAAAATTTCACTAGATAGATTTTGTCATGCGTGTATCCTGCAGGAACTTTGGGGTTGGAATAATATGTGTCTGGTTGTGTTTGTTTCATTTAAAAGGCTAATCCAGTCTGTGCTGGTTGGATTTTCACAGCATGCTGTTCTAGTTCCTGTGATTTCTTATTGCAACTTGCAATCTTGGACATTTTAGACAATATCTTCTATCCTGTACCCTCACATAGGAGCCTTTGAAAATCTGCCTGGAAACAAACATGTCAGGACTTCTCAGGATCCATTTGTTACTACGGTCTCATATCCTTTATTAGTGCCATTGTGCAAATTGAAGGCACAGACAGCAGTCAGGCTTTGCAAGCCTTTAAGCTGTCAGTCCTCTGTCTGTAAAGGGCTAACAATTGCAGAAACTGCTCTTTCAAGCATCACTGTCTTTGTCTAGTATGCTATGAAATAACTGGCTTAGGCATTTGTGGGAAGAACAGAGAAAGATAAAATATATCACTTACTTTAACACAAGACAAAAGCTAGGAGAGAGCCTGAAATCTGGGTTTAAAAGGGAAATATTTCCTAGCCTCTGGAAGAAGCAGAGCCAAAGGTACAGACTCACTGCAGTGATAGCAGTGCTGTGTACCTTTCTTTTAAACTGCTTGGTTTCATTACCAGCATCATGGATGAAGCTTGGTGCAGTCCAAGTTAATCTGGTTAATTTTGACAGGAGTTTTGTGTTTCCCTTGTCAGGGTGTTACTGCTACTCAGATCAGCTGGTATGAATCAAATCAGGCCTTCATAGATGTACTGAAGTGTCTATTTCAGGGCCCTCAGAACACCTCAAGGTATATTTGAGCCAGTACATGCCATTGTTACAATACTAACTATCAAAATAAATCACACAATGAAATTTTACAAGTTTCTTCTGGGAATAGATTTACTTGGTTGTGGAACCCTGAAAAACTGTCTTCTCATGGTTGATATATGAGCATATGGACAATGTATCAGGCCAGTTACAATACTAAGTTTGAAAATGAAGTGTTCATGAAATGTCCAATCATGTTTTCCACAAGTTCCAAGCAATAGAGAAGAACTAAACTAAGATTTTTGTTTTAGGACTTCCTGTTCTGTTTCCAAATACAGAAAAAAGGTTTGGTCTTCCTTGATGAAAAGTCAAATTTGAGTCTGAAAAAAAAAAATCTTTGAAAAATCAAATTCCCGGCTCTGGCCTGTGTGCACGTTGCACAGGTGAATCCTGGGATGTGAGAAAACCTTGCTTGGCTGAAGAAGTGTTGCTGATTTGGAGAATTTAGAACCACTTATAAGACATTGAAGGTAAAGTGTTTGTCAGAGGTCTTGCAGAGAAAAGAAAAGTTCTGACTGAAAAAAGTCAATCAGGCTTTTACCATTGATTTTAAGGCCTCTAAATTTCACAGTAAAATGTTTGTCTAACTGTGGGAGCTGCATTTTGAAAAAAAAAATCATAAGCTTGTCATTTTAAATGTAAATTGTTTTACCTTTTTGTCAAGCTCTATTTCTGACAGTTGCACAGTATTTTATATATATATGTGTGTATATATATATATGTATATACATGTCATATGAACAAGAGAAGATAAATTTAGTAAATCTGCTTAAAAAGCAATAATTCTTTTATATGTAGAGTGATAATAGTATCTTGAGAGAGTTTGATATTTTTATTTTATACCCAGTGACTAGCAAAAAGGAAATTATTACAAGTCCTTTAGCTTAAAGTAGAGAATGCCGATGAAACACTCTTCATCCATCCAGTTTTGCAAACATAGATCTTGTGAAGTGTATCTGAAATGTGTCTTGAAGCAAATATTTGCATCCTTAGTTCTCCTGGAGCTCTCAATTTTAAAGACAAGTTATAGCCACATGGCTTCTTCACTTCAGAGCAGAATGTGAAAACAGGCACATAGACACGACCAAATTTGAAGTAGAAAAATTAAAAAAGGCTACTCTTTGCCCCAGCATCCTCCTTTGCATCTTCTCTAGTCTTAAAATGTTAAAAATGTGGGTTTTCTTAATGTGTTGTTAGTCTCTACATGGCTCTTGGTCTGGCCAAGACTAGAGGCAGTCCTGACACAGTATTGTAAGAGCTGTCCTGCCCTCCTGAGACTTCCCTAAGCAGAACCGCAGCATTCTGAAATACTTCTTATGAAACTTGCTATTCACAGGGTTTCATTCCAGCACTATAAATACTGAAAACTTCAATACCCATTAGAGAACCCTCTGAATTTCGAGTGGTTTTCTTTTCAATACTTAAAACTACAAATCTTCCAAAGTTCACCTTTTACTGGTATGCTTTGATGGGAACTAGTGGTGAAAGGTGATAAGAACTAGTAGTGAGAGACTGGTGAAAATAGTCCCCTGTCACTAGGGGGGCAATACAAACCAGTGTTTCATTTGAAACTAGTTTGCTTCAGGAATATCCAAGGATTAAAACTGTATGCAAAAGTGTAAAAGTTGGAAAATTAGGATAGCTGAGTTATCTACGTTGCTAGCAGCAGAGAGCAGGCAGGTGCAGAGACACACTTAGGGCAGCCAGATAAACATCTGACCTTTGGAATACTACCAAAAACCTCTTCTACATTTGTCTTCTGGGACAACATACAGAAAAAAAAAAACACATTTTCATTCTCTATTTAATATTTTTAGTGAGTCACTTTGTTTGGGAGCAGGGTGTTTTCGTGTTTGGTGTTGGTTTTTTTCATTTAACAACACCAGATATTATTTGAATTTGGAGAATGCTTAGGGGAAGGGCAGTTGACAAATTTTAATCAAGAAACCACTTGCATAACGAAGGAAACAATGGAGCAACTGAATGGAAGCAGCACCATCTGGAGAAAAAGATTGATAGCTTATTGAGCAGCCAAGGGTCTGTGAAAAAGAGATGTCCCTGGGCTACATAATTAACTTGATATTTTATGTCTTTGTGGTGTGTGGTTTGTGGGTTAGTTCAGAGACCAATGAATCTAAGGCAATAGTCTCTGAAGACTGGGAGGAGACATGTCCAAAATTTAAATTTAAGCTGGACTATTTCCTTTATTTCCATTTCCTGGAAACAAATTTTATTATATGAATTTCCTGGAAACAGAGTCAGCTGAAATAACTCACTTTGTTTAAACCTTTCATCATCTGCGTAATTTTACGTCTCTCCTGGGTTTGCTAGCTCCAAACACTCCCATGATTTTGCTAGTTCCAAACACTCCCAAATGTCATGGCTGTTCTTCATGTTTGTCATAGCTCAGTGACCTATGAGAGCAAGTGGGGACCAAAAAGTAATAATTAGGCTATCCAAAAGCATCTAGTTTCTCATTATAAGTCAAGATTACTATTCTTACTGTCACGAATCCAGTTTTTCTGATGTTGATCACCACATTAATGGCCTGCTCCTTGCTTTGTTGAAGCATCCCCATGACGTACGAACTTCGCTTTAATACCTATGGGGTTAAAGGGAAATTGGTGCTGCCCAATTATTATTATAATGTTTCTCCTTTTCATTTGTTTAAAACATTTATTTGCAAGAACAAAATACTATGTGAGAACTATAGTTAGTTTTCATTGAAAATAATCTATTCTTTCTATGAACCCAATAAGGTTTTTTTATGAAATCATGTTAATGATTGGCTTTCTGAGCATGTTCTCTCTACTGTTTTGCTGAAGTGCTTTTGTGAACTGTATGTTAAACAACCCTTTTTTCTTTTTCTTTCAATTCTTGAATCTTTCTGTTGTATTTTTGCTTTTGAGCTTTGAAATGCTACGTTTGTAACACAAATGCATCTCCTATGTGGAAAGACAGTTGAAAAGCACATTCTGTGGCTGTAGTGCTGCTCCAAACAGAAGTATAGGAGAGTCTTAAGCATATGTTCCCTCTGCTGCTTTAATATTTAATTCCATCAAAGTTGATTTGAGGAATCTCTTAACAGTTTCCTCAGGTTTTTAGGAGGGTTACAGACTTTAAGCTACATATAAATCTGGAAAAACAGAAGTGCACTGAGGGATTGAAGGAAATAGAAGAATAATAGGTTCTTATAACTACAGTGGGAACTATTTATCCATGAAAAAATGCAGGTGAATCTGCACTAGATAACAACTGCTTTGTGCACTTCTAGGTATGAAAATATATATTAAATTGCTTTTGGAGAGAAAAGCTTTACACCTAAATGGGATCACAGCATTAAAAGTCTGTATAACAGTAAAACTCAAAAGCTTCAGCTGAGTTTAATGGAGAAGATGAAATTCCAGATTTCTGTGCTGGGTGTGAAACGGCTGTGCTGTGGTAGATAGATCTGGTGTAAGATAGTGGACAATATGCCTGACAGGTTTCACCCAAATTCAATCCATTGATACATGAGAAATGCATCTAACATAACCCATCAGAAATCTCTCAGGAATCCCTAAGGCTGATCAAGGTACCAGTCCTTTATTAGAGAACATGTTTTTATTTCCTTCCCAAGCAAACACAAAGTGCTAAGAAAGTTGTTACATTTCACCATAAATCATGCAAGAGTTTACTTTCAAGTAAAGTCCAGTTTCACCAGGCACTGCAGGTATTCACATATATTTATATGTTTTCCTCTGCACAAGCAAATGTGACTTTTTGTGTTTTGGACCCAGGCTTCAGCTGCCAACAACTAATACCTCAAATCTGCATTTCTCCCCAGCCTGTAGATGCTCACCTATTATCATTGCCTGGCTGAAAACCTAATCACCCCCCACTACCCTACACCACTCCTGCAAAAAACAGTAAGGGAGAGGAGGGGATGAAGGGAACTGTACACTGACACACTGACAGTTTTCTAGTGATAGTAATGAAGGAACCTTAGTTCAGGTAGAGAAACGTGGTAGGAGATCTGAATTACCTCAGTTGGCTAAAAGTATTTTTTACACGAACACACACAAAGGATAAAGAATCTATTTACATCCATATACATTTTGTTCATGCTTTTTTGTTTGTGGTTTTTTTTTTTTTGGGGGGGGGGTTTTTTGGTTTGGGTTTTTTTTGGTTGGTTGGTTGATTTTTTTGTTGATGTTGTTGTTTTGGTTTTTTGGTGGCTTCTGATCTGTTTTTTAACACAGATCATATTTCTAACTAATTCAGGTGATTATCAAAACACCAAAAAATGCTGTAAGAGTTTATTGTTTCCTGCTTCATAGACTAATTCAAGGGTTTGGGTTGTAAGGGATTGTTAAACTTTATCTCGTTTAACCCCTCTGCAATGAGCAGGGACGTCTCAACTAGGCCAGGCTGCTCAGAGCCCTGTCCAATGATTCTGAGAGATGGGACATCTACCACTTCTCTGGACAACCTGTTCCAGTGTTTCACCACCCTCACAATAAAAATTTCTTCCTTATATCTAATATGACTACACCATCCTCCAGTTTAAAGCCATTACCCCTTGTCTTGTCACAGCTGGCCCTAGCAAAAAGTCATTTCCCGTCTTTCTTATAAGACCACTTTAAGTGCTGACAGGTCACAGTAAGGTCTCCCTGGAGCATCCTCTACTCCAGGCTGAACACCCCCAACTCTTCCCTCTTAAGAGATGTGTCCCAGCCCTGTGATTATCTTCATGGCTCTCCTCTAGACCTGCTCCAGCAAGTCCATGTCTTTTCCGTGCTGAGGACCCCAGAGCTGGATGCAGCCCCCCAGGTGTGGTCTCACCAGAGCAGAATAGAGGGGCAGAATCCCCTCCCTCACCCTGCTTTGGGTGCAGCCCAGGATACAACTGTCTTTCTGGGCTATGAGCATGTATTGCTGGGTTGTGTCAAACTACCAGTTTCATTCCCCAGCACCCCCTAGTCCTTCTCCACAGGAAAGCCCTCAATCCCTCCATCCCCCCAGCCTGCATTGATAATGGGGATGGCCCCAGCCCAGGTGCAGGACCATGCACTTGGCTTTGTTGAACCTCTTAGGTTCCCCTGTCCTCACTTTCTTACCTCATCCAGGTGCCTCTGCATGGCATCCTGTCCTTCAGACTGTTAACTGCACCTCTCAGCTTGGTGTCGTGTGGAAACATCTGAGGGTACACTCAAACCAGTGTCTGTGTCATCAATGACAACACTAAACACCACTGGTCCCAGTAAGGCCCCCTGAAGGACACCACTTGTCACTGACCTGCATCTGGACACCAAGCCATTAACCACTCTCCTCTGGACATGACCATCAAGCCAATTCCTTGTGCCCAGAACTGTCCACACATAAAATCCATCCACCTCCAGTTTAGAGAGGATGTTGTGGGCGACCCTGTCTAAGTCCAAACAGACAATATCCAAAACTCTTCCTTGCCCGTTGCTGCACTCACTCCATCATAGAAGGACACTAGGGTTGGTCAGGCAGGTCCTGCCATCAGTGATGCCATGCTGTCTGTCTTTAATCCCTCCACTGAATTCCATGTGCCTTAGCACAGCTTCTAGGAGGACCTGTTCTAGGATCTTCTCAGGCACAGAGGTAAGGCTGACAGGTTGGTAGTTCCCAGGATCCACATTTCCACCTTTTTAAAAATATGTGCAATTATTCCTCTCTTTTGCCAGTCACCCAGGTCTTCACCTAACTCCCATGACTTTTCAGATATCATGGAGTGTAGCTTGATTTCGGTATAGGTACTTTATTTTAGCACAAGCAAAATGTTAAAGCTGAATCAGGGTATGGGTGTGTGTAGAATGAATGGCAGTGTAAATAAGACCACAGAAAAAATTAAGGTCTGGAAAAATAAACAATGTGGCACAGGTGTTATGGGGTTTGACAGAAAAACGAAATGGAAGGAAGGAGCTGAAACAGCTCTTCTTTTTTCTCTCTTGCTAGCAACATGTCAGGCACTTTGGTGGAACCCGCCAGCCCAAGGATATCTCTGTAGCTGTGCTACCTGCTTGTTCACAAGTAATCTTTGCTAAATAAACTAAAATTATCATTGTCTACTACATTGAAAGTGTAAGTGGTTTTGCTCTGAAAATAAGGCCTTTTTGCACAGGTTTTACTTCAGGTTCTACAAAGTTGGGTACAGATGGTACTTGTTCCTTCATACAAAATCTGTTAAACATCATAGTACTCAAAAGTGACACAAAGATATTTCTCTTTCTTTCCTTTCTTTGTCTATACGTGTGCTGAAAGTAGATTTACAAAAGGCTCTCATGCAGGCTGTACAAGATAAAGGACAAGTAGCAGGGTTTCAATACTTCCTACCTCCTCTTTTCCCCCACACCACCCAGCTGAGTGATTGTTTTCTTGTCCACACCTGTTGCAATCTGGTTCTTGCTGAAAAATACCTTTATTTTTCACAAGTATCTTCAGAATATCTTGGTAGGGCACTTTCCCTGGTAAATTGTCTGACAGGTAATTTTTTGGTACATTAGCACTGTCGATGAGGAAGGTGCTAGAAGGTAGATTTTGTATTTTATGTGTGTTATTTTGGAGTAATTCATGACAGCTCTTTAAATTTTAAACCATTTTAGCCCTTCTCCTGTAAATGGAACACTGATTTCCCACTAGAAGAAGGCCTGTAGAAAGATGTAATCATGCATTCAATGATATTTTGTATGCAGGGTTGCTAGTGACTGAAATGCCAACTCCTGGAAAATCTAAAGAGCTGCTCTTAGTGCTCAGATTGTTTCTGTATAAAATGTGCTCACAAAAATGTTTACACAGGCTAGGCTCAGAGGAAGTCAACTCCCTTCTGAAAGGTAAGTGAAAGAAAAATAACTGGTTCAATTGGGAGTATTGCTTCAAGCTTTTCTATTGAAAAACCTGACACCTACATCAAATTGCTATTTTTAGGCTGATTATAAAGTGGAACACTGGGTTAATGAAAGCAGCTGAGTGCTATGTGATGTTCACCCAACACACAGCATACACATGGTACTGTATATGTCTGAGAGAAACACATGCAATCTGCCTGGGATGCCTTAGAATTTTGCCAGAGAAAAAAATCTGGCTTTATTGGCAAAACAGAGAACGTAATTGGAAACAACATCTCTCGTAAATTACTTGAGTTTATTCTATAGGTGTGAGGGAGTTTGTCATAGAAAGATTTAGATTGAAGAGACCTTAAAGGTTATCCAGTTCCATGTCCCCTGCCATAGGTAGGAACACGTTTCATTAGACCAGGTTGCTCAAAGCCCCATACAGCCTGGCCTTGAACGTTTCCAGGGATCCACAAAATTTCCCAGTGCCTCACCATTCTCACACAAGAATTTCTTCCTTATATCTAATCTAAACCCATTTTCTGTCAGTTTGGATCCATTCTACATTGTCCTGTCACTATACATAAATAGTCCTCCCATCTTTCTTTACAGCTTCCTTCAGGTACTGGGAGGTCCCAGTTAGGTCACCCCAAAAATCTTCTCCAGACTGAATAATTCAAATTTTCTCAGCCTTTCCTCGTAGGAGCTCCATCTCTCTCATCATGTTGATGACCCTCCTCTGGACTTGCTCAACAGCTCCATGTCCCTGTGTTTAGGACTCCACAGCCGGATGGGAACTCAGCAGAGTGAAGCAGGAAGGTAGAATGCCCTCCTATAACCTGCTGGCCATGCTACTTTTGATGCAACCCAGGACATATTTGGCTTTTTGAGCTGTGAGTGCACATTATGAGCTCATGTCCAGCCTCTCATCCACCAAGTCTTTCTTGGCACTCCTAAGTCCTCTTCCCACTTCTTGATCTGTTCATCCCCCAGCCTGCATTTACTCTGGGAGTTGCCCTGACACAGGTGCAGCACTTCTACTTGATCATATTAAATCTCATGGGATTCCCACGGGCCCACATCTTGAACTTGTTGAGGTGCCTCTGGATGGCATCCTATCCTTCGGGTGTGTCAACTGCACCATGCCATCCTCTGACTACAAATGGTGTCAAGTTGTAGAAAGGGAGAATTAGAGGTATGCACTGGTATCCAACAATGTTCTGCAAATCTACATGTTTATTCCACAGTGCAATTCCCTAAAAGCTCAAAAAAAGATCCTGAGCAATCTCTAGTAGGCTACATAAAGTTTTTAAGATTTCTCTGTTTGAAAGTCTTGTGCAACCATTTGTGGTGGTGTTTGGCCAAATAAGAGTTGAAGTAACATCTAGGGTCATAATGCTTTGGTGATTGTTGATGTCTCAGTTCCTGATATTAGGGACAATGTGTGGATTCTTTCAAATCCAAATGACATCTGCTTTCAAATGGTTGTAGGTTTTTCTAGTGCAATCAAAAGGGAGTAAACTCAGCCCTAAGGTATGAAAATATATATTTAATACTAGAAGTGGCATGAGAAAGCAGGGTTGTAGTTTAATGTAAACCATTCAAGAGGGGATTTGCAGAGGGGATTGCACGTCTTTATCAGTTGCTATTAGATATGATGATCTGGATGCATCCTCTGCTTTAAGAAAACCCTAAATTCCTGATTGCTGTATGCTTGGAGATCACATAGGGGAGAGAAGTGCTCTATACCCACCCTATCTCATTCCATTTTCATTGAGTATCCTCCCTCCCAGCTGTGGTCAAGGAATTCCTTGCCTAAATCAGGAATTTTGAATTCTGGGTCACAAGAAGATAGCCAGGGGTAGATGTTCTCAGCCTCTGGGGCTACAGTGAAGCACTCACTTTATAGAGATGGATCATTTGCTGGAAGAGAAGGAGACACCAAGGACCTTGTTGGACTTCACTGGTTGTGGCACAGCAAGCAGCTGTTGAGTTAGGTGAGAATTTGCCTGAGCGGGAGAAGAGAGATTTCTGTGGAGCTCTCCTACCTCTCAGGGCCTAATATGGATGAATTAGAGACTCCAGAGAAAACAGAAATTCTTTTATATGAAATATTTTTTTACTCCTAGAATGAACAGATTAAGGGTTGATTAATTCATGCTGATTTTCAGCTTAATGAAGAATGTACTGATCACAGGGGAAAATTGAGTTCTCTCTGACTTATAGGGTCTGATTAGAGCAGTCGTCTGGAAAGCATAAGCTATGATGGTGCTTCTCTGTTTCCAAGAATAGATTAATAACTAAATTGGTTGTTCTGTTATAGTCTTTTTAAACAGCTACACTGTCTCCTGTTATTACTCTCTAGGTATTGTATGAGTGTATTTCCAAAGACTGCTGCTCAGTCTAAAGATCAGCATGTACTCAAATTTATTTCCAGTTGAAAGTGTCACTTATTAGCCACTGGGTAAAGGATCTCCCAGAGGCTGCTGAAGTCTCTCAGTAGCATGGAGTAGGAATAAAGGAAATAGAGTGAGTATCTAAAGGGAGCCAGGGTTATTCTTCCTGCCTTGTATGAGGATCAGATATCCCTAGAAGCTCATCCCTGCCAATGTGTCCTGTCTTCCATAGCAGGAACCACCACCTAATATTTTCCATTATTTCTTGTCCTAGGAGCATAGCAGGATCCACATTCTAATCTCTTCCTTTATTTCTCATTGCATCTCATCTGTCTTCTGCCTTAGGCAACTGGTAAATTTGCCTGTGCCTGAGATAGCCATTGAGTAGATGTAGGATGATGACATTCCCTCCCTCTAGCCCTCCATTTTTTTTCTCTGCAGATATTCTTTTCTTCTAACTGAGCATTATAACATTAGAGCTCCAGTTCTGTGTCATGGAATCACAGAAATGAAAACAGATTCACAGAATATGCCAGGCTGGAAGTGACCTACAAGGATTGTCCTTTTTTTGCTTTATCTGTTCAGCCAAGCTGCCGTTCTTCCTCATCCGTTGGACTTCCAACATCTAGGAATCACCCATTCCTCTGCCTTTAGGAGGTGGTGCTTAAAAAATGACCAGCTCTGATAGATGCCAGCACCTTCTAAAGCATTTTCCCAGTGGACCTCTCTAGTTCCCTGAGCCCAGCTAAAAGTTACTGATGATTTCCACTCTCAACCTTGCTGTAACTGTTTTACTGATACTGGCAGAGAGAGGCAAAACAAAAGTACACTCACCAACTCTACTGTTCAGTTTAGATATAGCTCTAGCCTATATACATATATCTGCTATAATTACAAGTTTATGTATCTAAACCTTATTTCTGATGTGCAGCCTAATACATAAATATGCTACTAATGCTTGTAGTTTAGTTTTGATTTAACATGTTTTGATTAAAAATGTAATTTATAAGGGTATTTCTTATTCTTTTAACTGGCAGCCAGACATAATCTTAGTTTTACCTACTTGTTTCCCCATGCTTTAGAAATTTGTTAGAAATTCTCTATCTTTCCATCTATGACCTGATTTAGTTGCCAGTGGAGTTGGCAGGAGTTTTTCCAGTGGCTTCATCCAAAACCAGATCAGGCCACTAGAGAGCAAATGATAAATTGCACCCAAAAGCTGGGTGTTACCACAGACACTGGTCAATACACACACAAATTTCTGCCTAGGCAGGGTTTGTAATTCAGAATCCCTCCCTCAGTAACATCAGGATAGCCTCTGTGGTACAGTGAAAGGTGTGTCTCTAGAGTGAGACTGGGTTTCATTGCCCATCTGGGGGGTTATTTGGGGCAAATGCTGAGACCTTGTCAAGGGAATTGTTGGGAAAGGTGTGCTGCTTCAGACAGAACAGGTATAGCAGCGTGTATTACTAGATTTTCTCTTACTTATATTCAAGGCCACCATGTTCACTGATCAACCCCATGTTGTTTTCTTTTTCTTTTTCTTTTTTTAATCACTATCAATAATAAAAGCTGAAATGTCTTTGGCATAAGAACATTAACTTTTTCATCAAAAAATTGTTACTTCAGAAAAATGGTGTGCTTAAGTAGATTTCCAAAAGTGTATAATTTCAGAATTCTTTACCAAAACAGACTATTCCTCAGTTTAAATATATCTTTCAGTTTTGAAATCTTTCAGTTTTTAAAGTGTTCTTTAACCTATTAGGAGCAGCTATTAAATATTTTTCAACTTCAGAGAGTAAAAATATAATTGACTGCATAAAGTGAGATACTCTTTTAAACTAAAAGAATGAATGCAATCTATTTTTTCCAGGGAACACTTTCCCCATTATCTGCCTTAACAAACAACTAGTCTCACTAATAAATAATTCAGCAGCAAGAGACTCAAGAGCTGTCTGTGTAAAATTATGGCACACATTAGCTGATCCCCTCAGTTAGGCATGAGGTTCTGGGAGATTTAGCCTTGGCAAAATGGCATTCCTAAATCCCTGGATGTCTCCTTAAAAACTGTCCCCTAAATTTTTGGGTCTCTGCAGTAAGAAACTAGCTGCTCCGTTGGAAAAACAGGGACTAAAATAAGTTTTGCTTTTTTTTCCCTGAAGCTTAGTTCTTTCAGATTCTATTAAGGCTGTCTGAATATTATATTTTACAGAATCCTTCATCTGAATGAAGATTAACTGGGCTGTTGTTTTTAAATTGTTTGTGTCTTTCTTTTACCTTGCTAAAATAAATATTTTAAGTGCCTGGCAAGGTAAAAGACAAATAAAGAACACTCTCATCAATAAAGAGAAGCTATACTCTGTATCTGAACTATCTGTGTTAAATTGCCTGTGGATACAGAATATCCAACATAAATCCTTGAAAGCCTGAGGGTCACAGTAATTTCAGATGAAGCCATTTTCTTAAGGATCTTTTTTTCAGATCCGAAGATTTTGCTTAAGGAAGGAAAAGGCTGAGGACAATTAGTGCTGCACTTGCACACACATTGCCCTGGGTTAGCTGCTAAAAGAAGCCATTCAGGAGCAGCATCAGCAGTGCAGGTGGCCTGAGTGGAAGCCAACCCTCGGAGTTTCCCTGCCCTGCAAGACTCTCACTTTCTGCGCTTGTGAACCCTCAGTTTTGACTTCTCACTGCTTCTTCCTCCAGTCTTGGACTATGTCAAGTGACAGCACAGTAACTTTGATGTGGTGAAAGCTCTAATAACAAATACATGTCATTTAGACAAGACTGTTTTTAAAAACAATTTTGTCTTTAAATGATAAATTTTGAGCACATTTTCTATGAAGGCTTTTTTGCTGCAGATAGCCTCTCAAGCTTCATGGAAATGTGAAGACAAAGCAGAAATTGATGTACACATCTTCTGGCCTCAGCAAGATGTTAATATGATACACTTTTATTCTGGATTTGGGAAGAAGGGACTATATGTTTGCAGTATCTCATGGAAAACTTAATGATAACCAAGTCCATATCTGTCCAACACACCTGAAACTACAACATCATACATGCAAGATATACAGAGACTGGATGGGGAAATATTTTATTGTTGGGATATTTTGGTACTGGAATTGGTGGGGTTTTTTGTTTGTTGTTTGCTTTTTTGGTTTTTTTAAAATAATGAAAAACTGAAGTGAATTAAGTAATCTAAATAAGGTCACATAGGAAAATTGAGGAAGGCTCAAATATTAAGCTGCACACGCTAATGAGTCTAATTATCAGTCATATAAACTAATTCTCAGTGTCAACTGCAAAAAAGTCTGAAAACCTTCATCATATGGACTTTGAGCAGTAGGCCAAAGAACTCATGGTTCAGTGCTCCTATTTAATTTTCAGATTAGTTTGTCTTTTGAAATTAGTAGCTGGAAATAAAATTCTGGAGCATGTAGTCACTCAGGGAGAGCCAGTGGTAAAAGGGGTTAGAAAACCTTAGAACTTGGTCATGTTTTGATTTTCTAGGGCATGCAGACCTTGCCAGAAGCATCCTTTCAACCAAAAAAAAAAAAAAGAAAAAACCCTAATAATATGAAATACTGAAGCAAAGTTAACTAGATCAGTACCTAGTTTTAGTTTAAACTTTCTCTTGACACAGAAGCATTACATATTCCTTTTGTTGTCCTACATCCAGAAGATGTAGCAAGTTTTATTTGTTTTGGCTGCTGTGAAAGTATTTGAGGAGTCCTGTGCTGTTTCTGCAAAAACACCTGATGGAGAACACAAACCCGTTCTTCCACAAGTATTCACATGTGCAGGTGTGATGTCTATTTCCTGTGCTTTCCTGAGCAGTAAAGGTTTCTTGCTCCTTTGCCTGCAATGAAAGAATAGAAAGGGGATTAAGAAAGTATAAAGAAAAGCTGCTATCTAACAGAGAAATAATTTTCAGAGTCACAGTTTGAAATTTGCCATGATTACAAATTTTCAGGGCAACAGTTGTGTGAATAAGCAGATATCGAAGTGAGAATTTCCAGTCACTCTTGTTAGCCAGGTGCTGAAGGTACATTGATTCTCAATTGTATGAGCTCAAAAGCACTTTGCCAAATCACTGTTTAATGCATAAACTACAGACTGAATGAATGTAGTGTAGAAAAATTAAGACAGTATGTCCAGTGACAAGAAAGTCCATTAGTTTGCCATTTTTAATGGGAAAAAATAAATTCTTTCCTAATTCATAAAATAGAGACTAGCTGGGATATGATTCCAAATATGTACAATCTACAGCTGTGATTGTGTGCTAAACATACAATATTTAATATTTACTGTCTCTTACATTTTTTTATTATTAATGTAAAGGCCAAAAAATACCGAGTTTTTGGCTTCAGGAAATGGCACTTGTCTCACCCTGACCAGGTATAAGAGCAGGACCTGCAACTCAGACTCTTTAAGAGCTTGGCACACTGGCTAAAAAGAAGCCCAGACCTTTCTTTTGTTGGATTATAGGTCTGAACCCATTTTTTAATGAAATTCTAAAATTACTACTAAATTTTCACCCAAAATTATTCTGAAATGAAGTGTCCTAAGGAGTTTGGAATAGTCCACCACTCAGTTTCTGTTTTGTCACACGAGCTGTGAAAAGTTTTCACATAGAAACAATCCA
Source organism: Melospiza melodia melodia (assembly GCF_035770615.1). Taxonomy (NCBI): domain Eukaryota; kingdom Metazoa; phylum Chordata; class Aves; order Passeriformes; family Passerellidae; genus Melospiza; species Melospiza melodia. The sequence goes on along the minus strand of NC_086194.1, from coordinate 48,968,493 downwards.
ATTTTGACGGTCTAAAACAAAAAGGCAAAATTAAACTTCAATTTCATTTAAATAATTACTTACATTTTAAGCCTGAGTATGAGGTCTGTTGTGAAGAATTCATCTCAAAATCTTTTGGAAGAAACACAGATGCGTTTTCCTTAAAATTCTATGTAAATTCTGTCCAGCTTAATCAAGTACTGATCAGATATTTCAGGATTTGTTTGCTTTTCTCCCTCCCATTTGTATTCCCTTAATTATCCCTTTGCTTTGCTCCATTTGCTTCTGTTTAATATACAGATAAAGCAGTGCTCTCAAAGGAATAAAAAACAAGAATCTGATCCTTTCTGCAAATAATTTCTTTTACAGGTGGCTTGTTCAGTGATGTGTGGACTATTCTTGTCACCCTCCAGTCTTGCAGCTCTCCTCTGGCTGTCAAATGTCAAAAAGCACAGCTCTGGGAAGTGAGACATCACATACCCTATGCAGCCAGAGCCCTCTACCCCTTCAGGATGAAGACAAAGCATTTTGAAGAGTAACAGCAAAAGTCAATACTTTCATTTTTGGAAAGCTCTCTGCTGTACCCTAGGTCCTCAGAGGAAAGAATAAACAGCAGAGAAACCAAATTTTCCCTGCAAAAATGAAAGGCTGAGCTGACCTCTGCAGGAGAACTTCTGTAACCTGTGTGACCCTGGAGAACCAGCTGGTCCTGCTTTGTTAACTGTAAAGGCACAGTGTTGTTGAAAGTCATCCCTGGCTGTGACTTACAGCTGGAAAACTTAGACTGGGCCATATGCCAGAAGGACTGGCACAGGGCTGAGAATTCAGTTTGTGAAGAGAAATACTTGAGTCTCAGACAGTGAGACCTTCAGATTAATTTCAAAATGTGTTAAGAACAGAAAAGTGTGAGTTTTGAAAAGAAACTTAACTTTTTTTTTTTTTTTGCTTGCTTTCTCAGTGGGTTATGCTGATTGATTGTGGAAGGATGCCTAGCAGAGAGACTCTTCCACAGATTATTATCTGGGTGGGTGTTCCTTTTCTGCTTTGGTGAGAGAGGCATCTCTCATCTGGCTGATCCATGGGCCAGGCACGGGCACATTTGTCACAAAGCTGCTAAAACACTCCATTTGTGGAGCATATGTGATGCTGACCAGGATGATGTGCCCAATTCTGAAAGTAGTTAAATGTCTTTGGGCATTGCTTGTGGAAACTGAGAAAAACTTTGCGCTATAAACCATACTTTTTTTTTTTTTTTTTTTTTTTTTTTTTTGAGGTGGTCTGATACCCAGGAGTAATACTAGCCAAAATGTCCTGTAAATTATTTGTTTGGAGACTTATTTACCACTGGAGCAAATCTTTTGCTCAGTGACAATAAACTGCAGTATTGTTGTGATCTTGGTAGAAGAGCTAAGACATAAAAGATTATTTTTTTCCCTCCTCCACAAATTATGTTTGACTCACCTTCATTGGTGCAAGTGGGACCCAGGATGGATATTTTGTATTTGGCAGGCTCTAGAAAATCCCCATGAGTGCAATACCTTTTTCTGGCTTTTTCTTTCTTTTGGTGGGGGGAAGTGTATCAAAAAAGGAAGGTTTAAGGAGTGTGGGGTATAAGTGTGGGGCTCCCAGAATGTTTCCTTTCAAAAGAAGATGCACGTGCAAGACACAGACACAGGCATTGACGCTGATTCATGCCTGAGAATGAGCTAGGATTTGAAGAAGTTGTGAAAGTTCTGTGTAGCCCTCTTCCTTCTGGAGTTGTCCACTGTCTTGGAGAGAGTAATAATCTGCAGGGAAGAATTCAGGTACAAGGGAATCTTTCTGAATAAACAAACAAACAAAAACAATCCAGAAAGTTGTAAATACACACAAAAGTAGAAGATGGAGTATGCTGATCTGAAGTCATCAAGACACTCAGTAAGAGCAAGACATCAGGAACATGTTTACTTGATCACTGCTGTCCAGAGTGTCAATGTGATTAGCAACACAAGCATTTTGGTGTATACAGAACTTTGTTAATTGACTCAGCAGTGGGGCTGAGTGAAGCTGTGTGACAACTTAAATTCACTGTCATGCATAGCAAGCTGGGCTGGCCATTTCTGGGTAGATCAGCTGTGTAGATCCTGAACATACACTGAGAATAGACATTGTGATATGTGGCCTGTGCTTGCTGGGTGGTGACCTCGTTGATCAGAGCACAGGGGGGTCAGAGTACCTCCCTGGTGCTGTGGGAAGAGGTTTTGCTGATGATGGGTACCATTTTGAGCAAAGCAAATGGTGTCTGACACCAGACTGCATTGAGCAGACTTGCCACTGGAGTTCGCTTTGAGTCCAGAGGTAAAGTCTTTGGTATGGCACAGCCACTTACCAACTTATGGTACTGTGGCCACCATAAGTTATTCAATGGAGTTTTGGACCTCTAAAGCTGGGTCTTTGAAATTTGGAGTTAGCAATAATGGAGGAGCCCACATGAGTAATCTCTCTTACTAGGGAAGTATCCATTTCTGCTGTTGCCTAGGGCAGTAGAAGTCTGGAGGAGCAAGAATTTGTTCACCAAATAGTGAGCAAAGGGGGGTTTGAGAACTTGATGCCCCTGAAAACTCACAGGTGAGTGTCAGGCACCTGAAGGATGCTAGCAAAGGGAGGTCTGCCTTAGCCAGGCAGCAGCCATCTGACACATTACTGCAGGGGGAGCAACTTCAGAAATCTGAAGAGGAAAGTTAAACCAGTGTGTCCTTTGAGGGCCGAGAGAAGCATAATTATCTGAGTGACAAGCTGTCACAGCGAGCAAGCCATGGGAGGCAGGAAAGGGGGATTTTTGTGAGTGAAGAATTGAAAGCAAAATTGTAAGGCTTTGTGGATTAAGAGTTAACAGGGGTGTGCATTCTTATTGACAGATCTTTGGTTTAGGTTAGTGCCAAAGTAAAACTTCTGGTTTAATTAACAGTTGTTTCTGCACTGCATTACTTTCCTAATTTATACGTTTATTTTGCCTTTGTTTCTGTTCTTTTATTTAAGCTGCTTAATGCTGACATCACTCTTTTTTTAATGCGTCAACCCACTGTGAGGAAACATGAGGGAAATTGGTCAGTACTGGTTAATTGTGAGTCACAAACATGAGTCACATGTATGGCTCACACATGTTAACAAAATGAGTGGCAGGTTTCCAGAAATAGCACCCACATGTAACCATCATTCACTGTGTAACCAATATTCAGTGTCTTGCTTTCTACAGTTTGTTTTTTTTTAAGTATCAAAATTGGCTGACTTGGCTAAAAGAACCAATAGCTTGTCAGCGTTGATGTAATTTTCAAGTAAATTAAGATGTTGGTCTTTTTTTTTAAGTAGTAAAAACCTGGAGTATGAAAAGTTGAAATATTAGTAAAAGTGATGGTAAGTTTTGAGAGTATGTGCTTGCCAATTTTAATGTCTTGCAGCAAACAGCTCATCAGCAGAGTTCTAACATATCTTTTATGTTCAGTTTTATGATGTACACCAGGCAGTGCCGAAATATGAGTGCAGATGTCTAAGAATGGTTAAGGAGCTGTGAAAGATATGTGTTTATTGTGCTCAAAAATTTAAGAACATTTTGGAAGCACAATAAAAAATCTATGCTCCATAACACTTTACTGAATACAAACAAGAAGTTACAAGTGCAGGACATACCCATTGTTTTTTCACAGAATGCAAAAAAGAAAAAGAAAATCAAAAGAAGATATTAATTGTCTGTCCTCAAATTAGATCCTTTTTACTACATCGATACTGCTGTTGTGACTATACAGCCTAGATGTTAGCTTTCTGAGTAAGGGAGAACATCCCTAAAAATAACTGTGGGGTGTACTAGTTTGAGTGTTTTTAGAATTTGACCCAAACACCTATTCCTTGAAAGATATACCCAGATCACAGGAGGAAGAGAGGTGCAAACATATGTTTGGGAAATTTTATCTCTGAAAGACAGAAACAGCCTCTGCTAAAACCTATTTCTTGCACATACAAAAATTGTACTCCAATTTGTAATTTGCTTCATACAGAAGGAGCTGAAATTTGGTATTCATCTATTAAAGGGGTAGGTGATTTTAAGCCATGCAGCATTTAAATCAGTCATGCTGTTTTGAGTTTTCTGCTGTGTAGTTTAATTTAGAAATTCGTAAGACATCCTTGATGTTCCTTGTCAAAGTCAACCAAAGACCTTGGAGGTCTCAGTAACATATATCAGGCCATAGCTGTTGCCATAAACAAACAGGGATGCAAATGTAACACTTATTTAACAGATTAATTTTCTTACTTTAGCTGCTGTTTGAAATTAACTTGTTTGATTGTCTGTTTTTCTCTGGCCTGAACATTATAATGGGTATCACTGTAATATGAGAGCACAAATTATCTACAAATACTCCATACAACATAAAACTATTTTCTTGACTGAGTCCTGGGCCCTCTACATGGACCTTATTAGCTTCAATAAAAAGACCAACTAAAGGTTATAATGGCTGAAAGGATCAGAGGATAATTATTACAGAAATTACCTGAAAGCAGTGCATGAGATATGAAGTGGGTTTTTTTTATTTAGTCATGAAATATATAATTAATCTCTTAATGGTCAGATTGCTCAGTTTTTCTTTTGCACACAGACCCACCAAATCCACCTCTACCGTTAATTATTATGCAGATGAAAACCCAATATGAGTGAAAGAAAAATAGGTTAAATTCCATTAGTTAACATTAAATCACAAAATTAGTTTAGTGGCTGTTCTCTTCATATTGGGAATTGGAATATACTGCCAATGACTGAGGAAACAATCTCTCCATGTTTAGTTTGTAGTCATAGAGTTTCTCATTAAATTTTTAATATCTCTGATGTCAGCGTTCAAGGTTCTTGTCTTTGGTTATTAGCATGGCTGATTCATGCTTTGGGAATCCCTAAATAATAAGTCAGGTGCTGGCTGCTGCTTTCATCTTTTCTCCTGATGAAACCCCTCTGATTTTAATGTATAATGCTGAAGGCTTGAAGCTCCATATTTTTCTTTCTCTGGGGAGGTGCCCCTGATAGCTTTAGTGATATAAAATAAGCCTTTGGATTTGCATGAGACAAATTTCTGACACCCACTGGTGTTTTTGCCTGCTGGATACCACTTCTTTTAAGCACCACCCATAATCCTGGGAGAGTAGCAGTAGTGGAATGCAACAGCCTGTAACCTCCTGTAAAGCCTAGGCAAGCCATGTGAAATGCATTGTAGTTTTAAAGACGTCTCAGAAACTTGCTTTCAAATTTCACTCTTGATGTGAATGGTTGCAGACCTCATGGAATGTTGCTGCCCAGAGCATTGCTGCAACCTGGTGATGTATTATCTGTGCCTGAGGGGAAAACCCCCTCAGTCTGTGAGCCCCTAAGCAGAAGGGAGAGGAAACTCCTAGTTTTCCTCTTTATTCTTTTGTGGAATGCAAATCACAGGCTGCCTCAAGTCTCCTGCTGCTGGCCAGTAGTATTCCCTGACCATTATATACAACATGGAAATAATATATGCTGTGTTTCTGAAGGATGAAATGAAAGCCTTTTTCCTCATCTCCTGTGTTGTGCTATAGTATATTCTGACCTATGGGTAACAAAATGGTGTTGGAAAGCAATATGATGTAATTTTTAAAAATCTCCATTACAAATGCATCTGTAAAATAGAAGAACAAGAGATTAAATTGAGTATACTATTTGCAGTGTGTCTTTATGTTATCTGTGGGGTTACAGCATATATAGTGGGTTATTACACATGCAAATTGAGTGTCTAGTCATTTGCTTTTTTCCATCTTTCCTACTGTTTATTAGTTGGCATTCTCTTATATGAGTCCCATGCTAAACAATTACTTTGCCACTTTCCTTTCACAGTCTTAGTTATTTCAATTTCAGGAAACTGTAATAATTTAGAAACTACTGTAGGGGATTTATAGGAAGTAAAATGATGACAATTATACAGTTGTAGAAATGGGAATGTTCTACTATGTTCAAAAGCTCTAATTCTTGTCTTGATTTTTAGAAGATAACTTAAGGCTTTGGTTTCTTTTTTCTAAGATGTGGGAGTGAATGCCCCGAGGGCCATTGCAAGTATGGAAAGCGTGGTAGTGAGACTTTGGTTCTTTGTGCACACCATTCCCTTTCTTTACCAAGATGCTTTTTTTGGAGCATGGTTTGGTACATGGCTTGCCATGTCAGCCAGGAGGGAATCTTGGCAGGCTCCACAAGGCCCTAGCATATGCAGAGAGCAGCCTAGCAAGCCAGAAAGCCTCATGCCCCTTTAGGTAGAGAAGTAGTCTCTGGAAAGCTGGCATACTGGATGTTTTTTCTGTCTTTGAAAGCAAATATAGTGCTGGCACTGGGAAGAGGTGCTGTCAGACCCCCCTGCAGGAACAAGCAGATGTGAAGTAATATTTTCCAAGTGATTTTAGAGTCCACATGACACAAAATTACCTTCTGAAGTCACTTTTGAAACTGTTCCCTCCTATTTTTCTGATTATGGGACTCCTGCCCACATCTTTATTTTGGAAACACTGCCTACTTGTGCCAATACATGAGGCTGTGTCACGGCACCGTGCCTGCTTCATCCCGTCTCTAGGGATAGTGAGCCATGTGTGGCCAGAGGCAGTGGCTGAAATTTCAGGCTTGACCTTTATTTATTTGTTTGCAAAATCAGTCTGAAGTTTACTGTAGCCTTTGGGAGTGCTTCAGTTAAGCATAAATGTGTTGATGCAAAGCTCTCCTATCCAGGACACAGAAGCAGTCCCAACAGAGAAATGTGATTGATTGCTGCTGCAGCTCACGCATGCAGAGGGGTGAAGTGGGGTTTAGTATGTTTATTTTTTGTGGTTTTGCAACTCCTCTTTCTCACGCCCTTCTTGTGGGTGGCTCTTTAAATTTAGACAACACAGAAAGCTCCTGGTTCAAAGTAACTTTTTAAACTGCATGCTCATTATTACATCCCCTGTTCTCCCTTCTGGTGAATATTTTTAACCACTCTCATCTTGTCAGCAAGTGTTTCCTTTACATTCCTGAAAGTTCATACTATAAAGTTGGGATCCAGCAGGAGAAGTGATCAAGTTCTGTGAATGCCTCTTACCATGATATTTTCATCCTCGCGTTAAACCATGGTTTGAAAATTCAGGTTCTTTTCACTGCAGTTGAATACATTGTAGGAAATTTAAAAAAATAAATAAAAAGCCTAGTTTGACAGGTGAACAACCTAAAATTTACGGGTTGTGTTGTTTGGTACCCATTCTAAGCCAAACCATCTGGCAGATGTTGGCTTGGTTCAATAGCTCCATTAAACTCCTTGGAGCTTGCAGCTACATCCTCTGCACAGCAAAACAGCCAGCTCCAAATGGTTTGGTGAGATTGCCCAAAAGGTGTTTTTCCCCCTTTCATCATCTGTCAGAAGTTTCAGTAATGAAAATACTAACAATGCATAGCTATGATGCATAAAATAATTGTTGCTAAAGCAACAGCCATATTAGAGAGCATTTTAAATGTATATGAACAACCTCCTACTTAGGAGTTTTCTGGGGCTTTCTGCATAGCTATTTTGCAGTTTTGTACAGCTTGGCTGTTACATAAAAGGCTTTGTGATGTATTTTGTCTTGGAGAGTTCACGTGGTCCCAGAGCCCAGCAGCCAGGTCTCTGCTTCTTGCATCCCTTCTAAAGCAGTTTTGAAGGGTGGGTTTTTCCCCCAAAGTATCCATTTGACTATAATAGTCTACCATAATACTGCTGCTTGCTTCTGATTGTGAAAATTCATGTTAAATGCATGTAAATCATCCCTTACACCACTGATAGCTGATGAGACACACACTGGACTAACTGAGAGCCATTAGGTATAGATCCTCTAGTGAGAATGAACAAGTAATAAATGCAGTGACTTCTAAAGTCCTACTTTCTGTTGTTAAAGACAGCTGAACAAAGTGAATAGATTTGGTTGCATGCACATGCTCTGCAAAAAGGTCTTGTGCATGTTTTCCCCCTTCTGGGGCTAGTTTTTCCTGTGGTACTGTAATGGATTCTTTTGCTTGACTTGGCCTGTGTTTTTGTCATACATGACAACCTTAATAGTTTACTCAATATTTCTGTTCATCTGAGAATTCGTGTAGAATATATTTGGCCCTTTTTCTAGGTCTACAAATAACCTCTGTATCCTTTATAACATGTTCCTCTGTAACATCTAAGGAGTCAACATTCCTTTGGCATTAAACAAAATCCTCTCTTGTCCCCAGAACTGCTTTTTAAATTGATAATACTGCCGAGGTATTTTCTTCCCTGACCACCCTATGCTTACAGAAGGAATTAGATTCCTCAGACTCTGCTTTTCAGCAGGGACTCTGGCAATCGTAATTCACGCACTCTTTGAGACCAGACATTCGTCTGCTGGTTTCCTTTAATACAGCAGAAGGTGTATTGATCACATTTATTGAATGCTTCAGAGAATGTGTGCATGTAATCATTTAAATTCTCTCTGTTTGGGTTTTCCTATTACAGATTTGTAACTGAAAATGCAATTCCTTTGTTCTCGGGGCAGGGCGGAGTGTTTGCTCTGCCCTTGTATCTCTGACTGCTTTCATGTGTCTGGTGGGGTACTTAACTGCTCTGCCCTTCCTCTAAGGATAGTCCAGTCTGGTTAAATCCAGGTCTCCAGCATTCTTCAATAATCACTTGGAGCCAAGCTGCCTGGAAGAGTTTGGGCTCATTGGGTGCCTGACTGTCCAGTACCGCATGGTGCAAACTGCTGCAGAGCAGTGTCCAATTACAAACTGCTTTCATCCTGGGGCTGCCAATATCCATGGCTCCTTTTAATATTTCTTCTGTCAAAACACAGAGGAACAGGGATTCTCTCTGCTTTTCTGAAAATTAGGTCAGTCAGCCTTGCTGGTAGGAAATCTACTCATATTCCTCAATCAGGCAAAGTAAGGCTGATGAGATAAGCATCAACAGAGACACCAGAATATATTTTGGGAGAATAATATGTCCCTGCATAGAAATTTTTCTTCTTAACTGTATTTTCCTTCCTATAATATTATTCTGTTTGGTGTCCTTAACTAAATGCATTCTTAGTTAAGTGCCTGTGTTTTAGCTATCTTTATGCTTGCATTGGTAGCACTTTGTGTCCTCTCTCTTATGCAGACATAAAAGCTTGCTGTCGTTTAGTTAAAACCTTGAACATATGTGTGTACATTTCAGTACTTACCCTTTGAACATTTTTAACTTTTGCCTAAGTTGGTCACATAAATGCAGATCCAGGAAAAATATCAAACTGAAAAGTGTGTATTACTACAACAAGAACTTTAAAAAGGCCTTTATTATGGTAAGTAGAGCAAAAGATTATTGTCTCTAAGGACATAAAACACACTGATAAGCAGCAACTGCAGAACAATATATTTTGGTAAGAAAATGAGAGCTCTCTATAATGTTCACTTTCGACAGCCTCAAGAGAGTAAAATCTAGTATAACACAATGATAAATTTCTGAGAGTTTCCTAGCCCAGCTTTTGGCTTGCTAAAGAAGGAATATAATATACAGTGTGTTGTATAGATTTATCATAATGAAATAAAATGTTTTCTCTGTTTTCTGGTAAAAAACTCAAAACATTTTTTAACTGACGAGTTTTAAAGGATGACTTTTCGGTTTTGTTGTCAGCATTCCTGATATTTGCAATATTTCCTTGAATGTATGGTTGATTTCTTTGGCAACCTAGTTTCTTGTTTTGTGTGTGAAAATCTTAGCTGTCATAAGAAATGTTAAAAGGAAATATTTTTTAAAAAACCCAAACACTAATCAAACAAAAACAAAACCCACTCGGGCCAGTCATTACTGTTGTGACATCAAAGGTCACTTATCAAGCTTTTGAAAAAACTTGAGTCACTGGTCTTTTGGAAAATGTTCATAGCAGCAGTTCATCAAAGTTGTTTTAGTCTTGGGACATATATTCCTAGAATTTCCACTTCTGTGAATTTTACAAAGAAATGCACCTTTAATGCCACTTAGTGTTATCATCAAATCAGTGTTCACAGGAGACAAATATTCTTTATCTGGCACTGAAAACTGAAGAAATCTCAGGGAAACTAATGAAAATATCTGGCCTTAGTGGTATCTCAGGATAGTAGTCAACAAAACATACTTCAGATGAAGGTATTTAAAAGTTTAAATTCTACTATGCAAAATAATGAAGTAATTTTCTCAACAGGAGAGAGTGTTATTTGATAGCTTCAGAATGTTTTGATCTTGATATTTATAAGCCTTTCTACATTTTTTCCCTCTAAAGAATGCCTTGTGTTATAAAATACTTTGTGTAAATATTCATTATTATTAAGTTTTTAATTTTATGCAGTTACCTTTCTGTATTCTGACAAGGTGTATGGATGACTTTGCATTTAAATTGTTCTGAAAGTTTCCTCATCCTGCCCCCTGCATGTAGTTTATATAGGCCTTTATTTCATTTTTCCCTTTGCTGGAAATCTTTCCATTTTTTTCCTTTATTTTTACATATTTTGTGATTATCTCCTTTTTAAAACAGGCCTGACAAATTATATGAAGTAGTCAGTGTGCAGTGCTGGCTTCTTACTAGCAAGAAAGACTGGAATCGGTGCCAGTAGCCACTGTTAGTTCAAGTTCCATTTCCACAGGTGAACATCTTTCTTTGTTCTCGCTGCCACTTTGTGCTGACAGCATGGTCTTGCTTCACTGCCCACTGTGGTACTTGGGTCTTCTTGAGTGGATACAGATGACAGATGAATCACGCATGAGCAGCACAAATTGCTGTTTCCCCATGTTCTCAACCTGAGTTCCTAAAGCAGAAATTTGTCTTCTGTCATGCTGTTTGGTGTAAGAGTCCTTTCCATCATCCATGTATGAAGTTAAATGTCTCTGTGCAGATCATGTGTTCTTTATTCCTCAGATGGTTTTGAACTCTGATATAGTCCTGCCTGTTATTCTGTTCCCCTGAAAAATTTTGTTCATACAGCACCTTGTCTCATCAATTCCCTTGACAAAGAACTGGGCCAAAACCTGAAACAAAAATGAACTAAACAAATGAAGAAAACTTCGGGGATGAACTTAGTTTAATCTCTGCTTTCCAAGTTTCAGAATACTTTTCCAAATATAGTTTTCCGTTTAAGGAGTGAAAGGAAGAAAATTTCTCAGACATTTAGATCACGAGGATAGTAATTTTGCTGCAGATAACATTTGTCAGAAAGAAGAGGAGGTAATGAAAAACAAGATTAAATATCAGAGAAAAAAAGGAGTAAATCAAGAAAAAAACAGTGGAAAATGATGAAAAATTACAGAGATTGCATATTATACCATCCTGTTTGTCAAGAGAATGTACATACTCAAAGGGCAAAAGATTTATAATTTTTGAAGCATCTGATGCTATTTAAAAATATTGAGCTATAGTACTGTCTCTACACAGAAATGGATTGTTTAACCTTCATCAGCTCATGTGAGATAAGCATGTGTTTAAGTGTACTTCTGAATTAAATACTTCAGTTGATGTTTCTACAGCTTGTCTGGTATTATTCTGAACAGGGCTTGATGCCATCCTGTTCCATGAACCTCTCTGGTCCCTCTTGAGCCCATTTTTACACGTGCAGAGACTGCTGTGCATAGAACTGAACCCACATTTCCTGGCAGAAGTGAGACTTCTTGTTGTGGATTGCTGCAATCCTTGGGTCAGAGGTGCCTCTGCACACTTTGCTGGGTGTCAGACAGAAGGGAGGGTAATCCAGTGAAGAGTACAGGATGGTGTTTCAGGCTGAGTCTTGGCCACCGTGTTTTTAATAAAGTCTTGCCTAGGAAATCCATCAGTTCACACTGCTGAGTGAACACACAGCACTGTGACTTTAATGTGTTTGTTTTGGGCTGTGTTTACAGTGCCATGGTGAATACTCTGTGCCTCAAACCTCCACCACTAACGTGCAGAATAATTTTTGATGTACGTAAGGTACTCTAGTTCAAACAGCCTATGGAGGGAGTGCCCAATGACAGCTATTGAGAAGTGTGCCCTTTTTAAAATCTGACCCCATAGGAGACTGAGCTGGGGACTGTGCCATGTGTGGGTAAAACAGATTGCTCAGTGCAAACACAGAGGATGATGGTTCAGTGAGAATCTGAAGGCAATTGTTGATATGGGAGCCTGATCTGGCACATTTCACTTCCATTACGAGGAATTAATCCTCTGTTCAACTGAACCAAAATAAATCAAAGCTCTTTTGCCTGTCTGATAATTTACCTCTTGCATATTTGCATCTCATTGTTGTTTTTTTTTTTATCTACACTTAATGGCACAGCTGCCTTTCGCACAGGATAAAGGAGAATGGGTACCAGCAAAACACGTCAATTTGAAGGTAATGGAATGTCTAAAAAACTTGTTACTTCTTGTTTGTATTGGTAAACTCCTATTAGTTCCAGGAATGCTCTGCTTCTTTCCTTCCTCCTTGTCTTCCCTATTAGTTGAAATAGAAGTTTGTTATATCAAATTTCCACATCAGCCTTCTTCAACTGAAATATCACCTCTTATTGAAAAGTTCCTACATCCCATGAGACATTTGGAATTGGTGTCTACACAAATCATTAAACATTAGGAAGGGGAAAGACAAGCAAGGTAGGGAGAAAACAGCTAGTACAATTTAGCAAGAAACATTTTTTGCTCCATTGCTGTTCACCTAAAAGCTTCCTAACACCAAATTAATAATTTCAAGATCTGTTGCTTCCATGCAATGACCATAAACTTTCCTTTCACATCGTGATTTGTATGTCCTGAAAATCCTGCTTTAGCCAACAGGAAAACCAGCCAGACCCTGCTACTTAAAAATGTGCTGTTTCTCTCAGCCTTCAATGAAAATAATTAGTACAGTGGGAGAACTAATATAAACAAATTACTAACTCTTTCATTTGGATAGCTGATAAGAATTAAAGATCTTAATTAGGAAGAAATATCAGTGTTAGTGCATTGATTCACAGCAGAACTCTGTTGACTTACTCTGCCCTCAATGAAGTTGCTTCATTGAGGGCAGAGAGCCAAATACCTGGAGACAGGTTTCTTGGTCATAAAGCAAAGGAAAATTAAGCCAACTTGAGCTGTATAAAATTTGAATTAAAGGATGGAATCCAAACTTGTTCTGCACTGGATTGTGTTGTGAGAAAATGCTGCAGGAGAGCAGGGCCTGCAAGAACAGCTCTCTCACTGAAGCATAACCAAGGAATATCAGGGTTGTTTTTTCTCTGTAGTATTCCTGGGCAGCCTCAGTAGGCTCAGTATCAACACTGGACTCACTGGAAGTTAGTGGTAAATTGAAGTTTTTCTTAGGTAGATTATCTTGAAGTTTATATTTTCTATATTGATTTTTTCTCTAGATTCAAAGTATTCATGTGCCCAGTTTTGGTTTTAATATCAATGTTTCTCCTATTCTGTTCCAGTTTTCTCCTCTGACACGAAACTACTTTTTGTGACTACTTTGCTCTTATCAGATTGTAGCCTTTGTGATCAATTTCTTTGCAGAAACAGTAAACTGAACTGCATGTTTTGATCCCTGTTTTTTCCAGCCTTAAAATTACATTATTAGTTCTTTTACTCACACCAGTCAAGAAGTATTGAAAATGTCTTGACATTTCTGCTTTTTTGCTTTGACATTCATTAGTCTAAATCAAATGACAAATATGTGGGTACAACCAGTGGCTTAATTAATTTAACCTTTCACCTTCTCAGAATTTGTTACCATAAAAAAAAAAAATTATATGCTGTAGATGGTGTTATAAAACCTGAAAACCATTAAAGCCAAATTGACAATTTGTTGTATATTAATGGAAATAAAAAGGAAGCATAGAAAGGTGATGGTGTAGAAAGAAAGAGTAATCCAGCCCAAATTCTCACTGTTGTCACTGGTGCATTGAAGTCTCTGAAGTCTCCATAGCTAATGAGCAGAAGAACTGAAAAAAGGCCAACCATAAATACCTAAAAGCACAGAGATAACATAGCCAGAAGCTGTGTTGAGGGGGAAAACGAAACCTGGAGGCAGTCATGAGAAAAACTGTTGCAAATTTAGGTGAAGAGCTAACTGGTTGAACATATGTACACAATTGGAATGGATTTTAATTTGAGTTTAGGATGAGATTTTTATGTGCTATGAAAATTTTAAAGTGACTTTTTCTTTCCAAGCCTTCTAAGGTTGCTGAGCACCTTTCCTGGATAAAAAGGCAGAAGAAAGGGATGACTCTGGAAAAAGAACAAAAGAGAAAATAAAACCTTGACAAATCTGCAGACTCCACTGAATTTTAAAAATGCAAGAGATGTGGAGAAGCCATAAATAAATTGTTTAGATTCACTGGTTTTGTTAGCCAATAGCTGTTTGCCCTTACTTCAGAAAAGATATCCACCAGGATTTAGCTGGAAGGGATCATGCAGTCCAAGAAAGAGCAAAAGAGAACTGCAGTGTTGAAGATGCCCTGGGCTTTCTCTGGCAGGTACTTGTAACATTTATCATTGGTGTGAAAATGATAAGAGTCAGTTGCTTGCTTGCTTCTAAATTATAAAGATTAGTCTTTCGATGTTGGTGAACAGTGGTTTGAAATAATAATATTTTTCATGTGGAACTCTTATTTCTCCACTGAAAAGGAGGAAATTTCTTGTGTCAGAAGAGAGAAGGAAAGAGATCAGACCTCAGCAGATCTCTCCCTCCTCTTGCTAATTGGCAGAAGAGGAAGATCTTCATTCCTACTGCCTTCATCTCAAGTAACCCTGTGCTGTGGGCTCCACCCATGTTATGTCATAGACATTTGCATATTTTTCAAATTCCTGACTTTAGAAAAACGTGGGAACAAAGTCTGGTGGACACATAAGTAGTATTTTGTTGTTTTGGGATTGTGTCTTTGCTAATTTTCAGGTGGCTCCTTGTGGTTGGGCAAAGGGAATTTTTTTTCTCATTGCACACTGGGAGCATAAATAAGGATGATTTTCTTTGAAGGCCACGTAAGAAATTAAGAACATAGATAAAAAGGATGCAAAGGATGATAGTGCACAGTGGGTGAGATAAATGTTTCTCAAATACATCAATTGATCCACCTCACTAGCTATTAATATACCTCTTGTAGAACTATTGCAAAACTAGAAAGTTCCCCCTGCTGTAACAACCCTGAGAAACCTCTTCTATTCAAAGATCCCAGTTTAAGGGACACTAAGAAGTTTTGGCTAAAATAGTGTGGGTTCTTCTCCTATAAAATTTGTCATCTTGTTTAAAAAAAGCTTTAAAAAATAAAAAAGGAGGGGCAGGAGGGGTTAGAAGGTGATGTCTTGCCTAGTGAGGCTGTGGAAACTCCAAATATGGAGGTTTGCAAAACCTGATGGGACAAGGCCATGGGCAACCTGCTCTAGCAGATGCTGCTTTGAGCAGGGAAGGTTAGCTATAAATCTTGATAGGTCCTGTTCAGCCTTATCTATTCTGTGATTCCTTCATGACATTTGCTGCTATGTGGATGCACCAGTTGTGCTGGATAAAAGGAGGCAGCATGGAGAAGACTGTTCTAGATTAAACCAATAGAGATGATGTCAGCCTACCTTACTTGCCACCAGACCTTATCTCTGAGAACTCACATAATTTGTTGTAATAAAGTGGCTGCTCTAAGTGCATTTGCAACTCTAAAAATAGCATTTCTTTTCAACATTAGCATGCTTTCAATTAAGGCTGTCTTGCCTATTAAAAACCAGGAAACCTGTACAAAACTACTAATTGTTCTGACATGGAGCAATATATTAATTAACCTGAGAAAGGCAGGAATAGATCTCTCTGTAAGTATAGGAGTTATGTGTGTGAAAGCTGTGAAACAAAGCATGCAGAAGATCAAAAATGGTTAATAAGCTGGAGGAAGGTGGAAAAATTAAGGAGGTGAGATGTAGTCATCAAGGAGCAATACTGCCTATGGTGTTGGTTATCTTTCCAAATGTTAAGAAATTCTGAAGATTTCTGAAGGTAATCTGTGGAGAAATCATCTCTGTCACTGTTCAAAGATGCAGAAGCTGCTTGGAAATAGATGAAGTTGTGCTGTACATGAATTGATGATATGCGTACAGCTGGTGTACAAAATGACCAAATTTATTATGAGAGGAGGAGTACTACGTTCCTTCTCCCTAAATACGGATTTATTAATTCTAATCACTTTTCTTAAGCTACAGCAAACCACTTTGGGCAATTCTTATTCATGTAGATACTGTTCTTTTTTGCAGGGGATGCTCAATGCCAGCCTGCCTGGTTGAGCCCTGAGACAATCTGTGCAGAACACCAGACCCTGCAGGAGGTGACACCTCCCCAGGCCGGGCCAAGCTTGGACCCCCAATTCCATTACCCCTCTCCAGGCACAGAGAAGAGTGATGAGGATGCTGGTAATTTACTAAGCCATGCTGTCACTTGCAGCTGTGCCTCGAAATTTCCAGCTTGAAAATTGCTAGAAATAAATAAACGCTTGCAAGACCTGACTTGCAGCTTGTAAAGGAATTTTATCTGTGGAACAGTGTGAAAAATGAACCCACTAGAAAACAAGTTATGCATCTTATCTTGACAAGTGGAACCAAGCAAACATCAATTATGAATGAATTTTGTAAAACAGGAAAAATAGACACTTTGGGAGGGAAAAAGATAATCTAATAATTAATTTACATCTTTAGATTTGCAATTCTACAGGTTATAGCTGTTATTTGAAGAGAAACAAACACAGACGAGTTTTTTATTTAATATTTTTGTTTAGGGTGTTTTATTTTTGCTTGATAGTTTCTGGACTTTGAGATGCTCTCTGTTAGTATTTATTTAACCTGTTACACAGTTGCCTTGATCACTGTGTTGTGGGCTGGGTGTGCTTGGGAGGTTTTTTTGGGTTTTTTTTTTGTCTGAAATGTTGCATATCTCCAAGAAACAAAGCCTCAATGTTTGGAACTAAGCTTTCAAAGCTGGAGATAAGATTGCAGGAGCTTCTTTAACTTCTTAGGCTTAGCAGCGCTGTATACTTTATTTGTTGCAAATTATTTGCTCAGTTGTCATAATGAAAAAAACCTTCCTGATCTCCTTCAATGCAGATCTGATCAGGACAGATGGTGACATCACCAAGAAACTTTTCTGTGAAAGATTAATCAGTTTCATAACTAGGAAACCTCATTAGCCAAGAGTTGTCATTCTACTTCCAAAGCTTGCACCTGTAGCAGGGCAGATGCTAAGTTGCACCCAGACTTACAGACTTTAATCACGTTTCAGCAATATTACTTCTTTCCAATAGGTTCTTGCATTGCCTTTCCCTATCTGTTCCTAAGAACTCATATTTTAATGTTCTCTCTTTACAACAAAATTAATTAATCTAAATTAACTTTAACACATTTAGACAAAGTCTGGGCTCTGAAATTTGATCTACCTGTGCAAATAGTTATTTTTCTGCAGCTAAACTGAGACACACAGAAGCACACATACTATTCCACTGAGAGACCAGCAAATTAAACTGCAGTGGCGTAGGAAGATATGAGTGACCCTTAGTGGGACTCGCTTTATTTAAGCAACTTTAGTACCATAGATAATGTTACATAATGCATTCAGGCTGGGTGATACATTGCACTGATGCTTGTGTCAAAATCCCAGATGTACATTTTGCAAGAATTTGGATCTAATGGTTGTCTGTTGTTGTTTGTTTACTCTGATAGATAAATCTATAACAGTTTCTCCTTTCTCATTTAGCTTTCAGACTGTTCAAAAGATGATACCCTCACCACCATTTCTTTTATTACAGGAGGCATGTTCACAGGTAGTGTCAAGATAGAAGAACTGTAGAAACCAGGTGGGTGGATGGGCTGCCAGCCAGCCTAATCAAGCTGAGATCATAGGCACAAGACACTGCCCTCCTCCAGTGTTCTCTCACCACGCTATCCCTCACAAAGAACTTCTCAAAATACACCGCATTATGGCAAAGAGCTCTGAACTCTCAGAGGCCAGCTTTAACTTTGCTTGATGAGCAAGTAAAATCATCATCAGTGAAGGCTATTTCTAGGGGTGAAATATCTGCACCTAAATAGGTTGATTAAGTGCCAAATTTATGTTTATGGATACACACACACACACACACACACACACACACACACACACATATATATATATATATATATATATATATATATATATATAACGGTAACCCTATTGATCCATTCCAGTTTTAGTCTTTAATGAAAACTGGATACACAACTTCATGTTTGCACTATCAGGTTATTTGCAGGGAAGTTTATCCATCATTTTTTTACTCTTTGCCTGATAGCAATCTCTGTGTTAGCCCATCCATCAACCCAATGTGTATTTGAATTACTTGTGCTTTAGAAACTCTATGCAATATTAATGAGATACTTTAGTTTTCTTTAGCTGTAGACATTTTGGCACCAAATTAGCCCAGCTCTACAGTAAACTTTTTTTTAAAGAGGGTTTTATAAGATACTTTAATTATCATTTGAGACTATTAATTCCTGTCTTCTCTTTAGAAATCCACCTTAAGAGAATCCTCCAGTTTCAAAACTACTTTTCTTATTTTAAATTTATTTGATATTTCCAGCCAAACTCTCCATAAGAAAAGCTCCCTGATCTGAACATGAACATTCAAGGTGAATTATCACAAAGTGTATGTCTCGTACTTTAAATGTTGCTGCTGAAAATATTCTTGCTATTGCTTTAATTAGTAGCAGTTTATTTAATTGCCTTAAAGGATTGAACGTTTCAAGGTGGGTTGGCCCTCTGAGTGGTACTGCTTTTTCCTCCCACCACTTTCCAGGTAAGAGGCAGGGCTCCAGCCCAACTGTTATATGAGTGATCTACTAAAATGGGAATGGCAAAGGCCAGGATTGCTTCCAAGTGGCGCAGAAAGCAAGTAAAGTTTGGCTGGTTGGACTGGGTTTTGTTTTCCTCATCTTCTTAAGACAAAATCCAGAAAGACCTGATGAGAAAACAGAGTTGAGAGGAGTTGAAGCAAGCGTGTGAGTTTAAAGCAAAATAGATGAGAAAAATCCCTTTTTCATGAAAAGCAGGGCTTCTGCTGGCTGTTTTTTTTCTTCCTAGCAGAGATTGGGAGATTCTGTTTTTTTTGTCTAAATGTTATTTTCTGTTACTAAATTGAATCACAAGAAAGGAAGACCAGAGGAAATTATCTTCTGTCGTGGTCTGATGGATGCAATATGAAAATGTCAGCTATTGCTCTTTTAAGAAATTTCAGTTGGGAAAAGATTGTGGGGAATGGTTTTCTTTCAAACAACACACGAAGGAGGTAGACTCAAGCATACTTCAAGGTAGTAGGAGGGCTGTTTATGAAGGTTGGTAGACAGGTGGCATGACTATTATGAGTCAATGTAGGCAAATAAACTTCTGGATTGATCAAGAAGAAAAGAAAGATTTTATTAGGTAAATAATGTAAACTTGGCTATTTGTAAAAGGAGATTAAAAAAAAAAAACAGGGGTTATTGGAGAGGGTTTTAGTGGAATGAGGGATGCATCTTTTTTGGTTCTTTGCCACACGATATTGAATCAAGTTCTCACGTACAACTTGGCCTCATTGTTCTGCTTATGAAAACTCCTAGTAAACCTTGCCCTATACTCTAATTGCCAAGCTGCAACTAAAACAACATGATTTCTCCTCAGAACTAGTAGATCACAATGAATTGCGCTAGAATTGTGAATATTTTAGCTTTCTAAACATTGTCATTTGTTTCAAGCTTGAGCTTGCATGGCACAACATAATAATCAGTGGGTTTGTGTATGTTTGTGGTTGGTTTTTCTGAATGGTTACCTTGATCCTGATTGAATGTCCATGAATGTTAGTGGAAAGCTGTTTTCCCTTCTGTGACTTTCTTTTTCTTTCTTTCTTTCTTCAGGCTGCTCACTTAAAAATACTTATTGAAAATAAAGAATTTTCCCCAGTGGTTCATCAGGAGAGGTAAGTGTCTCAAGCAACATTGTTTTGGCTAAATGTCTTACATTTTCTTTTGATTAGAATTGATTATAATTTTGGATATGCTTAAAATCTTACATCCTGATACTTAGGATTATGGCAGAAGTTTATCTGTTCTCCAGCCCCAGCACTGAAGTCAGCGATTCTCATAGAAGCAAATCATTTGCTGAGAGGAGTAACAGGTTGACCCTAAAAGATTTTTAAGAATACTGGACTGATTTTTTAACTACTAATTCTTAAAGAAAACAAGTCTTCCACACCTTCCCGTTGCCCAAAAAATACTTTTTGCTTTATGGACGCTTTAGTTTCACAGTGATTTCTTAGAGCTTGGATGATGCAGACATGTAATCCTCACACACTGCTCTCTCATTGTAATTTTCTTTATAACATATCCCTTTTTTACTGCCATTTATGATAATCTTGAAAACCACATTTTGCATTATTTCAAAATTGCTAATTTCTCAAAATGGTGACTACTATCTAACCCTGCTTGTTTAGGGAGCCATGTTCACGTGATCAATTTGGACAGCCTCATACTAGCTCTGTCCAGGTCCAAAATCAATTCTCACCCTAGTCTTGCCCATGCTGTTATCTCCAAATGGACTTCTCATAGAGTGAGGCTGATAAACTTGCAGAGTCTAAACATGAAACTGGAAAAGGGTCAGGGTGTTATTTTTTGCCTCACGTCAAGTTGTGAATAACACAGACTTGTTGCAATCTAAGTTTCTGCAGCTACAGTCAGTGTAAGTATTTTGGGTTGGTTAGAGGGAATTGGCAATTATGCACCAATATTTGCATTTCCAGTTCAGTGACTGATAGCACTTTTCTTTAGTTCTGCATGTCATTAGCTGTCCAAGTGAATGGAAACCTGAGCATAAATAACTGTAAATGGATAAAGTCAAGTAGAAAGACACAAATATCATCATTTATAGAGCTGCAGAGCATAAGAGCTAGAGTTACCTATAGGCAGCATGTGGCAAAAAGTTGTTAAAGCTGGTAAGAACTTCACTAGATAGAAAATCCTAGTTCTCTCATAACCTTAAACCATAGGTAAAAGCAGAAATGTTTTCATTAGGATGTTATAGACCACCTGTGCAGTGATATTTTGTCATGATGCAGTGCCATGTGGAGCATTCAAGGATGTCTTATACAGCAAGGAAAATAATTTTTAACAGCCTTTAACATCTTTGATTCATGGAAGTACTATTGCTAGAAGGAGTCCTCAGAGAGGAGGGTTTGCCTTGTACCAATGATTTCTCAGTATTATTGATCATTAAAATAATTTTAGGTCCTGAAAACTCTAAATCCATTGCAGGAAAATTTAACTTTTCTCTGTGTGTTGTGTGCTTGATGTGTTCCACATCTTCCTTGCCCTTGTTCCTTTGAAAAAAATGTCACAGTTGGACAGTAGGATTTCGTGGCTAGTAAAAATTATGTTAAGAAACAGTCACTGCACTGCAGTGTTAGATGCCTAATTTCTGAATAGGTGTTACAAAAAAATAGCTTAAAATAGTGTTACATCTAGGGGTCTGAACACCACTGCAGGCATATTTTCCCCCATCCCAGAAAAAAACATTTGCCAAAAGATGAAGCATAGCACACAGTACCAAGTAGACTTAGTGGTGCTGAAAGAAAAATGAGATGGGCAGTAGGCTTGACATCTCTGAGTTTACGGATCATCTTTGTCAGGAAAATGAGCCACAATGATACATATAGGTTGTCCAATTTGCGAAGCAGGCAATTTGAGCAGCTGCCCAGACAAGAACCTATTCTGTGGTGCTGATCAGGTATCATGACATCAAGAGAGATGATTGAAGGAACTGGGCCTGACACCACTGATTAAACTCAGGCATGTCCAGAGGGGATTGATTACATATTGCCCAGCAGTGTGATGCAGTGAGAGAAAAGGGCAAGGCTGCTCTGTAAGGCCTTGTAGCACTCCAGTAACACCTATGAGTAAGAGACACAGAATTGTCTGAAATGTTCCAGCCTCAAATTGAAGCGGGCCTTATTTTCCAGGAGAAACCAGTCACTGTCACAGGCCATTTCTGCCCTGGGACCAAAACAAGATGGTATTTGAGGTGCTGTATGTACAATATATTTATTTTGCATACGCAGCTTTATCATCTCTCTTGAGGTCTTCTGGGCTGTGCTAGTGAGGGTTGTGCTAATGTTTCCTTGGCTTCTCACTTGTTTTCTTCACAAGCTGAACTATTTGACTCCTTCCTTGACAGAAAAGTGCAGAATTTGTGCAAGCCATGTGCTTTACCATATCCCTACTTTCTTTGTCTACAATATTGATTAGAAAATGAATCAGCACATTGAGTTGTCCCTTTTGCATGACCTCTTCCTCTTAATATAAGGAAAGAATTCCCAAAACAAAGGTGGCACTTGGATTTCTTGCAGATCTGGATGATACTGCAGATCTAATGGGACCAAGTGAGATAAGATACTCTGAATATAAATGTGGATTCCACTGCCTTCTCATTTCTTGCTGTGCTGAACTTGGTCTAAAGCAATGTGCTTTAAAATATTTGAATTGCATCCCAGAAATCTCCTGTGAAGCCTGAAATAATACAGTGCAGTGTGTGTGTAACAATATCCATATACATAATATAGTTCAGCAATAACATGGGACAGGTTCAGCATGAATTTTCTGCCCCATGGAGTGATCTCTGCCTTTTTCTACTTTTTACCTTTCAGTATGCATATAAGGTGCATGAAATGTCATTTTGTTTTCCTTGTTTCCTTTTATTTTTCACTTGAAAACCTGAGGTACCTGGGGTTACAGCAGTAGGCACAAAATGGCACTTAATTTGTATTCTGCAAGGGCTAGAAGAGATTTAATCTTGTAATTCATAATTA
Organism: Melospiza melodia melodia; assembly: GCF_035770615.1. Taxonomy (NCBI): domain Eukaryota; kingdom Metazoa; phylum Chordata; class Aves; order Passeriformes; family Passerellidae; genus Melospiza; species Melospiza melodia. The sequence goes on along the minus strand of NC_086194.1, from coordinate 48,945,673 downwards.
GCTATAAGACATTTACAAAACTATACTCATATTGATGGAATAATTTTTATTTTAACTCTTCACACTGCTTTTACTTTGAATTCTCCTGCTTCAATCTGGGCTGTGGATCTCATACTGTTTTCCCACGAACCATTGGGCAGTTTAGGGCCCTTATAAAGGTGTGCTCTCCTCTTTGTAGGAGGATTTGCAAAAGCCCGTATTCAAGAGCTGGTTAAGAAAGCACAACTTACTCCACATTCCAGTGGTCTGGGAATGTATGTTGGCTGTTAGACTTCAGTATTTTAGTAAATTCTTAACAGCATAAGGAGACACTACAATGTATTATACAAAATTGTGCTCTTTCTATCAGTGGGAATTCCTGTGTTTATTAGACCTGTGAGTTGTTAAGCTGCTTTATTTTTGCCTTGGTTTTGCCTGTTGTTTCTTTGCCTTATACCGATCAGTCAGTCCCAAGCACACTTGTAGCTGTACCTGCATAAAAATTTTGTAACCCTGCATCCTATGCTACAGATATGGTATTGATAAACAGACTTAGAACAATATGGTGTATGGGCAAGACTTGTATTTTACTTCCAATGACAAGTAGAGAGAAGCAGATTTTAAAATGTTTCCTCAGTATCTTACTGCTATTCTCTCATTTGTATCACCTTACACAACCAGATAAAACAATCAGATTACCTTCCAGGAGAGCTAGGCTTTTCCTCCATCCAGGGTTTGTGAATACATGGTAAAACATGAAATTATCTTCTTGAATAACTCTCTATTCTAATCACAATATGAAGAAGAAATTGTTCGGTGACTTATTTTGTTTTTCAATTAACAAAGAAGCTTAACATTCTGCTTTGTATTTTGCAGCATACTTTCTATTATACCTGCCAGATGGGTTCAGATGTCTGTAGGGAGCTTTGGGCAAACTAAAACACTTGGCAATGTGGAGACATCCAGGGAACAATGTAATGAATTCCTATCTTCTATGTTTATTTAGACTTGTGAGGTTTTTTCCAGAATTTTCTCTTGGTTTTTGATATTCTAGCACACAAAAATTTCCATTGTATTTTTCAGAAAGCACTCTGAGTCATGTTCTGTAAATGCTGCTTGCGTAAATCCTGTATTTCAATTGATTAACAGTTTACAGCCTTCTTACCTTCAAGCAGTTGCTAAAATTAGTAACACCACATAAAGACTCTGTCTGTAAGCTAGGGTATGTGTTTGAAATAAAAGATTAGGTTATTCACTTGGAGATAAAGTTTATGCAAGCTCTTCTGGTTTTGTTCGGAGTACATTCTCAAGAAGATGAGATTGATTTAGTCTGTAATTAATGAACATATGGTGCTTTGAGACATATCAAGGAAAAATAGCTGTAACAACCTCTCACTATTACATTTGTTGACAATTAGAAAATCCAGCATCTTAGAATTACTCTGGATGATTTCATTAGCTCTAATCTTGATGTGGAACATTATGAATGAGAGCTCCAATATTAACACTTTCAGAATACCTACTATAGAAACTATTAAGGAAAGTGTGCCTGTTTTGTAAGGACACTTAAAAAGCATTTCTCCTTGGTTATTTTGCAGGCATCAGTATGAAACACTTCTTAAAATTATGTAAAAAGTCTTCTGATATCTGGTGTTTCTCTTGTTTTTTCCTCCTTCCTCTTCCCATCACTGCATATACTAAAAATTAAGATAATAAAATAAACCCCAAAAGCAAACAGCTAAAATTACAAACTGTCTGAAACGGTACAAATTTTGAAAATTATTAAGAAAGTAATAAAAATTATGTCATGGTTGGTAGTAAGAAGAGAGAATTATTTGTATTCATAATGCAGTTCTTTTTCTCTGCCACAGTTCCTGGTCACATTTCATTTTTGGAGAACTTTTTTCTCTTCAGTAACTTCTAACATTTTGTATCATGTTTAGTCCTGTATTGATAGGAGGAAATTCCTTTTCCTCTAGAACACAATTAGACTTTCCAAACACTTGCCAATTCTTCTTTGAGTTAAATACCAGGTGGCCACACGGCTTATGGTTATTTTAGCTAGTCACGCATTTTAATGATTCTGAACTTCCAGGAAAGAACTCCAGTTTCACGTAATGCCCATCAGGTCTATGTAGCTAGAGAAAAAAAAAAAACCACACTTTGGCATACAAAAATATGCCAAGAGTGTTCCTCAAGTTTCCAATGTCTTCTTGACTCTATCAATCCATATAACCCATGGTCAGTATCTTCACTGCTTCTCGATGTGGATGAGTATGTCAGATAATGTCTTCCTTGTCTTAACCTCAGACAGACTGATTTTTCATGATATTTATTTCACAGCTTTATCAGAAGGTGTCAGGCACAGATGAACCAATGTAGGGACAAAAGAGAATGGGAATGGGAACATGTTACTTCTTATGTCCTTCTGGGATTGAAAACGCTGGTCATGGAGAAGTCAAGATTTCATCCTCTTGAGAAAAACTCTAAAATTCCTAATAGAATTATTTCTGAGTCTTCCATTGGTCTAAGTCAGTACAGTTTTCTTTTTTCCTTCTAATACCTTTTGAAAAGAGTGGAAGGAAATGGCTGTCTCTGGTACTTTTCATTATATAGTTTATATCACTGGGCTACGTACCATGGTTTCCAGATCTGTATATGCTGAAGTGTTTGGAGCTCTAAATGATATAAATATTTAATTAGGAAACAAAAGACTCACAGCCACCCCATGCATATTTATGGAATTTTTCATCCTGTGAACTCATCTCAGAAGACTTTGAAGAACAAAGATGGACTTTAGTATTGTGACAACAAACTGTAATATAGTTTATAAAATGGAAGGTTATTTTTACTAGTTCAAAGCCTCTGTTAAACAAATGTGCCTCTTAAGTTTCAAAGTAGAGTAGGAAATGCTTTTCTCCTTTCTATAAAGGTAGACTGAGTTAATACAGTGAAGATGAAAACAGACCTGTTCTAATCAAACCAGAGGAAACTTAATACACATTTTCTGCTCTTTTATTCATCATTCTTGTCAATTCAAATTGAGTGTAGCCCAAATATCCTGAACCTTAAATAATAATTAATTAATTAATTGATAAAAGGCTCTACTTTTTATTGGGCTTTGAGTTTCAAGCGAGAAGATAAAACATGTAGTCTAGGTTTTCCCTGTGCATTATGCATAAACCCCTTTTGTTCTGAGTCAAGCTTTTTGCAAACCATGTATATCGGAAATCTGGACCTCTGAAGATGATTTAGCAATAAAGGATCTTCCCAACCGTTTTGTTGCAGAGCAGAAGAGGGAAAGGGTGTTGACGAACATTTCCCTTCTCTGATATGGATTAGATATCTTCAGAATATACTGTAAATATACTGAAGATGAGCAGTTGAAGTTGCAGTGCAACACCCATTCGGAATTTTCAAAATTAATCTGCATCTTTAAGCAGCTAAATGCCTTTATAAAAAGTGTAAGTTCTCAATTTCTTAAATGATTTTGATTTCTCTACAGTAAGACAGTCTTTCTTCAGAGGTTAAACAAGAAGTTTAGAGTGCCATAACACCAGTTTTCATTAGGTCCTAAAATGACCAGCCCTGTGGTACATTGAACTTTGTCAGTGGAACTTCAGCCTATCATTAAAGTCATTCTCCCTTGCAATTCAGCAAGACAGGTAACTGTTCACTCAGAGACTTGTGCCATGCAAGCCACTGTTAATCCCTTTTTAGCCTACTGTCCTGAAGGACATTCCAGTAGAAGCATGCAGCCATTTTGTGCCCTTGGCTCTTGGGAACTGTAGGTAACTTCACCAAAGACAAAGTTCATTTCTGTTTAAACCAGAGACTTGAAATATCAGCATGTATTTCTTTTGCTCTCTTTTTAACTCTACTGTCTATGCAATTTACTGAATGATTTCATCAGGTCATTGGAATATGGCCTTTTCTCCCAGGGCATCTATGACATCCATAGTAAATGCTGGCTTACAAGCTTTGTAATTTCTCTCATTTCCACCATTCCACAGACTGGATACAGCACGGCAAATTATTCCTAGGTGGGGATAAGCATAAAAGTGGGAACTTTAGGAAGTCCAAGGAATTAACATAAATATATGCTGTGATTCTGCAGTGTAGCAGCCAGTTTGCATTAGCATTGCAATTGTCCTATGTTACCAATAAGTAAGGCTTTATAAAAGAGAGGCCTTGTAAAATCATGTCTCAGCCTGTTACTTCAGCTAAGAAAAGGACTATGAGAAAGAGACTTAGCTGAGTTAAGGGTAGAAAAACATGTTGCACAACCATTGTGTGTTCACATCGAGGTATATGGTGGTTGGTTGAATTATGTTTGATATGATTTAAAAGTATGCAACTGATAAGCAGCTAATGGCTTTAAAAGGCCAAGTTTTTGGAATAAAGGGGCTCTCCTTTTCACCTGCTTAGGGACCCTGCATCCCTTTGGACCCTCACCTCACAGTCCTGTAATGTTCCAGTACTCTAAAATGGCATTAGTAATCAGTAAGTGGCATTCAGGCCTCTACGCAATTGTAAAGCTGCAATACAAAACATATTCATTTGAAAAGGAGGGCCAAATATGCCTTTACAGTTACACTGGTGGTCAGTCTCTTCTTTCCTATCAGAGTCATTTTCCTAGAACGTGTCCAGGAAAGCAGTCCCTGAAGCAAAGATTCAGCTAGATCTTTGGCAATGCTGAGAAGCTGATCCTTAGGGAGGTATGGTTGATGAGCGGAAACATATCATGCTGTTTCTCTCAAAGATTCTCTCAGCTTTCAAATAATCTGGGCCTCTGCCACAAAGCTGTTTGGTTTTTTAGTGAAGATGGTATCTTTATAATTGCTTCAAATTGGTTTCAGTTTCATGAACATATTCAATCAATCCTTGAGACTGTGCCAGCTTTCAGTACCTACAATATGATGCAGCAAGAAATGTCATTCTTGTGATCTGAGGAATTAATTTTTTTCTTTGTCTTCTGCCTGATGCCTGTTAGTATTAGTCAGTGTCTCTGCTTTTGAGAACACTTGATGATCACTCATGTTTTCTCTTCCAGTCCATCTCATTTGGCCAGAAGAGATTGGTGGCAGTCTCTTCCTTCCCTACCTTTGCCCACGTCCCTGCAGTGATTTCCCAGGTTGAGAAAATCAGCTTCAGAAAAATAGTAATGTTTAGTCCTGTAACTAAAATACTCACTCTCTCACAATACTTTTTTTTCAGGTAGAATGTTCATCATAAATGTACACAGGGTGTAGAGGTTTAAGAGTGTTAATTGGAAAGGTGGCTTGGGACCCCTAACTCATCATCACCTTCTTAAATTTTCACATCAACCGCTCCGTGTTTGTCATCTAATGTCACATTATGTGTGACAGAGTGTCACTTTGCATGATCATCACTGTACTAAACAAGCCTCTATCCTTCACTTTTCATATTTCATACACTGAATCAAATGTCTCCCAAGGTTTTCTGCATAGTCTTACTCTTTGGACTGTTTTGGTAATGAAGTTGGGTCATAGTATTTGATCAGAGTGACTGGTGTCTTATGGTTTATGACTGGAGGGAGGGAAATGAATCAAATAAAGAGAGAATTCAGAAGAAATACCTTGGGCAGGGGGAGGGGGGCAACTCAATTCCTCGTCCATTTAGAGATGAGCTCTGTCTCCCATGCAGGAGCTGTGGAATAGCTCCTTTATAAAAGGGACATCAGCATCCATTATCATTGTATTAGAAGGTACCTTTCTGATTGTCCTCTATGGTTTATGGTCCTGCTGAGTTTGAGTGCACAGAGAAACTCCTTTGGTAATGAATTTTGCAATTACCCAATTGTTGTCATTCTAGAGACCTCCTGTTCCTTTACAAATCTTAAGGGAACTAATTTGGCAGCAAAGAAGAGGGGGAAGAGAGTGAGGAGGGACAAAGAGTCACATTATTGCATGGCCAAGCAAAGGCTGAATAACTTGTTAGTTGTAGATATTTTCTTATTCCAGTTAATTTTCTTTCTGACACTATTCTGGCAAAAAAATTTCATTTATATTGCAGTATACCTAAGAGAGAGATCTCCATGGACAGGGAGCATGCTGCTAGGAGCAGAGATCTGATACACTGCTAATAGGCTGTGTGTCAAGAAGAGGATCTTAGTAGTATTGTGTTAAAATCTTTATAGGTTTGTGGGAGGGGAAGACAGGAGTGAGAGAGAGATTAAGCAAAAGATACCACCACCACATGGATCCCTGCAGTGTCTTGCTAGTCCTTTTTCACCCTGGTCTTCTTATTGTTGGGGGTCCCAGAGTTGTTCTTTGGAGCTATCACTTTTATACAGTCCAAGTCTCAGGTATCCACAGGGTATAGAGGCCATGGTGGGAATTTTTGTTTAGATGGTAACCAAATCTTCACCTCCATTAGGCCTGGAGTTAGCTCCTTCCTGCTGTGCCCTCTGCACTTATCTCAAGTTCCTGTTGTGGTGGCTTATCTTACGGGAAATTCCTTCTTGTGGCTTTGACAGTGTTTTGAGACAGTTCAGCTGTATTCCTTAAGTCCTTACAACTAGGAAGAAGCTTCTTTGCAAACCACTTCCATATTTTATTTTCCAGAGTTGCTTTGCAATGCCACGTTCTTTCTCCAAATTCCTTTCAGCATAGAGTGTACAAGCTTTGAGGAAGAAAGACACATTTCATAAGGTTTTGCATTCTTTAATCGGCTGGATTTCCACTATGCAATCAGTAATATCTTTCTTCCTGAGTTAAAGAGTAAGATGAAAGGCAAGGAAAGCTCCTGCTCTGATTTGATATCTCAATTGATAACAAATTTTATTTACTCTTTATTGATATCAATTTTTTTTTCCTCTTTATTGGTATCTCAATAAAGACTTCTTAAAATATAGAGAAATACCCTCAGCACCACAATGCCATTCCCTCCTTCATTTTATGTTTCCCACTTTTAATTAATAAGTCTCTGTGCAACCCAATGTCACTTTGACATTGACCAAGACTGTACAGTGGGTTTGAACCAGATTACCTCCAAAGGTTCCCATCAATCTAAATTGTTCCAATATTCTAAAAACAAACAAAAATATTCTATTACTCTAAAAACAAATAAAGAAAACTCAACCCAAATGGCCTAGTCTTAACCCTGTGTAGTAGTGTAAAACAGATACATTTTGCTTTATGTCACTATGAAAAATTAATGCTAAGCCTAAAATTCTGTGTAATTTTAGAGTGTTTCCAAGGACCAAGAGGAACCAGATATTAATCACAGAATCATAGAATAATCTGAGTTGTAAGGGATCCATAAGGATTATTGAGTCTGATGCCTGGCCCTGCACAGGACACCCCAAGGGTCTGCCCACGAGCACGTGCCCAAGAGCATTGTCCATATGGTTCTCGGACTATGTCAGTCTTTGTGCTGTGACCACTTCCCTGGGAAGCCTGTTCCAGTGCCCGACCACCCTGTGGCGGAGAACCTTTTACTAATATCCAATCCAAACCTCCCCTGACACAGGGGAATGACCTCAAGTCATTCCCTCAGGTCCTGACCCTGTTCACTACAGAGCAGATGCCCTCCCCTCCTCTTCCCTCACAAGGAAGTTGCAGACTGCCATGAGGTGTCTCCTCAGTCTCCTCTTCTCCAGGCTGAACAGACCAAGAGACCTCAGTCACCCCTCATACTGCTTGCTCTCCAGAGTCTTCAGCCCCTCTGTTGCCCCACCCTGGGAGCTATATGATAGTTTAATAACTTTCTTGTATTGTGGTGCCCAAAACTGCACCCAATATTCAAGATGAGGCTGCACCAGGGATTCTGCAAAACAATCTAAATCCAGAGTTAGGGTCTCTTGAAATCTGGTATTGCCATGTGGTATCTCATCAAGGACAAGATTCTAGGAAAAGTAGATTGTTGTTTGTAACGTATAAAAGCTGTTTATCCTAGCTCCTCATGAAATTCCCATACAGTGCAAAGGGTTGGCAAGCAAACAGGCAACTTGAATTGCAACCCTGCTACGTCTTCTCAATGACCTTTTTTGTGAGCTGATATGAGTGTCAGAGGAAGAGGTGAATCTGTATCTGTATCTTTCAGTGTGGGGGGCCTGAATCACAAGCAGACTTTAGAGTAACATTTCTCTAGAGTATACTATTAGTTTATCTGACAGATGGAGAGCAGTTGGATTAAAACACTGGGGATGTTCCAGTGGATATAATTAGATTTAATGGGCCATAATGAAGACAAAGGAAATATGGGGAAAATACTGGGGAAGGCTAATTCTTTATTTAGTACTTTTTGGCCTCCTAGAGAACTTCAAACTTACATTGGTACTTGAAGAAACTACAAGACAGACAGGTGAGGACTGAAGCAGAATGACAGCCAATCATTGAGAAATATGCAAGTTAGAAAGGTGGGTGAAAAGTGCACATAATAAATTAAAACTGCCTTGGTTGAGTCACTCTTTTGTTGGCTACTAGGAAGAAGTGGGACTTTAGAGGTATTTGAAATCCTGCTCAGAAGTACTGGAATTCAGTCTTCCAAATAACTCCAGGGTATCATCTGCCTAACACTTCCCAAGTTAAACCTACTTCTACATCAACATCTTACCTGAAATGAGCTGGAATACACAGGAACAGAAGAGCAGTGTTAAAAACTAGGTGATTCTTAACCAGATTGTAGTTTGAAACAGATGAAAAGGAAAGTGTTCATCAAGCTTTCCAATGGCTGCTTTCATTACCAATTTCACCACTGTGTCTTCTGCTTGCTTCTCAGCAGAATAAATGCAACCTAAGTATGTACTTTTTAATGAAAGTCTTACAAACTCCTGCTATACTTTCCTTACTTTTATTTCCTGCAGAGGCTAGGCAGCACAGTGTACTTCTGGCATCTACTATATTTGCTGTGAAATCAGTTTTTGAAAATATTTTTAAAACTGTTCATCTGGAGTAAGTTGTAGAAGAAGAGAGGAATGGGGAGAAGAAGAACTTAAATGTGTTTCTAACACCATAAATTACTTACCTACAATTCTCCATTGCTAGGACCTGGTGCCTTAATTTCAGAAGGCAAACATGACAATGCCACTCTGCAAGGACAATAGTACTTAAATCCACTTTGCAGAAAGGTGACTGAATGTGTGAGATGAAGCCAAATATAGCCAGAGCCTCTGCATGTACAGATTTTCTTTTTACCCTACCAAAGAAAATCTAATCTGGCAGTGAATAGACCAGTGCTTTGTGTTTCTAATTCCTTAGTTTACTTTCCTGTAATGTATACTTCTTTTGAAAGTTTGTCTGAACTTCTCTTCTGCTTGTGATCCTCATGATGATGGATGATGACAAAACCATATAAAATATTGCCCAAACTTTTTAATACATAGTACATCATCTATCATCTAGGGTTTATATGTTCTAAAGTCATCATTGCCCTTCTTTATTTAACCATAATGTGAAATCATAGCTTTTTGAAAGCTACAAAATACTACCCATGCCTTTTTCAATATCAAAGATGTAGTATGAGTCACTGTTTCATTTAATTCAGCCAGTGACAGCTGTGTTCATGCAGCCTTAAAGCAGGCAGAGCAATGTTATGCAGCCCTCCAAAAAAGCACATTGTGAGAAGAATGACAAAGCCTCCACAGAATGACCAGTCAGTTGCCTTGGAGGGCTTTGCTTAGGAAAAGAAGCATCACTTGAAGGAGAGGGCTTGCTCAGCTTTGCTATTGCAGCCTGTTGATTTGGTGGAGTAATCAGAGATTAAATTCTGAAAAGGAATTACAAAACTGAAGTTGTAGGGAGATGTTCTGTTTAAATCCACTTTGCCTTGAAAGTTTTGTAGCACAACACTTTCCCAGAACCACTTGTATTTCGTTTCAGTCATTACTACTGGATGCAAGTGGCCATGGCGACATTACAAAGACATCTGGAAAATAAGGAAAAGCAGGGACTGCTTTTTGTTCCTTTGTAATTTGGTGAGTCAGTGCTACTCACAAGCAGGTAGTGCTTGAGCATGTTGTTCTGTCTCACACTCTCCTCCTGCTGTAACCAAGATGCTTAAAAATATTAACTTCAAACTCAGAGAAATTCATTCATCACATGTGAAAGCTCTGGGACTAAGACTGAAGAGACTGAGGAAGAAGAGACCAAGTGTATCTCTATGCATGGGACTCTGAGGCAGCTGCAGATTTATCCCAAATGTGTAGTCTTGAGCAAGTGTGAGGACACATGTGCACTTGTAGTCTCAGCAGACAAGAGCAGTGAAAATATCCTGTGTTACTGACCAGGCCCCCAAAAGAGAGAATTGAAAAGGAGGGATGCAGATGTAACCTTTGCCAGCAGGAATGAGGCTGCTCAAACACAGCCCACCAGACTCTCTGTGCTGACAGGCCATGGGGTGGCCAGGGAACACAGGATTAAACCTGAATTACCTTCAGGGAATACAGCTGTCACAAACCTTTCAGCAATGCAGGACATGGGAAGCCATAACTGTGGCTATCCTGGACTGTGCCATGCATCCATTTCTCTAAACAACCCTTCTCCTAGAAAATGAGGGTCTCCTGGGAAAGAATTTTCCTGGGGAAGAGATACCAGCATTTGGGAGGGGGAAAACTTCAGATAGCACAGGTAACCAGCCGTACAACAACATTTTCTTGTTTAATTTTTCTTTTTTTAATTTGTTCAGTTAAGGAAGGGGGTGGAGGGGAAGGTATGTGTTGTCACCCATCGGTAGGGGCCATGATGTTTGTTATAAATTCTCATCACTGAGCAAAGACACCAGACCACAGGTCAGGGAATTCCTGTGCCTGTAATATACAGTTGCCTTTACTCTGGCAACCAGCCCACTATTTAGACTCAGAAGGTGTTGGCTAACAAGCTCTCAGGTTTGCACAATAGACCTCCACAAGTGACTGGTAACAAGCCCTTAATTCTGTACAGTACCCTTCAGTAAGCTCTCAGCTCCTCACAATAAATTTCTCGAAGATGCTGGCTCAGAAGCAGAAACACTCTTCCACAAGCTCCCTAGTCCCACAATAAGCTTCAGTACAGAGTATGGAGTAGAATATGAGAGCTGTGCTTTTCCCAGGCAAAGCAAGGGAGGGGAAAAATAAACGTGGAGAAGAGAGAAAAAGAGAACAGAGAATACAGTCTATAATCCATAGGTCCCATGTTGCTCCTGCTGAGTCAATGATGGCTGAAATTCCTTGGAATGTGCATGTGTTATTTATACCCAAGACTTTTTAAACCCCACAAACTGACATATTTGGCTGCATTAAGGATGATTCTGCTGAAAACACAGATTGTGTGATACAAAGATTTGCCTCATCGAATTTATGAATACCAAGTGTAGGAAAATCTGCTTTGCTCAGAATTTTTTAATAAATCAGCATATGTTATTTTGTCACAGACTTTCATTTGAGAAAAGGAAATTGCTCTTAAACTGTTAGCATGGAGGCCTTATATATATGTGGATATCTGTTTGAGAGGGATTTTCTCTTCTTGTATGAAATATCTTTTGGCAATATCTAGGCTTATCTCTTTGGGGTTTCTATTTCTACTACAGAGAATTGTGAAAGAATATAATTCTATTATAGCTGAATGTATTACACCTTTCTTGTCAACTTTTTTTTTTCAGTGAAACAAATGGCTGAAGTTAAGCCTGTTTCATTTTATTCTTTTTTAAGGGAAGCTGAATGTCAACTGCCCTTACACTGTCTAAGTGTTCACCTACTGGCTTTAAGATTGTGTGGCCAATCAAGATTAAGAAACACTCCAGATGAACTTTCCTGAATGACCTAACATAGATTAACTCTGATGTCTAAGATATTTTTTCCCCCCCATTTTGCAGTTTGTGCTAATTGTTTGCATTGCTTTTGCTGGCTGAGCCCGTAGCTGTTGGTTGTGTACCTCAGAGTCCTGCTGCCTGAGCTCTCCATGTAGTTGCTTTCTGGTCTCTTCCAATTCTAAGTTCTCACAGGCCTACTAACTCTGTCACGTATTCTCACCAGGCTGTCTGTCTCAAGAGGATATATCTGCAAAGGCCTATGGCACAAGAATTACAGAATTATATTGATGATGTGTGGCACACAGCATTGTGTGTATAGACTGGCAGACTCTCACAAAGCTGCATATGGACCAGAACTGGATTAATTGTGGTTTCTTCTTCCAGCACTTTTTGCAGAGCTTTTATATAAATCTTTCCTCCTCTTTTCTCACCCCCCAAAAATTCAGAATTTTTTCACTCCACAAATATTCCTTCCCACCTCCACTTTCCTCCCCTCCCCAGCTCCCAGTGCTGTGGATGGAGCTGAAATTATCTCTGCTATTTTTATTTGATAACTTGAATCTGCAGTACATAGCACCTTACTTGACAAAACATCACATTTGTGCACAAGCATCCAGTGATACCAGCAGGGAGCTGCAAACAGTGTTTGCTCACTGATGTTTCTATTAATTGTTAAAAATTTTCCCATTACTTTCTCCCAACACCCATGGTATTTGTTGAGAAAAAATCTTCTTAAGTCAGAAACTCAGAAGTAATCCCTTAATAATTTTACTGCTGGCTTCTTGTGCCGGTTTTAAATGGAGGACAAAGAAAAAAAAATAGAAAACAGTGCTTTATTACAGGTCAAGGTAGCAGCCTAACTTTACACCTCAGTCACTTTATTTTTTTCTCCTTAGTTAGATGTAGAAAGTTCTGAGTTCTGGCTCCTGTGCAATTTGACGGATCCTTTTTGTGGTGCAGCTTTGTCATTCAGAATGTCTTGCACCCCCTACTCATCCCAGCTTAAACTTTGGCACTGCCTAATTAAACCAGCAGGCCAAGAAGGCCAAGCAACCACTGCTCCATCCCTGGCTCAGGGAAGAGGAGAAAGAGAGAGAAATTTTAGAAAGTTATGTCAAGGCCAGCCCAGGCTCCCAGAGGATTCAAAGCTGCTCCTAGTTTGTATTAATTCATGCTGTAGAGACACAGACCCAGCTGATCTTGGTGCAGGCGCAGATGTGATGAAATCCTCTGCAACACTGAGCCTGATGCAGGTCATCCAGTGGGAAGAGCAGAGGGAGTCTCTGATACAGGTTTCCTTTGTTCCTCGTGTTTTCCCTGCTAGCTGTTTCTTGAATGCTTACAGACCTCTTCTGAAAATGTATTCTGCCTCAGCAGCATGCTTTGAATCCCAAATGAAAACTGGAAAATATTGTGCAGTTTGATTGAATGATAAGAAATTGAGAACTAGGTCCAAATAGCCCTGATTTTTTAGGGTCTTGTTTACAGAAAGCTGAGCCATTTGCAATGGCTTTAATGTCAAAAGTCTTTTCAATTTCCAGACTACTCTGCAGCCTGTTGATTAATTCATGGGGAAAGAAATGAAAGTGAAAACACAATAAACCTGTTGAGTTTTTTATAAGTATTCAAATGAAAAAGTCAGAGCATCCAAAATCTTGTGCTTGGCATTCCAACAATCCATTTCTTGACTCACAGTGACAAAATCCAGCCCTAGTAAAGTACTGCCAAGCAATTAGAGTAATCTCATGAAGATTAAACTCTTCTTCCCCCTGAAAAACACTGCATTTATCTCATCAAGGGTTCTTACCACTTTAAAAATATTAAAAGGCAAAAGCTTCACCTCTCTTGCTGGTGGAAAATGAAATGAAAGGAACATATGCAGTTGTGTTGGCAGACAAATGCTCACCTGCATTCACAGCATTGCTAGTTCCACTGAGCTGGACACAAGGAATTATGTCAGTGTGCCTTCCAACAGAGAATTTTAAATATTTTGGCAGGACTGAAATGACAGCAACTATAAAAAAAAGAGTTTGTTCTTTTCTGTCAAGAGTTGTAATTTAGAAATGTATTTTGTGGCTATTTTATTTAAAGCACTCCCTATCTTCTTTTCATATTTTAACTTGCTCTGTTAATGAAAAACTTTTTTCTTTTAAAAGATAGAACATGAAAACTAAAATGCTCCAGAAACTTTCAGGAGTGAATATGAACTCTGAGACTATGTTCCTTTACTCAGTCAACTGCTGATATTTCTCCCTTTTCTTCCTTGGATGCTGTAACACAAAGCAAGTCTTCACTCATGGGGATTTCACCACCGGTTTTTGCTGCACTTTGGTAATGAGTTGCAGCAAAATGTTGGACTTGATCTCTGCTACTGAATCTACAGAAAGTTGGATCAAGACACTAAATCTTGTCTTCAGCTTATTTGCTTCTGAAGGGAAGAAAATCAACCCAAATACAGAGTGGCGAAAAACCACTTTTGAACTGGTAGCACATGTTACAAAACAAGAGCTTACTCATGTTAGATGCAGAAAGATGCCTCTGAGGCTGAGGATGTTGTGGTGCAATATGTGGTGTGTAGTAAACCCTGGGAAGAAAGGAGAAAATTAGGTCTAGAATTGAAAATCCATGTGGTTTACATAGGCTGCTCTGATCTAGAACTCATTAATGCAATTGATGTACAGATGAGAATTCAACTATACACTAGACAGCTTTTGAATTATTTAAACTAAAAAGGTAGCCTTAAAATTAATATTAGTGTATCTGTGTCTCATAGTATTGTAGTTTTGCAAGAGACTTACCCTATTGTTCAAACGCTCTTAAAAATTTGGTAAAGAGCACATGCATCACACAGCAGATAATATTGTACAAAAATTTTTATTAGCTCTTATTTAATTCTTTGAAACTACACATTGAAAAACAGCCAAGTGTTTGAATATTTGTCAACTGGTATAAAGACCTAGGAGCAAACACAGGGATAAAATTTTTATGTTTTAATATGATTTCAAGTATGTATAGTTCCCTTCTTGTTCCATTTGACCTATCATGCTGGTCCTTTCTTAATTTGTTACTAAAACTTGAATTAGACCACAGGGACAATTACTTGAAGTTTTAAAAATGGAAATGAATGATGCAAACAGGGCAATGCTGTCCCTAGATGTCCTTGTAAATATGTATCTTCTTTCTGGAGATGAGATGTGAAATGTTGCCTGACACCATCAGTGTGTGTGTGTTTGTGTCTGTGTACACTGCAAAGAAGGAGAAATTATCATCCATCTTCCATGAGGGAATTTGAGGTGTTTTAACAGGGTTTAGTTATAATAATTGCAAAAAGAACCTGAACAAACAAACAAATTCCCACTGAACTGGTGATTTGTTGTGGTTCTAAATCCTGATTTATTTATTTTAACAAAGCCAAAGAATTTTGCAAAAAAATACTGAAATGTCCTCTGAGAAATACATTCATTAGAAAAATTAATGATATGACAAATACTTGAAAGAAGAAATGCTTATGTTTGCAACCTTTCATTGTTTGTCAATTCACATATATCCTTATCTTAGAGGTCTCATTTCTTTACAGTACTAAAGGTATAAAAAAAATTAGCATTTTTGCAAAGGCTTTTAGGCCTTGTGGTTACATACTGACTTAGAGGCTGGTTTGTTTTCATGGCCATCATGCTGCTATCTTTACATGAAGAAATATGGTTATTTTTAAGTGAAAAGTGGGACTTTCTAAGGAAAATAGTTCCATATTTTTCACCATATGCATGGTTAAAACATGCTCTAGCCTTTGATTTTGAAGCTGTAGCAATGCTTATTCTCAAGTACCAAGTCTGTGGAAGAGCCATGGCTGACAATCAACACGGTTTTGCATAGTGCCAAGGAACTATCAGATCAGCTGCCTCGGGCATTCCTCTGGGCTGAGCTACTCTGAAATCTGTTTCCCTCAGTTTTATTCCAGGTATGGGAGAGGTGGCTCTTTCTCTTGCATACCATCTTCTCTGACCTTTCTGCAAGTCTGGATCCCACAGGAAACTTTCATAAGAAAACTCTTATTGTAGCTGTGGTGAAGACATAAAGTGTTTCACTGTTGTTATACTTGTCTGTGAAGATGGATGTCAGTAAAAAGCTGACCCTTTAATTGCTCTTTTGCTTCCCCTAAGTAAAGTTAATGACTGAAGGATTTTGACAATTTTGCTTCCAAATTTGCTCTCCATAGAAGCAGAAATTTTTAGAAGTTCCTATTCCTGGGTTCATTATTTCAGTGCATTCTTACAGCAGCTTCAAGGAGAGTTTTAGCTCATAAAAATAGAGTTTTATGATTTTAAAGTTACTTTGTGCCTCCTTCTTTTTTTAATCTTAACCACTTCTGCTAATTGCTGGAAGTAGTTATTTTAAAGAAAACTCCTGTCTTGTGTTTGATCCTTTAATGATGATGTAATAATGTTGTAACATCATTATGGATGACAATAACCATTGAGAAAGAACAGTTTTTATGTCCTCTCTGTGTATTTGCTACTTTTTCACTATTCTGCTACTCCTATACTCATTCTGCATCAGTCTGGGCTAGCTGCAGCAACCTTGTACCATAGCCTCAGTTTTTGAGAACTTGTGAATGCCCCCATCTTAAATGTAAACTGTTCTAAAGTGTTCACAGCAAGCTTTTCAAAAGAATTTTTTATTCACATCTATAAATAAGGGCTATGCTTCTAGGCTGATTCAGTATCCACCATGATAAACTCACTTGAAAAGCTTGCCATCTTTTCTGCCATCTAAATGAACACTAAAACCTTGAAGAAATTCATCCCCAGTTATTTCTACTAAAATATTTCCAATTCAGGTGATCAATTTTGCAAAGTATCATAAAGAATTAACAAAATCTGCATGTGTTTCACTTCAGTATTGAAATTAAAACGGGAAATCTTTAAATGAGAGAAGATGCATGGCTGAGTTCTGTTCACACAGAGTATCTCCCAGAGGTATCCATGAGTTAGTGTGGGAGCAAGATGAAGGAGTTAACAGCAAGTTGTCACCAAAAATGTGTACACCCCGCGGTGTAATCTCATACTTTATCACTTTTGCTATAACAGGTACACTTATTAGCTTTTGTGTTTTGCCATTTTTTCATTATGTAGGATGCTGTTGAATACCTGTGAAATACATGGAAAGCCCAGATTTCAAATGCTTTAAGCACTGTGTAAAAGAGGTTGTTGCAGTTGTTGCTATTTTAAGTGTGGGAAGAGATTTCATGGTCAGAGGACATTACGTATAACTCAGTGGTTAGAATCTCAAGGCATGGTTTAGGCTCACCTTATTTTGTATGCTATATAAATAGTTAGAAAGATTTTTTTTCCCCCCCCTGGAATTTAGAATAGAAAAGGAAGACAGATAAAGACAATTTTAAAGATGCAAAGAAATACTTGGATGATGATGGGTGCATTTAACATATCTGTGGTCTAATTGTCAAGATTAGTTGTGAATTTGTAGGAAACAGGAGAGGAATAGATGCCTTTTTGTAACCTTTGAAGTAAGAGTTTTAGGGAAGTCAGTGGATGTAGATAAGAATGTAATACTGCAGTTATTAATAGGTTGCTCTTCCCCAACCCTCAGATGTAGAATAGCAGAAAGCACACAGTAAGATCATTTTCATATTTACCAGGGGAGCAGTGAAAAGCAGCAATGCAGGCTAAGTTAAATCTTTCCTCTTGTATAAAATTTGAGATAAAGGCTTGTGCAGGCATAAGCTGGGAAAGAGCTGACTGAAAATAGGAGAAATGATATTTCCAGTTGTCACAAGACAAACCATAATGGAGTATCACAAAGACAGAGAAGATGACAAAGTAAAATAAATAAGCTAGGAAAAAAAAATAAAGGCATTATTTGGGTATTCTCACTAGGAACACATCAAGATTGTTCTTCTCTGGGCAAGCAATGTGGATATTTGAATTGCCAACTTAACTGATCATGATTTTGGGGCTTTGTTCTGGCAGCAGGAATTTCATTTCCTAACAGTCTATTACTCTAAGTAGAGTTAATTTGAAGTAGAATAAATGTGTGTCTCTACCCTATAATAAAACTTTGCTTTTATTTTATTATTTCCTAAAAATAAGCTCTCTTGCTTACACACAAAATTTTCAGTTCAGCCCACTTAGAAAAATGTCATGGAAACTAGGTAGCAGCTAGGTCATCTTGATAATAAATCTCATATCTCAGTAGACTTGAAACTCCAGCAAAATCTCATTAGTGTGCAAAATAACATTTATATTCCATATTTCCTCAGAAAACATAATGATTTCCAGTATACAGATGCCCATTCAGAGCTCTTTTGCTGTAGTTTCTCCAGTGCATATATTGTATTAACATGCAGGAACAAACTGCAGTCTTTAAGAGTGGCACTTACTGTGGGCAGTAAGAGTTTGAGAGACAATTAAAGGAATTACATAAGGCACTATGTGTGACCCTAGGGAAGAGTATCTCAGGATAAGGTTTAGGGATGTATCAGCTACATCAGGACAATTACTTTTAAAAAATCAATAGTGTTCTCCTTGACTGCTATGGCTTATTCTACATTGATGGCATAAGCCTGAAATATTTTTGTTTATCTATTACTTTACACCATTATTTAAGTAACCTGTGCAGTCTGATTTGTATTACAGTTTTATGTATTATGTATTACAGATACTGTTAAAGTATCTGATGCATAATAGATTTTTAATCTGAAAACTATTTTAAATAATGAAATCAGTCTCCAGGTACATTTCTTCCCTCTTTCTTCATTTTCTCACCACAACTTCCCCTCTACAATTGTTTGGTGGTTTGGGTTTATTTGGTTTTTTTGGTTTTTTTTTTGTTACTCGAGTCAGTTCCTCTGGCATGACCCAAATATCCTCTGTCAACAAATACAAAAGCAACAGAGGAGCTGCTGACAGCTCTGTAATTCTCTTCTTGGCTAGAGACTGACCCTGCCACAGCATAGGCCAACTTCAAGACTTTTCTAAAACTTTTTGTCCAAAATTTGCAATAAAAAATTTGACAGGGATGCAGGGATGGATACAGTGTTCCTCTTATATCCATCTGCCCATGCTCAGCGTATTCAAAGTCCAGACACACAGTAAATCAGTCCCAAAGAACCTATACAATCAAACCACCAAACCCTGGGAAAACCAGGAGAAATATTCTGATCATATTTCAGTCACTGCTTTATGGACACTTTATATTTTATGGGGTTTTTTAACATTTCTGGCAATATTTCTTTTTGTCTTTTTTTTCTTAATCTCTAAGCTACATTGTAAATGACTAGTGAAATAGCTATCTTTGGGAAATGTCTTGGTTTAATCATTAAGAAAAATGTCATTTCTTAATCATTTATTCAATAATTATTAAGTATATCTTCTTGCAAGTGCCCTCTACGCTTTATCATTTAAATATATTAATTTCTGCTAACTTTTTGAGCCACCTATTCAGTGAGACACCACAACTTGATGACAAGCATGCATGGTAGTTTTTCATGTATTGAGGCCATCAGGAGGGGCAGTTCAATGGCTAAAAGCATAGTATTGAAATTAGACACAAAGTCCACTTTCCAGAAATGTTCTTTGAGATTTTGAACAAGTCTTCTCAACTTTTTCTCATGAACACTCAAGTAAAAAAAAAAATAATATTGAGAGATTTATTGCTCCCTTCTTTCAATTTATGTCAAGTGCAATTTCGATGTATGGTTATTTATAAAGAGTGAGATTTTTGTTGACTTGGGTATCTAGCAGGAGACCACAGAGAGCAGTAGGTTTTGGAAAAGCTGTACGTCCAAGCTTTTTATAAAGTGTTGCAAATTAGGTGTGAAAAATGGCTCATTTTTAAAATTTTTTTACCAAGTCTGAGCTGGTTCTGTGAAGGCTGTTAAAGAGTAATTGCAAAGTATCATTATTTACATACCCAGACTGGCTTTATACAGACTATTTGTATTATATCCATGCTCATGTCTGGCTTATATTACCTTTAATAGAAGGACATAGGTCCTCAGGATGTAGAAATGGAAACCCCTACATTATGCTCAATACACATATTTTAGAGCCATTATGTTATACAATGAAATTGCATAGCATATAAGACCTCAAGCAGAGAAGAGATTTCTCAGGAGTATTGGTAGCAAATGGCACTGGTTTAATGTGGGGTATAGAGGAGATATGGTGCTTCACAGAAGCTCCCTGTTCAGTGTTTTACTAACAGTCCCCAAGCAATCCTAGCTTTGGGATCCTGTCCCCTAAATGCCCTATCTTAATTGGATTGTGCTTTAGGTAATTAGTTTTCCTAATGCAATATAGTCAGTTCTCTCTGAAATTTTCTTTTAACGCCTAGGGACACACCATGTCAAAACCTGATGAGTTTTCTAAGCTTATATATGCAAAGGATGATTTATAGTCAAGCTTACTCCTCCTCTATACCAACATAGTGAAGAAAGGAAGGACTAGAAGTATAATCCTTTCGACATCCCCAGCAGGAATCTAAACTTATTCCTCTGCCATTATAAGATTAATGTCTTGCCATAGTATGAACTAGGGACAATTATCCAGCATCCCTGAGTATGGCAAGTGTTTTCCATTTCTATCTTTCATTTTTGCTGGTGAATCATCAACATCTGTCTTTAGGACTAGATGCATCAGCCATGTGCACTGATGGCTAAATAGTAGCTGGAGTAGAAAAGGGGAAAAAAAGCCCTAAATTATGTTACACCCCAAAAAATTTGTACTTTTGACTTGACCAAATTCATTTTCCAAACCTGTTTATTTTGCTGTACTGCTAAGAAAAGCAAAATGAGATTTAAATCTTTTGTTTGAGGCTTCTTGGAGTGACATTTTCCAAACTGATAGTGCCTCACATTAAATATATTTTTATGTGACTAACATTTTGAAAACAATTAACTTTGATGAAATCTGAGATTATTTTTTAATGTCTTTGCTTGCTAGAGATCTTTCTATACCCCCTAAAACATTGGAAAGGTCTAAATAATCAAAATAGAACTGAAGTGTTGAGTCCAACCCTTGAATATGATAAATTGCTTTAAATTATTTCAGTTGCAGCTTATATTGTTATACTCCTTGAGTATTTATCTAACTTTAAAAAAATACACAAAGGTTTATAAGGTATTTCTCTATATGACATCTGATGATACTGAAATGAACATCCAAAGGTTTCCTATCTCATAGAAAAGTATAGAATATTTTGTCAGTTGGTGAAAGTGGTAAAATCAGAATAGCTTTCAAAAGTCATTCAATTTAGGAATGTTTCAGCTGTTCCAATTAAAATTCTCAAAGGATGATTCCTTTGAAATCACATAATACTTTGGAGCAACTTATCACCGTACATTTTCCTCATCAGTGTGAATTTTAAAAAAGAGGGAAAAAAAACCCTTTGAATTTTTCATCTTTCAGCATCTCCCTCCAAACAGAGCATCCTTCCCATGTAGGGATGCATCTCCTACAATCCCACCTTCTGATTCACGACCCTTATGTTTATGAATCAGGAGCTAGATGGATGGCTGCAGGGGCATTGCATAGGAATAGCCTGAGGGTGTGCTGCACTTAGGACTAAAGCCAGACTGAGATGTTCTGGCACTCATCTCCTCTTCCCACACCTCTGTGTTTGGGAAGATTTTGGGGGCCACAGTGTAAATCAGATTAAGAACAGGGCTCCAGTACAAAATCTTACCCAGTCCAATCACCAAGGTTAGAGTGTAATCTCTGAGTGAATGGCATTGGAGGTGGAGGACAGAAACCGGCAGATGTGGAATATCTTCTATCATTTTTGCTGTAGAAGGAAAAGTACAATATAACCTTTCCCTGAAAGAATTACACTTCCAGGAAATGCACCACCATGGGGAAAAAGTCAGACCTTACACTCATTTTTCTCAAGTCTGTGCTGTAGTGTGAGGAACAGCATAAGATTTTATCAAATATTATATGTGCTTAATGCTTCTTGATGAACTGGATAAACTGAAATATTCTTAGTTGAACAGCCACAAGCCTCAATAGTTTATTTTCTGGATGTAAAATGACTTTTTTTCATATTGGAAAACCCTTGATTCCCCTCCTGCTAAAATTCCTGACAAAAATGTATTCAAGTCAAAATTTCCCCACTGGTTCTTATTAAGTAATATAAATAATAAATAAAATGGACACATTAAATGGTGTTTGTGGTGTCTTAGCCAGATCCAGAGAATGTGCTACATTTTAAGAGGAGAGATGGTGCTGCAGCTCATAATACCCCTAAAATGGGAATGAACTAAAATGAACTCATTTCAACATTGTTTGTAGCAGGCTGTAAAGAACAAGCCTCAAGTAAGTCAGTCAAAATGTTGATTTTTATTAATTTTTCTTTCTCGTGTCACATTAAGGAAAAGGCAGACAAAGAAGAAAAGACCTGTTGTTTTTTCACTTGTGGACAACATATAACACTGAGCCTGAAAAACAAAAACCCAAGCAGCACATTTCCTGAAACTGGGAAAAGGAGACCTCAGTACTTAAAAGAGCCCGTGAAAAGGGAATATTAAAGCAATTTCTCATTTGATTTGCATAGCACACTGCTGCAGCTGTAGCTCAGCTCTTTTAGGCTGGGGTGAATGTGATACAGAAAAGAAAGGCTCAGCACTTGGGCTGTGGCTGTTTGACAAGGGAGGGACTGGTGCTCTGCAGCCTGGCTGTGACCCACATGCCCAGCTCCCATTTCTGTGAAAAGCTCAGCAAGGGGATGGAAGACAGAAAAATATCTTCTTCTTGTCTAAAGTTAAAATGCCACCAGGTTGAGTTCTCAGCTTTGGGAAGTGACTCACACAGTTTATCTGCAAGTTTCTAGCCTCAGCATGCATTCTATACAGAAGCAGGGCAAACCCTTGGCACCCTCTCCATGCAGTATGTGGATGTATGCTGAGGATTTTAAGGCAATCTTCCTTATCTTCATAGCACACAACAAGGTTTCTCGAGTCTATGTGGGTACTTTAAGTTGGCATTTTTGTCGTGGGTGGTGTTCTCCCACATATTTTATATTCATTGGCTCTCCTGCTTAGGGATATTTTCTCATGCAGATTTCAAAGGCAAGGCAGCCTGGGAATGGGACATTTAGTCTGAGAGGCTGATGAGATGTTCAGTTTAACTTACTGCATTCAAGTAGCCCATAGAGCCCTTGAGCACATTAGTATGGCATTTAAAGACTGTTACACAACATGGCAGAAACCCCTGCTATAATTTTCACCTTCATTCTGTAGGAAAAAGTATGGGTTTGGAACATCTCCAACACAGGTCTAAGTGATCCTTTGTGCCCTGTGTAGTGGTAAACAAGGGGTGACCATTTTGCATTGCAAAAATCTTCTGTCTTTATTCAGGACCAAAGTTCAAAATCAAAGCTCTCTACCTGGGTGTGGGATCTCAGCACCTCAGGATGAGGGTGCAGAGCAACCAAGACCACCCTTGGGGGGCTCGGGAGTCCTGGAATGTTGCCAGAAGTGTCTGGTGGCTGGACTTTGATCCTACACAGGAGATAACATCTGTATGAGGACTGGGAGGATTTCACTGGGGTGAATGGTGAAGGGATAAGTTAGTTAGAGTATAATACACAGGGTTTAGGATTTCTGTACAGGGGGGTCTAGAGAAGTAAGATGGAGGAATTGGGGCGTGTCCTGTCCTTCTTCTTCTTCTTCTTGGCCTCCATCTTCTGTGGTGATGGTGGCACTTTGGGATTGGTCTTTACTAAAGGTGCACCGGTTAATAAGAATAGAAGGTATTGGGGAAAAATCATAAATATTGTACACGTAACTTTAGGTATAAAGATAAGTGACCGCCCCGGAGGCTCGGGAGTGTGCCCATGGCTGACTGCTGTGCAGACCTCTGTCGGGCTGAAAGAAAATCTTTTAGATAAACAATTAATAAACACTGAGACCGAAACAAGATCAGAAGTCTCTCCTCGTCCTTTGAAGCACCGGGCTGTCCAAGGCCACCCTGGGCCTTTCCAGGTCTTTGAAACAGCCGAGAAAAGAGAGCAGAAACCGAGCAAGTGGCATCCCTGAGCTATCTCCGGACATAAAACAGCCGGGAAGAGAAACCGACAACCAGCAAACATAAATCAACCATAAAACAGAAGAGAAAGAGAAAAATGAAACTCCGACATCTGGCGTCCCTGGAATCCGACACCTGGGCACAAAAAGGGGGACGTTTCCTTAGACAGCTTTTCAATGCTTAAGCAACAAATAAATTGCCAGGTTTTGGGCAGAGCTAAAAGAACCAAAGTTTCACACCAAAGATGAAGCACATAAAAGGTTCACTTAAACCCTTGGCTGGAAATAATGGTTACTATAACTCATATTAATTGTTAACTGAACTAATTAAAACTTTTGCATTTATAGCATTTTAGGCTTAGGGGGGAAAAAGAGCTTTTCCTCTTATTTCCTAGTGCTTAAAAATTTGCTCAAAACTTGGAAAAAAAAATATGAACAGCTTAACCTCCTAAATTAATAAGGGCTCTGAGAGGAACACTTTGATGTAAACCCATTCAGCCCTCTCACTACCAACACTGTGATCTCTTTAATTACAGGAACAGTATGTTTTATAAATATTAGTTTACAGCCTCCTACATGACAGCAAGGGGAAAATATTGAAAGAAATTTTTATAATTACAGTTCAAGGATCTGCATTTTAATTGAGATTTTTTTTACCAAATAATTTCATAGGAAGACAGGAATGTTCCAATAAAACTGATTCATGGTTGTCATTTAGGATTTAAATTGTCCTACTTTGTTATATTTGGACCTAAAATGACATGGAGACAGAGACATCAAAATATTTCTAAGGGTTAGGGGTTTTTTTCCTCACTTCTATTTGCAATATTCTAGAAAAACACATCTTACTTTCTTATGTCTGCCTACTTCTGAACAGTCAAATGCATTATACAGTGTTTTGAAGAAGCACTGTAATTAAAGTTGATAGTGGGGTCTCAAACATACTTGCAAAACACTTGACTCTGCTGCTGTTATTCTCTGAGATGCCCTCTCTGTAATTCCACTTTGCTGAAAAACCATACTTTCTTTATTTTGCATTTGCCTACTTATCCAGTTTCTACCCTATTTTCTCATCTAATGCTTACTTGACAGGTATTGTTACTTACCAAACAGAGAGTTAATAATGAGATAGTAGAGCTGACAGAATTTCTTCCAAAATAATTTCTCTTGGTGTGAGAGCTCCTGCGTTGGCTAAGCAAGCAGAATTGGACCAAGATATCTAATGGCCTGTGATACTGCTATTGAATCCTTATTTGGAGCTGTAGCAAACTCCTCTCTGCCGTCACTCTGGTCCAAAGGATAAACACAGCCCCAGTAATGCTAAACTTAATGCTTAACTCCATTAAATGGTGTTGGAGAACAATTTCTCAGAGTTCTTTTTTGTTTTGGTTTTTTTTTTTTTTTTCTGTATTTCCTAGGTCAAGAAAGTGTTGAAAAAAAATTCTGACTACCAATCCTCTCCTTCACTTATCTGTGACACCATTAGCCAGTCTTAAGCAAACTTGCCAGATACCTGGAACTTTTTTTCATGCCAACAAGCTGTGTGAGAGAGGGAGGCTCAAGACTGTGTCACTCTGGTAGAGGTGGTGAACTTGCACTCTGTTACCCCATTTAACACACTTCAGATGCAGATCTGCTAGAAATCAGGTCTCAACAGGTGAGGTATGGCAGAGCAATTACCAATCCATTTTTTGCTCACTTTTATTACAACTTTTTGCGTGTGTGTGTTCATATTTCAGATTAAACTCAGAGTAAAATACCAGATGAATGCAGCTCGCTGTTTTCAAAGTAGTCTAATAATTCTTGTTTCCCTACTGCTGTGTTCAGAGTTCTCAGCTTAAATGTGTTTATTTTCTTTGTGATTTTTCCTTGCTGCCAACTGCTTAGGGACTTAACACTTCCTTCAAACATGTTTTGTGATTGTTCGTTTACCACAGGTGTGGGAATTTTTTTTTTCTTAGTATAGACATAGCAAATCCAAAGGTTCTTGGTAAGTGCATCAAATAAAAATGCAGTTCTACCTTCATGTATAAAACCATTCAAATACATCTCTCTGGGTATGGTCCTTTTCCAGATGTGCAAAGGGATTAGTACTCTTTTGGACTGACAAGATCACAACTGGGACAGACACATTGAGAATGCATTGGAAATTGTGTTTCAGTTTGGTTCTTGTAGAGATAAGGTTTTAATGTTGTATCTTTTTATGTTCCACTTTCAGTTTTCCCAGAAATCTTTTGAATATTTCACCTTCAATATCCAGCCTTGCCTTTTCTCTTGTGAGCTTTCATCCATTTAAATTAGTAATCTTGGTCTACAGTGACATAAACAGGAAATCAGAGTATTGTCCTTCCTGGGCATGGAGATTTGCAATTTGTGAATATTAACTGATTTCTGCCAAGCCTCCCAAGTTATAGAAGACTCTTTATTTGAGTTTCCAGCATGCACTCTTCCCATGAAAAGTTAGATTTGGAAGAACCACCTGAGTCACATGAAGTATGTGATGAGCAGAAAGCTCTTGCTCATTTTACTTCAGGTACTTTTCCAGCTGTGTGCATGTGTAAAAATAGGTTATGTGCATACACTATGCATAAAAGTTATCCATAAATAACCTTCTCATTTGGCTAAGAAAGAACCCTCATATAACACATCTCTCTCTTTTGCATGTAGCTTTTGTAATCCATGCCTTGGATATTATCCTAGATCTGATTTTAATGAGTATCTTTCAAATTAAATATCTCTTTTCCTTGATCATCTTCCTCCTTTCTTTTTGTAAGATAAGTTTTCTCTTCCAGGCATGATGTATAGCTGTCTCAAGTTATATTACAGCTGAGTGTCTCTGACTTTCATTTCCTGTGATTATCTTTGGTACCTGTGTTTAGAGAGTACATTCCATGCTTTGTCCTATGCTAAGCAGCCAGTCTGGTGAAAAAACATGAAATCACCAAATAAACTGGTACTTAAAACCAGGAAAATAAATATTGCACTTAATTATCTGTACTCTCATTTAACCCTAGGTGATACTCTATTAGGTTCTGATTGAAGCTTCCAGCAAGTGTGTATGCACCCCAGGAAACAATTAGTGGAGAGTAATGCTGCACTCCTCTCCAGAATGAAAATACAATCTCATCACTGCAAATTAATACTACTTATTATTGATGTTCCATCTCAGCTGATGACAAGAATGCTCAGTTGCACTAGATAAATATCAATATGCCATGAAGGCTCTAAAATTCGGTACCTTAGATAGACATTTTTCAAAAGCCATAATAATAATTTTTGTCTTTTCTTACATCAAACTACTGACCAGTGGTGGAAAAAAAGATAATGGCATAAAGTTAATATCACTGTGGTATCACTGTGGTATCCTAAAGATAATTCATGTTTGATCAAATTTAGATGTAACAAGTTGAAATGTTCTTCCTGTACTAAAATCAGCAGCAGAATTTCCAGTGGGATTGGGGCAAAGCAGCTGAGTCACTTACTGAAAGCTGTAATTTTTAGGAAAAAAAAGACAGCTCAGACTATGATATTGTCCCATGACTAAATATAGGGGAAAACCAAGCCTTTCTGTCTTTTTTTTTTTGTATGATTGCAGCGTGGTGAAATTCTCAGAGGATGAAAGGACAGATCTGAATGTGATATTTCCTGAGAGAAGAATATTAGTTTTATGTGTCTAAATATAGAGAGTGGACAGACTGCATGAGAGTCACAAACTCCTAAGCTCAGTGTGAGAGAATTATAATCACCAGAAATATAAAACTGCTATTTGTGTAACGTCAAAGGAGTCCTGACCCATGCCAGAAAGAAAGAAACCAGAAAGAATCCATTTTCAGAAAGACACATTATTCACTTACAGGAGCTCCTAATGTAGGCAGAAGGATGTGCCCTTCCACGTGAGAATGCATGTCCTACACAAAAGGTAGATATGCATAGAAAATGAGATTATGAGAAAATGCAACTTTTTTGAGAATCCAAGATTCAAAAGATTAACTGCAGAAACTGAATCTAAACAAAAACCACTCCACTTCAAAACTGTTTTTATAAAGAGAGCCAGATTGTATTCATGAGCCTTTCAAACTTTTCTCACTTGACATGTGTTTGCTTATTACCAGGAAACATACAGCAAATTCATCTTATTTTATTCTTCCTCCTCTTCCGAGCAAGAATTAATCTTCATGAGGTTTTTCTGGTTTGAGCTGACTCCTGCATGTCCTTAGTTGGTGTTGGCTCAGACTCAGAGTTATAGTAATGCTCAGGTAGGTTACTTGAGGAGAGTTTTGTGGGGAGGCACTGTCCTTTTGATTGCAAAGCAGCCTGTGAAGAAAGTACTGTAACTTTGCACAGCTTTATCCCAGGGGTAAAAAAACCTATCAAGAGGGCTCTAAAACCAAGTTATGAGGGTGAGAAACTTCCTTTCAGTCTAGAGAGAGGGTGGTTGCTTCACAAACTGGTGTTCTTCCCTCTTCTGCTGCCAATAGCTATTTCTCTTCTAATGACAAGACAGAGAAACCAGGACTACTCCTACACTTACTGCTGTCCCCATTCATTTTTTCATACTGTGGGGATTTGGGCAAGAAGCTCGTGCCCCTCGTTAAATGCAGAATTTGTCTGCCTGAGGCTGAGTGGAGTGGTGTTGCATTGAACATACTCCACTGCACTGATCCACTGCACCCAGGGAGGGCTGTTGAGTCGTACCCCTTTGAAATAAAAAGGTTGCTCCCTCTCCACTGACAGGGCTTTTTCCCTCTCTACTGACAGGGCTTTTCTTCCAAGTCCAACAGCATGGATCACTAGTGGGTTTTATGTGAGTTGCTAGTTAGGGAACAGTTCGAAAGAATTATTTACCTTGAGGGAAACACAATCAAAAATCCTTTCAAATCAAAAAGCCATGTCTCTTCTCTAACACTCTTTATTTTTTTCTTTAAACTTTAGTCACAAAATAAAAAAAAAAAAAAAAAGTTGAAAATATAATGGGGAAATATTGAGGTGGTGAAGAAAACAATTTGGTGGCCTTAATGACTCATGTCACTGCTTTGCTTACCACCTTATTCAGTTTCTTATTAGCAGATAAATGGACATACAAACAGGAGCACTTCCTCCTACTGGCTGCTTATGATCCCTCAGCCAGCCATCTCCTCTGCCTTTGGATAAGTAACTCCTCAGGAAGCTACTGCAATGCTTGGATATTTGGCCATTTCCAAAAATAATTCCTTGTGCATGTCCTGAGTTTGTAAATGAATCATTTCAAACGATGAATCACTGAGATGTGCTACAATGGGAAAACAATAGCCCCAGTCACAGTTAAATTTACGGCTCAAAAGCTATAAACCCAAGGCTTGTAGAGACAGAATTCTAATTTGAGTAAATACTCCAAACTCAAGATGGAGAGCGAGGACAAGAGCTGCCCCTGAGCAGCTTCTCTTCAAGCAGCTGAAGCTGTTGGCTGTGGATTGGGGTGCTGAGCTGCAAAGCTCCCCTGTGCTGCTCCCAGGAAAGGCAAGCCCTCAGCCTGCTCTGCCTCCCAGGGTATAGCAGAGCAAAGATGGGACACTCACACCTCCTGGGAAGCATTCAGATCTTCCTTAATTCCCAGCAGATGCAACCAGCCCTGCTGCTGATGACCACGACCTGGGTGTGTGTTTCAGGCATGGTCTCATTGGTATCTTCTCTTGCGTTGCCTGATATATCTGCAGCATGCAAGTTGTCATAATTAGGGCAAATAAGAAATTGTCTCTCCAAACAAGATTCTTTTGCACTGCCTCCATGAGCTGGTAATATCAGCCACAACCTTGTCAGTTTTAATGAGATTGTTGACACCTTCAAATGGACAAATAGAACAAAATAGCTCTCCTGGCTACAGAAACTGCTGTGATTTACATCAAAAAAGCTCAATAGGCCCCAAGACTATGGTAGAGCATTTGAATTTCTGCTACACACCATTGTTCTTCAGCTTCATCAGTGAGTTTCAGGTAAAGGCAGGGAAATGTCATCCTATTTAATTATCTGTTTATATGTGTAGGTGTTTTTCTCAGGAGAAACATATTATGGTGTACCTACCATAAAGCTCAGAGCCAGGACATAAAGTTTTATAATCCTTTTATCCTCTCTTCTTTAAACCCCCCAAAATATATTCTTACAAATTATTTCTCCATTTTGTCTTCCTAATGTGTTTTCCTCCTCTCCCAGCCATAGTGGGACTATCTACCATGTTCCTAATTTTTTCATTAACCAGCTGCATTTTTGTACATTGTTGCATACAGGTAGTTTTTAATCTTTTCCAGCACTGCACTTTTGTAGATGCAAATATTTTTTTGCGACCTGGTATTCTTCTTAAAATGTCCCTAACTGACATCACCACACGTTTAAAGTGCACAGAATGCTAAGTGTGGGCATCAGTCTGTAAGCATATTTTATAAATACATTACTGTGCGTGGAGAAATGTTTTTTTCTTCCATGATTGTACATTTTTCATATATGAAAATATATGAAATGTTATATGATTACATTTAGAGGGACCCAGTGTGTTAACTCCTTGGGGATGATAGGGAATTCTAGGGAATGTGCAATAAGAAAAGACCAAAGCTTTTAATATACTTCATAAAAACGTGTGGTTACTGAAAAACATATGATTTAGTTGAATGTGCAATTACTACTTGATTGAATGGCATACCTGATTTTATCTATCTTTAAGTAAATGTTAGGGGATCTGCAAAGTAACCTATGAAATGAGGTTAGGATTGCTGAACTGTTTGAGATAAAACTGGATGGAATATTAGATTAAAGCAAAACTTTTCAGTCACATTGTTCACTAGATGGAAAATCAATTTTTGCATGACCTAAACAATCTCCCAGTGGGGAACTAAGTTCAGAAAAAAATAATTCCTTCAGGAAAAATGAGGATCTTATAATATTCTTTTTCATATTTCTTGCAGGATTTTCAAAGTGAAAACATTTCTTCTTCAAATCCTCATTTTAGATCATGATAAACAAAATTAAAATTTAAGAAAGGGATACCAGCACTAATAGAAAAGTGTAGCTTTAAATTCTAAAACAAAAATGGTTATGCTTTTTCTTTAATTTAGTGATGAGTTGGAGGAGGATAGCACCTTATGCAAACTACATTTTATTTGTTGGTGGTTAGTTTATGGTTTTAGTTACTAGCCCAAAATAATCAATTATTTCTGAAGTTCCATCTTTCCAAGAGCTGTGATGAAAAACAGCTTAATATATTTGAGACTTTCATTAATTATTCGTGCAACTATGGACTCCAGTGTTCAGTGTTCATACAGAATTTGGAAAACAGCAGGAGAAAAGCCTAATGTCTTGCTTTTAAGTACGGAATTAGAAGGATGTGTCTAAGAAACTCATGTGAGATGACCTGTTTTTACTGGACACAGAGGAGAACTTGTCAAAACTGACGAAAATTTAAAAAAAACAAAACCAACCCCTCCCCCCCCCCAAAAAAAAAAAACCAAGAAAACCCCACCCACCCCAAACCCAAAACATTGCAAGACCTTCAGAGTAGTATTCAAAAGGCTCATCCTGCCATAACTGATTCCTGAGTTTCCCAACCACAATGATTCTGCCACCTTTGATGAACCTGTTTCATTTAAGTCAAAAGAATCTCCTCCTGTCTACCTCTTCCAAGAAGAATGAGCTGTAGGAAAAATATAAAGTGTTAGGTTGTTTTATGTTGGGTTTTTTTTGCAGGATGTCCAGGTTAATTATTCTATGTGTTTTATCACATACCTCAGGAAAAGAGAAGCCATTTTAAAAAGTTTTCTTGATTCTGAAGTGATAAAAAAATGCTATAATAGGAAGTCTGTTTCTTTAATCTTCTTTTCCTGTTTTTCTCTAAATATGTTGTTTTGGCTACTGAAAAGAAAAGAGAGAAAAAAATCAATAACAGGAGTTCATCATATAATTTCCTTGTCAGCCTATTCAGAAATCAGCTGTCAGATTAAAAACAAAAGAAACTAACAAAACAAAACCATAGAAAACAAAAACAAACCACAAACAAACAAATTCCAACCAACCAACAGATAAAACCCAATGTGCTGTTAAAAAAAAAAAAAAAGAAAAAGAGTTTAGAAAAGAGTTCTGGGAGTTATAAAAGAGTAGAAAAGAGAAAAGAGTAGAAAAGAGTAGAAAAGAGTATCTGGGACTTAGCTGTTTAATCTTGTGGTAGTGAACTGCAGAAGTGAAAATTGCTTTGACATTTCATGGTAGTGACGGTGGCTACATAGCCCTGAGAAGAAGTCCCCAGCAGCAGGTTCAAGGCCAAGGGCCTCACCTGTCTGCCTGCTGTGAAATTCTGGCAATTCTGTCATGCAAGCACATCACCATGTGGCATGCTGGCAGTCCACAGAGGACACTTTTGGTGTATCTGCCCCTGTTGTGCTGGCAATAGGAGCTGGTGAGATCAGCATGGCTGAAGACAGAAGTCAGAAGTCCCCTTTCCATTCTTGTGGGTCCCTTCCAGCCCAGATTATTCCATGATTTGTGATCCTCCTCCCTCCTGGGGCCGTGCACTCCTGGAGCACAGCCATGAAGCACCAACTATGTCCCTGGACCACCCTTTGCCTTACTGGGCAGCCCTGGGGCTGTGACAGCACCAGCCACTCTCTGCTAGAGCTGAGCCTTCTGCAGGCACCTTTCCAGCTGCCCTCCCCACAGAAGGAACATGACACATCCACATGGGATGCCGGAACCCTGCCCTTCTCATCCTCGTCAGCAGACCCCAAACCACAGAGCTGTAATAGTTTCAAACAGCTTTGCTTCTGGCAAAGAGCTACAGAAATATTTAATCATTGTGGTCTTCCCTGATATGCAAGCAGCCTCTCTTTGGCTAAACTGTTTTTGGGGTGTTTTTTTTTTTCCTTTTATTGGTTTAATGACAGATTAATTGGTTTTTAGAGTGCTTGTGTCTCTTGCCTGCTTTAGTGGTTCTTTAGATGTTTGTGAATCTAATCTGAACACAAGTTAGGTGGTCCTCATATTCAGGCCAGATTCTGCAAGTTAGTTTAATTCACAGTAAGTATTTAGGCACCAGGCTAAGAGGATGGGTTTTCAAAAGAGCTCAAGAAGCTGGACTGTGTAGACACTTAAAATTCCACCATGAATTTTACATTTAAGATTCCCATTCTTAAATGTTCTGGCAGTACCTGAAATGACTCAAAGTTCAGTGTAAATGTAAAATTTTTAAAATAACACCATGAATCCAGCAGCAAGATGTTGAGAGTTTTCTAGTTTTCAAAACAACATACCAAAAAAAAAGTTATTTGTCTCAATAAGAGAAGAGAGAATTTGAAAAATCATCCTATATTTGCAGACAGTAATTCCTGGAAATAGCACTGCAAATACTCCTGGATTGATCGTTCAATATATTTGGTGAAAACCCAATTCTTCCTATCACTAATAGAGAATTGTGAGTCTTGTGTATTCTGCCAGCAGAGAAAATTCATCTGCCTTTGTTACCAAGTTTTCTAGATTTTACTTTTCAGAATTTGAGTAAAACTTGTTTTTCAATCCAAAACAATGTTCAGGCAAGTACATTTTCACTTCTAGCTTAATTGGAGGCCAGCGTGTCTGGTTGGAGTTGTTTGATGGCTTTTTCAATTCCTTGAGGTTCCAGTGATTTGTGATGTCTTTTATTTGTAAGTAAAGGCACAGACAGCTTTTTCCAGGGCTTGTTATTCCATTATAAAGCTACATAAAGGAGCTGTATAACCTATTGGTAATGAGCAACAATCAATACTGTTGTGTAACCAAGCCACCCCCTTCTGCTTCCTGTCTTTTCATTTACTCTTCAAAGTCCCCTTCTCTCTGCAAATTCTCTGCTTTGTGCCAAATAGTTGCTGGTTCTCAGGGGATACAGAAAAAGTGAGGCTGGCCTAAAAGGTGGTGTGGATCTCTAACTCATCCCTTTAAAGGCAGGGCTTTAGCATAAGCCATGCCCAAAGTACTGGATTAAGTTTGCACTTGGGATCATAGGCCAAAAGGGTCCTGGTAGTGGGCTACAGGGGCAAGGGAAACTGTGCAGGTACTGATGCTGGCTGGAGATAATGACTCACTTCTTCCCAAGCATGATGCATCACAGTCTAATGTGGTTTGCAGCAGCTCCTGAGAGACCCGTGGGTATTATGCCAACTTTAAGATAAAAATTGAGAGAATGGTTCCTCAATTCCACTTACAGAGGGGAAGGTTTCAGTTGTGTATTGAGGAAATGTATTATTTCCACAAAGTGGGAGCATTAAGAAAAGGTCTCCATCAAGCATCTAAAACATCCTGTATGCAGCTGGGAAAGAATGAGGACTGGAAAAATGGAGAAGAAATGTACAAAAATTGAATTAGGAGATTTAAGAACAGAACTGAGCACCATTTTTTCTCTTTTCAGCAAATTAAAGAGGTAATTTTGAAATCCCGAATTCCTTTCCATCTTTCCCCTTTTCCCCCGTAAGAATCAGTTTGTATTACATGCCCTGTTAGAAACTCTGTTCAGTTTCTCTGTAGGCTCTGGCACATTCAGGACCCCTGCCTTTCATTCTTTTAGGTGACATTAACAGCCATTTGTCAGGAATGCTTCTGTAGCAACATCCTCACTGAGTCTGCTGCTCAGGAGACAATTATCAAGCAGTGAGAACAGCATGGAAGGCAAGCATTTCAAAATGGAGTCAAAGCTGTAGTGAAGCATTTGCCTCAAGCCAAAATAAGCCAGGTAGGCTAGAGCTGAAACAATAGCATGGTGCAGAGACACATGCTGAGTAGATGTAGCATTCTTATTTTATAATAAAATCTTCCACACTTCATAGTGTAATGTTAAAAAGAAAAAATAAAAAGGAGCATGAGCTACTCAGCACTACCATTGTGTACTATCTCACTATCTCATGGCTGATTGACACCCTGCACTGACTCAGGGCTCCCCAAGTATCATCCAGGTCCATGTAATAGAAAGCCACTCAGAATGACTCACCATTCAATATGCTCACATTCTATAGACTCACTATCTTTCTGACTTCAATAAGGTTTGTTTTTTTTTTTTTTAATTTCTTTTAAAGTCAAACTGTTTTCTTTCTGTCCCCTGTTTGTTTTTAACCCAAACTATCGCCTACAGAAGTTTTGTCCAGAGTACCCAGCAAGGTAGCACAGGTAAAACATGCTGTGCTCCAGCTGAAATCAATAAGAGGACTTTTCATAACAACAGGAATCCTGGCATGCACTTAGGAGCCTGTGAACTGGATGGTGGCTTTTAAGCCAGTGCCCTGGTGTCTAATTCCTCACAGGCAGTGGGAGAGCAAGCTTTTAATCTCTGTCAGAAGCATCTTCTTGTCCTGTGTGTGGACCTGTTGTGTGGGTGGTGAAAAGGGAAGAAAGCCCTGTCACTTCTCCAGACTTCTTGTAAGATTTCTGCTTTCCCTTCATGACAGTAACAGTGAAAGAATAGTTTCTGAGTGACCTACAATATAGGGATCTCTCTTCTCTGACCTCCCCAGCTGGCTGGTTGCAGGGAGGAAAACTGTGCAATTAGAGATGTCAGAAAGGTAGATGAGGTGTTTTTTCTTCTTTTAGTTGGTAGTACAGAAGGATTATAGCACTTGAGCTGTTATCCTTCTGATTGATGTCAGCCCTGGGGCTTTCGACTTGTACAGTCTTACTGTAATGTGTGTATACATTGTTTTAATTGTGCAGCAAAGGAGGAAAAGAAAAACATATATATATATACACCTACCTTTATCACCCTTAACCCTGCTGACCATATATAAGGAGATCCTAGCATTTGAAAGCAATTGAACTTGTTCTGGTCATTCTCTAAATATATTACAGTAGTAGCTGTTTCTAAGATTCCCATTCTTACATGTTTTGGCAGTACCTGAAATGACTCAAAGCTCAGTGTAAATGTTATGTGCTGTCTGCTCTATGTTGATATTAGGGTGGCATGTTTTCCAGTAGCAAAGTAAATAGTTAGCACACAAGAAGCAATTATTTCTGTTAATAAACAGCCTACAGTGCCAGTTTGCCCAACATAAACCTATTGGATCTGTATGCAGAGGCAGCACAAATAGTCCAGGGGGCCATGGCCTCAAAAAATTCTATAAATACAGATAAGGTAAGGGTGGGTGTTAAGTGGTTTGAAATCTGGAACCTTGGAGGAAGAGATGCTTCTATATGTGTGCTTCTACCTCAAATTCACCAATGATCAAATTAGCTGTAAGGGACTCTCTCCCTCTGGATGCACTGGCAGATTTATAACACTCAAAACAAGGGCTCTGAAAAACAGCAGGCAGAGCATGTTCTCATATATCCTGCCATGAGAGTGGAGTTTCCTATCCATTCTAGTAAGGATGATTGCAGTAATGTCTGTCTCAAGTTCTTCTTCTATCCAGACTGAACACGATCCAGTGAACCTGGCTGTGTTGACAAACTGGCACAGACCAGCTTGTCATACAGCAAAAGGCAGTCTAGTTAGGCAGAGGAGGCAGTGCAGCACCCTTAGGAAAAGTTTCCAATAAACCCTGTACCACAGCTCAGTTTGGCTGAACAGCTGGTTTCTAGCCCTCCTCGAGAAGAGGTGAGGGTCTGGTTTTTCGTACAGGTGTCACTGAGAGGAGGGGATGGGGAATGAAGCCAACCTGCCTGGCAGGACACCAATCGAGTTCACTTTGTGAGTCCAAGGAGGGAGAGCTGAGTGTGAAGAGTAGGATGATGATCCCTTTTAATTAATTTACAGTGGTCCAGATAAGTTTAACATAGATGTTTCAGCCCCTGAAGTTCTTGCTATGTAATTATGAAAGGAACAAAAGCACTGGAAAATTTAAAGAACATCCAGAGTCCGAAGAGTCATCCTCACTAAGCTGGCACTTGCCCAAAAATGAGCCATGAGGAGGGAGGAAGAGTATTATGGGATAGCAGTGAAGTTCAAAAGAAATACCTTAATTGAGTCCTTTCCTAATAGGAACAATAGGGGTGAATTTCCTTTTTCTTAAAGATGCAGCTTTCCAGAATCTGTAACACACTCTGAATGATTGCACTAGATGATCGTAGGGGTCTTTCCCAACCTAGAAAATTTTGTTATTCTTAGACTCTTTCCATCCATCTGTCATACAGCTGTCAGATGAAAGGGTAGTTGGTTTGAGCTTGAAAGTGAAGCCTTCTTTACCTTGGAAGTACTATTTCTCACTCTTCCTTGCCATTTTTTGAACCACTGCAACATGCAAAACTGCTAACCTTAGCTCTCCTCCCTCTAATTAGGCAGCAGCATTAAAACTCTTTATTAAGGCACCCCTCCTGGGTGGCTGCAGATATATATACTTTCACAGAGTAATTGCTTTCTGGCCCTCATTTTAATTGGAGTCCGTGGGGGGCCTGTGGAATTCCGCTGCCTTCATCTCCCACTGGCTCATTGTGCCTGTGACACAAATTTAGAAACGGGACTACTTTCCAGATCTGCATCTGAAAGAAAATGTAAGTGAGGGGGGAAAAATAACAATAGTTAGTAGATGACATGTAAGAGGAATTACACTGGAAGAAAACAGTCTTCCACTTTGATTCCTTCTTTTACCAGGAGAAAAAAAAATTGTGAACATTTTTCTGGCATTTCTGTTTTCTGCCTTTTGTCTAAGATGGTGCAGCTTGTAACTAGGTTAACCAGATCCTGGAGGAACTTAAAGACCATTTAAAGCAAAGCTTAAATAAAACCTATTTTGAAAATATGACCCACAGCTTTCTAGGTCCTTGGAGTCTCAGGCAAGGAATGCAACCCAAATATGAAAGGAACTGCCTCTTTAAATTCAGGCTTTGTCAACTTTAGCTCCAGAAAAAATGTTTCAGCTTTATTCAAAGTTCATATTTTGTTTAAAATGGACCCTTTAAAGGCACTGAAATGAACTATTTGCCTAACAAAACATTTCTGTCAGAAGAACTCCAAAAAACCAACAGGTTGGAAGAAAAACATGTGTTCATGCTTGATTACACAGAATATAGTCAGGAGGGTTTTATGCATAGAGAAAATTCTTGGGTTTATGCTTTGAGTTTTTGAGATATGTGCTTTAGCTAGGTATTTCAAATTAAATGAATAGTAGTAAAATGGTAATTGTATTGTTCGTATATGTCTTCAGAGTTAATATATTCCAAGATGAGCTAATTCATATCCACCAAGCTATTGTTTCAGGCAGTAACTGCAGACACTTCTACTCTGTATAGTGCTCCAATTAATGTTTTCTAAATTATAGTCATAATCATAAGGACTGGAAACTGTAATTTTTCAAAAAAGTGTGCAGATACAACAGCATGAAAAGAAATTCTGTCTCATTTCAACATTTTAAAATAAGTTTTTTTTCAATTCTTTTTGTATCAACACAGAAATAACTTCACAAAACTGCAGGTATATAATTGCCTCTTTTGGAGGTTTTTTTTTTCAACATCTCACAGTTTTGAAAGTTTTCAATTATTTCCACTAGAGCTTAATATACATCCTTCATTCTTCTAACTGTTTTTTTTCTCTGTAAGTCTAGGTACTGGGGCAAAGTTTTGCCACAACCTAAAAATGCCCCAGTGCCACACACAGAGAGGTTTTGCACCTGAGTGTCCGTGCATGGCAATTGTGGTGCTAGTGTTTTGTTTCTTCCAACAAGGCTGATTACTGTTGCCATCTCTGTGCACAGCTGGGTCTTTCTAGAAAGGTCTGTAGCCCCTCATCACATCTATCTAATTAGGCTGATTGGTTCACAGCGCTGAGCCAACCTGATTGAGAGGTGTGCTTGGCTCCGTGTCCTTATTTCTAACTGCTTTTTTGTGTGTTAAATGAACCTTGCTGAGGCCCTTTGTGAGCCACTCTGCCAGCTTGAAGCAAAGATGCGTGACTGGTGTAATGCTGAAGAAATAAAACCTATCCTTCTCACTTGCTGTGGGCGAGCTGCACTACAAATACACTGAGGTCTTAGTTTTGAAGTTTTAAAGTTGTGGCTACATAGAGAGAAAAAAAAAACAGCCTTGGAGTTCAAAGATTAAGGATTTGAATAGACGTTCATAAAACAGGAATCTAATCTATTGAGATTAGTGCAGGCTGATTAAACTAATTTTCCATTTAAAGGTAGTTTGGCCATGCCAGATAGCTTTAAATCTGTTGTGTAGAAGGTATAAACAAAAAGCCCACTGTACTTGTTTCAGGGGTTGTGAGCTTACAGCTGATATAGTTCCAGGCTGCAATTCTTGCAGCCCTTTCATAACGCAGTGATCCCATTCAATTCTCCTCCAGGGCCTCAGAAACTCAGCTTCCAGTGTTGCAAAAGAAATAGATTTTTCTAGTACAAGTATCATAAAAACACATGAGGAGGTTGATGATGGGTTACGCTGGAGCAAGTAGAAGGATGAGACAGGGCTGTGCCAGGAATGAGCTGCCTGACTTCTGTGCTGCAAGACCAAGAGGGAAACAGGGGAGAGAAGGAGGCTGCATGGTATGCAGCAGAATTCAGGCATTAGTTCATCTTTTACATCCAAAACTTAGAGATGTTTAGATTAATGAAATTTATTCACTCCATGGTGGTGGCCCAGGAGCTAATTTGCTGTTGGCTGTAATTTTGGTACTCAAAGGAATTATTTCAGAACACCGTGCCTAGAAAAGCACTTGCAGCATTTGCAGAATATATA
The DNA here is from genome assembly GCF_035770615.1 of Melospiza melodia melodia. NCBI lineage: Eukaryota > Metazoa > Chordata > Aves > Passeriformes > Passerellidae > Melospiza > Melospiza melodia. Next base: position 48,906,258 of record NC_086194.1, on the reverse strand, counting down.
TATGTATATATATATGTCAGATTGGATTTTGAACTCTCCTAAATGTGCAATTGCTCTATTCTCAGAGAAACCAACACTCTTACATTACAGCCTTCAAGTTATCCACTGACTTTGACGAGCAGTCACAGGAATGCTGTGCTGTTTAATATGGGCTGTGAATTTAATATGGGCAAATGTTCCTTTTTGTTGAACCTTGTAATGAAAATGTCTCTAAATATCTCTAAACCTTAAACTATCAAGTGCTCTACTGGCTCCAAATTCTGCTACGGTTAAGTAACAGTTAATGTCAAGTGCATCAAAATTTGCAGAAATCACTCCTCTAAAAGAGATGAACCACCTGACAGATTTACATCAAAATCAGAGACACTTTTTGCAGTTTCATTTGATTGCATGTGAGAGTGTTTCATAATCTGATGTTCTGCTGTGCAAATTTAGAGTGCTGCCATTAGCTTTGAAAGCACTGCACTAAATCCACCATCCACGTATCTGACTCAGCAAAACTAAACCCCACATTCCTTTTTAGAAACTGAGTTCTTAATATTCTGCTCTTTTACCTTTGTTTATTCTTAAGGAATCAAAAAAAAAATCTAATTGTTTCATTTTGGAGGAGAAGGAAGATGTTACAGCTTCAGCGCTGTGCAAAATTTCATCCATTTTCCGTTTCAAATATACATTGTTATGTACAGCTGACATCCACAAAGAATTTTGCATTCAGAATTAAAAACTCATTTGCACACAGTATGCACAGTGCATCACCTCCTTTTGTAGAAAGACCACTGCTCATGAGTAGTTGTCTAGAAAAGGTCTTACTTCAGACACATGACAGATAAGAAATCTAAGCGTTTCCACAAGCACACTCCCTCCTCCTTTCATGCGCCTACATGGCTTGGACCAGGCTGTATTTACTCACAGGTTTGAAAGGCTTTGTCCACATCATAAATGTTAAACAGTGCAGAGATTTGTCTGAAGAGATGAGATAAACTGTGCACAAGTATTGCAGTCAAAGGCCAAGGCAGAGTGTGGGTGGGAGAGGGCAGTTTGCCCTGGTGTAAGAGTGAGAGAGCTAGGAGCTGTGTTTGGTGTCTCAATAAGTATTATAGGTGTTAGTCTTCATGCCTACATGGCTTAAGGCATTACAGCTGTAAAGCTGAGCTTAGGGAAGGCTCAACAGTCTTTGATAGGATACTTTACATTGCTGATTAGAATTTCAAGGAATAAGAGACCACCTCTTTCTCTTCAGTTTGAATAACAGACCTTCATGCTAGCATCAAGCTGAAACAGCCAATGAGTCTATGGTGCAGAGCTGCTCACTTTAAATAAATAGGAAGCAGTTTTTCCCCTCGCCTCCATCAGCTAACCACTGACCAAACCCTAGCTTTCTCCTAAACTTGTTTTGAAATCTGCTTGCATTCTGTTCCTGAGTCCACGTGGTGTGAACACAGGCTCTACCAAACACATTGGTAGACAAATCCCTCTATAACTCCATGGTCTTTCCTTCCCCATCTGTGAAAAGAGGGAAAATCCTCAAGCAGCAGATCAAATGCTCACATGCCTTTAGAAAATGTTCCCCAAGAAGGCTTACAGCTCATGGATTTCTTCCAGATCTCCAGTGAGTCTTTAACAAGGGCCAGAACATAGGCCATGCTCTTGCTGAGCAGTAATTCACCTCCTCTGCATTGGGAAAACTTAGCCAGCTGGTTACAATGCTACCTAAACTGGCAACCATGCTTCTTCACATTGGCAAATAAATCCCAATAGGGATTATAGTGTTGTAGTATAATCTGAGTGAAAAAATAGTAGCTTAAATTTGTTGGAAAGACCTGGCAAGCCACTTGTTAGATAAGACCCCCAGTATCAAAGCTACAGTTGTGGGGAATATATAAACCATTTACATGTCCAGGACAGACAGTGAAATAGGAGCTGATAAGGTGACTAATTAAAGCAGAAAACCTTTGCTTCCTGAATTAACATATAACATTTGAATGGAATGAATAGGAACCCCTGAGGCTGAAATAGGGACATGGCTTTTAAACTGTGCTGAAATGCATTGAAATAGTTACACTTCTTTGTAAGATAGACTATGCAGAAAAATACAGAAAATAGGAATGTGTGTGCTAAAAACAGAGACTGTCCTTTCTCCATTGGAATGTCTGACAGCTAAAACAAATTGGTTTGGCTTTGTCATTTAAAACAGTGAATGATATTTTTTCAAGTTGTTCCCTTGTGGATAGATTCTTACAAAATGAGAGCAGTGATTCCATTAATTTGTGTCTCATCTGTGGTCCCAGGTGATGTAGTTAATATAGTTTCTGTAATGTCAAGTTAATACTTGTTCCTCCTTTTGGTGAATTCTTTTACAAACTTGCCCTCAGCTTGTGTTATACCCTCTGCTAGAAGAGGAGTTGAACTTGGGAACAGAGACTTTAGGCTTGAGCTAAAAAAATTATAAGATCTAAAGAAATGAAACTTCCACATATGTCTTCAAAGGCGAGTTGGGTTATGGCTCTCCTCTTTCCTGCAGGGGGCCAACCCAATGCCTGGACAATACACAGAGTTTTACATCTCCTTCCATTCATTTTTTTCCATTTTCTGTGTGAAAAGCACAGTCCCACATCCTGACTAAAGAGGAGGATGAGGTATTTCAGCTGGAGACAGTGGGACAAAGTTGCCAAATGCAAACGTGCTGTTGACATGGATAGTGCTTCCCAAGGGGGCTGGTCCTTGGCCCAGGGAGCCTCCAGGCAGAAGATGGGAAGAATTAATACTCATCATCAGAATATCTAACTAATTTCACAAAACAAGCTGGATATCTACTCAGAGAAAACTTATGCTTTCAAGAAGAAATTTCACCTAAATTTTAATTTCTGTTTAAAATATTAATCAAAATTGATGACCTTAACTTTTCCACAGAGCAGTTATTTGTATTCTTCCATGCCTTTGGGAATTTTTGAGTGGTCTTCTCAGAGATAAAATGAACACTGGCGTAAAACTGTTTCACAAAATAAATTTGTATGTTTCAGGAAATGCTTCTCTCACAATGACAGAAAGAAAGAAAAAATTGGCTTAATTTGGTACAATCAGATGGTACAAAAGGCACTAAGAAGAAGTAAGCACTAGAGAGTGATAAATCCAAGGGTTTTTTTTTTTCTATTTTTCGTTCCATTTGGAAAAAGCCCACATCATAGTTAAAGCATTATCAGAATTGATGTTGATCTCTCTAGCTAACATTTCAATGAGTTAAAACTTCAGGGATGTTTGGCTGTATTCCAGTTTTTTCAGTTCTGTGCTCTTTTAGGAATTTTAATTTTTCTTGGATAATTAGATCTCTGACATTAGACGCATATAATTAACAGGGAAAATGGCTTGCATGCTGGCTATAATAGCACTGTCTGATCTGTTTGCCAGATAACTGTTATGACCTTTTTTTTTGGAGCCAATTTGTTCCCACAGATAGCAGCAGACATGCCTAACTGGAACCACTTCAATTTGTTTGAAAGGATGAAATCCTGGGACCTTTTACTGATTTCAGTGGCCTCAGGATTTTGCATGCATCCTTAACATTTCCTTTTCAGATAATAGTTTTTCAACATTTTTTTTATATATATAGTTGTATCTGAATGACTCCCCCATGTCAATAGAATAATAGGGCTGAAACTTCATGTGCAAAGCTGTATTGTTCAGAGATGTTTCTTAGAACTGTCACAGATGCTTTTATGGTAATTTTCAAAATGTGCCTCTCTGGGTGGGAGAGAGATGTGTTCTCTTTAAACTAAAATATTAGCTTTATCTGTCTGTTGTTAACCAAAGTTCAGGACTTGAGTGTCATTCACGTCTTTTGCAAAATTGTCCCCAAGACTTTTTAATAGCCTATTTACCAACTGCTAAATAAACACCACCTGACAATAAAGGACTGGAAAAAAATATTTTCAGCTGCTTGTTACCATGTCTTTTATGCTACTTACAATTTTCTGCATTTAGATCAAGTTTTGGTTCACTAACATAAAACTTTTTCTCCTCATTTTTTAAGGAGTAAAAAAAAATATGGCTATGAGGTGAGTGGAGCCAGCAGCATATTACTTTTTTATTTTTGCTTCTGAGCATGGGGTTCAGGGAGAATTTTTAGGTGACTAATAATTGTAATTAAAAAAAAACAAAAAAAAAAAAAAAAGAAAAAGCCAAACAAACAAACAAACAAAAAACAAAAACAAAGAAAACTATATCATAATAATAAAAGCCTGAAAAATAGGCTGAAAGTGTTTTGGACCAAAGTGGTGTTAGGATTTTCAGCTAAGTGCTTGACTATGGTCCAGCTTTTCGGTCTAGGCCAAAGGAAGCAGGTTTCACTTCTGTGGCATAAGAGAAAGGTCCATTAAGCATTTTTGAAAAATCCCAGGATGATCTGACAACAGTGTATTACAGTTCATGGAGAAATGACTGTTAAGACACATTCCAAGTATCCTTATATTCCACTGGGTGCAATAGATTAAAAAAACAGATCACAGAGAACTCAAAACCTTTACCAACTCTGCAGTTAAAGCATATCATTCACATTACCCCATATTCTTTTCTTTTCTATGTGGAAGATAAAAACAGATTTCCTACACAAATCTCACATTAGAGGGTCAAAAAATACAGAGCAGAATTTTTTTTCTAAATCAGATAATCCTCTACAGTACTTCTTTTGATGTATGGAGTTCCTAGTGCAGTGAGTTTTCCCCCCATCTCTCCTGACCATAATTCCTTATCTTTCAACATGTCTACAATACATGAAGCCACTACTGTGCTAAGTATGCAGGATGTGGACATATGTGGAAGTGCGTGTCTATATAGTTACTGTTTAGATTCCACTTTTTTTATTTCAATGTCTTTGCTTAAGGTATCGGGTTTGAAAACAGCACTGCTTTTTTTCTAAAAAGAAAAATGGTTTTTTCTTCCTCCAGTTTCTAGTAGTCAGTGCAGAACAGCACTCTGTTCATCATAACAAACTGAGAGGAGGGGAGCAGCAAAAGGAAAGTTTTTGGTGATAAAATTTTTGAACACAATCATTTTATTGCACAATTTAGATTTACAGTGCCACTGGGATTGAACATATCCATTTTTAAAAAATGCATTTTTTCTGCAATATTTAAGACCAGACAGAATCCCCAACTATCTGCTAGTTTCTGTACATGCTCAAATTAGAACAATACCTATCTTGAAGAGCTCACAGTTTACATACAAATTTTCTATGTTTGCAGAAGTTCATATTGGAGGGCTGATCACATCCCTTTGTGAAGAGATCCTCCTTTCTATCCCAGTTTGATCGCTAGAACTTTTCATATTTTCCTGTGAATCCAAGTCTCTTTCTGACAGAAATTATCTTTTCCTAATGTCTTATCTCATGAATGTTGAACGTGGAGTTCAGAGTTACCTGGATTTCCTTGTATCTGGCATTCCAGAGGAATGCCCTAGTTTGAAACAATCCCTTACACTAGAAGATGATGAGTATCCCTTCTGCTATTAACTTCTGCTTTCTTTAATTTTTGGACTACTGTGTTTACATATGTCCAACCACCAGCACTCAGTTCTGCTTGTTCTGCCTTTGGCTAAATTTCAAACATCCTGATGCTCATTGCTCAGTAGGCTTTTCTTTCCTCATGGTCCAGGTAAAGAGGCTAATAAGACACATAAGAGTTATGGACTACAAAATGAAAACAGAATTTTGTAATTATAGAGATATATTACCTGAATCATTATTAATTAACTTTAGCTATCTCAGTTATCTTAAAAAAAATCATTTTGACCAATTATATGGATAAATCTCCCGCATACTTTAGTGCCCAGCTTATTCAAAGTCTGAAATCATAGACCTCAGTGATTAGCCATGTGAATTTGAGACACCCCTTTCCATGGAAACAGCAGGAAAGATCCAGCTCTTACTGTGTCCAGCGTGCAGTCCCATTCTGCCTGAAGAATTCAGACAGATTCTAAAACATCAGAATGACAATTATTGAGTGGTTTTACAGCAGGTGGTATGACTAACATGTTTATAAGGAAACCTTATGTTTATAAGGAAACTTTATAAGGAAACCTTGAGTGATTCTTTCTTGATTCCAATGAAAAAAAATTAGTTATGAATGAGGAAGGTAAAGGCACTCATGCTTTGGACAATTTCCCCCTCATTTTTCTTTTATTTCTCCTCCTTTATGACATTTGCACTCTGAAAATCTTGAATATCTTCGCTAGTAAAATCATTTGCTCTTGTAGCTGAGCTTAACACCTTTGAATAAGAGGCTGTGATCTGTAACTCTCAAAAGAAGCAGTGAGTCCAGGCTGCTCTGTGTTGAGATTTCAAATGGACATCAGTCATCACAGATAAAACAAGTGTATGAAATGAAGCACAATAAAAGTAAGTGTTATTTCTATGAAGAAACCAGGTTTTAAAGGTTCTCAGCTGCAATGCTTAGTGGTTTAAATATTGCTTGTATTCTTAATAGTAAGATCTGGTTTTTTTCTATGTAAATTAACCTGAATACTCTAAAATGGTATATCTCATAGGCTCATAGGATTGTGATAGTCTTGTCTTTATTAAGAAGACAAACTTACCTTCCTATTATAATTTTTCAATGAGCTCTAAGACTTTTTATTGTTTCAAAACAATACAAATCATTATAGATAACTTCTTGCTGTGTTTTTTAAGTTTACTTTTTGCTCAATTAAAATTTTATTTCCATTTCTCTTTTGAATTGGTAAATATGTGGAGACCTAACAACCCAGCTACCAGCAATATCTTTTAAATTTTACATCTTATCAATGATCAAGGAATAAACTGAATATATTTGGTCTTCAAGATGTTCACTGTTTCATCCAATTTATAAAGGGCTGAACAATTACTTTCTTGATTCTTGTTTGAGAGCTGTGATAGATCTTTATACTGAATTATGTAATTGCAGGCAACCCTCATCATACACACTTCTATTCCAGTTGACACATGCACTAATCTGATAGAGCGAAATGTTAATCTTGATAATAATTTCTTCTATTTCTACAAAGCTTTTCATTCTTTAATGTCCAAAGGCATTTAAAAGATTTGCGGTGCACTACTGAGTTCTACAAACCCTGTAGAAAAGCCCCCTTCCATGACCAAGGTCATTAGAACAATGAAAAATATTTTTTTCTTCCAAAGCAAAATACATTAGTACAGCAGTTGCAGGTTTGCAGTCAACAGTGAGGTTCATTTTGCATTCAGCATGCATGTTTGCGCCTAAATATTACAGTGACAAGCGTGCTGTAACTACCTAAGACAGGAAATACTGTGCATGCACAGCCTGTTAAAAATTGGTGCATACCCGTAAGATATCTAAAAAAAAAAAAAAAAAAAGCAAACCATATATATGGAACACATCCTTGTGTTCAGCATGGGTTATGCTGGGAATGTTTGCCAGATCTTATTTTGGATTCTATTTACAGTCTAAGCAAAACATTGCTCTCAATACATTTTCACTGACATTAGTTAAGAAATAGCTCATGATGACGGTATTCAGCACCAGAGTAAATGGAAAGAACAGGAACCTGAAACAAATCCAGTAAAGCTCTGCAAGCTGTAATACCCAGCTCATGCCTGGAAAAGCTAACCAGACAAAGGAATTTAAGGAGCAATTCAGGTCAAGAAAGGTCGAGGGAAGAAAGAAGTGATTGAAGCCCCATTCTATCAAAAACCTTTCTAAAAAGAAAAAAAAAAAAAGATTGAGATCCAGCATGGTTACCCTGTTGATCCTTCCTCCCACCATATCCTGGAAAATGCTGAGGATAAAAGAGACACAGACCTGGCTGAGATGGTATAATTATGTGAAGCCATTATGACTGCTACTGAGAGTCACCTGGAAGAGTTTTAATGACTATCCAAGGAAGTAGAAGTGAAGCACAGTCTCAAAAGAATAGAGGAGATTATGTTATTTATCATAATTCTTTTTCCCTTAATTTTTTTTTTTTTTTTGTGACATACCCTGAAAGGATTTAGTACATGGCTAAATCAGCACTTCAGCAACCCATTGAATTGGTTCAGGTCATTCCTGTTAACAGTCATATTGGACCAAATCAGTAAATGGCTATTAAAAGGCAGGAATTTCTAGGAGCATCTGTGCGTTGCAGGAAATGTTGCTACTGATTCTTCTTTTTATATCGCATTCCTATAAAAAGTGAGAAGGAATCTTATTGCCAGCGAGATGTAAAATCAGGTCGGGACTGTCGCTGGTTATTTAAAGGTATTGCCATGCTTTTTGTAAGACTGAACATATTACATGCTGTATCTTGGCTAAATTCCACCTTTTATAATTACATCCTCTTCTCCCCTTCTCAAACATTTCTCGCTGTCACAAGAGGATGCAGCACTCTTCGTTTTCCTGGTCTAGATGTCTGTGTAGCAGTGTTTCAATCTCATCATGACCACCCTGAAAGAAATATTCACGTCGCCCAAGATGCAGCATGATCTCTTCATCACTCCCTGTGGCATTGTTGTGGATGGAGAGAAAGAGGGCTTTGGAATTAATACTCAGGCAGAGGTTCTGTTTTTTTTTCCCGCTTAAGTACAAGCACAAATCTGTTGGTTTGGGTTCCTCCACAGTTACTCATTTGCTACACTCCCTGGAGCAGTGGGAGGCTTAATACTTTACCTCTAAAATATACTTTGAGATTATTTAGTCAAAATGCAGGCCACCAGTGTTCCATTAGTACTGGGAATGCTTTCAGAGCATTGACCAGCTTTTGCTTCCAGCTTGATGAGCTGATGATTGTAGCCCTCAGATGGCATTTAGATAAGCAGAATCCACAGGGATTTTTTAGTATGTTAGCTGCTCAATGAACTGTCAAGATTGTATAGTAAGCAAACAAGGGATGAGTGATTATAAACAAAAAACCCAGCCATGTGACACTATTTTAATCTTGGTTTTTTTGCAGATCCAGTGTTTGCTGGAGAGGAGAGCCCGCTAGCCTGACACTTGGAAACACAGAAGGATACTCTGAGCAATGGTCCTTGCAGTCTAGCAGCCAGCTGTGGGTGAAGCAGATGTTTGAGAGAAGGGTCCACTAAAGATATCAACCAGTACACCTGGCCAAAAGCACCATGCCAAAAGTAAAATTCTCATCAGAGATGGCACAGAGTATCCTGTCGTCAGTTTCTATTTGACAAAGAAACACAACTACTTCTCACCTGGAATATTCAAGAAAGAAAACTATTTCTCACCTGGAATGCTCACAAATTGGACTGAGGGGCTTGAGGTGAGGCTGATCAAGTTTCACTTCAAGTGCTACTAGGACAACATTTCTTTTTGTGTCTGATGGTTTCTGCGGCTCTCAGTCTGCATCCTCTTGGAAGTTGGAATCTGTGGACTTGATTCTGCTTTTTTTCAAGTGTCTGCTTTAGAGGAATCCAGACTGCAGCAACCAGACTGATTCCTCACTTGTAAAGCTTTGTAAACTTCTAGAGAGTGGTACATAGTAATTTGAACCAGTGCCACCTACAAGCAATATCATCTCTATGTGTTCCCTTAGACCCTCTTAGCTCAGAGGCATGGGATGGTTCATGCATCAAGCTCTGAATACTGACAATTATATCTCCCTCTTCCCTTTTTCCTTGTTACTTTTTCTCTACTAACATGGGAGTCTAAACAGAAATAAAATATTTGGTAAGTACTGATTTCTTATCATTCCCTTAGTGAAATACAGCACTGTGCATGTATATCATTGGCAGAGAGGTGTTTAATATTTCAAAGGAATGTTCATACCAAAAAAGCAAAAAAAAAGAAAAAAAAAAAAAAAAAAGGGGGGAGGCAAAAACCATGGCATGGGCCAGATCCCACCAGCACCAGCCTAATCTTGCCACTTTAGAGGTCTCCAGCAGGTAGAACTTGGCAGAACAGGAAGTGTGGAAGTGTGTATGTATTCCTGGAGTCAGGAATCTTAGGGATGCTCTTATCAGGCTGGCTTCAGCCAGAGCTTAGGAAGAACTGCTGCCCAGCACAGAGGGCTGTGCCACACCACACCCTGTCACCTTTGTGTGTGGGACCAGAGAGTGAAGGCAGACAAGACATGGCACCCATGCAGCCAACGTCAGACCATGGCACCCATGCAGCCAGCATCAGGAATGCTTGGCAGGGACTCCAGGCAACACACAGCAGCCTTTACACAGCCAAACTTCAGCTGGGGGCTGGGAACTGGCGCTCATGTTTTATTCATCCAAATTGCTTTTCCCCACTCCAGAAATCTACACTCCTCTCTACACTAGAGAAGCTGTTCAATTTCCTCTTGTTTTAGCACAGAGCTGCAGTGCTCCCATTTCCTCTGAGCCCCTCCACGTAGAGACTGATTACTCGGCAGTAATCACAAGTCCAGCTTCTCAGGAGTGAAACATGGATGAGAGATGTTGGTTCCTCTAACTTGATCAGTCTGTTTTGTTATACTGTATATTAGATCTTCCATAGCCAGCTCCTGTGGAAGGAAATAAAAATGTAACAAATCCAGTTTCCTTTCCTTTTTGCATTTTTGGTAAAATTTTAGGTTTGACTCATCTTTCCCAAGCTAATTGTCAAGAAACTGACAAATCCATCGTGGTTGACAAGTGAGTAATTGGGGGAAGAGAAGGAGTGCAGCAGGTGTTAGTACTAATTTGGTAAAACAATTAAAGTAAAGAGTGGTATGATAGTCACTTACACAATCATGACGTTACAAGCTCTTCATACAAAATGTATGCAGGATTTTACAACACTCAGAGAATTAACTATTAACCAGCCACTCCACACCCATTTCAAAGGCAACCTGCAAGTTCACCATAAGATGTTTTTGAGCCTCTTAGGAAAGAGCAGATCACAACACTTGTGGGGAACCAGGCAGAATTCAGTTTTATGATTCTCACCTGTCAGGTTGCTGGGCACTCAGAACAGTCCTTGCAAGGGGCAGACCCCATGTGCTGGCCATGGCTGGGCTGTTCTAGGCTGGACCATCAGGGAAGGATGTACTGCCAGGGCTGGAGCCTTCAATTGCTGTTGCCCTGCCAAGATCTCTGTTGCCCACAGCTGCCCTAATTCTCCAAAACTGTGGCTCTAATGAGTCACTGCTAATTGCTAAGAGGATGATTTTACGGCAAAGCCCAAATCTTATTTGCTGAGTGAAGAAATTACCTTTGCACTTGGAGAATTCCTCCAGCACTGAAGGGGATGGTCTGAGACACTGCGGCATTTTAGAAAGCAAGCCCTTGGAAATAAATTCTTCTACTTACCTGCCAAATCTGCCCCTCTGAGCTGTGTATTTCCTTGCTTCAATCTCTGTTGTTACTGCCACTGCCTCAAGAGCAAACAGTGTTCTCTTTTTGATCCCTGTAATCGTGTTAGTGACTACAGGCCAAATAATGGGTTCTACTGGCAGACCCTTAAGACACTCTTTTGCTCTGAAGCAGCTGTACAAATAGCATTGCAGCATTTCATCTTTATTGTCTGCTAAGGATTTTGGTATCTTATATGCTCTGTTTCAAAAACATAAAGACCTTTTCCCCATCTAAGTTCTAGTCCTGAAGATTCACTGGGGATTCAAAGAAAAGCTGATTTTTATTTTTTTTTCTGACTTCTGCATAGTTATTAAGAATACAGAGGCTGCAGGGCAATTTCTGCTCTGGCTTTCATCTGTAAAACCCCTACTATCTTGTAAACTTGCTTTAACTTTCACACACTGATTATTTGAGGTGAAGGGGGCCTGCAAGGCAGCTCCAAGTAGCAATTGTGTTTCTAAGGGACGGGTCCAGAGGGGAATCTGGTGTCCTCTCCCAGAGCTACAAGGCACATCTCTGACTTAGACCCCATCAAATCACCTCCAAACACCTGTACTGATCCACTGAACAACTGTTTTTTTTTTTTTTTTCTCACTTTCCAGGATGCAAGTATTGCTATTGGAAACATATTTGGGTTGCTTTTTTCTGTTTTCTTTAAATGAAGGAGTCATCTCCACCAGCCATATGGAGTGGCACCCGCTCAGCAAAGCGTATCTGGTGGGAAGCAGATCCATTCAACCCTTCACAATACAGACCTCAATTCAGCAGGGAAGAGAGCTGACAAGCACCTTTGCAGCAGATTTAAATCAGAGGCCAAACCTCAAGCAACATAAAGCAATCTGAGGCAGACAGCAAAGTCACACTGACCTTCTGCCAGCAGTACTGCAGACCCAAGCATGACTTCAGGTGCTGCATCCTCAGGAATGACGGCATGGGGGAAGCCAGCAGGCTCTTCCCCATGGCTGCCTCTGCTCTGCTGCTGCCTGATGGAGTGTTGTCACTATGACAACCTACAGGTATAGTATGTGCATGATAGTGGGAGCTCCAGATGACCCAGATTGCGTGTGCATGCCTCAGAGCGGGGCTTCCCTGCCTGGGAGGGGAGCGAGGAACACGTGGATCCACAGGTAACTCTCCCCGACTCTGTCTTGTCATTTGCTAGCAAGTTTGGGATGTGGGCAAGGTGGGAGCCTTAGAGACACTGAATAGCTAGGATTTAAAATAATCTTCTCTGGGACAAGGAAAAAGATTAATTTTCCTCCTCTTTTTCTAGAACCCTTTTGCTGGGCTTCTTTTTCTTCAGTAAAAGACATGAAAGAATATAAGGGTACCCTTCAACTCTGTCCTCACCAGTCTGTTAAAAGGTAAAATATTTCCAGATTTCATACACACTGCCGGCCTCTGTGTGTGTGTGTGTGTGTGTGTGTGTGCATGTGCATGCACGCGTTACTTTCTTTCACTACTATGACAGCACATGCTCCTCCAGTGCTATTCACAGCATTAGAAACACAACTCCTCCCTCCAGTGCCGTGCGTGTGTGTGTGTCTGTGTGCGTGTCTGTGTGTCTGTCTGTGTGTGCGTGGCTCGGGCTCGCTGCTTCAGCTCACTCCCCTCTGATGGTGGGGCTGGCGGTCACGACGCTGCTCCACACCTCCAGGCTTCGTGTGGAGGGGAGGAGTGCCGGGGGAAAGCAGGCACACAACTGACCTACAGAACCACCGATAACTTACTCCCTCGCAGCACAATCGCATAGGAAAGGGGAGGGAGGAAGGAGGAGAAGGAGGAGGAGGAGAAGGGGGGGAAAAAAAAGAAAATCCAGAGAATTCTAGTCTGGCAAATATAGTGAAACCAAGCGGTCGGAGTTCATTTGCTCTAGAAGAGCAGAGAAGAAAGAGGACGCTAAATGAAAAAAATCAAGAACCATCTGTAGCTTTTTTTTTTCCCCCCGATAGTAGCGGTGTTTCAGAGGTAAAATGATTCCTCCGAGCAGCACGGCTGAAGTCAGCGTGGACAGTGTGGAGAAAGAGAATGAAGTGGAGAGCACGGAGCAGCCCCCCTCTCCAGCATCAACTACCAGCCAGGAATCAAAGGTACTCAGAGAATGAGATTTATTTTTCCCCTCTTTCTTTGTTTTGAAAAGAGATGTATTGCTTTGATTTTCATTCGGAGCCCTGTGCCAGGAGCAGCGGCAGAGTGCAATGAGCCACCTCTGACTGCGGTGCCCGCTCCGACACTCCTGCTTCTGAATTCTGCCTGTCACCTCAGGAGTCTGAGCTGGGAAAATACCTGCCTGCTGACATGTTTGGGTTGGTGGATTTTTGCCTGTTTTCTTCTCCTCGTTACAGTGACATCCTGGGCTAGTGACGGGGCTCAGGGAGGGGATCGTTGTCAACGGGCATTGTTAGCTATTTTCACACCAAGTATCAGATCACTTAAAGGGTTTTTGTTGGAAAAATTTATTTTCCTCAGAGGTTCAGAGAAAATAATTTTGTCTGGAGGCTTGGGGTATTTCACCTGGCTTTACTTCTCTGGCAGAGTCATCAGTGAACTTTCACTGTTTAATGAGTCTCTTAAAGCTGGAGATAAGTCACAGCTTTATCGCAACGCGTGTACATCACAAAGAAAAGGATTTTTGTTTTCACAGCCTTTTTTCTGTTTGTGAGTTTTTCAATGTGGTTCAATTTACCTTACTGAAAATCAGCTTTCAGCTCAAATGGCATGGCCTCTGAATTTTTAATTGACTTGCATGTGAAAAGTTTTTGACTGCCAGGCTGTTACTTGGAAGACAGAGAGGCAAAAGGCAAAGTAGTAAGCTTACATAATCAAAGTTCCTTGCAGCTGAGTTGGATAATATGCTTTCACTGATTCTCTGTTACTTATGATTTATACCATGATAGCACCTGACAGATCTTTCTGTGAGCTTCATAGTGATGCTGTATACGCATGTAAAAATAGGGAGGTTCTTGTCACTAGGAGCTTACAGGTGGGTAAAGCCTCAGGAGGTGTGAGCAAAACAGCTGCTTGTCAAGGGAAGCTCTTGTGCTGGCCTGTGTTTAAAGGCAGTGACTGCCTGGGTCTAATATAGAAAGATTGCTATGTTATTCTGCAGTTACAGCTTTCCACTTTCCGGAGAGTTCAAATTATCTGTCTGTGTGGGTAGAGTTTTGACGCGGGCTTTGGGCTTTTTTATTTTACATGTTTTTTCAGAAGCTGTACTCCAAGGAGGAGAGCTGAGGTATTCCCTGTGTGATACAACCTCTTTAAAAGAGAGGAGCTTTTCCAGTAATAAAGCATACAATATTCACTGTACCCATTTAGTGCTACTGGAGTCTCCCTGTTTCATGGGAAATGAAAGTAAATGGATTATTGGTATAAGCCTGGGCTCTAAAAGGATACGGTACCTAAATCCCACCCCCCTGAGTCCCCTTCTCTGGAATTACTGAAGTGTTATATGGGCAGTGGAAAGCTTTGCCCCTAGTGAGGTCCCAGAAGTAGCTGCAGGCTTCACTGCCCTGCCAGCACCAGCTGCTCGAGTGTTGTGGGCTGTGCACGGTGGGCTGTGTGCTCCCCCTGATCCCAGCTGGGATCCTCACCCTGTGCCAGAGTGGCTCAGGAGCTCCATGTGCCCCTTGGTGACAGCGGTGCTTGAGGGACTCTCCCGCTGGGTTGCAGAGTGCTCTTCCCAAAACAGGCTGGCATGGATCCAAAACTCTGAGAAAGTGGAGAGCTGCTCAGAGGGTTCCCTCTTGCTGTTTGTGCACCCGTGTGCTTCCAAGGATGACAACAGGAATTGGGCACATCTGGCAGGAGAACAAATAGGCTGCAAACTAGTTTATGATCAAACGTTATCATCATCAATTTTTTTCAGTCTTTTGAGCATCTGAAGAAATACACTGGAATATGCAAAAGCTATGACCATGAAGTTGATTCCATTGCTTGGATAGAGATATTCTTAGCAAACAAATAATCTGTGTGTTCACATTTTAGAATTGCAAATATGATCAGATAGCATGATGTATTGTCATTGCAATAGATAGAGTCAAAAGAGCCTTCTGATTACTGGGGTAATAAGCTTTCTTTTTTTGGTCCAAGAAAACAGGGGGATGGAAAAAATTCTGTGATTTCATAAAGATACTGTTTATGCTTGGGTTTTTTTTTTTTTTTATTTTCTAAGATAACTCCTAAGGTACTTCAGAAACTAGAGTCTGACAGAAGCATAGGTCAGTGCTTTCATCCCGTGATGTCCCATGCTGAGGGAGCTATCCTGTCATTCGCAGGAAATTAGGCTTTCTTCAGGAACTCTCTGTGCCCATGTTAACAAGTTCTTGTCTACTGCATTTACTGCAAAACTGTTTGTGCAGTATCTAATTAGCCCACAACGACTTTTTTCTGTGGCAAAACACTTCAAACTTGACTTTTTTTTCCTCTGGCAAAATTCTCCACCTATTATGAAGTCCAAATATACAAACAGAACCAACATGGAGGATAGCAACCTTCAAAATGTCTTTGAAAACACTTCAGCAGATTAGCAATTTTGAAAAAAATGATGTAGAACTAATAGCTGCAAGCTTCATCCAGTCCAGTGTAATCATAGACATTGGTGGCACATAATCCCTGCTCATATTAAAGTCCAGAAATGAGTTTCATCTCTCACCCTCCAGAGTGCACTTAGAAGATGACAGAGAGCAGGTGCAGCAACTTCTGACTAGAGCTGAGTTTGAGAAGCAGAACTTCAGGCTGCCACCAAGTAGCTGAAATTTGGAAGGATGACTCTCGTGTTAGTCACACACCTCTGTTGCAGGCAAGCAGCTCACTCTTAAACACATGCTAAAGCCTCCCACCACCTTTTCCTGTGGATTAGGAGCATAGCTGCAGGTGAGCACGCCCTGGCTGTTCAAAGAACCATCCTGTGGTACTTTATGTACTGCTACTGTGCTAAAAACCCTAGAGCCTGAGTGGCTAAGAATCTTGCAGAACTAATAATTAATTTATTAAACTAATTTATTGGCTCTTGAAAGCATTTACTTCACACCTCAGTATGACTCGAGTGGATACTTTAAAGTTTACCAGGAGAATGACTTTAGGAGGGTACCACAAAATTGCAATTGCTAAATTTTTTACGTTTATGTAGTTGTAGTTCTGGCTCCCACCTGTTTGGGACATTTACATCTGGTTTCCAAGAGAGCAAATTACTAGTTTGCCAAAGCCTTTTGTAAATTTACAACTCAGCAAGGGAGGAAGTCATTAGTTAATGAATCCTTAGGGAAAATTTCTTCTGGATGGTAGCAATTAAAGACATATTGCATATTTATTTAACCACTAACTTAGCAATATAAGCAGAAATCTAGTGGAAGTAGCGATCATGTTCCTGATGTGTTTTATCTAAATGTACCTTGGAATTTTGTAAAGAAAACTAAAATTTGAATAAATATGTGTCCAAAGAAAGGAATCCTACACATGGTGTGATTTCTTTGTGTTTTAGTGTAGCTGGCACATAATTCTTTATTATTAACATTATTCTTGTTTTATCTTACTGGCATTTGTATACGAAGAGGAAAGAACCCACTTCTGCTCATTTCTTTAGTTATGAATCAAGTTGTTATCCATCTTCTGTGAGCAATGGCTGGGGTATTCCTAGGAAATAGGGTTATCTTTGAAAATTCCTTTAGCATTTTTAAGTTTTAGGGGATACCTGAGCATGTACAATGTTTGAGCTAGTGCCACTAAGATAGATTAGCAGTGCTGATCTTCAAGATATTAGAGTTCCATGTCAATATGTTAAAAGTCTTTCAGGCTTTCTCATATACTTCAGAAGGGTTTATCAAGTCCTACCCCTACCACAGCAGGCCATCTGTCATGTAAAAGTTACTTGTTTGAAAATATTGATGAATTTCTGTGAAGATCAATTTTTTTTCCCCACAGTTTTCCCATTTCTGTCTACTGTATTTGCTAAAATACAGCTATAATTGTGTTGTTCTGTAATCACACATGTTTGGAAGGATTCAAAATTTTCCTCTGAACCACTAATTCATGGGTCAAAGAAATTGCTCACACTCAGGTCAGCTTGGTAATTTGAGCAGCTAAAAAGATTGAAGGAAAAAGATAAATTAAATCTCCAATTATATATGGTATCCGGAGTATGTATTTAAAAAAATAAATGAGTCAGCCTCAATCTGACACTTTCACACACTGACTACCTAGTGGACAATATTCAGGGAAATACAGCCCATTATCTTCAAATTCAGGTGTGGCAATTCAGGAGATGCAACAGTTGTTCCAACATGAGCTAACCTGATAAGCAGTACATAAAATGGAAGCTGAAAAGAGTAGGAAGCCAATAAAAGGATTAAGCATTGAAGTTCAAGGTGTGAACTTCATTTATGAATATCCCCACATCGATCACAAAGACTGAGCTTACATACCTGTCCTGCTGGATCAATAGAGCGATATTGCTTACTTGAGGTTCAAAGCCAGGTGTAATTTTGGATATTGGACTAACATAAACAGCTTGAAACTCTTTGGGTTGTGTGGCATTTAAATCACATAGAGCTTGTGCCATGCTGTTAAGCAGAGATCTTCCCCACTTAAAGAGTTAATACTTTATGAGGCTGCATAGATGGTTACTCATCAATATTTTAAAAGGGCAGGGAGTATGGTGTGCAGTTAGTGTTTCACCCTCCACACCAGTGATAAATACACAGCATGTAAACTGGTGCTCTAGTCTTCAAAGGAATACCAAACAGCTTAAAAACATCCCATGAAAGAGGAAGAAAGAACAGTTTTCCTTCTCAGTGTTACTTCCATGCCTCTGTTTCAAATGGTGAGTACATGCTGTGAAGGTAAGACTAAGGGAAAGAAATTAGTTTAAGTATTTTTACATGTTTTGCAAGAAATTATGAAAAGGAAAGTTTCATTAAAGCAGGAAAGTAATACTCTAACCAATCAACGTCTCCTCAGCAGACTCATTCTTGTGTTTACACTTATTTTGACTTTCTTCTTCTTGTTCTGATTGAAACTCTCTGGTATTGTTTTTACTTTGATATATGTCAGATAAGTTTCTAGGTACTTTGAGATATCTAAGACAAAGTAGAAATGTGATCAGTTCATTCTATTCACACTTTCAATGGTGTCAAAATGGAGAAGACATCTATTACATTTCTACAACTGAAAATGACTGAAATCTGGTGTGGTAAGAAAAAAACAAATGGATTTTTAAAATAGTGAAAATTTTCACTGAAACAAAACAAATTATTTACACAGTTGGAAGAGAGTTCGGTCCACTGTCCAGTCTCTTACACTGTATTCCTCTTCATAAAGTAATTCTGTTGAATTCAGCTTTTATCACTACTTGTAAAAAGCTCTGCCAACACCTGTATGGTCTAAAAATGGCTAAGGGATGTCCTCTATGCTTCATCCTCTTCTAATTCCAGCATACATTTATTTTTTTGACAGCTTGTGTGGCATTGTAATTTTAATAATATTGCTTTAGCTTAAACATCTCCTTTCCATTCTTGGTGCAGGTTTCCATCACATAATAGACTTTCATATCTCTTACCAACCTTTAATTTTTTATGCTAAATAATCTGGGCTGACATAAAATAAACTCACCATTCTTCATCTCATTCTGGTAGCAGAGCAGTGCCTCCATTTCAGTATTGAATAATCTTTCTTGAAAAAGAGTGACTGAGTTTGTGCATGGTATTTTCTCAGAGCTTGCACAGTATCATTAATTCCCAGAAACCTTGCTTCTAACCTTTGTGTCTCCTAGTCACCCCTTGGTGAACCAGAGGTCTCCATTCTATTTTTCTGGAATTTCCAGGGGATCCAGGCAGGATACATTTGTCTGTCCTCGTCTGCAGCGGTTTGAATCAGGTCTCAGGCACCAAAGTTGGTGTTTCCAGGGCTGAACTTCCATCACATTTCCCTGACTCCATCCCTCAAGATCCAGGCCTCCTCATATGTGACAATGCTTCCCACCTCATGTTAAAGAAGCTTCACTGTCTGACCATCCAGGAGTCGCTCTGGCACAGTCCCTCTTGGACCTCCCAAGCTGGGACCAAGGCTTCTTCCCGGCTTCACGTCCCACACTCAAACAGTCACACCAGGTTTCCTTACCCACCTGACCCCAGAATTCCCGTAGCCCATTCTTAGATGTTTCGATCCTTAAAAAAAATGTAATCACGGTGCAATGGCAAAATAACAGCTTGAGGTGGTTGCCTCCAAGATGGGACCCCAAGCCAAGGAAACCCTGGGGGTTCACACCTTCACAGGTAAGCGTGGGAAAGCCTGGAGTCCTCAGCCCTGCCGTGTCTCTGTGTCTGGTCACCAGGCCGTGCCACAGGTCCCCATACCCTTTGTTATGCAAAGGGCATCAGTTCACAGTCTTGCCTGGGGTCCTGCCACCCAGAGCACAATCTGCAGCTGCACACATGAAGCTGTCTGTGCTTAATGCATTCCTCAACAATGCCAGAGGGAAATGGCCTTATGACCTGCGTAATCTTTGCAAAAAATCCAGTAATAAAAGTAGAGAGCACAATATTGACCCTAAAAGTATGTCAGTGCTGTTCTTGAAGAACTCCACCAATGACCAACCCTCAACCTCTCCTTTCAACAGAATCCATCTCCCACTGAACTTTCCACGAAACTTATTTACAACTTTCCTCCTTTTTTGTCTTGGCTAATAGATTCCCTTTCAGCAACATAGTCAATAATTTAAATGAAATCCAAGTAGACACGGTCTACCTTTGACCTAATACATTTTCTAGAAAATTGTCTATAGAATTGTTCATCTTGTTCATTACAACTGATCTAGGAAGATTTCTCTTTTTTTATTGTTTCATTTTGATTTGGTTTTGTCAAATTCTGTTGAGGTCAGATCTACAAATCTGTATTTGCTGTGATCACATTTCCTGCCTCTCAACAGAGACCTCCATTTCACTTTACATCATTTTTGTCTTGATAAAACATGTTAAGGAAACTTGTTTCTAGACTTTCAAAGTAAAATTTAATAACAGATCTTAACTAGTTTCTTTTCTCCCTTTCACCTCAACAGACACATTGAACTGCTTTTTTAATGGCATGCCATAAATTTCTGTAATCTCTCTCCTATTGTTCCAGTTGTTTTTCCCCAGGATCATGGTTCTGGGAAGAAGGTAAGCTGAAGTGCTTGCTGAAGGTCCAAACCAGCCTTTTATCCTTACAGTCCTTACTGTACCACAGCCTTTTTCTTCTTTTTCTTTCTCTAGCCCAAAGCTGTCCATTGACATCTCCTAAAATACATTTTCAAAGGAATCAGCTTTTCTTGACAATTAATGTCTTTTGACCTAAGCAACTGTGCTTGAAAGATCCAGTTTTATTTCCACAGCATTTGTTTTACTTTTTTTGTTATCTTGTTCCCTTCCCCACCTTCGTTGTAGACTTTTTCTTAGTCCAAAATTCCTTTTTGAGATAACTATTTTCATGCAGTTTTCCAAGAGCACACATTCACAGAGTCTTTCTATTTATCTTCATTTCATAGCATTAGTATTAGTAGTAACAGCTTTGGAGAAATTATATGTATCTTACACATCCAAGCACATTCAAGGCAGCTCTGAGGACCCATTGCTGCATACTCCTGATGGGTATAAGATTCCATATTTGATAAATTTATACTCATGTTTGTCAGGCAGAGGACTAGGCTTATGGATGTGAGCGTGAGTTGAATATTCTTAACACAGTACTCAGTCCTGCACAACTTCCAGTTGCACAGGCAAGCAGTCATTCAGTGTTAAATAAGCACTTCCCAGGAAAGTGCTGAAGCATAAGCAAACCTTGCATGTTCATTAGCAAAGAGAACCAGCTGTGAAAATGAGAAATCTATGTGTGAGTGACTGAAATAATTTGAATTTGTTTTCCTTTGACATATGCCTCTGTTGGAGGAAACTCCCTTTGATTCAGTAAACCAATTGAGAGAGTAAATGCTCCTTGTCAGGGAATTTAACTCAGGAACCCTGTAAAATATATTTACAACGGATGTCTGAAAAACAGATTTCTTGTGTCTCTGACATCAGCAGTTAAATGTGACAAATGGCTTGCCCATCTTCTTATTTATTAAAATAAAATTAGTTTCATGTCTGAAGTCTCACATTACTAGAGGCTCATGGAATTTTTCTCCCTGACAGGTCAGCATTTCTTAGCTGACCAGTTTTTAAGTGATGAGAGTGGTTTGCTAAGTACTGTCAAATGGAAGTGTTACTGTTTAGGGGCTGCAGTGGTGTTGAAAATACCATAGCATGAATAATTGTGAGACAGAGGCATTTCCCAGCCACAGGAGGCTGCAAGTTATGGAATTGCAGTCCTTTAGGCAAGTAACAGCAACAATTTTAATGCTTTACTTTTTTGTAGACACAATATGCTCCATCTCTGAGTGCCATTTAAAAGCTTTATTAAAATGCCACACATGTAATGCTTTATTAATAAAGATCATTTTAGCAGTCTAGGATTCTGAACAGAAAAGGAAAATGAAGAGGACCTACAGTAACTGATGATTAGGCTTAACTAAGAAAGGAGAAAAATTACTATAAACTGGTGTTCACAGAGCTATTAAAATATGCATTTAGAATTTTTTCACTTATTTATCAGAGCAAGACAAAGAAATGTATGCTTTGGAGGCACAGGTGCAGGTGAGAGGGCAGAGTCAACCTGACAGATTGGTATAGCAAATGGTATAGCAAATACTGTTAAATATGGTCTTACAGACAAATGCCCACTACCTCAGTATTCAACTTCTTCATCTTCTTTTTTTTTTTTTTTTTTTTTTTTTTTTTTTTTTTTTTTTTTTGCAAAAATTACTCATTCATAGTGAAGGGAGACATCAACTTTTTTCAGCCAAGGGAAGGATCAGATTTCTGGCACAATGCAAACAAGTCACCTTCTAAACTGTCACTTATATAGGTGTACTATTTGTCATTGATTTGCCAGTGTTTTCCCTGTCAGTTTAAATTCTGTGGTTCCCAAAATCAAAATATCTTGTGACTGAAATGAGAGTCTAAAAGTCCTGACCCAGCCTCTCTTGCCTTTGTGCATACAGTGAGAAACAGCCCTGGACTGGGCATCTCTATGCTCATGAGTGAACAAAACATTCATAATGGTAAACTTGTCAGAGTCCCTGACTGCTGTGCAGTTCAATTGAGAATCCAGTTATTAAGGGGTTTCAGGCTCAAATCCATTTTTAAAAAGCACTTGCTCTTATCAGCTAGTATTAGTCAACTCAAGAACCTGGCATATAAAATTTTTGTTGTATCTCTTAGTGTACTTATTTATATTATTTATAAGTGGTATTAGATAATTTCTCACTTATGTTCACACAACATCTTTTAATTTAAATTATCTAATTAAGGAATAATTTACAAATAAACATAAGGTGACTTGTAATGATTTGCCAAATATTTCTGATAATGAGCATTCCAGTGAAATGCATGCTTCTGGAGTGCTTTAAAAAAAAAAAAAAAAGCACTTACTGCTTATTTTTCAATGTCAAAACATCTGGTCCTGAGGATTTTTTCAGTTTCTTAATTGTGTAAACTTTTGCTAAGGTGCTTTCCCTGATTGCAAGTGAAATTTCCAGACAAAAGAGGAGGGAAAAATGCATCCCAGGTTACATTGTACAACCTCACCTGTAATTAGAGACCAACTGCAGGCAGGTAAGTTAGTAGTTCAGTCCTCCTCTGTTATAAATGGAGCACAGACCAAAACTGTTTTATCAAAGGTGACTTAGAGGAAGAGCCTGCTTTGTGTGATCTAAATTAGCCTCTCTGAGCAGAAATCTTTTTTCCATTGACCAGAGCAGGCAGCTAAAGCCGAGTTAAAAGCTGTTTTAAGTGAGGTGAGCACCACTGAGATTCTGTCAGAGTGAGGTCTTGAACCTTGCCTACAAAGACTGGTCAGCTGTCTGTCCCCCTGCATGGCTAGTCTGTCTGACTTTCCCCTCCCCTGCCCACAGGTCTCTCAAAGACATTCTGAAAAGCTGCAGTTGGGTTTTTTTTTATGCCAAAGCAGAATAAAATCATTCAAACTTTGAAAATATTTGCTAAGCAAAACAGCTGTTTGCAGACAGCCCTATAATGGAAAGTTATGAACCTATGAGAAAAAGAGAGCAAAGTGTGAACCTGTCCAGGCTTCAGAGTGTGAAGTGCTGCTGTTGAGCTGTAGCCACGAGATGAATCATGTACCAGTTTCACGAACTATGGGCACACAGGAATCTTTGGCAGGTTCACAGCAGTTAGATCTACCTCCTGGAGCTGGTTATAATGACAGATGGATTTCATCCTCCTGACCATTAAAGATCCAGTTAACTTTTGTGCTACCTCGCCCACTCTGCCTTTCAATGATTCTTTCTTCCCTCTCTGCTCCTATTCTCACACTAATGCTTTAAACCATGACCAGGCTCTCTGATACAATGAGTCTTTACAGGAAAAACTTCCACATTCCCAGGCTTAGCCAAGTTTAGATATTTCTGTTAAGAAAATGGATGGTGGTTCTTCTGTTAGGGGAAAAGACTTTTCATAAGCATTGTGTGGATGCTGACACTCAGGCCAGAAGTACTCTTGGAAAAAAAGCAAACCTCACAGTTTGTACTTTCCCTTTCACCCATACTCAAGCTGTACTTGCATTACTCACAGAGGAATGCCTTCAGTTGCATTTAACTTCCTCACATATTCTAGTTTTACATGGCCTGTTCCTCGTGTGTGGATACCTATTTATCCCTTGATGTAAACTCACTGTGGTTTTATATGTCCATACAGGAAACTATACACACATTTAAACCCTGAACAATGAGGTAGTACAAAACATTCCTTATGGAGAAGAAACAAAGCCCTCTTCCTAGTTTCCCCATCTTTGCCCCTCCTTTTGGGGTAGATAACTGAGGACCAGTGCTACTCAAAACAGCCCTTTTCAAGTGCACTGCTGCTGAAAAATCTTTTGAGCTCCCGCCTTCCCCAGAAGCTAAGGTTCCCACAGACTTCTTCAGGCTGCAATTCTGCCCTTAAACAGCACTGGCTTTTTTTAACAGTACCTGCCTGGCATCCAAGAAAAATGCTCTGGCCATCTTCCGTAGAGATTATCAAAGCTAGCATGAATGCCAACAGCTGTAATAGACAGCATCCTGCTAGAATGTAGAAAAATTAAAAACATTTCATAAAGGTCCAAAAAATGACATTCAAACCTTAAATGAAAAAATATCTGAATAGAGTGATTTTCCTCAGAGGAGAATGCACCTATGACTAGATGCTGCCATAAGAAGTAGCCACTCAGTCCAGTCAAAAAAGCATCAATTCTTTTTTAAACAAGATGAGAAAGCTAGCCTATTTTTTTTCTGGCATTGTAGGGAACACACTGTAATAAATACAATATTCCCAAAGTAGCAATGGAGGTAATGTCATTTTGTCTTTACTACCAGCTGCTGAATTCTAGAAAAGGAAAAATCTCCTTTCCATGAGTTAATATCTCACCAGTACAGTCCCACACATAGCCTCTGCTGCATATTAAAAAAAGGAACTGATGGGAGAAAATTGATATAAATCTCAGAATTTAGCACTGCACTTGCTCTTTAGTTCAGCAGTAGACAGTAGCTGTATTTCTGCTGTAATATTTCACATGCCTTATAACTCAGTGTTACTCAGATAATATCAAGAGTTCAAGAACTGCACCTACTCTAACAGTAGAATAGATGAGACAAAGGGAATCTTTTCATGGAAAACCCCCCCCCACTTTTATAGGCTTCATATTCACATTCTTTAAAACTCTTTCTATTAACGTGACTTGCCTTTCTTCTTCCTTTTATGTCCCTTCTTTCCTGCCTGTCTGAATCCCTCATGCAGCCCCATGCAATATGCTGCTCCTCTTGAAGTCACAGATAGCATTTTTGTCAGACAAGGCTTCACAGTTTTAAGATCCCTGACTTTCCTATCAAAGCAGTAACTCTTATTAAATTAAACAATTGATAACTTATGTCAGTGACAACAGCTCTTTTCTCTTGCAATACCAAAATTATGAAGCTTCATTTATTAGGTGAACACAACATCGTGACAGTATTACAAACTTTTTTCAAAAACATTATTACATTTATTAGATGTTTTTGTGCAGGATTTCATTAGCAACAGTTTAAATTTAGAGAGTTTTGAAGAACTTAAAAAAAGAAGTCTTCATAGTCAGAAAAAAATGTAGTACTTCAGAAAGAGTTATATTCTCTACTTTTCTTCATATGGTATCCTGTATGTAACCATCTTTTTACACAAAACCAGCTATCTCAGTATGAAACCACATTTTTAGAGTTCAGTCATTATAATCTTGAAATTTTGATAGAGGTAATTTGAGAAGGAAAATTGTGCAGCTGGTGAGGATAAAAATAAAATGTTTTGCCGGGTTGATTTTGAAACAGTAGCTGGCTGAAGATTTGTTCAGCAGCTTGGAGGTTTAGGAAAAAATATAAAAGAAATGGATTAGCCTGAGGCAAAAGGAGTCAAAGATAGATCATAAATCTCATACTTAACAACTCTTGCTAACTAACATCTCCAAATATACGTGTTTACATTGTCAACTTCTTCAAGCAGTGTTTAGGCCTTCAGATGTCTCCAAGAAGCACCAAGTAACTGTGTGTCATCTGCATGACAATATCATCACCGAGTTAAACAGATTTTCCATGTGGAGAATTGGCCTATTCTTTATGTAGGACATTGAATGCAAGTTTTGCTTGGCATGACTAAAAAGTCATAACAAAAAGACAAAAGACAGAGTTAGACAGAAACTTTCTGTAGCAGTAAAAGACTCATTGGAAACTGGTACTACAAGCATAATTTTACCCTAAAATTTTTTGAAGTGCTTTTTGAAAATTAGAGAGTAGATTTGTTTAAAGGAATAAGTGCATACTGTAAGTTGCACTTTGAGAAGAGCTTTAATGGAAAATGTACCAAATCTGGACTGGATCTGAAAATAAACATATTTTTGTCCTGGTGGACAGTAAGATAACTGGATGCAGAACAAATGACAAGGAAAATGTTATCAAGGTAGAAAAAATTTTAGTTGACACAGCATTTGTTATGTATGTGGTAGCTGCTGTCGGACTTAATAACTGAAAATATGAGATGGAGGACACCCTGTGGGTTCCCAGGTAAAGCATGAGGAAACCCAGAGGACTAACTAGCTTTGCTCTTTGTGTGCTACCAGCTCTGCCCCCAGATCCAGGACTTCATGCCAGAGTGGTTTCAGGGCAGCAATGTGCACCAGGACCATATGGATCCTGTCAGATTTGTGGTGCCTGAACCAGCACTGCCAGGGTGGCCAAATGCCCTGGCTGGCAAGAAGCAGTGTTCACACAATGAGACGTTGTTAGTCTTCAGGAGGGGCAAAAGGAAGATAGAAGGCGGCAAATTTGATACCAGATTGCAAAACTATGTGCAAGAAGAGGAAGGGAACCATGAAAAAGAAAAATCGGAAGGGAACCAACAAACTGTGCTAATATTCTGTAAGGTGTAAGTTCCTATGCCATCTCTCATGGAGTTGTGTTTGAAATGGAAACATAAAAACAAATTGTAAAATTTGGATTTGAATCCCTGTTTGTGAACAGGCAGCAAAGAAATGAGTGAAGAAACCTGTGGGATCATGTAAGACAAAATAATGGCCTGTGGGCTTCTTTTAAGCCAATAGTCTATACAGCACCCACATTCTTGCATTTCTCATGTTCTATCTCTTTCTTTGACTGAAAAACAAAATAATATAATCTCAAAGTTAAAGCACAGTAGCTAGGCAAGAATTGGGCAGAATGTATTCACACAAAGTACGAATTGATACAATTGTCCAGGAAGGACAGGAGAAGCAGAAGCATGATATCACCTGGGTCTAGCTATAATTGGTTTCAGAGCAGCACAGTTTAGAAAAGAGTAGTTTAAGAAAAAGAGGATGGAACTTAAAAGGTAGATAAAGTCAGCCAGGTAACAGAATGCCAAATGTGGCCAGGTGTTTTTTCATGCTGCTTGCAGAAATCCTTTATTTTAAAGTATAAAACACAGTATAAAACCTAATTTTTTTTTTCAAAACATACAAACAACAAAAAACCTTCAATAACCCATCCAAACCCTGAGCCTTTACTGAGGATACAAGCTCACTG
This sequence comes from Melospiza melodia melodia, assembly GCF_035770615.1. NCBI lineage: Eukaryota > Metazoa > Chordata > Aves > Passeriformes > Passerellidae > Melospiza > Melospiza melodia. The sequence continues at coordinate 48,878,818 of NC_086194.1, read as the reverse complement.
AAGTCAGTGGGAGTTAGCAGTAAGCAAAGACCTTTAGGATTTGGCCCAGTGACAATTATTTTGTTGTAGAGCTGAGAACTTGAATGTCTTCATTGCAAAGCAATTTTAACAGTGTAAGTTTTGAGCCCCAGAAGTAAGAGTGGAAACACTGACAGAGTATTAACTGTAACAACTCCCAGCAGGTCTTGGACTCCTTTTTGTTTTAAGATGACACAAATGTGATAATTCAGTATGTGGGTTGTGGTGTTCATGTTAAGTTGCCCTTAGTTAGTATCAGCATCTCTGCAAGATGTATTTCCATATTTGCTTCAAGAGATAAACTATTATTTAAAGTATTATAAAATGTCTCTGTTAACAAAAAAGAAAAGAAAAAAAAAGAAAATAAAATTGATTTATAAAACATATAAACATATTAGTGGAAACTATTGCTGTAGGTAGCCCAGCATTTTTTAGCAGAACACTGTTGTGTTTTGGGTTGGATTTTTTTGAGGTCTAAGGGTGTCATACTGAGACAGAGGATCAGCAGGGAAAATGCACATTTCATAGAGGTAATGCACATTTCATAGAGGTGCAGACATGAGATACAGTCAAGGATGATTAATCTTACATTCACAATCACATTTGTCCCAGATTATTCATGAGAAGGAAAAGAAACAAAACTCAGATCCTATTATTACCAATCTGGAAGACTCTCAGCAGGTAGTTACCAGTGTATCTTCTTTCACCTCAGCAGGGCTGCCTGGATTTACATCACTCTGAAACCCAGCCTTTTAATCTCCTAAATTTCATTGTGCCACATCCGCCACAGCAAAGATTAATAAATGACTGAATCAGGAGTTACCAAAGGGTTCTAAATGTTCCATTTAGAAGCTGAAATGGAAGAGAGCTATCCAAAAAGAGATACAAAATATGGGATTCCCAGAAGGGACTCAGAGATAACAGTCCAAATGCCTTCTACATCCAGAGGCAAGAGATAACAACATCCTGATAGAGACAAAGTATGGAGATGACTGGCTGCTTATCAACCAGGTGCCTGAGGTGGACCCCAAGGTATAAAACAAGATGTTGTAAACACTTACCTTTCTTGAAATTGAAAGTACAGGCTGATTTTTTTATTATTATTATTTTTATGGAAGGACTATTCCTAACCATCTCTTGCTTTCTTCATGAGCTTTTATTTTGGTTTCAGGAGGAAAAAGTTGAGACAGTTATATTGTCAGACTGTGAAAGGGAGCTACATAAAAGTCTGCACCAGACACCTTTCGTAAACTGAATTGTAAAGGATGTCCTGCAGCTGTTGCCACCTATGTGGAAACAGTTATTTAGCAGCAGGGAGAATAGAATCCTGGATGTAGCTGCAGGATTTGTTGTCTTTGCTCCTGAGAGAAGCAGCCTGTCTTTTGTTAGGTGAGGCAGCAGGGGAGATCAAAGAGACAAAATATTTTGCAACCCTGATATTTGATAATGACTGAAGTGTTCTTTAGTTTGATTTGCAAAGTGTTTTGTTTTATGCACATGTTGACAAAGGAGGGAGAACTGATGATCAGTGAGCTCAGTAGATCTTACTTGGGGACTGATAATCTGATTTTTATCAATTGGATTACAAACTTCGGAAAGCTACAGTACAGATTCTCTGAAAGGTACTGTGACTTGTTATCTTGAAATACTGCAAATTTGAGAAAGATTCTCTGCTAGAAGCAGGTGAATGCAAACCATGGCTGAGGGTTATTACAAGCATTTTCCCCACAAAAAATAAACTTGAATAAAACCTGTTAGGAAGTTTGAAGAAATACTGATAGACACTAGACCTCATTGAGATAATGTAATATGCACTCCTTTCTTTCTAGATTACTCTATCTAATACAGTTGGTTAAAAGAAATCCAAGGAATACATCAAAATAGAGCTGTTGAAAAACATAAAAGCAAAAATTATGTCAGATAAAAAATTTGAGAGTTTGGGTGTGGATTTTACTCAGTTTTTAATTAAAGAAAAGCCTTGCATTTTTCTTCATTTTCATTCATACAGGTATTTATTTTGCATATGTTTCCTCCTTTTTATAAACTGTTTTACACTTTTTAAATGACTGTTGAAGTTACAATGAAAATATAATTTAGCAGGGAAGGTATTGTGATCTCAGGGTAAGTCACAATTACAGACAATCTAATAAAGTGTCTACCCTTTTTATATCTTAGGACTAAGTAGACAGTTCTGAACATAATAGAGAAAAGAATTTCCCTGAGATTTGAAGTCACTTGATGCACTTAATAAATTGTGTTTCCTCAAATCTGTCACTCACTGGACTGCATTACCTTATTCTGTCATATGTGAAGCTGAATTTTGAAGACATATAAAGGAAATCAGATCACATAGGAGACTTTTCATATTTTCAGGCCTTAAAACTTCATGTACTTTATCTCATGTTTACCTCACATATTTGCCAATCCTGGTTCCTTGAAGAGTTAGAAGACGACACACATTAAAATGTAGGATAAGTTCAAACCAAATGCAGTTCTTGGTTGAGGAGCAATTGTTGAGAACCAGGTGAATTTTTAGCTTGGTTTAAACCAAACCAGAGTCACAGAGAATGAACAGCTCTGCTAAGCAAAGTGCCTGTGTGGCTACATGTGCAGGCTGACCTCTGGATAATTCAGAGGTCTGCTAACCAGGGATGCAAATGCCCAGCTGGCAAGGATGCAGTACATCAGGAGAGGGCTGAGGACATGGGATTCACACAGACATTTGTGAAGGTAGTGACACCTGGGCGTCCCTTCAGATTTCATGCTTTCAAACCCTGAGGCTTTTTCAAGGATTTTTGCCGCTACGCTCTGTCATGCCAATCAGAGCATTTCATTGTAGTTTAGGACTCTATGTGTGAAACAAAATCACAAAAAGAGGCCTGCCTAGAAAGGTTTATATTCTTAATAGGTCTGGGAATCCGTGAGCAGATTTAAAAAGTAATATAAGACAGGGAGGAGAATCTGAGGACGATGATCAGAGCTGCGAGAGCCGAACAGAGTAGCTGAAGGTACACAATGAATCACTAATAATATTATTGGTAGCTATTATGAAAAATGGCTCCTCTTTGACTATTTCAATACAATATTCAAGCAGAAAGATTGAATTATTTACTTTTTAGAACACCAACAAACATATTTGTTCTAACAACAGCTAAGCAACCTGTTTGGGAAAATACACAAATATAATACGTAGCAGATTCTGCAATAATGAACACTCCCTCTTTGTCTGTAGTGGATTAAAAGGATACAGCTTCCAAGAAAGCTGGCTAGAGCAAACACATCTGCATGATAGGGCCAGATTCTCAGACTGTATAAATCATCTTCAATTGAAGTCAGTTTAGCTAATTGTACTAGCAGAGCCCTCTGACTATTTATTATTTAGAAAGAAGATGGTAGAAAAGAAATCAGCTTTGCTTACAAGTTTTATCATGGGTGCTTTGCCAATAAACAATACAGCCCCTTAAGTATTAGAAATATCCTTTTATCTTGTTAATGTTATAAGACATGATACTCCTCTCATCAGCAGGCAAACACACATATTGTTTATGAAATTGCATACTGCCTTTAGGCATGTTATAATCTTATTTTTGCTCATTAAAATGTCAAGGCAGAGCATTTTCAACTCAAAATCTGTAAAAAACTCGCTCTTGTCTGTCCTCAAAAATCACTTGCTTTTGTATCTCTCGGTTTTAAGAAGAAAATCATTAGCCTTCCTGCTCACAAAAAGTAAGCACTCCTATTTGAGCTGGTTCCCTGTTGGCTCCAGATCAGCACAGCTAGCTGGGGCCCAGAAATGCCGCCAGGGTAGCTTAGACCCTGGTAACATCCAGTCCTTCAACAATGCAAGTAAACAACTGAAGTATGTCCTGAGAGTTGCTAATACAAATTGAATGTTCCTTGACCCAGAAAATGGACTGTACTCAGTAGAGGAGATGCCATTCATCAAGGCTTTGTTCTCTCCCTTATTTGAAACACTTTTGGTCTGAGTCCCTTTTGGTCATAGCCCCTGTACCTGACATTGTCTCTAGCAAATCTACACAACATCATCTGAACCATGTGTGTTGAAGTCCTTCTTTTAAACCAATATGAGAGTCAAATAATTTGGAAATTTGCTCTAAGAAGCTGCAAGGAAGAAAAAATGGCTCCTTACAGAAGGTGGATGTTTATCTCACAGCAGAGTGAAATCTGTTGACAGAGCATTTTTAGTCTGCGTACTAAACAAAATAGCCACATTTTATAAGGCTTGCAAGATTCAAGCTGGCTTGATGGCTCATTCCAGCTCTGTTAATACCCTGAATTACTTGTAGTGGATCTAATGATACTGTTACACCAGTGTAAAGAAAGGGATAGAGAACAGCAAGCAATATTTTTTTTTTTGTTTATTGGTAGTCCAGTAGCAATATAGCAAACAGCTGATGTCTGAAAACAAGGGCTGGGTTATATGGTGAGTCAGTGAATTCGGGTTGATAAATAGGACTCATTTATTAATTTATGCTGGAAAGTAGTTAAGAGTGGAAATGTACAAACAGTCTCCCCATAGGCCCCACATTGCCCAGGAGCCTCTGCTGCTGCCAGGGATGGCTGGCAGTGACACAGAGGGCAACAAGACCAAGCCTGTTGGGAAATCACCTGATGTGTGCACGCTGGGTGCTCAGCAGCCCCTGCTCCATCCCTCCCAGCCTCTTCTACTGAGCTGGGTGCTAATGTAGGCAAGCTGGAGAATCAAGGGGAAAATTGTTCCTAGATGTCAGGGAGCACTTAGGAGCCTGAATAAAGTACTCTGCGGGGTGGATGCGTATCTTTGTAATTGCAAAGCTAGGGATTGTGAAACAGCTCAAATCACATCTTTACGATTTTCGTGGGAACTTCTTAAATGAAAATTGTAGAAAAGCATTGGGTGCTTCCAACAATTACATCAAATAGAGTCCTGGTGAGGGCAGGTGCAATTCCCATTCACAGCAAAAGCAGTGGCATGTAGCTAACACTAGCAATGAATTTGAATAGCTGTTCTTTTACTGCCTTCTGTTTTCTGCTTACAGCAGCTAAAGAGTTGTAGTATAGGGGAATTAGGAACGGAGGAGTGCTGATAACAGAGCTTCCTGATCCCTTGAAGCTTGAACATTCAGTGACTTGGAGGAAAATTGAGATTGTGCTGCAAGATACAGGAAAAAAAAAGGTTAATCAAGCTCTGAGGTTGAGCTATTGCACTTATCTCTACCTTGCCTGTGGGGTTAGTATGTGCAGTCACTGTGAATCTGTGTGGCTGATAAAAAGCTTTTAACCAGAAACAAAGATTTTTCCCTTACTCTAGTTTCAAACCACAGGAACATCCTGGCTTTAATATTAAGGGCTCATGTTCCTAAAGTGTCAACATTGTGGAGTCTCGTGATGCTACCACGAGTCTAGAAAACCTCCTGTGCTTTTGAGAATGTTATTTTTATTTAAATGAAAGCAAATTGCAGCCTTGCTCACAATGGAGAAAATGTGAAAGTCTTAGGAGATTTATTTCAAATATGTTTCTTAAAGCCTTCTTGTGCTTGGTTTAGGGGTTGTTTCAGTCTCAATACATGATTTTTTCACTGAGAAGTTGAAGTATTGAGTGTAGAACAAACCCATCTGCAGGGCTTTTTCGCAAAGTTTTGTGATGTGTCTTCATAAGGTTTAACTTTGGACTCATTCACTCTGCAGAAATAAAGTGTAAATATTAAAATTTGCATACGTTCCTCTCTATTGAAAGATTTTATTCCCACTTCAGGGGAATGTTATAGCAGCTGTAGCATCACAAGTGCTTTAACTCAGTTTACAGCAGACCAAAACCAGACATATATTACATACCTGTATTTAATTGCATTTGAAATCTGGCAATAAAAGAATGGGGATAATCCACAGCAAATTTCAAAATGAGAAGATGGTGATATTTAGGTAAGGGAAGCGATGCTTACTCAAGTGTAGTCTAATAACTACTTAAGCTTTTATGGTTTTATAGTTTATACAATATGTATAACAACCAGCCCTTGCCCTTGCCTGGGCCAACTTTTCCTAAGTAAACAATCACATACCATTGCCCTATTTCAAATTCTCTCATGAGCCTAATATGAGAAAGGAAAGTTGGATCTGATCTTAAAACCTGATGCCAGCCTGTGTATGAAGAGAATATGCATGAAGAGAATAAAACCTGATCTGAGAGGTATTCTTAACAGTAGAGGTGTGTAATTAGTTGTGCAAAATGCTACATTTTGCCAATATTCTTCATTTTCTCCAAGTCACTTCTCCACACATATAACCTGTTTGGGATGTAATAGTCCCAGACTTCCACTCGTGTTTTAGGTATGCAACGGAAGCCACACGTGCAGCTGTCTTCCAGTCTGAGTGCAAATGGGCATGAAATCTGTATTTTGGCTAATGAAATGGACGCTCATCTTGTCTGGGAATTATTTAACCACAGGAAGCCAGGATGGTTCTCAATGAGTTTCAGAAAGGGCTATCAGCTTGCAGAACTGCAGAGGTGCCTCCCAAATATGTAAAGGTAACTTGCTCAACTCATTCTTGGGGATGTGTCCTCTGAACATTCTGGGAGGGAATGCACAGAATCCACAGTTTCATACCCTTTAGTGTTTATCCATAAGTTTGGGCAGGTATAGCCTGAATGCTGGATTATTCTTTTTTGAAAACTTGACTTCTCTGCTTGGGGGAGGAAAAGCTGCTGGTAGATCCCTCAACTGGTAAATGGCTGTGCACAGGAGAATGGGATAAGGATAGTAAATGCAAAGCTTCTTAAAATGTACTGCATTCAGTATCCAAACTAGCAGGACTGTTGTTTCATGATAAAACAAATACTGTATTGCACAGCTTAGGTTTCCTTCTCTGGCAGGAACAGCATTTTGAAATTTAATTAGCTTCATGTGGCACTGTAGAAATGGATGGCAAATCAATAACGTATGCCATTTCAGTCACCTTGTGGTATTGTAATTCTCTGTGTTTTGCTACTCTAATTAGGTCTGCCTTCAGTGAGAAATGTTTCAGGAGCAAGGAGGTGAATTATTGTTGAGTTCCTGGCTGTCACTGGGGAGATGAAGTAATCTCAGAACTGACTAACCTCAGTGACTTCAGGAGCTAGTAACTTAACATCCAAGAGGAAAAGGGAAGATCTCACATTCTCATGGTGCAGTTTACAGTGAGTTTTAGGCTCAGTCAGTCCATGGCTTAAGCTTCAGATGAAAAAGCATCAGAAACCATAAACAGCACTTACCTCATAGTTGGCATTTAATTACTTAATTGCTCTTATTTTCACATTCCCCTACAGAGTGAGAGTTTCTTGCAAATAGGTATTTCCTTCCTTTGGATCCAGGGCTCCTCCTCTGAACCCTGAGTGAATTGTGGGTGCAGAGAGGTGCATGTGAGATGGGCCCCGGTTCTGATGCCTCCCTGCTCCCAAAACCATTGTGAAGGAACAGCTCAGGAAGTAGAATGCAGTTTGCTCCCATGTAGCAAACCCAAACACTGTTAACTGGAGCCAACAGCAGCTCCTTGTCCATTTATTTGACTCCGGGGTTTTATTGGGAAACACTGGGTAGAGAGCTGGTGTTTCCCTCTCCAGGAGCAAGCTGCTTGCTTCTGAAGGTGGAAGAGATGCTTTCCCCCAGTGTCTCGACTCTCCTCTCCAACAGTGTGCTGTCAGCCACATCATAAAGAAAATGGATGGATAAGGAACAGAATCTAGGGAGAGCAAGCACTCTGAGGCCGCTATGTCAGTGTGACGTACCAGCTCCATGCTTTTTTTGGGAAAGCATGTAAACTCCCTCCCTTTATATTAGTGTGAATTATGATTCCAAATAATCATTGCTTCCAACATAAACAGTTTCTAATATAAACCATTCCTGCTGGTTACCACAGACAGCCCGAGCAGCATGGAAAATTTCAGTTGTTACATCACAGTCACCCAGAGAATAGCAGCGGTGATTGAAATTATTTTGCAGTGGTTTGAATAATGCTGAGTGAAAGGTGATACAGAATCATTGCACTTCACAGAGGGCAAACACAAAGCAGACTCAGAGCTGCCTTTCCTTTTACCTGGCCCCTCCTTGTGGGATGTTGGAGCTGACAAACCCACAAATTCGTGTGGGTAATTTCCTAATCATGTCAGTGACTCATCCAGAACCCCTCTCAGCCTTATACAAAACTGGGGAAGAGCATGAAAAATGAGACGATGGCTGATATGGCACAAGAGAATTTACAGATAAAGAATTTGAGTTAACAACTCCAATTAAGTAATGCCTTATTGTGGTGCTTGATAATCTGACAATCAATACAATACAACATACAAGAACATATGTGAATGTGTGTTTACTAGTGTTAATTAATGCATTAACTATCAATTGGCCAACTAATTACACTCTTACTGCTGTTAAGACTTCTGTCCTTAAAAAAATAAAGTAGAATTTCTTAGTCAATGCTAATCAAATGCATATAATCTTAAATATCTATGATAAAAAATGCATATAATCTTTGTTTCTGCCAAATTCAAGAACTTTAAGTATATCAAATATATTCACTGAATTCACTTGTCATGTACCACCATTTAACAGCTATTCCTGTAATGGCTTTACAGACTGATTAAGTACTCTTAGAGGATGAATAATACTCTTAAGTTCCCTCACGCTTGAATACAAAGGGTGTATTCTCCCATGCCCACAACTTTCAGCAATACTTCTTTGCTGCTGTACCTGCAAATAAAGACCAAAAGAAACATTTTTTAAGACTATCAAGTTTATTGTCCATCAGAAAACATATGTAGGGTAGGTTGTTTCTGATCAGGATCTGCTTTCTCTGCTCAGAAATTGCTGGTTAAATTTTAAGGTCAGTTTTATTGTTTAGGTGGTTTAAGGTCTAACAGCATCTCCCAAGTTCACTTGGTAACAACACACCCCAAAACCAGGAGCCTTGCATTGCTTTTAGAGTAGAAAAGATAGTAATTATAATTGGTTTATTTGTTGCAGCTGCAGAAACTGAAGCGATCCCTCTCCTTCAAGACTAAAAGCTTGCGGAGTAAAAGTGCAGACAATTTCTTCCAGAGGACTAATAGTGATGTGAAGCTGCAAGTAGACTTGATGCCTGAGGTGAGCACAAGCACTGGGCAGCTCCCCAACTCAGACAGCCAGGCATCTTCACCCACCAGAGCCCAACAGCTGCCAGAAAACAGCAAGACTCACATCTTCCAGGAGCACATCTTCAAAAAACCAACCTTCTGTGATGTCTGCAACCATATGATTGTTGGTAAGAAACAGTTTATTTAAAATCTCATGTGTGTCCCTGCTAGAAGTTGCAGGTTGACCTTTCTCTAATTTCTGTGAGCCCAGAAGTCTCCTTGAGAATATTCATGCAGGGAGGTTCTGGATTTGTGTCATATCTGCCACAGGCTAACATTTACTGACAGATGTCTTGCCTTGTGGACACATACCATAATCACAAATTACAGGTGAGAGATTCAGCTGGAATCAAACTCTTCTGTCATCCAGGTTATACTGAGCACCAAGCACAAGTTGTATGCTGCACTAGAAGCAGCAGAAATCCATATTGAGAGTGTGTGCACTATCCTCACTTTTTCCTACAGCAGTAATTTTAACTTTCTTCCTCCTCACGTCTGCCCTCACGCACTGCATCACCCCCAGTTCCCTTTCACTGTGGTGACCATACCTACCTCCCCCAGCTGTCCCACATGTCACTTAAGGGACAAGAAGTAGCATCTGCTGGGTGGCAGGCTCTTATCTGCTTGTGTGGGTGTGGGTGTTGGCTGTCTAGGATGAATATTTTGGGAGACCAGGTCAAAAACCAAATATAACAACTGAATTTACACTGCAGACTTTCTTGGGATTATTCTACCTGATCCCTCCTATGCACAAAACCTCACACTAACTTTATACCTTTGAAAGATAGGCCTATCTGCTCTCTGAAGCAGTCCATGAGTACGGAAGTTCCAGCCAGGTACTGACTGACTGACAGACAGGAGAAAATTTTGCTATTGTCTCTAGTGTGCAGAAAAAAACCTCCCTGCTGAGCCCTGCTTGTAAGGTAATTTTCAGTGCAGTGTGAAGACCTAAAAAGCCAGCCTTCATGCTGATCATCCATGGGGCTGTGCAAGGAGAGGTCAAAAGAGAAGTGCAAGTACCTGCATGGCTACCACAGTGGGAAGCTGCAGGAGCTGCTATTCAGCAATCTGATCCTGGAAATTCACATCCTCGTGGCTTGTGTTGTGCACATGATTTGGTCTTTCTGCTTGCTTACCATCTCGTTGTCCCAGCACTGTAGAGCAGGAGTAAATTCAGTGGCAATTTACCAATGTGAAAGTGAGTGACACAACTTCCAAGCTTTTAGGCAGGACAGGGAGGTAAATGTGCTAATGATTTAGCTTCATGTAGAAGTAGTACAGGCCTTTGAGTACAAAATATTGTCTGTAAAACTTGTTATACAAAATTTGTATAACTTACAGTCAGAAGCTTACATCCCCTGGCATGGAAGTCACTGCTTTTTAGGTAACAGTATGGTAAGCTTTTGAAAGATGCTGATAGGACTGATCAACATTTTTCAAATGAGGGTGCTCAGCGTTCCCCACTTCTGTGAGGAATTTGTGGTCTTTGGAAAAGGCAGCTGTCTACAGAACATTAAAATTGATGCAAGACAATCTTGCTTCTACAAATTAACTTATATTCTCACTTCACCACAGCTGTACTGAATCCAAGGAAGCTAAGGAATTTTAATCACTTTTTTTGGTGTCATTTTTCCAATCTTTTAAGGTTGTTTTCTACTTGAAGTGGTAAAATAAATTAAAGAGAGAAGCAGTAAAGTATCAGTATCAGGGAAGTTCACGGTCCAGAATTTGACAGGAAGTCTGGAAAAGTAGTTAATTGAAATAACTTTATATATGGGAAAGGCCCAGGAGTTGTCTCCTTCAGTAATGTGGATGGATATTCTATCAAAGCTTATTTTCACAAATATATACTGCAAATATAAGTTCCTTGAATTTCTGGCAGCTTCTTGTGAAGTTGTATGGAGATAAATATCATCACAAATCTGCATGACTCAGCACTAGTGTTTCAAAATAGTGCTGCTCATGACGGATTATTGCTGGCAGCAAACTTTGCAGAGAGTAAATCCAGTTCATAAACACTCCTGCCCTTCTCCTTTGCTGGGCAGTCTGTGGCCGCCTGGAATAGGAAAGTCCTGAAGCACAGCTCTAGGCTTCAAAACATCAGCTTAAACCCCCTGTGCTTTCTGAATTTTTTTCTGTTCTCTCTGCTGAGGGCTTTGTTTTTCTGTTCTGTGTCTTAGCCACTTCATTAGCTCAAGAAGCCTCTTATAATTGCTGAAGAAACTAATGTGACCTATTTTGTCTGGTAGCAGTCTGAGTCAGGTGAATTGCTCTGACCTCCTCCAGCTCATCTTTGCTTGGAGGTAAGGCAGAGAAGATGTTAAGATGCCTTAGACTGTAGATGCCCTGATTTTCATAGACAAACGTCTTCTCTATTCCTGCCGTCTTCTCTTTTTGGTCCTTACTGCATTTGTGCCTGGTTTTGCTGTATTGTTATTTAAGTAGCATGGTAAATCTCGATGTTAACTGGTTGCTGTTCAATTAATCCATATAGGTTGTGCAACTGTGGGTTATAGGAATAGAAAAGCAAAACAGGCTGCTTTCAGAGAACCCTGTCAAGCCTGCTCCCAAAGACAGACTGAAAAAGCCTCATTTCTGTTCAGGGACTCTGACTGCTTGAAACATGGAGCCGATTTGTTCTCTCTATTTGCGTTTTTCACAGGCAGTGACATTTAAGAGTAATGAGTCTATGACTTTAAATTCCTCATTGATGAGAATAAAGGCAAAGACAGATACATGTTTTGAAGGCTGGAGGAAAGACTCCAGGAAAATTGTGTCTTGACTTTAGATGGCTTTAATTTTGCCACCAAGAATAATTCCAGGCTCACCTTAAATGGCACTCTGATCCATGAACTAAGCAGCTCTGTTTGGTACATGGCAGCGTAAAAAACAGTGCACAGCATGAATATGCAGCGACTGCTTCGGTCTCACTCATGTGGCAGAATGCATCTGTAGCTTCAGAGTGAGCAGGACACATGGAGCAGAGGCAGCAGGTTCCCTGTGCTGCTCTTTTCACAGCAAAATTAAAGAACTTGAAACATTATCTTACTAGAAAAAAATACACGCATCATCTCTCTTTGATCCCTGGGCACTAGGAGCCAAATACTGCCTTTGGGATGTAGTGCAATCAGTATATATATATATATATGTGTGTGTATATATATATATATATATATATATATGAATGAGTAAACTTACTCTTTCAAATGTTTTTCATGCAGCCCAGAGTACAATGATGCAACATATTCAAAAGCAAATCTGTTTATTGATGTGATTTCAAAAAAGAAAAAAGAGTATTAATAGTGTGCTTCATACCGCACTTAGAAGGCAGGAGTTGGACTGTTCCTATTAATTGTACTAGACTGAGACTCAAGTTCCACCTCAGTAAACAGAAGAAAAATTTGATACAGAAGCAGCAATTTTCTGTTGAATGAAATAATGGAGGAAATTTCACATTTGAGGGAGCTTTGATGAGTGCATGCAGGATCCATTTTACATTAATGGGGCTTTCTTATAGCATCCAATTCTCCAATAAAATCATCATTCCTAATAATGAATTCAACAGTAATAATTCACATAATTTCAGAGCAAATCAATAGTGTGTTGGAGCAGACTCTGCACTCCTTTCTCCCACTCACTGTTTTGCTGCTGCGAGTGCCTGGCATCGGTTAGTTTAGGACTGGGGTTTCAGCTGCATTGAGGGCTACATATTTTCCTAAACATATCCACCCTTGAACATCCTCTCACAGTATGTCTTTTAGAAAACCATTAATTTGCTGGTTTTAGTAGTAGTATTTATTACTATTTTAATATCTAACTCCAGCAAGGGAACATTTTGAAAATCAAAGTGTCTTGTGGAATGTATTACTAGATCATCATTTAGGAGACACTGGTTTTATGGGGTTTTTATTTTACATCACAGTGAAAAGAAAACCATGTCAGATACCTCAGATACCTTCTTATCTACCATTTTCTGTGATTAGCAAGAATGTGGTAAGCTTTGGCAATGGCAAATTAAGGGAGGCAAAACCACCTAGCTGCAGCGAAGATAGATACTCTTAAATTAATGTTGCTTCAGATTATGGTCCTATGTCTTATCTTATTATGTCTTATGTTGTTATGATCAGAAGCCAGTTCTTGCTTCAGTCTCTGGTGTGTCATCAGTCATCTCTGTAACAATTTGCTGTTGAAGAAAACATGATGTCAGTACTCTGGAGTTGTAAAACATTGTGCATTTTTCAGAAAAAACTCCATCTGTAGAATTCTCAACGTTTTACTCATTTGCAGATCATTTCCTGTGATGATTCACATGGAAAAAATGTTCTTTTCCACATATTCCAAGCATATTACATGCAATTAATGTATTCCCATCAAAGTCAAATATAAGTAATGAAGCAAAAAAAGAAAGTGCTTTGCTTTTAAAAATATATTACTTTGTAGTCAATCTTTCAAAGCTGTGTTTTAAAGAAATATATCCCTGTTTTTATTGTATCTTTCTTTGTGTTTCCAAAGTATATGTAACTGTTTCACTCCGTTCTTAACCTTAACTATGGCACAAAATTTTAATCAAACACCTGGGGTTTTTTGGCATACCTGTTGGAGCATGTTTGCCTGGAACAAACTTGCAGGAAGAGCAGAAAAAATTGTGGTTTGCAATGTCCAGTAAGTCAAAACCAGGTCCTTCTGGGTCATGCCACCCCTGAATTATATGCATTTATAGGTGTTCTCAAGGCAGCTGGGCTTCTGGTTTGTATGCAGATTCTCTGAGCCTTTGCAGCTCTGGAGGTAAATAACTCAGTACCTGTCCTCTTGGGGAGCTAACCAGATTGCAGTTAGAGAAAACAAATAAGCAAGTAAAAAAGATAAAACCAAGACATGGCTGTAGCATAGCTTCCTGTCAGTCTATTAATCAGTAGTGCTTAAGCAGTGAAGTTGTGTTATCCCTTCAGAATTTACTCACTCCTACCACCGTCTGTTCTGGTTTAGCCAGTCATTCTGGAGGTTCAGACAGCCAAAAAAGTACCATGAATAATTCTTTCTCACTTCATCTTTTAGAAACAACCCGTATTTCTTTATTTCACTGTGCAGTTGTGGCCGCTAGAAATTTCAACCACTTTTATCCCCAAAGCTGTATTGTAAAATCCTCCAGAAAGTTAGGGTCAAAGTTGATAAATTGGGCAAGCTTTTCAAATGCAGGAAAAAAGGAAGGAAAGAGGTCTAGATTGAAGCAATGAAGCCTTTTTCTGTTAGATTCTGCATTTGAAATTCTTCTCTTAGACTATCTGTAACTGCGACTAATAAGTACTGGAAAAACTCCATGGTTAGAGGAAGTGTTTATATAACTGTAATTTATGTGGATGTTTATTAAATATAGAAAAATTTCACAGGAACTATGACACAGTGCTTTCTGCCTCCAGTCTGATCAGCTCTCTCCTAAAAAATATGCTTGACTTTTTTTAAGCTTGCTGCCTCATTTCATGAAGTAGGAATTCTGGTTTGGTCCAAACCTGCCTATATCCAGCATTATCCAGGTAGACAAAGGTGCAGTAAATGGTCACAGATTGATCATCACTTTTTGGCAGCAAGACAAAGTAGAAGTACTCCTGGAAGCATGACTGTAACTGGCTTTTTCCAAGGCTGTGGTAGTTTGGAAGGCTCTTTGGACAGAGATCTTGGAAAAAACAAAAAAAGACATTTTTATTTATCTTGCAGGATGAAGGATAAAAATAATGTTGTTCATTCAGTCCTGCCCTCCACTCTTCCTAGTCTCTCTAGCATCTTTCAACACAGATGACCTTGAGGGAAGAAATTTGTGTTGCCACTTCATCAGAACAGAGTTGTGCCCTATAGAGAAGGGTAAAGATCTTCCACCAGGGGGGACATACCCTTGGAGCAGGGCTTGTGTAGTCACAGCCAAGCCTTCCCACATCTATCCTCCAGAGACATTATTACTACTACAGCATAAATTTGTTTTGTTTATTATTAAGAGTTTCCCTATTGAAAGAAACTTTCAAAAGCTGCTGAATCCTTTTTTTTTTTTTTTATTTGTGAGGAAAAATCATAAAATGCTGCCTGACCAATCTGACAGCCTTCTATTGATGCCATGACTGTCTGGGTAGGTGAGGGGAGAGTGGTGGATATTGACTACCTTGACTTCAGCAAGGCTTTTGGCACTGTCTCACCTAACATCCTTGTAGGCAAACTCAGGAAGTGTTGGATGAGTGGACGTTAATATGGATTGGGAACTGGTTGAATGGTAGAGACAGAGTCCAGTTGGAGGCTCATTGCTAGTGATGTTCCCCAGGGGTTGGGACCAGGTCCAGTCTTGTACAACACATTCATCCATGACTTGGATGAAGGGACGGATGCATCCTCAGCAAATTCACTGACGTTACAAAACCAGGAGGAGCAGCCAATACCCCAGAGTCCTGTGCTGACACCCAGTGAGACCTGGACAGTTTGGAGGGCTGTATGGATGGAAAGATCCAGAAATTCAACAGAGGCAAACACAGGGTCCTGCACCTGGGGAGGAATAATCCCAGGCATCAATGCAGGCTGGGAGCTGACCTGCTGGAAAGCAGCTCTGCAGGTCCCTGTGGATAACAGTCCCAAGCTGTCCAAGAGCCAGCAGTGTCCTTGTGACCAAGAAGGCCAATTGTATCCTGGAGTGCACTAGGAAGAGCTTTGCCAGCAGGCTGAGGGAGGTGATCCTGCCCTGGTGAGGCCTCATCTGGACTGCTGTGTCCAGTTCTGGGCTCCCTGGGCAGGAGGTACATGGAATTCCTGGAGCAGGTCCAGCAGATGGCTACGAAGATGATTGGGGGCCTGGAGCATCTCACTTAGAGGACAGGCTAAGGGAGCTGTGGTTGTTCAGCCTGGAGTAAAGACAGCTGAGAGGGGATCTCATCAATGTCCAAAAGTACCTGAAGGGAGGTTTGAAAGAGGATGAAGCCAGGCTCAGCAGTGCTCTGGGAGAGACAAGGGACAACAGGTCCAAACTGAAGCAGGAAGATCCATCTGAAAATGAGGAAGACCTTATTTACTGTGAGAGTTACAGAGCACTGGACCAGGGTGTCCAGAGAAGTTGTGAGGTTTCATGTTACAGAGATATTCAAGGCCCACTGGGCCGTTATCCTGTGCAACCTGCTCTAGTAGAACCTGATTCAGCAGGAAATTGGACTAAATGATCTTCAGATGACATTTCCAATCCCAGTCACTCTGTGATTCATTGAAAAAGGGCCATTGTGTAACCTTTTCAATTACTGGTACCAGGTGCCATCCCATATATTACTAGGTGGTCTGCAATCCCTGCCTCTACCTCCTCCTTCCTTCCACTGAATTTACTCCTGGATTTAGGACACTCCTTTTCAGTTGATGACAATGAATGGCTGTGGGCACTTTTGAGAGTCAGTGTGTGAGTATTGTTTAAGTCATCTCCCTCTGCTGTGCTAAGGTTTAGGGGAAACAAAAACATTGTATTTTTTTAACACACATCTGCTAAAAATTGGTGTAAAATAATTATTTTACCCTATTAGAGTGAAATTGAACCTGGCTTATCCTACAGTCTCTTTCTTGAGTTAATATGTCTCCATAAGCATAGACCTCTCCACTTCTGAGTGGAGCCCTGTAAGAAGGGCCAAACAAAAGCCTTCTGGAAATATGAAGTACTAATTTACTCAAACTGTACAGCATGCATTTAACTGTTAGTTATGGACCAGTCAAGTATAGGTAATATAATCTGGACTCTCCAGAATTTCCCAACAGTGGATATTCTGTCTGTTAGAATAAATAAAGTGGGAATAAACAGAAGTGAAAACATAGAAACAAAATGGTATGTGCAGTATAGATGTGCTCCATCTACTTCTATTTTTTGATAAACATGGGGAAAAGTATCCAATTCATGCAGTCCCACATTTGTAGAAATGCTACAGGCAGCCACACATTATCCCTGCATCAAATCATTACTTTTCTTTGTTAACAAAGAGTTAAAACATGCTCTCAAGCAAATATTGAAAAGAAAATGTTTAGTTTGTTTATCCTCTGGGAGGGCTTCCTCCTCTGAGATGAGGCAAGAATGTTATCAGTAAATTGGATAATCAGGAACTGCTTAGCTGAGAAAAGAGGGTGGAAATATATTATAAATTCTAATTTGTCCTTGAACAGCATCAGACATGTTTCACATTTGTTACAAGATAGTTTTCAAGCTCACTTTAATTTGGGGGAAATTGCTATTAATATGAAACTAGCTGCAGTTAATCCCTCTGTCAAAACAGACTTTAAAAAATGCTGACCAACATTTGCTGTTTAATTAGATGGAGAACAACAAGCATTTCTAGCATATCTACAATTAATATTTTAATAATATGTTAGCCATGGTGATTTTTAACCAAAAAATACATTAAAACCACCAAACACCCTATTCAGTAGTGAGTAGGCTCCTGGTACCATTGCTCCTGGTATCAGCTCTAGTGAAGAACATAATGGCAAGCTCAAGGTTTTTTAAAGGCCAAGGGATGAAGCAGAATGCAAGTGCGGTTTTTATGTCCTGCTATGTACTTTTCCAGAGCTCACATGGGATGTTGGGTGTTTACAGATAAGCAAATTAAGTGCATCTTCTTTCAAGCTGACCTTCTTGTAAAAACGTAATTTTTCTCTTTAGAGTCCTTATCTACCAGAGTGTGACTGTTATGTGGATAATTACAATGCTGAATAGCTGACAAAAGCATTATCCAGAAGCAAAATTACTAGAAGCTTTACCTTACTCTGAGTTGCAGAAATCTTAAAAGGAGGCACTTAACAGAAATGCTTCTGCAAGAAATAGCACACTGCCATCATGTAGAGTAAAATGCCTACCCACATTTGCTTGTTGCTGTCCTTAATATAGAAGGATGTCTCAGAGAGCAGTGATCCTTGCGGCTCACATGGATCATCCCATGTTTTCCTGCTTTGGTAATAGGAGTGAAAGTTACTGCAACTTCACCAATGCTCTTATCTGATCTGCTGAAATTTCATTTTTCCAGGTATACACAATACGGAGCAGTTTTCCCCCTTGACATAAGTTTATCTTGTACACTGAAGGATGCTGCAAACACATGAGTCCTGGCTTTTAATTCTGAAGACAGGCTCAGTTAAAAATGACATGTAGTTGAAAATTGTGGCTTCACTGGAGTTT
Source organism: Melospiza melodia melodia (assembly GCF_035770615.1). Classification (NCBI taxonomy): domain Eukaryota; kingdom Metazoa; phylum Chordata; class Aves; order Passeriformes; family Passerellidae; genus Melospiza; species Melospiza melodia. The sequence goes on along the minus strand of NC_086194.1, from coordinate 48,860,483 downwards.
ACTTTAGAACATGCATGAAGTTAGCTATGTCCATCATTTGAGAGAGGTTTTTCTTATTTGTTTAAATAGTAATTGGTGCCACATGTAGGTGTGCTCTGGGCCAGTACTGCTGTGTGTCAAATAATGAATTCTCTCAGGTTATAATATCTGTTTACAGCAGATGAGATATTGCCTTTCTTGCAGTGTTTAATACACTGTTAAAAATTCTAATGTGGAGAGCATCTGAGTACCAGGTTTTATTGAAGAAACAATGACATTACAGATTTTACCCTATTTATTTTTTCTTACACTAACTTCCTCCCTCCCCACCAGCCTTTCATTCCCTAAGTCTCCCCTTCCCTGCATGGAGGGGTCACTACTAGTGACATTGGGGCAGAAAGTCATTTTTTATTCCTGCTGTGATGCTGCTTGAAGTTGCCCATCTCAGGCACAGTTCCCGGGCATCACCTGGCTTTGATGTCTGTCACTGATGTACAACATTGATGTCCGTGGCTTCTTCATCTACAGGATCTTCCTGCATTTCCCAGATCCCACCCCAGGCCAGGATCTTCACCTTTGGCTCCCTTCTTTTTTCTGAGAACACTTCTTTCTTTCAGGAACTTTTGGCACCAAATATTCTTTCTGGAAACCAAGCTTACAGTTCCTCCAGTCTAAATAATGTATGTGCATAAGAACAGCACATAATCAGCCTTTTAACTAGTGCTCTGGTCTCCTGTCTCTTTATTAATTGCAGGATTTGAGATACACTGCTTTTGTTTAGTCAGAGTGTTATCAACATTTCCAGCAGCTAATAGTGGTTGCAGCTTGCAAGCAGCAGCCTCTTGTCTGAGAGTTCAGGGTTTCAGTTTCATACATTCACCCATGCACCTACACAGCAGTTACCTGCTGCCTGTTCTGTTCACAATTTCACCTGTTCTTTGCCAGTGACAGTTCCTAAATCTCAATACCTGTATTGACGTTCAGTTCTGTGCCAGTACCTTCTGACACATTGATCTGCTCTTTGCTGGACTTCAGCTATATGTTACAGCTTTGTACACTGTACAATTGTACAACAGACACAATGCCTGCCAAGCCTTTTGCTGTCCCTCTGGGTTTCACTACCCTGATAGTGGTAGCCCAATTATGGTCAACATTAATTAAGATTTTTGGACAACAAACCACATAGCCATGCTGGTCCAAATCATATGTAGATGATAAGATCTATGGCTTGTGTTGGCTTAGCTTGTTCCTACTAGAAGCCAGGGTGAATTCTGGTAAGGTAAATACTGTCTAAATATGGACATCTTATGAGTGATGCATTGAATTATTCATGTTGATTGACAAAATCTTAAAAAGCAGATCTTTGGTGATTTTGATGAATGATTTAATTATTTAGCAATAGAGTGAAAATTCAGCTTAATGTCCCCATTTTTTTCACTGTCCAGATTGACCCTTGGGCAGGTAATGTTCTTTTTACTTTGCTGAGCTACATAAACTTCTGTAAAATCACTTGACAGAAGTTTTTCTTATTCATTTAATTATTAATTGGTGCCTTATGGAAGTGTACCTGTGGGCGTGCTTTAGGCCAGTACGGCTATGTGTCAAGTAATGAATTCTTTCAGGTTATAAGAGTAGAAGGCTGAGATTGCCTCTTTGACAGTTGTAAATGAAGTTTTTTTACTGTCCAGCCTGTGTGATCTTACTGAAATCAGTAGCTATTTCTGGAAAAAAATTACCAACACCCTGCCCCACCTCACTCTCCCCCAGCCTGCACTTGGTGTGAAAGGTTTCACTTGAATGTTTTTCCATTGCTTGGAAATCAGAAAGAATTCACAGAAAACAGGAACAGATATTAGAAGGGGCTGCTGGGGCAAGTGGTGGAGTCACTGTTCCTGGAGGTGTTTAAGGGAAGACTGGATGTAGCTTTCAGTGCCATGGTCTGGTTGACAGGGTGGTGTTAGGTCATAGGTTGGATTGCTGACCTCAGAGGTCTTTCCCAAACTAGTTGATTCTGTGATTGTATATCCCTCACATGGAAAAGAAACTGAAACACATTTTGCTATAAAATGTGGTTGTAAAATTCTGAAAGGTAGAAGCACATTGTGACTAACTGTAGAAATAAATTCCTTGAAAACTGATCCCACCAAAATGGTGTAACTAGCCAGTTACTTATGGTCGTGCCCTGAATTCCCTCTAGTCCAAGCAAATCATGCTGTCAATGCATCTGTAGCTTCTGATGAGATCCTCCTTAGCTATGTGTGATCCAAGGGAAGAAACGGCTTTGGAACAGAAATCTGTGCATGTGGCCAAATCCTGACCAAGCGCTAGATTTTAGCCACATGGTGTCACATCTTACCTTATCTTCTGTTATCTTCTCTTACTCCATTTCCCATCTCTATCACTAGCTACTGTGAAATGGAAAAGAGAGGGAGGAAGAGGAATTGTTGTCCTGGTAAGTCACACTTCAGCACTTTGCATGCAAGGCCCATTGCTGCAGCAGGCACTGCCAGTCAGTTTGTGCCAACACAGACTTGCAACAACACTGGGAGCTTGCACTGGTGAGGGAATGGTTTTAGTGCAGGAGGAAAGGGCCCAACCCCTCAGTAAGTCTGAAACAGCAGAAGGCCAGTGAACAACCACACACACACACACATACACACACACACACACACACACACACACACACACACACATATATATATATATATATATATATATATATATATATATATATAATGGGAACTAACCGTCCTATAGTTCTAATTGATTTTTCTGATCTTCTGGCAAATAGCAGTCTCTCATTTTCACTGATGACGATGGAGCCACATAAGCGGCAGGCTTATGTCAGAAATCCGTTAGCAGAGAAGAGAGGACATCAAATCCCTTTGCTGAGGACGCACTGTTCTTTTGTTCTGTAATTCTTTTCCCACATTTTCAGCAAGCTCATGGTCCTGGTCTTCGTTTCACATCATAGTTTTTTGTTCAGATTTCTGGTTTCTGTTTTTCAGCTCCTCTGTAATGATACAATATCCTTGGAAGATAAAGGTTTTGGCACGTGTGAGCAGCCTTACAAAATTCAACTGCTTTTTCAAAGCATTCAAAACACAGGGAAAAAAAGGCTGCAACTAATGACTTTTCATTTCAACACAGGTGTAAATAACCTGAGCCTGTCAAAGTGGAAATCTTGTTTGAAATCTAACTTTCATCATCTTCACCTCAGGAAGAGTTACTTCAGATGCTATGTTTACTAATACTACTGGGACCAAGATCAGCCATTCATCTCTGCTGACACACCAAGCTTAATTTCTCCATGTTCCCATCTCCTGTTTAGTTCTGCCACCATCTCCTCACATAGCCAAGTTTATGCCTGTCCTCTCTGGAATGTTTTCCTTTTCAGCAAAGCAGCCCAGTTCAAGGACCTATAAGCACAGGTTCATCAATCTTGAAAATTATCCAGAAGAGTAGGTAACAATAAATCAGTGCCACTTTTTTCAAAGCACGGAATGTTAGACATGATTTAGCATGTTTAGTGTTTAGGGGACAGGGACTTTTTCTTTCAGTAATAGCTGTTGGTTTATTTACCATGGTGTTCCAGCATCCTAATTAACATTTAGATGATCAAAAACCTGAGATGATATTTTAAGAAGTGCGGAGGTGGATATTTCCTTTCAGGGATAGACTTTTATAGCAAAGCTGCTGAATATGTGAAAAATGCATTTTGAAAAAAATTCTTATGGCCAAATTTTTAAAAGGCTTTATTTTAGCAGGGATATTTTTCATCTCTATAACCGTCTTGCAGAAAAACCTGCCTATTACTGCCTCATTTTTTTCTCAGCATGTCATTTCTAAAGAAAACTATGCCACTAGGAAGTCAATTCTAATTTTATGCACTGTTATGTAGCCTGTCTACACATAAGGCAACTTTTCTTGCTATTTAAACATTGGATATTGTTATGGAGAAACTGGGGTAGGCACTCAAATGGACCCACACCTCTCAATGAGATATAATCTAAAATTTATTCATTTGAAAGGATAGGTACCATGATTGGATATCAAGTCCTACTCTACAGAACAGGAATATACAAGCTCCAGCTTCTCTACACACCCTGTTTGGTTTAGAGTGGCACAAGGTAAACTCATGGGAACAGGACACTTTGTACACTTTGTACAATGTGCCTCATCCCAAGAAAATATAAATTTAACATGCCCAAAGCTCTGTACTTTTTGAAGTGGCGGATTTAACTGTAAAAAAATCCAACCCACCACTTAATAAAGAAAAAAATGTCATTACTAAAGAATAACTCTCAATTTAAATTCTCAATCAGGTATCTGGCAGCAATGACTTCCAGTGTTCAGGCCTCTAGGGTGGCTGGGGAAATCTGTGTTCAGGCTTTGATCTATGGCTCACCTGATGAACAGGTGAGGATCTGAGCCTCTGTACTCTCCAAAATGCCAGCGTGGGAAAGTGATGGGGCAGCATCAGTTAAAAAAAATATAATCAGAAGGGTGCCAGGCATTAGGAGAGAGTGTAGTTCCCAAGGTGGCAGGAGGCACTCAGGGAAGCTGAGGCTGAGGAAGGGTGAGAAAAGGACTTCCCAGCTCATTCTTACATACCATCCTGGTGGTTTGGATGAATTAGGCTCAAGGTTTTTAACTTTAAAGATCTGGATGTCTCATGTAGAAAACGCCATTTTCTGATCTCCTCACAGCTCTTAATTGAGATAGAGCAGGAGAAGGAGAAGTGCTTGTCCAGCAGCAGCCAGCCACAGGGGCAGGAAGCTGCTACAGAGGAATTTTTAAAAACAGTTGTCTCTTTCAGCATCAGAGCTTTTATGCAAAACCAATTAATTAAAATCTAAGAAGGGGGCATGACAGTAGAGTACACAAAGGCTTAGAGATAACTGCAGAGGCATCAGTCCCATTTCGGGGATTTCCTCTTTTTAAGGTGACATCCTAAACCCTTCTCTGCTGCAATACTGGCCCAGCTTGCTTAAAATTCTACATTTCCCATAAACTTTGGCATGAATGAAGCTTTCTGGTGACAACCGTAAATGCATTTAGGGAGAAAGGGGCAAGACACTCATTATTTTTATCAGCCTCCCACAGCAGAAGTTGAAGTTCTATAGAAATTATGTTTTTTTAAATATGTTTCTTTTTGAAAGTTTTAAATCAAAACAATTTCTGAGTGGTATGTTCCTCACAGCTGGAATAATAAAAAAATAGTGGTTGGGCCATAGGTAGATTAGCTGGAGGTGACAGCCTATCTGTGTCTCTTTCCCTTCCTCATTCTGTCTTTTACAGACCTGAACGTTTTTATCCTCTCCTTTCTGTTTTTTTCCCCACTTTGGCATAAGTGCCTAATATAGTTATGTTTATACAGCCAGTATAACATCATGTTGTTACCAACATCTGCAGTTTTCTTTGAAATTTCTCCAGGCTGTAGGGCTCGTTCTCCCTCTCCGGTTATTAATCTTATGTTGAGACTTGGAACAACAGGCAAAAAGCATCAGCCAGCAGTGCTGTGGCCATAAAGGGGATGACACAGGTTCCTCCCTTTGTGTGTCTGTAGCCAGCGGATTGTCATTTGAGTTCCTTAGGAAAAATGTGACTTTCCTGAAATGCACAGTAGTTACTAAACTGCTTTTGTAAGGAAACACAGGAAAAAAAGAGTTGGAATCAAATTCTGCCCTGTTCCCTCTGTCTTTCTCTGCCTACAAATATTTCCGTTCACCTATATTGAGGTGTTCTGTTTCCATTTAGGCTTCCTCCAAAAAAGATTTAAATTTATAAAAGTGATGCAGTGTGTCCTTTTAGTGGTATTTAAGGTCATATTATCAGAACAGTTTAAGATTCAATTTTCCATGACTGTTCTGGAAAACCTAGCCTCTGGTTTAGATATTCAAATGGGAGCTGACCCAGTCACAGAGTATTTCTAGTGAGGTGTTATTAAACATGACCTGCTTCTCAAAACAATGCATCCTTCCAGACCTAGGTGCCTGGATACATTAGCTGATATCTGAAGAAAATTACTGGGCAGAACCTCATTTGTAAGTTTATTTAAGACCTACTCAGTATTCTGGCCTGAAATGTCCTCTTTTTTTCCAGTGAAATACTGTTTCTTTTGTCAGTTTTGCCTTTTTACTGTTTGAAAAAGGAATACCAGCCTCTACAGACTTGGAGATAGTTGATACATTAATGACTAGGACACAGAGGACATTTATTCTAATGTCTGTGTGGTTTTTTCTCTGTATGAATTTCATAACCACATAGACACTACTTCTTTGACCAAAGAGGACACGTTAAGGGTTCATGAACACTATAAGTCAGCTAAACATGTCTAGTAATTTCCATTCTAAATCCCCACTTTTAGAATTTTCAATTTTTATAACTTAAACACCAGCATCTGGGCCAAAATAACATTAGCGCAACCTCTGACAGTTTTACCCCTTACTCCCCTAAATGAGAGCCATCTCATACAAGTTTTGGCAAGGGACAAAGACAGTGAGCCCATAAGAAAACTCATGAGGCCGTTAATCACTTTGTATTTGGAATAAGGTAACATGGGACTCAAGAGATAATGCTTAAAGACCCACACTGACTGAGGAAAGTAAAAAATAGGTGTTGAATAGAACTGCCCATTCATCAAACATTGTCTGCTCTGTTTGGTGAATGAAGAAGTAGTGTGCCTTGAATAAAAATAGTGAAAATCACATCCCCAGACAGCAACCAAAAAGCAACTGAGCAGAATTTTGTTCTGTATTTACCAACCAGCTTAAGTAACCTTAGTAAGGGTTTTTGGAGAAGAAGGTAGGAGGGATGATTACTTTTTGAAGGTAATAGCAAAGCTATCAAAGCTGTTAGTTTACTCCCCTTTGAATGAAAACCAGAGAAAAAAGTAGTTAGGTTACTCCAAGTGAAGCTTAATTGTAAAGCCTTCAGTTCCTATATTTCTGATCCACCACTGACTGAAATTATTCCAGGTGAGCTAAGATAAGCAGTGACTACTGCATGTGAGCATCAGCAGCTTCCAGCTTTGCTTTAAGGTTGGTATAGGGGAATATCTGCTGGTGGGAATACACAGTGGGCTGCAATCAAACCATCAGCTATTTAAGGAGACAGAAATCAACCTAGACAGTGATGGTCAGGCTTGCAGATCATCAGTGTGTGCTCAGCACATGTCCCTGAGGAGACTGTGTTAGTGTCTGAGACTTCACTAATTGGAGCACTGCACCTTCCAGACAGTGCTTTAACCAGCTCATGTGTGAACCCTCTCCTTACCCTTCCCCTGCCCTATGCTTCAATCCACAGAAGGATTAACCCAGTGGGAGTAACCACGCCACAGAGAGGCTTTCAGCTTCAAACAAGGCCTGGTACCCTCTGGCAACAAAGGAAAATTATCCTCAAATAGTCTCTATTGTGTGGTTGTAGCTATTGCTATTATTGTTACTATCTTTGTCACTGTAATTTATTTTTTTTTACTTTTATGAGTCATTAATACCACTTATTTTCTAGTATTTAATGTATGTTCAGACCAAATTCCTAACTTTCTTATGATTTCCAGGAGAATTTATTGGGAAATAATGTTTCAACACATTACTATATCCTGTGCCACTACTTTAGGCATAATGAAATAACTCTCTTCTACCAATGCATGACTGTGGAACTGTCACTGTACTCATTCAGCTTTAAATAACATCCTTTCAAGATCTGTGTTCTGCCTGCTTTTTTCATTATTTTAATCTACCAGATATCTCCTAAAACCTGCCCCATTCAGGCATCTGCATGGTCAATAAGTGTGCATAAATAGGAGGCCAGAAATTGATGCAATGAGTCAAACCCTGGTCTCATTTACACCTGTACTGAATGCAATCTCTTATCTGTGATGTGAGCTGTGATTGTGCCTCATTTCTGAATCTCAGAAACTTTTGGGTCAGGTACATTGCCAGTATGTAGTTATCTGATTCCTGGCATGCACTAGTTTTGAAACAGCTTAGCCATAGTTCTCTGAGTGATTTAGTGTAATGGGGAAGAGAAACTGAAGAAAGAATTGTTATGTGGGGGGAAAAAAAGATGTTTCTTGTAGAAATGCCATTTTCAGACCTTGAGATATGGTGATTTAGCATAAATACAGCATAAATGATTCTTCTCCAAGCTCCATAGTTATTCCTCAGTGGGAGGCAGGGAGACGCGGGGAAGTTTTTTCCAAGCTAGCTCCACTGTAAACCAAGTAGTTAGAACTGAAAATGGGTTGAAGATTGGAGCTTTTGGTAGTTACAGGGGTTTCATTTTGATTTGATTTAGCCTTCTTGTAGACTCAAGTGTGTGACAGAAATACTTTTCCTCTCTTTGAAGTCACTACTTAGCTACTCAGATATAAAAATATGGCACTCGGCAATGGAAATACAGTGTTGCTCTTTTGTAATTGTCTTACTCATTTTCACATGACCACAGACTCCTATTCTGAAAGAGTTGGGGGTTTGATTTTTGAAAGCAACTCAGATGCTTCACATTCATTTTGCACATCATTTTTGCGCACACTTGTTTTGACAAATGTGTATCTTCTGTGATCACATGGTTATAACATGTAAGGACCAACATCCACCTTATAAAGTTAGCATTGGCTGGAATGGCTGGAAAAGCATAACATAGTCAGCAGGAAGGACTGTGAGCCTGTCTGCCTCTTCACAGCTAAATCTTAGGAGTACATTGGTACAGAGCAGCATGAGAGGAGAATTAGACCTGGTGTAAGCGCTGACGTGTTGCATAGGCCAACTGTGATGTCATTTTCCTTTTCTCATCCTGCCCTGTAAATATAATGAAAAACTGTGAGGGAAATACTCTTTTTTCAGTGCCAATTGTTGATCACCAGGAAGGGTGATTCAGCATTTCATCATCAGTAATAAAAGCACAAAGCCACAGAAGTCAATATTGGTTTGGGCATGTGTAATTGGAAAGAAACTATAACTGAAAAAATCCTCTCAGCACACTAATCCAAGTGCAATCATGCAGGAAAAAGAAACAAATAAACAGGCATGTGTTCTTCTAAGAAATCCTGTGTTTGCTAGGAAAAAAGACCTCAGAAAAAGAGGATAGAAAGCATGTCTGCACTCACTGTTGCCAAAAGGGGCAACAAGTGGGGAGCAGGCACTGACTCCACTCCCTTGAAGTCCCTGGGGCACCCCCCATACTCGACCCCGTTCAGTCCCTATCACTCCAGCAGTCTATAGAGGGAAGTGGGGAAGATCTTGGTTCCCTGTCCTAAAGGAAGCACACAGGTAAAACATCTGAGCCTGGCTCACTGCAACAACCCATGGCTACCTCAGCCTGCCTTACCTGGCTTGCAAGTGGCCACTTCAGACACCTCTTCCTCTGAAAGTGGAACACAAGGCTTGGGTTTTAGCAACAACTTAATGAAACCTTCCCCGCAATGCTTCTTTCTGAGGTAGCACTTCACTGAATGAAACTGGCAGCATGTACATAACCAATGAACTCAATGAGTGCTTTCAGATGCAGGATCCTTCTGACTAATATTTATCATGTCTGACTAATGAGGCCTGTTAAAATGTCAAGAGTTTTTAGGGTTTTTTATTAACCTCATTTCATACTAATTCTCACAGTAGATATAATGAACAGATATGTTGTTTACTCATTCCATTTACACAGTCCTGTAGGGGATAAAAGAGTTGCTGCAGCATCGCTGCTTCTTCATAGTTTAGGAAGTGTTATGGTTGTATGAATAAAAGTGACTGTTCCTGCCTGGAAGCAAGCAGACTTGGGTCTGTCACTTAAGAGTAGGTCCTCACTGAAGCTAATATAGAACTACATTTGGCCTAGTGGGAGAATCCTGCTTCTTTAAGGCCAAAGTTCTGCTGTAGCTCCCCTACCTGTGGCACGTAACTTTTCTACTGTCAAGGGAGTAGAGTATGGTCAAGCTTGTGGCACCCTCACTGCCCCACTCAGGGACATGCAAGGAGCCCTTCCTGCACCCTCTGAGCACTGGCCCAGGATGGTGAGAGCAGCAGTCCCTGGGAGCAATTGTCAGTATTGTTTTGAGCATGTGTAATTGAAAAGAAACTATAACTGAAAAAATCCTCACAGCACACTAATCCAGAGCAACCATGCAGGAAAAAGAAACCATACAAACAGGGATGTGTTTGCCTGTGAGTTGGAAATGGCAAAGGAGATGGGTTAACCCTCTCACATATGCCTGGAGCTAACTTCATCCACAAAACCTGGGCCTCCACTGATGGCCCAGCTCCCCAGAGCTGCTCCAGAGCCTGGGTGCTCCTTCAGTGGCTCCCTCAGCCATGCACAGCCACGCCAAGACCTTTCAAAATAACAGAGGGGTTTTGCTTGGTGTTCATGAGGCAGAGACACTATTGGTCAGATTATCATATAGCAGAACATAATCCAGTATAAATCTAAAGGCAACAACAGCCTGGGAAAGAGCCTGGGGGACAAATGCCTAAAATGGAGAGGCTGTAAAGAAAATGGGTGTACGAATGTGCGTTTTTAAAAGCAGGTAAGGCAATGAATGCTGCCAGTATTTGCTCTACCACAGCTGACCCCATCAGCTCTTTCAGGTCACTTGTTTAAATGGATGGAAACTATTGATTTTGTCTAATTCAATCTTTGCTGTGTGTTTCCTAGGGACGAACGCTAAGCACGGACTGCGCTGTAAGGCGTGCAAGATGAGCATCCACCACAAGTGTGCCGACAGTATCGGGCAGCAGCGGTGCATGGGCAAGCTGGTAAGTGAGCAGCCCAGGGCAGCTTGTGCTGGAGCTATTTTTGTGTGCCTGAACCCCAGGTGTGCATTTAGCTGCTGCATTAACAGAACCCACACCAGGTCGCTTTACTGAGGCGGGAAAAGCGAAGCCAGGTGGTGCCCTGCTGTCAGTTTGGGCGATTGCTGCTGCACAAGGATGCAAACAAAAACAAGGCACAAATCCAGTCTGCTTTGTGGATGTGAAAATACAGTTACGAAATGCAAATTTAGGTAGCTAACAAAATTAATTACTTTGATTTCAACAGTGCTTGCTGTAGTGTAAACCTCTCAAAGAATGCTATGAATTAATCATAGTATTTCAGTAGGGTTTAACAAATGAAAAATCCTTCAAGTTATGTTTTATTGTTTTCTCCACAGTTAGAGCTTGAATAAAAAAATGTAATTCACCTTAAAAAGAAAATCAAGGGATATTTTGCAGTAAGACACAGCAGAGTTTGAAGCAATCTCTCTGCAGGAGGGGCTGGGAGGAGCCTGTCCCTGTAAGGGCACAGTACTTTAGTGCCTGGATTGCCTTCCAAGCAGCAAAATCTTGTGGTTGGCAGTGGCAGTAGACTATGTCTGAGACAATTCTAACCCACCTTGTTGACTATTATGGGACTATGGTTCCTTCTGGTTACTTTTGGTAAAAGAACTTGGAATAATACCAATTGGAATATGAAAAGTGAATAATACATAGATTCATGTTTCAGATGTTCTCAGATTTGTTGTGACTTGTAGACACTTGAGACTACTGAGCTAAAACCAAACAGTTTTACTGTGTTAAGTGATGGGAAAATACAAGCACTGACTTCAAAAGTGCTACAAACCTCATCTTTCACTGGAAAGATCTTTTCTGTCCAAGAGGGCTCACTGAAAGCTATTGTTGTTTACATCCCCAAGTCTTCCTGTATCTAAACCATAATCATAATTCTAGTATGAGGCATTCTGGTATAGGAAGTTGGTCTGTGAAAAGCTGAATGACAAGCCCTGGACAAGGCAAATATTGTCCCATGTTAATTGATTCGTGCATGTCTTGATTCCAGCCTCAGCTCTTGTGGTTACTAGTTTACAAAAACAAAAAAAGAGAGACCATATTTACATCAGGAAGTTGTCAGCAAAGTCGCAGGAGTTTTGTGAGCTCATGCTGATGCTCTGAATTTAGCTTGGGTGCAGACAAAGGCTGAGGAATCTGGAATTTATTCCTCTAAGACTCCAAGACTATCAGTCTCCTCAGTCTTTTTCAGTCCTTTCTGCAGCTCATTACCTGAAGAACTGGTTGTCTGTCAGGTTTTGATGTACACTGAATAGAGGATATGGAAAATATGCATATCTCTTCAAATCTTCCTCACTTCTCAGTGTGACTAGAAGTTCTCACAGCCTGCAGACATTAGAAATTGGAGAGACCATTTGTGAAATTCCAATGTCTTGAAGGCATTAATTTTGAATGGATGCCTAAAATTTTGCCTGAACTGAGATACATTTTTTAGAGCGGTATAGGCACCATTATTTGCCATATTATGGTACTCTTTAATGATATAGCTTGAGTTTTTATGGTGCATTTTTCTACACATCGGCACTATGAGAATATCTGATAACAGCTTAGAGAGCTTGTTGACCTTACAAGACAAAAAAAAAAAAAAAAAAAAAAAAAACAGTGGAAGCTGCAGTCAGTCAGCAGAAAACCTTAGAAAAACCTGTAGGAAGGTTCTAAATTTCTTGGGTTTCACATATGTGTATGTGGGAGCATGAGGATTTGGAGTTAGGGTGGGGAAGGATAGTCACATGTTTAACAAATACAATACAATGCAAATTCACATTATATATATATATAAGAAGATAGGGAAACTTCCCAGAACCTCTAATGATTCAGCACTTCTGCTGCAATTAATTAGTTTTGCTTTTGTGTAAGACAAAAGAAAAAAGAGAGCTGAAAATGAGCCTGTCCTTCCACACAAATATAGGAAAATGATTTTTTTTCTAGGCAAAAAAATCAAATAAACATCTGATCTCTACACCTCACAGTGACTGAACAACAGGAGGCAAATTTCCAGCCTCACCACAATGTTCCACCATTAACCAAAGAGCTGAGGCTATTTCTATTTCATCAGTCAAGGCAAGCAATGCACTTCACTCATTTTTGCTTTTTCTCCCTCCAGCCAAAGGGGTTTCGACGGTACTACAGCTCGCCGCTACTCATTCACGAACAGTTTGGCTGCATCAAAGAAGTGATGCCTATTGGTAGGTTTTGACTGCTTTTCCATTCAGTCTTCCCTTGGCAATGGGAAGACTCCGTCCAGCTCCTTTCAGTGACTGGATGCCCTTCTGCCATCTCAGGAAAGGATCACTTCAAAGATACAAAGCTGGAAGAGGACAGGGTGTGTTCATTGTGTGTTTCACTCAAAACCCTGTGTGCATACCTCTTAGCAATTACCCTACTTACCAGAACAACTACCTGAGATCAAGGTAGGAACTTAGAAGTGAAGGAGCGCTGAAATATTGAAATGAGGGTCTGAGCTGGGAAAAAATGGATAAAAGACAGGGAGATCAAAATAACAGGGGGCATTCAAATCACTGGTCCAGCTTTTGAGGGATGCTGCTAGGTTCCTGTCCTTTTTCATCCATATTTCTTACTTTCCTCATATTTTTCCTTATTGATCATGTCTACACATTGTCTGAGTACTTGAAAGACTACTTGCTCCTCACTGTAATAACAAATTTCTGAAAAGAAACATTTTGAAATGGAGAAGTTAAGTTTATTCTGGAAAATATTTTTCCGCACCAGTACTCTAATCAGGCAGACCTGGAAGTGCAAAAAAATCAAAGCTAAAACTAACAATCCGCTTGAAACTACTTGTCTGAGGACATTTGCATTCTTACTGTCATCAGTTTAAAAAAAATTAATTACAATTATTTCATCTAAGTTTCTCTTTCTCAAAAACACCCATCATTTTTATCAGAAGTAATAGAAACATTTCAAATAAACTCTGGCTAAAAAATGACATGTGCTTTCCTCCAATCAAAATCCAAAATCTGTTGCACTTTCCCGGTACTTTGGCTAAAATTTTCCTCTTTGTGCATAGCTCTACAAATGTACCATTTTCTACATGCCCACAGCCTTGTGTCACAAGGGAAGTTGAGGTCTAAGAATGCATGATGTAGAAGAGAGTTTGAACTGAATTTTCTTGTTTCCATCAAAGACATCCATTTCTCTTCCATGGGAGATTATTTTTGTGGCTAGCTACGAGGGAAAGCCACTGTTGAGAGCAATCCAAGAAGTCACTGGTAGAGACAAACATGGATTAGAACCTCCTGGTAATCTGTCTTCTTTATCACCACATAGGTGGCACCAGTGATGATTAGGGGAGGAGAATGGCGGGTGAAGAGAGACAAGGCGATGGCCGAGAATGGAAGAGCCAGGATGAGAGGAGGATGATCTTTATGGGAGTAGAGAGGCAGCAGAAAATTGATAGCAATTCCATTAAGTTCAACACTCACTTTTTATCAGCATGGTCTCTCAAATTGTTTCTAAGCATACAGCTCTACCTCTTGGTAGAGGCATGTGTTGCTCCAAGGTAAGCAGGAAGATATCCTCAAGGTACTGATTGACTGATGCATGTTTTGCTCCTTCTGTTGCAGCCTGTGGAAATAAGGTTGACCCTGTGTATGAAACTCTTCGCTTTGGGACTTCCTTAGCCCAGAAAACCAAAAAGGGAAGTTCTGGAAGTGGGTCTGACTCTCCCAACAGAAACTCTGTAAGTATCCCACATCTTTCTTCCGTTTTCTTTCTGGAGGAGCAACAGATAATCATTCACATGAGATTGTGTCAGAGTTCACAAAACTTGTATTTCAAACCGTAAAAAAACCCTAAAATCTTACTCTCAGCTTCATATAGGGACCAGAAAATTTCTTAGTTTTGCAAATTCAAGTTTTATGTATCTTTTAGATGACTTTTGAGAAAAAGAGAAAAATACTAATTAAATTAGTAAACTGTTTTTATCAGATTGGAAAAGGAAATATTAATCTTTTTATTTTGTATATCCATTTAGAAGGGTAACTGAGATAATTGAACTGTCAGGATGGAGGAGATGCATAGTGCCCGTTGTTGATGATGGCCATTTGCCCTTCATACAAATGATAATGATAAGTTGGAGTCCTCAGAACCTAGATTTAAAAGTACATTATCCCAATACAAGCCCAGAAAATATTAAGACACTGCTACTGCAGCAAAGCAAGGGACTGGGACCTCCACCCCTTCCCAGTGCAGAATCGTGAGGGAGGCATTACAGACCGGGGCTTCTCTCTCCAAACCCCAAATAAAAATAGACAGGTGTGATAAGGCTGTTCTATCCAGAGAGGGAGGTTTTAGCCTTAATGTTTGTCATTCACTCCCTCCAATCATAAAAGTCACTGTCCTAAGGACTATGGCAGAAGAGGTAGAGAACAAGGGAAGTGACAGTTCCCGTGGCCATGCCTTTGCTATATCCATACCTTGTTCAACGGTAAAAATTGCCAGTTTCTTCCTTATCCTAGTATTGGGATCCTCAAGATCAGAAGCTCCTTCATGGTGTTGAAAGAACATTTCCTACCTTCTCAGCCTCTTATAAACAGGCACTCACACCTATGTTTGAGGTTCTCTTCTATTCCATAGAGATCCTCCCCATGCCATCCCTCCCCCTCTCAAAAAAAATAACCATAAAAAGAAAACCACGCCTGAATCCACTGGAGGCTAAAGCTGATTGTCATCTCTAAAAATCTGGCCCACATTATCTGACAACCTGTTCTGCTCACACTCATAAGAAAAATCACTGGGCATAGAGACATGATGAGAGTTGGTCTCCAGGTCTCAAAGCAAATATTTATATGCTTAATATCAAGTCATGCTAATATCTGTATATATTTGTTACAACATTTCCCTGGCATTTAAATGCATGCTCATTCACATGGCTCACGTGTAATCTCAGGTGGTATAGGTGGACTCTAAACAGGCACCAATTCATGTCAGATGGGAAAGAAAACAAACTCAAGCAAGAACTAAATGAAGTCTGCAAGAGATTTATTAAAGGACATGTCCTCTATCCACCCCCATTTGTGCCTTAAAAGGAATTTGCTAATTCCCTTTTTTTTTTTAAACCCAAAGTGACTCAACCTTCTGTCGCATTATTACATTTCTTTCTTTCAATTATTTAATTTCCTTTGAAACAAAATTTCTACAAATGTAATTATTGCATTCTAAATCAATAAAGTTTATGTTGAATTATAAATGAAAACTCGAGCACAGAAGTCACTAATGCTGCGTCAACTTACTCTAGGGAGCAGATCATAACTAGGTGGGGTGTAGGCGTAGAATTGGGAACGCAAGCTCATTACAGGAATTTCTCCAGGGTATTGAAGCTGAGAGAGAATGTAACATGTGTCAGCATACAGGAAATAGAGCACATTAGAGAATTGAATAAGCAGACCTGAGAAACCATAAATTTTGCCAGCACAAGCTTGTAGATCAAGACAAGGATAAAAAAAACAGGGTACACACAACCCTGAACGAAATGATGGAGCTGAGGACCTTTAAAACTGGTGTGTGACCTGGGAGTAGGTACTGACCAGTGGCTGCACAAGGATGTGGCACAGAGCCCTTAGAAACATGTGTAGTTAATAGGGGTCAGAGGGACTACGACCTTTCCCCAGTGATCCTCACTTCTGGGCTGCTTTGCTCCTCTCCAAGCAGAAGCAGCAATGCAGCTTTGAGGCTGTGCTGACTCCCAGCCCTGGGAGATGGAATGTGCTTCAAGGCTCTGCCATGTCGCCAAACTAGGGACACCAGGGACCTGGGGACACCTGGGATACTACTTCACCTTGCAGGTGGTGTCCAAGCTGTCCAAGGCCTTGCTGTGGGTCAGCACAACAGAGGTGCTCCTGTTGAAGGTGATGAAAAGCAAAGGTGACTGGCTTAGGAGCTGTACCTTACCCCTACAGCCATGAAACTGCCATACTGCATGCATTTCATGTAGACAGCCTCTACTCTCTGCAGAGACAACCACCTTCCTCTAAACTAGCCAAAGTATTTTTAACATGACTGAGCTGTGTGGACGTACTCATTGATTTTTCCGCCCGGATTCTGCATTTCCCATAAAAGAAAGTGGCCATATGCTCCAGATTTACTACCTACTGCTTGCTTCAAAACTGTGCTTCTGCAACCCACATTTATACAAAAAGGCACTTGAGGTGATGCAAATGTGAATCTAGTTCTTGTTAGTTTTTTTGTGGAGCAGGTCCTCTCAAAAGCAGCTTTGCACCTATCATTTCTATTAGACCATTTGTCACGTAGTCATTCAGTGAAAAATCATTAAGGGTAAATGAGGTTGCCTCAGAAGGTTTTGGATGAAGTAAATACTGAAGAGACAGTCACTACACATCCCATATGCACTAGAACTTAACAAAATAATATTAATTGCTAATCAGCAATAATGAAGCTAATGTGAAAACTGAGGAACATATTGTAGCAATGAGAGCAATGAGCTGAAAATTAGCTGGGACTTAGTCTTTCAACAAAGCCGGTCTTTCTCTTCTCCACCCAGCAACCAGAATCCATAGATATGCTCTGCACTGGATCTGTGTAAACTTTGCTATTGCAATGTCTCCTCATCCTCGGGTGGCCTATTTGGGCAAGATGCAAGATAAACATGACCTGCTGCAAAAGGCTGAGTCTAAAAACAAGGAGCAACAGAGCAGCAAAGTATATATTCTTAAAACAGCAAGGGAAACAAGATAGCCACAAGACACCTGTGGGACAAATCTACTTTCAACCCCTTTGTTCATTCGTTTCCTTTGTGGAAAAATAGCTAGGAAAGTACTAGATAGGAGAAATAAAATTGTGAAAGCCCTTTCTAAAAAAAGCTTTGCTGTCAACACTAGTAAAAGGGGAACAAAACAACATGTAAAATCTATAAAACAAGTCAGATTCTGCTCCCTGAACAAAAACAGAAATGTTCCTGTGATACAGGACTGCAAAGCAAAAGAGCTTTGTGTGTACTGTGTGTACAGTACAATTGTAAAGTGTCGTACAATAACATTAAATCCTTCTTGTGTCTTGAAATTTGTGAGCTGGAAAAAAAATAAATCTTGGGAAAGATGATTTGCAATAAATTTACATTTCTTCAGATTAGAGAAAGCACCTGACTCAAGTTCAATCTTTGGGGTTTTTCTAGTTTTCAAAGATGTAGAGAGTTCAACGACTGAAGTTTTGTTAAGGTCAGACTTGCACAGAGTTGTTTGGTGCAGCTCCTAATTCCAGTTGGGCTATACAAGGCGAAGCTGACTACCCAACCAAGGAATCTGTATGCAGAGTATACTTCTGAGGCTTGAGATTATGTCATCCCACGTTTTCCTATGCCCTGGAACACTGGGTCCCTAATCATGACTGACATTAATATGGTACAGAAAAGAAATCATAGTAATTCTAAAAGCAACACTTAGGTTTCAATTTCCCTAACCATACTGGCCAGATGACTGTTTAAAAAGAAAGTGAGGGCAGATGTTTAAAGACTGACTTCATCCACTTCATTACACTCTAAGCTCTTTCTTTTACAGCATTTTAACAGAATTAAAATGACCCTTACATTACAGTTATTTTACTGAATAATGTATTTGGGACTGCCATATTAAAATTCAGTAGTTTCAACTAGTGTTCAGTCTCCCTGGATGATAGCTATTTAGTACACCTGCAGAATCTGCAAATCCCCTCGTGCCCATTCTGTTTTGTTCAGAGAAGCACATTGCTCAACATAATCCTTTGTTCCTTAACTTTCACTTTATTTTATACTGCAGAAATCTTTTGTGCTCCAGACTCCAAACTTGGTTTGGAATTTTTTGTCAGGGCTTCCACTGCTCCCTGTGCAGTAGGTATGTGCTGTGCATCATCATATCCAGTGTTTCCTCCCATCCCGCTAGCCTGACTCTGCTCTGCTCTCTCACCACTCAAGTACTGCGTTTCCCAAAGGTCTTTGCTGTGGTTTTATTTCACTTCATTGGTCCCTTTTTCTGATTTATCCTGTCTCATGTGCTGTTTCTGTCCCTGCAGACAGCTGACTTGGTAGAAGTTCCTGAGGAAGGCAATAGCTCTGCAGGCACCCTCGACCTAAGCAGAAAACGCAGCAACAGCGGTGAGTGCCCCCAGGCCAGGACAGCCCCCCCCGGTGAAAAGGCCCATGTGCAGCCTGTTTCAGAGCAGGGGTGATGGCATGGACAGGTTTTGGCAGTGTTCTGGTTTCCAAAGCAGGGGGTGAGTTGGTGCAAAAAATTTGGGGAATGCTTTTTGCCATTCAGATGAAATGGAAGCCAACACCTTCCTTAATGTGGTGTGTCCAAAAGTGCAACTGGACAAGGTTCAGGTCTATTCCCTATCTCCTATATTTGCTTCATGGTCATGACTGTAGACTTAACATGCTTCACTTCCACATTGGCAAAGTGGAACCAAAAAAATACTTTCTTTCCCATATGTTTGATTTTTCCACACAATTTTGTATATCATAATCTCTTTGGGACAAAAAACTAATCATAAAAGATCTTTGTGTCTGTCAAATACACAACACAGTGAATTTTGATTATAATTGCATCTTCTCAGTACAACTGTAGTATGTACCAGTAATATTAATGGCCCAATTCCTTTGTTTGATTTGCAGTACAAAAGTAATCTTTTTTGCAGCTTTGGTTTGATGGTTTGATAGCATCAAGGGTTTAGTAATGAAATCTCAGCCACCAAGAGTTGGTGTTTGTGACCATGTTCTTGATTTCAGCCATGGCAGTGGAAGTCATGCACAGAAGGAGTTGTTGCTCAGCACAAATTCAGGCCCAAACCATCATGGCAACTTCTCTAACAGCACCTGAAATCTGTTTTGCTGAATCTCACAAGATGTACAGAACAAAAACAAACCACACCGAGCATAACTTTTTTTCTTTGTGGTACCCCCAGTGCTCCATACATACTGCTGCCAATTCATGTAGGTGACGGGCCAGCTTTAGCTGTCTGTTCCTATATTATGCCACCTCCTTACTCCTTTCCTCCCCTCTTGGTCCTATCATCTCTCCTCACGGTGTTCTGTGATTTCCTTCCTCTTGTTTTGTGAATATCTCATCCATATTACCTGATTTCTCCTGAAATTTTTATTAAGTTTTCTGTCTTGCAAGTGCAAGTTGACCTGACCTGGTTAAAGATAGAGAGTTCAGTCTGCACTACATTGTTTAATCCTGGCCACTTGAGATTGAATTGACCCTGTTTGAATGTTCAGATAACTTTTTATTTCTTTGCAAGTCAATAGTTTCATTTCTGAAACCCAAAGAAACTTTTTTTCTCTGAAATCTGTATTCACTGAATGCACAGAAAAGCATTCAAGGAACTTACTTAAAGAGATTAGTTTAAAAACTCAGCATGTGTCAAACCTCCAAATAACTTCCTCGGCACATTAACAATTCCTTTGATCAGCACTGGCTTTTTTACAATCCATCCTTTAGGGGCTCAGAGTATAAATTATGCATCAGTCACTCCAAAAATTTCTTCTTGGTAGATTTTTAATAAACTGCCTGCACTGTTTGCACAAGCTATGGAAATGGTAAAATCTTTTTCAGAATGTAAAAATCCCTGTTTTATTTCCTTTCTTTTTTTTTTTTTTTTTTAATAGATGGATTTCTGTTGTATGGAGATATGAACCACATACCTCTATGACTTTCAGATTCGAGTGCCTCCTATTAACATCCAGACACCACAAACTAAACATAGATTAAAAATATAAGTACATTCAAAATGTTTTTACAAAGTGACTCATGCCTCCTTTTTCTTCAGTTGTCTACTGCTGCTTTATCAGGAGGTTGCACATTAATGCCTCAGTGATTCAGGTCCCTTCCAGTTGAGTTTGTGTTGTTATTTTTTTGCTATTAAAATACTGTTCTACAAATAAGTATTTGGGAAAATGTACATTTGATGCTCTTTGGTAAAGGGAAACAGCAGAAAAGACAACCTCCAGATGGGTAAAAGACCCAGCGCATGCATGGCCATGTAATTTTCCCTGTAGAACTCCTATGACAACAACTTCAAGGGGAGATTCTTTCATTCAGGCCCTGGCATAAATCCCATGAAGCAAAGCTTCCCAGTTTACAACTGCGAGATGGCATACTTAATTTCCAGCCCTTCAGCCTCCTCTAAGCCAGTTAGACTCTTTCATGCTGTGACCTACTATGTGTCCCAATAGCCAAAATGTACTTTAGGTGACATCTGTGAGCCTGTTATCAACAGTGATTTGAGCACTTTCCCCTTGAATCAAATATGGGATATCCTCCCTGCAAGCCCAGTTTTGAAGAGCGCTTCTCAGCCAACACAAGGACACAAGGACACATTTCAGCCCCCTCCCCGTGTGCTGGGTCAGCTCCACAGTTCACGAGGCTGTACATTAGTAACTTGCTTTATTTTCTGTCACCAAACAGGAATTACTCCAGACAGGAGGCTGAAATACTTTTAGTTATTAGTTTAGTTTAGTGAATGACTTTTTGCAAGTCCAAAAGGCTCCTGGTTACCCAACTCAATTCTCACCTGAACATCTTCAATTTGCCTCCCAACTCCTGTTCCTCTGAACATAAAAAGCAAAGCATAGTGATTTGAGTAGGACTTAAACCCTGCCAATCTGTAATAGCAGCACTTTAAACCCCTTCATACAGATGCCAGATGTGTATATACCCCTATATTAATGATGCAGTAAATTGGGTTTATTTCTTAGCTTTTTATTCTCATATCTATGATAGTCTGCAGGGTCAGAGTCCTTTGCAGCAGGACTTGTTGAGGAGCATATTGAGGCCTCAGGTACACTGCGGTCAGGACAGCCAGACACAACTTGTGTTGACATTTTCACCCTAAGCGTGGCAGGTATCAGCTCACATGCTCTCTTCACGTTCACAGATTGAACTTTATGACTACAACATTGTCTTACATTTTGTCAGAGAAGATGTGTGTGCTCATGAATGTCTGTCACTTTGTACCAAATCTTTCATGTTGTGGCTGCCGTGTGCTTGTCTTTTATGTGTTACAAGAACACTGTCATGTTTTTCAATATCCAAGTACAACTCTCTTCTATCAAAGAACCTTACTATTTCCTTCATAAAGCTTCTCCACAGACTCTGTTAGGTTGTCAACTACCATGTAGACTAGTCCAAGAAATATGTGTAAATGAAGTAAAGGACAAGCAAGTGAAAAAGCAGGAGAAAAATTCAGAGGATTGGTGTTCTCTGTTCTTTTTTTCCCCTAAGTCATGTAACTGTATGCCAGAGAAACAAAAAAAAAATGCCCCCAAGTCGCCTGATACTACCACTTTGGAGACTGGCAAATTGTTAGAGGCTATAAAGTCCAGCTTCTCCTCAAAACACTTATAGAAGTAAATGGTAGCAGAAGACATTGATGGTTCTAACTGCTCAAAGATTCCAGCTGTTAAAAAAATCACATTCTTATCGAGAAGCAAGAAACACTGGGCAATTCTTAAAAATGTGAAGGGGAAATTCAGTCAAAAGGATAAAGTCACAGTGTTTTTTCTAGGGAGATAACTGAGAACACGTATCAGTCAGCTCATTAATTAATTGCAACAGAGGGTAACTGATTACTTAGCAAGTATGTTAGGTGCTGTGACTGTTGTCTTATTCTATGAGTTTCTGATTTAGTAACTTAAAAGCAGATTTTTACATCTACAGGCCTGTGTCTGAGTTTACCTACCCTGATTTGAAAACAATTCAGTTACCTCCTGTAAATTCAGAGAGAGAAGGAGTGTATCCAGTGTATTCCATGGACTAGTGGAGAGAGGGGCCAAAGAAGGCTATCAAATGCTTGGAGTTGGAGGTCAAAGAGGGGAAGGAAGAGGTTTTGCGTACAAACTTTCCCAATATTTCTCATATATTATCATCAGCTTTTGCAGGTGCTTTAAAATGGTAATACTGCTTATCCTACACATGACAATCCAGTGCTGAACGTGAGAAAAAGCCTGCTGGGCTTTAAATAGTAATGCACTTACAGTACCTGGGTTCTGTTCGTAGTGCGGTACTTGTGTGCATTCATCTGATCAAAATGGTTTGTTTGTTACACTTGTAAATTCTGGAGGACAGAGATTGTGTCATGTGCCAATGACATCTGAGGTTTTGTTGGGAGTGTAGAAGGGCTCAGAGGAGACCACAAGGACTCAAAGAAAATAAGGGAGAAAGGGAAGAGATTAACAAATCCAGGTGATCCTGTTTAGGTGAAGAGTCTTAAACTACTCCTTAAATGTCATGTGTTTTCTTTATTTCAGTGTTTACATACTCTGAAAACGGCACAGAACACTTTGGAGAAGAACCAAAAAGTATACATTCCCCGGTATGAGCATAAATTTTGTGATGACGCAATGGTAATGGGAAGTCATGTAAAACTCTTGTTTTTATGGCTGTCTGAGGACGTTGACTAGGTCTGATAGGTCACTGATACCTGACAGTCATGTTCTTACACCATTTCTGGGCCACTGGCCACAGCTGGAAGCAATACATGTTACTGGATTTTGGTTTATCCTTTGTCATCACCTTATGTTTTTCTGCTTATTGCAAATTGATTTGGGAATGCAAAAGATCCAGTGTGCAGGCCATGTAATTACAATAGAACTCCCATAATGTCAAAATCACAGATTTGATTTTGAAAATTATTTAGTGTTTGCTTTAGCTGCCTTTTTTTCTTTCTTTTCCCCCAGATTAACAGTGGAAAAAGTGAGAAGAGAGAGTAGCCAGTCTTCTCTGTTGAAAACCAAACACAAAAAACTTCAGATAATTACATCACTTTTAAAAAGTGATTTTCCTGCTCTAAATTTGGGCCTGTGCACTGTACAATTCTAGCCCCATCCATAATGAGAACTGTAGACTAGACACCTTACATAATGCCAATACTACACTACTGGGCTCGTAAGAGCTACCATATGTACTACTGAGAGAAAAAATACACGCTCATTTTTGAGATCTTGT
Organism: Melospiza melodia melodia; assembly: GCF_035770615.1. Classification (NCBI taxonomy): domain Eukaryota; kingdom Metazoa; phylum Chordata; class Aves; order Passeriformes; family Passerellidae; genus Melospiza; species Melospiza melodia. Next base: position 48,836,728 of record NC_086194.1, on the reverse strand, counting down.
TCCAAAGAGCAACCAGTGTAAATTTTTGCTTGTGTTCTTTGGAAGCCTGGAATTTGATCTTCGAGTTCAAATAATCTTCTTTCTAAATTGAGATAGTTACTGCCTTAATGGCTTGCAATGTACCTGGGCCATAGTCCTCCAAGCTGTGAGAGCTGAGAGATGATTCCGGATAATTTATTGTAAGATCAGGTTCTGGTTCCTCTGTCTGTAACAAAGTGAACCAAATTCCTTTACAGAGCAGATATTTAAATTTTCTCTTTCTCTTTTTTTTTTTTAAAGGGACCATTTTATAAAAGCACGTTACAAATGAACACCTATGTTGCCTTGTACAAATTTGTACCACAAGAAAATGAAGACTTGGAGATGAGGTAAACTCCAAAATATTAATTGATTTTACACATTTGCACTAATGGTCATATATGACTTTAAGGAAGGGAGAGTTTCTTCTGACATTTTTAATATACACTTTTAGAGATGAAGCCATCAAGATACAAAGATGTTCTTACAGTTAAAAAGAGCAGATGACCAATTCCTTTGGCAAGGATACAATAGATTAAAAGTTTCAAAAACACTTATATCACTTTAGGAGCAAGATGGCTTTCAGCTATAAAATGTTCTCAGCTGCTTTGTTTTTCAATCAGAAGTTTTCAGCTAGGAATTCTCCATCACTTCTCATGATAATGCTAAAAACTTTACCAGTCCTCTTTGATCCTCCCTCTTATTCAGTTGTGTCTGAAAAAAGAGAATGGTGTCCAGCTGCTGGATGGCAGTGTTTTCAGTGAGAATTTTGCAAAATAACTTTGTTAATTGCTGTTTTTAGCACTTACTTCCTCAGTTCTGCATCAGTTGCTTGCATTAAAAGGTCCAATCCAAGCCCAGTGAAGCAAAAGGACATCTTTTCTTTCACTGAAATTATTTTGTTCATGCCGCTCACATTTTGCATGGTCTTGATGGAGTTCTTACTTTGAAACATGTCACCTGTCTTCAAGGCATCCCTGTATCAAAATAATCATGCATGTGCCACAGAATTTAGGGAATTGATAGAGAAATGTCCCTCTCCTCAGCCTCTCCAACACTGAAAGCCTTTTTCCTGTTCCCAGCTGTGCCTTCTCACTGCTCTGGAACTAAAGGGGGGGATGTAATGCAGAAATTACAAGTTTTCCTATCATTCTGCTTTAATGGCATTTCCTGATCATTAATTGAGGAATGTCTCTTCAGGAAATAACCACAATACATGGCAAACTTTAGTGCGACTTGCCAGCTATTCTGCTTGAAAGATTCCACTTTGCATCCCGCTCTTTAGCAGCGTATTCCATCTTGTGCATTTCCTCCATGACATAGAAAATCTCTCAGACAAGCCTGCACTGGACTACCATCCTCATCCAGACACAGAAATCCAGAAAACACATCAACCTTCAAAATCTTCCTCTTCCACATTTTAGGAGAAAAAGCAGCCTGTGGTCTGAAACGTTCTCTTTCATGGAACACCAGGCTCTTTCCAGGGATACCAGCTAGGATTTAGACTAGTGGTACTCAACCACAGCAGTGCTGTTTGTCCCTTGGTCAGAAATTCAGTAATATTTGTGTTAACATTGTTCCATAAGGGATGCCCAATAGCTGGTAATGTTGTTTTGTTACTGCAGAGCCAGGCAGGATCCAACTCTGTTGCAGGAATTCCCATTTAGCTGGAGGTGGGTTCAGTAGAGCAATGTTGTCAAGCTCTGTCCTGGGAACCCAAGCTGGGAACCAGCCAGGCACTGATCAGCTCCATCATACCAAAGGCAAGTAGCTGGGGAAGGACCTGAGCTGAAAGGAAGAGTTAGGGCAGATTTCTCAGCTCATCTCTGAGAGGATACAGTGAATGGCAGATTACTGCAGTGAAGATGTGTAGCCCTGATTTCAGCTGAAATTGGAATTTGTCACAACCTGGATTGCTTCCCTAACAGCAGGAGCAGTCAGATGGATTTTCCAGTGCTCTGGCATAATTAAAGTAGGACATTGGAGTACTACACTTGTTCTAAGAGATGGCCTTACATTACCAGAGAGAATCCTGAAGACAAGCAACACCATGTTTCAGACACTGCAGAGAAGAGAATAGAATAGAATAGAATAGAATAGAATAGAATAGAATAGAATAGAATAGAATAGAATAGAATAGAATAGAATAGAATAGAATAGAATAGAATAGAATAGTTGGAAGGGACCTACAGGAGTCCCTGTAGGGACTTGGCACCTTGTCACCTCCTGAAACCTGTATCACTGAGGTAGAGCAGACAACTTATCCAAAGCTGTGATTTACAGAAGAAAAAATGAGATCTCACTTATTTCAACTAGTAGTAAGAACCAAGTGGGTTAGCCCCTATCAGAGATTAGCAGCCTAAATCTAGGGTGCAAGAATAACAGGTCCAGATGGGATTTCTATTTTGAGTCCTTTTTGGAGATTAAAGACATTTATATTAGCTCTCTTCTAGGAAATAGAAAATCAACAAAATCAACAGGCTTTCAACCTGAAATTCTCTGTGCTCAGGCAAGTGACAGGGAGAGACTTTAGGTTCTGTTGCCATCTTTCTCTGACAGCCAAATAAATTTATATTTTCTGGGTTATTTTCTAAGAACCAGGCTGAAGAGTATGGGTTGGACAAGGCTCTCTAAATCCTTCTTGTTGAAATTGTTTTTCCTTTAAGTGTAACAGCTCCAATGGCTGTTACCTATTTGAGTGTTCATACTAAATATTAACTGCAGCAAAGGATTCATATATTATTTCCTATTGAAAAAAAAAATCTTTTTCCACTGGAATACCAAATTGTCCATTTTCTCTAGCTTCCTTCCTCACCTCAGTAACATTTAATTATTCCAAACACATTGAAGCAGGGTCTCGAGGAGGGCTTGAAAAAAATCCTGTTTCAGATTGCACGGTTAGAAGACTAAATGCCTGTTTCTCCAGCTGTCAGTAGCAATGATAGCCACTTGGAAAGTGGACCAAGGATGCCCACCACTGACCACACCTCCAGCTGCATGCTGGACAGATCCACATTTTCTAAGCATCTCTGAAAAAGCCTGTTAAATTGGACCTGTTATCCACCATAACAGATGCTCCAGATGTGCTTACAGGCTCTTGTGATGATACCTCAACAATACACTGAGCCTAACAGGGAAGGTTGAATAATTAGAGGTCAACAATTAATTTTATTAGGATCACAAAATGTCTCTTATCCAGCAGACAGCGCTTTCTGGAGTTAATCCCTTTGGAAATAGTCTCCCACTTAATTTCTACAACATACCACTATTATAAGTATGTAGGAATGTTGATGAAGTGCCACCAGTGGGGGAGAAAAGGTCAAATAACTGTTCAACTACCTGCACAAAATCATCTTAGCAAATTTTGCTATTAGTGTTTCCAGCCAAATTATTCTCCTAGTTCTGCTTTGGAACTAGTCAGCTGGATGCTGATACTTAGCAATTACAACTCAGCACCACACATTAGAAAGGTAAATATGTCCCATTCAAATCAAAAAGACATTCTTGGGCAGAATTATATCCCTGCTGACTAATTGCCTTTGTCAGTAAAATAGATCTATTTTCCTGTCGCCTTCCTTCTGCAATCACAGCTTGAAAACACAGATGATGAAGTAGTGTGTCCCAACAGTGTGAAATGTCTTAAAATAAAGCAATAATGTGTTTAATAAAGAGGGACTGTATTTTAAACAGTTCCTTAAAAAACAGGAAGCAAAACTTCCAGTCCATAGATGTTGTCTCAAAATATAGATCTAGCCCCAAGATACAGAGACTGCCTTTCTACATTAACATGTGTGACTGAAGAAAGCCTTGCCACCTTATTGGGTCTACCTTCAGTGAACACTCAAACAAAATAACCATGTGAGGACCACCTTCCTATTAGAAGGGAATTGTGAAAGCTGATTCAACATGACAATTATGTAAGTCATCTTACATCCTATTCCTCTTCTAATCACAGGCCAGGAGATATGATCACACTTCTGGAAGACTCTAATGAAGACTGGTGGAAGGTATGTGATAATCACTTTATATCTGTTTTCTTTCCAAAAGGAAAAATATCTTGTTTTCAATACTGAAATTGTATTAGAGCTTCTGCTGTTAACAATCTTCTTCTATCAATATGTTTCCTTCATAGGGGAGAATTGATGACAGAACTGGATATTTTCCTGCTAACTTTGTTCAGAGGGTGCAGCAAAACGAGAAGATTTACAGGTGTATCAGGACATTCATTGGCTGCAAGGAACAGGGACAGATAACTCTGAAAGAGAACCAGGTAAGATCCTCTGTGCTGGACACTCACTGGACTCACTAGAGCATCCAGCAGTCTTACCAATGACTAAAGGGAAAATTATGCAACATGAGGACAGGCAGATGTTTTTACTGCAGTTTTAGAAGGTTTATTATTTTAATGGTAACAGTGTCTAGTAGCCAGTTAAGTGCAGTGTTTGCCTTGTGCAAACACATACTTGATGCCTAGCATAGCCTGAATTTTCAGTTTCACAGACATTCATAGTGTTACTTTATATATTTCTCATTCTCTTACTGACTTCAGAGAGATGAACACAGAGTCTTAGCAGTAGACCTTGAGTGCCAGAAAAATGATCTGGTTTTCTCCCCACTAGTAGAGCTAATCTAATAAAAGATAGTGCCTCCCTCTCCAGATCCTAACTTACCCAAAGATCTAAACACAGCCCATTGTCTTTGCTTCAACAGGAAGAGAGTTAAGACAGCATGACACAAAGCTGTAAATCCTAAATGTGACACTTATTATCCAGTTGCAAGGTGTATTTAATCCTTTTTTTTGTGTCTGTCACCACTTAAATACCCTTTCTACAGACTGTAATTTATTCTAAGCTTTAAGTGCTCCTGTGAGCTTAGGTACTACATACATACAGTGAAGACTTGCAGGGTCCATTCACCCAGGTGTATTTTCAGCAACTCCTTCTATTTTGTGTCCTTCGGATAGGTTCACTAGGCACAAGCCATGACCCAAAACCTGCATTAAGGGACAGGTTTGTGGCATATGCTCATCTAATTAGGATGATGACATACTAAGGGCACACACAGCTTGAGTTCTCTGAAATCTGGATGCAATAGAAAGGTAGATTTTCTCACTGCACCTTGCAAAGCCCTTTCCTGTGGCAACTGTGTCACATCACCAGAAATGGTTTGCCTCATAACCTGAACAGCCACTGATTTTAATAAAGCAGAGAAGAAGTCAGAACCAGTGTGGACTTGAGGGCTGTAGATTTTTCCATACAGAACTTCTTTAATGCTTCACTGCACTGGTGGATAATATTAACTTACAGCTTGGCTGCTGCTGATTTGTGGGCATAGCAAAACATAAAAGTGCTAACAATCCTTGGGTGCACACAGCTTTTTAAGGAAGGCACAGAAATACAGTGCCCAGAGTATATTTTAGCTGCCCCTGTACACATAGTACATTGGGCAGCTCTGCAGTTTCTAGAAAGAAAGTTCTTACGTTCTTTTTACCCAACATCTCTTTTAATTTTTTTCTCTCTGTACACACAGAAAAAAAAGAAATATTACCAGAGCAGAACAAGAGCTTTTGGAGGCTTTATGTTCTAAAATAAGCAATACACAAGGGCAAAGGTAGGAAATGGTAGTGTTGGAACATGGCATGCCAGCATGAGGGAATGGTCAAGATCTGTGTCACTTCTCATTAGTGGGTGTACCAGATCATCTCTGTCAGCATGGCTGCTGCTGCAAGCAGTGAGAGCCCAGTTGCTTCCCTCAGTTCTCACAAAAACTCAGTTTCCAGGTGGGCAGCTCTGGCAGCTTCATCTAAACACAAGGACCATCCTATTGTCCCTATTTCACAATAGCATCACTAAGGGAGCTCGGAGTCAGGGTGCCTCATCCTCCCTGGCAAGGCAGGAGGTAAAGAAAGGGATGAATAGATCCTGTACCCCTACTGCCTCCTTTCCTTAAAAAACTTTTTCAGCTCTATCTCAAGCCCACACAAATACTGAGGCTGAATATCAATGCTGTCTGCTGCTTGCTCATGTGGGAGAGGCTTCAGAGGAAGAAATAAATAAATATTTGTTGTGAAACAGGGGGCAGAGATCAGACTGCACAAACACATGAATGCAGAGACATGAGAGGAAAGGAGCATAGCAAACAGATCCTGCTCCTCTCTCACACGAATTATGCAAAAGGGGGACATTTAAGTAGCTTGAAGGTCATTTTGAGTAATTTCCAAGTGGGACAGCCCCAGTGAGGCCATGGACACTTATCTGCTTCCTGCTTCCCTCCAAACTGGGCACAATTTTTTATATTTTTTTATAAAAAACAACTCTGCCTTCACTGTGGAAAAACTCTTATTGTAAAAAAAAAGATTAATTGTTATTGAGAATTTTTTACTTTAAAAATTTATTTTATATTTCCAAAGTCAAATTTCCTTTCTTCTTTCTTCAGCCATTTCTCTTATTTTCTGGCCTTTATTTCTCCACTGTTTTACACATGAAGCAGAGAGAGAGGTGCAATAGGGGAAGGCATGGCAAAAACAAAGTTATCTGAATGGGACGTCTGGGAAAACTTAGGCACAATTTTTTTTGTTTGTCTTTTGGTCTGTTGGGAATTTCTGTGGAATGTCATCAGCCATGTTACCTGTCTCCAGGCACAGTGTTCAGACTGCTGTGAATGCAATACGTGTACTATGTGCAAAGCACTGACTTCTTCCAGATTAGCAAGCAGGGGAGATTATTCATCCCTACTTATTCCTGTCAAGTCTCACTTTAGCTAGAAAAACTCATTAACTGGTCTAATAAATCCCTGTGACTATAGGACGGCAAAGTTACTTCACTGAGTCACTTTCCATGTGGTCTAAAAAGAGCACAGAACCATTCTGACAATGAAAGCAAGGATGATACACTAAGAGAAAAACTGATCCAATATAATTTTCTTTATATTGCTTGATACCTCCCATGGTTTATTCTTCAGGTCTCTGTCCTCTCATGCCCTATATGAATTTTTCTGGGTAAAGAGTCTACTCTTGTAAGGCAAAAGGCAATAAATTCATATCAACAAACCTACATGGCTATCCTAGAAAAAGCCACTTTAAGATACAAGCAGAGATACTTTCAAAGTTTGAGGCACAGTGAGTGATACTTTTTCTACAATCATTTGGTTTCAAATCAAATGGAAATAACATTTGAAGTTTAAGCTTCATGCACCCTTTCTGGCAAAACCAATATTCAGGGAGAGGGCTGAAGAATAACCACAGTTTGTTCACCCATCTTGAGCAGTATGCACAAGCTAATCTTCACAAAGGATCCCTTGAAAATTTCACTACACAATACGAAACCCAGGCTGGAGGATAAAAAGTGTACTGCTTCAGAGATGGCAGCATCTTGGAATTTAAGGTTCACTGGCTGATTTTTGAGTTTCAAACCAGTTCAGAAAATGACTGGGCACCACCAGGCTCGATCAGGGATCTGTAGGATGTAGGCAGGCATAGCCCCTGTCATCAGTAAATCAAGATTATCAATGAGGAAACCAAATCTGACCAATTTCAGTGGGTTTCCACACTTTCCAGCTGTTCTCACAAATAATATGAACTGCATCATTTTCAACTCCGATTGTATCATCACTTGTATATATATAATATTTTCCCCAGCCTGTAACTTCTGCCCTAGACTACCCAAATTCATTACCAAACATTATACAAATACTTCTTTGCATGACAACAGGCTCTGATTTGACCTCTATTTACAAAAGAAAAAAAAATTACAATATCGAATATATGATCAATATTTGGATAAGCATCTCTTAAAATGCCTTTAAGGTGTTTGATCATCCTTATTTTTAAAGAATTCAAAATAATCTGCTGTTTGAATGTCTGTTTTTACATTGAAAAAGATCCTCCTCACACCTGGCTGCCTCTGACACCTACAGTCACACTAACACAAATTAGTTTAGAGCTGGGCTTTTTGTATTTAAATAACAACAATTGATTTTAAATTGTGGAAGTGATCTTGAGCAACAGAAATTACCCTAAACCATGGCATTTGTAGCAAACTGGGAATCAGAAGCTCTTTACCTCATCCAGAGTGCACTGTGAATTTACGTAGAAGTCAGTGCAACTTTTTGTGATGGGTGTTTTACAAATGTCTCATATCCACAAGGCTGGGCATAACAAGGCAGGATTGGAGGACAGATCTACAAAGCCAGGAAATCCACCTCTCTCAGGTCTTCTGATTAGCCCAGTTGCTTTGTTCTACCTGGCTTTTCACCTCATTTGCTAGGAGTTACTTTATCTCCCCATATTTTTGTGATCCTGTAAAAGAAGCTGAGCTTCTAAGAGCATTACTCAGCTGCCTTTGGAAACCAGTTTCATCACAGTGACTTATGCATTCAAATTAGAACACTTAAAAGGCAAACTCATCACTGAAAGTGATGTTGCAGATCTTCGTGTGCTCCCCATCTCTAAGTGCTGCACCTCACAGCTAGGCTGAAAGGGAACAGGGTCGTTTTCCAGCTCTCTCTGATTTTCATGGACATCAGTCAATGAGAAGGGATGGGTGTCCCCATTCATTCAGGGATGCTGAGTGGCACAGAATATTTGCAAGAGTCCAAAACAAGGGCACAGATCATCCAGTCTAGTCCAGGTCTTCTTTGAAACCTTAGGTGATATGGGTAAAACAAGACCGTGTTCCCTGTCCAAAAGTTAGTAAAACAACTGATACAAAACCCTTCATCATCATTTGCACTATGTCTCTATGGGTATGGAAAGTCAACTGCTCAGCATTTCCATCCCAAGGCTCACACAGGCGAGGACCTTGGTGCACTGGCAGCAGCAGATACAGAAGCTCACAGTGTCCCTGTGCTGTCACTCTTGCAAACAGAAGACTTGAACTTGCAGACCTCTTGACCTGGCACTCTCTGTGGGCTCCAAGATAGCTTTTGAAACTGTACTGCCCTCATAACCAAAGTCCTACTTCATCAGAACCAGTCTGTGGCTGTCACATGGGTTAATTATGTGGAAGAAAGAAGAGCTGCAAAAAGCTACAGCAATTTCAAAATTACTCCCAAAGAGAACTGGCCATTTAAGCCCAAATTCAAAGCACAGGATTTAGAACAGGAATGACCATGCAGGTCAAAGGACAGTTTCCTAATTGCTCATCTCCCCCACCTGCTCAGGGCTGACTGACAGATAAAAAATTCTCAGGGCAGCTGTTGACAAGTTCAGACAATAGTCACAATCTGAATGTTTGGGGGTTTTTTTTACTAACTTTTTAAAGCTAATGAGATGAAAGAATGGGGAAGTAACTTTATAGATCCCACTTTCAGAGAATTCTGAAGATAACTTCTTGAGTGAGAAACAGCCTGAGATGTGGTTTCTTGCCCTGTGGCTTACTCCACTACTAATCTCTTGAGCCAGAGTGCAGGGGGAAAATCCCAACCATCCCCCTTTGTGTTCCAACCAAATTCACTGGAGAGTGGTTTCTGTGGCTCACTTTTGTGGTCAGGCCAGCAGCTTGCCACCCAAAACATGCCAGCCTGAGTAGCTGCCATTTGAAGCAGTTTCCAATTTAATTCAGAAAACCATAACCACTTGTTGGTACCTGTGGCACCTCATTCCTTCACAACCATCATCTTTGCCATCTCTCATTAAGGCTAATCCTCAACAACAGCTGGTCCATCAGGTGAAATCCAAAACTCTGGATGCTACCATGTCCTCATCGGGATTACTCTGAATTTACACCTATGTAAGAAAATCAAGAGCCAGATCTCCAGGATACAACTTGTGAGTGAAATCCGTGGCAGCATACATAAAGGGATGAGAGCAGAAGTGGCCATAGATGGTATTTTATTCAGTCTTCTCTGAAGAGTGCAGAATTTGGAGCAGCTCCAGGGCTTTGCAAAGTTCCAGCAGCTGTCACAGACCCAGGAGACCTCCTGAGTGGCACAGGATTATGAAAGTGTGACATTTTGTGGCCAAGTTTACTCTGCCCCTGAACTCTAACCTTCCTTGGAAAGTAGTGAGAAAAAACTCTGCCATCTGGGGTCTGGCACATGCAAGGCTTAGTGTCTTAGCATGAGAGAATTTTAGCTGGAATTTGGGAGAATTCAGATATTGGAATGTAGAGTTCTCACATAAAGGCATTGTACACCTCATGCCCAGTGAAGATCTGAAGTTACCACTGTAGCACAGGACACATTGATATTAAGGAGCACTCAAATGAGCAAAAACAGAAAAAATAATACCTCATTCCACTGAAAATAGAAGAAATCTGCCATATTTTTCACTCCAAAAACAAAGAAAAACAGTGTTCAAAAAACTCAGTATTTTTCTTTCATCCACAAATCATTCTGCTGACAATACAAGACAACAGGGGAAACCACTCTGTTCTTGCAATATGTTCTGCACAGCACCAGAGAGGTTAAGCAAAAAAATGCACCAGGTTTAGTGAGCAATGTAGACCTGCTGGAGATGTGATAATTTTGGGGATTCTATCAAAAAGCTAGAAGTCTTGCAGACATCTTCAGTTAGGAGAAAAATGCAGTGATGTAGTGAATCACTCCTTTTAACCATTCAGCTTTAGTTATGGAGAAGGTGCGAAGGCTCATGGCAGTAGGGATCAACTGAAAAGGGGAACTTTGCAACTAATGCTCCTTCCCACACTTGGATAGTCTTCCATACTTAGCCACCCTTAGTCTTGTGCTTCATTGCAGGCCTTTTCTCTCATCATTTCTTTCTCAGGGACAAAGACCAACAGAAAGCAGTAGTTAGAAACATCTTTCACTGTCCATGTGCTTTGCACTCTCTGTTTTGAATGGTGATGGGACTGCAGAGGAAGCAGATGCTGTGCTGGGAATTCATGACATAAATGAGCTTGGCTGTTTTGCAACAGAACCTAAACTAGACAGCATCAATTCTAGACCTCTCCCACGCTTTCCATGTGATTTAGCCCAAACAACAATACATTATTCTTTCTAATTGCATGTCAGCCCTGTTGGTGTGCTCAGTCATTCTGCCCCAGGGATCCAATTCCATTAGTGTTGAGTAGGCAGGATAAGTAAGAAAATTAATGAGTCCATTTTCTTTCCAAAACTTTGTCTGCAGGTACAGAGATCCACCTACCTATTTACAAACACTAGAAGTGGTAAATGTGAAGCAGCTTCACCACCTTCTTATAACTTTTCATTTCCTTCTGGCAGCATCAGTGCTGCTAGTAAATTTTATGCAGCAACAGGACAAGTTGGCCTAGAATTCAGACATGGTATTTAGGTGTCACCCATAATAGTAATGCTGAAATGGATTTATCCAGGAATACATTAGAGCTATTTTTGTTCATTTCATATCCTGTGAATTATTGTAAATAAACATTGTAAATACTTATCAGACAGAGATGAGTGTTAGTCCAGATAGAGGGCTGGCGCTGACATCATGAGAAATCAGTGTGTGGAGTGGTCTCAATAGGACTGTCAGTTTTCCAGCTATATTTTAACCTTGTTTGACTAATAGGAAATATATAGTTCTTTGGCACAGACGTTTGAAAACAAGTCTTTATTTGGTGTGGTGCTGTGCCCAGTCTAATGTGCCTGTGCCACTAGGCTTTCAAATGGCTCAGCCATTACCAGATGTTTCAAGAAGGGCCTTAAAGTGGAAATGCCTGAGATGAGAGAGGTCAGGAGGAAATGAAAGTCTTTACCACAGTGTAATATTTGTGCTGTTATAAAGACCACATGGTTTCATGACTGCTTCCCTGTGGAGCAGGTGTTATGGAAACACTCTCAAAGAGCTGGATTTGGGTCACACACTTTGGTATCCAAAACAGGCAGGTGTGAGGGCTGAGTAAATATCATAATCCACTGCTTGTCTCAGAAGTACTGGGGCTCCTTTAACATGCAAAAGAGAATATGCTTGCATTCAGATCTGCTGCTACCAGGACCCCTGATTACTTTTCACCATTAGGTGCTGAGGGAGTCAGATAGCTCACGATCTGAAATACCCATTTTTCTCATACACAGACAGCTTCAGCATGATCATTGCAGTAGGCTGAAGTCAACATTAAGTTTCAAAATCTTTTATCCACCACAAAGTCCTTAACAATTTTGATATCTCTCATGCTTATGTGGCACTTCAGGGAGATAGGGGAAAGGTAAGTCTCTAAATATGTGAGTCTGAGATTCTTATCAAAGCAATGAGAGTCCAACAGGGATTGTTCTACTTATAGACGTAACTAGCAGGATATCTAGCCTGCCTGATACATACCCTGGAATAATTTGTGTCTTTGATCATGGCAAAGAGTTTAACATTTTGATACCTTTTTTGTATTCAGATTTGTGTGACTTCTGAAAAGGAACACGATGGCTTTATCAAGGTATACAGCGGGAAGAAGAAAGGCTTTGTCCCCATAGACGTCTTGGAAAACATCTGATTCCAACAGCCCACTCCCTGCAGTGGGAGCCCTTTGTTGGCAATGCCTGTCTGCCTCATCTCACACTGTGTCAACCCAGATGGGCTGTCTTGCAGATGTTCAGGGAAATTGTGAGAAAACTGCAACAACACGAAGAAAAAGACATTTAGACTGCCACAGCAACACAAAAAATATGAAAAGTTGAATGTTTGAAAGAAAATGTAGTCAGAAACCACCAGGGAAATAAGAGGCCCTTGAATTGTAACAGGAATAAGGTAAGGGAGGGAGAAGAGCAAAGCCTGGGCTGATTTCTGGTGCAGGATGGCTGCTACAACCCTGACGGAGACAGACAGCTTGTTCTGAAGGACTAAACTAGCGTCCTGTTCTTGTGTCTTAGAAAACTGTTGGACTGCTTTCTTGTTTGAAGTGTGTATTTTGGGGAATGGGGGAAAATACCGTTCAAACTGTCCTCGTACTACAGTCCAATGCTTGTAGTAGAGTGTGGCTGTGGTTCTACAGATTTGTCCCCAATACCACCCGAGTTTCAGCATTTAGTCCTGGTGTTTAGTCTCACAACAAATCAGTTTGGAGACACCGTGTGAATGTCAGTTCGAGAAATGCACTGTGCCCTGGAAGCTGGCAACTTTCTCTTTCTGTGCAATCTTCCCATAGGAAAGAGTAGCGAATTTGTGTGTCCTTTGTTTTCTCTGTATATGAACAAAAGCTCTCAGCGTATGTTGGGTGTGTGTTGGCTGCTCTCATAGGTCACAAAAATAGCTGATCCTTGGATTCACAAGCCTGCTTGGAAGCATCGCTCTGTGTTTCCTTCACCCTGATCTGGTGATACAGAAAATGGGTAAAATGCTGGGAGACAGCCACAGGCTTGAAACATTTTATATTTTTCTGTGTTTATTGCACTTAAAACATTTTATATATTAATCCTATTTATAAAAAAATAAAACAGTTATATAACCCACTGGAAGGCTGAAAATGTTAGGAAAGGGCAGGCTGCACACAGGACTGAAGTCTGTAATTATCAAAATGCAGAATTCGTGACAGAAAGGCACTGAGTGTCTTGGTGGTGTGCTCGCACACCAAAGCTCTCTTCTCCATTTGCTAAATAGAAGTTTTGCAGATTCAGCAGTAAATACACCAACATAAATTTTTCCTTGGTGTAAACCACCATGATCATCCCTTGAGTCTTTTCCATGCTGGTGAGACTGTGCAGACATCCCTCTTTTGTCCATCTTCAAATGTGTTCTGGGCACAGGAACCTTTCAGGGAGCGGTCTGTGGGACCTGGGAGTCTTGACTAAATTACACAAGTCAGTCGGTGCCAATTCTGTTGTAAAGCAGGGGCCTATGATATTTGAAGACAGGGAACCTAATTTCCAAGTATTTAATTGGATGTAATTGCACCAAATACACTTAAACAGCTTAGCATGTATTATGACGTAGAGATTAAGCCCTATCCTAAAGCTCCCTGCTGAATTCATGCCTTCTTTGACTAGCTTGAAACTAAATGCCTGTCTTTTCTGTGACTAACCACAAATTGGTGTCCTAAATCCTGCTGCTGCATGCCAGGCTAGTATAGGCCTTTGCAAAGTTGATGCTCTTTCTAAAAACAGCAGCTGCTGATCCTGTTCCCATGTGTTGAGTCAGGTTGAAGCTGTGTTGCATAGCCCAGGTCTCAGTAGCTGAGTTGCCCTATTTGAATTGCTGAATTTGCTCAAAGCCTTAGAAAATCCAGGTGAACTCTACAGTTGACCAGAAGTTCTCAGAGCAGATTGGTCTTCAGTCTCTTATAGACATATTTTGCTGCTGCTATGCACCCTTTATTGCAGAAGAAGTTGCAGGGCTGCCAGCTGCTGAAACACGGCCCTTTATAATGCAACCAGTCCATACTGATTATCAACAAACTCCTGGCTGATCAAAGGTATCTGATACCTTCTATGGGAATATCAGCAGGGGTTTCTTTTCCACTTCAAACAACATTTGCTCAGCTCATTTTCTTAAACAACTCATAAACTCAGTGGGAGAGGATTCTGATAATCCTTAAGGATCAAGAGGAAAAGCAGTAGAGACATATTAATCCAGTCTGCTTTATAAGATTATTTTTTATATATATATTCACCCATTCAAAGGAAAAACTCAAATGTTTGTTACAACTGAAATATTTGCTACTTTTGATCAGGCCTGTCAAGTGGAGAAAAGGAAATCTGTATTAATCTATACATATGTGCTGTTGTTTACATGATTGCGTCATACTGTGATTCCCCCTTTTTCAGTCTTCTATGACTCTGATTTATCCCTACAATGTGCATCATACTATTCAAAGAATTATATGAATATTACCTACAATTCACAATGGCCTTTAATCAATGTCAGTTTTATTCCTTTTGATACTGAGCAATAAATAATAAAGTGACTGAGTAAAAACAAAACAGGCCTTATGTGGACTGCATTACATCTGAGAAACTATTGCTTCTGAACCAAAGCTTTCATGTTTATGTTTTCTTTGTGATTTTGGTTGCTTGCTTGCTTGCTTTTGTCTTTTTACTGGGCTTTTGCTGCCATTCAATATGTAGATGTAATTTATGCCTAATTTAGCAAGAAGCACATATCATACATGAGTCTTACTTTAAGCATGTGATTCATTGGCTATTTCCATGCTTAAAGCTGAAGTACTTTGCTAAATTAAGGTCATTTTACTCAAATTTATTTTGGATGCCTTACTCTTAATCCAGAGAAGTATCTCATCACTTTTTTTACTACCATATGCAGTTTGCAATAGGTACTGTGTTAGCAAGCAGTTAAAAATCAGACAGAAGATGGAATGGATTTTATATGACATATGTTAAGAAAAACTGAATTTTAGGAGATAAATGCTGCTCAGATTTAATTTAATATTCTGCTTAATAAAGACTATGTGATGGTTGGAAGGAGAGTAGAAGTGTGTGTGTCTTGGCTTTTTTGCATCAGACTATGGAATTTTCGTTACCCAACTTGAAGCACAGTCACTAAACCCATCAGCAACAGATGTTACTGAGCATTTCCATTTAAAATTTACAACACTTGCACTTGCCACATTTAGCAAACCATTTCTAACGTATTTCTGCAATGTATGTAACGTGTGGATTCAGAAGGAAGTTTTGTGGTGGGGCCACCCTGAACACTTGTTTCTGGCTTATCAGAAAGTAGTTTTAGCCATTCAACATCTCAACACAGCATAAAACTGCCTATAGAATATTTTCCTATGTGCTGAGAACAGCTGAACAACATGAATTGAGTTTGAGCTGCCCAAATCGTCATCTTCTCCCTTCAGCAAATAACACATTATCACAGTTTACTATGACCTCTTCCTGCACTTGGACTCAGTGACTCCATCTGGAGATGAGTGCTGCAGCACAACACCATTCAGCTGTGGGTTCATTGTCCCAGTGGAACTACCACATTATGCCTACAAACTTTGGATACCTTAGAAATACTTACAGCCCTTTTTTCTAGTTATTTGTTGAGATTCGATTGACTAAATACAGCACTCAGTGCCATCAGAGGAGCACGCACAGGGTTGGCAGAAAGTGTCATGGGAGACTTGGAAGAGCTGCAACCTTCTAAAGAAGCCACTGGAGACCATGTAGGTTTTCTAAAATGGAACTAGACAGATGTCTTTGTAAAATTAACCCGACTCATTTATTTTAAATATGTGCAGACAAGTCTGATTTATTGAGCATTTAAAAGACATCTTTCTTTCCGTAAAGGATGCTGAATAAATGCAGTATGCCATATCAATCTTATCCTATTTAAATCCAAAGTAAAAAAGAACCCTTGAATGCCATAGGGACTAAAGTTCATTATTTTGCAAAAGGCTCGTCAGTGTTACTTTTCTCCCAAAAACCAATGATGTCATTCGTCTGATCTATTTATATCTGTACCAGATGACACCTGACTACCACATATCTTGTACTTTTTACAGTAACTCTGAAGGTACTGCTCATGATTATTGTTAGAAATGAGGAAAGAGATGCATTTTTCCCCTTTTTCTTTTTATAGAATTTCTTTTGCTGGCTGGTGGGTAAGGGTCGCTTCCTAAATAGAACACATAAAATATAAGGAGGGAGGAGTGTGAATGATATTCCCATGCATACTCCTGTACTTTGCTCTACGACAAATAGGATCAGACCAACACAAGTGTTTCATTTCATATTTGAGGCATTTCATAATAAATGCGGTCCCAAATTATCATCCAGATTTTGCACACTGCATTTTGCAATGCAAGGAGAATAAATATTTTCCCCAGTGGGAATATATGTCATCACAATGTTGAGTTTTCCATAGCTAAAAAGAGCATCTGGATCTAAGAGGTACATGGAAGTTATTTTTAAAACCATCCTTTATATAGAAAACTGCTATGTGCCTGGAGAATGAACACTTGGCAGTGTTGGTACAAAAGAGGCCCAGAAAATTTTTAGTAGGACTGCTGCAGGTCAGCATGTACATCCATCTCCTGAGTGCCCCAAGAAACTCTGCACAGCACTTGCCTACGATAATGTAATTTTTTCAATCAAATGAGCCTAAATTAATTTCTTATTTTATTAATGTACCTACAAGCAACACATGCATAAATATGTATGTATATGTCATATATATTACCATCAATCCAATTGCAAGAGTACATACCCTTAAATAATCTGTCATGACTGAATTTTTCCTTATCTTACTGTGCTTAGCACCAAGTTACAGTAGTGGATGGTGCCCAGTAAGTACTGAGACAGGCAGCTAGATGGACAAAGTCTAGAAGTTTTATCTGTATCAGACAATGTGTAATATATAAAGCCAGAGTTGCAGCAGTTGAACTGGAAATAATGCAATACATTGAGCAGAGTCTAGATGCTCACTGCTCTGAAGTGCACATCGTTCATCAGGCAAAGACAGAGGACTGCATGCCATGTACAAATTGGCAGCCTGAAAACATTGTCAGAACATCATGTAGATCATGCTGCTTTGACCCAGTGACTCACAATAATGAGATATCGAAAATAAAGAATTACTTCTCCTGGGACACCTGAAGGAGAGGAAGCCAGGAGACTTTAAAATGTGCTGATCAGTCACACAAGCACACCATGAGAAGCACACCTAAGTATACCTTCATTAGAATGAAGTAAATCAATGTCTGGATAATTACTATGCTACCAGCAGTTTTCCAGCTGACAGGGTCAGAGGCTGACAACACAAAACTGAGAGACCATGAGAGTTATTTCAGCTTTGCATCACAAACAGGAAAAAATGAGACATAGCTGTGAGTAAAATTCAACGTTTAACAGAAGCAGGGCAGGAGTGGTACTTAACCAAAACCTTCAATTTGTGTTGTCTGTTCCATGTAACCCTCTCTCCCTGGCAGGCCCAGGCAGCAGATCCCACCCCTTGCTCTCTTCCAAGGGCAGCACTACAGGAACATGGGCACAATTGCAAAGCAGAGCGCTGGGCTCTTTCGAGACTGCCCACCCCTGCCAATACAGCCAGCCACTCTTCATTTCAGCCACTGTCTTTCCAGCCATTCTTCATTTCAAGGGTCATGACAGTTCAGCTTCTGGCTGCCAACTGCTTGCCCTTGTGTCTAGGAGAGGAAAACAATAACAACAACAACAACAACAACAATAATAATAATAATAATAATAATAATAATAATAATAATAGTAACAATGATGATAATGATCCCAAGGAAAACAGCAGCCAAACAAAGCAGCAGTCCCCAAAACCTTGGAGTGTGGCCCTCCTGCAAAAAATGGTGGTTCTTTTTGCCTTCCTGAGAGGTGTCACTCACCTCTTCTGCTCCTGGTCCTTCTCTGTCTGGGCAGGTTGCAGCATCTTTCTCACAAGCTATCCTCATTTTACACCCACTAAGTTTCACTCTGTTCTGCCAGGAGAAACCTTTCAGGCTTATCCAAAGCATCTGCTCTGCTAAATGTTTGCTGTTGACCTAGTTGTCCCAAAAAAGGGAAATCTGGCGTTGGCCCTGGCTCAGCAGCCTTCCCACATGGACATTTATGAACTGCTTGAAAAAGCCTCTTTCAGAGGGGTGTGGGTCTGCTGTGAGCCCCATCCCCACCAGCGCAGGGTCCACTTCAATGTGATGAAGTATGGAAGGGGGAAACTATCTTATTTTAAGCCTTTGGAACAAATCTGTGTCTCCAAGCCCAAGTGTTGCATGAGTCATACTAAACATGGGAGACCAGCTTCTGATTTTAGCCAGTCCGCATTCTTTAATACTTTGTATCATCACATTTGGGCTCAAGAAATGAAAAGTGAATGCAAACCTTTCTTGCTTTCTCTTTCATTCACTCCACATCCCAATCAGCTGTTGCCTTGTGTCTTTCAGCTCAGTCTTGCAAAGGTCTCCCCTCCCTGGCTTTTCCCTTCCTGTCACAGGTGATGCTTTCTGTGTATATTATCCAACATCATACACCTTTATCTCAGCCAGGGCTGAATATGGCCAGCACAGCCACCTGGTTTGCAATTCATCCTGCTGCAAGGCCACATAGGTCAAGTGGGTTCTTTAAAATTCCAAGGTGGACCACTTAAACATAAGTAGACCCTAGATGAGTACTGAGAAGCTGAATTATTTGACTTGTGGAATTGAGTGTGATCAGACCTCCATTAGTGTTATTGGTATTTATATGGTTTGTAGCCTTTTACCATATAAATAAAATGGTAAATGCACAAAAATATTCAAGACAAAATTAATAGTGAGTAAGCTATTATTACCCCTCATATTATACCTGCAGCTTTTAAACTGCCTGCTGTACTTTTTTCTGTAGAGATGCATACAGTCCTGTGGCTTCTGGAGGTTATTGTAAGTACAGTATTATTAGTACAACTGGCAGGCAAATCTGCTTTACTGACATCCTGAAACTAACTCACAGGTGCTTTATGGAAAGAACATAAATCTGTTTAATTCCTTTACATAAATCTTCATTGGATGCTAAGGCATTTTTTGCAGTTTTCCTTAGGAGTGCAAAAGCTCCCATATACCCAGACTGGAAGAAAGACATTTCTTCCTGAAGACTACAGCACCAAGAGCAGTGCTACCCTCCACATCACTTGCAGGGGTCAGCTCCCTAAAGACCCCAGAGACATCACAAAGAACCTGTGATGATCCTCCACTCAAGCATCAGGATTACAATGGGACATGCTAGCCTGAATGAAACGTTGATGGGCACAACTTCTGTATCCTGCACATTTGCATGCATTTTGATCAAATAAAAGGTGTCAGCCTGGGCACACCTGTATCTATGAAGATACAGACTTTTTTCTTAGGTTAGGTCTCAGCTGCCCTGCGGCAGGGCTGGAGTGCAGGGTCAATGTTAGCTGTGTAGAAGGCACTACTTCGCAGTCTGGGGTCAGGCAGCACCTGCCCAGGGTTGTCCATATTGTATTCACAGGCCATGATGCTACAGCTTGGTGGTTTCTAAAAAATCCCTGTGGCCTTTATGTTGGCTCATGTGACATTAGTAAAGTTTGTGAAAATACAGTCTGCTTCTCTACATAATGCACCTCCCAGCACACAAACCCAATCACCCTAACACATGAGCTGGGAGATCAGATGCTGGAGCAGACACACAGTTTTTCATCTGACTGCACTGTACTCACCCCTCAGACTTCAGTTACATGAGATCTGCTAATTGAGATGGAAGCACCTTAATTTCTTGAGTTTTGAGTGCTCTTTAAGAAGTCTTCCTGCTTCAGTGCTCCCATTACGCCCCTCATAGAGTTAGCTCACTAGTCACATTTAATGCTAGAAATTAATGAAACAATCTGCAGCAGACCAGGGGCATCAAAGGAGCCTCTTGTCTTCAGTGCTCTGTGAGTGAACTCCTCTGCTGCCAGATCAGGGTAGATTGGGTGGTAAAGGTAATAACAATTGTCACTTTTGCTCTCATTCTTTTGCGAGGATTCCAGGTTCCACCTCCAGACGAAGCCACATTGTCAGCCCCTAAAAGTCCTTTCTGAAGGCAAGCATCACCAGGTAGTGGTCTTTGCATGTTTAAAGATTCGGATGATACCCTCTGGCCCCTCAGAGTAACACTACCTTCATAGCCAGCTTTTAAAAATGTTACCCTTTTATAAGTCAGATTTCACCTTCTTTTAAGCAATATCAATCACTGTTGCCTTGGTCTCTGACCAGCCAGTCAAGCAAATTCCTGACAAGTAGGCAGAGCAGCATCTAATGTAATGTTGTAGTCTCTGAGCCTCTCCATGAAAAGATGGAGTCAACACCTGCTTAGTGGAAATCCACACACAGGTGGGGTATGTGCCTTGCCTTCCCCCACCATTTTGGGAGCCAAGGAAGGAAGAGCTGACAGTGCTAATGAGCAATATAGCTGGCGATGTAATTATCATCTGAGAGCCTGAGTAGGATGAGACAGATGTTACTTTTAGGGTTCATTGCTTTATTAGTGGCACCTGCTAGCCAGCTTATGTGATCCACCCCTTGGCACACCAGATACAGACTAATATTAAATGAACTGGTTTGAGTCAAACCAAATAACTGCAGGTGATACCAAAGCCGTACTAAAGGGTTCTCTTAAACAGTGGGAGTCCCAGCAGGAACTGTAAACAGGGACATAAAAGACTCTTAATTAAGTAAATATGCCATTCCTGCTTCCTGAGAATCTGTCGTGAATCATTCATGTCACCACAAGTCCCTTATTCTCAAACCAGAATTACCAGCTTTGCACAGAGCTGCTGAGGAATGGTGACTCTCTACCCAACTGCAGGCTGAGAATAATATGGTTAACCATGGGTTTGAGGTTGTTGTAGGAAGGAGGGCCCAGCTGGTGTTCACCTGGTCAGACTATGTGGCACTGAGGAATGGAGGCAGCTCTCACCATGGAAGGAATGGCACAAGGAGCCTTCAAGCATGCAAAAGCCACAGGTGATTGTCAAATCACAGTCAAGCACTTGAAAAAATGCCCAAGATGACAGATCATCACTCAAATAGGCAGGATATGTTTGAGCACTCAGTGTTGCCCTAGAGAAGATGAAGGGAAGAAAGACTTTATGAATCAATTTAATCCCCTGTTTCTTGCATGGAATATCACAAAAGCAATTGTATTCTGTGTGAAGTTTGGATCTCTGTTCATCTTTGCTACTGAGAGCTAAGAACAAGTGGACAAGAAAAAAAAATCCATTAAGCATGGGACAAGGTGAGTTCAGACTGTAAAGCACTTTGACTCTTGTACCTCTTAATTCCAAAGTGTTACCACATAACAGACACTGGGCAGCAATTAGTGCTCTATAAATCACTGTAGATTGAATTAGATTAACTCTGAAGTTACACACAGAAAAAGCATTGTTCTTGTTCTTAAGCTTATTTAGATTTTGAGGAACAGCATAAGAACTTAAAGGAAGGTGGGTTAACACTGTCAACAGGCACAGAAGAAATATATTTTGTGCTGCCACTCCAACTTGACAAGAGAAAAGAACTTAATCTTTTTAAGTTGTGTACCCTCATTTAAATATTTTTCTGGTAATTAACACCGGGCACCAACAGAGCTGATGTTCCTTGAAGAAGAGTGAAACATTTATTACGCTTCTTGTCTTCCTTCCTGAAATGATTGAGGTGAAAGAAAGGTTAAAAAAGAGAGTCTTTTCTTGGTTGTCTTATTTCTCTTTTGTCTTTCACATTGGTTCCAAGAATGGAAAGTCATTAATCACCTCTCAAGACTGCATATAGGAGTAGCCTTGGGGTTAGAGAGGATTGGAGAAGATCATTTAAGCATGACAATTAATTGAAATGAGTAAAATGGGGACAGATTCTTCATTTGAAAGTAAGTAGCAGGTGATAGGCAACAGATTTGGACTGCTATTAAGAAAAATTCAGTGAAGAAACTTAGCTGATGAAGATGGAAAGTAGAAAATTAGTTATAAGGTAAAAAGAAAAAAACGGTTAAAGAATGGAGAAAAAAGTTTATAGTGATAATCCCTGTTTATTTATTGTTTTAAATTATTCAGCTGGAAACATCTGGCTCTGCTTTTCCTCCTTATTATGTTAGCTGTGTCAGTACTACACAGATGGAGCAGTGGGAGCCAGACAGCAGCACCTTTCAGGCTCCCAAAGAAGAGCACTTCAGGCAGTGATTGCATTATGCACATCTGTGGCAAAGCTTTCTCTCCCAGTTAGACTCTGGAGAAACTGCAGGTATATATCCTGGAATGTTGCAGCTGCTGGGTTGCATGATCTCTCTTTTTATCTTTTGGTGGTTTTATTTACCCTGTGCTTTTGGCACAGCTGCCAACAATTCCGCCAGCCTTCTCTTCATGCAAGCTTTCCTGTGTGGAAAGGTCTCCCTGGGAAGCTCCTGCTGACCACTCACCTCTCCCAGGATTCCTGAAGACTCACATTGAGGGTTTTTACTGGGCAGACAAAATGACTGCAACACCTCCTGCTTTTATGTCCTTTCTGAAGAAGGTGCCAAAAAACTGAGGCTATGGGCTGCCTTGAAGAGCCAGGACAACACAATAAATCCTGCCCACAATCTAAAAATACTGACAAGATTCCTATGAGGCCTTTCCTCTGAAAAGTCTTATGTTAAGAACAACTGGGGCTGAAATCTTTTTTGCCGTGATCAGCAATAAAAAGGCTGCATTTAGAAAAGTAATTGGGAGATAAGATTTGACCAGCATGCAATAATTTAACTGCAATCAGTTTTCACATGGGTTACTTTCACCTCTTCATTGAGTTCAATACATTCTCTACTAAATAAATTTGGTGTACCATACCCAAGCAAAATGCAAAAAAATTCCTGATGGCATATTCTAAGTTGGAAGCTCAAAAAATCCCAACTTCAGCTACTACAAATTGCCATTTCTATAAGAAAATGGCATTAAAAAAATTTAACATGACAATGGATACTGTTTCTTTTTTACTTAGATGTTTAAAGACAATGTAGGGGCTACAGGGTTATGTGGTGTCAGTTTCCAGGGTTTGCTGTTCTTCCCTGTTGAGACTATGGGTTTTCAGCAAAGGTCTGGTACGACACAGGGAAAACACACTATGCTGCTGACACAATCCAAATTTGCCATTGGAGCAGCTGTCATAAAAACCCTTTGGTCTCAGAGGAAACTTGAGAAAGGGAAAAGTTTCCAGGAAGAAAAATTAATTATAAATTCATAAATATCATCAGCTGATGATGTCTTCTAGATAGTGTTTCTATCTAGAAGAAAGGAGGAAACAGAACTAAGATTTTATTTCAGAGACAGCCATATTTTCAGAATTTCTCTCCATGCTCTTACTGAATAACTCACAGCCTTTAAACTAGGGCAGAGGAGTTTGCATCTTCTCTGCATCCCAAATGTCCACCTCTTAGTGAATTCTGGCATGCAACCATCAAAGGTCAGATCCTCTAGGAAGTTACCTCTTGGAGCAGACTTTGGTCCTGGAGTGGTGGCTTCCAGATAAATTAGTAATTACTCTATTAATAATTGCTATTGAATTACTAAATTAGTAATGAAGTTCACCTTCATTTAAAAAAAAAAGGCAACTGAAAGAGTCCCCTTTGAGTTGAGATGGGTGGCTTAATAAAAAGACATCCACCCACCTCTTGGAGCTGACAAGAGATTCCTCTGCTACATGTGTGAAGAATCCAGTCATGACTTTTGAAATCCTGTTGAATAAAAGAGCAATTTGATAAATCTTCTATTCAAAGTTCAATATGTGGTGCAATAATAATTTTTGCATAAATATCCTGTTCGGCTCCTAGGCTAAAGCATGCAGAGCCAGGTTCATCTAGAGCATCAATCTTGAGGAAATTGGAGACATTCATAATAAGCTCTCAGACATATTTGCAATGCAAAGATAAACACCATTTATGCATGACTTGGCTCATTCTAAGTCTTGAAAGACTGATAACACCCAAAACAGCTGTGACTGAGGTTCACACACTGGGCTGTCATTTAGTGGACATTATACTAATTACAGTCCTGCTAGCTGCAGAGGGGAATTGTTCTGCAACGATCTGTGATGTCTTTTAAGGCTGCTGTAATCACATGAATCACATTTTCATTAATTGGAAATAAATCTCGAAGAACTGCAAATAAATCTAGGGGAAAAAAAAGTTCAGGTGGCAGTTTCATTAAGATTGGGAACTTGAAACTAGCTCTGCTGCAACATGGCAGATTCCACTTTCCAAAAACGATGTTTTCTTCTGATGTGTTAGCTGGTACAATTCTTTTTGCATGCACTATTACTGCTCAGTATATGGGGCATGACTCATGATACAGAATGATAGCTAGAGAAAATTGAGCTTCTGAAAAGTGAAATTAAAGTGGAAAAGCCAAAGGAATAAATAATTCAATAGACAGACATGTCTGGAGCATACAAATGAGATGTCTCAGGATAAGTTTCAGCCTGTCACCCAACCCCAGCAGTGGGCTGTGGACACACTTTATCTTTCTAGTATCCTAAGGGAAGAGTCACATAACTGTATGTGCAGCACGAGGCCACCTGCTACCCAGTGCAGGTGTGCTGGTACCTGAGGATCAAACATTTGTATTTTTTCCCAGCATCCTCTTGCCTTTAGTCCTCTGATCAGCAATCCCAGACCACCGACCTTGGTAGCTCGCCCCCCCTGCATCCTGCAAGGACAAACACCCACAGCGACTCACAGCAAAGTGATTCAGCAATCAGCACTGCAACCCATTCCCACAGAGCAGACCTCCTGCTTGCTCTGGGTATGGTGTGTTCAAGAACAGCCACACACCTTCCCTTGGGAGGAAAGCTGCAGTCCAGATTTGACCCCACAGTAAAGATCTCTGTGGTACAAGTACCATCACAATTATTTTTATGGGTTTTTTGGTGGTTTGTTTGAGGTATTTTATTGAATCATTTGACTTGAACACTTGTTACAAAGTTCTTCCTATGAACTTTGTGTTTGTCAGGTGGGGTCTCTTATGGCATTGTGTGACTTCAAGCACTGCTTACAACTAATAAATATTTGTACAAACTTTGCCCATTTTTAAGGAAAAGATTTTTTTACTAGCAGTATTTCACACTGAATGGAATACACATGCAGAGCACAGTGCATGAGCTGAGCAGAGCATGAGTTACCACCTCTGCTTCTTCCTTTGGAGAACAGAAGAGATGGCATGTTTGGCAGCTGGAAAGCAAACAAAGAGAAGGAACAGTCCTCTCTAACCTCTTGCTGCTGTAGTGGCTCTGCAGATATACCCACAAAACTAAGTTAATTATCAGGCCTCTTTTTTTTTTTTTCCCAAATGACTATCACTGTAGCAAGAAGCAGAGGCTGATGTTATAAAAGGGTGGATGGTTTTAAAATTAAATTAAAATAAAACAATAACTTCATAATGGCTTTTCCAGAACATAAGCATCCTTCTAGAAAAAACATAATCAGATGTTATTGTAAGAGCTGATAAGCTTTCATGCCCAAATTGCCACAACACTGAAACCTAAATCCAGGCAACTCATGCATTGTTATCCTTAGCCTTTCACTGGTCATGCCACCTGCCCTTTTGTTCTTCCTTGTTTTCCATACTCAGAATTGAGTGCTAAAACTCTTCTCAGAAATGCCAGGATGTATGTGCCCAGGAAAGTCATCTTGTGTTGGCCCACCCACTCACCCTCCCACTTGAGAGACATCTTTTGTTATATCAATTCCACAGGAAAGCCAACAGAGCAGGTTACGTCTTTCTTTGAGCAGTGCCCATAGCACTTGAGCTTTGACCACCCTTGAAACAACGGAGAGTAAAATAACACTGACAATGGCCTCTGTTATCCTGAAGAAGAGTGGAATCCCAGAAGAATAAATAAAATACTTGTGCTCCATCCTTACTTTCAATATGATGGCCTTCATCCCCATTGAGTCAAGTCCCAGAGGTGCCACTGGGGTTTTGTGTAGGCAAAAGTTTCAACTGTCAAAAGCTCATGGCTCAGACCAAACAGGTCCTAATCCTGCTTCACTTGTCACTTGAGAGTCTTGAAAGGCTCCCACGGAACTGCTAATGTTGATGCTGAAGTTCCAGTTCAGCACTAGGCAAATACATCTCTAATCTTTTTGGAAAGCCAAAACAAGAGATACTACGAGGAGGTGAATCACCTGTAAACAGACCCTTGCAAACGTGCTGTGTTCTGACAGGCCACAGACGCAAGATCTCTCCCAGACAGACCTTTAGAGATACCACAGACCTTCAGTCACATCCTGGAACTCACTGAAAAGAATGTAAGTTCCACAGGTTTCCCACCAGCACAAAAGATGCTTCAGCAGGAAGCCCTAGGGATTTAATAAAAGATCCTAGAACACATTTTAAAAATGAATATGTGACCCACTGTAAGGGAGATTGTGTTATCTGTGCAGGCAACACAGAGAGGTTGAATACTAGCTACAGAACTAGTTGCAATTTAGGTGCTGAAAAACCTAGTGCTGGAAAAGGCATAAAAAATTATGTCAGACACATCAAAAATTACTTTCAGCAAGGCAGTTACTCAGAAACTCATCAAAAACATGGTTTCTGAGTGAGTTTTTTCACTTGATGTTATTGCTTTCAGAGAGCAAGACCAAGACCAGTGACAAGTTCTTTCAGCCAAAGAAGACATAAAAAGCACCAAGACCACAAAGATTAGAAAAAATTCAGATTTTTCTGAAATGTTCTGAGCTGCAAGGGTAACTGACTGATTGGATAAGATGCCAGAAAAATTATAGAGTTTGACAAAGAGAAGACTTAGAAAACTATCTTCATTCTGCACAGAAGCTTGTAGCCTCAAAAAAGTAGCAACACTGCAAGACCAGGAGTAACACAGGAAATGTGACAGACAGTATAAGGGTCATGTCAGAACTTAACCTCTGAACTACCATTGAAAATCATTGTTATTAACCTGAAATATTAAAAGGTGTTCAATCACTGAGAGGTGTTTCCCTGTAAGTATCCCTACTCCTATTCAGAGTATTCAAAGAACAAAAAAGAACAAGAAGTTTAAATTATTTTGAACACCAAAGATGGCACTTACTTTGTCAAGAAAAGCTGCACAAGTGTTTACAGCATTAACCAGAGTTTTCAATTCTCTAACCACAGTTAATCTCAGCCTCAAAACCACTGAATAGTCAAGCAGTCACGAGGAGAGGAAGGGGAGCAGGGGAAGGGTTTGATGCCACGCGGGGTGTCAGAGCAACCCTAGCAAAGCCAGAGAAACCCCAATAATGTAAAGCACATTTAATATAAAACACACACATATTGCAAACCATCCATATTCTAACTGTGGGGATTGTGCCCATGCCAACATGACTGGCACACGAGTCAGCAGCAGGGAGAAGCAGCCCTGGGTGCTGACAGACACCTGCCAGCCAGTCCTGTGATATGCAAAGGGCTTCCCACTAAAGCACTCTCCCAGCCAGGGAGGCTCAGCAAGCACTTGTAGGACTGGCATTGGACGGAAGTACGACAAACTAATCCAACAATCCAACTTGTGCTCTCCTATACCCTGAGGCACTGGTTTTAGGGAGGAAAAGATGGTGGGACCAGACAGGTTCCCTTGGGGGCCAGACCTGGCATGGAGTGATCAGCCATATGAGTTCCTGTGTCACCGGTGGGAGCAGAAGACATGGTGGCAGGTGTCTGCTGGAAATTACACAGAACATTCCTGATCAGTGCTTTGAAAGCAGATTTTCTCCTCTTCTACGTAACTATGCAATCTTTTAGCATGGTCCTGGGAATTATCCTTTTTCCAGTACCCTGTTTGACTTTGTTGTTGATGTCACGGAAAAAAAGGAGTCAGTTGTTTACCAGAGCATTCGATTTCTTATCAGCAGATCTGGCTATGAATAATTATATCACTTATTAATACCATAGTAAGCCAGCTAATGGGCTGCAGACGCCTCACAAATAACAGGATGAGAGAAGAAAGGGCAGATTGGCAGGAGGTTGTTTGCCTTTGTGAGGGTTGAATTATAGAACTGGCCAGGATTCAAAACTATGAATCATTAAGAACATGCACACAGCAGTTTTACATCAGTGAGCTCTATTGACTGTAGAGGAGCTAATATTGATCTGCTAAACATATGGGAATGGGGAAGCAGGTCCCACATAGCTAAAAATGTGTTTTAATGTCTGTCCTTTGAATTGTGTTGGTTCCCTGAAACATCCACACATTTCTGACAGCATGACCAGAACTTTACCCAAAGCCTTTGAAAGGATAGGTCTCTTTTCAGGTGCACAGTGACAGAAATCTTTGAAACATGACTGGAAACAAGATCATTGTGAGTTACCATGCTTATCTTGTCTTGTATCTCCCTTATCACATTAGCTCAGTTTGCAGTACCCACACTGATGTTTCTTTTAAAAGAGGTGTTTCTGAATATAAAATAAAAATAATTAAAACATTATTGTGCCTTTCCTTAGTAACTGGGATTTATCTTCATTTGTGCGAATGGGACAAAAACTTGCCTCACCAGGCTGCAGACATAACTGTTGTGAACTCTGATATTACCAAGGAGCTGCTGTACAGCACTTTGTTCTTCACTCCTGAAAGGGAGGAAGAGTGAATGTTGCATTCAGGGAAGGGAAGTCAACTAGGACTGCTTTTCCACCCATAAATACACTTCACTGTCTATTATAGGAGATAGCACAAATTAGCCTAAATGCTATTAGAGGCTATTTCATCAAAAAAATTAAACAGAAATTTTATTTAACCTGTTTTATTCACAGGACTTGGAGACCCTGGACTAACATCAATTAGACCACAATCAAATGGGCTTCCACCAGTGTGTTCTATCACAAGGTTGCATACAAATAACAAATAACCATTTAGCTCACTGGCATGTAGAAGGTAAACAGTGAATTTGGATCTTAATTATGAATAAGCATGAATTTTCTTTATGTGCTCAGTTCATGCCACAGGTCACATATGCATCTTGAGTACATATTTGCATCTCTCCTCAAATCTTAATATTTGCTTGAATTTGTTCATAAGAGCCCTCACCAACATAGTATCCCCCACCTCCAATTTGTGCTGACACCCTCTTATTTTATTATTCCGAATATCTCAGTCACATCCCTGTCATTCTGAGCCACAGTACAAGCCTAGATAAATGGGAGCTGGACATGGTCCTCTTCTTTCATTCTGACAAGCAAGAGCACATCCACAAACACTCAACTGTCTCAGCAACCTTCAGTAATAATAATCAGCCCTGCTACTTGTTGAAATACAGACAAGAAAGTCTCTGCAGGGTAGGGTTACTTGAAATACAAGACATTCTTCAATTCAAATGCTGATTTTCCATCTCTTCACTGTAAAGAAACAGGAGTGTGAGATATGCATCAGTTTCAAGGCAAAGTCTGTTTGCAACATGACCTCCAAATATTGCAGCCTGTGCACCAGTAAACAAACTAAGCCTGATGGAAATCTATCATTTCAGCTTTGGCTACTGAAAACCAAGAATACGTGTGATTTAATTTTCAGCTGTTTATGAAAAGGATAAACAAGGCACAAAGCTCTTTCATTTCTCCATTTAATCCAACCTGCCTCATAGAGAAATTGAGCCATAGCCCTTTGTTGACCCCTTTCCTTTGCTTTTATGTAAGAGAAAGAGAGGGAGACTAAAGGAAATTTTTAAAAAGCAAGGGAGATAAAGTGATGTCTCAAATGACCAAGGCATTGAAAAACATTCTAAACCACCAATTCACCTTAAGGTTTCCAAGTCTCCAATTTCCCAGATCCTTTCAGGGAGCCAAATTTCATGCCTTGCTGTGGACCACAATATTATCAGCTTCTTCTACTGAGAAAGCACATAAGTTTTTAGATGATGGGGAACAAATGAATATTTGCTCTAAGACTAATCTTGGCACGAGAGGTCTCAGAGGAGGACTGATTTAGGGGGGATTTGCCTTGCACAGACATTTGGTATTGTAAAATTTGACCACGTAAAGTCACTCAGTCACAATAAATCTCTACATCTAACTGCATCCCTGATTTCCCTAAGATGCTTTTGGAAAAAATCTGCATCCCTGAAAATTTAAGTTAATGCAGAATATACTTGATATTTACAATCCATGTGCAGAAATCAATCTATTTCACCATGGAGAGGAGAGTGTAAGTTAATAGAAACAGGGCATGACAGAAGCTTTCTTTTACTATCAAGTGCATTTAATGCAGCTATTTGATACTTCTGAATAAAATGCAGCCTTTCTGACTGCAGTAGAACTGATCTGCATAAATGAGAAGAAAATCTAGCTTACAAAGAAAGAGAGAAAAAAATAAATGGGAACCCTTATTTCCCTGAAATAAGATGGGAATACTTCATTTAAGGAAACTGAGCAGCTTCCAAGAACTGAAAGTTATTTATAGTACTTTTACAATGATCAGATCCACACCTTTTGCTATATAATATATTTTTAAACATAGTGAATCAAAAGCAGTTTGATTAAAAAGCAATCTTTGGTATGAGGTCAATTAATTTATTTTGCACAGGGCTTCTAGTATTTCTAATTATTGTTGCAATACTCCTAACACCTATTAACTCCCCTCCCCTTCAATTTAACTTTCTTCATCTCAGACAAAATCCTGGTAAAATTTTCACTCCAACTCTTCTCAGGCACTGTGACTGCTGGATTTAAACCACTGCACAGTGTTGAACATCTTGAACATCCTCAGTCTTTAACAAGTCTTACACGAGCTGGACCTGGAGCAAACTCTTGTAGAGGTAACCAAGTCAGTCCAATAGGAAAAAGAAACTTGAAAGTGGCTCTGTAAGAGCTTCTGCCACAGTGCAGCCACTTGGCTTGTTGAAAGGGAAGAACTGACCAGGAATGATGGGCAGAAACAAGAAAAGGTTAGATCCTCCCCATCTGAAGGACAATGTAGTCCTTCAATAACCACAGGGGTGGTAGAAGACTCACTTTAAAAGGGATAACTGAGAGAAGAACCAAGAATTTGAGTGGCCATGAAGACATGAAAGAAAACAAGGCAAGATTCTTGCTCTTCTCCATCTGAGGTCTGGATACCATGAGGTTACCCCATTTTCAGTCTTGTGTTTCTCACCATCAGTTTATTTGATGCTGTCTGAAGTGATACAGTCCAGTGAATTAAAATATCCCCACTGCTCCTTTTCACACTGATCCTGCACTCTGCTTAGAGCTTGGATTTCAAGGTTTCCTATTCACTCCCTGTACAGAGAGCTAATTACCTTGGCTAGATGACAGACCATGTTACTCACAGAGTTACACTGACAAACCCAGAAAATCAACTGAGGATCACAAAAACTTCACAAATCCCATTTCAAGGAGATCTGAAACCAAAAATTCTGAAAAGACCTGCCATTCTCTGACTCTTCTCTACCTCCCAAAAGAATTCTGTCCAAGAAGGGAGCTGCAGAATAGAGACTGCTGTCAAGAAAATCGAATTTACAAGAGAAAGGGCTATACTGCTAGCTTCTTAATGGGAGGCTTCAGTTACCTGCACAGTCCATTTGCTTTTTTAAACGTGGAATTGGAATATAGATCTGATCATAGGAACTAAATTGAAAATAGGAACCTGTACAGTAAGAATTCATGTGGCATTATTCATAATAGAAGTGGAGATACAGCTGCTAATGGAATTAATGACCATTAATGACCAAGAGAACTGAAACTGATCCCCCAAGGGAAAAGATTTACAATGCTGCCTCTCCCTGCCCTCATTTTAAGACTCAAACTGGTTCACACTGTTAATGGGATAAATATTCAGCATTTTTCTCTCCTCTACCATCTGCCTCTCCTATTTTTACCTTGGCAGGCATCATTACCATAATATAGTCTCATTATGTTGTGCATTGGACCCAATTTTGAATGTTTAATAAGAAATCCTCCCTTGTCCATGTACTGCTGTTGAACCCAAAGGGACTATTTGTGGGGTGATTATTTACATAATTAAGGCTTGTGCTACAAGATGTGGAGTTGACTTAGCAACATGTTCTCCGTATTTAATAAATTCTCTTAATATATTTATTAACCAAGTTGAAGCATCATGTAATCATTATTATTTGACTTTTTTTTTTTAAAAGTGAGGAAGGCAGAAGGGAGGGGCAGAGAATCCTACACTCCCAGTAACCACAAGGCAGGTCTCAGAAAAGTGGAAGGAAGGAAAGGAAGACACCAGGCAAACAGAATACTGAAGAGAGTCAATACAAAGGAATATTTTAAAAATTGTATGAAATATGGCAAAAGAGCAACTATGATATGCAGTGATTTTGCAAAGCATCTAATACCATGTCACAAAATCTCACTGTTAAAGTCAGATCAAATTGCTTTGGATGTGAACACTGTCACCTGCACAGAAACTTGACAAAGCGCCTGTGAATTCTGGGCGACAACAGCAAGCAGCCACATGAAGCTGAAAATCACAGAGTTGTGGAATCATTAGGGCTGCAAAAGACCTCTGAGATCATCAAGGGCATCCATTAACCCAGCACTGCCAAGTCCACCACTAAACCATGTCCAAAAGTGCCACAGACATTCACTGAACACTTTCAGGGACAGAAATTCTACCACTTCCCAGGGCAGCTTGTTCCAATGTCTGAGCACCCTCTCAGTGAAGAAATTTATCCTAATATCAATCTTAACCTAAAGCAACTTGAGCCATTTCCTCAAGCTGCCTGCGCTGTTGTGTTGCTGCTTGTTACTTGGGAGAAGAGACAGATCCTCACCTTGCTACTGCCTCCTTTCAAGTATTTTCAGAGAGCAGTAAGGTTGCCCTGAGTTTCCTTTTCTCCAGGCTAAACAACCCCAGCTCTCTCAGCCTCTCCTAATTAGACTTTTTCTCCAGACTCTCCCCCATCTCTGTTGCCCTTCTCTGGACATGCTCCAGCACTTCAGCATCTTTATTGTGGTGAGGCTCCAGAACTGGATACAGGATTCAAAGTGAGGCCTCATCAGTGCTGAGTGCGAGGGAATAATCACTGCCCTGGCTCTGCTGTTCTTTTCCATTGGACAGCTTTCCAGACAGATTCTGCCCATATCTGAGGTTTGGAGAGCAAGGACACTTGTGGCAGTGTACCACAGAAGTGAATTTATAAGTTTGATTGAAAAAAAAAAAAATAAATTCTATTTGCAAGTTTAGGAAAAAAGGAAAAAAAGGTTGATGAGGAAACAGAGCAAATAGTACTAAAGGAGAAATACACATATTGGTCAGAATGAAAGCACAGGGATTTAGATCTGTTGCAGTCTACTTACCAGTTTACAATTTAGTAAAATAAGCTTTGCAAGGGGTGAATACCCTGACCTCAAGAGAGGGAATGAAACAGGTTTCTTGACCAGGTTGTCTAGTTGCCTTTCCAGACTCATGGGAGCCCACCTCAGACCGGGAAGATGCACAGCCACACTCTGGTGGCAGGGGCTTGTGTCTGCCTCCTGCCCTGGGTTCTGTGCTCACAGGGGCACCTCTTTGTTTCCCAGGCCAACATCACACCTTCCTACCTCACTGAGGTGTTTCTTGTCACCTCTGCTGTGCCTTCCCTCTCCTTCAGCAGAGCTCCTCCATCAGGGTTAGGTCAGTGTGGGAAGGTTCACCCTCCTTCTTGCCCCAGGACATGCTTGCTGCAGGATGGGGGACAGGGTGTGTTGCTGAGGGCAGGAGTGTCCCTGTTCCAGTTTCAGTTACTTCCCACCCAACTGGAATAAATAATTCTGGTGGCCCTTTCCACACCTCTCCACTGGAGGGGCAAGGAAGGGAAACAGAGAGAAGCAGAAATTAATTCCAGCTTGACTTCAGCGCACTTGTTAGGAGTGCTCCCTGCCTGCCAAACAAGAGCACCATGGAAACAGCAACAAGCAAATTAGTGAATTAGAAAACACTGATCTTTGCAAATTGTAGCTGTAGCCACAAAGCCCCATACAAGGAAAAAACACAAATTCAGAGGCATGCGACACAGATCTAATACAACTGCAGAGCTCCCTTGCCTGGCCAGAGAAGGATGCCAAATCACAGCTAAGTGCAGGGATCTGAAGGACTGATTTCAGATAGGGGACTGGTGTTTTCTCCACTCTGATGCTGCGCTTTTGTTGCCATCAGATTCTTGCCATGGAAGGCCTTTGAAGAAAGAATTAAATCTCTTTCTATCTAAACAGTTGTTGAATTTATAGTGAAAATCATAGAATTATTCTCCATTCCAAATCACACTGCTTTTACAAGTGCCAAGTTCTTGCTTAAATAACAATACTAGCAAATTTCAGAAAAATAATCTGAATTATTTGAGCCTCAGCTTAAGAAAACAAGCACAAGTCATTTTAATTATTCATGAGGTTCTTGACTTTTTTTGTTGTTGTTGTTTTTGGTTTTTTGAGGGCTTTTTGGTGTCCTAACAAAAGAGAGTTTTATTGGGAGATTCAACAAAAAGATTAAATATCACTCTTCTGGATGCTTAAGAAGTATCTTCTAAATGTGAAGATGGAAAGGCCAAGCAGAAAACTGAAAATATTTGGAAAAATACAAGACATGGGCAACCTACCAAACAGCAGAGCTGCCCCAAAAGGGATTGTTGATAACAGCTAAGAGTTGTGATGAAAGATGAACAGCTGAGTTTTAGCTTTCTTGAACTGGAGCCGGGGGTGACACATCGAGAGGAAATGCCAGACAGACAGGCTGAAATTCCATTTGGACACAAGCAGATGGGTCTGGAACAGAGAGATTGATCTGAGGCTTGTCCATATAAAGACAGTAATTACTTTGTACTTACAGATGACTCAGGTTGGTGAGCAGAGAGAAGGAAACCACAGGCGGACTGCTCTACAAGGCTCAAAGTGTGAGCTAATATTTTCCTTCCCTGTTTTCATGCCCGTGAAATAATGTGGGCACTTTCACATCACTTGCTTCAGTGATTTCTTAAGCACAGAAATCAGATTTTCCACAGACCTGAGACTTCAGAATGATCCTACAATATTAAAATAGGGTACTGACAACAGCACACATTGTCAGAAAAACAATATGTATTTTAGTTCTGGGAATCTAAAGGGTTACTGGCATATGTACAAGCAGTGAGTTATGTATTAAATATTGCATGTGAGTGAGAAACATTTTATATGACACTTTGAGAACAGCAAACTAAGCCCCACTGATGCTGAGACACCTGGAAACTGAAACTCCTGATCTTCCTTTTCACTGACTAGATGCAAGTTATTTCTGGAGCCTGTCAAGAGAGAATCAGGCTGGTTTGGATGACAGAGGGCAATTCCCACACAGGACCTGTGTGGGGCATGAAGAGTTTCTTTGACTCCTGAGGATACTCAGAAACTGAGCGTTCATCACAAGACAGGGTCTGAAGTGCTTTGTGCTCTGCTCATCCTCACAGAAACACAGCTTCTCCAGTGAAATTCCCAATAGGACATGAAAGGTGTGGGGTGACCCTTCATACTAACAGTAAGACACCTTAACTTGAGCCAAAACAAACAGCCTGATCTGGTTTCAACACCCCTCACTTGCCTCACTCACTGGCCAAAATCAGTCCTGCAAAAGTCCTTCTTGGACAACTTGAAGATAAGACTGTCTTGAGTCTGGTACTTGGAGATTCAGCCCAGTTGCAATACCTCTAAAATTCTGTGTTCTACCAGGAACAGGCACATCCATGCTTGCTCTCCTCATCTCTGTCAGCATCTGTCTGCCTCACGCTTTTGCCAATACCCACCTACCCGTAGCAGCCCTCAGCTGACTTTGGCAGCTGCAGTCCTCAGCAGCCACCAGCTCAGCTGGCCAACACCAGTGAATGCTCCCATTGCTGTTGACTTCTACACATCCCCTTTGGAGCCTCTCCCACCTGCAACATCTTTGGGTGAAGGCAACACAGCTGCCCAGAGCCCCTGGAGATGTGCACAGCACGTGTGCTCTGGCTGGTCTCCACAGCATCCATAATGTCCAAGGGAACACCAAGGTCCATTGTGAGATGGATAAGGGTGTAGCTGTGTACCTTCACAGACAGCTAAAAAAAGGGACATTCTGCTGCATGTGAATTTTTCCATGCAGGGATGCATCTTTGGAAGACATCAGTTTTAGCAGATCCAAATTAAGCATATACTGCTAATTTAGTTTGCCATTAAGCACATTTTGTAGCAATCTTTATTAGATATCTCTTGGCAAAATGTACTTTCACTCAAGTACCAGAATTTTCCTCAGCTTCTTTGTCTCCCTTTTTCTCATCAGGTCATTTGATGATTGACAGCTCACTGTACTGCAGGAACATTGGAGGGTAAGAGATAACTGTGTGCTGCAGTCAGAAGGTCCATGCTGCATAAAAATGTATTCTCTTCATTATTACCTATTTGACAGAGATTTAAGAGGATTTTGCAGCTAAGGGCCACATATAAAAAGACTACAGATCATTTCCAAAAGACAAATTGCAAAAAGTCTGGCTAATTTACAGTGAGATATACTCACTTCTTTAAGGAGTAGATGAAAGCACATCTGCAGGGTGCACCTCCACATCATGGGAAGGAAATTGAAAATAGCAGACAGCTGGTTACAAATTCTGGGAATTATATATGCTTCCACTGGAAAATGGTAAATTGTTGAACTGAGAATCAGAAAAATCCCCAATGTTTGTTTATTTCTCTGTTTGTTTTATAATTAGCAAAAGGAAAGACACACATTGTATCTGCAGCCACATGAAAAGGAAAATCTGCTGCTTTTGAGCTCTGTGAGCACTGCTGGAGTTGGAGTTCATTTCCCCATTGCTCCCATTTTCCCCATGGAACCTTGGCCCCAGCTGGATCAGACATCCCCAGAGCCACATCTTCCTTCCCAGAGACCCAGCTGAGCATGTCCCAGCAAGGCAAGGGAGAAAATGTGTCATTGGAGGCACAGCACATCTGCACCAGTGCCAGGAGTGAAACACAACCTTCTGTCCTGCTCTCCTCCTCTGTCCTCACCTTCCTGCCCTGGTGCTGGCCCAAACACTTGGAATTTCATGGTGGACATGATCCCACATGGCCCAGCCTGACAGTCAGTGAGAGCAGTACAGCAGGGAGGGGAGCTGGGGAGCTGGAGGTCCCATGAGGATAGCTCAGGCAGATGGAAAAATTGATAACAGATCATAATGCACAAAGCACTCAGAGAAAGCCAGTTTTACATTCTTGCATGTTGGTACAGATTATGGGAACCCCATTAATGTCCCATTTAATTCAAGACTGCTCTGTGGCACCAGCCATCAGGAGCCTCATGTGCTCCCTGGCTCATCTACAGAATCCAAAGATGATGGTAGAGGTCTTTGATGACCTGAAAGATAGAAGAGATACTAACCCACAATGCAATAGATCATCTTAAATGTTAAAAACAAAATAAAAGTTGTGAATGGTCAGATGACAAATGCAAGAGGGGACTATTCCCAAGCTTCTGTATTCAAGCAGATCCCAGTGATACACATACCTTAGTCTGTGGGCTCCTTTGCAGAACTCCTGTATTTAGATAATACACAGCCAATGCTGATTGAGTGCTCCATTAAACCAAGCTCATCTTTGCAGGGGGCTGTGCAAGGCCTGTATTACTTTAGCCTGTGAGTGCTTTGCTTTTAGTGTTTGTTTTTAGAACAGCGCTGAAAATATGTGCTTTCATCTTTGCCACTCTGCAACACCAAAACAAAAATAACTACTATAAACAATATTATGAATAGATGCAGAAAAAAGTAGGCAAGTCATTAGGAAAATTCCCCTCTTGCCTAAATAGCAATGATTCCACTCTAAAAATACTAGAAATAAAACTCATGAACAGTGTTTCCAGTGTCTCTTTACCTTTGTGACCCTCTGATGCCAGTGTAGCACAAGCCTCTCCTCTGTGAATGCACCCCTCTCCTCCACAAGACACTTTGATAAGCCTTGTAGGACACTTTGAGACAAATGCACCTCTGTCAGATATGACTGATGCTGGCAAAGAATTTTTAGGTAGGTGGACACATCCTCTGAGAGCGTGCTCACACAGGCTCATTTCTATAGGGACTAAATGGAAGAGGGCAAACCCTTGTGACAGGAGGCACTTGCAGCCAGACTGTGATGCCACCCCATCAACCTAGACACCTGAAAAAGCTTGGCCACTTGGGGAACCTACAAAATACAGAATAAAGGGACAGGAAAAAAAAGCTGGGAAGTCTGGATGAGCAATGATTCTGTTATTTGCTTTGGCACGTGCGAGGAAATCCACAATCCTCCTTGTTCACAGCAATCCCAGTGCCTGCATCAAAAGCAATTTGCCTCCTGGACCTCAGCTAACCCATGTTCAAGGCAGAAAAAGGGTCAGGTGGATTGGCTTCCTGATCCCATGTCACAGCTCTCCCTGTGTCCTCACTGGCCAGAGTCCATAGAGAAGAGGGGCAGGAATGGCCCAAGTGAATAACATCACTTGGCTCCCTCTCTGCTTTGCTGTGTCAGTGGCCTTTTCCCACCTCAGGCAGCAAACTGGAAAGGGAACATCTGTTGGTGATGAGAGTGGGACCAACACAGCACAGCTGTGAGGCCACTGAGCAGCAGGGAGGCTGAGCATGAGAGAGATGGGCTGTCAGAGGGCAGCTAAACAGATGGATGCAGCTCCTGGAGCAGCACACGAGGCTGGGGGGCAGGGACTGCCCTGCACAAAGATGTGAGCAAGGGTTTACTTGCCTGGGACCTCCTGTTGTTCTTCTGGTCATTTCTGAATGAAATAAGGGGAGCACGTGAGGAAAGAAAGAGGCAGGGAAAGAAGGGGATCTCTAGAGCAAAGCTGTCACTGAGTAACCTGAGAGGCTCTGTCCTAAGACAGAGGATCCAGCTCAGCTCCCTCTCAAATCACAGGAAAGGCTCTCCTGCTCTGCTCCTTGCTTAGCAAACTACAGCTCTACAGCCTGGTTCCAAATATTTCCATTCCTCAGTTTCTAGAAAATTCTCTTCACCTTGAAGTCAAGTCATCAAGAGACATACTCAGACCTTCTAAAAGTTTTACCCCACAATTCTGTTGCATCAACACAGACAAACAGGGGTCCTATAGGGTCCACTAATCTGGTTTGTGTCTCAGTCACCTGGCCTGTGTCCTTCTGCCTAAGAATGATATCCTGTCCTGACCTTTCCTTCCCCAAAGACATCCAAGCAGAGAAAAACAGAGTAGTTGTTTTGTTGGTAGGACAAAAACACATGTTCTCTGTAAGCTACCAAGACAGATAGAGCTGTCTAAAAAATCCCAAACCCTCTAAATTTAATAAGTGTCAGAGCATTGCTGATGCAGTGCTCAGCTGATGGATGAGGTGCTGAGAGCAACCCAAAAGTCAATGCCACTCTGAATACCATCTGCAGAATAAACTACCCATGTCATGGACATCAATAGGCAGCTGCATTAATGACAGCACTTGGCCTTGTTTAAATCAGGGCCAAGCTTTAGTCAAGCAAGGGCAGAAAGGGAAATTAGAGACTGAAGCTGCTACGGCTTGAGGGACAGAGCACAACTCAAAGACCATACAGTGCAATGAAGCAGCATGGAAACAATCTCCTACCTTCATCCCAGGCTCAGTAAAACTGAAATTATATGATCCCAAACTAATCTTGATGGAACTATTTCACCCAGGCAAAGGACAGCCCTAATGCAGCTGTATTTGCTCCATTATTGGAGTGTAAAATAAGTGATTTGTGGAAAAAACCTTGTCTTAAATAGGCTTGAGTACCCATTGGAACAGAGGGAAATTTGGAGTTTTTCCATGCCTATATTACTTTTTCTTTTTCTGTCTTTACCTAGAATTTGCTAACAAAAGTAGAAAGACATTGAGTTAGGTCTCACAGAAAGGAAATGTGGAGAATCTGTTGAACATTCTTTTTCCATCATCTTTGCTGGATTTTTGTTCCATGGAGTGCTGTGGAGATAGTTACTTGATGGTTCTTCTGGATGACCTTTGATCAATGTCCAAATTAGATCCCTGATTTGGTCTCCCAAGGGTTTTGAATGTTTTGCATTTGAGAGAAATTCTTTGGTGTCTAGTAAGAATAAGTGAAATAGAAATTCTGGTAAAACCACACAGGTTGGAAGGGTGAAAGAGAGCCTCATATGTTCTTAGAGCAACAACCAATGTCTTCTGTGGTTCTGGATTGTTGCACACTGTCACATACTCCTCTGATTCTACAGCCCAAGTGGTTTTCACTATTGTTACAAAACAAAAAGGGGAATCTTCAACTTTAGACTTTGCCTGCTAATAAGAATAAAACAGTGCTAAAGAAGAGTCCTACAGACAACCTCAACAGAGGGTGGAGAGGAGGAGTTTAAGTCAGTCAAGCAGTAAATTAGGATGCATTAATGGAAAAGCATAAGGAGTTCACAATACTGCTGATGGCACCAAAATTATCAGAGCACGTGCCTGACCCAAGACCCATCACTGGGGCTTTACTGGACTGTTCAGTTCAAATACTAAAAAAAAAGATTGGAATAAAATTATATGAGTACCAGAAGATTCACTTAGGAGAGGAATAAAGAACACAAACACTAACAGAGCAGTGCTCTCCATTGCCTAGATGACAGAAAAGTTTTGAGGAGTTATAAAATTATGTCAGAGAGTGTGAATGTCATGTTCTGCTTGTTAGAACCTTTCAAGTTTTATCACAAAACAGTTCATTAGAAATTCCTCCTCAGTTAGTGCAACATGTCTGCATTGAATGACTCAAATATTCTTCAAACTTATTTAAAAACTCCAATATAAGCCTAGTGTGCCTATGGATGCAGTAGCAGAGCAGACACAATAACAATTATTAAAGTGCATGTGTGATCAGCTTCATGGCAATTATTATGTTAGTGTGGAGTGCTACTAGTAATGTAATTCTGAGAGTATGATAGTGTTGAGGATTTCATATTTTTAGAGAGCATTATATTCCACTTTTTGATAGACATCTGAGTTACCACCATCAAAAAAATATGCCAGCTAAAAACATCACCGTATGTTAAATGGTAGATGTTTTTAACCTTCTTTTTCTTGGTACCAATATCAAATTTTCTCACTCCAGTCTTTGACAGTACAAACCAGACCTTAACCTCATTTTGTTATCCAGAGGAAGGATGTGGAGTGTCTAGCAGGCAGTTAAACAGTCCACATTCCAAAACACACAAGTGTCAGGCACACTGCACACCAGGAATTTTGCTTTGCCAGCTCATCCTCTCACCCTCTCTCCTTCTAGCTGTGGAGGGCAACCCAGGCCTCACTGGCCAACATCTGGGTACCTACCTCCACAGAGCACCTCTATTCCCTTCTCTAACTCTGCTGGCACCTGCCCGATGCCTCTACATCACTGGCAAGAAATCTCTGCAGCTGTGGCTGGCACAACTGCTGTCTTGTGCATCTTTGACCTTCCCAGATAGTGCAGAACAGATCTCTATTTCTTATTTGTCCTTGAGCAGTGAAAGTAGCATGCAGTAACTTTCATTGGATGTCATTGATTTAATGCTTCTCCAGAATTACTTCTGCCTTATATAACTTCTGGGTTTTTTTCCAGTAAAATTCAGCAGGACTCGCATGTAGATATTTTCATGCATTAGAGCTTACAAAATCTGATCCCATTGCCATTAATTTCATCTTTCCTTTTCAAAGAGAAAATACAAGCAATAATTAGCTATGGGTAATGGTAGAATGGATTTCTGTTCCCTGTAAAGAGCACTTTTTACTCTACTTTCAGAATTTTGGCTGCTGCAATTTCAATAAGGTTTGTAAATAGCTGTGTTTTCAATGGAGGTTCATCTCCTCTGCCACCAGAAAGTTAAATGCATGCTTACTGCTCAAAGCTACAGGTCACAGAGTCAAGCACCTTCTTTGCTCTAGCTAGCTGTCTGACAATCAGGAGCCACAGCATCCCACAGGAAACTAACACTTCTCTCAAGCACCCAATGCTTATTTCCTCCCTGTAGATAGATCACAGGCAAGAGCAACACCACAGTCTGAGCAGCTTTCACTTGTTAAGGCTCCTTGCCCAGAGTTCAACAAGCTCTGGAACATGTTGATGCCTGTGCAGTGAGGTATCACATATCTACCTTTTTACTTCTTTTATTTTTTTTTAGAAGCATACTCATCCTCCGTTACAAATTATCTCTAAGATGTGAACATTGCATGTTTTACGTTCTTCACTCATCACTAGCCAATTAGATTAAGATAGATGGAGTATATCAAATATCATTTCTACAACTTCTGTGGACACCATTGGACGAGTTTTGCTCCTAAAGTGTAAGCATTGGCACACCCAACATTGGAAAAGACAGAAAATAGAATAAAAGTCCCGTGAATGGCAGCTACCTGACAACTATTTAGGCCAAGACATGCAGAGGAAATTGGATACAGATGAAGTCCCAGGAAACATTAAATATGGATGGGATACCTTGAAAGAAGAAAGATAAGGTGATGTGTCTCAGCCTTAAAAAATGCACTGGGTTGAAAGATTCACTGCTAGGAAAGTCCAGTATGATCAGAAACCTGCTGCATTACCTTGTGGAACATAGCTTGACAGTCTTTTGATGTATTTCAGGGAAGACCTATTCATCTGAAAGGGTGAGGCCAAAAAAGGGAGAAAAGAGGGGGAAAAAAATC
Organism: Melospiza melodia melodia; assembly: GCF_035770615.1. Taxonomy (NCBI): domain Eukaryota; kingdom Metazoa; phylum Chordata; class Aves; order Passeriformes; family Passerellidae; genus Melospiza; species Melospiza melodia. The sequence continues at coordinate 48,793,786 of NC_086194.1, read as the reverse complement.
CTGCCTGGAGATCTTTTTTTAGTGCTTGTATTTCAGAATGATGACAGCTAATTATAGCAACTGCTCTCGTTATGGGTGACCTGTGCTCACAGTGTGTGGTACCTTGTTACTGGAGCAAGCCAGGGAAATTAATTAAATCACCTCAGCTATGTCCTCACACCTTCAAAGCATCTCAGAATCTGGCCCCTGGTTAGCTATGCAGCCATCCTGCCCCCCCAGATTTACAGTTACTGCTCTAAAGGCAAACTGCTGCAGCAGCTCATCTCTGTGTGGGCCATCTGAGCCCAGGAAGCTGCAAAAGAATCCCTGGCAAAAAGGAAGAGGTAATCAACATACCTAAGGCCTCACTTCAACTTACTGTCAAGGATAAACTCATGGTTGGCTTTCTGATAAAACACTAATGCTTAGGGGAATGTCTGTATTCCTGTCTTCTTCCTGTCTCCATGAATAAATTCATGTCACAGACTGATGTCACAGCTTGGTTAGCTGGCTACTCACAGACATCAAAGGAGACATGAAACTTCAAAGGGAGGGGCTGAGATATCACTGTGAAAGGTGGCCAAGAGAGATTTGTCTTGCATATTTGTTAAAAGGTCATAGGAAAGAAATTAAAACAAGTTATCTTTTCTCTGGACAGAGGAGGAAAGTTGTGGCTACCTTTCAGTGAGCTAGAAAAATAGAATCCTATCACTCTTTGAGCACTCAAGCATTATGGAAGAGAAAAAAATCATTTGACACCCCAAAATATAAATTTTTTTGAGAAATATTGAAAAGGTTGTTTAGGCAATGTAATGTTTCTTGAGGTTTTTTTCCCAAACAGAATGTTTTTGTCTCTGCTGCAATTTTTCTGCAGTCCAGTTTGACTTCCATTTTCATTTCATATGAATGAAACTGCATTAACCTCCAGGCTTTATTTTCTTATTCTAAGTCAAATTAATTTAATCATGTTGCAGACCTGTAGCTTTTTTGCAAAAGAACTATGATAAAACTAAAGCACTTTGAATGCCATGTTACTGTATACCAAATTACTCTGCTAGTAGAGAGAGGAGTTCAAAAGCTTTAAAAATACAGACTCCTTTCTCTTTTTTTTTTTTTTACAGTTTGTGAAATTGCTAAGAAGCTTAATGCACTGTTCAGTATTTGTATTCAGTGATAAAACACTCAAATATGATGATGCACACATGCACTTCAGAAGTAGTTTCAAAGCTTTGATGGAGCACTTAAAAGACTTTGAGTGCAACCAATGCAAAGGGTTAAAAACTACCAATTTGACCCAAAAGGGGAGCAAGTATGCTTTTGTATTTATTGTGCTGCACAACAAAGCAACATGTCTTTCCTTTTAGAAAGGCTGGGACTAATATATGTTCAGAAAATGTTAGCAATGCTATCAACCCAGAAGGTTAAGAGAAGGATTTACTTATCTGTAATGATTTATTGGACTGACAAGACAGTGTACAAATGGGGCTAGGAAATGCATGGGCAGAAAATCTCAGAAGGAAATCATTGTGTCAGGGCACTGAGCAGATAGATCCTTTCAGTAATGAAGCAAGTGTTCTAATTCATAAATCTCGTTTGTCAGGAATAAATAAAAACAGAAGCAAGGCTTCTACCTCCTTGTCTTTAGCCCGCACAGAGCAAAAGGTTCTCTCCCTGGAGCACAACACAACAGGAAGCATTATTTGTTGACCTACTTCAAGAAGGCACGTCTTTGTGCCATTTTGCACCTTTCCTGTTGAGTTTGTGCTGCATATTATCAATATTGGCCATTGATGCCGAGGTCTCAGTTGTCACCTAAGTGCTCTGCTGTGACTCGGGTTTTAAGCAGCAAGTTGTCAATGTCCCTCCAAGAGATGGACACTGCAGTAAAACCTGTCATTTGCTTTAATGGCCCAGATGTCAGAGAGAAGTTTTCTCATAGCAGATGAGGCTGTCTTTTAATCCTTCCCCTCCACACTGAGACTGATGGGATTGCATTCTTACCCATCTAGCAGAGCTCCACACATAAATTAGCCAGAGCAATTTCCCAAGGGGTAATAAACAACCATCAGCCTCTCCCTGACATTCAGGGGATGGCATTACAGATGAGATATATCCAAGGACACTTTACTCCAGTTCAGCAAATTTCAACACCAGGGCAAGAGCAATACTTGACATAACACAAGAACTAACCAGAAATACTTCCCAGAAACACAAAGGATAACATTATTTGAGTGGCATGCTCTTCATCTTGTATCCATAACATGGTACAGCTTAGATCTTGGACCTGTGCTGGATTTTTCCCTGCCATTAAAAGAGAGTACCTGACAAATGTCACTACAAAAAAAAAAAAAAAAAAAAAAAAAAAAAAAAAAAAAAAAAAAAAAAATCTTCTCTCCTAAGTTTTATGATTTAAAATTTAGGCAGTTATTTTTAGGCAGCTGTCTGCTTACCCTCCATAGCTGACAAAGAATCATCTCCATAATGCAATTCGTGCCACTCCTTTTATGCATTTCTGCCAGAGTGCTCTTCAAAAGTGCCTCCCTTTTACCTTTGGGAAGGAAAAAAATTCACCCACCCTGTTGGAGATGATTTAACATAACAATGCAACTGTGCTCTAGAGCAATAGACACATTTTGTTTGCCTGAGACTGCTCACACTCTGCAAGTCTTCTTCAAACAAGAAGTGCAAACAATTATGCTGAAGCTATTAAACACAGAAGAGTGAGGATAGTGGGTCAGACCAAAAGTCTAGCTAACACAATATTCTGAATCTAACAATTCCCTCAGGAGATGGTCAGGGTCACATTTTAAAAAAAAATCCAGGATCACAAAGTTTGATATTTCACTGATTTATCTAGCCACCATCTAGCATCATTTTATCTTCTGCACAATCTTACTTCTTTAAGTACCCTTTATTTCACGAGAATTAAAAGTGACATTTTACTCAGAGCATGTGCAGATTCTCTATATATCTAACTCATCAATAGTACAATTTCTTGTCTCTACAGGCAGTGTGCACAGATTAGTAGTGCATTTGCACATTCAGATAGATTTAAATGGTGTGAGGATTTTTCCAAAAGTCTTTTTTTATGGAAGATTACTTCATTCATTTGCATTTCTGACACAAAGCAAAGATTAAAAAGACTCCCTACATACCAGACTACAGGGTATATCATGACCTCCATACACACAATATAATCACCAGTGTGAAAATGGGAAACCATTCCTGATGGAAAACACTCAAAAATGCAACTATCCTGCATTGGACCTTGGCTGGGAGCAAATGTACTCATAAGCAAAGATGCTCACTGTGTCAGTGCGTCAGATGGGCGCACGTTAGAGAAAATGAAGAAAAAAATGTAAGCCATAGGACACAAAGGAGAGAAGTTTTTGCCATCAGGAATAACCTCTTTGGAGGAATAACTTCCTGCCTTCACTGGACCTGCCACTCCTAGTAGGGGTGTGCCTTTAATACTATAATTTTGCAGGTTTGGGGCTCTATTCCTTGCACTGCTGTGTGAGACGAGATTGAGAAAACCGAGTGCATTCTTTCCCTTCACTGAAGAATAACTTTGCAGTGATTCCTGTTAGCTTTGGAACAGATGTGAGTGAGGAGTCACAGAGAACACTGTGAGCATGTACAGATGCAGGAACAACTTGAGCTGAAAGTGTCAGTGCATTCTGTCTTTGCTCAGGTCATGAATATGTAGAAAAGGTCCACAGCATCACAGTGATGGCAACAAATTTCAGGAGCTGAACAACGAGAGCTACCAATGACTGGAACTTTTACAGCCAAGAGAGGGTAGACAGAAGAGAAATCAGCTCCTGGTAGAGGTAGAGGTGGACGTGTCCTTGGCCTAGAGAGGAAATGTTTGTAAATCAGGGCACTGTCCAGGTGCTGTTCCAGCTTGTTTCCTGCAACAGCAGCAAGGCAGTTCACAGCCCCTGTGATGCTCCCATGGATGATTTACAGAGCTGCTGACAGGGAGTATCCAAGCACACACACTGCACTTGTGCATGCAGAGCTGTTGGGAGAGAGCTGGATCTGTCACCCTTCTGCAAGGTACAGAGACACACTCAGCATCTGCTGTGAGCATGTGAGGAAAGTGAGACTTTATTCATTTCCCTTTTTTCCTCAGGAACTTCCAGTATTTAGTCAAGCCTGTGAAAACTGACCAGGAATAACGCTAGGAAGCAGGAATGTGTTCAGGGATGTACTGTGCTAGTCCTGTCACTAATGTTTCACTTCCATTCTTTCCAGCTGAGAAACCATGGGCCAGAAAACATTTTTGACTATTCTAAGAAACTTTCCTTTCCCCAAGGGCACCAAGCACCCATTACTCCATACAACAGATCGCTGTCTGTCACTGGCCATTCTGTTCCAAAGAACACAGGTCAATTTGCAAGGGTGACTTAGCCCACTTAAAGATTTCACTCAGGTTGTTAGAGGTATTTTAGAGCAAAGTTAGTTGATTGAAGGGGTGAAAGAAAGATTTTACTGAAGCACAATAGTGTTTCTTTTCTACTTTTCTTACATGTCCTACCACTCTTCGCATGTAGAGAACTTAAACTCCTTTCATATATTCACAAATTATCTTTATTCATTCTAAATAATGTATCTTTCCCCATTTTGCAGAGGCATGAAAATACCAAATGAGTTTGTCTGATTTCCCCTTCTCAAAGAGCTAGGAACAAACTGGGACTATCCCAGTTCTCAATCCCTTCCTTGGGCCTCATGGAAATATTTTTGAACCAGAGTTTGATAGAGGGTCAATCCCTCTATATTACACAAGATCAAAATGAATCCTTCTCTGCATGTGAGGAGCAGGGTGGAAGATTTCTTTGGTCTTTTTTGTTTATCTAACATGAAGAAATGAAGTAAGGATAGAAATTGCTCTGTCTCACCTCTAGGAAAGAGTTCCAGCTTCTCAGGCTTGACCATGCTCAGATAAAAGTGGAACCAAAAAACTCCCTACTCCAAGATATTTGTCATATTTCCCCAGTTTTGCTCTTCCTCCTGTAGAGGTTTCTGAAGCCTTCATCAGAGGAAGGTTACATTGAATCAAGGTGGAAGATAATCATTGCCCATTTCCCTGCAGTATCTTTGTCATCCTTTGGCACATGCAAAGTTCTGCATGTATATTTGTATGTATTAAGGTAGTTTTCCACAAGTACTTCCATACAAAATTCAGTCATGGAAATAAGTTAACAAAGCCACTAACTGAAAAAAAAATCAAACCTCAAACAAACAAGCAAAAACAAAAAAAAAAAAAAAAACAAAAAAAAAAAAAACAAAAAAAAAACAAAAATAATTTTTAAAAAGTCCCTTTTTATTTGTTTAAACCACAAACTGAAATACCAAGTGATACCCAGGAGAAAGTGTGTTTTGGATGTTTTGCCCTCTTATTTTTTCCCAGAGCCTATGCTGGCTGGATCAAGCTATAGCTCCCAAAGTTCCCTACAGTGTCTCTTGCTGCTCTAAAGGGACTTGAAGTGATAGCAATTAGAGAGCAGCTTTGAGAGCCAGAGAATAACTGTGGCACTGGAGAGGGGTTTGGACTTATGAGGGTTGTAATGTAGGGAAGAGTGGCATTCCAGAAATGCTTTGAGTTTAGGCAGAAACATTTCGGTTTGGAAACAAGAAATGGTTGATTTTAACTTGCAGTTGCTCCCATTTTTTGAGTAAATAAAAGGTGCTGAAAGGCATACATGGAAGGTTTCCATCCAGCAGGGACAAAAATGTGGAAAAAATCACTATTTTTTAATAATGTACTTTCCAGAAAAAAGAAAGAAAAAGGGGATGGCAGGCTAGGAGTTCTTTACAGAACCCTTTCACAAAATGGCTTGTGCCCTTCCTACTCCCCACGGCATCCTGGTGCACCAGGAAACTTCAATGCTGTCAGTCAGAGTGACACAACTATCAGGTTTAAAAATGCAGACGGTATTTTCCTGACCCTGATCCCTTCAGAGCTGCTGCCTGAGCAAGCACCCAGTGCTCCCATGGCTAATCCCTGGAAACACTAATCCTGCCTGTGAAGTTTCACCCAGAGTTTGTTGATGGGTGACGTTGCAGCTGGACAGGCAGTGCCATCACCCTGCCCTCCACACACTGTTAAACTCACCTACTGATCTTCTAGAGGGATGTTGTACCAGTAACACATCCTTCTGTTATTACTGCACAGCTATGAGGCAAGCTCACAAGCAATCCATCAAATTACTAGCTCTCATCCCAAACTCTTATTAATCTGTTAGTTACTGACGCTTTAGTAATAGCATTTTCTATGAAATGATAAAAACACCTGATGGACACAAGAATTCGTTCTTGTGAGAATTCATTCTTGTGAAGATTCTTGAAATTGTGAGAAATGATGGTAAAATTCTTGGGGAAATGATGCTGTCATTCTCAGGCTTCGGTATTTAAAAATAATGCATTCAAAGAATATTAAATTGAAATTGGGCTTACTTTAGCCAATTCAATGGCCCTTCTATCCTTCCAATATGTTAACGAGAGCTGATGCTAACTGAGAAACTTATTGGAAAGGAAGAGGAAATGCTTCAAATGAGCAAAAATTTGCAGCAGTTTAGAAAGCATGATCCTCAAATAAGGTTTTGAAAAGTAATGCCATTATCTCACATTTTTCCAACTGGCTAGGGCATGAGGGTTTCAAAACATTTCTAACCATTAAGATCTACAGCAAAATTAAAACTGAACTGTCAGAAAATATCTAGGACACTATAGGGAAAACTGTGTTTAAAGCAACTTGCTGTGCTCTCCCTGAGATTCCTGTGAGGGCAGAAAAGCCAAACAAACTAAACAAAGAAAAATAATAAAGTAGCCCAGCCCAGATTTAACAGAGCAGAAATTATATTCTTATATATTATTCTTGTACATTATTATTGTATTATTCTTCACAATATCTGCTGACTTCAGATAATACCAGTAGAGTAAATCATCCTCCTTTAGAGGGCCACGGCTTTTTGGCCATGGGTGGCATCACTGAACAATCTTGCACCTCAAGAACTTTGCCTCCACCATGCTTCACCCAGGGCGGTTGAATGAGGCTGCAACACACTCTCAATTACCAAAGCTACTTTAGTCTTCCTTCTTGACCCATTTTTCCTCCCTTCTCTCCTTTTTTGTGCCTTGTCAGTCCCTTTTCACTCCCTACTACAGACTGCAGGGCTGTGCCAGCCCCTTCCCACTCACAGTTTTTTTTTGGGGGATAACTTTGGGGGATATCATCACTGCCTCCCACAGGGCAAACTTCTAGTCCTGGAATTGAAGAGCAAGGGAGGAGGAAACTACAGAAACTAAACACAGCCTCTTCTGGTCACACACTGGAACAGGCCTTAGAGCTTCCCTGGTTGCTGAACTGCAGAGTTGTGCCTGGCAGATCCAGGAACAGCCAAGGAAAACAATGGAGGTTTTTCCTAAACATAATAAAAATGCATCAGCATCTTAAACAAACATTTAGGGAGATTTTATTGCTCTGCAGCCCTTGTGGCAAATATAATATTGCTGTTTAATGCACACATAGCTTGCTGAGAACCACGCCTCTTTTGATGGTCATGAATTAGGTCCTTCCAGAATTTTTCTTTGAAATATTTTGTGTTCATTCAAATAATTAAAAAGGTTACAGCCATTGTAGTAATTATCTCAAACAGAGGCATTAATGAATCATTCATCAAAAGGAAGGGAACAAGTGTTATATAAAATGCTTTAGAAAACTTGCCTTTGTTCCTGTAATTTAGCAGCTGGCAGCTGCCTCATCTTCATGCACACACACACAGGGATTAAAACAGTAAGGGAAAAAATGGCCTTAGAGGTATCATGGACAAAGGCTAAGGGGTAAAATTTTCAAAAGACTCTGTGTGGCTTACACACTCACATCCTACCCAAGAGCACAGCTTTGAATTTCCATGACACTTTTCTTGCAAAATTATCATGCAGAAATCCAGTTCCCCTGTTGGCACTGCAGCCCCAAGGCACAAAGGATACAGGGACATCCCCACCCACAACCATACTGCACAGGCCCAGGAGTATGGGATCTTCTCAGAGACTGGTCCCTACAGAGAAAAACCACTGTGACTGTTGTACTGCACTAAATAGTTATTTAGCACAAAAGCACCCCAAGCCCACAGCTGCTTGTCCAGGCTGAATGTGAGAGAATTTCAATCCAATACCGCAACTGAAATGCTCCCTCTGCCAAAGGGTCAGAGCTGCCCACTTATCCAGTCATATTTGTTTGCCTCATACCTGTGCTCTATCATCATTAGCTGCTTAAACAGAAGGCAGATGGCTGCCATTGTGCTGGCTGGGGATTTTTCCATTTCTCCCCTTAGTGTGATGGGTAGCGTGTTATTGAATAAACAGACAAGACAGATCCTGGGAAAGGTCAGAATTCATTATGAGTAAGAGGAAACAACTTATCCCCCACATGCATCTAATTGGGGCTGACTTCCATTAACACCAGGCAAACAGGCAGCTTCCGACCGGGTGCCTCGAGGCACTGCTCTAAAAATAGCTGCAGGCTCCATCAAGTTTTTTCAGCCAGGAGTGAAGGCTAACACAATAGCTAACAGGGAACCACAAAGGAGATTAGCAAGATGTGCAAAGCAGACTGCAGGTGATTGCCTGCACTCCAGACAAACATTTCCTCCATTCATTTTTACTGAAACAATATTACTTCTTGCTAGTACTCACACGTTTTTGACATTATTCTTTCCCTGCTGTTAGTTTTCAGACAGTCAGAGTCCAATTCAGTAGTCAGCATCCCAGGAGGATCAGCTGGTCAGATGCCTGTTGGCTTTTGGAGAACAGGAGCACCAGCACGATTGTTGGTACAGCCAACCTTCCACACTGGTGGGGCAAAGGCAATTGAAACTTTAAAAAGTTAATTGAAGCCTTAGGAGGCCCCTGGAGAAGGTGATAGGTGATGGCAACGTTTCACCAGCATGTTTCCGATTTGAACTGAGACAAAAGGGAGTGAAACTCAGGCATGACTCACCACAGAGTTTGCAAGGTGCCCAAATCCAGCTCAGATCAGGCACTAAATGCACTATTGTAACTCCCAGGATAAACAGCTGCCCCTGCTTAAGCTGTTTTAATTTAAGTTTGCTCAGCAGATGTTTCAAAACAGTGCAAGCACTCGGTATGGTCAAACCAGCCTGGCTTTGTACCAACACATCGGAACCGTTCTCACTGAGAGAGTCAGTCGTGGGAGGACAGGGCAACTCAGTGTCAAAGGTCTGGGCTTTTCCTGGCATTCTCAAAATCTCTTCTGCCTCTCCACTGATTTATTTTGGACAAGGACAAATGCAGCAGACTGGATTTCACTCTGCATGGGTCAGAGGGACTGCAGCTATTGTGATGTGATATTGTGGGAATTGTGAGCTCGCCCACTTCCCTGGGCATAGAAGTGGCACCAAAGGAAAGTGGAAGCACTAATCAATTGGCAAGACTGGTAATTACAATTGACAAAATGGGTGATAAAATGATGGGAGTAAAGTACAAGCCCTGACTCCTCTCTTAGCTACTACAGGGAAGATTCTCAACATTGCGAAAGCTGTTGAGATGAGAGCTTCCTGCAAGTTTCTCACTGACAACAGAACTGGTAGATTGGACGAAAAAAAAAAGTGTGTGTATCTATGTATATATATATATGTATATATCTGTCTTATAAAAATGTCATAAGAAATCCAACACAACAGTATGCCAATGGTAATTGATTTGAGATATTACTCTTCCCTCCAAAGCACTTTGGTAGCTTTCCCAAGAGAGGTGTGATTTTTTTTTTAAATCTTTAATGACTCTCAAGTCACACAACAGGCAGTTCATGTAATTCATTAAGTTACATTGCTGCTTGTCTTGCCAGCAGCAGGCAGAAAAACACAGACTTGCCCTTGCTCCATTTCTGTGCCTATTGATTATATCATTAGGTAAGCAAATTGGTTACCTCACTTCAGACTTGATGCTAAATTACAGTCACTAAGGTTTGCTATCACCTTAATAGGGTATTGACTGCCATGAAAGTAATATGTTGAAAACCCCTGCATCCCAGGAGAAGTGATTGTGAAGGAGTACTCCAAGCTCAGATACACTCTCCAGCATGAGACACGTTGTAATAAGTTGTCATTTATATCAAGGTCAAAATTCAAGTCATTGTATGTACTGCAAGCGTTCATTTTAACAGATCAAGTAAGCTACCCATCAAATAGAGATTTCCCTTGGTTAAATTGCTCTGTCAATGGATAGGACACTGGCCTCTCTGCAGAGAGAAGCCCTCACATTGTGCAAGTGATGGCTGAACATCCTAAGAAACAGACATAGAGCAGATTTATGGGAGCCTCCATCTGCAGGGATTCTTCTCTGATCCTGCAAGTCTGACTCTTGGGTTTTATCTCCAGCTCTGCCACTCCGTTTGCTGAGAGTTTTTGGCTCTGATCACCTCTGTCCTGGTGAGACAAGGGGACTGTACTGCTTTCACCCACCTGTGAAATAGTCTCAGTGAGGGAAAAATTGGTCCAAGTGACTAAACCTTACCAGGTACAGGAGTGGTCTAACCCCAGGTCTGGCTCTTCCTCCTTCCTTATCTCCTTTGAGCTGGAGATATAGCCAGCAAATAATCTACTCCAACCAGTCCTCAGACCCAATTTTCACCTTATAGCATACATATATATAATGGGACCGTTTGGTTTGGGGTTTTTTCTAGTCTAGTCTGCTTAAAATCTTTTAGCAGCCCCAGAAGGATAGAGCAAGTCTGGGCTGAAAGCACATTGTCATTGCTCTGCAAAATGCTCCAGCCTGCATTAAAGGGACAAAGTCACAAGGCCACTTTTGTTAGGTCCTGACAGGAGAAAGACGGGCAGAGATGGCTTTTGATTGGGCTAGGATGATGCCAGCATCCCAGAGGTAATGTCTCCATGCAAAGCAAACACACACCCTTCTTCTGCTGGGTTCCTAGTGAGAAAAAGGTAGATAGAGTCTTCTGAGAGGACCTCTGTGTTAGTCACAGAAAGTGTTCATTGATTTCCATCGGCTTCTAGATTAGGCCTTTAATTATTATTAATTTTGGCTGGGGATTGTAAAGCAGCTTAGAAAAGCAGCTTAGCAGCAAAAAGGCTGGCAAATACTCAAACTGCACTGTCCCTTCCTGATTAGGCTCAGTTCAAGTTTGGGGCAAACATTCAGTTTATTGCCTGCTTAACCTAAAGAACACAGGTTGTCTGCTTTCTGGCCCTGCTGTGCATCTCACAAATCAGCATTCCTTCTCCATGTACACATCCATGTACTGTTTTCCTGGAGTTCTAGCTGTACAAGAGTTAGCCAGTGAGTTGTTTGCATTTCCCAGGAAGCAGCATCAACAGTGTGTGACACCCCTGCCTGCAGCCTGGGATTACAGTGCCCCCCAGAAGGCTTCACAAGCAGGTTATACACCACAAACCCCACAGAGAAAGCAAGATGTAGAGGAAAGAGGTGGACATGGAGAACTTTGCACAGCTGTGCTGCTAAGCCTGGAGGAAAGCAGCCCCTTTGGCATTCTCCAGGATCTCAACCTCCTTTTTTTCCAAGAAAGAAGCAAAACTGTGATTTTCCCGGTGCAGTTAGAAAAATTGGTGGAAGACAACAAACGAGTAGCTCCCACCATGAGAGAGGCCACATGTCCAAGGCAGGATGTTGAAATGAATACACCAGGGAGGTGCCTCATCCCCTGCAGCTTCTCCCCATGCTCAGAACAGACATTAGGAAAACCCATCAAGAGCCTTATCACAACTACATAAGCCCTGAGTAGTTTATTGCAGGATAAATATAGCCTTGGCTCTCTGAACCACACTAACTGGATGATTATAAGTATAGTTTCTTTGTAAAGGTATTAAAAACTCTTGTCATCATCTCAGGCATTGAATTCAATGAAAGATTCACTCAAGCACAAACAAAATTCTAAGTAGCTTCAAGGAAAATAGATAACTTAGAAGACCTGACCTGGACCACAAGAATTTAAGTGTTTGAGGCATATTTATTAGTGGAACATATACTCCCAAAAGAGTGGCCTAGTATTTATTGAACTAGTGTCTAAATAGCTTTATCAATACTGGGTGTACTTAATGGATATCTTTTATGATTAAATTTCCAGGCAAGGATCTGTGGATCCTGTCAGAAAACAATTCTGAATGTCAAGTTGATACATATCAGATGTGCTTATTTCCCTGACATTTGAATTCCAAAGGAAATGCATTTTTTATGCCCCTCATTTTGTTTGTTTCCACATTTCCAAGAAGTTGCAAAGCTCAGTGCTTTTTCTGGCAGGGCAACCTCAGCCCAGAGCAGGGAGAGTGTCCTTCGTGCAGTCTAGAAAGGAAAATGCAGGCAAGAGCACCTGCGCAGACAATCTGCAAACACTAACTTCTCTCTTAAAAATACAGCAGGAGACAGCAGTTGTAAGAACTGTGCTGCTGCCTGGGGACGTGATTGTTCCTCAGGCTTCAGCAACACTCTGTGCCTGAGCCTGAGTGGTTCTGTAAGGAAGCCATCTCACTCACAGTTCATTGCTGCCCTGAGGAAGATTGCAAGGACACTTAACCCACTAACTGGGCACTGGCATGAGGAATTCATCTGTCACAGACATCTTTTGTGAAAAATCCTTTCTTGGGATTTTGCTCCCTTCTGAGAAGCTGTGGCCTCAGCAACAAGATGTAAACAATGGTTATGTGCTGCTGTGGAATGCAACAGGTGGATCTGTGACTGGTCTCCTGTGGATGTCTGGATTTACTGACCACTCACGGCAGAGCTGGGTCTCGCTCTCTGCCGGGACGCAGATCTTTGTTATTCATTCTTTTCTATTCTTAGCTTAGCTAGCATTCTGAGAACTTTTCCTTCTATTTCTTTTTAGTATAGTTATAATGTAGTATATATATCATAAAATAATAAATCAAGCCTTCTGAACATGAGGTCAACATTCTCGTCTCCTCTCTTCAACTGCAACGCTTGTGACCACAGTCACATTCATCCCTGCTGGAACGTGGGCCAAGGCTCCCTGTGTGCAAGAGTGGTCATTCTGCCACCTGACACAGTGGTTTCCATGAGCCACCAGTGGTTTCCATGAATCCCTGTTTGCAGTGAGGAAGCTCCTTCCCCAGCTCCAGCCAAGGACAGTGCACAGGTCTGGCCAGGCTGAGCTGCCTGGCTTCTGAGGGAAACCTCTTTACATTCCTGTAATGTCAAAGGCTCCAGGATCCAACCTGCTCACTGGGCTGGTGGGCCACAGTTGAGCTCACAAAGCCTGAAGCTGCACATTCTTCATGTATGCTGAAGACCTCACAGCATTTTCCACTCCAGGTGCTCTTTGCTGAAAGAGTCCTTAGAAAAAATCACAGCGAGCATCTTTCTCAACAGCGTCTTGGGATGTTTCACAAGTCCCAGTTTCACAAAGTGACATGATTTGGTGTGTCTAGGCCACTGAGGTGCTTTAGAATTCTCCATCAAGAGATTTTTTTATTTCCAATCTTAGGAAGCAGAAATTACAGCAGCAGGGGGGTGCCTGCCCCTGGATGACAAGGGATGATGTGAAAGGGATGCAGGAGTAAACAGTGCTTGCAACTCAAGTCCTGAGAACCCTGTGCGGAGAAAGTGCCGGCCTCAAAACTCACATTGCCAGGAGAAAATTAACAAGAGTCCACAGATTTTGCCCAAGACAACCATCAGGTGGATCAAACAGAAATGGATAGGGAATTCTATAGACTTGAGGAAAGGCATCAGCTTGGAATCAACTGTGAAAGATGGATGAAAATTCACAGGACTGGGATGAGAATGGTCACAGCAGCAGGTAAACTTCAGTTCAGCATTGCCAGAGAGTTACAAGAGTTAATTATAGGAGGAAGTTTAGGCACTTTTAGACTCTAATTAGCATCTTGAAAGTATCTAGTCCCATGGTTTACCTGTCATGCTGCCGATACTAATGCTCACCAATTGTTGGTTTACTAGATAACCATCAGTGCTTCGATCCTGATTTGATTTAAACCATGTGAGCCAAGAAGTTGTTCCCTACAACACACCAGAAACTTTCTTGACTGCAGGGGACAGCATAAGAGGAGGAACAGGCTTCTGGGTCCAAATCCCAAATCCTTAATCATTTCTGAAAGCATGACTCACCCAGCAGTAATTGTCCCCATCATCTGGAAGTTTAGAGCACCATTTCAGTGCTTCATGGAGTGCTTTGAGATAGAAGATGCCATATAAAAATATTTTATGTTTAACACTTTGGCAGGTGTGACATTCCTTCTCATAAAGGATAATCAGAGTGGTAGGCAGGATAACATATTACAATTTTACCTTATGAGTCACCCAATCAGAATTTAAGTGCTTATCTAGCAAATAGGATAGAGCAAAACCAGAAACAACCCAGAAGGGTTGTTTTAATGTTATATTTCTCTTTCAAATCCTTTTTTTTTTTTTAATTTTTTAAAAGCTGAAAGAATTTGATATGTAGAATAGATACACAAACTCAGATGTCTTTTCAAATGGGAGCAGATAAATTCAGAGCTCAGATTTTAAAACCTACATAAACATTAGGGGTTTCTGGAGCTTCAAGTAGAACCATATCACCATTTATGCTCCATTCATGGCAAGACAGATGCAGTCTCAAACCCAAAAAGGCCTGGATAATACAGATTGCTCCCATTCAGACATTTTCTGGACTTGTGCAATCAGCTGTTTCTCTAACAGAAACTACTTGGCAGGCTTTTTTAACACACATAAATGACCCAATCTCAAAATTTTATTCTTGTGAATTTGTGAGTGTGGCTGATCTCAACCCTCGTAACTATGTGTTGAGGTTCTTTTCCTTCAGTTAGTTCCTTACTCTCAATATTTTGGGTAGGTTTTCTTTTTTTGTTTTTGTTAGGGTGTTTTGTTTTGCTTTTCCTTCCAGGGCATTTATAAAACTAACATTAAAAAAAAAAAGAAGGAAGGGAGAAATTTGTACACATAAGGCAGTGTATCCACTAACTATCCACCCAGATTTGAAATGTGATGCAGTGATATCTGCAGGTTTTTCCATGTTGGAAACAAACTGCAGGAGAAATCTGGCTCAAGGCTATGTCTGCATCACAGGGGCAGGGATAAACATTGGGAAAGCACAGGAGTCTCTGGTTTGTCTTCTGAAGCTTCTCTGTGTCCTTCAAGATTGTAACCAGACCCCAGGTAATGGAGTGCAACAAAATTTGTTTGTTCCCACAATTCTTTCTTAAGGTAAGGCCTAAAGCTCTACAGTCTTGGATGCACTTCCATAAAAAAAGAGAGTGTCTTTCCAAAAGGCTTCCTTCCAAAATGTCTTCCTTGGCTTCCTACAGAACTAAATGCTATGCATGGTCTATAAAGCTGGATACCAAACCCACATTTCAGTGGTGAACAAAAGGAACAGACCCCCTATTTGCTCACAGATCATGGATGTACACAAATGCTCAATGCATTGCCAAGCCCACTAGAGACACAAGGTCACGTCTGATACCTGTCAGCTACCAACAAACTTTCAAATCACCTCTTTTTGGACAAAATCAGCACAGCAGATCTAGAAAATTCATCCTTATTCTCTTGATCGGAACATTCAGACCAGCTGGCCACCACTAACAGAAGAAACACTTTTTATTTTTCATGGTTTCATGGAGTTCTGGCCATTTCTTTTCCTTGACTTGTGCAAAGCAAATTACATTTAATGTGTAGCTTTTTTCCTTCAAGCTATGCATGTGAACAGCTTTTGCAACTCTTTCAAGAACATCTTCAGAGCATAAGTTCTTGATAAAATATTTTTTAGACAGGAAATCTACTTTAAAGATAACTACTTACCAACAATTCAAGGCAGCCCATTTAGTGTCCAGGACACCAAATTAGAGAAATTATCATCCTTTTCAGTACCCAAGTGTCCTTTTATTTATACCATTATTCCTCTGGTGTAATCCCTTACCTGTGCACACACAGTCTCCCACATCCATAGCTATTAATGCCCACAAGAGGATTTCTCAGACAACAGCCTATTTAGAGAGCCCAACATCTTGTGCCTTTTTCTAAGAAACAGCCAGTAGTGCCAAGAAAACTCACACCAAGGAAGAGACAGCAGTGCCAGCCCAGAGCAAACCTCCCTGGGAGCTCAGGGACCAGCTCTGGCAGGGGAAGCAGCTCATCCCCAGGGCCTTCCCAGTGTCACACAGGGCCCCCAGGACTCTGTCCTTCAGGCACTGCCAGCACAACAAGGACTCCAACTTCCACCCACAGATGAGCAGAGAAAACATAAAGAAAATAATTCCCATTTTACTTGGTGCCTTCATGGAACTTCATCTCCCCTTGCTTACCCCTTATTTTTGAGACAAGCACGTTCACAAGAAAAAGAACTACCCATGAGGAGTGCTACAGCCCATGGTCCACCTCAGGTCACAAATTCCTGCCTCTGATTTCTTCACTCCTACATCAGACTCCCTTCTGGTGCATGGTTTCCACCAGAAATGCTGATAGTCCAGGGTCTTGGGTTCTGCTTTTTTGGCACATACCACAACTAGCAGCAAAGCACAAGGCAGAGAGGTGCAGAAAAACCAAGCAGCGTATTTGAAACTGCTTACAACCCAAACAAGTTCCAGCTGCTACATAGCCAGCAACACTGTCATTTTGGTAGTTCACATTTCTGGGAATAAGACAAATTTTTTTTAATTGTTGTTTCTGTTCTTGTTGTTGCAACAGAATAGTACACTTAACCCCAGGAACTGGAAAGTTTTGATCTCCTATAAGAAGGAGAGGGTCTAGCAGATCCCATAATGTATTTCCTTTCCAAGCATGATCACTTCAATTCCATTTGATTTTTAAATCCAGCAATTTTAATGGTATATGTTGCTAGAAAAGGTGGTCTAGGAAAAGAAAAACAAAAATAATAGGACGTTTTCCCTGTCCTAGTCTGGCACCATTTTATGTATCCAAAGCATTTTTTAAAAATAATAATAATAATCTGCAGAGGGGCTCTCTCATAGCTGAACTTTTTATTAGCAAATTCATCTCTCCCAAGCTTTGGAAGACAGCAGAGAGACCTCTTGTGAAAGAAGGATGCACTGCAAGCACACACACCAGAACACCTTCTAGGCAACCTCCTTGGCTTTTCCCTCTTTCCATACTAATGGGCTCTTAAAGTGAACAACCCACCACAGTCTTGTCCTCAAATAACGGAATGAAACAACCTCCTACTTCTCCCTGTCTGCCTGTTTGTTAGGACATCCCTAGAGGAATGTCAGTTTAACTCAAGAAAGGGAATGAATCCATCATAAAAATTTAGATTTATTTCTACAGACTTGAAATCAGAC
Source organism: Melospiza melodia melodia (assembly GCF_035770615.1). NCBI lineage: Eukaryota > Metazoa > Chordata > Aves > Passeriformes > Passerellidae > Melospiza > Melospiza melodia. The sequence continues at coordinate 48,776,471 of NC_086194.1, read as the reverse complement.
CCATGTACATTTGCAAAGTGTACCCTGCCAAGCCCAGTGAGGCCATTTCTGACACAGGCTCAAACCCTGGATTCAAGAGCACTAAATGTGGGACAGGGACCTGCAGTCTGTCCCTCAGTGCTGCCCTGCAGCAGCAGTACAACAGCTGGAATCCATGACTTGGGCGATCAGGTCCCAAAACTTTGGCTAAAATAACCCAGCGGAATTCCTGACGTGGCCCAAATAATCAGGAACCAGAGGTGGCTGTAACTGTTTTACTAGACATTGCAAGGGGAAAATACATACCTGAGGATCCCCAAATACACTCTGGAAATAAAGAAATAGATTTGTTGTCAGACTCTGGCTGTTCATCACTTAAGAGCAGCAATGAGCCATTAAAGGATGGCTTCACACAGACAGTCTAGTGTTTCATGTTGGTGTCTTGTTTGGTTTTGTTAGTGTCACCTGTTACAACAGTAACACCAGTGATTGATTGGTTTGGTTGGGTGTTTTTTTGGTTTGGTTCTGGTTTTTGCTTTTTTAATATAGGGGCAGCTGGTTCCTGCAGTAATTTGGAGAGGCCAGTGCTGTTGCAGCACCCGTGCCATGCCCAAAATGAAAGGTGGTGACCTCGTACTGGGCTGCCAGCAGGAAGAGAATTGCTCACCAGCACCTCAAAAGGTTTTGCTCTGCCTTTTGAGCAAAGTGCCTCACCTTCTCGTGAGGGTGCTGGGGACCATGAGAAGAAGCTGAGTAACTTGAGAGGAACTTGAAGAAGCAAAGTGCTATAAAAATTCAGTATCTCACCTGAAGAGAAGTAAAACATCAGGGGAAAAAATAACCAAAGGCTGAGGAAAGGGAGGTTGCTGAGGTCCCAAGTCCTGCTCTGGCACTCTGCCTAGCAACAAGCTCCCATTTCAGCTGAACTCCTGCCTATCCCAGCAGTTTCAGCTGCTAGGGAATGGCTGGTCCAGGACCAGTAGCAGAGGTCAGCTTTAGTAATAGAGGAACAAAGCTCCTCTGCTCTGACTCAGAGGAAAGCAAACAGCCCACTCTGCTCAGTAAGACAGAGAACAAAATAACACATTTTATCTCCAGCATCTCCACCCACCCTCAATCTATTTGTCACTTGGGGACATGACTTACAAGACTGTCCCCTGTTCATCTCCTCTTGGATCCTTCTTTGTATTCTGAGGTGTCAGATGGCACATCAGTGACAACAGCTCTACTCATCTCAGCCATAGGCACGAATCTTGGATTTCATCTCCAAAACAGACAAGCTGAATGGGAGGTGAGAGCAAAACAGTGGCCAAAACAGCCAACTCTTCAAATTGTGAAAAACACAGGGTGCCATTTGCTGCCAAAGGGTGACTACTATATGTCGCAGACATCTTTTCACTAAAAATCCTTTCTTCGATTTTTTTTCCCTTCTGAGGGGCTGAGGCCTCAGAAACAAAATGTAAGCAATGGTTATCTGCTGCTGTGGAATGCAACAGGTGCGTCCATGATTAGTCTCCTGTGGATATTTGGATTTAGTGACCAGTCACGGCAGAGCTGGCTCTCGGTCTGAGCCAGCTGCCTTTGTTATCATTCATCCCTTTCTATTTTCAGCTAGCCATCTGAGAGGAAACCTTTCCTTCTATTCCTTTTTGTTAGTTATAATGTAACTTATGTATCATAAAATAATAAATCAAGCCTTCTGAATATGGAGTCAGATCTACATCTCTCCCCTCATCCTGAAAACCCCTGTGACCACAGTCACAGCTACAGGCGCGGTTCGCAATGGGAAACCATGCCAGGAAAAAAAAAAGGGCTGTAGAGTTTTCCAGCCGGGAAGACTTAAAGGATTCTCAGTAGGAAAAGGAGAGAAGACTACCTTCATTCAGGGTGTCAGCCCAGCTCCCACAAAGGCAGCCAAGGGCTGTAACTGAGCACTGGCTGCAGGGACAGCTGGGCCATCCCTGCTGGGAGTTCCCCCAGGGCAAACCCTTGGGCCAGAACACCAGAGAGCTTTCCCAGGGAAGCAGGCAGAAGGAAGACATCTCTGCATCTTTCCCCTGGGGAGATTTCAAACAAAACCACCAAATTTCCACACCCACCACCCATGGCAGCTATGGTGCACAAAACAAAGTTATGCCAGCACAACTGATCTCCCAGACCTCTCTTATGCATGAGTCAAGGCATCATCAGAGCCACCACACTCTTTCTGAGGGGGTGTCAAGAAGATTCCCATTTCAAAACTGGTCTTTTTTTCCCCTTTGGGAGACATTGTAAGAAGATATCTATATTTAAAATTATTTTCCTGGACTAATTTCAAAATCGAGAAACTTCTGTGCATCCTGGAGAGGAACAGCTGTTGGTGTCGAAGTTCATTTGTAAATTTTTGCTGCAGCCAAGCCCAAACATTTACAGGGAGCTCAATCCAGAGTGGAGAGCAGCATCCCAGGCTCCTCATTTCTATGCCAAGAGCACCACCCGGTGGCATCCCCGGCCATCTCTCCCTCAGAAACCTTGATAAAACTGAAACATTTGAAGGGGAAGAGAAAAACAGAAGCCTGTAGCTGCGCACAGAGCTGTATGGGTAAGGTGAATATAAACCCTGGTGTGCATATTGAATGAAACACAGCCAGAATAAGAGCAAATTAAAAAATCCTGTGTTACAGGTGTCTTGAAGAAGAGGAAAGTGTCACAGGGTGGGTTTTGCTGGGACCAGGTGAATGTGCAGGGCTGCAGAGGCTTTGGGAGAGCAAGCCATGGTCCTGATGTGGCTGTCACTCTCCTCCTCCTCCTCCTCCTCCTCCACCTTGCCTCTCCAGACAGCAGCCCTGCTGCTCGTGGGGGGCAAGTACCAGCCCCCCAAAGGTGCTGCACTGCACAGCAGCTGTCCCTGCTCCCTGCACCCTCAGCCAGCCACGACAGCTCTGGTATTGCTGACCCGGGCAGCGATGGGCCACCACCTCCCCTTTCCTACCCTCCCTTCACTATCAGTTTACTCCTACCCAGTGTGTTTAACAGGGTCACATCAAGTTTTTGTGAAGCCTTGATGATCCTGACACCTAAAAGTGAGGATTTAACACAAGTTCATGAGTAATTTTCCACATACTGCTCACAGGCTTTGGCTGTAGTTGTGCACTCATTGGGTTCCCTGGGGCATGCTCACCAGAGAAGGCCTCCCTGAGCGCTGTGGGATCTCTGTGTGCATCCTCTGCTGCCTGGAGCAGGAATACATTAAATAATTCAGTGCTGGCAAGGAAGACAGCCCTGTGGGAAACAATTTATACAAGGGTTATTGGCTCTTAATGGGAATCTTTGGGAAGGAAAGGAAAATGTACACTTCTATTTGGATGAAAAAGGAGCTTGTCCATATAACAAATAATTCCCAGTAGCTATGCCTTGAGGCCCATGTGCAAAGGATAAGAAAGGTCCATTGCTTTTAGTACTCTGTTCTGAAGGTTTTATATAAGAGCTGAATGGATCAGAGAGAAAATTAGAGAGTGTTGAAAAAAGTCATGTTCTGTCTGGCACTATAGACCTTCTCAAGCAGGCAAGTGAACTCACCAGCTACCTGAAATATTAACAAATAAAAAGAGCTCACCACAACATGAGCAGGAAGGAGGGAAGGGTCAGACATGGCTAATTTGGGAGTGAGCAGCCTACACCAAAAGCCCATGGGCCCAGCCTGGCAGCACAGCCTGATGTGTAGGACCGGATCACCCGAGGCACCTTTAGCTCAAAGATCAAAAGCCACCTGTCAGCTGAGACAGTCCTTCACCTCTCTTCCTGCTCTCACTTCTTTTATTTTCCTCATGGGTTTAGGAAGAGCTCTTTGTCTCCTCTGCAGGCAGACCAGCTGGCAGGTCACACAGCCATGGCTATGACAAATACTCCAAATGTGGGATGAATACTTGTCCTGCTTATCTTCTGGATGTCACTTTGTCTAAATATAGCTGCACCATGAGAGGTGTTTTCTTGCTAAAATATCAAAGCTGCTTTAGTAAAGACAGAATTACCGAAAAGGCTCTTCACTTCCAGAGACACTTCAAGACACCACTGTAAACCTTTATCATTTTAATAGAAAAATCCTCTCAATTGTTGTGTACTGTGAGTGGTATAGTTTCTGGGACAAGTCAGCATCACTGGAAAAAATAAGTACATGTGCATGAAGGTGTTGTGTAACAAAATGTAGTGTCACTTTCATTTCCTAAAATTGCAAGGGCCCAATTTTATTGAGAGGCACTGGAAATTGAAGCCCACACTAATTAGAAATCTAGAGTGATATTACCTGTGTACATACTTTTTTCCAAGTTTACCAGATGTTTGATGAACATTACCTAAATTATCTGTCTTATGCTTAAAGCTCTTTGGAAATATATTCAATTATTTTTGTTTAACAACCTTTCCTTTTTTCGTAAGAAGTGGATGAGCACAAAAGGAACATCTGTGTTTAAAACATAGTAACATTATTGGATTTTACTTTGACATAAAGATTCCTGATATTACAATATGCAAAGCAGCATTTTTCACCTGTTAATACAGCTTTGTGAGTCATGTCCTATTGTAGACATCCTTTGTCAATTTTTTTTCTATCTGAAATGAATTTCATATTGTAATCCTTGTCAGCTTGAAACTACAGCCATATCACTTTTTCAAAGCTGTTTGCAGATTGTAGAAAGGGATGCAGGCAAGAAGATGGTTTCTCTGCAACACTTGCAAAAAATTACCTGCTGTTTACTTTCACTGTGGATTTCTACAAGGATTGCTTTCAGTAGTGAAATTTTGAATAATGGCATTGAATTTTTTTTTTTTTTTTTTTTTGTTTCTAAGGTGCTCTTTAGATTCTACTTATACATCCCCTACCACAATAAAGAAGGTCTCTGGATGCTGCTCCACAGAAGGTATTTTAAATAGTCTTTATTAGACGTCCTTATTCTTAAACCTTATAGCACTCATCTAAGAAAAGTAGCTAAAATATTCATTTAAAGTACCACTAAAACTCAGTTCTCAGAAGTATTTCTCCAGCAGCAATATCCCAAGCTATAAGGGTTTGCTTGTGTTTCCTACACAGAAAGGAATGAGACTGGTGCAAAATAGGAGGAAAAAGACCCAATCTGGAAAGTGTATGTAGATTACACACAGCTCTGTAATGAGGCACAGACAGTGAAGGAGGGTGAAACATGAATTCCAGCTTAGACAGCAGTCCCACTGCAGCCTTGATCAACACTGTCAATGACTGAGACAAGGACAAGATCCTTTTCAAGATCAGGCTTGCCAGGGGCCATAAGGAATGCCACAGGAATCTTACCTTGGCAGAAGATAGAGGTGTGACTCCCTAAAAGAATTTTTAGTTCCCTGAAGTATCACAGAAAATGTCTGGAGGAGACATGGCACAAAAGACCACAGCACAACATCTCTTTGAGACTGGGAGTTTCCCTTTGCAACACCTGTCAGCTCAGGTCTCCCATTTGCAACTTTTTCCCCTTCTCCACACCCCCATGGCAATGTGGGCCTGCAGCACATTTAGACATTAACTACCATTCAACACCACAGAAAGAAGTTGTTAGAATCATAGAATGGTTTGGGTCAGAAGAGATCCCTTAAAATCATCTTGTTTCAAAATGCCAGCCTCTTGCAAGGTGCAGAGGGCAGCTGTCATTCTCTAGACAAGGTGCAGATGAGAGAGTGGGAACTCAAGCAGAGAGTAGCATCCCTCAGTGCCTCACTGCTCTCCTTGATTCTGCTACTCGTTGCTACTACTAGGGATTTTCTCTTTGAATTTCTCCTTTTGAAACCAACCCATTTACACAGACTGACTGTTTAATTCTAGGTTATTCAAGCCTCTTTGAAAATAATTTGCAGCAATGAAAAAATAGCTCCTATCTCCCCAGCTGCTTTTAAAACCACCACTGAAAATTGTGCTTGCGTTTACTTGACTGAAGAGTTCCTCTTGCAATGTTTTTCTCCCTGCATAATGCTCTTCCCCAGGCTAACCTTTCTTAAACAGAACTTACTTGAGGGAATCTACCCAATTAGACATTTACATCAATTAGGGTGATTGGCAGGAGGATTAAATCTAGCATATTCTTGATTGCAGACACAAACATTCAGCTGGAAGAAATACCTGCCTCATAAGGACTTGCTGAGGCTTAATTAGTTAATGTTTGTGAAGAGCTTTGAACACATGAAGTGCTGTACCTGCTCTGTTATTCTCTCTGTTCCTAGTAATGGAGGCTTCAAATTTGGACATGGCAAAAACAAGGATGGCAGACAGGGACCTTGACCCAATGCCACAGCTGTGGGAGAGGACAATGATGTCTGGCAGGGCTTTGCTCTAACTAAACATCTCTGCTGCCCTGTGCTCACGAAACCTCTTTCGTTTCTCTGCAGGATGGCAGCAGCTCCTGACCTGCAGACCTCACACCAGAACTTTCCCCACTCTGGAACCACACCAGCATCAGATCAGCAGGCAGGGCATGATTGAATTCTGGATCCCAGTTGTTCTGCATCCTGTTCTCCAGCACTCTTCCCAGGAGGGAATTCAGGTTGTCTGTGCTTTTAAAGTGCCATTCACTAAGGCATCAAGGAACTCATTCCTATAAATAAACAAGAGCTCAAGTTCATGGATGCCTTTGAGGCTGCCCAAAAGCAGCACTGGTATTATTACCAGCTAACACATACCTAGGAAAGCTTCACATTTACAGAAAATCTCCGCATACCTCAGCAATACAAAAGATCTCTTTTCAAAGAAACATACATAAAGTATTGCCCTGAAAACTTAAATTTCTCTGGGCTTAAACACAGATTTAGTTTTGCAAGTTGTATGCTTCACCAAAAAAGACTACACCTGAAAATCTGTAAAATAACTAAGTGCATTAAATAATATACCAATGAAAATAAGTAGGTTTTTTCAGCCCACACAGAACTGTCTTACTCAAATTGCAAATGTGTACATACATGTGAACTGAAAATCTTTAAGTTTGGGACTCACAAAATATAGTTTGGACTGGCATTAAAATAAATCCTTGGGATCCAACCATTGTAGCATACCAGTAAGGAGGTTTCCATCTAAAACACAAAGTGTCCCATTCTTACCCTTTCTCTGTCAGCCCATTTGACATTGAAAACAAATTGAACAACAGTCAGTCCTGGTGCTTTACCTTGCCAGAATGAAGAAGCTGAATTCTTTGTCTGTTCTCCTCCCAGAATCCTTTGTACAGGTGTAGCATTCACATTCTCTGAAAAATCCCTCTGCCCAGGATTTTTCTCCTGGGAAGCTGAGAAGACTCAGAAAAAGGTAAACAATTCTTATCTCATTTGCTTCTCTTGTGTTTTGCTCATGTGGAACATGTTTGGAGATTGTTTACCCACAGGTGATTGTTTCACTGGATTCTGGTGTGAGTTGTTTCGACTCATTGGCCAATCAGGGCCAAGCTATGTCGAGACTCTGGAAAGAGTCACAAGTTTCATTATTATCTTTTTAGCATTGAGTAAGTATCCTTTCTGTATTCTTTAGTATAGTTAGTATAGTATTCTTTAATATAATATAGAATCATAAAGTAATTAATTAGCCTTCTGAGAACATGGAGTAAGATGCATCATTCCTGCCTTCATCGGGACATTCCCAGCAAATACAATATACAGGATCCATCCAAAAGTTCTTCCCAAGTCCCCCTGATGAAGGCTGTTTAGGTTGTGGTAGAATTCATAAAAGTCCCATCACTGATTCATTAAAACAATGACCTGAAGACATTGTCTTTGCCAGCGCATTTTGAGTAATTGCTGAGGATTTTTTCTGCTGTGAGGAGAAGTAGTAATGCTGGCAGATAGCCCCAGGAACCAAGACAACAGAGGGCACACACAGAATTCACATTGATACCATTAAAACTTGTGAGCACACACACAAGCTGGAAACCTGAAAAGCCTCAAGCAATCGTTATTTCCAGCTAAGGGGAAAAAGTCTCCATCACCAGCTCTAATCCACTTAAACAGAGGAATGCCCTCAGAAACACCAGCATATGCTTCAATTTCAAAACATACATTTTTGAAGGTGCTCATGAAGGAATCTTTGCTACTGGCAAGTACATAGGAACTAAGTTTAGTGTCACAGAAATACAACACTAAATGTTTGTTTTCCTTAAAACCTGGATTAGCAAGCAGCAGAAAATATTCTAAACAAGGATGGGATTCTCAAGGCAAAAGCATAAATTGTACCATTGTTTCTCAGGAAGTGATAATCTAAAACCTACATTTGTGTCTTTTAAGATTCCCAACATCAAAGCTTAAAAAAATACTAAAATAAATATTCTATCATAAAATAAATACAGGTTCACTTTCAGCAACCATCACATTCAGTGGTTTCTTTGGAATTTAGAGAACCAATTCTTTTTCCTGGTCATTAAGGGATTTATCTGAATACCCTTGTTCCAGTTTTCCTGATATATCCTGCTGCCTTTCCCCAGGTAAGTCTGCACCTAAACACAGGTTTTGAAATATTCTGATTTTGTAAACCAACCAGTTATCAGCCAGTAATTCATGTCAGGCTTCAGCTGTTGGGAGGAGTTTATTCCTGCCACTAACATCCTTCTCTAACTTCTGTCCCTTCAACATTAACTGTGTGAGTTATGAAACCATGTAAAAGTAAACTTCCATAAAATTCTCCTGTGAATGAATAATTGCTAAAAGTTACTTACATGGTGGAGCAGTTTTACTCTTATTTCTTTTAAGGGATTCTTCTCCTATCCTGTCATTAGAAAACTATGATCCAGGTGAGATAATCCAGTTGTTGCCATAGTATCTGCATGGAATCAGCTATTCCCAGACACACAGAAGTAACTGGGGAACCTCCACAGGAATGTCGCACACCGGCAAAGGCAGACATTTTTAATTTCACTCATGAAGCTCTGGTAGATTTGTCTAGAGCATTGATTTACTTCAGAAAATAAAACATTTTACAAAAAGGTTATGTTTTCCTTCAGCTTTTCCTCCTGTTTTATTTTCCACTTCTTTCTTTCAGAATTTTGTTTGTTTCAAATCACAAGGGGCTATTTAATATGGTGTCTCTCCCTCTTTCTTTATTTGAAGAAATAATACCTTAACAGGACACATGCTGGCTTTAAGCCAAACAGCCAACATGCTCCCATTTTCAAGAACAATTTTATGCTTCCATTGAAAACACTGTTCAATAATACATTTTTCATCCATCACTCACCATGTGAGCAATATTTTGGCCAATATGTTTCCAGGAAAGCTGAAATTATTAAGATGTATTCGACACATTTAGTTTCAGCCGTACACTAGGCACAAAAGTTTCTTCTGAGCTGTTAAATAATACATTTTTATGCTGTAGCAGTGCCATGTCATTGAAACTCCACATTGCAAGCTGGGTAGTTACAAATGCTTAGGTTCACAAAACTGAACTCTTATTGAAAATCCACCAATAACGTTTTCTTGACAATTTACCATAGCAGTTAACAATCATACACTTCCATTTTCTAGGCAAATTATCTTCATTGCTGAAATCCTTTATGTTAAACACTATATAAAATGTTTTATGCTGAAATTCTTCATGGGTAATGCCTTCTTATAGTAGAATGGTTGTCACTGAAATTTAGAAAGCTTTATAAAGACAGCAATGACAATTCAAAAATAATCTTTCATATGATTCAATGCATTTTTCCAGTGGTTATAAGGAGCACCCCTTTTTCAGACCTACACTCCTTATCCAATCTAGCAATCTCACACAGCTCCAATTGCAGCACTTGCTCAGCCCTACCAAGGTACTTCATGTTCTCACTGCACCAAATATTCTTATTGCTTTAATTTTTTTTATTTCTTATTGCTTTAATTGCTGAAACACTCTGGGAATAATTCCTGTATTTCTCTGGTTTTCAAAATGCTTCCAGCTCTTCATATCAGTTTCTGAATTTGGAAAACAAAATATATTTCCAATTACAGTTTAAGGTTATTAGCTTTACTTTTTCTGATTTTTCAATTGCTACTTTGTGAAAACAGTTCTAATTTAAAAAGAAAAAAATCTACAAGAATACAACATCTGATTTTTATGATAATCACACAAATTTGTTGCACTGCTGGACTCCGCCTTCAACTGCTTCTGACACAGAAAACACATCTGAATCCCACTCCTAACAGCAAAGCATTAAATCAGATTTAATTAGCTGCCTATACAAATTGTTAAAATGAAGTGCAATAAATTTGTGTGATTATCATAAAAGTCAGTCATTCCAAAGAGTTTACGGTTATTCTTAGAGTAACGAGGAGGCTGTGGTGTCTTTAAGGACCAATATGCAATAAAATTTTTTCCTTGGCATCCACTTTGTCATGCATGCTCACATGCAGAGAAGGTAGCTTCTTCAAAAACACCATCAATATCCTAGACACAGTTTTGTTTCCACTGCTTCAGGAGATACTGCAGGCGTGCAGGAAAATACCATTTTTAATAACAGAACTGAAATGTACTCAAGCCACTAAGAAACAGTCTCCTTTGAAAAAGCCACTTTTTGCAAGCAACTCCATTTCAAATAGAATGCCTGTTTCCACAAAGAAAGCACACCTTTTTCTAAACAAACTTGAATTTTACAGAAAATTATTTAATGATGGGAGAAATCAATCCTGTATGCATTAAGCATAAGTGAAGCTGAGTCTGCTTGTTGTGATGGCTCTAACAACCAAGCTTACATGAATAAGACAATATGGGACAAAAAATGTGGCAGGATAAATCTCAGCTCCAGTTCTGCAAAGATTTGTGCTGGTTTTAATGGGATTACATGCAGCAGCAAAGAAAAACACAGCCGTAAGTATTCAAAGGACTGCAGCATTAGAATAGGTTGTGCTACTCAAAAATGAAGGTATACATAATACTTACCAAAATTGCAAACCTTTTAAAACAAGCATTTCCAACTAGATACATTGCCAGAAGGTTAAAAAAAAATACCAAAACAAAACAACTCAAAATACTTGGCCACACTTTTGTTTCCCAATTTATTGGAAAGAACTGAAACATAACATTTACTGTATAATTTACCTTTATTAGAGGTCAGGGGGAGGAATAACAACTTTTCTGCTGAAGTCTACAATTTATTTTAATTTAGAAAATTACACCTTCAGCCAAGTTACAAATAAACCATATTGTAGAACAAACAGTGCCATTATACACTGTCAGCCCAGTTAAAGTGCCCATAATTCCTTTCAGGTACAAGAATGTCAACAGTGAAGTATTAGTTGTGGACTTAAAAAAGACAGAAAAAAGCATGCCCAGAAACATAAAAAGCATTTTCCTTAAGTTGCTTAAATTAAAAGAAATCCAGGTGACAGAAGAAATTATAGGAAAAATATTTAAGAGTGTTACTTAGGTGTCTTTGGGAAAATCACTTTATAATCACAGCAAATTTACAATCATTTCAAGCAGACTGAATACCTCCCCAAATCTGGGTACTTGCCAAAAAGCAAGAAGTTGACTCCTGAAAGTTCACTTTAACGGGAGGACCAAACCCCAAGAGGCCTAAGCTCAGGGGATAACATCCCACTATCCCTCCATCACCTTACAGCCAAAAATTGCAGTAACAGAGATTAGGAACTCTGGTAGGAAATCCACCTATAATTCCAGTCAGAAACGAAGTGGCTGATTTGATGGTGTTTGAGTTCAGCTATTGCACACACTGCTAAACAATCTTAGATTAAGAAGGTCCCTGAATAAAAGTCTGTGTCTCAGAGGAAACAGTCTCTGCTGTACTGCCAAGCTTCAAACACAGGTCTCCTGGGCACACATTTTTAAATATTAGGAGACTAAATATATGAGCAATGACCAAATTCCCATTGTACATTTTCAGGCAGTTATGCACCATGCAGTGTGAAGCACCAGTCTTTTGCAGTTTCACATGCCCAAACATTTCCCAAGTTTTTTGCTCATTCCCATTTCTAAGGCCAGAATTTCCTGAAGAAAAGCATATTAACATGTGAAGATTTCACCAGGTTTCAATAATGGGAGTGATCCAAGGAGATAAGAGGCCAATGACAGGAGGCAGATGACAGGTGATAGAAAGTATGTAGGTGAGGTCTAGGGCCAATGAAATGTGATAGCACGTGGGAAAGTGAAGAAGCTGACCATGGTGGCAAACGGAGGGGATTATCCAGGGACCACTTTATCTTCAGGCAGCTGAAAAGCTAAAAAAGCAACTCTGTCTATTAGGCATGTGTTTTACTACAAAATGAAACACTGATGACTCAATTCTATATGACTGGATCTTTGTGCTTGCTTCAAGTCTGAGGAAATGAAAATATGCAATCATGCTTAAAAGCTGCAACCAACTAAAGAAGGGCCTAGTCAATGATTAAGGATGATGGAGAGCCTCTGGTTTCTAAAAGGAGAATATTTTTTGAATAGTCAATACCAGGTAAAGAAATAACCCTGGAATAACTAGAACTTGATCAGGATTTCCATTATGAGTTAGGAACCAAACAATATCTTTTAAGAGGGGTGAAAGGATTCTTACTCAGCTGATTTGCTAAAGCTTGCAGCAAACAAACAGGTTCTTGCCTTCTATTGCCTTAGGCCCAGCAAATCCTCTGGAAGTAGAACTTTCCTATTGAGGTCTGCAATATTAATTAATATTTTGTACTTAGCTCTTGGGGGTCGGTTTGGTTTTCCTGGTGATATATTCAGACTCTCTTCATTGTTAGTATTTAAAGAGATGAGGACACCATAACTTGTTTTATCTTCAGTGGAATACAAAGCCATATGAGAATCTAATCCAAAAGGACTTAAGGAAGGGCAAGAAGGGATATTTCTTCTTCCTAACAAATCAGCAAGAATTTGCTCTGAGTCTTTAATCTCCCCCAGCTTTGAGCTTCCTCAGACATACTGTAGAGAAAGGAACCAATCAAGAAATGAAAAAAAAGGGGAAGATGACTCCAGAACCTAAGGAGACAATATACATTAGAAAAATATACATTTCCTTACATAGGAAAGGAAGAACAGTGATAATCCTCAATCACAGAGTGTGAACATGGTTCATATATTAGAAACCCTCTTACAGAGCATAAAGATCAGGTCTGCATTGGAATGTCACACAGAGGGAAAAGAAAAGCCTGAGAAAAGGCAGTAGGAGATGAGAGGGGATTTTCACCATTTTTTTGTCTTAGTCCTGCCTAATATTACTTTCAACACCAGCAAGCAAAGCTTGAGGCTGAGCTCTCCAAAATCATATGGGTTTTTATTGCTACAAATAAATTAAACCATAATGTCTGGGGACCTGGACTCCCTTGGACAACACAAAGGCAGAGCAAGAACAGTGGAAGCAACAAGAGAAAAGAAGGAATAATGAAGTAGAAGAGAAAGAAAGAAGTAAAAACCCTGAGAAGCACCTGGAAGCTTTTTCAGCCTCCAACCTGAAGGAGGAGGGCCTAATGCCACACATCTATTAGCAACAGTGACAAACCTGTGCCTCAGCACTGCCACAGCAGCATCTGTACCTACAGGTGCCCTGCAGTGACCACCGGGCACAGACCATGTTTAGCCTGTCTGGAACACAGAGAACGTGAAAGAAAAACCAAATAATTGAAAGAATAATTACTTTTTTATAATCATCACAAGCAAATTCTCCATCTTCTGCACTATGAATAAGGCTGCAGACAGGTTCTTAAAGGTGAAAAAGGCAACTTGTAACACAATCTCCAAACTCTCTGATTCATTGTTGATCAAATACTTTTTGTCACTTCAGACTTTATTCCTAAACAACTATATTAAAAATAAGATAATTACAAAATATAATATTGCACATCAGAACCTATTTTTCCACAGTTTCCTATCCAAAATAGACTTAAATTGACAGAGGATACATTATTACTAGTACTCAATTACAATGTAATGCTTTTATAGTATTAGGTTACATTAGGTTCCCTTCACTCAGGGAAGCACTTAAATCCATTCTTGTTTTCAGGAAAAGGAAAAGTCTTCCTGACTCAGAGACTCCAAAGCAGAAGTATGACATATCACAGAGCTACTACTTGGGCATACAGAAAAGATTTGATTGGTTTGTTTCACCAATTCTTGAACGCCACAGCAAGTCATATTCCAGTAAGTATTAGAAATAAGCTAATTCAATTTAAAGTGCAATTCTCCTTTAAGAGTCAAGTGATCTCTACTTTTATACATAATTCTTGCAGAAAAACAGTCACAAGATGAAACAGAAACGTGATGACAGCACCCTACACTTTTTGGTTATTCAGCAACTTCACACAAAATATTAGCACTCACCAAAAAATAATATTCTGGTTTTATATAGTTGTGAAAATGTTCCACTGATTCTGAAATGCTTCTGACATTTCTCACTATGAAATACATAGACAGAGCAGCAGCTCTCCAAGTGTAAAATACCTTCCTTCATTTCTACAGGCTGTGTATTCAGTGCCAACACTACTGACATTCTAACATCAATATCATTTGCTAACACATAGAACTTGAGGACAAAGAATTATAAAATGGAAAACTCAAGTGCTTTTTCAATTTAATTAATTAATCAAAAGTTCTGAGATTCAAAAGCTGGTTTAGGTCATGCCCCCTCTCTGGGCTGTAATTTTCCCCTACAGAATTTCTTTAAAACTGCATCCAATAAAAATATTAAAAACCATATGCAATAGAACATCTGACGCTTCCCCTGGGAGACCTTTCCACAACCAACAAGTTGTTTTTCCTCAAGCTGGATTTTCATTTAATTTCATCCCATTGCCTATTCTCATGGACGCAAGGAGAAAAGGTCACAGGAAGGGCAAGAGATGGAAAAACCCAACCAAACAAACAAAACAATTGCTAAATTACACTGGAAAAGTGGGATGATGAAAGGGAAACTATGAAGGCAAGGGTTAACTTTAGTCCCAAGTTCCAAGCTTTTTCTTCTCCACCAGCATGGAAAAGTCACAGATGCACATGGATGCCTCCAAGAAGGAAAAAACTCAATATGGAAAATTGACTGAGTTACCATTCCATAACTGTGATTTTGGGAAAAGAAGCAAAGTGCCCTTAGAACTGCTTAACTTCCTACTGCCCAGAGGAGGAAGAAAACCTCTTTGAAACTTGTTATTATTTGAATCTTGAAAAGGTATCAGCCATATCTTCCATTTTCTAAAAACAAATGAAACCTACATAGTAGACAGCACCACCTTCTGTAAAAGGAACATTGTACCATCTATTACCCTGAACAACAAGTGTGAAAGATGTTACCAAAGGAGATATCACAAAACATAAGATTTAGTCAAGGGTTTGTATTCCCTCACAACCTAATAAATACAGTACCTGGCTGTTCATTTAACACTTCCTACAGCTCAACAATTTATTTACTTTTTATTCTTCCTTCTCTGTGGCTAGAAGGAATTAGTGAAAAGACTCTTTAAAGAATTAGTGCAAGCTGTGTATGCACACAGCTATTTTGAAAACATTACAAACACAAAGCTCCTGGAGGATATCATACAAAAAGGATGAGAGAAGATTCACCACTAGTGTGAGTCACAGAAGCAAACGTTTGTAAAAGATGTAAAAGCCCTAATCAGTACTTAAAGAAAAAGAACAAACACCCTCCAGAATTCATCTAGTCCCCGCTGCTTTCAACAGAGAGAAAGCAAGTAACATCAGAGGAGGTGGATGTGAATGTGATCTCTGTCCTTCAGAATCTCAGAATCAAAAAAAAAAGGCATGGCAATAGCCACCAACAGCTACACATTAAATTCCCAATTCATTTAGAAAAGAAAACATAAATGATTGGTTAATCAATAAAAAGAAGACAAAATGAGCTTGAAAGATTTCATGTGCCCTCATCAACAACTTCCTTTCGGCGCTGGGCCCGGAAATGGCGCTCGATGTTGATTGTCACCTCCCTCTGCAGATTCCTGCTGTTGGTTTTCCCGGCTGTCCTGATCCAGGGGTGCTGAAGTACCTGACGTGCTGTGTAGCGCTTCTGGGGATCCACTATCAACAGCCTGGTGATGAGGTCTTTTGCTGCTATTATGGAAGAAAGCAAAAGAGAGAGGGGTGAAGCACGGTGGTGTGCAACATGCTCCAGGATGTGCAATCCTGTGCAATGTGCTCCAGCACGACCCTGCTTGAGCAGGGTGTTTGAAACATATCACCCACTGTGGTCACTTCCAACCTTACCATTCTGTCATGGTGACAGTTATACCCACACAAAATGTCCTTCTTGCTTTTTTCATTAGTTTTACCACGGTTTTTTTAACTATCCCCAGGAGCTATTCTAAAAGCTGCAGTTAGAGTTAGTGACAGAAAATATTAAATCTCCATGACTGATGTCATTATTCCCTTCAGAAACAGAGGAGAAAGTGAAGGGACTTTAATCTCAAAAGTGTGCTGGAGGCATCTGGCTGAGTGTTCACATTCACAGGAATGAGCACTGGCTATCTCATCTATTATGAGGCATAAATGTTGTAAAATGCTGTGGAACAAGTCCTTTAAAGGACTGTACAGGGATTAAAGGAGTTCTTGGGTTTCTGATTTTGAAGAGTCCACAAAAGACACTGTACTGGCCTGTGAGAAAGAAAAAAATACTATGTGCAGACCCCACTGTCAATAGGAAATTGACACTGTATTCTCCAGGACAACAATTTGATTCTCAACTTTTGATATTTTTTTATAACATCTTTAAAATCTAACATAGCCCTTGAGAGTATTTTGACACCTTTTTCTGCAGAGACACATAAGATGAGAAAATCCTTGCTTTTGCTTACAGAGGGAAGAACTGAGGACTCCATTACAGCATGCTGAAATAATATGCAGAAACACAGCCATTGATAGCACCAGAGCACTAAATTCACATTTAAAGCACAGATTCACACAAGGGAGATCCATAAAACACCCCAAGTTGATCAAGCTCACTGCCCCGAAAAAAGGGAAGAAGAATACCACTTCTCAGATCTACTGTAAGTGCAGAATCTTACCTGCAGAAATATTGTCCCAGTAAGGGGACAGGAACTCGTAGTGACCCAGCTGTATGATCTGAAACAGCTCCTCTTGGTCACGGTCCTGACTGCGGAAGGGGGGAAAACCGCAGAGCAGGATGTAAAGGATCACACCAGCTGCCCACATGTCTACTTCGAGGCCATAGCCTAAGGAAGAAGGGAGAAACCATTGTCTTGTTTTAGAAAGAAATCTCACAACTTCAAGGGAACTGTTTCTTGGAAACAGAATGAAAAGGAAACACAGAATCTCTACTCAGTTCCTCAAAAAGAAGAGGTGATCAAATGAAAGAGTGGCTGGTATACCATGCTTACAAGCTGCCCATTATTAGCTACAGCACTCACAGAGTCTCTCTTTTCCACAACATGTTTCACAAACACTGTCTCACAAGGCCAGTGTCAACTGGGGACTAATTGAGAAAACAGGGCACGTATTTCTAAAATAGTCATCCTCAGATTCCCTTCAAAAAAGAACTAAGAGTGCCAAGTTTCCATTGAAATTGGATATAACTGGAGATGTGTGACCCAGCTCCACAGAACAAAAGCCAGAAATAGATTTGTTTGAGTCACCAACAAAACTGACTTCTTTTCAGGTTTGAATCTTTTTGGAGATGAAATCTTTAAAATTCCTTGTGATGCAAAACATGTTTTGAAATGTTAAATAATTTTAACATACATGTTCACAATGACTTTGCATTATCGGGGGATTTGGAAATTGTTTGGATTACAGTAATGAAATGGGGCTGGATACTCTTAGGTTATAACATGAACTTTTGGTCATTTGCCCCCCTTCAGCTATTATTATCTATGATATTTTATGGCTTATCTGCTTGGAAGTCAGTGATATATTAGCACAGACACTAATAATGCAAATGTAACTGATGTCATGCTCGTGTTTGTTAAAAACTAAGAAGTTTCCTTTCCCAAATTACACTGCTAGCCAACCTCCTACCCTGAAAAGATATTTCAGTAGGTTGAAACCTTCTGGACTACTTCCATTATTAGAAAGTTCAGCATAATTGAAAGATTTATGACAAATTAAAAATATATACACTCACCCTTCTCAGCAAGTATTTCAGGAGCAACATACGTTGGTGTTCCACAGACAGTAAATATGGGTTTTGTAACCTGCTTAGCAAGGCCGAAATCTGCCAGTTTCAGTGTAGTAGATTTATCTGCATTGTGCTGAACCTATGTCCAAACAAAATATATATACACGTTTAGTCCAGATGCATTTTAAAACAGCAAAATATAAAGGAAGCAGAAAATTAAACAGGAGGGAGTTCTAATAATAGTACTAATAATAGAAACAGTCTTCAGAACATGGCTCTTTTCCCCCATACACTAAGAGGGTGAATTTATTTAAGAGGATAAGTATTTATTTAAGAGGATAAGCAATTATGGAAAAAAGAAAACTTTGCTCTACAAACTCTGGCAGACTGCAATTTCTAAGAAATTAATAGAAGGAACACAAAAAATAACTGAGAGTCAATTAAATGCAATTATTTCCTCTTGAGAAAATAAACTGTTCTTTTTTCCGGGGAAAGCAAAGAAGAATGCTGTGGACTTAAATGCAATGAGCCCATGTAAACTACTGATTTTGTTTTTTAGCCCCAGATAGCAACTAAGTACCAGACAACTGCTCAGTCACTCATCCCTCAGCTGCCCACAGTGGGATGGGAAGGAGAACCCAAAAAACAGTGGGTTGAGATAAGAACAATTCAATAATTGAATTTATTAAAGTATAATAATAATAATAATAATAATAATAATAATAATAACAGTAGGAATGGTAACAACTATAATGAGAAGGGGGACAGGGAGAGAGAGTCAGAGCAAGAGCAAGAGAAAGGAGTAAAACCCAAGAAAAACAAGTGCTGCACAATACAATTGCTCACAGCCCACTGACCCCCAGCTCAGCCTGTCCCCCAGCACAGCCCAGCAACTCCTGGCCAACTCTCCTCAGTTTATTTATTGATCATAATGTTCCATGGCATGTAATATGCTTTTGGGTCAGCTGCCCTGGCTATGCTCCCTCCCAACTTCTGGTACACGTGCCACCTGGCAGAGCATGGGACACTGAGAATTCTTTGACCTAGGATAAGCAGTGCTCAGCAACAACCAAAACATCAGTGTGGTATCAATGCTATCCTCATACTAAATCCAAAGTACAGCACTGTACTAGCTGAAACCAAGAAACATAGAAAGGGTATCTCCATCATGCTGGTCTAACGACAAAATACAGACCAACAGAAGTTCATGTTCTTTAGAAATTACTCTGCTACTCTACTTGCTGCCCTGAAACTAGGTTATTAATGGTCACCACACAGCAAGAGTTACAGAAATAGGTTCATGCAGAATGACCTTCTAATTGGGTCTTTTCAGCAGTTCTCATCTCCTACATCCACCTGGCAAGTAGTCAAAACACCACCTCCAATTCTAATTTTGTATGCACTGGTCTTTAGCGTTACTTTATAAAGCAGTTAATGAAGGGTTATTTTAAGAAATGAAATGTTAATGACATAGACAGTGGGATTGAGCCCACCCTCAGCAAGCTGGCAAGCAACATCAGGCTGAGTGATGAGTTTGACATGTCTGGAGGATGGGATGTCATCCAGAGGCACCAGAACAAGCTCAAGAAGGTTGAGCCTTGTGAGGTTCAACAAGGACAAGTGCAGGGTCCTACAGCTGAGCTGGGGCAATCCCTGGTATCAATACAGACTGTGTTATAGATTGACAGCCCTGAGAAGAGCAATTTGGAGTAGCTGGTGGATGAAAAACTGGAATGAGCTGGCAATGTGCAGTTGCAGTCCACAACACCAACCATATCCTGAGCTACACCCAGAGCAGCGTGGCCAGCAGGGCAAGGGATGGGATTCTGCCCCTCTGCTCTCCTGAGATCCCACCTGCAGGGCTGCATCAGCTCTGGGGTCTCAGCACAGGAAGGACATGGACCTGCTGGAGCGAGTCCAGAGGAGGGCCGGGAAGGAGGGTGGAGCACCCCTCCTGTGAGGAAAGGCTGCAAGAGTTGTGGTTGTTCAGCCTGAAGAAAAGAAGGCTCCAGACAGAACTTATTGTGGCCTTTCAATAATTAAAGTAAGATGGGGACAGGCTTTTTAGCAGGGCCTGCAGCAATAAGACAAGGGGCAGTAACTTTAAACTGAAGGACAGTAGATTCAGACTAGGTGCTAAAAAGAAATCTTTTATGGTGAGGGTAGCAAAATACCGGAACAGGTTGCCCACAGAGGTGGCGGATACTTTATCCCTGGAAACATTCAAATCAGGCTGGACAGGGCTCTGAGCAACCTGGTCTAGTTGAGGTGTCCCTGCTCATAACAAGGGCTTGGGCCAGATGACTTTAAAGGTCTCTTCCAACTCAAAGCATTCTAAGGTTCCATATTCAAAGGCAAAGTCATTAACAATGCAGCAGTATAATTATATAAATCAGCATGCTTCATACCAGTGACTGACACTCAAATATTTTTGAGAGGTAAAAAAGTCATTAATTTCCTTGAAATGAAAAATTGTTTGTCCCTGGAACTATGGGCAACAAATCAGCAGCTAAAATGTCTACAAAAAAGCCAAGTAAACCGGGACTTGGTTTTGAATGGACAAACTGGAATATAATGTGACAGGTGTACTCCGTGCTTTAACACCTCATACTTCACCATCATGGCTTAAGAAAGCCATGATGGGCTTTCTCAATTCAGGATGGTCTCTATTATCACATAACTAAAGGCACAGATGTTACAACATTTGCTCTTATACATTACAGTTGACTAATCCCCATTAATCATCTTTATGGAAACTGTAAGCACGCATCCAATTTTGATTGAGCAAGATGGGTTCAGACTTCTTGGTGGGTTTTCTTCTTTTCTTCTTTTTAAGAGATAAAAAAGTTTTGCATTACAAAACAATACAGTGAAGCCTACTAATCCATTGTAACCTTTTTTTTAAAAAATGCACAAAACTAGGAGGAGTGAGTGATGCCCCAGAATGCCATGTGGCCATTTAGAAGGATCTCAAAATACCTGAGAGACAGGCAAGGCAAAACCTTTTGAAATTTAACAAAGACAAATGCAGGCTCCAAAACCTGGGCAGGAACAACCCATGCATCAGTACAGGCTGGGAGCTGAACAGCTGGAAAGCAGCTCTGCAGAGAAGGAGATGGGGGTCCTGGGGGACAAGAAGTTTTCCATGAACTAGCAGTGCCCTTGTGTACTCTTCTGGTTTTGATTAAGCAAAATATTTTGGCAGGGGTTTTTTGCTGCTCTTGCATGAAAAAATATTTTTCAGTATGAAACTGAAAATACAGTTTACTATAACCATGCAGTCAAAACTTCTGCAAGAAGAAGCTGAAATGCCACAGCCATTTTCTCTATTATATTAGGAAACTATGTGACAATCTTCTGCTATCATGCGCTGTGGACACAAGCTGACAAAAATGACCAAAAAATTATAAAAGTAACACTTGCTTTGTAGAACAACATCTATCTACAGAATTTATATTCTACCAATAGGGGTAATAGTAGTAAGATGTTACAAAAATTCCCAATTGAAATGGTCAATTTTATACACAATACAAAAATATGAGCAAGAATGTATTTTCCTATTTTTTATATATATATATATATATTATTATATAAGAAAAGCATGTCACATGGAATTTCAACTCCCTGAATGCTATATACTACAACAAACGATACTGAAATGTTTATATACAATTTTAGAAAACAGCAAGGTCATGGGAAGGGTGGAGAACACAATGGTCTTAATCCCAAAATCTTCAGGAGATTTCTTGCTTTGTAAAATGCACCGTTGCACTTTTTCTTTTCTCAGAATGCCGAACACCTAATCTCCCATTACAGCACAAGGTGGCAACACAGCACCATCTCTTCTTTCAGGACAAAACCACTGAGCTCCCAGTTTACTTCACAAGGGAGCAGGTAGGAACAGCGGGCACGGTGGGGATATTTCCACAGTTTTGTGACAATCACTTCAGAGACAGCATGCAGCCAGTCAGCAAGCCTGAAAATCTCACCCCAGAACCTCTCAGCAGCTTCACTAACACTGTGCTCAGAACAACTCAGCTCAGAGAATTCCCTTCATCCCAAACTTCCTACTGTCTGGTCTACCTTTCCATCAGCTGGCATCATCTTGAGCATGCAAATATGCTTCACTGTAGAAACAAAAGCTTCTCAGCTTCTTTTTAATCATTCCCAAGGCCAGACTACCTCCTCATAGCAGTATTACAGTATTACCGCACCTGAGTGGGCGCTGCTGGTGATAGAGAGACGGTGAATCTTGTATCTTGATCAGAAGGCTTAATTTATTAAGATATTATATATAATACATTATTATACTAAATAGAATAGAGAGAGAGGTTTGCAGAGCAGCTAGGCTAGAAAAAAATCGATAGAAAAGAAATCTACAACAAAGTTGTGTTCAAGGACTCAGTCCCCTAGCTTGCACTGGTGATTGGCCCTTAATTATAAACATAGGAAATGAGCCAATCAAGGTGTCCCTGTTGCATTCCCCAGCAGCTGATAATAATTGTTTACCTTGTCTTCTGAAGCCTCTGGCCTCCCGAAGACGCAGAAATCCGAAAGAAAGGATTTCTGTGGAGAAATGTCTGCGACATTACAGAAATGAACAACATGCTCAAGAGAAATCAAACCCCTGACATCCACGGTATGCATTCCATGCAATGGTGAGAACAAAGCAAAAATAGTGCTGCCTGCCTATAGACTTAATTGAGGAAAGGAGGACCAGTACACTTCACACACTTTCTATAGACAGCCAACTTAGGCCATACAAATACAGCATCTGGTGGCCTTGGGACTAAAGGCAGTCAAGTTAACTGCACACTACTTACTCAAATACAGATGACATGTCAGAATATTAGAATATTGCCTGTGGATTTCTAGCTATGCCAGCCATACAAGAAGAAGATTATAATATAAGGGCAAATTCATCTTCAAAGAGAAAAAAAAATCTTTCTCCTTCTTGTTTGATTTCATATTTACCTTGTGAAATTCATCAGTGTGTTTAAGATAATGATTTAAGACATTAATAGTTCTCTGTATGCACATGTATATGGTAGCACAGATTCTTCCTATGGACACCATGAAAGCCAGCTAGCCCATGTGACATTTTGTATATGGGAAACAGAAAGAGCTTAAGAAAAATTACTGCTTACACATTTGAGTTTCAGACATCCCTTGCTGCTAGCTAGAAGAATCTCTATGAAGAATCTTACAGAAAATTCTGGAAGTTATGACAGGTAAGTGGTTAAACAGGAGTTTGACTCACATGCACTCAGGAAACTGGCAGTGCTTTGTATATATGTAAACAGTGTTAGAAAATAGACAGTCCTTTGTATATATGTAAATAGTGTTGGAAAATGGACAGTCCTTTGTATATATGTAAATAGCGTCTCAAAGTTCAAAGGCAGAAAGGCTATTCTTGAAGTTCTCAGACACGAAAACTTGCAAGACAGAAAAAGCTGCAGGGGGGGCAATCTCAAATGCATAAAAAGCTATAACATTTATGAAGTTGAGTGTTGAAGAATTAGTACATTAGCATGTGAGGGAAACGTACAATGAGACGAGTACACAATGACAAATACAGTCCTCTCCCTTCCCCCTAAAAAGGGGTGACTTTATGTCTTTTACAGCTACAACATGGAAAAACACCACATTTTGGGCATTAATTTCTCACTCACAAGTGAAGAAATGCCAGCAGCTGTAGAATTAAACAGTCCCTTACCAAAAACCTTGCCAGAAAATCTTGCCCCATGAGGTAGCATGAAAGAAGTGACTGGCTTCGTTTGTGAGACCAAACACACCACACTGCCCATCCTTGGCAGCAAAGGTTTCCTTGCTGAACACCTAGTCCTAGATAAGGTGATTCGGCTAGCAGATGGGAGGGAGCCGTAGCAGCTGTCTTCACACCAGCTGTCAAACAGATTTTGTTTTTGTAGCGCAAGTCACCACCCTTCTGCCTCACAGCTACGCTGCGAGGAGCCTGATCAATGTGGGCAGACACGGCAGTGAAAGAGGGAGGGGAAAAAGCAGAGAGCATGATGGTGGCCTGGCACAGAAGTTTATAACTAAAGGAAAGCTCCATAAGAGAAACTGAAGTGCAATGAAGTAATAGCTACAACCAGGTTTCCAACTTTCTCTTGTGCCAATAATTTTACAGTTTACTAGACTCAAAGTATATTTCTATCTTTTCTTCTGTAAGGACAGAAAAGGTTTTCCTTCTTTCCCTAGTTGCTTATTTACATGAAACTTAGGGAAATATTTTTTTGCAGATTGCTGCTTTTTTGTCATCTCTTATGACAATTAACCAGTATGTTTAAAAGTCATTAGGAAGAGGGTTAGATTCTCACACAAAGCAGGTTCAGCACAGACATACACATTTCCTTAGTAAAATAGACCAAGGATCCTTACTCTTCCACTTTCCATTTTCTTGAAGGGGAAAAACAGTAGATGAAGACTACAAGATCACCTGACCAAAAGAAGACCCAAAGCAGGACAAACAAGTCAACAGCCTAAGAGTACACACTTACATTTTGACCTTTGTGCACAAAGTCTAGGTAGACTAATTCAAATTTAAACATTTTCAGTGTAAAAAGAGGTATCCCACAAACAGGGACATCTCTGCAGGATGCTGGAACTTGAAGCACTTTGCTTCATCTCCTGATGCTCCTGCTCCACCAACAGCCAATGGACCCATGACATTTGCTTCAATGCTGTTTGTTACAGTTCAGCACTGGCTGATGGTAAGATTAGTGGCAGCTCTCCTTCTTACTTTACTGCCCCAGCCACTCTAAGGAGAGAGAGGCAGCACACTAAAAAGAAAGAAACCCCAGAATCTTGCTCAAATGGACTGTCTTTACAGGAATACTTATTAGATAGCAAGTGACCTATCCAATACTATCAAGACCTTATAAACTCCTTTGCATGGTTGAATAGATTTGCTTTTCAAAAGTATACTTTGTGTACATGGTATCTAATACTGGTGTGCACAGAAAATTAATAGCAATGTGAAACTAGAACAGGTAAAATTTTATTTCCTGCAGTGTTTAGGTAACACTGTTCTTGTATGACAAAATACCTACAGTCTGGGAGCTGCTCTGTCCTTGAAAATTGTATTCTGACTTTCAGAAGGGGCAACATGATATTTCAGAGCTACACAATGCTGCCACTGCCCAGCATTCTCTATTTTGCAGTTCTGTGATGTAAATGTGAAAACAACTGGAACAGACCTTTATCTTGCCCTTCTTTGCTTATCTACATCACTGTAATGATTATGTATTATAGGGGGAAATGAAGCATCAGATCTCAGGTGTTTCATTGAGCACTAGCTTATTTTCAGCAAATAGGAAAAAGCAGGACCTGGTTCATAATGTAAAATCAGCTTCTGGAAAAAGCCATGCATTTCTATGTGAAGTTTTGCTCAAACTTTGTGCAAACAAAACACAAAGGCATGGCCTACAAGCCCATTTCTTTCTGCAAAGCAGCCAGTTGCATTTACTTCATTCAGAGTTGCATTCCTTCTTTTATTTACAGAGAGATCACACACCAAAGACTTTCATTAAACTAAGCAGGATTCATAGCAGGACCTAATAAAGATGCTATTGCTTAGTTTAAAGGTTTGGGAGCAAACTGTTCCAGCCTAGCCTTGTGCAGCCTCTGCATAATCCTTGAGGCTACACTGCTGCTTTTCTCCAGAAATTCACACTGATCTCTGTGCAAAATTAATTCTCTTAAAAGCACTGAATGGCCCATAGGACTATAATAATCTATTACTTTTTTTGTTTAGCTAACCTTGAACTTCCAAAAAGTTGATAAAATCCAATTTTTTAGAGGTTGGCAAATACTTGCTATTTATCTGTTTATCAGGAAATCTGGAACCCTAATACAAAAGTGTAACACACACTTAGGGAGAGTTGGAGAGTTGTTTGCTATTACAGTCCACAATGTGAAGTTCTACAATTGTGAAGTGTCAATACTACAAACATTTCTATGCATATTCACACATGTCAATATCTCTATTGACTTTAGTGCTGGATGCAAAGAATGCAGCCTCAGAAATGTGATGGAAACAAGAATTTTTCTCTTTGGCATGAAGTTACTGTTTGAGCTGACTTTAATGATGTATTCACCAAAACATTTTACTGTCAAATCATTTCAATCAACTGCATAACATTTCTGCTTCTAAGCAAAGAAATTGTCACAAGATAGAAATCATTATATTAGAGAGGACTAGCACACTAGTCTGCAAGATATACAAATGCAGTGGACAAAAAGTCCCACAAATAAATAAGGTAATTTAGCAATTTTAATAACCTTTAGTCTACAAGGAAGATGCTTTATGATTCATCCTTTGACACCTAAAAGTCAGATGCTAAGTAACAGGGTTGATTTCCAAAAAATACAAATGCTCACTACCCGTGAACATCTGATGATTTTTACTTTAATTCCTTTCTACCACCACTTCTTTTTGCAATGCACAGCAGATCTATGTAAAGCAAACTGCAATTGTAATTTCACTCCAAAATTGTGTCCATTTTTTTAAACAGTCCTGCCACAGCACATTATTTCTGTATGGGATTTGCTTAACACAATTCAAAGAACCGTAATTGGAAGGAAAATAAATTCAATTCCTGCACAAATGCAAATTTTTGACAATACTTACCAAGAGATTCTCTGGTTTGAGGTCCCTGTGGACAATGTTCTTGCTGTGAATATAAACCAGGGCTTCACACAGGTCAGTGATCATGACAGCAGCATCATGCTCTGTGAACTTCACACTTTCTATGATTGCATCAAATAAGTCCCCTCCTGGGACATACTCTAAGATTAAGTAGATCTCAGCTTCTGTCTCATACACCTCAATTAAGCTGACTATATTGGGATGAGAGAGACTCCGAATAATGAGGATTTCGCTTTCCATCATGTCCTCCTTCCCCATCAGCTTGGATTTATCAACAATTTTCATTGCATAGATCTGATTGGAATCACAGTGGCGGCATTCCTTCACCACTGCAAAGTTCCCATCCCCAATAGTTCTGCCAATCTCATAGTGCTTTTCCACATCTGTTCTGCTTTTAATGGCGTGCCTCCGGCTTGTGCTTTCCAATCCCTGAGTTTTGTTGTCCTCCTTACTCACCCTGCGCTCCCCTGTCTTTTCTCGTCGAGTCATGTCACTGTCTCTACATGTGCCATTCCCCTCTCTTCTGGCAGCTTCCTCTTTAGCCCTTTGTCCCTCTCTGCCCTCTCTATGTGTTTTAGACATTTTCTCAGCATCTTTCAGAGCGTCTTTCTTTAGCCAACCATTATCTTCCTTCACCTCATGAGATAGCTGGAGCCCTTCTACAGCATTCTTCCTGATTTTTACTACTTCCTTCCCATGGTTTTCATGCTTCTCGACATCCCTTTCTTTCTCAACGTTCCTTTTTTGTTTCTCCAGCCCTTCACTGACAATCCTTTGTAGAGGCTTCCACATCCTCCTACTGCCATTATCTTTCCAGCCAACTTCCTCACCCTCCAGACAGGTTTCGGGAGACTTTCGGCTGTTCCTGACTTTTGTATTTCTTTCCACGTGGTACCTCTGACACACGCCTGTGTTCAAGTCTCTATTCTCAAACGAGGCCTCAGCCTGCCTTTCCCTCCGTAACATTTCTCTGGCCTGCCTTTCCTGTTCACACTTCTCACACCTCAGCACCTCCTCAGAACTGTCTTCTAAGCCTTCCTCAGAACTCCTCTCATGCTTAAGGTACCTTTCACTTTCCCGTGTTTTCCTAGAAGGCTTCGCTCCATGCTCACCACCCCAGCTCTCTCTAGTCCACTTTTTTTTGGTTCTCATTTTTTCCTCTTGCTTTGTCTTGGTTTGACTTTTTCCTTCAGGTCCAGCTACCAGCTGAGAAGACAAGCCATCACTGCAATTCTTGGTCATTTCTGTCTCATCAAAGCCACTGTCTACTTTTGAGGCCTTGTCATACAGCCTGCTCTTCAGTTTTTGGGACTGCTCCTCATTTGTCTGAATGGCAGCACTGGCAGCATAAGGATTTTCAGGATAAAGTTCTTGTAACACCACCTCCAGGTCCTTCAAAGTGAGGGGCTCCTTCCCCATAGCTATGAACGCATCGCCTTCCCGGAAGAACTCAGAAACGCTTCGGATCTCTCTGCCTCTCAGATTGTACAGCTTTCTCACACGGTCGTTCTTCCAGCGAGGAAATCCCAGAGCTTCTGAAATGTCAGCCATCAGCTGCTCAAAGGTCTGCACTGATCTCCTGTTGAGAAGCAAGGTTATCCTCCGGAGCGTGCGCCCCCCGGGTTTCACCACTGTAATTATCCTTGGCTTCACAGGACTGTGCTCTGAATGTATCGTGTGAAAACCATTGTGGGGGCTGAAAAATGAGGACCTGTGGCTGCTTTCACCCAAACATGGTTTTTCATAGTTTCCACGACCAACAGGAGGACAAGTCCCATGCAGCTTCCTCTCTTTTACTTTTGAACCTGCGTTGCGTGGCGAATGGTCCAACAAGCCTTGGCGTCCTAAGGCAAACAAAAAGCAGAAATATTTATCAAATTGCATCATCAGACCTCTTGCAGCAAGTTTTCTACATGTCAGTGCATGTGACCTCAGAAAGTAAGGATAGGTAACTTCAAGCTTTATAAAGAACTTTTAGCTACCATTAAGGAGTATCTCCACATTGTTGGAACTCCGACATTGTCAACTTTGTGAGAAAATCT
This sequence comes from Melospiza melodia melodia, assembly GCF_035770615.1. Lineage (NCBI taxonomy): Eukaryota > Metazoa > Chordata > Aves > Passeriformes > Passerellidae > Melospiza > Melospiza melodia. The sequence goes on along the minus strand of NC_086194.1, from coordinate 48,747,753 downwards.
ACATTCATTTCGTGACAGGAGAATGTCATTAAAACATAATAATATTGAAGAGAAAAAGATATTTCTTCTAAATCCTCACATCTTTCAGAAATCCTCAAAGACTGGCAGGATTGCATCCAGATTGTTTAGTATTCTCTTATTAATACATCTCCCATAAACTCACTCAATTCCTTTCTGAACCCAATTGCAATTTTGGCCTCTGTAAACCCTGTGGCGACAAGTTGCACAATTACACTGCATGAAGTAAGATAAACTAATTACTTGTGTTTTAAAATTACTACCAGATGGCACTCTGTATGCAACCTTACATTTTTATAAATAATTATCTACTCTTCATTTTCCCTGGACCTTCTATAGCAAGTTAAATAAATTCTTTTTAAAAAACATTACTTTTGCTATAATTTTTTCCGTAATTTTATAGGTCATCTAACAGCAATGCAATTTAATCTTTTGCCTTAAAGAAAGGCCATCTTATTTTTGTTTGATGATTGGAGTCATGGTTTTCAAAATTTTGGGTTGACTTTTTTATTCTAAAAATAATGTGAAGTCACACAAAGTTCTGAGTATTCTCTGGGGACATTGACATTTCATCTTAGAACATCATCCAAGAAAATGGCACCATTTGTTATGCATAATTGCAAAACAGAAGAACTGAAAACATAACATATGGTTATGGACAAACCAAGCCATAACACAATTCCCTGTCTATCAACAATAAACTCAGAATAAAAACATCCCCCAAAAGTATTCTAACCGGTTGTACTTGCTAGGATTAAAACCTGCTTACAATGCATTTATTTTCAGCCTCAAGAAATGTACTTTCAGAATGAGATTGCAGAGTGTTTCCACCTCCATTTAATAGCCTTGCTCTTCAGCTGGGAACAAACATTCAGTACATACAAGCTAACAGGACCAGGACAAAAGGAAACAGCCAGAATGTTTAACAAATCATTACAAAGAAATTTCTGTACACCAATGGCTTATCCCCCAGAAAATCAGGTCCATTTTCATAATTACTGTGATTCCAAAGTCAAAGTGCAGGGGCCAAATCCTCAAAGGAAAATCTGCACATATCAGCATCTCTCTTGATGTTAGGCTCATGCCTACTACATTTTGGGTTCCAAGTACAAAAAGCCATTTTCGGTATTTCACGATACATATTTTCATTTGTCCTTCCCTTCAAGGCATAATAGAGTGAAGAAGAAATACACCACCTTTCCTAGAACAACAAACAAAAGGGAAAACTGCAGAAGTGCTGCAGCAGAGCATTTACTTGCTCCTCCTCAAAAAATACCCAATAGGCCAGGGCTTGATTGTGGAAATCACAGGAGACACAACTATAGAATCCACTCTGCTGTTGCCTCTGCTTGATGCAGGATGATGGACACTTCTTGGTTGTAATACTCTCACCAGCTAAGCACTGTGTGCCCCCCAGCATGTCCTGTAACTCTTGGCTTCATTTTCTTCCCCGGCCAAATGAGATGTTCTTCTCCAAACAAATATTACAAAGAAGCCCAGCTGCCAGCATGCTGACTGAAGACGTAAGCATTATATAAGAGCTACGTGTGACTAATGCTTGGTGGTTGTACAGGTTATTTCTGTCTTCATTCTGCTTTTTAAGGATGATCTCTTGTTATCAAAAGATGACTACGTACGTGTTAGTGATTTCTCAACATTCACGTATTTACATTCCACCCAGAATAAAGCTTGCTGTGAATGGAGGGGAAAAAAAATCAGCTGTAATAACAGTTCTCTGAAATCTAAATCAACTCCACAACATGTTAGTTACCAGGAACTAAGGAAGCTCTGAATTTAATCAACATTTCCAGGTTCTTGCGTACCCACTGCCATCAAAGCTTTATCTTGCTTATGGGAGCTGTGAATGACATTTTTACTGCTCATAATCTTGGTACAACATAAAAACAGTGATGCACAAATAATGACTTTTCCCAGAGATTATGTTCCTCCCGGTTATGCTGCTATTATCATATCTTTCTATAAACCATTGATTTTAAGTGCTTGGTTGTACTGTTGATTGTTTCAATTACCCAGGCATCAATTATGTTTCCTTTCCTCGCTAAATTGGCTAAGCCTTAAGGAGAAGACAAGCTTATTTTTTAATTCTGTAACTAATGGAGTAAGAGCAGTTTTATGTCATTATTAAGAACAATACAGGAATGCTTTGTTCTTTCTAAACTAACTTGATTCCTAGCCAAAAACACTTTGACAAAAGCCACAAGTTGATATATAACAATGTTCCTTATAAGAGTAGAATTGCATATTCTTCTATGATGAGAAAGGAAATAACTGCTTAAATCACTGCATGAAAGAATCTTCTAATATTTTCCAAGAAAAGGGGAAGTGTCAAATTTTGTCAAAGTGGTGGTCACAATGACTATACATTACATACAATTAAAAATTCACTTCAGTTGCCTGTTACAACTATTTCAGTCATAATTTCTGTTATTTTCCAGTTATGCTATATTTAACTGATACACAAGAAGCAAGCCTCAATCTGTCAGGAAAGCGCATATGCTTAGAGCGGTAACAAGCATTTCTAGAAAGCCTTCAAAGGTCACACACATACCCAAATCCTATAGCTACAATTTATATTGCTTCAAAACCTTGTTTCCATATTTATATACAAGTGGGAGAAGGAGGAAGAAGGAGGTGGTATGAGAAACACACTTCAATGAGTTCAAGCACTGGCAAATTATACCTCTGTGAAGAAAATGTGCTTTTTCTTTTGCTGTCCTCCTGAGAGCTAATGATTATTAAATATAAATATTCCTTAGAAATGCTACGATGGATCGATGAGTGTGTCTGGCTTTATCTGTATACACATCTATCCATATATTCTAGCACATTATGGATTATCAGTGGTGCAGCAAGGCCAAGGAGCATGCTGAGGCTGCTGCTGTGGATGGCCAGGGGCAAGGCAGCACAGCTGGTCACCCTACACTGTGCACATGGGCACAGGAAAACAAAAACTAGAGCCCATGGAGCAACACAGAGCTCCACATGATGAAGACATGATGGTCTTGTAGGGCAAACACTGACACCAACTCTCTAGAGAAGCATGGAGGATGGAACAAACTGCCATTTGGGGGCTCAAACATGTAGCAGAAGCAAGAAATTTAGCACCTATGACCAAAGAACAGATGCTCCCTAAAGAGAAAATGTGCCCCCCTGCAGGGAGCACAGCTTCTGTGACTCATTTTTAAAATTTACAAATCACTTGTGATCATCACAGTCCATCCCACTGTGGGGGTGGGGAGGGTGGGAAAACACCGGGAGAAGTCACAAAAATTCCTCTAGAAGACATTTCCTTGGAGTGTTTTGGATCATAATCTGGACATGGAGTAAAATTAAATGAATTCTGAAGACTTAATCTCCAAAGAAGTTGTGTATACAGAGCATCAACATCTGTATCTTAAGGAATTGCCTGGCTACACCAGCTAAAACAGCAGAGTAACAGGGTTTGCCAGAGGTCACCCACTGCAACTAAAAACACATTGCTGCCATTTGTCTTTCAAAACTTATCCTTTCCCTTGGCCAGTCCACAAGCTTTTGTTCATTAATTAAAATATTGCCACTCAGCTTGCATTCTTCTTGGCTCTCCTGCTGGATATCACAGTTTCAGTAATTAACAGAATGGTTCACCATTCTGCTATAAAGTCACAGGTTGAAGGGGAATTAAATTTTTACAGGGAGTTTTACAACACAAAACAGAAGGCAGCAGTGAAATAGGATCTAGGCACGGCATTGCTGTGAATAAGATGGTGTTATTTGAGCCCTCCAATTTTTTTAGAAGGCTTCCACTTACAAAAGCAATTATAAAAATGCCCCAAAGCATTAGCAGCAACTAAACTTGCACATGACAGAAACCCTGTGTCTGGGAGTTGTTTTGATATACTGGTCCAAATATAGGATAAACAAAACTCTGTTTAAGTGGGCAGAGAAAGGACAGCAGTATAAATGCCTGTTTTTTCCTTAAGAAAATTCCTGCTGAGGGCATGAAAAACAAAGACCATAGGGGGAAAAAAGGGAATGATCTTACTTGGTACCGAAAGGATTTGATTCCTTTCACAGTAATAACAAGTATCTTCAAGTACTTGAGTATGAAGAATGCCTCTGGTACTGAACTCGGAGCAGCTCACACAGGTTACCAATGTGCATCAGCAGTCAGCTCCAGGATGCAATCCAAGTCCTCTAGAAATGTGCCATCTTGATCTCCTCTCCTTGCTGTAAATTATTTAAAGCTGCAACTTCCAGGGCTAGTGCACACTGTTAGTGCCCAAGACTGAAGCAGTAACACAGCAAGTCTTAGTTCACTAGATCACATGCACAGAAACAAAACATGATCACAGGCATCCTTTTACAGCAAGTAAATTTTACATTATCTACAGCCCCACTGCTGGAAACACTACTGGTGAACTTTTCTCTCAAGACTCATACCCTATCTTTCCTCCCCTGCCATGTTTTACATCATTTTAGGGCAGAGATTTTGTTTGAGTCAGGACTGGTGGTTATTTCAGCAATAACACTTAAGGCAGACACACTGCATCAGTTCTGACCACATAAAACCCTGAGTAGAAAAAGTAAGTCAAATTTCACAAGGGCTGGATGAAGAGAGCATCAAATGTCTTGTTACTGTTGCTGTTAGTTGGACAGTTGCTGTTAATTCCAGCCTGAGACAGCTCCAAATGCTCACTCAGTTCAGAGGCTTGGAATTGAAAATAGAAAAGGGAACCTAGTGAAGAACTGAACGGTGAGGATAAGAGCAAAGAGGAATTGTGACTGCAGAGAAGGAAGCCAATAGTGCTATAGTCAGGTACTGTCTGACACACTGTAGTTCCTACAAACTTTTATACCTGCTGATAGCAATTCCCCTGGCCTTTACTGACACAGTTGAAGCAGATGGAGATTGTAATAGGGAAGCAGTAAAACATGAAAATAAGAGTGGATCAAGAAGTCAGATAGAATGCCAAACTTAGACAAAGAGATGGGATTGGAAGTCAGCAACAGAACTATCCTCTAATGGTCTACTCCTCTGCAATTCTCAATAAAGAACATCTACCTGCTTTTGCTGTCACTTGCCATATTAGCTTACACCAATTTATATTTTTTTAAATAACAGGAAGAACTACATACACACAAAGAGGGGAATACATTCAGAGAACATTAGCAAGGTCCTCAGTGAGACAGGAGAAAATTAAGAGTTATCACTCACATCCTGCATTGCATCAAAAGCAGCATGGCCAGCAAGTGCAGGAAGGTAGTTTTCCCCTGCTTTTCCATTCTCATGACACCTGGAGAGCTGCACCCAGCTCTGGGGCCCTTGACACATGAAGGATGTGGACATGCTGGAGCAACTCCAGTGGAGGGCATGACCATGACCAAAGGGCTGGAGCACCCCTCCTATAGAGACAGAGTGGGGGATGTTCAGCCTGGAGAAGACAGCAGCTCTGGGAATATCTTAGAATGGCCTTTTAGTACCTAAAGGGACCTAGGAGAGAGCTGTAGATTGATTTTTACAAGGGCATGGAGAGATAGGATGAGGGGGAGTGGCCTTTAACTGAAAGTGGAGATATTTAGATTAGATATGAGGGAGAAATTTTCACTGTGAGGGTGGTGATACAGGTTATCAGAGAAGCTTTGGGTGCCCCATCACTGGAAGTGTTCAAGATGGTGCTCCGAGCAAGCTGGGGGCAGTAAAAGGCTGCCCTGCCTGTAGCAGAGGGCTTGGAACTTAGATGATCTCTGGGGTGACTTCCAACCCAAGTAATTTCTTTTGTGAATTCACTTCCTCCTTGCATACAAGACAGTTTAGATATACACACAATTTTTCCTGTACACTGGACCCTCTTTTTCAGGTAAACTGGATTAAGGCCTGTGTTGTAGAGAAAATTATGTAACTAGAAGAGCTGAAAGTGTGTGAAAAACAGAGGAAGATCAGTTTCTCTGCTTAGGGCACTGCAGCCCTGAAGAACTGGATTCTGTCTCAACCACTTCCACTGAGTTTCAAAGCAATAGACTTAATCTATACTTTCCAGAGAGGATCAGAGTCTGGTAGCCAAAACAAGATTCTGAGACCTGGTTCACAAACCTGCTCAGTGTTCACAGCTGCAAGGGCATATACTGGAAGAGGTACTTCAGACCACAAGATAATATAACACAACACATAGATAACATTAAATTCAGGACCTGGGCATCTCAAGTTGCTTTCTTGCCCAGATTAAAGTACTTTTGACTTTATTTTCTGCACCTTGGCTGCCACTGAATGCAGTACAAACCTTCCCTTTGGAGGTATCACAGACAGGCTAATTCATATTTGTTACTGTAGAAATAACCATGACAAAAAAGCCCAGAAGCAAATAAGCCTGTATTCACAGCAGGGCTGAAAAACCACACAGCAGGAGGCATGAAGAGCCAGGGCAAACAGTAGAGTAGAGGCTCATTAGGAAAGCTTTGTCCATCACATACACTGATGGAGACAGAGTCCCTGGGGATAAAAAAAGCAGCACCTGATAATGCAATAATGCATACATCTTAATGCATAGGAATATGGGTTGGGGGAACAGCAGTTCTAATCAATAGTCATAGAAGCTTGACTTTGTAACCTGAATAATATTAGATTTTAACTACCTGGCCTCATAGAAATAGACTTTTTAATACATTGAAGAAATACATCAAATAAGCTTTACGTGCTCAGAATACACTTGATGGTAAGGCAGTTATAAACTATACTAGGCAATAAAATATTATTGTAAAGCATATGGTATTATAATCATAGTTTACAAAACAAAATAAAAGATGCACGCTCTTTTTAGAGACCAAAGTGTATTTTATTCAATTATGTTAACTGAATTTGAAAACAAAAACAAAACAAACCACAAAAAAAAAAACCCAAAAAACCCAAACTCATAGTGGTATTTGCATTAATTCTTATCCGCATTAGCTGCTGCAGCAGAAGGAAAACAAAATCATGTTCAATATCATTTATCAGCTGGATTCTTTCAAAAACAATTTTAATAATATAACAATGAAAAAAAAAAAAAGGGGGGGGAGGGGAGAGGGATCAGTTTAATTTCTATAACATCCCTTCTGCTACCCTAATGGGCATTTCCAGTCATACTCATGCCAGCACTTCCATGTCTGATATGCACCAGCGTAGGGGAGATCAATCACTGACCCAGTCTAACCCAATTTGTAGAAAATGAAAATCACTCAGCGGTTCAGACAGTGTTCTAAGTTCACTGAAGAAAAACTAATTTGGGCTCACATACAAAAAGAAAAAAAAAATCAGAATAATATCTCTATCTCATAAATATACAGTCTTAGCCCTAAAAGATCATATAAAATTAGTATGATGGGATTCCAAGTTCTTTATCTTTCACAATTTCACATCAAGCATGCTTAAATTCACATGCAATATTATTTTTCCTTTAACTGTCAGCCCTGCAAACTCAGCTATGTGTCAAGTTGGGTTCCTTCTGTCCCACACGTCACCAACAGAACTAAAGTTTCTCCCGGCCAAATGTGTCTGCTCCCATTAGGTGAGTTTCCAAAGTGTCAGCTGCAAGGAAAGAAAATGTTCTTAGTGGCTACACCTGGACTGCAGGACCACGGGAGACATGTACCTCTGGCCTCATGAGGGCAAGCAAGAAGACTTCAAAACTTTGCATTGTACACCTTATCTTCAGCACATTTGCTTTTTATTTTAAGAACAAACATACATTGTGTTATGCAAACTGCAAACCGGAGATCCTTAAATCCTTCGGTCCCATAAGTGTCCATTCTCATTCTTCCCCAGTCTCCCACACTAGAAAGAAAGAAGTGAGTCTACTCTCTTCTTCCAGGCCCTTTATCTCACTCCCTTTTTGGGACATAGACCTCAGAGTTAATGGGAGACCCTGGAGGACAAAGAACACCAGAGCAGCTAAAATCAGACACTGTAGCAAAGAAGTTCCTAAGATGAGAGAAGGACTGTCTAGAATGACAGTCCGATGGAAAAACTTTGCACTTCAGCAGAGGAGGGAGCCTGAGGGATGCCCACATTGGAAAACCCTCCCTCGTGGCTAAGGGAGCTCTGGACTTTTCCATTCTGAGGACGGATGTGCCTCTGTGACACCCTCAGCCCCAGTGTGTCATCCCACAGCCAAACACTTGTGGGAGGCTCAGCATGCCACCACATGTGACCATATTTACTGTGTGAGAATCACGATGGAGAAGTGACATTTAGCAACCACCTTTCCTTATTTCTCCTCAAAGATAAACTTAGAGTTTGCTTTGCCTTATTCCCCCCACCCCCTTCTCCCTCACTAAATGTTCAGAGCCCCTTTGGAGTCTGTGCTGGTGTTCTCCTGTCCGGCTCCTCCAAGAAGGGAGCAGCAGCGATGGGACTGCTGCAGATTGCTCTCTGTGTTACACTCCCCCTTCCAACCTTGCAACAGTGCTTGGGCAAAAATTATTTTCCCAGGTGCTTATCTTCTTCCCCTGCAGGCCCACAGCCACCCCACTGTACCACTGCAGGTTTTCTAAATCAAGCCATTTGTAATTAAAAAATAAAATATTTACAGCAAACACAGATGGTTCCTGCCATGTGTTAGTGTTAAACTGAGCTGAATCACACCCAGAGCAGCAGATGAAGGTAAAGATTTCATGGAGACTGGTAATGACTCACAAGTGCCATCATATTTACTTTTTTTTGGAGCAGAATCCCACTTTCATTATCTTCTTTCTGACATTTTAAGGGTAGCAAATTAAGAAGCAAGCATAAAGAGAAGTCTTGTAGAGAAGTATACAGATGCATAATCTGTAAAGAACTATGTGAAATGTAAGACTGCACGTGAAATGAATCAGTGCCTTTGGAGGTGTGAGGCTTGGTTTAAGCTGCATAAAACCAAAAAAAGAATATTATGAAACTGCTCATTTATTTAATTTCTTTCAAAGATGACAGGCTGTGTATTTTATTTGGAACAGGCATGGCTGCTTCCTGTAGTTTTCCTGCTTTAGGGTCTGCCCCAGTAACCAGGGAAGTCACTTCTGCAGTCCAGGACCTTCCATCAAGGATCTTTCAGGAGAGGGGTAGAACTGACAGAGGGAAACAAAAACATCTTACACAACTGTGGCATTTGCCAGAATCCATCTGGCAAAGCCCTCCATGTGCTTCTCAGGGCTCACTGTACAGGGAGCTCTTGACTGTTGATGCTCTTGACTCCTGAAGTACCATATATTTCAAATTAATTATTCACGTTTCATTACAAAGTAAGCTTTCAGCTGCTTTTTAGTCCTGTTAGCCAACAATGCCTCAGTCAAAGGAGCAGGATTCTGTTTCTTCTTGTGGGAGACATTATTTGCGTCGCTTCCTAAATCTCAACTTGATGACTAATCGGTTGCAACTGAGCAAACCCAGTGAAAATAAAAGAGCCTGCAGAGGTGTCACTGAGAGTTTAATTAAGCTTCCAGATCCTTTACTACCAATAACCTCGTTGCATAACTAAAGGAAAGACCCACCAGAGTCTGATTCTCCATCTGGTTTGCAAAAGGGGAAATCACACAGAACTTTTCTTTGTAAATATAGCACATTTAAAAGATGTTAACTCACATACAAAAGCAGAATTCCCAACCCCATTATTACAGAACTACTTTTTCAGAAGAGATTCATATATTGAAGTCAACATTGCAAAACAAATTGTTTCACAGGACTTCTAAAGGAAGATGGGTTTCTCAGGGAAAACTGTAAGCCAGCACTAATTAGTCTCAAAAGCATGATGACAAGCAGATCATGATTTTCACATCACCAGACATTTCCCAGCATTTCCATTAACTACATTCTTTGGAGTGATGAGAAAACTAAAACCTGGAGAATACGTGCAGGCTAGCACTATTGATGGAGTGGGAGATGGTGTTTTCAGACTGTCTGCTGAGAGCTTCCTCCACGAACATGTGGCATAATTGTTTTGCATTCTTACAATAATTAGACTGTGTAAACAATGCTAGCAACAGAGAGAAGATGGTAAACATGCCTGACTTTCACTTGCACTGAAAGCCAACTACTGCTAGGTAAGAGGGACAATGTGCAAGCATTACCAAAACTCCAAATTTACATCAGAATCAATCAAGGCAGTAACTCCCACTCTTTTTTCAAAACAATGAGTTTTTCAAAACAAGGAGTTTTTCCTCATTGTTTCCAGAATCTAGTGAACACTCCAAAAGGACAGAGCCCATATCCTGAAATTGAGACAAACATGGAAAACAGTATACTGTTATAAAGAGAAATGTCACATTCACCTCTTCAACTACCATATTTTCAGCTCTGATCCAAGTTGCATTGAAGCTAATTAAAAGTTTCACATTAGCTTCAGTGAGATCTGAGGCAGCTAAAATCACCATACTGTTCTGATTCTAATTATATTTACAAGAAAGATTCTAATTTTATTTACAAGAAAATCTATGTAACACTAATTCCAAATGTTGTTAAATGTCAAGGAATCATTAACTTAAAGGAAATGAGAAAATCAGTGACAGAAACCAATTCAATTCGCCCTAGAGCTGTTGGAAGAGAAGGAAGGACCATGAACTTCCTTTATTTTTACAAAACTATAGATGTTTCTGCAGAAAACAAACCAAGCTAGGTAATCCTGGAAATGGGGAAATGAATCCCACACAACTTCCCTTAGTCACCACGCGCTGTAAGTCCAGCTGGTGCCAAAATCGTGACGCTTTGCGGAACATGACCAGAAAAAGCAGCAGTGAAAACAGATACAAAGCTTGTAGTGACACTACCAGATACACTCAAAAAAGTCAGCCTAGCACGCCCAAGGGAATTAACCTGAGTATTAAAAAAACCCAATCTAGACAAGGTAACTTAAATACCACTCAAATTCAGAGGTTGGAACAGCTGCCACTAACTTGAATTAAACCAACTTATCTTTGCTGACAGTTTAAGTCCAATTAGCCAATTCAGGATAATAAGTCACAGATGGAGATTTATCAGAAGCTAACTCTCAGCTGATGTGCCTGAACATCCTACAAAAATTTTCATGGAAAAGGTCATGCTATTTCAGAAGATCCACACCCATTATGCTGCAAGAAAGGGACTAAACTCAGCAGGATCAGTTTTATCTGGAGAGCTGAAGGGTGCCTTCCTGAGATACAAAATTCAGTTACCTCTTGAGAAGAGCATGAGTCGCTATAATAACTGCACTTCTACTACATAAAGCAGCTGTAATATGTTTTGTAAGCTTCATTTCACTTGCTGACTGTTTTGGGAGTCTGCTGAGTTCTCAGCATTTCAAAGTGTCAAAACTGCATTCAGATCATAGAAAAAAACCACAAGAAGCAACAACAGAAAAAAAGAGGGGCTAGAAGAAAAGGAAACAAGAAGGTGGAAGACAAACTTGTATAGATGCATGTTTTCGTGTCTCTATATAAAATTAATATCAAAAGCATGCATAACAAATTATCAGGTTCAAGGAGAAACTCTCAGTTTATACTCTCACACAGGATGGGTTTCAATCTTAATGCTCAGAGGAAGGAGCTAGAAACTTTTTACACTATTGCAAGGCATTGGAATTTTTTGTTGGTTTGGGGTTTGTCCTTTTTTAAAAAAGGAAACCTTTTAGTACTCAGTGCAGCAAAAGTTTCAGTTTATGGGGCTGTTCTCAAGTACCGTGTCTCTCAACCTGAAAACTGCTCCATTAGCTCAAACCAGTGGCCCGTCCTGTCCTGCTGACACTGCATACTCAATGTACCCTGAGGAAGGCAGAAAATAATGCTGCACAGGGAAAAGTTATGGAATAGTTCTCCTATAAATACCTGCTCAGTTATTAAATAGAAGCAACTGATATAACTACAGAAGCCAGGGGATGCAAGGCCACAGCCAGCATTCTCCCCGATAGAGGTCTGGCTACCACATATCACAGAGCATCTCCATCTGACACAAGAGCCCTCCCCACTCTGAGCCCCTGCCTGTAACCCGTGCACCTCCAGCCGTGGTGATTTCCCAGCTGCGGGAAGACTGATCAGCCTCGAGCGGGTTTTAACACACACTTGTGCAATGGTTTAAAGCCCTTACACTGCATTCTATTCACTTTCCTTTGCAGAGCATCAGTGTGCTCTGAGCAGCCCACGAGCATTCGCTCCCAGTGAAGTACTCTCATGCCGACTATCAGGAGTGCAAGTTACTTCAGATCCTCAATTTTCACGGCAGCACAGACGACACCGTGCCCGCCTTTCCGAGCGGCGAACGCTGAGTTCGCACTCAGCCTCCAAAGCTTGCCCCGGTACCGGCGGGCTGCCGCGGCGGCTTCCCAAAGCAACCCGCTTCCTTCCCAGCCAGCCCACTCCGCTAGTCTGCCCTACAACACAAAGCTGTGGGGGCGAAGGGGCTCCTCTTGAATCCAAAATACAGCAATTAAAGGAGCACGGTGAAATAGCCACCCCAACTCCGGACCTTCGGGGACCTCTCTCCCCCTCCAAAGCCCTCGGGCCGAGAAGCATCCCACCTTCCTTCGTCAGTCTCCAGCCCTATTTTCCAGCCCAAACGCCCGCGAAAGCTTCCCCCGCTCCCCGCAAGGACCTGGGCAGGAACTTCGGCCGCCGCCCCGCGTCCCCCTCAGCCGGGGCGCCGCGCCGCCAGCTCGCCCCCTCCTCCCGGAACCTGTCCGAGCAGGGTCCTGCTGGGGCGGCTGCCCGCGGGGAAGGGGCCGAGGGAAGGGGAAGGGGCTGAGGGAAGGGGAAGGGGCTGAGGGCAGGGGCACTCACCCTGGCAGTGGCAGCAGGCGCCCGCCGCGGGGTGGAGCGGGGGCGGCGCGGCGGCCGGCATGGCGCGGGGGCTCGGCTCGGCTCCGGCCAGGGGCTGCCCGCACAGCTCCGCACGCTCCCTCCGCGCCGCCTCCCGCCTGCGAGGGCAGTCGGGGAGCGGGAGAGAGGCAGGGAAGGAAGGAGGGGACCCGGCGGAGAGGAGAGGCGGCGCCGCACACCGGCGGTCACACCCCCGCAGCCCTTCCCGGGCTGCCCCGCCGGCGGCACCGCCCCGCCGCCTCAGCGCCCGCCCGCCCCCGCCCCGCTGCTCGCCCGCCTCCCGCCGTTCCCCAGCGCCCGGCTCGGCCCCGGCCGCCGGGGTGTCCTCGTTTGCCCCCCAGCCGGGTGCCCGCCCGCCGGGCACCGGTGTTTGTTGCGTGCCCGGGGGCTCCCTCCGTTCCCGCGGGTGTCCCCAGATGGCGGGATACGGGGCATCGCTCCCAGCCCGCTCATGAGTGAAAACGCTTTTATTGTCGCCCTGTAGGTGCCAAGTAGACTTGGTAAATCATTCACAGAATCACAGAATATGCTGAGCTGGATGAGATCCTTCCTCAAGTATCATCGAGTCCAGCTGCTGGCCCTGCACATCACCATCCCCAAGAGTCACACCATGTGCCCGAGAGCATTGCCCAAATGCTCTTGAGCTCTGTCAGGCTGGCGCTGTGACCACTTCCCTGAGGAGCCTGTTCAGTGCCCAACCACCCTCTGGGCAAGAACCTTTTTCTGATACCCAACCTAAACCTCCCCTGACACAACTTCAATTTCGCTTGGATTAAAAAAGACAAGCACTAAGCAATGTAAATAAAGTGCACGCTGGATGCATGAACAACTGGTTGCCCAACATCTATATAAAATACAAGAAGGAGTTTATTTCATCCAGACTGCCCATGGATGCTGGCTACATGGCCGGCACACCTAAAAAGATATGCAAGTGAAGTGATGAGCCACTAAGCTTATTTAAGGGTTGTATAAATAGAGATTGGTCCCCATACCATGCTACAAAAGGAGATGCAACTTAACTTAATAACAGCACACACATACCTTCATAGGGGAAAATACCACAAACTAAAAGGCCCTTCATATTTGTAGTTGAAATGAACAAGAAAGTCAATGTCTGGGAGCTGAATGTGGGTAAATTCAAATAAGAAATGTTATCGATGGGAGTGAATAATCACTGGCACAAATTTGGAGGGAAGCTGTATTCTATTCTTTGGAAACCTCCTAATAACATAAGATGTCTCTGTGGAAAACAATATGTAAATATTGTACGAATAACTGGTAAATAGAGTATCCAAACAAAGAAGTTGGACTTACATGCAAAATTTAGTGGCCCGAGATATCCAGTAGGTCAGACGAAAAGATGTAGTGTTATGTCATTCTGGCCTCAAACTGAACAGAACGAAGCAAAACATGCTAAATATTATCTTATACTTTTATTTTTGTCATTTACTGAAAGTATTGTCAAGCTGACCTCTTTAATTGCTGGTCTTCTATGATTTTACTTCCAGGGTATTTCATCATTTTGGGAGCAACAGAGTCTAACACAACCACCTTTGTAAAAGTAGATCTTGAACAATATCTTCCCTGAAATGTGTTTCACTGCACTTATAAAGAAATGGGTATAAAGCTGAAATATCTTTACTCACTCTTTGACATGGAGAATTAGTATTTGGCTAGACTATGTAGTAAGTGAAACTATGTAAAATAAAACCATAGAAAAAATCTGTCTTATAAACAAGTAAAAACTCAGTTTGTCAAAACCCTGCAACACATTATAATACCAAAAAGATAGCATAATTTCACCATCTTTTGAAATCTTCATATTTGTTTAAAATCTCAGAAACTTTCAAATCCCAAACTTATTTTCTTATTTTTGCCTTACTTCCTTATCTAGAGCTCATTGCTTGCTACAGTCATGCAATCATCATTATCTTAGTTTTGAACAAAAGATCTTCAGGATTAGAGCTGCCTGGAGGAGCATAACCAAGGTGTTGCTTTTCAGTCATTTTCACACGTGCAGTTTGTGTTGTGTCACAACACAAACCTCTTCTCACACCTCTTCTGACACATCCCATGCCCATGTGAAATCCTGGCTGCAGTAAAGGCAATGCAGGTGTCTTCTGCTATTCCCCATCTTTCACCAAGTCCTTCAAGCAGTGTTACAGCTGATTTCTGCAGTTGTTGGCATCTCAGTTATTAACCCTGTCTTAAGAAATCAGGGACTGTGTTCAGTTCCTCTCTCGGACTCCTCCACCAGGTCATTCAACTTTTCTGTGTGTGACCTTTTCAATGTGAAATGTCAATAACAACATCAGTTAAAGGGATTTGCTGTTTTTGGATGCAAAATCCTTAGAACAGCTAAGTATCACTCTGCAGTTGGCTTCCAAAACAAGAATGCAACATGACCCAAAAATAAACACTAGGTCAGTGGCACACTCATTTCTTATCCTAAAATGAAAAACAGATGAGGAGTGAATACAGACTTCTGAAGACACCTCATTTCTACTTAGCTCTGGAAAATTGTCATCTCTGCCTTCATCAGAGTTCTGCGAAGGGGTTTTTCCTTTAATCCACTTTTTAACCAGCCAGTGACTTCAACCACTCCATTCCTCTGTTAAACTATCTGCTGCTTCCTTGCCATTTCTTAATAAGTGTAATCAAGAACCACGAGATTTGCTTCTCAATTATACCTTTTTAACCTGTAAGAAAGCTGAATTTCACAGATGAATCAGCAGGAAATTGCCGAATACACGTATCTGTGTTTTGCCCACCAGCTCACACATAGTATCTACAGATGGCTATGACTGACAACAGATGAGGTGGTACACCCTTGGAAATGGGATATTCAGTCTCTTTTAGTAAGAAATCCTGCTTTCTTTTGGCCTTGTCCTAAAATCAGCAATTTTCTTCGGCCTTAGAAACCACCTCTTCGTCTCCCTTTTCTCCTCCCTTGAGACTCAGGATTCTGCTGGCACCTGTTCTGTTTCAAGGGTGTGCTTAAATTAAAGGAGATATGTAAAACAAAATTTCCACCTGATCTTCTTGAGGAATTATTCTCTCTAGGTGATCATGCTCGGAAATTGCATTTTGTTTGTTTCTTGTTGTATTCTTATAAATATATCACTAAAAATAAATCCACATTTTTCACAGTGGACCTATTAACCACATAGGATCATCTGGTTATACTCCAGATAGGATCATCTTTTCTGCTATCACAATACATTGCTTTAAAAGTGATAAACCACCTATACACACCATACAAGTGAGGAAGAAGTCGCAAGAGCTACTATATATATTTATTTGCCTCTGTTTTGCATAATTTAAAAGATATTACAATTGCTTTGTGACAAGAAAAAAATCAGCTACTTTAAATTTAATCAGTTTATTCACAAAGTCTGATGAGAGCTGTCTTCCAAATGTCCAGAAATCTAATCTAGGATATTGAATAAATTGGCATAGAAATATCAGTTTCATAATGTGGTTTCAAAACCAAAAATGTTCGTCTATCATTTTTATGTGAAAGTCATTCATACACAGTGGGTTTCCAACTTGCTAATAGTCCCTGAGGTGGCAAATTAGGCTTGAAGTCTCAGAGCCCAATGCTATAATGTAATTTTGCTTTAGTTTAGAAAGAAAAGTGTGTGTATCATTTTCAAACAAATATGAATATCCCATGGCACTGGGATATTCCAAACACCCAGGAGCCAATGGTTGCTTGGGGCGCATTAAACTTTGTCACATCATGTGGTGTAAGGCAGCTTCCACTGACACAGAGGCTGAAATACAGAGGCTGAAATGCTGTGACAGGCAACCTGACACTGCTGCTTCTGGCAGAACCATGAGGGATTATTTCATATTTGCCAAAAATACCTATATTGTAAATAAGACAGCAGTTAATATAGCTCCTTAAAAAAAAATGAAACCCAGTGCATTTAATATAAGAACGAGACAAAAAAAAAACCCTGACCTTTACAGAGGACTAAAAATAATACTGAGTTCTCTCTAAACCACATTTCTATCTCATCTTCTATGGCTTGAGTATATGAAATACAAGGGGCAAAAGATGAAGGAATTAATCTAAATGAAGGTGAGGGTAGCTAACAGTCTGCTGCTGTTAGAGCTCCATAAGCTAATATTTCAGACCTCTTCAATAAGAAATCAAAAGCCATCAGTAAATGTTGAAGTGAAGGGAGACGACCCATTTTTGTTGATCAGCATCGACTCTGATTTATTGATCAAATCAGTCACCTTTTATAACAGTGTTAATTAACTTCATGCATATTGCAAAATCTGAGCTCACGATAGGTTACAGAGAAAACTCTAACCCCTCCTTTTATTTACAGTACCTGTGGTTTGTTTATTGAAACTAAGATTTGTGTTCTCACCGTGATATGAAAAGTTCTCAAAACCTTCATATCTGTTCCCAGAGCAGCCAAGGACAGAATGTTTACCTGTTATGAGAAGACTATCTGAGAATCCTGCTGTTTATAAAAAATGTGCCTGAGAAGCTAGTTATTTACAAAATCAAGCCTTTACAGCTGCCTTTTACTTTTCCATCAGCTGTATACTTTCATGGCCTCTTTCTTTAAGCCATGTTTGAACCAGGCTCTCCACAAGTAAAATACCAAAAATGACAGGCATTATTCAAATCACAAAAAACAAATGCCAAGCTATATGTGAACAACACAGGATTTACCCTCCACTCTCAAAACTAAATCTAAAAAAAAATCTGTTTATATGCATGCTCCTCCTTAAATGTCATGAAGGAAAGAGTTCCCAATAGAAACCAAATTCTAATACCAGAGTGGAATCAAGACAATGTATAATTTTGCCAGAACAGTGATACTACGGGCATTTGCATAACAACAGCACAGAACAAATTCACAAGATCAAACAAAAAACTCAGGATTCAAAGCTTCCTCAGCCACAGTCAGCAGGCCAGCAGTTATCCAAAGTGAAAACTAGACTTTGGCAACTTATTACCTAACCAAGAAAGAATATAATGAACACAATTGACTATTTCTTTCCAGAATTAACTTTTTATTTAAAGGGCATATTTAGAAAAGAGAATTGTATTCTCACCAAAGTAAGGTCTGTTATCTTCCTCTAACATACTCCCTTATTTCAGCTTCTAAGTCATGAAAATACTTAATCAGTGTCAAATTCAGATAATTAGAAACTGCAATGAAAAAGGGCATTGATAATAGGTGTACTATAAATGGCAATGTTTTGATGATGTAGGATAATTCTCCATGACTCGTTTTGGAAAGTGTTCATGTATTAAAGAGACACTCGTTGGTATCAAATGAGTAGAAATTGTGACTGCCTGACATCCCCCGACACTCCAGATTTCAGCTTTACCTGTGCTAAGCAATACATACAGAATTACAACTTCTAGTAAAACTCACAGAATGGCATGCTTATCATTAAGACACTTCTCTAAGGAGACATTTTATATTTTATTTATATTTTACATTTAATAATGTCTTCCATTCAGGTATTGCAAAGGTCATCAACATTCAGTGAAACCTTGCACAATGCACAATAAGGCACGTAGGCACTTCATCAATAGATGACCTGATCAAAACCTAGAGCAGGAGAAAAATAGTGAAGGTACATAAACTGTATTTAGGTACCTTAGATGAATATTAAAAGCAAGATGTTTCAAACATGGAGACACTCAATGAGGGTCATATAGCAAGTCACAGAAATAGAATCCAAACCTCAACTGCCTGACTTTGAGTGCCTCAGTATTCGCCATTGTTATTACAATATTTGATGCTGAATGTGGTTTTTTTTTGAAAATACCCTGGGTATTTACACACCTACATAAGCTCTCTATGGATTTTTTAGAAGTTCATCCCCTGGCTGGCAGTATAGCTTTAAAAATATATTCCTCTCCTTGCTTAGAAGTTATTCTCCCTTCCTTGCTTTGAAGTTTTGAACATGGTTCCTGCTGTGAATACTTATATTTGCTACATATCAGCTTATTTCATGCCTCATGTAAAGTGAAGAGGAACCTTAGCTTCTTGGAGACACTGGTTTTCACTGCCACTGATGGCTCAGACAACAGAAAATTTAGCTGCAAACAATGTGAGACAGTGTTTGTACAGATACATTTTTAAATGACACAATTCATAGTGTTTGGAAGCAGGCAGCTCATACTTACTAATTATGTCTGTATTGTTACTGTAGAAATGGAACACTACCAGAAAAATAGAGATGGGTGGGAAAAACAGATCAGTAAACCTGAAATAGCAATACCAATCTGACATAATGTTTTACCCCAAGGTCATTTAATCTACATTGGTCAGTACTGATGAACAGGCTGGACTTGTGAGTGACGCCAGAGCAAAGGGGCTCTACTGGGAAAGGCAAGAGAAGCATCACTGATTTTCAGGGCACCTCTTCAGGTAAACTGAGGGGTAATACATGTTTCTCTCCCCATGTTCAGCAGCTAGGCTTAATGAATAAATTCTATTCCTCACTTCTGCACTGAATGAAAAGGCCAGAGCAAGGAATGTGTTTCTGTTTTCAGGAGTGGTTGAGGAGCACTCCAGGTGCCCAGCCTCTGCTGCACCTTTGGGAAATGTGGCCACAACCTGTCATGTTCATACATGCAAAAGGGAGGATCCAAGATACTGCAGTCAGTCTTCTGTGTAATATAGCTGCAGATTTTCCTTAAATTCTTGCTCACTTCTCTTTTGAAATAAGGACTTCTCATGCAAGCAATGCCTGTGGTTGGTGGGAAGAGAAAGAATTTGAAAACTGTAGATTTTATCTGAGAAACTTTCAAAATAATACAAAATGTGGACTTTAGCGTCGTTATAAGAAAAATCCTCTACTGTGCTTTCCTTAAGAATACTTGAAAACTGTCTTTTGTGCAATCTCCAGTCTGGTTAATAATGCTTATGATTCTTAGGGAAAATGGATAAAGGATCCATACTTTCCTTATCACTCCTGAATACATTCCACTGTAATTAAAATTTCTGACAGCAAACAGGGCACTATCACCTCTACTTTCTGCTTGCTTGCAGCATCACTTTTGCATTTCTTACCCAGGACAGAACTTGTTTCTTGCCCATGCTTTTGCAGAGTCAGCCACAACGGTGTTCCTGATGGCCTCCTCCATCTCACCATAAAAAGCACGCATGACATGGAGGGAATCCAGGGACGCAGGGATTCGGCATTTTGAAACTTCTCCCCAAGGAGAATTCATGGGGAAAGCCTACACAGGTGATAATCTCATGGACAGAGACCTCAGTGGGACTCCTAAGCAGTCACATCAGTCAGGTCAAACCATCGGGAAAGATAGGACCAGACTGAAGAGAGCCAGATATAAAGTCCTTGCAAAAGGCCTTTGTACTCAACAGAGAGGAGAATTTAGAGCATGTAGCTTACCTTCCCTCTTACTACACTAACTCCCAAAAGACTGCCTTGCAATCCCAGTTATTCAATCCATTATTGTCATAGCACAGTGATATTCAGAGGTGACAATGTAAAGTCGCCCCTGGAATTAAATTAATGCATTGCAAGACACAGTTCTGACACTCTGATGAGCTGGGTCCAAATTTACACTTCAATAAATTGATGATTGTCACTTACAATAGGAAAAAAGTACAAGGTTAAGCCACATGGAATAAGAATGTTTCTAATGGATTACAGCACGCAAAAGAAGTTAACATATTTTTGTTTGTATGATTCATAGCCACTTTCACATCCACAGGAACCTGCTATTTAGTCCAGAAGAATACAGAAACTAAGACCATTTGTCATCCAAGTCAGAGAGAAAGAAAGAAACCTTCTACAAGATAGAAAAGCATATTAAAGAACAGAATGTGTTGAGGATAAAACTTGTCACTTTGACAAGGCCAAGAGACAAGCCAAGCCTGTGCATGGTAAATGCATGGAGTGTTCACACATTTATGCTAATGACAATGTAAACACAAATGTATTTATTAGGAATGTAATTTTCATGAGAAGTCACAGCTGAATGACAAATCATGAGTGCCTGAAAAGCATGCAATGAAGCAGAATCCTTGAAAACAAATTACTTCCCTAACCTCCTTGCCTCAATAAAGACCTTAACAACCTTGCATTAAAGTGAATGAATACTGCTCAGCTGTACCCAGAGTATTTCAAGTGTTTTGAAGAGTTGTCTGTATTCCTGAAGTTTTTATCATTTTTCCTTAAAACTTTTGAGTTTTGTAACACCGTATTAGAAATGCAATGCTTTAGCTGGGACCTTGAGATGCAGCCAGGGAATCCAGGGAAGAGATTCCCACTGGGCAGCAGGAGGCTGAGCTCTATTCTCAGCACATACAACACTGCCTGGCACAAGGCACCTCATTTCATGGCGCCTGCCTTTCCTCTTCCTAATTAGCTGTGATATTTTGGAGGAAAGGGATAGAGGGAAACTGAGGACAGCGCTGTCTCCTACAGCATTGTAGATCCAAAAAATTGTACCTTCAGGCTCCACTTTCAGCCAGGACATCTTGGTATTATTGAGGTATAAATAAAAATATCACATTGCAAAGCACCCTCTAATATTTAGAGGAAGATTGTGTGTAAAAAGAGTCACCAGCTGTTCCTTCTCTGCGTGCTTAGGACAACTGGTGCCACTGGTGCCATAACTTTTGGGAGCCCCAATTAGAATTAGCTATTTGTTCTGGACTTTGATGAACCACGTATGAAATCAGCTGGAGAACGAAAATAGGAGAAGTTGTTCTGGTTACTTTTTATATTTCATTAATCTCACAATCTAACAACTTTTTTTTTTTTTTTGAAGCCTCATCTGCAGTTATATGAGAATCTGCATTACCATAAAAAAATTCTTGGCCCTCCTGATTGAGAAAGAGTATCTTGAAAATACCAGCATTACTGGTTAAAGAAGAGCAGACAAATATGCAATATGGACATTAACTGTTTCAGGCCTGAATACCCAAGAAAGAAAGAATTTTGAGGCTGTGATTTTCTCTTCAATTTCTCATTTGTCTCTTTCCCTCTCATTGCCCAGTAATTTTGACAGCACTGACTAATTTCTACCAAAATTGACAAGAGAGTAGCCATTTGAAATATAACTGCCTTGTATACATTTTGTGAAAACTTTCAGCTGGCTAGCACACAGAGAGCCAAATTATTTTCCCTCACAAGAGCAAATTAACCAGGATGTAGCTGCTCTTCACATATGCTACTGCAGACAACCAACTGGCAGTAGAACATGTGTAGCCATCCATGGGCAGCCTCACATTAGCCCTGGCCCTGATTTTCTGGGATACCACTGACAGCTCCTGCATCAACAGCACACAGAGGAGGGCTGACATTATTCAGATTCAGGGAATGCATGAAGGAAGAGATAACAAACTGGAGGCAAAGGACAATTCATAGGAAACCAGGATTGATTACTCCCCCTAATCACAGAAAAACTCACTAAAATCTCACTGATTTTTGCATAGGGACCATAGACACACTGTCAATCTTAGGACAGCACAGTAAAACGAACACACAGCATTAATTTTGACTCATCAGAAAAGCATCTTAAAAGCCTTGTCACCTTTTTTTGATAGCACTTTCTTTGCTTCCCAGGCCAATATGATGTAATACATTATTTATAAGCTTTTGAGCTCTTTATGCAATAATTTCACCACTTTCCTGACTTAGCCTTCAAAACAAGAGTGCAAGAGATACACATAACTGGACAAGGTGAAAATTCATGAGAAAGTGTGTGGTTTTCCATTGGCTTTAATGAACCTCAGAGAAAGCAGAAGTACTAAAATTTCTTCTAAGTAGCTGCCAGTAACTCACACCCAAGTAAAGGAGAAAGATGTAAAAGGCAAGGACAGGCAGTTAAAGGGGTTATTAGGATTTTTGATGGATATGGTCCTTTAGCGCATTGCCACATGGCAGAAAAATAATTTTTTCTGGTTTTGTCCCTCTCCTTATGATGTGGTCAAAGTGAAGAAAAATTTGAGGAGCATCCCAAACCATGCTTACTCAGATGAGAGAACTCTGCCTAGTGTAGCCTTTCCTCTGCCACGCGTCCTTCAGACACATCATGAGCTCACTCATCAGATGGTGTGGGTACAGTTATTCATTCCACCTCCCAGATCAGGCAGATCAGAGCTGCCCCTATCTTAGAGACATTTCTTGGAACAGAACTTGGCATAAGATATTCTGTTAAAATTTTCTGTCCCTCCTTCCCTGCACAGATTTGTGGTTCCAGCCCATTCTCTACCGCTCTTTTTGATGTCCTGCTTTGACAGGAGATTCAAACTGAAACAGTTCATGTAGGTGCACCATTGCACAAATGACCTGTTAGTGTTAAATTAGCCATTTTGCAAGAGATTAAAACCATCTTTCTACCAGATGTCCGCTCAAATTTCATTCCTAAACAGCTATGCCAAGATTTTAAACTGCTTTGAACTCAAAGACCTGAGACTAGACAATTTTCCTCCTGTTAAAAGGGATTAAATTCTTCTGTACATGCAGAATAATGAGGAATAGGGCATTGACATGAATGCTTTTTCAGTTTTCTGAGGCAGCAGACATGGATGAAGGACTAACTGTACAAAGATATTGTTATGGTTACAGATACAACCTTTAATTTATACTTTTCTAATTTTCCAGTGTTCTTGACACTCTCTGTCTAAACCAAGGAAAAAGAGACTTGACATTTTAATGCTGAAAAGGTGAGAAAAGAAAAACAGGTTGCAATTTCCATCTGAGAAAATTCAGCCTCTCTAAAGCCATCTTAGATCCACTGCAGATCACTTCCCAAAAGCCCATGTGGCACCTCACTTCAAGCAAAGGCACAGCAATGCAGTGAGCACCTGTTGTCTGCATCACTTCATCTAGTTAAACAGTAGTTTGTCTAAAACAACATGCAAAGTCCCCAAAATTTGAAGTTCTAAATTTCCCCTTCTAAATTTTCCCCTGCAAATATGTTTCCCTTCCTTTAAATGATCCATAAATCTCCCTCAAGCAAGGAAGCAGAAGTGAAGCAGTTCAAAGTAAGCAATCACTTTCTAATCCCTCTATGTTTATTAGAAAAAGGCCTGCAATGCTGTACTTGCTCTCATCCTGGAAGCCTGGGGACAATATTCTGCTACTCAGGCAACTTCTTCACATCCCCAGCAAAGCCCTGTGGATAGTATGTGCCAGCTGATCTGAATGAGAAATCCTACATCTCACCAGCTATGTCTTTTATTTACTTAACAAGATACAAATACAGCATCTGTCTTATGGGTTTTGTGGAGAAAGGAGTGAAGTTTACAATGAAAACTTGATCAGAGTTGTTAGCCAGGCTTTATCCTCCCATGCCTGTGCTGAAGGACTGTGAAACACATTCCAAGGATGCATTTCCCTTACTGGTGCTGAAATGTGGCATGCATGAGACATTTGTGTGAAACTGCAGGTGTAGATCAATATTCCATCTTTGTATCTGAGTAATAAGAATTATCTACTGAACTTTCCATCAAATATGAACAAAAGAGAGAGTCAGCCTTAACTAAAGATGTAAAAACTCCCAGTCTGTCTGCTTAAACCATGCAGAAGAGAATCTTTCATGGATCATTTTCCTCATTTGAGGGACAAATGCAGAATCTCTACACTTTAAAGAGAAAATGGGTATTCCAAGTATAAATTTCACCTACTTCAAGTAACTGGTTGAGAATATCTGGAGTTTCAGGTGTTTTTAAATACAGATCTACACACATAGATCATACATGTGCCAATGCACACAGTGGTTATATCAATACTGTCCAATGTGTGACAAACTCCGGAGAAGTGGAGATGAGGAAATGAAATCAGTCTGTGCAGAACCATTTTTAATGTTATGTTTTCAAAAGAGTGCAGAATGGTTGTTCTTCCCCTGCTCTTTCCACTGGAAGATTTAAGGACTCTACACCCATTATTTCTTTTTACTCAGTGCTTCATGTCCTGTGGTGAGTGTGAACTGCACTTGAAAATCAAGATTGTAGCAAAAATTACCTCCCCAGTGAGCTGATAAGGGAAAGAGCAGCACAATGTCAACAAATTCTTGCTTTATATTTTAAATCTGGGGGGTTTTAAGGCAGTTTTGTGAATTAATTTAATTTAATCTAGACAGAACAAAAAATTACGGTTTCAATCCCATATCTGTGTTACAGTTATGCAAGCAACTTTATTGCAAGGGCATAGAAAATTTCTGCAGGCAATTTTATCAGTTTATTAGTTTTGAACGTTCAGCAAGCACTCCAAAGGAGGACAATTTAGAGAGAATCATGCTGTGGTAAATACTCAAAGTTTTCAATAAGAATTCTTTCAGAATAGAGTCTGATGAGCCTAGGATGTTTTATGGCCACTTTTCCAAGAGAGAATTTAAAGGAAAGCTGAATCTCTGTTAAAAAGTCTATGAGTGGGTGCTGTTAATAACTCCAGTAGGTTGGGGATGATTGCACATGACTTGCAGCTTTGTTTATTCTCTGAATATTAGATGACATGGCATAAATCCAAAGGGAAACAATTACTATTCATGTGCTGAGAAACAAAGTGGAGCTGGTTCTTTTACTTCTAAACTCTCCGAGGAGTGACCAAGGAGCAGATTTATGAAAGAGCTGTAACTTACATAAATGAGACTTCAGTTTACCAAACAAAATTCACACTCTTTGGCATCTCCTCCCACATCAGCCATGTCTAAGTTCTGTCAGCACCTTTGTTTTATCCAGAAGGTGTTTAGTGCAGAATTCATAACCACAGAGAGGCGATCAGGCTTTACCACCTCAGCACTGGACGACGAGATCTTGGTCCCTGGACCCCCTGACTTTCTCACCCAGGAAGTCTCTTAATGGCTGCTTACATGGGAGGACCAGGATTAAGAGGGAACCTTGCTTCCAGTTTGGCTTTGTTTTGTGATCTCAGACTGGCAGATAGTGATGGTCTGAGTATTTTGGGTGAGAAAAGGCTCTCTGTGCTACCATTATGTGTACAAATGCTCCCACCATTTTGCTGTTGTCTTCTTCTAGGAAGTGTCTCAGGGAGATGGATCCCATGTAGACACCAGAGCACCTTCAGGCAGAGATTTATTTTCCTTTCCATTATTTCCACATGCCTAGCTTGAGGCAGCTGTACATTTCAGCTGATCTCATAAAGTAAGTGTAATGGCTGCACTGGATTGCATCCTGAAGAATTTTATTCTCTACTTGAATTGTATACATTTCTGAACAGAAGATTTTGGATTTCATTGTGGAGCCAAGCACCAGGCATTTGAGTGCCTAACGCATTTACTGAACATATTTGCCTTAATGTGCTTTCACTAAAAAGAAAAGAAACATGTACATTTAAGATCTGCACATCATTTGAGGTCATCTATTAATTGTTCATTACTCAATTGATACCAAAAGAACACATAAAATTAAAAAAAAAGCCCTCACAGATGCAGCTATCATCAAATGCACAGAAATCCTACAAGAGCTCAAAGAGAAAGGTAACATATGGGTAAGGCTGGAAAAGCTAATTTTAACATGATTTAGTTCAGCGAAGAACACATCCTGATTTAAAATGTGGTTTTATTCTTATCTCACATTGGTTATACTTAGTTATTTTTCTGGAGATTGATTCTCACTTTTAGCCATTATTAAGGCATGCTATTTTGCAAGTAAGTGAGGCATTTTTACTAAATTTGATGCCTTTTCTTTGTTAACTAGAAGAAAGTATATTAGTGTTCTGATTTAGGGCAAATTAAGGGGGGGAATTTCTGAAGGGGTCCCTCTAGAAAGCAAATTCAAGCAGCCTCTCCCCCACCTGGTTCGGGAGACAAAAATCTCCTTTGAGAAAAAGTGGGAAAAAACCTGTTTATTTAACAAGCAAAGTATTCACAAGCAAAAAAAAAATTAAACAATAAAACCTCTTGCTGTTCTGAAGAGATGACAAATTCAGGAAGTCCTTGCTGTGGGGTGTAGCTCGCTCACTCAGTCTCTTACCCACACTGCAAAATACCACATCCCAGGCCCCCTGGGCCACAGGTGGGAGCTCCTGGTGTTTTTCTGGGTTTTCAGTCTAAAGCAGGGCTAATCAGTTCCAGGAAAAAGAAAAGCCACAGTCCAGGAAACTTCACTGCCTCAGCTAGTTACAAAAAACCTAACTAAAAAGCCAAGGAGAGCTCCATCCCTCTGTCCATGCTGCAGACAGCACAGTCCAGGAGCAGGGTGTGGGGGAGCGAGTGCAGTTTCTGATAACAGACTCCACACTTCTTTCCTCCCCTTTGCTCTCAGAACCTCTCTAAAACTGGTGCAGAAATTAATATCCAGCATAAACAGAACAGATGATTGGGGACACGAGCATCATAAAGTCACCCGAGGACAATGAGGTAACATAACTGTTAGACTGTATTCTATTAGAAAAAGGCAGATAATGCTTTTTGTTTCCAAGGGGATTCCTTTCTATTCATGATTTGGGTAAAGCTAATTTGGATGGAAATATCAATCATATATAATCTGCAAAAACTTGATTACTTTAAGGAAATAAATACAATTACATGGAATACTTTGAATAATGACAACACATTTATTGAATTATATTTTGAAGTTAAGACTTTTTGAATAAGGACTTCTTTGTAATTACATGTCCTTCAAGACATCTAGAATTAGAGGAGGTTAACTCCTCCCCTTCAAGGTTTGTTATTAGGTTGTAAATTCTCTTCAACCCAGGTTTCAATGCCCAATCAACTTGTCAAGTTCTAATGGTCCTTGTATTGTATTAAGCTTTTCATGCAGAAAAAAGCATATAATTTATTCCTTCAGCAAATCCCATGCACCAAATCATGGGAGGTGGTTTCACCTATTACACTGACTGGACTTCTATGACTGACAGCAAATACAGACATTGTCCTCAGTGTGATTTACATGGATTTTGTAAATAACTCTAATCTGCAATATACATTTTCATGGCAATATTCAGGACATAAGCAGTAAACACCTTTTAGTAGAAAATATTCATGACAGTGGGCCCAGTTGCATGCCTTTTTTTAAAGCCACTGTTGTTTTATTCTATCTTTTCATACCAAGGCAGAAAAAGAAACCAGCAAACATACATTTTAGTTTCTTGTTAACCTACTCATAACTTGGTCTGGAAACGGGTCAGTTAATGCTCTTTCATTCTGCTTAAGATATTTTTCTGATACATGAAGCAAAATAATTCTCTATCAGTGTTTATAAGGCTGGTTTTGCTCAAGGCTCTTTATCTTGTCATATCAATCAGCCAAGGCTAATACGTGTGACAGAAAGTAGGACAGAGATCCCCAAAGAGGGATGAAGAAATGAAATGACAAATAAGCTGGAAAAGATGCGGGGTCATTTCCCTTTCAGCCTCAGTGAAATACCTTGCTTTATGAGTCAGCATTGAAGATATAAATAGTTTGCAATGATATAAATAGTTTGCAATAACCAATATAGTCAGATGATAAATATCAGACACTGGCCGAATGTATTTTGTTACCTCAGTTTAGCAAGGCAGGAACAAACAGGACTGATTGACCTGAGGTAGCACAGTTGAAACCCATAAACCCAGGGGATGAATCCATGTTTTGGTTACCTAATCAGTCAGCAAGAACACCAGGCCATTGTGCAACACAGGCAGAATCACCTCACAAAGGCTGGAAAAGAGCAGGTTGAGAACATCAGCTTAGGAAACCCTCCTGTGTACAGAGACACCTTTCCCAGCCACTGCAATAAACACTTTCTAGAACCTGAGAAAGCAAACAAGAGGCTCATTGTCCTGCAGCCTTCTATTCAATAGTATTGATATCCAGTCCAATTGGCAAGAGAACATCCCTGTTTTGATTTCTGACTAGATGAACAGGTCAGAGAGTCAGAGTAATTCAGAAAGTACACTTCAGCTTGTACTTTGAGACCTGACTGCCCTTGCACCCGAAGAATCTCACTCTGGTTTTGCTTGTTTTCTCTTTATGGCAATGAAACTAATCTGATTTTTACCAGGTTTACTCCACTTTTCCCTAAGTATAAATAAGATTAAGATGTGTTTGGAAGCATTTATGCTGGGTACAAATAAAGTTCCTTCCAGTGCAGGGGCAGCAGAACCTACAGCTCTCTCTGAGCTCATGTTTAAACATTTCACCCAAATACATATATCTTCATGTAACCGCAGTTTTAACCTTGTTTTATAACAGCAGCCCTTTTTTAAGGAAACGTGGAAAGCTAATCAATTTATATTGCAACAAATTATCAGAGATTATTTTTCCCTACCCCTCCCCCCTACTTAAAACAAATGTTGAGGGAGGAATAAGTAAAATTTTGCAGGTGGAAACAGTACAGATTCTCTCGCTTCGTGATTCTCTCCCTGCCATTTTCAGATGAGTACATTTGCTTTCCAGGAGAGTTTTAAAGTCATCAGTTCTAATGAAAATGACAGGTAAATTGAGCCTGATCATGGGAAGCAAATGGCAGTGTGTTCCAGGGGGAGGCTGGGTCAGGCAGAATTGTTCATGCTAATCCAGGCAGCTAGTCAAAATCTGAACAACATACAGGGTGTGAGGTCCTGCACTGTATGTCTGCTGAAGATGACAGTAGCATGAAGCCCAGCCCTACAAACCAATATCCTTTTGCACCTAAATCTTGTCAGCACTCTCCATTTCTTCATCTCTGGATAGGAATGATCAATTCCTGTCCACTGGGATATCACAAAGCTCAGCTGTCCAGTGTTTGTAAAGCATTTTGACAGTCCCAGATGGAAGCTGCTCCAAGGAGAGTCGCCTCTACCTCCTTGATGCTGCTACAGTTTTAATCCAGCCTTTTATCAACTGGTATTTCATACACTCTCCCTTGCAGACGAAGCAGTGAGCGAACAGAAATGACAAAGTGCGCTTCCAAACTTCCCTCCCACTCACCTCTCCTCCATCTGTTGGAGAGAGAGATTTTATTTGCTGCAGAACTGCTGTCTGGCTAAAAATGTGAGCACTTTTTACAGCATGATCCCACTCTCTCCTCCACACACACCCACTGCCCAAGTGCTTCATTTTGAAATATGACATTGCTTCTTAGCTAATCCCCTGTGTAAGAAGAGGCTTCTACAGCCCATTTTATTAGGGGATGACTAAAAAGCTGCTGTGGAATCCCACATGGTGTTCACTGCTGATCACCTCCACCCTACCTATTAGGAACGGAAAGAAACAGAGGATATCTGACAATAAAGACTATTTTTCTTCCTCTTTTCCCTGTCACAAACAGTCCAATTCAGTCTTATGCCTCGTTATTTCCAAATTTTGAGATTTAATCCTGAGTCTTATGGCAAATTGGCATTTATCTTTAATACCTAGCTCCTGGAAGGAAGTGCTCACTTCAGATTTTCTGTTTCTTTTAAAGAAAGCAACAAGTCAAGTATTCCTGGATTGGGAGGAAAACTAGGTTTGGCTGAAGACAGTCAAAAAGATTCAGGAAATAAAGGCATATAAGAAAACATCAAATTTCAATAAACACACAATGCAATCCTATGGCATTAAGCCTACAACTGTGCAACAATTCTAAACTGTGGATCTGGCAATATGAGGGGTGGGGGGAAGTTTGTGGTCATGGAATGCAAAATTGTCCACCATGTGTAATTAAGCAGAATATCAAAACCTGTTTTCAGACAGTATTTTAGTCCAGATTCCAAGGTCTGGACTTGAGATGCTGCTGAAAGACAAAACACAAAATAAATTAGACAAAAAAGAGAGACATTGTCTAATTTATCACTGAGGTGAAACCTCTAAACTTCAAAAACCTTCCAACTCCATTCTTACTCTGGATATTGCGGCTTTCATAAAGAGAATGGTTTGTATGGTTTCAGACTTT
This sequence comes from Melospiza melodia melodia, assembly GCF_035770615.1. Classification (NCBI taxonomy): domain Eukaryota; kingdom Metazoa; phylum Chordata; class Aves; order Passeriformes; family Passerellidae; genus Melospiza; species Melospiza melodia. The sequence goes on along the minus strand of NC_086194.1, from coordinate 48,717,121 downwards.
TTTCAGTTTTCATGGTTAAAGGAACTATTTTGCCCCCAAGTACATATAGTGGTCTATCTGTCAATCAAACTAGGTAGACAAATAATTTTATTCCACATCTTCAGGTAATTTTTTTTAGTAATCTTTGCAGAACAAGTTACAAAATGGGGATGACTGTGATGTGCAGGCATTAGAAAGGCAAGATACTTTTTGGTGAAATTGCCTTGTTAAGATTTAGGGCTTGAACATTTCAATGACCTCAGACTTAGGGAAGAAGGATGTATTACTGTAACAGACAAAAAGAATTCAGAATTTACAGGCCACAAGGACATTTGGAAAAACTCCCACAATAAGGAAAAAACTATTAAGCCAACTCAATCAACTTTGCTGAAATCAGTTCTGAGTGGGAAAAGGTAATTCTGGCAGGGGGAGTTCATGAGCCCTGACTCAAGAAATCCACAGACTGAAGAGAAAAATTGAGCATGTTGACTAATCAGCATAAAAAGTGAGGGACTCAACCAATAGAAGACAGAATACTAATTAGTAAGAGAACTGTGTAACTTGAAGCTAGTGAACATTAATGCCTTTGTTTGCTAAAATGTATAAAGAGTGAAAAGTTTTGATAGCTGCTGTGATGGCTTTGTGGATTTGCCACCCAGCACCCGTTTTTGTGCAGAACTATAAATGAATACCTCAACTCTGCATGTGGAATGATGTCATGCATGCTGAGTTAAAGAACCATATTTTGGGACAACATTTGGAAGATAAGCATCAGAAAAGACATGGCATTTTCTCTTCTTTCTCATCCCAATTTGGTTAGAAGGAATATGGGGATGGAGGTCCATACTACAACTTTGAACCTGTAAAGATTGTGTCCCTTTTTCCATAAGGACACAACTTCAGATTGTCCTCTAGCAATTTCAATCAATAGGCTTCAGTCAGACAAGCAGATGCATCACTGTTTCCAATTAGAGGCCCGGGCTAAATTACTAGGTGATGAGTTCCTATTAAAAACTCATTACACCTAGAAGAAAATGTTTTTCATTTGGGGAATGGTGACTAGTCCCAAGTGATGACCCCATCCTTGGACAGGATTCAATCAATTGTGACAGCTGCTCAAGAGAGTTATAGCTCCTGCCAGACAAAGGGGATTGTCTAACCTAGGTCCTCAAAAGGGGGAAGTTCAGCATGTTTTTCTTGCCTATTCACAAGCCACAAGAACCTCAGAAAGATCCTCCAGCAAAAAACAGATGGAGTTAGCAATTTATAAACTAGGCACACAAAGTGGGCAAGGTGAGGCCATAAAGAAGGGCTCATGTCTTTAGGCAAGTGATGGAAATAGAAAAAAAATCCCCACTCCATATCAATATTTACTGATCAGTAAAAAACAGTAACCTAATTTTAATTCACAGTGCAAAACATACTCCACACAACAACCAAAACCTTTTCTTCGCCCCTGCAACCAGACTGCTGCACAGAGCTATAAATACCCCAGCTCACAGGTACAGTTCATTGTAATACAAGTTTATTCCTTTTTTAAACCGCAGACTCCTCCAGCAAAAGTAAAGAATGGTGACAAAACGTGAATGTAACATCAGGAAATTCCTTCCTATTAGCTGGTGTTTAATCTTGTCTGAGTAACACTGGCTTGAACAGCAGAGACATTCAAAGTGATAGGGTCAAGAAAAAGTGAGAGTTATCCAGGCATGTTATTTGCAGAGACAAGCAGAGCAACTTGGAAACTGGTTTTTGGCACGCACTTATTTATTTCAGCTTGATCTTTCTGTTCTTTATACAGGTCTCTAGCCAAGAGTTCCTTGTTAACCGTTCAAAGTGCATCTTTCAGGGAAACTTGACCACGTTCTATCTAGCAACTGTAGAAAACATGGTTCTGCATTATTGGTTAAAATTAAATATTAAAGTGCTTTATATCTGCCCAATAATCATGGTTCAAATACATTCGATAGCACTGCTAACTTACTCCAGTGAAAGGCTATCATACCAGATTGCAAAGCACCAGCTGCCCTAAGATCTCCCAATTCCAAAACTGATGGAGTTATGTGAGCAATGTCAGTATCTGCATTTAAGGGACACAAGGGATTCAAGGGATTTAAATTTAAGGGATGAGGAGTAGCCTCATCAGTGTGGGAATGAGGCAGCATTCCTCACCTAGAAGGTAATGTCAGTTTGACCTTGACCCTACACAGCAGCCGACTGACTGGGGGAAGGAAAGGGCTTCAGAAGAAGATGTGTGGGATTAGCGACTGGCCAGTATCAAACCCAAGATACTGGTGTGCACCGCACTTGGTTTGACCCTGTATCTCTATATATGCCCAGAACTGCCATATTTTGACAAACACAGAAGCTCAGCATGTCACCTACCCTGCAAGTCCAACCAGGATCCAGAAAATAGGCAGCTCTTTCTCATCATCTTCATCTGTCCAGTAAAGCACTCCCTGAGGTTCTTGCATGCCATGGGCATCTTCATAAAACAGTTACTGTTGACTAGCTCCTGAATCAGAGTGTTGTCCCAGGGAACAGGAGGTCCAGGCTTAACTCCACATCCACCCATCACTTAACAGTGATGAGCCTGGCTGGGGGGCTGATGGTAATCCCACCTCTCCTACTGAAACTGTTCCACTGCACAATGAATTCTGGAGTCATTTATCAAAGAAAGGGTACTCAAACCTGCCCTACTCAAACCTGGAAATCAAGCACCACCAGTACTGCAGGTGCAGGTCCCTTTCCAAGATCTGATGGATCTCTTTCATGTGTAGGACTGCTGTGTTGACACCTGAAACTCAAATGCAAGTATTCCCTTCCTGAATGGGTTCCACTTCCACCCTCTCTCTGGCTCCAAAATATCCTGAATTAGGCACCTTCAGCAGCAGCTGCAGTGAACGTTTTCTAGGCAATTTGGCATCCGATGGCTCAGAACATCCTCCTGGGAGGTCTAAGTTTGAAACCTGGCCGTCTCAGCAGCCTAGAGAAGTATTCCAGCCACTTAGCTGTTACATAAGTATCCATCATCACCTATTCCTCCAAGCAAAATTTTCTGTCTCCTGGTGAAAGTGAAGAACTCTGATCTATTCTTTTGACAGGGAGATGCCTGAAGGTTTCCACACTTCAGACATTCCTTCATCCAGACTTCCCCAGTGAAAGCTCCAGTGATACCAAGGCTCTGTAACTCACCTGTATTCAGCAGTTTCCTTTCTGCATGTTCTCTGACATGTGAAACACCATTTTAGATCACAGCACCTTTCAGCTCAGTGTTCTTTTGCTCTGTAAACCATGAGGTAACCAATGTTCTCCATAGAAATTAGGCACCTGAATTATTCTGCTTCAGCATCTTGCCTAGCTACTCTGTGTTCAAGGGCTCTTCTAGATTTGCAGAGCCTGCCCATAACTACTATTAGTGCAGTACAAGACCAGCTAATCCTACAATGAATAGTACAGAGAGATATATAGCACTGAACTCTTGTAATGTAGCTTCAGTGAAGATCTACTCACCCCTGCACAAGAGAGAATTGCAATGATTTACTTCCACAAGACCTAATGAATACTACTTTAGGGTATCACTATTATTTATTTGAGAATTTTGACATTTGCAGAATGTTGAAGAGGCAACCTAATTCTGTTAATTGTTTGCCAAAGTTTCAGTGCTGGTTTACATAGGGCAGTTTAAAAACCAGTTGATCAGAAGAGCATGGAAAGTAACTTCTAACTGTCTAGATATGACCAATATTTAAATCACTAGCAAGTACTCCTTTAAACCATGAAACTCTGTGTGTGGCCTAAGCAGAAGATGGGCTCTGGGAAGGTAAGAATCTCCTACCAATCTCTTTCCAAAGAAATTGCAAGTATTTCCATAGACCAAGCAGCACAGAATGACCATACTGGCTTCCAAGACACTGTAACCCATCCTCCTGCAACAAGGCAGGATGAACACAGCAAAGAGCATGAACACACACCTGTGCACATGCACCTACCATGCTCAGATGACAGGCTGAAAACAGAGTCCATGTCATAAAACTGAAATAAATGTTCTAATTCTCAGAATATTTATTTGTAATGGTTATTAACCTGACAATTCAACTGCTTTGGTATTTAGGTATCTGGCTCTTTAAGTATTTCATACTGATGCTGAGGATGTGTACAGTCAGAAACCCTGGTGTAAAAATGTAGTTATGAAAATTACAAAATAAAGTATGCAAACTCTTCCATTCGCCACCACACCAGCTCTTAGAGCGTTAGGGAAGATATTCAAAATTTCTGCCATCTGCCACACCAAGATAAAGAGCAGGGGTGTTGCCGGGTACTTTGCTAATACATTTCTGAGTTACAAACTAACAGAAAGATATTCCATAAATCTAACACCAAGGTATCTCTGGGTCTTGCTGTGGAAGTGTAGATGTGAAGGTTTTAAGGAAAACTGAATTATCGAATAGTTTGGATTGGAAAGGACGACAAAGACCATGCTGTTCCAACCCCCCTGTCACAGACAGGGACACCTTACACTAGACCAGCTTGCTCACAGTCCCATCCAACCTGGCCTTGAACGCTGCCAGGGATGGGGCATCTACAGCTTCTCTGGGCAACATGTTCCAGGGCCTTATCACCCTCACAGCAAAGAATTTCTTCTTAATCCCGAATCTAAACCTACTCTCTCTCAGTAAAAAGCCATTCCCCCTTGTCCTATACATGTCCCTGTAAAAAGTCCCTCTCCAGCTCTCTTGTAGGACACCTTTAGGTAGTAGAAGATACTCCAGGGAGTCTCCAGAGCCTTCTCTTCTCCTTGCTGAACAACCCAAATCTCTCAGGCTTGTTCTCACATGGGAGATGTTCCAGGCCTCCCATCATCTTCATGTCACTTCTCTGGACTCATTCTAGCAGGTCTACACCCTTCCTGTGTTGATCAACAATAACCATTTCAGAGACAGTCAAAGTGACAGGGTCAGACACAGATACAGTAGTGTGTCCCTGTCCATCATATTCTTGTTACCACTTTGTTATTGCTGGTTCTATTTTTTTTTTAGCTCTTCTTTTCTGTATTTAACTTTCTAAATGCTCCAACAAAAAAGGTTGAAGCTCAGTAGCAACAGCTGTGGTTCCTTTCATGCAAGGAAGGGTGCTTCCTAATTGGTTTTCAGCAAATTCTGCCACAGGGGTTTCTGACAGGAAAACCTTTTGATTCATTTACAGAGATATGACATTTTCTTTCTTCCTATGTTTTCCATAGGAAGTACAGAGTAGAAGGCTTCCCTTTAGGAATGACAGCAAATGCTTAAAAAATGGCAAGTGTTTAAATTATTTGCTGAGTCAGAGTTTGTAACAGCTGACTTTTAGGCAAGTGTTTTGGAATAAAACTGTGGGCAGTGTAATAAAAAAATGTTTTTAAGACAAATAAAGGGAAAAGGTGAAAAGTACACATCATTTACCACACAGTTCTTTATATTAATATGAGGTTCAAGGAAGCAAGAGATTTTTTTTCTTGAGGAGTCTAAAATTTGGAGACTTGCCATGTTTAGGACCACACACCCCATCTTCCAACTGCAGCAAATAGTTTGTTCTTCTTTTTCATTTAGGTGTAATTTTTCTATCACCAGGGAGAGAGATTTTAAGTCACCAGTTTCTGAGCTTTTGAAGCCTTTTCAAAATTCTTTTCAACATGGCTTAGACAGGCAGTAGTGGGTGGATTAGCTCGACAGCCTGCATCCACTGCTTAGTTCCAAGGTTTCAGTGCAATATGCATCTCACACATACCAAGGCACCTGTCGTGGGTCTTAAGCCCTTTGAGTCATAGGTGTTAGTTGGTGCCAGAACACTGGGGCTTCCACCAGAGGTGAGAAACATTTTGAAAAAATAAATAAGGAAAAAAACAGAACAAAAAAATCCCACAACCCAAGGGTATATTATATATGAGCAAACTCATTTTGCTAATGTAATATGTAAATAGCATTAACGCACTGAGATAGCTATTAGCTGAAGAGACTGCCATGGAAAAGGAAGATTCATGTTTCTTTATGGAGACCAGCATAGGGGGAAAAGCCCTTTAAGCAGTGACACTGGCCTGGAGATCCAAGTAGATTTTGTCTAGCAGTCAGCATTTCATATGTTATTGAAATAAGTTGCAGCTGGGAGTGCTGATTCAAAGTCAGAGAAAAACCACTGGATTGCATGGAACCACATCAAGAATCACAGGTCCCTGAGATTAAGTTCTTGGTAACTTCTGTTATTTCTTTTTCTTTGTTTCCCCATTGCTTGGTATTTTGAGATAATGTTTCAGCTATTTTTGTGGTTTTTTTTTTTTTTCATAAAGAGAAAGAAAAGGTATAGTAATTCAATCTTTAAAACGTGGCCAGCAAGAATTTTGAAATTGTAACTGTCCTTAAAAAGTTTAGGTAGTGTTTACTCCCACAGATGTAAATAGTGAAGCTGGGAAACTAATCAGGAAAGTTTCTGCAAAACACCCATCAATACAGAAAACAAAGCCAAATAATTTACATTAATGATAGAGCTTTCCTAAATCTTGACTTCTATACAGTGCAAGTGACTTGCATTACACTTCATCAGTGTATGTTTCCAAACTATCTTCTAAGTCATTGCTTAATGAATAAGACTTCTTTAAGAAGAAATACCTGGAAAGAGACCTTTACAATTCAATAGAAAATTATTACTGCTACCCACATAGCTCCACTCTACAGCAGCATTTCATTTTTTACCTATTTAAAATGTCCCATTTCCACAACACTGAGCATAATAATAAGTGATTAAGTTGTTTTGTTTTTTTTTAAAGGTAATTATTGAAGCAATTTGTTATGTATACAAAGACGAACCTTTTTTAAGGGCAAAATATTTCAACAACTAAATAATACTCTAATTATGTTTAACACACAAGTGTTTTAATTGAAAAGGTTACTAAAGGAGACTACATGTTGTGGTTTAACCCCAGCCAGCAACTAATTACCACACAGCTGCCCACTCACCCTCCAACCTTCCCTGTGGGACGGGGAGGAGAATTAGAAGAAAAGGTAAAACCTGTGGGCTGAGATAAGAACAGTTTAATAACTGAAATTAAGTCAAATGCAGTAATAATGACAATAATAATAATAATAATAATAATAATAATTTCAATGAAAAAAAAGAGGTAAAAAAGAGAGGGTGGAATAAAACCCAAGAAAAACAGCGATGCACAACACAACTGCTCACTGCCCCGTCCGATGCCCAGCCCCTACCCAGCAATGATCAGCCTCTCCTGCCCACCTCCTCCCAGTCTGTGTGCTGAGAAGATGTTTTAGGCTGTGGAATGTCCCTTTGGCCAGCTGGGGTCAGCTGTCCTGGCCATGCTCCCTCTCAGCTTCTTGTGCCCCTGCTCTCTAGCAGAGCCTGGGAAACCGAAAAGCCCCTGACCTACGGTAAGCACTGCTCAGCAACAGCCAAGACATCAGCATGCTGTCAACATTATTCCCATCCTAAACTCAAATACACAGCACTGTACCACCTACTGAGAGGAAAATTAACTCTATCCCAGCCAAAACCAGGACACTACAGTATCCTGGACACACTGAGGTTCCATCAGAATGAAGAAACGCTCTGGACCCAATTTACAGATCTCACTCATGCAGGCACATGCGGCTTTCAGAAAGCATTCAAAAAATCACACAAGATCAAGTGATTTTAAAAATTTTACAGGTTTTATAAAAACATTTTACATTACAAAAATGTATCAAAAGCCCTCTTATAATTAAAACTTACAAAGCACTTAAAATGAGTAACATTCTTTAAAATTAGGATTATTCATTTTTTTAATAGGTACAGGTAGAAGTTTATATCAAAACTTTATCAAATAAAAGACAACCTCTAGCTTTCATACCCATTTAATTAGAAGAATATACACTGTCAGAAATATGAATGTGTTTGTAGAGATTTCTTGTCTATAAAAATAGAAAAGAGGGATACTGTGAATATCTCACCTGAAGACTCAAAAAGTTCTAAACATACCAAGACTCTTAAAATCAGAGAAATTATCAATCTATTTTTCTGAGGATTCCAGCTCAGAAGAATGATGATGCAAGGAAGAAGTAAAAAACAACTAAGTGGAAAAACACCCCTGAGATAAATCAGAACATTATCATTTTTTTTGTACTTGCTTGTTTTTTTGGCTTTTGTTACTTTTAAGCTATCACATAGTTTTGAAAGGAAATTGGTCCAGTCACAGGTTTTAACAATTACATTATCATAACACAGGTAATTATTCTGACACAATACAAGCAATAAAAAAAGCCCAAAATAAAACACAGCATAAGTTGCTCTTTTTCTTCAGACTCTTCTGATTTCTGATCCCACCCCTCTAAATTTTTTTTTCATTCTAAACATAGATTATTAAGGGGATAAAATAGACATCTGGAATAATTTTTCAAATTATAGTTTCCCACGTCTTCCTTTTTTCCTTGGGAGTTTTTTATGGACAAGTTCTTCAAAAGCCATTATTTCATCTTCCACTTCATTTTCCAAGTCTTTATCATGCACCAAGCCTACATTAAAAACAATAAATTAATGCAGAATGGAAAACCCCAACATCTTTTTCTCTTAACAGTACAACAAGCCATGTCACTGCTATTTTATATGTCAGCAGTATAACTTCATATGTGCATAATCATGTTTGAGAAGCATTTAGATTAATATGACGATGTGCTTAAGAGCTCTGCAATGAAGCAGAGACTACTAAGCCACTTGCTGCTCTAGTAATTAATTTTCACACTGAAAATCTGTTTCTATTGTTATTTCCTTTGAGTTTTCTAGGAAGTCTGTCTCAAGATTCAGTTTCAGCAGACACTATATTTCCTTGCTGACTTCCAAGACATACTATAAGGTTCTTTTTGAGACTACAAGAGCACACCCTCTCCTATTAACTGTATCTGCTGGAGTAGGGAGAGGCAACCCAAGGCTTTATCACAACCAATTTTTTCTAAAATTGAGCTACTTTAATGCTTTACATACAGTCCATTTTGTAAGTCTAACCACTTCATTGCTGCCAACTGTTGCAATCCCACCACCTAAATATATGTTTAAACATGAACATTAAGGGAGGCACAATGAAGTCTTAAACTTGCCCTCAGAGATCTGTGATGCAATAGACTGCATCAATGTATGCTACTTTTTTGTATGAAACCAAGAGAAATGGAAGTGAAAATAAAAGAAACCAATAGAGGCATCCTTTATCAGGCTGGGATCCACTGAAGGCCAGGGAGAAGTCTTGCTCCACTCTGGCCACCCTGCATCCAGCTGCTCTGTTTTGAAGAGCCACTGAGGGAAAGCCTGGTTATCTCATGTTTTCCAGAGTGCCCCCGTGGGAGTGCCTCTCAAAGGTCAGTGAATATCCACAATGCTGCTGAGTGGGAGACTGAAGTGATGCTTAGAGACCACTACTGAGCAGCAGTGGGCACAGAAAGCTGTGCAAATTTAAAACATACCTTCTTCTGCCATCCTGTGAGAGTCCATTTGCTTCAGCCACTTATGAGCGTCGTCAAGGGTGTCAACCAATTTTTTGGCATGTCTGGTTATTACTTCTTCAGCTGAAATGGAGCACAGTTAGCATTCTGTGAGAACACTTAGCTGAGAAATGGACTGCAGCTAAAAGTCAAGCACAAAATGAAGTTACACAGAGCCATGTGGGATGATGATGCTGCAAACCTAGAAGTTATGACCACCAGGATAATTCACTAATGTGGATGAAGATGATGTGTGTATTACTCCCCATTCTAACCAACATTACTAGCACTATCAGAACAGAAGTTCTACATCCTTGTGCTGCCCCTTTTGAGTTACATCTGAATGCTGAAAACATCCTACTTTATTTTTGGGTTATAAAGTTCCTGACGATCATTATCTCTCTGAAATTATATGAATCAAAATCAAACATGGACCTAAAACGGTTCAGTCTTTGCTGAACTGCACAACTAAGAACCTCAAAAATGCCTGTTATAAAGAGAGGGAAAAGTAGCCTCAGAAAAAAATAATTTCTCTCTATATATTTTCACTGAGTAGAATAACAAGGTAGCATTCATCGAGCAATTGTCATCATGAAATCCATTATTACCTAATTAAACCTACTATATCCATCTTATTCATCACTACCATGGTTCACTGAGCAAGAGGTCAAGTAAACAATAAGCTAAACTTCATGGACTTCATCCATATGTGCAACTTTCCACTAGGAGTAAAGATAAAGCTTACATGTGAAGAGCACAACCTAACATTTAGTTACGAATATAACATATTTCACTGATCAGAGCTGATGAACATATCAAGTACTACAGTTTTTCACTACTGTCAGACATCAAAGGCGAAATGACAGCTTGACAGGATTGGTGGATTTCTACCAGTGAAGCCAGTAACAATGTTAAGATTTAAGCTGTCACTTTCCCAAAGCAAGTATACTAAACAATTTTGCTTCTAGGCCACTCATTCACTAATTCAATTTTGCTTGCAAAAATCAGCATAGAATAATGCTTTAAGCATATAAGGGGGTGGAGGGGGGGGAATCTAATATCAAAATGCGCATCTCAAGCACCATAAATTACTAAACTTTTTAATACCAATGTTGCCTTTGAGTGAGCGACCACAGATTTGTGGTTAAGTATCTACTTTTGCTCAGCCCTAGCAAAATTATCAGTTCAAGGGCAGAATAATCAGAGATATCCTTAGTCAAAAACTCCAAGTACTCCTACCAGGCTACCCCTTCATATCCAAATTACTATGTCTAGAAGTAAATAGGAAACAGTAGAAACAATAAAAAAATTAGTAAAGATGACCGGTCAGTAAAACTGCAAAGTTGCTGTAAAACTGTGTAGGTTCAGAGAACATAGTACATCATGGCCATGTAGAATTCACTTTACCATCTATAAAAATTCACTACTACTCACTTTTCTTCTACAATGTAATTCATTAAGTTGGAAGAGTTTAGAATGTATTTTGAATATTTCCAGCTCTCTCAGTTCCTCTTTTCATCAGCTACTTGAAATACCAGGAAAAATCTTTCTCTTGACCACATTAAGATTTTCAAATGGAGCTTTGCCAGGTCTAGCAGTTTGGTCAAAAAATGACATATTAAACTGTATAAAGAAAACTGGAAAGGTCCTACCTCTAGCCCAGGCTTTTTTCTCATAGATTTCCTCTACTGCATCTGAAATTTTTTTAATATTCTCTTTGATTTTCCTCTGGCGTAAGTTAGAACCTTCTTTATACGCTAAATGGTCTCGGGTGTAATCTCTTCCTGTAATGGCCTCCACTACTTGCAGTCCATCATATATTATTGGATCTATGTTTGTTCTGAAAAACTCAGCATAGTGTCTGTAGGCAGCATATTTATTTGTGTGTTCTTCTGTGTTTCTGTGCTCCATATAGGCCTCACTGGCCACAGAAAGTGCATTTCCTTCTGCGTGCAACTTTTCTTCCCCACTGCTCTCAGCTGGTGTCAGAGGCTCAGAAGTGTCTGACTCGATGCTCTCTGACCGGCCGAAATAGTTCTCAGAGCTTTGCATGAATCTGACCCCACAGAGGTCACACTGGGTTTGGTCAATATCTGCCCTTTTGAATATCACTGATAAAAATTCATCTTCTTTCATTGCAACAGGATGAACTCTGCAGCGGGCCTTCCTTTTCCACTTCACACACAGGGAAATTAAATGGAACACACGATACAGCTGGCGTCGAGCTGATGCCTTCTGCTCTTGCTTCTGTTGCTTGCTGAGTGCAATGACTTCCAGGGGATCCTTTTGTTCCTCTAAGCAATGAACCTCTTCAAATTCCTCTTCCAGCTCATCAGCATATTCCATTTCATACAAAGAGGTTACAAACCTGTCAAGGTTTACGCGTTCATACTGGATGCCCCGTATGGGTGGATGCCCCTGAGCGTAGGGAGAAGTGTCCCACTTCCAGCGGCAGTCAACCAAGCGCTCTTCATCTCGCTCTGTCAGCAGCTCTTGCAGGCTTGCAGCAACTTCTCTCACCTGTGTAGCATCACCCACTTGCTCCACGACCCTCAGCAGTCTTTCAGGTACTTCAGAGGGAGTGTCTTTTCTCATCGATTCCAGCATGGCCTTGATTTCAGGGAAGAGGTGCCGTAAGAGGGATCTGTCTTTAGAGCTCTGCACCTGGTCAGCATTCAGTAACATCACCAAGCACAGCACTACTGTCCGCTCAGCGTCCCCTGAAGTTATGCAGTTGGGATTCCTGAAGGCATTCAGGAGGACATTGAACCTCCCATGAACACCACACAAGACTTCTGCTAGATAACAGAGATGAGATTTGAAATAGTACACAGCTGCATTTGTGTCCTGTGGTCTGTATTCCTGTATAATAGAAAATGTGTCTTTAAGTTCTTTGTAATGGTCCTTGTGTTTGAACAAAAACTCCCAGTAATGAAGGAGAGAGATGTAACTCTTTGGAAGGCAGAGAGTAATGTTCTTGGCGAGACGCATCAGGACAGCACAACACAGAATATACTGGAATTCCAGCAACATCACCGTGTTTCCTATGCTTGGAATCAGGTATCTCGTGCATTTCTTGATCAGGACATTCATGAAACGGAAAAAAAATCTTTTACAGTTTTCCGGGTTCTTATGAACGTAGAATTGCTCAAGTGAATTTTGAAGAAGCCGAATGAAGCACAAGTGTGTTCTTCCTGCATTTTCGGCATTCTTGTCAGGCAGCAACATACCATGTCTGCCCTCTATTCCTCTGGTCTTTTCTTCCTGGCCTTTATTCCTTGGGGCACTTTTTGCCTTTGCCAAAGCAAACATTAGCTCTTTGTTATAATTATCCTCTTCTCTAAAAAGAAGTTTCTCAAATTCTTCAGGATATCCTGAAGATAAGATAAGGACCTTCATGACACTTAGCCACAAGTCAGTTGATTCTCTTCTGGCTGCAATCTTTTCATTATTAAACTTAGATGTGATGTATTTCCTCAACATCTCTCTACAAGGTTTGGAAATTACACTACTGAATTGCAGTATTTCTTTGCATGCTCTTGGGTTCTCAGACAGTATTCTCAAATGAAAATGATTAGGAAAAAACATTCCTAGGAGGGCTTTACATGATGCATTTTCATCAGGAGTCAAAATGTCCTCAAAGTTTTTGCACTGATTCAGTAACTCTTTAGGGAAAGTGCACGTGGCTTCCAACAACAGTCCATTTATTGCCACCAGATGCATTTTACACTGAAATATTGTCCTTGCTTCATGACGCAGCAAGGGTCTGTGGTAACCCTCACAGGTTTTATCTTCACAGTTCAATCCTGCAATGAACTTCATACAAATATCAGGGTACTTCTTGCTCAGTAACTCATTGGTGATAAAGCACAACCTGCTTAACAAGTGCTGCTTCAAAGCTGATTTTACTTTCTCTGTGCTTACTGAGAGATCACCTTTTGCCTTCCTCTCTTTTAGACTTTGCTTGTCTAACAAAAACTTGATAAGGGGTTCAGCTTCATTTTGGGACACCTGGCAACTGTCACCTGCTGGGACAATCCCAAAATAGGCAAAGCATAACTTCACCATATCTTTCTCTGCGTTGGTGGCTGCTTTCTTCAGACCACTAACAAGACTCAGAAGAGCCATTAAGCCACGTGGTGCCATGAAGAGGATGTCCACGATGTCCTGGCCACGAGTGCTGCAGCGACATAACGCAAAGAGAGCTTCGACTGCACCAGCAGAATGATTCAGAGACAGGAACTGACCGTATGCGTCCCTCAGCTTCAAGAAGTCTCCTTTCAGAGCTCCCTGCAAAAACACAGCCTCAGCAATGCCAGACTTCTGCCCAGTTTGCTCACAAAGCTCAAGGGCTTCTCTGAGGATGCTCTCCACGCTCCCCAGGTGCGGTTCTGAACCGCGGCTCAGCCTGGCGCGAGCCTCAGCAAGCAAGCACGATGCGCGGAACTCTTTTACAGCCGTGAGGTTGGCTGCTTCCAGGGCAAAACCGTGCTGCTTCATCAGCTTCGCAGCCTCCTCCTGGCGATCCTTCCTTTTCAGTAAGTCTGCTGTTTGGTGCAAACATCCACGAGACTTCAGAAACTCAAGCTGATCCTCTATATCCAGTTTTGAGAGGACTTGCATCATTTCCTCAGTCCTGTTCATACTCAGGTACTTTGCAGCTGCTTCCAAATACAGCTGATTTGCTGTACAGGAGAGTTTGGAAGACATTTGTCCTTTTGCATTCAACATATCTTCATATCTGAAATAAGAGATACATCAATTTACTGCCACATAATACAAATCTAGACAAAAAAAGCACTGCAATTAAAAAAAAAACCCCAACAAAACCATTAAACAAAGAGCTTCCCCTACAAACCCTTCCTACTGTACAAAAAGTACATATACTGTTTCATGTGATATGCCTGCCAGGTGAAAGAGGATCACATCATCTTAAAAGATCTACAGAAAGAAATTAATTACAACATGAGGCTGTCAGAATCAAGAGTATTAAAGCTTTTGGTACAAACAGGATCACAGGGTTTACAGCATTAGTGAAGCATTCTCCACATTGTCAAATCAATGTACAAATAATTTTAACACATTTTAATAGCATTAATCTTCTATTTATAAAAAATATGATTTTTTTATAAATAGAAGATTAATGCTAATAAAACACGTTAAAATTATTTGAGGCTGTCAGAATCAAGAGTATTAAAACTTTTGGTACAAACAAGATCACAAGGTTTACAGCATTAGTGAAGCATTCTCCACTCTGTCAAATCAATGTACAAATAATTTTAACACATGTTATAAGCATTAATCTTCTATTTATAAAAAAATTTAATTTCAGTGAATCCGCCAAGGGTCAATATATAGAACATTCTGTAAAATTTGCATAAACTTGTCAGTTTAGAGATAATTCTTTCAAGCCTGCTGTATGTATCTGTATATACTTTGTAGCTTATTGAGCGTCTGAGCAAAACACCTGGCTGCATCTTTTGTAACATGCACTTAAGAATATTCAGTAATTAATTACTAATGGCTGATGTAAAATTATTGATGTATCCCCTAAGCCAGTTTTGTGAAATATTCTCTCCTGAATGCTGAGGATGAGTAACCTTTTCCTGTTGGATGAGTAAATTATCATCAGCTTTTTGTTATCATCTTTTTCATGATAAATGTGGTAGTGCAGACTTTTTTGTCTATGCTGATAAATTTCCATTAATGTTTTGGGGGGGATGATTTAAAAACTTTTTTGTCGGTAAAGTGACTTTAATTCTTGAATGTTTTGATTGAACAATTAAAGAAGCTTTAATCATTCAAAAAAGCAGTTACCATTACTAAAGGTAATGTCAACAAAGTCAGTAGACAAAACCCTTCTGAAAATTTTTCAGTAAGCCATCTGTATTATATGGAATTTGGAAATGCAAAAGAGATTTATATTCCAATACCATCTTGCAAGACATACCTTTCAACTGCCTTTGCTGCTTCTTCATAGAGTTCTTCCTGACAATACATTTTAATGGCCAGATCAAACTCCTCAATTAGTTCATAACATTCAGATGCTTCTCTGTAGCACTGGCTTTTCTGATAGTAAACTGCAGCATCTTTCATCTGCAATGCAGAAGTCAATAATGAAACTGAAGTGCTGTAAACAGTCAAAACTACATGCATGGAATAAATCTTGTAATTCCATCATGTGTCTCATAAAGAAGTACACTTTAATAAAATGCAATTAAAGTATCCGAATAAAATCAAATAGATATTAAAGTAACCATCACTAAAACTGAAGAGATTGTGTAAAAAAACTTCAAAATATTTGTGTCTGAAAAACTAGAGTATAAAATGAAAGGTATTATATAAGGTTTTCAAAATAATTTACCCACTCAGCTCTGCCTGTTGTGAGAAAACACTACACATGCTTCTGCTGATTTACAGATTTTTGAGAATGAATAGTATTAAATTAAAACAGCTATGGTTGCAGAAAGAGAACACTAACATTACATCGCAAATTTCAAATACTTGGGAACAACCATTTTATATTCTTTTAGTGGAAATACACTGAAAATAAAAATATTATGTATTGTTAGCACACTACTTTAACCCTTCCAAGTTTTAATGGCTGTTATCAATGAAGTTTCAGTATCATCAGAGTACTGAATGAAGCAACGGCTTAAGTTTCATTACATCAGTCATTCACTAATTTTTGACTGCAAATGACTGATAATAACATTTGAGGAAAGCCAAAGAAATAAAGCCAGCCTGCATAATTGCATCATGCTCCCCTTCATTTCTTTTCTTTTCTCTGACAAATAACTCCTCTTGAACAACCCAGCTTAAAGAGCTTGTTTGTTTTGCTATTACCATGACACGAAAAGATACTATTACTTTATGAGTAATATGAGAGGTAAAAATTCTGTAGGAAAAGGAAAGTGATATGGTGAGGATTTAATACCTTTCCTAATTTTTTACACAATTCTGCACAAAGACGGAACTCCTTTGATTGAATCAGACATTTTAGTGATAGCTTTGGTTCTCCACATTCCAAGTAAGTTTTAGCCAAAGTCATATATTCCATCTGTTTTTCCCTGTAGGAAGTAAGAGAAAATTACCACTAACATCCAAATTAAGTTTAGGATCATGTGAGCTGTCACTGAATCCAACCAACACTGACATGACACAATACTCTTAATACATTACCTGATGAGTTATGATCTTACAATTAATTATATTTTGTGCTGACACAGCTCTGTCCAGAAGTCTGTTCCAAAATATGATAGCTCTGACAGTCAAAAGATTGAGTTTTTTTTAAAACTAATATATTACTATACTGTAATATACTGTACCGTATTATTGTGATTCTGTACTGCTTCTCTTTCCTTAACTTGCTGTGTCCTTTCTGCTCTTTAGCACCAATGTCATTAGAGACACAAGCAAATGTCTTCTCAGCCTTTGTTCTGTCTGACCAAACAATCCCAGCCTTCCAGGTATCACTGCAGCATAAACTAGACTGATTTCAAAATTCTCAAGCCTGGAGAATCAAAACTGTACAGAGCATTTCATAAAGAACACATGAAAATCTTACTTAAGCTTTTTACACCAGCATTAATACCTCTATTAAAAAAAAGAATACAACTTTGGCAGCTTCATTGTTACATATGTTCTGTCAACATATTCTAATACACCAAATTCCTTCTCAAATTTTATGCCAGCTTTTGACAAGCACAGTGAATTGAGAAAAAGTTTTATCAGTCCCATCAACAATTTCACTATAATCATGAAATTTTGTGAGCATCCTTATGCTTCTAACCAGGGCCACTAACATAAAGCAGGTAATCAAACAAGATAAAATCTACACTAACTCCAGTAATAGCTTTTCTTCAGACCTTCCCTCTTCTCCCTTGTGTGCCAGCTTCCTCTGATCTCGTCATTCCTTTCTCCTGCTGCTATCATTGCTAGTTTCTGGTCTCCCAGAACATGAACAGGAACTGATTCACTTAGGTTTAGATCTTTCTCCGTTAAGTTTTTCCCTGCCTTATTTGAGATGAGTCCCAAAGAGTTTCCAAGCCTCTTTGAGAAACTGCAAACTCTCTCCCCTGTCAAACTCTTGAGCTATTTTACTCAGCCGAAATCATGAACTATATGATTCATCTCAAAATCTGTTCCTTCAAAACTGTCCTTTGGTTCAGATCTGGTCCTGCTTGTTTAGTTTAAGATGACTGTAACATTAATTTTACTCCAAAACTCACTTTTTCCTACGAGCTTTTTTTCCACAATGCACACCACCATTCCCTCTCCTTTGCTGAGTGAACATGCAGTGGGGATTACCATATTCACTCAACAAAGTAAGTTGCCATCAGCAGCGCTGATGGCATATGTTCTCCTATCTATATCTATGGTTGTAAAGCCTCTTGATGTAATGCAAATCCTGCTGCTTTTCTCTCTCTCTCAGTAAGCCCTTGCAAGGGCCAATTTAATTTGGGCAGCCCTTCCACTGCTCCCTAGAGGGAGCAGTGCCCTGGATCTTGTAGTGCTAGACCTTCCAACTCCTTAAATCTCTTTTGCCAACCACAAGCACATAAAGTTTGCACTGTTCTCCTCCTGCACTGTTCTCCAGCGTCTCTGGTCAGGTCCCACAGCTGTGGTGTGAATCTCACCCTCTGCACCATGAAGTGACACTCGCTCAGCTGCACTGATACCCTACCTTGGGCTGCTTTTCTTTGCATGCACTTTGAGAACAGCGTCGTGTGTCAGGGCCAGCTTTGACTTCTCAGCTGCTCCTCCCTTTTGGTAACATTTGGCAGCCACCTGGGGTGAAATCACATACAGCATTCACAGATGTGCATCCAGCCCATGGCTTATCACATAAAAGCAATACTTAATTTTACAGTCACTGGAATGGAAAGCAGAAAGATTGGCAGGGTGCCTGGAAAAAGGAAAAGGTAAAACATTGTAGTATAATTTTAGGGCAAAAAGAAAAGCTTTATGCGCAACTACCAAAATTAGAATAATAATTACAATATTACATGGAAAGCAGAATTCCTGGTAAGCTGATAGAACAAACAGCATATGAAATCTGAATGACAGCCTTAACCATTAACTGGTAAGTCACCAGGCATCTACAACATATTACAAAAAGCGAGGTAGACCAATGCATGCAAAGTGGAATCGAAAAGCAAGGAACATTTACTCAATGCTTTTATCATACAAGGCTCTTTCTGTGAAAACTAAACAGAAACACTGAGAGTTACCATGCTCCTAGCAAGGTTTTTTTCATTATCACCCTGCTTATTCTGCAACACCATGATTTCTTTACTCTAGCCATTAATTTAGTGTTGCTTCTGCTCAGAAATTGCACACTGCAAGCCAGCCTTGGAACTGCCAAAGTCACCAGATAATGTCATCTTAAGGCAGCACTGATTAGCAAAGATCAGTGTTATAAAGAAAACAGATTTGCAGATAATATAGCTAATACATTTCAGATTTCAAGATTTATTTTTTTTTTAGTTGTGTGGGGTTTTTTTCTCTCAACTCTTTTCTGCCCATTTAGAAAACTGCCTTTTATTTTCAAGGGGAGATAAAGACTATCTGTATAGTGGCAAGTGATTACTTTGGGTTTTTGCCTTGTTATAAACGCTAATTTTCTCTTAAAAGAATTTTATGTTGTTACCTGCAAAATACAGAAGCTTTCCCTCTGCCGTGATCTCAAAAAAGTATCTGAAGTTTTATTTCATAGAATCACAGAACATCTCAAATTGAAAGGGACTTATAAGGATAATAGAGGCAAACTTACTGCTCCCTTCAGGACTGCCTAAAACAACCCCACACGACTGAGAATGTCATCCAGATGCTCCTTTAACCCTGAACTCACGGCTTGATGCCATGGCTACTTTCCTGGGGTGCCTGTGGCAGACCACCTTCTCAGTCCAGAGCCTTTTCTATGTCCAATCTGATCTTCTTCTGATCCAACTTCCTTCCATTTCCCCATGTCCTATCACTGGTAACCAGGGAGAGGAGATCAGGACCTCCCTTTGAGGAAGCTGTAGACTGTGATGAGGTTACCCCTCAGCCATCTCTTCTCCAAGCTGAACAAGACAAGAGACTTCAGCTGCTCGTCTTAAGACACATCCTCTAGAGCTGCCCATGGCAATGGCAGGAGGGCTGGGACTGCATGAGCCTTGAGGTCTCTTCAAAACTATTTTGAACAGACCATTCTATGATTCTACGACTTTTCATCATCTTGGTCACCTTCCTCTGGACACACTCTAATAGTCTGTTGCCCTTCTTATATTGTGGTGCCCAAAACTGCACAGAAGTGAGTAGCCCAAAACTGCTCCAGGCGAGTCTGCACCAGCACAGAGCAGAGCAGGACAATCACCTCCTTTGACTGGCTCACAATGCTGTATTTCATGCACTCAGGACACCATCTGCCTTTTTGGTTGTCGAGGCACGCTGCTGGCTCTTCTTCAACTTGCCATCCACCCAAACTCCCACATCTCCTTTCATGGGGCTGCTCTCCAGCCTCTCATTCCCTAATTTGAATGTATAACCAGGAGTACTCCACCCTAGGTGCAGAATCTGGCATGTGCCCTTGTTAAATCTCATACAGTTTGTGACAGCCCACTCGGTTATCAAGGCCTCTCTGCAGGACCTCTCAACCCTTGAGGGAATCAACAGCTCCTCCCAATTTAGTGTCCTCCAGGTTTAGTATTGCTGCAAACATGTTTAATGTCCGCTTCTTTCCGGTGTCCAAATTATATATAAAAACTTTGAAGAGCACTTGCCCGTAAATTGAGCACTGGGGAATCCAATTTGGCTGGCCCCAATGGGCCATCAGCTGATGTAACCCCATTTACTGTAACTCTTTGAAACGTGGCTTGACAACCAGTTTCTCACCTAATGTATTATGGACTTGTCTAGCTGTGTCCTGCATTCTATCCAGAATAAAGAGACTGTGAGAGAAACTATTAAAATCTTTGCTAAAACCCAAACATACCACATCTACTGGCTTCTCTTGGTCAAATAGATGAGTGACCTTGTCATAAAAGGAAATTAAGCCGGTTAAGTAGGACTTTCCCATAGTGAACCTATGCTGCCTATGACTAATGACTGCATTGTCACTCAAATGTTATTTTCAGTAACTCCCAGAATAACCTTCTCCATAATTTTACCAGGCACCAAAGAGAGACTGAAAGGCCTATAATTACCAGGGTCTTCTTTTCTACCCTTCTTGAAAATTGGGACATTTGCCAGCTTCCAATTGACTGGGACCTCTCCAGACTCCCCAGACCTTTGAAAAATAATGGAAAGGGACCCCACAATAAAATGGGCCAGCTCATTCGGTACCTGGAATGAATCTCATCAAGCCCAATAGATTTATGTGCATCCAGCTGCAGCAGCAGTGCAGAGTCAGCTGGGAGTTTATCATTCTCCAAGTCTTCCAGCCCATCATCAGTGTTAAAGACAGAGGTGAAGAAGGCATTAAATGTCTCCGCTTTGCCTATGTCCCTATTTTTGAGGTAAATGACCTTATCAAGTAATGGACTGATGTTACATCCAAACCTTCTTTTGCTGTTAATGCGTTTTAAAATGACCTTTTTGTTATCCTTCACAGTGCTGGATAGCTTGAACTCTACTTGAGCTTTGGCCACATGAATTTTCTCCCTGCAGTGACAAAGAGCATCTCTGCTGTCCTCCTCTGTCACCAATGTTCACACACTTTCCCTTTTCCCCTAAGTTCAAGAAGAAGATGCCTGTTCAGTCAAGCCAGACTCTGCCCCACTTGCTTGACTTCTGACCCTTTGGAATTTCCTGCTTCTGCAAGCTTCAGAGATAGCCCTTAAAAAGTGTCTGTCATTCATGAATTCCCAAGGGACCTTACTAATTAGCTGCTCTCCCCATATCCAGGGTCAAAGGTATTCAGGACTTTTTCTTCTACAGTCATCAACTCGAAACTCCATTACTTTGTGGCCACTGTGACCAAGACATGAATCCCCACTTCACTCACAAATGCCTCTCTGTTTATTAGGAGGTCACCTTTCCCTAGTCAGCTCCCCTAGCACCTGCACCCAGATGTTTTCTTCAACATGCTCCAGTAATTTCCTAGACCTGTTTGTATCCACTATACGATTTTCTCAGTTAATATCTGGGAAGTTAAAATCACCCAGAAGGACAAAAGCATGTGATCTAGATACATCCCTTATTTCCCTGTAGAACATTTCATTGATGTTGTCATCCTGGCTGAGTTCTGCTTTGATGCCATCAACTGTCATCCCACATCTGGACTGCATTAACTAAGAAGCTAGGAAACAAAAGACTGTAAAATCTCTATGTTTTTTAAACACCAAGGGAATGAAACCATCATTTTCCTACCCAAATTAATACACTTCCAAGAAATGCTTTCATTTTTCTACAGTATGTGTAATGATACTGTCAAGAACGCGGTTTAGATTCACGCATATCAGTCAATTCTGATGGACGCTAATAATTGTTTTTCCAACTGTCTCTCATTTGTGTGCATTAAAATGTATTTCCCTCATGAGACTGCAAATTTCTGGGCAGTGAATTGAAGATTACAAAAAAAGGCTTGCTCTCCCTGCTCACTTCTTGTAAGTCATTTACAAGCAGACACATAGCTACAAACCACAAACTAAGGCAGACTGCTACACAGCAACTGAAGGTTTACAGATAGTTTTATAGATACAGAGAAAAGAAAAGGTTTCAGAATAAGCAAGAATCCTTATTTTAGATAAACATATGTTCCTACCTCCCAGAACTGGTGTTTGGCATAGTAGTCTCCCTGTGCAATCCATTCTTCTGGAGTTGAAGTTTTAGCAAACATGCTGTCATCTAAGTCTACAAGGGCAGGGGTGACCATTTTATGTTAGAATGGATAAACCACAGAAACCACTTATCATGTACCAAAACTAAGCATTATCTCACAATGTTCCAAGCTCTATGTTTGTGCTTACACCAGTAATGGCAACTATGAGTCAAGTGTGGTAATACTGTTGTGTGAAGCTACCAGTGAGAATACAACAATCCCCAGAGCTTGGCTGGAGACTGGCCTGCTAAGTGGCCAAAAATGCATTAACACAGCAGAAAATCTGACTACAAATTGACCACTTTAAGCTACAAATATCTGCAGCCATCAGGGTCCATTGAGCTCTCTCCACAGTAACTGGCTTAGCAGTGTCCAGATCTCTCTTTATGTAGAAACACCTCTTAAGGTAACCCCTCGAGGCTGAGGGATCTCTTACCCAACACCAGACATCAATGGGCTGGTAAACGACATTTTTGCATGTGTGTAATATTTAATATAAGTATAGAAAGCTTGTGTAAAAAGTAGAGTATTGACCACCAATCCATCCATACTTACTGAGTATTTTACATATCTGAATGTACTGGTTAGAACTCAATAAACTAATTACAAGATCAGATCTGTCTAAGGGATCACTGACTCTCCTGTGACAGCAAGAAAACCTAAAACTAGTGAATTAGCAATAAAGTTATACTTTAGCATATTCAACTGATCTTTAGAGACAAAAGAATTAAGACTCACTGAAATAAGTCGAAATTTGCAAGGGCAGTTATCAATGCATACTATTAAAAGGACCAAGGCATTTACCCTTCTTTATTACACAGCCTAAAAGCAGAAAACACAAGTTTTGAACTGTCTGACAATCTTTTAAGAAAGTTTTAGGACAACTTTACCTTTCTTTTCATCTGTTTTGACAACCTTAACAAATTTTCTTTTGATGAAATACTTAAAAGCTGGAGCCCGTTTATCACGGTCTTCATCAAAGATCCAAAGATTGACTCTGGCTCTTGTAATTGCAGTATACAATTGCTTGAGTTCTCCATTCAGCATCTGAAGCAGAACAAAAAAAAATGAATTAAATAAATGAAATGGTAGATGAGCTAAATTGTTAGAAAGAAACATACTTGGCAGCTATAAGAAAACAGAGAATTGATACAGAATGAATAACAAGTAAGAAAGTGCTTTTAAGTAAGCAAGTCTAAATATTAAATATGAGACTCCAATTACATAAGCCATTATCCATCTAACTTATAAGCAACTAGTACTACAAATCAGCTGCAGGAATGACAGGCTATTTTCCTTCTAATCACTTGCACATATAACTATTAATTTACCATACAATTCTGAAAATATCTGACTCACCAGATTCTAAACAACTTCCTTAATTTCAAGGTAGTGACACCAATCAGAAACCAGACTATAGGAATAATGAATATTTTCAAGCTGAATTGCTATTTGCTTTAACCACAGTTGTTCTGTAAATATACCCAAAAGTCTATGACACAGGTTTTGTTCTCTAATCAAATTACATTTGCAAACAATCTCTTATCTTTTAAAATCAGTATTATATGTATTATATTACATTATATCTATATTATATTATACAAATGTGAACAACTATAGAAGGTAAAGCAACCTTGATAAACATGGAACTAACAGGATCAAAGGATTTAAGAAATTTCCCTACTTTAAAGATGTAAGAATTTAATTTTTCCTTCCTATTCCTAATATTACAAAAAACTCACCTTGTACATTTCTACATTAAATGGAGTCCTCTCCTGCATACCAGTGGCATCCTCTAACGGCACCTCAATTAGCAAGTTGCTTCCCACTTGTACATCCGGATCAGGACTATAAGAAGAAATTATCTTCCATTCTTTGCTAGCCTGAAATATCAAGAGAATAAGGTTTATTTGTATGTACTAACTACTACTGCCTACATATGCACAAGGTAAGTTTGCATGGTGTGACCTATTCATCCCTACAAGGGAAGAAGGCTCAGAGGAGAAGACTGGGGGAGAAAATTATCTCAGGGAAGAATGTAAAGAATAATCAGCAATTTTCAATGAGAAAGCTGAACTTCATCTCAACACAGCCTTTGCTTGAGATACTTGTCTGTACCAGATGGTCATCAAGGCATATAAACAACCTTCCCTAAAACAGCTAGTACAGAGTTATACCTTCCTGAGCTGCCCAGGCAAAAGCAAAAGCAAAGATGTGCCTCAGCCCAACAGACTGCAGAAAATCTGTGGAGCAAAGAAAAAACAAACCTTTTAGAGTGCAACTGGCTTGAGCTGGCTACAAGCTTCATATTACTTTTCAGGAACTGGGGATGGCCACCATCATGATGGAGAAGCCAATGGGAATATATACATACAAATATACATATATACATATATATGTATATAAGTATATATGTATATATGTGTGAGTGTGTATATATATATGTATATATATATGTGTATGCACAGCAAGCACTAATGGGAGTCACATCTATACTGTGATTCCAATGTATATTGCCATTGTTATATTGTGCTTGCCTTGGGATTTCAGGATGCTGCTACAGCACTTTTCTAGATCCAAATCATATGTAATGCTTAATATATCAAATAAGTCATTTGATATTAAACATGAAAATCTCCTTGGGTGGACTATACATTTTCAGCTAAACAGCCTTACAATGATCCCTCTGTGGAGGAAGTCAGGTTACCTTCACCACGAAGGAGGGTCAAGTTTTAGTCCTAGGGACAAGGATCCTCCTACAAACCCCCAATACCACAACAGGCAAACTCACTGAGGAGGAGGTGTGCTGATTGCTGGGGCAGGCAGCTCCCTGCCAGCTTGGGGCAGAATGAAAGGTAAATGGTGGTGGGATAACACTCACAAGCTGCTATTTGTCATACTAAAATCTACTGTCTAAAACACATTGGAGAGATCTTGGCCTGCAGGTCAGGAAGGGCAGCCACTAAGTCTCCTTGACTCTACAAAACTGACAAGCTCAGTGAGCTGGACCCACACATATCCCATGCTGGCGTATATTCTCATCCTCAGGGTTCCCAGAAAAGATCTGGCTGGTCATTCATGTGATGAATGTATTAAGCCTCGTGTTGAACACCAGTAACTGCTAGTGCTGGTCTGAGCCAGGGGGTGGAATGGCACCTGCCAACACCTCCTCTTGTCAGAACACTCAGAGGTGAGCAAAAAAAGCCCACTCACGGGGAAAGTCTAAAAAAGCGTGGTCAGAAAATATTGGACTCCAACACAGAGACATGTGAAGGGTGTCTATAAATATGCACAGGCACTCCTAACTGTAATTTAAGTGTGGCAGCAGATCAGTGCTGTGCACTCTCATGCCATGCAGGAAATGCCAGCTCCTGATCACACTGCTCTGCAGGCTCCTGATCCCCTGCAAAAATAATAACCTTAAAATCATGACTATATTCTAAGTGATGTTCATTTTTCCCTTTTGGTATTGAAAATTCCATTTAATTGAAATGTGATTAAATACTGCCAAGTTTCTGGCACAACATGAAAAATACTCATAATAAGGCTCAAATAACATTTTTACAGTTTATATATTTCTGAGCTTTCAGCAACACAAAACAAGTTAACTGTCTTCTCATGGGGGAAAAAAGCAGGAAACCTTTCCTGCAAAATGTATTTTGAAGGTAAGAATTTAAAAAATCCTCAATTAAGATATTCTTAAGCCTGTCATAGATTGTAACATGATAAGCAGCCAAAGGTATCAGTTGCTGTGTTTTGGGGGCCTGGCTTTTTTGCCTTCTAGATTTTTCACTCACATCTGCTTCCTGAAACAAGACTCTTCTTAAATCTCATTTTCAAGACAAATAAAAAGAAAACCCAACACTTTACGAAGTGCACACGGCCACACTGCTGTGTTTACAACGGTTCAGAGATTCAGCTTTTCTAAATTAGAAAACCTCAGGGTGAGCTGCTTTCTTGCCTGCTTGTTTAGCTGCTCAAATCAACTCAATTACTCATGACTCACAGAAACACGGAAGAATTGTATGAAAACAGTTCTCCAGGCCTGACACACATTAGTCTGAGCTAAAATGTTCTACACAACTCAACTCTGCTAAACTGCTTCTCTAAATCCTAATAAATGGCTTGCTGCTTTCCTGATTACAACTTGCATCACCAGAAACAAATCAACTTTGAGAAATCTACCATGACAGCCAGTATTTACCTCAAGCTCC
The DNA here is from genome assembly GCF_035770615.1 of Melospiza melodia melodia. Lineage (NCBI taxonomy): Eukaryota > Metazoa > Chordata > Aves > Passeriformes > Passerellidae > Melospiza > Melospiza melodia. The sequence goes on along the minus strand of NC_086194.1, from coordinate 48,690,632 downwards.
TTCTTTCTGCCCTCATCACATAACATTCACTAAACTCTGTGAAGGGCCACCAGTAAGCTGCCCTCAGTTTTCCTGTGGTTTTCATTTGCTGAAAACCACATGAGACATTGTTTTGAGGGGCAGAGGCAGAGGACATCTGCAACAGGGCTGTTCACACTGAATGTTAATCACAGAGTAACTCAGTCATGGGTACATGGAGTGTCTGCAGGCATGGTCAGTAAGGAATACTTTGAATACTTGCCTGGCTGGGGTCAGAGGAGTGGTCTTGGTGTGCAGCAGAAGAGTGTGTGTGTGTGTGTGTGTGTGGGCAACGTGGTGCGTACCCCAAGGTTCTCCCTTAAATTTTAACAGTAAACCCAAAGGAAAATGCAGCACTTTGAGAACGTGTTTCCTTATTAATAAACCCATGACCTCTCTGTTTTCTACTGTGATGAAACCACTCATCTTCAAAGAGGGAATCCTTTTCCAGCGGAACCACCAATTAGACCACAAGTAAGATGGACTTCAGAAAAAATGCAGAAAAAGGATAAGAATTAAATACCTCTGAATCTGTGAAAAAGTTGTAAAGAAGGACATCATCAAATTCCAAGCCCTTTGCTTCATAAATTGTCAGTACAAGTGCCAAACTAAGTTCCTCAGGTATCTTCTCCTTTGCAGTTTCATTTGCCACTAATACCACCTGCAAATAAAATACATTATAAAAAAACATTTGAAAGCAAAAAGGAAAAAAAAAGTAACAGTTGCATAGAGAAAGACCAACATGATGATAATGCAAAAGCCTTCTAAAAACTAGACAACATTTCACAAAGACATTTCAGCACACTCCACAAAAAAGGTCACAAAGCTGCCACTAGAAGACTGACAAATGCGTGGTATGTGCAGACAGTTTTAGATCTGGTGTAAGAAAATTTGGAGTTAGAAAGGAACAGGTCAGACAATACCTCACACAATACCTCACACCAAAAAAAGAACAGAAAGAAGCAGACGTATTAAGAAGAAACAGAAACCAACACAATAAAGGTTTCTAAGCTTGAAATGCCTAATTTATCAGTGAGACAAGGGCTTAAAAAAGAAAGTTGTGGGCAGTTCATACAAGACTATTATTTAGCAACAGAGCTGGCAGAATCTGCAGAAAGCCTAAGAAAAGCAAACCTGATGTGCTCCAAATTCTATGGGTTGTGTTTTCCTTTTGTTGCCCCTCAGCAGAATTGCCAGGTCACTAACACTGCAGGACTCCAAGACAATAGGTTTTGGCCCATCAAAGAGACCACGGTCCTGAGGAAGGCGATCAAAAGATTCCGGAAAATAATGCTGGAGCAAATCAACCACTCCAGAGGCTAAACGGAGAATACCTGCACAAAGCAGAATACAGGTTTTAAATTTCATCCTGAAGTCCTTGCAAACACACTTTTAAAAGTTTCTGCTAGAAATTTGGAATCAAGAAATATGACAAAAACACTGATCAGGGAAGGCTGAAGCTGTAAGCTTCAATTTATGTATCTGCCAATTTGAGTGGATGCCATTCTTGGGCCTCTAAAGATCAGAAAACATGCTACAGTGGCTTGGCAGCATTCTCACAAAATAAAGAAAAGCAGAATCAGCACACCAATGCTGCAAAATCTAGTGCTTTGGAGAATAGGACAACAGAAATGGGAAAGGTAATTTCTTAATTTTTCTCTCAAACACAGCCAAAGCATCCAGTAAGCATGAGAATTCAAAAAATTACAATTTTGAAAACATTCATTTTTGGTTTTCCAGTTGAGCTGTCAAAAAACAGAATTGATATCAGAAAAAGCTGTCTATCTGATTTTTTTGAAAAACAGGCCACATAGAGACTGGCTTTCAACTGGCCAGCAGAAAACTTCAATTATTAGTGACATCTGAAGAGCCCAGGCTCCGATCATAAGTAAATTTGTTACTCTACCTGAATGGGACCTGTAGTTCTGGTACAACTGATAAATCCTTTTTGGTTTCCTAACACGCTGCTTCTTGTTCACAGAGCTCTTGCTTGCGTAATGAAACAGCGACCTGAGGTCACTAAAACGAAAAGCCACTCCTTTCATGATGCTCTGGGCAGTGTCACCGGTCAGAAACATGGCATTGGGGTCATTGATGCATTTCATCAACAGGGCTAGCTCAGCTTGCGTGAAATCCTGTATCTCATCGCCATAGAACTCATGGATGGACCATGGCAGCTCCCTGAGCTTCGCAAGTCTTTGAGATAAATTATACAGCAAATCTTCTTCATCAAAGTAACCCCTCTGTGATCGTATCTGCTGATAAAGACAGAAGAGGGAATAGATCTCACTCCTGTCTTCCGTGAAGTTTGGCACTCTCTTTCGGCCTAGCTTTTTGTACTGCTCCTCAGTAAGCTTGCCTCCAAAGCAATTCAGTGCCTCAAAAGAGCCTTTCAGAAATGATTTGATTTCTTTCCAAACCAGTGCTGGATTGTACAAGCTTTTACCTTTTATCATTTTTGGCCATATTTCATTTGCAAATACATTGTAAGTCACAAAAGTCCAAGGATCATTTTCCTTAGAGCACGCATCTGCAGCTCCTCCATCATCACCATGCTCTGCTTCAAGATTACCTTCTTCATCCTCATCCTGCCAATTTGGTACAACCCAGTCTTCCTGAGGACTCCACCCAACAATTGCTCTTTTAAGACTTCCATCTTCATTTCTTGGAAAAAATGGGTCAGGCATGGATGCATCTAGTAACAGCAACAACTGCTTGGAGGTGACAAACAGTGGAAAATTTTCATCTTTAATGTCTTGTAGCCTGTGAGTGTTTGGGTCCAGAGGTTTGAAGTGACTGGTCACCTTGGAAGACTTGCTAAGTTCAACGAAATTCTTCTGAACTTCTCGGCACAGGACAGGATTTTTTGTTACGAAGATCTGGTGCAGGTGCTCCAGCCTGTCTGAAGCTTCTGCACTACACGTTTGGTCATCTTCATGGTCACCACATGAATTCATTTCTGCCCCAGCTGTGCCCACAGGAACCTTTTCATCCTCGCTGTCCTGGTTGTGCTCATCACTCACCTGCTCCTCATTTGAATTATCGCTCTCGTGTTTCGGTTCACTCTCTTCCTTCTCTGAACTAGCTTTTTCAACCTCACTGCACTGCCTCTGCTGCCATGTCTGCCTCTCCAACAGAGGTCCATCTGCCAAGCTGGATTTTTCCCAGTATGAATAGAATTTCTTCCAAAGCCTATACAAGCAGCAAGTTGTCTTCCCTGTCCCACTTCGCCCAATTAAAATGATTGGCTCCATAGGCTTTGGATTGAGATCAATCACAGCGTACTCCAACTCCCCAACACGGAAAGGGTAATCAACTGAAGACTGCACATCATTTATAATGTTAAGTGCCATGTTAGTGCTGAAGCTGTGAAATTTCATTATATTGTATTCCAGTTCTGCTGCACTAGCTGGAGGGAAATACTCAGGCATGGTATGTTCTTTTGATTTTTCTGCCTCCATGTCTTCGATGTAACAACGCGGAACACGCTTCTGTGTTGTCACACTGTGGTTCTGACGCCCTTCGTTTATACCCTTGAGCTTTTTCCTCAAAATGCAGGATAATCCACGGTTGTAGGAAATGCATATATTTTCTAAGGCACGGTTCAGCTTGCAGTGGTCAAGAACAATGGCCCAAATTCTAATTATTTCTGTGTAAACTCTACCTGATTTTTCTAGACGACTTTTTGTCTGTTCTGTCTCCATGATCTTTTCTGGACTCTCACTGCAACGAGGAGAAAAGTCAATGGCAAGTTCCCATAGCATTCTTGCACCTTTGCCCAGTTTGGCCTCATACAGCTGGATATCAGCTTTCAAGTGTTTCAGTGGCTTCTGGAGGCCCCTAGACCATTCCCCATTACCAAGGCGCTTAATTGTCATGATGGTTTTAGTTTTCAGATAATGAGGCACAGCTTTACTGCTCAAAGTCTTTAGCATTTCAGGAGTGCACTCTATTTCCCAAGTCATGTTATCAAACTCCTGCACATGTGCCTCAATATCCAGACTCTTCCCCCTTTCTTCCTCTAGTTCTTCCTTGTCTCCATTAGGCAGGGCCATACTTAATTCCCCTGCTCCCTTCTTTTTCTCCCAGTCATCCCCTTTTCTTTCAGGATGAGCTATGCTTCCACAAGGTTGCAAGAAACTCCTTCCCTCTTCCGAGTTAGTCTGGGCTGAAGATGGCTTTTGCACCAGAGGATGATCCTTTTTCAGGGTGTCGCTCACTTTCAGTTGCTGAATTAAAGCTGTGATTGCCTGCACTAGACTTTCCTGCAGTGTTAAGGGGCTGTTTATTCCTTCTGTTTCCTGCTTTGCCAACTGACCCCTTTTTGTTTTCATGGAACATGGGGTTTTTAAATCATTATGCACTGCGTTGCCAGATGGTGCCTTTAATGAGAATCCAGATGAAGAACGCCCCGTGCTCTTTGACTGTGAAATCTCAGAGGCTGGAATGGGTTTAGATGCTTTAACCAACTGCCCTGCTCTGTCTTGGCGGTGCCTCTTTTTCTCCTGCGTGGCAATATTCCAGGCTTCTAGCAGTGGATCTCTCTTCTTAATTCTGTGCATCACATCTCTTCCTGATTTGTTTTTTATGTTGAAGTTAATGTCAAATTTTGCCAGTAACTCCACTATTCTCTTAGTCTGCTTTGAAAATCCTCTCTGGAAAACAATATGCATCACTGTATTTCCATTGTCATCTTGTATGTTCGGATTAAGATATGGAAAGTCAGATGGTCTTGAAGCAAAGAGGTCAAGCAGATAACTTAGGATGTTTAAACCAATGACATCTGGAAGTAAGAGAACAAACAGAAAATAAACTAACTCACTTTACAAGTCTGCATTGTATGCCAACAATTTCAATACTTTTTTTTCCTGCTGCTGGAAAATGAAAATCAGTTGCTTTTAAAACAAAATCTACATTTCATGTTTATAAAACATGCTCACCTGAAACAGCTCAAACTGAGCTTTCCCAAGTTTCAGGAAAAACAATACAAAGGCAGCAAAGCTTTAGAAATTCCTAGTGCTGCAATTATTCACATAGCATCAGTCAATTTCATTCCTTTTTTAACTTCTGGGTACAGACAGATTTGTTCATTTTCCAGCATCAGCCCTGACTGCTTCCCAAGGGACACTGGTGCCCTGTCATCCAGACAAGCAGCAGCTCTAGACAGTGCTCTGAAGTCATTTGGTTCACTTTAATAAGGCACCCAAAAGTAATCTGCTGCAGATAACTTTGCTTTACTAAAATAACCTGCAGGAAATCCCAATTATTTCCTGGTATTTGAGGTCCCTGGAGGAACTTCCTACAACATAAGATTAGTTACCTCCCCGGGGGGGGGGAAAAAATACATATATATTCAACAGCTTTCTAGGTTTCATCCAGATAATGGATGTGATTTAAATGAGACAATATATGTGAAATATTTATATTCTAGCTGTAAAGTAGTGGCATGCCAAAATCACTGTAATGAAATTCCACATCAAAAACTTTGCACAAAATACTTCAGAGAACATATTGTCATGAGACTTCTTAATGTTTTGATTTTAAAATGACAACTGACATTATCTATGCTTGTAATCTCTCTAAAGCCATTCAATGAAATGTTTATGCTTTAAAAATTAATAAATTCAATATTTTAAATCATTTTAATCCTTCAGCTCAAAAGTGCATTTTTTTCCTAACTTAAAATCAAACCTGATTTAGGGGATCAATTTCACAGTTTATCCTAACTTTTACATTTTTACATAAGCCCTACAATTCTTTCACTTACTTCTCCCCTGAGCAAAACTTTACTTGCTTTATGACTGAACAAAAACTGATAAACAGATTTCAGATGCCACTGCAGGATTTCCTCCAAAGTCTGCTGCCATTGCTCTAACTTTACCTTTGTTTCTTCCAACCCACCCAGCACTTATTTTATCCCTTTGGGGGCTGAGTGAGACGTGGTCAGACATCCTGATCCACTGTCCCTGCAATAGTAGAACGGGTAGGTAAGGAATGGGGAATATTTCCAACAGCAGAAGCCTTACCTTTTTTATTTAAACAGATGAAAACTGCAGCATGCAGAGGAGTATCTCCTTGTGTAACAGAGAGGTTTCGAGGGTCCGCGCCTTTGGTCAGCAGCAAATATGCTAGTTCAAAATAATTCTTTCTGAGGCATATTTTCAGTGGTATTTCAGAGTTGGTTCCAATACCATCAGGCAGAGCTGGTGTGAAGGACAGGAAAATATCAGGCTTTAAAACTCATGCACCAATCTGCTAACTGCAGAAAGCTGAACAGATTCAGTCAGATGTTGATTGTCAGGCAGGTGAGAGGGGTATTTTTTTTGCCAGCTTTTTATGTGTATCTGTTAAAACATTTCTTGACTAAGAAGATCTTCATCATTTCCCCTTGTCTCCCATTAAACTGAACAACCAGTCCTTCTGCTGTGATAGGAAGACATAAAGGCCAGAACATATCTTCTCCAAGTCAGTCAGTCATTGACTGAAAAAAGAGGCCTCCTTGCTCCTGTGGCCTTCAAAAGGTTTCAGCAGGACCATGTGTCCGTAACTTATAGCTAACATCAAGCTATAAGATTAAATGAAATATGCCAGAGGGATCCTAGGAACAAGCTCATGCAAAACACAAAGTGTGATGATGTCTACAATAGTCAAAAAAAGAAAGACATCTGGTCATGCCTTTGAAATCAATGAAGTCCCCTATTTGTAGCACAACAGCAGACTGAACTCAAAGATTGCGGCTTACACTTTCTACCAGGACAATATTGTGGCTGAAGACAGAGAAATTGAGGCCCAAAACAAACTACAGGTCAGGAGCAATGATAGTCCTTGGCCTTTTACTAACCCTAGCAGACAAATTTCATTTGATAAACATCTTCCACCCATGCAGCCTCACTAGCAGCACCATGTCCCACACAGCAGATGCAGCCAATGCATTGTAATCCAACAAGCTGCTGCATTTATACAGAGCCACAAAAACCCCATGTGTTGGTATTTCTGAGACTATCTTGCTCCCAACATGTCAAATAACATACTGCATCTCTTATAGCACATTAATATCACAGTTTTTCACCTCCTCGTTCAAGCAAACATCTTATGAGGGGCACTTGCGCGTCCAGTTTTTCACACTGTTGGATAATGTTGCCAATGTCAACATCTGAAAGACTGCAGGTTTTGAAGAGTCCTCCACCTGATGGATTTTCCCCATCAGCTTTCCCTGTTAGGAGCAGCAAAACTTTTTGCCACATTTGCTTCCCCAGCAACTGTTTTATGAAGCTGTTAGCACAGGCACTGGAGATGTTGCATGAGATTTCTTCAGGGATTTCTGCAAGACAGTCAAGACAACATAACTCACTCAAAGACTCATAATGAAATCCACCTCATTGTAAACTAATTTCAGAACAATTAACTTGTTAAATTGAAAGTAAGGAACAGCAAAATATATCTTTCCATCCTTATGCTGTCAGCCAAGTCAGTTTGAACATTTTGATATATCATGAATTTCTGTGCAAATTCCATTGGTTCTAAGTGCAAAACACAACATTAAATATAATTAAAAGCACATTGTTCCAGTCATAAAAGTTACAGAAGCACATAACAGAAGGAAAGGGAAAAGGGCAGTAAGTTTATGTTTGCACCAAACACATTTTTCACAGCAATTAATTTTTGTGAAAGGGAGAACTGGGAATTCACTGCACCTTTCACAGAAGACAGCCATTTCAGAAATCGCTTAACTGCATCTTCCTTCAATACATTTTTATTATGTGCTCCGTTTTCACACCTGTAGAACTGGACAAACTGTTCCAGAACATCCTGGAGAGAATCTGTATCAGCTGTGGCACTTTCATTCTCTCCTGCAAAACATTACAGAAATTGAAAATCCACTTCCTTGCCAGCATGTTTTCAGGGCAAGACTGTAATGCATTACATCCCAGGGCTCTAAGAAATGTGTAGTGACAGATTAAAAACAGATGGCTGAAACTCTTACTGCCAATGCCAGTCCTGTGACGGATTTCTGACCCCAAAGGAAATTTGATACTTTCATCAAATACACTCTTGTTCTGGTTTTGCCTGGGATAGAGTTATTTTTCTTCTTGGTAAATGGTACAGTGCCATGCTTTGGATGTAGGGCAAGGATTCTGCTGATAGCACGGTGATGTTCTGGTTGTTGCTGAGGAGTGCTCACCCTGAGACAAGCACTTCTCCCTGTCCCATGCTCTGCCAGCAAGCAGGTGCACAATAAGCTGGGAGGAAGCATGGCCAGGACAGCTAATCTGAACTGGCCAAAGAATATTCCACACCAAAGAATGTCATGTGCATTATATAAACAATGGGGAATTGGCCATGAAGGGAACATTGCTGCTTGGGGATGGGCTGAGCATCAGTTAATGGGGTGTGAGCAATTGTACTGTGCACCATGTGTGTTTCTTGAGGTTTATTCCTCTCTCTTTCTCCTTTTCATAACTATAAAAATAATAACAGGAGTGGTAGTAAGTTACTTTACTTCAATTTTTAGACTGTTCTTATCTCAAACAACCATGGGAGGGAAGGGGAAGCGAGTGAGCTGCTGCTTGGTACTTAGCTGGCAGCTGAGGTCAAACCATGACTCCATTTACCATAATTCACTAGGCTGAAAACTGTAATAGCTTCTGTATGCAGGCAGGAAAATGCTGCAATTATATAATTGTTTGGAATTTTTAGAGTAGATGACTAAACCCAGTAATGTTTGCAGTGTGCACTTTTAATGAGCTTGTCTTATTCCCCAGTGCCATTTTAAAAATACAGCCATAAAAGAATTTCTCCTCTTAAAATTAAAAAAACAAAGCCAAAAATAAAGACCACACCACAATGTTACCTACAAAATAAATACCACACAAAAATGTTGTCTACAAGTTTTAAGAGATATTCATGTAATGGGAAATAGCAGATTTTAAACAACGTTGTAAAAATTGCCCTTAAACACCAAAATCTTGGCTTGGACTTCCTAAATGCTTCAAGGAATTCAGATACATGAAGGACCAAACAAAACAGTAGCTTTATCTCTTAGGTCAAAGAGAGAGACAATGTTGTTCATCTTTTTAGAAGGAAGGACTAACCTCAGATTGTTACCTATAAAACTGAGGTTCATTCTCCAGCCTCTCATTACACTAAGCTTAGAAAATTTGCAGGCTGTGCATCCCCAAAAAAACCTCAAAACCAAAAAACCTTAGCCACAAAAGACAGTACAACCTAAAATGCCAACCAAAGCCATAATTACCACAGAGGTATTGGTGTTAGCCTCCTAATGGAGAACCACTGTGCTAAAACCTTCTCCAGAGCAGAGATCTCCACAGTAAAGAAAGAAAACCTCCTTTGCCAGGAGCTGTAAGGTGCAAGCCCAATGAAACCCAGTGTTTTCCAATAAACTTATAAGCAATACAGACATGAAAACTGAGATGTAGCCTAAACACTTTCCTTGATGCCAAGCTTGATCTGAACATCACTTGGCCAGCAGTTGCTTTCAAGCAAGGACAAAATGTTCACTACTGACTAGCAGGAGACCACAGTGACAACTCACAGGGAAAGTTACATAAAACACACCCACAATAACTTATTTGAAATAAAATTATTTTGTACCTAAAGGTTATAATTTTAAAACAGGAAAAGCACACACTGCTGTAGTACCTGTCTGTTTCCCAGAGGAAGTGATTTTCTCAATCTGCTTGCTGACTTCTTTTACAGCATCAAAGTTTTTGTTCTTTTTCAAGATATCTATGACATATCTTGACCGTGCATCTGGAACAGTGGGATCAACCCCAAAATTCAGGAGCATGATCACATCTTCTGTTTGTCCTAAAGAAATACATGAAAAAAAAAAAAAAAAAAAAAAGAAAAAGAGGAAGAATAATTCACATTTTTCAGGATTTTTTGTTATGTTGTCTTTTTTATTTTTAATTACTTGGCACAATTTCTAGCATAATTTTAACTTTAAAAAAAATCTAAATTCTTCCCAGTGTCATAAGGTGACAGGGTGGAAGTCAAAGGTTGGACTTGAAGATCTCAGAGGCCTTTTCCAAACTTCATGATTCCGTGATTTTATGGTTTATAATATTTATTATATATAGCTATAAAGAAATAAACTTCGATACATATAAAAATACACATTTTCTAATAAAATATATAATACATAAAGACATAAACATTAGTAAATAAATACAGATTCAAAATATGTGCTCTGTATGTAATAAATACCGTGTGAATACTACCAAATAAACTTTAAGCATCCAAAAGTCTGGAATTAACTTGGTTGTGATGTTTGCTTCCTGTTGCCACCTCGTGGGCAGAGTGAGGAATACCAGGGAAAAAGCCAGGGTAACAAAATGAAATCCCACAGAAACTGAAGGAAAGCATTTAGTTTTCTTCCTCTGATAAGGCACTCTGCTATCTAGGCCTTCAATTTTCAGCTATTTAAAAGAACAGGAGAGGGCTGACAGCAAATTATAACTTAGTTAGCCAGGAATTTTGTAGTCCTTTAAAAATTTTGTAATAAACTATGTTTACTTAGCTAAGGAATGTTTGACTGTGTTACTTTAGCTGGTTTTAATTTAGACCTGTGTTGGCTGAGTGTCAGTAGAAGACCCTGAGAAATTGCCTCACTAACCTGCAGAAAGGAACTCAATGGACCCACACCCCTTAGAGAATTTAATCAATAGCTGAAGAACAGAATTCAATAAAGGATTGTTTAATGCTGTCATATAACTAGAGATTAATTAAATACCATAGAACAAGAAAGATACCTTGAGAGAGTTAAGGAGTCAAAGGCCTATGCACCCCAGAAAACTTGATTAATACACTGCAGGTGCAGTAAAGGAGCCACTTCACAGGCTTATACAGCCCAGACAACTTAATCAGTAGCAATTGTCTAACCAGGACAGCAAATGTAATAAAGAACTATTTAGCTGGATAAAACTTAGGTTATTCATTTAAAAAAAAAAGACAGATGAGATGTTCTGGTGGCAATTAAGAAGAACAAAACACCTATACCATAATGCAATAAACTGGGCAGGGAGTATCTATAATAAAAAGTTGGATGCTATAGTGTATATAAATGACTGAAAATTCTTATTTTTTTGAACATGTCTATGGCAAATGAATTCCCAATATGTTCCCAATTTTGCCTTAAAATTGTTACTAGGAAGGTTTTTGCTGTTAGATTTTAAACTCCTTGTTTCAGGCCTCCAGGTGGTCTAATGTGATTTTAAGGGCACATCAAAATTTAAAAACTTTAACTTCTAGGATTCTAAAAACTGCAGCATACTTGTGATAAAACCCTAAGCAAACAAACCAGAGGGCAAAGAAAACGGTCACACATCAGGCATACAAATTTAAAAAGGAATTCTTGGAATGTTTAAACATCAGTTGCCACTACAAGCCTGCAGATACTTTCTCATTTTCTTCCTTAGCATGAAATATTTAACACCAGGGTCTGAAACTTTCTTCCATTATAGATTTTTCCATATGAAAACAAAACAAAACACACACACATAAAAAACGTACTTACTGCGTTTCTGTGAATAGTCACTGGAAGAGGCCACAATATGCAGCAGGGTCTGTCCATCTCTGTCCTTCTGGTTGATCCTATCCTTCAGCTCTGGCCTGCAAGTCAGCAACCACCAGAAGAGATGGTTCTTTGCTGAAATGATAAAAAAAAATCCCACTTAAAGAAACAGATCCTGGAGGTTTTTCCCCCTTTGGAGTGGCAAGATGTAAATCTAAGGTTGACTCATGACTCTACTATACACAAAGAAACTGCTGCTCCACACTGAGATGGGAGAAAGAAACACTGTACCTTTTTTAAAGCTGACACATTCAGGTTACAAAAGACCCATATCAATCACACTTTTGTTTCAAAACACAGAAAAGAACAATTATATTAGGTTTCTACCACTATCAGGCATGGGTGATCAAGGAGAGTGTTTACAACATTTCTAAAAGCGTGCTTTATTGGCATGTGCAAGGTTATACCTAGATGACCTGACCTGAGCTGCTGGGTTTTAATTTTTTTTAATTTTATAAAGGTCCAGCTGTCAGTCCTCTGATAAAAGCCAGCATTGTTTTATTTTAGCTGCAGATGTCACTCACTTGCTTTAATACACAGTCTGATAACAGCATGCAGTGGATACAGCCCGATGGACTCAGCCTTGGCCCCAATGGAAATCAGCCACTTGACTAACTCTGCTACTTCCTGCAGCTTCTCACCATGACCATACAACTCAGAAGTCTGGCAGCAAAGAGAACAATTACAACACATTATTTTTACATAGACAAAAAGCATTTCTTTTTCAGTATTTTCTATATTTTCATTACAAGAATCAGTAGCACAACAACAACCAAGCCATAGCCACTGTAAAACGGAACTATTTATTTCATAGACTTACACAGAATGGCTTGGGTTGGAAGGGACCTTAAATACCATCTAGTTTGAACCCCCTGGTACAGGCGGGGACATCTTTTACTTCACCAGGCTGCTCAGAACTCCATTCAACTTCAAACACTTCCAGGGATGGGGCATTCACAACTTCTCTGGGCAGCCTGTTCCAGCGCTTCAGCACCCTCTGAGTAAAGAATTTCTTCTCGATATCTAATCTAAAACTACTGTCTTTCAGTCTGAATCCATTCCCCCTCTTCCTGTCACCATGTGCTCTTGTAAAAAGTGTCTCCCCATCTTTCTTGTGGGCTCCCTTCAGGTACTGTAAAGCCACAATTAGGTCACCACAAAGCCTGTTCTCTATCAGGCTGAACAATTGCAGTTCTCTCAGCCTTTCCTCACAGGAGATGTGCTCCATTCCCATAATCATCTTGGTGGCCTCCTCTGGTGGCCTCAGTCCCAACAAACTGATGTCAGGAATAGTATGGCCTTCAGGACAAGGGTGGCAATGGTCCCTCTGCACTTGGCACTGGTGAGGCCACACCACAAGTCCTGTGTTCTGTTCTGAGCCACTCACTACAGGAAAAACACTGCGGTGCTGGAGTATGTCCAGAAAAAGGCAATGGAGCTGGTTAAAGTTTCTGGAGCACAGGTCTGATCAGGAGGGGCTGAAGGAACTGGGATTGTTGAGCCTGGAGAAAAGGAGGCTAAGGAGAGACCTCACTGCTCTCTACAGCTTTCAGAAAGGAGGCTGTAGCCAGCTGGGGGTTGGTCTCTTTCACCTCCTTCCAGGTGAAAGACGGAGGAGAAATGGCCTTAAGCTGGGTCAGCAGAGGTTCAGATCTGATATTGGGGAAAAAATTTTGACTGAAAGAGTGGTTCTGTACTGAAATAAGTTGCCCAGGGAGGTGGTGGAGTTACCAACTCAGGGAGTGTTCGAGAGGCATTCTGGATGTGGCAACTGGAGTTTAGGGATGATTATAGTGCTGCTGAGTTGATTGTGAAGGTCTCTTCCAACCTCAAAACTACACAGCCTGAGCAGAAGCCAGCTGAACTTAAAAAGTATGTTCTAGCAAGCACTTAATGAACATGAAGCACAGTCTACAAGGGGTATAGCAATATAGGATGCTCTGGAGGTGTACAGCAGAAGCTAAGACGGGAATTGAGACAATATGCCAGAAGGATCAGGACATGAGGAGGTGGTCGGAAACAGCGTTCAGACAAAACTTCTCCATTTGTGCCAGTCATCTTTTTAAATAGCAGCCTTCACACATGCTTCCAACATTTACAAATAAATCTTTTTTTCTAATACTTCATGCCAAATTTTGACTGGCAAGAAATACTCTTTGAGCAGAGTTATCAAACCAAAATACAACAGATTATAGGGAGAATGTAGGAGCAGCAGGGGAAGTTTGAGTTGTCAGAAAGCCACATTTTCTAATTTTTGCAAAGGAGGATTGGTACTTTGGGATTTTTCATCTTGATTCTTTCAGCCTTCCATGTGTACAACAAACCCACTAAAACAGGTAAGATTGGTTGGGCCAATTCAACAAAAAAAGGGCTGTACTGTTTGCAAAGCCTACCCATTTTTCCTGACTCAATGAGGCATTTTGCTTTGCTGGAAGACACTTTGCTAAGACACTCTGCATGGGTCTTCTGCTGTGTTTCCAGGCTTCACTGCCAGTGTGGAGTTACTGTGCTAGCATTGGCACAGCACAGTGCCTAATGATACCCAACCAAGACATGCTTGCATATATCCATTCACTAATTCTTCCACTACCTCTAAAAACAAGCCTGTAAGGAGATGTGAATTTATTTCCCTTGCATTACCCTCAGAAATACTCCTGCTCACTCTGTCGGGCACCTAACTGAAACACAATTAAGGTAAAAGCACCATTTTTAAATTATTATGACCAAAGTACCACAAGGACTGTAACAGACAAATGGCAAATTCTAGTACATTCCACCAATACAACTCAAACCTGTGGCAGCAGCTCTCTGGCCACTGAGAGCAACACACAACTTTCCCAGGCATTGTCCTGGGGAAGGCTGTGAGAAGATCAGAGAAAAGAAAGATAAACAATTCTAATCTTCACTTGCTGCAGCTGTTGAACATGTGGAATGTGTTATGGAGATTTGTTTACCAAAGGTGGTTTCTTAATTGGCCAATGGTGATGGTGTTTAGATGGAAGGACCAGTTGGGTCCACGTGTATCGTGAGTGTCTGTAAGGCCAATGGGGTTCTTAATAAGTATAAAATAATAAAATGATTCATCAGCCTTCTGAGAATCATGGAGTCAATCCTAATTATTACCTGGCTGGGGGCCTGCAGTGACATAAACCTTTGTGAGCAACAGCAAAGCCTGATACTGAGAAAATTCCTGGGAATCATGAGAGGAAGTACACACTGAGAACAGGAAAGGCGTCCTGTTTCTTCGAAGCCTGCAAACCTTGAGGAAACTAACAAACTGTCAGGCTGACAGATTTATTGCAGGCCTGCAGCCGGGTTGCATGCAAAGGACTGAACAAAGATTCTCACACTAAGTGTATAAACACTGTCTTAACTATGCAATAAACAGATTCATTTTGCTCTCAGCTTGTGAGTCTCGCATTCATAAATCACCAAACCTTACAACAGTTATTAGCAAGCAGAGATACTACAGCTAATGTCTTCTAAAGTTCCTGTCAGGAAAGAAACTGTAAGAAATATAGATATTCTTTACTGTGAGGGTGATAAGGCACTGGAACAGGTTTCCCAGAGAAGCTGTGGGTGACCATTCCTGGCAGTTTGGATGGGGCATTGAGCAACCTGGTCTAGTGGAAGGTGTCCCTGCCCATGACAGGGGGGTGGAACTAGATCATCTTTAACATCCCTTCCAACCCAAATCATTCTAGGATTTCATGGTAAAGCCCAGTGGAACTTCTCAATTTCTCACAAACACTGTGGATGCCTTTAGAAAGCTGGTATGTCACTGCTATGGAAACTGGCTACTCCTGAGCTGCAGAGCTGCTGAACTCCCAGCAGCTCTTGGCTCACAGACAGCCTCCAACTACACCTTTGTAATACTAATACACCTTGGAAATATTAAATTTCACTTAGAAACATTACGTTACATGAAATTAAATTTTCAAACAAATAGATGATAAAGTATAATCATATAACATCCAGGTATTATAAAACATGAACTTACCTCAAAGAGATTCTTCAGAGACACCTGGTTAACTCTGAGATCACAGGGCAATTCTTGCTTCTCGGACAACAATAACAGACAAGACTGAAAAAAAACCCCAATCATTAATGCTCTTATAAACACACTTAAAACTTTGTTTTTCACTGCCTCATCAGATCTTGTGTCAGAAAGCCAAGACAGGCTAACAGTATTTCAGACCTCTTTGTAATATTGCAACTGAATCTCAGTTTCTAATTTTCAACTGAATTAATGTAATATACAGTGGAGAGTAGGAAGTTACAAGTGATGAAAATTTCTTCAGAAATAAAAGCATGTTAAAAAAGTTAGGCCCTAAAAGATTCTCCAATACTTGGAATACTTCCAGTGCTTGGAAGTAACCCTTTGCTTTAGGAATGGACCTTTACACTGGGGACAAGACTGTCCAGCTAACACCAACACCCCAAGCAGAAAGCAAGAAATGAATACTGTATCTTCTTCTGCTTTCTTCCATTTTCTCAGTTTCTCTAAAAAGCTTTGCCTTGCTCCTTGAAAACCCACCTAGCTTCACCAGAAGACAAGGAAGGACTATGGATGCCATCTACCTGGACTTCTGTAAGGCCTTCACTACAGTGCCCTACACGTCTTAGCTCTAAACTGTGGTGATATCAGTTTAATGAATGGACTGCTGGATGGATAAGGAATTGGCAGAATGGCTGCATCAAAAGAGCTGCAGTCAACGGATTAGTGTCCAAGTGGAAACCGGTAGTGAGTGGTGCCCCTCCAGTGCCTGTAGTGGGACCAGTACATTCATTGTCCTCATTAATGACATTGCCAGTGGGACTGTGAGGTGCCTTCAGTCACTCAGGGAGTTTAAAGCTTGGTGCAGATGGCACCAAGCTGAGTGATGCAGTTGATAATGCTCAGGGGAAGGACTGACATCCAGAGGACTCCAACAGGCTTGAGGAGCAGGCCCATGGGAAGCCAGGAAGTTCGACAAGGCCAAGCGCAAGGTCCTCCACCTGGGTCAGGGCAATCCCCAGTATCAATACAGACTGAGGAAGAAGGACCTGCGGGATAATGGTGGATGAAAAGTAGGATAAAAACCAGCAATGTGCACTTGCAGCCCAGAAAACAAACAAGACCCTGAGCTGCATGAAAAATAGCATGGTCAGCAGGTCAAGGGAGGTGACTCTACCTCTCTGCTCTGCTGAGACCAACCTGGAATGTTACATCCAGCTCTGGAGTCCCCAGTACAGAAAAGACATGGACCTGTTGGAATGAGCCCAGAGGAGGGCCACAAAATGGAGCAACTCTCCATGCCTCAATTAGATGGGGATGGAGGAACTCTCCTGTGATGGAAGGCTGAGAAAGCTGGGGTTATTCAGCCTGGAGAAGGTTTCAGGGAAAACTCACTTCAATAACGTCAATATCAAAAAGGGGGCTTTACAAAAAAACTTTTTATCAAGGCCTTTGTGACAGGACAAGAGGCAACAGTTTTAAACTCAAAGAGGGTTTGTTCTCATTGGACATAAGGAAAAAAATTTTTCATGATACACGTGGTGAGGCACTGGAACAGGCTGACCAGAGAAGCTCTGAATGTACCATCCTTAAGAGCACTGAAGGTCAGGTTTGGCCAGCCTTTCAGCAATCTGATCTAATGAGAGATGTCCCTGCCCAGAGTAGGGGCTTGGATGGGGCATGTGGGGCACCAGTGAGTCCATAGCTCCAGTGTGAGTCCCCCATAGGCTCTGGTCCCCCATAGGCTCTGGTTACTGTCAGAAGCCTGTTCCTTCATGGTCTCTCCACTCTGCCTAAGCAGAGTGGTGGTAAAGTGGTGGTAAAACATCTTGAACTTTACCTTATTTGTAAAAGTTATCATTGATGGATAGAGAAGGGAAGGTCACACTGCTTACGGTCTTGAAGAATGCTGAGACCAGCCTGACTCATCAATCCCAGAGTTATATGTTCTAAGGATATGAAAAACAGTGTTTCCTGACAGAAACTGGTACCGGTGACGACACAGCAAAGTTCCTGATAAAGGAACCAACAGGTGATGCTACTGATAACTGATCTAAAGCTGCTAAGCTGACACAGCCAGCCTAGAAATACATGACTGACAGTCCCTTTACATGACAAACACACAGTCACACTTTTTAAAAGCAGCATCTTCTAACATCCCTTCCTGTATGTGTGCAGAGATTCCTCCCCTGAGTGGAAATTCCCCTCAAGGCTACTCCTGGAGGCTGAGCAAAAGAGGTTTGCTCATGGCCACTGGCATGGGAAAGTAATATCAATCTCTACTTAATAACAATTTTGCTATCTTTAATACCATTATTTTACTATTGCTTCAATAAATAGTACACTATTATATAGTGTATATATTATTATATAATATTTACTAACTGTTATAGCTATCTGTACCGTGTAGTAAATAATTCTGATTAAAGTATTTAAGTCTGATCATTATCATAAGTTTAAATAAGTCATTAATTTTATTCATATGTATATATTTGGTTTGCCAGCCTTAATCCTGTGGGACAAAGTCATATAAAGGCTCAATGACACATATATTATCCTTTAAACATAAACCATTCACCAAGCCTGGGAGTAGGACTGGATCCAACAGGATCTAGGCACCCCCTGAGCAATTTGGAAAGCAAGTGGGTTCTGTCTGAACCTTATGACTCAACAGGAGGGTCTCCCTGATAAACCTCAACTGAAGTTTCCATTTTGCCTGGGACAGGCTGCAAAGGAGCCCCTTGCTCTGGCCTGGAGCACCTCTTCCTTCTCTACCCCTGGGGCTCACAGGGCTGTTTCTCTCACTCTTTCCCCCTCACTCTCCCAGGCAGAGAGTGAGGCTTTTTAAAGCACACTTTCTCTGAGGCACCAGCACCTTGTTTGAGCCATGACCTAAAATAGGGCTGTCAGAGCCAGCTGGAAGTGACACAGCTCCAGCTACTCTTCACAGGTGCCCTGCTGGCCCTACTGCCAGCATTCACCAACAACATCCCATACAGGTGTAACTGTGACAATCATCAATTTTTTCC
Source organism: Melospiza melodia melodia (assembly GCF_035770615.1). Classification (NCBI taxonomy): domain Eukaryota; kingdom Metazoa; phylum Chordata; class Aves; order Passeriformes; family Passerellidae; genus Melospiza; species Melospiza melodia. The sequence goes on along the minus strand of NC_086194.1, from coordinate 48,671,995 downwards.
ACAGTTGAGAGACGACTAAAATAATTTCAGATGATCCACCTTCTGATTTTTCTAAATTATCTGGTTTTGCTCAACAACCATGAATATTTCCACTGAGATGCTCCTTTACTGAGGGTCTTTCACAGTTTCAAAAATCCAGCTTGTCATACAGAAGGAAAAGTAAAAGGGACCACAAATAAATTTGTATTTTTACCCCTCTAATTCGAATATTATTGAATTGAATAGTGACTGTAGGTGGTACTACAAGAGAGACAACAGACAGCAGCAAGAGACAAGCAGGATTTCAAGCCCATCATATCTCTTTCAGAAATGAGTTTCAGAAATTATTTATCACTAAAAGCATTTTTCCAAGTCTTAAAAATCAAGACATTTGAACCAGGCAGCAATACACATTCACAGTTTTGGCTTTTAAAGGTAACACAAACTTATGCTGAAGTGGTAAGACATGAGTGCCCAACGTGCAGTGGGAGGTGACACAGTGACACAGTGACACACTTACCCGCCACTTCCCTTTCTGGGCCAGCCTTTCTATCACTGCTTGCCAAATCAGTGCATTGAAATGTGCCCTGAAGATATAATCATATGCAGGGTAGAAAGCTGGTGGCAAGATTTGTTGATCTGCAAGAATAAGCAACAGAGAAGAATATTTGTTATACACCACTTCAAAGGTTGGAGTGTCCAACTTCATTGCACAGAGATCATTTTAGCACTGGGTAATACCCAGGGGATTGCCCAGTGAGGGCTTAAGAAACACTGGTCACCCAGCTGATTCAGCACCCTGTTTATCAGTGGCCAGACTTCATTAAACAAGGGGGAAAAATTAATCCCTGCTCTCAAGAACCATCTCAAAGCTCCAAGGCACTGTGAACATCATGGCAATTCTTCCACTTATAGGTCAATCAGCTACTGAGTCCGCAACCAGGAATCGAGGACTTTAATGTGGGGCTACAGGCTCAGGAAAAGGCAGCAGAGGCACAACCTGAAATCTCCTGGCATGCCTGTAGGCCCATCAGACAAAGCCCAAAAAGCCAGTAGAGGAGGAGAGACTAAGGAGAGAGGGCAGGCAGACAGACGATGGGCATTGCTGAAAAACACCGATACAATGCCTCGGTAAGGCCACATTTCCTCTTTTCATTGCTGTCCATAAGGAGCTGTGGGAAAGCCTCCACACTGAAATTGTAACACAGTTTAAACTGCCTATCTTCTGATTATTTTCAAATCTATCTGGCTAAAAAAAAAGCAGGGTGGTCTGGACAAAACCCACTTAAAGCCTCTGGGGTCTGGAGCTCCAAATCTTGTCTTCCTGACTGTAAATTCTGACCTTTTCTAACTATTCCATAATTGACGTGTTCCTGTCCCTGCACTGTTTTGAGATTGCTGGTGTCTGCTGTATGCAAACTGAATCAAATTCACCATATCCTCAGTATATTCCTAATCCTCAAACAGGCCTGACACACTGAAGGATCAAAGGAATGATCTCAAAAAGGACATGCTACTAAGTGTCATCAATACTGAAAGGCTCTTAGAAAAATCAAGGTCTTAATTTGAGCTTACCATTGACACTCATGAAGATTCCTGCTATAAACTCAGCAATTTGAGTTTGATCTGAAGAAGAATTCAATAGAGACAGACCTCTGTGGAACATAGAAACTGCCTCATTAGACTTTGATAACATGATGAATGAGTGGCCAGCTCTATAATAAGCCTGAAAAAAAAAGGAGAAAAAAAGGTGTTGGGAAAATATTCTGAGATATTTACTCCACAGCTTCTTATACATAGATCCAAACAAAAAAAAAAAAAAAAAAAGGTTAAATAAACTGTTTTATTCTAATTCCTTGAATTTCACAATATCTTGCTAATATTATCACAGATACTAAAAGAGCAATCCTGAAATTCAAAGCTTGGAAAATAACTACAGGATGAAAGACCTGCTTTCAGCAGCTGTATGTTAACCTCCTCTGGACAATACTGAGGGGTTTTTTTTGTGTCACAAGGTTCAGAATAAATATTTATGTTTCCGCACCACTGCATTTTGCAGTATTTCTTTCCCATAATCAATATATTCTTCAGCCAACAGCACCTGAACGTGTTTATATTCACCCTGAATTAGACTGTACCAGTTCAGAGTCCTAGTGGAGTTAATTTGTTCAAATCAGATAACTGGCATGTTGCAACACAGCACAAGTTAAATGGGTATTTGGGCGCAATTTTACCATATCTAAATATAAAACGTTCTACTAAAGGCTCCAGGAGTCTTTGGTGGTTAGACCAGAAGACTGTTTATTGCACATAAAAGGCAATCAAAGAGTAGACTCTGTATCATAAATACTGTACAGCTCCTACTTACTCCTAGCTACCTGAGTCAAGGTGTACTTAATCAATGTGTATTTAATCACAAGCCAAGGGCAATGTATTGTTCTGTCCACTGGAAATACAATATGACCTCGGTCACCAAGTACCACTCCCAGGAACTGGGGACTCATTAACGTGTAACCCTTGTTTGGGACATTGGTAGATACAGTTCTTGAAAGCATTGGTACAGAGAGAACCAGCATCTCCTGGTGCAAAAGGGAGCTGCATCATTTCATTAAAAATACTACTACAGCTGTGAATCTGATGCTTATGTGGAGAATCAAACACTGATTCTGGAATTTTATGCTATATGTAATCATCATGCCCCAAAGCAAAAAACACAATAAAAAGAAGATAATGACACCGTTATTACATAAAAAATAAAATAAAATAAAATAAAATAAAATAAAATAAAATAAAAAATAAAATAAAATAAAATAAAATAAAATAAAATAAAATAAAATAAAATAAAATAAAATAAAATAAAATAAAATAAAATAAAATAAAATAAAATAAAATAAAATAAAATAAAATAAGAAAGGAAGGCATGCAAAAGTTGCCAGCTTAAGCATCTGAATACCTTAACATACTCCGCATCCCACTGTAAGCTTTGGTGGGCTAAGACCATTGAATCCTTCCACTTGCCCAGGCAGTACAAGGCAGTTGATTTGTTGCACAACAGCACAGCTATGTCTCGGGAACACCTAAAGATATGGTTTTGGAATGACTATTCACTTGAAAAAGGATCATGCTTTACAGTTAGTGATAAAAATAAATTTAAAAACTGACAGGTATCACCCACCTGACAAAATCAGAGGTAAAAAATGCAGTTGTAGATAATAAAGATCATTTGAATATTGGCTATAAAATGTGTTAGTGACATCCTACTGCTACCTTAGGGATACCCATAGTGATAACCTGGTGTCTTCTGAAGCAGAAAGCCAAGCCACTGCAATAATGAAGTATGAGGATTTAGCAAGAGCTCAGACCACCTCAATACACCCACTGAAAGCCAGCAGCCAGGAATGGGGAAAAACAGACCCATGAATGGAAGCTGTGGCATGGAAAGGGTACTAAACACATTTTGGTCACCAAAAAAAACAACCTCAATGCATTTTAGTGTATCATCATTTGGTGAAGCCAAGAGAAAAATCCACATTTAAAATAAATGAGTGGCCGGTGTTAAATTAGGTTAACAGCAGTGTTAATATACAGGACTAATGAATATTTAATAGTTCACATAATTCTCAACTATTTAATCATTAATAACATTACCAACTTATGTTAACTGATGAAAAGCATCTGGAAAAAAAAAGTGCATCTGGAAAAAAATACCCAAAGGAATCTTCTGCTGAAAAACTATTTTTAACAAGTCACAGAATACTGAGAATGACCCAACAGCAAGAACAAAGTGACCTGCATGAATCATTTTACAGATAATCAGATGATTCATATAACAATAGGCCAGGACATGGCAAAATTGCAGCATTTGAGCTTTAAAATTGATATTTATGTAAAAATATTCAGATTTAAGTCCCTAATTAATCTCTCACATAAATGTAAGGAACAGAATAACTATAAAACTATAAAACACTAAAGAGTGTGAAAAAAGATACAAGAAAATCAAGTGTTAGGTCAAAATACAGTTTTGAATTAACTGTGCAATTGCACTTATTTACATATTTCAGGTTTGTCTTATGGTTTGCATCTCATAATTCAAGAATACTTACGGGACCCATTGCATTAAATAACCAAGTGTTTGTAGAGCTTCATCATAGTTTTTGATGGCCAAAGAGTAATTTCCATTTTTAAAATCCTGGTTCCCAGCTTGCCTCTTCAACTGTGCATATGTCATAGGATCCATGCTAAGGAAAGAACAAAAAGAAAGGAAAAAAAATAATCAAATAAAAGCGTTGACTTATGAGACATTTCTTTCCCTAAAACTGACTTAAATTTTCATCTTAGTTTTTGCGTATTTGAAAAGGAAGACAAAAGAGCACATCTTCTTTGTTTCCTGCAGTTGGGTTAGTAAAATAGAGCTCTTGTGACAGCCTCATTTTTGCTGTTGATGCCTCCTCAACTTTTCATCTACTTTTAAATAAACTTCAGCCAACAGATCTAACACTGGTATGCATTTTTGTTTCAATTTTCATCCTCGGGTCTTAAAGTGTATCTTTTAAATTAGGATTCCAAATTATTTCAATGTGTGAGTATATACTCAATGCAGGAGGAAACATCTGAGAAAACACAGCATTTATATGCTTAAGAAATACATGAAGCTATATATTTCAGTTAATTAAACACAAAACTCATTTACTTGCTTTTTATTTATGAGTTTTTAATCTAGGTCCTCTGTTTAGATACTCAACAATCCAATTCATACAGAACTGATAGAAACTTAATTACTGCAAGAAAGTATTGCAACATAGCATGGTAATAGTGCTTGAGGACCTTGAATCAGACTTAAGACAGTTATTAAAATTAATACAGGAAGTGGCCAGAGAAAACAAAGGTTGAAACTAGCATCAACTGTAACGTACTGAAAAACTATTTAATCATTAAAATTCTAAAATTAGTGTCATTAAAGAAAGCTAATCACATGGTCAAGCAGCTAGATGAAAGAAACAAATGCAAGAGGAAAAGCAGCTACACATATGAGAAACAGCACACAAGAAACAGACAAGAGAAATATCCAGTGCTTAACTGCTGTGTAGAATCCTTCTTCACAGATTGATTTTATTATTAAAAGCTGTTTCCATTACCTGTAAAAACCTGTACAAATCTCACAAATCTCAATTAAGATTAAGATTAAGTGCAATTAAGATTAATTTGCCAAATAGGAATGCAGAGATTTACTTATTATTAACAGGCTTGTAGCAAAACCCATAAAATCTGCAACCTTTGCTACCTGCTAACGTAATGTCAAGGTTTAGTCTGGCAGGCAGCTAAACACCACACAAACCTCAGCTCACACCCCCACTCCCTGAGTGGATGGGGGAGAGAATTAGGGAAAAAAAGGAAAATTTCTGTGTTGACATAAAGACAGCTTAACATCACATAAAAAGAAGGGCAAATACTAATACTGATACCACTAATAATATATGTAGAATACACAAAACAACCAATGCACAGTGCAATTGTGCATCACCCCCTCCCTGACCAATGTCCAGTCAGCTCCTGAGGAGCAGCCCCTGGCCAGTTTTCCCCGCTAATTTTTACACATGACACTCTATGGCAGAGAACATCCATTTGGCCAGCTCAGGTCAGCTGTCCTGGCTGTGTGCCCTCCCCGTTTCCTGTGCTCCCCTGCAGGGACAGGGAAGCATCAGAAGCTGAGAAGCCCTTGACTTAGGGCAAACACAGCTCAGCAACCACGAAAACATCACGGGGTTATCAACATCATCCTCACACTAAATCCAACACTCAGCACTGTACCAGCTACTGACTAGAAAATTATCCCAGCTGAAAGCCGGACTGAAATATGTGCAAGATCTCTTGGCTGCAGAGCAAACTAGATATTTTTAAGTATATGAATGTACAGACAAAGCAAGAAACATTACTGATGTATTTTCTCTGTAGTACTCCTCAGGATGAGGCTGAAACACCAGGAATCAGTGCTGTTCTGTGAGCACAGAGGTATGGTGAAGCACACTACAGATGGCACTGTGCCTTTGCATTTATCCAAGCACAAAAAGCACTTGTCAGCCTCACAAGTGCACCAAGCAGATGGGAGAGCAGCAGCCCACATCTCTGAGAGGGCAACAGCAGAAAAATCAGGTGAAACCATAAAGCTCAGATCTGCACTGCTTCAGGCTGACTGGGAAATGGCCAGTCAGAAGTTACACCTTAACTAAACAAATACACCCTCTGTGATGATGTCTTTAATTGAGCCATCGGCTTGCTAATTCCAGGGAAGCACCAAGAACAGATGAAATCCTGGATAAAAAACTAAACTCAAGAGAAAGAGGTCCCAGCTACTTGGGGGAGGCACGACAACCAGTCATGCAAGAGGGGTAATTTTTACAGTTATCTCAAGCAAATTAAATCATCGCTTTATTGAGCAATATACATGCAGTATAAACTTTAAAAATACTACTTCTCCAGACAGCAAATCAAGTGTACTCATAAGATATTCAGAATTTATTTTACACTGCATGGTATGAGCATTATTAAGGTGAAAAAAGGAAAATAATAGAGCAACAGAACAAAGGAAAAAAACAAATACTAAAATATGGTTCTACCTCATCTTTTGTGTAATTCTTTCAGATTTCAATTCTTTATCATCAGGAAGTTTGACAAATTATTTTCTCAAGAATAATACCAAAATAGGTAAGCTACACAGGAGTTTTTTCAAGAAGGAATACACATGAACTAGTGGTTTTCCAAATTTAGCTTAATTTCAGGTTTTTTCTTTTTTAAAGGAAGCTGTGCTTCTACTCAGTGTAATGTTTTTCCCCAGAATTATATTTTTGTCTTACTTTCCTTTGGAACATACTAAAAGTGCAAGTACAAATAAAAGGTATTTGCAAGTTATTTAAAAGATTTTTTTTTTCCACAGTACAGCAGACGCAGCAATGAGCATTTTAAAAAGACTTTCCAACGTGTTCTGTGCTGATAAATTTTGGAATTGAACTCCCTGTTTCAGATGAGAAGGCAGCATGCCCTCCCCTTTCCAGGCAGCAGGAATTTTCACCAGAACACAAGTTCTCATCCTTTTCCAGAACTGGAGTTTCCCAGCCAAAGCTTCAAACTGCAGATCATATAAATAACTGGGCTGGTCTGCTGCAGGCTTTAAAAGCAACTATACCCAGAGAGTTTGCAGACCAGAGAGATACACTGGGCATGCAGACCTGACATCATCTAAGTTAATGATCCAAAAGAACTGCTGTGCAGGCTAGCACAGCATGTCTTGCTATTGCCCAACATCTTCCTGCAGCATAAACAATTTTAACTCAAAACCAATGGACTAACTGGGGGCCTATTATGTAAAGTCTATCAAGCGTGAGGATCGTTAAACAAAACTGTTGTCTATTACTCTGCCTGAGCTGGCACAGGTAAAAGACACAGCTCTATCTGGATATAACTATAAAAAGATTTTTGGGGATGAGTGCTGTGGGTTAACCCCACTGGGCAGCTAAGTGCTGGCATGCTCCCACTCCCAGTGGGATGTGGAAAGAGAAAAGGAAGAAGTAAAACAAAAAAAAAAGTTGTAGATCAAGATAAAAATTGCTCAGTAACCAGGAGAGACCTGGAAGAAGAGAGAAAGATAACAGAAGTGATGCAAAGGCAATCATTAATCATCCCCCTGACATGGAATAATGCCCGTGTTCCCAAGACAGGGAAGGCTAATCCCCCTAAGTCCCCTTCTCCCCATTACCATTGTTGAGCATGATGCCACATGGCATGGACTATCCCTTCAGTCACTTTGGGTCATCTGCCCAGCTGTGCCCCCTCCCAACCTCTTGTGCATCCCAAACCTCTTCGCTGGGAGGCCAAGTGAGGAACAGAGAAGGCCTCAACACTGTGCAAACACTGCTCAGCAATAGCTAAAACATCACTGTGCTATGAGCATTGCTCTGCTCACAAATTTAAAGCACCATACCAGCTACTATGAAGAAAATTAACTCCATCACAGCCAGACACCTTGCCCTCATGAAGCAGGGATTTCTCCTAAGCTATGGAGTCTAAGAAACACATAAAGGTGTGGGGACACCCTAAGGCCTGGGAGACCCTCCCCAGTGTATTGTTGAGACCTTATCATTCACAGAAATAAAACAGAAACAAAACAAACAAAAAAAAAAAAATCAGAGACGTGATCTACTCTGTTTACTTTTTTTATGACTCCTGAGACCAGCATGAATGCGACAACCAGCTCCACCAGCATGAATGTGACAACAAAATGAAGCACATTAATTTTTATTCACAGAATTAAACCAAAACATTATACACTTAAGTCAGAAACAATCTTCTCCAAACCCTACTGCTGCCAGTGGTCAAAATTCCCATTTACTTTAGGCGTCATCAACTCTTGTGTTACTGTGCTGGTCAGTGTCCCACTGAACTGCTTCAGTCAGACTGCTGTCAGAAGCAGGGAGCTTTAGAGTGGTTACAATGCTAAGTTTTGATTTCTCTTGCTTCAGAAGATAATTTTGAAAACACAAATGGAGACTGGCCAGAAAAGCTATTTGTCACTACTGAAAAATGCTGCGCTCCTTACGCCAGCTATGGGTCCCAAGAGGCCAGCTTGTGCTTTCTGAGCATCTGAAGCTGGCAGTGCTAAAAACTTTAGAAATCTGAGCGCGAACCCAGCCCTTTGGTTTTTCTGTCTGCATCTGCTTTACACATTTTGAAAAGAGAAACTGCATGATACTGTTTAATTCACAGGAAAAAAAAATAGAAGGCCTTCACAGCCATGCTTTTAATTATTTTCGATTCTGAAAGTTAAGCCTTAAGGATCCATCCCTATGGCATTACTCAGTGGTAGGATAATGTTTTTATTCTCCAAGCACAGTAGATTTCCATAATGCAAGGAACAAATGAAATACAGCAATCTTAGAAGCTCTGCATCTGAATTAAAAGAATGATGACAAATAGGAATCCTCCTATTTCCAGGAAATCTGACTTCTAAAGACTGTACTTTTCTCAGTCCTATTAAGCAAATAATTCCTTCTTCCTTGTTAACCCAAGAGGCAGACATTACAAACTTGGTTGGAAAAGAAAAAGCCCAACAATGCATCTACACTGTGGCTGAGTTACAACTAAATACATTTCATCAGCATTCAAATAATTCATGTTTTCTCAACAGGAAACCTCATGGCTCCACCATTAGCTCTCCTTCAACAAAAGCATCCTGGCTCCAAGAGCATGATGCCAAGAAAGGACTGTCATGTCCCTTCTGCTACACCAGCAACAGGACACTGCATTCAGGTCTTCCAAATGACACTTTCCTGTGACCTGATACAGACATTTGTGAATGTCAGGGCAGACCCAGTAAGAGAAAGAAAAACACAGGCAAAGAAGGCTGTAAGTGGCTGTAACTATGGCAGTGCTCTGCCTGCTAGCCAGTTTTACCTGTTTTCATGACAACAGCAGCCACCAAAGACATATGTACAGAACACAGTCTCCTTTCAATGTGTACGAGCCTAACCTTGACAGTGAAAAGCAGGGAAAAATTTACTTCTCTCAGTTTTCCACTGCATGTTGAAAAGCCAAATGAAAAATCTGGAAATCACACGTACTTTCAGAGGATGCCCTGAAGAAACAGCAGAGACAAAAATGAAGAGCTTATAAGTGACCAGACACATTTGGAAATCTCATGATGAAGAGAGGAAAGAACCTGAGATTCAGACATGGACATCCTCATGGATCTGTTTAGTCTGAAAAAGGCCATAGTGGCATTTGTCTGAACAATATTTTAATTGAATGTTCAGACAGTATCTCATGAAGAGAGATATTGAAGAAGATGACAATGAACAAGAAGATCGCATATTAACCCTTGTAAAATGTCAGCTCATGTTGGAGAAACTGGTCAACTCAAATGAAGAGCCTGTAATTTACACAGTCATCAGACATCCCTATCATTAGGGATATATTCAGATAGATAGATAGAGATAGCCTTTTCTATAGATAGACTCTCGCTCAGTCCTATAAAACAAGGAAAAAAATAAAATTCTGTAAGAAGTCAACTTGCTAGATTTGTACCAGACCTTGGAAGTTCCAAAGACCTGTAGCTCCCAGTAAAAGCCAGCACCACTTGGAAAATAATGAATGAGATTCTAGAGCAGATTTTGATTAGATTAGGGCAAGCAGAGCAGCATAGTGATGGCTTCTTATCAGAAGGTTGTCCTGAACTCAGCACAAATCGGACCAAATGAAGTTTCTTTACTGCTCCTAGGCTCCACAGCCAGTTGGTGCCCCATACATCACAGAACTCCAAAGATAAAGACAGCATGCATCTCTTGAGTGGTGTGCCTCTAAAAACACAAAACCATTTCCCAGGTACGTGAATAGAGAGAACATTTTATCAGGTTGTTTCAGTCTGAACTGGACACCCGTACACAAACTCTATCACTGGACACAAGCAACCCTCAACACTACCTGCAGAATTTTGGTTCTCTAGATACTCTTCCCTCCTAAGTGCTCAGGCAGAAGCACTACTAGGGGAATTCAGGCTACTGTTCTGTAGCTTCACCTATGCAGTACCACACCTTGACAGCACAAAGGATCTCTCACTACTGAGAAGGAATTCTCACCTGACCTGGGTCTAGCAGGCAAGCACAAGTTCTTTATTTTGGAAGTCAGCTGTAAGACTTTTAAGTTCTGGCTGTGCTTTCAAAAGATGTTAAATGGCTGGGGTGAGAGAGCACAGAGTGAGACAGAACATCTCTACAGCTCTTCATTTTATACCAAGCTTTCCCTTGGAAATGTACTCTGACTGATGACTGCAGGGCACAGACATTGTCAGAAACAAGACAAACATCCTTATCAACATTTGGCAAATACACCCCAGATGCAACTAGCACAGATGTCTCAAAGGCCTGTGAACACCTCAAACACCACATATAAAGCAGACAGGGAAGATTTGTGCAAGGTCTGAATGACACAAGGGGTATAAGCAGAATACACACAACAAGACTCTGGGCTAGGGCCCTGCTGTGGGCAGAGCTGGCCTGAATGACCTCCCAGGGTCCTCTTTTTTCAGATTACCCACTGTATGTTGCTTTTTGTTTGTGGAAGCTGTCAGAAAGGAATTATTAACAACAAAGCCCAGCCACCTGATGTCTCCAACCAAACCCACAGCTGAAACAGCTTGGCTGCTCAGTTCTTCTTCAGATGCATGACCACCAAACAGGACTGCAGAAACAGGACCTAAACCCAGCCAGAAGTTGGGCCAGCCCTGCTGACAAGCAGAAATCCATGCAAAACCTCAAGAAGTGGACACTAAAATGTTACTAATCTTTAGAGCAGAGATTTGTGGTTCACTTTCACACAGGAAACATACTAGGCAAGTGACAAGTACTAAGGAAGTGACATAGCAAGGAAATGAACATCAGAAGGACCAGGAACAAGCCAACAACTTTCACAAAAAGAGATGGGTGCACACACCAGCTCTGTACCTACTTTAGACCCTGGGGAACACGAGTTTCCCACCCATGGACAAGGCAACAGAAACCTGACAGAGCGATGTGACATTCCATGGTATGGAATATCCCTTTGGACAGTTCTGGTTAGCTGTCCCAACTGCATCCCCTCCCAGCTTTCTGTGCCCTCACTCAGCTTCCCCACTGGTGGGACAAGCTGGAAAACACTTGACTTAGAATAAGCACTGCTTAGCAACAGCAAAAACATCACTGTTTTGTCAACATTATTCTCATCCTAAATCCAAAGCACAGCACCGTACCAGCTACTAGGAAAAAAATTAACTCTATCCCAGCCAAAACCAGATGACACCTCAGAACATCCTTCCTCCTTTCCTTGCAAGCTGAACTCAGGCCAAGCACATTTGACTAGCTTTCCCTGAAGACTGTTTCACAGCTTGCAGCAGCAACAGGTCTGGCCTTGCTCCACAGCACATCCTGTTTTGTTAACAGAAACAAAACAGCCTTCTTTGCCTTCAGCTTCAAATGATTCTTCCCTCTTTGAAACCTACCATTAACAAGTCATACCTAGGAAATGTAAGGTTGAGCCATGTCTGGAGTTGCTTTTTCAAGAACACACCTGTTTATACATACAAATACCTATGATTTCCAGTAAATTAAGAAAAGACTTGCATTTCCCATTTTATATACAAAAAAAAAGATGCAAAAGCATGTTCAATATTCTGTTTGCCCAGTGTCATTACTGGGTCAACACAAAAACCACCAAAACCTCACAACAGCAGGAAAAGCTAATCTTTCTGTTTCTCTCTGAAACAACAGCAGTCTTGAAATCCCTAATCTAGCTCAGCCATACAAGACCTAACTCAGTCCAAGAGGGACTTGTTTACACTGCTGCAGCTGTTTGCTCAGCCCGGCAATGTTCCTGTCATCATTGTCCTGCTCTTCTTTGCACTGGTGTGGCCTCACCTTGAATACTACGTGCAGTTTGGGGCACCACAAAATAAAAAGTACATTAAGCTGTTAGAGAGCATCCAAAGGAGACCACAAGGACGCTGAAGAGGAATCTCTGTAGGGAGCAGCTGAGGTCACTTGGTTCATTCAGCCTGAAGGAGACCGAGGGGAGATCTCTTTGCTCTCTGTGACTTCCCCATGAGGGTAAGAGGAGGAGCAGGCACTGATCTCTCCACTCTCGTGACCAGCAACAGGACTCGATGAAAATTACTGAAGCTGAGTCAGGCAAGGTTTACACTGGGTACCAGGAAGAGGCTCCCCAGGGAAGTGGTCACAACACCAAGTCTGAGCTAACAAGCATTTGGACAACGCTCGCAGGCACACGGTGTGATTATTAGGGGGGGTGTGCTGTGTCGGGCCGGGACTTGGACTCAATGATACTGGTAACTTTCTTCCAACTCAGCACTTCCTATGCTTCTACGATCGGGTAAGAGAAACAAACAGCCTGCATATTTCCTTTGTATAGATTCACTCCAGAGGGTATTCATTCTGGAATGAGGAAAAAACAAACGAAAACCACCCCAAGACCAAAACACCAAGATTGCCCTAACATCAAGGTTTTCAAGCTTGCGCAGTTCACAGCCAATGCTTGACAAACTTAATTGCATGTAGGTTAAAAAACACTGATAGGAAATACTCCTTCTGGCATGTTTTCATGGGAAAGCAAACCCTCTTCCCATTCGCAATAAATCTGAAGTTAATTCCCTGTAAATCGCTTTAAAAAAACCCCAAAAGCTGGTGAGAGATCCTTCTGCATTTATTCTTCTGCAGTGTGCTCAAACTCCATTCCAGTTGAAAAAGTCTGTTTTGTTAAGTGACCACTCCACGACCTTGTAGAAGAGTTTTTGCTTTTCAGGGGAAGGATCCAAAACCACCGAAAGCAATGCTTCGCTCCGGGCTATGCTAAAGGAGTTCTCCGTCTTCTTTTCAAGCACGGACACGGCATCCCATCTCCCCCAGCTCCTCCGCGCAAACCACACCAGGCCAACACACCACACCGGCCGGAGCAAGAACGCACTCTCCTCCTTTTCCTTCAACCACCCCACACATTCCCTGGCTCGCTTCCCAACCAGCACAGCCACCCGCGCTGCCCACACGCCAAATCCCGCACCCCCGCTCCTGGCCCGGGGCAGCGCGTCCCCTCTCCGGAACTGCTCCAAACACGCAGGAAGCTCCCACCGAGATGGGAATGGGAAGCCATCCCCAGGAGGCCGCGGCTCCCCCGCGCCACACCAAGCATCCATGGAGCGGCGCGGGGGGCGCGGGCAGCTCAGCCCGCCGCTCCCCGCATCCCGCACCGCGCTGCCCTCACCGGGAGGGTGAGGGGGTACGAGGGGCGGCCGAGGCACCGCATCAATCAATCTATCCATATCCACCTACCTGCCTGCCCGTCCCCCGCCGCCACCGCCACCGGGGCGCTCCGCTTGTCGCCCTTAAACTCTCCGCCCCGCGTCCCGCCCCCGCCGCCCGCGTCACCGCGCGAGTGCGAGTGGGGCAATCGAAACAGATCCACGGTGCTCTGGGAATCGAAACGGGACCGCCCCGCCCGTGGGGCATGGGCCCCCCTGTGGGGGATGTGTCCGTCCCGTCCCGTCCCGTCCCGTCCCGTCCCGCCGCAGGGAGTGTGGCGGCAGTGGGAGGCAGTGGGCGTCCATCTCCCCGCCGGAAGGTTCGGGAAGGGGCTCTGGGGTGGCTCTGGGCTCCCTCCGTATCCAGTGGGAAGCGTATCCAGTGACATTTCTTAAAATGACCTAGCGGTGCCTTCAGGATGGTTGGAAAAGCGGCGCTGTTGCGGTCCAGGGCACCCCCGCGTCCTGAGGCGCCGCGCTGTCCCGCTGGATTCTCACAGCAACCCCGCTCTCGGGAAGCTGTGGCTCCTTGGGACTTCACTGTGCAGGGATCACCTCGGGAGTGAAGCCTTCTCCTCCTGCCATGCAACTGTTCGCTGATTTATCGTTTGCCGTGGTCTTTTCACACCATAAAAAGTGGATCAGTGAGTCCAGGATTAATACTTCACAGGAGATCATTCAGTAATTCACCCCTCTGTTAATCGCATTTCTAATAAAGTTTTTTTCTCTCATATTGAGTGTTACCACTTGCACGTCTTCCTCTGTATCCGGGCTGGCTGGGATGGATTTAATTTCACTGCCAGCAGCCCCCACCGTGCTGGGTTTTGCTTTAGGAGCTAAAACCAACATTACATTGCTCCTTCACCAGTAGGCTGGCAGTGGGCAAGATCTTGGGAGAGGACACAGCCAGGACAGCTGGCCAAAAGGATATTCCAGAACACGTGACACCTATTCAAATATAAAAGCTAATAGAAAGGAGTAAGAAGGCGAGGAATTCATTATTTACATTTGCCTTCCAGAGCGGCCGCTGCACATGCTGAAGCCCTGCTGCTTCCCAGGTCATGGCCGGATATTGCTTGCTGATGGGAGGTAGAGAACAATCTTTTGGAGTTTCTTACCACTGCTTAAGCATCCGTTTTATTAAACTGCCTTTATGTTGACCCATGAGGGCTTTTTCCATCTTTTTTCCTTCCCTCTCCATCCTGCTGAGGAGGGGGGTGGCAGAGCAGCTTGATGGCCTTTTGATTTCCAGACAAGGTGAACCCACCACAGTCCTTTTCATGCCCAGCATGGGGCACGAGATAACAAGAGTTTTGTATGAAGTGATCTATAGCTGCGATGGCTATTCACCGTCCAGCTCCTATGCAGGTCACAGAGATTGTTGACTGCACTGCTTATCTCTTTATTTAGTTGAGCTTTAGAACATGTTAATAAAAGCAATGGTTCTGTCCTTTGCCCTGGCATTTCTGTCCTTGCTCTTCCGGAGGAAGTATCTTATTGTGAGCATGTGAGCACAAGGAAATATATATATATATATATACCCACTTCATGCCTGGGAATAATGCAGATGGTTTTATTAGGCAGGCCTCAGAGATGCTTGTTCATCCTTACATGAACTGCTTAATACTACTTATTAACACTGTTAGCATATTATGGGGTTTGTGGAATCCAGTGTCATCCTGATCTAGGAGAAGACGATTTTCAGATGAGGTGATACTGAAATGTGCCCTGGGACAGCTGGTCCTGGGGTGGCAGGGTGTGTGGAAGGATTTGGGCAGGTTCCTGGGGCAGTTATCATCTACCAAATCCTGGAAATTCACACCTGAAGAGGCAGGTTATCCTGGCAAACTGACATGCCACAAACTGATGGAAGGGTGCCTTGCCTATTCCAAGGAAAACCAGCAGCTTCTAGCGCTGTACTGGGTCCTGCCTGTGCCCATGGAGCCACAGTTCAGTACTCTCAGAGGAACGTGGTTGAGACAGGAACCCAAACAACAGCTACAATAATTCTCCCACTACTGAGAAAAAAACAGTGGATGAAGAAAACAATAGATCCATATTGTCAATTAGTAAAAGAGGAGGAAGAAGATGAGAAAAGGTCTGAGCAAGAAGCCGATTCTTTGACAAATGATAAAAAATGGGTGCTGATGTCCTCACAAATGGAAGATGGGGTTTGGGCTCTTCACTAATGGTAGGAGACATGGGTTTTGATGTCTTCAGTAAGGCCTAGGTATGAAAAAAACAATCAGGTCTTAGAAGAACAGCTGTGGGGGTCTTTAGGAAAAGCAGGTATTAGTGTCTTTGAAATGGATCTAACATCTCTACGAACATCAAGCCCTGTGAATTTCTTACAGAACCTAGGCAGTTTGACCCAGACTGGACTTCTGAACTTTAGGGTAATTGGAGAAATGGGTCTGCAACAAGTCTATTGCAGATCCCGGACAATTTGAGCTGATGGGTCTGCAGAACCCAAACAACCTGAGCCTCCAAACTTTCAGGGAAAATGACCATATAAGTTCAATGGCAGGGGGGAATATGTAGTAGGTGGTTCAGGAGGGCTGTACTTCAGCTAGTGGTAAAAGAAGAGGGCAACATATGGTTGGAAGTTTAGGATTAGAGGAGGCTGCACCTTCAATACCTCAAGAGAGAAGCCGGGGAGTATGGCCTGGTGGACACTTTCCCTTTATTCAAATAAAATTGCAAGACTCCTCTGTTTCCTTTGTGGACACTGGCTTTTCACAGCATGCCTTTTCTGCACACAAATTGGAAAAATATGTCAGAGAATTCATACAGGAAGCAGAAACTACCCAGTCCCTGACTTCATCAGAATTTCAAGATACATTGGGAAGATCATAGCCACCAGATAAGTGAGTGGATTTCTGCCTGGCTGCTCCAGAGCTGGGATAACAGGGCAGCAGTCAGAGGGGGAGAGTAGGGAAAACCAAAGCTGGGATCCTTCTCTAGAAACCAGAGAGCTGAGAGAGTGAAGTAGAGTCAGCAATTTACAGTCTTTGGAGATGGTTCCTCTCAAGGGTGAGAGCAGAGTACCCATTCAAGGAAGACCTTGTGAACTTGCCAGGAATGTGTACCTACCACAGAGAAAGGAGATAATTAGTGGTGATGAAAGTCATCTACACTGATCCAAACAATTATGAGATCTCCAAAGATCCAAAGGATGTCCTGTGCACACAGGCCACGTGCAGGAAGTGCTCCAGCTTCATATTCTAACAGTTTGGCAGTAATGTATTGCCCAGATATCAACACCTCAATTTTTGGAGTCAAGTCTTTTCCAAAACTTTGAAGACCATCTCTGTACATCTTCATCCTTATGGGTCAGTGCCTTGGCAGTTGGACATGCTGCAATAAATTAGTCTTCTCCTGCCCTGGTTGGAGGGAAAGGGAGCCCCAGGCATGTGCTGCATGGCACACTTCATTTTTTCCTGTGTGACCAGGAGGAGCAAAGGGATGGCCAGGCTTACTGGACCATGTAGATTTAGTTGCCTAGCAATCAGACCCACAGAAGTAAAAATCCATGGTGTACAGTGTACTCTGGTGCCATCAGGCTGCAGGGGCACAGGACACATTTAGATCTTTTCAGTGACAGAGGGGTGCCAAGAATTCTCTGTATTGGAGGCCGAGCTACCACTATGCATGTTAAAACCCTGCTTCCTAGCAACTATCTGGGTATGGCCTGCTTGAATATAGAATATTCAAGCATATAGAATATAGAATATTCAAGCATATAGAGTATAGAATATTCAAGAATATAGAATATAGAAAACAAATATTTTGTTTTCCTTTGCTTCTGCACTCAGCCTTTTTTTTTTGCTTTATTAAACTGCCTTTGTCTTGACCTATGAGGGTTTTCCCCCACTTTATCCCTCCCCTCCATTCCTGCTGAGGACTGATAGAGTGGCTTTAATGGGCACCTGGTATCAACCCATCCCATTCTCAAAAAAAATGGACTTCCCCTAAGCATCCCTCTTCTGTGTTGAGTTTTCACATAAATTATCCTGCTACCCATTTAGGGACTAGAGAAACAAAGTAATACTAACCTTGGCAGGTATGGTTGTATATCACTTGGCTCCTAAGGGAGTGCATCAAAATAACAGACAAAGCTGCTTTTAAAGAAAGCAGTCAAAATACAGCCACAATTGTTTTGGATGCATCCACACGAGGTGGGGAAATACAGTGTAATCTTGTTTCCTGAGTCACTTGAAGATATCAAAGTACATGGGTGGGATTTTGGAGTTCTTGTTGAGGCAAAAGTGCCTGGATGAATCAACACGATATAAAGGTTGAGAGGAATGAGTGGCTGATGCATTCTAATATATCTGGAATTTCATGTGACCTCCTGTAAGGCCCCCAAAAAACTTGGGCTTGACAAGACTTTTAGAAGGGCTTATGGTTCTTCGTGTACTCTTGAGTTAGGGGAATGAGAGAAATAATGACAAGGTATGCTCAAAAGGTCAAAACAACAAAAAAATACTTTATCAGCATCTTGAGAAAATCAGAGAACTTTAGCAATGTGTTTAGAGCAACATTCAATCGACATGAAACACTTCCCAAAACATTAACTTGGTCCATTCAACTTAGCAAACTCTACATCCATTCAGTTTTAAGTTACTCAAAAATTCCAAGAAGAGGAAATTAGAAGAATGAAAAAGAGAGAAGGACAAAAAAGACATAGAAAAGGACACATGCAGCTACCCACTACTGTGGGTTCCAGTGATAGTAAAGGGATAAAGTATTTCTAAAATCATGGGATATTCAGGGGAGTTGGAAAGAAAGGTTGAACCTGGTAGGCCCTGGGAAAATGTTAGGCTTTACTGGATCATGCAAACTGCACCTGTATAATCATTTAATGACTATGATAAATGATATAATTGTTATATGTTAAATGATATGATTGTTAAATGTGATGATTGTTTGGTAATGGGATATGATTATTGATTAATCTTAACAGGAATCATGAGAAACGATGTTTGGGGGGTTTGATGGAGATTACAAGAATCCATGCTTGGATGAGATCAAAGTATACAATAGAACAAAATAATTTTAATAATTAATAGGTAGTTATATAACAATGAGGGTACAAAAACGTGTTCATCCCGAACCCGTGTCGGAGTCAGATTTGGGTCTGTGCCCCTGACACCCAGAGCTTTTCAATAAAAGCATCTGCATATAATCATTCTGTGATTATGTGTTCCTGAACGTTAACACCAGCAGTGTTCAGGTAAAAGTTCCAAGAGGAGATAGGGCCGAGCCATGTTCTTGCCTCATGTTCAGCCTTTAATATACCTTGGCCTTCCTGGTCCATTCCCCCATGGAGGACTTTTGGTCATTTGGCCACTCAGGAGCTGGGCTGGGGTCTCCAGAGGTGGGTGTGGAGCGTTGCCCCTGGTGTGCCAGGGATTGGCAGCCATGGCCAGGCTGGGATACAGGCCCTGAGTCAGGGGGAGTGTACAGGGCAGGGTACCACCCCACCAGGACAAGGCCTGACCTGCCCCTTCCCCCATGCACATGCACCCCAAAATGTCTCAAGACATCAATCTTTGCAGTCTCTGACACGTCCAATCTCCCCATCATTGTTATTTAGGGATGTTTCAGTGCAGCACAGAGAAACCAAGGACCAGCCCACTTTAATACCGATACAGAAAGTGGAACTCGCTGCTTTTTGACACAGAAGGGACTCTGACCTGTCACTGGCACAACAATCTTTGCTACATCTGTTGGCATGCTATGGGTGTGTTTGTCAAAACAGTCATGAGACAGAAAACAAAACTAGTTGTTTTTTTTTTAATAACTCAGCTGTGAAAAGGAAACTTGGCAGCTTGCAAGCCTCTCTCGGGTGTGCAGCAGGGCGTTTCCTTCTCACTGCAGCATGTCACATGAATTGCCAGTGAATTACTGAGTCTGCAAATTATTGGATTTCCTGGTCTGTGTGAGTGGAGAAGCAGCAGAAACTGGAAAGGGTGGACCCACTCGGGGAGGCAGTACTGTTTGTAAGCAGTAAGGAGTTATGTGTGCTGGTTGATAAGGGGTGCTCATAAAGGACAAAGAGCACTGGGAGGAGGTGCTCATAAAGCCCAGTAAGGCAGCAGAAAAGTATGTAAAAAGCCATTTATACATACTTTAGCTCCTAAATCCCTTCTGTTGTGACTATAGAGTAGAGGTGTCTGTGTGGGTTTACTTCCAAGGGAAAACATTTATTTTGCATGGTGGATTGAGTAATAGATCCCTCACATTCCTTGTCACTCAACACATGTACCTGTACATCAGAGCTCATGATGCAGGTACATGGAAGGATGGGTCTTGGCATAGTGCTAGCAATCCTTCTTTTTATCTCTGCTTCTGTTTCAATGATGGGAAAACTTCACTTTGAAGGGAAGAAGAGCCTTCATAATGCATCCAGGAAAGAGAATTGCAGTGCATGTCACAGGCCTTGGGTCATGTTGAGCTTGAGAGAGCTACTCCACCAACAGCTCTCACTCTCCTGTGCACTCAGCATCTCCTGGCTCCCGAGAGTAGAGTGTGTGTCAGATATTGCTGCATCTTATCCCAAACCTGCACCTTCTGCAAGGCAGACAGCCCTGAAGCAGTGCATCTGTTGCAGTGGCAACATGTGCCTGGCACCAGCACAACTGGAAATGGGGAACAAACATCACTCCCTCTCCCCTGAGGACAAACGACACCGTACATCAGGGCCTAGGGACACCCATCATTCTCAAGAGCCCTGACCAACCTCACCTGGGGCACCCTTCAGACCCTGTGCTTCCCTAAAGGTTAATTCAATTTCTATTGTAGCTGTGAGCTGAAAGACACTGTGACTGTGAACTTTTAGCAGAGAAGACACTGTGTCTGCAGGCCTTTAGCAGAGAAGCAAGGCATGCTGAAATTATTCCCCATGCAAGGACATTTGATGATAAAGAGGGGACGTCTGCCTGAGGAAGACAGCTACAGCCAAAACAAGGACTAACTTTGGGAACCTGGGGGACATGGGGAGGGGTTTTATGGTAATAGGTAATAGGTTTTCTTGTGTGAAAAACATATGGTATTATTTTTTTATGGTAATAGGGTTTTTTATGTAAAAATCGCTATGCATGTAGTGACTTTATATCACCAACTCGCTTGTAACAATCAGGGAGATGTTAGGATGAGTGATCCCCCATGCCTTCCAGGCACTTAAATAAATGATGCTCTCTTTAACACAGGAAAATTGGTGCTCAGGAGTCTTATTCTTGTTTTCAGAGATTAGGTAACACATGGGCCTGGCAATCACAGGGCTGAATCTGACCCTAGTTCCCCTCACCAAGCCTATTTCTGATCCATGCCTGCAAGCACACATCCCAGCCTGGCCTCAGCCCATCCCCATCCCCATGGGGCAGAATGCACCCTGGCTAGGGAAGCCTCTGCTTGGCCTGTCTCCCAGGGATTTCCACATGTCCCCAGCCCTTGGGAGGGAACTGGCCCCTGCTGCTCCCTGATACCATACACAGAAAAACATGTATTTCCTGGTATAACTGCCCCACACAAGACAGCTAGGCAACAAAAATATGCTGGCCATAAACAATAACTTCAGCTATTACAGCTATGAGGGCAAAAGTTTGTGGTGTAGGTGTGGTTTTGTGGAAAGCTGCAGCTTCTATCAGCATGATTATTTCAGAATGTTTAATTGACTTTAAAACCCTATCTCGAACTGATGTAGTGATACTGGTGACGGACTTCTGTTTGCCCTGCTTTATTTCTGAGTCAAGAAACAGGTTTCAGAGAAACCAGGTGCTTCAGAATAGTACCAGCTTTAAAAGAACTTTTGATTAAGCACAAAATAATTAAAAGACAGTGTAACCAAAGGTAAATACATGCCTAATTTCTTATTCTGCTGCTAGTTGCCCTAATGCTGAAAAATCCCTTTACATCTCTCCTGTCTAATGCTTCTTGCATATTATCCTTTTCTGTTGCTCCTTTTCCATAAAGCCTGACTGCTTAACCATGTCTGTCCCATCATCATGTAGGCCAGTACACTCATAAACCACCTGAAGGACTACTTATCCCCCATGAAGTCTGTATGATTTTACATTTGTCAGTGATGCACACACAATCTCTGTTGCTCTTTCCAAGACAAAGTTTTTGCTCCTCTCGTGTCTGCTACCAACACAGCCGTTCTCCAGTGTGATTCTTTACACACTTAAAACAGTTGTGGCACAGTATGTCCTGAGTGGGGACTGGAGTCTGTGACAGCAAGCACTGTGTATCCTGTTAGGAAAGCAATATAATCTGTTGTGCATGGCAAGACTGCTCTAGCAATGTCTCTTGGCTAGGTTTTAACCCAGCTATTGATGGTAGTATTAAAACTGCACAAGCATAAAAGTCACTTAGTATCACAAAAATAGTTACCTTTCTTTGCTATTTTTATTTGTGGCTGCTAAACAATTTGGAATAACTCAGCCAGTTCAAGACTGCTTATAAAAAGTGTAGTCACTCCTGTGGGAGCAGTTCGAGTAATCTTAGAGAGCCAAGCAAGAGATGAAGGATGGGCAAGGAGAGCAGTGAGTGTGACCAGGGCAAAGAGGTGTGCTCCTTCTGTACTTGTCCCCTCAGCCTATTTGTTTTGAAGGCAAAAGAGCTGAGCAAGGAGGAGTGGAGGCAAAAGAAGAAAGTGGAGATGAGAGGGGATGGTGAAAGTTTAAGGAAAGGCACTTCTTTGTTGAAGGCTTGAACTGGCAAGTCTCCCTAGTAGTGGTGCCTGAAGGAGTCTGGAGAATGGGCAACCAACAGCTGGCAGCGGCAGAACAAACAAAAACATGAGGCTTGTGGTCACAGATGAGTCATCCTGGAAGAAACCGGAAATAATAATAAAACAAAGGTGTGTGGGTTTGCACTCTTTTGTTTTGAATTAGATACATAATTTTTCCCCAGTTCTTGTTCAGGTAATTTTGGGGCAGTAACTTCAGACTCATGTCCTTGTTGCTTCCATCCCTGTATGTTCTAATGGGGTGCAGACACCTATGTGTGGCTGTTACAACCTGCTGCAGAAGGCAAGGGTAACCCAAGTTCTTGTTAATAGATCCCTTGGAGTAGGTTGGAGTGAAAACACTAAATGTTGGTCTTTGTAAATATACATATGTAGAGTTTATTATTGTACATTTTGGTTGCATAGAAAAACAGGTATGTAGTGATTTTGGTTGTTATTATTATCTACAGTTATATAACAACATGGAAACATTGCAATATGAATGTGCAACAACATCACCTATGGCCTTGTACAAGGGAAAAGAAAGAAATAAAGAGAGAGAAAGGACGAGAGGGTAAAGATCTCAGCACCTGTAGGCCCAGGGACAAGACTTGGCTGCTGCACAGCCTTGTTTGAATTGGTGGTTGCAGACCAGAGCCATTGGGCGGGGGCGGAAGTCCCAAAGTAATGGTGAGGAAAAATTTCCAGGAAAATCTAAGCAGGCGAAGGAGCCCTACAACGCAGTGGTTTGTAGGAGGACAATATAGCATGACAACAGGCATCATCCAATTTCCAAGGATGTCTCCTATCTCACGCACAGCCCATCATTCATCCTCTGTCTTATCAGATCAGAGACCAGCCATTATACACCCAAAAGCTCACCTCTTCCATTTCAGCAAAGCACCCTGGCTTCTCCACAAATGGGGGAATGATTTGAGTCATTATCCCTTAACAGTTCAGTCTCTCACAATGGTGTAATATGTGAATGCCACCTTGCTGAGCTCACTATGACTGTATGAAGCCAATTGTGAACATAACAGTAGCAGAGGGTTATCAGAGGTTTTGGAGCATGACGACCAAGTTTTAACCAGCAAAGAACATGCAATCTACAACACCAAGGACCGGACAGGATTTTAGCAAGAGAGAGTGGCATTGAGCTTTACTTCATGAGAAACAGAGGTGACAGTGTTGGTGACACAAAGGAAGATGATTGCTCCTAGGAAGAGATTCCCGAAGGTCAGAAGATGTTTATGTATCAGGAAACAAGTCAAGAATCTGTGCAAGTTTACTAGGACAACTAATTCAAATATATTCCAATCCAGATCTCAGCACTAGCATACTTCTGGCAGCACACCAGGAAAGATTGGCAGGATTTTCTGTGTTTGTTTTTGTAATGAATTCGTGCCAAGTTTTAAGCAGGAGGTATTTGTTTTTAGTGACTACAGTGGGCACTGCCATGGGTTCAGAAGTGCAAACAGGTTTTACAAATTTCACTTGTCCCCTTTTGTGATCTCAAAACCAGCCCATGACATAGACTACTAAACAGGACACCACACTCATCCTCCAGGACCTTCCAATGGAGCCAATGTGATCCCCTCCACCCCAGGGGTACAGCACGGCTGACATGGCCATTCCTGTACAACTGAGCATCTGTGCAGGATGTTTCCTCCAGCTGTAGGACTGCCTGTTTGGTCTGTATCTAGACTTTTGTCTTGTTCTGGAGATGCTGACAGGATTTACTCTTCCTGAGTTACATACTTTTTACCAAGTACTACACCCAATCCTCTCACTCAAATAGGAAGTGCTGAAAAAATTGGTCATGTGTCCATTCCAGTTTATCAAAAAAAGATCCTTGTCTAAAAAAAGGCACATCTGTTTTACACAGTTACCATCATACCACTAGAGGAAGACAATATAGCTGTGATATACTCTGATTACCTTCAAAAATAGTGGGGATCTCATTAATTTAGCATCTGATTGCTACTTATTCAGAGGTCTCAGAAAGATTTCCACAGCTCTTTTAACTCCTACAGGCTTACAAAATGGTTGTGTGATATATGTTATGGAATAATTTGTGCCTGTGTAAAATATACATGAAAGAAGTTGTGCTTCTACGAAAAATTCTTTAAGATCTAAAACCACAAGCTGCAGTCAGGGAAAGAGATTGCTTCACAAATTGTGAAATCACAGACCGCAGCAAAGAGAAAAAACCTAATTAGCAAACGAAAGATGTGGCTTGGTGTGGAGATGGGCCCTCTCCCAGGACAGTCCAGAGACACCCAAGCGATGAATACCCGAAAAGAATCTATGATCAAGATAGTCAGAGTCATCAAGGGTGTGCATCCCAATACCAGATTCCCATAACTCGATGATCAGCATTCACCACTTCCCAGAAACGGTTTTGTCCAGCCCAGCACAGAGAAAAGGAAACTACATGAATATGTGAAGCGACGAGAAGAATAGGACAAACTCTGCCCCAGGCGGAAAAAAAAGGTATAAAAGCAGCCTGGCAGAGACAGCATTAGTGAACAGAGGAGATCTGAAGCAGTAGAGTTCACCCAGCGCCGATCCCGGGCTTGATGCTGGCCCTTTGAATGTGGCTATCGGAGACCTAATCTTGGTCGCAAAATAAACACCTTTTTTTTTAATTGATTATTGATTTGGCTTTCTCATTTATTATTTATAACAGTTTCATTATATTTTTCATTAGAGCACAAGCAGGCAACCAATCCTGAATTACATGCTGCAGATAGTATTATCTAAAATTCCCAGAAACTTCTGTAGAATATGACACAAATTTTATGTGAATCTGGAGGTCATGGTGTTCTTACAGTTATGGAACATAGCCCATATTGCAGTAAGGGATTTCTCTGGATTTGTATCTATTTGCTTAGGCTTTCTTGTTATTGGAGTATGGTGTCTCCATACAAGAGAAACACAAAAGTGAAAATTAAGCAGAGCTGACTGAAGTTCATGATGCTTTTGCTACTCTTGATGTCCATTGAAAAGACATTAAATACCCTGAGAAGAGTGGTGGTAAAATCTTTCCAGACCTTGCTCAGTATCTGAATCACCTGTGTCCTAAAATGTGACATGTACATTTTAGAGCATGCAGATCACTGACTGGCTGTGAAAAAGTATGGCTTATCCCCCACTGCACTTCTTTCTTGAAATAAAGCTTTTTTTTTTTTTTTTTTTTTTCATTTATTTTACCTCAGAATTTCAGTAAAATGGAAGTCTTTAGAGATTTTCTTAGCCCAAGACTCACATGTCCCTCAAGAGCTAGTTCACCTATTATGGGAAAGGCCAAGGTATTGAAACTTTGGCACATGTATTTTGTCCATTCATGTAATGTATTGAAGATAAAGAGCAAAATCAAAATGGGACTTAAATCACAATAAAAATTAGGTTAAAACACTGCCGGTGTTTACTGGCAATGAAAATATTAGAAAATATTTTTTTTTTCCTGCAGTCCAATCATGCAATAAACACAGAACCATAGAAGAGCTCAGGTTGGAAGGGGCCTCCAAAGTTCACCTGCTCCAATTTTTGGTGGGAAAGGGAGCCTTGATGACATTATCTAGCACTGTGTCCAGTTGCACCTTGGACCAGTGATGGAGGAGTCCTCTGCAAGCTTGAGGAGGTTTTTCCACTGATTGATTGTTCTGACTGTAAAAAAATTCTTTCTTATGTCTCAAGATGAAGACACCTGTATATAACTTAAAATTTTTTCTCTATTTTTTCCAGTAAGATATAATTCTGTATAGTTAGTATAGTACTTTTAAGTCCATATTAAGCTTCCTCTGCCACCACGCCAAAAAACCCTGATCTTTCAGAATATACAAAATCCCTGAGAAAAAAATCCAGTAGCAGATTTCATACAATGTTATGCAGAAGTATTACACCATCAGGTCCTCACAAAATACTTCATAAAAGTAACTCTTGCATGCTGAAGAATACACAGTCACACAGGAAGTAAGTTACAAAAACAAAGGAATAAAACAGTCCTTTTGTTTCATACTTCCTGATTGGTCCAGAAGATGTTTTGTTTCAAAGGAAAATATAAGTAGGATATCAAAAAAAACCCCTACCATCATCATGAACAGTAGCTCGGAAAAATTTAAATACCATGGAACGATGCTGTTACTGTAATGGGTGGAAAAGAAAAGTTGGCGTAAATTTGGTGTCAAAAATTCCATCTTTATACCATTTTAGGACCATGGAAAATGCTGCCTTCATAGTGACCTGATTAATTTGCATAAGCATTCTGCTTGTGACAGTTTTTAATGCCAAAGAGATAACAAGTAATGTTCCCATATTCTAGGTGGAGAAGTGATATTATGGTTAACATACTGATAACAAAGAATTATTCCAAATTCTATCAGGCATGTCCTATAGGATCTTGCACAAATCATACTGCTCATTTGAATGCTCCAGGGCCATCTCAAGTGGACTAAATAACTCCTTACCTGACAGGACTGCATACATAGGGTGTGATGAGAGGATGCAAATACTTCCAAGTTATTTTCTCATCATGAGCTTCCAGAACATGTTTTCCTTCTAAACTCATAAAAATGCACTATAAACTAAGGTGAAAAAAATTTTATTGGGGCAATATTGTTCAGCAGAAATTCCTCTTGCCTCATGCAAATGCCTGAGGCTTTGTATAATGGCATTTGACACGTAGTCTGGAGCAGCTGTTCCACTTATAAAAGCATGTTTTCACCAAACCCTGGACCATGAGTGACCAACTCAGAATAAAACTACTGTGGCTAAACAAGTGATCCTGTGTCAGGTACTGTCCTGAATTATATATGGGATAATCTGATTTCAGTGGAACATGAATCTGAGACCTTTTCTTCTGTCATGAGATGGGGGGGTTGTGTGTGGGGGGGGGTTAGGTAGGCACTGCATCCACTCAAAGCAGCTCCTTCTCTGTAGATAGGTTTAGTAACACTGCCAGTACAATTTCTTCTGCTGTTGATATACAGCCAACCTTTGTCACACAAATTCTGTGTTAATGTTTTATTCTACATCCTAAAGATGCAAGAAATTCACTGCAAAAAGAGTGGGTCTGTATTCTGCAATGATAAGGGTTAAAAGAACTGCCTGGATACTCTGAGTGCCTGTCAAGACAAGCTGAAAAGAAGCAGAGGTCTGTGAATCAAGGTTATTTGTTTGCATTCTTTCAATTATCTCTTCCTTGGCAACTGGAGACATTTTTGAGAAACTGTCATAAACTATGCTGCAGTTTGGCATTAAAAACTGTAAGAAGGGTGAAAGATGCCATTTTCCACTAACATGCACATCATGAGAACTTATTCAAGGGCAAATGAGAAGACATTTCCAGATACAGGCATATCACCTAAAAAAACCCAGCTGTTTTTTACAAGGAATTCTATTAAAGTGGTAGGGTACTGGAATGCTGCTCAACTTGCTTCTCTTTAAAAACAAACAGGAAATCAGGCTCTTTTTTTTTTCAAGGAATCCTCATCTTTTAACCTCTTATTCTGCTTAAGCTGCACTCTAAAACCCTAATAATCCTAAGGTTTCAAATAGATTTCTTCAATCCTTTCTTCAGTGTAGCAGATCTCTGCCTTTTTTCAGGCACGTCTCGTGTTTCAGAATGTAGTCCTGGGTTCTATTTTCACACAGAAGACAGTGTTGTGCATGATGCTTAACCAGCCAGGCTTTATTTGCTTCCCCTCTGCTACAATCCCATGCTCCAATTCTTTCCTAAACTTTATTTACTATTTCTTAACACTCTCTTTTAACCGCTCAAGGCAAACAAAGCAATGTTGACTTTGAAGGGGTCAGTAACTATTTACAAATAAGTTTCAAAGATGTTTTCTGGGGTTCCTAATATATTTGATTTGGAATAGTAAGTACATGCTGCAGGTAATGAGTGGCGAGGACTTCAAAATGATATAAAAAAAATCAGAACAGTTTGGATTGGAAAGGACCTTTAAAAATCATTTAGCCCAACCCCCCTGCAATGAGCAGAGATCTCTTCAACTAGACCAGGTTCCTCAGAGCCCCATCCAACCTGATCTTGAATGTTTACAGGGATCAGGCTGCCACTGCCTCCCTGCACAACCTGTTCCATTGTTTTACCACCCTCATTATAAAAAACTTCTTTCTTATGTCTAAAAGAATGTATTAGATTAATTTTATCAGACCCCAAACTAGATAGATCTTTCCATTTAAGAAAATAGATTTTCTAGTAAAAAACAAAGCATTTAAAATCTATATTGCTTACTACACTTAGGCCACCTTTTCCCAGCACAAGTAAGATTTTTGGAAGACTGCAGCTCTTCTATTGTTTGTTTTTTTTTTTTTTTTTTTTTTTTATGATCCTTTATGTCTTAAGGGAAAAACTCACTACACTTCTCTGATGACTGTGGAACTGTTTCAGTTTCATGTCTTTCTAGGAAACTAATTCTTGCCTTCTGAAATTTCATAACATTGATTGCTAAATATATCAACTTTCCTCTTTGGGATCTTAAAAAGCATTAAGATTCCAACAGGTTCTTTCTATTCATTCTTCACCACTTCTTTGGCTCTAACACCACTTCTGTGCTCTGGCACCAAAATACACTGGTTATATCTTCCTAAATTATTTTAAATGAAGTCTAGATATTTTGGGGTATATTTGCTTTAATAAAAACAAATTTATTTTTTAACACACTGTCACAGAAAACCATCCAAACTGGAATGGGTGAGAGCAAAGCTTGCCAGATATGAGCAAGCAGGGCTGACCTCCAGTAGGAGCAGTTGCGATGTAAATAGGAAGAAATATTTGATGACTATTTGCAGTTAGAGAAATAGACTTTTTCACACCTGCTTCCACACAGAAACTAGGGTATTGGCACAGACAATACAAACTTTTAAAGCTTCATGCAAGTGACATCCTGAGCTGCATCTCTGTGATACAAACTTTAACGCAGGTAAAAGGAACATAAGTGAAGATTTTCCTACAGGCTGGTCCAGGGCAGATACTGACAGCAACAGCATGGACAAGGGAGAGTTGGAGTAAATGTCTTCTGTTCCAGATCAAATGCTGAGATCCAGCAAATTCCCACTCCCATTTCCAGCTGCTCTGGGTGATGCTTGTGACTGTCCAAGGCCACTGAAAACAGATTCCTCCTCTAAGTTCAGATCCTGGAGCAGAGTCCATCAGATCCAAAGTTCAGTGCTCCCCACCCTCCTGGTGCTTCCCAGGTCAGTACACAGTCAAGATGAGTGTACAGTAGGACGCCCTCTCTTTGTCCAAATTAAACCATTGCCCCCTGCCCCACTCACCCTAACAGCTCCTGAATCTTTTCCTGCAAGTCAAAACAAAAGTGCACCATGGCCAAAATAGTTGTTATTGCAGTCTGGAGGTTTAGGAAGCCACAGGCAGGGAGGTGGTGGGGCAGGACTGCTGTCTTCCACCCAGGTATTTCTGCCAAGGTCAAAAACTGGGGAACCCGAAGTCAGCCTCAAAAGGGGCTTTTGTGGAGATCTTTCATGCTTGAGGGCCCTGCAGGCACCTGTACACATGGACAGGAATTAGACAGAGTAAAACTTGGTAGCAATCATCCCAGACAGGTCTGAGGACAAAATGTCCTTGGAAGGCAAAGCATCTTATAGCAAGGTACCACCAGTCCAGGTTTCACATGCTTAGTCCTTAACACTCACAGAAGTGGTTCTGCTTCTTGCTCTACATGTTCCTCAGAGGGACTGGATCTTCTTCATGACCTTGGCCAGGATCATCCTGTTTAAAGTGACAGCTGTGAAGGGATATTTCTCAGGATAGGTTTTTTTTCTTTTTCACTTCTGCAAAGTGAAAACTGCTTTGTTTATTGCTGTCAGAATTTTACAATTAATGTACAATTTCAAAGATGAAGACAGGTGGATATGAAGAGGATGAGAAGAAGCTGAAGTTATATTACACTAGATTAAGAGATGCCAGTTGTAGAGCATATTCAAGTGGAATGATGTCCATTTCTTGGTGCTGCAGCTACCAAGACATAGCAAGACATAAAAAACATGAATACACTCAGGTGTTTTACACAGCAATACACTTGCTACATCACCCTGACGAGGCATTGAAGTGACACTGCCATCCTGGAGAAGCTTTTGCTTCTCTGAAGCCCTATTTACAGCTTGCCTGAAATTAGCAGTGGCTACTGTGCTGAGGGAAATGCAGAGAAGAGCTGTTTTGCACCAGGACATGCTGGACTGCTACCATCCCAGTACCATCTCTTATTTGAGATAGAAAAATAAAGGAGGACACAATAGTATAAATAATCTTACATCCCTTTTGATATTGGGAGCTTTAAGTGGTGAAGCCTTGAATGGGCTTCCAGTGCAAGTGTACTGCACCATGCAGACCCTGTCTGCAGAAAGGGTTACTCATTTTGGCTGTTTGAGCTGTTGTAGGATTTTCTTGCATGAAAGAAAATCCATTCATCATTTCTGCTGTCAAACACAAAGGATGTTCACATGAGAACTCCTTGCTGCATTTGTAGATAAGGGAAAGGCCTCACAGGTGGTGTAATTGCTGGTGTGGAGGGGGAGCTGCCAGCAGCTTCCTCCTTTACAATGAGGCTGAGGCTCTTCTAGGGGGAAGGAGTTTGTGCAGCACAACACAGGCCCAAAGCCGTGCTGAGTGTGCAGCAGTTTAATTCATGTGTGTTCCACTGACTCCTTTGTTTGTAACCCTGCTGGTCAGGACCACTGTGAGACCAACAGGTTTCATTGCATTGTGGCTGTGGTCTCTTCCTCTGCTGGAAGGGAACAGCTTCCAGTCTGCCATATACTGGTCATGCTCCAACCATGAGTCCCAGAACCATGCATGAGATTGTACAGAATCACAGAATCACAGAATCATTCATGGCTGAAAAGACCTTTGAGATCATCTAGTTCAGCCTTTGACTGACCACCACCTTGTCAACTAGACCATGGCACCAAGTGCCACAACCAGTAGTTTAATACCACCAGGAATGCTGACTCCACCACCTCCCTGGCAGTCCATTTCAATACTTAACCCCCCTTTTTATTTGCACTGGCAGAGGAAGCAAGAGCTCTGCTCAACAAATGTCTCCAAACCTCAAGAGACTCCAAAGCCTGGAAGTTGCTGCCAAGTTTTAGCTGTTGCACAAGTAAGGATCTGCTTTATATTTTTGAGTAATTACTGAGTAACAACATGTACTGCGATTGCAGAGACAAATATCACAGTGGATACAGAAATGCCCTGGAAAGCATGCTGTGATTGGAGACACGTAGTGGCAGTCACACAGCAGTGCAGTCCTGCTGTCATGGGCACGGAGCTCAGCCTTGAGGGATGCCACAGTGCTCACAGCAGTTCACAGAATCACAGAGTAGGTCAGGTTGGAAGGGACCGCACTGGGTCATCGGATCCAACCTCCCTGCTCAGGCATGGACACCCTGGAGCACATGGCCCAGTATTGCATCCAGTTCCTGGATATCCCCAGTACAGAGACTTCCACAATATGCTTTGTGAAAAATGCATATTTTATGATTGGCTTTTCGCAAATATTAAAATGAATATTATATGTGTTGTGTTAGAAAGTAATGCTGTATTAAATCTCTTAAGTAGTGTGTTAAATATAGTTTTAGGTTATAAAAAATGTTAAAATAGAAACGATGCTATATAGGATACTTTTTTTAAAGAAAGGACTTGCAGCGAGATAGCAGCCATAGGACACCTAAATCTTTCAGAGAAAAAGAATTTATTGCCCTCTTATCAGAAAAAACGAACTTCTTCCCACCTCGAAGGCGCTGTTAGGATTCTGAGGAAGAAGTTGACGATGACCAGACAGAATCCTGTATTTGAATGGAATTTATGCATCATGTACGAAGTGTATGAATATACAACAAGCTATTATTTTTAAGAATTAATCCTTTGTGTCCTGTGCTGCCCAGAAAAAGGTACCTGGATGTCTGTAACTCTTTGTCTCTATCGTCTCATATTGCCCTAATCCAATTTGTCCAAATTATTATTACTCTAATTGTATTACTATTTTTATAACCATTTTATTACTATTAAACTTTTAAAAATTTAAAAACAAGTGATTGGCGTTTTTCACACCTCTGTGGGCAATCTGTTCCAGTGCTCAGTCACCCACACAGTATAGAAGTTCTTCCACATATTCAGTTGTGCATCACTTCCTGTGCATTAGTTTCTGCCCATTGCCTTTCTCATCCTATTGCTTGGCTCCACCAAGAAGGACCTGGCTCCATCTCCCTGGCACCCATCCTTTAGATATTTATACACATTAATACGGTCCAATCTCAGTCATTTCATCTCAAGGCTGAACAAGCTCAGCTTCTTCAGCCTGTCCTCGTATGAGAGATGCTCAGACAACCTTGTTGCCCTCTGCTTGACCTGCTCCAGGAGCTCCATGTGTCCTTGTACTGAGGAGCTCAGAACTGGACACAGCACTCCCGACGTGGCCTCTCCAGGGCT
Source organism: Melospiza melodia melodia (assembly GCF_035770615.1). NCBI lineage: Eukaryota > Metazoa > Chordata > Aves > Passeriformes > Passerellidae > Melospiza > Melospiza melodia. Next base: position 48,638,977 of record NC_086194.1, on the reverse strand, counting down.
GAGTAGAGGGGCAGGGTCACCTCCTTCGACCTGCTGGCAATGTACCCCAGGGTATCACCGCGGTACATTGCTGGTATGTAACGCCCCCTGGTTTCTAGGCCGCAGGGACCCTGCTGGCTCAGGCACAGCCCGCTGTGCCGCGGAACACCTGGGTCGGACACACCCGGGGCCCCTTGCGGGCCGCGGCCCCGGCGGCTCCGGCCCGGCCCGGCCTCCCCTCCCTCAGCGCGGCCTCCCTCCGCCAGGGGGCGCGCCCCTCCCCTCCCCGGCGGCGAGCCCGGCCTCCCGCCCCGCTTCCCGCCCGGCCTCGGCGGTGGGTGAGCGCGGCTCCCGCCCGGCGGCGCCCATGGCCGGCGTCATCCGGCGGCTGGATGAGGCCGTGGTGAACCGCATCGCCGCCGGCGAGGTCATCCAGAGGCCGGCCAACGCCATCAAGGAGATGATCGAGAACTGGTAACGCGGGGACGGCCCCTCCCGCTGCCCGGCCGCGCTGCGTGGGGCGGGGGGGCTCTGCCGGCCTGGCCCCGCGTCCCGGCCCCGCGTCCCGGTGGGCAGCCAGGGCCGAGCGGGAGCCCGGGTGCCGAGGAGGGGCGGTGCCTGCGTGTGCTCCTACGGGAAGCAGCTCCGCTTGGAAAGCCGCGTGCCTGTCTGCTTTTGTGTTCCGGCTTGTTTTGTCGTTGTTTGAGAAACTTGTGAATTGTCTGCTTTCGGTGCTAGGTTAAGGATTCATAGATTCATTTAGGTTGGAAAAGACCTCCAAGATCGCCAAGTCCAACCATTAAACCACAACTCCAAATCTACTGCTAAGCCATGTCCCTAAGCACCACGTCTCCAGGTATTTTAAATACCTCCAGGGTCAGCGACTCAAACACTTCCTTGGGCAGCCTTTTCTGTGCTTGACCACCCTTTCTGTGACCACCCTAATATCCAATCCGAACCTCTCCTGGCACAAGTCCAGGCTATTTCCTCTTTACCCATCACTTGTTCCTTGGGAGCAGAGGCCAACCCCCACCTTGGTACAACCTCCTCTCAGGGAGGTGAGAGAAATAAGTAATTCCTTCTCAATAAGATCCCTCCCTGAGCCTCCTTTTCTCCAGGCTAAACGCCCCCAGCTCCCTCAGCTTCTTATCAGCCTTGTGCTCCAGACCCTTCCCCAGTTCTGTCACCCTTCTCTGGACATTCTCCAACCCCTCAATGTCTCTCTTGTAGAGAGGAGCCCAAAACTGAGCACAGGGTTTGAGGTGTGCCCTCACCAGTGCTGAGTACAGGGGACCATCACTGCCCTGGTGCTGCTGGCCACACTATTGCTGATCCAGGCCAGGATGCCATTGGCCTTTTTGGCCACTTGGGCACTCACTGGCTCACGTTCAGCTAGCTGGTAGAGCAGCACCCCCAGGTCCTTTAACACATGGCAGCTTTCCAGCCACTCTTCCCTCAGCCTGGAGCACTGCATGGGGTTGTTGTCACCCAAGGGCAGGACCTGGCACTTTATTTTGTTGACCCTCAAACCATTGGCCTCAGCCCATCAATCTGGCTGGTCCAGATCCCTCTGCAGAGCCTTCATACCCTCCAGCAGATCAGTGCTTCTGCCCAACTTGGTGTCATCTGCAAACTGAATAAGGCTACACTCAATCCCCTCATCCAGGTCATGGATAAAGATATTAAACAGAGCTCTGGGGTTGAAATTGCTTTCTTTGTTTCTGCAGTTTGGATGCTAAATCTACGAGTATCCAGGTAGTAGTTAAAGAAGGTGGTCTGAAGTTCATCCAGGTTCAAGATAACGGCTGTGGTATCAGAGTAAGTAAACAAAGTTGACAGGTGTATGCTGCTGTTTGATACTACCTTTTAAAAATTATTTCAATTTATAAGTGTTTCTGATCTTAAAAAAACTCAGAAAGTGATTGTTGCTTGTCCCTCCTTTCACATAGAAAGAAGATCTCGACATCGTATGTGAGAGATTTACTACGAGTAAACTGCAAAAATTTGAAGACTTGGCTAGCATTTCTACATATGGTTTTAGGGGCGAGGTAAGCTCTTCATCAAGGTTTTGAGACTGTTCATTGCTGTTATTCTGCTGTAGTGGGTTCTGCATAGTATCACATTCCCAGTACTCTTTACAGAAGCTTCTGTTTGCTGAGAGAGTCTGCCAAGTGAATATAGTTCAAAATACGTGTCAAGATTAGGTGAATGCCTATAGGGAGGTATATATTCTTTTTGCATTCTGGAATAAGATTTTTTTTAATTGAAACAAAGCCTCTCTTCTCAAGTGATGATTCAAGAATGTACAGGTAAAAGACAGTGGAGGATTTGAGTGGGAGGTGAATCTTTGATGTCAGACATTTGTCTAAATGCCACACTTAAAAGTAAATGTGCAAAATGTACAGTGGTGTTTGCTGCTAGACAAGGTTAGTGTCTCTGACCCGCAGATATATGGGTTCTTCATACTCTCACAGACTGTATCTAAACTCTGGAAGAACAGTCAAGGATGAGTTTAGCTTTTCCCTAATGAATAAGATATATGAGTGTCTGTCCTGTGCTCAGATACGTAGATGCTCACATGCTCCAGAGAGCAGACTGCTTGGGTCCTCTCCTCACACACTTTCAACAAAATCATCTCCACAGCCAGTGGAATCTGATCCTGAGGCTGGTTTCATCTGTGTCAACATGTCCAGTGAGTTTTCCAGGAAAACCATTGTCACCTAACGTTGTAATATTACTTACAGTCAAAAGAAGAACTTGGGCAGGAGTGAGAGAGTAGCAGCTAAAATCTTCCAGCTGCTTTCTAGTTAACATGAAAAAGAAAAAGGCACAACTGTAATAATTTTGCAAATTTCTTTTAGTTATGCTACACGTTTAACCACTTGCATCATCAAGATAAAATATTAGGGAAGCCAGAACAATCTCCTGGATAAAATTACTGGAAGTTTAGTATTATAGATACTAACATTTGTTTAAGCTTTACTGACCTGCAATTTCCTTGTAAAGATTTTTATTAATTACTTGCTAGTGGTATATTGAAATTTAGTGATGGTGTTTAAGGTGTGGACATGCCTCAGCATTGTGCAGAGCAAGGTTTACAAAGATGTTTTCTCTTTTCCTAGGCCTTGGCTAGCATCAGTCATGTTGCCCATGTTACAGTAACAACTAAAACAGCTGATGCAAAGTGTGCATTCAGGTATGCTGCCTATTACCCTGGTGACTTCTGCTGCATGCAATAACAGATGTATCAGTTTCAGAGTTCCTGTTATGGAGGAGGGTTTGGTAAGGACAGGTATCAAAAAGACTTGGAATGTGACAAAATGTATTTTTTTCAAATTGTAAAGGTAAGCTTTAGCTTAATAATGTATTTTAAGATTGGTGGAGGTAGCGTGGGGAGGCAGGAAATCTTGAAAGAACTTCTATTTCAGTAGCTAATGTAGGTTAAACATTTGTTTTTCTACATTTCAGAATAATAAATTGCATGTATATTACGGGCATCATGTCTAGCAAATTTCACAAGTCTCAGCACAGGAACTTGCACTTAGTTTGTTATCTTACCTTTATGATATGATATGTGCTTTATCCTCTCCAAAAAGAGTTTTGGATATTCTTTTGAAAACTTAATCTAAATTATAAGCTTTTCCATTAATTTCTTAACTACCTTTAAGAAAAGGGAGTGGAAACAGAGATGTTCTGGATCTTGGTTTTTCAAAAGATTGTGCAACTGTGGCCTTTCTTGCATTAAACATTCAGGGTATATTAGAGGGAAAGAAAAAGTATATGCTTTGAATTTATGGATCATTATAACTTCGTTAGCTGAAAGACTTCTATGGGTCACAAATCCCTTATGCTCAAAATCCTGTTTGTGTCAAAGAAAACAGATCTTTGACTAAAGTCAAGAATTTCTTGTTAGCATAATTGAAGTGTAAAATCTTGTGGAATAATTGTTATTAGGCTGTGTCTAGCTACTAAAGAAAGAAAAAAATGCAGTAATCTTGCCTTTGGAGGAAAAGTCTCAGTAATAGAATTTCAAAATGCATATGCCATGATCTGCCTCCTTTCCTCTGCTATTATTGCCTTTCTCCCACTTCCCCTCTGGCTCTTACAATCAATGAAGACAGTTTTGCTCTAGCAGAAAGGTGGAGGAAGCTAATTCTCAGTGTCCCAAATGCTTTGCTGGGAGGAGTGTGACAATGATGGGATTTCTTTTGTTTTCATCCTCTGTTTTCATCTGTCCATGTCTGCCCTCCTGTAAATCTGGATGACTGACAACTTCTTATTTTCTTCCTAGAGCTACTTACAGTGATGGAAAAATCAAAGCCCCTCCGAAGCCCTGTGCTGGAAACCAAGGAACTCACATCACAGTAGGTTTTTGTGCCTGTTCTCTCTTGTTCCTTTTCTGTTCCCCTTGCACCAATTACATTGTGAGGCACATGACAGTATATACTCTCTGAAGTTGCAGTTTGTTAGGTGAACCTAGGGAGTTAAGGAATACACTGAAATTTCATTTTTCATAAACCAAAGTATTCTCAGAAAATTTATATATAAAATAATAATTAACAGGGTGGATTTCAATTAATTCTGTAGTAAGAGAGAATTTTAAAAATTGTTTTTAATTGTGAACTTTTTCTTTGTAGGTTGAAGATCTTTTTTACAATGTAAATACAAGAAGGAAGGCTTTAAAGAATCCAAATGAGGAATATGCAAAAATACTAGAAGTTGTTAGCAGGTAAACTAAAATAGGAGACTCTCAGTTTTATATGCTGCCATGGGGAGTACTGGAGTTCTTCAGAGGGACTAGCAATTGTGTGTTTGGTGTCATTTTGTTGTTGGTGGTGGTGATTTTATGTTTTTTTTTTAACTATTTGTTAGTATGCAGTGTCAGATAACAGTCAGTCCAATTTGATGTGAAAAATCCAGATAGGAAGTAGTGTATTCTGTCTATTAATTATTTGTAGGATTTCCAGCAAATAAATGGTGATGGACTTGAATGAGTGAACTTTAAATGTACCTGGGCTGAATAGAACTAATGTAAAAAGTGCTCAGGAGCATTGAGATTTGGCTGAATACAGAAAAGCTGAATGGCAACTTCACATTCCTAAAAAGGAGTAATATTTTAGCTCTTGGATATTCCCTTCCTAGACCCCTTGGTTGCTCTTTTGCTACTACTGCAGTCTTCCATAGAGTGCAGAGGTCTTGCAAGCAGGATCTGCACAATTTCAGCAAAAGAACTGCTTTATGCTTTCAGAAGACACGAAAGGTAGCAGAGAGAAGCAAGACTGTATACCAAGGTTTAGCCTATTCCCTAAATGAACTATTCAAGAGTCTCTACTGGCTCAGGCAGACTTCAGCCAGGAGGTGGAGGGTCAGATCCTGCTGCTCTGTCAAACAGGATGATTTGAAGTCTTGCTGAGTTACAGCCCTCCAGCTCATTGGTTGTTCTTTCTCATTAGGATTTTTCTATTACTTAATTTTGGGGGTTGTTTTTTGTCTTGAGTTATTGAGTTCACAGTCACAGCGATCTTTGGTCTGCATTTTCACATTTCTCATCTTGCAAGGTTCTTTGGTGTGTTTTTTCTCACAGTGCAGTAATTTCCCTAGAAATTTGAGCCAGGATTACACAGCTGTAGTGTATCAGATCTCAGCTGTGGGATCACAGATAGCTGAACTGTCCAGGTAGGGGAAGTTAGAAGGGTGGGCCAGCCATTATTCAGATGCTTTTCCGTAGTAGTTGAAACTTGATTTTGTTATACTGAGGATCTTTTGATGGGGTTTTTAGTTAAACCGGTTCAGTGAAACTGAAAAAACTGGTCTGTAGAAGTTGATCCTTGAATTTCCTATGGTTATAGTCGAGTTCTAAATAGGACACATTTTTTTTTATTTTTTATTTTTTTTTAAAGCTATTCAGTTTGCGAAAGCTCAGCTTGGCTCAGATTGCATTACTGTCTAACAGGAAGTGAAATTGCTTGCCCCCATTACTAGCTGCTTTTCACCAGTCAAGGGAAACAATTACCTTTTGTTCCACATACTGCACACTTACCTTTACCTGTTTTTCAGGTATGCCATCCATAACTCAGGCATCAGCTTTTCAGTTAAAAAGGTGTGTAGATAAAATTTTTGTAACTTTGCTGTGTGTCTGTATGTGCCTGTGTGTATATATACATAATGTGTATATCTGAAAACGCCAGAAAATTTGCACTGTGTCTTTTGCAACAGGATCAGCACAGAGAGCCCTTCCCTTATAATGAAATGTTGAAGGGTGTGTTGGTGCAGTTTGGATAGAAAGCACATCAGTTAGAAGTAAACAAGACAAAAATATATTTGTCAGGAGTTTGGAGGATTCTGTGGTCGATGGTATATTTGGTTTAGCTTTATGTGTTGTTTCAGCTTCTCTGGAGAGCCTGATTACTAAGTGCTGTATGAAAGAGGCTGGGGTAGATTATCTTTGTTCTGTGCCATTCTTGATAATTGTTTACTGAACTGAGTTCAGTAAATAAAGTGTTTCTGACTTTCCAGGGGGGAGTTACTAGCCTCAGTGGGTCTGATGTGCTCTAGCTGATCTTGTAAACATGTGCCATTTACCATCCATTGCTTTTCTGAACACGAATAAGTAAATAATACAAAACAATATAATGATGTTCTGTTATTCCCTGTAGTTTTTTTTAGAAATGTTATTGCTTAATTTAAAGTATTTCTAAAACTTCCTCCAGAAAGATGAATTGATTGATACTCATTCCTGCTCTCTTTAGCAAGGTGACACCGTGTCAGATGTTAGAACCTTATCCAATGCCTCAACAGTGGACAACATCAGGGCCATCTTTGGAAATGCTGTTAGCAGGTACATTGATGTCAAATTTCCTTTTGATATGAGGCTTTCCAGTGAATCACCCTCCCTTTTCTCTTTAAAGACCATGGGCTTATGATAACTTTTATTGTTTCCTTCATGGTTAATTTCAGAGAAGAGGGAGTGCTGCAATTAGAGAGCTCTTCCTTCTTTTCAGAATGTGTGCCTTTTTTTTTGTGCACCGAAGGGAGAGGAAAGTTACAAAGTTATTCCTTTAATGCACTGAAAAGGAACCATCTGCTTGTAACTTTCTCTGCTCATGTAAGAGCAGCAAGCTGAACCTGTGTTCTCTACAAGTCTCGACCTCTTCCTATACCATGAACATCTTACCTCTTCTTACTGTCTGCTACCTGATAAATTTGGAAGCTACTCATATTGTTTTTTTCTGAAATATTATGGTTTCTTATTTTGACAAAAGCTACATTAGTTGAAGCTGTGTAAATCAGATAGAAAAATCAAAAAACTAAAAGATCATATTTTGAAGATGTATCTGCCATTCTAGGAAAAATTCTCTTTATGAGACTTTCAGCTGTGAAGAATCCATTGTATGTATTTGTCCCATGAACAGCTGGGTGTCACTTTGATTCTGTTCTGTCACTGACTGAAGTCAAGCTTCACATTTAATGGATGTAACTTCTAATTCATGAAAACAGTTTAGGAAGCACAGCAAAATAGAGAGGCTGCAAAGTAATGAGGTTTGCAGTGTTACATGTATTTCTTTGCCGTGCATTTGTTTTTTTCTACTATGGATAGTAGCTCATTTGATAATGATTTCAAAGTAAATGTTTTGATAATTTCTTTTCAAACAGCAATCTACGCAGTTTAAGATGGTGTTAAGAACTGAACACAAATAAAAATGGCACTTGATATATATATTGAGGTTAAATTGGAAATAAGTAGCAGTAGCTCTTAAGTCTGTTCTGTGTTAACTTTAGAAGTTGGCATAATGCCTTCCTAGAAAGCTGTGCTCACAAAGTGCTGAAGTGGATTTTCCTTGACTAATGTATTATTAAAATTATTAAAACTGTTATGAAAATAGTTAACATTAGGATCTATGTGCATGAGCAAGAGAGTTTTTACATTTTAATGACTTCTTAACAGACCACCAAGACATATTAGACTGATAATAGTGGACAAAGTAGTCCAAAAAAAAAGTGTTTGTTCTTCCTTGGCTGCAGACAATTTTGAAGGGTTCTTGTCAATCACTGTCAATGACTTAAACAATGAAATGCATACTGGAATTATCAATAGATTATAATGCTTTGGATATTGTGATATGTGACAGTATTAAAAAGATAATGGAGGTAATTTTACAGATTCCAACCACACAACATTACCTGTTTATACTTAAGAAGAGGAAATGATGCAGTTTAGGTTAAATAATTACCATGTCCCTCAAATAATTCTAATGTTTTCATTAACTGTGATAGAAGATGTATCAGTATACGAAGTAGTGAGACTTGAGTAATAGACCCTAAGCCAAAGTTGACCTTTAGATGAACCTTCCAACCATATGTTATATGATATTTGTATCTGCTCATTACCAAAATATGCATGATCATTAGCAAAATATGTAGTGTGATAAGAACATATTTTTCTTTCCATATTTAGAGGATGGACAAGGCCATGAAATCAGACATCTGACATTGTTTGGAGGTATATGGACAAAGCCAACTCCCTTGGTTCCTCCTTGAGCCCTGGCCAGGCTTTGGGTGGAACCCAAGAGGAGAATGAAACCAGATGTTTCTGCATTAGAATTATGTGAGCATTTTATTCAACAATATAAAAGCTGTACCCTTTCCCAGCAAAGGTGGAGTCTTCACCTGTATGTGGTGAAGACACCCTGTGATGACACACTGTGTAGGATTTCCCAGTTACCAGGAGTGGTTCTCCAGTCCTTTGCTGTGACCAGGGCTCCTCAGCTGATGTGTGTATCTGGATGATGGTAAAGTGTTAGGGTAACTGGTGATATATCTTCTTAATCTTCTATAGTAATGATTAGGTGCATTACTTTTATTATCCTTCTGTAATTCTTTGCCGTTTTGAACTGTAGTTAATTACACTCTTCCCTTAAAGTTGGTGCCTGTGTCTTTTGTGCTGACCCTGCCAACTGGCAAAACAGAATATCATTGCTTGTGAGTACTGTTTAAAATTTATATCAACAGAAGAATTAATCTTTTTGTTCGTGTTGCTGTCAAACTTTATAGGGAACTCATAGAAGTGGGCTGTGAAGATGCAAATCTGGCCTTTAAAATGAAAGGTTACATCACGAATGCAAACTACTCTGTGAAGAAATGTATATTTTTGCTCTTCATAAACCGTAAGTTTAAAAAAAAGCCAGCATTTCGTACAGTCATATGTTGCTTACATAATCAAAAGAACAAAACTTTCTGATGACCTACAAAGTGCATAAGCATTCTTAAAAACATTTTTAAGAATAAATATTACAGTTAATTGTAAATCTTAAAGCGTTTTTCAATTTGTAATGTGCATCACACTTGGCACTGTATTTAGTGGAAAACAGCTAAGACTGGACCTAAAGAAGCTTTGGTGTATCGAGGTTATGGCTGTGTCCTGCCAGCTTACACAGATTGATTTCTCTTCTGTAGCAACACTGGCATGGGTTGACTGTATGAAATAATGCAAGGTAGCCTGGTTATTTCAGTATTTGTGGGAAAAAATACCTTTAAGTGTAAAACATGTTGAGAAAAATACTGTCTATTCCTGGGTTTATATGAAGAATAAATAGGCCCTGGGGGAAAATGGGTATAACAGACTCCCTTTGAAGGCACAAAGATTGGAGATGTTTGTCAGAAGGAGGAGCTGGGCACTGTGCAGGCTCCTTGGAAACAGCGCTGTGTTCTGTGTTTCAGATCGGTTGGTAGAGTCAGCCGCTATGCGCAAAGCCATAGAAACTGTGTACGCTGCTTATTTGCCAAAAAGCACCCACCCATTCCTATACTTAAGGTAAAGTAGTAGGAAGAAGTAGCCTTTTAATACTGTCCTGTAGGATAGAACTAGGGTGGGTAGGTTTAGAAGGACATTTCTGTTCCTCATGATAGTGTTAAACATTGCACTGAGGTAATTAATCTCCAGGCAGGAGATAATTAAATAACATTAAGGAAATCCTAAGCAGACAGGCCTTATTTTTAGCAGTAGTGAGTATCTGTAATTTCAGCTGAAGTCCTTTCCTATTAATTCATGAGACACTGCAAGTAAAAGATATTTCTAAAAGTGGGTTTTTGTAGTTGTACAATGCAGAGGTTGATTTAAGCTTACCTATGTAAGCTCATTTTGGTGAGGGATTTTGGATTATGTTTTAATTCTCTAAACAAGTCTAACTGTAATATAACTTCAGCAGGTTTCATGATCATTTTGACTTCTTTGTGTGGAATAACATTCCCAAGCCTGACAAATGTGAACCAATTTTTGATTTCTCTGCCATCCATGGGATATTTTAGATTAACTTATTTTAAAACATTTTGCAGCCTGGAAATAGCCCCCCAGAATGTAGATGTGAATGTGCATCCTACAAAACACGAGGTCCATTTTCTTCATGAAGACAGTATTCTGGAGCGTGTGCAACAACACATAGAGAGCAAGTTATTGGGCTCTAATTCCTCAAGGATGTACTTCACTCAGGTGAGGACATCTATGTAGTGATGGCAGTTCTGCATTATTTTAATGATCAGGGATAATTTACTCTGTTCAATAGTAAAATCTTTGCAGATATGGCACTTATCAGTGTTGTAGTGGTACCTTTAGATCTTTGCTCTGTTTCAAGTTACTTTAATATACCACTGATAACAATATGGCAAAAGAGAGGAGAAAAACTATGAGAACATTTTAAGTACATTTCTGTCAAGTACCTGATTAGTTGTCTTAATTTTATATTAGCCTTCACATGTGGTAAATTGCTTTTTTTTATTCTGTCCTGGTTTATGTGAAGAAGATGTGATTGAAGAAACTGTTCTGTGTATTTGGTAACATTTTGGATTTAATCTTACCAGAAAAAAAGTCAGGAAGATACTCTACTCTCTCTTTATGTGAAGCATAGCATAAGAATTACTATAATTTTTATACAAACTAATTTCCTTGTGATTTTTTTTTTACATTAAAGATTTTTTATTTTGAGACGGGAATGGTAACTATTGATTTTAACGGCCAAGATGATGACATTCACTCCATGTGGATAGCAAGTGCAAAGCTTGTGGCCTTTTAAGCAGTTGACACTGTGTTGCTGGGGGTTTCAAATTAGCCTCTGGGCAGTAAGATACAGTGAGAAGTGTGACTAATCTTTCTAATTCTTCTTTTCTTGTTGTTCAATCTCTTCTCTTTGCTTCCTCATGTCTGAATGAAGACATTGCTTCCAGGGGCTGACTGCTCTTCCAATGAGGTTGTAAAATCAGCAGCAAACTCTTCAGTGGTCACCAAGGGAAGCAGTGATAAAGTTTATGCACATCAGATGGTCCGCACTGATTCCCGAGAGCAGAAACTGGATGCTTTTCTTCAGCCAGTGAACAACCCCCTGAGTGCAGGCACCACTGAAGTGACAGCAGAGGTTGATGCAGGACCTCCAAAGGGTGCAGAGAGGCCCCAGGATGCTGAAATGGAAGAAGTCAGTGACCTGGTTGAAATGGTTGATGTTCAGGAGGATGCAGTGCAGCCAGACAGTGGACACTTGTTCCCTGAGACTGTGCCTTCTAGGTAGGTCCCACCTTTCCTGAACTGGGGCAAGGCTACCTATTTATTTCATGGCATAGCTCTGAAACTATAGATTTTTCTGATCTCTTTGGGGTTCTGCTTTTACAGGAGGGAAAAATTATCAAGAATAACTTCATGATGTTTTATTGAGAAATTAAACCTAATCTGTGAACTGTAAATCATATAACTTGTGATAAATTTTGTGACTGGAATAGTGTTTCTATGCATACTGAAAGGCAGGAAGGAGTGTAAATGGTGGCATTAGTTTAGGGAGATCATGCTGTGGAACCCTTCCTTTTGTGAGGGATAGAAACTATATCACTGAATTTGACAGGCATTTCCCTAGTAAAAGCTGAAGTGCTATAAATTTTTTATAGCTCCTGTAGAAGATGTTACAAGAGGCCAACGTCTTCTGAGGGAATCTGATTCCCTCTCCCCAGTATTACAGAGAAATGGGTATGGGAAAAAATTGTTAGAAATAGGAACATTTTTGATGTGTCCTTTCGAGCCAAATTTGCTTGGTGCTTAAGCAACAGCTGCCTAACGTGATTGGTATTAGTGTCACAAATACTCCTAAAATTCTGAACTACCCTTTCTACCCTAATACCCTTTCTGAACTACCCTAATAACAAATTATTCCTCAGAATCAAAATAAAACTGTCTTTCTGGGAAACTGTGTGCATTTCCTGTGTTAACATACAGCATGTGAATTGTGCATCTCATCTGTTGCTGTGTTTGGCTTAAGTGATAGGAGAATTTAACATAATTCCTTTTGTTTTGGTATTGTAGGAAGAGACCACGGGAAGACATGGATGTAGAATTGGAGAAAGATGACACCAGACAGGACATGACTGCTGCCTGCACCCCTAGAAGAAGAATTATCAACTTGACCAGTGTGTTGACTCTCCAAGAGGAAATTAGTAGCCAGGCACATGCAAGTAAGCATGACTTGTTTCTCAAAATTACTGTCATTCCACCGCTAAATATGACTGATCAAAGTGGGAAAAGGTATTTAAAAGGAGGCCCAGGGAGCTTACTGTGCTGCTAAGCAAGTTTTTAAGAAAAACTTGTCTTTTATTATTTTTATTTTTATTTTTATCCATTCCACTGAAATGGTGAGACTTATGAAATACTCTCTTTTTTGTTAAGAGTTGTTTTAGACAAAGGTAAAAGGTTTGTGAATCTTTCTAGGGTGTTTCCCTGTTAACTCAGTTGCCTCTGAAGGCAAGTTACACTGACTCATACCCTTATTATTCATATCTCTAAATGCTAGGAATCTTACATTCCAGGGCTGTTGTTGGATTTATTTTGATTTTTCTGGTTGTAAGAATTGGGGATGCTCCACACAGACATCTGTAATAAATAACTTTTCTATAAATTGATAAGAATCTTAAAGTTTAGAAAGCATGAACTTTTACTGTATTTGTGCTTCAGTAAACATTTTGCAGAAGATTGCTAATTCTAACCCAATAATTCCATATCTGTTTAAATATTGAAATCAAAGAGTTGTCTCAGAATCTTAAAATACCCAAAAATATCTCAAAATTCATGATAAAACTTGTGAAGCTGCCTGAGGTTGTGTATCATCTTCACATCTGTAAGTACCTAAAAGAGACTTTGGGAAGAGAGAAATCTTTTCTGGGTCTGTTACATTCCTTTAGAAAACATAGCAGTGGAATTAGTGAAATTAGCATAGTGCTTTGTACATGCTGTGACTGCAGTGCCAAACATCTGTAATAAGGCTTCTCCCAAGGATGGCAACTAGTGAATTTTTTTTTGTGGAATGTCTAAAAGGAACCCTTTTATGAAATCTGACTTCTTATACCTTTCCCAGTCTTCTCACTTATACATATTAAAAAAAAAATTTTGTAAGAGAAATAAAAGAAATTATGAAAAAAAATATTATGGACCTATTCTACCACACCTCTAGAATTTACTTTGATAATACCTAGATTGTGTTGCAAAGCTGGTTTACACCTGCAGTTTTTTCACCAATCTCCTGTGGCTGGAAAATAATTTTGGAAGGCTATTCAAACAAAGGAACTTTAATTTTTTTTTCTAATTTGCATTTGTAGTTTAAATGTTAAATAACTCTTCTCCCTTACACTTTAATAGTATGAGTAGGCATAAAAAATATTAATATTTCAAAACTTACGAATAATTGGTTATACAAGGATATGAGAAGAAGCAGGGGTGTAAGAGTCACTGAACAGTATCTGAGACTTTCATGCTAAAAAGACACAATCCACTCAACTAAATAAATGAGGGCAGGGTTGCAACTATGAAATTACAGTCTTTTGTTTCTTCCCCACCTCTCTGTTGTGTCAGAACTCCAGGAGATGCTGCATGAGCACTCATTTGTTGGTTGTGTCAGTCCTCAGTGGGCTCTGGCCCAGTACCAGACAAAACTGTACCTTCTCAACACAACAAAACTCAGGTAAAAGAGTCATTACACCTGTTGGCAGCTGAAACAAGCAACAATTGTGAAGCTAATTAGAAGAAGGAAGGCAATGACAGGGAAAAGAACATTGTTCTCTTGTTGCCTGTATGAAAAATCATGAGGATAAAGATTAAGCAGTCCATTCAGAACAGTGGGAACAAGTCTGGCACACTTGGGAAAAGCTGCAGGGAATCAGTGTCATTAAAATGCCAGCTACTGTATTGTGTGCTCACAGACAGTGGGAAGGGAAAGGCTTTTTCTTGCTTCATGATGATCTAGATAACCTATGATCATCCTCATGATTCGCTGCAGGATCATCTACAGCACATTGTATAAACCAGGGGCTTCAGAAAATTGCTGGAAAACATTGTATCCAGTTGGGTTAAAGAGTATCTGCAGGACATGATTGTAACCTGAAATTTGTAATTTTGCCTGTGCCAGCCTTACAGACTCAGCTGCATAAATTTTTGTAACAAGTCAGAGAATAGACTTGAGATGGACATGTCCATTAATTTCCCAGTTCCTTTGCATTTCTTACAGTGCTGTAAAGGAGTAAAGAAGTTGAAATATAAATTATCAGGGAATAAATTGATAGGGATTGGATACTTGAGTATGTAACCTTTCTGCACCAGTGTGGCTGATGATGTCAGAAACCAAGAAATAGATTTAATTGTAAATATCTAGATAATGCAGGTGAACCCTTAAACTCTTCAGTTAAAGTAAGACCATTATAAATAAGACTAGATATGGATATCTGATGTTTCCAGGATGATCCTTACTTTCCCCTCTTAATTATGGTAACTTGGAGATATGCAATCCTGTCCATATAATTACTTTTTGTGCTTCAATTTAGCCAAGAACTCTTCTACCAGATACTTATTTATGACTTTGCAAACTTTGGAGTCTTAAGGTTGTCTGTAAGTATACTTTCACATTATATCCTATAGATTTTTTAAAATGTATTTAAATATGTCTGTCCTTTCAGACAAATGCATAGTTTAGGTTGCACAGTCAGGTTGGCTTTTGTCCATTACAGGAACGTTGTTTTGTTTCTCAGTAAGAACAGAATGTAGAAAACTTAGGAATTTTGTAGCTGCTACTGTTAAATTGTCATCCTGCCTGCTTGTTATTAGTGTCAGTTGTAGTTATTCAACAAGTTTTGCTGTTGCTCATTACATTGGGACAAATAATTAATTTGAATATACAATCAGCAGAAATACAGTGTTGATTGCCAGTGTTTATCCTGTAAAATATCACAGTGCTTAGTGGGATTGTGGATGGCAGAAAAAGAAGAAAGAAATTCATAATTCATATATTTTTATCCTGGTTACTTATTACTGGTTAAACAGAACTGTTAGTTCTGCAGGCCAGAAATAGTGTATTACAATTAATTAGTATGTGAAGGAAGAAGTTACAGCCTTCCAATAGAGTGTGCTGATCATTAAACAAAGTTTTGCCTTCTTCATTTTCAGGAGCCAGCTCCTTTATATGAGCTTTCAATGCTTGCTTTAGAAGATCCTGAAAGTGGCTGGACAGAAGAAGATGGCCCAAAAGAAGGGCTTGCTGAGTACATTGTGGAGTTTTTGAAAAAGAAGACTGAAATGTTGAAAGATTATTTCTCTCTTGAAATTGATGAGGTGACTGCAGCTATTACTTCTGATAGTAAATAGATGGTGGACTTGGAATTATGTTATGTATATGGTTGGATTAGATCTTAAAGGTCTTTTCCAACCTAAATGATTCCATAATTTTACATTTTGGTGACAGATGACTGCAGTAGTTTGCTTGCAGTCCTTACCATCATTAAGAACTAGTTCCAGTAAGATTTTAGGTGGCATAACCCTTTCATTTAAAATGCTCAGGACTTGCTGCATGTAAAAAGGTTGCTACACAGTTTCTATTTAATTAGTTACCACAGTGGGTCCTTGCTCAGGCAGGGTCATCCTGGAGCACATGGCATAGGATTGTGTTCAGATGGTTCTTGAATATCTGCACTGAGGAAGACTCCACAGCCTCTCTGGGCAATCCATAATTCAGTCATTGCTTCTATAACTAGAATGCAGACCTCTTAACCAACAAGGTGTGCATCTTAACCAGCTCTCAAGTCAGACAGGGCTGCAGCACCGCTGTGCTCTCAATGTGTCTTTTTTTGTGTGGCTTAAGGCATCCCTTACTTTATACAAAAGTGAACAGCTTCATCAAGCCCAGGCACTTCATTTGGATATTTGCCTGGGAAGTGGCATCTGTGTAACCTGGAGCTAGAGGAGAAGGTTGAATTCAGCCACTCCCTGAGATGAGTGGCTTAATTCATGCCTTGTGAAATTAAACACCACCAATAACTCTCTTCAGGCAGTGTCTGCCTGGCTGACAGGGCTTTAAACACTTGTAGGGCTCACTGAGTTTGGTAAGAATCATTCTTAAAATACATAAGAGCTTTGGTGCATTTACTGCAAAAAAAGAACTTTTTTTCTTTTTTTTTTAACTGACCCAGCAGTATTGCCTTGCAGGAAGGAAATCTTACTGGGTTGCCACTTCTGATAGACAACTATGTCCCACCACTGGAAGGACTGCCTATGTTTATCCTGCGCTTGGCCACAGAGGTACATTCTCTCAAGGATTTTATTAATGCACAATTACTTTTTTTACTTTAGGCAATTCCAGCCTGTCTTCTCAGTTTCTGGTGCAGCTTAAATGTACACATTCCAGATGCTGTTCTGTGGTTATTGATTAGTTATGCTTTGCTTTTGTATTCATAACTAATGACTGACTGAGCCTCTATTTTGATTTAAAAGCCTGCATTCCTACCCTCTTTTTTGATTCTATAACTTCACCTTACCAGGACAGAAATAGCCAACACATTAATATTAATCTTCCTTATTAAGAATCTCTATATTATATAATTTTCCATATTAGGTCTCTGTCTGATACCCAGATTCTATAAAATTACTTTTTTTTATTGTAACAGGTAAACTGGGATGAAGAAAAGGAGTGTTTTGAAAGCCTGAGTAAAGAACTAGCCATGTTCTACTCCATCAGAAAGCAGTATATAATAGAGGAAACCAACCCAACAAACTCTCAGGTACTAGAATACTGTAACTAGTTCTGTGAGCAGAGAACTAACAACATACAGAAAACTTCTGCTCTTTCAGATGCAGACTTCTAATACCAGCTCTTTCAGGGAACTGAATCAAGTAGCAGTGTGGCAAGATTCTGAAAGAATGTGGCTTAAATTTTCTGAAGTATTATAGATCTTGAGGGAACCTTTTAGCTTTGGGCATTGCAGTGTACTTAATATTATTACAAGCATCCTTGGCCTCTGAGTTGGGAATGTATTTTTTATGGTGTATTTCTATAGAAGAATAAGGATGCATATAAATTACAAGTACTACCTGATTGTGTCTAAATATCTGCCTATTGATTAGTTAAGCTCACCCATTCTGCAAGTGACTTTACAGAGCTTAGAAATGACTGTATAGAATGAACTTTTCTAATACCAGCAGAATTTTACAATTGCTGTAGTCTTACATCGTAAAGTTTTTAAGGCATGCTCTCCTCTAGTTAAACAGAACCTCCTTTTGTTTGTCCTTGTTTTCCTGTATTTCAGAGTGAAGAATCAGAGTCTGGTTCAACAACATGGAAATGGGCTGTGGAACATGTGCTTTACAAAGCTTTTAGGACTCATCTTTTACCTCCTAAACACTTTGCAGAAGATGGCAACATTTTGCAGCTTGCTAACCTGCCTGACCTGTATAAAGTTTTTGAAAGATGTTGAGCAAGCAGTTATTAAAGACTGTTTTTATAGATAGACACCATTCAGTTTTCTTAGTAGAAGCTAAAGCTGGAATCTTGATAAAGGAAAGAAAGAGGGGATTTAGTACCCTACTGAACTGCTAACATGTCAGTAAATCATCTATTTTACTTCTGTTGATCAAAGTACAAAAAAAATATTTTTGCTGTGTCTAACCCCAATGAAAATCCCTAAAATAAAATCTCCACTTAAACTCTGAGTTTCCCTATTAACCAGTCTGCTAACAGAATACACTTCTGCTGAAGAAAATATACTGGGTTAAGTGATTGTGGAAGAAAATGGAGCTTAATTTAGTTAAAATGTGAATGCTTTAACTTTGCTTGCCTCTGGAAATCAAACTGGGTTACCTGCATTCCTTTGTTTTAAGCATGAGGGTTGTCTGACAGTACTTGCAATAGGAGTGTACATGCAAAGGATTTAAAATCATCTGTTACTGCACAAGTTAGCCTTGCAATATTTCAGGGCCCTTGCAGAAATAAGGGAAATCCCTTCCCTTTTAATCAAAGAGTCAGAGAATAGAAATGGGAATGTCCTGGCAGATAGTAAATGAGCACGCACACATAATATTCATTGTCTCCTATTTAATGATTAGGGCTTGGGAGGTCTACTTCCTTTGCATAAAAATGCAGGAAATCTTTCTTGCAAAGTATATTTTGAAGTTAAGATTGCAATAAACCATCAATCAAAACATTCTTGTCATAGATACATGACAAGCAGGTAATGGTATTACTTTGGTTAACAGCTTGCTTGGGCTATTTTTTCTTTTAAATCCTTGATCAGACCCGCTTCTTGAAACAAAACTTCTTAAATCTCATTTTGAAGCCCAACAAGAAGAAAACTGAACACATTACAAAGAGCAAAAAGCTGTCACAGTCATGCCAAGCAATTTAGTCCATTACCAGGGGCCTTGACATGAACAATCACCTCACCTGTATATGAATCAAAATCAAACAGCTTTTTTAAGGAAAGACTGGTGGAAAGTTCTGGAGATGTAGCTAGGGCTACCCAAGGAGAGCAGAAATCCTGCCCAGGGAGGCAGGATTGAATAATAGTTTTTGTGTCAACTTCACAGGTTTTACAGTAGGTTTGAGAGGAGTGGGCAAAATTATTCCAGATTGAGTGTTTTAACTCCTTTCTATACTATAACATGCATTTTAGATTTACAGGAGACGCAGCTTCTCATGGCAGCTACCATAATTGTTTGGGGATGTACCAAAGGAAGTAACTTCCTTGGCAAATGACCCATGTATGAAAACATGGCATCTCAATTAACTCACTATGCAGAGCATCCAAGCCATAGACTCGGGAAGAAAGGTGCTTATTTAGGAGAGGCTTGCAAAATCTTAACCTGACATCTGCCAATCACTATTCATGTCTGGTGTAACAAAATACCACCCCCCCCCCCCAAGGATTTTCTGTCACCAGTGCCTATGGTTTGTTCTGTTTTGCAATTTCTGTATTAATCCCCTTTTTTCCAAGTACTGAACTGCAGGAGGAAGCAGGCTCTGAGAATAGGTTGAATTTCTTAGATATGCAGAGGAATTTCATATTGCAGAATGAAGATGTTCAAGTAATGGGTTGTGCATCTAGATGAAGTTCATAGGTTTAATGGAACCTTTGCCCTCCTATCCCAGATGTGTTTTTCTCACTGAATTTAATCACAGAATCCTTAGGGTTGGATTGGACATCTGGAGATCATCTGGTCCAACCCTCCTGCCAAGGCAGGGTCCCCTGGAGCAGGTGACACAGGCACACATCCAGGTGGGGTTGGAATGTCTCCAGAGAGGGAGACTCCATGAACTCCCTGGGTAGCTGTTCAGTGCTCTGCCACCCTTAATAGAAAGAAGTTCTTCCTCCTGTTGAGGTGACACTTGTAGTGTTTTAGGTTACAGTCACTGCTCCTTGTCCTGTCGCTGGGCACCACCAAAAACAGCCTGGCACCATCCTCCTGGCACCTGCCTGTGAGATATTTATCTGCACAATGAGATTCCCTCTCAGTCTTCCCTAGACTCAACAGGCCCAGCTCTTGCAGTCTCTCCTCATAAGAGATACTCCAGATCCTTGGTTAGGAACATTCCAACATTGTTAAATTACACAGTTTCTCTTCTCTTTCTTCTAATAGTTCATTCTTACCTGCAGCCTCTGAAACAGACCTTGGCTATTCTGAAGCAATGTAAGGGATAAACTTGGTCCTGGCTTCTATTTTCATTCAGCAATTACAGAAGAGAACTTCAGGAAGGGCATACTGAAGCCAATGCAGCAAAGAAGTGATATGCCACCACCACTAACATGGCCTCCATACAGGCCATGTAGGGAGTCCCAAACAGTACTATAACATTTTGCACAAAATCTATGCAAGCTGGAGTCCTTATTGCCCCACATATAGAGGAGTGGTAAATGTAGATTTTTCTATTAACAAAGTAATGAAATATCATAATGCATTACTCATGTTTTAACATTTTTATTTTAGAAAGTGAACATATCCATTAAAAAAAAAGAAAATGCATGGAGTTAAAAAAAGTAAACATAAACTAATGACAAACAGCAATAACATAAAATAATTTTATCTAGTGAGACCCAATAATTATTAAATATACTTCCACCACGGAGAAGTTTTACTTCATTATATTACCAGTCTCTTGATTAGGTACACAAGACAAACACTTTCCAGTAATTACCTAGTCATTAGAAGATCAACTTCAGGAATCACTGAATAATAAAATACATTGTGGACAAATACTTTCATACCACCTGGGAGGCAACCTAATATACATATGTCAACAAGGTACATCTTCATGAGGTATTACAGTACATGGGAACCGTTCCCTTTACTTTCTAACGAGTAAACTCTCCTGTCAGCAGCTCTGCCAGCAAGTCAGCCACAGACTCTGTTGCCAGTTTCCAAACCCCAACAACTTCCTGCAGAGATTTTCTTTCTGCAACAGATCACACAAGTCAGGATGAATGAAGATGGGAGTAAACAAACAGATACTGTAAACAGGTAGGCTGAAAAGAAAAGGTCATCCACTCTTCCAGGTGAGCACTACAAGGCTTCAAATCAGAAGTTCCAGCTTCTCAAGAACATTTAATACCTCCCTCGGCCTGAGCTTTGCTGTGAGTGGTGAAGTGAAAGCATGAGGCACAATAATTCCAGAAGTAAATCAAGTCATTTCCAAAATAAGGAAGTAATCATATTTAAACAAAGTACACTACAAAAATGTTAAGATGAGGCTGCTCCAGTGTAACCCATTTGTAGTATTAAACAAAACAGGAAATAGCAAATCAGGTTTGCCCATGAAATCTTCATGCATATTTGTCCTAGATTTAAACCAAAGAAAACCTCTTCCTAGCATTCTTGTGCTTTCCTCTCCAAAGAAGTATATCTCTTTGCAGCCAAAAAAAGGAGCTTTTACACATCTGGTCCACTACTGTCCTTTCCAGGAGAACTAAAAAATAAATGCAAAGGAGCCTGACTCTAGGCTCTCAAGAGCTTCACAGGATTTCCTTCTTGAAAGCTGCTATGAGAGACAGACTGAGTTTAAAAATTATGAACTCTGAAGAGTTAACACACCATTTAATTTGTTTGGAAAGGAACTAAGAAGAAAAAGCATATCTTTAGGAATATTCAGGTTCTATGCAAAGGAACTTACCTGCTTTTTCTTATTTGCTATACAATTGGCTTTTCACTGTCTTGTTTTTCTTCAGAGTCTTCATCAGAACCTGAAAAGGAAGACAAGAATGCTGTAGATCAGTCGAGAGAAGTTATAAGAAACAAAAGTGTTAAGCTTTTTCTTTTTTGTTTTTTTTTTTTGACAAATTAGTCTGAATGTCTTTCATTTCTTGGAATAGCATATCAGCTGTGTTTTGAAGCTCAAATTGTACAGAAATGGAATAAATTTACTCCTCCCAGGCTGATTTTCCACTTGCAACCTGCAGAATAGACTTGGTTACCAAGTAACCAATGTCGAGGATGAAGGGTCACCCCATATAAAGAAGTGGCTCCAGGGCATGTCCCTGGACATGTGCAGCTTCAAGAAAGACAAAAAGAGACAAATATGCTGACAATTCCAACAGAGATAATTTTATGTCACCTCCTAAAAGCAAAGATTTGTTTTAAAAAATGTTGCGATATGAGCAGAGAGGTTTATTCCTGGCTGCACAATCACAGGGGATAGTTCATCTCTACATATTTGTCAAATCAATATGTATGGCATGGTGACCAAAAATTGCTCTCTTAGAACAATCCATAGTTTGTCTTCTTAGAAAGAAATGCAGATTTTTGAAGAAAAATTTTAATAATGAGCTATTTTTACTCTACATTATCCAGCAGTTTCACTCTGTGACTACTAGTGTGTGTTAGTTCAAATATATTAATCTGACTGTTTCTTTTGTGTCTCATACCCATAAAGGGTGCCTAAAATATACTTGGCAGTCAGGGCAGACCTGCAGAAAGCACCTGAGCTGTTACTGAATCCCATTGGACAAGGTGAAAGTAATGGCACAACTACAGTCAATACATGCATGCTGAAACACAACATCGCACTGCACAAGCAACACTGACCCAGCCACAATGTCTAGAAAAACATGTTAGCTTCACTTGCACTTCCTCTCACACTGTGTATTCTATTGCTTAAAAAAAACCACCACAAAACGCAGCTGAACAGCTGAGCCCAGTACAATACTTCCATTATTCCTCAAAGCAGACCCACAGTTGTAGCTAAAATCCATTTTCACTTTGAGTCGCTGGCTATACTCGACACTAATGCTCAGTGACCCCTAGATGGAGCTCGGAGTCATCTTCACTAAGGCAAGATGCTCAGCAGAGAGAAACCAGACAGACATTAAAATTAAAAATATCACCAACACGTGTAAATCTGTACTGCAAGAGAGGCAAACTTACCTGTAGCAACTGCCAGATATTATTTTAATTATATTGCATTATACAGCACAGATATTATTTTAATTATATTGTATTATATATAACCTTTGCAGAGGAGGTTTACATTTTAGGGGAAAAAGACTGATAGAGGAGTTGGGGGTCACCACTGCATTCTCAGGTAACTCAAATTGATTCAATCTATTAAGAAATTACTTATTTCCTTGAAATGCTTGAGACACATTCTTAGATCTTGCAGGATTTACATTTATTTTTTATTTAATCAGTTCATATCTCAATTAGACACAGCAAATGATATGCAGAGTTATATCTGATTTACCCAGACAGGTGAACCTTTTTATAGAGAGAAGGCTTTTTTCTTTTTGTTATGAGAAAAGAAAAGAAGCTCTGATTGAAGTTTCAGTTTGCCTTACAGCAGTTTCAGATTCACTGTCTATCCTAAGACAGTATAAAGCTCCAAATTTAGGCTGGATTAAATTGTGCATTGCTGCATAAATGCTATTGCTGGCAGATAAGAGACCACAGAGTCACAGAACATCTCAGGCTGGAAGGAACCCACAAGGATCACTGATGGCAGAAGCAAACCATAACTGCCTCCTTTCAGTTGTGGTGCCATTTTATTTCAGACTTACCTTGCTTTTTAGTCAGAATATGACTTAACTATGACTTATACACTAATCACACGTCTTGTAACTCATCTGGTAGACAGTAACTAAACTGAATTACTGAACAAAAAAGAATCTTGCATTTTAGGATGATAAATACAGTTTTCATTTAAAAACAAAAATATATTTTTCCCCTTCCCTTCTTGAAGGCATGAAATATGCAGGAGTGTAAAGTGAATATGAAACATCTGTCAGTAAGCCAATATAAGTACCTGCTACAGACTCAGGGGGAGAATAGAACTGCCCATCAGAGAGGACTCCTGGGTGAAGAAGAGCTGCTCGTTCTGAAGCATCCTGTGCTATCAAAAATCCTAAAAGAAAATAAATAGCAGAAAATAATTCCTCTATGCTAACACATAAAATCTTAAAGATAAATACTGATGAAGAATCTTGAAGACTGATGTATTATATTAGCACTTCTAACTAGTTACTTCTTTAAATAAATATATTTTTAGAAAGCATCAGCAATTAATTTAACACTTATGTGTTCTATTTAAATGCTGGCAGCTAAGGTGACATATACTAGCAAAACACATATTGCACACATGAAGTAAGGAATTTTTCCTTCTGCTATGTGTGATTACATGATTATATTGCCATATGTAAATTCATCAATATTCACTGGCTAACTAAAACTTCTGAGATGTATTTTTAATGATCAATGAGGTGCCATGCAAAACCAAATAAATTATTTTCTCTCTTTGCCACTATGACTCTACACTAATGACTTGCTTTCACCTGTCTCAACATATTCAGTTTCTGCAACCTTCATGAACTATTTGCATGTGTATGTATGGAATATTTTGTTTGTGAATATTCAATATGAAAAAATGCAAAAGTCTCCAAACTGGTTACATTTCTTATCTTATTTAGATAACACCATGATGCAGCTGTATTTCCTCATCCCCTTACAAGATAAAAAAAAGTTACTCTACGTTTCTTTTTCTCCAGGTAAACCCCACTGTTCTCATTCAACCACCTTCCTTCTCAGACCAGTGAAAAAGAAGAGGGAAGAGATCCAAACAGAAAGACTACACTCAGAGCACATAAAAATGGAGGCATCCATGCCCATTCAAAGTTTTTTGATTTACCTAACAGATAAACATACCCTTCCAACAGAGTTTCAGACTGTATTTCAGGTAATGATGCATAAATAACAGGTTGGCTGTATAATTACTCTTCTGCTATTGAAACTCACAAGCATCTGCAAGCTTTCTCTCCCTCACCATTCAAGCAGTATTCTCTTTCAACAGAAAGAGTGGATTTCCTCCATTTAGCTGAATATATTGAGTGTCAGATGACCTGATGCCTCATCTCAAAGGTTGAAATTCACACTTGTTCTGGTCTCATTCTGCCTGTGCATGAAACAGACTCTCCACAACACTTCTTTGCTTTCCCCTTTCCACCTCAAAACAAGAGTCAGTGACATTGAATTAGTTACTGTGTCTACTCTTCCTAAAAGAGGAGCCAGACACTTTATGCGTTATCCAGAAAATAAAGTTTTACAAGCCCAACTTAGTTAAATTTTCATACCTCAAGCATACAAAATTAAACACATTCCCAAGTGCTCAACAAAACTGCTCATCTGGCCCTTCTGACTTTTAACTTTGCCTCCCTAAATTAATTAACACCTCACTTCTTTGAAGGCATATGTTCCTCTTTCCAAGAGGAAAAAAACATGACATTTGATTTAATTTTTTCCACAGCCTTTCAAATTTTGAGAAGCTGAAAGAAGCATTCTTCTGCCAGTTAATATGGGATCAAGGGTTGCCAAAGGCAGTGACTGAAGGGAAATAACACAAGCTTACTATTTTCTTCTTCAGCTTCTTGTGGTAACACTTTAAAGTCCAGGAACCAAGTTTCAATCCAGGCAAGTATGAATGATATGATGGGCAGCACATAGCCAAAAGCACCCTGTGAGAACAGCTAGAAAGAAAGCAAACATTACAAAAATTCCTCTAAACAATCTTGCTTTTAAGAAAACAAAGTAAAACAAACATTTGATTAGAATATATACCTGTGAAATAATTACTTTTGCTAATAAAAAGGCACTGGTCACTGCTGTTGTAAACTGAAAGAGACAGAAGAGATAAACTAATGAATGGATTTAGCTTCTTATTTCTGCCATTATGTATTACTTGCAGCTCTAAATATTTACTGATATGCAAGATGACACAGATTAATAAAATAACAAGCATGATACATTAATAAAATAACAAGCATGATACAATTAACTTAAAGTGTTATCAAAATAACCTTATAAAAGGTAACTTCTAATATAAACACCTCCAAACATTGATTTCCACATAGCATTTTGTAGAATCTAAACTGCCTGAGTATGTAAATTGTGATCTCACTGCATAATGAAGATAATGTAGATAATTCATCAAGTCCCTTAAAAAAACCCAACTATTTATGTATTTGGGAAAAAAGAAAACAGCAGTTGTTCCAAATGCTTTTCACTACCATCCAAATCAAATTATCCATTTAAAACAACAAAACATCTTTGTGGGAATAAATTGGAATAAATATTTTAATTCATTAAGTGGTGTTTAGAATTTTTTTTGAAGACTTAATACTACTCCCTGATACA
Organism: Melospiza melodia melodia; assembly: GCF_035770615.1. Taxonomy (NCBI): domain Eukaryota; kingdom Metazoa; phylum Chordata; class Aves; order Passeriformes; family Passerellidae; genus Melospiza; species Melospiza melodia. The sequence goes on along the minus strand of NC_086194.1, from coordinate 48,613,047 downwards.
TTTTAAAAAATCAGCATGCTGGATAAAATATCTTCAAAACCCCCAAAATCTGAAAACGCAGCGAACAAATACTGTTCACATAAGCAAGGCCTCTGTATGTTCTAGTGCATTTGGGTCCAGCAATTCTTTAAAAACCAGCAGAACCAACTTCTGTTAATCACAGGTAGGATGTTAAGATTCAAGGCTTTGGCAAAACCTCCAGTGAAGCTTTATGTATCTAAAATTATGAGAGTGGGTTCACTCTCACCACCTCACAAACACAAGCATCAAGCTGGAGGATTAAGAAATACTCTAAAGCTACTCAGCTAAGAGCAAGGACTTTTTAAGAGGCATGCATTTAAATATAAGCACAATCAGAGCAGCAGCTGCCACGATGTATGTGACTGTGCCATGCTAGTAACACAATCTATAAAAATCATGGCATGTAGTGTCAGAGTACTAAGCAAACTGCACGCTACTCACTTGAAGAAAGTTACACATGAACATGCTCTACATGCACCTACCACAGTGTAAGGGGAAAAAAAAGTCTGATTTACAAAGCACTAAGCCAGCAATACTCCTCTTGTATTACAACCTATAGTATTGACTGGTGGAAGCAAGAATTTTTCACCAAATTTTGCATTCTTTGTCATCCACACCATACAGCTGCATTAAAGACACTGGCTCCAATCCAGTGTGGTTGCCTACAGCTGTTGAGAACTTCCTTTATAAGAAGGGATGCATATTCAACCTTTTGTATTGGAGCATGAAGCAATACAGGTGCTAGTGTTCAATGGGTGGCACCTCCAACTTCTTAAAGAATGTAGGACTTAATGGACACCTGGATCTCTGGCACAATAATGCCAATTCTTGTTTTCAAAGGAGGTTCACTATTACAAATGCAAATATATTTCCAACATTGATTAACAAGTCTCAGAGGAAACAAGCAGTTATTCATACTGGACTAAAAAGAAACCTTCCATTTGTATTAACATGATACCTAATAAGAATCACACCCACTGTTCTATTAAATTCTTGCCTTTAGGCAGAGAATCTTCCAGAAAACAAGTTTTTAATTTGCTACTGTGCAACAAATATACCATCAAGATGATTCTTAACACACAAGGGTTAAGAGGCATCTAAAATTTTGTCTGCTTGATCCATTCTAGGAAAAACTCCATGATGCTTGGCCACTACTCACAGCTATTGCCCACCAATGGCGCAGTCTGCACATTGCATATGCAAGTATTAACACCTTAAACCGAAAGACTGCCAGTAGCTATAGAGAGAGGAAAAAATATTGGTTGGTTAATTCAGAACACAGAAGAACCACAACATTCTCAGCTCACCGAAAATACTAACTACTTACAAAGAAACTTAGGACAGTCTAAATTCTGTTACCAAGAAACAAATTTGAATGTGTACTTATAAAACAGAAATAGAAGGTGATTTCCCATTTGTAAAGCAAATGGCAACATCCACCTGCCTAGACAGGCTCTAATGTGCAAGCATGTGCCATTCCATGAATAAATTAGAAACATAAGAAAGCTATACAAAGTGTCTTCATGATGACTTTACCTGACTGGAATCTAAACAGTTATGTTAACGCAGATTAACAGCTGGATGCAGTTAATCCAGCAGATACCTTGATCATCACTGTGCATCTCACTGATCTTAGCAGCGTGCTACTATACTTCTAGTATTTTGTGAAATATTAACATTGTAATAATCAATTATTCTTTATGTAGCTGCCCACAATAGCAAGTCATTCTATTTGGCAGTAGAGAAAGGAAAGTTATGGCATTTGTAGGCCAGAAAATTAAATAGCAGACAGACAAGATCTCTGAACCAGGGACCCTGAGCTTCAATTTCCCTATTCATTTTTCGACAGTAGATTTTCGATTCTGAACACATCTTTTAAAGCAAGTTGGAGACAAAGTGTGAAACAAATACTTAAAAATGAAGACAAATCAAAGACAGCCATGGCCAGAGGTATGATAACCCCATTTAATCTTATGCAGATGTGTAGTAGAAACAGAGGAAATCCTGTAAAAACCCACAAACAATTTGCAATTCTAGTCCCTTTCCAGGGAATAAAAGTTTATTATTTTGCATTACATGCTCTTAACCCTTGGTTCACCTACAGGATAAAGGAATTTCAATGGTTACAGATAACATTTTTTGCCTTCTGCAGCATGGTATATCATGGAGACTCTGCCAGCAAAACAATGGAAAAGGGAGAAGGAGCATAGTTTGCTAGCTTATAGAATTTTTCAATCTAGTATGTAAATTCATTCGGTACAGCAAACGCCCAATGCAGAAGTAAGGATGGGGTTTTACACCAGTTTCAAAGAGAGATTCTGGATATGGTCATCAGTAAAAATGACTGATACCAAACCAAGTCACCTCTGCAAGGCAAAGAAGATCTGGTAGAATTAACAATCTTGCCCTTTAGAACAACTGTAAAGAAAAACCTTTTACTTGGGTTGTGCAGCTACAGACTTGCTTAAAGAAAGAAATTTCCTAATGCAATAGATTTCCTCTTATGTGTCTAAGGTACTTATAGATAGTAAGAGAGCATCATCATGTCATCTCTTTTTGCTGTTTGAGTTAAAACACAGAACTCTGAAAAACCTGCCCTGTGCAGGCACCCTGGGCACAAATCTCTCCTCATTGCAGCCACCTTATGCCCAATGAAGGACAAAAATGTTGGTTTAAGCAAAATGATTTTGGAGTGCAGGGCTGTGGGTCTTATCCTCTTAATGAACTACCTTATGTCACATCAAAGTCACATTCTTGACTGGGTTTTCCATCTGCTTTTCCACACACCCCAAAGCTAAAGATGCAAACAGATTGGCCCTAAGCATTTCTATCTACAGGCTCCATGAGCTTGCTGCCAGAGCAGGATTGGGCAACCCCTAGATGGGTGAAACTTGGCCCTTCTGGTTTAAATTACCAAGAAAAGATCAACCCTTGCACAAGACTCAAACTAGGAAACATCTGTGGAAGGAGGAATGGGAAAACTATACTTTTACTGCTCCTTTTTCTTTTTTTTAAGAACACTTACAAATATATCAAAATATGAAGAAGAGTAGTCATAATGTAGAACTTCTTTCTCTAAGGTAGTCTCGATGCCTCCTTTTACCTACAAAGGAACAATAACACACACAGCTTCAGAAAACAAAATACACAGAAATATGAAGAGTAAAACTAATAATTCCCTGCTGATATACAAAAAGATCATTAAACTAAATACAGAAGAGCTGTCTGCCAAGAATGATAAGGTCAAGACTCTTGTTACTTTTTGTTTTTCAAGATTACATAGACTTTTTGAAGTGAAAACATTTAGGATTATGATCTGGCTTAGGCAAGCAGCATTTCAGGCTGTCCCAAAATAAAAGCAAACAAGCTATTGAGGGAGGAATAAATTATTAAATGTTAAGGACTGTTACACAAACTCACAAAGTGTTTTACCTCATATAAGGAGCATCAAAACAGCTGATCAAAAAGCCAACCATAACCCAGTTTCTAGTTAGTCACATGTTTCACATAGAAAAAAGAACAGAAACTGAATTCATACTTCAGATCTCTTCCTTATCAGCCCTCACACAATTTGTTAAGAGAGCTGAGCCAAAAGATCCACAGTAAAAAAAGCAGAAGTTGCAACTATTAGAATAATCTCACACAAATAACTAAGATTCAAGTTTAATTCTTCCATTTGCTGATGAGATTCAAAATTACATCTTCCTTAGCCACCATGTTTCTTTCCAGTGGAAGGATTCTACTGTTCAAACTGGCCTTGTAAGAAAATAATTTAAGGTGTATTGGCTCAGAGAATGAGGAGTATCTATCTTAGTTGAAAATTAAAAACCTCAGTGTCCATCTCCAACTGTTTTTAATATTAAATTCCATAATTAAGCACTGCATGAAACAGTTATGTAAAACACCAACAGAAGGCTTTAAAACTGAGTTTGACTACTGTCATATTTTTAAGGAAAGGAGCTACCAAAGCACACCAACAACATATGCTCACTATCTCAAAGTAACGCAGTCTCCACACTTCCACACTTTTCCAACTACACTGCTGGACAGTGTTTTCCTGAGACTAGTTACTCCACCTCTGAATCTCTTCTATTTCTTCTGCTCCTCCTCCCCTCTCTGGCTACCTAACAAATAGCCACTTTCGAACTAGTTTTCCCTTGGTTGCTCTACTGTATCACGTGCGATTATCTGTTTCCAGCAGAAACAAGGAAGTTCAACTTCCCTCACTCCAAGCTGTTCATCACTATGTGGCTGTGTGAGGACCATATTAAAATAAGGATAAACAGAGGACCATGGAAGCCTTGATTTTTGCTCAAAATGCCATGGAGCTACTCCCTGAAGCACTTAACAGTAAGCTACACTACACCCAAGGAAACTGGATAATGGCAACAAAGTGAAAACAATGATTACAGGAAGTCTCATAGAAATTCTGCACCAATAACACAGGGTCCTAACACAATGCTATTTGACTTCTCACAAACAAAGCAATTCAAAGAAAAACAGAGCAAAAAACCTAAGCTCGTGCCAGATCCCAGATATCGAATTTTAGCTTCTAATCTCATTGACTTTGAATGACAAAAACCTGTTTTTTATTCTTGCTGACATGTGGCAGTATAGGACACTGGTTCATAATATGTTGTCCTGAAATACAGCTCTTTACAAAGAAAACTGCTGTGATCTTGAGGTCCCTTGATACTGTAGCATTCAAAATGAAACACCATGATACCATGAGTTGGTAGCATTTTTTATTCAGAATCTTCAATATTCTGAGAGCACTCATGTGCAAATCTGTGCTCTGAAACCTCAACAAGAGATATAAACCCACTCTGTTCCTCTTAGTCGTGCAAGCTGATGAGAAACTGGCCTAATAAAAGAACTGCATCAGAACACTATGCTACAACCACTTTTCCACCTAGAGAGAAACAGAAAGTCTAGTCCCAAAATTACATCATTTCAAGAAAGCAAAATTTTCTTTCTCAAATTAAATCAGAATGAGTATTTTTCACTGTATCAATGAGCTATTGAACAGTCAGCTCCTGAAGCTTCATAATGTAAATCAATAACCAAGGTTATTTATCTACTAAAGAAATGCTGACAAAAAATATTTACTCAAGATCTTTATTTCTAGAAAAGGGATTCCTCCCTAGTGTGTCCTTTCTTAAATGCAAAATAGATTACACGTTAAAACCCAGCTCAAGAACTAGGATGCTACTTATGAAGTAATAATAAATGAGCTTTCATGTTGCTTTCTGGAAATTTTAGACCAGATTACAAATGCTGGAGTTAAAAGGTGGCAACTGTGGGAGTTTATGTTGTTTAAATGCACCCTGCCATCGATACTGTATAACCCACCAACTTTACATCAAAGAACATACAACAAAAGAAAAGTTTTGGCCACTAGAAGTCTTTTCAGGGACTAACACCTCAGTGAAATATCACTGACTTAAAGTTGCTCAGAAGGTAGTCTTGAATCTGGTTAAAATTCACACTTCTTGCTAAATTCAAAGATGTACAGTAACATTTCTGTTTGATGTCTGAAGACTGCACTGGATTTCATATGTTTTTTTCAGCATGGTTCCCAGACTACAGGAACATCAAAAAGTTTCATAATAAGAAGATAAACACATAACAAATAAAAGTAGATGCAGTTGAGTAGGTACTGTGTTCATGGAAGCTTAAATAAGCTGCTTAAACTTAAACAGATACAAATAACATAATTTTGGCTAGAAAGGAGCAACTTATCAACCATCTCTGAAGTGAATAAAACCTTAACATATCGTCTAAGGGTAGGTACTGAAAAGACAACTCACATTCAATTCTATTATCCACAGTAAGGTTATGAATAAGAGATCAAATGTAACAAACAAACAGAAAGTCCTTCTGACATCTGAGATGCCTTTCTTCTCCCTGCCTTCATACGACTCAATCCTTGCCATCAGCTGTGTGGGGTTGATGGAGTGGACATCCCGCAAGGAAGGACAAGATTCCACACTGCTACTGTGAGCATTTTCTGCATCAGCTGGGACCTGAATCATCCTGGGTTTGCTTAGAGTGGTCTTCTCCCAGTTTCACCATCACTAGAAGGCTGATCCATACAGGAAGGATTTCTAAACAAACAAACAAAACCAAACCACATTAGTCAATAAACCCCCATAATTCCAAGAGCTATTTGCATCTTACAATGCCAGTTCTCTTTTTGCTAAACTGATGACTAAGACAATTAGGCAAGTAGGCCCTTGAAATTGTTTCTAACACAGTATCAAGCTCCTCTTCATCCCTCAGAGGATTTGTGAAGCAAGAGAATTAATGTTCAATTAGGCCGTATGAAGTAAGGGAGCACTGTCTAGATTTAAAGGGTCATTTCTCCATGCTGCCAGAGTGAGATCATTGAGTAGAATGAATAAAAAGCACAATGCTGTGCATCCTTTAGGGTTTTCAATAGGTTTTAAGGTTTTAAATGCTCTCAATAAATAGGAAGACAACTTAAAGGAATTTCCACATACAATTCCTTAAAAATAGCAGTGTTAGTTAATAGCACATCCAGAGCTGACACAAACAAAAGATGAAAAGTCCATTAAAATCCCTGAATAGTGTAATAATCATTCTATAAAGCATATACACTGCTATTTGCTCTGTAAATTCAGCTGCTATAGCAACTTACATTGCCAGACAGTTTCTCCATGAAAAAAGCATGTGTAACTAATGGTTAAAGGTAATGCAATTACCCTAAGTCTCTTCTGACTACAAGGCTTTTGAAAGACTTTTCAGGCTGAATTTCCTATAAAACTCAGGCAGTTTGATGCATGATTCACTTAAATTCTCCATGAGAACATTTGTCCAATTAAGGGTTCTAGAAACAGCGGACTCAGAAGGTCACAAAAGTTTCATGGAAACACACAGAAAATTTAATTTTATGTAAAATGCTCAGATAATTAAGCTATATATCCTGCAGCACAAACCACATGAGACAAGTTTTTCTAACACTGGAGGAACAGCTTTATGAAATTCAAGAACAAAACTTTGCCTCCTCCTGGGTGGATTATCTCTAAGATAATGGCAAGAGATAGAGAAATTCTTCCCACTCCTGTCTTTCAACAGCATTTCAACTCCAAAGCTGCAAGAACACAGTCAGCCAGAGCTCAACAGGGCATCTGTAACACACCACTAGGCAAACACAAGGGAGGACACAAGGACACAGGGGAACAGTGAAGGTGCTGTGGGGAGCTGCCAGAGCACACACATCACAGCTGAGGAAGACAAAGCCAGCCAGGGAGGGTCAACGTCTACGTCAAGTCACACAGAACAGCCTTCAGGGAATTCAAAGCACCAGGCAAGGGTGGACAAGCACAATGCGCCTTTTTATCTTCCTCCTTTGTTTCCACAGCAGCTGCCTGAAACATGGCTGGCAAAGGGCTGTAGAGGAGGGAGACATAAGTGGTGTGTGTTTGGTCAGGTGCCTTGAGCACTGCACTGAACTTTGGGCACCTGAACCCGAGGGTGTGAGCAGGATCACAGCACTCCAGTGCTGTAAACAGCACTTGCTTTGTACTGAAAACCCTCACACTAAATGCCCTGCTATGTAACAGCAGCCCATAGGAAAATGTTTGGGATGAGACACAAACCTCACATCAGGCCATCAATGGTTATATTTCAAAATAAAAAGATAAGTAATACCTGAACGTCCAAAAAATTCCATCTATATTGGCTAAAATATTTATTTTATTTTGATGTGGAACTCAGTACCAAATATATAGGAAGTTGTTACTTCCAGTCTGGATTATTGCTAGATACAGCACAGGATGGCAATGCAATTAGTACAGCCAGAGTGAATTGCTTCAGAATGTGCCAGTTCAGCACCCATTTGCCTTGTGGGGCCCTTTGCAAAGAGAAAAGCATGGTTTTAAAATGTGTTTGCTACCAGTTTGTTTTCAAGCATGACTCAACATCAGATTCAGCTTATAAATCCCACGTACTCTTAAATCCTTACTACTGACAGACTTTTTTCCCTCAAAGCCCCATAGATAGGAGGGTGCTCACAGAGAATTTGTCCCTAGTCTTGCTCTGCCTGCTGATCCATCAGGTCCATGTCTGGACACATGGCAGGGCCTCTCTTGTCACACTAAGCTGGCATCAAAATGTTGTGATTCTTTAACTGAACAGACATAGCTTGGCAGCTTTTTGCACTCATTGCAACAGCTCTGCAAACTGATTAATCACCAAGTATGTGCTAAAGATTGTTTCCCGTAGTTTCTCTCATTAATTAAAATAAAAAGTTCCTTTGTACCTGAATGACATAATCAGTCATTTCATCACACCAACATTCTAAGATGGTTTAAGGTGTGTGCGCAAAAAAAAAATCTTAAATTCTTCTCGGCAGCTGTCTTACAGGCACGTGAGGGCTACTAAAAAGCAGCACTTCCCTTTTAGTGTTGGATGGTGACTTGGCCTGACACTTTCCTTCCCATCTCAGCACTTAGAGCAACAACAACTCTCCTCCCTTGCACTTCCAAAGCACCAATCATGCCCCATCTCTCTCACCCATCCAAGTTTGCAGTGGGAGTGAGCTCTGCTCTTCCCTTGGCTCCATTTCTCCAGGGGCTCTTGCTTGTGCAAAACAGCCTTTGCTTGGAAGGGTTCCAGGCTTGCAGCCCCATGGGGAGCTGCCACTTTTCAGCATTCCATGTGGGGAACACAAGCACCAGGCAGGCACAGGAGTGCTTTTCATGCATCCCTGGCCAAGAAACTCAGGGGTGGAACAAGTTTAGGAAGGCAAAAAAGGTGTGTTTGTCATTGAGATGTGTCACACATTTGAAAAAACCACACAATTCTTTTGCATGTGACTATTACTGATCCTTATTCTTGTTATTCAGGAAGCAGGCAGTGCTTGGCCTGAATTCATGCTGCCACATTACTTGAGTATTTGCATCCAAAGTGATACATGACATTGTTGTTGTTCTATTGTCATGGTTACTGTGCTTTTTAAAAACCAAAATAATTTTAAAACAGAGAAAAAAAATTATAAACTGGGTGTGAGGATGTCTGGGGTTTGGGTTTTTAGAAGCCAAAATGCAAATTCAGCCAGAAAAAAAAATTCATTATTAAATAAAGAGTGAAAATCACATACTTAAAACTTCTGAGTTGATTTTTCCTAGAAAGAGCCTTCTTTGTGTGTCAGTCAGTTATCTACTTTCCTGTGTCTGGTAAAGCTTAATATTTTAGATAATTTTTAGGGTGTTTTTACAATATCAGTAACATATTTTCAAGACACCTTGACATCTGAGTGTCTGGGTCTCTGATTTGAAGGAAACTGGGTTTACCTGGCACCACTTCTTTTGGCTCCAGGCAGTTCCATTGTTTGGAACAATATAATTCTATATGGTAGGGTTCAGGAAGGATGTGTGGTCAAAACAAACACATCCTATGAAGAACTGATGTTTACAGACCAGCACATTAATTTTCTGCAGAGCCTAGGTGAAAGACACTCACCAGGAGGATAAACAGCCCATAATTCAGAATATTCCAAGAAACTCTATGGGCAAACTTGCCTGGAGCGGTGGAGATCATACAGCTGTGTTGGATACAAACTGTGCCATTAACTCCTTGCCACAAGAGACAAGTGAGTGAGACAGAAATCTGTTCTCCCCACACCGGCCCATCAGCAAATGGCTCTCCACAAGATGTAGGAGATTTGCAATGTTCTGTAGCTTTCCTTTGCCAGACTTCAAGTGATGGTTTTCAAGCTAAACTGAAGATTGCATGAACCTGCTCCTGGCTACACCTGCACATTGTGATAATGCTTGTGAACATCTGTTCTGAAAGAGTCAGAAAAATAAAATCCTGTTTTCAGTATATCTCTTATGTTACATGTTTTTAAAAGTGTTTTCAAAGCTAAAAAAACCCCTGGCATTTCAGGCCAATAACAGTCTGGTTGTTATTTGACTCATCATGAGTGCAGAACAGAATAGAGTATTCAGTTGAAAGGGACAAAAAACCTTATCCAACTGCCAGACCACTTCAGGGCTGACCAAAAGATTAAGTATGGCATTAGGGACAATGCCCAAATGCCTCTTGAACAGGCTTGGGGCATCAACCCCTTCTCAAAGAAAACTCTTCCATGGTTCAATCACACTTGGTAAAGAAACATTTCTTCCTGTCAGTCTGAATCTGCCCTGATGGATGCAGCTTTCAGCCATTCCCACATGCCCTGGTACTGGGCACTACTGAGAAGAGGTCAGCAACCTCCCTCTCCACCTCACCACCTCAGAAAGCTGCAAAGAACAGTGTGGTCACCCCTCAGCCTCCTTCTCTCCAAACCAGGTTAACCCTGGGTCTTCAGCTGCTCCTCACAGGGCATTACTTCTAGCTCTTCAACCAAGTTCAGCGTCCTCCTTTTACACACATTTAAGGACCTTCACATCCCTTTCAAATTTTGGGGCCCAGAAATGCACAAAGTACTCAAAATGAAGTTGCAGCAGTGCTAAATAGAGTGGGATGATCACTCCTTTTGACCAGCTGGTTGTGGTGCATTTGATGGCTTGCCACTGCTGACTTTGAGCATGCTGTCTGTCAGCCAGCATCCCCAGACCCATTTCTGTGGTGCTGCTCCCCAGCCACTCTTGAAATTTGTACTTGTGGAAGGTATGCTCTATCCCAGGTGCAGAGTCTGGTATTTGTTTTTGTTCAGTTTCATGCTACTGATGATTGTTCAGCACTCCAATCCACCCACATCCCTCTGCAAGGCCTCTTGTCCCTTGAGAGTGTCAACAGCACCTCCCACTTGAGCACCATCAGCAAACTTGCTGACAGTGCATTTGACTCCTGCCTCCAGATCACTGATAAAACCTGTGAACAGAACAGGGAGAGAGCCCAGAGGAGCCCCACTCTCTACAACCCTTTGAGCCCTGCCCTTCAGCCAGCTCTTCCAGCAACCATCCACCTGCTCACTTCACAGTCAGACTTGTCCAGAAGGATGTTGGGAGGTACAGTATCAAACACCTTAATAAAACCCAGGAAAACTATATTCACCACCTTTCCTTCATCTACTAGGCAGGTGAAATGACAGAATCTACAAGCTTATTCAAGTGTAAAAACATTTAAGAGGGAAATAAAACTTCTGAAATAAGAATCCACATTAGTATATTTGTGATATGCCTTCTTCAAAAAATGTAAGATTTTAATGAGGCTTTTTTGTTTTCTTCATAACTACATATATTCACTCAACTGCTAGTAAAATATTTAGATAAGTAAGTTTTCTATGCTGACCCATTCAAAGTCATAGCAGCATATTTTTCCTGGAAAGAAAGCCTCCAAGGTTTGTATCTATTTAAATTAAAGGTGTGTTTTGCCTTTTTTTTTTTTTAAACACTTCATCAGTATGCCCGTAACTTAAGTTTCCAAACAGAGAATTAAATTCTCAAACTTTCTAGTGAAATACAGATTTTACACTTATTTATAGTTTTAACTAGCATAATAAAGGAATCAAAATGATCAAGCTTAGGACTGCAGTCCTTCCCTGCTCTCAAAGTCTGCTAAAGACTTCAGCAATCCATGGCGAGAGCTTGCCCATGATTTCAAGCTACATTTACAATTAACATCATTATTTTCATTCATACTGACAGAAGCAGATGGCACACACTGCATGTGTCAATTTTACACATATCTTAGGGATGGAACATCAGAATGCTGCTTCTCTTTTCTATCATTATTCTACCCCTATTCTTCCAGTTTATTGTCCTTGGTTTGAATTATTTTTGTTTATTATATTACTGTAGCATACATGAGCAACAGCACTATATATGATTTGTTTTTCTTTCCAAGAAGAAAACCACAGAGCAAAATTTAACAGAGAAGAGATAAAAGAAGTGATTAAAAATGAAAAAATAAAAAGGATTACTTAAAGGCTATCAGCAGCTCAGCAAAATCAAAACTGAAAGTGCCACACGGAGGCAATTTGGAAAAGGCAATGCTAACTTACTTTAAAATACCAGAGAAGTCACCTTTGCATAAAGTAACAAGGCACACAATGTAACATTGTGTCATAACTGCTGTTGAAACATACTGAACACCTGGAACACTTAGTAAATGTGTCCTGACCACACTACATATGGCCCAAACATTCCCACCATAAACAGCTTTTCTCTGAATGTTAAAAAAATAATCTGAAAGTATTCCTTCTTTCCAATGAGTAAAATAGGATGACATGGCCAATATAGTGGGCAAGATGCTCAAGTACTGTGAAAACTACAGGGTAGTTTTTTACTGAAAAGCTGACACGAAAAGAGCAGCAATTTTCACTTGTAAGAAAAAAACCCAAAAAACCAACAAACAACCCAAAACCAAACAAAAAATCCCACCAAAACAAACAAAAAAAAAAGCAATTCCTTGCTAAAAACTTTCCTCATAAGGAGGCAAATAAAACATGCCAGTTCTTGATCAAAGGACTGATATATTTTCTGATCAAAGGGCTGACATTGCTGCTTACACTACCTGCTACACAACATGGATAAAACCCAAAATTTCTCACAAGAACAGAGCTTAATACAATAATTGGTATTGTAACACTAACATTCTAATATTTAAGTTATCCTTAAAGACAGTTTCAGACAATTTTAACATATTTAAAGGAAAATGGTCTCAAACCATTGTTTGCTCTGGCACCATCTTGAAGCTCAACTTCATTCTCTATCTAGGCACAGACACAAATTGCTCTAGCCAACACCATGGACAGAATATACAATTAACTGTAAAGACTCTATATTGGAAGTCAAATAAACTGAGAGTTTCTGGTATGAAGCTGTATTAACCTGGAGGAGTATTAGCAGAAGGCTCTCAGTGTGTTTTCTGACAGTCTCAGCATACACCCTGATTAAGAGCCAAGACAGATAAAACCAATACCTATGAAGTAATGCCGACTATAAATCAGGGGAAGGAAAAAACCCCAGGAGCTGGAGACAGTCTCCAAAGCTTACCTGTCTCGGGAGGTTGCCGTTTCCTGCAGCCCCGAGACACGTGCCAAGTCTCTGTCTCGGCCCGCGCGTTCGAAGAACGAGTTGGAGCTCTTCAGTTCCCGGTCTCAGAGTTGTTTGTTGTACCTTATCTATAAAAATTTTTCTCCTGTCCAGCCGAGGTCGGCTCAGCAGGACAGCCAGCGGCACTCTGACTGCCCCCAGGGCGGTGTTATCTCTTTATACTACAAGCTACATATAACATGTTTACAATTGCTTTCCAATACCTAGCACCTATGTTAGACAGGGAGCTTCTACTCTAAACCAATCCCAAAGTGCCAGCATCACAGCAGAAGATGGAGGTAGAGAAGAAGAAGAAAGGCTGTACACGCCCAAGTCCCTCCATCTTGTCCCCAAGATCCCTATTCTAAAAATCCCACAATCAATTTTTTCACCTAGTGATAATTTTATTATTACACTACTTAAACTTCTGTGCTTTCAGGTCTTCATACAAAGCTGGCAATTTGCTCCACGGGTCATAATCAAACCCACAGGTGTTCTGGGCTGTGTGCCAGCATCCCTGAGCCCCCCAGCAGCTCTGGACACCCAAAGGGATGCACTGAGTTCCAACATACCTGGACACATTTTTTATGGTTTTCCACTACAAATGAATGAAACCCACTCTGCTGACATACGCTGTCCCTTTTGTTTACATAACTGCAAGAACTAATTTTCCTGAAATCCACTTGCAGCAGATACATTACTAGTGACCTCCTGATAGCTACTGCTCCTGTTCCTGAACAGCACTTAAATCCCTTCCAAGCTGCACTCATTCTGTCCCTAACTGTAACACATCATTGCCTCAGAAGTATTTTAATGCTTCAATGCCTTTAAAAACACCGTTTGAAGCACTGTTCTGTTCAAAACAAATATTTCTTAGTGAACGTGAAGGGATATTTAAAAAAAAACAAACAAAACACCACCAACAAAAAAACCCCAAACCTGGGGCCAGACACTTTAATCAAAGTCAGACTGAAAAAATCAAACTGATGCACACCCGCAAAATTCCCCCAACATAAGCAGAAGATACTGTAGAGTGCTTTGGCAATACTCTAGCTTTTCAATTAGGCAACACAGCAGGAATTACAAGTTACAAATATGTAACACATTTAAAGACTGGGAAGGTTTCCCACTGGAGGAGCAGGGCAAGATTTACCAGCATACAGGAGAGAGCTCCTTACAAAGAGTTTGGCTTTATCTGAGTGTTCAGAACTAGAGCAGCTCTGATTTATCCTGAAATAGCAGCTCTTACCATAAGTGACTTGTCCCTGTAAAAACAAAACCAAAACAACAAACCACCAGTTTCCTTGAGAAAAATGTTTCCCCAATTTCCTATGCCCCCATGGCGACCTAGCAAAAGTAACAAGGGCAATTGCACACATTTGTACTGAGCAGTATTTTTATCAGACCATTGAAAGAAGGTGAAAAAGAGAAAGAAAAAAAAAAGGAAATACATTTTCAGGTTAGTAGAGCATCTGAAGAAACAGCAGTGTCACCTTTTCCATCCCAGGAGTGAAACTCCTAGATTCAGAAAGTCAAATCAAAGTGCTCCAACCTTGGACTAGTTTTCCCTGCAGCAAAAGAATCCCTGTGACTGAGCCATGTCCTGAAAAACACTATTGTCCTTTTCCAAACACTTCATTTTTTATTTTACAAGAACTGAGAAAAATGGCCGAGTAAACAACTTGTAAACTTGGCAGCAGCATTGTCTTTCCTCCCTTTCATCTCCATAGTCTCTTCCTCTCTGGACTCCTTCTTAAGAGCATATCCCAGAGTTTTACTTTTAAAATGAGCTCAAACCAGAATGAATGGCCCATACAGGGCTCAAACCTGCACCATGCCATTATTAGAACTGTGCTAATATGCAACTATATCCTATGTTAAGAAAATACTAAAAACTAACAAAAAGGATGCACCATAACATGTTCCAAATGTCTGCCTCAGATCTCAGCTGCACTGAAGATGCTTCAGCATTGCAAGCTACAAAACTGAATCCTGTGCATGTTATCACTGTTAGGTCCTCAGAACACAGAGAGAGAAAGTATCCCAGGTATAGAACTGGCAACATGTCATTCCATTTAAAACCTATACATTCCAACTGACAGTATTCACTTCGAATCAGAGAATGCTCTGGATTGGAATGGACCTTGAAAATGATCCAGCTCCAACTCTTACTTAATTAATTATCAAAGCAAAACTATAGTTTTTTTAAAAATAACATAATCCTTTTTTTTTGTTTTAAATCTTCTGGACTGATCTTGTCAAAGACCTGAAACTACATCAGGATTTTAAAGTTTTATACAGTCAGCTGCCCACAGTTGTATCAACCCATGTATACAGTATTTTTGTATGTCGTATGTATGCATACACGTTCCAGTCACAAGAAATAGCTACAGAAAAGGAAAGGAAAAGGAAAAGGAAAAGGAAAAGGAAAAGGAAAAGGAAAAGGAAAAGGAAAAGGAAAAGGAAAAGGAAAAGGAAAAGGAAAAGGAAAAGGAAAAGGAAAAGGAAAAGGAGCTAATTATTTCTTGCAAGAGCAGGGAGGGAGAGGTGGGCATAAAGGGGAACTGGTACAAAAATAAGGGAAAGACAGTTAAAAAACCTCCAATGAATCTGGTACTAACTCTCCTTCACATCTGTTATTGTGCTCTCTGGAGCTGATATTGCAGCCTACCCAACACCAGCTCACAGAAATGAAGATTTCATGGCAAACTTTCTCCATTAAACACTAAATAAGCAATTGGGCCTAATATCCATTCAGTTTCTCAGAGTTCTTTGTGGGCCAATGAAACCATTTAGATAGCAAAACCACATCTATTTTATCACGTCTGCATTCCTCTAAGTACAAAACACAATTTTTCAGACACCAAACTCCTCACTGAGTGCCTCAAACATCAAGCACGACACTGGTTTATAACAATGACTACTCCTACTTGTTTGTTTAGTTTTTTCCCAAATCAATAACAAAAATATGCCCCAAGGCTGCTAGCCAGATATTACTTGGACAAGAAAAGCTATTCTTTTGCTAGCACAGAACTGTGGGACTCTTCCTGAAATAGCTCAGGCATTTTATGTATTAGTGAGAAACACTCAGGATTCTGTCACTCCCTCAAGAACTATTCCACAAAATGGTGCAAAAGTTTATTCCAGGCAAACAACTCCCGAAAATTCCTGAGTCTTAAAGAAAACAGCATTTCAAGAAACTGACATACATTTCAGAATGGGATAAACTTATGTAAGATTTTTTTTCACTCTTAATTCCTCTTTTACAGCTCTTGAAGGTGCTTCAAAACAAAAGGAGGTTTCAGGTTTTACATTTTAGCTCTACTTTTCTTCTTAAAGGACATTATAAAGAAACCATTAGCTACTCCAAGCAGCAGTTCCAAGTTCCAGCAAAGACCTACATCTGAACTGCAAGGAGAAAATACTTATTTTAACACACCCCTGTATAATTTATCTAATTTTTCTGTCAGTGCAAGATGGAAATTAACTCCTGATATCTGAAGTGATGCTATTTTAGGCTCATAACTGAGTAGCTGAACTTAATATGGAGAGCATAACGTCATTAGAAGATATTCAGTTGTGGTTTTTTGGTTCTAAGACTACTTTTTTCAATTTTTCATTTCTAATTCTACTCTCAGCTGAATTTAAGACAGCAAGGCAGAGAGGTAATGTACAAGCTGTCTTTTAACACAGTTGCTAATGATTCCAAATTAAGAACAGATGTTTAGCACATACAGTTGAATTAGAGAATGTTTAACAAGCAACAAATCTGTGATCCTTCAAAATGACTCATCTGAGTTGCTGGATGAGAAATCACAGTCCCTGCTGTGATTTCGATCACAAGTGTGATTTACCATTATCATGTCATCAATACCTTCTGCAAAATCACTGGCAATATTGTTCATGCTGACTTAATTCACTGAGTGAAATCCTTTAGTTGTGCTTATTAGAAACTAAATAACTGTAAAACATTTCAACAAATATATTTTAATAACTGTATGTTTAGCTAGGATGCTCTGACAAAGTTTAAAATGGTAAAGTCTAAATACATTCCTTCTCATGAATGAAGGCCTAGAACAATTGTGCTAAACTCATTTTGAAAAAATCATGGCTTGAGAATTTATGAAAATTAGACCACATTACATCAAGACAACCACATTTAAGCCTAAATGCACCAAAACAAATTCCTAATCCATCTGAGCTTAGTATTTCATCAATTCCAGCATTGTTAAAAGGTCACATATATCTTTCTCAACTTGCCAAGTCTATAGAAAGCAACATTCACCCTGAAAAGGTCTAACACATGAATAACAAAAAAATAGTCAAAATTATGGATTTGTGCCACAACAAGAGGATCATGGGTGCGTTTTATGCAAAGTAACTGGCGCTGAACACCATCAACAAACAAACAAACAAAACCCAAATCACTCTGCATCTGGCCTACTTAAAACTGCAAAGCTGATGAAAAACATCTAAAAATAGTAGCGCCACTACGGACTTATAAATAGAAATGAGTCTTCTCACAATGCTGAATTCACTAACAATACCCCAAAACACTATGATTTCCAGCACAAAATGACAATTTTCACAGCAATTAATATTCAACACAATATATATAAGATGCAGATATTATATAAACCAAGATGACAAATTTGCACAGTAAAAAGTACTGACAACATCACGCAAAAACACAGTGATGGTCCTTTAAGCGGACTAAGACAATTTAAAAACAAACAACCTCTTCAAGCAAGTTTAGTATTTGTGGCGAATATTTCCCAGGTTAAAGCCGACCACTGTGTCTGCTGCCACCTGAGCACAGTGAATTGGGGGCTGCCGAGTGTCAGCGCTCCATCAATGAGTAACTTGAGCTGCTGCTGGAGCCCCAAGGCTGCGGCTTTACCCGCTCTCCCTGCAGACGCACCAGCGTCACCCTCGACACGGATCACAAACGCTGCACTTCAGCACTGTATGACCCACTTTAAATTCGGATGCTGAACGCAGGCAGTGCCTCTCCGAACCTGCCTAAATTAACCAGAATTAACCATCAGCACGACATTTTCCCGCGATGGAAGCCGGGGGGCTCGCAGGGCCCGGCTCGCTCACAGCGTTACCAGCAGGACAAACAGGTCGCCGTACCTCCCTGAGGATGGAATTGCTGGGCTGGAATCGCAAGGAGAGAGGGAAAGCAAACCTGCTGCGGGTCCGCCGGCAGGAGAGGCGCTGGGCATGCGGGAGAGGCGGCCCTGCCCGCAGAGCATCCCCGAGCGCCGCACGCACCCCCTTGCCGGACAGGGATCCCCTTCCCGGACAGGGATCCCCTTCCCAGGAACGGCCCCCCGCCCCGCTCAGCCCGCCTCCCGCACGTGATCGCCTTCCTCCTCCTTCCTCCTCTTCCTCTTCCCCTCCCTGCCCCCCCTCGCCCCAGCAGGGCAGCGGGCTGCGAACCGAGGGGGACAAACCCGCGCCCTCCCCGGAGAAAGCGGCGGCTCCGGCACCGGAGGAACTGGGGAAAAGGGAGGGAAGGCAAAGGAAGGAAGGGAGGGAGGGCCGACCCGGGCCGCACCGGCGGCCCCGCCGCCTCTCTGGCGGCAGCACGCCCCGCATCCCTCCCGGCCCGTTCCCCGCCGCGACCCCCTCTGCCCCCGCTCCGGGCGAGGGTCAGCGAGCTCACCCGGCGCGCCGCTCCGGCCCGCAGAGACGGCCCCGCCGCACCGGGCAGCGCCGCAGGCCGCGGGGACGGGCGGGGCGGGGCCCGGCGGCAGGGGCGGGCCCGGCCCGGCCTCCCGCTCCCTCACGGAGCGCAGGATGCGGCGGGACCGGCGGCAGGGGCGGGCTCGGTTCGGCCCGGCCCGGCCCGGCCCGGCCTGGCTCGGCTCGGCTCGACCTCCTGCTCCCTCACAGAGCGCGGGATGCGGCGGCACTGCCACCCGGCCCCCCCCTCGGGGAGCCGGCGGCAAGGGGGGCAGAGCCACGGCGGAGGCAGCGGGAGCGGTCAAAGATAAGGCTCTTATCTTTGACCGTCATCACCCCCAAGTTGTAGTGCAGCCGTCGGGACGAGCAGAGGGACAGGTTAGCTGTCGTTCGCCCGGATTCCACTTGTGTCTTGTCATAGCATAGTCCTTATCTTTGCAGGGATTCGCACCTGAAAATCAGAATTGCAGAGTTGGAAGAGACCCTCAAGGACCATCGAATCCCAACTCCCAACCCCAATTCCCTGCACAGAATACCCCAAGAGTGACACAATGTGCCCAAGAGCATTGTCCAAATGTTTCTTGAGCCCTGACAGGCTTGACGCCGTAACCACTTCCCTGGAGAGCCTGTTCCAGTGCCCAAATCCCACACTCTGGACAAAGAACCTTTTTCTTATATCCAACCTAAACCATCCCTGACAGCTTGAGGTCATTCCCTTGGGTCTTGCCACTGGTCACCACGGAGAAGGGATCTAGGCATGATTGCTGTCACTGAAAATACACCAGAAAATCAATCACCAGCTGCTGTAGGAAACCATCCATTCCTTTGGGAAGCACAGTCTGCAACCTTATTGAAGCCCAGGGCTTGTCAAATGCTTACATATGTCATAAGGTTTGTCTGCAGTTCAGTGCTTCAGGCTAGATCCACCTCTTTTAACAAGAAATGGGTGTAGCAGGGAAACAGAGGAAGAAAGGTGAAAATATAGCTCCAGGAAATCTCAAGATAAAGGTCACTTGCTCTACCCTGCCTTGCCCACTCCAGCCCAGCATCCTCTGGGATATCTGTGCAGAGCAGCTGCAGCAAGGTGATGCTGGGCCATTCAACCTGGAATTAGAACACTGCTGGAAACAAACTACTCTAAGAATTTATTATTTAAAAAGACATTATGGTAAATGATAGCTGAAGTGAATTGCTTAATCTTTGTCCCACAAACCCAGAACTCACAATAAAATGTCCTCTTCAGTATTACCTCTGATTAATGGGAAGAGGAATTTTCTGGAGGTGTGAGGAACACCTTGCAAGATGCAAGATCCTTTTCTTTTGTCTAATCATTTTTTCTTAATCTAACTTTGTAAATACAATCTTTGTAAATACTTTGTAAGTACAATCTATCTAAATAAATACTTTCTGCAATTTTGTGCTTTTTACTCATGTTGGTTTATTTTGATTATCTATGTTTGGTTTCTTTTGTTGTGCTTTTTGCAGTTATTGTACCAAAGATCACCTCAGGCTTTCAGGGAGGTAACTGTTTTTACTTATTACTGTTGTTTTTCATGCAAGTAGAAAGAGAAATACGTGGTTCTCACTTGCCAGTCTATGTTTGAATTACCTGTCACCAAATAGACTTATACAATATGCTTAACACATTGCAAACCAAAGGCAGCAATCCTCTGCCACAGCGTGTTTTGAAGTGAACATAGCTTGGGACAAAACGTGGTTGAAATTTAGCTGAACAGATTAGGAGTATAATTTGTGATAACATATGAACAGCCACTGTTATTGAGGCCTCATCTGTAGTTGAAATTATATGAAAAGATAAGTGTTGTGTCTTAAAAATATAGCCAGTAAATAGAGACTAGATTTCAGAAAACTAAAGCCTGTGCAGGTTGTGTGTAACCACTGACATCACGAGGAAAGCAAAACCCTCAGTATTCCTTCATATTCCTGACTGAAGACTTGTTATAATCCAATTAAAAAATATTATATATTTGATAGCTATAACTAGCTGAGGCTCAGATCTCAATAGAATGCTGCTATCATATCTGATAGCCATACATGCTCACAGAACCAGCCAGCTTGCTGGTTAGTGGGGAAAGAGAGATCTCACTTCAAGAAAAGGCAATTAGATTGTAGCTCTTCCATTTTGGAGTTATGCTACAATAGACACAGGATTAGAGGAGCAAAAAAATCCCCAAACCTAATTTCCTTAAACCCTAGGTGTTAAAGAAATTTTTCCCACTGGGTTCTCATCTCCATTAGATAGGTTTTATTGGCACCAATCAATTATGATACCTGATAGCTCCAGCCAAGCGCCTGATAAGAGGGACCATGGAAAAAGAAATTCCTGGGCAAATACACCCTTACAATGTAATCTCCCCATCCATCATGTGACAGTTTGGAGCAGCAGCTGTATTGGGGCTGTGGTATTGTTTTTTGTTGTTTTTTAACTGAGTGATTGCTCTGTGATCATTTTTACATCCCCTTAGGTGGGTTTCAGTGGGGGTTTCAGCCAGTTTTGTTGTCTATGTTGTAATAATGTTGTTACAGTTCATGTGCCACAATTTAGAGGCTGTCCATTCTGGAAAAGGAACGATCAGCTTTAAGGGAAAGGCATGATAAAACTATGTAAGGAAGGGGGGAAAGGGATCCTGGGTAAAATCTAGCAGAAATGAGATATATCTGTCTTCAGATAAAGAACTAATATTTTAAGACATGTCAGATTAATGCCTCCTCTGCCTCCTTCTGGGGGGCCTATCTCCTCTCCTCTGCTAGCTTTGTCAAAATACTGTCTTACAGAATCTCACTGGGGAGAAAAAAGTGTTCTGCTTTTGCTGTTCTACAGGGTGTATGGAGGGGATCCTGATGGGTAAAGAACTGTTTCAGTTCCTACTGCGACAGCATCACATCTTGCTTTAATCAAGGAAATTCAAGTAGGGTTTGCTGAGGAGGCTTCATTAAGCTGTACTAAACCCAGTCAGTAATTAAAGTGCTTAGCACAGTATGCTTAGGCTATGTTTTCTAATCTACTGAGAACATTGTGAGTCAAAATATATCATTGTATATCACACAGAGTATTATTGCTAGGTGCCCTAATTTCAGATCATACTAGTGAGCTAAACAGCAACTTAATTTTGGGAGCTGATAATCTTCTGCTTTTGGATAGGGAATGGAGAGATTTGGAGATTTACATTCAGTAACCACTCAGGACATGACTTCAGATAGATTAAATTATGTAAAAGTTGGCTTTGAAAGTCTTTCTGAAGAAATTTGCAAGGTAATCTTGTGTTTGTGATGCTGTCCAAAGAGAGGACATTTAGCAGTGCAGACTTGAAAAAAATGAGTTGAGCATGGACTAATGGACTATCCTTTTCCAGATTGTGTAGAGGTATTTTCCTAACTGTCAGTGGATCTGAACACAGGGAAGGACCGACAAGGTTAGGTCATGGAAGGAAGGACTCTGAAGTTTCTTCAATATTGCTGTCATGGTTTAGGTCCAGTTGGCAACTATGTACCACACAGCTGCTTCTTCACTAGACCCTCCAAACCAGTGGGATGGAGAAGAGAACTGGAAAAATGTAAAACCCATAGGCTGAGACAAGGACAGTCCAATAATAGGAAAAGGGAAAAGGATAAATAAAAAACTAGAGAAAAAACTGATGCTCAATTAAATTGTTCACCACCTGCTGACCAATGCCCAGCCCATCATCAAGCAGCAATTGGCAGCTCCCAGCCAATTCCCTGAGTTTAAATATGGAATATCCCTTTGGCTAGTTCAAGTCATCTGTCCTGGCTATGCTTCCCCCCTTAGCTTCTTGTGCACCTAAGATAATGAGAAGTCCTTGACTCAGGGTGAGCACTGCTTGGCAATAACCAAAACATCAGCCTGTTGTCAACATTATTCTCATACTGAATCCAAACCACAGCTACTAAGAAAAAAATTAACTCTATCCCAGCCAAACCAACACAACTGTTTTCCTAACAGAGGCATATCTCTCTGTCCTGATGTTTGAATGTGAGCAACTGAGTTTCATGTCCAGGTAATGGAGTGCCTGCTCCACCTTCTAAAGGAGTGGAGCAGGTTGTGCCTAGGTTTCAGACAACATTCCACTTAAATTGTTACCTTGGACTCTGTTCACCTGTTCCTATTACAGGGCATTAAGGAAAGACTGCCTGTAATCTTCTGGAGCAAGAAAAATTGAAAGAGAAGAACAGTAACAGTACTCATAATTTACATCCTAAAGCCTTTGTCATTTGGTTTTCCTCTGCTTATATTTAAGTTAGTATTTTTCAGTCTTTATCTCTGCTGCCTCTGTAAAAATGCGTGTCAATAATAGGTTCTTTGGCAGAATAAGTAGCTAGCAACCAGCACAGGTTAATATTTTGGTGTTGTTCTGAATGTTCTTATTCTCAGGTTTATATTCTTTCTTTCTGGAAAAAGACCATCAGGGTTCATTTTGAAGATGAGGCTGAAGGAAATGTAATTTCTTATTCAAAAATGCTATTGATAGATCATAAGTAAAACCTTATAAAGCCACATAATGTAAATTACTTTCTAAAGACTCCTCAGTCTCCTCCTATGGCAGGAGTAGGGGAAGAGGGATGTCAAATGGAGTCAAATGTGCCAGAGAGCTTATTAATGCTGTTCTTTGGGAAGAGGATGTGTCAGTATGCAATACATGTGGAGGAGAGTTTTGGAATGAGCAAGAAGGCTTTCCTGTCACTTGGCTTTTCCAGCAGATGAGTTGTGACACAGAGCTTCTTAAACTGTGCTAGTGCTGAAATTTGGGTGGTTGTTTCAGTGTGATCCCTTACCCAGGCAGTGAGGAGGTCTAAGGGCAGAGTGTCTCACTCGAGGCTGGTCACAGGTCTCTGATGTTCATGCTGGCCTTAGGACACCAGCTAATTGTTCTCACAGCAGCTGCTGCTCTAAGGTGAAGTGTGGGCACTGCAACAGTTATCTCTAGCATGAGTCATTGCATCAAGTAGCTGGATGTAAGGTGAGCCACTTTCTGATGCAAGTGTCTCAAGTGTTTCTTCCTGTCCTTTCATGCTGTGGTAAACAGTGGAAATGAGTATGTTGGTTCCTGCAACAGAATATAGACACACATTCCAGTAGTTACATGCAGTGCCTAAAGATAGACACTAAGATGTGCAAAGTCATTAGACCCCCAGGTCCCCTTTGAAATCAAAGGAACTGCTTAAATACACGTCAGGATATGATGGAGGTTCATATTCCTGTGCATGAGTGGTTCTCAAACCTCAAACTGCAAAAACAAGGCCCAAATACATCCCTGGCTAGATGAGCTAATACCTCAGCTTCTCTGGTTCATCAGCTCTTAATGTCTGCCTCTCCTTCAAGAAGAATGAAGTCGGTTGCACTGCAGGTGATTTGATTGCTTCCCAAATAGATAATATGGATAGGATGTGATTAAGTATTTCAGCAATAGGACAGGAAGAAAAGAAATCACTTGACTAAGAAATTACAAGGCAAGTATACAATTAGGGTTGTCACATAACTTGGCTGCCCCACTCCAGTGTTAAGGCTGTTGGTAATTACTTCTTCCATGACACAGTTCAGTTTAAGCAAATGAACCCCTTGTTCAGGAAATTTAAGCTCACCCTGCAGCAAGAAAATGGCAAAGTGAAACCAGCAGCCAATCTCCAAACATTTGTCAGTTATAGAAATAAAACACATTCTTTTTAGAGTTGGCTTTTTTTTTCCAGATAATGTAAAGTTAGTGCAAGCAGTAATTGCTGTTTAATATTCACTGCAGCAGCTGAACAGCTCTGTTCAGCATATTTCATAACAACCATAGTAACCATATGAACAGCCTGACATGCTGCTTTTGAAGGCATTATTTTTGTTCCATGAAATTAGCTAACTCCCTCCTACACGTGTTTTATCAAATGATAAAATTCTCCAATTTTCTAACAGGCACATGAATCATTTTTTTATGATCCTATGCTATAAAGAAAACTTCTCCTTCCCTGAAAAAGAAACAGTCCAAAAATCCTGCTGTCTCTGATGTTAATGGGAACTTTATCAGACTGTAACCCATAGCAGTTCACTACTCAGCTCAGTGACAGAAATGTTCTTCTCTGAGCTCTTGCCTGTCATCAGCACAACACAAATTCTATCTTAAAGATAAGAGCTTATTCACTTGGGAAGAAGAAAGAAATGCTTGTACTTTACTTTTAAACAAAAGACCATTTTGAATTGCTGTTGGCTTTTGGAAAGTGCTTTGAGCACACAGAATGCTTCTGGGCTATTTATGAGCCAATTTCTTACGTTTTGGCCATTCACACTCACATTTATCTCTGCAAACTCTCTCGCTTTTCCACATTTACTGCCTTATCTTTCTAATGAATATTATTATTTTTGATTAATTTCCCCTCATCAAGTCCTCTCTGTTCCATCTACAGATGACCTGTTTGACATAAGAAGAAATGACCTTTACAGATTGTCCTTTTTTTTTTTTCGTTCCACAACAAGTTTCTCTCTCTGAGGAAAAGTGCTTTCACTCAGTTACAGATTATGAGTTTAATGAAAATAAAAAATAAGGAATTTCAAACATTCTGTGATGGTTTTTACAGTTTATTTTTGCTAGAAATTGATGATAAACCCTCTATGTGTAGCTAAAACTGTCTTTCCTGAAAAACCTCTATTTGCAATCCTTATATACATCACTAATTGCCCCATTTTTAGCTACATTTTTGTGTATAAATGACTCTACATGCTTTATTTTCTTTCATCTGTTTTTATGTATTTCTGTGTTTAACTGTGCATGGTTTCCACCTAAACAAATTTCTTCATGAGTGGAAATATATCTACAAATGTTAACTTTAGAAATATGTTTATATTCTTGCAGGAACAAATAAACATCTGGTAGTTTCATGAAGCTTTAAAAGGGAGACATTATTTTTGCCATTCACGTGACAGGATCCATTGAAACTAAAATGTTTAAGTGAAAAATGAGAAGTAAAAAGTAGGAAAAGAAAAAAAGCCACTAACAACCTTGACTGGAGATTTTAAGTGTGACCCTTTGTTACATTTTATTCTACTAGAAGAGGTAATATGCCAAGATTATTGTAAGACAACATTTTCACCAAACTGGGCTTTACCCAGGGAGTATTTATAATGCTCATTCTGCAAAGCCTGAGACAGCAGACTGACAAAGTATCACTGTAACCTTCAATAAACAGATTTGCAGTTATGGTATCACCAGTACAACTATTATCACCTCAGTCAATGCCTCTCAGATTTTAGATTTATGTGGTTAATGATGTAGTACTAACAAAACCCCAACTGTTTAATAGATAAATTGCATATGTGCCAAGTTCTCAGCCTCCAGTGATGTCCAAAAACATTTTTTGAACATAAACATACTGAAGGAAGAAAATAAGGTGTAAAGCAGTGTCAGGTATAGAAAGGTTGAAAATTCTGACATATTGCTTCTACCAAAAGTATGACTTTGAAGGGTGTGTTGGCAAATAGGCATTCAAAACCATTTAAAGTGGTGCTGAAGTATCTGCCTTCCATTCTTTTAATCTTCAATTGCTTTAGAATGAGTAGTCCTTGTTTCCTCTCCCCTCTTCTCCTCCTCTCTGTTTTGCTTTAAAGATGACCTAACAGGAACACCACTAGTATAAAATACATTGATCCTGTCTGAATGATGTTTTTCTGAAAAAAACATGGATGGGGAATTCTGAGTGGATGAAAAAAATACTAAATCAAACAAATAAAAAGTGAGACTAAAAGAATTATGCAAGTGGCAAGAAAACTGAAAATTTGAAATCACTAAAAACCATGTTCTCACTTTTAGGTTTTTTTCCATGCTTTAGTATATGGTCACATAGATTGGTATCAGATTTTAAAACATCTTCAGGATTTCTGCTAAAACAATATGCAGAAAACCATCAGAATAAATTGCAAAACACATCTTTTGATTTTCTGTAATCAAATTTTTGGAAAGTTGTATATTCTGTTCTTTAAACTCACTCCTATCTAAAAGATGTCATGTAGCTTTCCACCTCCTTTATTGTTCTTACAATGGCATTTTCTTGTGCAAATCCCATGCAGTTTAGGTTTGTTTTTTAAAATAATATACATGGACTTCTGTAGCCATATTTTGTGAAAAATCCTTTCCTTAGGATTTTTCCTCCCGAGAAGCTGAGAGGCCTCAGGAACAAAATGTAAACAATGATTATCTGCTGCTGTGGAATGCAACAGGTGGATCTGTGATTGGTCCATGCAGTTGTTTCTAATTAATGGCCAGTCCCAGTCCAGCTGGCTCAGACTCTCTGTCTGAGACACAAGCCTTTGTTATTCATTCCTTCTTTTTCTATTCTTAGCTAGCCTTCTGATGAAATAGTTTCTTCTGTTCTTTTAGTGTAGTTTTAATATAATATATATATAATAAAATAATAAATCAAGTCTTCTGAAACATGGAGTCAACATTCTCGTCTCTTCCCTCATCCTCGGGCCCCTGTGAACACTGTCACAGACTTCATTGATATATCAGATGCATCTGTTGCATCTTTTTATCTGACCCACTCCAAAATGAGATGCTCCTTTTGGAGCTGCCATTCAGGACCTGGTACAGCACCACTTTCTTCAGATTAGTTCCTTGCAGATTAGTTCTTCAGATTAGTTCCAAGGCAAGTTTCTGCCTTGAGTGGGATATAAAGCACACGAGCTGGTTTTGGCTGGGATAGAGTTAATTTTCTCAGCGACTGGCGCAGCGCTGCGGTTTGGATTCAGCGTGAGAGCAATGCCGATAGCACGCTGATGTTTTAGGTGT
Organism: Melospiza melodia melodia; assembly: GCF_035770615.1. Classification (NCBI taxonomy): domain Eukaryota; kingdom Metazoa; phylum Chordata; class Aves; order Passeriformes; family Passerellidae; genus Melospiza; species Melospiza melodia. Next base: position 48,585,527 of record NC_086194.1, on the reverse strand, counting down.
CGCTGAGCTGAGCTTACGCTGAGCCCAGGACCTCTCGGCCGTGCCAGGAGCAGGTGCAGGAGGAGCTGGGAGGGAGCAGCGCCAAAGGGACGTTCCACAGCACACGGCGTCACGGCCGGCAGCCTGGTGAGGGGCAGCCGAGGCTCGCAGGCGCTCCGCCTCTCCCGGGAAAGGCTCGGGAAGGCGGCGGGCCGGGCAGCCAGCCCCCTCTCCTGGGCAGCCCGGCGTGCTGCACGGCCCGCTCCCGCATCCCGGGAGGCACGGAGGGATTCGGGCCAGATTTTGGCCCCGGAGCATCCGAGCCGGACGCGGAGACACGCAGCACCGTCGAATGAAATGACGAAAATGAACTCTATCCCGGCCAAAACCAGGCTATGTGCTTTATAAGCACAGATAATGCAAGAAAAAGGTATCCTGGAAAGGATGGAAGTCAGAAATTCATTTACGCAGAAGCTGGGTGCTGGAGGTGAGGTGACGACGTGTAGGAACAGCACAGAATCACACAGAATCACAGAAGTTCAAGGCTGGAAGAGACCTATAAGATCATCAAGTCCAGCCCGTGTTCTAACTGTTCAACTAGATCATGGCAGCAAGTGCCACATCCAGTCTTTTTTTGAATTCTTCAAGGGATGATGACTCCACCACCTCACTGGGTAAATGATTCCAGTATCTGACCACTCTTTCTGTGAAATATTTCCTTCTTAATTCTAACTTACATCTCGCTTGACGCAGCTTGAGACTGTGTCCTCTTGTTCTATCTGTTGTCGCCCGGAGAAAGAGACCGACCCCCAGCTCACTACAGCTACCCTTTAGGAAGTTGTAGAGAGTGATGAGGTCACTCCTGAGTCTCCTTTTCTCCAGGCTAAACACCCCCAGCTTCCTCAGTCGCTCTTCGTATGGCTTGTGCTCCAAGCCCCTTACTAGTCTCGTTGCCCTCCTCTGGACACGCTCAAGTAACTCGACGTCCCTCCTAAAGTGAGGGGCCCAGAACTGGATACAATACTCCAAGTGAGGCCTCACCAGTACGTGCAGACATAAAGCAAGGATGCGAGGATGAAAGTCAGATGAAAGGATGAAAAGTCAGAAATTCATTTATGCAGAAGCTGGATACTGGAGGTGAGATGTGTAAGAACGGTATGTGCAGACAAAAGGCCTTCAGATGTGTGAAATATCTTGTCAGCATTTGTTGGGTTGTCATTCCAGATGAAACACCGCACCATTCTCGTTCTTGGAGTTCAGTCTAGCAATCCTGACACACTGAGCTATAAAGAGAAGGAAAAAGAAATCTACGAAAATTTAAAAAATATTGTCTGACCCACAGACAATGGGTCTGTGGGGAGTATTTTTTGGAGTACTCCCATTTGAGGAAGGAAATAAGGTGTAAAGCAGTGTCAGGTATAGAAAGGTTGAAAATGCTGTATTTGAGCAAAAACTTCTATAGAGGCTTTAAAAAGGAAAATATTATTTCCAGGTTTTTGTCCAGGAAATAACACACTGCAAGGCAGACTTCCAGTGTTATGCAGCCATCTTTTTGCTAGAGGAGGCATTTTCATAATTTGTGCCACAGTGGACTGCAATTTTCAGAAAAGAGGGCTGTATGGAATAGGTGAAATTCACATGCATTACAGATATTAAAGAATTCTTAAGATAGTGAAAACATATTGAATTCCACAATAATTTGTACCCATGTAGATTAATTTGGATAAATAAATTAACTAAACAGTAATTGAGAGCATAATATTTCTTCACATATGTATTAGAGAAAGATGCTTTCTATGTAATAGTAGAGACCACATTTTACTCCCTTTTATGTTAAGGTTACATTCCACTGTATTTTCTTTGTAATTGATGGTTCTGCAATTTTAAAATCATAGTGATTCTCATAGTGATGTATTTTGTATAATCTTTTGCTGGCCCATATTGATAGTAATACAAGTGAGAGAACACTATTTATATAGCCACTACATAGATGGAAGAATGCAAATGAAAGAAGTAACAAAATCATCAGCTTCAAAAATCTAACCTTAGCTTTACATAATGAAGCTTTTCTATAGCTTTAGAAAATCTTGATAATAATTTTTAGCTAAGAATTCTTTAACCTGATGAATGAAATTTCTAGAAGAAATTACTTTCACTTTAAAGAGAGTAAACATAAAGTGTTGACAGCTTGAGATGTAATATGTTAAAGCTAATTATTTCAGTTGCAAAGTCATATGCTTGGTAGAGCTACCTAAAAAGGAAGAGAGGCTGCTCTTCTATGCTGTATTGAACTCCGCTCTGTACTGCAGAAATAGGGAAGGAAATGCTTGTTTTTTCAGTCTGTTATGGAAACCTAAAACTGTCCTCATTACAGTGGAAAATCCCATCCATTAGGTAAAGGGCATAGAGCAGTGTAGGCAGCGGTGGGCTGCAACCTTGATCATTGATTTTGGGAGCTGGATTTGATTTCTGAAGTGTGTTTTGACTTGTAGTTAATTCAGGAAACATAGCTGATTCCCTTTCTAGCATACAGGAGAAACTCTTGAATTGCCATCTCACAGTGTTGAGCCCTCAAACTGCATCTCTTTTGCAGGGACAGGCTTTGATTTTGCACTTGTACCTTATTAATGATTGGACCTCTTGCTGGGTTTGTGGCTTTATTCACAACAGCCTCTTCTGCTCAGGAGCATCTCATCAAACTTCTCTGGAAACCCTCCTGTCCTCAGGCAGGGTTACATCCTGCCACACACCTGTAGGCCAGGGAAGGTGTGATGGGCACAGCACTCACAGAGAAAGGGCTGGTGGAAAAGATCACTTCATCCTGGGTTCAGTGACTTCTTTCCTCTTGTTTACATTGGGATCATGCTGCAATTCTGCATTTCCCAAGTGTGTTCACATTTACTTCATTGCTGGGAATTAGTTTTGTTCTCTTTCTGTGATTGTCCCTGAGGAGAAGAAACAGGCAGGCAATTAATGGGTGGTTATTCACTCCAAGCTGGCACCTGCCACAGCACAATGGCTTTGACAACTTAAACTTTTCCCACACCAGGCAGCAGCTCTGCCAAAAGCTGGGCTCTGACCACATGTGGCAGCAGATATTGCCTGTAAGGGTGGTGGGCACCTGGTGCATTACTGCCAAGGCTAAAGTGTCCTGCAGATGCAGTAGCTGGTGAAGAGGTGCAGAAAGTCATCCATCCTTGGCTCATTTCATGTCCTGGGGAGTTTTGGAAAACATCCTCTCCTCTGTTTTTTTAATCACTGTGTTGGCAGAAAACATTCCTAGGACCTTTTTCAAAGATACAGGATTTAAAAACCACTATGCTGAGCTGCTTAAGATGAAGACAAAGTTACTTGTGTTTTAGGAGGGCTGGAATAGGGACCCTCAAGGGTGGATTTTTCTTGGAAGAACAATTTAACAGGTGAGGCATTAGTTGAAGAGAAGAATACTTGGCAGTCTCTTGTACCACATAAAAAGAATAAATTTGAAAGCTACATATGAAAACTGAAAAGTTAATAGGCCACACTTTATGCAGCTTCTTGGACAGAGACCAAGAAGCAGGGGCAGAAAGACAGTTCAAGGTGATTAATGCAAAAAGGGGTTTAGACAAATGATTAGAAAACAGCTCCATATATGCATAGAAAATAAGTAATACTTAGATACTGTCTTTTATTCCTTTTTATTCAGAAGTTCCATTCAGCTGTACTTAATTTGAAAGAATATTAAACTATCTTACTGCCTTTTATAGCAAGAATATGTAAGGGTCTATGAATGGAGAGCTGCAGAAATGTGCATACATTTCCTCTGGTAAATGCTTTGGTAAATATTCATAGACGTATTCCCATCAGGAGGAGGTAAAGAGCTCAAATCTGCAGGCAGCAGCAGTAGACCATATTCTGAGCACCACGTTACAGCCTTCAAAGACATTTCAGCTTCCAAAGGAGAAATTCTCAGACAAAGTTTGTTTTAAAAGTACTATCTGCCTGACTCTCTACGTAGAAGAACTGGAGCTGATTTGTTTATTTTCTTCCCAGCCCTTGGGATCTAAGCCTAGATGAATTTTTTTTTTTTTTTTTTTTTTTTTTTTTTTTTTTTTTTTTGGCATGATACAAGGAATGGGTGCAGCTCTGCTCTGGTTAAAACTACTGTTTGTCCTTAGAAAGAGATTTCAGATGAATCGAACAGTAACAAACACTACAACGTGAATGTATCAGGGCCAAAGTAAGCTTACTTAATGTTCCTTCAACCTCAGCCGTAAATGTAACCCAAACTTTTCTTCTTATTATTTTGAAGACAAATTATGATACATTTAGGGTTAATTAAAGAAACATTTTTATTTCTTGAACTAATGGTGAAGTATGAACTAATTCCCTTGTATTTTTAATTACGTTAGTTAATTCTGAAAATCAGTGAGAACAGCTCACTTGGCACAGACACGGCGGTGCTGTTGCTTTTTGAAGGGGAACCAGATTGCCTCAGGTGTGCCAATTATTCTGATATAAGAATGAAAGCATCACAGCAGGGCAGTAAATTTGTTATCTGTGCCCTAAATTCACAAGGCTAACAGATGCAGCTGAGGTACTGTTTAAGGATGCAAGGCTGCCAGAAATACAAATAAAAAAGCAACAAAAGAGTAGAGAAAAAATGATAGTATGGGTAATTGGAAATGTATCAGCAACTTTTCTATTTAGTAGGTACCTTAGTAAAGAGGAGTTCAGCTCAGTGTGTTTCATCAGACTGACACCATACAGAAAGATAATCAGGAAAGAAAGTTTTGAAAGAGACGGGCAAGCCATAAAATGAGGTTCTATTGAATTATGGCAGTGTTTTTGTAGACTTTTCTGCTTGAGGAAAAAAAACTCCAAAACAGTGAGAACTTGAAAATTTCTGGTTTTATTGCTTGAAATCCTGTGTATTGGGCACTAGGAAAGAGTTACGGTAAGCCTGAACTTTTCACATCTCATTCACAAGTGATGGGACAGGATAGAAAGCTAATGTTTCAGTTGTGGCTTAGTTCTACTCTATTGTGTTTTATTATAATTACCCTGGTTTGAGAGTGAAATTACTGATGAAGTGGTGCATGATTCCCATGTCAACATAAAACCTCTACAAACAAGGATTTGGTTGCTAAAATACACACATCACAACATACCATCCTATCATTTACATCTGACAAGACATATCCAGTATTTTGCTTGGCTATCAAGTAAAAAAGAATAGCCAAGTTTCCAACAACTTCACTTTCCAAAGTTTAAACGGGACTTCAAAAGCTGTAGAAACGCAATACAGGATTAAGAAGTCCTATACATACAATATCAAATCTTTCAAAAAGGAAGAACTGTGTGTTCAATTGCTTATTATACTGACTGACTTAGTTTCTGGAAATTGCTGGGGATTTGTTATGAAGACTTTAAAAATCTTTTCCATCTGTTCTTTCTCTGGGTTATTTTAGAGTGAATTTAGAGGACTACAGCTACGGTATACCATGGCCACAATACATAGTTCATATTTGGAATAGGCATTTTTACTATAAAGCTGTGTTTAAAGTCACAGGAACATTGATTTCCCTAAAAAGGCATCCAAAATAATGCTAGAACTCAGAGTGACTGAAGAATCACATGGATAATCCTGGCTAAATAATAGTCTGAGGAAAGAAACATTCACTTGGTCAATAGTTAAAGAAGACTGAACGTTGTCTTCCATTTCAATGCAGATCTCAAGCCTCGGAAAGGACTGAGTTTTTCTTCACAGAGACATACTTTAGCAAAACAGGATCCCATCTACGGAAATACCCATCCTGCGAAAACTGATCATCTATCCCGCAAAAATTAGGAGGCTGCACATCCTGTGGTAAGAACAGGATAGTTATTACAGGTAGTTATTAGCTAGCCAAGACGCTGACACTATGCAAAACACTCTCACTACAGTAAGTGAGATTAGTTAAGTAGGGCTGTGGATTAGTTAAGTACATGTTTTCCTCATGCTGACTTGATTACCCTAGAGATGAGGGACACCAGACCTTTCCTTAAGCTTCTTTTCAGGGTAGAAATGCAATAGAGGTAGGATGTCAAGAGACTACCTGCATTCCCTCAAGAAATGTCCAGAGTAGAAGTGACAGATTGGCACAAATCTTCCTTAGTTCCTGGAGAATGAACTTTACTCCACCTGTCTGGAGTACTTCTAAAAGCAAAGTGACAAAAAAAAATAATGTAATGGGTGATATCTTGAAAAAAAATGTAGCTAGTCTACTAGGTTTGTCTAGTCAAACTAGGTTTGTTTTTACAAGCTTATGTATACAAGAAAAGTGTTGTATTCCCTGGCTCCTGCTCTTAGGCCCGGGACCATCATCTTCAAGCTATGGTGTGTAGCTGCTTAGTTCCATGACAAACTTGCTCAGCCTCAGCTTCTTCTTGTCCTCTGTCATCTCCAAATATAGTGTAGAAGCAAATTGTTATTTTTCTTTTTAGACACCAGATGCAGATCCAGGCATGCAGCCAACTTCATGTATTCTTGAACAGAAATAATAAGAGAGACTTTCTGGGAAGACTAAGTGCCGAGTCCAAAGGGCAGATGTGCTGCCAGCTCCATTTATGTTATACTCACACAAGCCTCAGCCCAGACTAAAAAACTTGAAAAAAGATAAAATTGGAAAGTAAGATTAAGCCAAACTGCAGGTTGTTGGACTATTAGCAGAGAGAAGCAAATGGTTACCAATACACTATTTTCCAAATAAATATCAGTAACCATTTTTGAAGGGGAACCATCTTTAGCTAGTCATGCTTATCGCAGCATTAAGAGCATCATCATGTAGAGTGGAGGGTAGCATCTCTTCCCCAGGAGGAGCATCCAGGCCCAGCAAAAGGCCCTTGGGCTGCTGAGTTCACTCCACCCCATTGCATGGTGAATAAATAGCAGACATGGAAGGGAGGGAATGAAGAGCTTTATTTGCTCATGTGTGGGCTGTTAGGAAAAGTAGACATCTTCCTCTGTAAGAGAAGCCCCATGGGACAGATGAGAACTAGACACTGCTGTTACAAGTCTCTCTGAAGAAATGAAGTGCTTGAAGTGTTGTTAATAAATTTCTGCTGGTTTGAACTGCTTATTGCTGAAAAGTGATAAAACTGCCCTCACTGAAGAATGTAGCAATCAAAGTAAGGCCTTTCATCTTTTTGTGCCAGCCTGGAACTTGCTAGTGGAATTTTCTAATGCATTTCCCAACCATCATTTATTTGTCCTTCTGTCACATGCATCAGGGTGGTTGTTAGAATTTAGGGACATGGAGATATCTGTGGGTGCGGAGGGTTGAAACTGATGTTTCTTGCTGTGCCTGTGACTGCTAAAAAAGAAATGTTTGGAACAGAAGGCAAGAAAACAAATTTTATCTACAAAACTCTAGCACTGACAGTTCTCAGTTTTGCCTGTTGCCAAAACTGGAGTTGTGCTCCAGTCTAAGTCTGGATGAGAGGGAGGACAAACAAAGAACATGAATCTGCAGATGAATAAATTGGTGACCAGGTGGTGGTGGAGTACTGGGTAACAATGGGATAGTGACCATGTCTGCATGGTCAGTGACAGGCTGAGAAGGCAGCGGGCATTGCAGTCATGTGAGGGTTTGGTGGGCACCACTGTTGTTAGTAGTAATTATTAGAGAGGTGCAGAGGTAAAAAAGTCCCTGTTTGTAACAGCAGAACTTGTTTTGATAATGATTTGAAAAAGATTTTTTGTTCCCTACATTGCTGACCCCTCTCACTACTCCAAAAGGTTTAGTTCTGAGGTTCTCCTGGCCCACATGTTTGCCAGCACTTTACTGTCTGATTTATTCAGTTGGGCCTGAGAAGAGAAATGTGAATGGAGAACCACAAGGAAATATAATTTGTGATATAATCTATGAATTCACTTAGGAGGAAGAGAAATACTGATCAGTTTACTGATGCACACAATTCAAATGACCAGAAGAGAACTCAATAACAATCTATAGACACTTGCATCCTTCAGCGTTGTTGTGTTCTATTCTAGAAGTAAATGGAGTATGACTAGTGAGACAATTGGCATGATCCCCATTAAAAAAAAAAAAAAAAAAAAAGAAAAGAAATAACATTTTTAAGGAAGTCAACTAGGCTGTTCAAACTTGTTGCACCTTGGTTTCTACCATGACATGATCTCCATGGTCACAAACTTATGTCTTGAAGGATCCTGAACCAAAGATTATTACCATCATTGCAATAACTCTCAAAAAGCAAGGTGTTTGGGTTTTTTTCCATCCTGAAGACCTACTGACACACGCAGCTGAACCAACCAGACAAAAAAGCACAACCCCCTGAGCAGCGCATATTCCACATTAGATGTACTCCAAGTGATTAGAGTAACACTGAATGCAATACTTGCTTTGATTTTGTATCATGAGCACTGGGCAAGCATATTTGGCTGGGTCTGTTGCTGTATTTGAGCTTGGATAGAATTGTGATGAATGATTAAATTAACTGAAGAGACACTTGTTGGACTATTTGCTATTCCTCACTTCCAAAGCTTTGGCTGATGTATTGAACTCCTGATAAATATTGTATGTACAGATCAGTGAATCTGGGGAAGGTCTAGTCAGTCTGGAGTGGTTTTATGTTCACAAACATGGTTAAGATACTCTGGTGCTGACCATAGCAAGAGGACAGACCTCCAAGAACAATTTTGTGCTTCCCCAAGTCCTGAGGTCTCCCAGATCTGTCTGAGGTCTGGCAACTCCAGTATGAAAGGATAAAGGGGAAGAACAAGGTTTAGGACTCTAAAAGGAGATCGAGGATGTCAGCAACTATATTTCAGCAGTCAGGGTCAGTAGCATCAGTTGTCCTTGAATGAGGACAATGTTGTATTATTCAGAAGGTTTCAGAGGCCCTCCAGTGACTGATCAAAGCAAGCCTATGACCAGTTTTAGGCTCAGTGAGTTTATTTTGTCCCTTAAGGTCCAATGTGAGAATGTTTGTTCCTAAGCAACTCAATCAAAGAGTGCCTATGATAAATACTGAGGAATTAAATCCTTCCGAGTATTTTTCATGTTACATCTCTGGTGCTGAAGAATCTGAATTACTTATCTCTGTCAGCCACTTCTGACTAGATTTTAGAAACACCTCTATTCAGATTTGTCAGTATTTTCATGGCATGGCTGTATTTAGGAAGTTCTCCTGGTACCTTTGATAAAAGTTGATCAAACCATGTATTTTTTTTCTCAGGGTCTCCTGTGCTTCATTCATATGCCTAAATAATTTTTGGCAGAATGCAGGTATGAGAGATCTGCATTCGGATGTGGAGTTTCACTTTTGTCACTAAATCCTGCCCAACTGCTGAAGGTTTTAAGCCAGTTCTACAGATGTTGGTTTCTATGCCCTTCCAGGCCAAAGATGCTGAAGTTGTCCACTGCCTCCACAATTTGTTTGCTTTCTTGAATGTCTTACATCTTTGTGGTTTGGGCAAGGAAACTGAGTGTTCCTCTTTGCTCAAGAAACCCTTGGGGTAAGCACTGCTGACACACCTGAAGTATGATGGAATACATTTGAGATTTTTCCTAGCCTAAAAGGACTTAATCTGTTTTGTATATGAAACTATTTTAAATTCAAATTTGTTCTTTGTCTCTTTTTAAAAGGCATATGCTACAGAACCTCAAATCCTTTCATTCAGATAAATGTAATGCAAAAATTTATGCAAATATGTGCTAAAGTCAAGGACTATAAATATGGGAAATATTAGACGGAGAGCAACAGAGTTTCACCTCTGGGCTTTTGAATAAGGGTTTTGGCATCATGTATCTGGACAATATGCTTGTAACTTCCATGAAGTGCAATTAACCAGCCACCTCATCTGTAAACTTTAACTGTTTCTAGATTAACTGTGCTTCATCCAATTGTTTGCTATGGAGAAAATGAACAAAATATCACAATGTGGACATAGGGTCTTGTTACAATGATTAGGCATAAAATAAATCTATTTGTTTTCCAGTGGTCAAAGTGGGGTTGGAAACTTTGTATTGGCTGTGGCCAAAAAATGTTTCTGAGAGGACTTTTGGTCACAAAGGGAGACTGTGTACTCACGTGGTTGGTATGGCCCGTGAATACAGCACAGTGGGCAATAGAAGCTCTCCCTAAGCTTATTACAAATTCTCATCCTTAAAATGCATTAATATTTTTCAGTTTCATAAAATTTAGTAATTAAATGTAACTGAGGATTTTGAAGCCATTTTTTCTTGTTAAATGGAATATAATGAATTTATAGTACTTTTGTTCTACAAAAAATCTACACCAGCAATGAAATACAATATTATGTGATAATGTAAAAAGGTTCCTTAATATTACAAAACCAGTAAGAATTATCCTGGTATTTTGTTAAACCTTTTACAACAGAAATTTTACATAATTATATGCAGAAATAAGTAAAGTGTTAAATGGGTTCATAGATGATACCTGTGCAATTGACTCATTAAAATAAGTGCTATGTTTGACAGACAGCAGCAGCCCAGGCAGCTGCTGCCTTAATTAGACATAAATCAGTATACCAGACAATTGCTGGGGAATTTTCTGAAATGACTCACTGGGAGAGCAGAGTGTTAAAGGATGAGGTCGGAAGACAGACAGCAGAGTCATCACTAAATTTGAAGCAAAAGGCAGATAAAATCCATGAAATTGCTGGTCTTCAAAAATAATTGTTAACCCAGACTGGAGAATAATTTGTTTTAATTAGAATAAGCAGCTCCATTTTCCCTGGAGTCAGCAACATGAATTGTCAGGCCAGGATTTTAGACCATATACTGGCATAAACTAAAGGGAGACTTGAAACTCATTCAAGTGAAAATTAAAATCCTAAAAAAGGAAAGCATTAATGTTGCTGATAAATTATAATGATTTTTTAAAAATATCTGTATTAAATATCTTCATGAGGTACATTTTGTGGACTGCCTTTTGGGCTTTGACATCCTTTATCAGTCTTTACTAAGGAAGAGAATGCTCAGACGGATTCCATGAAATTAGATGTCAAAGTCAGTGGTCTGACAACACTGCTTTTCTAACAAAATGTTTTAAAAGGGTGTTCAGGGCCTTGTTTGGATAGTCTTGTAATCAGTGGCATGATACACAGTGTTTATTTCATGCACTGAACTTGCTGTGTTTGCTTCTGGACAGCACTTTTATTCAAAGTGTTCTCATAATAACAAAACCCTTATAATTTGAGAAAATAAGTACTGCTACTGCAAAGAATCAGGGATAACAAGGAAGAAATAGATTCAGATTTGAAGAATACCAGCACTGTTAGGAAAGGAACTAACAATTAAGAAGTTGAAAGAACAGACAAAATCAGATGCTTGTCGCCTGTAACTGTGAAAAGTTGAAAGACCAAACAGCACAATATATGGATGGACATGGATTTGCTTTCCTTATGATCATCACAGGAACAGCCCATATCAAGTTCTTGGTGCAGAAAATGAAGAGAGAATATTACTGAGATGTATCAACTGAGTGTGCAAGGCTTATCCAGCCTGCACAGAGGGAGATCATGAAGGTGATGGACTGTGCCAGGCAGTGCTGCTGTGCTAGGAGTGGGAAATGAGGGGAGCAGGCACAGAGGAGAGCAGTGATTCCTTTTCCTTGGTGCTCAAATAGAGCTGGAGGAGCAGATGATGCTGAGCCAAGTCTTGCCATGAAGACACAGGACTTGTGTTAATGGCAAGCAACATAAACCATGGAAAGGAGCATGAGAAGCAGAACACAAGCCCTTCCAAAGCCACCAGAGAAATGTCAATAAATGACCCAACAATAAAGCTTTTTTTGCATGTGCTTACCTCCCTTGGTGACAATTAATCTACCCAGGGACTCTTCTCCAGAAAAATGCATCCTGCACCATATGTCATCCTACCCAGTGAAGACCGGTTGTGAAATGGCTGTAAAATTTTAATTTTTTACCCCTTGGGTACTGTGGTGGGAAAGAAGTTTGTCACAGGCCATAGAGACCTGCTGTTACTGAGCTTTACTGCACCAAGGTTCCCCACTGGTTGTGCTTTTCACCATGAAAGCCCATTTCCTCTGTTGAGCATCCTTGCAGCTGTCTGGCTTGCTTGCTCTGCTTATTGCTAGTGTTTCCTCTAGTCACAGTGGTTGGGGTGGACCTTGTAGCAGTCTGTGTCAGTCAGTGATTTCCTTAAAGAGGGCGCAGCGGCATGTGGGATCCACACAGAGTCCTTGCCACAGAAAAACCTAAGGTTTCCTGAAAGGAGTCTTTCCCTTTCTTAAAAAACCCTCTTTGCCCAATGTTTTGCTAATCTATGGCTTTAGCCTCTAATTAGGGTGGCCATTCACTTCTGCGTATGCTGTGCACAGTGGATTTGCCTATGGTTTTCCCCACAGGGAAGTAAATACCCGAGTTTCCCCACCTTTAGGAACCCAATGATTTTCAAATGAAGTATCCCAAAATATGGTAACTAGGGACATGAATTAGGTCTATATAGGACCATCCACTGGTCCATGTGCATCAGCTCTCCAAATATTCCTCTGTGAGCTGTCCAGGCTCAGAGACAGTGGGCAGACACCCTGAACTCTCAGAGGGGAGCTGCCCTTGCCCCAGGCCATCAGCCAGGCCTCTGCAAGGCAAAGGACAATTGCTTAAGCTGGCAGTTCTGAGAAATATATGCTGGTGATGGATGCAAGAGTTTAAAAATATATATTTATGTCTTTATTTTTTTCAAAATTTACAACAGCCATCACCAAGCTAAATTTCAGGTGGTAGAGGTAACAGCTCATGTCACTGCACGTTAATGGAACAGGAATTTCACCTTTTATAATGGTAAGGGAAATTTTCAGAGAACACTGTCCCATGTTATCTGAAGTCCAGCTGCTTTTAGACTTCTGATACCCAACCATAGTCTTTCACAAGTTGTCTTTCTTTATTGAGTATTATCATGGCACATTCCGTGGATATTTTTACTGTATGAACTTGCACAGTTCTTTTAAATTCTCACCAGAATCTCAGGGCTGCTTTTAAGCATACTCATAAGTTATGAAAGAAAGTTTTTCTAGTCCCCTGTTATTACATTTTGGCCCTGATGTCCACACATAGGATTCTTAGATACACATCTGCCAACACATATATGCTCATATTTACATATGTATGTATATCTATATGCAGACACACACACATTAACTTGTTTCTTAAGAAAATAACACATATGTCACCTTTATCTCACCCTGCTAAATATGCAGTCACACAAAATAGGCCACATAGGTCATTGTATTGGGAGTAAAGAAGAGCAAAACCATTCCTTCTGCACAGTAGAAGGAAAAGTAAACCCTTTAACCTTAAATCTAAACCTTTGTGTTATGATCTTTAGTCATAAATGCAGACATCCTAATGGTTACTATGATTTTTTTTTGGGAGGTGGGGGAGGGGTGCATGTATTTAGAGAATTTCAAGACTAATCTTAGAAATGCTTGTTGTCTTAGTGACCAGTGTGGCTGCTTTTTTGCTGTGTTTTTTGTTTTTGTAGAAGCTAAAAATAATTTAATTGGTTTGTGTTAGCAAGAAATGCTTGGGTTTTCTTCTGCGCTGCCATGTGGCGTAGTCTGGGATGTGGGTTTTTAATGGCCTGAGTAGTTTGTGCTTTGTCCCCACAGTATCATCAACACCACATGCTCCAATGTACCCTCATGTTTGTACAAGGAAATGAAACCTCCAGGCACTGCAGCCTTTCTTTTAATAACTGTTCCACCTGCCAGACCTGAGTCAAAGTTAGGCTATACAGCTTTCTAGTGTTGTATAGTGCTTGGGCAGAAAGCAGAGTTTAAAAATAACTGGGGCTGTTCACATGTGCATTGGGTACTTGCCATAACCTTTGTTTTTTATTAATATTCCAACAGTCCTCACACTGAACCTCAGAGATATTACCTTCACATGTTAAAAACAAATAATTAAAAGACATTCAGGTGGGGAACAAGGCTCTCAATGTCTGTTTAAACAGGTTTATGGACAAAAGGAACTGTGTGACCGTGGTGCTGAGTTAGAATTCACTGCAAATAATGATCCTGAGAAACTGAACTGTAGTTGCTTGCTTACACTGTTTTTTGGAAAACCTTTTAAACGTATTGCAGCAGTAATGGAAATTATATAATCGATGCTACAGGTCCCTAAATCAGCCAGCGTCTAGGACCTGGGAAGGAAGAAAGGCAAGGATGGGAAGGAAAGAGGAAAGATCACTCACCCAGTAGTCATAAATTACCTGGCATTTTTATTCTGTTTAGTGTGAATCATCCTGTAGTCCTACGTCAAAGTCTGGAGGATAAGGCTGCTTGTGTCTTACCCCAGAATATGGGAAGACCTTTATGCTATGCTACTGGCTCATGTTTCTTTTGATCAAGCCAGACAGCGCTTCATGTTTTAGTCTGTAAAATTCTGGCTTGCAGACTTGCTCAAGGAGCAGATTTCAGTTCAGGAAGGAAAGTGGGCAGTGTGACAGAGCCAGTTGTGTTACTCAGCTCACTTAGTGTGCCAGGGCACCATAGAAATGTTATCTCTTGCAGATAATTATATATTGACAAAAACTCATCTCTTCAGCTGCATTGTCTTTATATATTATAGATGATTTGGATCCACAGTTTCTAAGCAGGAGCTGTTTATTAAGATGAGAGTAACTTTCTGCTTTCATTTGCTTGAACCTTCCTTCCCCATCTAGATCACAGTAAAACTTCCCTTACACTAAAGGGTTTGCTGCTGTCTGGCACTCTTAAAAGCCCGTGACTCACGCAATTAAAGTTTTGTGTCGAGATTCATGCACTTACAGGCTTCCATTACACTCCAAATGAAAAGACAGCAAGGTTTTTATTCTGGTTAGTTCAACTGTGCTAAGTTTGCTTGCTCTGATATCAAGTTCCTTTCATGTTTTACACCTACAACTGGCAGAGCTCAGGTCTTTTCAAGGGGTATTTTAAATCATGTTCCACTGATTTTATTGGCTCATTTAATAAGTATTACTAATTTAATTATTTAGTAAATATTATTTAAGAAATAAAAATCAATATTTCATTTCTGTGTGGGTTGGTAAATGATTTTAAATGGTTTTTTACCATGAGATTGTCCATTGATCAAAACTTAATTATCCCCACTAAAAAAATCTCAAGTCATTACTTCTTAAATGTAAATGGTAGTTATATCAAATGAATTATAGAAAAAGTAACCCAATCTCTATCTTCTTTGAATCTGTCTCCTTACTCTGTAGTAAAGCACAGATTTATGTGTAAGTGCTCAGGAGTGCAAGGAAGATTTTACTTTCCTCTTTGTGTGTCACTATAATCTATTCCCAGAGAAGAGGCACAGCTACGGAGCTCCACTACTATCTCCATGGCCAGACCATTTCTGCTAAGAAGAAAATCATAGAATCATTAAGCTTGGAAAAGACCTCCAAGATAAGTGAGCCTAACCTTTGACTGAATAACTCCAACTAAACCAAAGCACTAAGTGCCATGTCCAGTCATTTCTTGAGCACGTCCAAGGGTAGTGACTCCACCATCTCCCTGGGTAGCCTGTTCCAATGCTTCACCACCCTTTCTGTGAATTCCTTCTGATGTCCAACCTGAACTTACCCTGATGCAGCTTCAGACTGTCCCTTTGTCCTGACACTGGTTGCCTGGGAGAAGAGGCTCATCCTCATTGTGCTACAACCTCTTTTCAGGCAGTTGTAGAGTGATAAGGTCTCTCCTGAGCCTCCTCTTCTCCTGAAAAGACTTACACTCTAGACCCTTCCCAAGGCTTATTGCCCTTCTCCGGACACATTCCAGCACCACAATGTTCTTCTTGTAGAACCCAAAAATAAACACAGGATTTGAGGCACTGCCTCACCAATCCCAAGTACGGTGGGACAGTCACTGCCCTGGTCCTGCTGGCCACACTATGTTTTGTACCGGCCAGGATGTTCCTGACCTTCTTGACCAGCTTGGGAAAAAACTGGCTCATGTTCAGTCATTGACCAGCAACCCCAAGTCCTTTTCTGCTGGACCCCCTCCCAGTCAGTGAATGTGGATATTTAACAATCTCTCCACTTAACCTTCTGCGATTTCCCTGCAAAACGATTGCTTTGTTGTACTCCACCCAACACCTTAAAAGCTCATCTAATAACAGTCTTAATCAAAGCACATATATCTTCTAAATGAGTCATTCAGCAGTATTCATGTTGAGTTTTCTCTGTGCTTACCCTCAGTTTTGTTTAGGGGATTTTTTTGGGTATGTATACAGTAACTGCAAGCAGACACGGGGTTGGCAAGGTACAGAAGAGCTAAAGGAAACATTACCACGATAAGACATGAACTATGGATCTGACTCAGGGACCAAACTTATGAGTGAATGTTAGAATGTGGCTAGGAACTGGAGTACAAAAGCCACCATAACCAGCCAGTTAATGCCACTGGATGATGAAAACCATGCTAATTGCATGCTTGTATTTGCCTTTACAGCCATAGGAAATTTGTGGTAAAGAACAAACTGAAAAGCCAGCACAAAAACAACATCACTATCTCCAAATGTGTGTCAGATTTTTACAAAAGCATAAATAACTCATTTTTCAAAATCCTTTTATTTTTTTCAAATACACTTTGCTGTCCTAAAGAAGAAGAAGCTCAAAAGCTGTGGCTGACAAGTCTGTGAGCAGCCCTTAACATGCAATCCCTATTGTCCTGCCCTAAGGGGAGATGGGGCAGACTCTGCTGTCAAAGCTGCTAATAGGGACCAAATGGAACAGCCAGGGGCACCTTCTTCAAGCCCTGCTGAGACCTGAAGAGCAACAGTACCCCAGGATACTTCAGCAGTAGCAGAAGGAGAGGGCAGCTATGCATGTCCTGGAGCCAGCCCTGGAAGCAGGAGCTCACCTGCTCAGCCCATCAATGCAGAGTGCTAAGGCATGGCCTGGGATTTTGTGTTGTCCTGAAATCTTGATTAATCCTCCAAAGTTTCTCAAGCCAGACCATCTTGCAGGATTAGGCAGCAAAAAGAAGGGTTATATATTGCTTCTTGAATTCTTTATAACTTTCCAGTTATAGTCTCAGCTACATAATGGTTTCTAGGGAAGAAACAGAAGAAGAGAGTGTGTAAATTTTGCTACATATCCTGGGCTTTGTCTGCAGCTTATTTTAGAGGTACTTTTTGGCCATTTGCCTAGAGTAGAGTCCTCTTCAACAAATCAGGCAAGGCTTGGGACATATTTATAACTTTTCCTGAGATCCCCAGCTTGATGAGAGCTCTGTTGTTTCAGATGTCCCTTGGGAAAATGGTGCAGCCAGAGTGGGAGGTGGTGAAGGTTGTCCTGCACTTGCTCTACTCCCTGTCAGCCCTGTCTTTATGGATCCAAAGGAGTTGTTGTAGTGAGCAGGAAAGCTCCCTAAAATACCAGTGGTTTTTGCGGACAGACTGTTACCTTTACAGCAGGCTGGGATCCTTCCCATAACATATCAGGATGCTTTTACAGGACCAGTCTCCCTTCAGCTCTCTGGGCTGGAAGTTGTTTTGTTACTGTGAGTTTGAAGCTTGGGGTGTGAAGGCTGTGACCAGTGGCCCAAGGGATTCCCTGGGCTGCAGCCACAGCAGCCACCATTTGTTTTCTTTTGACAGCTTGTGGAGGCCCTGCAGGCAGCTCAAATCCACCAGCTGACTACGAGCTGCAAACCACAACCCCTCTCCACTGTTTTAGAGCATATACCTGACAGGAATATAAGCCCTGGAGGGCCTAGCTGCGCTTTTCCAACTGTTCTCTAGCATTTCATTGGCTTTTTATTTACCCAGGACTTGTCTGAAGGAGTTTGCTTGTGTTTTGGCATCCCTAGAGCCCCAGCTGCAGACTTCCCCTTGGGGGATACTTAAAGGGTGAGGTTTTTTCAGAGGGGTGGGAAGTCTTTTGTAATTGTTTAAAGTAAATTGGTTAGCATAAGAGGTCTGCAGAAAATGTGTTGTCCCTCTCTAAAACTGTCAAGAAAGTGTGCATGAGCCAGGTTAAGAAATCACAGAAAGGATGTTTCATCCCTAAAGCCGTCTATGAGGGTACTGTTTTCATGTCCAAAAGCACATCCCAAAAAGTCTGGCTGGGAGGAATTTTAGATAAAATTGAGATAGAAGAAGGAAATTTCTTCACTTTTTTCTGTGTAAAAAATAAGACCCCAGTGGTTGGCTCTGTCATCCCAGTACCTTCAGGCAGTGAAAGACTGATCAAGTTGCTAACACAGAGCTCATCATCACACCACTGCCAAACCCTTATTTTTCCAAAACGTGCATGAAAATCTTGAAGCTCCTAGAAAAGGCAGATAACTACTGTGGAGATACATCCTTGGACAGATGCTGTAAACAAAGAAATCCCTCTTCCCATTTCCCAGTTTTGAGTAGATTCAAACCTTATTGAAGATGAAGAAACAATAACCAAAACCCCCAACCATATGTGTCATATATAAAGATGGTCTGTAAAGCCCCAAACTTATTTATAGGTATGGTCAGACATCATGGATCCTGCCACATCTGATGTCTAGCCTCTTACTCTTTGAAGATTGAGGGTTTTCCATAGGCCTGTTAGTAATCTCCAAATGCAGCAGTCCAAAACCTGGCTCAGCAGCTCTTTGCCTGCTCTACTTAGCCTAAACAACCAGGCTGGAAGGAGAGTTATTATTGCCCTGTGGTGTCTAGTAGGATGTGTAGGATGTCCTTTCAATCTGCCCTGTGATAAATTTACATAGAGGACCTCAGTTATGATGAACGTCAACTTTCCCTCTCAAACTCTTACAAAACTTCTGAAGAGATCTCAACAGACCTGAGTATCTTAAATAAATGGTGGCTGTCCCATGCTCAGTCTGCTGCTGTGTGCTAAAGTTAAGCTCTACCAAGGTCAGCAGAACATGCATCCTGCAGGGATGTGACCTAGGCCTCACTGAGGGGTTAAGCATGCCGATTTCAGCCGGAAAAGAGAAAAAAAGAGGATTGCTTATTGCCTGGGGCTTTGTTATAAACAGGTACGCCTGAAAACCATTTTCTAGCAGTGTACAGCTACAAACACAATATTATTTCTAGAAACCACCCATGGCCTCAGTGCTGAAAGATGCAGAGAGGCCTCAGCATTAGGAACGTCAAGTTCCCTTGTTCCAGACTGCGGTTTCCTTACACCTTTCCATTTTGGCAAAAGTTTGCAAAGCCACTCTCCATTTTTAATATTTAAAGGTTAGCTGACGCACCAAGCATATTCTTGGGGAATGGTGTAGCTGCAGTTCCAATAGGCATAGCTGAAAGCGGGAAAAGTAACGTGGCTGCGTATCTCAAACAAATGGGGAGACAAGTTGCACAAGCCAGGAAATAAATTTTTGCATTGCCTAGGGAGTAAGTCTTACTTTCTGCTTCAAACTATAAAGATGATGGCTAAAATTAGAGGATTCATGTTGATTCACTACAGGTATAAAAACAAAAAGTCTCTCTGACCAAATTCTTTAGTGGGCAGGAGAGTCTTTTCTGTTAGAAACAGAAAAAAATCCCAAAGGCAAAAAGCACAACACACATACACATTCACACACGCTTAAAAGTTACTGTTTTTTACCCTGGAAAATGTGGTTTCTGTAATTGAGGGTTGTAAAAAAGAAAAAAACCTTTTAAAGCATCCCACTCGATTAGTCATTCCAGGGTGGGTCAGCCTTATCATATCACGTGATGTCCAGTAATGGTGATGCAATAAAACAGATGCTGTCCGAATTTCGGGCCACCAGTCTGCAGCAAAACTATGCAAATCAAACCACTGTCCTTTTCTAGAAATTCCAAAACATCCCATCTCTTCCAGGCCCTGTGCTTAGTAGCCTCTGCCTTCCCAAACAAACTAAATACATGACCATTTCTTCTTCAGCAGCACATGACAAGAATGAGTTCCAGACTACTGGAAATACAACTCAGTGGAAATTCTTGTTGTGTGCAGAAGGGTACTGTACCTTCTTGGAGAAAGAGGTGGAAAAAAATAGTATTTCCATAAATTGATTACAGTCTGGTATTCTGTATACTTTTATACTACAAATGTTTATATATTGATATTGTCTGGCAAGAAGTACTGTACATAAAATCTCATACTGAGACAGGATCAACCCACTTAAATCTTTCAAGACACTGTATCACCCCTGAAAGTTTTTACCCAACAAAAAAGGATGATGACAAAATGGTACCAATTCTGTTTCCATTTCTTATATTTCTCATTGAGCAAATATGTAGATATGGAAAAAGGAAAGATAAAGTGCTGCACTGTCAAAATTAATGGCTAATTTATTTAAATAAATTTCTCTCAAGTAGAGGATGTGGCTTTGAGTGACTAGCTATAATCAACTTCTACCCAAAAAATGAGGGAAAGCCCAATAAAAGTGCTACACACAAGATTTTATTGGCACAAAGTGAGATAGTGTCAGGAATACACAGAGAAGTACAAGGGTGCAATGAGAATGAATAGTAGCAAGTACAGCAGTGCCTATAAATCAGATTGTCTGAATAAATGATAAAGTATGATTTTTACATTGAATCTGGTTTTACTTGAAAAAATTGTGATATTTCTACTAGATCATGTAGCCTGGAAGTTATTTATGGTTGAACCTTTCTTCATTCTGTAGGTGAAAACAACAAATACACAGCAACACTGTCATCCCCCTTGAAACTTTTCATTTCATTTAGGTACGTGTCCTGCCAAGTTTTGGATGAATTTTCTACCATAAAAGTAAAGTTCTATAAAATTCTCTGAAGCTACTTTGGGTATATATGTAAACCCTAGAGGGAATTTCCCCAGTGGGAAAATGCATTCCATTTCCAATTACACTTCTAAAATTTGTAGACATGACTTGTATAGATAAAAAAGAGGTAGCAGAGATTAATTTGATCATGTAATAAATTCCTGAAGAATGAAAAGCAGAGCTTTCAAAATATGAACCCAGCTGGAGTGAAAAGATGGGACGTGATGGCAGTGGCCACGTGGCAAGTGCAATTGGGCAAAGAGCCCATTACCATTGGCTTGCTACAGATCAGAACTGACCAGTGTACCCAAAGAAGACACAACCAGGGTCAATAGCTGCCTTCCTAAATTAACCTCCAGAAAGGTATATTGCTATTGGCACCAGAAGTTTGCTCAGCCACCGTGGTATGGATATGTCAGAGAAGTCAACTGAGCTGAACCAAATTGTCCCAGGACTTACCTGTTGTGCTTGAGTAGCTCCATGTTCTCTCTGCAATGGTGGCCCTGTGAGGCTGAGGCATCAGAAGCTTGCTGTGAGACAGAGGTGTCCACTCCAGCATCCAATGAAGCCAGAATGTTTCTTGTGGGAAACAATTCAGGCATTTTGAGAGGTCTCCAAGTGCTGGCCCACTAGTGGGGCTTGGGACTTACCCTGGAAAAAACCCGGGGTAAAGTTCAGCAGTGGCTGAGGAAATAAAGTGTTTGGCCTCAGTAAGAGGAATAGGGATACCTCTGGCAGGTTTTAAGTGGAGTAATAGTTGAAGAAGCCTGATTTGCAACAGAATGGCAACAAAGCAAGGACTAAGGGCTGGTGAAGGACACTGCAACAAAACCATTGCTTGTCACAGGACAACAACTTTTTTAGCCTTTATGTTTTCCCAGATGGAGCACTCAAAAAGCTTCAGCAAGGCTTGCAAAAGACCCACAATGCCACCAGTTGTATCCTGCCTTGGGTTTTCATGCTCAATCCTTTCTCCACCAGCACAACAATGATGTGTGAAGGCTGAGTCTGAGCTAGTTACAGCCTTGAGGTGTTTAGAGAGTCATGTATAGACAGGATACCCAGGAAAGGGCTGCCAATATTGGGTCTTCTTGGCCAATAACTCAACCCAAAATATTTCCTTCCATGTCTGCAATCATCCAGCCCCAGATCCCACATACAATTGGCTCCCCATCCCCATGCTGTGTGATGCATGATGTCCTAGCACGGCAACTTGGAGCAACTGAGTAGAAACCACCAGTTTTCTGAGCTAGAATAGAGGGATGCAAATGGCATTTCGAAGTGGAAGAGCAGGAACTGACACCTATCAAATGATAACAGAAAGAGAATTGAAATATAAAGAAAATTTCCCTCAAAACATGAACTTTGTATTGAATATTTCAATACAGCCTATGCAACAAATTGAGATACCATTGCAGTCAGAAATGGATTTACAATCTTTCTGCATTCACAGGAATGTGAAAGGCTTAAAAGTGCTGCAGTGTTATAGTCTGTGACCTTTATTGGAGGCAGACAAGACATGCAATGGTATGATGTTTAATTTGGGAAGGGAACACATTTTCTGGTTCTTTTGTACTTGTTAACTTAGGTTTTGTTTGGGAGAAATAGTCTAGTCACATTAAACATTTGTGCCTTGTGAATTTACTCAAGTGAATTGTATGACACCAATACAGAACAGGGGATCACCCATTCTGCTTGGAACAGGCATTAGCATGGGAGTTCTGGAACAAACTGAAGGAGTGTGGCAAATGTACTGTGCTACAGCAACATGCTTTGTCTTTTTACTAGCTGTGTATTTAAGCAAGGGCTAACTTACACAAACTCTTAGGTTTTGCTTTCTGACTGCAAGACTGAATACAATGAAGGAATAATTATGGATAAAATTATTTTAATTGCCATCATATTAAAGTGCTTAAAGAATTTATCAGCTTCTGAACTGACTATATAACAAGTGGAGTCAGCAATGGAAACACCGGTCTTAGTAACTCTCCTGCCTGCAGCATTGCGGGTGCAAAGAACTTTCTGGAGAAGTTGTGAAATCTAGAAACATTCAGTTGGGCAATTTGACAGAAAACAATAGTATTGCATGGAAATAAAATGCTTTTCTAGTCTTAAAAGTAGACAGCATTAAACAGGTGATACTGCACAGGTCTGTCACTTGGACAATGCAGTCATAGAGTTTATTACCCAACACTTGTATTCTGATATTTCCATTTTCTAATAATTCAAATTGCTTGCCAAACATAAGGAAACTTAAATTCCAAAGATGATCTGGTGCTGTGTCAAAGAGGAATCAATCATTTTCCTGTCGTATACATTTTCCAATAGATGATATCCAGGAAATATGCTTGCCAGAATCTCAGTGTGAGGCAATGAAGTCTCTGTAACTGAAAGCAGAGGCCAAGAGATTTTACACAGCTCCTCAGCATGATTCAGTTTTCCAATACTCAGTATCTACTCTGAAATACCCATGACTGTTTCGTCTTGAACATTAATTATTGTTTCTGAATTCCCAGTGTTGGAATATTTACCTTCCTTCATTTCCAGCTCTCAGCTGAAGAGCTTGTTAGTGGCTGACATTTGGGCATTTATATGCATGAAGGATATTAGCCATGAGCTGGTCATGGATTAGATTACCCATCTGCACCTTCTGTGTGCACAGGCTCACAGAGTCCCCCAGGCAGGGAGGGATCCCAGGAAGTCTCTTCTCAAAGAAAGAACTCGGAGGTGAGTTCAGACCACATTGCACAAGCCTGTGTCCTTTTGGGCCTTGAAAGCCACCAGGGCAATGCCCTCTTCTTGGTATCCTCCTCCTGCACCCCAGGAGGCTACACTGAGGTCCTGCCAGGTTATTTTGGCCTGAGGAGCCTGGCTGAGCACTGCTGTACACCTGAATGCTCAGGCAGCTTTAGAACACAGACATGCACAGACTTCCTCTCCTTTTGGGTCATGCCTTCCCCATGTCTGATATCATTGTTCCTGCTTAATGCCCTGGGGAAAGGCATCTCATGGAGGGCTAGCAGAGACCTATGGAGTCTCCCTGTTGACCTAAAGAATTGTATTTAAGATTGGAATGTCTCTGGGGAGTGTGTTAGCTATGATCATAATAGTAGCACAGCACATGTGAACCCTATGCGTGAGAAGAAAAGATTTCAAGGAGCCAGAAATAAAGACAAGTTCCATTAGCCATTTGCTAGAAGTGACTCGTCCTTGTTTTCCACTCTAAGAGCTGTGGACTTGGACAGGCAACAGAGAAAACCTTTCCTTCCCAGAAATTTTAACCAAGCTGAATGAAATTCTGTGAGAGAGCTGAAGTGGCTGACAGTGATGGGAAAGATAATCAATGCTAGGGTGAGTGCTTTGCTTCACTGACTCAGACATTGCTCAGTTAATGTTACATTCAGTACTTGCAAGATTCCAGCACAACCCTTGTGGCTTTCCCCACTGGTTTTCTTCACTGAATATCCATTCCTGGTAGGGCTGAAGCAGGGGAAGAGAGGCATGCACCATCAGATGCAAGTAAGATGGACCCCCACAACTGAGCTTGTGTCCCTTGATAAAGTAACAGCAAAAGATTATAAACTAGGCATGAATAAATTCAAGCTGGAAAGTAGGAGCTGTCTAGCTGTTAGAGTAAGGGGATCTTGCAACATCCTATTCATAGGAGCAGCAGGAGGCAAAACAACATGATTATTTTTAAGATGGAGCAACCCTGCTCTTGTGAAAGGGAAGTGTAGTAATACAAAGACCCGACCTCTGTGGTCCAAGAAATCCTAGTGCTCTCTTGATTGGTAGGAAAGGTGAATTAAAGAAAGCTGATTATTCATACAGAGAATAACAAATTAATTTCCCTTCATTTTGTAGATTATTATAATGGATTCATGTAATGTGAATTAATGAGGAAACACTTGTAGCTTCAAATGTGGAGTACTGCCACAAAATAAGGAATGCAACTGCTCCATTTTTAAAATTTGACTTATGTTTAGTGAAGCTGTGGGAATATTTTCTCTGCCTAATTAATCATTCTTTATAACCAAATGTTTGATGAGAAGTGTCATGCTTCTAGGCTCTTTGTTTTTTACAAAAAATCTGAGCAACAAAACCTTTCAAAAGCAGATGTGTTACCCTTATCTACGATTGGGTAAATAAGTCTTGGATTTTGGGGTTTGGGATTTCGTGACCTGCTACCAGTGTCTAAGACATGTCATGAGGTTTCAGTTTGGCTCATACACACATATAAAATCCACAAATGCTAAAAATGTGACTGCCAGAGCACTTACCCTTGTCTCTCATACTGCCAGCCCCGGCCCAATTTAAGAAGGGTGCCAACGACCTCCCCACATTTCTGTGTGAGTGTCCAACCAAACGTCTTTCGTGTCTGGTGGGCCTTCCCCTGAGGGGGGTCTGCAGCTGCTGGGCTGAAAACTGGTGATATGCTACTTATTGTCAGGGTGCATTTCTGGAAATTCAATTAATTTCCAATACGAAATACCAGTTAAAGGTATATATAAGAAATACCAGTGAAATACCAGGCCCTTCTTCAGAAGGTCTAACAGGCTGCTGTTCACCACAGCAATTAATTGCCTTCCTCTGAAATTTAATTTCCCATTGTTGTAGATTTTGTGGGAGAAGCAAAAGCAGTAGGTATCATACATCTTAAATATAACACTCATAGAGAAGCATGGTCAAGACAAACAGGATTCTGGGGCGGGGAAAAGCTTCTAGAAAAACACATAATCTGTGGACTCAAAGGGATGCAGTGAGCAGAGTTTCACAGGGATTCAATCTGAGTCTGATACGATGCAGTATTTCCAGTAGTGACCTAAAGATGGAATAAGGTATTGTACTAAATGTGCAAATAACACCCAGCTGGGGAGAAGTGCAAGGCTAGACCTCAAAGAAATCTTGCCATATTGGAAGGGCATAATGGAAACAAAATGAAACAAAACAATTTTCAGTGGGGACAAATGTGGGGGGTGCAGACACTGAGTGGAAACCAGGCAGCACACCAGTAGGAAATGGCCTACGAGCTGAACATGAGTCAACAGAATTGTAAAGCTACAAGGAAAACAACAAAACCTGGGCTCCATGGAGGATGGCCAATAAGACACATGGATGGAAAAGCCCAAGCATTGTGCTACAGCACAACCACAGCTGAAACTGTGTCTAGCTGGGGGGCTTGCACATTAAGAAGGACATAAGTAGTTACTTGAGTACAGAGAAGAGTAATGACAAAGAGCACGAGCCTGGAAAATGAAGTCTTGGAAGAAAGATTGGATTTAGTTGTGTTTTTCCTGAAGAAGGAATGGCTAATCACAAGTTTCCAAACCAAGAAAAGCTGCTGATAACATGATGAGAACAATAAATTTTCATACTCATAGGGTAAGAAAAATGTCTATGGGTTGAACATCAGTTAGGACACTTCTAGGAGCATGGGAAGCAAAGAATGAGGTAAATGACCAGAGGAAAAATATTTTGGAGACTGCTAGGAGCAGTTTGGTTAAAAGCTGATCAGGAATGATGCAGCTAGAGCTGACCCAGTCATGGGACAGCAGAGATGAGTTAAACAGCCCACTGAGGTGGAAATCACTGACCTGGTAAAAGAACAGTTGGAAATATGGGTGACAGCTCAAAGCTATTTTAAAAATGAGCTCATGCCACTTCAAAGAAACTACAGCTTCACAGCTCTTTTTCATGGCTGCCTGGAAATTCTGGGCAGTTATACTCTGGGGAGATGGGGCTGTATGATGCCACTTGAGAGCAATTGACAGAAAGCATGCTTTAATACTTGGCAATAAAGCATTTTATTGTCTGGTTTAGTCACTCTCTTCTCACCATTGCAACACCACCAGGACAGCATTAATCTCACAAGCCTTAGCTTGCAGTATTTTACCTTAAGAGAGAGAGAAGCAGTGAAAAAGAGATACGAGTTTAATTTGGATTGGTGTGCATTGCAGAGTACATGTAAATTAAGGTACATATGCAAAAAAGGGCACTGAACTGCACAGAAATATACTTCTTTAGTAACTTCAGAGGCTGCCATCGAGCATTACCACCACATTGGGTATATTCAGTATGCTTGAGTTCCTTTCAGATACCATTCCATTTTTGCATAAGAATTGCAAGACTTTGGGGGTTACAGGGAAAAAAGGTTCAGGATCAAGATCCTGTGCTCCGCTGAGCCAGGTAATCAAAACTAGAGCTGCTCACAGCAACTCTTTGTGAGCTACTGGTCCCAAAGATTTTGTTAGACAGGGCTCTCTCATATTCTGAAAGGACCAAGAGGGGAGCATTTTCTGAAGTCCCTGAAACACATCTTTTGGCCCATGTGGATGTGAAAAATTGTATGTGACATGTAGTGAAACAGTGTCCCATAAAGAGCAAATGTGTGCAATGATGTAACAGGGCAAGTTCTTTCTATCAAACAGCTTTTGATAATGGCTTGGGACAAAAAAACAGTGTCAAAAAACTGTGAGGAGTTGCTGTGAAAAATAACACATCCATAATTTTTGGTTAAAAATACTCTGATGCTACATATACCCACTATTCTTTTATTCTATTTTGATGGTTTTACACATGAGATGCTTTTCTGAGGACTGGAATTGCTCCTTTATTGAAAATTTATTATGACTATTTACTCATCAAGGTTTTACAAGGAGCAATAAAACAACAAAACAACAAAAGTTGCACAAAGTTACAGCAACATGGAAGGATTTTGGTTAATCACAGAATTACATAGCCTTGTGGTCTTCCTCATCCATCATACCAGAGCAGGCTGCTACAACAGAGATGAAAGAGATTTCCTGAGTGGTATTAGCTTCAGTGTCAGCAAAATCATCAAATTACATCCTGCAGGGGAAGGTACTGCTGAAGTGGTCAAGATATTAAAGATCTAACAGATTTACAGAGCTGCATAAGCAGGTTTTTACATAAGATTTCTAGACTGAGATGTGCAAATCCCTGGAATGCTTTCATTGCAACCAGATGGTACACAAGACGGGAAATATCAAGTGTGAAACCATTAAGAGAAAGAGGTCAAATATCAGCCATCGAGATGGTAACATCTGGATGTTCACTAAGCCCATGTGGGAAGAAATTCAGAAGTCTGTTTGAGGCAGTATTTAATTTTCAGTTTAAAGAAGTTCATTGATGATGGAAAAACCCATTCACTTCTTGCACTAGCAAAATCAAGCAAGTTTTTTGTATTCTGAACAACAGTTTCTTTAATGAATAGCACCTTCTATATTCGAGGGTTGAAATTTTCCATCTCTTTGATGATTAACAGAATGAGGCTGATAAATCTGTCTTTCAGCTCCATAATGCACTCTGTCTCCTAAACCTTAGCATGGTGGCCTCTTTTTCCCTCAGATCTTTCAGAACAGTGAAACCATAAAATAATGCTCACTGTCATGTCAGCACCAAGTTAAAACTGCTAATGGAAAGAAACCTTATTTCACAGGGTTCTGTAAGAAGAAGTTTGAGGTGATGTGAGTAATTTTGCTTGGGCATTTATGCCAGTTTACATTGCTGCTAACAGTAATAATCCCTTGACTGCCCTCACTCAATGCTTGCAACTTGAGAACATTTTCATGTATTACACGACGATTTCTGTTGACTTTATTCTCCAAACATCAAGGCATGATGAAAATTGTTTCATCAGCTTGAAATCTGACAGTCATTAGTCTGAGTTTCAGACCAACAAAAACTGGAAAAGTGATGATCAGAAGTGCATGGTCTTCCAGGCACATCTGGCACACTTGTATTTCATGTAACTTTTTGAGCTTGCTGCGATGCAGTTCCTTTGGGGAGCTCCTTATGTATGAAAGGCTTATTTTCTCTTTCTTTTCTTTTATTTTGGAATAATAACAAAAAAATATTTGCAGGGAGTATTGTCTGGTTTGCAAATGGGATGCTAAAACAGCAATCATTCACGTAATCTGCCACTGTAGATTTGGGAAGCCAAAAAAGAGACTGAGTCAGCCAGGTCTCTGAGGTCCCAAATTGCATTTATTTTCCTAAAGTCATGCTGAGCTCAAAAGGAGTTTAGCTGCCTAAATAATGTTTCTTAGTTTTATTGGTAAAATCTCCAGACTTTTTAAAACTCCTGTTCTAGATAATAAAAGAACAATAAACCCATATTTTTATATTACTACATAAACTGATCTGCAGATAACATGCTAGTAATTGTTTGGATAGCGGCAACACTATCAAACAATAAATCCTTCGTCGCAATTTCAGTTAAAATAATCCCGTTCTCCTAACCAATGCAAATGGAATTTTAAAAATAAATAAAACTCTCTGAGGGAGAGTTTTAATGCTTTGCTAGGCTATGCCACGTTTCTCAATAAGAATAGGAAAGTGAAGCCCTTCCCTGTAATGGATGGAAACAGACACAATGAACAGAACGACAGAAAGAGACAAACTTGTCTGACCAACTGGGAAGAAAAGGGTGCAGGGAGGAAATATTTTGTTGTCTTAAAGTCGGTTTGAAGCAGTTTTTGAAAACGTTTTATGCTTTAATAATATGGCTGGGGGAGTGGGGAGTTTTTGCCTAGAATAAAACTGGAAGAATGATTCACCACATGTCTGCAACTGTTCCTTGATCCCAGTTAAGTTTGACACCACTAACACCTATGAGTCAGCGGAGGCTCTTTGGGATGTGCTTTGCCTGCCCTGTTTTGAGACTGTTGCAGTAGGATCTTTACCCAAGGCTGGAAACTGGCTCCCAGCATTGCCTGTGTCAGTTTTTCCTACCCACTATCAAATACCACCAGCCTCCACCAAGAGAAGGGATCTATTACTACATCCCATGATCTCTGCACTGCAGCTGTACTGGTCTATACTTTACTGTCTATGTCCAGGACCTCAATATTGTTTATCATCTCTCTGTAGTCAAGATAACACATGTTCCCATAGGGACTTTGGGGCACAATGTTGAAGATGAACATCTGGAGCGGTCAACGTAGCCTAAAAAAGGACAGCTGGCATAACCAGCAGTCATGCCATGGGAAGGTTTTGTGTGTCACGCTTGGAGGCTCCTTTATTCTCCTTGAGTATTCATATGCTCTATGCTTAAGTTCAAAAAACTGTTCTGCTTCTAAAATTATATTACGTAATTTGGGGATTTGACAAAGTAGAAAATAAGGGAGCTCTTCCATGTATGATGCCATGTTACAACCATATCTTATATATCTTTGTCTTGTTTGGTTCCAAGATTGCTCAATCTCTGAGCTGCTTCAGCTTTCTATCTGGACTTGGCCTACAACTCCTTAGACAACTGTTACCACATTTAAATTTTTGGCTAATGGACAGGCATCTATTTTCTAGAGCCATTTTCAAAAAAATGTCATGAACAAATGGTAATGGGAGTACTTGGAAGCACACTGGATTGTTGTGCTGGCTACATTTATGCAGAATTATAATATTTTACAGTAGTTCTCGTGACTTCCTTCAGCTGTATACCTACACCTAGTTGCTTGTTGATTTTGGGCTTTTTTGGGGGGGTGAGACAAAGTTCTTACCTATCTTACCAGTCTTATCTATACTGCAGAGAATGTACTAGTGGCTGCTCTGCAAAAAACAAAAAATCAAAATAATATCTCAGAGCCATTTTTCTCCAGCCACCACCTACAATCAAAATTATTTCTTACATATGCCACATGATCTTCTTCTTGGAAGAGAGATGTTAGAGAATATTACCAAATAATTCAATATATGTAGAAGCACAATTTACCAACAGGAACAGAAAGTCAGCAACAGATCTGGAATAGAGGACATGGTTTTTATGAGAAAGCAAGTATGGATTCATCTTCCAGATTTCTCTTCAAAGTACTAATTTTAATGTGAACTGATGGACAGTGTTAATGAGTACTCCAAATAGGAAAGTTTTCAAATAAATCCTCATGTCTGTAGTGCTTGCTGTGTAGGTATTGATTGTAAGAAGTTGACACTTAAAGTAAGACCAGCTGTGGAAAATATAGAGTAAGCTGTTTAGGAGACATTTGACAGATGCTTAAAGAACTCACCAAAACTCTTCAAAGGAAAGATTATCTCCTAAAATTTTCACTTTGCAAAATCTTGTGAGTAGTTTTTCCATGCCAGTTGGTCTGAGTAAGCAATATCTGGCAGTGATATCACCTGGAAAAGCAATGATTGAGGGGTTAGTTAACATCCATGTCAATCACATAAAACCATTGCTGTTGGTGATCACAAGTTTCTAGTGCAGAGGAATGGTTTTGTTTCTCAGCTGTTTACTTTGGACTGATTTTCTGTGATGCACCTCATCCACACCTGATGCTTTTCCTAAGTGGGAGACAGCTCAGGATTCAGGTCATAGCTGGGTACAGAAGGCAGCATCTTTCCATGGTACATCACATGCATCTGCTGGGAACCAAAACACTCATCTGCTGAAAGTTCTGTACAGTTTTGTCCCATTGGGCTTTGTTTGTGAAGCCTGCAGCAGGGCTGTAATTATTTATCTTGGTCTCTGGCTCTTCCTGTGGCTCTTCATTTTATAGTCATGGTCAGAACTGCGTTCCTGTTCACTGATAGAGGACACAGTTTTCTTGTGGAGACAGGGAAAAAATCCACTGGCGTTTGGCTTTCTGGCTTTCCTGAATGTACAGAGTAACTGTTGCATCTGACTCCAGGCTATACTGAAATGCTTTAGCTGCTGTTTCTTTGAGTCATTATTGACTGAACAAAAACAGTGTCTCGAGAACAGATTATTTATTTTTAAAAAATCAGCACAAAACCCCCATGTTTTTGAAAAGCTTATGTAAAGGATTTTTCTTTTTCTTTTTTGTTTTTAATTGACTTCAAAATTTACAATCTTGAAGGCTGAAATTGAGCACATCCTGCCCTGCCTGAGTTTATATTGCCCTTGAACTTCCATCATGTCTTCAAAAATGAGGGAAAGGTACATCAGTTCCTACAGTCATGCTCTCTTTCAGTCACCAACTCAAAAAATTTTCTAAAAATGACAAATGCATTGTTATTTAAAAAATAGGTATAAGAATGAATTCCATTCTGTCTGCTCACCACTTGCAGATTTAACACTCTTTACTTAAAATCTCTTTATAATCTCCTGGAATTCTTACTTTAAAAGGTTAAATCTTTACCAAAGTACCAAAGCATGGTCTTACAAGAAAAATTGAGGTCAATAAAAAAAAAAAAATTGTTCCTGTACTGCAGTCTGGGATTCTTGTACTTCTTCAAGCCCACCCTCCCATTTCTCTACTCTTCTAGAGCTTTGAGAGAAAAAGATTGGAGCACACTAAGCTAGAACTTTGGGAAAAGTTATTTTAACCTTTAAGGTAGCTTTGTCAGTGTTGTAATTGCTGTTCTCTCAGGTTTTACTATGTGATAATTAAATTACAGGAAATTTTGGATGTCTCAGTGTTAAAATATTGGTTTTGTTAAAGCAGATCTCATATGATTGCTAAATTTGCAGAACAAAAAGATTCAACAAATTGGTTTGTTTTCAAAGAGTATGTAAAAATAAAGTTTAAATATTATCAAAAGGTTATTTGAGAGGAATTTAAAAATACTCCTGCCAAAAAAAATACATTTAGAAGCTGATGGCAAGGTAAATATTTAAAGTTCTTATTCTTTAACTTTCTTAGCAGAGTCTTTTCAGTACTACAAACAAAGATACCCTATAATTAGCCATCCCCTTAGACTGTCCTGTTGGATTTTCCCTCTTGTAATTCTTAAGAATGACCATAAGCCTTCATAAAGGAAGGCAATATTTTAATATGCCAAAAATTATATAAGAATGATGAAGGTAAAACACTTATTCCATTAGAGGGTCTTATATTATAAAAATAAATGGCCTTTTAAATGACGCACAAGAATTTCCTTTCAGACTGGTCTTGTGAAATGTAGTGGCTTTGTCTCTGTCGTGGTTTGTGTTGGAGGCCTTTTGGTAAATAATAAGTTTTTTTAGTTCTTGTCCAATTATTCCTTCAAATGCAGTCTAATCTAGGGCACCTTCTGGGGCAACAATAATATTGCAGTAAATGCTCTGTCTTCAGTGCAGAAGGAAATGGATTTTAGGAAAAGACATTCAGCTACACCTAACTTTTGCTGTCAGCTGACCTGCAGCTATTTTTCCATCCAAGTGGGCCATTAAAAGAACTTCTAATTCAGTATTTTATCAGTCCATAAATCTCCTTATAATCCTGCTGACAGGTGCCGTGCTTGGAGGCATCCCCAGCCATGGGGACACGCATGTCATCGCCAGCCCTTTGTGGCCAGGTTACAGACCATCAGAGGAGAAGGAAAAGCAGCCCTTCACAGGGTCATTGGAAAGTGCATATTGTCAGGGATGCTCAGCACCTAACTTTTATTTTAAAGGTGTATTAGTGGTGGTGCTGACACTGGAGACACTTCCTGCAAGGACCTGTATCATTCTTCCCATCTGGTACAGGCTTTCTGAATCTGGGATGATAAACACCAAAAGGCTTCATTGCAATTCTTTTATTGCTGTCTGCAACCCTAGCACAAAGCTGCAAAACTGTTGTTGCTGCACTGAAGAGTTGAAAAAGAAAATGTTAGAAATGTGTGTTAGAAAATGTGTCTGTTTTGTACACAGGGACAAGAATTAACAGACATGAGACTAAAGTTGCTCTTGGTTTCTTGCCTGCCTGAGGATGACTGATCTACCCTGGCCAGAAAAGTTAGGGCTAGAGGTTATTGCCTTGTATTGTACAGTATGACAACTTGCACATGGGAACTTCTTAGGTTGTTGGAGGAAATGTAAATTAAATCTGAAGAGAATTCTTGATTTACCTAATTATATATCCAGGTGCTTTATTTAGTTCAGAGGTAGGTGAATGCTTTACTTCAGGTAGAGGAAAACATTTCCATTATAATTATTAGTTATGAATTCAGAATGGGAATTCACATCAGCCACTGAGGTTATGTTTGGAAAAGTCAAAACTAAGGTTTAAAACTTTAGGTTTATGTTTAAAATTAGCCAAACCTAAACTTAAAACTTTAAGTTTAGGCTTAAAACTTTTGGTTTAAAATTAAAATTTGCCTGACTTTTCCATGCTTCTGTTCTCTATACTTCCAAGATTTATACCACTTTTTTTTTCTTTTTAAAGTTATCCATCAATTTTGAGTATTTTAATAAAAAACTAATTGCAGCTTTTACAACTCTCAGGTGATTGAGGAAAATCTGTAGAGACATTGAGAAGTGAAGCAGCTCACACCTGTATACCAACCTTGGTGTTGTGTTTCTGTGTCTGTCACTTTAGAAGTAAAAGCCTAAACCATAAACTTTTCTGCCTTGCTGCATCCAGAAGTGGAGTATTTGCTGCAGAAAGTTGAAATTTCAGTTCCAGAGGATGTTGCTCAGTCCAAATAACAGTGAAAACAAGTGAAGTAAATTGAAATTATTTCCTACGTTTTCTGGAGGTGATCAACTCTGATGACTGCATTTGTGTTTTGTGATATTTTGAAAATGTCATTTGAATTTAAAAGACCTGACTTTTTACCAATGTTTCTAAAAATGTAGCTGGTGCTGTTTAAGTTGTTTCCAGGATAGAATTATTCATAAAGATCCTCCAATAAGAGACCATAAATTACTCCTCATTTCACAAAGTCTGTCTACTGGTTTACCACACTATGTCTGGGGACTTCATCTATTGCAGATGCCTCTTCATTCTTTTATGTGACAAAATAAGGTTCCCTTCTGTAATAGGTCAACATTTCATTCCCAAATTCGCTTGAAAATTAGACAGCTTTGTTTCAAAGGGAAATGACAAATATTGTAAAATTCTGATGAAAACACAAAAAAGTCTTCAAACCTTCAGGTTATTTGGTAATTAATTTGCCATATTCTCCATTCTTTCTACTACTTCTTTGAACATATTTGAGGGACACTTAGAAAGGGACTAAGGTGTAGGAGTCAATAGCCCAGACTTTGTAAACATCTGCAGGTGAGACAGCAGGGGTGGCAGAGACGAACATTTTGGTATCCAAATACCCTTGAAGTCAGGAGGAGGAAGGTGCTTCCCAGGATTTTGAGCTGTAGGAGCACACCAGAACCAGGAGTCTCCTTGAGTGTCTGAGACTGAGGGCAACTGGCATCACTGACCCACCAAAGTGGTGATATACTGTCTGAGCTGGCACGCACACAGGCAAAGAAGCATGGTGGCTGTCCTTCACTCCCTGAAGTCTGGTTATAGATCACATTTCAGCCAGGATCTCCAAAGCGCTCAGGGAAAAGTCAGAAAGCAACAGCTGAGATTTGCAGCAAGGTAGATGCTAGCTGGATGTAAGGGGGCAAAAAATCCACTGGGTGAGTGGTGCAGCCCTGAGAGAGAGAAAACTTCATCCTTGGAGATGCTTTCTTTGGAGAAGCTCAAGACACAGCTGGACATGGCCCAGGGCACCTTGAATTCCTTTTGGAGTTAGCCCTGAACTGAGCAAAGCTCGACTTGGGGGGCACCAGCAGTCACTTCTAGCCTCAGCTATCCCCTGGGAAAATGACTTTCATGTAAGACACCTAGGGAGGGTAGGTGTGCAAAGACTGAAAAAACATTCTCACACTTCAGAGAGATAATGTGAAAGAAGAGAAATGACTTCAGAAGAATGGTTTAGAGTAGAAATCTTGTTAAGATACTCCAGTTATAGAAAACAGTCTGTAAAGTTCTCTCAAGAATGCACATTTTCCAACATACAATGAAAAACCAGTTGTCTTCTGAAAGGATTTAATTCAAATCCTTAAGTCAGCAGCTAACTGACAACATTTAGTACTGAGCAGCTGAAAACTGTTGGCTATTCTGGAAGGTTATCCTCTTCCAGTTCATTATTATTTTGTGGATTTCATTTTCATTTAAGAGAATAGTTCTTGTTAGAAAACATTCACTGTGTCTGTAACAATGATACTATAATAAGTTCAAATGAGTGCCATTTTTTTAAATCCTCAAAAATGTACTACCTTTTTTTCTCTGAAATTTTTTTTCCAAAAGTAGGTTTGTTGTTACTTTTACTTTGCATGTTGTCTCACGGAGAAAAAAAAAGTCATTGTAGTTAAATAGGAAGACATAAATCTATTTTTAACTCCAGTGATTAACATTTTAAGGCTGAAAATATTTTGAAAAGACAGGCAATCCTCTACCAAACTATAGTATAAACAAGGCTGCCACATTCTTCAAATCTAACACAAGGCTAGGCTTTATGAATATCAGTGGAAGTTTTCTAGTCCTCTACTAGATCTGGAAACATAAATTATCAGTTTTATCAGTTTTCTGAATTTAAAGTCCCTCCTAGAAAGAAAGAAAATGTTTGGTAAAATCATGGCTTAAATGCAAACTAAAAACTTGACTCTATTTAAGTGTCCATGAGTAATGATTTTTTATACTGCTTAGGTTTAAAATTCCTCAGAAAGAGTGGTTAAAATGTTTTAAGTGCTAAATTACAAGTTAGCTTTCCAAACTAAATCAACTGGATGGTACAGGAGATTGCAAATCAAAGTTTGCATCTTTTCCTTGAGACACTGATCCAAAGCCTGTTGAAGTTAACTGGAATCTTTCAAGTGAATCCACTTTGGGCCTTGGAAGAGAAACATTATGTAAACACTTTTGCCTTTATAATCACCTTCTGCTCCCATGCAGGATATGCAAACAAAATGGGAAACTAAGAATTGGATAAAAGTTTCTGAGTGCTGTGTCTGAGAGGCAGTGGTAAATATTCCATTTCAAGGCTCTGGCAAACAAAGTTCACAAAATCAGCAGACAAGCATGGCCAGCCACCTCTGCTGCTGTATGCACAGCCCACCCTTTCAGGCTGGAGATCTTACAGGGCCATTGGGTCATCCTTTGCAAGGGCAAAGCCCTTCCTTGGGTCTGCCCCAACCCTCCTGCAGCCCCCTCACTCCCACAATTAACATATCTGTAGGAGATACCTGTGATGTGGCCAGGGTTAACTTTCTCTTACTGATACCTCTAGGTATCTGTGTGCGGAGTTTCACCCCTTTGCTTGGCGTATTTGCACTGCTAAGCCTGATCCAAACATTTCCAAGTCATTGAAGTATAGTCCTATATCTTACCATGGAGCATAATAGTTTTAGCTCCATCTCATTCAGCCATCTGCAATGTGCTTTGAAGTCAAAAGGCTACATGAAATTAAGAATTTTGGTGCTCACTGGTCTTGTACGTACTGGTGTCACATGACTATGAGCCAGATTTCCAATTCTTTTCTTTTTGCATCAACACAGATCAGTTTTACTTAGGCAAAATCCCAAAGCATAAAGCCAGATGCTGGTGCTGAGAGCAGGAAAGACAGGCAGGAATGGGGTTCATTGCTCCTGGGGAATGTCCTCTCCGTGCACAGCCCAGGCACTGCAACTCTCACCTCTCGGTCAGCACTTTGCCTTTCCATAGCATTTCACATCAGTGTGGAGCAGGGTTGAGTGTACTTTGGGTGGCAGGGTCAGAACTTGGTGAAGAATTTGCATCAAGTCCTGCCAAAACTTCCACATTTTCTGATCACTAGAACTTCATAGTGTTGAAAAGTGCATTAAATTGTTAAATATTTTTGCAGGACTGGAGGCTACCAGACCCCATGCCAGGCATCTGAGTCCTTTAATAGCAAAATTGAAAGTTTAAAACTGTGCTCCTGCCTGCTCCTTTAACAGTGACAGTTTCCCTATAGATTTCTGGGGATTTTGATCAAATTTAGTGGCAGCCTTTGTAATAGATGCTGTAATGTAGTTCAATGATTTTTGAAAACCTCTGCTGTGAACTGACTAGCTAAGGCACTGAAACACACTCCTGATCTGCTTCTTTCGCAAGAAACACTCGTGCAGCAAGGCCTGAGCCCTCCCTGCCACCTGCTGCTGAGCTAGCTGCTTCTTGGCCCCTCTGAAAAACTTCTCCCCTCTTTCTTAATACAAAATTGATGGTTTGGCTTCTTTCATCAACTTTGTTCTGAAGTTTAAACCAAGGGTCCCTCAGAGCAAAATTTTGGTATAATACCATTTGATTGTTATGCATGATCTCTAAATATTGAATACAATTCTTAGCTAAATCTAAGGTTTATTGTTTTGTTATGGTAGTTAACATTTCACTGTAGGAAACCTGAGCTTGGTACCTCAGCTGCAATGAAAGGATGTTTATGGTAAACTTCCCTTCCCCAGTTTCCTAATTTACCCACTCCTAAAAAGCCCAGACCCCTACAGACTAATGCTTTTGGGCAGACCTGGACAAAAACTATCAGTGTAAAGCAACCTATACAATGAAAAATACATAATTTACAGCCTGAAACTAAATTTATGTTGCTTAAAACAATTATTTTCTGTTGGAGAGGTGGAGGTGCTAAAACTAATTACAGCCTAGTTTTGCCCCTTGTAAGAGGTCAAGACATGAGACAGACGCAAGACTTATGTGGAAAAGTGGGGCTGTAACTTTACTGGAACTAAAAAGCTGGCCATAGTCAAGATGCTCCTTGGGCTATACCTCATATGAGTTTCCTATCCTTGGATAAAACACCAAATCTAGATTAAAAGCTCCCCCTTGCTTCAGGAAGACAGCCAGAGAGATTAGGCTGGGTGTCAGGACCTACGCCCAGCCGCTCACTTTGCTCGAGGGAGCCACGTGGCAAAGGCTCTTCTGCTGCAGGGCAGGATTCAGACCTCTCTGTGTACAGATCAGCCCTTGGCACTGAGTCCTGGATTAAATATTAGCTTCAATTTTAGCTACCTGCCAGTCATCCTCTTAGAAGCTGGCTTTTCAGGAAGATAAAAGCACCCAAAGCACCGAAGAAAAATCTACACTCATTGACAGTGGGCACATGGTCAGAGGAATGCTGTCTGGGCAAAATACAAAAGGCAGCAATAAAATGTCCTGCTGCTGTGAAGCTTTCCCATCCAGCCTCATGGAAACCAGCCTAAAGCCAGAGAACCTTGTATGTGAGGGAGGTGGAAAATTTCACAAAGTGAGAAAAACTTGAACCTTTGAGAAGAATCTGGGTTCACCCTCCCAAGTTCTGCAGTAGGGGATAGCCCTGAGCATGGCATGGGACCTCGTCTCCTCCCACTGGTGTGACCATGGGGTGTCTTGAAGCACCTTCACCACCTCACTTCCCTAGGCAAGCCTAAGGAAAGGAAAGTCCCTTTGGGAAACTTGTCCTCTTGGGCATGCAGGAGTGTCTGACCATGAGTTGCAAAGAAACAACTGTACATCTACTGACAATCTAACACACTAATTTTAGGGCTTTAACACACTCTAATTATATTTTGGAGCATTTTTCTTGACATTTGGATGCTTGGGGCTGGCGAACCAGCCTCAGTGGATGATATTTGGTGCTTCTTGGATTTTCCAGACAAGGTAAGCCAACAAGCCTGAAGCAGCTGGGGCTGGCCAACTCCTCTTCCCTGTTGTGCAGATTCATGATGTGCCAAGGAAGCTCCACAAGCGGAGGTGCAAAGGTGAGAAGACAGTGGGGGGAGACGAAACTTTGGCTACCCATTATTTCACTTCACTTCAAATTACTCTGAACATCCAGAAGGAGAAAATACAGTGAAAATCTCTCCCTGAATGTGCAGGACAGTAAACATGAGACATTTCTACTGAAGCCCCAACACATGGTGGTCCTTTATTTGGATGAAACTTGTCTCCCACACCCTCACCGCTGGTGATGAATACCCCCAAATTTGTGCCAGAAGTGTTGTACCTGGCCATGTGGAAAAGGACAACTGTCTGCTGTGGAAAGAGCAGCAGATTGGGTTGTGGTTACCGATCCTGTCTGCGGCTGAGGGCTCGCTGATGGAGGAGCCTACATTCAGCCCTAAGCGATGCTCCTGCCTTCCAGAGGCGGCTGGCAGAAGTTGCTGATGTCTTTGGCTGCCCTGAGTGCCCCTCATTCAAGGTCCTGCATGGAATTCCTTTCTCTGCCAAGTGGTTTAAAAAAAAAAAAAAAGGAAAAAAAGAAGGAAAAAAAAAATTAGACTTATACTTAAAAAAACAGTTTGGAAAATATGTTGCTTAAAATCAACCCCCATTATTTAAAAAAATTAGTTCAAGATGTTGTCACTTCCCGAGCCAGGAGACATTGGGAGCACAATGCAGGAAGCCTGTCCAGCCCCTGCGCTGCTGTCCGACAGGGACAAGTTATTATAGTGTGGGTGAGATTAAAAAAGGTTCTGAGCACCCAGACAAAATTTTCCTTTGTCTCTGTGCAGTGTGCGTGTAACCCAGTCTGTGACCTGCACTGACCAGGGGATGGAAAAGAGGTTCAAGAGTTTTACCTCTATGAAGTCATTTGTTTCAGACAAATTGCAAACAGCAACACAGATCCATCTGTGGTAAAGACTATTTCTGCCATGTTGTCAGTGGGATGTTGCTAAACAGGGCTGCCACAGACTCTCTTCACCCCACAGGCCACCCTCAGGACATCAAACTGTCAGGGAGACATGCAGTAGGATGCTGATGCCAAGCAATCACAGAATCATAGAATGTTTTTAGGTAGGAGGGGACATAAAAGATCATCTCATTCCAACCCCCCTACCTTGGGGGGGGACACCTTCCATTAGACCAGGTTGCTCAAAGTCCCATCCAACCTGGCCTTCAACACTTCCAGTGTCCACAGGTTCCCTGGCAACAGGTTCCAGTGTCCCACCACCCTCACAGAAAATAATT
Organism: Melospiza melodia melodia; assembly: GCF_035770615.1. Lineage (NCBI taxonomy): Eukaryota > Metazoa > Chordata > Aves > Passeriformes > Passerellidae > Melospiza > Melospiza melodia. Next base: position 48,545,163 of record NC_086194.1, on the reverse strand, counting down.
TCTTCCAAATATCTGATCTAAATCTATCCTTACCCTAATGCAGGAGGACGATGAGTCAGCTATGAGAGACATAGGAATAATGAAATCATTTAAGTGAGCAAGAACTGTGTGCTCTGTGTGTCTGTGTTTGTTAGGGTACGATACACACACCAAAGGCACTGAGGCATAAAGATGCCTGCTATCTGTTATTCTGTTATCACAATATCTGTGTTCCAGCATGACCATGCAATCACATTCACAATTTATTTTAGAATTGGGAAAGGAGAGAAAGAATAGCTTTTTTCTCTTTAGCACTTCAGGACCAGATCCAAATCTCTTGAAAATCAATGGGCACCTTTCCAATGCTTTCATTAGGTTTCAGCACATAACCTAGCTGCAGTAGAACAAGTGGGGATCATTATTTAGGCAGATAAACCTTCCATCACCTTTGACTAGCAATAAGTTTCAGTGTGACAGAGACATAACTCATATTTGGGAGTCAAAACATCGCTTGCTAGCTCTCTAACAACACTGGGAGATAACATGGTTTTGGAACATTTCAAGGAGATACAAACTGAAATCTGCAGTGCATAAGCTGTTGCTTTCAGGAGCCCCTACATTTTCTTCTTTCTTTTTTTGTTGCTCATTTCCTTAGCTTCAGCTTCCCCTTTCTTTGATTTATCCTACAGTCTTCACTTCAGTGAGGCAATACTCAGTGTACAGAACATGAACTCCAAGCTGAGTTTCTTCTTTTTAAGGCACCTCTAATTTGACCTTTCTCCATTTTTTAGGTTTGCAGCTCTTTTCAGCATCTTATAAGTTAAAATATATGGTACTGTAGTATGAAAAAAAGGACACAATAAAAATTGAAAATTGAAAATTTCATTTTCAAGGTATATTATAGTAGACAAAACCACTGATGGTGGTATGCTAATGGCTGGATGCAATAATCAAAAAGGTTTTTCCAGCCTAAAAATTTCTCTGAATCTATTAATAAGTTTAGTAAGTGTATCCTTTAACATGATTTTTTAATTGTTTATATCTGCAATTACAACTTAGAGATTTTTTTTCTCCGTATTATCTGTATACATTTCTGAAGAATAACAAAAATGAGGGTCCAAAACATACTCTACAGTGACTTTCACATATAGAAAGCATATATCATTGAATCTGGATCTCCCCAGATTATCTGTAGAAAGCAATTTATTTCCTTTAATTAATGTTATCAAAGTCTTGACTTTAATTTTTGAAAGTGAATGTCAGAAGTTATGTTTCAAGAGAATTTACAGGCAATTGAAATATTTACTATTTTGGAATTTTTTCCAGGTGTTGAACCAGTTGAATAAACCAGTCCTTAATAATATCTTTAAAGTGCTTAAATGTGAATTTAAGAAACTGAATTGTGAAAGCTGAGTTGCTTTCATTCACCAATATTTTAAAAAGATTGTTTCCTGTACATTGACAAGGTTCAATTTCATAAAGTGGTTTGAACAAACAGAACCATTTTTCTCCTCTCACTTAAAGACAATACACTGCAGAGATTAGCAGAACATGTTATTTGCTTTCTCAGATTTTGGAAGAAGAGAAAATATTTGTTTTCTCATCAAAGCAATAGATGTCCCATTTTATCATCTGCTGTGGGAGTATTTGATCCATATTTAAGTAAATGAAAAGCATGGCTACAGACTTACAGGTCTGAATTTCAGATCAGTTGATAACAATAATAACACTCCAAGAAATCAGTTATGTGATAAAGGAGGATAAAAAAATCTAGGAAATTAATCACTTCATGATATTTCTATCTACAGGAAAATTCATAGCAACTTTTGTTAAAATTTGCAGTATAAGGCTATAATACTTGCAACAACAACAACAAAACTTTACAAACCTGAATCTATGACTTCGGGTTTTTTTTTTTTTTTTGTTTTACAGATACTGAGCTTAAAAATTCCTGATAAACCAAAATATTTTGTTTATTTCCATTAGAGAGATATGAAATGAGTCACTAAGTCTTTGACCTAAATGCCTGTTTGCTTGCGTATGTTATCTCCAAAAGACAGAAAAAAATGTTATTGGGCTATAGGTTATTTTTCAATCTGTGGGTTACTTTCAAAATTAAATAAAAAACATTTCTGCTTGGTTATATATGCTCATTACCTAGTGCCACTTTGCCCTCTTTCATATGTCCATTTTTCACATCAAAATAAGATTCACGCCTGTCCAAAGTTTCTTCCTAAATTCAAAACATAAGAAAAGAAGGTCAGAAAATAAGAGGTTAACCATAACTTCTAATCGACCCAAGCATAAATAGCAAGGTGAATTGGTTTCTTAATGTTTACTGTGACTTTAAAATGAGTAGTCAGGAATCTCCAGTGCTGGAAAATCGAAGATTATCAAGGGTAATGAGTATCAAACAGAACTTAGAAATTGGGGCATAAAGCAGGCCAAAGCTGTGCTGGCTCTGAAGAAGTAAGGGTTAGGAGCAAGACTCACTGAGCTTATGCCAGAGAAATTCTCATTTGAACAAAACATTCCACAAAATCCACTGTACCTTGTCTGTGTTCCAGCTGCTTTCACAAAGGTCAGGCATCGCAGTGGGACATTTTCCTGCTCACTCATGCAGTCTGGTGCTGAGCATTTCAGACTGAGATGTTGGATGTTAGGTGCCACAATGGCAAAAAAATGGACAGTCACTGCCTCGGAAGGTAAAGCTTGATAAGGAGTTACCTTGATGGCCTTGGGTTAACCTTTGGGCATGACTTTGAAAATGCCCATTTGCAATCATCCAGTGAGGGTTTGGGTCTTGTTTTGAGTTCATTTGCCTTGAATAGATGAGGAACTTGGTGTCATCATGTCCTAGAGTTAGCACAGCATTAAATTCCAGAATTTCAAGTAGATTATCTCAGTTTTGCCCAGCTGTGTTCACATCTCCTCTTGGAATCCTTGCAAAACTCTGTGTGGCCTAAATTTGAGTCCTCTCAAGGTATTTCATCCAAATGGAACTGGCTTATCCAGATTATTAGCAGAGGATGCCACCATCTACACTGTATGGAAACCTCAAGCAACAGGGACCTTTTGGAGTTTCACACATGCCTGTACATGCATTACAGCTTGGGAGGCCAAAGCTTTTCTGTTCACCATGTCCGGATGACCTTTTGTGGTGCTCCAGGTGCACTGAGGTTTGACCCATGGGCCCTGTGCACCGAACAGGACACCCAGGCAACATCACAGAGCCCGTGAGCAATGCTGACAAACACTGAGCAGAGCAGGAGTGAAGAAAATCCAATTTGCACTGAGCACCTACACTGAGCCTTGGCCTTACGAAATGCACTTACTGGCAGAAGGCTGCTGTTTGCTTCCGCTTTCTTTTTCGCTGGGGCCAAGTCTTTAATCTCAGCCAGTGCCACCCCTGAGCAGTCTGGCCTGTGCTCTTTGGGGGCTGCTGAGATCCCAGCAGCCTCCTGCCAGGAGTTCATTAATTACAGGAGCAGGAGCGCTGCCTGTGCGCCGTGCCAGCGTGTGACTTCCAGGCCTTTGACGGTGTGTGTTTATGCAAGCGCAGACCGCGCTGGCTGGCGTCCGCTGCGCCTCGCAGGGTGACAGGGAAATGACAGTCAATTCAGGGGCTGACGTGAAAATATCCTGCCTTCATCATGCCAGAGAGGAGCCAGTGTCACACTCAGAACCGTGAGGTCACTTCCCTCATATCATGTCACATGTCTCCTGGGGGACTTGCACGGACAGAGCAGCAAAGCTGACGGATTCATATTTTGTTTCACAGGTAGTTCACCATCACTCTGCTGCTGAGGTCAGTGGAAATGGAAACAAGACTGAGCCAGGCTGAGCCATGGAGTTCTCTGATACGGCCCTTGGAGCTGCCCAGCTCCAGGAGTGTCGCAGTCGAGGCGGTCACGACACAAAGCAGAGACCACAAGCAGTCTCAGTTAGTAACACTTGGCAACAGTTTATTAATGAAAATGGCTGATCTTTTATACACTTTCCAGTTGTTTACCCTTCCTCTACCTTAGCTATTGGCCACAATAATTCAATACCATGCCATTGGTGAAAAGTTACTCTGACTCCACCTAACTTTCTAAAAATGCTTCATCCAGCTGAAGAATGTTCTTATCTTCCTTCTCTCGATCTCCTTGGTTACGGCCTTGGAGAAAGCTCCTTATCAGCTTCTTCTTCTTCTTACTTCTCGCTCCTTTAGCTAACAGGCCCGCTGCTAGCCCCTTCCACAATTCCCCCTTTTTGTTTTTTGACCTGTAAATACAGCTGCTATGGATTTTTGCAGGGCCCTTTGCAAAAACCCAAGCAGAGAGGGGACACACAAAATCACAATCACAACCATCAACAAAATTCCCATTCTTCCTTCATCCATCTTTAAGTACTGATGTATGGTCTTAGCCAGTGTCATCCGCACGTTCTGCTTCAGCTGCGGAGCAATTGATCCTGTCCTTTCCCGCACGCTCTAGGTAAGGTTTGACACAGCGAGCAGGAACCCATCGAGGACCATTATCTGTCAAAACACAAGCATAACCCCTTCCCCAGGTTACCAGTTCCACTGGACCAGACCATATACCAGTAATCAAATCCTTGACCCATACCTTGACATTTCTATGGAAATTTGGTTGCTTAGAATTCAAAGAAGAAAAATGGCAAAAGATTGGAGATAACTGTGAGTCAGGTAGGGGACGCAAGAAGTTTAACACATAAACAGCTTTATCTAATCTCACTTGAGGTGACTCCTGTTGCATTCCCCCTTTTTGTTTTTGAACCTGACGTTTAAGAAGTCCGTGAGCTCTTTCAATAATTACTTGGCCCGTGGGAACATGTGGAATACCTCTTGAATGCTCAATGCCCCAAGCACGAAAGAATGCCTGCATGTTCTGCGAAGCATATGCTGGGCCGTTATCTGTTTTTACATGACATGGAACACCTTCAAAAGGAATCTCTTTAGTCAGTGTTAGAACAGGATGAGAAGGCAAGTGATACGAGATTTGGCCTGTAAAACAAGATAAGGCAGATTGCAATTCATGATTATTTTGAAAGCACCATTCAAAATACCACTGTTGCACAGGTATCACAATGGTCACAGGATCCTGTCCCAAAATCTCATGACAACGCCTGCGAGCCTTGATGATAATATCTGCAAAGAGCTCATAAAGTCCTGGAGCTGTTTTCCGAGATCTGAAAGATAAAAATATCCATTCCAAAATATGCAATTGATCTTCCCAATTATCATTCCATTGACACAGTATTCCACATGGTATTTCATGGTCTTTCAAAATAAACAATTGAACACCAACAGAGGGATCTATCCTGTTAACAAATTTGTGTGCTAGGGCTAATTCAACTTCTTCTAGGGTCTTTTTTGCCGCTGAGGTCAATTGCCTCTCATCAGTGGAGGAAGTGATGCCTGACAGCAGATCAAACAATGGTTGCATCTGATGATTAGTTATGCCTAAATATGATCGAATCCAACCTATTAAACCAACCAATTTCTGTACATCAGTAGCAGTTTTAACATCAATGTCTAACTTTACAGGTTGAGGCATAACTTGAGTGTTGGTCACCAACATACCTAGGTATTTCCAAGGCATGTGTTCCTGCACTTTCTCTGGAGAAATAATCAAGCCAAAGTCTTTCAAATTTGTCACAGCACATTGTTTAAGAGCTGACAACTGTTGTTTGTTGTCCGATGCCAACAAGATATCATCCATGTAATGATAGCAGTAGCAGTTTTTAAATTGCTCCCTCACTTTTGACAAGGCCTGTGCCACAAACCATTGACAAATAGTTGGCGAATTTTTCATGCCTTGTGGGAGTACCTTCCATTGATATCTTTTATCAGGTTCAGCATGATTTATAGAAGGCACCGTAAATGCGAATTTTTCTTTGTCCTGCTCAGCCAATGGAATAGTGAAGAAACAATCTTTTAGATCAATGACAACTATTTGCCATTCTTGTGGAATCATGGTGGGTGTAGGAAGGCCTGGTTGCAAGGCTCCCATTGTTGCCATTACAGCATTTATCTGCCGTAAATCATGTAAAAGTCTCCATTTTCCCGATTTCTTTTTTATTACAAAAACGGGGGTGTTCCAGGGACTGAATGATTCCTCAATGTGTCCTGCTTGTAATTGTTCTGAAACTAATTCTTGCAGGGCAGTAAGCTTTTCAATAGTCAGGGGCCACTGGCGAACCCAGACAGGCTTATCTGTCAACCATGCCAGGGGTACAACTGGACGTTCGTTGCCCTGCAACACAGTGGCCCCCATTAAAAATCCGTAGTAATTTTGACACCCCATTGAGATAAACAATCTCGTCCCCACAAACTTTGAGGAGTATCGGCAACATAGGGTCTGATGTTAGCTTGTTGGCCATCAGGATGTTTCACATTAATTACAATGGCTGACAGGCCACCTGTTGTAGCACCACCCAACCCGAGGAGTCCAAAACTTGCATGAGTGAGAGGCCACGATTGAGGCCAGCAAAGTCGTGAGAGTATTGTGACATCTGCTCCAGTGTCAATCAAACCTGTTACTGATATAGTTCCTGGATGACATCCACTGGCGGTGAGAGTGCATGTCTTTTCTGGACGGCTCTCTGTTACTTTCTCAGTCCAAAACACTTGAGGTACTCCTGTCGATCCAAAGCTTCCTGTGCCGCGACTTCGGTCCACTGCATTTGGAACAGAACTCACAAAAGGTACAAGCTGAGCAATGCAAGTTCCTTTCTGAATAGTGACAGGAGGGTCATCAATGGATACCATAGCATGAATCTGCCCTAAATAATCAGCATCAATAAGCCCTAGATGCACATGAATACCTCTAAGTGTAGCACTTGATCTCCCTATCAAAAACGCACTCAATCCCCGTCCTATCGGACCATAGGCATCAAGAGGCACTTTACATATTTCTTTTGTTAGAATGGTTACTGTGTCAGCGGTGGGTATATCAATCCCTGCGGACCCGCTTGTTGCCCCTGAGTATTGTTCGCAAATGAGTAGCTTTGCAGGGCTGGGAAGGCCCGCATTTGCTGTTGTGGTTGCTGGGGTATTTGTTTCCCCACGCGCCCCTTCGCGCTCCTCTTTGGGTTTCCCGGCAATAGCTGACCATTTGCATGATATCTACTTCTGCATTGCTTAGCATAGTGCCCAGATTTACCACAACGGTTGCATACAACGTCGCTACTTGCACTTGGCCTAAATGTTGTTTTCTGGACAGTACACTGTGACTTTACGTGCCCTTGTTGTCCACAATTGTAACATTTCGCTGAAGGTCTTAACACTGCAGCAAGAGCTGCCATTTTATGCTCGACTGAACCAACTTTCGAGCAAGCAGTAACCATCTCAGACAAGGTGGGTTCCCCAGGCAAAGTATCAATAATCTTTCTGCAATCTGGGTTTGCATTCTCTTTAGCCAATTGTACACACAATTTGTCTCGCAAAGTTTCATCATCTACTTGTTTCTCAATAGCAGCAGCAAGTTTTTCTGCAAACTGCAAAAATGGTTCTCTTGTTCCTTGTTGTATAGTAACATATTTCTGTTTTGGAGCTGCCATTTCCATTGTTTTAGTTAAGGCACTCATGCCAATTTGCTGAGCTTGTGCCAAAATCGAAGGATCCCACCTTGCCTGTAAATCTGGATTAGCAAAAGGCCCAGAGCCCATTAGGGCATCAACACCCACAGCATGACGAGGGTCGTGTTGAGGCAACTGCATATTTGTTAAAGCAGTGCGCTCAGCCACTCGCCTCCAAGTTTCTTGAAATACACCATATTGTACTGGCTGGAATAGAATTGTAGCAAGATGAGTGATGTCATAAGGTGCAAGCAAATCTGCATTAATCACACGTATTAATTGCATTACCTCTGAGGAATTAATACCATATTGAGCTACTTTTGATTGGAGGTCTTGCACAACCCTCCAGGCAAAGACATGATGACTGTCGTTCTGTCCTGTTCCAGGAGCTGCTTTGAAAACTGGAAAAGCCATAGGGTTATCACAAGCAACATTTGCAATGGCACTGTTCTCCTGAGGTACTCTTGGAGCACCTAACCTTTCTATGATGTCCCAGTTCTTTTCTTCAACTGCTTTCCTCCTAACAAATTCCCAAAACTCCTGAGGGTGTCGAGGAAGCACAGTGACTTGGCATGGAGGCAAAGTCCATGGGGCAGTAAGACTAGAGCTCTTAGGAGATGAAGAAACCAGAGCTCCATGCCCCAACTCAGGTGTTACTGCGGGCGACTCATCACTTGACTCACTGTTATTGTCACTGTCAGGTAAAGGAGGATATGGCCTTGCAGGTTGTTCAAGCATCTCAGAGGGGAGCGGGGGGGCAGACGGCTGGACCAGAGAGGAGGGAAGCGGGGGGGCAGATGGCTGGACCTTTCTCTCTGCTAAAGACATTTCAGCTACCTGGCGTAGCGGTGTAGTATATACAGGCACCATCTTGAGCTGCTGCGCAGGTGTGAGATAAGGAGGCTTAGGAGTCTGATAAGAAGAGGCTAGGGCAGGTTGCCCAGAAGTTTTGGCAGCTTTCCCAGAAGCCTTGGCAGCTTTCCCAGAAGCTTTGGCACCCAGCCCAGAAGCTCTGGCAGCCTTCCCGGAAGCTTTGGCAGCTTTCCCAGAAGCTCTGGCAGCATGCCGGGTAACTCCCATGGCATCTGAACTTTCTTCACCAAGTTCCCCATCAGAGCCCCCTTCTACCTCAGCCCCCCCGTCAGATATCAGCCCCGACTCTTCGTCCGCATCTTGCTCCGTTTCTCTCTCTATTCTCCATTCCTTTAAAGCTTCAAAGAGCGAGTTCCAGGTTACTGCTAAATCAACAGCTGTTTTATCTCCCACTCGAATAACTTGCCAAAGTCTGTCCCCGACTTTCTTCCATGCCTTAACACTAAATGCTGTTTTGGGATCAGTGCCAAAATTCTGTGATTTAGCCCACAGCAATATATTACGAAGCTCATAGTCTGACGTATTAATTCCCTTATTTCTTAACAAAACTTTCCATGTAGACAGAACACTTTCTTCCTCTTTAGATAAATTTTGTCCCATTATTACTAGTTGGTGGCTCACCTACTTCCAGGTGTCTTGATTGAAGAGAATCAGGTCCGGACCTCCCTGTGGCTTCCACCTGCCACTCTCAGCTGCACCAACGCCGCCTCCCCCACTACGTCCCAGTGGGTCACGGTTGCCAATTACTAGGACCCCGTATGGGCCCCCACCGACTTTGTTCTTATCACGTCGGCGTCACCAAAATGTCGCAGTCGAGGCGGTCACGACACAAAGCAGAGACCACAAGCAGTCTCAGTTAGTAACACTTGGCAACAGTTTATTAATGAAAATGGCTGATCTTTTATACACTTTCCAGTTGTTTACCCTTCCTCTACCTTAGCTATTGGCCACAATAATTCAATACCATGCCATTGGTGAAAAGTTACTCTGACTCCACCTAACTTTCTAAAAATGCTTCATCCAGCTGAAGAATGTTCTTATCTTCCTTCTCTCGATCTCCTTGGTTACGGCCTTGGAGAAAGCTCCTTATCAGCTTCTTCTTCTTCTTACTTCTCGCTCCTTTAGCTAACAGGCCCGCTGCTAGCCCCTTCCACACAGGAGGGTTGCTTTCCTGGATTTCACATACAGAAAGTAGCATGCAAGAGTCACTGACTTGCTTGATGCCAGCCAGAGTAGCTCCACTGGACGCTGTAGGCTGACACAGTTTTGCACTGCACAAAGATCTGGAGCAAGGTCTTTTGAGCCTGATTGCAATGAACCACCCAGATTCCAATTCAAACGTAAAGCTATTCTAAGACAGTTTAAAAATATAAAATTAGTGCTTAGTTTCTTGACTGCTAGCATCAAATCTGGCCAAGACAGCTATCTGTAATTTTAGAATATGTTGAGAAGATTTATAGATCTCATGAAAGCACTCTTTTCCATCTCCCTGGAGATTTAGCCTTCCACTTGCTTTTTAACTTCAGCCCATCTTTAGATCCTGTGGAAATAACACTAAATCTAAATGCAGAACAAAAATGAGCTCACACCATCTGGAAAAGCTTCTTTCTTGGAGAGGCCATGTTTAACTTAGGAAGGCCCCTACCAGGATAGCAGGAGTTCAAATGAAAAGCTTTTTGTAATAAATGGATTTTAATGGTTTATGCAGTGGTAAAGAGCATCACACTTTCAGATAAACTTGTCAGGGTTTGCCACAAAAGAACATCAAAATATCAATGAGTTTCATGAGTAGACATCAACCTTTTTAATGTTAGACTGAAACAAAGGGTTTGAGGTATAGGAACAGGGGAAGATTAATAAGACTGAAAAAGCTTAATATGATGATTATAGAAGTGATGGAAAGTTCCAAAGATGGTGTTATAACCATTGTGTGTAAAATGAAGAATAAATAACCACAGCAACAGTAACCAGTGTTTTTATGACTTGGCAATTTTATATGTTATCCTTCTATTATACATAAATACATGACATAAAACTGAATATAATATGCCATTAAGAGTGAGGGCTGTAGTGTTCTCAATTTACATCTGAAAAGAGATCAAGCATCTTAGTACCAAAGAGGAAATATTTATAATATATCAGTAAGTTCAAAAAATGGAAGCATCATGATGAAGTAATTGGAAAAACAAAGTGGCGTGAGAGAGCTTGGAGCAGAGGCCAGCCATAGGGTGGATAGAGGAGGAAAGACTTTTGGCAGAAAAGTATAAGCTTAAACTTCACTGAGTGGCAGCTGAGCCCTGCAGCTACTGCAGATAACTTGAAATAAAATACTAGGAGCAATAGAGTGAACTGGCCTCTGCTCTTCCGAGAGCTGAATCAATTACAGACACTAATTTTCCTTCATCGAGTTTTCCAGTCTTTCATTAAAAAATTTCACAAGAGCGATTAAAAAAATGCAATGAACAATGAACAAATATGGAGTCCAAATCATTGTCATACCAGACTGGAACCAAAGATATTTGATAGACTCTGTCATGATGCTCCCTCATGCCCAGGTGCAGATTACAGAGCTGTTGATATCCGTGCTACAGAACATTGCAATATCAATCTTGAACTGTGCACTGGGATGTCTGCTTTCCTGTCATACTTGCCAGAATAATGTGGCTGAAAGTCTGATCTGAAGCTGAATGCTTTATTTCTGTTATCTGACACTGTGCAAAGGGTGAGACTAATCTTTCATTGTCTGTCAGCAAACTAAGAAGTGGACTCTCTGAGTTTATCTCCCACTGACCTTGACTCCATACTTGCATAAACTCACAGAAAGTTTAGGCTTTCAGCTTTCTAAAAGATTAGATGATGCAGTGTCCTTCACAGAAGGCTGTAGGTCAGTCACCAGCATTGTTCCTCAGGGCTCAGTTCTAGGGACAGTTCTGTTCAATATATTTACCAGTGATCTGGAGACTGGAGTTGGAAGTTTGCTGATGGTGCTAAACTGGAATGTGCTGTTGACTCTTAAGGGACAAGAGGCCTTGCACAGGGATCTGGATAGATTGGAGCACTGAGCAATCATCAGTGGCAGGAAACAACAAGAACAAATGATGGCATGAAGAAATACTTTCCACAAGTATGAATTGGGAGTGGCATGGCTGGAGAGCAGCCCCACAGGAAAGGATCTGGGCCTGCAGGCTGACAGCAGGCTCAATACAAGTCAGCAGTGGCAAACACATCTTGGGATGCACCAAATACACCACAACCAGCTGGTCAAAAGGGATGATTGCCCTGCTGTATTTAGCACTGGTGCAGAGTCATCTTGACTACTGTGAGTCCCAAAATTCAATAAGGATGTGAAGGTCATGTGTGGGAATGGCTAAAAAGCTGCTTCCAACAGAAAGGATATAAAGAATTTTAAGTTAAGTTTCTGACTCTCTTTCAGGGCAGATGTTCACAAGCATTATCACAATGTGCAGGTGTAGCCAGAAGCAGGTTAATGCAATCCTCAGTTTAGCTTGAAAAAATATCACTTGAAGTCTGGCAAAACTGAAGACAGAATTTTGTAAATCCACTACATCTTGTGGAGAGCCATTTGATAGTGGGACTGTGTGGGGAGAACAGATTTCTGTCTCACTCACTTGTCTCTCGTGGCAAGGAGTTAATGGCACAGTTTGTATCCAACACAGTTGCTATGATCTCCACCTCTCCAGGCAAATTTGCCCACAGAGTTTCTTGGAATATTTTGAATTATGGGCTGTTTATCTTCCTGGTGAGTGCCCTTCACCCAGGCTCTCTCTGGAGAGAGTGAACAAGACGGTCTATACACACCATTCTGTCACAGGACATATTTTGTTTGACCACACATCCTTCCTGAACCCTGCCATATAAAATAACCCAAACAATGGAACTGCCTGGAACCAAAAGAAGTGGTGCCAGGTGAACCCAGTTTCCTTCAAATCAGAGACCCAGACACTGGGTCAAACCACAGATAATACAAGTCTTGAAAATATGTAGCTGATATTGAAAAAAATGCTGAAAATTATCTAAAATTGCTAACCTTTACCAGAAACAGGAAAGTTGATAACTGACTGATGCACAAAGAAGACTCTTTCTAGGAAAAAAAAAAAACCAAACAAACAAAACAAAAACAGAGGTTTTAAGAATGTGATTTTCTCTGTTTGGTAATGTGTTTTTTATGTATGAATTTGTATTTTGTATTTTGGCATTTAAAAAATCCAACCTCCAAACATTCCTACTTTATTTTTATTTTTTACTCTGTTTTAAAATTATTTTGATTTTTAGCCTTTGAGGAAGAAGAACAATAACAATGTCATGTATTACTTTGGGAGTAAAAGTTGAAATAATTTGGGTTTATGAATTTAGGCCAAGCAGTTCCTGTTTCCCGAAAAGGGAGAATAAGGATTGGTGACAGTCGCACAGAAAAGTGTGGTATTGGTATTTCCCAAATGATGACACACCTTGATAGGACACCTTGATATTTTCCAAAATGCTTGCTATTTTCCAAATTATGACACACCTTGATAAGACACAAACCACACTGTTTGCCTTTCAAAACTTTCTCTGCTGTGGTTGTTGAGTAGTGATGCATGAAAAGCACTCCTGTGCCTGCCTGGTGCTTGTGTTCCCCACATGGAATGCTGAAAAGTGGCAGCTCCCCATGGGGCTGCAAGCCTGGAACCCTTCCAAGCAAAGGCTGTTTTGCACAAGCAAGAGCCCCTGGAGAAATGGAGCCAAGGGAAGAGCAGAGCTCACTCCCACTCCAGGTTTACAGTGGGCTAAAGGGAGTCCAGGGCATGTGTGGTTCCTTGGAAGCACAAGTGCAGCAGGAAAGAACAGAATTGGAAAGGCCCAGAGGAGCCTTGGCAAGGGGCTTTGCTCAATTACACACAGGACAAGAAGCAACCCCTGGGGGCCACCCTCAGAGCCTAGAAAATTTGTTTTCCCCAGATGTGGGGCATGAGGGTCACCTTCATGGGGCATGAGCAGCAGGCAGCAATGTGGCCAAGAGGAACTCTAGAAACCCTGACCAATGTTCATGCTTGATGCTGCAGAGGAAGGCCAAAAAGGCATGGAAAAGTGTGCCAATCTGTCCCACAGGAAAATTCCTTCCTGATCTCAGCACCAGTACAGGCTGTTCTCTAGGCAGGTAGGGATGTGTCCAAGATCTGTATTGTTAACTCACAGGTTGGTCAACAACTCCCAGAAGATATCTAAAACCTGTCATCCCTTAGCCTGGAGCTGTCTCAGGGTGTTGTGAAAGTGGCCACACTCAAATGGATGCTGAACTAGCACATCCTGACCCAATAAGCTCTGGCTGTACTATTTGCATTGCCATGCTGTGCTGTATCTAGCAATAATTCAGACTGGAAGTAACAACTTCCTACATAATTGGCACTGAGTTCCACATCAAAATACAAAAATATTCACATCTTTTGGCTGCCATAGGTGGAATTCTTTTCAGAAGTGCAAGTGAGACTTGGCTTTTTTCTTTTACTTTATTTTTCAACTATGGCCATTGATGGCCTGATGTGAGGTTTAGATCTCATCCCAAACATTTTCCTATGGGCTGCTGTTACATAGCAGGGCACTTTAGTGTGAGGGTTTTCAGTACAAAGCAAGTGCTGTTTACAGCACTGGAGTGCTGTGATCCTGCTCACACCCTCGGGTTCAGGTGCCCAAAGTTCAGTGCAGTGCTCAAGGCACCTGACCAAACACACACCACTTATGTCTCCCTCCTCTACAGCCCTTTGCCAGCCATGTTTCAGGCAGCTGCTCTAGAAATAAAGGAGAAAGTTTAAATGCTGTATTGTGCTTGGCTGCCCTTGCCTGGTGCTTTTGGCTGACAGGGACATGTTTCACCATTGAGGCAATATCCAATATTTTATTCTGCTGTTTTAAAAGATCTTCTGGAGGAACAGATTTTGTTAGTGAGCAACACATCTGACATCATGCTAGAGCTGCTCTAATATGGGCAACATTGACCCCCAGTCTTTGAAGCACAATAATGCTTTGCTTCTTGTGGCTTAGCTTTTGCCATTGCGTGTTTCACGAGTCCGGCTCAGGCAGCTCAGTGATGGGAGAGGCAGCAGGTGTATGGGAACTTGTCTTACATCACTTCATCCTGGACTTCACCCTCTGATTATTACTCCTAATGTTTCCCATGGGGACCATCGGACGTTTTCATCCACATCTGTAAGAGTGAGACTGTTGGAACAAATAAGGGCAATATCATCTTGGCAGTGTGAGCTAGCACAAGGTGGAAATTAAATGGGAGTTGGGCACTTTCAATGTCCAAATTCAGCAGCTCTGTTAAGAAAACTTTTCTTGGAATTGAAAGAACAGAATCATAAGCGCCGACTGTTTATTTCCACCAGCTAGAGATTACTTCATGCCTAATCTATTCACTTCAGTAGGAGGTGTAAATGTTTCGTACTTCCCTGAAGCAAGTGTGAAAGGTCAAATCCATCCAAGGCCTCCTTCCTTTTGCAGGGCACCCAAAAGGCATGCCCTGGTCCCTACAGGGCCATCAGGCCCTGAGTGAGCAGCATCTGTGTGAGCAAACCCCATGAGTGCTCTGTCAGATTGGTGAGGTCTGTCAGGGATTTGTATTGCCCAAAAAGAAATGCTGATGTTTAGGAACCTTTGAATATGGATTTGGTCCCCCATAATTAATATCCTTTCTGTAAATTCATAAAACAGGCTGAGAAGGGGCAGGAAAACATGGTTCTCCATCTTCCTTTCTTCTCTCTCTCCTCCACTTTTCTTTGGAGTGTGGCTGACTTCTTTTTTTGGGCTACCACTCTCTTGGTATACTTTATTTTCATAATTTCTTTTTTTCACCTTGCTCTATTGTTGCTGTTTTTCTACCTGCTCACCTACATGAAGCATGAACTTTAGAGATTCCTGAATGAGATTCCCCATCTAGGATGTCCCAGCAGGCTGGAAATAGGGAAAAACGTCTTCAGTTTGGGTAAGCTTTCTCCCATGGTAAGAGACATTGTCTGTTGCTCATAGCCTCCTCTGTGTTCAAGCAAGTGCTTTTGACAAAAGATCCAGAACAGGTCCTGTGCTGGAGTAAAACATCATATTTCTTTGGAAATCTGCAGAGTACTGAGCCAACACACAAGAAAAGAAACCCGATTCCTTTGACAGGACTGGGTCTGCAGGAAGAGACAATGTCTTTAATTAGCTGAATTTGTATGATTGCAAAAGTAGTCAGCTTTAGGCAAGAGCTCCTCTTCAAGTCTACAACAGAAGCAGCTTCTTTCAAAGCTGAATGCCAGCTGAGAGGGATTATTCAGAGTTTAGTTCTTCTGACAAGCTTATTTATTTATTTACTTTAGGCAAAAGTTCTAAGGCTACAAAATTTATATTAAAACTATATATTGCTTTATAGATACAGTGTTTGTTCCACGACAAATCTTTGGAGCTTTCTAAATAAAATTTCAAAAGCCAACATTTTCTGAAAATAACTTTTACATCATTTCTGTAGAATGCTAGGAGAAGACATCTTGTTTTCTGTCTCTCTATGAAGCAACTTCTCAAGAATGAATTATGGTCATGCATACAGGATTTAGTACAGCATCTCACTTTAATAAAGCAAAAGCAACGTGGGCTGCCCAGCATAGTTGCCCATCTCCTTTGGAGAGATGTGGTCTATTTCCTAGGGTTAAGTGTCTACAGACTCTGCAGAGCCCAGAGTTTTAACAGTCATCATAGTTGGTAATCATTTGGGCCACCAGTAAGGGTATTCCTGGTGTCACTTTGTCATTACTCTCAGCATTTCCACCTCCTGTGCTCTTGCCAGTGCAAACTGCTGCCAACATCAAGAATGTCCTTCTTTATACAAGTCACTGATTATGAGGTATTGCAGCAATAAACAAGGGTTGCTACATGCACCAAGTCTGTGGTAAAAAAAACCCAAACACAACATTCTTATGAAAAATCATCCCATCAAATTAACAAAAGCAGCTCACATTCAAAAAAAGGAGAAGAAACCACATAAATGATTTCAAAATGGCACGGCAATGGAAAGATAGGAAGGACTTTTCCCACAACTTCAAAAGCCCTGTAGGAAAGCGGAGAAGACCTGGCCTGTGTGTGGGGACAGCGAGGTCCCTGATAGATCTGAAGATGGGACAGTGGGACAGGCTGAAGGGCACTGTCTGGCCACACCGGGGCTGTCACAGACTGCTGGACTGGGGCAGGAGGCAAACCCTGCCAGACAGGCCAGGATGGCAGTGGCAGAGGTGATGGCAGCGGGCACGCAATCTCCATGGAAAACAAAACTGAGTCACTGGCCTGGCCTGAAGGATAATTTTAGTGCAGAGGGTGAAACCCAACCCTCTCCTTCAGCATGACATGGGCCGTGACGTAGAGCTGGCAACTCAGCTGCTGCTGTTTCAGGAACGTCAAAGCTGTTTATCAGCTCTGGGCAAGCGTGGGAAAAACCTTGGCGGGGAGCAGGGTGAGCCCAGCAGGTTTTCCTTTCATTTCCTCTCCTTCCCTTTTGCTCATGAGCCCCTTAGCCTGGCGTCATGGAAGGCTGAGCTGAGCCCAATTAATGGTGACAGCCGGGTGCTGAGGGCGTGAGCAACACCCCCGTGCACGGAGTGAGCGCGCAGGGCACAAAGGTGGGCCCAGACAGGTAACACACACACGTAATTTTATTCCACGTTGTAAGGCAGGGGCAGGGAACCCTCCATGACATTGGTGCTACTGCCCCACTGCCTCCAGGCCTCTGAGGGCCCCAGTGGTGGAGGCAGTGATGTCGGCCCAGAGCTATCACAATCAGAAAGGCAAGAGCAGGTGGAAAGCAGAATTACTGTTCCCACCTTGCAGAGTGGGAAAGAAAGGAGTCTGAAGTAGATTCCTATGGATGTAGTGGTGAGAAGATTAATTCTTCAGTCTTCAAAGACAGCAGGCAGCTCTCTTTTAAAGGCACACACATTCTTGTAGACAGACATGCAGGTCATCAGTCATGCATTCACACTTGCATTGGGAGCTATTTGTCTTTGTTTCAAACAAAATATCATACTGGAGCTATGTGCATCATCACTTCATTCAGGATGCAGTTTCAGGCTCTGTGCTGAAATAGCCATACCAAACCACATGGGTCTTTACCCTGGAGCATGGTGAATCAAAGCAGTGTTTGGAAATTTCCACTACCATCTTCAGAGCAGCATCTTGTCCTACATTTCTAACAGTTTTCCAGGCCTACTAATTGGATCATAAGTTTTTTCCCTCTCTCCTTATAAAGTAGTAAGTGCTCAGGATTGTTTAAAAAGTTTTCCAAGCTTGCTCCATTTGTTCCTATGCCTACGTGCAGATGTGATAACTAAATCTGTAAGTGTCTGAGTCCATGCCATACATGCAGACTCCTGGAAAGACTGTGATCTCCAGATCTTTATAGTCAGGGACCTCTGTCTATTTGCATTGGGTGCTCTTTTGAAAGCTTTATTCCTTATAGTTAGGGAGTAAGCTACTGATGATCCTGTGACGTGCCTTTCTGTCATGTGGGAATATCCTGCAGTTTGCCTCCAGCATCAGTTTGTGGCCAAGGATGCAGAAGATGCAGGATGTGATACAACAGACAAAGACCTCTCATCTACTGGTATTTTGTGACAGCAGCAATTGCACATGAGCCAACTCTGGTCTCTCTGTTGGACACCCTCATGTAGTTCAGTGTATGTTGCTCACATATGGCTGGCACTGCCCTTGCCCCTAAGATAGAACTGCTGGCAAAATAAATAGTCCAGCTCAGATCCATCAGGTATGTAGATGCTCAATTCCTACTGAAATAAATGCAAGTGAAGGTTGCAAACACTGTTTGGAAGTGGACTTCACTGATGTTAGGAAGTAAAGGGTGGTGGGCAAAGAGATATGAGTTTGCAAGGAGTAACTCTAAGTACTAAAACGTAATTAACTTCAAGGTGAGAAATACATTGATTTTGTTAATGTCCCAAAATAAGAATGTCATACTGTTCAGAGATTTCTTGACTAAAATTGACTTTGACAATGGATCGTTGTATTTCTTCCTATGTTCTTCATGAAAGTTGGCATTCCCTGGTAAATGGCAGCACTTCCATGGCGTGCAGCATGGCTTGAGGCAGCAAAATCTGTCCCTAATACTAGAGTTAAGCAAACTGTTAAAATAGGAACTGAACCAAATGCTCAGATCTCCTCCCCAAACTCAAACTAAACCTTTCTTTGAGTTTCAGGAATGTTTGGTTAACTTAAAATTAAACAATGTTGTGCTTCTACACATCCTGCTTTCAGAGAAGACTCCAAGCAGAAACACAAAAATATGGCAAGCACATCTATGTTTGCACTATTTCTGGCCCAGCTGAAACCAGGAAACACTGGAAATCTCACAAAATCAGCTTTGCCTCACACACTATCCAGCTACCAGGTTCTGTTGCTGTAAGCCCACAGAATACAATAGAACTCATGTACATACCATTTTATTATTAATTTTTCACCAAATTACTGTGATGAACAAGTTTCCCAGACTATCAGACATATGAACCCCCCATTTTTATTCAATTGTGGCAGCATACTATACAGCTACCTTATATTCCTTTTATGCTCCTTCTCATTGAGTCACTGGCATAGCTGTTTGAAGAAAAGATGTCTCTTGTGGTACATGACAAGAAACCAAAGCACATCATGACAAAGATAACGAACTAGGCATACGCATGTTGTGCTTCATATTTGGTTTTGTGGCTAATTCAAAATACGCAATCCTAAATTTTGCTGCTTGATATCTCTTCGACAACTCCCTGTGTTGAATTTGTAGAGTATAAATATGAAGACAACAGCATTGTTTTAGAGGAACATATTTAGCCATATAAAATTGCCCTGCAAGTCAGGGCAAAAATTTTAAAGCACTTTTGTGTACCAGACTTTTGCAAATTTGCAAATTCATATTTAAAGGAACACTTAATGCTATTGCTAGAAACTGTATCACTGTCAGCAAAACATAATACAGACACCCTGATTACCCAGCTATCTGCTCGACCGCAACAAAGCCATCCCAAACGATTCAGTACCACAGCTTCATGCTTGCTAGCCAGATTTATTATATTTTCCAGATTCTAACAGGACACATATTAAGAAATGCATGCTAATCATTGTCCTAATGAGAACAATATGCAGTTAGCATTTAGAGTGTCACACAAAAAATAGAGAAGGCGAGTGCAGAATGAATGCACTCTAAATTCAAGGAAACCCAATCCTTCTCTCCACTAGCGTGTTTCAGTGAAATGGCTTGCTCCAAGAGAAATTTTTAATGAACTAGCTAAATTTTAACCGGTATATATATGTGCTTTCATTAGGCATGGGGCAAAGTAAAATGCCATTCTGACCACAACTGTGAAAGAAAAACAACCACTGTCCCACTTGCTTACGTACAAAAAGCTATGAGTATATAAAGCACTAAAAGCCTGCCCAACATCTCTCCTCTGGAGACACCAAACTCCCCAGTGTTTACATCAGTTTACAGCCAGATGACTTCTGGAGCAAACTACCCAATAAGTGTAAGAGGACAAGAATCTGTCTTTAAATTTTTTTGCAAGTAGTAAATAAAACGCACACCTTACAGAATAAAACAATGTCATTTGGTAAATGTGCAAAACCTATCACGCTTCTGAGAGTATCAAAGGTGCATAAGGGATTGGTTTGAATTTTCTAATGCAAAATCTGTGCACACCCTGCACTTTTTTGGTTATGTGGAAAAAATAAGATTGAGATGCTGATGAAACAGCAAATAAAACAGGCATCAATGGATCTGCTCAGATTGTAGTGCCTCGCTGCCACACCGCAAGAGGACATCTGAAATCAGTGCCTCCCATTCCTCCCTCCCACCTCTCCACACAGGTCACAGGCTCTGTCTTTCTCTCCATCCCAACTACCAGGCACTGTGTGAATGCTAATTCAGCCTTCACTAACTATGCACAAAGAACAGCTTTTCTTTTTTCAAACCTCCCTGGAATTATGAAGGTGTTTCCACACCCTGAGTGAAGACTGTTGAAAGTAGTTACAAAACATTAAAACCGTTTAGAGTGCAGAACCGTTTAATCCCTTTCCATAGGTTAAAACTGGTGTTGCCTTGAAAAGTGAGTGCTGAAGTAAAATTTGACTGAAAATTGTCTCACCACACCCTACTGGAAAGCCTTCTCCAAAAGGGAGATGCACAAAAAACATTGGCTTACTTCTTTTTGAAGGTGTACCTCTCCCTCCTTCCCTTCCATTCACACCATTCTCCCAAGAAACAGAAAAGTATTTTTTGCACGTCAGCAAATGAATAAAGGTACTTCAGTTTCTTTCCAGAAAGAACAAAACTTAGTTCAAAAATTGACTACCAGCTTCCTGAAGAGCAGAAAAAAAACCAAAAAAACAACCAAAACAGAACACAAAGCAAAATAAAACCAAAAGAACAAATTTACACAATTTTGATGCGTATAATTTAAAATTATATTTTTCACTTAGGGATGAGGTTTTACACAGGTGATCTTTCCCTTCAAGTCTCTAGAAGTAACAAGAAGAATGACAGCAAAATTTAGCTTTTTCTTCTAGACAGTACCATTTCTTCTGTCTGCCTATGCTTTGTCTTGAAAAAATAAATAATGAAATCTTTGCAAAAGGAAAATCAACATTAAATACATAGTATCTAGAAATATTATCGTAATGGTAACTATATAATACTGCAAGTGCATCACTGAGAAGATTAATGTGATCGAAAGGTATCTTTTGTTTTATACATTTTACTCAGTTATATGCTTATGTTCTCTCTCAAGCGAAAACTTACAAATTCCACAGAGAGCAGTTAGGTTGAAAAATCAGCTTAGATGTCAACAACTGACTACCAATAACCATCCTCTTGGCTAACACGTGTTTGCCCAGGAGCAGCCAGTGTCCATACTCAGCATTCCTCTCTCATCCTCGTCAGCTGGGCTGTCTGGCAGGTGCTGGGTGGGGTGAACACGGAGGGGTCTGCGATGCCCGGGTGGATGTCGAAGAAGCGAGTGGAGGTTGTCACGCTGTAGTTCTTGGTGTAGGTTTCCTGTACTGGGTAACAGTCCTTGACGGTGTAAACGCCGACCCAGGACTCCACTGCAAACAACCAGAAACGTGACTGCTTTAGGTGACCAGACAAGATGAATGGGTCATGATGATGTCCGTCTCTTTTAACTCATTGCTTCTGTTTAACATTGTGTATTCAGATTCCCATTATAATTTAATTTTTTTAAAAATTCCTATTATTTTCAAACACTTCTAGCGGTTCATTATCTCGAGACTATGCTCAATGCTGATCTCTTCTAGAATGTGATGCAGCAAATCTGTGTACCTTTTTTAACTTCAGTTTAATTCCACAGTGTGCTAACCTCAGAGGTGTTCCCTTGCTCTATTTCCCTTCTGTTCTCCATCATCACCTCTACCTTTTCCACTATGCTGTTTAGGCAGTGGCAGTAATACCACTCAAGTGGTGTCCTTTGAATGCCCTTTGCTTTTATCTCTCTTTTATTATTTATCTCCCTTTTTATTATTTTACTTCTGTGATCATTCATTACCCCTTCAATCATAGTCCATCCCATTGTTTTACACATCTTAGATCTCTTGATAGCAGAAACTCACAATGTTAAAATTACCTACTGATCATAAATCAGTTCCTCTGAGGAATGTCTGTAACAAATTTTTCTAGTCCCAAGAACACTTATTTTCTCCCACATAGTAGCAATCACACACACTTATTTTCAGTGCTTTCAGTTTTGTGTCATAGTCTGTAGCACAACCACATTACCAGAAATAAATAAATGGTGACATGAAACACACTTATACTGTATTCAAAGAAAGGATGCCAAGCTAAGCAATATTTGAATATACCTCTTTTGAGGATGCTAATATACCAAAAACATTCTGACCTTAATTAATATGGTTTTGAATACACAGAAATGGAGACAACCTTTTACTAAACAAGCCTTCTCTCAGAATTTAGAATAAAAAATCATGGTTAAATATGATGCTACCAAAGTAGCCTGTATCTCCCCTAAAACTTTTTTAATTGCAAAAGAAATATAATTTCTACAATTCAAACCAATACTAGCTGAAAGGTAGATAAGTACCTTTCAGACATTATGTTTATGAATGATCATACAGAAAAGCACAGGAGAAACAAAATAATACAGGATAAAAATCACACATTAATTCAATGTATCTGGATATAAAATTCCACAAAAATTCAAAATATCAGATATGGGAAAAAAAAAAGTTATTGGAGTGAGTGATAATTTGCCTCTTGCAGAATACCAGAGGATATATCAACCTAGTTACAGAGGTCTAATGATCTTATCCTTCATTCTCCACTTCATTTGTTCTACTTTTATTCAAGAAAGAAATATTTTCCTCCAGCTAAATGCTCAAGTTTGTAACCAGCCTATATATTAGACGTCCATAACCATAAGTATTGTACTAGCTGAATACTCTCATAAATTTCATGGAGGTTTTAAAATTATTTTTATAGTTGTCTGGGTCATCAATAAACCATAGACGAAATGGAAGCCAAAGTGCTAATAAATTTCTGTGCATTCAAAATCTAGCATACTATACCTTGGAAAATTCAGCCTCCTTTCTTTTATGATGCAAGTGCTCAGCTGCCAAGTGCAGGACTAAGCCTTGTGAGAAGATATTTCTTACCAGTACAGAGGACAACAAAATTTATTAATATATTAAGGATTTCAATGGCTGCAGAACCATGTGTAGGACAAACACTGACACCTGCTCTGTTTTTGTTATAGACTCTAGCTTGAGTGTGCCCCTAATTAGAGTACCAACTCTTCTCTAGGTAAATTTTGGATACGGGCTGCCAGATTCAGACACAAAATGATGCTGTTCCATGCCAAACTCTGTATGATACCAAATACAACACAATCAAGTCCTCTGAATATATTTAATCCTGCTGAAATATGAAATTTTCCTAAAAAACACATTGCTATTAAAATGATATTCTGTGCACAGGGCACTTTCATTACTTCTTCCAGAGAACTCTATGGAAATATGGAAACCTGGGATGAAGCATGAATAATTTTATTTTTCCCTGTGCAGCAGAGACATTGATTATTATTAAATAAAACAAAAGCATGCACATACATTTCCTGGCAGGTTTTCTGTCAGACCATTCCTGTACCATAACTTCATCTCCAGGTCCCCCAATGTAGTACTGATCTTCATAAGTTGAATTGGCAGGAATATCATATGGATCCCAGGGCTCTGTCAGAGCAATCTTCGAGCAAAGCTTTGTAACTTGTTCAATCTGAAACATCACTGCATCTTTGTAGAGCAATATATACTCAAAGAACCTGAAACATTAAGAAAAAGCAATTAATAAATACATATAGT
Organism: Melospiza melodia melodia; assembly: GCF_035770615.1. Lineage (NCBI taxonomy): Eukaryota > Metazoa > Chordata > Aves > Passeriformes > Passerellidae > Melospiza > Melospiza melodia. Next base: position 48,521,319 of record NC_086194.1, on the reverse strand, counting down.
CTTTTTCTATCCCAAGCAAGGAACATTGCTGATATGTAAGCTCGCCTTTGACTTGTCAGCGTAAGAACATTTCCACTTGCATTTAACCTTGCCAAACTTTGAGAAATGCTAACCAGTTGGGCTGAAATTTCCCATGCTAAAAGTTTGTCTCAGCTGATTCTTTCCAAAATAAATAAATCAGGCTGAACTGGTTCAGCCATTTCTGAGAACAACAGAACAACTTTTCTGAGAACAACTGAGAGAAAAACATGTTATTATTCCTAGTTTTGTTTTGGTTTTTTTTTTTTTTTAATAACTATTTCATTAAAAAGCTCCAGTGCCTCCATGTTTTGGAGAAAGGACTTAAAACTTTGGCAGGGGAAAAGTTTTTATTAAAAGTTGCCCAGATTTGGCTAAGTTATAAGCCTTTTAAAAAAATCTGTTTGCATAGGCTGTATAGATTCACTTCTGCACGAATACGGTAGAGCCTTCCTGTGTACTGGTTAGATGTAGTATCTGCCATCCTCACAGATGTTTCTCCATGGCACAGACAGCTTAAGTGGGACGTGGGGGTGAAGGGGGAAGTACATGGTCCCAAGTGCAGAACTGAGAGGGTCACCCTCCATAAGGCACAGTGACGGAGTGAAAAGAAAAAGCAGAGAGCAAAATAGCAAGGCAGAGATAAGGAGAGGTGTGGAGCTCAATGAGCTTGAGAGGTGAGAAGATGAAGTCACCAGCATGGATAGTTAATAAGGATTTAATACCGATCTTCTAATGAGTATGAAGTGACCAAGCCAAGCTCTGAGGAGAGATGATAAACATTTATATGGACACTTTTGTGATGTTGGTCACAAGGGTTTTGAGGTGAAGAGAGAGATGAGAATGTTGATTCCATGGTCAGAAGGCTTGATTTATTATTTTATGATACATATATATATTACATTATGACTATACTAAAAGGAAATAAAAGGAAAAGTTCTCAGAAGGCTAGCTAAGCTAACAGAAAAGAATGAATAACAAAGGAGCTCTCTCCGACTGTCCCAGAGAGAGCTCGGTCCTTGATTGGCCACTAATTATACACATCCAACATGGGCCAATCACAGGTGCACCTGTTGCATTCCACAGCAACAGATAACCATTGTTTACATTTGCTGCTGAAACTTCTCAGCTTCAGCAGGAAAAACTCCTAATGAAAGGATTTTAATGAAAAGATGTCTGTGACACACTTTCATCTAGTTTCTTTTTACAGTGGTCTCGTCTACCACCAGTACCGTGACATTGCTTCCATACCCTCAAAAAGGAGGTGGTATGGTCCTTACCTTTTAACTGTGCACAAAGCCAGGCAGAAACAGAGTATCAGAATTATCAGAAGTATCAGCTGATCTTGAACACTTAGCTGGAAATAGCAGAAATTTAACTTCTCCAGGGTACTTTGCACTACCAATCAGATGAGAAGTTGTTCAAAGCATATCTGAAATCATCGTCATGCGCGCTCTGCATCTTTTGCAAAGGATTAAAGGGGTCACTTTCTAAACCCTCCAAAACTCTGCATTCATTATCAGAGACTTCCCTTGAATATCTCAGCTCAAATACTTGGCTACAGGTTACTGTTATGCAGTGACTCTAGAGCAAAGGAAGGGAGCAGCTTCATCTTTCCCCATCTGTAATTCCTTTTTTCATTCATGATGCTGCCTCCATTTCTTGCAAAAAAAGAAGGCTTAGGTGTCTTTGGACACAGGTATCTTCTGCTTCAAAAATCTGATTCTAGTCCCTAACACTGCTCATCCTGTGCCATCAGAAAGATGGGAAGCCAGTAGAAAGCACTGCATAATTGATGCAATTGAAGAGATGCACAAAAGCAAGACCAGATCCTTCTCTATTTCCCAACTCCTGCATGTTTCTCTTTGCAGTCTTCACATTCTTTTGGGGAGGATGCAAAGTTTACATAAAATAGGGTCGAAACCAAAACAATTTACAATTTTAATTTTTGCAATGCACAATTGTACCAGACAGCAATAACTTCACCCACCACTGACACTGTGGCATTCAAAGGTTGCATAATAAGAAGCGTCTCAGCATGGTTAAAAGCATCTGAGCAACATTCCCACCACTTCTTGAGAGCATCATTTATTCTGCATGCATGGAAACACAGTAAGGCTAAATGGCCTTAGCCAAACTGAACAGTGAAGGAGAATATAAAATGGGACAAGGAAGCTGACATGATGTAAATTGGGGCCCACCTCTCACCCAAAACCCTGCAAAACATGGAAGGTAGCTTGTCCTGAAACTGGGAACCTCCCCCACACTGACAAGACTCGTGTAAAGAAGTTGACAAACTGCAACGCTACATATGACCTTCCCCATGGTAAATCATTCTCCTGCCCATATCTTAAAATATTCCTGCTTTTGCCATGACTTTCACCAACCTAAACTTGCCTGTCATTTTCTTAGTCAAAGGCAAGGTTTGCACACTTGAACACTTAGCTAATGAAGAATTCAGTATCTTTTTAAACTCTTTTCTTACATAAACCCAACCTGAGATCACATATGGTGACATACAAAACTTTTAGATCACATTTGGTCCGGAGAACATACAAGAACACTAAAATACATTTACTTATGTGTTTTCAATGAGAGTCTACTGACCCAACTACTCTTCAGCTGGCTGCCCAGCAGCTCCCATAAAAGTGGGATGGGAGATGCCTTACAGAGGAATCTATCACCATGTTTGAAGCATCTGAGTGATAAAACAGTGATTTTGTAAAAGAACACAAAACCCCAATGTATTAGAAAAGCATTAAAAACTAATAGGAATAAAAATAAAACTGTTACAGTTTTATTTTAAATCCTCACTTAAACCTTAATTCACACAGAAATTTTACTTGCATATTTAACAATCCCGCAGACAGCAAAAGGGCCATTATGAAACACCGAAGTAAACAAAAATGAGGAAAATCCAAACAAATCAAACTCAGCACTAATAATCTCTCTGACAGCCATTTTGGAGAGTAAGAGGCTTCACCACTGAGATTTTTGGTTCTGGGAGAGGTGGATTGAACATATGTGTAGGAGACACCAGTCCTACCCCTTGATGTGCTGCTGGGAAGAACTCTGCCTCTGTGGGGGCAGGCACACGAGAGGAGATCTGCAGAAAAGCTCGTTCTGCTGACTGTGCATGACAGCCCTGGGTAAGCAGGGGCAAGATTTAACTATCCTTGATCAACCCAGATGTGCCTCACATCCCAGCTTCATAGAGAATTGCTCTGTGTCCTGGAAATAGCCAGCACAGAAACCTAAGATTACACAGGATCTGAGTTTAACAGCACATGAAAAGTGAATGGTTAAGTTGTTGTTTTATAAAGAGAAGTACTTACCAGCCAAAATTAATAGCAAAATGTACACAAATATAAAAATGATAATAAAAAAATTAAAATAAGAAATATTTTCTCTTCTTGTTTTTAACCAGCCAAGTCCTGAGTGTACTGCCTCTATTTGTTTTAGGTGCCTGATATTTTATTGGCTTCTTGAGGGGAAGCACAGAGTCCTGAAAATAGGTCTTGGCAAAGAAACAGGAGAGGAAATTATTTTTAATTAGTTTGTTTTTTCAGAAAAATGTAATGTATTTGCAGCCTGCACTCACTTCTAATATTATTTTTATAATAATTGAATTAAATTATAATTTCAAAAAAGCCCCAACCTAAAAGGAAGTGCCCCAACTAGGCCTCAAATAGGCACCTTGAAACAGATTTGAAGAAGTCACTTGGACAATTATCCTACTTGCCTGACTGAGATTGTTTCTCTTCCTTTCCTATCCTATTCCACCCTATCCTGCCCTATGCCTCACCCCATTGTACACTATGGGACTCTCTCATGATCCTTAATACTCCCTTTGTCTCTGTCTGAAAATGGATGAATTCCAGCATATAAAGACACACATGTTTTTGCTCCCATGCTTTGAAGAATTTCTTAACTCTGGACCATATCCTGCACAAATAATTCCATTGATTTTGCTGGAAGCAATCATGTCAGATAGGTGGGATACAAGCTGGGTTCAGTACTTTCTTCTCCCAAGCTAAGGAAAGCATTTTTCTGAATAAGAGACCAAGTGAGTTAAATACAAAGCCAGAAACCCACAGAATCACACAATCACAAGGTGTTAAAGATGTACTGCTGTGCATCCAAATACTGTCCCAGCTCTAAGACTCCTCGTGAAATCTGGGGACGTAGGCAGAGGTCCCTCAGGACATAGCCCAGGTAACATAAAGACACACTCCTGGACCCTCACAAAGGCCTGAACTAATAAACTTGTCTTCTGAATAGGTGATTTTTTGCATGTTAATAATGTAATTCATAACAGTGAACTATTTTTCAACATTTCTCAGAAAAAAAAGTCATTAATGTTAAGATCATGCTACCAGATCTTTTTCAGGTGCTCAGTCTGCATCCTGCTGGGTCCTTCCCAGCCCTGAAGCCTGCTAGCCTGCCCATCACCTAACACATCTGCCTGACTCCCAGGGTTTACTTCTGCACTTCCAAGGGCTTCCCTGTGAGAGCCAAACCAAGAAGAAAGCAGCTGCTTGCTGTCCAACTGCCTTTGTAGTGACTCAGAGGAGCAGAGGTGCTGTTAGTGGCCTGGCCAGACCCATGTGATGTATTCAACAATATCAGACAAGGTCATTTGCTAGAGAGAAGCAAAATAATGGTCTGAGATTGAGACTGGGTAATAAAAACTCTTTCTGTGCTAAATCTGCCTCTGCATAATTTGGCTCTGTGGCTTTGGACAATCAACCTACAGTACCAGAGCCTTAAAATGCTGTTTATTATTCTTCTTTGATTGCTGTAGTATTGGAGAGACACAAATCTGTGATCACAAACCAGTTGTGTGAGGCATTGTGTTAACAAAGAATCAAACCACTAATCCTGCCCCAAAAAAACGCTGAAAAAATGGTAAAACAAACCTTACTGAAATGTGTACTGGGGTTTCATGAACCTAGGGCTTTAACCTGTTGATTCAGATTTCCCAGCTGTAGCTATTGTAACCTTAAAACTCTCATTCATGTAAGCCAGGACTTATATTACCTAGTAGTATAAAGCTACTGAAAAATGGAAGCAAAATTTTATGCATTATTTGTATCTGAGATTCTGTATTACTCAGCAAGAAACAGTATTTGCTGTTTGATATCTCAAACAGAGGTCACTGCAATTATTTGCAAGTTAACTTTACTTTGGTGATTAAATGAACACTTGAAGCATGTGTCTGCCTTTGTGGTACTACTTAATTCTTTGCCAGTTGTCTTTGTAAAAAGACACTTTTAAACATTTCAAAAGGAGCTAACCCCACATCTGACTAGAAGAAATTGCCCTACAGATATCCCAAATTGTCTGTTCTAGTGTGCACAGATAGGTACATCCACATATTTAATTCTTGAGGCGTCTTGAATCCTCTTGATAAAGTACCTCACAATGTTACCACTCTTTATTACAAATTTTTTTCTGAAAATAGAGTGGGAGAATGGGAACCTTTACTAGAAGTGTGACTACATAACCCCATCTTCTCAGGTCCTCAGATCAAGAATAGTTCAAGGGAACAACGCTGCCAAGCAGACATGCAGACAGTTGATAAACACCCATCAGGTCAAGAACACTCATCTGCTTTTGGAAGGATCTGGCAAGCTCATTTCAAAAGGGAGAAGCATTCGTTTTTTAGTATATTTCTGGGAACTCCTTTCCTCTTTCCCATTAAGTTTTCGGTAATTTCAGACTTGTGTTTTTCTTCTGGTATATCAGACCTCAAGAACAACAGTCATTTACCATATTTGATCTCACTTGTTTGGCAGTGGTGCAGGACTATGGTATATTGTACAAATACAGGACTGTGCCAATACATGTGACAGTAAATGTAATGTGATATTGTGTAAAAGCAGCATCTTTTAGTCTGACTTAAATCACTCACAGATTGTAAAGGCTCATTTTTTAAAAAAAATTTTCAAGGAGATCAAGCTCCCTGTACCAGGTATCTAATTAACAAGGTATATGAGGAACTTCGACCACACTACTAGTTTCTGAAGCACAGAGAATTAGCCAATTTAAGTCCTGTTAATAATGCAGTTTGTGTAGAAAGAGAACCTTAAATACAGGAATCAAGAGCTGCAAAGTCAAAGCTACACCAGCTAAAGAATGAGATACTTTTGTGACTTTAATTATGAAACTCAATAAAAAATTATGCAATTTCTTATTATTTTGTTTTCCCATAAATTAGATTAGTTATTTTGGCAAACACTAAGGGAAAATCAGCTCTTCAGCAAGAAGCCTGTTTCCTTTGCTGTCCCTTTTTGGCTATTTGACACTTCTAAATAATCCACAAAGTCAAAGCCCTGAGAACAATGCACTGCAATTGATGTTGAAATTCAGAAAAACAATAAAGCAAGAGGCTACAAGATGCATTGCCCTTAATAGACAGCATCTGTCTGTTTCCATAAGTAACAGTATATTCGTAACTGGAGCCCTCAGTAGGCAACAATGCAGCTCAAAAGGAAAGGAATGGAAGATGTGGCCAGCATACCATAATGCTTTCCAGTGAATCAATGGAATCTCCTCCTAGGGAATATGGTATATAATAGCAGAACCACACAATATCAAAATATACTTGAGGTCAGAGATTATTTTCCTGTTATGGGTTTGTAAAAAAGTCTAGTACAATGACTCTTCCATGAGTAAGTTAATAAAGGTTACTGGAAAATCACAGCAGGGCTTAGAAGAGACCAAAAAGAGTGAGGAAGGCCAGGACTCACCTCTCAGTATATACAAACAACCTTAGGAAAGATGAAATAATAAAGAGGGAAATGGCAGAGGTACATTAGAATTTATTTATTACATTTCTCACCCTCTTTGCGCTATATGAAGAAGGGAAGTAAATAATTGGAAGAGCTGATGCTCAAAACTGAGACTTGGAAACGCTCTTTTGAGAGTGCAATTATTTTAAGGCTCTCTGTGAGGTTGTAAAGACGTGAGAAATAGGAAACAGAAATTTAGCATGTAGAGAGCCAGAAAAAGCATGGTTACAATGACTGAGAGTATCTCAAAAAAGGAAAAAAACATACTCAAACATAAAAGACGTACCTGTGTTCCTGTTTTTAATTTTACATTTGTAGGCCAGCCAGAAGCCCGCAGCTTATGCCACAAGGGCTGGCGGAACCTGGGCAAGGCCAGGAGCAATGGCGGCCAAGCGCCCCTACATGAATAAATGCTCCACAGGGAGCAGTAGAGGCCAGGGCAGGCCAACAGGGTGTACTGGATGGGATCCACCCAAGAGTATTGAGGGAGTGCACACAATTGCTCACCGAGACACTTTCCATCATTTCCCAGCAGTCCTGGCTCACTCAGGAGGTCACAGTTGACTGGAAATTAGCAAATGTGATGTTCATCTGCAAGAAGGGCAAGGAGGAGGATAGAGGGAACTACAGGCCTGTCAGCTTGATGTCAGTGCCATGAAAGGTCATGGAGCCGATCACCTTGAGGTGCATTATGCAGTATGCGCAAAATTGGGTCCAGCCCTCAGGGGTATATGAAAGGCAGATCTTCCTCGGCCAACCCAACCTCCTAGGATAAGGTGATCCGTTCAGGGGATGAGGGAAAGGATATTGATGCATTCCTGGGTTTTAGTAAAGTGTTTGACACCATTATCCACAGCATTACCCTGAAGGAACTGGCTACCTGTAGTTTGTATGGGTGCACTGTTCGCTGGGTTCAACACTGTCTGAAAAGCGGGGATCTAAGAGTGGTGGTGAACGGAGTTAAATCCAGCTGGTGACCAGTGATGAGTGGTGTTCCCAAGGGCTCATAACTGAGGCTAGTCCTGTTTAGTATCTTTATCCATGAACTAGATCAAGTGCACCCTCAATAAATCTGTAAATGACATCAAGCTGGGCAGGAGTGCTGTTGATCTGTTGGAGGGTACAATTGCTCTACAGAGGGATCTGGACAGGCTGCATCAATGGGCTGAAGCTAATGGTATAAGGGCAACAAGGGCAAGAGCTGGCTCCTGCACTTGGGTCACAACAACCATAGGGAGCACTTCAGGCTGGGGCAGGAGTGGCTGGAAATCTGCCAAGGGTGTGCTGGTTGTCAGCAAACTGAACATGAGCCAGGAGTGTGCCCAAGTGCCCAAGAAGGCCAGTGGCATCCTGGTTTGGATCAGCAAGGGTGATCAAGGCAGGGACAGCCCCGCTGCACCCAGCCCGGGTGAGGCTGCACTTAAAACAGTGTTCAGTTCTGGGTCCCTCGCTACAAGGACATTGAGGGGCTGGAGGGTGTCCAGAGAAGGGAAATGGAGCTGCTGAAAGGTCTAGAGCACAAAGCTTATGGGGGGGCAGCTTAGGCATCTGGAGAAAAGGAGGCTCAGGAGGGACCTTATTGCTCTATACAACTTCCAGAAATGGGGTTGCAGCCAGGTAGGTGCCAGTGTCTTCTCGCAAGGAACAAGTGAGAAGACGAGATAAATTGGCTTGAAGTTGTGCCAGGGGAGGTTTAGATTAGGTATTTGGAAAAATTTCTTCCAGCATCATAACAAGCTCAGCAGGGTGGCTGAGTCACCATCCCAGGGGGTATTTAAAAGACCTGAGGATGTGGTGCTTAGGGACATGGTTTAGTGGTGGCTTTATTGTTGTTAATTTAACTCTTGGACTTAATGATCCTAAAAGTAATTTACAACATAAATAACTTAATGATTCTAATTGTCAGATTTATTTGGAGTTTTCACATCTTTCTCTTAACCAGGGTGTGAGACAGAATATTAAATTGGATGTTAGCTCTGCCCCCTATGAAAGTATCTATTTTACACATCAGAAAGGCATAGAAGTTCCTTAACTAAATTAAAATACTCTCCCTTTTTCACATACATATTTAAGAATAAAATAATAATAAAAGATAAAAAAATATTTTTTCAACTAGAACTGGGTACTGCAGCTTCTTACATGTCAACTTCTGTTTAAAAACAGAGAAGGATCTTCATATACCATGAACAGGGATTACATGCATTTCAGGAGCCCTATAATGATCTTCATCGAGATTGTAAATCCCATCAGGCATACACTTGGCCAGTTAGTTGCTTTTCAGTATGCATTCCTGCAGAAAAAGTAATCATGAAGCAGTCTGAGGAACAGATTGCCCTTTGGAACAGATGGGGATGAGGTCCTTATTCTGATAGATCAAACTTTTATTTCATAATGGAATATTCTCTGGAAAAATTTGTGAGGATATGTACTTGTACCAGATTGCTATCCCAAGACGTAATGATTTCCACCTTCCATCTGCAATGCTTTCCTTAAGCGGGATGATTCAGGTCTTTCTGATATCTATCCAATATAAAAAAATAAAAAGACTGTGACTGTTTTCAAGGGAGTTTGGAAGTCAGGCCAGATAATCAGATGCAACAGTTTGAAAGCTAAGTACTTTTCAACTTTCCAACCTCCATCCAAAGATGTGAGTATAGCTTATTGTTAAATAAACTTTGTGAAAGATGGAGATTCATTTCACTGGAAATACACGCAACATGAAATCATAGCACGGAACTACACTCCTCCTCCCCACCTCCAAGGTAAAAATAACTTCATTTCAACCAGAAGTCTTTGTGCAGGTCTTTTTCTTCTTCCTTCAGCAGCTATCAATCAAAAGTCATACTGTTAGGTGAATGCACAAATTAATGACTGGATTCAAGTACAGTGTGTCAGTGTGTTAAAATTCCAGGTGGAACTGACTGAAAGTGTGCAAAACAGAAGAAAAAGAAAAAGAAGGGAATGTCTGTGTGAAAGAAAACATATAGTTAGGGAAGATGTTAATTGCTATATGGTTGTAAAGGAAATGGCATATTGCCATCCTTCCATACATACCCACTGCGAAGTGGTGCAGTGATGATTTAGAAAGAGAAGTTTACAGTTCTGGGTCCATTAGGAGGTCATTTATTCTGCTCTGCTTAGTCCTCATGAGACTAGAATTCTGATGTTGCTCCTGGTTTTGGATGCCTCACTTAAAGGAACAGATAAACAGATAGGACATAGTTCAGAGAACAGCAAGGGCAGTGGGATGTTTAAGAAACAGGACCTATGAAGAAATTGAGCATGTCTGGTCTGCAACAGGAAGACTGAGGTATGATGATAAGATGGTCAGTATATCAAAGGTAAAAATTAATACCAACTTTTTTCCATGTCACCTGAAACAAGGAGGGCTTACTTAGGAAATACTCTGAAAATGTCTGTCTTCTTATACTCCAGCTTTTACAAGAGCTGGTAAAAATATCAGGGATCAGGGACAATCTATGTAAAGCTTTTCTCCAGGATGGAGGAACAGGTTATATGGTAACTTGGGGACCTTCCCAGCCTTACATGTAAGTGATTGGAGAATACTGATGGCTGCTGGTCTTTTTTTTGTAACAGACCAGCTCAATCAATAAATCCTGATATTATAAGACCTGAATTCTTGACACTGTTACCTTCATAAAGATGGTGAACAACCTTTGGGATGACTTCCTGAGACCTCTCAAATGCAATAGTGGCACTCTCTGAGGAGTCTCAGCAGAGGGCTCCATCTTATTTCACACAGGGATTTCAGAGATGGTGCCATCTCCTGCACATTGGTGACCTTCAGCTCTGTCTTCCTGCACAATTATCTCTAATTACACCATCACACTGTTTTCAGTGCCTGAATGAATTAAAGACAAATAGTGCCTAAAATCAGGACTGGTGAGATAGGTGTCAAATGAAACACATCCAGCATTCACGGGAATAATTAGAAGGTTGAACTATCTGTTAAACTTGCTCTTCACAGAACTGTTTTTCTTTGGTCCTCTATTGAGTTATTGTGCTTTTTTTGTCATGGCAACAACTTTTCCACCTTCGGGGAGGTGGGGAGTGGCTTTCAGCAGTCACCACAAGCCTACTGCTTGTAGGAAACCTCCGTAAGCAATAGCCATGATGCAGCACAAGAAACTGGCATGTCCTTAAAAATCAGCTGAGCTGAAAATACCTAAGTAATTAGAAGATGAAAATTCATTTCGAAACCTTTCTCTTCAAGTTATTAGGACCACATCAGTGTGTTTGATACAGAACTATTTCCCAGGTTATCTGTTAGTCCATCACAGAAACAACAGTTGCTGAAGACACTGCAATCAGCTAAAGGAAGCGTGGTTAAGCACACATTTCTATTTTTAAGAATGTTTATAGCTATTTCAATTTTATTAAACCCCTGACACATTTATTTTTCATTCAAGGACAGTTCTAAGAAGCAGCAGCAAGGAGGGCAAGACCTGTAAATAATATTGGTATAAATATACTACATTGGCACAGCTGAAAGTTTTCCATTACTCGGGAAAAGGTCACTAGACCTATTGAACATGTTTAGACTACCCATGCTGCTTAAAACATGACAAAAATAGCTTTACCATTTAGAATCTGACACGAATACAAACTGAAGTCTTTAGCAGGCTGGTATGTTTACCTAATTTTGGGGTGTTTTCCTGACATGGAGCCCAGTGTCCTACATGCACACAACACAGGGAGCCACCGTTTTCTTTGATCTTTGCCTAATCATATGAATTTAGAACTTTTGTGCATGCTAAAAGTCTTTTCCTTTACCATTCCTATAATCATAACAGACATTAACATAACTCGTTTTAAAAAGAGAAAATGACTTTTAAATTATTTCAAAATTACACACTATCATATTTGCATATTAATGTTTTTTGCTGTTCTAATTGCATTATTTTATATACTTAATGGGCAGAATTTTCAAAACTGACCAAAGCTTCCTATTTCGGGCATTCAACATGAAGATACTTAAAAAGGGAAAATTTTCAGAGGGATAGCATTTATTATGTTCTAAAATTCAGTCTGTCAGAGTAAACATTGCAATATGGAGGTGACCAATTTTACTAGACGCTTTTTTTTGTATTCAAAGACTGCATAAAAAACTCCTGAATTTTCTCTCCAGAGAAGCATATGAGCAGAAATCACTTTCTGCCCATCAGATTTTCTCCCTCATCCCTCATGTTTCCAACTGTCAAGAGACAATTGCTCTTTCCACATCATAGGAGCAGATCCTCATGTAACTGCTGCTGTTTGCAATTTCCATCCATCAGCTATGTAATTAGAGAAAAATATGGCTCAATAACTCCTTCTCCAAAATTATACATGAACCTGACCCAAAGTCTTGTGAAATCAGCCAGAAAAGTTTCACTGATTTTTACAGATGCTACACCAGGTGTTCCATTTACAAGAAAAAATAAGTTGAAAAAAGTTTAAAACCCAGCATGGCTATCAACTTATCTCAAATGGGCAACAAAAGGAGATGCTGAAAGGTAAACATAACATTTTATGCAATCTCACCTATACAAAAATATATTTCCACAAGTTTTACACAACTTTTTCATATTCTGTGCTTTGTGATATTTATTTTTCTTCTCCCTTATAGTGTTCTGGGCTTTGTTTTTAGGCAAAGTAATGAATATCTGTATATCCTTAATTGGAAATACCTAAATTATATGAAACATCTTTTTGTCATAAAAACTCTCCTTTGGGAAGGCTTTTTTATGTACTCTCTTGCTACAGCTAACTGGACAAAAATTCTACAACTCTGAGAGTATGGAGACTCAGAAAAATTAATTTGCTTATGAGAAAACTTTGGAGCATTTTCATTTATCCCTTTGTTTTCTGGTCTGCTGTATTGTGTGGAGTACTTGATCTCCCACATTTCCTGCATTGCATTAACCTTGTAGTTGGACTCATCCAGGGAATAGGAAAGTGGTTTCTGAGGGAGGGAGGTGCTACTGAAGCAACCAGGGGGAGAGAGAATGGAAAAATCTTCTGCAGCAGCCAAGCTCATGTTGTTACTGCCTGCCCCAGTGCTCTGCACTGCAGGTGTATCTCAATGGCATTGTACCTGGAGGCTGCTATGATTAAAACTTGATTTCTACATGTGCTACTTCACTACAGACAGCTTGGGCTAATGATTTGAGCTGACTTCATTCCTTATGCTTGATGCTTGTTCATACACTGTACTAAGATCCTGGTAAACATCATATGCATATTGTAATGATGAGATGTTCTTTTGCTTTTCATATTTTAAGGGACATTAAAAAAAAACTCAAAAACTATCTACAAAAATAATCTATGGAGTTTTGCAGCCTGGAAGTGCATTCACATATTTAGGGGCATGAATCAAGCTTGAAAGGCTGATTTTTTTCCATTCTTTCAGAGGAAGGAAATCCAAAGAACCAAACTGTGTTTCAGACATGTTAAGACTTCCAAAACACAACAAGACATGGGTCCCACTTGACCCACCATGGATCCCTCTACCTGGCTCCAGCTAAGCAGCTGTGGTACCTACATTTTTGAGGCAGTGCCTGGAATATCATCTGACTGTATGTCACTTTGACTTGGCTTGACTATGCTAGCACAACTTAAGTGACAGACTGGGTACTCTGAACATCTCTAGTGACCAATTGTTTTCTTCTTCAGAGGACTAGATGACTTGCTTTAGGAATTTAGGAACTTACAATAACCTGGCTATGAGGTATATACCTTGTGAAGTCACCTACTCTTAGCACTCAGTGAAACTAACAAAAAATGTGTATGTCAATAAACAAAGAATACACATAAATGTATTGAGACTCAATATCTTCATGCTTACATTTGGTTTAGAGATAGGCAGAGCAGAAGTTAAAAAAATTAGGAACTTTTTATCTTCTGCTGTGTTGAAGCAATTAGGCGGTCTCTCACATTTTCCCTCTTCAATAGCAAGGGGATAAACTTAATGCAATAGGGTGTCTCTGATCTCATACCCTTACCTCCTCTCACTCTCCCTAATTCTTTTTTTTCATCTATAAAAAAAGCACAGGAAATACCTCACACTTTATCAAAATGTTATCTGAGTTTGTGCATTCCTCTATTCTCTGGAAGAAACAGGATAACAAACCAGTCTGGCTTTGTAAATCCTGTGTGGTTTTGGGCACAGGTACTTAAAATGATACAAGAAAGTGTCCAGATAATCACAGAATCACAGAATGCCTTGGGGTGGAGGAGACCTTAAAGATCATCTAGTTCCAGCCTCCTGCCATGGGCAAGGACATCTTCCACTAGACCAGATTACTCAAAGTCCCCAGGTACTCTCACAGATAAGAAGAAGAAATTAATTTCTTGTACAGAAGATGTAAGTTAACAAATATGGATCTAATAAAATAGTGATACATTAATTTGGAAACTAATTCTACTAAGAATTCCTCAATCTGTACAGAATTCTGCTCTGCAAGTTAGCATCCTCTGAGAATTACCATAACTGCACAGCATGAGTAAACTTTCCAGTGCTGGCTGCCTAAAAGTATGGCAGAATCCTAAGTTTCCTGGCAAGAAAAGTATCTAAATATGATAAAACCACAGTTGCAAATAGTATTAGGAGATACTGAAAGAATGAAAAATGAAATCTTTCTTCATTGTGTTCACTGAGTGGACTCTGGTCTCTATGAGTGTTTAAAAACCTTTAGCACTGCCATGCACAAAACTGCCCTTGGAAAATTATGGGGAAAATCTGGCCATTCCCCCTGAGAAACATTAATTTCTGAAAAGACAGGTATCCATACAAACAGTAGGTCTCCATGCAGACAGACTACTTAAGAAGAAATTTCCAGCTGTTTAGCAGCTATACAGGTCTCATACCAGCTTTCCTGTGTACGGTTTCACCAAAATAAATGGCAAGCAAGACACATTTTCAGAAGCCCCAGTATCTACTGAGCCATCTCATTTTCAGATGAAGTAGCAGCCGTGAATTCCCACAAAGAACTGGCAGAAGGACAGCAAATTAAGGCTTGCTAAGAGTGAAAGCACCAGAACTGACAGAGTAAGGGACGGGCAACATCAGAGACCAAAACCTCAGTGGGAAGTCTTATTAGTGGTTTATCTTCCTTGCTATCTTTTTTTAAAATTTTTTATTGCAGTTGGTCCCAACCTCCAAATAAGAACAGAGCAGAATGAAGACAGAAGTTTTTGTTCACTTTCTTGCTGGTAAGGATTACATTATTTGAAGGTATTTGGAGCCCTTTTCATGTTACTCCATTAAAGCTTTAAGAAAATGTACATTAGAAAATGGTTTGTTCCAAACAGACAACTTGAAAAATTAGTTACAGACATCACAAAACTTTTCCTGCTAAGGCAGCTGACCGTGTGCTTTGAACATACACTCTGAAGTATGAAATAATATTTGGCAACAGCTATAAAGGAACAGATTCTGAAGAGCGCATTACTGCAACTAGAAGTCAATCATTAAGGGTCAGTGAAGCCGTTTTTGGAATGATTTACTTGTGAAATATTCAACTGACCAAAAGGTAAATATGCAGGGTATTATTACAATGTTATTTTTTAAATTAAGTGAAGAAGTAAGCAACCTTAAGAAGAGATGTTGCAATACATGTGGTAATATTGGTCTTCTGCCTTGTTTGCTATCCATCATATCATCACATTCCGTTATGAACCATCCTCAGGAAAAATAATACATATAGAAAATAAGATAACTAGTATGTAGACAATATCTCTTTCCATTTGAGAAGGGCAAATGAGTTTAATGAACTTGAGGACAAGCCACTTCTTAGATGTTTCATATTAAAAAAAAATTTGAGCAGCAATGAAGAGATTGCTTTTGTTTATGATTTTGGGAGAAGCTAGAGCAAAGAAATTTAAGCTAGAGCAAAGAAAGTTTCAGTCTTCTGGTATCTAAAAGAAGGCAGCAATTGAGATTTTTACTACTCTTTTAGAACTCCATAAATGTGATGTGCTGTTATCACTCTTAGATCACTCTTTGGGGACAGTTGGGTTGAATCAGACAGTTATACAGTCCTACATGTATTTCTATTAAGCTTTGAAACATGTTCATTTTTTAGTTACAAAATAAAACAGAAATTTAAAAAAATGCAGACAGAGCTCCAGAATCAACATGATTTGGTATCTCTCACTGATATTTGACAATCTACATCTTCTTCACTGCTGGAATCTTACAGGTTATTTTTTTTTTCAGACAAGAAATGAATAATCCCAAGATTGCTGACCCTCGTATGCCAAAGAAATAAGCTATACACAGGCAGTGTGGCATCTGCACACATGTTACCATGAATTTTTCAATCACTCCTTCAGTATGGCAGTGTATAGCACTGACCCACAGCCACAGGGTTGATTGAGGTGATTTCCAACCTATGCATCCAGTCTCCTCTGTTCCTCCCTCATGGACAGAAGGGCAGCAATTCAGAGGGATCCAAATTTCAGACAATCATTAAACCAACAAGGAGCTATTCAGTGGGGAAAGGCAGAAGGCTGGATGGAAGTTCCCTCTGGGCTGGATTTAGCCCACAAAACATAGTCTGGATGATGCCAGAATGGAAGGGTAAATTTCATAAGGAATGAAAGGGATAAAATAAGCTTTCATGGAATGAATAGCAAAGTAG
The DNA here is from genome assembly GCF_035770615.1 of Melospiza melodia melodia. Classification (NCBI taxonomy): domain Eukaryota; kingdom Metazoa; phylum Chordata; class Aves; order Passeriformes; family Passerellidae; genus Melospiza; species Melospiza melodia. The sequence continues at coordinate 48,504,863 of NC_086194.1, read as the reverse complement.
GTCCCCAGACATATGAACTCTTAGTAGCCAAAGACTGAAAAATTGTAGTAACTACAGTGTGAGCACTGTACAAGAAGAAAATGCCTGCCAAATTCACGTTCTGATGCCAGAAATTTTTAAAATCATGAAAACACATAAACACAAATCTGTAAAAGCATAAATATGGTCATTGCTAAGTTATGGGAACAACCCTATTGACTGTAGGAATGTTGCTAGTAAAATTCTCACAGCAAAAACAAGAACTGCAGAAGTTACTGCACCTTTCTGACTTCTTGTAATACATGGGAAGCATCTTTTAATAATTGAGTGGGACACAAATCCCAATGTCTGCACATAATACTCAAAACAATGGCTGAACTGATTCTCAAATAAATGTTAGCCAGGGATCTTTATTAATGAAAGATGAAAAAAAAAAAGTGTGAGTTCACATGAAAACAAATCATTCCTTCTTTCTTACTACCGTCTGTAGTAAGAAAACCATAAATTGATTTTGGACAAGGACATTTAGGCTGCTGTTGGAAACCCCCAATTTACTCCTGAGTATGAATGTATAAGAGGTACCAGCTCCAGAAATTAATACACTACTTAAAACAAAGAGTGTCTCTCATGTTGAACCTTCAACACTTTCACAAATGGGAACAAATTCTTGGCAGAAAATCCTGTCCCTGGCCCATGACAGTCAGGTATGAGAGAGTGACCATAATACAGGCAAGGAAGCATCCTCTGGAGCCTCAGGACAACACAAAATTTCCCTGTGGAATCTCAGATCTCAAGTCAACATACATATATCTCCCCTGGGGCCATGAAAGCGAGGCAGTGAACAAAAACAACTGAAAGAAGCAGGGCTGCTTGGCAGTGGTGAGGAGAAGTTTCACTGGCCACTGGTACCTTCACGTTATGCAATGCCATGCCGGGCATAATGCTCCTTATTCTAGAAGAGCCAAAATATTGCACAAAGTGGCCCTGTTTTACCCAGACATCATCCCCTCCCCAGCACATCAGACACTGTACCATGCCTTGAAAACACTCTGGAGGAGAAAATAATTTGCCCTTTGAGTAAAGAAGAGCAACAGGTAAAAATACCTCATGAGAGAGAACTCCTCAAGTTGCTAAGCATGCGATTCCTTGCAAATCTACAGGTAAGGTCAAAATAAAAGTCATCTGAAGACAGGGATGAAGCTGATAAAGATGATGTTCAGGAGTTGGATTGTTGCTGCTGCAGCTACACAGATTCACAACTGGATGACCTCAAGTCTGAATAGCTCAGTATTACTTATTATGCCATGCCAAGGTTAGCCACCAGTCAGTTTAAAGCAAAATAGAGAGGACAGAAGGATACCTGAACCATACCTTTCAATTTTGAATCAACCAATGACTTGGCATACCAAAAAAGGCTTAATAAGGAACCATTTCACTGACTTCACTTGTCTGGGAAAATGTCATCCAGTTGAAAACCTGTCCCATGAAGATAATAAATGGATAAGCCTGTTGATATGCAATACAAATCAGATCTGTATCTGGAAAAGAAAATTATTTTTTACCTCACAGAAGCCCTATATTAGAAAATTCTAGTTTAACCTTCAGAGGAGATACTTCTTCAGATGAATGGCCTTTGGTCCTGTGAGAATAGGTGTGATGTTGTCAGTTGTGACATCTGAATTGCGTCAGACCTCAAGCTGAATGGAGTCCAAATTAGGATCATGAATATAAAGATGTCTTTCATTGTGTCTGTTTAGCTGTACAGTCACATCACCATCAGCTGTCTGTGACCACAGAACACTGAACCTCTTTCTATTCATGTCCACTTTAAATCTCTACCAAAAAAGAAAAAAAAACAAAACCAAACAAACAAAAAACAAACAAACAAAAAAAATCAAATAAATCAAATTTACAGTGATTTATCTTCTGAAAACATTGGTCCAAGTTATAGATATATGGGCATATTGTATTTTCTGTGCAGTCCTGGTCTTGCCTTAAGTTTTCGCCATAATGTCCAACAGTACAACATGAGCCATAAGTTTCAGTGCAAAAACACATTATTTCAAAAAGTTCAAACAGACAAGCAAGAGATGATAAGAGGGAAGAAAGAAGTAATTCCCTAAATGTAAAGGGTACAGATGGATAAAATGCTTAAGCCAATCCACTAGTACCAAGTACAACATGGTGTTAGTGACTACCATTTAACATCTTTTAGAAAAACAAAACTTTTTAATGAGAACCTCTGTTTTTAACAACATCCAGGAAATGATATCTAGAACTCATGTGGTAGTAATAACCCCAGTGAGTGTCTGACTGGTTTTTAAGTACACCAACCAGTGCTCTAGCAAATTATCAATTTGAGGTTACTGGACATTTCATCTACATTTTTTCTCTAGCTTTAAAAGGTTTGTGGATCTGCTATTTTGAATTTAAGAGCCAGTTTATTCTGTTCAGTTTGGATATGCGCTGTGTTTTGGTATTGTATGAAATGGCTCCAGAGCACTTAGCATAAACAATGGTTTCAAGAACACTACACTAAACACAACAGCCATCTCAACGCAATGGATTTGCTTTATTCATACTCAGGTTGTTTTTTATGTTTTTGTTTTTGTTTTTTTTTTTTTAACTAACAAAGATGGTGTTGTCCAAGGAAGCACAGCACACAAGACAGAAAAAGCTTTGCTAAGCTAACAGTTCCCAACTTCCTCTAACAGAGTCCACTTGTTTGTTACTGATGCAGTTCGAGGGCTGAAGAATTTCAACTGCCTCCCCGGAGCAGTGTTTCCAGCTCCCCAACCAACCCACCTGTAACAACAACAGCAATTCACTCCAGTGCCCTCCTGAGCTGTATAGCCTGGCCGACTTCCAACAAGACCAAGAACTTGGAAAAGGGAATGATTGCTGCTGCCTGGGGGCAGGAAACAAACAGAATGAACAGCTGGAGTGCGAGGAGATGTTCGCCCATGCAGCCATCACAGATCAGAGTTCCCTCCTTGTACAGCGCTCCTCTCCAAGGAACCAGCTGCCTTGGCAGGGAGCATCACTGAGGGACTCAGTAAACTGACTTGTTTATTGGGCTTTGATGGAAAAGCAAGAGTTAAGGTTTTTACAGCCAGCCCTCCATACCTCACCACAAAATTCTCATTAGAACAACTGAGGCTTGCTTCAGGGTATTGCCTGGCATGTGACAGTCAGTGTGCATCCAGCACAGCAGCTTTCCAAAGCCACCTTCCCAAACTGACAATCACTAGCAGCAGGAGACACTTGAAAGAACATTTGACACCTACAGGAGGAAATAAATGCAGGAGGTCTAAGTACCTTCCTTCAGTTCTTGTTCTCAGAAGTGAGTTATATATACAGCAGATTATGAAGAATTTTAGGTCCCAAGAACTCAGATTACTCTTAGAGAAACTGCTGAAAATTCATTTCTGTTTCACTGCAATTAAGGGTCTCACAAGTCTGCACATTCTACATAATCTTTAAAAAATGGAATTTGGGTTCCTGGGCAACTTGGCCAATTCTGAAAATTTTACCCGTGACAGTCTTTTATTCCCCAAAACATTAAACTGCAGAAACCACTCCCAAAACCAAGTCTGGGAAACAAATTTGCAGTTGCTCAGCGTAGCTCAATACTTAGCCTATTGAGTCACCACAATGACCACAGAACGGATGGATTATACGATTTTAATAGGTCAGACACCGCTGTTTTTTCCTTTACAATCACACATCCTAAAACAACTAAAAAGTAGTTGAGATAAGTCAGACACGTGTGCCCACACTCTGTTTATTTTGAAAAGTCATCACCTCTTCTCCAGATGAATGTTGTTATATTTGCACCTGACCTTATGCTGCCTTTCCTCAGTCAAGGACAGGGATTGACACACACAGGCAAAGAGCCTGCCAGAATAAGAGACTTATTTCTCTAAACATAGCTTTGTCACTCCTCTATCACCCCAGCAGTTTGTGTGGCCAGGTGAGGAGTTTATCCCCTTAACTGTGTCTATATTTTGCAAATATGATGGAACTAAAGAAATTAACAACATGCAGTTCGGTTTTTAAATTAACACTGAATCACAGGACATCTCCTGATTGTTTTTCTGCTGTGCAGCTACAGTTTTTAAGACACTAACCCTGACAGTTGCAAATATACAGGCATCTCAATGTGCTGAGTACTGTACAACAGGCCAAGGAGGCTAATGTTAAAATACATGCATAGAAGAAAAAACCAAAAGCATTCTCTTCCTCCTACTCACTTTCTTGACCACATGGAAATTTTTTTCTTCCCACCATCATATTTCTCATAAGAAAGTACGTTATTGGGCCTTCCCTGAAAATCACTCTGTGGAAAACAGTATGGAAGATAAGTGTGAAACTCTGTGAACACAGCATATGGCAAGTAACACTCCAGCTCTCAAACACCACCTGTACTATTTCTGCTCTGCTTCTCACTTCATGTTTTGTTTCTTCATAACTGAGCACTAACACCTGTTGAGTGGCTTCAGTAGTGCTGAAGAGCACAACCCTTGCTCTATTTTGCCAAGAAAATGAAAGGTGATGGACGACACGAAGTTCTGCACTGGCCACAGTGCAGTCAGTAGGATTTTTTTGTCTGGACTTCTTTGTGCCAGGATTTCGCACCAGTTTGCAGAGATGACACACTCAAACCTACAGCATTTGAAGTTACCTCAAAAAGAAGGTCCTGCTCCATCTGAAAACCATGCTGGCGACTGCTACCTATTTTGTAAGTGTCCTGGGATAAAAGCCAACAGAGGGTTGAACAAGAGTGAGGAAGGTTTAACATCCAGAGAGCACAAGAGGAAGTAACTTCATATAGTAGGCCATAAAGGACTAAAAAACATGTTCTGTTTTTAACAGCAGGAACTCAGCTTTGCCTCAAGAGGTCTAAGGAGCTGCTTCAAGTGCTCCCCTTTCACATTATACCAGGAATGACCTAGTCCAAACAGGAAACAGCACAACATACTCAATGTTTGTTTTCTTTTCTCTTCTGCTATTAGTATCAGCTGAGCACCACACAAAACTTTAAGATTGTCTCTGCCCACCCTGTCTATCCCCAAAAATTTGATCCTGAAGGGTCAATAAGCAGCACGGCAAGGCACGCTGGAGAAAACAAAAGAAGCAGAGTGTAGCTAAGGCTGGGTCTGTAAAAGTGAAAAAAAAAGCCCAGAAATGAATCCAACTGGAATAGGTTCTCCCTGAAAAACCTCAGCCTAGGATCAATGCTGGTGGTTTTTACACTCTGAGCCAGAGTGCAGGAGCCAATTATGTGAAAAACCCACCCAACAAGCTGGTTTTCTGGAACCATAGCTATGACTTCCCTAATGAACTGGCTCTGTTGGTTGTCTGGCAAGCGAGTTGTGTGCCCAGGTGGCAGGTGACACAGTGCAGCTGGACAATGGGGAATGGGCAGTCTTTACCAATGTGGTCACTCCATCTCAGGTGATCTCAAAACAACTGATGGACAAAGAAGTGATGTTAATGAAGCAGCAATTGGGTGTTTAGCTTATGGCTACTGGTCTGGAGTTGAGGTAGGTATGTTTTACTGGGCTGATGTAGGTATGAAAATGCCACATGGCAGAACACATGAATTTGAAACATAGATCTACAATAAAACCTGAAAGTTTCATGTTTTCCTGCGGTTATGAGCCTGCAAGCCATTCCACACAGGCAAATCTTTGTGTCCTTGATTAACCTCAGCCAATAACTCAAACAGGGCTGTGTCTGATTAAGGTCCACATTTGCAAGCTTCAGAAAATGCTCTGTAGGAAAATGTGGTTGTTGGCCAACCCTGATCGCTGCACATAAGTTACATCTGATAGGAGCAAAATGTGAGAATTTAGACTGAAATTTCCTCACAGACCAGGGCAGCACTATTTTTCTTGTTGATTTTCTTGTTGATTTTGTACTCACTGCCTCAGCATAATTACCCATTTCTTGTCAATGTCAAAACAGGGTGGAGGAGAGGTTATTTTTCAAAAGACAGGATAAATCCCTTTGCCTCTAACTTTTGAAAACTTTGGTTTACAAGTCACTGTCTTCACACTGAAATGAAGTTGTGATCACAATTCTAGACCTGATCCAACACATACTGAAACCAAAGGGAGACCTTCTGTAGAATTAAATGGAAGCTTGGGTCATGCCCTGAGCAGACACTACTGCCCATATAACAAAATCAATCCCTCTCCAACTTTGGATGGGAGGAAAATTAAAGACCTCAGAGGTCAGAAATTTGTCTACAACAAAAATCTAATATAGGAGAAATCAACAAGCACACCTATGTGCACTCTGCCTCTTTCTAGTGCTACTAACCCAGACAAAACTGCATCCATAGCAGGTATTTATCAAAAATGTAAAAAGATAAGATCTTGGAAAAAGACAAAATCTGGCCCACAGTCTAAAATGTAGAGTAATTATTCAATCTTAAAATAAAGTTTTCAAATAAAGTAAACATAAGCTTGAAAAAATGAGCATAGTACAACTTAGAAGCTAGAAAAAGACTTGTGTCAGGCTTTGCAGCAGAGTTTTATGCTTGTCAAACATTAAAGTTAACCTAGGACTTGCAGAATAAGGCAACATGAGCACCCCATGGCGAGTGTCAGACTCCATGCTGTATGTCAGCAGACCACCAGCAAACACCTCTATGTTGCTTTAAACATTCTTCACATGGCTCCTATGCAAAAACAGTAATGAAAAAAGGCTGACAATGAGGGACGGTTAAGCCTGAAAATGAAACACACAAAACAGTTCTACAAGTGTCAGGGGATTTGGAGAGAAAAGGATCACAGAAGAGCACATGCTTTGGAAAGATTAAAACAATTACTGTGCAATGTTGGTATGAAATTGACTGCCAGGGAAAAAAAAAGAGCAGGAAAAAGGAATATTGATCTTTTAACAGGAGAGACCATTAGTTTGGATGACACAGCATTTGTAGGCTGGTCATTACCTTGTCTCACACATCCCCAGGATGGATGCACTATTATTTGAACAATTCATAGGTGGGAGAGCAGAGGTATGCACAGACCTGCTACTCTCACACAGTCAGGAATGTTTTGTCACGTTGTCTGAAAGTGACTGACAATCAGTAGCCAGAAATGTCTCACTCAGGAAGGCCTCTCTAGGCCCATCGTTTCTTCCACCTAAACTGAGCTTGGCAGGCTGAGGAAGGAAAAAGAGGCTCTTCTTCAGTCAGCTTTTTTCTATGTTTGTTTTTCAGCAAATCAAGAAACAGACAATGACACAGGGATTTTTTTGGGATTAGTTATGGGCTTAACAGATACATCCTGTATAAATGAAGAACAGGAAGGTCTTGCAGGGCTGTGCAATGGGAATGAATACACTGTACCACAGGTAATGGATGCATCCTGACACCCTGGCACTGACTTAGGACCAAGCACTGAGGAGGACCAAGAAGGCCCAGAGAACTTGTAACTCAAACTTGTTAGCAAATTACTGAGCTAAAGCCTCCTTCCTTATTCCATAAAGTTACTCACATGTTTGAGTGTAACCTCTTCATTATACCACAAATTTTTGGATTCATTTCAAATTCCATTTGAGTAACGAAACAGCTGGGAGGAGGAGAGTACTTCTAAAGGTAAAAAGCTGACACCGTTGATCATAAATCTCTCCATATATATACACATACATCTACACGGAGATATATATATATATACAAATACATACACATATATCTACAAGGATCCAAGCCATGCTGGTGACAGGTTTCCTAGCGCCAGCTGTTCTCAGCCCCCGCCGGCCCCGACTCACGCAGGGGAGGAGCCGCCGGCACGGCGGGCCCGAGGGAGACCCCCCCTTCCCGGCTTGGCATCACCGCACACCCCCCGGGAGGCGCCTCCGGGCTCCGTGCCGACCCTCACCGCCCCGCCCGGCCCGGCCCGGCCGCAGGTCTCGCCGCCACCTACTTCTTGCAGGGGATGAGCGCCTTCCTCTCCTCCAGGATGCGGAGGCGCTGGTTGGGGCCGTCGTAGGAGACGGCGGCCCGCGTGTTGCGGCCCGAGCCGTGCTCGTAGAACACGGTGCGCCCTTCCCACTGCCGCGGCGCCTGGCACGGCTCGGCCCCCGCCGCCGCTCCGCCGCGCAGCAGGAGGACGCCCAGCAGCAGGAGCAGCCGCAGCGGCGGCCCCGGCCCCGGGCGCAGCTGCTGCCCGGCCGCCGGCCGCGCCATGCTCCGCTCCGCTCCGCGCTGCCTCGGCGCACGGCCGCCCCGCACGGCGCGCAGGCGGGCGGGCGGGCAGGCTGTGCCGGGGGGCGGGGGCGGCCCGCCTCCAAACCCGCATCACCTCAGAGGCGAGAGGCGCCCGCCGCCGCAGCGCCCGGACGCCGGCGGGGCACGAGGCAGCGCGCTGACAGGCGACAGGGACCCTCGCCCTCCCAGGCCTCCCTCCCCTGAGCCGGCAAGGTCTGGGCGCCCTGGCCGTGCCCACTGTTCCGCCAGGGCTGCCCAGAGGGGCAGCTGCGAGCTCCAAGCGCTGGGCACTCTGCGTGAGCCTGGGAAGGGAGGGGATACGCGAACAGGAGTGACCTGCTGGGACAAACGGCTCTAATGTTGCCCTCGAGGGGGGCATTTCAGTGCCTCCCCACGGACAGATGGTGTCGCCAAGCATTCTTTCACCACATGCATTCCTTCATCTTCCACTGCCCTCTTAGGTGTATCATCTGTTGTGTTCCTGGATGTGCTTTCCTCACCCACTAAAGGAAGGGGAGGCCCGTGCCCCACCGGTGCTGCGTCCCTGCAGCTCTGCTGCATCTGCCAGGGGGAACACCGGTGGCACCACGGTACCCGGCCAGGGCACGTACCTCAGAGCCACGCTGCGGCTCTCTCAGGTCACTGGGATAACCTGACATTGGGTTAATCTTCTTATCTCAGCGGGTCCCTCAAAGACTGGGGAGCGGCATTTCCCACAGGGAAGAACGGGCCCGGAGGTCTTTCCGTGCAAGGGGGAACACAGGTGGGCTGTGAACGGTGAGGGAGTCCTTTGGCCCCGCCACTCCTCTGCACCAGGGGCGCGTGGCCGTGGAACACCAAGGAAAGGAAAATAAAAAAAACAGGTTGGGAAAAAGTCTGAAACTCCTTATTCCGCTCGTGTGCAGTTGCGATTGGTGTGGGACAGCGGCTGGGGGAGCGGGGCGGCGGAGTGACTGACCGCACAGCAGCCCCACAGCGGCCCCGCCGCCCGCTCCCGTCTCGGCCCGGCCGCCGCCGCTTCCTCTGTCCCGAGCAAACCGGACCACAGCCACCACCCCGTCTGTCAGCCCGTGCGCTTCACGCCTTTCCCCGTCCGTGCCGAGCTCATGGAGGGAATTCTGCAACCCCCTGGAGGCGTCGGGAACAGCCGCCGGAACTCCCTCAAGCCCGCAAAAAGTTTCTTCTCCCTTGAGAAAACGCGGCGTGTAAAGCTCAGCCCCAGGGGAAGAAGCCGCGGTTCCTACCGTGGCTTTCCCTCTCCCCGCGCCGGAGCGCAGAGCCCCGCGGCAGAACCGTGTGGTTTGGGTTTCCTTCCCTCCCCCTCGCCCCCCTTCCACCTGAAGGAATTTATGACACAGATGAAAACTGAAACGGAGCTGGAGCGGCGGCCGAGAGACGCAGTGATGTCGCCGGGGGATTAAACGGGGTGGAGGTGATGTCACCGTGCCTGCACAGCAAAACGCACACATACACGCACACCCCCCACCCCCCGGAGGAGCGGGGCTGCCAAGGGAGCGCGATCGGCCCCACGTCACTCGTGCCACTGGTATAAATGCGGTCCCGCGATGTCCATGGCTGTCGGCGCGGCGGCTCCCGCGACTTGACTGCAGCCGGGCTCCGGGAGGCAGCGCCGCTCCGCGCCCTTCGGCCGCCGGGACCCGCGGGGCGGCGGCGGGCGGCGGCGGACAAGGAGGAGAAGGAGGAGGAAGAGGATGCTGCGCGCCTTGGTGGCGGTGTCCCTGTGGCTGCGGGTGAGCCCGCGGGCGCAGGGCGCGCCGTGCGAGGCGGTGCGCATCCCCATGTGCCGCTCCATGCCCTGGAATATCACCCGCATGCCCAACCACCTCCACCACAGCACCCAGGAAAACGCCGTCCTCGCTATCGAACAGTACGAGGAGCTGGTGGCCACCGGCTGCAGCCCGGTCCTGTCCTTCTTCCTCTGCGCCATGTACGCCCCCATCTGCACCCTGGAGTTTCTCTACGACCCCATCAAGCCGTGCCGCTCCGTCTGCCAGCGCGCCCGCGACGGCTGCGAGCCCATCATGCGCCGCTACAACCACAGCTGGCCCGAGAGCCTGGCTTGCGACGACCTCCCCGTCTACGACCGCGGCGTCTGCATCTCCCCCGAGGCCATCGTCACCGACGTGCCGGAGGGTGAGAACCCTGGGGGCAGGCAGCGAGAGGTGGGAGGGAGGACTCCCTCCACCCCCGCGGGACGCCCCGGGCTGGGACGGGGGGGCTGCGGGACCCCCACGCTCCAGACCTGGAGCCTCTGCCGACAGTGTTCACTCCCTGACGCGCCTCTGTTTGCAGATGTGAAGTGGACGGACTTCACACAGGGCTTTATGGTGCCGGACAGACCCCTGGAGCCTGACTGCAGGAGCCGTGGCCAGGGTGAGCCTAGGACGATCCCCCGCCTCCACCTTCCTGGAGACAGGGTCCCTCTGACACCTCTCAACCTTTCTCCCTTCTCTTCCCTTGAAGAGCGGTGCAGGTGCAAAAAGACAAAGCCTACGCTGTCAACCTACTTGGCCAAGAACTACAGCTACAGTAAGTGCATGGGGAGATGCTTCACTTTGCCTGCCCCACATCCTCCTTGTGTCCCTGCAAGTTAGGCAGCTCTGGGTGGGTGCTGAACACACACGAGGCACCATCCAGCAAGTGTGGCATGGGAAGACTGCTCCAACACAGCCTTTCCAAGTGGGTGTTTGCCAGGGAATACCTAGCTGTCCTCTTCCAAAATCCAGCTGTAGCACGCACCATGTGCAGGCAGTAGTAGTAATGGCACAGATGATGGTGTTTTTCTGACAAATGCAGTGAAATGTCAGTAATGTGTGCCCTTCTGCTCCACAGAAGGGGTGGTTCCTGCTGCAAAGGTCACTCTAGTAAATAGTAAAAGCAGTTATGCCTGATGTGAGTGTGATGACTTGGCCCGCTCCTGTTCTCATCCAGCAGGTAGAATAAACAGGGGTTTTCTACCCAAATAAAACTCGTAAATGTGAACCAGCTGCAGCAAAGTAAAAAGTTTTTAGAAATTTGTATATGCTTTAACTTATTAGCCTGAGTTCTGGCTGGTGCAGAATTGTCAGAGATTAACTGAATTCAGTGACAATTTGCACCATCCAGCCACGGAGATAGCTGATAGTTTTATTATATGTTGGGTGACATATTGGCAACAAAAATAAGTATTCAGCCCTCTTTCCCCTTGGCTTCCCCCTGCCTCAGCTTTCTGATGGTGTGAGTCAGGAAGAACTTTTAATTAAGATTAGATAAATGCCAAATTAAACCTAGTGTCAATACAAAGCCCCTATTAACTATGAATTTTTTATGCAGTATTGCTTCATTTTGCACTTTGTGGGTATTTTCTCAATGGCAGGTTTTTTCCCCAGTCATTTATTTAATTCTTCTGCAGGAGGGTTATAATATAGTTCAGTTCCTATTTGTTTGATATCAAATTAAAGCAAGTTTGTAGCTATTTGCTTCTTTGCTAGCATGTTTGGTGGGAATAATCAAGCTGAACCTCTAGCTTAGGTAATTGTACAATTTTTGTTCATTATAGCATTTTGGTGCATTTGCATGACTTATTCTTTTTATATAATTCTTTGATTTGTAAGTACAACATAGAAATACGTTTAGGTGGAACAATGATTTTCTGTAATTGCCTGAAACATATGAAAAGTAGTGATATCAAATGTCTGTTCCAAAATGAAATACAGTTATTAGCTGTGTAAATTCTGATTACAGTGGTTTCAGTAGGAGTATTCCTTGAGTAGAACCTGTATGTCAGGGTCCAAAATTTAATTCCATTGAATTTGTGAAATCAAGATTTTGTTTTTGAGATGTAAGTTTTTATTCAGCACCCTGTGAGATAAATAGACCTATTTATATGGAAAATGAATTGAGGGACAAGATTTAATGAGTTGAAAATCAATCTTTTTTTTTTCTGAAAACCTTTAAAATAAGACATACAGACAAATTATACTTTCAATTGTACCAAACAGACTTGAAAATGGATTGTGAGTCTCCAAAACTGAAATTCCTCACTTTTTGTGTCTGTTATACGTGTCCTGATAAAGGTAGCACATAAACCCCAGACTGCATTAACAGTGCTGGTCTCCTGTTTTCATTGCGTGAAGTTTATTCCGAATGTTATGAGGTTCATGTGGAGGCTTTTGACCCTGTGGCTGGCAGGGGCAGACTGATCACCCTGTGGTCTATACACTTCTCATCCTTCTTTCACTGAGGAATTTTTGGACAGTAGAACCCTTTCTATTTTGATGTTTCCTAGAGATAAAATCCTTTATGTAAAAATCATACTTAATTTATTAAATCTGGTATTTCTCACAAGAGAGAAGAGATGAAGTGCTGGAGTGGTAGGTGATGCCAGAGTTTTGTAGGTACAAAGCTAGCCCAGGGATCATTTCAGAGCAATCTACAGTGCTTCACCTTCTTGCATCTGTGCAGACATGCAGTTTTCCTCAATGAAAGGTAAAAATAGAAATGACTGTGCATTCACAGTCAGAACAGCCTTTTTCAGTGTCTCATTTATATAAGGATCTCACTATTGGTAGAGAATCCAAAGGCAAAAGATGAAAAAAGGTATTGCTCAAGTAAATAATGGAAATCCTAAGCCTCTTAGTTTTTTGACTATTGTTTCTAGCCTTCCCTTTTTTCTTATATTCAAGAAAAGACTATATTTCGTGGTTACAATCTACGGGAAGTGATTTTATTATTGAAAAGACTGAATTCATGGCAACTGTCTGTGAGGTAAATTATTCATTACTTAATCGGAAATAGCCAGATGTGTCTGGAGAATGGCTTAGATTTATGCAAAGGGTTCTTCAAGTCTGAGTTGAAGGAGCTGTTTGTGTGTGTGATTCCAGGCAAGATCGGTTGGCCTGATCTGGCAAAGATTTAAGCGCGTGTTTAATTTTACAGTTGTCAACAGTCCTACTGAAAACCAAATTGAGATCAGGCCTCTGTTATTCTAAGCCACTGTTCATGCCCACACAGGCAGAAGTAGTTCTAGTTTCACAACAAAAACAACAGCTTCCAATGCAATATATTTTATTTAATTTTGAGATGCTTAAATTTCCAAGACTGTTTATTGTTCTCACTCCTCTGTTTTTCTATTTGCAGTCATTCACGCTAAAGTAAAAAGCGTAGAAAGAGGGAACTGCAACGAGATAACCACTGTGGTTGAAGTCAAAGACATACTCAAGTCTTCAACACCAATTCCTCTGTCCCAAGTGCCTCTTCTTACAAATTCCTCCTGCCAGTGCCCACCTCTTCAACCAAAGCAGGATGTTCTCATCATGTGCTATGAGTGGCGCTCAAGGTGAGCCATGATGTGTTGCAGAAAAGTGTTAGAGCTGGCTGTGATGGATGGGAAGGAGTACCAGTAAATCTCTCTTCCTCATCATGGGCTTGTTTTAGGATAACTCATACATACATGTACATGTTTCCATTACCTTCACAGCTGACTTTCTCCACTTCATCAGCCTTAGCTCCATGCCATGATGTGTTTACAAAATTTGACTCACACAAAGAACATAAAATCTGGTGGCATTAGGTGCTGACAGCATATTGATAAAGCATCACACAGCAGTTCTGTCACCTCCAGCTTGGGAGTGTTTTTTCAGGACAACTTTCCATAGGCATGAGTTGCTTTGTGTGCAACAAGCCCAGTGGTGGCTGTAGATGATGGTCTGTGTTGGCAGGACCACATGGAAGGCACTGTTCTTCCTCACCAGGGGAGTGGGCAGATGATGATACACATCCTCGGTCAGCAGAACTGCTGGAGTCAGAGCCAGGCCTTCTCCACTGGCCTGTCCATACTTTGGACCAGTGCCATCAGCGAGATGTTTCTGATCCCGCAGCCGTACCGGGACCAGCCAAAGCTGCAGCCATTGGAGCTCCAGCTCCCGGATGGCAGATGAAAAGTAAATACTCTCAGAGCAGATTGCCAGTCCTGCTGTATGATTAAAATTAAAAACAAAACAAAACTAACTTTACCAGACCTTTCATCTGGCAGTCAGCCTAGCCCCAGGCATGGAAGGAAATCCAGCATGCTGGCTTGGATGGGAAGGAGTGATGAATCACAGCTCCCTTTTCTCCCTGGTTCCTTGAGGCAGAAGGGGACATCCCATCCACATTAGCACCCCAAGCGCACCAGTAGATGCCAGCAGAGCAGGTTGTGGTGTTATTGGTTTTGTGTAGGCCTGTGTGTTGTAGTTGGGAAGCAAGGCTGTCTGTAAAATGTGCAGGCTGGTTTTGCATACTGTGATGTTACTGTTAATTGGCCACACACACGTGTAAGGACCACGGAACATCCACATGTGGGACGTGGTGGGCCATGCCCATAATTTTAATGAGCTTTATGTTGATATTTTGGGAGCATTTTATAGGTGTTTCTAAAATTTGCCATCTGATATCTTACTGCTTTGTCTTGTTTTTGTCTTGTGAGCAGACAGAGTATTATATTACTACTCATCTCTTTGCCCCTCTAGGTCTGGAAGTATTTCACAAATATTAATGTGGAGCCTTGTCTTTGTGTTAGTGATTTTAGGGATACAAGCTCTGACTCATGTAGAAGGACTATGACCAGAACGGCGGTGGAGGAGTTCTGGGTTGCAGAGGATCCTCTGGAGGCTGTTAGGAAAGGGAGATTTCATAAGTCAAAGATCACAATCAGCATCTCCATTATTATGGAAAAAACACGTGATTCACTAAATGTCTTGTGATGGTTTTTAAAGGTCATTGAGGTTTTTAATTTCATATAGTGTACTAAAGTGGATTTGAAAAAGAAACATAAACTATTATATGTGCTTCCTGTTGAACTCAGTGGCAGGAAAACAGAAGGTTTTGAGTTACAGCAGTTTTTTAAAATGACAGAGGCAGAATGAGTGGAAGCTGTACCTCCTCTGCAGTCAATGGCAAAATACCTATTGCCTGTTGTTTGGGTTAGAGCCTCACTGGATAATTTGACCTGAACAAAGCTGTGCCAGATGTACCCCATGTTGTGGTTTCATCCATGGCAGCATGGCCTTGGCATCAATCCTGTTATGTTAGTTGTCTAATTTCTCTTTGGAAAGAAATTTACAGCATATTGGTCCTGATTCTCCAAGGTTTGCACTCACATTAGACCTTTTATGTTTGGTCAAACTGGATGCACAGAGGCTAATGACTACAGGAGGCAGCATTTTGTACTGTGTTTGAGCTGCTAAGAACACTGATGCTGTTCATAGCAATTGGAGGTCAGGTCCTGCTACACTATTTAACCTTCACCAGCCACAACAGTGCTGTGTGATGTTGTGTGCATTTATAACTATGTCTTGATGTTTCCAGCCAGCACTGGTGTCTAAGTACAACCAGAATTTTAGTGGAATTTATATTAGGGCATGTTAAGGCCTGGTATCTCAACCAACCAACCAACCAACTAAAAAACCCCAAAAGTTGTCACTGGGCTGGAATGTGGAAGGTGTGACATAAGACTGCTTTAGAATAAGCTGCTTTAGGAGCTGTTTAAGGCATTTATATTTAATAGTCACATTTTTGTTTTGTTTATTTCATAACAGCTAGACTCAGTGTTTTCATGCAGGAGCTAGCCGGATTTCACTGGTAGGCAAGTATGGCAAGTATCACTAATCATACATCTTCCAAATTCACCTTAAAGCACTCATTAAGGAGTTAGATGTAGGAAACACATACTGCCATCCTCATGTATTTATAGGCTGAAAGGGGTACAATTGTAAGTGATCATACAATTATATTACTGTTTTTCAGCTATGCTGTATTAGTTGGTGCGTGTGAAACAGCTTCTTTTTTAAAGTCAGAAGTAAAATGCATCAGTTGAATCTACTCTTCACACAAATACACATCACATCCCATCATCCCATCCATAAAACCTGTCAGTACCAGTACCTGTGGGTGCATTTCAACCCCAATCTGTATCAAATCATCTGGAATGACATCTCAGGAATTAAAATTAGAAATACCTATAATTTGTGTGTATTTCTTAATTTCAGGTTGATGCTTCTTGATGGGTGTCTAGTTGAAAAATGGAAGGACCAACTAAACAGAAGATTTAAGGTAAATACAAAAACAAAAGAATGCCGAGGTTTTTGATAAAAAGTTAAACACCTTTGTTTCACTTCAGTATTGATTAACTTTGATGACTTTCAGATATCTGTAACTCCACTGGGTGTCATTATTCTCACTTGAACATTTTCAGCCCTCATAGTTACCCAAGTAAAAGTGAAAATTTGAATACTTTAATCTTGTGGTTTAGGGTCTCTAAAATTTTTTTTCTCTTTAATTTTACCCTGTGGGAGGATCTTTGTATGAACTCTGGTTTCTTACAGTAATGTCTCTAGGAATTTCTTTCATTTCCCTGCTACCACAAGGAGCGAAGATATGAAAGTGAAGGTGATCTGCAGATGAGTACATAGCCCACATTAGTTGAGAAAGGGAGTTAAAATCCTCTGCACTGGATTAATGTTTTTTTGCTGCATTAAAGATTACAGGCTAGAGACACACACTTCTTACCAAGTACTCCCTACTAAGACCCACCCAAGGGATTGGGCATTGTCTCTCTGGATTCAGGAAACACTGGGAGGAAAAGTCTTTAGTATAGAGGCATGGGTGGCAAGCACAGCAGTTGCCCCTGCTTCTTGTGGCTTCAGGATAACACTTGATATCACTCTCTGCTTGTAAACTCCTCTTCTTAATGTAAAGGAAGGATGCATTGAGAGAAGGTCTGATTCTTCCTCCCAGTTTTAAACATGGAAGAAAATTATTTTTGGAATTCAGAAGAGTTTTCAGAGCATTAAGGACATACATGTATATTTAAGGACATAGATGTGTGTTTTAATTGTGAGTTGATTGGCAGTTGATAGAGAGGAGGAAAAGAGATGTAGGAATCCATAAGAAAAAGCTTTTAGATTACAGACCAGCTTCTTTCAGGAAATTGCATTCAATGCTTCTCTCCTACCCTCTTCCCTTACTCATCTGAAACCTATGTGTGGAAAAGAAAACATGCTTTAAATCTTTAAAAAATAAATACATGGCAGTTGCAGAGGATGCCATGTAGGATTTAGAAGAACATTGACATATGACTTGGATTCCTGAAATCCTTTAGCTGTCAACTTAATGGCCTGTTGCTGGCGCACATTGTGTTTTAGTCACCTCCTCACACTGTTTTGTCATTTCTAATTGTGTCTTGAATCATGTTTGGGCATTAGTTTTCAGATTGTCAAATAGATGCACGACTGCCAAAAACAATGTCCTTCAAAGCACATGTAATTTCCTCTCATATTAGTAGTTTCAGAAACTAAATCCTCATTTAAACATACTTGAGTGGGATACAACTAAATGTCTGCTGATAGTCTTGGTTTTATAAACATGAATAAAATAACTCTGACCACACAGAGCCGGTATGAAGCTAGGTATCACAGAAGCTTCATTTTAATGCCCATCATTCATTTCTGAAGACTTGCATCCAAATTTTGTGTAGAGTTACCACTTACAATGGAAGTTTTGAGCTGCCTGTCAACCACAGAAGACAGTTGTTAACATAACCACAACATTGCTGGTCTTTTTCTGTAGCCAGGACAAGAGTCTGAGCTGCAACAAAGTCAGTGCAGAGATATTGAATAGGCAAGCTGGAGAACATTTCTCTTGCTCTGATCACTGGGTAAATCTGCTGCCTTTAGCAATTGAAGAAGGGAAAGATAATGGAGGGGAGAGGTGAGATCCTTTCTGGGTTCTACTGCCTACCTTGTTTTCCTTAAAGTAGGTATTTCTGTTCCTAGAGGTGAAAGTCTGCAGCCTCTGTTGCTGTTTTATGGATCCCTCCATGTTTTAGAGAGTTGACCAGTCAAACTTAACTGTAAAAACCTATTTTGTAACTACTGCATTATTGGATATTAAAATCTGACAGCTGTTATCAGTGCTTTTCAAAATTTCTTGGGGATGCTGCTGAACAAAGCTGCAGGTGCATTATTCAAACCATGCTATTGCAACTCTCAACACTATGGTTTCACTGTGATCATTGCTATTGCCTGTCCATAGCATAAGCTTGTTCGTGCCCAGTGCTTTCCATTCCAGGGAAAAGCAGAAGCAGAAAGTAAATGCTAGCTCCCCTTGTGACTGTGTGCATAAATGCATATTGTGAATGGATGGTTTGATTCCTGTAGACTTTTCTGAGGAAAAGTCAAGTAGCACATCCAGCAAGACAGCAAGGAAGAGCCTTACGAAGGAGCTCCAATGTGCTGGTCCTGACTTTTTGATGGCATGATGCCAGCTCCCCTCTATTTCTGAGAAGGCACTCACATGCAGCATGCACATGAGATGGGCAAATGTCATTTCCATCAACTGGTGTCCCTCTAGCCTAGAACACACTCCCTGCAAATAGCCATTATATGCTGACATCAATGGCCTTGCAATATAGAGCATGAGGCTGTTAAAGGTAGCACTAGCATCAGTGGTTCTGGATAGCTTTGATTAGGATGTAATTATTTGTGATTATGTCTTTCCCTAACTCATCCTCTTTGTCTTCTGTGTTTCTACAGCGGTGGGAACAGAGACTGCAAGAACAGAAGCGGCGAACTGCGCGCAGTAAGAGCCAGAATTCGGGACGCAGTGGTCAGAGTGGAGCCCTGAAACCGCAAACCAAGAACACCAACCCACTGATCAGTGGCCCCAAAAAGGCCATTAAAACAAGAAATGGCCAGAAAGAAATCAACCCCAAAAAAGTATGAGTGTGAAATTCCTGAAAGGAAGGACTTTCCCTGCACGACAAGGGTCACAATCTGGCTTGGTCAGCATGTGTTATTAATCTGGAACTCATCGACTTAAAGAATTATGTCATTTTCTACATAGACCTCTTTGCTGCACTTTACTGTTACAAGGTTTGCTTATCCTTTTATGTCACTGCAAGCCATAGAGAATAGGTTTGCACTAATATGAGGTAGGCATATTCCAGCTGACTGAGCTTTATCTTTGGGCTCTGATTTCCCATCTAGACAGAACTAGCCTTGGCTGCCAGAGGTTTTTTCTCCTTGTACCAGTGGCCTGGTCTGTTTCCCTGCCAGATGTTGGAGAGCTGCATGGAGTTTCTCTCTCTCCTCAGCTGGTGTAGTAGCTGGTGAGTTAGTCTGTGAGTTAGTCTGTGCGTCAGCTGAGAGCTCATTAGACCAGGCAGCTGAGGAGCAGCAGAAGGATGGTAACCTCTGGCAGATATCTCAGGCAGCAATGACTGCAGCTGCTGGAGCTGAACGTATCTGCTATTTGGAATCACAGCCCTTGTTCAGAGTGTTCAAAAGCATAGTTTACCATTAAGCATCTGGGTATGCATTATGTGATTATTTTTATGAGTGTGCCAAAAATATGCTTACAGTGATATTATTTGATCTTGTGGGTTTGTGTAGTAAAAAATGCATTCAAAGCAGACATTTAATTTTTTAAATTGTACTTCAGGCTGGCTTCTGTTGTTCTGATTTCAAATATATTTAAACATCTAATTGAGAAATCTGTATTTTTTTGAAAGGACCGATTAAAGTGAACAGATCTGTAGAATTCTTAAAAGTAACACATTTGCTGTAATATTGCTTTGCTATGAAAACTGGAATGGAAGCTTTATTCTAAAGATAACTGACAGCTACTGTACAGTATTAAGGAGAAGATAGGCCTTCAAGTGGCTCAGTAATCATTTGGATAACTTTTTATCATTTGATACAATATTTCTAACCTTTCTCTAAGATCAAATAAATAAATAAATAAATAAATAAACCAGCTTTGTCCCTATTAATGAGCTTCTCAAAGCAACTGGCTATCTGCAGTTTTTCATATCAGAAAATAACACTTACTCTGAAAAGAGTGACAGGAAAACAGATTATTTTATTTATGTGTTAAGTTTAGTGATTTAACATTTTTGGTATGACGTATTAGAACAACAATGGTGATACAAATCTAATAAATATAACTCCACGGTGCCATTTGTGCTATTCCTTCTGAGATGTACTTCAATGAGGCAGCATAGATAATACATTCTGATTTCAATTTCATGTAATACACAAGAAGATCACCAGCATTAAGATCAGAAGAGCTCATGATAGATGCCTGAAAGACCTTCCAGATTTCCTGCAGGAAGACTAAGAACTTGTCAATTCTGGTAAAATGAGGATTTTTATAATAGAGCAGTTCTACATCAGAAAAAAAAAAAAGGAATTCTGTGTAGATTATCATAAGGAATAACAATTGGTCATACCAGTATGTTGATCTTCGCCATGACAAAAATTCCAATGCAATTTGCATGTGTGAAATTCACAGCAAAACATGCTGGAGTGATTCTGGTAGCAGAATCATACTTGGTTATTTTGCTAACGCGAATTTGGGACATAGATGACGAGTTACGATGTTTTAGACAGACAGACACAAGTGTTACAAGAAATAGAATAATAGCATATAGAATAATTTGAGGGGGGAAACCGACAGAAATGGTCATTTTTGAGCTTTGAGTGTAGCACTACTGGTAATTCTGGGCAGGTGCAGTACTTTGTTGACATGGAACACCTGCAGAATTAGATCTAAAATTTATCCCAGGTGCCAGGAATGCTGAGCATATATAGGGTATGGTGACTTTAGTAGGAATTATGTGTTTGACATGTCTATAAAAACAGACTACAAACGTAGGTGCTTAGATAGAGCCTATAGGTGGAACCTTAATCATGTTCAGTGAAATGGAAAAACTGAAATGGAAATCAAAGGAGACAGAATTTCACTTGCAGGTGACTAACTCAGGTTTGAAAATACTAACTTAAGTAAGCATGATCTAAAAGGCTGGAAAACTTCTAAAATAGTTTTATGTACTGTGTAGCAGGAGTTCTTAAGTTTTGATTACCTATTGATCCCAATTTCAAATACCCCAATAAATGTATATATGGTTAGCCATTAAAGAATGAGCAACAGTCACATCAATGTGATGTTGAAATAACAAATACTGAAGTCATGATATATCACTTCAAGAAATTTTATTGTGAACATAGTCAAATGTGGTGTTCGTTAAATGAAATTTTTGGAACAGCTACCTAGACTCCATAGCAACATCACATATTATTTTACAACTGTTAGAATCAAACTTATTTTTTCGTTTTGTCAAGAGGAAAAAATGTACAAATTATTTTCTCCAGAGAATTGCCGCCATTCCTTCTCCAAGTTGCTATCATTAGATTGACCATTCCACTATGCTGGAATAGACATGGATGCACCAAGCCAGGTGTTTCCAAACTCCTTAACATTTTTGTGTATACTTTATGCTGACTAACTTTCAATCTAATATGGTAAAAATAGGGAAGAATGAAAGGCAACACAACAAGAAGCATGGGATATCATAATACAAAGAACAGACATACAAGGGATAAGGTAGTGTGTTTTTCCAAAACCAATTTAAGAAGCTATGGGTCAAGTCAATTTAGCATTAATGCAAATCATTCAATTTTGAAAATCCCCTGATTATTAACTCCCTGTGAAGTTATCAATTGCCAGCTGAATCCAGACCCAGAACATCCGCACCCTCTTGCTTCCCTTCCCTTCCCTTCCCTTCCCTTCCCTTCCCTTCCCTTCCCTTCCCTTCCCTTCCCTTCCCTTCCCTTCCCTTCCCTTCCCTTCCCTTCCCTTCCCTTCCCTTCCCTTCCCTTCCCTTCCCTTCCCTTCCCTTCCCTTCCCTTCCCTTCCCTTCCCTTCCCTTCCCTTCCCTTCCCTTCCCTTCCCTATAGGTGTAGGAGCAGTGAGGGCTGTTTGAACAGGCAAATTCCTCCCCAGAGGGTGCAGTCCCCACCTCTGCTCCCTCTGGCATGTGGCTAAAGGTCAGACTCACCTCGTCTCCTGCACATCCATGGCCATGTGGAGCCATTGCTGTGCTGGTGCACTCCAGCACTGGAGTCGTGAAACCTCCATTCAGCCAAGGGAGGCAAATAGTTTGCTGATGGATTAATGTAATTCTAACGATTTAAAGATGAAAAAAATTAAGAGGCCAAATTCTTGAAGTGTTAAATGGATTTTTTTCTCAGTGTTGCTGCTAATCCTTCTTACTGAGGGGCTTGGCATTTTTTAAATATAAAATAAAAATTGCCTGGAATACCAAACATATGCTTCTAGTGAGTTTCTTACTACCTCCCACACACATGTGCCCAGTTTAGTTAGAAGTGCCATTCAGTATTTTCACTGAATGTTCTAACCTCAGTTCCAAAAGAATGAAACCTGAAAAAATATTTACTCTAATTGTGAATGATTGGCACCATTTTAGAAGCTCACTGTAAATGCAAATCAAGACTCTTTTATGAAACACATTTTTAAAAAACCTATAAACCTCCCTCCAACAAGACCTGACTGACCCGGTCACTTCAATTCAATGTTGCAACTTTCGTCCAGTCAGTGCATATGACTGAGAAATACTTCCTAAGCAAATAAAAAGAAGATTTTCCTGTCCAAAATACTCAAACAGCTCTTAAATTCTTTTATCCAGAATTGTAACCTAGATTCCAAATGAATGAAACCTGAAAAAATATTTACTCCAATTATGCACAACCGACACAGGCTTTTTGGTTGTGCTTAGCAGTTGAATGTAAATGCACATATGAAAACTTTTCCTCAACCAGATTTTTATGGTAAGCTACATCAGCGGCAATTAATTTTGTAAATAAATATAATCCATCAATATGGGTCAACAAACATTCAAAATTATGTTTTCATTTATAAATACCCCCACTCCCCAATGATTTGCAAGTAATTAATTTCTATAGGGGTGCATTACTTCTGATTAGAGCTAGCCAAGGCTTTCTGGAAAAATTGCAGTGAATTTCAACTTCTAACACTATATTTCATGTAACATCTCTGAAATGAAACAACAGCCTTACTGGAATGTAAACAGCATTTCAAACTTGCTTTTGGATGTGCAGTCAGTTTGAGGGCTTCCAGGTAATCTATTAATATTAGATTGGTTCTTGCTGCTGCCAAAAGGCTGGTGGATAAACCACTATGGAAATGAGCATAAAACAAGGGAGGGCAACACTCCTTTTCTCTAGATGGGGATATTAAGATCAAGCCCCAAAAGCACCTTAAATATATCAGGCAGTCTACACCCAGATAGAAGGTTAATGGTTGTATCAGAGTAACCAAGAAATGCCCCAAACAGAACACCCTAAGTATTTTGATTACTTGTGGTTACAGTGTGATGAAAACTTTATAATTTGTACATACTCTGAAAACTTCAGAATGTATTCTCTGAGCAAGGTAACCAGAGAGCTGATAATTTGCTCACAAAGAGCTGTGGATAAACTGAACAGATATTTGAAATGTCTGACTTGCCAGTGTAGTTCATTCAGCAGTCAGAGCAAAGGGAAAAAAGTGGTACAGAGCCACAAGCTGATTGACTCCATCTTCTTGGCAGGGAAAAAAAGCTTTTTCTCCACTTGTCTTATTTTTTTATGTAGTAATTCAGTACAAAATCTCAGTACAATCAGACATACTTATTCTTCTAAAACAGTATTTTAAGATTTATAACCCTCTTGTTTATCATTCTAAACTGAAAAAGATCTTTAATATAGTCTTTAGTATCAGGTTATGATTTCATTAAAGTTCCTAAACAAGGAAATATGTGGTTTGTGGTACAAATAAACATGCCCTGTGGTTCCATTTCTCTCCTGCTGGGACAAAAATCAGAAGAATAATTATGTTATCTTTTGTTAGTCTTGGAAGAATTATAATCAGATCTTTGCACCACTTAATTCTATGATGAATGACAAGATGTTTTCTAAATAAACAGTTGTAAAGGCCACATTCTCTTTTGAACTGACATTTAGATATGGGCTAAACGGACACAGTCAGACTTTCTGTAAGTTTTATATGCAGCAGTTTTGTGTAAATTTAATTGCAGGAAGATTTTAATCTGTGAGACTTCATGGAGTTTATGTTGGAACAGAGTCCTCCTGACTATATAAATCAAATAATTGCTGATCCCACCAGAAATGTTCAAATTCTTGAAAATTGTATCCATATCTATATCACAGTAATATAATTTTCAAAGTAGAGTGATGGCAGTTTAAATAATGTAGGCAATACCTACAGGGTGAGTTAAATTTTTAAAGAGACAAAGCAATCTCTTAAAATACTGACAGTATTTTGATTGCCATTCTTTTGAATGCATATTTTGATAATTGCATAAAATCTACAATCTTCTGTTCTCGAAGATATAAAAGCTTTGCAAATCTGAATCTCTTAATCATCCGAATGGAATGAAACAGTTATATTTGATATTTTAAGATGCATCTGTTAAATTTCTCCTT
Organism: Melospiza melodia melodia; assembly: GCF_035770615.1. Classification (NCBI taxonomy): domain Eukaryota; kingdom Metazoa; phylum Chordata; class Aves; order Passeriformes; family Passerellidae; genus Melospiza; species Melospiza melodia. The sequence continues at coordinate 48,480,320 of NC_086194.1, read as the reverse complement.
TCCAAATTTGCTAGAAGACTTTAAGATCAAGAACATATTTAGGAGAAGAAGATGAGCATTAACAAATGAAATGTTCCCACATTACAGTTCAGGTCTGGATACTTGGGCAACATGAAAAAACTGTCACAGATCTATGCATAACATTTCAATGGAATCTATTGGATCACTTTAATCAAGCACAAAACAGGGATTGTAATTGACACACATGAATTTGGAACCCCAAATAGACAAAATCCTTCAACATCCAATAGTTAAACCAAACTGACAAAAATGTTACATTGTTTAAGAGTGATGTGATGCAATATAGAGGATAATGGTTAAGCAAGAGCAATAACTTGTCAAATTGTACAAATTGTTGCCATACTTAAATTGTCAAATTATACAAATTGTCGCCATACTTAAACAGGCAGAAGCAGAGCTACGGTACCCCCACAGCAAACTGAAATTTCTCATACCAGAGCAATAAGTGATTTACAGTATTCACCACACCTGTGTGATATTTATCAAGCTCTTTGATTGTGAACTGCCACCAGACATGTAAGGGACTCTTAATAAGATATTAAAGCACTTTGCTGTTTTCATCATTTCTGCTCCTGTCAAAAAATAAACCCGCATTAACTTTCAGCTTTGTATTTGTCCCACTGGTTGAGAAGCCATTAACTCCAGCAAAGATCTGAAGAAATGAGCTGAATTGATGTATGTGAAATTGCACTACTCAAGCAATCTGCTCTTTTCTGAGGCTGCTTCTTGGTTTAAAGTACAGCATGCCAGGACCCAAAAGACCCAGAGTGCTTAAATAACGCCAGGAAGAACAGTTTTAATGAGTTTTTGAAGTAAAAAAGAAGCCAAAGATCATACAGCAATCCTGAAGTATGTTTCTCAGAACTCACCTCTGTGAGGCGACATATAAATTCTGCACTAATTACAAGCTCCTACAGGCTAGCGAGCCTCAAGATGAGTTTGTGGCAGTAAAGCAGCTGTAGGTGAAAATGGGCCACCAGGAGAGTGCTCAGTCCAACTTCTGCTGGAGGAATGTCTATAATAACAAATGCCTCATCGCAACAGAAATATTTGTCAGGAAGGTCTTTATAGCAGCTAGTTGTATTAAATACAATAGGAACAATAAAGAAAGTATGAGAAGGAGTTAATTTTTTCTAGACTTCACACTTAAAATCAATGATGCAAGTAAATTGCTTTAAGTGAATGCCATTCTTTAGAACCTCCTCCTTCAACAGACTTAGACAACAAATGTGAGAATACATCAGCTGCAGAATAATATTTGTGTTCTTCATGAAGGCCAGCCAAGTTGGACTGGATAGGATATGAACTCGCTAGTTTGGCAAGGAGGTACGAGTCAAGAATAGCTGTTATGTAAGAGCTGGCTTTATATTTTAGTTCCTCTGATATATTTGAATTAAGTAAATGGACTGGAAAGAACCTTTTCGTTTATTATCCTACCTGTGACAGTAATCCTTAGAAGATATTTAGGAAAAGGATGAATAAACAAAGAATGAAAATGTTTTTCAGGGTCCTGAGGGAATCAATAGACCTTAACAGCCCAGAGCAGTCTCACCAGGGATGCACACACACACAGTTGGCCAGTGGGTCCAGGAGCCCCGTTTGGCTCACATTTGGAACTGCAGAACTCAATCCACATCACCACTGGAGTGCCATTAATGGTGTTTTAGCCACCTTCCTTGACCCTTGCCCTTGTTCTTTTTAAGATAGCTGTACACAAAACACTTTAGAATCCTGGAACTATTGGAAACACATAAATCTGTTAAAATGATAAAAGAAAAAAACATCTACTAAGCCTACATAAAGAAACTATTACTAGGACCAAACTCCTAGCAGGTGTTACTTGTTACCTTGCTATGTTTTGCAGTATGGAAGAGCTGATAACAAAACTTTCTTAACTAAAATTGGATGGACTCTGAAGAAAAATAAGTGTGTTTATGTAGTCTTAAATGCAGTGGTTGGGTGGACAAATCCATTTAATTGCATGCATATCAATTTTCAGAGACTGTCTCTTAATTGTTTAGTCTGCATCCAGCTCTCCAAATACAAACTGAATGCTTCTTTCTGCCTGTTCTATATCAGATGAACCGTAAACAGAATTAGCCAAAATTTCGTTTGCAAACTGAGCCCTAATTGATTCAGGACAGGTCTTCTTTGCCTCTTCTGGATCAGTTGGACCCATGAGTTTCTTCCATTCTTCCACAGCATTTTCCTTTGTTAAGACCATTATCACTGATGGACCCCTGTAAAATCAATATAAAAAAAATCTCTTAAACTATTCTGAGGTTTCTGAGATGCAGACTTAGCTTTAATATCAGAGGTACCATGAAGGCTTACAATAAGCATTGAACTATCTTAATTTTATTAAACTGTTTAAATATTAAAATTTTTTTCTGCATGTTTTGTTTAAGGAAAAATCCCATGGTGGAAAGCCAAAGAGATTGTGATGATCTGATATTTGGATTTGGACTTCTTGTCCAAAAGGCATTCTCATCCAATAATTTCTGAAGCAAGACAATACATACTGTTTTTATCAGCTATAATTATGAGGAAAATATTTCCCCTGCATGAGGAGAAAAAGGATCCCATTGGAAAGGAGTTCCCTTTCAGGGAAAATAAAATCCAAAATAAAACTATCCATAAGTTTGAAAAGAATTTTAAATCTCCCTTTTAAAGGAAGAGTATTATTTGCTAGAAGCCACTAAACTTGCCAGAAAGAGTGACAGGTTGTAAAATCCTTGCACCAGTTATGGTGTAGCATGTTTTGTTGGCACTGTAGCAAGAGTGATGTCTACTTACATACCTCAGTACTGTAAACCGAAACACTTACTGTGTCATAAAATTCACCAGGTCATCAAAAAAGGGTTTTCCTTCGTGGTCCTTGTAAAAGTGTAAAGCCATTTCCCGAGTTAAAGCTTGTTCTTTTATCTTCGCAATGTTAAATCCAGCCTCTTTAACTTTTTTCAGAATTTCATCTAGGAGAGTGACAAACAAGTCATTTTTGATTTGAAATGATTTAGATGCAAAAAACGCAAACCCCAAACACCAACACTTTAAAAGTTTCAGAAAATACTGGATGCCTTCTTCTAAAAAAATCACCAATAGCTATTAGAATTCTTACAATATCAAACCAAATATGGACAACATAAGAAACACTTCAACAGTCCTCTAAAATGGGCAGAAACCTTTGTCACTGCATTATCCATCTTGATGCATGTATCAAACAGATTTTATTAAACTATGACAATAGCATTCACTGTTACTTCTCACATTGAAGAGTGTGGACTGTAGTTGTAAAGCTGTATCAAACATCAGCTGGCTGGCCTAAATCAATCTGGATTTTCACAAGAGGGGAAGATAGACTCACAAAAGCCAATGATGAATTACCATTAGAAAGACTACCAAAATTTGTTAGGACAGAATAGAATAATGCTAAGGAGGGGGTTTAGGTAGAGGATTTTTAAAGAGTGGCAGCAAATATCCTTAGGGCAAGATTCTGAATTGTGCATAGTGCTCTTTTAATTTTGATTTTTTTCTCCTTATTCCCTTAGACTAAATGTAAGTTAAATCATGGATGGGAAGTTAAATCAAGGATGGGAACGCATCTAACTGAGCAATGACCCTTTTGAGTCAGTAGAGATACCTGCCTGAAATAAGTAATACAGGTTTGGCAAGAGTCCCTCTCTTTGTCTAATAAAGATGCTGGGAAGGTAGTTTTCAGAAGTAAGTAAGCCTGGCCCTTAAACAGTTTAACTTAGCTAGGAACTCTTTTTCTTCAATTCATCACTATTCTAGTGAAGAAAGACCCGTAGGCAGCTTAAGCAAAAGAAATGTCACATTTGAGATCTGTATCTGAATTATGCAAGCCATGTAAAAGGATTTCTCTGCACAGAAAATGTACTTCAGAGAATCAAAGAATGCATTTGATGTGATTTACTGTAGTGTGCATTGCTAATCCTTTGCAGAAATGATTGCATCACTAGATACAGCCTATACTATCTAAATGCCTTACCTTTAGGAGTAGCTGCATCAGGTTTGATTACTGCAAAGGTGTGTTCCTCAGGGAAGAAGAACTGTAGCTCCTTCTGAGCATCACTGGGTGTAGAGCTGCCATGCAGCTGGTTGATAGGTAGATGTTCAAACGCAAACTCTGCACGCAGACTAAGAGTCATTGAAGGAGGGAAGTTACTTAATAGTAATTTTGAGCTCTGAACTATAATTAGCTTCAACCCAGGGAATATAAATTACTGTTGATTTGGAAATCGGAAATATAAGCATCCCTCCCTCCCAATAGCGGTGTTGTTGTATTTCCAAGAAATACCACTTATTTCTTAATGAGATGGCTCTTCTGTCAGCAGCAGGTAAGGTGATACCATTGCAGTTTTCTAAAGCAATGTGATAAGCAGGCAGAACTAAGGTGTCTGTTTATAAACTGTGTAGGAGAAACTTAGTTACAAACAAAATATTCTACTGATGCAAAGTTTTCAATAAGCTACAAGAAAATCTTAGTGGTATTTCAAGAAAAAATAATGGTGGTATTTTAAGACCTCCTTTCCCCCATTAAGAATGTGTATTACCAGCATTTTTTCTCTGGCTCAAGAGTTCCCCTTTCAGTTCATTGCGCTTTTTGAAACTCAGATTTTAATTCTGTTTAGCAGCCATTATATCTCAAAAAATGCTGAGGTTCCTATGTGTAATACACTGCTACCTTCAAGAGAAGCTTGAAAAACTGCAGAAATGCATGTCTGTTTCCAGATGGTGGCACTACAGTTACACTAGTTGGAATGTGGAGTGAGATGAGAAATGTGAGGGGAAGTTGAAAGCTGTGAGTGATGCTTTACTTCTGTGACTATTACCTCTCTGGATTTTCCTTAGCCTCTTCAAGGATCTTTGGGCCTAGTAAACTTCTCCAGTGTGCTACAGCATTTTCTCGTGTTAGAGCCAATATAAGAGTTGGACCACTGTACAAGGGGAAAAGTAGCATTAAAACAAAACAAAACAAAACAACAAAAAACGAGCAAACAAACAAAAACCCCAACAATAACAAAAAAACCCCCAAACAAAACTCCAAACTCTTGGAACTTTTAAAAAGTAGTTTGATTATATATAGCCCAGACTAGGAAAATGAGCCCCAGTATTGGGGGACTTTAAAACTGATCTGATCGTTTAAATAGGTACAGGCTGATAAAAGCTTATGGGGCTTAAATATGAATTTAAATTGCAAAGTTACTGTGTTTTGTCACACAATGGCAAGACAGAGAAAGACTGATCATGCCCCAGCCATGAAGGGAATATCCAAACATGATTTATTTCTCTTCCCCAAGTTATCCAGCACCTGGCCTGGTTGAAGATTTCAGAGCTGTCTTAGAGACAACCTTAGTGCAGCCTTTTCAGAGCAGACCTAAGCTGTTTTCACTCAAATCAGGTGGACTTGGCCACTGAGACGTCATACATACAGCAATATGGGGTAGCTAGTAACTTTTAAAGGCTTGATTTTTTAATTTGTTGTACTTGGAAATTATTCCATTATCTGCAATTATCTGTTCCTGTTTTGTGTTTTACTGAACTTTTAGACACGTGTATCTTGGACCCATGTATTATCCAGGAAGTGTTCAACACCAGGTTGGATGGGAGTCTGAGCAACTTATTCAGGTGAAAGGTGTCCCTGCCTGTGGCAGGGGGTTGGAACTAGATGGGCAGTGATTATCCCTTCCAGCCCAAACCATTCTGTGAGTCTCTGATTCAACAATTATTTAATGTGAAAATTTCAATCTTACCTGGTCATATGCTCTAGAAAGACTGGGAAGTAGTCTTGATCTACATGCTCTTGGTAGAATGTACGTACTTGCTCCTCAGTTAGAATTACTTCTTTCTGCATTGCTATTTGGAAACCATCGTCCTGTATCCTTTGAATGATGGAATCTGTTAAATATATTTAAATAATGCTAATTGCCATCCATTCATTCATTTGAACACTTGTAGAAAAATGACACGGACTTTTCACTGATAATGTTAAACTTTTTATGGGTGAATTTGTTTCCTAACTCAAGAACAGGAAACTAATTTAAAGCAACTGCTAGGAGGCATCACTAGTTGCCTGGACACTCAGAAAACTGATCCTCTTCATATTTAGGCTTTCTCATGCTTAAAAAAATATCAGTAGGAAATCCTGACTGAGAAATATGATACATGTTACTACCAGCAAAAGAAGGTCTAAGGAATTTAAATAGGTGAAATGTTTATTTAACTAAGTCTTGCAAGACCACATGGGTAAGTTAGCAGTATTTGGCACATGCCAAAATTACCTACAAAATTAATTTGTAATTAGTTGAACTTGAACTGCAGAACTGCTGCTCTAAGCAACATGCTAGACAACCATAAGTAACATAAATTCACAAGGAAAGATCAAGATTGTAGTCTTTCAGCTCTCTGCACATAAGATTGCTCAAGTACAGGGATTCTCAAGTTAGAAATAAAAATACTGTCTGAAATCTAGGAAGAAATGTAAATATATGACTGAGGAGAAAAGTAAACTTGTTTGGATGAGGCTTCATGTAATGGGGTAGATTTTTTAACTTAATCTGTAGAAATGCTGTCTGTTTAGAACTGCCTTGGAGCAGCATTGCCTCATGCAGCATAGAACATCTTTGGTTGGATATTTTTCCCCTTGCCATTCATCTATCCTGAGTCTGCTATTCAAGAATATCAGCTACTTTGTTATGGTGAGAAATCTAGTTCCTAATACCACATTTGAAAATACAAGCTTCTCAGACAGGTCTTCTAGAAATATTTCATCGGCAGAATTTCTTGAAAAATCAATCAAAGGAACGAAATATCATTGACATTTGCATTCTCAAGATATGAAAAACATTAACTGTAGGAGTGTGCCCCCTGTTGAGGGAGTGACAAAACTATCCTTTGTCCCCTCAAAAAGGAAAAAGGCCCAGAAATTTCTCTCTTCGATTAGGTGAAAAAGCCACCTCATAGGCCTGGGGGACTTCACCTCAAACTTAAGGATAGCCAATTGGACAGGAGCCAAAAAGTCCCGCTTGGGCAATTTAGCAGAAAAAGAAGTGAACACCTCACTTTTGGGAGGTGCTTTACTAGGAGCAAGAACCTCTGGCACCTGGCTTGGTTTTTCTCTGTTTGTTATTTTGCCTTTTATTAAACCTTTTTGTTTTCAACACTGCAACAGAAGCCATCCTGCTGATTTTTATGCCTCCAAGGGTAGCTGAGCTATCTTGGGTGTGTTATAGACCCCCAAGAGCTTATGAGACCTGGTTCGAGGGGGCTTCTAAAACAATTAACCTCATAGCTTCATTCCAAAGATTACTCTTGGCCTAATGCTAGAGAGACAGTATAACAACAAAAAAAATTCATTAATTGAGTTAGAATTTATAATTCAAAATTCAAAATATTAGTGTTTTATATACCCTTGATAGAAAATACAGGTATTAACACTTACCTCGCCTTTCCTTCAAGAGCTTAGGTCTAATTATGGCCAAAGTCCTTTCAGCGTGTCCTCCCTCCTCAATATGAAAATTCGGGAAAAAGAAGGCAAGCTGTCTGCTGGCATCTTCAATACTGTCTTGCACATCGCATAAATTTACCAGACTCTCGGTTTCCTTGAGTGGTGCCAACCTGATGAAACATGAAGTAATACAGAGTTTAAGTCACTGCTTAGTGTTAACAAGCTGAATTATCGAAGACACACTTTCTTAAAATTTAGTGAAACATAAGAATAGCATGTGAAACTAAGTTTTTATTAAATTCAGATTCATGAGTAAAGTAACATTTCTGAGAAGAAAATAATTAATCTTCTTAAAAAGTGCATGATCATGTGCTCTGAAGGAGAAACCTCAGCCAGGTCGCTTTAAAAATTCCCCTCTGGCTTATCCAAAACAGTTTCTCTGTTTCATGAGATAGAATTACTGTTGACAAGTGTACAGTGTATAACAAATGATCAATAGAAGTCTTGTGCTTAATTTATGTACAGCATGATCATAAAAATGATGGTACTACAGAGTTGTGGATAACAGAGACACGTCTCATTTTTTCTTGCCTGTTTGTTTAACTGTGTAAATAAAGTCCCTCTTGGCCACTTGTAGAAAATGCAGTATTCCCCAGCTGTAATTAGTTAATGCAGAAAGGGATGCAGCAGGCATTGACAAAAATGTCAATTTCAAATAACAAATTAATTTTTGGGCAAAGTGTTTAAGCTCATGTTGCATTAAGTAAATGTCTTGTCTAAATATAAAACTTGATCTGATATTTGAATTTTTGGGAATACTGTATTTTCTGAGGCTGTGTATACAACTATCATCCTTTAAATTCTCCTCAAGCCCTTGGCATCGAAGAAAAACACACTTTTCAAGATACCATGGTTGTGAACAGCTAATCCTTACAATCTTTTTTTGTATCTTGGACCAGGGTGGGAACCCCAACCCAGTATGCTTCCCTTTCTCTGCTGACTTTTACAGTGCTCCCAGGGAGAAGGGCATGTCTCAGGTCTGCCATGGCCATATCTACAGCTTCCCAAGGAACATAGGGGCAAACATGGGAAAGAGTGCAACCTTCAGTGCAGGCAGTGCAGGCAGTCCCGTGGCATGGGTGAACTAGAATTGCAAGGACTACATCAGCTTTGAAGGGTTCCCATTGCTCTGAGTGTCATTGTTCCCATTGTTCTGAGAACCCACTGAGGGTGAGTTCAAAGAGATCAATGACCTTGCCTCATCATCCTTAACTAGGAAGCAATGAATTTCTGAATTCCCATTCAGAAAAGGGAATTCAGCCCTGAGAACTGGGGCTGCATCTCTGGTGGTGGTCCTGTGAAGGACTAGGCAAAGAACTCTGCCTGCTCCCTGGACCTGCACACGTGGGCACATCTGTAGGAACGTGCCTTGGTTTATGGTGTGCTCTGAGCCCTGACTGAACCATGGATACACATTTTCACTGGTACTTACTTGATTGGCTCCTCAAGCTCAACAGCCTCACTTTTTTTGCGTAGTTCTATCCAATGAGGAATAGCACCAGTTGCTTCTTTTTTAGTGATTATCAAAACATGGCATGGTCTACTCGTCATGAATTGAACGAATGCGTTAAAGTCAGGCTAAAAAACAAAATTTTCCCCCCTATGAACTCTGAGTTTGTCATTGGAAATGAGACAATTATGCTTTAAAAGTAACTCATACGTTCTTTTTCCTGAAACTGGCATTCACATACATTCCTCAGAACTCTGATATATTGTTTGGGAAGATATTTTTTATCAATCATTTGAGACAACATTATCAAATGTCCAAAAAGAAAGTAAATTGAGATAAAGAAAGTCATATAACTGCTTTAAACAAGTACCAGATGTTCTTCCAGGTTAAAATGCAAATGACAAGAATGAAGAAAATTATCTAGAAATTCAATGTGATCACTTGTTATGCTTGTAATACAGCATGTTGTGTGACATAAGAAACTGCAATACAGTTCCATGAATAATTTTTGAAACTGAAAGTCATGTAGCTGGCTATAAATATAGAACACTGAACTGTTTGCAAGACATTTGTAGGCTCTCCATTTCCTTTGCTATGTGCTTTTCACTTCTTCAGTTTCAACTTATAATCTTATAAAAGTACATATCCATCAGAAAAATAAGTTTTGAAACTTATGGTGTGAATTGTTAATTTTATTTCATTTTTGTATGTCACCTTTTTATTGGGGATATCTATTCTCATTTTAAATATTTGACTAAATCCTTATCAGCCAGCATCATGTCATTGCATATGGTAGCTTTTTCCTTTAGTAATACAAGGATGAAGTATTCATATCTATACTTTCAATTCTTTGCTTTTCTCTTTCAATTATCTTCACATCTATGCATATTCTTAACCCATTTCCCAAGATGAACAAACTAGTCTCAAATTTGGCTGCTATTCCCATGAAGATGAATTTTATGTCTGTTTCAAAATTGCCTCTGTCTAACCTACAATCCCAGCTTTGCTAAAACCAAACTCTTCATGGTTTCTTAAATGATCTCCCTGTTACTTCCTTTTTAAACCATAGTGCAGCCATCTGCGATTACTGTCAGTTTTCTTTTTTCTCTCTGACTTTAGCAGGACCCATCTCATCTCGCTATTATTCATTTGGAATGCCACAGGAACACCTTCCCACCCTCTCCTTCAGATTGGGTGAACCTTTCCATTGCTCCCTCTAATAAGATCAAACAAACTGTTTGTTTGAATATAATTCCATCCTCTGTCTCTCTTAAACATATGGCAGAAGGTAAAAATATTTGCTAAGGAACTTCATTTCTGGTCTCAGATCCCTCTGAACAGTTAATTTTAGTTATCACACTGCTGGAAAATATGACCATATCCAGGTGCCAGTTTGCTAGACCACTACAATTTAATGGTGGACAGCCTAATTTAATTATTTTCTTGAACTTTATATCTGTCTTTAGCTATTTTTTTGTCCCCTAATATAGGACAAGACACAAAAAAAGAATAGATTTTGGCTGAGATGCTTTCCCTCTCTGCCTGTGCACATATTTATTCCCAGAACAACCCCATGATAAAATCTAGAAAGAAAAAAAGTATAATATGTAATATAATTTATTTTCTGGCTGGAATAATATATGTCAAATAGATATACACTCTCATATAGATGACATTGGATTTTGGGTTTGTGCCATATTTCAGCACCTAATAGCCAAGGTCGAGTAGTTGCAGAAATAATCTATACAGCACTCTAATTTTCTTTCCTACAAAGGTCACTATGCCTGTCATAACACATTTTAAAATCAGTATAATTTTATTTTGATAAATAGTGTTATATATTTAGCCCCATGTCTAAGGATCATGCACATTTAGATAACAAAAAGAAGAAATAAATCTTTTAGTATTTAATTGGAGGTCATTTTAATTTGGTTGGAATATTAGATTGCTACATAGTGATATTTATATGAGTCAGCGAAAAAAGGGAGAAGGAATATTTTTTTTTTTTATGTACTAAATCTACATTAATTCTGTTCTTCAATATACCTAAAATTTACCATACAGAGATTTGCAAGCACATCTAGTAACAATTATATGTTTTACCTGAGCCTTTCATTTATGTTTTTAGTTTGGTTTTACCTCATCTTTTTTCCGGGAGTAAAATACTTTGATTTGATCTTCAGTAAGCATTCTCTCCTCATCTGCTTCAATGCCAAATCCTGCTTCTATAATCTGCAATTATTCACTTATTACTTAGGGGCATTTGAAAATAGATACATACAAAATCATATGTTATTGTAAATCTAAAAATTAATTGGTTTTGGAAGCTAACTTAAATATTAAATTCTCTGAAATATTCAAAATATAATCTCTATCTTTGTCTAAACTGAACTTCCAGCCTTTCAAAGCACTTCACTTCAGGATTACAATACCCCTAAGTTAATGTTTGAGAAGAAATATAGTGCAGTTCAATGTATGAAGTACATTCATTCAAAAGGTAATAATCCCTTTTATTTCACATTGATTGAACTCCTTTGGATCACTGTGAGTGGTCAACATGCAACTTATGTTGCAAGAAATTATAAATTATATTCTAACCATGGTAGTCACACAAATGTGTACTTGTTAACAGTTGTTGTATTAGGCTAAACTACTTGGCTTTAGAAACAGCAAATGAGGAAAAAATTGAATCTACTTTATGATTTTCTGTTTTAAGCTGGGTTACTGCACTAAATGCAAGCATTTGTGAGAGAGGCACACGACTTGCATCAAAGTTCCCAACCCATTGGTGTGAGGTTTGTACCATATACTGGTATTTTTACAGCCAAGGCAGTATCCAGCCCCAGTACTGATGATACAACAAAATTCAAAATTAACCTGTGCACCAGCACTCTGCTCTGTAAAAGCCCCTGTGGTGCTGCTGAGTGGTTTCAGCCTGCCCTGACAAGGGTGGCTGTGCATCCTGTGTCGGAGAACACACCTCATGAGCCAAGTAGCAGCTGCTCCAGCTAAACTCTTTTCAAGCACTGCTTTTTTTTTTTTTTCATTTTTTTTCTTTTTTTTTTTTTCCCTCTGCTGAGCTTCCTTTCTTTTCAGCTAAAGTAAAGTAATTAAGTAATTGCAGAAACAACCCATATAGCACTCTGATTCCCTTTCCTGCAAAGGTCACTGTCCCTGTCATAATACTTATTAAAATTCTTTTAATTTGGTCTTGATATATATTGTCATAAGGCTTTATATTTTTTCATAACAGAAGCAATATGAACCAATGTCTAACCTCTGCTGGCATAGAATATTAAAGCAATAGTATAGATTTGAATGTCATATTATTTCAGGTAAAAATTATTGTGCTATTATCATCCGTAGCAGAGAAACTTTATCAGATTCTGTTCCAAAGTCTGGGCATAAATTAGGATCTACTTAACCTTACATTTTGCCATTATGTCTCTTAAATAAATAGAATAAATGAATATTTTAAAATTCTCTCTACCTTTCTTTTAATTTCTTCTACACGTCCTGCTAAGACATTATCAGGTTTTATAATTCCAACAGAATAAGTGAATATTTCTGAAAAAGGGAAAAAATGATGTGCTAAGTAATATATTCATCAAAATAAAGGGAATCATCTTTACTGGACCAGAAGGTTACAGTTAAGCATCTGACTGTAACTCAATCAGATCCCCAAAACTGTGGAATAATTTAAGATAGTGATAAGGGAAACATCAGACTACTACTTGTTACCAATAGTACAAACACTTAAGCAACTGCATGTGTTGAGGAAAATATTCCTGCCAAAAGTTAGTGTATTACAGTGTCTGAGAGATCCCCCTAACCTGAAGCTGAACATGAATTAAAGCTCAGTTTTCTGATTTTCTATCATGTTTAGATTTTGGGGATTAGTATGAAGTCTGTAGATAATTGCTAAATGATAATACTGTACTTCTAGGTCTCACAGGGTTTATGAGAAAAAATATAGGCTAAAGCTGAGGTCAGGAATTTGTCAGGTGAACCATACAATTAAATAAAAAACCAAATCAAAACATGAAGAGGAAGGAGAAGGGATGCCATGACTGTGATCTAATGCCTCTCACGGGGAAAAGAAAAAGCAAGATCAAGAAGAGGGAGAGGATGGAGGAGTTTGTTCCATCTCAGGGTTGTAGAATGGCATTCTTTGCAGAGATGAAGCAGTAGGAACATTCAGTAACCACAGATAACAATAAAAATAGAAAAGATGGAGGTCTCAGGTAATGAAAAACCTGACAGAAATCACAGACAGGACTTTTAAACAGGATGGTGCTTATTTTTCAATATGTTTGGAAGCTTATCCTCCTACAATGGATTTATGTACTTTAAAAAATCTGTTATTAAATCTAATCTGGTGAAAGAGTAATCTGAGAGAAGGCATGCCATTGTTTCACAGATTAACTCTTACGATCCTCTCAGGTTGGCCCCATCTTGGTATTCCACCTCAACAGAAGTACACAGCTCACACAAGGACTGTGTAGAAGTGACTTTAAGGCCTTAACTTTACACAGGAAAATTCCCTGGCACACATTACTTGTGTCTAAAGTCTGAAGGTTCTCAGTGTGGGGGTGAAAATGTTGATGCTGACAGCCCAGTACATTAATTCTTTACAGAAGAAAGCTCAATGACAGCATTTTGTTAACACACCCAAAGAAGGTCTATTAGTGCTAGACATAGACAATTATTAATCAAAAGATATTTCTTCTCTTTCTTCCCTTTAACACTTCTAAAATACATCAAATATATTTACCCTCCTCCACAACGTCCTCACCAGACCCGTCTGATGAACCTTCATCATGAAAAACGAGTTCTTCTACCTAAGGTAATTGCAAATGGAGTAAAAGTGCATCACCAGTGAAAAAGCAAGGTCAGCAAACACAGCTGTCACATCTTTACAACACATTTATCTCAATTTTGCTACCCTGGAAAGCAAGCAATTCTTAGAAGGCCCTTTGGTCAATCTGATTTTGCTTAACTGAGTTTCCGTTTGTTAAAAAGCTAATTTTACTCTAAGTGGAGTTCTTTCATCTCCATTTAAACAAAACAGGCAATGAGACATGATTATTTCGATTATTTCCCATGTCTTTGTTTCATATGATGCAGTTCCTAAGTTAGATATAAAAAATAGTCAAGAAAGAAAAAAGATTGCTAAAACATTTATGGGCTAGTGGCATTTCATCCATCCCTCAATTTCTTGCATTGCTAGGCTAACCTGTAAATTTGTCAAGTTTATATAAAGTACCATAATGGAAATTTGTGAGTTCTGAGGAGAACAAGCAACAAGGGAGGATTGATGCTGCTACTGTGAATTCCAACAGTGGGATCTTTCACAGTGCAGGCTATTGAGCTCAGACTGAGCTGTCCTTGTGTCCTCATGTTACCTGGAAGTCAGGAGTCAAAGGTGATAGAATACACTTGGCCTTGGTTTTTTGTAGCAAACTGGATTCATCAGGTACAGAGCAATCCCCCATGGCTTTGAGCAAACTGATCTAGTGAAAAGTGCCACTGCCTGTGGCAAGAGGGGTTGGGCTAGGTGATCTTGAAAAGTGTCTTAGGACCCAGATAATTTTACTTAATTTCTTAAAGGCACATCATATGTGTAATTTTATTGTTAGGACCAAAATGCAAAAGATTAGACATTATCTTGACACCATCATAGACATTTAGAGAAACAGTGTAAGTGCAATAAAAATATACATTTATGCATAAGTATCTGGTTTGTGAGTACCTCAGCACGTTCCTTCTCTCCAGCTGCAATTTGCCTCTCTTCTTCCACTAAATCTGTTACTGTCTTAGTTATGAGAGGAGCATTTACACCTTTCACCATTGCAATAATTTTACCATGCTGTCGAAGAGAAAATAACACTCTCAGTGAGTTTTCATCACTTAATTTACACATTTACTTGAAATTTTGAAGCATGCAATATCTTGCTAATTTTTTCCAGCTACAGAATAATTTCTTATGACCACTGAAGTGAACACCAAAACTACTGCTGCCTCTATTATTTCAGAATGAAACTTTTGTGCATTTAATTCCTTGTTTCCTTCTTTACCAAATTTTCCATGTTGATTTCTAGGCTCAGTACTAATAATACAGTTGGAAACAAATGCAAATACGGATTTTATTTGTTCTTAATTTCTGTAACATGGAGTTTTCCATCTTTTTTTTTGTTGTGTGTGTCTGACTTTTCACTGCATTCTCTACCACATTCAGGTGCACAGCAGTGAAGCTAAAGGTGACCAAAAATACTGCTAACATTTCTAGGCTGCATTCAGATTCAAACCTGAAAGAGTCCTGAAAGTGTCATTATCTTTGGTCCTCGCTTATGGAAATTCAAATCCTGGCACCCTCAAGTTAAAACAACCCCCATCTCTTCTTAAGTGAGCAGTCCTAGGAGAACCAGCTTTCTGTGCCCATTACTGAGAGATAATAAATATATGATTAATTGCTACAGTTCCTCAAGTATGAAAACACAATTTTATCTGTTATCATAAAAATCTTATAATGCCCGGAAATGTAAACTCTCTTTCCATGATGAAAACAGTGTATAAAATAATTTCAGTGTAACCACAAGCAGGCACTTTATGTAAGGCAAACCTGGAAAACTTACCTGGACTTCCCACTAACCACCAAAACAGTGACTACCACAATTCTTCTGTGGCCTTACGTGCAACAGCTACAACAAAAATGTGCTTGAGAACCACCAGATTCAGCCATGGAAAATGGCTCAAGCAAACAACACCAGACAGTACCATCCTACATAATATAAAATGTAAAGATAGGATTTGTACAGCTTCACATCTATTTTAAAATCTATTGTAAAGTTAAGGCAGAAGTAGGCAGCACATTAAAAGAAGCTGATGTGATGTACTTACAACACTAAAAAGAAACAGAGGTTCACAGCTCCTCCTAAATGGTTTCAGTATTTCAAGGTTGTCAACTTCTGCCTGAAGTCAGACAAAAAACATTATTTGATTACATAAGTAAGCATGCATATATAAAGAAAACCTTTTTACTCACAGGAAGACCCCACTCTTGAATACTTAGGTGTTGCAAACGCAAACTGCAGTCCTAAATACAACTGACAGTCCTTGTAGTGATAAAGAAAGAACTGTTTTGGTAATATGGGATTGTCCTCCCTTTGTAGTACAGCAATAAATCATGGAAAAATATCTTCTCTTGATACTATTTTCTCATGTAGGCTATAATAGCATATATAAATGAAGGAGTAGCCCATGTAGTCTTGATGGAAGAGCTTATCCAGTGTGTTAATTTTTTTGTGAAATGCAGTCAACTGTAGGAAAGCACGTGAGATAGCCTTCCAACACAACTCCCTGCCTTTTTCATGTATAAAAAATTAATGGTTTTTTATGAAAAGTTCTTTCATCATGGAATTTTAAGTTTTCACTAACACAAAAAAGGATGAACTTGGTCAACATCTTGGATAAACTGAGTCTTTGAAATAAATTTATCTACTTTAAATAGGAGGTATGAAACACACACACACACACATATATATATACACTGCTAGTGTAAACAAATATTTTTACTACTACAGTTTTGTGATTTTTTAAAATTTCTCCCATTTTCATTTTCTTAAAAATGAAATTAAAGTTAACATTTGCAAAAAAAATTATGCAACAGTTTTTCAGGGATGTAAGAATTTTGAATGCAATGGTTCCTAATGCAGAGACCTGAAAGTAAAAGTCATATAGTCTGGCTTTTAAATATTTCTTCAGTCTCATCAAGGAAAACAAAAGTTGTGGGATATCAGCTCTTTTTTATCATAGCTTCTTACATATTTATTGCCATGTCTAATCTACTTCTAAACAAAGTTTTATGAGGACATATGCAGGGAAAGCAACCTGGCCAAAATTACAGCAACTCAGTATAAGGACAATAAGATGAAAGCTCTGCATATGCAGATCAGAAGATATATTTAAATCTAAATGTGAATATGGTCACACATAGGATTTGTGTCCTTACCGCGGCAAAATGTAGCAGATTGTCTTCACTAAAGTCGATCCTTAGTTTTCTCAATAAATTCTGCACAGCTTTGCAAGGACCACACCAAGCTTGATACACTTCTATCACTAAAAGGTGATAGTTTGGAATTACAAACAGATGACTTGAGGAAGTTATAAAATGAGACATTTATGTTTGCACTGAAGCAGCACTGGGAAGGCATTTGTGTGGATCTCTCAGTCCTCTTCTAGACAATGAATCATGAATTCATCAATGGATTCAGTGGATACATTACTGGATACGTACTCTTTAATTTCAATTACTTTTGACATTGGAAACCTACTTCAGAATACTCTTTGAGATGATTAATCCAAATAGCAACCTTTCTCTCATATTCCTTTTGCTTTTATTTTCTCTTCTTCTTTCCCACTGTTGGTTTTCATTTTTATCCTGCCTATTACTATCTCTCTGCAGATATGATCCTGTTACAGATTTTTTCCATTTACTGAAAAACAGTTCCTAGGAGAGCTAGGAGACAGTTATTGGACTAAATGAACTGAAAACTAGGAATAATGCATGTCATGGAACATGCCCTCTCTAGAATGCTGCAATAATTATTTAGTCTGTGAAAGATTTTACACACAGAAGCATCCAACTCCCTACGATGGAGAATACCATATTGAAAGGTATTTTCTAAACACTGGTGTACAGCAGTATATAAAAATAAGACTTAAATAAATATTTTGATGAGAATTTATCATATAAGTTACTGTATATTCATAATTGTAATATATGATCTTAAAAATCTTTTCCAAATGGAAGAATTGTATGGTTCAATGACTCTATGATATACTTTTATAAATATATATTAATATAGCCTTTCTTTAAAAGATATGGTGCTAGGCTTCTAGAGTATCTATTAAAGCTAATATATAAATATGAAAACATGCACATATGTCCATGAAAGGTTAAAAAGAAAATATCAGCTGTTAGTACCTACTATACCCTTCATCTGCAGCATTTCATCCCACTGCTCTTCATCGGTTATTAAGGTCTGAAACAAAATTAATTAACATTTTAACATTCTAAACAAGCAGAAAAAGAATCTATTTCCCTCTAAAGTTGTTCAAGTAATTAGGATTTATACCTGGAGCTGAACTTCTTTCTTCTTGCCAGCCATTTCCCTGTGATTATATGAAAAATATTGAAATCCAAAGCATATTAAAGTTTTTTAAAAGACCATGTGACATACAGAACTGATTTTTATGGTTCTCAAAGTATCACTGCCCTCTGATTCCCTTTGCAATTAACTCAACTGAAGCCCCTACAATAATAGTAGCTAATACTCCACTCTGGAATTCTGTGGAGAAATATGCAACTGTTTGCAAAACCCACATGGCACAAGAAACAGAAGAAAATTTAGTATCTTAATCTGTTAGGGTGTGCAAAACTTTTGACCTCAACAATCTTTCAAGCTTATAATCACTCTGCTCAGAATAGCACAGGCACTTTGATGGGATGACAGCTGCTGTAACACTGGACCACTTCAGAAAAATATTGATTAAAGAGCTTCAACTCTAATAACATCAAATCAGTCTTCCTGTCTGCTGGGATACATAAAAAGCAATGACATACTTGTGCCCCATAACTAAATCCTGATACATTCATCATTCTGTCATTTATTAATAATGTCCTTAATATATTTATGATAGACAATTAACTGTGAACTGGACAGAACAACAGTTCTGATACATATGTGGGTGGAGTTTGACTTCAGCATGGGCAGCTTGAGTTTCTAGAGTTCTTGGATAAGATGGTGGTCTTGACCTGAGGGAAAATTAGTGAGCCTCCATGAATGTGACCTCCTCTGGCATTGTTACTTGAGAAGTTAACCAGCGAGTATGTCCAGGATTTGAACCATCCTGGTATACTCACCAAAGCTGTTCCCTTCACAGCACAGAAGACAATATGAGAGCTCTTGTGCTGGTTTCACATTTCATATAAGAGTGTCAGTAAAAATTAAATTTTTAAATGGAAGCTTTCTTCAAATCCTTTAAATGATACAAACCATGGCATTAATTCCTATCCTTTAAAGACTCTAAGGAGATGATGCTGCCTATTGGCACTAGAGGGAACTGGCAGATGGAAATATGCCATATTAGTAGGAAATCTTCATCAAAATAATCTATCTTTCATTGTTACTTTCTTCACTGAGCAATGACAATCAATTCTTTGCAAGATCAGTTCTGCAAAACATTAACCAGTATACATTAAAATGGTCTATACATCGCAATCGTTCTACACGTGCTCTCCAACTAAAAATATGCAGTCATATGCACTCAGATGGCAAAGCAAAGCACTGCAGCACAGACATGTGCTGCTGTATGAGAATATGCAAACGTGCACATTAGTCTGGCATAGTAGCTGTATGTGACAGGCATGTGAAGACTACATGTGACATCTATACTTTTCATTAAAATTTTCACATGACATTCACATAACATTCCCTCAGTAATGCCGTCAGTACTATACTGATTAAACCTGGACAGACAAGCATGTTTTCTCCTTTGTCCATGATACTTCCTTCAACTAGTCAGACATAAAAATAGACCTGGGTGCACACTCCAATACACTCTCAAATTAATACTAAAATATGCAGAGTCTTTGCAGATAGCCATTCAACATCCTAGCACAAACCCTCATCACACATATATACATGAAGATACCCAACCAAGAGTTTGCAAGATTTTGGCATGCTGCTGTGTTTATGTGCTTACAGACGCATAACACCCTGAGCATAAGCTCTTGTGTATGACAGTGGATCCTTGGGAGTTCCTAGGTGGCACTCTGGTGGATCATCTGCCCACACACACAAACACACACAAAGAGAGAAACACGTGTAAGCGAACAAATGCACGCACACAGGCCGGTTCAGGGCCAACACCTGTGCTCTGCACCAGCAAGAGTTCCCAGACACTCGTGTACCCCATGGTTTGACACACACCCTCCACAGTAAGCCCACCACGGCACAATGGCTTGGGTACCACTCAGCCTGAGCTGGGAGCCCACTCAGGAGCACACAGACCCCTCCAGCCCCCTTGCACCTATCCTGGAGCAGCCCTTCGCATGGGGACACTCTGTGGCCACCCAACTGCCGCCCCTCAACGGCCCCAACGGCCTCACCCATCCTTTATCTGCCCAGCCCCATCTCTGCTCCTTCTCCAAGGGTCATTTCCCTCCCATAACCCTATTTTATCAGTCTGGGGTTGACATGGCACAGGCAGCTGAGATACAGGCATGCTGAGAGGGAAATGGAGTGAAAGGTTGGGAGGAAGCGCCACCATTTTCTCTGTTTTCTTTGTCCTAGGGAAAGTCAAGCTTATCCTTTTAACATGTGAGAAAATTAGTCCTGGCACCTAATTAATGATCTGCCTTCACTCTGTCTTGCTTGCAAATTGTGAGACAATGGAGACTAAAAGAGGAAGATTTTAGTGGTGGTTTGGGTGACCAAAAGAGGGTCTCAAAAGTCAAATAGTGTCTGCCCATGCTCATACACTATCAGTGCAGGTCTGTCATCATGCTGGTGCAAAACAAAGTTATCATTTTAAAGATGCACATTTGCACCTCAGCAGCCCCCAAAAAGTCACAGAAGAGAAAGGCAAAACTCATTTATACACGTGGAAAGCACAATTGTTCCAGTGTACAGTGTGGCTATTTTCATGTATTAACTCTTACGGGCATTGTAACTGGGAATTGGTGGGAATTTCTTTGTGAAGGTAAGCACTTGAGAATGTTCACAAATCAAATGTTGGTGTCTCTAAACTGCACACATTTCACATATGCATGCTGTTACAGAACTATAAATTGTACTTGTATCCAATTTATTTTTGAAACCCTGCCCAGGCCTACTATGTGCTGTCATGTCAGGTGTGTCTACCACATCTAAAGAAAATCAAGTTTCAGTGACTTTCTTGTAGCTTTTCTTGAGCATTCTGATGCTGCTCACCAAAGCATGACTTGCAAAGCTCCAAAGAAACTTTTATTTCATGAGAATAATATGAAGAAAAAAGTAGGGAAAACAAGAGGTACTTAGAGGTACTAGAATAGATGTTCTTCCTCGCAGTTAAATCTTCCCAGATTGAACATGATGGATGTTCATTCTGCAGTAGTGGGAATGAGGCAGTGTTTCCACAGAGTGGCAGCAGTTTTCAATGCTGAGATTATGCCTAACATCTTGGATTAGATCAGCTAGGTGGCAAGAGAGATTTTGTATTCAGATTGGAAATAATGTGTTTATATGGCCAACATAAATCACTTCCTACATTTTTTACTGGAAAACCCAACTTTGGAACTAGCACAAGCTCTGCATTGGCCTGCTTGGGAGTGGTGTAGTGCCATTGAATAATCTTTATTTTCCTGCATGAAGTAGGAAAACCGCTTTTAAAACCATCATAGACGTACAAAATTGTATGAACTACAGAAGATGAGATATTTAACCCAACCACCATGTGGAAGTTAAAGACTCAAGACTAGGCTATGTTTTTGGAATTTCCTTCACAAACTGCTAACTTTTTTACCCAGACCACTTTCTTAATGAACAGCCAGTGTTTTATACATTACAAAACCCCTCCCTGCAAAAAAGTCTTGAAGAAAAACACTAGAATGAGGTAATGCTTATGTACCAAATGTAAAAAGGCTGACACAGCCTGTTCTTTAACTGCTCTGTTGGAATGAATTATATGTGTGCTTTGGATATCACAAAATAGTTAATGTAAAGGGATTTGGTATTTCAAAATGCTGAAAAAATAAAAAAAGATCATCCTTCTTTAGTTTAGAGTGTGTGATTCTATAAAATTTTTAATGAATTTAATGATGACATACTTAGTTTATGTAGACCAACAGTATTCATGGTCATTATAAAGGGCATCCAGAGAGAAGGGGTTAGGAGTTTATGAGGTTTTTCCCTGAATCAAAATGATTCAAGTTTTGTATAATGTATATGAAAAGTATAAGGAAAATATGCAATGGATAAACCACAATGGTTTCATGATGAATGATTGCATAATTTTTCTGAGTAACTTTTAAACTATTTTACTCCATTTTGTGCATACCACTTGATTTCAGGTCTGCTCTTTGTCATGAGCTGTTAATGTCCAGAGTGACCTAGTTCCAAATTATTAAAATTCTTTTACAGAGTAATGGAAAGCAGTTGTACACCCTGCTGAGACTTGTAACCCTTGAGACAAAACTAGACATGCATTTTTCCTGCTAGTAAGTCTTTCAGTGTGCCCTACTATATGCTCAGAAGCCATTGCATATGCAGCTCTGATGACTACCTGCATGTAAATACAGCAGAGACCTTGGTCACCTTAATTTATAAACTTTTGTGGTGTCTTCTGTGGCTCTATAGTCCACATGCATACTGGTGCTACAGTGAATTCAATCTGTGCTCTCTGCATGTCCGGCAGATTTCCTGCATGTGTCCTAGTGTTCCTCCTGCCTCTCTGCCTGGATTCAGTCTGATAGAAGTGATACTGATCTGATAGCAGTGGAACAGCTTTCTGATTTCTTGTATTTTCCTCCGAAACAGAAAGGAGGTATGTGAAATGGTGGACAATTTAATTTCTTGAAATCAAAAATAGCGTTTATAGTTTGGAAAGTGCAAAACTGGAGAATGTGATTTGTGCTGCTGCAAGTGCAGATCTCTGTCAGGTGGTTCTGTGCAGTAGGACTGTTTTGGTAGAAAAATAAAGAGCATAAAATAATTAAATGAACAATTTTCTGTAAGGATTTACTGTGACACACCAGCTTGTGAGCTCTCAGGGTGAGAGACCAGGTGACTCCAAAACCAGGCAGTTGGCTTCTGAGCAGCAGCCCAAGATCACCACAGGCTCCAGTTGTGGAGGTTTGAGGAGCAATTAGTTTTGCCCAAAAGTGGTGACTGACACAAAGGATTTGACAGCTTGTTTTTCAGGAATGACCCAGCTTTGTCAGTGGTAGGTACGTTCCCCTAATTTTCCCTGCAGACACCATGAACAGTAGCCCTAAAGGAAGTCACTGACACATAAACTTTTGCAGCTTGTACCACAAGAGAGGTTCATGAATGTTAGTGTGCTATATATATAAAATGAACAGATGAAAAAGAATGGAGATAATGTAGTGATTAAGATGTCTTTAGAAATATAGGCATTGATCCTCCCAAATAATATGGCTATTACCTCTGGGACTTGATTCCTAGAGCAAGAAAAATCAGGGATTTTTTATTTTACATTACTCAAAGAATCTCAAACTTATGTGAATAACAACATGGTCAATAATTGTGGATGCACGCATAATATTTTTATTTATCTTGAATTACAGCCTTTGTTAAAGTTTTTAGTTTGCTAATTTGAGTATTAATATTTTTTATGTACTCATCTTTTGAGTGTATGAAACAAATTTGACACCTTGCATACTGATTTATAGAATATTAGAGTGCAATTTTGGGAACATCCTTTGTAGCCATAGTATGTGCAAACCCATGAACACAAGAGACATAACGAGTGGTTTCCAGCAGCTCAAGAAACTGGTAACTCTTATTTGCATCATACCTGAGCCACCTGACAACAGACTAGTAGTTTGCTCTCTGGCAGTTTCAAATGCACTGATTCACCAGATTCACATACAATTTTCCACTATATTTATGTGTACGGGTCAGCCTTCTACTCAAAGAGAGATAGAGAAGACTGGTCTTTGCAATGGAATCTAGAAAGTGTAAGAAAATTTAAAAAAAACCCCAAACTTCCTGTATATTGAAAAGCAAAACCCATGATATCAGGTAACAAAGGTGGATTGGAGCTCACATACCTATTTTTAACCAAAGGTAGCTGGTAAAGATACAACAGTGGTTTCTATTTTACCAAATGTAAAGGTGTCCAGAGCCCCAGTTTAGGAAACTCTAGAATATTTAAGATGGCTCAGCTGAACTCAGACCTCTCTATATTTTAGGGACCTTCAACTAGTAAAATTTTCTTGCATATTCCTGTTTTGACAGGGAGAACTTCATCTGCAGAGAAAATATGAACATGTGAAAAATGTGACTGAAATATGTGAAAAGCATGATTATATTCATGTAGCAATTCCCAGAAGGACAGAAAAAAAGAAAATATTCATCCTGATAGATGAAGGTGAGCACCAAAATTTTCTTGAGGAAAGATTTAGGGGATTAGAGAATACCAGACCTGAAAATATGATGGAAAGTTATGTGGAGACTTGAATTGCGATGTAGTCCAAGCAGAACAAGCTGTTACACTCCAGTCATGGGACAAACTAGTATCTGCACAGCTGTATTGGATAAAAAATTTTGTAGCCTGTGAAGTATTGTTCCTTGCTAAAATAGGATCATAGACACAGTAAAAGAACCACTAAAAACTTTGCCAGAGGCTAGTTGAGGTAAGTTTTTATGGACATAATGAATAAAATAATCAAGCAATTGGAGCACAATTTGGCTTCTGTAAGTTTGTTTTGGTTTTGTATTTAAATTCCCTAGTACTTGGCAATATGTGGTCATTTAGAAGAGAAAGTAGGATAATGAGTGGTTTATAAAGAAAAAGCGTGCACAAGGCAGAGGCAGTTGAACAGACCACATTGAGAAGGCTAAGTCTTAACAAGATTTTGTTAAAATATTCTGAGCTTAAATAACACGTCAAAGGACTTGGAATTCTTCAAGTTGCATTCATTCAAGCTTCTGCAGAAAAAAATGACATTGGTTATTCTCTTCCTCGAGTCTTTTAGACTCTGATCCAATTCAAGTAAAAAGACTATAGATTTCTAAAAAAATTGTTGAATATCTGTTCAGTTAATAAAATAATAAGGGCCAGAAAATAGTTCTTGATACAATGTCTTAAGTCATCACACCATTTAGCCAACTGAAGATTTCAAAAATAAGCCCCAGTCCTTAGAAGATTGCTGGTTAGAAATGGTGAGTACTGGCATGACATTCAGAAACATTTAAAATATTGGATCTTGTTTCAGGTGCCAGTTTCCCATCCAAGGGTTTATTCTGGTTCAACTTGTCTGAAGGATGTAGAATTTATCTGCATGTAGCAGAGCTGTACAGGCTGGCAATAGCCAAGCTTTGCACCTGGCACAGGCCAGCTTTTTTGCTAAGGGGATAATTTTGAGGAATAAATATCATGTGCCTCCCTAATATGTGACAGAAACATGAGATAAACCACAAGCAACCATTTCTGTCATAGGTTCCTGTGGATGGGAAAAGAAAATCAGAGGTTTGGTCATGTAGTGAGTGTTCATACGTCAAAGAGGGTGATCACTGGGACAGAGTGTAGTTGCCACTTGTGAGCAGGAATACCGAGTTTTTTATGCTGCTGGTGATGTATTTTTTATCTGTGGATGAAGGTCCTGCTGGAAGAGGATGATACAGAGCAAGCCTGTGGCCAGATGACTCATCCTATTTTTGAGCTGGAGCTTGGGTTTCTCCCAGGGTTTCCAGGACAGTGTGTGCTAGAGGATCAGAAATCACCTCTGAGTCATCTCAAAACCAGATTTGCCTTTAACTGTCATGGTTTCCTTCCTGTGTCCCTGCTGTATTCTGTGCAGTGAGCACACTTCATGTGCCCAGGAGGTGTTCCTGGGGCAAGGATCCCTACTGCAAACAATTCCAGCGCCAAACACCCTGCTAGTCCCATGGGATCATCACAGAGGTTGAGGCATAACAAACTTGTTCTCCCTGTATGGGTCTTGAACACCAAGACAGATATAAAATACCTATATGTCCCAGCAAATTATCCTCACAGATCAAATTTAATGGACTTCAAGACCAAATTTCACTCTGCTGCTGAACTGAAAGTTTATAATCTTTTCTCTTTCCATGCATATTTTAGTTCTAGGGCTCTGTGTGTTACTGATAACGCAGTATGTAAATATATAAATGCAATTATAAGGTCATCACATCTTCTCCTTCTCCTCTTCTACATATACTAAACCACTATCATGTTGCCAGCAGCTATTTAATTCTTAAATGAGAGAGGTTCTATCTTTATTTCAATTATGGAAATAATTATTATAGGCGATAAAATAGTAATATTTTTAAAAGTAAGTGAAAGGTCTTTCAGATATTACTTTCTCTGCTTTCCTCTGTAAAACAATACAATAGTGTTATACACGTTTCTACATTCCATATTTCATATCTACTCAACTGGTCTATTTTTTTTTATAGGAATAGCTATAAATCTTTCACTTTCAACTTTGAACACAAAGATAAAATTAGTTTTAAAATCTCATTGCTCACAGTTTTCACCTATATTTGTTCAATGCTCTCAATTATGCCCAGTTAATAGATCTCATAACTACTTCATGAGCTTTCATTAACTAAAGCTCAGAAATTTGTAGCTTTTGCATGTCTCCTCCTAATTTCACCACTTTGCCTGAAATTTTCAGCATCAGAAGCACACAAAGAAGCCATGATTTACTTTGCTTACAAAGAGCAGAAGTGCATTTTTCTCTTGTATAAAATTTGTGAAAGCTGTTTATTTTAAATGCAAGTCTTGTTTATAGCACAATGCAGTCAAACACATCTGGAGTTTTAACCAATACACTTTATGAAGTCAGAAAATTTGTATTCTGCATCTCAAATTCACTTTTAATTTTCACATTAATATATAAATGCTGTATTCCAAAATAGTTACAGTATGAAACTTCATCTCCAGACCCACTGTCCTACCACATTGCTCAACTTCAGTTGTTTTGCTTCTCTGTGTGATCCAGATTAGACAGGAGTGGTTACAGCAACCTGATGGGTTCAACACACCTTAATCTTAGAAAGTTGTTCCAAAGAGAATATTTTATATTAAAAACAACTGCCTAAGGAAGAATCTGATTTACAGAAATTAGTCTTTGTTGGATGCTTCCCCGTGATTTAGCTGGACTGAAACTTTCCATACAATATTTAAAATATTTTGTCTGTGTGTGTGTAGGAAACCTGGCAGTAAAACATAGCCATAGCAGCAAGTTACAGTTATATTGAGAGAAAACACTCAGAGATGTCTGCTCAAGCCAAGTGGAAGTTGTCAGATTTTCTTGTTTTCCTTTTAATGTCTGTCCAGCATCCATTCTGTATCATTAAACTCTGGTTGCATTTATCCTACTGAATTGAACAAAGTTCAAGAATATTCCCTGGTGTTGGACTTGCTTAGTAAGCCTGTAAGCGTTTAGAATAATCTGTAAATGTGGTGAGTGGTCTCAGAAAAGTATTTATCCCTGACAGCCAGCACTTTTCATAAACATCTGCTCATGATGTGAAAGTTGACAAGGCTCTAGGGACTCTGTTGTTTACTCCTGCAGATATGGCCATGCTGGCTTTGACATGGTGCTCTGGCAATGTGTTAAGTCTCAGTCTGTGCTCTAGGTTGTGCTGGACATACTAATGTCATGCAAAAAAACACCTTTCTGGTTTTGACCTTGAGTTCAAGAAAGGCTTGGTTGTAGGAGGATGTCTGCCTTTCTTCTAGCCAAAGAGGGTCTGAAACAAGAGTCAGAAGAGTTCATCTCCATCTGGGACTCTTTTGGGGGCCATAGGAGTTCTGAATATCATGTCCTGTTCTCTCAAGACATGGAAAATGACAAAAGTGATGTTCAGAGTAGAAACGTCAGTCAGCTGTTTTTTGGTATGTGTAAAGTCACTGTGTTGGTCTCCAGTAGGTCTTCAAATCTGAGGCCTGGGCTGGGAGTGCTTCCCAAGTACACACTCTCCAAGCTTCTCCTTTGATTTTTACTTTGTGTCACTCTTCTCCACTAGAATTATGCCAAATCCCAAGAACAGCCCAGTGGCCTTTCTCTCATGTGGTGATGTCCTGCTCAGACCATCCTGCTCAACAATAGAATCTGGCCTGGGGCTTCCTCCAGTGTAGGAAGATTGAGGTTTATACCTTAGATTTTCTCATGGAAGAGAGGGAGGCTAAATGCTGACACAGGTGCCTTTTTATGTGAGGCAAGGTATGCAGAGGCAGGGAATGTGCTGTAGCAGACCAGGAGGGTGGAAGGGGGGAAGTTGGAAGGGGGGAAGCAGCTCCTCCTCAACAGCCTCCTACGGCAACAGCAGCAGAGAAAAATGCATGAACCAGAGCTTGTCTTTTGGCAAACAGCCCTGAGCCCCACCAGGACCTCTGCTCCCTGCCATGCTTGGCACCCCAATGGCAAACACTTTAAAGTGGTTACAGCTGCCAGCTGACGTTGACTTTGGCAGGCAGGTGGAATGTGTGTGGGTACATGCTACCCCTGGGGCAGGGAACCTGCATTGCCTGCCCCTTCTTTGTGGGGGCTTCCAGGGCTCTGCCACACTCTGACATCCACCACTGACCACATCCCTGGTCATGAGAGCCGTAAACAGACTAAGACATCATAAAATAAGGAATAAAGAAAAGCCCAGTGCAGGCCCACCTGTCATGTGCTGTGCTGAAGAGCAGCTCCCAGGTGGAGGAGATGCAGGTACAGATCTGCACCTTGAGAAGGACAGTGTGTAAAAGATCTGCCAAGGGGGAGAAGCAAACCTAATAATTTTTGAAAAGTGCAGGCAAGGTGGTTGCAAGGCTTTGATGGTTCGGTGCAGTTTGAGCACTGTGGTGAGCTAGGCCTAGCCCTGTGGTTTTGCAGCCAAAGAAGTGGCCTGCTGCACCCTGAACTGCAGTGATCAGTTACCACTTTCTCATGCCTCCATTTATTTACATGGCTCTGCATACAGAGGAAACATAATTTTTGTGGCACAGACAGCTATACCAGCAGCATCTTTTGCTTACTTTTGCTTAAACTTGCCAACAAGTTCTACAACAGTTTAATTTAAGAGGACCTGGAAGCATCCAACACTGGAGTCTCATATGATGTGGTAATGATGCAAGCCCTATATTGTACATTTTAAAAAGGGAGATTCTTTCCCCTGGCAAGCAGCATATCCTTGGTTAAAAATGAGTGAAGATTCATTGTAAAACCTGTAATGTAATATAAATATTGTAGTATTAGTACAGAGAAAGGTTGCATATGACATTTGCGTGCATGAGAACACAAACAGATTGTAAACCCACCAGAAGCTTGCCACATTATTTATCAACATTTTAACTTAATTCAGAAAATCACCATTGAATTTTCAGCATTTTTCAGTTATGTCATGTTCTTCCTTCCTGTTGCTGATTTTTGAGTTTTGTATTTCATTCCCTTCATCTTGTCCTTTGTTGTTTTGTTTTAATGATATAATTTATCCTGCAAGTTTCACTAGTGTGTTCTTAGAAAGGAGCAGGGAAGTAAAATGAATACACTTCGAAGTAGCTGCTAAGAGATTGTTTCTTGCAAATAAAAAGGATAACTTCACAACAAATTCTACAAATCCTTGTATAGAAATAATTTTGAATTTCATAATGTAGCATCAATATGCATATATCTTTAAGAACAACATCCTGGAAAACTCAGTTTTATATTTCAAACATTATATATCACATGACAAAAGTAATTATCTTGAACTTCTTATATATATTAAATAGAATCTTTTGCAATCCATTTCATTAATTATAAATAGTGCCACTTGAAAATTTTTTTTTTGTGTGGATTCCATCAATCATTTTTGGATAATCAAGATTTTCATCAACATAATTTTCCATAGGTGAAGTAACTGCACCACTTAAATGAGCCTGTTACACTTAAATGAGCCTGTTACGTCCTAGGATGAAGGTAGACATGTTTTGCTCACCTGTTGCCACAACAGCTGCCAGGGTTGCCTGGAGCACCTTGTGGCAATGCTGTGTGTGAAGCACAGGCACGAAGGTGACTTTTGGGGCCAGCTTTATGGGTACAGTGCTTTTTACCACTGCAAGTTCATCACAAAATTTATCTGTATCACCATTAAAAACCTCATAAGGACATGCTTGGAAAACATATCTTTTTATTGGTCCTGAAATGTGCTGTATAAATTCTAGAAGCATCAGTTAAACTGTCTATGAGCTAAGCAGAGTTGTGTCATCCACAGCAAGAAAGCTTTTGCACCTAGAAAAATATTGATGGATAGTCTTTTCCTTTAAATGGTAAATTTATGTTTCTGCCATATATTCAGACCTGAGCTCCTCAAAGTACTTTCAAGCCAATCTGAGGTTTTATTCTGTTGAGGCTTCACCAGCATTGGCCACTCTGGCTTTGAAAGTTTTATTTCTGTTGTGAGGAAGGTGAGAAGATTAATTCTATATGTGCTCTCCAGAATGTTGAAAATTTCTAAACAAAAATATAATAACATATTTTAAAAAATGAAATGTTTTGGCTCTGACTGGAGTAGTTCATCCTGCCCTCTCTCTTATTTTTTTATAAATTGTAAAAGTTGAGAACAGTAAGACAAGAGAGTTATATGAGGTGGTTAATGCCAGAGTCTTGTGGTTATGAATAACTTCAGAAGTTTTAAAAAATTGATATAATCTATACTGAACTGCTTGTAAATTGTGTTAGTACCTCAGCAGAACTGGTTCCTGGACAGAAATATGAATGGTGGAGGAATGGAGCGAGGAAATGGTGACAGCTGACAGAATGGTAGCAAGTTTGTACTAAAACTTCACACTTACTTTCTCTTCCTGTTCTGGAGTGACAGACATGTAATGTCACATAAACACCCAGCAGCTATCAGTGCTTCTCCCTTCCTGCAGATTCTTTCTTTAGTAATTCTTTGCCCTCAAAATAAGCACCAACTGAAAAAAAGAAGAAATAAACTGAGTTTTTTTAATTTGAGAATCTAGGTGGATTCTTCAGATACACCTCAGGTATTTTGTTAAAAAAATATTATTTGGTATTTAATTAAATTGGTCTTTGGAATAATCTCCTTCATGTTACTTTCTCTTGAACTTTTTTGTTCTGTGGTGCTTTCCTCTGTCATATTCTCATTTTCCTACAAGAGTAAGAATTTTGTATTATAACAATTAAGAAAAAAATTGTACATTATTTAATTAATTTTATTTTATAAAACCAGACTGCCTGCAAGTTGCCAATACACTGTGATGTTGATATTTCCTGCTAATCTGTCTATTTCCAGGATTGGTAGATTCTCTATTGAAGTAATTTTTTTTCAGGGGTGGGGGGAGGAGGCAGGAGGGGTGATTATTTGTTGTTTTTTTTGAAATTCGCTTTTATCATGATCTCAATTTCTGAATCTATTAACTCAGTGGGATGTCCTGAGCTTATTCTGCAGAGCTGAGTGCATCATGGAAACCTGTACTGGCAGCAGAAAACCAGCAAGTGGCATTAATTGCATTGGAAGAGACTGGGAAGGGATGAGTGGAGAGGCAGCAGCTCTGGCAACTGGAAATGGGCATCCCTCAAAAACACACAAGTCATGAGTAATGGTGCAACAACAGTTTGATATTACCTGTGGATGCAACTCCTTTCTATAGCAAATTTGAAATTACCCTTCAAAAAAAAAAAAAAAAAACAAAAAAACAAACATCTGGGTAAAAATGTAGGTGTGTCAGTAGTAAGGCTTGAGGAAATTATTATTTTTTCTGTTTGCTAAGGGAATCTCTCTCTGCATATATATATTGTTCACATGATAAGACAGTGATTTTGAAAATAACTATAAACCCAAAATAAAATAATGAAGTGTGGCTATCCTGTAAACCCATACATTTCTCATCATGCCTTTTTCTGTCATAGAAGAAACTTTACAATGTTTGAAAAGGTGCCACAGAGTGGCAGTCTCTTTGTTTTTGTGTAGGAAATGTTTCTTCCTTTCTCCCTTTTATTCACAGTCTGTGTGTATGTTAAATTTTGCTTTTCTCACTTTCTGGCGCTCTTTATCTTTTGAGTTTGGATTGTATTTTTATCATCCTTTTATATCTTTCAGGTTCTAGAATCCATGCTGCCTCACTGGATTTCAAGCTGGATAGTTTTGATTCATGTATGCATAGTTTTGTCTTCTGAAGTTTTCTTTTGAGTCAAAGTTCAGTTATAACTGAAGGAATGATTTGCTTTTTTTTTTTTTTTTTTTTTTTTTAATTGATCTATAGCCCATGTTTAACTATAGGTTCTGGCTTGCCTTTAAATATTTATTTGTGACTCATTCAAGTGCTTATTTTACTAGTAACTTCATTCTACTTAACCAGGCTTTCTGTCATCAATCATGCTGCCTGTTCAGCCAGAAGAGAAAAATGCAAAGAATGATAATATTACAGTAGCACTGATGTGCATTTCCAGAGCTTTAATAGGATAAGTGTCAGCACTGATCCACTTCAACATCATCCACTGCAACAATACTGAGAAGCAGAGGAGGAAGACAGCCGAGCTGGTTGACATTTATGTATGTCTCTTATGCATGATCAAATTAGCATTTGGTCCCAACTGAAAGCAGGAGTATATAAAGGAGAGGATTATGTAAAGTGAAGATTACTACTCTAAACACAGCACTTACTAATGTAAAGCTATGAATGGAGGACTACCTTTCTGTGAGAAAGGACAGAAAGACTGATGCAGACATGAGAATTCACTGTGTAGCTTTCTAGCTGACTAACTAACCATTCAGAAAGAGAGATGGGGAGGGAAAAAAAAATCTTAAAGCATCTCAATGAAGTAACTAAATTACAACTCAACTCTGACTCTCATCTCCTTGGTTTTGCTGACTACTTTTATTTTTAAATATAGTCACTGATTTCGAGCATATCCTGAATCTACCTGCTAGGCAACTTGATTGCTGTGATCAGTGATCAATATTGAGGAACTTGAGACCAAATTCCATCTCTTCACCAGCTTCAGTGTTATGTGAATAATCTAATTTATGAATTCTGCGTAGCTCCTTTCAAGGATTGTACTGTCCACTGTAGCTCTCTTACTGCAAACAATTCTAAAAGAGTATTAAAAAGTATAATGAGGCCATGAGTAGCAAATTGTAAAGCACTGGAAATTAGGCCAGTTAGGCAATTTACAATAATTAGTAATGTGAAGGACAGAAAGCTTGAGTGTTTGATCTGGGAGTGTCAGAGGGGTGGCCTCTCAGTTTTGTTCTTTAAAGCCAAGAATGGCTGGAGATGGGGTGGGGTCCAGAAGTAAAGCAGAATAAGGCAAATGTCTGGACTCTCTCAGTGGTGGTAATGACAGATTGGTGAGTTCAGATGTTAATTCTCCTATTTATCTGAAACACCTATTTTTGAGAGGGCTAGACTGCCTGCTGAAAGTACCCAGCTCTTCAAGATAACTGGCTCAAACTACATAGATATCTTTCGGGTGGCCACAGCAGCAGTGAGTGACTTTGTGACGAATGGGAAGTTTAAACAGGGAAAAACTGGGAGAGATAACACCAGCCACAGAGTGATTCATTACAGCTGAGTGGAAAAAAGAGTTTTTTTAACCTTCTCTAATCTTTTTTAAAAACACTCTGTTAAATGTTATGCACTGGTGATCTTTTTCACAGTGTGCTTTCTGACCAGTACATTAGTTGACATAATTGGTTTGTGGTCACTCCACTGGTATGAGGGGTCTTCTCTATTGTGGGTGGGATTTTTGTGGTGTCTGTGAGAGGTAATGAAATGTAATCTGCTCAGAGGCCAGCTCAGCTCATGGTGAAGAACCTGACAGTACCTTTTTAAAACCAAAATGTTGGAACCATAGAAGCTACACAGGCAAATTTGAGAATTACACTTGGTGGTTAGGCTATGGCTGAGGAAGAAACACATTTGAAAGCTTGTAAGATGCTTTCTGAGAGGCTGACAAGCGGGCAGACACAGCAGAGCATGGTGAAGAGGAACGGGAAGACAGTGCTGATGAGCAATCTCACTTGAGTCTTTCATGGCACTAAACCAAAGAAAATATCATGATAGCACCAAGTACCAAAGTTCTGTTAAACAAGTTTGTAAAATAATTACATCAACAAGGCTTCTAATGATGCCACATTTTGAGTAATCTAACATAAATTGTTGTGGTATCAAACATACAAAGCAGTCTTTGGAAAACATGTCTGAGTGACTTGAGTTAATAATGGCATTGTTTCAGAATTTCATAATGTGAATAGACAGCTTTCCATGCTGTCATAGCTATTGCCTTTGCAAATACAACATTCTGTACAATAAAACTTGTGTACCACTTAGCATGACAAAGCTGAAGGCTTTTTTTTCTTTGTGACATTGCAGGAAAAACTACTTAATAAAACAGAAGTCAAGTCAAAAGAAATAGTTATGTGGCTGTGTTCCCAGTTGCTACACTGCTTGTTACCTTTTTAATTAAAAAACAGTTGTCATTAGGTACTTGAAAGAAAGGCAGCTGCATGCTGGACTGCAGATAAATCCAGAAATGTTACACATACCCTGCTGCAGATTTGCTGCAGGGCAACAGACATTTCTTCACCTGTGAAATTAATGTGCTGTGGGATCTTGTGCTAGCTTTCATCATCATCAGTGGATCAGGCTGTTAGCACTACTTCTGCATTACTTCCAGCAGAGTTTATATTGATGGAAATGAAATGTTTTAAAATACAGCTGTGAACTTCTAATTTCCATCAATATTACCAAACTGCTCACATTTTTCTTAGACAAACTGCGAGGACCTCTTGCCTTTTCCAGTCTCAGAGTATCAATATTATAACAAATAGCCTCGAAAATTCTGACATCTCTGGTGATCACCACAGCCTGTTGGTTCAATGCACAGCCACCTGGGTCTGATGCAAATCCTCTCTTGCTTGGCACGTGGACATTATATCAATCCAAAGCAAGAAGTTCACCTAGAGAATGTGCTTTTGGAGGTGGTTGTTCATTTGTAGTTCATGGTCTGGCAACATAATCTGCCCCACATTAGGATGTCCAAGAATGCAGCAATGCCATTCATCCTGACCTCTGTCACTTCTTTCCCTGCAATAAGAAAATAATCAATCATCACTGCCACAAGTAGGTCCATAGCTGCAAGCTGCTCCATGTGAAAACATGAAGGTAAAGTCAAAGACTGACAAGGCTACTGTATGAAACTCTGACATTTCAGTTCCCACTGAGAATTTAATGGTAGATGTTTCTCTGTAGCTCTCAGAAAATTCTGAAGTAATTCTTTTTTGGTGATGAAAATTGAGATTTTGTTCTTGCCAGCAAACTGTATCAAAGTTTGAGTGATTTAAGTTGTTAATATTTGTGCCATTTAGTCTCTGCTGGCACCAGCACTGTTACCATGCAGACCTGCTGATCACTTCCTTCCTGATGCGGAGGGCATGAGGTCCAATACACCCAGCTTGCACCTGTGTTTTAGACATAGAGAAAAACAGACTTGCAAAATGTCTGCCTTCCCTGAACATTCAGTGGGAGTGGTTGGTGTATTAGCACATCATGGGTAAATATTCTCCAAACTCAGCACAAGCACCAGGCAAGTGATTTACTGGCATCTCTTGTCTTATTTCTTTCCAGATATGTGTATCATTTCTGAGACACAGCACCTTCATATGTTGAGAATTTCTGATGGGTCCTGGCATTTTGATGGATGGGAAGAGGAAGTCTAAGCATCAGACAGGAAAAACTAAGCACATCAGAATCGGGGATGGATCATTCCTTGTCCTTCTTCCCATTGTTGGAACAGAGCCATCATGCAGCTGGAACTGCTTGGGCTTTGGTTCATACTGAGCCAGCCTGGAGCTGTGCAAGGCAGAGCACTGTGATAGCAGTACTGCACACATCCATACCTAATAGAGTTAGTCTTCCTCAATATCATTTGGAAACAAGCTACTCTCCTAATGCTGTTACACAACACAAGGGAGTTTGGCAAGAGAAGAGGAGAGTCCTCTACAGCTCTGATGGATGGGGATAAGTGAAATTAATCCAATAAAGAAGTCTGCACTGTTAATTCCTTTAACAGTCCTGAAAATTATTTTTCTGTGCATTTTCATGGTGCCCACTGGTTTATCTGAGGACATGTAGTAGCATAGCCCCTTTAAGAGCAATAAATCAGAGTGGAAGGATGTTCTCATGGTATTGTGGTGTGGCACACTTACACTTCAGTTTGGAGGTTAATGAGTTCTTTTCTCTGAAAGCTAATACAGATTTCAGAGGCATTCTCCAAAGCAGCTAACGTGGTGGTTTAATGATTGCCAAACTGGGTGCTTGCGCCATTGTCAGGTCTATTTGAGATATTCTGCCAGTGCCTCTTCTAAATCTTTGCAGAAAGGGTTTCTCAGGCTCCCACAGGGATTAAGAGTACATTTCAACTTCTTGAAGTCTGACCATATTTTTTTATATGCATTCACATATTTTTCTGACTGGCTAGAATCCATCTCATTTATTACTCTGAAAGTGGGTTTTGTTGGTTCTGCTAGCTGCTTATACACCCATATTCCCACTGCCTTCCCTCCCAGGAACACGTGCCCAGCTATGTTCCACTGGCCAGCTGGCAGCACCTTGTGAAATGCTCCTACTGCAAGGATATTGCTCACCAGACAACAAAGGCAGGGGCTTACCCTTAGCAGGAAGGAAGTGGGGATATTTTATTCTGGTTTTACAGGAGGAGCCGATGATCCAAAACTTGCTGGATTGCAGCTGTGTGTAGATTTTATAGGTGGGAAGCCCTGTGGACTCTTTTCTAACTTAAAAACTCAGGAAGACATGCCAAGCTCTAGCTTACCTAGCTGTGTGCCAGGAGAGTGTTTCTGAAGTCCAGAGCTCATGGCTTTACAGCCTGATGACTGGCACAACCAGTACCTATTAGGTGCTTGAATCAGGCCACCTCCTTACTCCTCCCTGGCTCCTCAAGTTGCTCCTGCACCACAATTTCCCCAGGCAGAGGTATCCCAGGCTGTGCTCCATGTCTGGATTACAGTGATGCTGCTGGGGTGGAAGTGCCTCCATGCCACCTCAGCTGTAGCCTCATCTGATGGCAACTGCTCAGGAAAACGCCAGCCCATGGAGACTGTTCAGTGTCTGTTACCTGCTGGCAGAAAACCTGGGATGCTTTGATCAGATCCCTGCTGGCTCATGCAGTGTGGGTGTGCAGGAACAAAGGTGAGCTGACAGCTTTTTCCCAGGAGCAATTTCATGAGGAGCTCTCCACTGCAGAAGTAGGTGTAGAGGATGTATTGCTTTCTTATTAGATTATTATTCTGTCTGATCAGACAAGATCTGATTAAAAAGATTTTATT
This sequence comes from Melospiza melodia melodia, assembly GCF_035770615.1. Classification (NCBI taxonomy): domain Eukaryota; kingdom Metazoa; phylum Chordata; class Aves; order Passeriformes; family Passerellidae; genus Melospiza; species Melospiza melodia. Next base: position 48,443,221 of record NC_086194.1, on the reverse strand, counting down.
CCATCCAATAATGAGAGGAGAGCATTCCTTTTTAATTGAATTCCTTTTCAAGCTCTGTGAGTGCTAGTAGGAGAAAAATTCTAGAAGAAAACTAATGGAATTTGTTATCCTTATACTTAAAAATAGAGATATTCTGATTTCAGAGGTGATTTCAGAGGGCAATTCCATTCCTGCGAGGCCAATCCATGGTTTTGGTCTACGAAGACTCTCCTAAAAATGTCTTTAATGTGTCCCTTGCATTTCATCTTTCAGCCACCTCTATTTGTCAGATAGCAATTGTGGTCTATTTTTGATCCCTCAAATTTTGTTAGCATACTTCAGAGACACATTTTAAGCAGCTTCTTTTCTTTTTTTGTCTTTTTATCTATTTCTGTCTTGCTCTCTCTTAATTTCTTTGTCATTTTAAATAATAAACAAGTAGATAGCTATGAGTTACACTATTCCTTCCTTTTCCATTCTCCCTTGCATTGTTTTATCTTGAATTTTAATGGCCTAGCTTTTACAATTGAACTGTTTCTCTTTTGTAAAACCTAAGATTTTGTTGGTTTTGTTGTCTCAGTTTTGCAGACTTCTAATAGTTCCTTCCTCTATGTGATTCTAATCTTGCTCTAATGCTTCACATGCAGATACTGCTGTTATTTTGTAAATTATTCTCATATTTATTGCTCCTGTCAGAGGAATCCACCATCAAGGCTGTTCAGGTATTTCTACCAAGAGCCCCTGCTTTGGCACAAAGATTATCTTGAGTAAGAGGGCTATGTCCATTCCATGTGTACAATATGATCTTAGAGCAAAGCTTTAGAGTTTAGACAGTTGAATGGTAGGAACCTTCTTAAACTGCAGATGGCACATCTGTGGGCAGACACCAGGTTGAGTAAGAGTTTTTGTTAACCAAGTAAGCTTTAAAGCCGTATAAATCTGAAAAGTGATTGTAATCACACTGTAACTTTGGCGTAAGGCAATGGCTCTCAAACTTTGCACTCTCCAGCTTCCTCCTGCCAGAACTTGGTTGGCAACAAATCAAATAAGTCAAGCATTAGGGTAATCAGTAACAGACTAGCTCAGGTCTAGAAACCAGGAAAAATCACACTGAACTTTCTGGTGCTCAGTAAGTTAGGTTTCCCACCTTACTGAGAAACAAAAAGTATTTCACCAAACAGATGAGAAGGTAAGGAAAACAGACAATGAGAAGACGAACAATGTGCCATATGATACCAAACCACTCATCTTTAAAGGGGGTAATAGCTACTTACAAAGGGCTCCTTGTTCAGGTATTCTGAAGAACCACAGGCTAAATCCATGTTTTCAGCTGGGATAGACTTAATTTTCTTCTTAGTAGCTATCGCAGTGCTGTGTTTTGAATTTAGGATGAAAATAATGATGATAACACACTGCTGTTTTGGGTGCTGCTGAGTAGTGCTTGTCCTAAGTCAAGGACTGCTCAGTGTCTCATTCTCTGCCAGGTGCACAAGGAGCTGTGAGGGAGCATGGCCAGGACAGCTGGCCTGAAGTGGCCAAAGGGACATTCCACAGCATAGACTGCCATACTCAGTAAGTACATAAACTGGAGACTGTTGGCTGGAAGCCCTCTGATTGCTGCTGGGGGACAGGCTGGGCACTGATCAGCAGGTGGTGAGCAATTGGATTGTGCATCATTTGCTTCTCTTGGGTTTTATCTCTCTCTCTCCCTCCTTTTCATCACAATTATTATTTTTATAATACTATTTAGTATTATTAGTAACATTATTATATTTACTTTACTTTAATTATTAAACTGTGTTTATCCCAGCCCACAAGTTTTGCCTTTTTTCTAATTCACCTCCCTATCCCACAGGGAGAGAAGGAGAGGAAGGTGAATGAGCAGCTCTGTGGTACTTGGTTGCCAGCTGGGGCTAAACTACACACACACACATGGTAAGTCATTAGATGTGATCATCTGTTATAAAGCAAAAAGTGGAACATGGGTTGCATAGATATATTTTGTTCATCAGCCTAAAATTTTAAAAGGTTTTCACTAATCCAGTAGAAACTTTTGCTGATGTTACTCTTCTCAGAGAGTTAGCGGGTGAAATGTCAGGGGAAGGGGGAAATTTGAGATGAAAAACTCTGGTAGTTTTCATGTGCCATTTGTCTGAAAATTTATTTCTCCTTTGAAAGGTTCTGTGGGCTAGGGGGAAATAAAAACAGATAGGAATGTTTTTAGTGTGGCTGTAGAAAGTAGCAGTAGAGCTCAAGCAGGGAAGTTCCTGGTGGCTTATGTTGCACAGCCTCGTTTATGGGACAGGCACCACCAGCCTGTGCCCTGACATTTCGTGCTTTCACAGCACAGTCAAAAGACACTGAAAGAGACACCAAGAGCAGGAGATGAGTCTGAGTCATCTTGATGTTCCTCATTGTGGAAAAGCCTCTTTCTGAGTTTGTTTCTTCATTTGCTCTGTCCAGGATACACAAGCAGTCACTCACTTAGGTTAAGTTTTGGAAAAGGGGCTGGAATGATAATGCAAATGGAAAAACAAAATGTGGAGCTTGTGAAAATTCCCCCTCCAGCTTTTATCCAGTAGGAAGACTTTTCTCCTGCCGGTTTCCATTTTGCAACATTTCAGAGGGGGTTTCCGCAGATAGAGGACATGAAAGTGAGAGAGGAAGAATTGCTGCAGGAAGTGGACTTAGTAAAAATATGTCTGAAGCATTTTTTATCACATCTTCGGGTAAATTGTTGTGGTGGGTAAGAATACATCCCTGGGTTTGAGACTTCTGCCAAGCAGAGTATGAAAATAAGGTAGCATGTATTTTATGCTATTTTTTAATATCATAGAAAGGTTCTACCTTTTCATAGTAGGTTTTTTTTGGTTGTTTTTTTGTTTGTTTGTGGTTTTTTGTTTGTTTTTTGGTTTTTGGTTTTTTGTTGCTCAATAGATTGATGCAATTTATTTTCATGGAGTTTTAGAACTTACAAGGTGTTCTATGCAGCAGTATGCAGTGCCTTAGAAAGCACAGAACAGTCTTTCCAAATATTTGTGAGAATTCATGAATGAAAGAATCGTCATGCAAGTCAATGTCTTCCAGTCTATCTCCTGCAGCCTTCCTTCCTCTGACACATTCATTATCTCTGTCCTTGCCTGCCAGGACATAAAAGCAGACAGTTGTTGCTAGCACTACTCTTTTGCTGGCATTGAGGCACTGGGAACCCCCATCACATCTTTCCTTGTCAGAAAGAAAATTACTTCCTCTGGAGGCCAGATTTCCCCTCTTCTGCTGTGTGCAAATCTGGTGGTGTGTTTCTTCGTGTACCTCGGTGCTTCTGTATGGTTTTCCATAAATGATTGTTTACAACTCCTTGAAACAAGAGAGCTCCTGCAGGCAGGGATGCCATCTCAGTCCCAAGAGAGTCAGAAGCTGCGACTCTTTCATCAAGTGTAAGATCAGCATCCTCTTCCTGAGCAATGGCTCTTGTCTCTGATTGTCAGTCTAATCAGAAAATCATTAGCTGATGAACAAGATGTTTCTGTACAATTTCTGTGACTCACTTTGTGTGACAACACATGGTCTTGACTTATCATGGATTTAGTATATGGCTCCTCACTGACAGCTCAAAACAGTGTAATAAAGAAAGCATGAAGAAATTGTAGGGGTTTTTTAATGGTATTTTGTAGCTTTGATATTTTTAAAGGTATTTTTTTCATGATTTCTCAGGCTTTAGTTTTGTCTGGTATTAATTCTCTGTGCAATAATCATTGCAAAAAGTGCTGCCCTTCTGTAGCTTTTCTGCAACGTTTTTGCCCATGTGCTTATGGTAAAGCAATTTTCAATTTCTTTCATAATTTTAACCCACATGTAGTTCTGCTCTGTATGCCAGATAGCTGCTCTGTGGCTCATGGTGGCACTCAAAGCTCCAAATTGGAATGCATGTCATAAAAGTCAAAGACTGTAGTGTGTTTTTATGCTCAGGGTTGACACAGAAAAAAAAAAGACATAGTTATGACAGTATGTGTTAGTGTTAAGAGTGTCATTGCTTGAGTGAAGAAGAAGAGAATAAAGGGAGTAGGAGTGTGCCTTTGTTTCCTCCTAATGCATCTGTTCCTTCTGCTTGTTTGCAGAGAGGGGTGCAACACCATCAATATGGCCTTTCTCTGTGAGCAGGCACAAAGAGCAGAAGAATCAAAAGGAAGGCATGAATTCAGACCAGAGATGTCTCTTGTGCATCACCCTCTGCACTGTTGAGAAGGATGCGCTTGAGTTAGGTGGGAACAGGCCATCCTTAGCCGCGGTGTAGTGTGACAGCAGTGAGCACACTCATTTGTGTGGTGAGAAACACCTATAGCTTTCCATCCAACTAACTCAGGGATACAAATGGGATTTTGGTTTTGGTCTGCTTGCCTGCTCTGTTCATGCAGAACTCCATGCAGAGAATAACAACAGAAGATATGCTCAGCAGTGTGATATTCTTTGCTCCAGAATGTCGGAGGATTTTCCCAGTCTTTGTTGAATAACATTAAAAATGAATGGGGTGACTAAATGGCTTACAATTTTACATGATCCTTTGATGCAGAAGCAATTATTAATGTCTATAATTATCTCCAGGATTACTTAGGTCCTGCAAATGGCACTCAAATCAACGTTTTTAACTGTTTTCCAGGGTACGTCATCATAGAATTCATAGTAAGGAATAGTAACCTACAATCTGAGCTCAATGTTATTGTCCTTTCAGAATTTATTTCTCAGACCTTCCTTCTGAAGAGTGATAGTTTTTTTATTTTAACCTGTTTTTAAAGTGCATTAAAAGATCTCATCAAGGCACTAGACATTGAATAGAGCTTCTCTCTGTCACTTTAATGTGAGTCTTTGATGTAACAACACTGAGTTCAATGCTTAATCCATTATCCTCTGAATTAGAGGACCATAGTGAGATCTTACACGTCTGCTCTCCCATTGTCTTTTCTTCCCACAGCCTACCCACTGTGGGGCAGAGTGGGAAAGAGAGGAAGCCTTGGTGCTGTGCAAGTTCACTCCATGGCACCCAGAGCTGGTGCTGGTGCATGCAGCCCCCTGTCACCCAGGCAGGGCAAGCAGAGCAGGCCCAGTGCCAGCCAGCAGCCAGTGGCAACCGCACAGCTGTGATGGGCACACAGCTTCAGCATCACACCAGGAAGCCAAGTCAGTGGGCCAGGGTTATTTCAGCAAGGTAAAAATGTCAGGCAATACACAGGCAAGGCCATCAAGACATGATTGGTTGAATGGCTGAGAATATGTATGTAATTTTCCTTTTTCTTTCCTATACTTGGACACCATTATTAGATAGACACAGATAGACCAGCAGACTCACAAGCAAGGTCAGAGAACTCTGATCTTCACCAGGCAGGTCACCTTGGGAGCATTGGTCAGTGAGAATAGGGCAGTGACACAGGACATTTCTTCAAGGAACAAATTTTTTATTTAGCCCCAGGAGTGTAGTAAGGGAGAAACAGTGTGCTTGTTGCACCACCTGCAACTTTGCCAGTTTTTCTAAAGGCTTTGTTAGATCCAACTTTAAAATCTCTCCCTTTCTGCTTCATCTCTGGGATACTAAACTTTAGGTCTACCTGCTGCCTTTGAAAATCATGGGCTGATCAAACTATTTTTTGAATAGGAGTGGGCATGGTAACTCCAGAGGAAGCCATCAGACCAGGATTTTCAGATTTCAGGACTTGCTGCTGGACCCTGGAAACCTTACACTTTTTAAAAGAGGCAGAAATGAACCTGAAACCATAGGAGTTTTCAACAAAGTTTTTTTATGGAAATGTCAAGGCAAAAATGCTTATTCAGAATTGACAGATTAGGCGTAGGTTTTTTCGTTCAAAGAAATGTCATGAATCTGAGGTATTAGTAGCATTACTTTGTAAGTGTACTTTATTATCCTCCCAAGTCAAGCTTTAATCTGTTTGAATCCAGGGATTATAGCACTTTCTGTAGCCAAGGTTGCCAGACAAAAAATCATGGGAACTTATAGGGCTGTGAAGGAGGAAGTGTAGCCTTGTGTAACTCCTAGGAGTCTGGGGTGGGAGAAATCTGGCCTCAAGCTGCTGGGATGCAGCAAAAGACTGTGGGGTCTGCAACAGAGGGGTTAGAGACCTTCTGCAGTGAGCAGAGCAGGAAGAATGAATCATTAAAAAGAACTTTGAAATCATGAAGATAAAACAGAGATTCCCAAAACAGATGTGATTCCCACAGAATATAATCTGTCTAATGGAGAAAAGATGTACTTCAGAACAAGTTTGTATACACATACACAAGCATATGCAGAACTGATAAAGTAAGTTTTTAAGTTCAGTAAGTTGGGTCTGGTTTTGTTTTTTATGTACATAAATGGAAAAAGATGGCATTCGATAAAATCAACAGACAACTGAAAGTGACCAGACATCAAAGGCTTTTGAAGGCTAATAAAGTATTTCCATGTCCTGGAGAGGGTCTGATCTTGCCCCTCAACTGAATTCCAGATCCAGTTATGGAAGAACAGCAACTTTTTTGGCTACAATGGTCCTAAGAGATAACAGATCCAGTCCTGATGGGAGAGTGACATAAAGCAGAAGTTTTGAATCCTGTTCTGCTCTCATTCACTCTAAATAATTATCACAATTCAGAGCTCCTTGTGGATTTGGAATGACACAAGTAAGGATGAAGCTGTGTTAATGATTAGCTTTCACATAATTTAATTTTGTATAAATTATACAAAGGGAGGTTGCACCAGATGACCCACTGTGTTCTCTTCCAATCGGAAGTATTCCAATCTGTGAATACTTCTCATTCGAGTAAAGTTTATGTCCTTCGATCTAAAACCACTAGTACAAATATCCTGTAAAAAATTTTTTTCCCCAGCTCTTCCCTTCAGTATCACAATTTTCAGAAGTTAGACCTTCAGAGGAGAGTACTTATGGGCCACAATGGATTGTGGTTATTGAGACACTTTGAGGAAAAAATTACAAAGGAATGGATACTTGTGCTGTAATTGCTAGAGAAAGACAGCTAAGGAAAATCTTAATGGAGCTTCAGGCCATGACTCCTAGGTCAAGACTAGAGTGAGACTCAAGTGTGTCTGCTTTCTAGAGAGAAGATAAAAAGAGTAGCTTGTGAAAGTGTAATCTTACTGGCCTGCAAAAGCCAAACAATGCTGCAGACGAATAGAGGCACGGCATGAACTCACCAGTCTTCCTAGCTCAGGAAAATCCCATCACAGTTTTACTTCTCTCAAAAGCCGATATTGACACACTGCAGCTGGACTTCCTGGTAGCTCACAGTTCAATGTGCTATTCCTGCTATGAAGCACAACATATCCAGGCAGCACATTGTTGTTAAAGCTAAAAAAACCTCATTGTATAGGAGCAGTTTATGGTCTTTATCAAGGTCGTAGTTTTGGATGTAATACACTCTGAATACATGATGAGGCATAAAGCAGACTAAAGTTACCAAGATGAAGAAGAAACTCTTTGCCTGAGCCCTGAATTCCACGTGAGAGTTGACATCAGGCCAGTATTTCACGGCCACTCTGTAGATGGCAGTCAGCTGGATGGCGGTGAGCACGGCGCACACTGCCACCAGCACCCCAACCAGGCAGTAGTTGGTGATCACCATGTGCGCCTCCCGCAGCTCCCTGTGGAACTGGAAGCACTCGCGGGGCCGGTGCGTCGTGGAGGCGCCGTAGTAGGAGAGCAGGACGGGCGTGACCACCAGCGCTCCCAGCAGCCAGCCTGCCGCCACCCAGGCCGCCGTGTAGCACTTGCGCAGCTCCAGGCGCAGCAGGCGCGCCATGATGATGGCCGCGTACAGGGCGAAGGTGGCGTACATGTGCAGGTAGATGATGGCGCTGGCCAGCCGGCAGGCGAACGGCCCGAACCTCCACTCCCCCAGAATGTAGTAGCTGAGGCGGAAGGGGATGCTGAGGAGCATGAAGCTGTGCAGCACCAGCAGGCTGATGATCATGAGGGTCATCACGGATTGGGATCTCCTGCGGAACAGCTGCTGGGACATCATGATGACCCCGAGGGTGCCGCCAGCCAGGTTGATGATGTACAGCACCATCAGAACAGCGTGGGGTTTCTCTGAGGAGTGCAGCACGGTGTCATTGGAGGAATGGTTCTGTTGGGTTATGCAGCTGTTAAGCATCCTCATAAGCTCCTCTTTCGAAGGTTACTGAAAAGAAAAAATAGGAGCAAAACATTTTTCTTTGTTATTTCCTTTATTGTTAACTGGAATATCACAGATTCCTAAAGAGACACTACTGAATTGCATCTGAAATTATGTTATCCCACATAGTTTACAGCCTTATAACTTTTATGAACCTTTGCATGACAGCAATAACCCATGCCTCTCAGGATTTAAACTACATTTTACATAATTATGAATGAGATTTACTAAACTGCATTCTAGGATTTTTTAAAAAAATATTTGCCTCTAGATTCAGTCATTTGTAATAACGAAGACACTGTTTGTTTGTAAATTGTGCAAGTTTTATCTGCACTCATGAAGCTTAAACTGAAGGTGGGAAAATACTGAAATACGAAGATGTCGTACCTATCATGTGTGGATAATCTGTGATGACACCTGATCCATCTTTTTAGCATCTTGCTGGATGGGTACAAAATGCACATAAATAGCAAAGGTTTGTTTCTAGACACACGGAGCAAATTGAAAATAAAGGTTTGTAGATGAAAATTCAATTTCTTCTTCCTTCATCTGCAAGTATTTTTTGCTACAGAATTTTACCTGAGATACTCTGCTATGAAAAGTGATGAAAAGGTGAAAATTAATTTGGGAATGGTGTTCTGAAGGATGTAATTCTTTTGGCACTTTTTGAACATAGCCACACACAGCTGTGTTCTTATTTAGACAACTCAGAATGTGGACTTGTATACAGATTTCTGTACAAATATACAGGGATAGCTCATGGGGTAGATAAATAGTTTGCTAATGAAATTCATCCTTACCTTACATAGAGTTTTGAAGGAACAAAGTAAGAGCTAAAAAATTATTTCTTAAAAAACGTAGCGTCTTCTCTGTCTGATTCCTTTGAAGTTTCAAATCAGTAGACTTGTTTTAATCAGCAGTTCTTAATTCTTTGCACTTATCTTTAAAGTGATAGACTGCAACTGCAAAACATTTTCAGAGAAACTTCTTATTTATGAAGCATCAGGCAAAACATCTTTAGAAAGCCAAGATTGATATAAACCTTTCTGTTCACCTGTTTTTAAAATTCATGACCTTAATGTATTTAAGTGCTTAAAATTGTTTTCCCACCTAATATTCCCAAGACAAGCACAGGAAATTTCCCAGAAACTTTGCTACACGAAAACTTTTATAAAGCAACTCATTTTCCAAAGTATATTGTTAATATTTCAAATTGGCTTTGAAAGTGTACAAGTTTTAGTTGCTCTAGACAGCATAATTACAGTTTAATTACAGCACTTTATATCACTTTGAAATAGATTATGATTGTTTTTTTGCTATTTATAGCAATAAAATATTTGCATTTTACCTTATAATCTCTTCTTTTTGTGGCTCCACCCTGAAATGTGTCATTTCATGAAGCTGTAGCATATGGCATACATAAGCAGAGTGAAAAAGAAAGCCTTTGACCTGTTTGACCGAGAAGGACTGAGAGTTTTCTCAGCCCACACACAGGAAGGAACAAGCCTTCCTTTTGCTCCTCTGTGATAGCAATCTCATATGAGCAACGTCTAATGCTCTTTTCATCGTGCAGGGAGAACCACAGAGAAGTTGCTGATCTCTCAGAGAACATCATTGTGCTGGGACTTGTAGAACAGATCAAGTCAGGACTTCCTCCAACCACAATTTGTTTATTCTTAAAGTTCAGGCAGGCAGTGATTCTCTGAGCCATACAGCTACCACAAGGTACCAGGTTTTGCTGCTAAAAAAGTGAGAAGTGCCACGGATGAAGGAAAGAAATGTGCACCTGAGCAAATGATTTTTGCCTTACACATCCACTTTCCCCCTGCTTTATGTTTAATAACTAAGATAAATGTTCCAGAATAACAAAGTGTTTAGCAGAGTTAACAGGGCATTTCACTCTAACATGTTATTAGACCATCAAGAATTCAGAGGTGATTTCTCACTGTTTAAATATTATACATAAAACAAGCTGTAGGCATGTATGAAAAGCAACTTAAAAGTTCCTGCTCTTAAAAAAAAGACATAGATAAGACAGTGGGCCTTGAAAATTATTCTTGAACCAAAGGCATGAATGCAGACCCCAAAACATATTGCTAGTACATGGCAGCTCACTAAAAAGAAGAAGACTTTGAGTCACATCTCTTGTAGAGATATTTAAAAGCATATTCTTGACCAAAAATTAAACAGGAAAATGTTAGTCTGTGACAGTGCTCACAAGGGTCTTAGGATGAGGGAAGAAATGAGGATCTGACTCCATGTTTCAGAAGGCTTGATTTATTATTTTATGATATATATTATATTAAAACTATACTAAAAGAATAGAAGAAAGGATTTCATCAGAAGGCTAGCTAAGAATAGAATAGGAAGGAATGAGTAACAAAGGCTTGTGGCTCGTGCTCTCTGTCTGAGCCAGCTGACTGTGGGCCAGTCACAGATCCACCTGTTGTGCTCCACAGCAGCAGATAATCATTGCTTACATTTTGTTCCTGAGGCCTCTCAGCTTCTCAGGAGGAAAAATCCTAAGGAAAGGATTTTTCATAAAAGATATCTGTGACATTAGTGCTGTTTATTTTTCAACTAAAGTTCTAGACTTCAATTGGAATCATCCCTACTCAAACATGATAGGCAACACATAAGGTTTTGTGAGCAAACAATAACATAAAACCAATAATGCAGCAGAGTTGAACTAGATCTGCCCCTGCCATCAGTCAGCCACCTTCTGCTGTGGATGAGAGGATGGATCCCTTTGAGAGGCATGTCTCCTACTAAGAACAGTGTTAGGAAGAGCAAGATGTGAAAGAGAGCTACCAGAACTAAATAAATACAAAACCTCAAAAAAGTAAAAAAGTTGGAGAGAGAAACAGGAAGGTCTGTGAGGATGAGCAAGAATGTGGAAACAGCAGTCTGTGAGACATTCTTAGGATAAACCCTGAAAGCTTTGAAAGAGCAGTTTCCATTTCATTCAGACCAGGATTCAGAACAGCAGGGATGCCCATTTTGGATGCTGCATATACTTGTGGGCTTGGAGTAAAAGAAATGTGTGGTTGTTCTGTTAGAGCACGGATGGAGGTAATACCTGGGTGATGGTACTCACCAGCTGTGGTTCCAGCATCACCCAATCCCACATAACGACAAGCTGCTGCCTGACACTGTAGTGATGGTGGTTGGATGGCAAAATGATAGCTGGGTCTGCAGAAATGCACAGGAAGGTAGTGAACAGTCTGGATGTCAGACACTGATGGCTTCCATGTGTTGGAATGATGGTGAAACTACAGCCACAGCCTCTGGGTGAAGCAGGGAAATGGCTGCTGCCTTGTCCACAGAGCTTGAAGGAATCCGTAAACCTTGAACCACCACGTAATAAAATCAGAAGAGACGCGAAGAAATTGCATTCCTTAAGTAGCTGGTTTGTGACAGCCAGCACTCCAGACAGAGCTGAATCAGACTCTGAGATCAGGAGTTTGGTGCACTCTGTAACCTTCTTGAGTCCAGTCTGAGCTCTTTGGATGTAAAGTCAGGCCAAAACCCAGCAAAGATGTTGCACAGATGATTCTCTTGTCACCTTGGGGACAGTGCTGTTGGCTGGCACCAAAACTGCTGAAGGTCAGAAACTGAACTTCTCCACCGATGTTTTCATACCTCTCAGTCTCTTTTCCCTTGAAACATTCCTTGAAACTTGTACGTTAATGCTGTTCAGTGTGTTAACCTTGTATCTTCATGTTCTTCTGTTAAATAAATAAAAAGTAATTTAAAAATCAGGCAACTCAGCCCTGTAATCTAGGTTTGGTTTTTAGGTTAGCTTGTTACTTGAGTACAAGAGAAAATTTAGTCAGCACATAGCTTGCCTTGACCAGTGGTGAGAATAAAGATTGAAAGAGAAACGTATTTATACACAGCAGAGATCCAGGTCAAGACTAGAATAACAAAAAGATTTTAAGGAAGGAAGGGACTGGGCGTATCTGGTTCAACACTGCGGTAAACAGAAGGCAAAGAAGAAGAGAGGAGGTTTCAATTACTGAGATGGAAAAATGAAACAGAAGAAGAAGAAGTAGCAGCTTGAGAGAAGAGAAACAAGGCCTGTTGTGTGTTTGGAGGTGGGAACACAAATCTCTGTGGAAGAGTCCCTGCTGGTGCCCAGGCATGCGTGTAGCAGACTTCCTTTAAGCAAGGACTAGGTCCAGAAGTTAGAACTCTAACTTCTCCATTTCATTTCTGCAGGATTTCTTCTGCTACCTGCATCAGTCTACAAAAATATTGAATTTCTGGTCAGTATAATAGCAACCAAGGCCTCATATTTGGTTCCAAGAGATGCTTTCCGTCTTTGAACAGCCATAAAACTGTCCTGTCTTTTGTGACTGGATAGATTTTCAGTTTTAGCTGCTTCCAAATTAGGGTGATAACTGCTGATAATTCAAATTATTTACTAATATTAATCCTCTATAGCTAGCTGCTTACAAGATCTGAGTTACATATAGGTCATAAACAATGGTAAAATAGGGAACACCTGTGTGTGTTATGCTTTAACATACTGCTTTTTCTGGGATGGTAGGTGAAATCACAGTTCTTGCTGTCTCACTCCCACCTTGTCAGACGTGAGTCATAGGTACTGGATAGTAAGAAAATCATACTCCATAGTTAGGGAACATACAGGATAATCCCTTTAATTTGCCAATCCCACCCACCCATGCATCATGAATAATTTACTAACTTCAGCCAGAAAATGGTCAACAAGTTTAGCAGAACTTTTCAGATTCTTGGACTACTTTTCTAATTACTTGATTGCAGGTTTACTGAGAGATTTCTCAGTCATTGCCAGGATGGAAGAGGCTGTTTGGATTCTCTGTTTATTAGAAATCATAATATATAGTTGCCTTAGTCATATCTATTTAATATGTCTCAAAAGTAGACATTATACTTTGTATAAATTGAAGTAATATGTAATGGATTTCTGTGGAGGAATTTGGCAGAGTATATCACAGGCAGGCTATGACTTACCTTTTAAAACAAAGCTGATATTTATTAGGTTTGCTGCAAAGAGAAGAGATTTATTATAATGAATTCAGGAACTTGTCATTATTCTCCTGTGCTGGTACATACCAGTTTAGAAGTAAGTTAGAAGAGTTATTAAAGAGCTTTGTCCCACTGTTTGGTCTAATTGCCCTCCAACACCTGTAGTGACAATAAAGTTGTTGTTGCTTTAGTTTACTCCAGAAAATTGATATTATTAGCTGTAAAGCAACTTTACTTGGGAACAGCTGCAGAAAACCACAGGTAAGTCAAGGATCTGGCACCAACAGCATAAATTTTTCCTTAGCCCAAATGCTTTTCTTTCTGCTTGACCATGCTGCTACTGACTGTCCTTTCCAAGCTTCCCATTGCTTCAGTCTCACAACTTTTCTCAGAAGTCTGTGTTTCGAGGAATAGCCCCACATAATGCTGCTATACCTGGTTTCTCATGTTCTGCTTGATAAATAATGTCACAGCCATAGAGTCTGAATTCTTTCTTGATACTTTGACACAGAATCAACAAGCCTCTTCAGGAATTAGATCCCTGAAACTAATTTTTGCTTGACAAAGAGCTGGGGAAGGCTTAATCTTTATTAAACTAGAAAGCAATCAGAAAGGAAGCACATAAGCCAATTAACTCATGCAGTTAATAAGAAGGATGTGAAGATGCTGGAGCAAGTCCAGAGGAGGCCACAAAATGATCAGAGGGGTGGAGAACCTCGTCTATGAAAACAGGCTGAGCGAGTTGGGGTTGCTCATCCAGAGAGCAGAATGCTCTGGGGAGACCTTAGGGAACTTTCCAGCACATAAAGGGCCCCTACAGGAAAGATGGAGAGGGACATTTCACAAGGACATGTAGGGGTAGGATAAGGGTAATGGTAATGGCTTTGAAGTGAAAGAGGAGAGATTTAGATCAGATAGGAAGAAAAAATTCTTTACTGTGAGGGTGGTGAGGCACAGAACAGGTTACACAGAGAAGCTGTGGATACCCCATTCCTGGAGATGTTCAAGATATTGATGGAAGAGCCTTTGAGAAATGTAGTCTAGAGGAAGGTGCTCCTGCTCATGTCAGGGATGCTGGAACTTGGTGGTATTTGAGGTCCCTTTCAGACCAAGGCATTCTATGATTCTGTGATCAGGTTTTATATTTGTTTGTTTGTTTTTTTGTTTTTCCCCACAAATTCGCATTGATACTAAACTCTCCAAGATCTTAAAACCGTGTGTTTGTGGCCACATTTCACAAAAATGAGCCTTAGTTTTACTGACGCAAGTTTCCCATTTTTCTGAAAGAAAATCAAGTGCTTATGTTCTGAATAGAGTTGCAGAGAGAGCACTAGACGACAAGGATGAGGACTCTAAATACTAAAAATGATTGAATTTGTCAGTAAATTAGTTTATAATTTAGATCAGTCTGGTATCTAGAGGCCTGTCATACCAATTTCATCAAAATACGCGTCCATAAAAGTCAGTTAACCAAAAAATAAGGGGGAAAAAAAGGATTTTGAACTATTGAGAATTTCAAGTATCCAATATCAGCTCCATAGGAATGAAACCTGTGAGCAAATCAGGAAAAAAGAATTAGCTTTTATTCTTGTGAGTGTTGGGTGATAGGAAGTGGGAATGAATATCAATAGTGTGAATTCTAAGACACAAAGGAAATTAAACATATTAAATATGAATAAAAACCAGAACATCTAGAGCACCTCCAAAAAATAGTGATGTTTCATTCTCTTCTCAGGGGTAAAAAATGGACTGGTTGTGAAAGGAGAAGGTTTTTTAATTCCTATCACTAAAAAGAGAACTGAATACAAAAACCATGCTGCAAGCCATCAGACTTTTCCGATTTAATTTCCTGTATATATATAGATATCCAAAGACGCCTAAAGAAGCAAAAGTGAGTTTGAAATTTGAACATTTTGGCTAGTGGATGCCTCCATAGAAGTTTTTTCCTTCAAGGCCCTTGAGGAAAAGACAGGGTTAGTCCCACAAACAGAGGAAACTCCAAAGCTGATGCCATTGGGCGCTAGACAGAGCCCTGTATTTACAAAAACTGCTGCTCTTACCTTCAGAGAGCTTGTCCATAGGATGACTGCCATTTGCAGAGGAAAATGCAGCAGAGAAAAAAGCAGGTCTGCAGCACTCAGTAACAGAAGTGGCTTAAAGCCCTGTGCAGACAGGAATAACCTTAATCTCTTAAAAAGAGATGTCCACCATATATTTCAAGTGTACTTCTTTCCAATCCCTGCCTTGGAAAAAGTTCTGTTGACTCCTTCAATGATGCCAGTGGAAGCCAGGAATGAATCTCTGTGCTGGCAAGTCCATTATCCATGGTTCCAGCCGAGCAATGTAATTTCTGCTGCCTTTTTTGCTCGTTGGGAAATCTCTATGCTTCCATTATGCACACTGTTTACGGGAGTGAAATGCAATGAATGCTGTGTCTATGTCTGTTTATAGCCCATACTCTCAGCACATGGCAAAGAGAATATGTACAACCAGCAAAAATGCTCTCGTGATAAATTGATCATGATCCTAAGTGCCATCAAACTGTCTACATAGATCCATCCAATAGCTTTCACTATTTCTTTGTTTCCTCAGTTCAAGGATTTGAGCAATTACTGTAATTGTAAGAATATTTCTACCCTAAAGCACAGATGGGCCACGCAGCTAATTAACATATTTTAACCTAACTCTGTCAAAGTGGAATATGTGATAGGTTCCAATTGAACTGTATATCAGAGTCCTGTTGAATTTATCTTTCCATTATAACAAAAATAGATTGTAGAACAAAAGAATAGGATGGAGGGGAATGTTTAAAATGAAGTGATTAGCTTAATTGCTTTTTATTCAACCACCAGTAGTTCCTAGAAATGAAGGATGAGAGAAGCCATTTATTTATTTATTTAACTAGTTATTTAACTCAAGACTGAGAGAGAGAAAAAATTGCCTTAAGTATGATTAATAATAATTTGATATAAAAAGTAGATGACAATCAGGGAGGAAGTTTAGCTACACATTTCAAATTTCATAGACCTTTGTGCTTCAATTGTATATTTTCAATGTACAAAATAGCAGAAATAATTGTAGTAAAAATAAGCATCTTTAAGCACATTATATCTAGTTATAAACCTAAAGGCTTAATTAATCAAAAAATTCAAAATTTGGTTCTTTTATATGAGAAGACATAAACTGTCAAAAATAAATCCAGGGATTATGTTCTCAGTTCAAAGGAGGACACCGTAAAGGCCAATTAATTTTCTTCTTACTTTTTTTTTCATTAAGCATGCTTTTAGGCAAGACTGTCAAAACATTGTTAGCCAGCATAAACCCGTTGCTACCTATGAGAGGATAAAGATTAATTAATTCAGATGTTGCTTTCTAGATCCTCCTGATATTTCAAAATCCTCCTGATTAAAGAATGAATAAATAACAGGCTTTTCCTCTTTGAGCCTTAGGAATGTTTTTTGCTTTGCAAGTTCAAATTTAACAAATTGAATAAAAATAAGATTTTATTAGAATCCAATTTTATTTTCAAAACTAAAGCTCTTAAACCACATGTTTAAGGAGTTTTACAGTCTTTTAACTCCTTCTTTAAAAATGTGCCTTAAATTCTGTCTGGTAGCTAAGCTAAGCCCTCACTCATTTCTCCAGAGGGGTGGGGATGAGAACTGGAAGGGCAAAAGGGAGAAGAAAACTTTTGGGTCAAGATAAAGGCAGCTTAATAAGTGGAGGGGGATAAAGGGAAACATAAATTAAGCCATGCAAAAGCAGTCATCACACCACCAGAAAATGATGCCCAATCGGTCTCTGAGCAACAGTTACTTTGGCAAAACTCCCCCTTCCCAGTTTTAGCAAGGGCTACACCACGGGTGTGTTATCAACACTGTTTTAACACTAATCTAAAACACAGAGTAATTTTTCCCCATAGCTGCCCATATGGGGAAAAATTGCTCTGTTCCAGCCAGAGCAATTCCTATACTGTTTTCCAGTATAGGAAAAAAATACAGCTGTGAAGAAAACTATTTAAATATTCTGGATATGTAGTAAAATCTTAATGATTTCAAAATGAAAGCTTTTGTTTGGAAAATTTTTAAAAAGTGAGTTGCAAATCTTGTCTGGAATATGGATTAATCAAGGAAAAAGATCTTTCTAGGTTAAACCTTCCTCTGAATGAACAAAGAACAAATGAACAAAAATATTAAGTAAAGACAATACTTATTTAATATTTTCCTAAAAACCTCTGTCTCTGGTAGCAAAACTCTCACTTGGCAGAAGAAGACAGGGACAGAGTGGGGTATGTTAAAAAGTGTTTGGTGACTGGAAGATGGGGCATATCAGGTTAGCAGGGGTGTGAGGGTCAAACACGGCACTGAAAGACTTCCAAAGGAGAGCTGCCAGGAGAAGCTGGCAGTCAGTCGATGCCAAAGCTCCTCAGTGCTGGATCTGGCAACCTCCAGCGTCCCACCAGGAGCTGTGTAACAGGAGAGAGCTTTGTGGAGAGCATGGAGTGGGAGGAAGCAGCAATGTGTGGTGTTCATAGGGACCTCAGCAGGCTGGGGGAATGGTGGTCAGCCTCCCCCCTGCTGTAATTTAGTTAATTGTGCCTTGGCCCAGCAAGCTGTGTGGTTGTTGGTAAAATATGTTTTGAAAAGAAGAAGGTAAGATTATAGAACCCCATGTGTGTTGTTTGTCAGAGCACTTTATTCTTTCTTAATAAGGGCTTTGGGTACAACAAATAAAGTTTGGATTAGGAACATTTAGGGGAAGCAGAAGGACAGCACCAGTCTCTTCTCTCCAGTGACCAGCTCAAGGGCTCAAGGGAATGCCTTCAAGCTGTCAGAGCAAGTTGAAGTTGGACATTAGGAAAAGGTTCTTCACCCACAGAGTGGTCGAGCACTGGAACTGACTTCTCAGGAAGTGATCATTGCTGAGCTCTCCAGAGCTCAGGAAACATTTGGACAATGCTCTCAGGCACATGGTGTGATCCTTGGGGCTGTCCTGTGCAGGACCAGGAGTTGGACTTTGTACCCTGTGGGTCCTTCCCATTTCAGGGTGTTCTTGTCCTGGAGTCATGGTAGAGGAGGTTTAAGTTGCATATTAGAAAAGAGGGTGGTGGCTGGGCACTGGAACATGATCCCCAGTGAAGTGGTCACAGCACTGGCCTCACCAGAGCTCAAGAAGCGTTTGTACAACACTCTCAGGCACGTCACAGGTGTGATTCTTTGGTGTCCAGTGTAGGGACAGGAGCTGGACTCGGTGATTCTTGAGGATCCCTGCCAACTCAGGATATTCTATTGAATCTGGGATTCTGTGGTATTCATTTCAGAGTTATGTAGCTGTGAGTCAGGAGGCCTACAGCTCCAACACCAGGGAAGGTGTTTGGATCCTTCATCCTTAGATTTTTGAAACACAACTGGACTCAGTTCTGGGCAGCCTCATCTAACTTTTGAGTTAAGCCCTGCTTTGAGCAGAGGGTAGGACTGGATGATCTTGAGAGATCGCTTGCTATATATTTTCGGCTGTGATCTAAACTCATCTCAGCAGTACAGAGGGAAATCTTCCTTCCGCACCTTCACTTTGTGTTCACAAGTTTGTGAAGGTTTGAGTTACTAAAATTAGTTACTAAATGTAGCTACTAACTGGCAGCAATTACTAACGTGGAACATTTTGTAACACAAATTTAAGTTATCATTTGCTCCTACGCACATCCTGACCTCCAGAACAAGATTTTGTCCTTGCTATTATTGTATCATCTCAGGATTTTTCTGTTCTAGCAAAAACACCCTTGACATTAAACTACGTGAAACCACCTTGGTCCAACATAATTATTACTTTTGTCATTTTTACTTCACGAGTACCGCAGTGGTTTCACACTCCTACACATTTTTTCAAAAGATGTTGTTATGGTGATACATTTCACACGCTGTATTTCTTTGTACATCTCTGCTACCACTGTTTTGTGTCCCCTGTGTACTTAAATATGCTCACGAGTGACCAGTTTGGGGTATTTAATCAAGAAACAGCTGAGACCTTTTTGCAGATTCTATTTTGTCACAGACTGGATTTTCTTATTTCTCTGTGAATTAACTGCCTTGTCATGTGTTTTATTTGTTCTTCTAATTTTGCAGCTTCCTGTGCTTCACATCCATTGGGGTGTTAAGTTTGGTGATGTTTGCCATCCTTGTTTATTGTCCACACCCCACTGCTGCATTACCAAATGCTCCAACTCTTCAAAAGAACCAGGGAAGGCTCAGCCTTTCAAACTGCTTAGTTGACTGAACATTAATACTGCTCAGTGAAACAGGTATCAGCTCAGATTTACAGTCTCCTCTCAGTGGCAGGCAGAGTGAGAACCCCATTTTCAAGTGCGGTTATTTTTCATTTTGTTATTTGTGACTGAATTTCCAGGCTGATTATTGTTGAGACATAGTAAAGTGCACAAAAGTGTGCAACATCCATTCAGCAGCCCTGAAAGGAGCATATTCTTAAATATCAGAGCAGTGCTACAGTAAATTGCCTCTTTATTTATATAACAGAGCATACAGAGGAGATAACAGCAGAGCTAATGAGACTCTGTGTATATATGGGTTACATTAGTAATGAGAAACAGCTCCACTAATTAACTCTGCTCCCTAATGAAATTAAATTCATACTATAAAAGACTTTTACAGTAAAGTCAATACAAACCCAAAGTATATCAGTTTCTAAGTCCTTCATTATGGCAGGGTGACATAAACAATATCATGATTTTATATTGGCATGGGACAGTAAGCATTGCTGGTAGGCTGAGCTTGTTCCAGTTTCCACAAAAAGCCCCAATAGCTTCCTTCCCTCATCCCTTCCTTTCCTGCACACATGCAGACAGGTAAATCAGTGAACTATTATTTCTCAGTTTTTAAGGTAATATTTGAAAAAAACTTGATACATAATTTTGCCTATGTAAATTCATTAAAAGCAATATAAGCTCAAATTGTAAACTTGAATTTTCTTCTCAAGTGATGAGATGAATTCTTAGCAAACTTCACAAAGCTTATTCTCAGCTTATTATCATCTGCTTGATACTCATTAAGCATCTCCTTACTATGCTGTTTGGATGCTCTGCTAGTTCTTTCCTTCTACAGTATCCTGGTTTTCCATGCTCGAAGCTGAGCTGAGACCACAAATACTTTAGTTCTTGCATTACCTAAGTAATGAATTTTGTTCCATCATGATCTTGCAATATAAAAGAATCATCAAAAGTGAGAGAGATCTCAAGAAGCTGTAGAACCACCTCAGCTAGGTTTTTTTTGTCATAAGTGGATGGAAAACACAAAATTTGGTAATGCAGTCTTCTTGCATCATTATCACTTGAAGCTGCCCAGATACATGGACTGCATGTTGGCAGTCAATTTACCCTATGCTAAGCTCTCCTTGTTCAGAACAGACCAGTCAGGAAACCATTCCAAGTAGTGCCTTGTCTTTTCTTAGCACACTATGCAGAAGGATTTGAAGCGCTCAACAGCATCTCTGGTGATGTTTGCATACTTAGATGAGCAAATGTTCCATGGCACAGTCGTGGCTGCCGTGGCCATATGTGCTTTTATGATTATATTGCACATATCCTTGATGCTCACATGAAGGAGGCTCCTCTTCTGTTTACCTGCTCTCAATCAACTTCTCAGTGTGTCCACACTAGAATTTCATATCTGAAATGAGGCACATAGTAAGCAGTTGATTAGAAATAATTAGGTGTATGTAAATGGAGAAAGCACTGACATATACACGTAGACTTAAAAAAAGAGTTAGGGTGTGTTCTCCATACTTTCTAAGCAGATAGTATTCATGGCTCAACTTTGACTTGGGATTCTGTATTTCTTGTCTTTATTCCAGCAATAGTTGCACAATACTCTCTCTTTGGCATTACGTACATGGAGCATTTCTTATTCTTTTTGTACAGTTTTCTCTAAATTTAAGTTGAAAATCCTGGGGCAACTTCAGGAATGATTACTCAGCAATTAAAAAGAAATCTGATTCAACTCCCTCTGTTTATGTACAACTGCTCTCGCACCAATTTCTGAAATACATTACGGCCATATTATGAAACTATACATTTTGCAAAAAGAATAAAATTTTCAAACATTTCTCAAAATTACTTCCAGTTATTTTGCAAAATGACAGAAATTAATAGGCATGCATAATGCAAAATATCCGACCTCTAGTTTTTGAACTTGTTGGTTTGAAAGATAACAGAAAGAGCTCTTTTCATTTTATTACCCAGACTGTTTAAAACCCCACAGTATATTACAGAGCACACTGTATATTATATTTTCTAAAATGAAGACACTTCTGAGGCCAACTCTGTAAAATGTATAGGGGTTTTAAATTTTTTGCTCCTTGGATTGATATTTGACCTGACCTTCCCCATTAGAACAGTTGTGATAAAAGGTAACATTTTGTAAAATGCTGGAAACCATTATGGTTTCCAATGCAGTGATGACCAAGCAAAGGATGTCGTCCAGGGGTGTAATAAAATGACCATTATTTTCTGAAATACCTAAACCCAGCCATATTATTTAGCTGAAACTGTCATTTCATAAAAGAACTGCAAATTGCCAAGCTTTCTTTTTTTTTTTTTTAATAGCCAGTTTCACAGATTCATATTATATACAGGTTGTCTGCTGTTCAGGTTTAAAATTCTGAAGGCCAGTTTACTGTAAATACAGTTTTATTCTTGAAAGTTGAATTTAACTTATATACTGCTTTTCCCTATGTGAAACTGTGATTTCTAGTGTACAGACACATTTCATTTCATGAGAGGATTCTCCTTCAGCTGCTCCTTCTGTAGCAGAGGATATGGACTGTGGTCTGTCTCCATGTATGTGGAATTTGCATCCATTTGTGCTTCTCTCCACGCAGCCTCCAGAGACATGAGACTCTCCTCTCCAAGGATATGATTGAAGGTTGTCCGTCACATTTTCCCATTAACACAGACACAGCCTGCCCTTTCTTATTTTCTCTCACATTTTTGTAGTCATTTTATTAGTGAAGTCTCTGTGAGCTCTTGCTCCACTGAGGAAAAGCACTGGGAAGACAAAGTCCAATTCTTACAGGCTGTCAGAGACCGTGGTCCCACCACTCCATTAGGGTATGCCTCCCCCCCAACCATGGGCTGGCTGTTGTGTTTCTCCATGCTGCAGAACTCTAAAGCAGATCAGGGGCTATGAGCTCTTTTCCATGAGTCCTTCCCTTAGCGTGTGTCCTGGATTGCCAAGCAAACTGTATTCTCTTTGCCATCTGTGTGGCAGTTGTCTTCTGTTAAGAGGGCAGTTTTCCTCATCTCTTCCACAACCACTCCTCCCTCTGGGGAGACAGCTGCTGATAACAGGCTACTGAATGTCACTGCATGACTGATAAGAACTACAGCATCCCATTGTGAGATGCTCCACCCAGAGGGAGGAGCCAAGCATTCCTACCTGGATGTAATCTTGAGCTTCTGGAACACCAGCACAGATTCTCCACTGGATTTTCCAGAGGAACAGCTGCCTCTTCCACTGGATCTTCAAGGAAAACTACACCCTTCTACAGGATCCCTGCTCCAACAGAACCACACCTGACTCTCCAGGAGGACTGCAACAACAATTCCAACTGGACTGCTACCAACACCCTGACCCACAGGGTGTCAGGTTGTGTTTCTGACTCTATCAGTGTTGTTTTGGTTTTACTGCATTGTTGTATCTTTTTATTTTCTTCCATATTGAAGAACTGTTATTTCCTGCTCTCATATCTTTTGCCTGAGAGCCCCTTAATTTAAAATTTATAGCAATTTGGAGGTGGGAGGAGGTTTACATTTTCCATTTCAGGGGAGGCTCCTGCCTTCCTTAGCAGACACCTGTCTTTCCAAACCAAGACAGCGTGTGTTCCCTGTTGAGCACAAATCAGTGTTTTGCTTCCTGCAGGTTTGGATGAAGCATTTGAGGATGCTACCAAATTTCTCTGCCAACATTTCTCTTGCCTGTATTTTTGGCATTGGGCATGTGTCCCTTCCTTACTGTGACCCTGCTATGAGCAGGGTTGCCTCTGGATTTGGTAACTCAGCCTGCAGCTGGCTGTGCATTACCCTTCCCAGCTATGGCACTGGCACCAATTCCATTACAAAGACCTGAGTCATGTGAGCCTACTGATCCAAAGTTCAACAAAGGAAAACGCAGGGTCCTGCACCTGGTGAAAAATCACTCCTTGCACCAGCACAGGCTGAGAGTCAGCCTGATGGAAAGCAGCTCTGTAGAAAAGGACCTGGGTGTCCATGAGGCCGCAGGGCCCTTGTGGCCAAGATGGAACAGTGGTATCCTGGGGTGCATTAGGAAGAGCATTGCCAGAAGGTCTGGGAAGGTAATCCTGCCCCTCTACTCAGGCCTGGCTAGGGCACCCTGGAGTGCTGTGTTCATTTCTGGGTTCTTTGGTGCAAGGGAGACATGGAGTTGTGGAGCAGGTCTGGTAAAGCGCTATGAAGATGAGCACCTCTACACTTCCACTGGAGTCTCTCCTTTATGAGGGCAGGTTGAGAGAGCTGGGCTTGTTCAGCCCGAGAAGTGATGTCTGAAAGGGGCCCTCATCAATTTTTTATCTGAAGGGAGGGTGCTGACAGGACAGAGCCAGGCTCATGTCAGTGGTACCAAGAGCTAGGACACGAGGCAATGGGCAGAAATAGATGCACAGGAAATTCCATCTGAATATGAAGAGGAACTTCACTGTGCTGTGACCATGCACTGGAACAGATTAACCAGAGAGATTGTGGAGTCTGTCGTACTGGAGATATCAACAACCATCTGGATGCAATCCTCTGTTATGTCCTCTAGGATGACTCTGCTTGAGCAGAGAGAATGGATCAGATGACCCACTGTGGGCCTTTCCTACCTTACCCAGTCTTTGATTTTGTGATTCTGAGCCCCAGCCACATGTGAGTGACACACGATTCCTTGAGGGCACAGCTGGAAGAGCTGATGAGCAAAACCAGCCTGGCACTCCCAAACTGGAGGCTTTGCTAGGAAAGAGGGAAGTTAATGGTTGAGGGTGAAAGCAGCCAGCTGGCATGTCTGCTGCCTCACCAGAGAAAAAAGGATTATATATTACTTATAGCTGGCCTCTAGGGAATGGACACTGTATTTTATCTTTATTGGTATTTCTCTGTTCAGCACAAATTTTGGTTTATTAAGCAGCTGTTCACAAGTGAGGAAAATTACTTCAGTGAGTGTCAGAAAGTTTCGTTTAATTTTCTTAAATTTTTGTCTGGGAAGTCAAGCAGGTGATTTATTAATGACCTCTTGACTTTTGAAACCAGTCCTTGTTTTCAATCAACTCCTAGCCATAGGGTTTACTTACAGGGAAAATGCACGCCAAGTCCTATTTCTCTGAAAACAGCAGAAATTAGTGACTTTATGGGTCAGAAATGTCCAATTCTGCAATTCTGTTGAGGCTTTTGTTCAGAAACTGCTGCCTCTGCTGCCTTCAGGGTTTTTCATGCCCAGCTCTCTCTAACCCTGGAGAAAGCATAAAGTGCCTGAAACCCCCAAGCCCCCTTTCTTGGCCTGCAGCTATGGAGGTACCTTCTTCCTCAACCAGTACTTTTAGTCTAAGGCACCCTGGTTATTGGGAATACATGGAAATGGAAATGTCAGGTGACATAGACTGTGGAAAACTGCCTGAAAAGGAAAGATCAGTATCCTAAGGGGAATTAGACAAGTAGGATTACAGTTAATAAAAGCCTCAAGTCAGGATTGCTGCAAAATGCAGTCTTTGCTGTATTTGTCCTTGCCTTGACTTGACTTTCCATGATTCCCTGGTGAGCTAGAGAGGGAACTGATGCAGCTGAAAGACACTCAGGAGGCAAATTCCAGCCTTATGGAAAGAACGATGCAGGAGTGGGAACAAGGAGGGCTGAGGGCAAGTTTGCTCCCTTCAGTGAGAGTGCCACTGTTTAGCAACTTTAAGGATTAAATAAATAACCTGAGATGAAGGCCAGAGACCCAGTCACCTTGCTTTGTTTCTGTGTGGCAGAAATATGCTGATGTTCTGCTCTCTTCTCCTCATTCCCAGTCCTGCTCTTCAGATCCTATCCCCTCTGTGTCCTTCTGTAAGAGTGTGTTTGTGATCATGATTGTTTCCCAGTCTAGTACTATCCTCTGTCATCTAGTCAGCAAAAAAAAAAAAAAAAAAAGGGTCACCTTCATGATTGCAGTGCCTGTGACCAAGCAGATGGAGGTAACTGGAAATTCCCCTCCTTCCATAGTGGTCGACTCCTGGCATAGTTAAGGGAGTTCACGCTCTCAGGGCAGGGGAAGGCTTTCTCTGCCAGATACTGGCTCTCACAAAGCAAGACAAGTGGTAGACATAAAGTTTGCATAGACAGTCCCATAAAAAGCATGACTTGGTGCTGGATAACATCAGCAACTTAAATCATGTGAGTATTGGACCCCCTAATTAGCTTGTTATCGTGCTGAGTTAGTATTAACATCATTAGCAGCAAATTTTATCAGGGGAAAAAAGCCACTACTATTTTTGTGATGCTATGGTGCAGGCTACTCTGAAAGTTTGCATTTTTAGGAATTAAATTACTTGTGATTTTAACACATGGACGAACAAGATTTGTTGGTCTGTATAGTTGGGAGGTACTGTTTTTAAAGTCATGTTTTATGTTTCATTCCAAATGCAGATATAAAATATTTTAATAACGTGCATTTTTGTAGGAGGGACTTTACTTTTTCAGCACATAGTTATTTTGTTTGTTAATAACTTTATTACAGTAGAAGGGTTATAATATGTTATAAAGCTATGCAGTGCCTACAGAATGCATGCAAGACATTTTCTTTAACCAACCATGTTGCTATGGGAGGAAAGAAAAATGTTATGCCAATTTCCATCCTCTCCCACCACAAGGAGAACATGATTTGTTTGTGTGGCTTTAAAACAAATCTGCATAATAGCAGTTTATTGCTTTCCTAATGACATACAGTTAACTAGTAA
The DNA here is from genome assembly GCF_035770615.1 of Melospiza melodia melodia. Taxonomy (NCBI): domain Eukaryota; kingdom Metazoa; phylum Chordata; class Aves; order Passeriformes; family Passerellidae; genus Melospiza; species Melospiza melodia. The sequence continues at coordinate 48,417,058 of NC_086194.1, read as the reverse complement.
TGAGCTACACATTCAAGTTGATTCCCTCCATGTTTTGAAAGTAGTTCCCCAACTACTGTTGAATCTGGCTGGTGGTTGTCATCCTTTTTACTGTGATCCTTTGAGAACAAACTCCTTCTTGGACAGATTTTTCTCAGGTACACACACACTGCAAGCTCTCACATTTCTTTCTTAACAAATGTGGTCCAGGCTGTTTGCCAAGGGTGAGCCATGAGAGCTGCCCAACACCTCACTTGCGTTATGAACTTCAGTGATTTCCACCTTTTGGTGCTGTGCAGCATGACTCATGCTCTGACCTGAAAATACCTTTTTATGATCAAATATCCTGAGAGATATAAAGGACCTTGAAGCAAGAAGGAAGGAAGACAAGGTAGAAAGACTACAGAAGAGATGGGATCCCATAAAGTAATCATCTTGGTGGGACCAAAAGCAATGAGCACAGCAATGAGATTGCACAAGTACAACAAGATCAACCAATTGTTATTTTATTGCTGTCTGATGTACAAGAGATGTTGAAGGTGAAGCAAAAAGGAATGGAAAGATGCACAAGGGTGAAAAGGTGGATTTCAACAGCATCATGAGGAGAGACTGTCATGGAAATTGATCAACCTCTAATTACTGAAATGATTAAATTATTATCCCACTAACACTAGATGAAAAAGGTAACCTTATGCAGATGGCAAGAAAAATAAAGATGTAATAGCCATTGATGTCTTGCATTAGAGGAGTTGAGATTTATATTCTTTTTTAGGGATAGGTATGAAGCAGCTGAACTATGAAAGTCTCAATGTCTTTGATGGAAATATTTTACCGAGTTTTTCATCTTTTTAAGTGGAATTTATTTCTGTCCTCAGAGACAGCAAGTGGCAATGCCTTGCTGAGGTGTAATATGCTTTTTAGCTACACTAGGTCTATTAGCTTTTTCCTTCCCTCCAATCCAAGCAGCAACATTTTCATTCCTTCCATCAGTACGGGGTACAAAATTTATAGAATTGCTTTAAAGCTAAACACACTGTGAGTAACTACTTATAAACTCCATAAATGCACAAAATCAACATAAGATTTACAAAAAAACATTGCTACCTTGGATACCTAAGATATTTGTCTTTTGAAGAGAAGACAAATATCTTGGGTATCCAAGGTCTTTTTTGGATCATTCTTTCTGAATGATCTAAAAAAATTTGTCCTGACTGTAAAATATCACTTTTAATTGAAAAAATTGTGAATAATAATACAGGCTTTTGTTTGAACTTGCAATGTCCATTTCAGTAATAGTGTATAATTTTTAGACATATTTTCATAATGTGAGAAATATAAAATTCTTTTCTGCTGCAGTGATACCATTTCAAAAAGTGATTCTGAGAAAATATTTTAAGAAATAACTATCTATCACTGATTTAGTTTTAAATAGCTGGTTTAGTAGTTCAATTCACTTAGAAAGTTACTCTTAACAGTAAAGAAACAGACCTACTCAGGAAGAGCAATATCTTCCCTGATAGTTTATGAGAGCTTGTGGGAAATAAATATGAAATGTATGAGAAAACTATATAGATCTTTAAGTTTCAAAAATCTGTACCTTAGTCCATATAAACCAGCTTCCTTATTTGTGTTTCTACATTGCAATTCTCAAGTCTCCTCCTAGTGCCTTTGACTTCGCAAATCTTGATGTAAAAGCAGTAAGAAAGAAGAGCCCCATGGCCTTTCTTTCCTCTTCTCCAGGTCCATCCACAACTCACTGGGTAGCCCCATGAGGAAATTGCTGAGGTCAACTTTCTGTTTACTAGCTGAGATCCTGGGGGCAGTTTGTTCCATGACTTCAGGGAGCTGACATGCAAAGTCCTGTGAAGGTGTGCTGTACCGTTTCCAGAGAATACCCTCAACTTGCTGAGGAGTGAGTTTGCCATGTCTGTCCATCACTGTCCTATCCCAGGTCCTGCACATGCTGCAGGAGGCTGATGCTAGCAGCAAAAAAACTTCCTGTGGAGCATCCCCACATTTTGCTTGAAGAAGCGGCTTCCACTCAGCACGAACGACAGCAGGTCCAGACAGCTCAGGGCAGTCAGGCTCAAAAAAACCTCATTGTAGCTTTCTAACTGGTTAAAATCACTCACATACTCTATGTAGTAGGCCCTGAACAGGTGATAGGGAAGGAACCAAATTATGATGATCCAGATGAAAATCAAGTTTTTCACCTGGGCCCAGAATTCTTGGTGTGAACAGAGGGAGGTGGAAAACTTTCTCGCCACTTTTACCAGAATAAAAATCTGCAAGCTCAAGAGGACACAAGAAATGAGGGCAACAGCTACAATTAGGGTGTAGTTCAGGGCTTTCACACTCTTGTGCTGTAGCTCTTTTTGGAACTGGAAGCATGTTGCATTATTGTACGAGCCTGAGCGTCCGTACTCGAAGTAGAAGAGCGGCACCCCAAAGACCATGACGAAGAGCCACACGGCAGCGCTCGCCCCAATGGCGTGCAGCTTCCTGTAAAACTCCACCTTGTCCTTCCACTGAAAGAAGATGAGCCACCGGATCACCAGCGTGATCACATAGAATATGAAGGTCAGGTACATGTGGATGTGCACCATGGCGCTCACCATCTTGCAAAATGGCATGTCAAATACCCACTTCTTTTTGACATAGTAGTGCAGGCGGAAGGGCACCGTGAAGAGGAGGAGGCTGTGCACCACCACCAGGTTAATGATGGCAGTTGTGGTCACAGACAGAGTGTTCATCTTGAGCAGCACAAAGGACATTGTGATGGACCCAATTCCACCTCCAGCCAGGGCAACTGAGTAGACAGTGACCAGGATGGCACTCATGGTGCTGGTGTGAACGAAGGCGGAGGAGGAGTCGCTGCTGTTCCTGGTCCCTTCAGTCATGTTCCTGAAATCTTCCTGGAACATATTCTGGAAACGGAAGAATACAGGAAGACTAAGATAAGGTAGGAATGAGATGGCCTGCCTAAAAAGCCAGAAGGACTTCCCACCTGTCTCTTGCTCAAGGAATAATCCCGAAATCTCACAGATGGCATCAGTAGCTGTAACATGTACCTTTATCCAAACATCCTCCAGCCTAAGGAAAAATAGATGAGAAGGTTGGGCAGAGAACTGCTGTAGTCCTTATGACATTTCCAGCCATACTCCTAAAAACAAGCATGAATCAATAATATATGGGGAGAAATTATCCTTAGAGAAACTACATTGTTGTGGTGATTTTGTGCTGTGTTATTTTTTTTCCTCTCTTCTGAGCATCTGCATGCTTTTACGGTAAAGGTCAGAGATATTGTTTTAATTCTGCTACTCATTCATCAGTTTGTTTACTTGCAACATAAATCTGTCCTTCCTAGGGCCAGATAACAACCATATGTTGATCTATCTAAGATACAAATTCTGTTTGTTACTGAGAGCTGAGTTTTGAACACATTACAGTTAACTTCTTCTCCATGGACAGTTTCTCTGAGCAAGGGATTAAACACCATGGATACCCAGACTCCATGGAAATCCTGCTTAGATCCTGCCAAGCCAAGAAACGTGGGCAGTACTGTCCTGATTCTCAGGCCATTTCAAGTCTTACGTGTAGCAACTGGGTGTTACAAAATGGGCTGCTAGAAAACATTAGGAAAGGACATCCTGGGTGAGTGTTAATCATCCTGTTTGACCAAAGCAGAAGCTAGATGCAAGTTAATAGCAAGTTTAAAAAGTGTGCTATACATTTTCAATATATTACTGTCTAAAAGAGAGATGAGAAATAAATTCTTACAAATCTAAATGCAGTCCCAGTTAGGATTTTAAGTTCTACAAGATCAAGTGGGAGGGGAAGAGTTCAGGTAGGGTGTTATCCTGAAGCATATTTGCATCTGTAAAAATGCCCAGGGGATGTTCACATTACAGTTACAGAAAAGAAGCAGGGAAAACCGAGCAACGTTGGGCTCCATACTAGCAGAGTTGTACTGCTACTGCTGCCTGAGCTGTGATTTAAAACTGACTCTGGTAAGTCATCCATTTTACCAGTGAATCCCACAGTACAAGAAGTTCTCTCCTGAGTTTTTGTGATTTTTTATTTAATACTCAAATTCTTTTCACTTCAGAAAGTAGTTCCTCAATCTCTTTGCATGAACGATGTTTCAGCTTTATTTTCATTTATTTAGGCAGCACAAACTGCCAAAACTCAGGAGGGGAAAAAGTTTTTTAGCAGTCCACTCATTTTATGGAAAAGAGGACATGTCTATAACAGTTTTATAAACTGTTTTTGTTCATAGGGGAGAATGAATATCTGTTATGCACCTCAGGTGTTTTGTGTTGTTTCTTAGCAATATTTCTAAGCACTTACCCTCACAGTAATCAAGGTCTCTTCATACATTGAAAAGTTATTCTCTAGCTCTCCCAATGCACCTAAGACTCCAGATATCTTATTATAATCAGTATAAGTGCCATATCTCAAACTGATGCCTTGATTGCTGGCATTACTGACCTTTTGTGGTTGCTCTTGCATTTCAGAGTTATGTGGACAACTAATTCCAGTACATTAAGGGAATTACACTGGGTTGTTTGTTTTATCAAAGTCACTGCAGATTGGCACACTGCAGCTCTTGCATCAGAAATGGTGCAAGTTCCTTTCAGTTCTGTCCTCGTTTCTGAGTCACTTCATTTCATCCTCACAGCCATACAAGTCAGAAAGGATTAGCAGGAGCTCTTCATCGGTTTCTCCAAGTTGTTAAACTTCAGCTTGAAAAGATGTCTCTAAAAAGAGGCATTATGACACTGTTTTGATTTAAAACACATATTTCAAGCTTTAAACTTTTTTAAAAGTGTCACAGAGGGAAAGGCAACACACTGGAAATGTGGCTTGGTATGAGCAGACCCCGCAGCAAGGCTGCACTTGGAGAGGAAGAACCTCTTGTTGACACCCTTCAGAGGCCAGCAGTGAAACTTGAACTGAGGGCAGTAAGAACAGATAGGCAGAAGTCAGATACCTGATATTTTACTCAGACATTTCAGGGCAGTGGGCAGCAAGAGACCTATTTCTGTCTGCAAATAGGCCACTGAGTCACTGAAATGCAGGTTTCTATAGAATTCTGCAGTCGTTGTTAAATCTCTGCATAGTAAGAATCTGCAGGAGATGTAATTTTCATTAATCTTAAAAAAAAAAAAGCTACTAGCAGCTGTGATAGGAGATTATCAGCTCCCCAGTAGCACAGGCACCCCACTGAAATATCGTTGCGTGATGAATAGTGAGTGTAACATAACACAGGGCATGTTTCACAGAGGAAATGCTGCTTTCTGGTGAAGTGAGGTTTCCTATCATACAAAGCTATAACCTACTGACCTGAAATGCAACTTACAAGTCCCTTTGCCAGAATTTAGCAGGAGGCACATGGAAAAAGAATTAATGTGGACCTCACACGACACAGCTGTTCTCGTTTCTGTGCCTTCCCACCCCCTCTAGCAACTGCCAGTTCAGTGATGCTGCTCAAGTCTTGGAGCCAGGTTTGGTCTTCCTCTGTGTTAGGCCTCTCACGATGTGGCTGAAGTTCTGCTGGACATGAGCCTCGAGCAGCCACAAGGCAATAGTGGGCACCACTTCATTTGGATGCCGCAGCAGCTGCTGGTGCCGAGGGCTGGGGGACAATTGATTGCAACAATAGCTGGTTTAGTCTGACAAAGGAGCTAGGTTGCCAACAGGCCAGCGGCTAGTTTCTTTCAGAAATATGATCAGCAAAAAGATTCTTGTGCATTCAAGACTTGTCAGTTGTCAGTGTGGATAATGCCATGACACTCATTTCATGTGACTGTGCAGCACAGTCTGTGACATTTCCCTGGACTGCTCTCTTCAGGACAGGAAAAGCCATAGTGCTCAGTCCCTGTCTGTATCCAAGGCTAGGTTGGATGGGGATATGAGCAACCTGGTCTAGTGGAACATGTCCCTTCCCATAGCAGGTCTGTTGGAACTAGATGATCTTGAAGGCCTCTTTCATTCCAAATTATTGTGTGAGTCTATGATTTCTGAAAACAATTTGATCTCTGTCAGAAATTCTCCAGGTAAGAAATATTCATTCCAACCTTCAGGAACTTGTTTATCTTTTATCTTACTGTTATCTATCTTACTATTTAAAAACAAAAAAGTAAAAAAAAAAAAAAAAAAAAGCTTAACCATATTTCTGGACAGAATTTGTACAACCTCAGCTTCCAGTCATTTTATGTGCTTCTGCCTCTGTCTTCAGATTTAAAAACCTTTTGTCAAATTTTGCCTTCCCCAGTAGATACCTGATGCGAGACAGAAGAGGCTTATTCTCCCTTGATCCCAGCCATACCTGTGGCTCCTCAGTGAACTGGCATTACACTTGTACTTGATTCTTAGATGAACAACTTTGCATTTGGCAGAGGTAAAATGCTTATTCTATTTTGTGCCTGATTTAGCAATCCAGATCAGCCTGTCACTGTCTTGTTCCCTTCATTCCATGCTATTTTCCCAACTAAGTCCATGAGTCACCATTATGTTACATCAACATTATATCAACTTATTAAAAAAACCACTCATTTGTCAGAAATGATGACATTCTTACAGTCTCTGTCAAACAGTGAGCTCTACTCTGTATAACAAGTGTTTGCAAAATTTATCCCCCCATACGTGTCTGCTGAGAGACTGGCAGGCTTCACACAGATTTTCATGTGTTCTGACAGTTGGGTTCTGCAGGAGAAGCATTTGCTGTCTGCATGCACCCAACTGAGAAGTTTCATTTGAATTTGGAGGAGAAAAAAGTTCAACTCATATGAAAGATTTCTATTTTCGACAGGTTTAATAAATTGAAAAATGAGTGTTTGTCAAAACTGACATTCCTGCACTGAACTAGACTAGGTTGGAGGAAATGCAAAATACAAATAATTTTGTTATAAAAGTCTGTTTAAAATCTGCAGATTTTAAGATCTAAGATTTTGTTTCACAGAATCCTTATTTAGTCTCAAAGATGTTTTCTGTTGAGGGCGTTGTAATTGCATTTCAATTTGTTCTAATTCCATGCTGTGTAACATAGGCTATGCTACTAGAATAATTGCACAATTTCTTTAATTGCAAAATAACCACACACACCTAAAGTTTGAAGTATAAAAACCTGCTTAATAGAAAACACTAACAAAAAATAATATTAAATATCAGGTACATTTTTTACATTTAGACATCAACTTTTTTCAAACTACTTTTCATGATTCCCCTAACTCATTTGGTAGCTCAACAGCTCATGTCTTGCAGGCTGTGTCAACATTATACCGATATCTTGTGGTTTCAGTTCAGTCCATTGAAGAACAAATGGGATGGAAAAACACGTTAAGTTAGTCCCCTTTCACTTGAGATTGTCGCTATTTTACACATACAAAAAAAATGGAAACCATGAAGTGTTCCTAAAAAGGATTATTTATCTCCTTAGCTGTATCTTAACAGAGAGAACAAACCCTTTATATCCTTACAGACACTGAGTGATACCAAACACACACACAAAAGATGGATGAAAACAAAATGCACTGCCTCCCAGTTTTAGGAGACAGTGTCAAACTACAGGGTAGCAATATGGGAAAGAATGAAGCAACGCTGTCCCTTACTAGGAAATTACCAAACACAGTGAGAAAACATTTGCACAGAAAATGGGTTCAAAATAAAACAAATGCATCACTGAATGCTTCTCCTCCCTCCTAAACTTGCAAGCATTCTTTTAAAAACTTTGCAAACCAAGGCTTTTTTTTTCATTCTGTATATACTTACAGATTAGAGTTTCTCTCCACTCTTCAAGTGTTGTTTACTTGGATCTTCATTCTATGTAAGCTCTAAGAACAAAAAGCAAAAGACCTGATACTTTAAAGAGTCATTGCCTTGCTTCCTTTTTTGAGCTTATGACAAAACAATAACCTTGAGGCTATGCTGTGTGAGGGTAGGGCTGCCCATGGCACACAGCCTTGGGAAGATTTTTAGTTGCATCACAGCATCCTTTACGTTTCAGCTACTTCTTAGCCATTAGAGGTCTTCAAAACCTCCCATTTCTGAACAGGGCTTTATATTACTGGCTAAAATGATAAATTATACACACAGAAGTGAGCCTCACAGTTCACGAAGACTCATGTTTGGAAGGGTTGTTCCCCATGTGGAGGGGATGATTTGAAGGTGTGCTTTGAGAAAATAGGGCAGCAGGACAAGAGCAAAATGTGATCTAGATTGTAACTCACTAAGTGTGGGTTTGGATGTGGTCAGAGATACCTAAGTGTAAGGGATGAAACAAAGCTCGCTCTAGAGCCCAGCACCATTTCTCAGCTCTGTTTTCTGCCAAGGTTTTACCTCAGCGTCTGGATCTCAGGACATGGTGCCATCGCTCCAGCTGCACAGTGCCAGCAGAGGGAACACTAGGAGATTTAATCCAAAAAGTGATTAGCCATGCCAGTGTCAAAGGCTCATCAAGCAATGATGGTTGCTGTGAGGTGTATGCGTGGTGAAAGATGTCATTGCAGCACTGAGTCTCTGTAAGGAGTCTGTGCAAGGTCAGTTTTGCCCTCCTGCTGCCTTAACACATTTCTGTCAGAACACAGGGTTATATTTGAGTGTACCAATTTTGAAAGCAGTAGCACAGAAATAAAATTTTTAAATGTAACCTCACAGGAGAACGTTTTGGCTGACTGCATCCTGTTGCTTCACATTTGGTTAAAAAAATCACAAGGGAAGTCCTGCTCTGTGCTACTTCAAAACAGACTGCTATGAGATGGAAATTGTCTTTTTGCATTTTGCAATTTTAACGGTGGCTGACAGCTAAAGAACTGTTTAGATTATATTAAAAGAAGCTGGTCTCAAAGCTCTGTTGAAAGGCATAGAGATAAAAAGCTAAAAACTCCATGGCAAAGCCAGAACTAAAGCTAAGATATCCTTGAATCAAGAGTTATGCCTTCTCAAATTAGTAATTTTGTTTTAGCTCATTCTAGGTCTTTTTTAGAGTGAATACATCCCAGTGGAAAGAAAGCTAAGGTATCTTTAAACCTTCAGGTAGCTTCTGTATGTGGGTTTTTAAATTATACAATTTAAAATTATACAATTATTGTAATTATACTATATTTTTGATACATAAAATAAGTTATGCATAGTTAAACATAAGTTAAAACACAAGTAATCTTATATTGATATATATTGTTGATAGAATATAATAATTACATAACATACAAGTTATGTAATTTTGTTGATAAGTAACAATGTTGTTTCCTCAAGCAGTCAAAACAAAAAAGAGCTTTTCAGGTTGAATACTTTCCACATGTTTGTAGTTGGCAAATCTTCAATCCTTTAATCCAGGATTAAACCAAATAGTGAAATACCAGAGTGTGATCTGGGACAGACACCCTCATTGCCTTTGTTGGTCTCTAATTTGTAGTTAGCATCAAGATCTAGAAAGGTATAGAATGCTTAATATACATAACTGCAATTAATTTTCCCTGCTAAATGGATGCAATTTTCGCCCAGGATTTACCAACAGCATGTATAGTGGATTCCAGACTTGTATGTTTAGATTTTCAGCTGTAATGCACTGAGCTGGTGGCAGAATGTGATTATTTCAGAGCATCACCAGTTTTAAACACTGATACCAGAAATGCATGTATTTTACAAGTTTTGAGGAATTGCTGGTAGTTTTAGCAATACCATAAAAATCTAGAAGTGTGATAGTGTGTTTTCATAGTACTGGTGTATCATGTGGATTCAGCCACCACCCAGTTTGAGTTTGCATTACAGCAACAGTTTCAAGGGCCAAAGTTGTTTAATAATAGATGAGAGGCTAGGCCAGATTTCAAGGACTGCTTGTCCTGAACCTGATTAGCATCAAGGTGCCTCTACGCTGGATTTTGAGAGGTTCTTGAGGAAAGAGAACCGTGTCCTTTATGCTCAGGCAGAATAGATGCTGTTAGTGATTTTTCAGCTGTTCTGAACTTAAAGTTGTACACAGGATTACCATGGCAACACAGGTGTTTTGTTTGTCTACATTTATTTTGCCAGGACTCAAGGATTTGGAGGGCTAGTTCAGAAATGGACTACACAGGGTGTCAGGATCTATGCAAGCATGGTGGTTGGGTCTTGTAGAAAAATATTCTTCTCCTTCACTTATTTAAGTGGCAGAAAGCAAAAAATAAGATTTACCTGGATACCTTAAATTGACTGTGGATAACCTGGCTCTTAATTGTGGGTAAAGCTTGAATGATGGTCCTGACAGCACTGAACTGATGTGGATTACACAGAATCAGGGAAGACATAATTCATAATGATTTGTATCCCTTACAAAAACCCTGCTTTTTGATCTGCTCAGAGTCCCTTCTAGTGCCAGCTGTGGGCCTGGGGCTAGTAGGTAACACTGGCTGATCAGTTACTAACTTGCAATTGTGACACATTATTTGCAGTTTATTATTAAGTAAAAGATCAGCTGCTAATACGAAGAATAGAAAGGCAGTATGTAATTAGAGTAACTTATAGCTGTTACCAACAAAATCCTATTTTTGACTTGTAGTTCTACCATGCTTTACTATTTCAAACACCTGAATAGAAAGATATTAATTATCTACAAAGGGAAAAACATTCACTATTAGTTTCAGCCAAAAACATTTTATAGATAATAGGTTTCCTAAAATGTCTCTCTCTGGGTTCTGGAGCAGTTGTGATTTGTGGCTGTCACCCAGGCAGTGCAAGGTGTCCTATGAGTGAGAAATACTGCCTGTGACACATCTGAAAGAACATTTTGGAAAAGTACAGGGAGTAAATGTGACTTGAAATTCCTTGTTTCACACACCTTTGCATAGCAGAGCCATAAATTCAAGCTCCTCTGAAAAGTGGAAATAGACTTGGTGGCCTCCTCCTAATTTTTTAATGGATTTATGGGGAAAAATACTCACTTTGCAAATTATCATTACTCAAATTTGCTTAAATGTACTGAGAAAAAGGGGCATGGAGAAAATCTGTTACCCCTTCAGCCTATCTCACTACCTTTACTTCCTACAGAAATGCCAAAATTGCACCATGTTGAAGTATAGCATATCAATAAAACCTCCTCAGATTTCTGTGCATGTCTTACCAGAATCCAGATCTTTCAGAAAAGTACTGAACACAAACCAAGACTTAAGTTCACATCAAAATCTGCAGTATTTCTTCTTTGATAGTGTGGGAGGGATCCTAGATCTAGAAACCAACTGTTCTAATACTAATAACACTAGCAATTTGCCCAACTTTTGCCATCCCTTGTCTTCTCTATTGGACTCTGCTTTGGTCTCAGTGTTTGTCACCAAGTGCAGGAGGAGGAATGAGAACTGCATACAAAAGGTATAAAGGTATCTGTTCAGTCTCCAGTCTAAATTGACATTTTGAGGTGTCTTATTTATATTAAACAATGGCACACTACTAACAGTCTATCACCAACTTTAATATTACTTTTTTTTTTTTGAAGGATTTTACTAGTTCATATCTGTTGCAAGCCAGTAAGTTTTTCAGGGGATGTGCCTTTCATCAGGAATCCAGCTTGCGCAATTCACTCATTATGGGAGCTTGTTCTTACCAGGGTGAAAAAAAAGTGGAAGGAGGAGCTGATTGACTAGGAGATGTATTACTCCTGCCATAAAGATGACATTAGACTGCAGAGAAAGAAATCATATATGCAGCACCATGCCAATTCTTTAAGCTTATATGCCTCTCTGAGAAGAAAAAACATCCTTCCCTTCATCTTGAAAACACAGTGCTCATCCTAAAATATTTTTGAACTTGGTACTAACCTCACTAATTGCCTGCTGGGTTAGGCAGCATGCTGTAAGGAAGAGTATATTTTTAAAAAGGATTTCGGCACAAGTCTATAGCTAATCAACCTCAAAATGTGTACTGCTACTACTAATACTGTTTTATTCCCAGATTGCTTATTTCATCTGATTTCTGACTGCAGAGGTAATGCCAACTTTATCATCAGGTGCATGGAAAAAATAATTTTACCAAAGATTACTTTCATGTTGAATGTACACATACAGATATTTATGAAATTTAATATACTAAAATGTGTTGTCTGAAGAACAAACCTCCCTGCATCAGTCTAAGCTCCTACTGCCTAGAAGCGGCACAGAAAGCAAAGCTTGCTACCAACACTGATTGATAATGATTTCCTACCTTAGCATAAACACAAATAAATGCATTATGTTTCTGTTACAGTTGGGTTAGAGAGGAATTCATGTTCCTCCTGTCATTTCAGAAAGGAGGAATTTACTGCAAAGGAATTTTTCCATGATGCATTCTTGAAGCATCCTGGTTTGCAAGAGCCTTTCCTTGATCAGCACAGCTACACTCTGCATGTTAGAGTGAGGTGCTGTGTGCATGCAAGTGCTCTGATACATCAAATTGTTTGGGCTGAAACGGTTCATTTTGCTGTTAAATCTGGGGGTTTCCATTTTGAGTGAATGATAAGCAATGATAACTTTATGATATAAATGATAACTTTAAATACATTAAAGTGAGATATTCAGTGCATATGCCAAAGTGTGAAGCCAATTGTTCTGTCAATAAGCTCATTACTGATGCATTTTTTTAAAACTTTTGCTTATTTGAAGTTCAGTTGAAACATTTAAGAAGGCAGCTAGACATCCCAGCCATAGGTGTAGAAACACTTATGGTAAGTGCTGCTATTCTGGGCTGTGAAACAATACCCACACCTGCCCTTTGTCCCACTGTCCTCCTAATATATTTTGTCCCCATTTCATTGACACAGGAATCCAAAGGAAATCTTGGGCAATGCTCCTTGTGGTCTTAATGATATTTTGCCAGTCCAAATATTCTTATTTTGGAGTGTCCCATGCTGTGGTGTTGTGCTGGGTCCCTGTACTTGGCTGGTCTTTAGACCTCTCTGCACAAAACCAGATCTGATAACAATAAATTATGAAATAACTTCCCTTTCTACCTTCCTTCTTTCTGTTTCATCCAGGTTATTTAATGTGCTGCATCTTCTTTATCACTGGAAAGCATAAGAGCTCAATATTTTATGTAATTATTCACTGTAGTTCTAATGAAGCAGTAGCTGAAGATGGACTGACAGGACATTCCTTTATGATATTATGAGCCCTACATGATAGATGAGAAGGTAAAATAAAACTAGTCCACATGTGGCCAGTGAAGCATGGTGGAGAGAATGCCCAAAGAACACCAACATAAGCTGGTACAAAATGAATTATGCAGGATGTGTACAAACCCTGATTTATTGGGTTTGCATGGCCAGGTCTTGGTAGCTGGGGAGGCTGCAGGGGTGACTTCTGTGAGAAGATGCCAGAAGCTTTCTCTAAGTCTGTCAGAGCCAATGCCAGCCAGCTCTGGGATGGATGTGCCACTGGCCAAGACTGGGCCAGCTGGAAATGAGCATAAAGCCTCTGTGATAACATGAAGAAGAAGATGAAGGAAATGAAGAAGACAAAGAAGATGAAGAAGGAGCCAGAAAAGAGTGGGGTGGGAACATGTGAGAAGAGCAGCTCTGCAGACACCATGGTCAGTGGAGAAGGAGGGGAAGGAGGTGCTCCCAGCACTGGAGCTGAGATTCCTCTGCAGCTTGTGGAGAAGTCCAGGTGAAGCTGCTGTGCCCCTGCAGCCCATGGAGGATCACAGGAGTGCAGAGATCCACCTGTAGCCCTTGGAGAGGACTCACGCTGGAGCAGTTCAATGCCTGAAAGAGGCTGTGAAACAGAGGGAGGTCTGTGCTGGAACAGGCTCCTGGCAGGGACCTGTGGAGAGAGGAACCCACACTGGGGCAGGTTTCCGGCTAGGACTTGTGGCTACATGAGGAAACCACGCTGAAGCAGGCTGTCCATGAAGGACTGCGCTCAGGGAAGGATGACCTATGTGGCAGTAGTTTGTGAAGAACTGTTGCCTATGGGATGGACTCACACTGGAGAAATTAATGGACTACTATGTCCCAGGGAAGATCAGGGAAAGAAGCAATGTGTGATGAACTGACCATATCACCATGCCCCATCTCCCTCTGCCACTGGACTGGAGGAGGAAGTAGAGCTGAGAAGCAGGGTGTTTTCAAGGTCTGCTTTTACTTCTCATTATCCTGCTGATTTTGTTAGTAATAAATTCAGTTAATATCCCCAAGCTGAGTCTGTTCTGCTCATGACTGTGTTTGGTGAGTCATCTCTCCTGGTCCTTATCACAATCAATGAACCCTTTGTTATATTTTCTCTCCCCTGTTCATTTGCAGAGGAGAGTGATAGAGAGGTTTTGGTGGGTGCCTGGCACAGTGGGCAACTGTGCAGATATGAGCTCTGGTTCCAAAGCAAAACAGCCACAGGTGGGCAGTGACCAGACCTTTATCTTCTCAACAGGACAGGTTAGACTGGCCACAGCACCATGCCTCTTCAGCCCCATTGCTTCTGGTTCCCAAGTTAGCACCTTAAGCACTTCTTCAAGTACATCTTTAAAGAAAAGCTTTCCCCAAACTAGCTTTCCTGTTGATATTGGCAATGGTAAGAATTTGGAGAGTTTAAGAAAATAAAGCAGGCAGTTAATGTGTTTAATTGTGCAACTGAGATGAAAATGAGAAACATCAGCTCACTGAGTAGCAGTTTCCATGGCTCCTTTTTCTCTCTGCACCATCAAATCAGCATCATCAATGAAAGTGATTCAATGATTTCTACAGTCCTCATGGTGAGAGAGCTCACCATTTACTACTAAATACCTCTTGCACAGTGAGTGCAGACAAAACAATGTCTGTTTTGTATCCACTCCAGATTTTCCTTATGTCTCTTATTTGGGCTAAAACTCTTTCCGCCTTATTTTACCTTAAAAGATTTCACTCTGTTCAGTGAGATTACAATAAGATAATGAATTCTGTATCAAAAGCTATCTTCACTTAACTTTCAGATTTTTTTCCTCTATCCATGTTAGTGGGTGTCTGACCTCATTCCATGCCCATACCTAAGATTATCCTCACATGAACTTATTTTCAGCTGTGGAACAGAAATCAATTCTGAGCTAGCAAGAAGTTCATTAAATTGGTGAGAGGTTCTAGCACTATATTATACTTTTTCTGAAGTATTTTTCCTCTGGACTTTTTTTTGGTTTCAGATTCAGAAGCAGCCTGCACATGGATTTTTTCAGGGGTAAAACAGTAGAATTCGTGGAGTCTTTCTGTACAGCATTGGATATAGAAGATAAGCATGTTGCCATGTGAGCCTGAGGTATGTGTGCAATTCAGAACACAATGCTGTGTAGAAATACCTAAGCTAGCTTTAAATAGGTAGTTGGTGATAAATCTGTGTTGGAATGACACTCCCTCATCAAATTTATCCCTGTTTTCCAGGCTTAGGGGCTTCAGCACTTCAATTAGCTCCACCAGAGCCAATTTTGGTACCACTGCATGACTTTGCAGAAGAAAGTAACAGGCATATCCCAGTCTGTGTGGATTGTGACTGTTGAATCTTAAAAACATCCAGGCTGGCAGGCACCTCGAGAGATTTTACTGTCAAAATTCCTGTTGAAAACAGGGCTACAGACTGAGGTATCCAGGGTCCCATCAAACTGAGCTTTGAATATTTCCAGCAGGGGAAATTATGCTACTCTGAATTTTTCAGTGTCTGTCTTGGACAAGGAAGACAGAATCTGGACACCACATCCCAGGTGTGGCCTAACAGGTAGTAAATGGAGTGGAATAATCACATTCTTGACTTGACAGCTGTAGTCCTTGACCTGCTGGCTGGGCTCTTGTTGCTGTGGCCCATGATGAGGTTTCATTTCATTGCTGAGCTGTGTGAGTGCCTGAGAGCATCAGGGGTGGTGTCTAAAAGAGCCAAAGTGAAGGCAGATCTGGCAGCCTTTTATGAGGGTGACTTGAGATGATCAGAATCTGAGCCGATTCTGAAAAATCTACTCATAATGAAAAGTATTGGAGCCAATGAGGAACCAGTGTAATCATTATGAAAATTTCCTTCTTATTATTTCTTCAAAGATTAATTGGCAAAACCAATAACACTTTCTTCTTTTCATTTAATAAATTTCAGAAAGGATTATGAAAGTGTGGATGCTATTGCAAAAGGAGACCAGCAGCCCTTTCTGCAATAATATTCCCAAAATACGCTTTTAAATACCACTTTACTTCCACTGATTTAATAAAATATGACATTCACAACTGCTGCAGTGGACTAAGAACACAAAGTACTTTTAACTTCTCTCCTGTCATGTTTCCCCCCAGCTCTGCTGTAATCTTACCTCCCACCAGGAACTGTTAAGCTCCATCCAGATCTGCAGCTTTCTCATTTGAGTTTAATACTAATTCCCTCCTCCTGGTCTGCCTCCAGTACCTCTGCTGAGGACTTTTGCAGCACTTACCCAGCCACTCTGCAGCAGCATAGCAGGACACTCTCCTCACTCCATGTGGCTCCTGGGCTTTGCAGAGAAGCACTGCTGAGGAACTGCTACTGCAACCCAGCTCTGCTTCCTCAAGTGCCACCCATTGCTCTCGACCACAAACAGTTGACACACAGGATTAGACCAGTTGTTACCATCTCACTCATCGAGTTCATCGATGAAGATGTGCTTTGTTCTGTTCAATATATGATAAATATTTTCAGTTATTGCAAAATGCATTATCCTGTAAGTGGCTACAGGTGAAAGGAAGAGGACTAATTGTCTTGAAAGTGAAGATAACACATGTGAGTATGTGTTTGCAGATATATATAGACATAAGTATCTCTCTCCTGTGGTATGAAGGCTACTCAGCCTTTCAACAGAATTTTCTCAGTTGCTCATAATATCCAAAAGGAGATCTAACAGCCCTTGAAGGAACTTTCCTCAGGATACGGGGATAAAATATCTGTAGCAACCCTGAAGCTGGGCATCCTGAAAAGCTGAAAATGTTCTGGTACTCCTGAAATGCTTCTATCTCTTTATCAAACAGTAGTCTTCCAGAGAGATGTAAGCATTCACTCTGCATCTGCCTTCTGTGCACTGCAGTTGTTTTATAATTGAAAAGTACTGACTCACTTTTTATAAACAAAGAGACTGAAGCCCATGAAAAGAAGAAGGATGTGGGGTGAATTTCCTATGAGATATCACGAACACCTTTATAATACACTGTTGGCTCTATTCTTAATTGTAGCCATTTCATACATCTGCTGACAGAAATCTGTCAGAGAAGCACAGGTACCTGCAAAGCTGCAATTATTCCTTGACCCCATTTAACTTCAAGAAGTCATTTTCTATCAGCGATATAGCAGAATAGCTACAAAACCTGGCCATGCAACAAGTAGCAGGGTAGGACAAACTTGTATTTCAAAATCTTGATGTTGCATTCCCAGGAGTTCAGTATGAATAATAAAAATGTTCAGAATAAGGATGTTCTCTTTCTTCCAAATTAAGGGCATATGCTTGGGGATTTTAAATCCAAAAGCTCATTAAATGTTCTGTCCTATCCCTGTGTTAAGATTCCACGAGATAAAAAGCAATAGTTGTTGAAAATGCAATATGTTCTCTAACAATGTTCAACTGTTCTTTTCAAGGTTTAATAAAGAAACTGTTTTTCCAATAGTCAGTTGAGTTTAAAAATACTTTTAGTGATCTGCCATTTAAAAATTATGGCCAATTTAATGTTAAAAGCATATAGTAATACCTTTTCTCAAATAAAAACTACAGTAATATTTTCCATGACAACCAAATGCAAAAATTAAAAACAGTGTTGAATTTGTCTCATCTGTGTGATAGCCTGCTAGTCCTATATTACATGCTATGAAAGGCATGAAAGACTTCAGACATTTTCTTCAAAGATACTTAACAAGTCTGCTACTGAGTCAGAATTAGACTACTTCTCACCTAATGTGTCTCATGCTTTAACCTGGAGGCTATATTTTGCTTTTCAATAAGTGGAAGGAAAGTTTCCAGAAAAAAAATCTCACATTCACTTGTGAAACTCAGCAACTCTTGTCTCAAGGAAAAAGCAGCTATGGGTTTTTAAGAAGCTGCTCATCATCATCAATTATATGGAGCATTAAATATTCCTACAAATTTGATTTTTGAGAAGCAAAGTTTGCACTTTCAATGGGAATGTAACTTTATCCCTTTTTTTTTTTTTTTTCAAGACTGATATATTTGCATAGTCCTCGGATATAGGATATGGATTTCTGGAGGTCATCTCTGTTAATGAGGCACTCAAAGCAGGGCTGGCTTATGTCAGGTTGCTCAGTGCCTGGACCAGCAGTGTTTGAATACTCACATAATCTGCAGGCTTTAGTCCCTAAGTTTGACTGCTCTCATACAGTAGGTTTTTTTCCCTAACATCCAACTGGAATTTCCCATGCTGCATCTTATATCCATTGTCCCTTCCATGTAGTCACTTCTTGTCCCATATCTAGTAACCTCTGGGAACCATACATGTCCTTATTTTTCTGCTGCCTCTCATGAAGTATGTTCAAAGAGATAAGATCTGCCTGTGCTTTTTGTACTGCAGACCAGGATGTGGTTAACCTTTTTTTTTTTTTTGTTCTTTTTTGGTTTTAGTTTTTTGTTTGTTTGTTTGTTTTAATGTCCATTTTTGACACAGACAGAGGGATCCAGCGTATGCTCAAAAATTCACAGGTGACACTGAGTTGAGTGGTGTGGATGACACACCTGAAGGGTGGGATGCCATCCTGAGCTACCTGGACAGGCTGGAGAAGTGGATCTGTGAGAATCTCATGAGGTTTAACAGGACCAAGTGCAAGGTGCTCCAACCCCTGGTATCAGCACAGGCTGGGGGATGAACTGATGGAGAACAGCCCTGGGGAGAAGGACTTTGAGGAGCTCATGGATGAGAGGCTGGACACGACCCAGCAATGTGCATCTGCAGCCCAGAGAGCCAAACGTGTCCTGGGCTGCATCCAGAGCAGCGTGGCCAGCAGGGCAAGGGAAGGGATTCTGTCCCTCTGCTCTGCTGAGACCCCACCTGCAGGGCTGCATCAGCTCTGGGGTCCCAGCACAGGAAAGACACAGATGGAGTGAATCCAAAGAGATGTAGCACCTCTCCTATGGGAGAAAGCTGAGAAAATTGGAAATGTTAAGCCTGGAAAAGAGAAGGCTTCAGAGTGACCTAATTGAAGAGTTTCAGCACCCAAAGGGAGCCTACAAGAAAGATAAAGAGGGACTTTTACAAGAGCAAGTGTCAGCTTTACAGGAGAAGTGTTAATGGCTTTTAATGGAAAGAGGGAAGGTATAGATTAGATATTAGGAAGAAATTGATCACTCTGAGAGTGGCAAGGCACTGGAACAAGTTTCCCAGGGAAGTTATGAATGTCCCATCCCTGGAAGTGTTTAAGGCCATTTTGGATGGAGCTCTGAGCAAACTGGTCTAGTGAAACCTGTCCCTGTCCATGGAAGAGGGGTTGGAACTAGAGGATCCTTGAGGCTGGTCTCCAGTCCAGGCCATTCTATGATCATCGTTCTGTGATTCTATGATTCTGTGATTCTGTGATTCTATGGTTCTATGGTTCTATGATTCCTGGCTCCAGATGGGCCCTGGTGAGAGTGTAGAGAAGGCTGTTGTTGGGCATGGAACCTCACTGCCAAGTCCACTCTTTGCATCATAAAAGCTGGCAGCCCTGCTGCAACATGTCCCAAGGCTGCACACCTGTAGGCACAGACATGTCCATACTTCCTCCAAAGTAAAACATCCTTCAGGTAGGCAGTAAAAGATACAGGAGTTAATTCAACAGCTGTTGCTCATCTGTGTGATTTTGGGAGCAATTTTTTACCATGCCGCTGTCACATGCCAATAACTCACACTAGAAACCAGCCTTCAACTGCCTTCTCAGTCTTTACAAGGAAAACTGCCTGATTCATGCTGTCACTTCCAGAGAAAAGCAGAACTGTACAAAGTTCCCCACCACCTACAGATCCATGGAGAGAGAGAGAAAAGTTTGAGCAAATATGCAACCACTATAACATCTAACTTCCATGGCATATCTAGTTGGTGTCCAGTTCTTTCATTTTGTGTTCAAATAGATCTTACAACACAGCAGGGTAAGGATTAAGGATAAAGTATAGCAATGGAGTAAAATGGGAGAAAAGGGGTATGGGGTTCAGAAGACAAAGTTATTGTCACCAGAAGAACAGACCTGCAATTCCTGATCTATCAGTCTTTCCTTGTCTTTCTTGTTCCTTCCCAGTCTTATTCTTTCAGACAAGAAACATTTGATTATTTTACAGCTCAACAGCAGCAACACTTGAAGGGTTAACAACATATGAACATGATAAGGCATTCTCCTACCTCCTAGCTGGTTGTAGAAAGTTTTTATAATCAGAACAACATCAGAGCTTAGAATTTGCCAATTGAGTTATCATGGCCTTTCTCTAGCACCCAGAAACTGCACATTAACAGACCAGAAGTTCAACCCAATATCTGTTGGATGTGCTGTCCCACAGGCTGAAAACTCCTGCAATTTATCTCTGTCTCACTGTGAATAACAAAGTCTTCAGCTAGGTGTTGTTTTCTGCTCTGTGCAGCAAGACTTGTCTGTGAGGACTATGCCTGCATCTGGTGAAAATGGGAGTTGCAAACATATATCCACGGTGTCTTGCTGAAAGCAGACCAGAGGACCTGAGAATCTATTTGAGCAATGAAGAGGAGGAGAGTCAATAAGGCTTTAATGGACAGAAACAGCCATGGCCCTTTGTGGCTTTTATCAATCCAGGAATGTTTTGTGAATGAGAAATACAGAACAGTCTAGATTGAGGAAGGCTGCAAGGAGGCTGAAGAGTTGCAGTATCGAGATGTCAGCCCAATTTAAAGAGAAATGTCTTCAGTAATTTGTACAAATTTTCTCTCTGTTCATAGACTTCACCAGATATGTTCAGTACAGTCATGCTTGTCTGCATTGTCTTTTTACCTTTTCTTCAAAGTTTCTCCCTTAGAATCAAAGTTAAGTGGATTTCGTGCAGATTATTTGAACACTGAAAAGATTATTGAACTTCTAGAGAACAGCCAATGAATTGCCTTCTTAGAGGAAAAAAGGATTATTGATTCCTGTTAGAATAGGGCACAGTTGATTTTAGCTGACCTTTACTAGCCAGAGGAGGTATGGATTTGTTTTAAAAATATTTCTTGTATCTTCCACAAGACAGAGGAGTAACCGGCAGTGGTCAAAACAGCTGTTCAAGCCTTGAGTTATCCACTGTGGCAATGAGTTCTCTGGAGGGTTTATCATAGACATCATAGAAAGACTTGGGTTGGAGGGGACCCTAAATATCAGGAAGGGACTTTTCCCATAGCACAGCATGGCACATTTTTTGCTCCAATGTCTGAAAGACAAAATTTCTTTGCTGTGCTGGGAGTGAAATAGAAACCAAATTTTACTTCTGCTATTGCAGTAGCCAGGTTTGGGAGTGAGTTCGTTTATGGGTGGAGGGCTGGTTTTGAGGCAAGAACAATCTAATTTTGGCATTTGGGTTTTCCAGTGCTGCTAATCAGTGAAACCTGGTCAAAGTCTTTGGTCAGTGAGAAAAGGGAAGCAGCTTAGACACAAGAAAGATAGATTAGATACTAGAAGCAGTGGTATCACTGAAAGCAAGAGATATATTCTGAAATTTTACAGCATGTCAGTTCCTTTCCTGCAGAAGTGTGTGGCTTAGTTTTGCAAAGAAAACTGCAAACACAAGGAACTCCAAAGCTTTATCTCTTAGCATTATCTTTTGTCTGTCTCCTTGCTTGGAACAAGCACAGAAGTCTTGTTCTGCTGAGAGGGTTACCAGTCTTAAACATTGGAACATGCACCTGGGAACTCATTGAGTTGAAAAGATAATCCAAGAAAGGCATAAAAATATTCCTCCTTTTTTATTCCAATTCAGATGTTAGCATGTGGTTTTCATGGTTGCCAAATCTAGCCTAAAAACAGCAAAAAACAAAGAAAAAAAAGAAGCCCCAAAGGAAAATCAAGTCTTTCCAATAACATGGAAGAGAAGCAGAAGTACTTCAAGAACTCTGTCTACTAAAAACAAAATGCAGGCATCAAAATTTCTGAGCATTCATGGCAGACAACCTTTTCTAAGCAGACTTGGACATAGCACAGAATTTTTTAAAAATACAATTGAATAAACAATGAAATTGAATTTTGAGAGATCATGATGGATGAGAGCAGTGATGAACTCAGATTTGAAGGGTTTTTTTACCCATACACAAATGAGAAATCACTGTATAAATGAAATTTAAATGACCATTCAACTGCACAAATTGGACAGATATCTGCACCATAGAACAGTTGAAACCCCTGCTTTTTTCAAGTGAGGCCCTGTGCATGTGGTAACCACAAGATTTCACCTTCCTCCAGAGGATGGGAGGGCTGTCCTGTGCGGGATTACAAGTGGCAGCTCAGTACTTTCACAGAGAGAAGTATGTGGTCTGTAAAGAAACAGAGTTGTCTCAAAGAAGGAAGACAGCCATAACGTGTAAAGGAGCACAAGCAGAAAAAGGAATTAGAAGTAAAGGCATGAAGTCAGGAATACGACACCACTGAGACTGCAAAATCAGGCAGACAAATTCAGGGAATGGGGAAAATTGAGCTCTGCAAAGCCAGAGCTTGTCTCTCTTGTCTAGTTTTTTCTTAGAGCCATGTTCCTCCATTTGGGAGACAGCGTTTCTAATTCTCTAAATGCTGGGAGAATGGACAGAGATGGGGAGTGTTGGCACTACAGCTGCCAGCAAGCTGTTTGGGTTAGCCATATCTGTCTGGGATGCTCGGCCTGAAGACTGTGCCTCCTTTATTTGCATCAGTCATGCTGCTTTGGTGATTTCTTTAGGAGAGCCAATGAATGGGATCACCAGGCTGATACATTCCATTGAGTCAGCTGAGCACTAAACCTAAACATATTTCACCTGAGCTACA
This sequence comes from Melospiza melodia melodia, assembly GCF_035770615.1. Classification (NCBI taxonomy): domain Eukaryota; kingdom Metazoa; phylum Chordata; class Aves; order Passeriformes; family Passerellidae; genus Melospiza; species Melospiza melodia. The sequence continues at coordinate 48,394,190 of NC_086194.1, read as the reverse complement.
GCTGCTAAAACTGCAGTCATTGTGGATGTGCCTGAGGACTGGGGTTCAGCAGCACTGATGGCATTTTGTGCAGTGGTGAGTTGATCACTGCCTGACAGAGCTGGCAGTCTAAGGTGACAAATAAGACAAACTTCTACAAGGAAATATCTGTTGCTGTTTTAAATTGAGCCAAACCAAAATCCTCCTAATTACCTAGGCCTCTTTTCTTACACCTTTACTGCTTCAGCCACTGCCTCTCTGTACCACCTTGCTTATGGGAAAAGGTCTGAAGGCTTCACTCCCACTCTCTCTCTAGTTAAAACATGGCTTCTTCCTGAAAGGCTGGATGCCATTCCCATCTCTAGGGCTTCTTAGAAGTGGATACAAAGCCAAAAGTATCTTATCTTAGGCAGTTATATTTTCTTGTCTCCCTGGTCTTCTACATGCGTTGTATTCACATACATACACAGGCAAAGCAATATCCTCTTTGACAGACTTGTTTCATAGTCCATAACTGAACGTCGTTGAACACAGGCTTCAGATGTCTGAACTAAAAATAACTGCTCCCTGCTAACACATCACATGCCTACAAAACAAAAAATGTGTGGAAATTGGCATGAGAGCCAGCTCTCTGGTTCCAATTTTGCAGTCATGGCACTGGACTTCAAAAGAAGTTTTCAGTGCACTGCACTAGCCCATCCCTAGGAGCTGATGCAGAGACTCAGAATGTCCCTTAAATGCAAACAGGCACCAAAACTAACTTAGAATGAATTTAAAACCTCATCAGTAGCAACAGCAAAATCATTCTTCCATTTAAAATTAAACTGAGAAATTAATTTGGGGGCTAGTGGAAATAATGCCAGCTCCAGCTGGTCAGACATGGATTGCAGCAATAATTTGATCCAGGTTATTGAGTCTTGCACATTAGCATGTAGCACCACATCTAACTTCAGCATCTGTAGCTCCTCAGAGACTGTCTCTGAAAAGTGACAGCCTAGCTGGGCTGCTCAAAACAGACCTCAACAACAGCATGGCAAATGAAGCTGTCATGAGCCAGCAGCTTGCTGCATCAACCACTTCAAACACAGATGGATCACAGGTTTTGTCCATCACACAGGTTTTGTTGAAAAAGTTGAAAGTTTTGACATTGTATTCATCTCCTATAGAAATACATGGTTTAATCAATAAATTCTTCCATTTATTTAGTTTAGGATGTTTCTGTGCTTAATTTAATAGAGTTGTACGCCATAAAATATCATCTGCTGGTCAGCAAGATCTCTGAGGTGGTTAGTTGCATGATCCTGCTTGTGGACTATGCCCCTGTAAAAATATATCTGCCTTCACAAGGATGCATCACTTCTAACCACTCCCTTCAGCTTTATGTGCATAATGTTGCAGATATCATCCTGTCTTTCTTGCTGTTCCATGCACAGTTAATCCTTCTGTCACTCAGATTACTTTTTGGTGGACCTACTGTGATGCATACTAGAAATCTGAGGATTCGCGAGGTCAAAAAATACTTTGTTTTCAGTTTCCACTGAGACTGTCTCAAGGGAGGAGAAAAAAAGCCCTCCTTAGCTTTTAACATATAGTCCATTTGCTCATGAAAGCACTTGACTGACTCTCACTGAAGTACTGGCACACTGAATTTTCTGCTCGGTAAAAGTTATCAAGGAGTAAGGCAACATTATTTTAAGTCTCTGCTGTGTTACTATTGAATGTTGATAGCTTTTTCAAGGCCCTAGCTGCATGTTTCCCCTTTTGAGTAAAGGAAGTCCACAGTATGTATTTCGTAGCAGGAGCTTGTAATTGAGTAGATTAATTATTTGATTGGCATGATATAAGGCCCAATTTTAAAAGCACACAACTAACTTTAAGCGCTATTATTCCCATTCAAGCTGGTCATTATTCCTTTGCCTAAGTGCTTTCTTGAACCGGGTCCTGAATATGAAGCAGTCCTGTGTTACAAAATTGATTGCTCCAGCTCCAGCAATCTCTGCTCCAGCAGCCTAGCTGCTTTGCTGACAAAACCAAGGAGGGAAATTATATACACCTTTCACAGCAAGAATTAATAGTGCCAATGATGGGACAGGTACCTGAGAGAATGACCATCAAGAGAAAGAAATTTCGAAGCAAAGCTGAAAAATAACAAGCCAAAATCAACAAGTCTTTACACCTTTCTGGGGTGCATGGAGGGTTTGGGATCTGCGAGGTGCCAAGGGATGAGCAACACCTTGCAGGTGAGGCAGTGGGGCTGGGAGCTGTGGTGAGATTGAGGTGGCAGTGTGAGGAGCAGCCCTGCCCGCCCTGCTCAACCCACACTGCACAGCACTCACCCTTCTGCCATCTCCATGGGGGAAGTACCCCTCCATCAAGGAAAGTGGGAATTTAACCTTCTTGCACCAAACCCACAAGTGCAAAAGCCACACCTGGGGCTCTGTCATCGCATGGGTGGTGGCAGGGATTATTCAGCAGGGAGCAAAACTGATTCTTCTTGGAGGAATAAAAAAGCAAGATGCTAGGAGCTATTATTTTGCACCACCTCGCTGTACCCAAGGGCTTGGGGGGTTGGACGTCACCCCCAACATAACTGGAACTATACTTGGAAAATAATTCACCATCAGTAAGGCAGACTGGCCTCTAGTTCTAGCTGTTACTTTTTACTCCATGCTTTTCTTAATTCTTAATTTGCTATGGTTTTTTTTTTCCTGTTTTGGGTGCAGGGCCCAGCTTTTTGGGCAAAGTCGGGCTGGCAGAATGGTGTGAAAGTGTAGAAAAGGCTTCTGGAATTTTTTTAATGTGTTTTTGTTACATTTGTCACTCTTTTTGCTTGTCTCATAGGGGTGGATTTTGGTGAAAGGTAGTGTAGGGTACAGGCAAGTCTCAAGGCCCTTGGACCTTCACTTTCTCCCCTCCACAGTGCAAATATTTACTGGGTAGTACAGAAAACAAACTTTTACAAATCTAAGATTGTTGCTCTGCCTGCATGGCCAAATTGGGAAGATTCAAGGTTCATAAAGCAGTTTAAATCAAGCAATTTTTAGAGAGAGGAGAAGTTACTAAGATTAAAGTGTGAGTGTCTAGATTAGCTGGGATTATCCTGCATTCTAGAGGCGCTGTGTGAAACCTCCTTTATCTTTGTTCTCATCTTGTTCTGACGCTGAGTAAAAATTTCATTTATATCAGAGGTCTCACACGGCTGGACTGAGGCACTCACATTTCCTCTGCCCCCGTGTGTGCAGCCCCATCTTTTGCCTCTCACACCATAAATACATTTGTTCATTTGGAGCAAGGAGGGGGATTTTGGTTCTGTGCCCAGCTGTGCAGCCCCCAGTCCTGCCCACAGACCCTTACAGGGCTGCAGGCTGCACCCACAGCAGCAGCCATGCAGCTGCAGCACTCACAAGGGCAGATGCCCCAAATCTCTCCTGCAGTTTATATCTGTCATCCTTGCTGTGAATGCCAGAGGAAGAGTTCAATCCCTTTGGTGTCTAAATATAGTGGGTGAGATATTAGTGGGAAATACCTCCAAAAGCTCCTTTCCTTCAGATTGCTTTGTCCTTGAAAGACTGCACAGAATTTCAGGGGAGCTTTTTGTGCTTGGGATCAAGAGGAAAAAAAAATAAAAATGTTTCACAGCCTCCCATAGTGCTTCCCTCTACTGAGAAGGGGCTGAGTTAACTGCTGCAGCCTCCTCCCTTGCAGCATCCCTTGTGGCCTGGGATGTAGCCCTGGGCCTGTGGCAGCCTCCTAGCCAGAGCCTGAATGGAGAATGTTCTTCCTGGAAGAATCCCCTATTTTCTGTATGATGGCCTCAAGCCTATTTATGCCCAAATGTCCTGTTAAAAAAATGGGAATGGGGATAAATTCAACAGTTTCAGTACCAAAAAGAGAACTAACTGTGGCTTAAAAACAAGAAAAAGAGCCAAGAGGTTTTGTGTTTGCATTTTCCAGTTTTATGGCAGTCAGAGCTACGAAATAAATGGTATTGCTCTATTAGAGCTTGGTATGAGATTGGTTTTGTACCAGCCTGTCTCAACATCTGAAAAAATCTGGTATTACAAATATATGAGACAACCCACTGGGAAGTCTGTCAGACATGAAAAATTTGGGAGAGCAAATTGTATAGTCCACCTGAGCATCTCATTCCAGCTCTGCAGGAGGTGGGACATGACATACTGTTTTGTGTGAAACAACAGATTTTTCTGTGCAATTTTTTTGTAGGAAGATACTGCTTTCAGATGTGACCTCATCCACAGAGTGCAAAGACAGATCTCAGCAAGATGGGTTCCAAAGTTCTTGATGAAAACAAGCAGCCTCTCAGTGAAGACCAACATTTCAAAAGGTGAGTGCAACCTGAGCAAATTTCCTCATTATTCTGTCTTCTAGAGCATGCAGGAAGCAAATAACACTAAACTGGGAAGATCTGTCGACTCCCTTGAGGGCAGACAGGTCCTGCAGAGAGACCTCAATAAATAAGAGAGATGGAAAATCATCAACTATATGAAGTTTAACAAGGGTGAGTGCTGGATTCTGCACCTGGGATGGGGCAGCCCTGGTTGTGTGCACAGACTGGGGAATGAGAAGCAGGAAAGCAGTGCCATGGAAAGGGACCTGGGGCTCCTGGTCTATGGCAAGTTGAACATGAGTCAGCAGTGCCCTGGCAGCCAGGAGGGAAACTGTGTCCTGGGGGGCATCAGGGACAGCATTGCTGGCTGGGCAAGGGAGGGGATTGTCCCGCTCTGCTCTGCTCTGGGGGCAATTTGGGGTGCCACAATATATAAAAAAACCCAAAAACATTTAGCTGTCCAAATGAGGTCCACAAGGGTGGTGAAGGCTCTGGAGGGGAAACCATGTGAGGAGTGGCTGAGGTCACGAGAGGAGAGGAGAGGAGAGGAGAGGAGAGGAGAGGAGAGGAGAGGAGAGGAGAGGAGAGGAGAGGAGAGGAGAGGAGAGGAGAGGAGAGGAGAGGAGAGGAGAGGAGAGGAGAGGAGAGGAGAGGAGAGGAGAGGAGAGGAGAGGAGAGGAGAGGAGAGGAGAGGAGAGGAGAGGAGAGGAGAGGAGAGGAGAGGAGAGGAGAGGAGAGGAGAGGAGAGGAGAGGAGAGGAGAGGAGAGGCCTCATTGCAGTCTACAATATCCTCATGAGGGGAAGAGGAGGAGCAGGTACTGGTGACCAGTGACAGGACCTGAGGGAATGGCCTGAAGCTGATTCTTCACCAAGAGGGTGGTTGGGCACAGGACCCCCAGGGAATGATCACAGAACCAGCCTGACAGAGTTTAAGCAGCATTTGGACAGTGCTCTCAGGCACATGGTGTCACTCTTGGGGTGACCTGCGCAGGGTCAAGGGTTGGATACAATGGTCCCAATGAGTCTCCTCTAACTCAGCTTTTTCTATGCTTTTTCTATGATTCTGTGATTCTAAGATTCTATGAAACAATTTCAGAGTACTTAGCATAACAAGGTTGTGAGGCAGACATTTTTCTGTGTAAGGTAAGCATGAGCAGAAGTACAGGCAATTCCCAGACCACACAAATCTCACCAGGAAAACACAATTCCTTTCTGAGCATTTTTCAGCTTCCTTATTCTTGTTCAGCTAAAATAAATGTGAGATAAGGTTGTTCCTTGTATATTTGGCGCACCTATTTCTTGGCTGAGTCAAACAGTGAAAAAGTGCAGAAAAATGTGAATGCAATAAAATGTTTTGGGAAGTTCACCAAACCATTAGTTGGTCAAAAATAGGATTAAGGTGGTGTTATATTAGAAGGCTTGATTCAGTTATTTTATCATCATCTTGTGTAACTATAAAAAGCATCGTGCAGTAGGAATGAAATGCAAAGGGTAGGGTGAAATTTGGATTTCTGTTTTAATGCTCTTGCTCCTGCCTTGCCTGTTTTCATCCAACCAGAACAGTGGCCCAGGCTGTAACCCTTCACCAGACACTCTAATTCTGTAGTTTTCAGAAATCACCTGTGTCCCCAAAGACCAAGATGGGACAGGAAGATGTTGCAGGCTTCACTTCTCCAAAGAGCAAGAAAGAATTGGACAGGCAGACGAAGGAGGTAGGATGGAGACTTCTAATGGGTCCTTGGCCAAGGACCCCAAATCATCTTGTAATAACTACAGCTGATTCATGGTGAAAATTTGAGCAAGTAATTTATATTGCCTTGATCTCACTGAAGTTGGCAGAATTTTCCCAGGTGATTCGAAATACCTTTCACTCTCTGTTTCATGTGCTTTTGGGCAGAGAAGGGGCAGAGCATGCATACAATCACACACGAATATATTTACTGACAGCAACCTGTCAAAAGAAAACTTGTGAGACCAGGCAATATTCTACTTTAGCTAATTGCAAAAAAAGGAATGTACTTACATTATGGACTTTCCAAATGCTGTGAACTTCCTGACAATTAAAGACAACTGCAAAACAATGCCAAATACGTTTTAAAGTATTTAAGAACTTACCTTGAGAACAGCCTTCTTCTTTCCAGTGTTCTTAAGTGGCACCAATTGTTATCTTAATGTTTCAGGCATGTTTTGAAAACCATGTCCTTGATGGCAAGCATAAATAAATTGTCTGTTCCTGCAAAGACAATTAGAAATTTTTACATTTTTGTGCAAGTTGATTTCATGACTAGACTTCACAAGGGAACATTCTGCCACTTCTCCTGAACAAAATGCACAGGTCTAAAGAATCAAGAATCCTTGTATAAAGACAATGGAGGGAAAATCCTACTCTTCACTGCATTTTTTTTTTAATAATGCATATTTTTAAAACTTTTTCATGACATATATTTGATTTCATTTTTTAGATTGCTACATCCCCTGAAGAGAAATGTATCAAGCATTGACAGGTTCTGCGTTCAGAGGACGTAAAAAAATTGCAGGCAAGTGGTCAAATTTTTTTATAGCTGATCCTGCTATTAATGATTTGACAAATTCTGTAGCACACACATTTTGCACATTTTTACTTGGTGCCCAGAAATGTCCCGACACCCCTTTTTCTCGAGGGTTGGTTAACTTGAGCAAGAGCATTTTTCTGGGGAAGAATGTGGGTGGAAGACACTGGCTGGAAATAAAGGCAGAACTAACCTGTGGTCTGCAGGGACCTCAACCAGGGACAGCATTTGGTACACCAGGTGTTTTACATGCAGGGGGAAACATCCAGTTCCTCATTTGTTAGCTTTTCAGTTTAGACACAAGCACAAGAATGCCAGAGACCAAAGTTGCTGCTGTTGGTAAAAACAAGCAGGAGGATGTTTTTTCTTGCTCAGCTGGCTCTTCCACTGGTTTCTATGTATAAATGCAGTAAGGAATGGGTTGTAGGCTGAATTAATGGACATATACATAGACACATTTCCCCCATCTTCCATCTTCTTTGTAAAACAAGCCCAAATAACTGGCTTAGGAAGGGTTTGATTTGTTGTTTGGGGTTTTTTGTGTGGTTTTGCTTGGGTTTTTTTCTGAAAGGAATAAAAACAAATAGCATAATTAATGTTTAGAATATCTATAGTTAAGTATTGGGACATGCAAAATTTACATTGAGGTTTGTGTCTGGTGTCCCATCTCACTAACCCTGTGACTGCCTTGTGTCTCATTCTGTCCACCCTCACCCACTGCTAACCCATTTTATTCACAGATGTGTTTGCAGGAGCCACTGAAAATATTGGAAGAAAGGAATGAGAAACTTAAAAAGGTATGAAAATGATCCTGTGAAAAAAGAAATAGGTATGATATGAGATGAAAGAGTGTGAGAGTCAACCATAAAATTATTAAAAATAGATTGTAAGTTTGGACTTGCCCTGGAGCAATGAAAATCATGTCAGGGCAGCTCTGCGATGTGCAGCTCTGTCCGGACAATGGCACAGCAAAGATTTTGCTGGTTATCACTGGCATGACAAAACTCCCCCGTTGGTGCTGTCTCTCAGTGCAAGGATGTCTTGAGAACAAACTTTTGGATGAGTCACAGCAGATTCAAGTTTGTGGCTTATTGAGTCTTTGGGGATTCTTCTAATGCTGATCAAGGTGGATCCCAAATTATTTGGTGCCAAGGCATGCAGTTATCCACAAAGAGATTGACACAGTCCACCTTTCTTTCACAAATGTCATCTGGTAACAGAACAGTTTTCAAATGTACATTTTCCTAATCTCCTATTATGTGGGACACAACCATGACCTCCTGACAAGAGGCTTTCCTCTTGTGTTTTACCATAGGAACAAATACAAACATGAGGGTAGTTGGTAGCTTGGTTTCTCCCTCCAGTGGAAGGTGCCTTGGGTTTCTGAACACACAGCTGGAATTTAAATTAGCCTTCTAGAACTAAAATCTTCCATATTCCTTCAACCATCATAAGATTTTGAAAAAGTGCAGTGCTACACAAAACAGAGTGTTTTGACATACAAATTAATTTTCCTGCTTCCCCCTCCTCCCCTTGACTGGCTGATTGTTTCTTTTTGTGCAGTAGGAACAGTTGATCTTTTCCCCAACAAAACAATTAAATGCATACACTTGTCATAACAAAATCTACAACAAAGTTTTGAAATGGTGCATATGTCTGTGATTTCACGCAAAGCTACACAAAATCAACACTTTTATATAGGAAAGGCCTCCATAAACCAAGCCTTCTTGATTTATGAGTCAGAAGAGTCATTAGATCACAGAATATTTCAGGTGGGAATGGACTGGGAGTGGATGGTGTGTTTGGTCTGACCTCCCACACAAAGCTCAGAGAATGGCGTTCAAGGCTGCATCCAGCTGGGCTACAAAAGCCCCAGGGACAGAGCCTTTCCATTTTCCTGGCCGCTCTGTGGCCTTAGCAGAGTTCTCTGACATCCATCAGGTACCATGGGGAATGCGGCATCCACACATGCTCTAAAAGTGGCAAGGGGAGGAAGAGAATCCCTTCCCTTGGGCTGTGCTTCTGCACACAGGGGTGGGAGGTGCTGCTCCTCTCTGCCAGGGCACCCTGGGGGCTCACACTCAGCTCCTGTCCCACCAGCCTCCAGCGTGGCCTTTCCCACACTCCCCAGCTCCTGAGGATGTTTTTCTGCTCAGGTCGTCCTGCGTCCCACAAGTCACTGAGCCCTGTGCAGTGTTTGTGGTGACAGGAGAGCCAGGAGCTTGGTTGGTGCGCGGCATCTTGTCCGAGTCCAGGACTGCACAGGCATTTGTCCCCCCTGCCACCATCCCCTCAGCATGAGATGAGCAGGGCTGCAGGTGACTGTGCAGCACTGCTGGTCCCCAGCGAGCTGCCTGTCACACCAGTCTGGCACGCAGCTCAGGCACTGCAGAGCGCCAGTTCCTGCTGATAATGAAAAAATGCCTTCCCAGTGGTCACAAGCAGCTTGCCTCTGTAGATCCTCTGGGTCTGATAAAAGTTATGGCCACCCCCAAAGCATTTATCTCAGCATGGACACCAGCTTCAGCTTCTGCCTCCTATCCTGCTGCCTGATTTAACCAGACAGATAGGAATTTTATTTCTGTAAGATTTTCCTTCGCTGCTGAGACTAACTAGAGTTTCTGGGGCTAGAAAGACTGTCAAACACACAGCATGATCACATAATCCTCACTTCTGATAAATATTTGAGGGATATAAAGTGCTGGTTTGTAGCTTTTTAATAGTGTCTTTACATGGAAAATGTAACCAAGAGTCCTTTTAATATTAAAGTTTTTCCCTTAACAAGTTATATTTCTTACTGTTTTTAGGTAAAAACCAGAATATTGGAAGGAAGAGAATTGATCAAAAAACAGGAAAAAATCTTAAAGGTATGACATCTTTTTGCATATAACAGTATATGCTCTTTCTTCCTTTAGACCATCACCATTCTAGAATATTTTTTTACGAAGCTAAGTACAAGAGCAGCAAATAGAGATGCAATAGAGTCAAATCTAGCACAGGTAAGAGTGTGGAGAGTAGGCTGGCCATTAGTCTCCAGGATACAAAAATAACGTAGCACTGAGAAATTTTGAGTCTAGAAGTTTTTCAGACCATAGTCTGCAAACCAGCAAGAGTGTTTTTAAAACAACTAACCTTGTATTATTTGGAACATGAGTCATTCTGAAAGTTACTGCAATATAAAACTCATACCAGGAGGGTAGATTCCTGTAGATTTCTATCAGACCCAATTTGAGAGAGCAGGATATAATATCTGCAAGGGCAGCACTGGTGCTGATCTCATGCTAATAAGCTCTGACTTGACTTTTATTGCACAGCAGAACGATGGACTAATACTAAGATTGTTTGCTTTTCCTTTGAACTTTTAAGGACATGCAGATAAAAATAAATCACTTGCACAAGCAGCTCAAGCACCCTGAACTAATTGAGTTGTAAGTATTAGCAATGCCCTCTATTCTGTGTTTCTTTTTTATAGTCTCCACAATGTTTTCATATCTTCCATGTGTGAAGCACATGCTATTGATTCTCAGTTGATATGGTTTATGCAGCATCAAACAAGCACCTCATATTTATGTAGAATAGCTTCTTTTTTCTGTCACATAATCACCCAACCACAGAAATATAAATGACATTTAGATTTGGAAAGTCCCATCTTATTTTTCAGCAGATTCCAGGAGTAGCTTATCTTTTCCTCAGTAGACCAAAGTTGTAGGGCATATCCCAGATATTAATTTCAATTATCTTTCCTAATAACCTGTAAGAGGTTTATAGCATTACTTTGCAGAGTAAGAAGCAAAAGCAGCAGCCTGAACAACAGCAGCGAAGCCTGCAGCTACGTGCTTATTTTCAGAGCAAGTGCTCTCTCTTCATGGCCAGAGCTCAAGTGACACTTAAACCGTGCTCCCCCTTCACCTCCCCACTAGACTGTAGTTTCCTTGAAGTAACAAGGTTATGCAGGATTTCTGAATTTCAAAACACCACATCTAAATACAGAGCCCAGCACTAGGCTTCTCGCTCTGTCTCTCCCCTTTCCCAACTGCACTGCAATGCAGAAATCCTCCAACCCCACGGAACAGGAGGGGGTAAGTGTTCCTTCTAGCAATCACTCCCAAATTAAGCTCCAAGTACAATGTGCCAGCAGGAACTATGAGACCAGTTTAAAAGCTCCTCTTTCAGTTCTCTAAAATGGTTTGAGATTAAATTTTGTTCTCTGTGTTTTGCAGAGAAGAGCTGTGCAATGATTTTATGTATGCACTACATTAACTGTAAGAACAGAGGCTGAATTATAATACAAAGTTTAAAACAACAAGCATTTTGAAGTAAATCTACTGCTTGCAATAGTACAGCTATCCCCACACCTGAGGGGCACTACAGATGTAGTTTAATTACTGTGGTGCTTCCACCTGACAAAGTCATCAGAGAAGACAATACCAGACCTTACCCTCCCACCATGGTAGCACATTTGCTGGGGGAAACCCAGTAATACTAATACTTTCCAGCAATTAAACAATCTAAGTAGTGTTAGCTCTATGCTGTTGATATTCCCTTACCACCGTGTGGCAACTGCAGGATTGCTTAGTTTTGCCTGATATCCAAGACTGGATGAAGCAATGAATTCAGTTGTTCCATACAGTAATTCCTATGAAAGTGGACCAAGTAAAAAGGGTACCCAAATCAGGTGCTTACCAACACATGAGAAAGTACAATATCCCACCACAAGAAGTTTGAGGCTCTCTGTAGATGGTTGGGTAATGTGCAGCAGAGGGATGTATAACATAGCTGCCCTGAAATGATCGTGATGGAAACCCTTCTCTTTCTTTTTGCTAGAAGAAAAAACTCAGAGGAATTGCAGATTCCAATAAAAGCCTTGGGAACAGGAAGCAGGTAAAAGGAGGAGAAGATGAAAAAGAATTCACAAGATAAAAGGCATATGCTTTGGTGGAAGAGTGAGTTTGAGCGGTCTGGCAGTAAAAGCTGGCAAGACACAAAATCCTGGTCTTGTTAAGACACTCAAGTGATAATCAGTGCTTGGTGACAAAATTCAGTGTGTGCCTCTCGTTGTCCTTGCTGTTGCTCCTGAAGGCTGACTGCATTTTGGGATCCTTATTTGTTCTCCAGTGCCTAGGGAGCTGTTGGCGACAGATGCTTTTTGAAAGCTGTCCCCAGACACCATGCTCTTGAGGTCCTTGCTCCTGCCCAGTCAAAGCAAAATAAAGAAAGGTTCAACACAAAACATAGCAACACGTACTTTTAGAGAGAAGAAACAAAAACATGTTCAGTCTAGTAAGATCCGATTTAAGATTAAGGGAATTGGGAGGGAGAAATTAAATATTTCTTACAAAGTTCTCAAAGGAACTGCTTGGCTTTGCCATCAATCTAGTCTTTACCTTCTATGCTGCTGCTGTGAGATACTTTTTAATGCAATTGCCTTTTAATGGGAAGCAGTAAGAAACTCTTCTCCACAACCAAGGCATCTGTTGGGTTGCAGCTCCTCCTCATGATGCAGTTTTATCATTTTTGTTAATGAGCACTGGCAATGAACTGAGTTAGATGCATTCTCTATTGTTGTTTTTTTTTTTTTTTCCACAGTGAAAAAAGAGAGAAGGTCTACAACTGCCCCAGCTCTCCCACCCAGAAGACAGCTATGGTGAAACAGGTAAAAGAGAACCTCATTGCTTTCCTTACATCTGCACTTGCAGGGCACACTCCACCTCTCTTTGTTCCAAGCTGGAAAACTCTTTGTTTCATTAGATTAATTCTTGAGTTTTTCAGCCCCAGTGGTTCCTTGCATCACTCAATTCCTGTATCTCAGAGTCTCCACTTCTTGCTCAGTTTTGTTAGTATGCAAACCCTTATAAATTGTTCAATGTTTGTTGTCTTAGAAGTCAGAAAACTGATTTTCAAAGTGATTAATGTTTTTTCTTTCCCTTTCTAGACCCAGAAATCCGGCCACCAAAAAAATTTCTGCCTCTCTCTTGGGTAGGTAGAATGTTCTCTTTGCATGCACACTTAGTTAGTTACACCTGGAGCACTATGGAGATAAGATCATTCTGAGTAGTGATGGAACATTTTCTCATGGGAGAAACAGTGCAAGCACAAAAGAGAAATGTTCTGCAAGGGCAGAGTAGTGTGTATTGCAACCTTAGTGGATCAGCAGGTTGAAGTAATCTGAGTGCAAAAACTGCTCTGGCCTCAGGTACATTTCCTTATGAACCTGCTCACCTGTCACCTCTGAGAAAGCAGCAATTATGGGCATGCTGGCAAATGTCTCCTTCTTCCTCGTCCTGAAGAAGAAAGGGAGGAAGGCTGGAAGTTTAACCTCCTGTTTTGCTCCCCCGGGGTGCTCCAGTATCAGCCCCTCATCAAACCACTTCTCTTCCATATTCCCCTCACCAGATGGGTACTAAGGGGAAGTCCACATTACTGGACCAAAGTAATGTGAACTTCCTGACCCCCAGAGCAAGTGATGGCGTTTCTTTTTTTCCCCTAATTTTGGCTGGAGGTTTGAGGAAAATAAGATATTTATGAGTGAATTCTTCAGTTAGCCACTTTTTGGTGAGGGAACAGCTGTTTCTGAAGTTATTTATAGATTATCTGGTGAAGGCTGATGGTGTGAGAGTCACCAATGGTTGCTCATTTTCTTCATCCCTTTCCACTAGCACGGGCAAGAGTGTCTCCCAAGACATGTCGTCCTTTCTACTACTTCTTGTAGTGCCTTTGTAAAGGCAAAGTGACCTTCAGTTTCCTGCCATATGGGAGGATGCTGTAAGATGGATCTTGCAGACAGTTTTCCAGAAAATGGATCAATTGGTTTTTTCCTTCCTGAGGAGAGAGAAGCATTTTTTCACTGTTGCACAGCCAAGCACAATTAGCAAGTTCTTATGGCTTTTTTTTTATTTGTGAACCTTCATTTCCATTTAAATTCGAGCATTTTCACATCAGAAAGATGTTCCTGCCAACATGGAGCATCCACCTGTGGGAATAGTATTCCAAAAGGAGCACATAAAAGCACTGCAGGGTTTGTCAGAACAGAACAATGGAGGAGTGGTGTGGACCAAGAGCACTGACAGGACTAAAAATGATCTCAGGCAAATTCCTTCCCTTCAGGCTTCAGATGCCCACCTGTAAAGTGATGATAGTATTCAATTTCTCTGCTTTGTGCCCTTATGTGTTTACACCACAAAACCTGTGGTGGCAAGAGCCATTGTTGAGTGTTGAACTCTTGCCAAGGACGGACAACAAGAAGCAGGAAGGAAGGATTCTGCTTTGACCAGGGCAAAAAATTACAAGATTATATGCTCTGATACTTTCTAATATTAATAGAGCTTTTTTACAATGCCTGCAATTTTTTTATTTTTTGCATTTATCTTTCTCTCTTGTTGCAGGAACTCTGTGTGGCTGTTTGTCAGGTACTTACTGTGCTATGCCTGCGTGTACTTAACTCTACTCTTGGTTTACAAACACCTGCCTGGTCATATCTGGACATACTAGCTGGGCATACCAAATATTATCTATCATCATGGACACACTGAGCCTAGAAAATTTTAAAGATTCCAGGCTGGATTTCTGTAGGGTTGCTGTTTCGCTTCTGGGAAGACCAGCAATTTAAAATAAAGCATCCATAAATGCTAAAAGCACATGATAATACTTCTGTGAGAAATTGATTAGCTCCTCAGAGGAAGAAGCTAAAGCCCATGTATCTCAGCAAGAGTGAGCATGCTCATGTTTGCTGTAAGAGGTGGGTCTGAGATGCAAAATTTTCTTCAACATCCACATTCCGATCTACTCCCCAAATCTCTGAATGTCCTGTCCCCATCACCCCAGGCACGAGTGTAGCAAATCTGTAATTAAATCTAAATAGGATCTTCTGCTAATGCAACTGGAAATGACCCCATTATCAGTAGGGCAGTGATAACTGACAGGAGCTGAAACTTTGTCTTTAAAAATGCTTGGTGGCCAACTCAGGCCCAGTCAGTTCTGTGGGTGTCATGTCAGTCAGACACCTCGCTGCCTAATGGCAGGAGCCTGCAAATGGCCTCTCTTGTGCACACAGAGCAATCCTAATGCGCACCTCTCGTGAAGAATGTGAAGTTTACCTTTTGATCACAACACAGGGATTAGCTGCAGGCTGTGTCAAGCCCAGTTTTACCTTGGAGGAACCTATCATGCACAGACCACTAGTCTGACAGGGTGCAGATTTCAGACATCCTGCACAGGCAGAGATCATCAATATGTCTTCTGTGTGCTTTACTGAGCAGCCAAGTCTTCCCCACTCACCTCAGCACACAAGAAACCCTGACTGAGCTCTCACTGGCCCCACAGAACATCTCTTTGTGGATGCCTGAGAAGGCTTCAGTGCAACCTGCCTTCTGGGCTTGGTTGTCCTGAGAGCCCCTCATGTCCTCATTTTCTACCTTCCAGAAGGGCAGGTAGAAATTTGCTCGTTTGCTCCCTTTGTACTGAACAATTTTTGGAAGTAGGCTATCTGTGATCATGATGGAAAACATGCTACCTCACAATGTCACACACAAGTGTTGAAGGACACCCAGATTCCTTGCCCCAGTTGCAAATTTCTGTGCCTCATCTCTGAAAGGATACCAGGATGGTTTCCATACAGAGTCCATGTCTACTTCTGAGCATAAAAAATGTATCTCAGTGCTTCACCAAGTGTAATCTGTTATCTGCATTTCTAAGTCTTGCAGACATTATGTTTTTTCCTGGGGTTTTCAAATTCACTGCCCATTGGCCCTGCCTGGTTTTTACTGATCACGTGACAATGAATGCAAGCTGTAGAAAAGCAAAATAACCCAGACAACTGTTCTAACTTCCTTCTTATGTTATCTTCTGCTCCGGATATTTTTGCTCTTTTTCAAAAGCTAGGAAGAGCATGAAAATCACTTTCTTATGACACAGTACCTCACAAGGGTGTCTTGTCATATACCCAGTTGTTTTCCATGGTAAAGGAAAGGCAATGCATGAATGCATCACCTGATGGAGAATGGAGCTTAAACAATCAAAGCTGGGAGAGCAAACCCACATGCAACATCTGTGACTGAGTGAAAGTGTGCTGAGATCAAAGCACTGTAACAAAATGTCCTGTTTCTATGTAGAAAATAGGGTTTTCAAATTAGAAAAAGAAAATTCATTAAAACTATGAAGAGGGAATGACACAGTTGAAGGATGTACTCCTTATGAGACAGAACATTTGTAGGTATTCATAGAAAAAACCCTTGGCATATTACAAACAAGTGTGCAGACCTGCAAAAGTATCATCTAAGTGATGTGAGATGTTACATGGTGCAGCTCCAGCTGCTGCCTGCTTCCCTGCATCCAGCTCAGGGCATGCTTCTAATGCTGCCACTCCACATCCAGCTCTCCACACTGCTTGTGAGGCTGGGCTTGTGCAGCCCAGGGGAAAATTTGGAAGTGTGCTCCAAGATGAACATTTCTGCTTCCTGCTCTGTCTCCATTAAAAAAAAAAATAAAAGAAAAAAAGAGAAAAATCCTAAGCCACCTCCATTATTCCTTGTAATTGCCATATCATACAGGTTGTGATCCTTGTGACTGGGGGCTTTTAAGCAGCAAAAAGTGTTGTGGAGAGTGATTTTAGTGCTGTTGTTCACCTCTGTAAGTGTAAATTTTTGTGAACATCTTGACCACAGAGTTTAAAACACAGGACAAAGCAGTGTGCCACTTGATGGTGGCACAAAAGAAAAAAACCTGACTGGACAGCCCGGTTTAGAGCCATGCCTGGTGCAGTAGGTGGGGAGCTGCTGTAGGGAGGGCAGGTGAGGGCAACAGGAGGTGTTATGGAGAGACCAGCATCTGTTTGCTGCATAAAGCCAAAGCAATTTCCCTGTCTTGTCAGCTGACAGCTCCTTCTCTTTCCCCCTCACTCTAGGCAGGAGGAAGGGCACTTTCAGCCCCTTGGTGATGTGCAAGAGTGAGTCTTGCAGGGAGCTGCAGTGGAAGTGACAGCAAAGGTGCTGCTGGGAGCAGCCTGCAGTCTGTCAAACCCAGCATCCAGCCACGGATGCATCACCAAACACATACTGTGCAAGACTTAAAAAGAGAGACAATATCATTGCTTATCGGCTTGCTTCCTTTGCACATCCTAAATTTTGCTTTTTTAGTTGCTACTCAGTTTATATGCCCCAGGCAGACTGTGTTCAGTGAAGTTTGACTGTGGAATTGTGATTGTGAAATTGTGATGTCAGAAATCTGAATTGCTACAGATTTCTGTCTCTGTTTTTTCCCAGTTGGGTTTATCTGACCAGTACCCTCTCCTCTGGTGGGACTGGATTAAATCATTACATATGAAAAGGAAGTTATTTAACTTCCATGTCAGCTCTTCACTCCTCTCTCCCATAATTTAAGGCGAAAAGTGTCCAAGTTTTGATTGTATGCAATAGCTTTCTCAGGGAGCTTTCCGTATTTTGAGGTGATGAAAGGCGCTGGTTTGGGTGTAGTTGAGCACCATCTCCCTCCTCATCCTCCACAGAGAAGAGGGAATCCTCAGGACAGGACAGTCATCAGACCCATAGAGTTGGTGGCTTAGAGTGGTCTTGCTGCAGCTAATCCAAGTTTTCTTGCATCTGTCTTGATTTACTGGATCTTCCAGGGATGCCTAATTGACTGCAACATGGAGAGCTGTTATTTTATATGGCATCACTTTAGTGCTGGATGGGATTTTCGGGTGAGCTCCTTCTGGGGTAAGTCTGCTTCCATTGGTGTCAGAAACAGCTTTGTTTCAAGGGCTCTGCAGTATCACCTGTGTCTCCAGCATGCTCTGGGGGTTTGGTATCACTGATGTTTCTATCTCCATTCTAAGGTTTTGTCTCCTCTCCACTTCTTCCCTGCCTAGGTGCAGAAACGATGGTTGCTGAAATCTGACTGCAGTGTCTTGAGGAACTATGTGGTCATTTTGGTTCTGACTGACTTGCTTGAGAAATTCTTTAAAATTTCTGTAGCTGTTTTTCTCTGAACCAGAAGTTATTTAAGGAGCATGGGGGTTCATAACTTGGAAACACAATAGTGCTGAATACTCACAGTCTGCACTGCTAGTGCCTGGAGGAGGTGAAGAAAATGTACAGGTATAACTGGGCACTCTGCAAAACAGGGATGCAGAGGTACATCTGACCATTTACATTCTCCAGGAGAACCTTTCTTCACTGTTGCAATCTCTGACTCTAAGGCAGCTTGCTGTTGCTCTAGACAGGCTTTAAAAACTTCCAATGCATTGAAATTCATCACCCTAGGCAAGTAAATGCGTAGCTCATATGCTTGCATAACCTGTTCCCCAGCACAACACTGCCTCACCAAATAACAGCCTTGATATTCTGCATCCCACAAAGGACTGAGTGAGGTGGATGCAAAAAGGTTTAGGTGGATGCACGTCTGAAAGCCTGAATAAGTAGTTGTAAGCGAAATCTCTTGAAGGTTACTAAACAGTCAAAATGAATTAGGCTCTGGAAATCCTCTGAGAGGAAAATAGGTGAAGGAGGGGATAGCACTCAGGAGATATGCCATATATATCTTTGTCCTCTTCTTAATTTTCCCTGGATGTCTGACTGTGGATACCATTCTTATACATTCTTCATATTAGACATATTCATCAACCTGGTCCTGACAAAATTAAACACATTTCCCTTTGCCCCCAAAATATTCAGGTCCTAGAGAAAAAAAAAAAAAATAGAAGTGTATGTGTGGGATGGGGGGCAATAGGACAAATCAAGAAAAGTGAAAGCCTAGTACTCAGAACGAAAGTTGTTTGGGTCTGCCTAGCACTACCAGTCTGAAGGGGAAGAATAGGGTCTGACTGTGGTTTTATGTAGTGAGAACAGTCACAGGGGATGGATCACCAAACAGGAAGAGAAAATTCTCTGGAAGAGAAAATAAATCCTCAGAATCAACAAAGGTCCAGAGCAGGGCCTGCAGCAACTGCAATGATGCAGTAGTAGGACATCGTGCTCGATCTTACTGGGAGGTGCTGCTGGTCACACCTTGGGAAGCCCTTTCCTGACCTCTGAGGGTGGCTCACACACACTGCCAGGGGTACCTGTGTAAGCAATATTTCTATTGGGGTGGCTCACACACACTGCCAGGGGTACCTGAGTAAGCAGAGGCAGTCTCACCACAGCTCCTTTTGCTCTATGAGCATTATCCATGGCAGACAAACCAAGGTGTCCCTCGGGACAGCAGGTTAGTCAGCAAATGAGCCTGCTGACAGGTCACCTGCTGGTACTGTGGCATTTCCAGTTATTAGGGTGTGCCTAAGCAGCTATGCTGACAGCCTGTGGTTCAGACATTCACATCTGTTCTCTGTAGTGGTACCTGCACACCAGTCCTTCCTGGGGGAATCCTGGGCAGCAGCAGTTCAGCAGCCATTCACTGGGGTCTTGTACAGTCTTGTGCTGGTGGGCAGGCTCAGCTATCCAGAGAGAAGAGGGAGAGGATGGGTCTGGAGGGGTCTGAAGAGGAACACGCTCCTTAGTCCTTGGTTGCAGTGGGTGACAGGTCTCGGAATTTGCAGGCATTGTCTGAGTTACCGGCTAGAGGCTACAAGAGTTAACGCCAAGGATTTCCATATCAAAGGGCTCTCTGAATGAGTACCGGAACAGACAATTCCCTCTTGAGTGTTTTGGGGGCTTATTCCCCTCCCCCCCCCCGCCCCCCCCCCCCCCCCGGTTTTCCTTTTCAAAGATCAGAAGGAGTAATAGCTTAATCTTTTAAAAGAAGCCTTGATAAGGCAAAAATCTGCCTCTGGAGTGAGGTTTATAACATATCCATAGATGGACAACCTTAAGAAAGCAAGAAACCTTAACAACCTTAAGAAAGCAAGAAACATGTAAGTTCAGAAAAAGAAGATTAAATAATTTCTGTCTTTTTCATGGAAAAAAAGTGTCAAATGTCTTCTAAAATACCTTACATATCCAGTGTGTATTAATGTATCAGTTAAAAGTCTATAGAGAAGAGAACTATACTTTAAAGTCTGAGCCACGCCATCTGGTTGTCTCCCTGCTCAGTGCCCCAAGCATATGGCCAGAGAGAGCATATTTCCTCTTCCCTTCTCTCTTGTCTCCTTTTTTATTCTGCCTAGCCTCATTACCTTAGATTTCCTTACACTGAATTTATATGCATAAACCATTCATTTGCCTTCTCTCTTAATATAGCTGCATGATTCTGAACATTCATTTAGGCTGGACTGGCAACTCCACATTTTGCCTTGTCAGAAAAATTATTCACATTAATGCCTATTCATTTCCCTAAATCATGATATACAGGGAAGCAAATTGGTCCTAAGGATGTTCTTTGTGTCACATTACTGCCTCTTTCTTGTCACCAAAGACTGTTTTCATGTCAATTCACTCTTCTGTTTTCAAACTACCATGTTCAGAGAAATTGTGGTGATAAGGTGAAGCTGTTATCTGCTGATAAAAATGTCTTTGAGTGTTTATGTGCTCTAGATTTTTTTAACTAGGTGCCTCCTCACTTGAGTGAAACGCCTTGAATAAAACCCTTTTCATGCTAAATAACTTGAAAAGCACTCTGAAGAGCGTATTTTTTGCTAAAACTCAGTTAGTTGTGTTGGCCTTCAGGTGTGGATCCCTAGTGGGTGTATTTTCTCTGTCTTATGTATATAAATTAACTTTAGCAAGAAGAAGCTATGGCTTCATCCATCCTTGCCTCTGGGCAGTCTGACTGCAGTGGTGTTTTTCTGTCTGTGGAAAACACCTCAAGTTGCAAAGAAATGACGGTCCAGCTCTCTGGCTTTTGTGATGCTTGTAGTGAAGAAAATATGGCCAGGACTGTATCATATGTACTTCTATTGAGCTCTTGCCTGAATTTATATTCTGCAAATACCTCACCTAGCACCAGATTTGGTTAATATTCCTGCCTCCCTAGAGCCATTCCATCTAGGTTTGCGTCCAAATCTTGAGGGATCACATCCTCAAGGTATTTTTCCAATGCAGGTCTGCTGGGCATTGCTCATGGCTGTTTCCACACACACTGCAGAATTAATGCCTACAGAGACATATCAGTGCAGGGCTTGTGCCAGATTATTGTGTTTCTGTAGAATGCAGTCCATTTGCAAGGAGACAGACAGGTCCTCCATAGCCATCCCTTCAGGAGAAATTGAACATTCTCAAGTTCTCTTTCTAGATATGATTCTTGAGGGAAACAAAAAGGGCTTTCTTTGTACAGCTCATTGTAGCCTTTAGTACCATGATTTGTCCAAAGTCAGGGACAGAATCAAGATCATTCTTTTTGCTCCAAGGGAGTTTCTGTGGTGGTATCTCAGTTTTAATGCTAACAGCCCACAAAAATCAACAGTGCAGAGAAAGAGATGTGCCAATGCCCTTAAAAGAACTTCTTATTAAAAGGATGTTTAACCTTGTTTGACTTATCCAGATGCAGCAAGGTTTCATAAAATAACAAATATATCAACATATGGTAGGGACTTGATGTTTTCATTTGAGTTCCACTGGTGACACAATCTGACAGTAGCAATTTGGAAGAGAAATAAACCAGCCCAGCTTGGAAAGAAACTAGAGTACAACTGCTCAGTAGGAACTCTATGGAGACAGCCTACTACTTTCAGGGATGAGAGCAATTTTGCTGCCTTTCACCAGCAGAATAGGGAAAGCTGAATGCTACTGGGAAACTATGGACTCTAGTACATTATACATTGGAGTGTTTTGCACACATTACAGAACAGCATGATCAACATATCAGCCAGGAATATTTTATCTCCCTGGTATGGGAAATTCTGTGTTAAATACAACTATTACAATTGATTATTTGAAGGAAAGATGGTGTTTAGGTCTGGGCTTTGGCTTGACACTTGGAGTATGCTGAGAGTTTTTCCTAGCTCTGCCCAAGGCCATGGGGGAAGCATTTAGTATCTGCCAGATTCAGTTTCATATCTATAAAATTCAGACCCTAATTATTTTTTCTGCTCTGTCTTTTGAAGTGGGCAGGATTATCCAAGCCCAGTATGCACTGGTCCACAGAAGAGTCACTGTGTATTCAAGGAGTGCCCAACATGACTGCACCCCAGCAGAGGGATGGCTGTCTGTAGAGAAAAGAAGAGGAGTGACCTCTGTAGGTCACTTCACTGCACCAGCTGCCCAGGAATGGCAATCCTCCCTCCCTGAGCATCCCAGTGAGCAAGTGAGGTTCCAACAAAAGACCAAAGCCACCAAAAACACAGCAGATGTGAAATGCCTTCACTTCAGTCAATTTTGTAAATTGCTTCTCCTTCAGTGGCCCGGGTAAATATCTTTCTTTTTATGTTGAAAAATTATTAACTGTGTTGTGAGTTGCCATGGATGCGGCACTTGGTTTATTGCAGACTGTGCCTCTTACTGTGCTGGACCTCATTCTGGGCACTCTCCTGGGCTTATAAATATTGGGTAAATTGGCCCACTTTTTCTTGAAAGGCACAGGCAAAATCACCACTAATTTAAAGGTGTAGGCTCAGGCCCATTATATTATGTTACTTTTTTTATAACATCTATCACCTCTCTTCTGACAGCCCCCTATTCTGCCTAGCAAGTCAGGTTTCCACTCAGGTGCAAATAAATCTAAAAAAAAAAAAACAATAAAAGAAAAAGACAAACCTTTCCCTCTATAAGCCAGGAGGCTGTTTATTCCAACCCTGGGAATGGTTTTGCTTGGGACTCCATGGCAAGTGCTCTCATGAGCACACAAAAAACTGTAGAAACTGTAGAGAACTGCCTCTGCATTGCAGCAAGGTATTTGAAGAAATCAAAGTGATCTGCATATAGTATGTTGTTTAGCTGCAGTAGTTTTCCAGCCGGCCACAGTGTCAGGGACTAAGTGGATGGTGCTGACAGATAAACGTTTGAGAATTGCTTGGACTGACTATAGCTGCAATTACTGTAATGAGATGAAATTTGTCTTTGGCCTTCTCAGAAGTTATTTCCAAAAAAATGGATAGTGATAGGGTCTAAATCTTCAAAGCCAGTTGGCAATATTGCAAAAAATACTATGGAAATTTCCTTGCACTCAGTTGTTTGTTCTTCCTCTGCTCTAAACCATTATCTTTCTTTTCAGAGGAAGGAATACTGCAGAGGCACAGACTTCGATATAAATAATATTTTCTCTACAGTTAAATCTTTAGCATTTCTTCAGTGATTATAAAAAAACCACAAAACTCAACAACAAACAAACAAGATTCTCAACATTTAAGGGCCACTTTTGAATTTGAATTTTCTGACCTCTGATGCTAACCATCAGATTTTAATCATTCTCTTTATCCGTCTGTTTAATTCAAGTCATGCAAGGGCATCCTGGATGGCCATAGAGCAGAGTCTCACCAGAGCAGGACCTACACTGCAAGATGCTCTACACTCATAGAGCCTGGGGCAGCTTTCCTGCAGGCTTGCTCCTTTGTATTTTGTAAAGTGGTTTGTGATACTTGATGTGGTAAAAACTTCCAAGTAAATTTCCTTGTTTTCTCAAAATCTTTGAAGTTGTCTGCAATTGGTGCCCCTACTCCCGTTTAAATGACTTGCATGTAAAATGAGATATCTAAAGCAGAGAACAGGGATAATATAGTAACCTGTCCAAAGTTGCTTTAAATAGTATTCTTTTAAAAGCTATCCAGCATTATTATTAGTTATTCTATGCTGACAACTTTCACTCATTTTAAACAAAGAGAAGAGAATATGAAATTTCAATTCTCCTCCCTTAGGACTTGTTACATCCCCCTCACTCACCCCAATGTTGGTAACCCTGATTCAAGACAAGATAAGTAAAGAGAGAATTAGATCCACAGCTACCTTCCCTGAATGGACAAACAACCCAGCTCCTAGCTGGCCTGGTCAGAAGGAGAAACACTTTGGTTTGCCAGGCTGATTAAACTGCTTTCTCTTTCCTCCCTGCTTCCTGTACCCATTTTATACTCTCAGCCCAAAGTGTACCTGTGTGTCCCAAGGCTCAGCCCCAGTCTCAGCTGGCACAAAGAAATAAGGGGGGATGAGATAAAAGTTGGCTGAGAGGACTAGAGATAAGAATACATTGTATGCAGAGCCAGCGCACAATTCTCAAAGGACCTACAGAGGTTAGGGTATAGGTTTGTCTTTTGTCTGCAGCCACCCAGGTTGTGGCCTTGCTTCACAATATTGCCCTGCTAAAATGGTCACTGTCCTGTTACTGGGATATTTATATTTCATCTAAGTAAATGCCAACAAGTATCTATGCCCTGTCCCATCCTGTGCCCTGCAGAGTGTCTCAGGTCCAGCAGGATGCCCTTCACAAGAGTCAGGACAGGAGTACGGGCCTCATGGCTTCATGCAATTAGAGACTTAACCCTTCAGGTCCCCCTAACTCTTCTGTTGCCCCCCCAGACATGATGCCCTTGCAAAGGTACATTTCCGACTGGAAGCCAGTTCTCTGGGACAGAGAGAAATTGAGCGACTGGTACTCAGGTCTGCTCCCTGCTTCTTGGCCTGCTCATGCAATAATAAATCATCTTGCAAACTGAGAGCTTTTTATCCTCTACTGACGGAAGTTTTTCAATAGTTGTAGAAAATAAGGGCAGAGGGGAAGCAAATTCTGGAAGAGAACAGCAACAGCACACAAAGGACGTTCTCAGTATTAGTGGACTGTACGGGACGCAAGGTGATTGGAAATAATGTAGGGCAAGTGCCACTTGATGAAAAATGGTATGGGTTTGACTTTAAATAAGATTTCATAAATCCTGGCTTTGAGAAGCAAGAGAAGAGGAGGAGAATGAATCATTCCAAGCAATTTCAGAGTAGTTTACATAGTCTGACACTTTATGTCAAGCCACCCAGCTCTCTTATTTTTAGTACAACAAGAGATGTGTCCGAAATGTGAGGATTAAAGGTAATACTTCTCAGCATTTGCAGTTCTTACAATAGAGATTTTTGGCTCAACTGTCAACAAAGATTTGAAGAGATTGGAAGAAAAATTTTTTTCCAAGTTTCAGGTTGCATTGTGTTTCAAAGCTTTGATTCAGGAATGTTTTGGCAAATCAAAACCAGAAGTATTTGAATGGTGAGAACAACAAAGGAAACAAAGGCTTCAACCTGGTGAGAGGTTTGCTGTTATTAGGTAAAATGCTTTATCATAGTTGAGGCAAGCATATGA
This sequence comes from Melospiza melodia melodia, assembly GCF_035770615.1. Classification (NCBI taxonomy): domain Eukaryota; kingdom Metazoa; phylum Chordata; class Aves; order Passeriformes; family Passerellidae; genus Melospiza; species Melospiza melodia. The sequence goes on along the minus strand of NC_086194.1, from coordinate 48,369,175 downwards.
AGTCCAGGGTAAAGAAGCAACTAGCAATACACTGTTATTCTTATTTCATAATTAAGCTATACAACGGCTACAGTTAATAACACTGAATTTTTGGAAGAATAGAAGAATTTTAATAAGTAATATCATTTTGTTAGATACAATTTAATTTTAGTTTTTTAAAGATTCAGGTGCTTCAATTCTTATCACTTTTTCCTGCATTTACTAGTATTTGGAGGGGGGTTTCAAATATATCAGGTAATATTTATTTTTTCATCAGTAAGCAAATATCATGTCTGATATCTATGACTGTTATATCTATGAGGGGAAAATATTTTACCTGTAAAAATGAGAAATCTGTATGCAAAGACTAATTTTAGGAGAAAGAACTTTTGCTTCTTTCCCACAGACTGTACATGGGCTTGTTTTTTCCATGGTTTGTTTGGTGTTTTGTATTGCTCTGATGGATGATTTTTGACAGCGTAAAATAAAGGCTGGTGTTCCTGACGTTAAGGCAATTTGTGTCAGCCAAAGATTCTGCCTCGTGGCGTTCTCTGTTCCACTTGCTGTGCCAAGGTGGCACAGCACAAGTACAGTCCCCAGCACTTGCCTTGGGGCAGTGTAAAAGGTGCTTCCACCCTTTCAAGCTTTTCCCAAGCACCCGTATTTATGTTAGCCATGGAAAGCCAGGCTGCTCTTGCACCACTGCAGGGAGCAGTGCAAGCGCAGGGCAGCAGCTGCCCTGGAGCCCATGAGCCCAAAGGACTGGCTTTCCTCTCCATGTTACACTAGAGAAGGTGACACCATGGGGCAAAATAATCTCGTGGTGTTTCTTGAGAAAACAATCAAAAAGGTGATTGTTTCCTGTAAGGCTTTCATTCAAATAATTCTGCAGCAATTTCAAGTAAAACCAAAGCCACTCTAATACTGACTTGATTAGATGATTTCACTTCAACGAAACTATACCCTTACCGAGCACATGTGTCAGAGCTGCTTATGTTCATGCCCACAAAGTGAAGAAAAAGCTCAAATTAATTGAAGCTAATGCATTACAAGTTGAACAAATGCATGTGTTAAATAAGAGAGAAAAACAAAAGCAGGGGAAGCTACTTTAAATTCCAGTTTCTGGTTTTGTCTGGGAGTCACAGGATCTTGTACATTCATATGTCTGAAAGAGCGGAGACCTCTTTTCCACAGTATTTTGGCTTTGGATGGTTAATAAAGGGGAGGGATTATTTTGTTTTGGGGGGAGAAATCTATTTTTTGGCATTCCGTGACACACGGGAGATTTTAGCAAGAATTTGCCCATTAAAAGCCAATAGACATGAGAATCTTTCTAGCACACAGAGGAAAGGTAGATGAAATAAACATATTCTTCACTCATTATTCATCCATTTTTAGACACTTGAAACAGGCAGGACTGGACTCATATGGGGTGCTGTGCAGCAGGTAAAAAAAAATCAAATATTTTAAGAATATCTATTTTTTTCTTTTTTTAAAAATTAACTTCTTCCAGGGCAGTTTTTCAGCAGAACACTGGAACTCTCAAATGCTTTCTCTGCCAAGCTGCTTTCCATCTGGGTGGCCCCTGGGATTCATGAGGAGAAGCCATAAGCAGAAGGAGCTGCTTCCTTCTCTGACACCAAGCACAGGCATCAGTAGCACCATCATCCACCTCTAGCACCTCTTCCCTTGACGTGCCACACTGTCCAACAGCTTGCTCACCTCAATGTTTCACTTTGATTAATCCCATTCAAAACTGAATGAGCTGTGCTGAGGATGCATTTCTCTGGGGACATCTCCTACAAGGCAGCATAGAAAAATTTGTGCTAAAATTGACTCCCTGCTTTTTTACACTGCCCCAAGGCTACCCCAGCAAACTTCTCGCAGAGAAGCAATAGCTAGCTTTAGTTTCACACTGTAAAATTCTCCCCTTTGGTAAGTGACAGCACAGCCCTCATATTCTTACAGATACTTCATCTGGTGGAGAACTCTAGAACCAAAACAATAATTGTGCCTTAGGGATACAAGGGCATCATATGGGGCCCAGAGGAGTTTCATGGTCTCTGTCAAGTGGTAAATGATACACATGTGGACAGTGCTGCCTGCTCTGAGGGACACATCAGCTCCACCTGACCTGGAGGCCAGAACCTGTTTGCTGAAGCAATTGCAGTTAGCAAGGCAGCTTAAACAGTAGGAGACACATCGTATGATAATAACAGTTATTACTGTAATTATGAGTAGTTTTTCTCCAGCTAAGCAATGAGAATTGAAATTATTTCTGTCCTTCAGCATTTACTCTGAGAGGTTTGGTACATTTGACAGCAAGAATCTATTCTTTGTTTACCAGTCAAAACATATTGAGAATGTCAATATTTAAAACCAATTTTGTAAAACAAGCATGATATGTCCAAACCTGAAGTAGAAGTATTTTATGGAGTGCTTGTAGTCTGAATTCCTGAAACTGAATCTGCTGGCTTCTTTTGCTGCCCCACAAGATGACTCTACTATAAACATAAGGCTTGACCAATAAAAAGCAGCAGGGCGTATTCCTTGTCACTATATATAGGAAAGCCCATGGACTAGCAATCCTGTGGCTGGGGCTTGGCATGCTGAAATAAGTCAGGATAATACAAGGCTATGGTTCCCTCAGTAACTACATTTCAGTCACAGTACATGTATACAATAAGACATAAAAATTACCATGGCATACCGCGATACAAAATGCTATGTGTGCCCAAGGGCCTCTGAGTTATGATTTTTGCAGGAGTTAATTTGGTGCTGTTAGTGGAGTGATTCTGTTAAAGATGCAGTCAAGGTAACATTTTATGTTTAATTTCCCCGTTGCCATTCTCTTTGGCCTTCTCAGCTGTAAGAAAAAATCAATGGTGCATAAATCTCTGCTCATCTAACTGGGTAGTAACACTGGGAGATGCACAGTGGGAAGGGCACAGACATGACTGTATCTACTTCAAACTTCTCAGGCTTGATAATGTGCTGTCTTAAGGATTTCTGTTTCCTTTCCAGATGCTTAACCACAACCAGTAGAAAGGAACCAACAGAGACTTATGTCTCAAATAGAGACAAGTTACTTATTCACCAGATCTAATAATGGTCTTTTCTTTTGTTATTTGACCATATCACCTTCAAACAGTTTCCCTCCAGATCTCTTCACTCTCTAGCTAAATATTTTCCATACACTAATACTGAAATGCTCTTCAGGTACTGTTATTCGTGATATGGCTTAACAAAGTGTTCCCTCTAGGGGTTTCTGTTGGGAAGAAGAAAACCTAACAATAAAGCAAGAGGAAAGTAATACAACAAGCATTATAGTCCCACATTTGGGATGCCACAGACTGGTTTCTCACTAAGTGGCAGGACCCTTCTTATTATTCCCTCCCTCCTCCCCACTTGACTGTAACTCCAAGTGAGCAGAATCAGGAAAACCAAGCATTGTTTGTGAGAATGTTTATCAGTGGCCTTAGAAGTCTTTCTTAATTTAGCCCTTCCGATTAGCTATTTTATACACGACAGACGTACCCGCAGTAGTGACCCAGACATGAGCACATTTCTCAAAAAAGCAAGTTTCATTAGCAGAGACACAACAGATGTGCTGTGAAATTTAGATGTTGAAAAGCAACCCGGATTTGTTGGTAAAGCTCGTGTTTCCCAGTGATAGAAGGGGATAGCAAACCTCCTCTCTGCACTGCACAATCCTTCATCTGTCGCTGACCCTGACGGCTGGTGTTCTACATATTGCATTTCATGTGCTGAGCCAAACAGCAGTGGGTATGAGTGACTCACAGTACTCCCATGCAGTAGCTGAAGCCCAGAGATTTCATAAAACTGAAGATGGAAGCCTGTCTTTTCGTGGACTTCACCTGGGAGAAAATATTGTGGCCTAGTTAAACAGCTGCAGCTATATTTTCCCACGTGATTGTAAAGAAGCATGAGGTTTTGTTTCCAAAAAGGAGCAAGTTCACAGAGATCTACTGGGAGCTGCAAGCACTTGATGTCTTTGGAAAGTAGGTCATTACTATGTTTGTGCCTAATTTGAGGTAGCCAAATCTCTAGCACTGCTCTGATTGCCACAGAAAATAGTGTGCAGCAGAGAGGTGAGATTTTTTGAGAATACAAACTAGGTATCCAGACTTATTGTACTTTCCACTGAATACTGATAGAAAGACTGAACTGCCTGACTTTTATTTTTCTATTAATCTATTTATACATTCCTCTTAGAGAAGTGCCTAAGCATCACTGCATCCATATTTGAGGAGATTATCTTTATTGTGTTTCTACTTTGGACACTATCAGAGCCACAGAGAGGGGGAACATTTGTTTTCGTAATGAGAATTTTATTACTTCTTTACTCTCCTCTGTGCCTCTCCTAGCAAATCTTACTCTTGTTATATGAGGTGGCAGGCCACAGGTGATGCAGCACTTTCTCCATGGCTTCACCCTCAGCTCTCCTTCTCAGAAGAAACATTCCTCTGCAACCACAGTCAGCTCCTGCCTGCTCAGCTTCAGGGATTCCTATTATGCAGCAAAATCAAGGCAGTGATTTACGTGAAGGACAGAAAGTCCAGAAAGATCTTTCCATCTGGTGGTAGAGCATTTGGAACCAGAGCCTCCAAGTGAACAGGGGAGAAGGGGGAGGAAGATTGTGAATATTTAGCCATGGGTCCATACCCACCTGTGTGTGAGATGAAGAAGTGCACCCTCCTTAACTCTCCACTTGCAGAATGTCTGCACTGGAGCCAGAGAACAAGGTGGACTACTGGCAGCTCTGATGGCCTTTCATCCACCCCAGGCCAGCAGAAATTCCTGCAATATGCTGGGTAGGTCACTTCAAACAGCTCCATCCCAAGTTACAGAAGCACATGGAACACTGTAACAAAGTAAGGCCTTTTCTCAAGATAATGGAGGTACTTTCCCTGTCATGGGGAAAGCATGATCACAGTGTGAAGAAGCTGCTCCCCTGCCCACTGTGCTCAGTGGAAGCCCAGGTGAGGCATTCAATAGTCTATGGGGTTAAAGGGCTGTGAATTATCTGCATCCAGACAGATGAGCTCTGCAATCCAGCCTCACTAATACCCTCAACAGCAGGTGTGTGAACCCAATCAGAGAGTTTGTGCACCTCATTTGCTCATGAGCAATGATGGAAGACAGGCTGGGAGGCAGCAGACCGAAGAGTTCACCTTTGCCATCGGTTTCTAATGCTGCACTGGCAGCTTGTGTTTGCTTTAAGCTGATGTAGCTGCCATACCGACTGGTAGAACTCTGTGTATTTGCACTATTTTGGAATGGGAAATTGTTTAGGAACAAATAAATCCAATGCCCTGTGGGACTTCATACAGTGGTATTTTTCCGTAGTAAATTATATTTTGCTCACTGGAATCTGAGCCAAGAAAAAAATGGTTAGCACCAACTTCATTTATCACTGAATATACCGCCAAAAGCTAAAAGTAGCCAACCAACACAAGTTTAAAAATACTGTAAGATGCAAAATTGCCTATTTCATACAGGTTACTTGGTGGGAAGTGTTCCCTCTGGGTCCCTGGAGATGTGTAAAACTAGTGAATGAGCATGAGGCAGTGCCAAATGAAGGATGGGGACCCACAGGAGAAGCCAACAACCTGAGCAAAAAGACAATTGATAGGTAGCTCTCCAAGCCATCAGGGCACAACCACATAAAACAGGAAGATGCTTGCTAGAAAATCCTGGCACAATGTCAAATGCTCCCCACTGTGTGACACTTTCCCCACTTGCCTATCCATCCATCACTCTGTCTCCAGGCACGTTCCATGTATAATTTTTATTTTGCCTGCAATTCACCCGTCCAACCCTCAGTGACCAGCCACCAGTGACACTGACCTAAATGGGACAGACAGGTGGATTATTATAGAAGAAGCTGATTTTGGAGGCCCAAAGCAAATATTCATCCTGGAATTCAGAAGCATTGTGGAAAGGTGTGTTGAGATGGGACTGGAAGCACTGTGTGTATCTCCATACAGTAGCCAGTCACTTCTCCAGTAGCCTGCAGCAGGCAGAATGCTGGCAGTCCTGAAGCGAGTCAGGTGAAAGACAGTTGAGTGATCTCTGCTTCACAGTGTGGCTGATAGAGCTGTGGGTATAAACCTTCAAATCAGAGACTTGGCTTGTGTCAGCCTTCCAACACATAAGAGAAAAAGAGTTCAAGGACATAGGAGACAAAATCAGTGAAAGCAACATATTATTCAAGAGCTCACTGCAGCTAGAAGAAAACGGAGAGAGCTGTTTGCTGTCACCCCTCATTAAAATGCAAAGCAATGTCTTTGTGCACTCTGTAAACACGACTATTTCTTCTTTTCTGCTTCTGATCTTCTAACAAATATAAAGCATAGGTATATCAGCTTCCAGAGGGGATACAATCAATGCAAAGAATTTTTTCCAAGAAAGCAAAAAAAAAAATATCTTCAGCATATGTCTTTATGTAGGGATGTTGGGATGCAAAAAGGGGGGAATTCAGCTGAAGCACTTATCCTGCCCATTTCAGAGAATTCCATGGCTTAAAAATTGCCTGAGCACTCTGCAAAAGAGCCCTAACAGGATTCTGCATGATATTTATTCACCAGTAAACACCCAGCAGCAGAGTCTTCAGGTAACTTTACTGCTGTTTTAATCTTTCTTGAAAAGCTTTTTTTCTTCAGTTAAGAAATGTTCCAGCAGAAAATGTTCCTCCAGGAACACTGCCCACTCTTACCACTCTGCCTTCAGCAAGTCTAACCTGCAGTTTGCAATGGGTGATGTCCACCACTGTCACTGCAGGTTTAGTACAACACACCTTTTGATCTGCTTCTCTAATGATGCCCCATGCAGGGTCTTCATTTCCTTTGGTCCCACATTTTTTCCCACCTTCTGCTCTGGGTGCTGCTCTGCTGTGCTTTGATCACCTTACTCGTATTTTCCTCCAGGTTTGCAGCAGTTTTAATGAGAACGTCCTTTGTAAACTCTGAGAGCCATGGACACTCCCACCACTCTTAGAAAGACAGCTGAAAGATTGAGCCTGCTTTGGAAAATGTAGTGTCACCTTCTACTTTCAGCATCAGTGACACCATTTAGGAACAGAGCATGACATGTGTCCAACCAAGTGGAAGTGGGATGGAGCAAAAATGAGAAATTAATGTAACACATATGGCTTCATTTTCCCTGTAAATCATGTTCATTTTAGGCCATAATGATTTATTCTAAAAGCACATTTAACTCCAATTTCGTTCTATGTAAAAGAACAGCTGGGGGAAATCCACAAAGCTGTACTTTCTTGCATAAATAAGAATGGTTGCATTCATATCCGGATATTTTTTTCCTTTTTCTCCTCTCTGTCCATCCTTAGGTATTTCATTTTTATACTCAAAATAAAATAAATCCACAAATAATTTATGGCCTGAATTTATGTGGTGTTATTTGGGGAAGAGGGGCGAGTTTTCAAATTAGCAGGTAGCTGTTGCTGTGCAAGAGCAACTTTTCTGCTCTTTCTCATCCTCTTCCTCTTGTGCTGTATTTGTACAGGAATACCACTGTTGGTACAGGGTCTACATTGTTTTGAGTTCTGCTTGTGGAGAACACACGGATCAGTGGAGGGAGAGGGATTACGTGTATTCCCACAGCTGTGCTGGCACGAGTGGAGATGCTGGTCCATCAACATGGGAGCCACCAAAACAAAGGCAAACAAGGCTGTATTGTTTCAATTCTGTTGAGGAAAACAAGTGAGTATGTTTTCTTTTCCACTTGTGAAGCAGTAGAAAAACAGTATGACCACAGTTTTGTTATATCCAGTAGGAGAAATCAGCAACTTAAGGAATTTATAGGAAAAGAAAAATCTCCTCTTGAAAAATTAGGACCACTCCGAATACTCTAAGGCTTCCTATTGCTTTTATTCCTGTTTGCCAGGCTTGCTTCCCCAGCCCACTGCCTCCAGCCAAAGCAGGGGCTGTCAGCAATTGCCTTTTCCACACTGGGCAGAGCCGAGGATGAATTGCTGGCCCAGCACAGGAGCTGCTCTCAGCCAGCAGCCCACTCTGACTCTTTCCAGCAAATAATTTTACAGCCCTGGAAATTACTCTGGACTGGCAAATGATATTATTTTTATGGGCCATTGCCTCATTGCAGCACTTTGCTCCATCCACTTTAGCATAATATGTCCTTTTATGCACTATTTTACCACCCTGTTATCTCAGCTCCTTACAGAAGCATCCTGCCAAAATGCTGTCTCCTACCATGTGGGCAGTGTGACTTGAGAGCACTGTGCATTAGCCTCTGCACAGCTCACCAGGGCTCAGCAGGCCAAAGACCATCTTTGCCCAAGGCAGGGACTGTTCATTGGCTTCTCTCTGCAAGGGCTTTGCCTCCCCCATGTACATTTACACCCCTGCCCAGTAAATATCAGCACTACATTTTTGGTTAAAGCCTTGCGCCACCTCTGGTGGTCCCCTCAGATTCTCCTTCCACCCAGGGCAGACTGAAGCCTTATTCTCACAATAGAAAGGAGAGAGGGAGGATAGCTGGATTTGGTACAGCAGGCAGTGCTGTTGTCACCTGTAGGGCTCAGGGACATGAACTGAAACTTGCTCTTCTCTTCAGTATAGCAGGAGTCCTAGTAAAATATCTGTACTGTATAAGTGGCCTTGCCCCAATCCTAGTTGTTCTAAATGGGCTGCAGCTGTGATGTCCTTAACTGGGTGGCAGCTGTGGCTAATGAAGATAACTGGGATAAAAGGGGGTGGGTTGGCTGGTTAGGGAGAGCCTTGGAGGAGCCCTGATGAAGAAGTAGGAACAACAGTGCTGTGAAGAGCTGCTTGTGAGAAACCACCCAGAAGGTATGGGACTCTAGAAATATGATAATAACAACATGAATGCAACACTTCAGGAAGAGAATTCTGAAACCCAAAAGAAGCTTTCTTAATTTGCCTCACTTCTTTATAGAGACATAAGTTCTTGAGAGCATGAACAATATTATATAGCTGAAAACTGCCCAGCTTAGCAGGGCACCCCCCATTCTGGAGCTAAGAAACCTCACATACATATTATATATACCTGGCCTAGTCACACAGTTTAAAAATTAAATTCAGATATCTTTAGGCCTATTTGAAAATTTGTCACTGAGAAAAGCAGGAACTCAGAGAAGAGGAAAATTTATTTCTAAAATAGAGGGTCTACCTTTGCTAATTTCATAAGGTGTAAAAATTAAACATCCCTCTGACTGTCTCCTGCTCTAGCCATAGATCTAAGACTGTAGGACAGGGACCCCCACTGTGGCTGTTCATTAGCCACACTTCCAGAGCTATGCCAGGCCTTATCCTCCTGAAAAATGCATGGGTATATCTGGTAATTATTTCCAAAAGTCCACAAGCAAATTAGAAATACAAAAGTTCTATTTTAGGAGACCAGGATTTTTTCCCAGAAGTTTGTCTGTTAATCTGAAAGAGTCAACATTTCAGAAGTGTAAAGGTAAAAGACAATGTTGGATGTTTTTTAAACTAGAAATTGAAACCAATAAAAATTCCCCTGGATTTATTGATAGTCTAGCCATGGACCAGAGTTCAGGAGGTGAGAGCTCACTTCTGTATACTAATTGATCACTTGTTATAATGAGCCTTCTAATTAGTCAGAGGTCTTTCTGCATGTTTTTACCTCGCATTTTCAGACCTGGCCCTGCTGGCTTTTGCCTCCATCTGCTTCCTCAGCATGACTTGATCTCAATTTCAATCTGTTTCTCTTTGTTATCTCTCTTATCCTCTTCATCTCTTTCACTATTCTCCTCATAACTATCCATCTTCACCTGCTCTTCCCACTCTAATTTCCCAAACTGCAGGAAATGGGCTGTTCTTGGGCTGCCTCTGCTGCTGCCTGGCCATCTTGAGGCATGTCTTGCTGCCAGCTTTACAGGGTACCACAAAAGGATGTTTTCTATGCAGACAAAAAATGTCACTTCAGTTCATAAGCTCCAGGTTTCAGACAATTACAGGAGTTGGTAAATATATCGTGGGCACAAACAGGTTTTAAAAAATGATCTGTCAGGGGGAAACAAAACCCAAGGTGGGCATTCTAGCCAGAGGCTCTTTTGAAGAAAGCAAAGTTAGATTCTAGCATGGCAGATTCTGCTGTGCACCATGGTGGTACTGACATCACCAGGACAAGTCACTGAGAAACAAATGCCATAGAGCATTTCCTTGTACCAGAAAATTTCTCATAGATTAGTTTTTTATATATATAAAACCAAAACTTACTTTTTTTTTTTTTGTACAGCTGTGCAATGCACATATTTTTCATAAAAGAAAGGTCAGTAAAATAGAAGTAATAATGATTTTTTGTTGTTGTGGATTTCCACTAGCATTTTTCATTTTGGCTTTCTGGACTGTGAGATTCCTATTACAAATGTTTGTGTTCCTTGCCCAACTTCCAGCCCCAGCAACTTGTCTCTTTTTCAAAATGATGTGCAGGTGGATTGCCCTGGAGCTGCTCACCTTGATCCATTGGTAAAACCAGAGAATATTCTAGAATTCTTTGTAGGGGGATACAGTATGGGTAAATGAAGGTGGTATAGAATGTAATCTTATCCCCTAAAGAGTTGCAGCTGAACCAATTACTAAAGATTAGGAGCAGGCCTGATGGTAACAGGCCACACCTGTAGCCAGTAAGAGGAGTGTTATAAAATAGTGGACTGGTGGGAACTGGAGTCAGTTGGCTGCTGCGAGCACAAGGAAGACTCAGTGCCTGGAGGAGCTGCCTACAAGGAGGTATGGAACTCTAGCAATATGGAACCTTTGCAATATAATGACAATAGAACTCTTGCACTATAATGACAGCAATTCTTCACAAATTAGGGAGCCCTGGTGTGTTTCTCTACCTGTCCCACTCCATCTTACACAGGAAACCAGCACCATGCTTTTCCCTAATTCACTTCTGGTTTGAGTAGATGGAGGAGACATACAGGAAGTACTCAAGGCTAAGAGCAAATTAAATCTGTCTGAAAAAGTCATCTTTTTCAAACCATCAGAAACAAAAGGCTGGTCACCAAATGCTTTGCCTTGTGTAGCCTGCAAGCACTGATGTGCAGCTGTCCCCCGGGCTGTGTCTTTGCACATGTTTATGGCCAGATAAGAATGGTGACGGTGCCCTCTTCAAAACCAGCTTTGCTATCCCCAGAGTTCCATTCTGATACTGTAACCTGGAAAATTAGGTGGCTGCTTCCACTCCTCTGGGCCAGGTGTAGCCCAGTGGAGGCGGGAGGACTTTACAGCCTCGTTCCTCAGCCGTGGCTGGCAGCAGTCTCAGAGCTAAGCAATGAATTTTTGAAGGGAACACCATACCTTCCTAAGAGGCTGATATTCAGAACATGTACAGCTGAAGGCTAGAAAGCCTGAAGTTCATTACTAGTTAGGAAAGGATTTGGGGATTATTGTTTGAGGGATTTTAGCTTTTTTTCTTTTTGCTCTTGGAAAAAGTAATGTGTGCAAACAATAAGGAAAGTACAGAGATTAATTCAGTATTCAAAGTCTTCTATTTGTGAAGTTTTTTTATATGGAATTTGAAATATTCAATTCATTTACTAGTGGAAAACGTTAAAATAAAAAAAATGTATAATTATCAATCTTGAGTACTAAGGGAATTATCCTGTGTTTTCCTGTCCCTTGTGTATTCCATTTGCGCCATTCATATTTGTTTACAAACTTCCTTAGCCATCAGAAATGAAAATTGTTAGGAATCCAAGACTCTCTTTCCTGTCAAACATCTGCATAGGGCTTTGTTCAGCTTCAAAGCTAAAGCCAACTGCGTTTAACATCTGAATTTGCCTCTGAAGCAGCAGCAACAGCAACTGACAGTAATAAAGCCCTACAGGAAATAAACTCAGAGTAGAGCATATGTGAGCCAGGTCTTGGGTAGATCTAGCTTAAAAGCTAGGATAAAAGGCAAAGCCAAGAGGACTTTGCATCAGCAGGTTAAAGCGTGGTTGCCAATTGATTGTTGGAATTAAAGGATCTTAGAGAGCTGCTCTATTCATCCCCCTCACACAGTCACACAGAGACTGCTAGGCTTTAAGTCAGCCAAGGGTCTTATATTTCTAGCTATTTTGGTGCATTCTGAAATTGTTTCTATTCTTAATTCTCTGTAGTCATTAAATTACAACCAGCTGTGTCCTGTCACTGACTTTTTTGGCAAACTCATTTTAAAATACAGCGCTTGCAGTTTGTAGATGTTTGGTTATCTGAAACCTGAATAATAAAACAGCATATAACAGAGCAGAGGGCAACCCATGATCTAGTCCTGTAGTATTTTGCAGTTAATATGAAATGCAGTCAAAATGTAGAAGGGTCTGGATACTGAGGAAAACTGATAATGAAAGAGGTTTAAGGCATAAAGGAAATTAAAGCACAAACTGGCTTTGCTTAAGTGAACAGGAGAGCTGTTTTGACATGTCATTAAACATTTCCCATATGGCTTCAACTAGAGTTTATTTGAAACCTTCAAAACCTTTTCCTTGTGTGCAAAATGACCCCTTACAACAAAGGAGACATTAAAAAAAAAACCACCATAAACCATTTGGCCATTAAAGCCATTTTAATTAAACAATTGGACTGGCCTGTGTGTCTCCCAGGTGGGCAAGTCTGGGATGCTGCTTTTAAAGAGCAGCTGCTGGCAGAGGTGTATTTGCTGCAGGGAGGAGGTGAGATTAACCCCCCTGCCCAGACCTACCCCTGGGCTTCAGGGGAGCTCTCTCAGCTCTGACCACATGAATCTGCTTTCTGGTATGCGGTACATGACCACATGAAGATAAAGATTTTTAAAAATAACATCCGATGCTGAGGCTGTCAAAGTGTTTGTGCACAGAGCTGGGGCTGCTATGCAGGAGCATGATTTTCTAGCAGTTGGGAGCTCTGTGCTTTTTGAAGGTATGGCTCAGAAAGGGTATGGCATGCTTAACAATCAAAACCAAAGAGCTGCCTTTGAAAGTCGGGAGCCCACATATGTGAAGATCCTAAAGTCTGACTATTTCCTTTCTTTTTCAAGACCAAGTTTCCACCCAAAGTTCAGGCTGCAGGACATTGTTATTTGCTGTGTGTCACCGTATGGCTCCCTGGGCAGTGGAAACCATAGTGGGAGCTGTGTACAGTCCAGATATTGGCTGGCACCTATCAGAAATAACCAAGAGTAGAAGGAAAAAAAATTAAAAAGGAGGGGGGCAATAAAACAAAACAAATTTTAAAACACAAGAAATTGGGGTGCTTCTGCAAATGAGTAACCAAAGAAAGAAGAATTTCCTACAAAGAGATATCTGTAATGAGTAAACAAGTAGGTTGCCCTTTTTCCCAAGTGACCATCTGCCTTGCAGGGGAATTGCAGCCTTAATTAGCCCTTGAAAAGCACCCAGCTTTGCTGAGGAGAGGTGTTCCCAAAGGCCAGGGGAATGTGAAGGGAGCTCTTTTGCTGTAGGCTTGCCAAGATCCATCCGTGCTGTTCAAGGGTGCTGTGGGCTGGCGTTTCAAAGGTCTTTCCTTTCCACTGCTGTGTGCTTGAAGTCAGGGCTTTCTATTTGAGGAACAAAGAGCTAAATCCACTACAGACAAAAACCCAAGGGGAGGGGGAGTGGTTTCTACCACTTTGCAAAGAAAATAGATTTTTTTTTTTTTTTTAATGTATAGAGTGCAAAAGGACTCAGAGGACTGCTGCTACTTTGCTGTAAAAATACTGATCCTATGTGGCTTTTGACAGACATTAGTGTTTGCCTCCATACATGTGTCAGAGGCAGGTTGACATGCTCAGGGCTCTTTCACAGAGGTCATTACTGCAGCACTTTTTGGGATCCAAGTTGATTTGATTGCCCAGCACTGCTGAATAACACCTGGCAAACAATAATTTAGTTTCCTTTTTTTTCTTTTTTTTGTCTTTCTTTTTGAGTTATTCCATGCAAAAATATATGGCCCACTGAAGAGCAGGGAATGTTCTGAATCCCAGTGGGATAGCAAGTAGAACAGATAATTTCTTCTTTTACAAATTGTCTAATTTTTGAGCAACTATTGCTGCCAAGCAGTTCAGCAAATAGACTGAGGCAGTTTGGGTTGGAAAAAAAAAAAAGACAGTGACTAAGATCCCCTGCATTCCTTGTTTTCAGAAAGAAAAAAAAGTGTGCTTCTTCAGAAAACAGAAGCTGAGGGAGGAGAAGCAGTGGTTTTGTGGTTTTTTGTTTGGTTTTATTTAAAGATTTTTAAATGTGGATGGGCTGCAGTCAAGGTGATGATAGTTTCTTCAAGGGGTGGTATAGCTCATGTTATAAACACACACTTAGCAGGAAGAAAAAACTGAAAAATCACAAGACCCTGAAAAAAAGAAGCTGAATTGTAAGGGAAAAGGAAAATACCTGCATTAGGTTCTAACCATAAAGCATCAGTTCTAATGAGTGGGTGAAACAGGAGCTATAAAACAACTGTATTGAGTGATAAATCAAATTGGCCATGACCGAGTCCTTTCCAGTGTCAGAGGCTTCCCTAATGTTGATACTCGCTGGGATTTTTTTTCTTTTGTGAGTCATGACTTGGCATGGTTTGCTCCTCGCTGCTCCACAGGCGCAGCGGCAGGAGAAGCATGTCCCTGGCTGCCCAGGCTCAGGGTGGGCTCGGGGCCAGGGGCAAGCGGGGCTCCCTGGCCAGCCTGTGGGCAGAGGGTCTCTGCCATAGGGAGGGAATGTTATCAGCAGCTGGGGCTCAGCTGGCTGGCCCCAAAGAGATGATGTCCCTCTCCCTTCTTTGCAGGCTTAGCCCAAGCTCCCTTGCTTTTAGTGGGGTGCTGAAGCCACTACACCAGTGTCAGACTTGTTGCAGGGTATCCCTAGTGGGACTCCAGCAAGCCTTGCTCTGAATTACTTCATTGGAGGAGCTGCTGCCACTTCCCTTGAAATATTATTAGCCTGTTGCAGGACATGATTCTGAAAAGCATCCTCTCTAACAGATATGGAAGTGCTTTCCTCTGCACTAGTTATTCAGAGTTGTGGAGGTTGTGGACTGCTTTTGTAATTTTATTTTTTTTTCAGTTTTTATGAATGCATTTCAGGATTTGCTCTATCCATTGTATTGACCCACGTTTGGATGCTAAAGGATGGGTTTCTGCTTGGGAACTGAGGAATAAGAAAACAAGTGTCTGAAACCCCATCAGCTTCTGAGAACATGTTATTGGCAGTCACCAGGCTTAGTGTGTCTAGGTTGAGCCCTGCCTGTTTAGGTGGGAGCAGTGGTTTGGGAATTAGGAGAAGAGAATTGTGAGGGGGAGCAAAAAAGAGAAGCTACAGCCCCAGTCCGGTCATCACATGGATGTCAGGCTGATTTGCTAGGCTTGAATCCACGGCATCTTGACAATGTTCTGGGGTTATGGTACCCTGTGAGGGTTACAGCTTTGCACTTCATGCTTCACTCCTGGTATTCACCCTTTCCTTATCCCTCTTAGCTCAGTAAAGTTGCAGTGGCACAAAGTAATACTTGAAAGATCAGCAGGAGGCAAGGTGTAGTGCCAGAGCTTTGCAGCCAAGAGTTTTGACATAGGGGGTGGCAAGTTACAGAACCCTCACCCCCAACTCGTATAAGGCTGTTCTTGCTTGGACTTACAGTGATGGGCAGAAATACTTGGTGCTCTTCCCCCACACCCACCAATGCCCCAAGTCTGCTCCTGCCCTTCCCGATCCCACTGCAGGAGGAGATGGGCTGCTGGGCTTTGGGGCTGGGGGATGGTGCAGCTGGGAATTTGGTGCACCATGCAGAGCTGTGTGTAGAACAGAGGAAAGGGGCACCAGATTAGTACTTGAGACACCTTTGCATCTCTGGGTGATTTTGTGCTTTGTGTTCGGATCCAGCTGAGTGAGGCTTGCTGACTTTGGGAAAGCTGTGTGTATCAGCCATGGCTGCTTCTGGTGATACTCCTCACCTGTTGGTACAGTCCTTGTGAGCAGCTGGCTCCTTTAGACCCTGGGACACACAGCAAGAAGCAGAAGGTACTGAAAACAAAGATGGGCCTCCATCATTTGAAGAATTTTCAGCTGCAATGGCTTTCTCAGGATTTTTAAAGGAATGACACTTAAAGATGAGATTTATGCAATGTCTAAGTCCATAAGAGTAACATCAAAAGGAGTAAAAATATTTCTTCTGGGGATGCTTCTTATAAATACAGGATAATCAAATGTTGGAGGCAAGATACAGCCCATGGGTGAATGGGTCTCAGCCATTGATGGCAGTTCCTGTGTCCCTGCAAGACAGAATTATGCAACTGAGAGCCAGAGGAAGCTGAGCAGTGGGGACAGTCAGCAAAGGCCTCTGGAATTTATTACTGCTTAGTTTACTGCAAAAAAATTGCAATCTTGCACAAATGCAAATAGGAGGCAGGCAGCTCAGCATAAACTGTGGAAAGAATAGAAAGCAGGCAGGGTATTAAATATGAGATGAGAATTGTTGATAATTTATTATTATGGCTTTAAGAGAAATATACAACTTTTATGATGTGATTTTAATTAAAAGTCAGGAGAGAAAAGTAATTCTAAAAATATTGCTCAGAGATTTGTACCAGGAATCACTGAAATGCACCCACAAAAGCAGCATGGAGCTGCTAAGGATGTTTGTGTGGGTATGGATAAAATATTTGGAGAGAACAGGCTAAACTGAAAGTGCTGGCCCACTCCCATTACCCTTTGGGATCAGACACTTGGTTATCTGAGGGTGATCTCCAGTGCACTGGTTATGTAAACCAGGTGAAACAAGATGTGAGGTCCACTATGGTGTGGAAAGTGCAGGTCACATCACCTAACACTTGGCAGGATTTAATCACAGCCTGCTCACATTTCCTGGTGCAGAGAAAGGGCTGAAGCCCTGTATTCTCTGCCTGTATCCCAACAACTGAGAACCTAAAGCAGCCACGGGAATTTCTGAGACATCATTTTCTAGCCAGCTTCTTCCTTTGGTGAGATCCTCACATTGCTCAGCTTGCTCTGCTGGGTCCTCCGTGTCAGGAGCAGTCCAAAGGAGCTTTACATCTCCTTTACAGTTCAGGTATTAAGGCTCTAGGCCCCCCCAAAGAGAAATGCTGTGTTCTGCTAAGGCTCCCACATCCCCCAGCCCAGCTTTGATGCATTCACTGAGTCTCTGAAATCTGTCTGTCTCGTTATGTGGCATGGCTATCCACCACCAGGGAGTTTCTCAGAGGGCAGAGAAGTAAATGACTTTTCTGATGGTTTCATATGGCGTCTACAGCCTGTGAAAAGCCAGAGACATCTGCAGAATAGTATTTTTGCTACACCTTTCTTTTCAGCCTTGCCATCTGCCCTGTGGGCAGATCTGAGCATCTTGGACAAGAGCTTACTTGATCATTCCTTCGTACATCCTCCTCATGCACTGGGCAGGAAGGACTGCTCACTTTTCTCCAAGGAACACTTCAGGACATCATACAGGCTGTGTTTGTTTCTCCTCAGGGTATTCTGACCTTTTAAAGAAAAGGAACTCAGAATGCAGCTGGATTGTAAGAATCACTCTGCTTCACTTCACCACTTCTGTTTGCTAACAATGGGTTGCCTGTTTTTAGATAAACAATAATTTAGAATAATGGTGAACATAGACATTTTGTTCCAAGCATAAATGTACAAGTGGCATGCTGTTAACACTGGGACCACAGGCAGATAGTAGATGAATAGCAGTTAGGGCAACTAACAGCTGAAATGTGATCCTAGACCCAGTCCCCTACTAACAGGAAAATTATAAGGTCTGTCATGATTCAGGATCAAAAGAGAAGGATTTGCTGTTGTGTTTCAGCCATGAGCAAGGACAGATTTGTGTCATGGTGATTCCAACATGCAAAGTGTTCCTGGAGGAATTTGTCCTGTTCTTCAGGGGCTGTTTTGCTCTGGAGAAGATTACAAGCTCAGCAGAGGGTGGTCTTCTATTTGCTTCCAGCATTTCATTGAACATAAAAGTGACTTTTTGAGAAAAGACCAAATCCTACTGATGACTTTCCCCTCACTAAAAAGCCATGACAACTCATGGGTTGTTTCTGGACAGGCTTTGCCAGCTGTGTTTGGGTCTTGTTTGAGACCTGGAGTTCCAGTCTCCCTTTCAGCTGCAGTAGAATGTCGAGCAAGCAGAGGAGTTCTCTTGAGGGACTGCTGCCTGCCAGACTGAGCCCATGGGGAGTGAAGGATATCCTTTCAGTGCAGCTTCTGAGGAGCACAGTCCAACAGAGCAGCCTATCTCAAGCATTTGTGGTAAGATAAAAGCACAGGCTGAGCTCCCCTTTCCTGAGAGCTGTGTGCTCGATAGGTATCAGTGGGGTGAGCGCTGGTGCCGACAGCCTGCCACTCAAACTGCAAACACACGCACTCCAGGGTCACCAAGTCACTCATAGGAAGTGAACCAGAATAAACAGCCTCTTTAACAGGCTTTATTTTCTAGCAGAGCGCTCCAGCTTGGCTCTCCAAGGGAAGTTGCCTGCGGTGGGGTGCCTGGGGATTTATCTGGCTGTGGTTCAGCTGACTTACACGCTTGGTCTCCTCTCCCACATCTGCTTCCTCTTCCACCTCACACTTGGCATCCTCTCCTTCTGGCAGGCGAGCACAGGGGTTCTGAGAGAGCCAGTTCCCTTCTCCCTGAGTTCAGGTAAAGACGGTACTGGTTATGTTATCCTGGACTGAATTTTCCCAGCATTTTCCTCCTGGGAAATTAACTTGTTAAGGTGGGTTGCACTTCCATGAGGTACTGGGAACTCCCTGCCAGGATCGTTGTATACAGTACATCCCTGATTTTAACTGGGATTTTTTTTCCTTTGCAAAAGCCAGGTGTGCTGTGGTCCTGGGGTTGGCAGAGGGGAGTGGCAGTTATATTTGCTGTTATATTTGCCCCTGCCCCACAGGTGACAACAGCATAGTGCTGCTGGGGCCAGCACTGAGAGCACAATGACTGGTCTCGTGCAGGGCCATCTGACAGGAAAGGAAACAGGCCTTTTCCTTACTTCCCACTCACTAAAACAAAGGATTGTTCACAAGGTCTCACACTTTTCCCCAAACTCTGTTTCTCCATGGACAACTGCCACAGTCCAGCATGTACTGATAGCATCAAAATTTTCCTTGGAAGCCCTCCAAAGGATTGAGCTCAGTGGACCACACAATTATTCATACACTGTTTGGGAATTATCTGCCTGAATCAACTAGACTGTTTTTGTTTTTTTCCACTCTGTGACATTGACCTCACACTTCTCTCAACTACCAGAAGGCAGTTAACATTTTTCATCTCTTTAGCAGCCAAATTTTATTCTTTGGGCCTCATCTGTGCATTGAATGGCTGAGACAGTTGGTGTTCAGCCTGGAGAAGGCTCTGGAGGGGAGCTTAGAGCAGCCTTCCAACACCTGAATGGGGCCTACAAAAGAGCTGGAGAGGGAATTTTTCTAAAGGCATGTAGTGAGAGAACAAGGGGAGTGGATGACTTGAAACTGATAGCAGGTTTAGATTGGATATTAGGAAGAAATTAATTACTGTGAGGATGCTGACACACTTGAACAGGTTGTCCAGACAAGTTGTGGTTGACTTATCCCTGACAATATTCCAGACCAAGCTGGATGAGGCTTTGAGCAACCTAGTCTAGTGGAAAAGCCCCTTTGCATGGTGCGGCTGCTGGAAATAGATGATCTCTGAAGTCCCTTCCAATCCAAACCAGTCTGTGATCCTATGATTACTAGGCATACCTGCACCCACCCACACACATGCACTCCCTGGAATAACACAAGCCCCATC
Organism: Melospiza melodia melodia; assembly: GCF_035770615.1. NCBI lineage: Eukaryota > Metazoa > Chordata > Aves > Passeriformes > Passerellidae > Melospiza > Melospiza melodia. Next base: position 48,349,409 of record NC_086194.1, on the reverse strand, counting down.
CTCCAAGGTTAACCTCATTTATTCTCATTTTAAAAATAAACTTAACATTTAGATGTGCCTGAGCGAGGAGGGAAGGTTTAGAGAGGTGAAAGTCCAATCACTTCTTCAAGACTTGTTGCAGGTCTGATCATCCAAACACAGAAAGATGGGACAGAAACACTTGGTGGCTAAACTAATTACCTGAAAAATAGACTTTGAGACATCCTTGTTTCAAGTTGCAACAAACCTCTCCATGGTGTTCCGTTACCCTGAACCTTAGATCCATGAAAATCTGGGAGAAAAATTGCATGAATGTGGGATGGCTTGCTGGGTAAGCATCTTATCGTGATTTTCTGCAGAGATTATTATTTGTAACCTCCCTGAAGAACTAATCGTGATGTTGTGGGGCCCATAATGGGGATTTAACCTTTACAGTATCCTGTTTTGGAGCATGTTTCTGGCCCTATCCCTCACCCCTTTCTGCATGTCATTCACAGGGCAGCACCAGCTGAAAAACAAGGGAGAATTCTGCTTTTCTGGTTGCTCTCAGGCTTCATTGTCCAGTATCCTGACAGCCTGTCACATGTCACAGTACTGTCACATGCTCCTGCTGGAACACAAATGTCTGCATGATTTCTATTGCTGCATGATTTTATCTTGATGGGTGTGCTATTGGGAGAACGCATTTGTCTTGCAATATCTTTTTTTGACACTTTAGATATTTATTTTTGCTGGTCTGCAAAATGGTTTGGATGCCTCATATTTTGCTTAAGAGGTTCCAAAACTCCAGATTGGTACCTTTGCTTGCTCACAGTCTGCCCACCAAGTGCTAAGCAGCAGTGGCTGCTGGAGAGGACAGTCAGTGGGGACAGCATGGCACTGTGTAGTCAGGCTGGGGCATGCTACTCTGAGAGGTGTGGAGGGCAGTTCCACAGGGATTTTCCTTAGGAAACTGCTGAAATACTATTTCTGCACATGGGAAGGGAAAAGAGCCTGGAAGTGGTACTCCTTCCAAAGTTTTGAGCTTGTTCTATCAAGCTTCACTCCATTATCATTTACACTGCATTAAAAATAACTCTATTTCCATTATGTTTAAAACCTCATGGCTAAATATGCTAAAACAAGTCTGATTGTAGTTAAAATCACAGCATGAGGGACTCAGAGAAGCTGCTTGTTGGGGAACGGTTACTCTGTTATGGACAACTTCCATATTAAAGATGTCTCTTCAAGGAGTACCTGTAGCAGAAGGAAATCAAAAGCAGCACCTTGTGGGCAATATCTGTCCTTTGGTACTGTCCTAGAGTGCAGCTTATAGAAGAACATCTTTACATTCACACAGTCTGAATATGTTGCAATTTAAGTGTGCCCTGGGATGTGAGTATCATTGTTTGTGTTTCTAAAAGTATTCGTTAGCAAAATGAAGCACGAGCGTCAGACTGGAGCTGTGGGAGCTGCCGTGCACTCTCTGCCACTGCCTTAATCTGTGGCCTTGGGCAAGGTCTGTAATTACACTGGGACTCTGTTTCCCAGCCCTGAAACTCGTACAATAAGCATCCCCCCAATCACACTAGTTTTCTGTTACACTTAAAGCCAACCACTAACTCTGCCTGTCTCCTTTGTGCCTTCAGCATTAATTTTGGTGAAGTTGTTCATTGTGATAGAGGCTCCTGTGCATAAGGGCAGCAGTGAGGTCTGAAGTGACCAGCAAGCACTTGGAGATGTGTGAGGGAAAGACACTGTGCCATTGCAAACAACTAATTACATGATTATTAAGTTATTGCTGCTTCCCACTGAAAGCATCAGTATTCAGAGCCTGATGCATTCTCACAAGAAATCAATGGGATACAGCATTTGCATTCATTTTTCTGAGAGCTCAGTAGATCCTCATCCAAGACAGTGAATGACTTAAAACAGTGTTTAAAACATAGTTCTCTGATTATACAGGAATATACATGAAGTATAGCTTGAAATTTTTGGGAAATTTATCCTTTTTTAAAATCTAAGATATTGTTTTTCTTAAATTAAGCCATAAAAGTGTATAGCTGTGCAGTAATTTTTAAATAGCTTAAATATTGTGCAATTTACCTCTCTGTGAACTGAGCTGTGTCTGTTTTAAGATGCAATGAGCATTTTTCCTAATTATATTCTCACCCTTACTCTCCTTTCCCTCCTTCCTTTGACTCCTGTGGAAATAAGCTGTTTTAGACAACACCACAGTCTGCACATATTTTGTGATTTCTGTATTAACTCGCAGGGATAGATACAGATTACCAGTTTGGTTATTCATCAAAGATTATTTCAATATTGAATAGTCATTACTGTTTCAGTTATCCTGCAAAAGGAACACCAAGCTCTCAAATAAACAGAAGGAGAACTGCTGAATTTCACGCTAGCACTGGTACATGCCACTAGGTATTTCTTGCCCTTTCTACTTCAGTTCAATAATTCCCTCTAAGTATGTCCCATACCCCAGTGACTGCCACGGTATGCGGCTGAGCTAAGTCAGCAGTGCTTCATGGATGACAAACTCCAGGATTGTATGAAGTTATTACCACTCTAAGGTGACCAAGAACTGGATTTTTGGAGGCACAGGATCAGTAGCAGGTATAACAAGGGAGCTACTTGCTGTGGTAAAGCACAGCTCCTTCCTCCAAAGCAGTTTTCTCATTTTCTACTAAAGCATCTGTACCAGAGGGTGCTAAGGGGGAGATGCTGGATAAGGGAGTGGTATCATCTGTTATAGCATCTCATTTTATGAAATATCAAAACTGAAAGTATCTCTCTGGTGCTCCAGCTATGCTAATTATTGTAATGTGACCACAAATTGGCAAACAGTAGACATTTGGTAAACTAGCAGGGCTGGAGGAAACTGCACTGATGTGTTGCTGCTTTGCAGTTCATTCTCCCTGGGAAGAAAGTAAACAGAGACAAAAGAGACTGATGCATTTTATTCATATTCCAGTCAGCTGCATTTTTTGAGGTTTCTCACATCCTTATGAGCCATCCTGGAGATCATAACTGGCATAATATGAGACTTGGACAAGCAGCTGAAGTAGAAATTTATAACAGCGCTTCTTTAGTTGGGACACAGGCAAATAATCAATGTTTTTTGTGGACTATTACTGCTTGCATGTAAGGGAAACCCTAGAAACACTGCAGAGCAAAAGATACAGATGATCTTTAAGGGAGAACCGTGGATTAGTTTCCCCTAGCTTCTCAACTCTGTGTGATATGAAATCTGCTATTTCTCCATGAATTTTTGTTTAGAGAAGAGATATCATACTAATCCTTCAGGATCAAATAAGCAATAGAGAATTTCAGAAAACTTCCCCAACACAAACCTGAAAATAGATGTTAGGAAGGTGCATTTCTTTCTGTTCCACTCCCTAAGATGATGGATGAGTAATGCCAGTTGGTGTTTTGTTAGTGCATATGTCTGTGTTTGTTCATTTAAAGAAAACAAGGCTTAAAATTTTAACGTAAAATAAGTTAAAAGAGGAAGAATGAAAATGTAGATAGCCCTCTGGTTTGGTGCCCAGAGCAAACCTCAAACTCATGTTGAGGAAAAACCTACTGGTCAGCAGCCAGGAACTTATTATTCCAACAGGTTTATTATCGTATTTGTTTTACAGTGATAGATGGTATAAAAACAAGAGTTGCCCAGGGACATTGTGTTTTGCTGGAACGAAGCAAGAACATTCTCAAGAGGGCTTCTTGTTGTGCAATCCAGCACTGTGCAGTTTTCCAAGCATTATAAAGGAAAAAATTCCAGTACTCATAAATTTTTCACAGCTCATATGAGATGTGCAGTGACACCAGACCAAAATCTGCTCCTGTATGAAGATGAGACATCCAGAAAAATACCCTTCTCTTCCAGTGGAGGAACTCTGGATTTACATGAGAGCAAATCAGCACCAAATTCAGCCTATTTTAGTCTATCTTATTGTTTTTAAGGCACAAAAGACAACTAGCAGAACAGACTAACTCACTAACTAACAGTTCTCTCTGAACTGCAGCCCCCAAACAGGCCTGTCGTAGAAAGGGCTGCTCCACTCTCAGGACACGTGATTGGCACTTTGCTAAAAAATTGCAAGCAAATTTTAAAAACGCAGACCTCCAAAGTACCTTACTGAATTCTTGTTGAGGCTATTAAATGAAAAGGCACTTTCATTAAGATGGAAATCCTGGCCCTGTTGAAGTCAATGACAAGATTTCTCCTGGGCTGGTGGGAGCCTGGGTTCCTTCATCCATATTTTAATGGCATCACAGCTCATTCTCCAGGGGAAACAATGAACTTTCAGGGAAAGATTATATTTTCCTTACATTTTGCCTTTCTGAGTGCTTCTTGCCCCCTTCAGGTAGCAGAAAATCTGAGTGTAGATCCCACTTGTAGCCTATAATCTTACCTAAGAAAGTAAATGCTAAAAAGAACAGAGCAGAAATCTCTTCCTATTGCTTAATAAGCAGTTTTGATTTCAGATCCAGCAATACCAGTAGTTTTAATTGAATGAGTAATGTTTTTCCACTATTCCTGATCTTCTGTAAATTAATTACTAGCTGTTTTCAGCAGCACCCATCTGTGACAAGCGTGATTAGGAGACTGAGTCAATGATGAGATCACCCCAAACTGATACCAAATGCAACAGGAGTGAGGGAGCAGCTGCCTCAAATGTGAGGTGAAAAGGTTTTGAAGCTACTTCACGACCCCAGGTAAGCAGACGTACAACCTGAATCCTTGTACTATGAATCGCATTGTGCCTAACAATTGTTTTTTTGTGGTTTGCTTTGCAGAATAAATGAGGCTTGTTTAGGTTCTTTTGTCCCCAGTAACCTTGGTAAAACTATATAGCCGCTTCTGGCCTTTATGCTGTCTTCTTTCTCAGATCCTGATTTTTTTTTTTTCTCCTACCTTTTCCAGAACTCTTCTCAAGGGTATTTCATTAAAGGTCTCCTTTCTGTCTCCTTTCTATTTCACACAAAGAGATGACTAAACGTAACACCTCAAAAGAAGCTAGTTCTGAACTGCTCATCACCTAGGGAAAACATTCTAAAAGGTTCTTGAGAGCAAACTGTAGAGAGAAATTGGTGCTCTGTAGAGCTAATATAGCTACATGCTGTGATGATACTGGGTTTGGAAAAATATACCACTTTCAGAAATTCCAGAAATGAGTGCTGCAAAAAATGTGATTCTTTTATTACATATTGTATGGTTTAGGTCTAAAGCTAAAGCTCTGCTTTGTCATTTCTTTGATGTAGGAGTGTATGAAATAGAGGCCCCTCTGAGTCCCTCAGAGAGAGAAAGGAATGCAGGGATTGAATGGGAACCTTTACAGAAAATGAAATATATTAAGCCACACAGACATTAAGTAGGAGTGTAAGTTTTAGTTTTAAGTAAGTAGAAATATATCTTAAGTGCCTTAAGAGACTGTGTTAACTAGGAAAAAAACCCTAAAGCCTAGCTTAAAGTTCAGTAGTGATATCTTTCACAAAATTAACTTAGCTCCAGATATAGAGAAAACTCAGCAGAACATTGCTTGCATTTCCAGGTAGAACAGATAGAACTATTTGTGTGAACAGACAGAACTATATGTGTAGATTTTGTGTAAAAACTGACACTACTTCCGCACATTAGATTTAAGCTCAGATAGATGTAGGAAGAATGTTTTATGATCGTGTTTTTAGCTGATTGGATGATTTATGAATAAAACTGCCCTGCATTGAGGTGCAAAAAAAGTGGCAGTAGCTTCTGGTAGCTGCTACTGGTTCTGCTGCCTCTGCTCAGGACTCTATGCCAGAAAGGTTTTAGCACAGACTTTAATACTCTGAACTCTTTGCCTTCAAGGCTGATGTATTCATGCAATAGACAACTTTACAACAACCAACAACTGCTCCTGTCTCTTTGAAGGCCCAAGATCCATGCACAACTCAACACTTTGATTCTTAGCAAAAGACCCAGACATTGTTCAGTGTTAGTTGGGAATAGTGAAGTTTCTCTGAGCCTATGGAACTGTACTAGTGTTCTGTTTCTCATGTGTGTAACTGAACTACATTAAACCACAACAGTGTGTAGGATTTGGTGCCATGGTTTAGTTGAGGTGGCATGGGTTGGACTCAATGATCTTGAAGATCTCTTCCAACCTAGTCACTCTGTGAATTCTGTGACATCCCACATCAAACAGGTCTGTTTCAGATCCATGATTGCAACAGGCAGCCAAGGACCAGACTCCCAGCTGGAGAAAACCACTTGAGGCCTCTTGATTTTAATGGGTGGCTGCTGAGCCATGCCACTCCAGCATCTGGCCTCCTCATCTTGGGAGGGAACTAATTACAGCAAATAATTAGGTTTCCTCATCCTCAGCAGATCCATTCAGTGATCTGTTTTAGTACTCTTTCCACAATAGATTGCACCCTCACAAACTGTTCAGAAACCCCTTCCTCCTAGTGATCCTAACAAGCAGTAGTTATTTTTATTTTCAGGCTCACCATTTGTCAAAAATAAAGCAGCTATTTGGCTTATTTGTAAACTCTTCTGAGGAGGTGAAAGTAGATCTTTGAACACCTTCATATTTCACAGAGAGCCTTCAGGGTACCTCTTTTTATTTATGAAGGTCTATGTTGCAATAAGTGGAAAACCTGTAACAACACATGCTAATAATTGTACATCACAAAAGAACAAATGTCTAGCAAGTGCTTGCTTAGTCCATCTCTAGGGAAAAAACAAAAAACCAAAACCCCAGTGATTTCCAAGAACAAATGACCACCTTCTCTGTACCAGACTGTTAATTACAGCACAGCTGCTCTCATTCTGCAGCAAAAACTGCATCAAACTGTGTGATACAAACCAAAGTGAACACATTCTTCCCACCTTTTTTTAGCTGCCTGTATTTTTAGCAGACATTGTTTTGATGTTGTGATTATAGAAAACAAGAAGAGCCAGAGCCATTCTCTGGAAAAATACTTTTAAAGTGCTTCAGCAACTTACTTGTTCCCAAGCTACAGCTTGTAATATGCCATATGGGGAAAAAAAGGACAATTTTGAAGGCGCTGAACTGAGAGAAAGTCTTTAGAACTGCCTGCTGATGCTGGGAAGCCTAGACATAGTCTTTTTTTGGTCTAAGCTTACAAGACATACTGGGGAGTGAGGGGTTACAATTCTTGTCCTGCTATACAAACTTTTTTCTAGTTTCTCCTGTTTGTGTGTCTAGCATCTTATTCTAAACTGTATGTGGGGCTGGTGCCAGTCAGGGAACTGTTTGGGTTTTCTGGAAACAAAATCATAAAATTTTGTTTATAAATTTTTGTAAGACACATATCTCCAGAGTAAGCTGCTCTTTGGTTTGGGTTTGGGTTAGGGTTTGGGGTCTGCTCTTCTGTTTGGTTAGAGCAGCTGATTCCCCCAGATCTGCCATGGACAAGACGCCCAGGTGAGGCAGTGGGAGAAGATGGTACCTGTACTGCACACGTGTTCCCTGACTGTCAGGAAGCAATGTTTGCAGTGCTTGATGGTGCAAAAAAAGCCCTCTAAAAGCCATTATCTGCTTCATGTAGGCGCTGCAGCCCTGTGTGTGTACAGGCTGGCCAGAAGAGCAAATAAACAATGATCTTTCATAAAGCACCAGGTGCATGACTGGGGTGATTGGTTTGATCTCCTGTGGAAGAACTGTCAGAGCACAAATAAACAGGCAACTACCAGTGTATTCCCATATGAGAAAGAATTTTCTCTGCTGTACTCAAATGGCAGCCTGGAGAACTCATCAACACTGAGCAAAAAGCTCCTACCAATGTGTAGGATGAAGACAAAGATGCATTTTATCTGCTGTGTAGAAAGGACTCAGATGGATTTTGGGTTGTGATGCCTGCATCTTGTTGTTTTATTGATGACTGTCAGTGTCAGAATCCGTGAGTCTTTGTAGTGGGATGGTGTCAAGTCATGGGAAGGAAGAGCCTGGGAGAAAAAATCCAAAGAAATAAAACTGCCTGACTCTTGTCAAAACAACCCTTTGATGATGAGATGAGTGACAAAAAATGGGAAGGAAGGGGGCGACAGAGCTGCTGCCTTTCTGAGATAAAATAAGCCCCCTCACTCTATAATTCTAAAACGCAAAATCTTGAACAAATGTGGTTCCCAAGGAAGAGAATAAAATGACCTGATGGCTGCTAAAGCCACAAGATAAATGATTCAAATGAACCTAAAGAACCGCACAGTGAGAGGAGCAATATTTGGAGATGTGTACATGAACAAAAGGGAAAACTGCTGTGACACAATTAAGAATAATTCTATCAAGACAGTGGGCCAATCTACTGCACAAGAATGAGGTTCAACATTTTTGGGGGACTCCCAAAGTGAACCTAATTTCATTAATTAAGAGACTGAAATGTTTCTTTGGAAATTTTTCTTTGCCTTTCTTCTTAGGCAGTGCCAAAAGAGAAACCAACAGCAGAGGAGATATGGGAAAAAAAAAAAAAAAAAAAAAAAAGAGAGCAGAGAGGTTTTTAAGTCATGTCCATGATGAAACAGATCTTGAAAATACCAAGAACCAGCTACAGAACAGTTAAGAAATAATTAGTGAATAATTAGTGAGCACCAAACGCTGTTCAAAAGACCAACATTACACAGGCTGACTTCAGTCCATTCATCTCTTCCATCTGAGGAGATGTCCAGGGATAAACAATGGAAGAGGAGGGAGTGGCATTGAAGTGTTCACTGGAACAGTGTTAAATTATGAATAGCAGGACATATCAAAGAAGTAGTGATAGAAATGCCCAAGCAACATAGCTGGAGCACTGAGCAAAACATACAAAGGAAAGTTTTGGACTAAGTATAGATGAACAAAGTCATGTAATCCATCAACTTGTCTTCTGCTGTTGTTTGATTTCCCTTATACTAAGGGAAATGCAGTTTATTTACATCCTCTGTAAACTGGCAAGTCTGCATCAAAGATAACAGATTTTGCTTTAGTATCTCTTTCTAATGTAAAAAAAAGTTGCAATTACTGAAAAATTTGACTAATGTTACAGGACACAACCTGAAGTCAGAAATAAGAGTGAGATGTAGATGATTCAACCAGCATCAGGACAAACAGGATATGGACAGAGACCTTATGTGATAACTCGATTCTGGTTAACATCACAGCAAAGTGAGTTTTCTTTTGATCAGCAGTATTTTTTCCAAACAAATATCTTCCTGGCTCCTCACTTGGATCAATAGGGAAGCAAGTAGGTGCAGAGAAAACTCCAACCACATCAAAATTCTGAGTCCATTTCAGTAGTAGTAATTCTAAGTAGCATTTCAGGTTAAGGCTTGAGCACCCCATGCCTCTAGTGTGACCTGATATTGAAGTGTGAGAGCTGCCATCTGAGAAGCTCCTTTTTGAGGCATGGCAGATCCTACAAGCTGCAGAGGAAGCAGCTTGAACATTCATCAGAAAGAAACACAGAGGTTGGAAGAGTCCAGCTTTCTGCTGAAGATAAAGCAGGGAGTCTCCACAGCAGCACTGAGAGTTAAAGTCTTTCCAGCTTGGTGGCCCAACATTGTAGAGTTGCTGATTTCATGCTTCTTGCAGAAAGCTTCTTATCCTTACTCTGCTGAACTCTTCACCAGCCCTGTAGGCCCCATTTTCCCATGGAAAAGAAATAAAAAACAGAGTCAACTTCACACATCAGATCAGCTGCCAACCACCAAATGCCAAGAAATGTGTCTAACTCAATGATATAGCAATGACTGGGAGCTGTTGTCAACATGGATGTACCTAACATGCATATAGATTAAGACAAAAACTGTGGGGAAGAAGGGAAGAAAGCCAAACCAAAACCTAAATCATATCTAGCCTAATCAAGCTTTTTAGAATTTTGCTGGCTAAAAAATTTCACAGGAAACAGCACCATTGAAAATATGTTTGTGGAAAAATGGTCAGTTATTTATGAGTATTTAAAAAAAAGAAAAAAACTTCCTTTAGAAGGTTTATATTACCCTTTATCAATGAGTGTACTGTACTGATATCTGTAGGAGTACCCTGGACTCTACAATATTGTCACTTGGAAAGGGCTGCTGTTCTGAGCAGTTCTAGTGGGCAGGCATGATATGGTTAGCAAGGTCAGCCTGCAAAATCCTTCCTGCATTTTTTGTATTCTCTCCCTCTGGATTCTTCCATAAAACACGTGCTGTACATAAGCATGAGACTACGGCTTATCAATTCTGTGCCATTCTTTTGGAAACAATCAGCAAAACCTTGTGAGCTGTCTTCTTGCTGTTTTTACACCACAGCAGTTTTTGCAGCAGAGGATTGCAGTGCTGATTTTAGCATAAATCATTAGTCATTATTTCTTTCAGCAAAGGCTTTGACAGCTTGCTGTAGTGTAGTGTAGTGGAATATTCCACAGGATGACAAAGCAAACATATGCTCAAGGATCTGTGCAAGATGCTAATTGCAACAGGGCATGAAGACAGGTGTGGGAACATGGTGTAGTACACTACTTTCAGTGGCACACAGACCATTCCATTCTCCAGAGGTCTTGCACTTCATTTATTTTGGGAAGATATTCTGTGAAACTATCACAGATGGGAAAGAGAAGAGACAAGCAGAATTGGCAGCATTTTATGATATTTTACACGACTGCAAGACAGTAGGGAACTCTGGTTCATAAAGTAAATCAATATTTAAGGTTCTTCTTTCTGAATGCTCACAGCCAGAACAGAGGTTTTGGCCATCCTGTTCCCCCATCTGTACACCAGTTCAAAATGAATCATCTGCACTAGTGGACAGTGAAGAGAGAAAGGGCTTCCACAAAACAGCTTTTTTAAGGAAAACCTTTAAAATGAAAGCATAGCCATCTGTCATGGTAAAGCTTGGATACACTTTTCACCTTCAGAGATCTTTACAAGCATTGACTAATTAGTCCTTGGGACCTAAAAGGACACATTTTTCCCCTCAATTTAGATTGAGAAGACAGCAGGGGCATCTTGTATCCTGGGGCAGGAATTTAGCCTCCCTGCAAGGCAGGAGAATTGCAATCCTTTTGTAGTAGTCAATGCTTTCAGGCAGGGGGGTGTAAATTTAAGCACTTCTACCACCACTTATGCACTTGTGGCAAATTAAGGACTTTCCCCCCCTCCCCCCAACTGCTGCACATTCAGATGATTCTATTGGCCTATGAATACTAAATGTCCAACTTGAGTAGGAGTTGCAGATGTTCAGTCCTTTTACTGTTAAGCCATTAAGAAGGGTGTGAGGGAGACATTCACAGTAAGGAGTCCATCGATTTGTTAGTTGAACTGGAAAATATTTCCCATGCTCTGGAGTTGGTTTTTTTAGTTGATTTGAAAAATAATTTATCTTAAATTAAATTTATGTATCTTTATAAATATATTTGTATAAGAATTTTAATTTTTTAAAACTTTGTTGTGGTACCAAAATGACCGTCTTGTACCCCATTTTGTTTTATTTTATTTCATACTAAATAAAATATTTAATTTTCTGCATTTTTTTAAAAAATAGGAATTTTAGATAGCTTATGTCTTCAAATTTCACAAGCTTTGCCATGTTTTTTTCATTTAGAAGTGCCAGCCTAAAAATTTTCTCTTTTTAAAAAAATAATGTTTTAACCCAAAGTATCCATCAAGTTTGACAGGAATACATGAAGAGTTGCTGTTGACTTAAAACCACACTTCAGCAAATAGATAATTCTCCTGTCTCTGACCTCAGGCTTGGAAACTGAACTCGTGACATTCACAGGGTGATGGTAACTCTCCAGATGGAAACCTTGGATTCAAACTCTGCTGGTTCAGGCCAGGGCATTTGAGGCACTGCAGCCTCCAGTCCTCTGCCTCGCCCTTTGCCAGAGATTACGAGCTCCACAGCAAAGAAAATTTGCCACATAGCTACAGCAGCTCATAAATAATTGTAAATACCCTTTTCCAGTTAATCTTTAAACGCCAGGCTGCGGACCAAGGCTGCTGCTTCCCTGTCTGTACCAATCTGACTGACCAAGCCCTACCCCACCTTTGTCCTCCTCTCCACCCTTATCACTGTCATCTGGGAAGGAAACCTGCCCCAAAGCCTTGCCAAAGGATGGCCTTGCTCACATCAGGTGAAACAGGCAGGAAAGCCACATGGAAAGTGTTGAGAGTTACAAGAAAAGGTTAAATAGAAAAGATGTAATGCAGTGACCACAATGTATTAGCAATGAAAAATATTGAAGGCTCTAACTTCAAGGCCTTGACAATAAAAGCAGACAGCGCTTTGAGCTATTGAATAAAAGGAGGATAAAAAAGGGGAAAAAACAACAGGAGGCATGAAAGATGTAAGTACTTAGGAGAACCATATTAAAACATGAGGGAGTAAGACTAGTGAATCACCTTCATCAGTTCATAACAGGACACAGTGCTACCTACAAGACCTTTGCCTGGGCTTTTCAGAGTTCCTCTAATTTAGTATAGTCCAACAATGATGTGAATAATACATAACACTTAGAGCCTTTCCACTTCTCTGAAGAACTGTGTGCGTTGAAGCGAGTCATTTGGAAAATTGCCACCCAGTTTTTGTATATGTTTATTCTAAATGGACATTATGTAGGATACTGTGCTATCTAAGGGATGTGTGCTCAAAGGTTAGGATGCTTTAAAAAGTTCTTTTTAGCCAGCTCTGAAGCATCATGAATTTTTTTGGCAGGGACAGGCATTTTCAGCCATGAGCATTACACTCCTCAAGAAATATGCAAAATAAAATGTGACAGCAGGGCAAAATATTTTATAGGCAAAGTGACTTTCCGTAATAATGGAATAATAAATGCAGAAGGGAGAAAGGCCAAGTGTGAATGCTGAAAGGCATTTACAAGTGCATTTGTGCTGCTTCTGCTGCTGCTGGAGTGCCACTTGTTTGTGTGGGTTCATTCAGTGAAGCAGCTGGAGTTAATCACCTCATTAGAGAAGTGGGCATCCAGCACACCTTGGAGCAGTGAGTCTGTGCTCTCCATCTATTGCTGCTCTGCTGCCAGCAGTTGCTGTTCATCGATTAATGTTATGAAGGAATTAGAATGGATGATAGACAGAACAGTCTGCTATTTCCAGCAAGAAAAGTGAAAAATCTGTCAAAAGACTTGTAAGTCCTAGGGAGGATTTGCTTGTGCAGCCCTATTTGTCACACTGTGACCTGGGACAGGAGAACCTGAGCTTGATTAGGAATAATTTGTGCTCTGTCATTGCTGGAGACAGACCTTGCACTACTTCTCTGATTTTGTCTGTACCTGCTTGTTTTCCCTACATGTTAAACTCTGCATTTTGGGGAACGGGTGGCATTTATCATGAGTTTGGGTAGAGCTTATCTTTCTTGCTTGTTGACGTCCTTTTTGCCTATTGAGCACTGCTGCTCCACAGAAAGAACGGAACATTTTATAAGGGCATGTAGTGACAGAACACAGGGATTTGATAGATTTAAAGTAGTTATTAGGAAGAAATGCTGTCCTGTGAGAGTGGTGAGGAACCGGAACAGGTTTCTAGAGCAGCTGTGGATGCCCCATCCCTGGAAGTACTCAAGGCAGGTTGGACTTTGAGCACCTGGTGGAAGGTGTCCTGCCCATGGGACACCCAAGGGCAGATGATCTTTGAGGCCTCCTACAACCCAAACTGTTCTACGGGTTTATGATTCTATGAACATGTCTTTTAATATTAAAGATCTGTAGTAGACCGTGGCATGGCTTAGTACTCTTCAAACCTCAACTGCACATACAACACAGCTGCTAAATTGATAAAAATAGGCCACTTTTATCAAATATTAATCTCCACAGAAGACAAGGTGACTAGAAAATGGGTGAATATTAAAGAAGGTTTTCAGCCTGTTGAAAGACTGAGCAGATCATAAGTTTTGGAGCTTTTCTTGTCTAAGTTTTCTTTGGGTTTTGTACTGGCCAGTACAAAATGCTATTATCTGCAAGGATAGCAGAGGGGTAAAGAAATCTCAATTAAAATTCAGTGAGTGTCTTCACAAAGCTAGGTTAGTTGATAATAACTGTGCTGCACTTGCAACTGGAGACCCCAAATGAAATTGGAGTTGAAATATATTGGTTATCTACACTGAGAAAAAAAATCTGTCTTGGAGAACTTAGAGCTTAAACTCTGGCAAATTTAAAAAATAAACAAATAAGTAAACAATAAACCCTCAACAACAGAATAAAAGGAAAGAAAAGAAAGAGACAGGGGAGAAAATAAATTCTTAAAACTCATACAGTTCGCCCACAATTCTGTGGTGGATTAAAGGCTTACACTTGAGTCAAAACCCAGGAGTACCCATTCCCTGGCTGCCCAGCTCTATCCTTTCCAGATGAGGGAATAAAAGGAAGATTAAAACAAGCAGGAAAAAATATTGATATTTAAATGTTGTTGAAACACATAGGAGGCTTTATCATAAAATGTTACAGACATTAGGAAAATCACTGTGTGGTAGAGAAGAAAACATGGCATGCAGCAAACAACTCGGTTATCACTTGGAAAGGTGATCAAAATTCCTCCAGTGCCTTCTCCGAGGACTTTTGATAAACAGCTGGTGTTACACGGAGCGAGGGGGCAGGATTGCCAGCAGCCACACAACCAGCAGCTGGCCAGGGCTGGGAGCCTGCCTGGTTGCATTCCTTTGTCAAGGTGCACAACTGGATGTCATGGTCTGTTCCCTAAGATGACTGATAATCAGCATCCCATTCCCTAGGCCAAGCATTAAACACTTTTTTCATCATTTGAGGATGATTAGAAGCTGTTTCTACCCAAAGAGCTATTTCTCCTCACATCTGTGATGGATGAATTAAGCCCTGGGAATGGAGGGTGAAAACCACTCACTGGGCTATTCCTTCTATTGAGTTTTCTTCTATGAAATTATAAAAATAACATTTAGCTTGCACCAGTGTCATGGTAAAATGCCTGGTCTGTTTTAAACTTTTCTGGTTAGGACCAATGTATGATAACCAGCTCCAATGGTTAATTGTTTCCACTGCAGCAGAAGAGAAGCTCCCCTGAAGTTCAGAACTTGCTGAACTTCAACATGAAATTGTTTTTTTGTTTTTCTTAGATGTTTATAGCTCTTTCTAAATTTTTCTTTTTCACATAGAAGCAGATAGTGATTAAATCACTTCTAGATCTTGTTGCTCATGAACATGAGTGTCAAAAGCAATTACTTCTGTATTCTTGCTGTTCAGGTACTACATACTGAACATGCTGTCCTACAAAGTGGTTATTCTGTCTCTTCACCCCAATATTCACCTAAGCTGATTATGCTACGGAAAGTTTGACACATCTGAAGGACAGGATGCCATCCAAAGCAGGGTGGGCAACTGCTGCTTTGGGCCAGAGGACCAGAGAGGGGATTCTGCCCCTCTGCTCTGGTGAAACCCCACCTGGGGAGCTGCATCCAGCTCTGGGAGGACACAGGAAGGACACTGACCTCTTGGAGTGAGTCCAGAGGCCCCCGGATGGCCTCAGGATGGATGGAGCAGCTCTCCTACAAGGAAAAGCTGGAAAAGAGAAGGCTTCATGGTGACATAATTGTCACACTTCAATACTTAAAGGGGGCTTATAAAAATGATGGAGAGTAACTTTTTATAAGGGCATGTAATGACAGGACAAGAGGCTTCAAACTGAAAGAGAGTAGGAAATGAGGAGAAAATTCTTTGCTGTGAGGGTGGTGAGGCACTGGAACAGGGTGCTCAGAGAAGCTATGGATGTCCCATCCCTGTTCAAGCCAGGCTGGATGAAGGTCTGAGCAACCAGGTCTGGTGGAAGGTATCCCTGACCATGGCAGGGGGCTTGGAACTAGGTATCTTTAAAGTCCCTTCCAACCAATCTATGATTCTAACCCCTGAAGAAGTTCTTAAAGGCAAACTAAAATACAAAAGACCAGCAAGTGGCAGCGAAAACAATTTGCAGAGGCGTGCTTTTCTTCATAGAAATACATTAGGTTAATGGCCATTCCTGACCTCTTCATTTTCCTGCTTGGATTTCACAACTAGTGTAATGATCATAAGTATAATAATTACACAGTCTTAATTTCTAATAATTATCTTATTGTAGATATTTAAACAGATGACATGGAAATAAGTCCATAAACAGACCCAAACTACTTTTTAGAATGAGACTTCCTAGGTTAATTAAAACCATTCTTATGTGAGATTTATTTCTTTCTTCATTAAGCTGGCCATACCGCAAAGGTCATCACTTTCTCAACATTCATTTGTTAAATACAAATGAATATACAAAAGCAGATTTTGAAAGTCTAAATAGGTACCCTAAAACTGAGTCATAACAACCCTTTCATCATCCTGACCTTGTGTAATTGTCCTGCACCAAATGCATGTATTAGGTATGTACATATGAATATAAAATTCATACATATAAACAGCAAACCAGTAACTATAATTTAGGGACTCAAGCATGGACATCTGCAAGAATACTGCATTTTAGAAAAATGCAGAAGCTTGAAGCTTCTTCTAACAGACCATTTTAATTTATGTTATTTTTTATGAATTTTGGTCAGATCTTCAGACCTATTAAAAATATCTACTAGTCTATACATGCACAGTTCAGATACTCAGTTTTTTTCATGTTCACTCTTTAATCTGTTGCAGAATAATTTACAAGAGAGGAAGGCTCATCACAGCATTATCACCAGTATAAAGAAATGGCCCAATAAGCATGGTTTTAATATTTTGTTCCCAGGGCTTAATTCCCCTGGGAAAAAAACCCTCACAAAATGAACATGTGCACAGACAAAATATTCTCATTCAAACACAATAGATTGTGTTGTTAAAAAAGGGAAATTTATCTGTAGGGTCTAAAAAGTAAAAATGTAATAATGATTCTTTATCCTGTTTCTATATCACAGATAGCATTATGGTATGCTTTAATGGTTATGAACAAGGTTCTGTAGGTTATTACTTATATACCATTAAAATACTGGTCTTCATAAAGCCTCTAAGCACACTAAAATCCAACCATCTTTCCAATTGGGTGTAACAAAGGCAATTTTGGATAATTTTTGCATCAGGAAAGTTTTGGCCAGAAGTACTATAACAAAACTTCTTCAAAAATTGTCAGGAACTCTTTTATCTCAGGATCTAAGGTGTTCACTCTCAGAAGTGACTAATGGCTTTGATGATTTATACAGTTTTGGGGTCAGTCAAGGGGAGATTTCAACAGGCTGGGTTTCTACAGGTGATTAGCACCTACTGGACTATCCTGAAATATCTTTGTTGTCAGCACAGCCATGCAGTAGTTCTTCCTGGAAATTCTTTTATCTGTCTATCTATCTATCTATCTATCTATCTATCTATCTATCTATCTATCTATCTATCTATCTATCTATCTATCTATCTATCTATCTATCTATCTACGTCTCTTTAAGGTTGTAACTGAAATAGGCACACAAATTAAAATGCTTCATTCTTGGTGTTTTCTGTTCCTGCACTCCCTCTTCTGGCTTTCTAGAATTATCTGGCAAACATCTTATGCCCATGTCTTATGATCCACTCTGACTTTGGCTGTAAACACATCAGCTGTGAAGTTAAGGCGCACTTTCGTAGCAGACATCAGAAAAGGGACTATTACTAAATAAATCAGGAAATAACCATAGCAGCCCAGTGCTTCGGTACATATCTATCCTGAGTAGAGGTTCCCTGGACTTTTGAAGACCAAAAGTAATCCCAATCTTGGTGCAATGGCTGCCATACTATGGATATTAGATTGGAATAGGAATAAAGAGAAAGTTTCCAGTTTTCTAGCTTGTTCTCTTGAACTGTGCAGTAGAATTTTGTATTGAGTTTTTTTCCAGAAGCTAGTAGAATTTTTCTTTTCACAAGTTTTCTTTTAAACTGTGCTACAATAGCACTGGTAAATTACCGTTCTCCTGCACTGTTCAAAATCCAACTATTATGGTAATATACAGCTGAAATCAATGTAAATGATTTTTGTTGTTGAGCATGAGAGAAAATTGAAACATGAAGAATGAAATTTTGCATTTTAAATATTGTTCACTCAAATATCTTTCCAAACACTGTATATCTGTATATTTACATCCCCTGCGACCATACTGGAAAACTGAGCCAATATTGGAAAATTAAATAAACATCATCCTGTTGCACACCTGGTATTGTATTTACTATGCCCTTTTCTAAGTTGTAAACACTCTGGTTTCTATGTGAAGCACCAAAATGCATGTAACAAATGTAGGGGAAAAGTCTCAGGATTATGGAAACTGTTCAAATGCAAACTTAATCACCGTTTACTTGCTGTGGATATTATCCCTCTTTCAATAAAACTTTTGCATCTGTGAGAAACTCTTGAGATGGTTTGATAAGTGTTTTCAGGATATTTAATAAGAAATATATCACATATGGATATCATGTGTTGGAGTTCTTTAATAAAGCAATGTGAAAATGTGATTAAAAATGTGTATTTAACACAGGAACCAGTGTATTCATTTCCGTATGCGAAGTCCAGCTTCTCCATGAATTTCAGTGCTCAAGGAGGTCCTAAAACTCAATGGCTTTAGAAAAATGTTCCTTGATTAAAGGGAATGCTGCCGTGGTGAAGTTTTAGGATGAAGAATGGTGATGTTTCCTGCCCAGCTCCCCCAGTGTTCGTTGCTGTCACCTGTGCCACACACCTGCCTGAAAGCTGCCAGAGGAGGGGGGACCAGGCAGACAGTTTCTTCATGCACGAAAAGGAGCTTCCATGGTTTTGGGGTCTACTCTTAGCCCCTGTCACTTAGTGGAATCTCTGCTCTAGTCCTATAAAAACATTCCTCTGTGACTCAGGTGAGTCATGCCATTTATTGCCTCACACCGGCGTATTTGCTCAGATCTAACACGGAGTGTTTGCTTAGAGCTGGTGTATTGCTGACATGGTGCATTACAGTCTAAGGAGGGAAAGAAGTCTCCTTCCTCTTCTGGAAAGCCCACAGCAATTCTGCTGGGTATAAAATCCTAGCAGGCAGCTGTGGGACTTTCAGAGCAATGAGCCTCTTAAATATCAGCTGATGCATAACAGCATTATTGTGGTTTGAGGACTTGGGTGTTACAGAAGAGTGGCTTTATGGGAAATCACTGGGAATTATTACCCTGCATAAAGATCCTCTTGTACATAATTATATGCAAGATTAGAATCAGTAATTCTGCAGGTTTTGGTCTTCATGTATGATGGGATAGTTCACAATAAGTTACACCACACAGTAATAGTTGCTGTACCACAAGCAGGCTTCGTGGCTATCAGTTCTTGTCAAAGTGAAATGTACAGGACTTCAGAAAAAAAAAATAAGGAAAACACCACCCTCACTGTCTGGTATTAGAAGATATAATTTGATGGTTTGCAGGTTGACATACCCTGTGTAGTTCACACAGTAACTGTGGGTAAAGGCATTAAAGAAAAATAAACCAAAGCTTATTGATCACTTTTCTTTCAGGAAGACGGAGAACTGATATTTGATATTTGACTTTTCCAGCGAGCAAAACCCACGAGTTGGGCGCTCGTCACTCGCCGGCGCTGGCGGGCCGCGGGGATGCTGAAGCACCGGGGCCTGGGCGGCCGCGGGCACCGAGCGGGAGCGGGGCAGGGGCGCGGAGCGGAGCAGCGGCCGCCCCCTCCCGGCGGGTCCCGGCCCGGCCCGGCCCGGCTGGGCTCCCGCGGCGGCTCGCTCGCTCCGGGGGCGAGCACACAGACGTGCGCCGCAGCGTGCCCGCTGCAGGGCTGCTCGGCGGCGGCGGCTCTCCGGGAAGGGAAGCGGCATCAAAGCACAAACGGCTATTCCAAAGGCGAGGAGGGAGCCCCGGATCCCTCGTTTAGGAGCTGCAGGAGGAGGGACGCCAGCCGCACCCCCGCGCGGGGGAAGCGGAGCGGCAGCGGGCGGGGGCGGGAGCGGGTGTCGCCCCCCGCCCGCAGGTGCTGCCGATCCGCGGGACCCTCGGGCGGCAGTCGGCCCGGGGCTGCACATCGCGGCCCGGCCAGCAGGAGGAAGGAAGAGGAAGTGAGAGCGGCGGGTGCTTGTGCGAGCCCCGGGATGGGATAGTGCCGGGGGCAGCCCAGCGCACCGCACCGAGGCGGCGGCACGGCACGGCACGGCGCGGCGAGGAGCGGAGCGGAGCGCGGCTCCCGCGGCGGGGGCGGCCGAGCGGCCCCGCTGTGCTCGGGCCGGGGGACGCTGCCCACGCCGGAGGTAGGAGAGCTCGGTCCGGAGCGGGGACGCGGCAGCGGCGCTGGTCGGGCGCTGCGGGAGCGCGGAGGGGCGCGCAGGGCAGCCGGGGAGGAGGAACGGGACGGGGCCGGCGGCCGGCGAGCCCCGCACCTGCCCGGGAGAGCCCGGAGCCGGTCCCCGCGGCGGGAGGTGCGGGCGGGGGGCGGCCGCTGTGAGAAAGAGGAAGCGCAGCGCTGTGCTTGTCAGTGCGGCGGGGCCTCGGACGGCGGCTGCCGGCGGGGGACGGCCCGGCCCGACCCGCCTCGCCTCGCACAGCGGCTCCTCCCGCCGCCCTGCCCTGCCCTGCCCGCCGGCCCCCGGCCGTGCCGCCACAGCCTCCCGGTTCTCCCCGCCGCGACTTCGCCGGCGCCCCCGCCTCCTCCGCCGCCACCACCTCCTCCCGCTCCGTCCCCTCCTCAGCCCCTCCCGTGCCCCGGGCAGCCCTGGCCGCCACCGGCTGCTCCTGGTGGCCGGAGGCCGCTGGCGAGGGCAGCGGACGGGAGCCGCGCACCGCCGGGCGCGGGGGGTGAGTGCTGGGGGGACCGGCGGGACCGGGGGCACCGGGGGGCGGCGTGAGGGGCAGCGGCCGTGCCGGACCCGCGGGGGTTAATGCGCGGGGTCGGGCCCGGGCGGAGACTGCGGCCGCAGCAAGTGTCCGCACCGCCGCGGGCGCCGCTCGGGAGGAGAAGGCTCAACTTTGAAGCAAGTGCATCCCCGCAGGCAGCCAGCGCCGAGCTCGGCGTTGGTACCCAGCCGCCGCCTCCGAGGGCATGCCTCCCCCTCGACCCGGCAGCCGAGAGCTTCTCGGGGGGTGGGAGGGGGCGCGTGTGCTCCTTTTCCTAAGTTTATGCTCACACAAGTGATCAAACCGCTGATGAATTTCAGATGAAATGATTGTTCTGAAATGTGGGTGGTGATTATGCAAAGCCACAGTAGAGCGAGCCTTGTAGAGCAGCCTTGTAGAGCAAGTGGGTACTGGGTCTAAAAAGTTACATTTGTAAAGTTTTTTTGGCTCAAAGCCTCTGCAAAGTTTATTTTGAATATCTTTTCCTTGCAGAACTAATGCAACTGTTCAGCTCTCCCCTGGGAATGGTGTAAAGTAAATATAGGAGTTCCTGAAAAATAACAGTGAGTACATTTCAAATCAGCAACGTTTTGTTTTTAACTTTATAAGAATATCTCTTAACCTGCCAAGGCTCTAAATGTGTAACAAACACAGAGAGAATGCCAATGATAATAACAGTGCAGGAAATGTACCGTGTGTTAATTGCTTTAGTATAAACATGGTTGTCTATGAGCTGTGTTTCATGATACTGCAGTTATGGTGCAATTTCAGCCAGGGATATTTTGAAGTGTATTCATTAACAATTAGGTTTTCTTTTGCTTTCATCCCTTAGCTGCCTGATTGCCCTTGGTTAAAATATTTGTCATTTGGGAAGAGAGGGAAACTGAGTAAGAACTGTAGTGAGTTCTGTATCTGTAACTGGGGATATTGTTTCCTCCTCTTTCCCCTTGTCTGTTACTCCTCCTTTCCCCCAAATGCACACACACATGTATGCCATCTAATCCTCAGTTATATAATCTCACAGACATTTATGGATCATTCATTGTTCGCATTAGTCCCATTCTTTCCATGTCATTCCTGCTTGATTGAGTGGCTTAGGCAGAATATTACAGAGGAAAGAAAATACATTGAAGTTTACATAAAGTTCTTTCAATTTGAACTGCAAGTTTGCTTTCTTTGAAGGTTCTCTTTCCCTGATTCCTACTTTTTTTTTTATTTCTTTTTTTTTTTTTCCTTTTTCTTTTTTTAGCTGTCTAAGTAGGTGGTAGGGATCTAATCTGATGACCAGTAACTAGATAAGGAGGAGGAACAGCAGCGGTGACAGCTTGCTGGTAAAAGTCCCTCTTGTGTACTGTTAGCAAAATATCCATTAACACACGTCATAAAGCTGTTAAAAGTGCTGCAGCAGCTTTTAAAACTCACTAGTGAGAGAAAAGAAAGATTAGTATGGTTAAAACAGGGACATGATGTGAAATGGGTATTAGTAAAAGATACTGCCAGTGCAGTCTGTGGATCTGAGCGCGTGAATTGGCTCGTCTAGAGGCAAACCTGAATCACAATTTATTCATACTGGAAAGGTTGCACAGGGGTAGATGGCTTTCTTTCTCTCTCTCTTTGTAATCTCTTTGAAACTCACTGTGCACTGCAATACACCTGCCCTCTCTGTCGTTTGCAGCTTTGCTTTGAGTATCATTGTCTGAGGATTTGTTCTAATAAACAATTTGCTGATGGGGGGTTGGGGGCGTTAGAAGAAAGAAAACTGGTTTATATACATACCATTTTGATATTTTTCCTTATATTCTCCATATGCCAGGAAAAAATTACTAGGTGAAGAGTTCAGACAGATTTTGCTGAGGGGGGAGGAAAAAAGTCTTACCTTCTTACTTTGTAGCAGTCTTGGTAACCAAAAGTATCTGCAGTTCTGCAGTTGTCGTTATATAACCTGACCATTGGTGCTCTTAAAAGCAAGTACTCTCTATTCTTGCTGTTAGGGTGCAGCATACTGTGTTGTCCTACAGAGTTATTTCTTAATGCCCTTTTACCCTGGTTCTCGTGAAACACAGCTTGTTATGGTATGTAAAAGTGTAACTGTTGCTGAAACAGTGCTGTGTGCATTGAGCTTCCTGACAGCAAGGCTGCGAGGTAGCAAATTACAGATCAAGAGTAACGTGGCGCTCCACCCTTCCTTCCGCTCTTTGTTTTTGTCTACCTAGTAGAAGTCTCTTTGATTTTAAGGTCTGGGCTCATAGACATGGGTTATCTCAATGTCCTGCCTACAAAGTGATGTTGAAATATGATCTCATGTTTTCCATGTTGATATACAGGGAGCAGAGCTCCCATGCTCACACATAAGACTTGTTGCTTTCTTCTTTTGATACTCTAGATGGCTTCAGTATATGATGGAGTGAATGGCTAATGCCTATAGATTTAAGTGTTACCAGGAAAAGGCTTCCCCAGATCTCTGCCAGTGCACCTGCACACTAAAATGCAGTGTTCTCTTATTCCAATAACAAGCTTTTGTTGTTGTTGTTTTATTTTGATATATTGCCAGCCACAGTGTTTCTAATTCTGTAATTGTCAAATAAGGATTTGCTTGGGACTTAAATGAGGCCATGAAGTACAGTTTTCCTCTCGAGCTGAGATTTTGCTGTCACTTGATAGTCAGTTTCCTTGAAATAAACAATCTCTTTAAAATTTACAAGCTCTCTTTGTCATGCTGTGCTGTGAATGTGCAGCATGTCCTTGGATTAAAAGAACATTCTACATTGTAGAAGGTGATGGGATTTTAGGAACCCTGGGAGCTGGGAAACATCATGTACCCTTGAATCAAGCAAAAGTACTGTTGTCTGTTCTGGTCTATTTTTCTGCACAGTTATACCTGGGCCTCGTAGACTTCCTCCTCTGCTCCTCGTTCCCTGCACTGTCTGGAATGCACAATTTGAGTGAGAATGGGTTGGTCAGATTTGACTCCCCATTCAGTCATCATTCTATTAAAAAGAAGATTTCAAGAAAAAGAAAAAGCCTTTACAGTTATGTTGTCTTTGTTGTTATTTGAACACTTGAATCTACAAATAGCTTTATAACAGGTATCAGACCACTGTTCAGCAAGGTATGTGCTGTATCTTTAAAAGATTTCCCTGCTTTGAGTGAGGTTTTTTTTTAAAGTTTCTTGTATTCGTGGCAAGAGGAATGTGCCAAGTACACGTTGTTAAACTTGTGTCAATTTAACAGAGCAACTGTTTAAAGGATTTAGAATAATTTTCCTTCTACTCAAGTCAGTCACTTTTTTTTTTCTTTTCTTTTTCCTCCTCTCTCTTCAAATATAGCACTGGAAAAAGAAAGAGAAACTAAAAGCAATTGGCAGAAGTCAGAATGTTGGCAAGCATTTGATGGTACTGATCTAAGAGGTGATAATATATATGTGACACTTAAATAAACTTCATGAATATGGTTTTAGAGAGACTAATGGAAGAAGAGTCACAAACTTGCAGAGCTGTCTTTTGCTCAGCATTTTTCCATCAAGCTCTTTGCAAGAATTTGGTTCTGTGGTGTGATCCTTCATTATTGCAAGTGTGAGACACAAAAGAGAGATTGAAGATAATGTCATAACCTTCCTGCTGGCTTTCTCTGTTTTCTGATCACTGTTAACAGTGAAGAGGAATACTAATGAGAAGTCTATGCTCCAGGGGATAGCTAGCATGCTTCCTCTTCTCTCCATTTCACATCTGACAGAGGAAAACTTCTGTGTTCTGGGCAGGCTGGCAGTGGCTGGTGCTACACGTGTGGTGCCCATCAGTAAGTGAGGCACTGATTTCTCAGGCTGCTGAGCAGATGGCTTTGTAAAGCACATGCCTGCACTCAAGAGCAAGGTGAACAGGGATTCACGTGGTGCTTGTTTGCAAACCCTTGGAAGTGCATTGATTTATTTCCCCTAACGGCAGGTTTCCAGTCTATATTTGATTTGTCTGCAGCAGGCTTGTTGTCAATGGCTGCCAGGAGAGGGAAGTTAATTGTGAGAAGTTGGGGGACAAGGTGTTTTTTTGTTCTGCAATAAATCACACTGCAATGAAGACTTGTAGGTACTGCTGGTAGGGATCCCCTATAGAAAAGTGTTTTAGTTTATGTATAAATGAGCTCACTTTGGTGCATTTCTAGGGAGTAGGCTATGGAGTTCTTCAGAAAGCTGAGTATACTACCTGGAGGTGTAATGCAAATATGATAAAGGACCTGTTCTTACCACCTTTGGGGACCTAAATCTTCTTACTACTGTTTCTGCTCTGTTCCATTTACAGTCAAATAGCACTGCAAAACTCCACAGAAGCTAGCACTAGAAGAAGGGAGGCAGTGGGAGCTACAACTCAATGCTTACGGGAAAGACTTCCCTTTTCAGATGGAATTAAGTTGATTTAAAATATTTGTGAAACATCATCTTGAGTCAAGAGGCTGGGGATGGCAGTGGGAGGTGTAACAGGGTGGAAAATAGGAAAACAAATTATTCCCAAATAGGTTTATTACAAAACTATATCTGTGTCCTGGCTGTGTGCATTTTCTCTTTTGCTTCTGCTTTCCTTCTGATTTTTATTTCTTTGAGTTAAACTTTCCTTGTAACTTCTTCCTCCATGTTTCCCACTTCTACTTTGGTACCTTATTCTTTGGTATGTATGTATGTATGTATCTATCTATCTATCTATCTATCTATCTAATCTATCTCAACTCTCATGATTTCAAGGTCTTTGCCCAGTCCTTAAGTTCTTTATCTTAGGAACCCTCAGGTTATTATTCACATAAATAATTCTGTTTAAGATTTCCAAGAAAAGCTGTGGCCTGAAGTGTGTATCATCTCCTATATTCTTAAAATCTCTAGCTCAAAGGCTTTATTGTACATACCTAATTTATGGCTGGCATAGGAAATGTAAATCTGTCTCTGAAATCTGTCATCTGTCTATGACATCTCTGTGTCATCAGAGATGGTATAATTTCTTTATCAGCTACAGGAATGCACACATAATAACCTGGCTCTTTTTCTTGTTGAGCTTGCTTCAACTGAAAGGGAGGACAGGTCACTGCTTCTAGGAGAACTTCAGATTCTGGAGGTGGCATTAAACTCTCATTCTTTAATACAGCAGAGGAAGATTGTCTAAATTGCCAGAGCTTTTTTGGAAATCCGAGTGAGCATGAGGCTGGACAAAATTCTCCCTGTGAACCTTACTTTTCTTAATGAGAATGTATGAAGTTGACAACCGATATCAAATACATCCAACATTTTGAAGTTTTTCAAGAGGAGGGATAAGCAGGGTTTGACAACAGGCTCAAATAATGCTGTCAGCACTTCAACTTACCTCCTTCAGCTGAGATTTTAATGTGTGTTGTCTGAGGTTAGATGGCTGGTGCTATTCAGGGGTGGTTTACTTCTAGCTCATTGTCAGCCTCATGGTAAAAATGGGAAGAGTCAGGTCTCCTGATGTAGTCTGTTGGAAACTTCCATAAAATTCAGTATGTAGTTGTCCTTTCCTGTGACCATGTGCATGCTGTAAGTACTTTGTGCATTTGTTTGTGGACTTGAAAGCCATCTGTAATCCTTCTGATGGTGACTTGATCTTTCAGATTTGTTTTAATTAACTATTCATATACTCTCAGTACATGCATGTATTCTGCTTCTTGAATCTGTAGCTGAAGTGAAACTATTGCTTGCCCCTTTTTCATTCTCTTCAGCCAACATACATTTATCACATATTCCAGCAGAAGTTTGAGGGATACGTGGGTTTTGGCAAAGATATCTCATGTGAGCAGTTAAGGCTTTCTGACTGGCTAGACTGGCAATTTGCAGTATTCTTCATTGAATCTTGTTGATGGCAACATAGCAGGGGTTACTCTTTAAATTGCTGCTTCATATTTTAGGACAGGCAGTAATCCATTGAGGTTGGGTGATGAGGAATTTATAACTATCCATATGATATCCTCTGGCCAAACAATAAATTTGGTTTGCACATTTTTCTCTAATAATGAGAAGAGAAAAATGTCTATGACACAGGTTGATATAATACAATTTTTTCTCTTGGTGCCAGTGAATGTACTTGTTACATACCAGTGCAATCTTTTCCATTGCTTTGCTTTCTGGTACAATTGCCACATTAATTTTCATAGCAGCAGTTGTGGCTTCAGCTGGAAATTGAAACCTAATAAATGTTGGCTCGGCACATGGACTTCTGGACAAAGTTTTTCAGTAGCACTGAGCCAAACCAAGAGAAAAAAAAAAAATTCCTAAACGTAAGTACTTGTCCTTGGATTCTGGAAAATATATCTGGTATACCCTAGGCTGTTAAAATGTTGGAGTATTGGTGTTTCTTTTTTTTTTTTTTTTTTCCCTCCCAAGTTTTCTTTTTTTTTCTCCTCCCTTCAAGCACCAGCAGACTCATCTGTTGAAGCTCTACCCCCTGTGGTTCAAGTACATTCCTCCTATCAACCTTTTCACCCCACCTCCCACTGTCCCTCTTCACACATGCGCCTGAAATCTCTTCTGGTCATCAAACTCACAAAATTCAGGCCTAGATGTGGGATCTAATCCTGAGCTCTACTTTATGTAGGTCTAAAATCTCTTCTGTAGATATGCATAACTTCTCTTGTTGTGCTTAATCTTCTTTTTCTAAAAAAAACCAAATAAGGGCAGAAATTCTGAACAAGTTAGAAGTTCCATTGGAGACCAAAAGACACATTTAGTGTGGTGGTTGTAACTACTCAGGAGAAGGGAGAAAGGGGGAGAAAAAGGAGCCAGTCAACCAAAACAAATGAGAAGATCTTTTTCATTTTGGACTGCTTAATACGATTTTTACCATATTTATGACAAATAAAGATTTGACAGCTAGTGCCAGTTCCAGAAAAGGAAGGGGAAAAGAGCATTAAAAAAAAAATTCAGACCTTGAAAAAAATAAAACAATTGTTGTTTCGGGGTTTTTTTGTTTGTTTTTTTCTTCTTTAATTGTAACTAATGTTTGAATTAGGTCAGTTATGTCATCTCTTTTGAAAGGACTGATTTTCATATTTTGGAGCTAAATTTGAAACTTTTCTAAATGTGCAAATGTGGAAAACAATTTTGATAGAGAAAAATAATCTCACTGCCCTGTGTTGCTCTGAGCCTTTCTCTGTCCTGGCCTTTTTTCTGACATATTTGGACAAACTGTGGAAACTTGGGCATCTGTTCTGCCCTCTGTGTGAAATGGTGATTTCAGTCTGTGTTTCTTGGATTAGCCTTAATATGTAACCATGTACATCATCTTTCATAAACTTTTTTTAATATCCAATAGTCTGGGCTTTTATTTCTTGACCTGCTAAAAATAGTCAATTTTCCCCTTCAGCTACTTTAGGAATTTAACTTGTTGAAAGTGTCTGGGTGTGTGTTGGGGTAACAAGAGTTGGTTGTGTCAGCTGTGTTAGGATGATTTTCTGGAAAGTAGAGGTTGCAAAGACTTCATCCCCTGCAGCTGTAAGTGACTCAGAAGACACATTATGATAAAGGAGAAATGTCTGCTGAGAGAGAAGGGAAAAAAAATAATCTGCATAATTTTAAATCCAAGCTGGAATTCGAGTTCTATTTTGATACAAATGTATAAATAAAATAGTCTCGGGCTGTTTGCACTGGGATTTTACATTGATCTCCCAGTTTATAGGTCAGAGGGATCAAAACACCCACAATTCAGTCATGTGTGGATTGAAGTTAAACCAGTAGGTTTTAAGATTTTTTTTTCTGTATGTTCCAAATTGCTTAAATTTTGTAAAACTATTAATTTGACTCTAGAGATGGAGAGGCTTTTAGCTTTGAATTAATTCTGTATAATTAATATACAAAGGTTGAAAAAACCAATGGTAGCCTATAGGCTATGTTTTCTAATTAAAGGAATGATGGCATAAAGGAAAAAGCAGTTGGACTTCCCTCCCCTAAATCAGTACATAGTGCACCAAGCTAGACCAGAAAATCAAACTTAAGTCAACCTATAGGTCCTTTGTTTCCAACTAATTGTTCTTGCTGTGTTCATTGGTCTTCATAAGCTTGGCTAAGGGGATAAGCCCTGCTTTCCTGTCTTGAGGCTTTTTCTCTTGATCTATTGAAATTCAGAGCTGAAGGCCCCCTTTAGAGAATGTCCTGTGGATAGCTGTCTCCTCTGTAACAAAGAAGCCCCAGCTGTGGATGTGGATTGAACGAGAGGTAGCCTCTCAGGCTGGCAATTTGGAGCCATTTAGGAGAACCAGTAGTTTTAATTTAATTTGGGAATGGTAAGCCTGACTCAGTTTTCATGCTGCTGATGTCTTGCTTTTGAATTCAGTCAGTACCTGGGAGGTCCAGTGTTTCCTGCTGCAGGTTGTCTATCAGATATGTGACTGTAGTGGAATGGCATTGTGCAACTATATAGTTTTATGAATGTATAAATGTAGTTTTATGATGGAAGAGACATTGTAAATCACTGGTTTGATATTGGAAGAATGTAGTTTAGGTCTTTGCCTCAGGTAAAGCCTGGTGCCCTGAGTGAGTGCATCCTCAGGATGGTTGCTCTCCCGTGCTTCAATGCAAGCAGAGTTCCAACAGGAAAGACTGAGAGGGGAATTCAGGTGTGCCACACAGTGCAGATGCTGCTATGAAGTGCATAACACCAGTTGACAGGGCTCATAAAATGTCTTCTACATCTTCTAGCTTCTTCATCCCATTCTGTTTCCAGCAACCTCCTCTGAGTCAAGATAGACAAGTGTTAGTTATGGATGTATAATTACAGCTATACATACGCGTAATTAACTGTGCTGTCAGAAGTAGCCAAGGGGAAAGAGAGTTGTGGTGCATGTGTGTTGTATGGTGGCCCATGTGTGTTGCCATTTCATATGCACACTACATGGGACAAGAGACATGGGACAGAGAAACCTTGGGAGAAAAACATCTTTGTTAAAAATCAATCTGGGTCACAGAACACTTTGGGTTGAAAGGGACCTTTAAAGATCATCTAGTCTGAACTCCAGGACCTATTTTTTTTTTTCAAAAGTAGTACTACTGAAAAAAAGAATTAATCAGTCAAATGCTAGCTTGTGAGAGCTGCAGCAAGATCCCTTAATTTACTGTATTTACCAAAAGAGAAAGGTGAGTCTGCTCAGTGTCATCACTTCATCTTTACTGGTTCTATGGCAGACGTTACAAGTGGGAGCAAGGCAAGGTTGTGTTCTGTATTGATAAAGATAACCTGAAGTGGTTAAGAAACTTGGAGGTTGTTTTGAGCATCTTCTTAGCATTAATTTAAAAATATAAGAGTAGGCGGTAGGATGAATGTAGACACAAAGAGATATATTTGCAAGCTATTTTCTGAATAAAAGCTGGGAATTGCCTTCCCAAGGGACAGCATGGACAATATGTGCCAGATTGTAATATGAAGTTCCTGCTGTAATTGTAGTGCTTTGGTGAGATGATTTAGCCAAACAGGGCAGAAAAGATCTGCAATCAATTTTTTTCAGATACAGGCAGAAATGAACTGCTCTAGCTATTGAATTATATAGTGGAATTTCCACCAGACACTGGGAAAAGCTCAGGGCAGCTCTATTTAGGTTTAACTGTCCAGTATTTTTATTGAATAAACCTATATATCAACTGTAGGTAGAAAATCTCAAACCCCTAGCATATGCTAAAGGCAAAAAAAGTGTTTAAAAAGTGTTAAATTCAGTTTGAGAAATCTGCTTTTGTTTTCAGTTTTTACTCTGATAGTGGCACAAAGTCTAGTGAAGATAAAGTCAAAGAAAAAGGAACGGTTTAGAAGGCACTTTTTCAATGGAAATGAACATAGGTGGTTTTAAAATATTACTGGACAACTGGCATGAGCTCTTAAAGGAGTGTATATAGAGACTCTCTGGAAATATCTAGATTTCATGAGTGAAGGACCATCTTTCTTTCCTCTCTGAATTAGAGCAGATTGTTCTGTAATAAAGGTTGTCCATAGGTAAAAGACCATGAAGTAGCAATGTGATTTCATGAAAAATACTAACCCTTGACATTCTCCATAATTTTTTGTTTTGTATTTGTACTGATTTCATGTTGAGATATCTACACTTGAAACTGAAAAAAACTCTGGATGTTTGGGTTTTTATGTGTGTGTTTGGATTGGGGTTTGTTTGTTTTGTTTATTTCAAAAGAAAAACTTAATCTGTAGCTTTTTGCTATCTTAATGGAGAAAGCTGTGCAAGAGTTTTATTGATCTTGTGCAATAAAATCTGGTAATAACTTGCCATAATACTTTCACTAAAAATGTTAACCAAATAATCCTGAACAGCTGGCCCAACTCAGTTTCTCTTGCTAAAATAAAGTCACTCAGTACAGAGGTGCTAAACCTCTGGAGTTTGTCCTTCAGAAGTAGAAGAAATAGAATTATCTCAGTTACACAGTGCTGTAAACATTGCTTCTTCAGTTGTGAGCAGTGTGTAACATTGTGCAGATAATTTGTCCACATAGTCACAGTTCAGTGCTCAAAGTCTTGAATGAAAAATTAAGGTCAAAGAAAGGAAGGCACCTTCCTTGAATTGTGTAAGAAATTGATGCAGACTTAAAATATGCAGAGTTACTTTTTCCTTTCTATGGTCTAAAACTGGTCTTCAGCTACTTCTGGTCCCACTGAGGAACTCAGGAAATCAGTGAAAGCTGGGTGTGATACATGTGATAATTGCAAATGCTTTTGCTATTTGCAGAACAATCTGGATACCTCAAGGGAAGAAGTTATCTGCTTCTTTCCCACTGGTATGCTGCTAAAGCAGAGCAAGTATTTAGGAAGAGAAGGAGCCTCTCTCATTTTGTGTTAGTAGAGCAACTTTGTCAGAGTAGCAGCAGTTTCCCTGTTGTTACCCTTGCAGACAAAAAGATTGGGTTTCTGAGACACTGGCATAAAATAATGTGTCTTTCTGCGGTAGTTATTTTAAAGTATTTCTGACAAAAAATAGTGTCATTCTGCAGTTGTCAATGTCTCACCTTGCACAATTGTTAGAAGAAGAGCAGAAATTTGTAGCGTCTGGTGCCACTGTTTGCTTCTGCAGAAATGGACTACAAATAGTGGAATGTTATTTACATCTGTGGGTATATGAATCCCCAGTGTAATGTGTTTTACTTCTCTTCTGCAGAGCATTTTACGGAGGTAGGAGGAGCAGGTATTCATTGCTGGTGAAAAGCGTTGTACGTTACCTGCCCCTTTGGAAGGGAAATTTTATGTGTTTATATTTAAAAGCTGCCAATGCCAGAGGCATGGTTTTTTATTATTATTACTCTTATTTTAAAAACCATGTCATGGACTTCCTTATCCCTAGAGATTGTTCAGTTTCAGACTCTTTGTTGGAACTGTACTGCCAGGAGCCTTCCTGGCCTCTGGCACTATCAACAGAAAATGCAGCTCTTAGGAGAATGGATTATAGTTTTGGAAGGGCCACTGGAGGGGGGAGAGGATACCAAGACTGGCAGTGAAAGGCAGAACTTGGCATTACAAAGAAATGGCAGAAAAAACATTCAGGCTCCTTGAAGGTTTTGATGATGGTAGAATAAGGTTGAATGAAGGAAGAGAAAAGAGAAATAAAACAAGTAGAAGGGGAAAGCATTAGCAGGCCCCCAAAGGGGAGGGGAAGGTATTGTCGAGTTTATTTAGGTCCTGTCTTTCTTGCAAGATAAGCCTGAAAAGGGAATTTTTGATCTTCAGTGTTTCAGTTTAGTAATTTAAATCCATGTGATATATATAACTTTGGGGGGTTCCCCCACACAAAGTCATGTGAGCTTAGTCTGTCAGGCATATGGAAACTGATGTTGAATATCTGTGCCATTATGTAACTTCTAACTGACTGAAGAGATAGAAAAGCAGAACACAATGGCACATTCATTAGGTAAGTATTCCTCAGTGCTCCACAGCTCTAACACATGCTCATTTTTATATAACATATTGCCCAGCTGGATGCAGGATCACTAGCTGGTGGCAGGACAGGACTGTAACAGGTTTTCAAACAACTTTTGCATTCTCTGGGGAGAATAGTGAAGCCAAGTGAGTGACACCTTGGATTGTCCTGCATGTCAGGGACATGCAAACTGGCTGCTGTGCTTCAGAATGGCCACTGGCCTTTCTCATTCCTTTTTCTTTTGACTTCTTCCCTCTCCATCCTTTCTGTCTGCTGTTGCAGATCCTGTTTGAGTCCTTGGCAGACAGCATTATGGATTGTCTACCATAAGGATGCAGTGGGAGTAAGGAAGCTCCTGAGCTTTTAAGGCCAATCCTAGATTATTCTGGGTCCTTTGAGGTGGGTGGGTGGGCGTGCAGACAGGAAAGATTCTTATTAAATTACAATTAAATATGAACTTAACTTTTGCTCCTGTCAATTCAGCACAAACCAAGACAGATATAGGTCATATTCTGTTTTGCACTACAGGTATAGATAACAATGGAGAAAATAAATGCACAGGTCAGATCAGTGGGGTGGGAAGCGCCCATCTTGTGCAGCTGCAGCTATGCCTCTGACCATTGCTACTTTCTGAACAGCTTGGAAAGCCTTCCTATGAAGATTTTTGCTGTTTAAGCAAAAAGAGATTGTAAGCTGCACTCAGGAAGCATTCTTTTAATCAAAATATTTGGCTTTTATATCCATGCTCACACATGCATGTGTGCAAACCTGCAGTATAAAGCGCAGTGGGGTCTATGCTTATTATTTCAGTGGTAGTAAATGCTAAGAAATTAGCCACTAAACCAGATGAAAAACTGAGTTCCTGCAAATTTAATTGGAACTGTGGTTGGATAAAGGCACGGGCATATGGCTGTGTTCTTGATCAAAAGAATCTGAAATCTGCTGGCTTAATGGTTTTCATCTCATTTCACTGGTCTTTGACTCTGAGAATTTTGTATAGCTAACAAATTCAGCCACTAGTGAATTATTTGCTATTCATTTCAGAGATTCACTGTGCTACAGAAATTGTGATGTCTGTCTCATAGAGAGGATGAACATTATGCTGGAGCAGTTGAGTGTCTCGGGTGTGTAGTGAGGCACAGAGTCAAAGCCAGGCTGTTCTTTGCTGCTGTAAACACATCTCTGGCTTGCTGTTGGAGCATGATTGCTTGGATTATACTGTTGCTCTCAGAAAATGCTGAGGTTTTTTCCCTAAGTATCTGTTGGAGGGTCACCTTTTAAGCATTGAACATCATTTGTAATTAAGGGATCTTAGCGTATTTTCTTAAAAGCTGAAAGGAAATTAAATTAAACAGTCCTCCATGCTGTTCTGACTTCTGCTTTAGGAAAGGATGCCAGATATCAGGGTAATAGGCAACACATTTGAAAATTTTCTCTAAATGTTGTTGCAAGGTCTGTGGAAATGAGTGGATCTCCAGAGTGCTAAAAGAGAATAAAGTTTTATTGCTTGCTGTAAAGCTCCTGGTGGAGGGAGTAGTTACACTAAAGCAAGGTGAAGTTTAAATTTAAACAAAGCTCTCTGCTCTACTCTATATAGGTAGATCCATGTAGGTATACTTATTCTGAAATAAGCACCTTTTAGGAGGTCTTGGAGAGGAAATGCAGTGAGCAAGTGTTTACTTTATTGTGGATAAACTTAGATTCTCTCCTTACACTTACTCCTGAAGAGACACCACACCGTCTTAAGCATGTAGCATTTTACTTTAACTGCAAATTTTGTCATGGAGGCAAGCAAAATGAGGGGAAGGAATGAGTGTTTGCAGATTTAACTTGTTGTCCTGCCTCTTTGGCAGTTCTAAATATCAGGAGCATGTGGAGAGTTACTGGCAGGCTTACAGGTAATGTGGAGCTCCAGCAGCGTGGCTGCCAGCGAAGCCAGCACTTACTAATAACTGACTAATTGTTTCTGTCACACCTGCACAAGCCTTTCTATCTCTCTGAAACACATTAGCATTCATGAGAAGTTACTGAACCATGATGAATGACAAACACATTTTAAGTAATTCTTTTGTGATTCTCCTTGGGCCCAGTACACCTTTTCTAAACAAGACCTTGTTTTTCTACCTCATGAAACATTGTATTTCATTTAACTGAAAGGCAGAGAAATGAAACCCTCTCCGTGTATTCAGGCTTACCTTTTAATGGGGATGTCATATTCTTGCTTCTGACTTTTTACCTCTGAGTTTCATTGTGTGGTTAGATAAAAATACCCTGATCTGTGCTGCTTTTATTAATGCAGTAATAAGGCTGGATCACATATTGTGACACATAATTTGAGAAGCTTTGGATGCCAGTTCTGCCACCTCCCTGTCTGGGTGTTCACCCTGTTAGAAGCTGGTTTCCACAGAGGGCTGTGTCCATCTCAGCGTTGCTCATTGAGTCAGATGATGGTTACTTGAACTGCATGGGAACTCCACAAGCCTTTTCCATATGAGAGTGCCTGTGCTATTCCAGGATCTTGCTGTGATCTCACCACTGCATGCCTGCCAAGTGCTTAGTTTGATTTACTGCTCTCATTTTCAATGTAGACTTAGACAGTCATGAAAGGAATGATTAAATCAGAGTGGGAATGACTATGCAAATAACTGATGGAAGTGTAAGAGTGGAATAGCAACAGCTATAGAGTTTTCTAGCTTCAGTTATTTATTTGAAAAGTTATTTAAAGATAATATTGATCAAAAATGCTGTGTTTTGCTAGGGCTGAAAGATCTTGCACAGTGAAATGGAAGTATTAGCTGAGATCACATATTACAGAAAACCTTTGGAATAACTGGTGTTTTCAGCATTCTAAGCCAAAACTCCAGGATGGATTTCTGCTGGCAAGATGTTGTTTTAGGTATGGAGAGCAAGCAGATCTGCTTCAAAGAGTTGGGTCATTCTTGCCATCCTCTGAAGTTTTAGCTTGGTACCCCAAGAAACAGCAACAGATTTTGTTGCTTCTTTGTTTGGGATCTGTGTCTCTTTTCTCCTTTTCTACTCTACTTTTAAACTGCCAGCTCAAGCAAACCAAGTCCATAGAGCAATAGAAGTCCTGAAGATGCAAAGTTCAGACAGGTTTTTGAAAGTAGAAAACTGGGCAGAGCAGAAATTGTAAGGGAAAAGTTCTGGGGTGAACCTTATTAAACAGCTAGAGACCTGCACCAGGAATTCAGATGGGTTTGCCTTAACCCTGCTGCTGACGTGGAAGCTCTTTGTTCTCTTTGGTTAGACAAATGTATGAGAAAATAATATTTTGCTTTTTTAAGGAAAAATGAAATGAAAGTCCTGAAAGCCAAAACTTGTACTAAAATTAGATTGTCATCCCTTAACTTACCTGACTTCTACTCTGAAACTTGCAGGGTGTGACTTTACACAAAGCCTCATTGTCAGAGAATTTGTAGAAACCTCTAGATAAGTGAGATTCAGGCTGCTCTAGCAATTTCATCAAAGTTTTTAAATAAAAATAGTGGCAAGCACTCACTTTAAACATTAAAAACTTCAAAATTCCAAGGAAGCACTATGTTTTAGACACTTTTAGGCAGTCCTGTTCTGCTCATGAAAGAGTATTGCTAATGAAGGAGACCTAACAAAACCAAAAAAATAGGTACTGTGTGTCCATATGGAAGAGTGCTGTGCAGATGGTAGACAAACACAGAGGAACAGTTATAAAATCCTGCTGTAATGAAGAGCTCAACTAAAAAGAAATTTACACTGCCCATTAAGGATGGATTACAAATTAATTTTGTGTTTGATAGGCAGTTGTTTGGAGCTTTAAAACATCCTAAAGCACAGACTCATGTTGCTAAGTTTTACTGTAAGAGTAAAGTTCACAGGTTGGTTTTTGTCTTTTTATAAATATCTAAAATTCCACAGGGATGCAGAAGGGAAGAAAATGGTGGTTAATGGAAATAGGATGTTAATTGTTTCCAAATGCTGGCTTGCTCATGAGGCAGAATTTATCTCCAATTGAAGGAACCATGTAAATTCAGATGGTCAGGGGCTATCAAGGCATCAGATGGGGTCTTAGAGCTGGTCTGATGGTAGCTTCTGCTCAGGCCTCATTTGGTGGCTTAGCTCTGCTTTTTGACCTGCAGCTAGCCAAGGGCCTGACCAAGCTGACTTTTCTAGCTGGTGCTGGGAGAAAGAACTTGGGGGTCTTGTTTTTCCTCCTGGCCAATAGTGCCATGGCTTTCTTCTGGTGCCTGCTCACAGATGAAATGAGTAGTTGCTGTAAGTTAGTATCTCTCAAATTCTTTAAGTAATTACTTCCCCCTCCCCATGTTTAGCATGAATTTCCTCTTCATTTTGAGCACAGCATGCTCCCTTGAGTTTGCATCTCCCCATCCTAACAATTTAGCTTAATTAAGGACCTTTTTTTGGTGGTACTCTTCTACTCTAAGCCCTTCTAGTATCAAGACTCGTGGACTGTCATAATGTACATTCACCAATTGAAATATAGCTGTTACTCTTGGCTGTGTTTTAGTCCACTCCAGTCCCAGCTGCCTTTCTTGCTTTAGTCTCTGAGGTTTTGTCTTTTCTGCCCTAGATGTTTAAATTCTCACATGTCCATCTCACTTAGAGATCTTAAAATTAGATTTAATTTCAAAGTCGTTTTTGAGAAGGAATGTGTGGGAATATGTGTATTAACCATAAAAAATGTCAGTCCTTTGGGAACCACATCATTTTACAGTTTGTGTTTCTACCTACTGATATTTTTAACTAGGCTGTGCTTTCCTTTCTTTCCTTCCCCCCACCTAAGGGAACTCTATTTGAGGTGAACTTTCTTCCTTTAGGATTTTGAATCCCAGTTAGAGCAGGATAGTTCATCTTTTACAGACATTAATTCTGGGTTACCGCTTCTGTAGCTGTCCTGAATATTATATGCCTCTTCTGGGTTTGTGGGTTAATGTTAATTTAATGCAATTATTTTCAGCCGCTGTCTATTCCCTTTAAATCCTGTACTCTGCTGTGCTAAGCTAATGAAACACAGCTATTGTGGTGTGCTCTGCTTCTCTGCTTGCTAAAGGCTGTTGTAATGTGGAACGCACTAACTGATAGAGATTTTCCTGTCCGCAGCACATGGAAGTTAGTAAAGGGCTGCAAGATTTTTTTGCCCTTCTAAATACATTTTTTTTTTGCTCAGTCTTTTGCCACTTCTTGCTTTTGGAATCTCCTTATATCTTATGTGTCTTGGTTTTATGGAAAAAAACCCCAAAGTGTTAAAGTCAGTTGGTGATGGTATGGAAGGAAGGACATTAAAAGTCTCTGGTCTGCTGGTTCACCTTTCACTCCAGTGCAGATGCATCCTGAGCATCTCTTACATGTTTTAAGAACCATATGTTCAGGATGGAGGAAGTTATGCTGGTTCTTATGCACAGAGCATCTGGAGTACGTATTTCAGGATATTTGTTGTGGTCAAGCTCTTGGTGGCTCATTGCAGTGAGAATTCCAGAATTCCTGCCATGCTCCCAGGGCTGGACTGCTTTCCAGATAAGCTAAAAATGCCCACCTACTTGAAGAGGGTGCAGGATTCAACTTGAAGTCAGCAAGATGACTTCACTGCTGTATCATGTAGGAGGAGAGGATTCACTGCAAGGGAGGCAACATATGTTTAAACTTAAATATCGTATAATTAGCCAAACTGGCAAAGGAAACTGTGAACAACATAAGGAACATGTATTAAGTCCATTTTATGATGTTTAAAGATTTCCCCAGTGTAAGAACCCCCACTCCAGTATTAATATTTCAAAAATGTCCTTATCCTATTAATATATCCGTTTGACTTTGTCAGCAGTAGTTATGTCAGCAAGAGTTGAAGCTTGGTTTGCTCAGTTTCTTCCCCAGGTGTGTTGATACACCTGTTGTGGTGGGGAATAAGCTGTGTCTGGGAACCCATCCAGGTTAAAAATAAATTTTTTCGTTTTATTCAGCTTATTTTTTTGCTTGCTGGAGGCTTGGATCCATTCCCCATGTCACACCACAAATGCTTTGCCTAATGTGACTGAAAGGCTCTGCTAGAGGGAGGGGATAAAGCAGGAGAGAAGGGGGAAGGAGGGACATGAATGGAAAACTTGGCCCCTGGGAGAAATGCCTCTGTAAATAGACCTATAGGGGAGATTGTAGGCGGCAGTAAAGATGTAGCAAACTTGTGAATGAGAGCAACATGCCACTCTTCCAGCTGTACATATTTTTAAATAATATTAACAGGTTTAACTGTGTGGGTATTCTTCATTATTTAAGTGAAAAGATGATTTTATTCTTGTCATGGCAGATACTAGTAAGATCAGCAAATCAGCCCTCTTTCTTTTTTTAATTTTTTTTTAACCAACATATTATTCAAACCTGTTTTTCACCAGAATTAACAAGCAGCAGTCACTGCCTTGAAGGTATTGACCTAATTGGACAAGATCATACAGAATAAGGTCATACAGAGTCTGGAGAGGACCAGTGGCACCAAAAACCAGTGTGGCCAAGTTCTGTAAGTGGGTCAGAAGCTGAGTCAGTCACCGAGGCCAGTCTCCCATATCTGTAAGATTTCCTATTCCCAGCCCTGTCACACTGCCAGTCTCTGGCTTTCTGCAGTAATCCCCTTCATCCCCCAGAGCTGGACCTGAAACCACCAGCACGGGAGAGAGAAGGGGGAAGCAGCAAGGGGTTTGTTTATAAGCTTTTCTGTGTGGTGCGGTGTGTGGTGTTTTGGCGTTTGCCTGCTCTGGGTGTGACACCCTTTGTCACTGAGGTTTGTTCTGGTTGGTGGTGCCAGCAGCAGCTCCTCGCTCCGAGTGCACGCACACGAGGTCTCGGGATGAAAATCTTTTGGTGGTGTCATCTGTTACGCACGCTGGCTGAGAGCACTTCTGCTGCCTGCCTTCAACCCCTTGCTGCACTGCTGCTTGAAGCAGGGCAGCTATCAAATCCTTCATCCTCAGTGCAAACTGTTCCACGGGAGTGCGTGCTGCCGACCTTTTGTATCGTAGCCAGACTTGGGAGGAAGCAGTGGTTTGTACATTCTGTAGTAACAGTGTTGCTACCATAACAGAGTTTTGTGCTTGCTTGCATCTTTCTGCATTTTTGGGGGTTTTTAAGGCAAAAAGAAAAGCCTGAAAACTGAACGTTTCTGAAACTTTTCAAACTCCGTTTTTCATGTGGTTTCAGTGGAACGTTGCGATACCTCTTTGTGTATGAGGTGCTGTGAGGGGATGGTTCTGTTCATTTTAGCTTCATGCTCTACCTTTATGCTCCATTATAAGAGGGTTTCTTCTGTGCCTAGAAGAGTTTATAGCTACGGTTAAGTGCTGAAGAACTGGAAGAAGCTTTGTGAAAGTCTGGGAAGCAATTATAATTTCAAGGCTCATGTATAATTAAGAGTTGGACTCAGTGATCCTTGTGGGTCCCTTCCAACTGGGTGTTCTGTGAATCTGTGTGGTGATGGCCTCTTTGGTAGTCATGTACCACCTTATTCTTTGGAGTTGTGACATTGCGTATGAATCACACTTTCATACGGGTCTAATTTGTTTATTAACTCTGCTCTGCTGTCATCTGTCAGAAAAAGCATATTATTTCTGAGGTTACTCAGAAAGCTGGCACAGTGAAGTGTTTTATGGAAAAACAAACAAACAAAAAAATAAAAGCCACCCTGTACAGTTGCCAAGAGTGTATCTGCTGTCCTTTTCACTTGGAGTACCACCAAACTGGAGAAAAACTAGTCTCCTATCAAGAAAAGAAAACAAACAAACAATGTCTTATTCTTTCTTATGTTTCTAAGTAAGATGAGAAAGGAATAAAGCTGGTATAGGTGGAGGATTTCAGAGCAGAGGGGAAAAAGACATTTATTAATAAAACAAAACCCCATTTGTATGAAGTCCATCTGTGACAGCACTGCTTTTACACTGCCAAAGGAAGTCTTGGCTACTTCTCTCACAAACTTTGTAAAGAAATGTGACATGTTGGACCTCTAGTAATGAACATACTCCCAAGGCTGAGAGGTTTGCCATAAAAATGATTGATTTTTGTTTTCCTAACTGCATAACTATTTGCATTACACTAAGCAGCTGATACCAAATTTCTTCATCATCAGATGAGTCTCCCGAATAGCCATGTTGGTTGCTCTAAAAGTTTTGCAAAGCAGGATTGTTCTGGTCTACCTTTCTGCCATTACAGCAGCTTCAGCTGAGATTTCTTACAGTAGTTCTGTCTGAAATTTATATTCTAAGTATCGGGTTCCTTCAGTTTTTTATCCTCATCATACACTTTTTTCAGACTACTTAAGGCATCCTTCATGCTTCTTGTCACTGTAATAATAGTGATTCTAAGCTTGTTGGGTTTTGTTTCATCTTGACTTTGGCTTTCTCTGTGCTGCTTCTACTTCTCTGTGCTGCCTTACCAAATTCTGTCCCACCACACTTGCCTGCTTGTCAGCAAATCTGTAGCAAGAACTCTAGCTCAGAGGTGCTGACAGGAAGCAGTCAAATCCAAAACACAAGCAAAATATTCTTCATTCATCACTGGCTTCTTGCTGCATCTTATCTATTCCCTTTTGTCATTTAGATTGTCAGTTTCTTAAAGCAAAACA
Organism: Melospiza melodia melodia; assembly: GCF_035770615.1. Lineage (NCBI taxonomy): Eukaryota > Metazoa > Chordata > Aves > Passeriformes > Passerellidae > Melospiza > Melospiza melodia. The sequence goes on along the minus strand of NC_086194.1, from coordinate 48,308,161 downwards.
TAATTTTCTTTGTAATTTGACTAACACTGAGCACTTTACAGGTACTTAATAAATACCAAACGAAATAATTTATATCCACATAATAGCCTGTTTTTACACAAACCTCACAGACGTGTCTTTTATGTTTCCTGTAACTATTTTTTATCCAACTTGCAAAGCAGCAGGGTAGATAAAAAATAGACTGCACAGTGCAGTCTAGCACTGGAAAACAATGCTTTGAATTAGATCTATTACAAGTAGATTTTCTTATGTTTCAATGGGTTTTTTTTGGTCATGCTAGTTTTGGGAAGGGTCTTTTGGTTGGGTTTTTTTGGTTTTGGGGTTTTTTTGTTTGTTTGGTTGGTTTTTTTTCCCTAATTGCTTATGCCACTGAGGTTCAAGATATGCTACCATTACAATGATGCCTGGATGGCACCTTATATTATGAAGCTCCCTACAGCTGTGAAACCACCTGGGTCAGAGAGGATAAACCTTGCCCCTTCAAGATAGCTGTTGTTGGGGAACTGATTGATCTCCTTACCCTTATCTTCTATAAAGCTCTGGATCTAGGCATTACTAAGCATTTCTGATGCTTTCTAATTAATTTGCTCTTGCTGGCTACGTTTTTTTGCTTCTGTTGGAGCCTGTGTTCGCAAAATTACTGTAAAAAGACTGGTGGATCAACATTAATCCACACTGGACTGGGAATTTGCCAGGGCACTAAACTACACCCAAGCTGTGTGGCAGGTGTATAGCATGGTCATCTTGGCTGGCCTGTGGGAGGGCTGACCCCATCTGTCCTCCAGATGTCCAGGAGTTTTCTTCTACTGGTGTAGCCTCCAAAGGTGGTGGCATTATCTCACAGATTAAAGGTGAAATCACAGTGTGACTTGGGCTTAGAACTATCTTTAGGTGACGATTCAGCCAAAGGCTTTCAGAGACGTATGTGCCTTGTCAGGCCACCTGTGCTAATGGCTACTTCATTCCATGTGAACTTTCTGTATTTCCTCACACCATTTTAACTCTGGAGGAGGCTGTTTCAAATGCCATCTCCTCTGGTCAGGGAGTGAATATTCTCCAAGCTTAACCTTACTCAAAGAAGTCACATCAGGAAAGAGAGACTAGTTTGCTGTTACAACAGCAATGTAATTCATCTTGTACCTTTTGGTGTGACACAAGTATTTGCAAATACTTTGTATTTTGTGCAGTGAACAGTCCTAGTTGCATCTGCTCCATGTTATGCTGTATACACCCTATGAGCTCTGTGAGTTATCCATCTGTGCTTTGCCACAGTTTTAGTAGTTATTCCAGGCATATGATGGAATAAAAGAATCCATTTCTCCGGGTTATCATCTTGCACATATTCAGTTAAGTTGCATATGCTTATCCTTGTTTCATGCCAGATTTTGTTCCCAGGTACATTTAATAGGCACAGGATGAATGCTTTTCATGTCACATTTATATTGTTTGCACGTTTGGTGAGAAGTTGTATCTTTTTGACCTTTCTAACCCAAATTAATTCTCACAAAAAACAACTGAGGTTTGGGATTGGAGCATGTCACAGGAGAAGATCCTGAGTTTTTTTTTCTTGTTCCTAAAGTTGAGTAATTTTAAATTATCATGGATCAATTTGAATGCTGATTTTGGTCTTGTATTATCTTCTTTTTGTATGCCTCTAAAGCTAGTGATTACCTACCAGTTCTTTATTGATTTAGTAGGTAATGCTGTCTAGTATTGCTAGTATTGCTGTCTGAGAGAGGTACTGTGAGGACAAATATACGAAAAGTAGTCAAGCATTTAGTTCTGTAATAATGACCCACATAAGAATTTAGAAGCAAAGAGATTATTTGCATGTATGCAGTTAAAATTATTCAGGAATTCTGTGCCTTTGCAAACAGTATAAAGTACTCAGTTAATGGAGCTGCGGCAAAAAAAAGCAACTACATAGCTACAGAATATTTTACTGGTATTAAGAATAAATTTACAATTTCTAATACACGATTTGACTGAATACCATAAATCTACAATTACACATTTGTGTCTATAGAAGTGCATATACTAATGTTGGGGAAATATAGTGTGAAATAGCACATAAACAACAAATCATTGATGAAGTGTTTAGAATGCCTTTAAGTTAATGAGAGAGACTTATTTAAATTAGATACTTCAGAGAATACTGCTCTCTGTTCTAGATTACAAATATCTGCTATTTAAACATTTTTCTCTGGGGGTTGGTGATAGGAGTGGGAGGAGATGCATTTCTAGTTTCATCTGTATCCTTGAATTAACTATGAAAAGGGGTGGGTTCTTAATTTAACTAACTGAAGCTAAAATCTTAGTGGAAACATGCTTTATTGTCTTCTGAACAAGCTTCCACAACTTATTTTAATAAGTGTTTTACTTTCATTAGTTGACCATATCGGGAATGTAGGTTTTTCACAACAGGACCAGTACCTCAAGTAGCAGCTTGCTGTGCATTAGGTCCTGCCACGTTTGATAGCTGAGCCTTCTTGCCTTCACCTCCACCTTTGGCCCATTTTCCCCCTTGGACAGGGCAAGTTGTCTTGGTGAAGGGTTGTAGAGATGACTCTTATATACATGAGGAAGCTTTGCCCACAGAAGAGTCCTCCCACTTCTTATGCCCTCCAAAAACCTTCTGCAGGGTTGACATCATTGAACCTCAGATTTGGTGAGGGAGGCACATTTTATTTGTCTGAAGTTAAGAAATCTACATGAAATTAAATTTAACAAGATGTATCATCCCATCTGTATGCAAATATCAATCTTGAATTAATCTTAAATAAATCTTAAATAAAAAGGTCAGATGTCAATGTGAAAGTTTTCCTTTGGATTTAAGGGACAGTAAAACTGAGACATCTGGTTAAGACTTTGAATCTGCTTTTTTCTACAAGCTCAAAAAGAAAATAATTGATTTCCTGTAGATAGGAAATATTGATATTCAGTTTACCTGAATTCTGTTACTTAAGTGTATGTCAGTGGGGTATTGGTGTGTTATAAGGGAATTCATAGGTCAGCAGCAACTCATCAGTAATCTCAGTCTTTTATGCTAAGTATATGATAGTTTATCTTCTTTAGAAACCATTTAGCATATGCTGAGGTCTTGTCTACATAGGAATACTTGGAAGAATTAATCCAGACTAAGATATGCTTTGAAAGTGGATTAAATTACATAGTACTCCTATACAAGGACATTAAGCAGAATTTAAGTGGCTTTTGTTATAATTTCTTTACTTCCTCAGTTAAGTACATTAAATCAAATTAAAGACATTTAAATTTTACTGTTGAAGTTTAATGCAATGTTATTACACTGCTTTTAGTAATGTTTATCTGTATTTACTTTCATTTTTTTCTTGTAAGCAAATTGGAGGAATGTTCAAACAAGCAGAAGTCAATATTAGCGAGTTCAGTGTACATTCATAGTTTTTATATCTTGTGTACTAACATTGGGTTTGACCAACTCTGTCTCTCCACTTACTGATTCTACCCTTCTTCTAATCCTCACAGGCCTCATTTGCAAATTGTCAGTAATGATTTTTATATCCTCAAAGAGCTCTCCATATGAGAAATGCTGAGCAATGGCTGTGGTGGTATTTGATTAACATCCAAATGGAAATCTGAAGTTTGCCTTTTTTCATTGCTGTAAAGGCAAGGGTTGAGTTGGGGAAGATGAATGATTTACAGGAACTTTACCAATGAGTATAGTTATTTTTTCTGTGAAATTATGTCAGACACAAAGTGTTTTAATGTTACACAGAGTTCAGGCATCTACATCTGCTTTTGGTGCACCTGCCTGAGTATCTTTGTGTGAGATAAAATGTTGCTATGTCTTTTGTAGAGCCTAGGATGAGGGGTGTATACACACATTAATCAACAGATGTTAAATATGGGGGTTTGTATCCTTTACAGAAATGGAGACAAAAGGTGAGAGAAATGTTGCTCTGTCTGACCAGTAGCTAACGTGGTAGAAGTTGATTTGCAAAATGGCAGCACCATTGACGCTGGATATAAGTCCAGTGACATGGGGTACTTGAGAATAGCAAACATTTGTATGCACAAATATGAATGAGTGGCTCAAAAGTTTAATGGCTAATTACTCATGTTGGCATTGCAGTGTGAGGGCTGTATAATGCTGCTGTCTGAGGAGACAGACAGTGATTGTAAGTGCTCCTTCTGAATATGCAGAATGGTGATCTCTGGTATGTGTTTGTCCTGTGCGTGGCAGCATCTAGCAGTGGGCAGTTGCAACATCTGATGATTTAAATTGCCAAATGATGCCTTTACACTCAAATCTATAAGAAACCAACCTTTTCCTCTCCCACCCACAGCCCCATTGAGAAGTGAAATGTACTGAGATGCAAAAAGTATGTCAAATATGCATTTAAATGCCTTGCTTCTCTGACGTTTCATTTGATATGTGCTACATGTGACTTTGAAGCATAATAGCACATTGTCCTAAACTGATGGAGTTAGTCAGTGTTTGATCTCTTCAACTGAACAAAGGGATTGTTTTAATGTTTTTTAATGACCTTTTAAACAGGAGAATTGATTTTTTAAAGGGAAATTGGGACATAGCTGAGTCTTCTTTTTCTTTAGAGTTTGAGTAAAGTAATCACAGATTTAATCACAGAGTATTTTAAGTTGAAAGGGACCCACAAGGATCACTGAGTCCAGAAGTTATCAACAGCTTTGGAAATTAAGATCCTTAAAATACATACTTTCTAGTGATAGAATTGGAAGAGTTGGAACTCTGTTTACCTGCTGATGTTCACCAGACTTCTAGATGGTGCACCTTAAAGGCTGAAGCTTATAGCTTTGCATATTAAAGTCACATTCCTGTGAATATAGCACAGGTGAGTGAGAAGGAAAGAATACAAAAAGCATACTTAGCAAATACTGGTTTGTGCTAATAGCCTTTCTTGTCACCTTGTGGCAGCATTTTTGAAGTACCAGGTTTTAAGCCAGGTGGCATCAGCTGTGGACATAGGTAAGTCAAATGATGGCAGGTTTGAATATAAGTCGATCAAACATGCTCTATACTTAGCCAGCATTTTTGAAATATTACTAAAATTAGCTATGTAGATATCTGCAGCTGATGTGAAGTGGAGGTTAGCTTTGTTAGATAGGTCTAAATAAAAATCTTGCCCTAAGATTGTTTTTAAAATTAGCCTTGCTTTTGCTTCCTGCTCTCCCACCCACGTTTTTGAAATAATGCTACATCTTGAGATAACAATTTGGCTATTATCCTTTGTGTATGGTTCCTGATTCTACAGTTAGGTAAGAGCATGAGCAAAATGTAAATTCTTTGGTAACTTGGTAGAAGATACTATTTCATTACAATTGCTATTTAATTTTTGCAAAAGAACCTCCCACGCTGAATGTTCTTTTGAGTTATTTGAGGTTGATTTTTCATGAATAAAATTCTTAGTCATCTCCAGAATCTATGCAATATCTTAAAGTAATAAAGATTTTGCACATTTCAGTAGTTCATTGGTCTCCTTTTGCACCTCTCTTGCCTCCTTGCTTTGTATGTAAGAAGCTGCTTTTCTGGCTGTAGCACTAGCCTTGAGGTTGGGAGTTAAGTGGTGAAATCCTTCCCTCATGGTAACCAACAGCAAAGAAATTTGCATTCATTTTCTACTTTAAGCCCTGACATTGACTTTCTGTGTGACCTTGATGTGAAGGTCTTATCAGCAGAATTTATGCAGATAATCTGCACCTTGTTCTGCAGAACAGGAACGTATCATGGGCTGACATGTGGTAAAGTTGCATACAAGCGGTTGATACATTTGGTAGTTCATGTTTTCCTCCTCCTGTGTGGCAGAACTCTTGAGGATATATGAGGTCCTTCATTTTTGTCAAAATACAGCCCATCAAAGCAGGATGCATCTTCACAATGGCTGTAGTTTTGTCTTGAACCTCTGCCCCACAGCTGCACATTTTATATCAGTTTATATCGTGTACAATCTTGGGTGAGTAATTTTATGGAGAGGAGTAGAGTACTAGAATGCTGTGCAAACTGGCCCTTGCTGCAGTGAGTAGAAACCCATAGACATATCACAATAGTTTTTTATACCTGGGTATGTTACATATTTGTACATCTAAGAGTATATGACAATAACAAGTAAACCTGGAATGTTTCAGGACATCCTTGTAAAGGATTTTGGGATCACTAAAAGTTGTAAGTGAAACAGCTTTATTTCAAATATCCACTCTTGATGCTATTCTAAAAGCCTGAACTCATGAATCATAGAATGGTTGGGGTTGGAAAGGACCTTAAAGCCCATCAAGTTCCAATCCCCCTGCCATGGGCGGGTACACCTTAGACCAGACCAGGCTGCTCAAGGCACTACTCAAGCTGGCCATAAACACTACTAGGGATGGGGCATCCTCAATGTCTTTGGGACACCTGTCCCAGTGCCTCATCACTCAAAAATATTTTTCCTTCTGTCTAATCTAGACCTACCCTCTTTCAGTTTAAAGCCATTACTCCTTGTCTTATCACAATATGCCTTCTCCATCTCTCTTGTTGGCCTCCTTTAGGTACTAGAAGGCTGCTCTAAGATCTTCAAAGAGCCTTCTCTTTTCCAGTTGATCAGACCCAACGCTCTAAGCCTGTTATCACAGGAGAGGTGCTTCATCCCTCTGATCATCTTTGTGCCCCTCCTCTGGACCTTCTCCACCCATGAGAAAAAAGGGAAATAAGGAAGACCTTGGGAAGTACCAGCCAATAAGTCTCACCTTTGTGCCTGGCAAGACTATGGGGTAAATCCTCCTGGAAACTGTGCTAAGGCAGATGGAAAGTAAGGAGCTGATTGATGAGAGCCACCATGCCTTCACTAAGGGCAATTTGTGCCCGACAAATTTGGTGACCCTCTACAAAGGCATTCTGGCATTGGTGGATAAGGGAAGAGCAAATGTCATCGAATCTATCTGGACCTGTGCAGACACTTGACGCTGTTCAGCACAGTATCCTTGTCTCTGACTGGAGAGACATGGATTTGATGGATGGACCAACTTGTGGATAAAGAATTGTGTGCAAAGTCACAGTCAGAGAGCTGTGGTCAACAGCTCAATGCCCAAGTGGAGAGCAGTGATGAGTGGCATTCCTCAGGGGTCTTTAATGGGATCAGCATTGTTGGGCACCTTTGTCAGTGACATGGACCATGAGATTGAGTGTATGCAGCAAAGTTGCTGATGACACCAGGCTGTGTAGTGAGCTTGACAGGCTGGATGGAAGGGATGGCATCCAGAGGGATGTGGGCAAGTTGAGAGATCTGTCTGTTGGTCTTGGTGTTGTTAAACCTCCTGTTGTTGGATTTGGCCCATCTATCCAGCCTCTCCAGGTTTCTCTGCAGAGCACTCCTACCCTCCAGCAGATTGATACTCTTCCCCACCCTCATTTGGTGTCATCTGCAAATTTGCTAATGGTAGACTCGATCCCCTCATCCAGGCCATAAATGATGATATTAAACTGGACTGGGCCTAACACAGATCCTTGGGGGACGTCACTGGTCACCAACTGGATGCAGCACCATTGCCCACCACTCTCTGTCCTGGCCATCCAGACAGCTCTAACCCACCAAACAGTGCATCTGTCCAAGTGTGGGCTGACAGCTTTTCCAGAAGTATTCTGTGGGAGATGGATTGAGTTTCCCCTCCCCCAGCAGCTTTAGTTTAAAGCCCTCCTCACCAGCATGGCAAGCCTGTCAGGCTAAATGACTGCGTTAAAAAAAATTTGTTTGGGAGGGTAGTAACTCTCATTAGTCTAATTGCTGTAGCTGAAGAAGGTAAACAATTTAAGTTGCAAAAAAGTGTTTTCTGTCATGAAGTGCAAGCAGCAGACTTGAAAGCTAAATTGAAGTCAGAGAACACATGCTTTGAACTTGCTCAGGTCTGTATCAGTCTGACAGAAAAGCCTAGCTGATAGCTGTGAAGAGCATGATGGAAAAGTAAATGGAAGAAGGCTGTTGTGAATGGGAAGGAGTGAGTCAATAACATATGTCTTGGAAAACATGAAGACATTTTATAACATGCAATAAAATTATTGTCTCAATTTCATCTTTTGTTATGCATTAAAGCTATGATCTAAGACTTGTTTCTGGAAGGCTGGGGGTGGGGTTTTTTGTGAGGGAATTTTTTGGTGTTTTTTTATTTCTTTTTTTTTGATGTCTCCAATGATAAATGTTTTTTTTCTTGTTACCCATGTGAGTTTGCACTGGTGCAACTGTGTGCATTTAGCAATAGTTCATTTAAAATTACCATGTAAAACTAATTAATGAAACAACACCTATCTCTTTTTTAAACAGCAAGAATTAGTAGTCACCTTAGTAGTGAAGACAACAAATATCAGCTGAGAAAAGTAGGTCGTGATTTATATTTAGATACTGGGGTAGCAAATTTTAGGGTTAAGTGCCTTTAGAATACACCTGTTACAGAAGGCAGCAGTTGATTTGAAACAGGCACTTAGGAGTACTTAAAATTATAATTTTGAAGGTTGCTGCAGCTACATTTACTGTTTGGTTGAGCCTCAGAAAAACTCATAAAAGTCCAGCTAATTGGAAGGGCATGCCTTAATGCTTTGCAGTGTGTCTGTTATGAGGGGATGTGTGCCATGTTTGGGCTCTTTCCTATGGCACAGCTTGTATTCTGAGGTCACTCAAATCATGGAGCTTCTTGAGGGGTATAGCTGTGCCACATGCACAGGATATTTAATTACTTTATGAAATGCAGTTTTATTTTGCAAGTGGCGTGTTTTTTCTTAGAGTCCCAACTGATTTGCTAGTGTTATTGCTAAGGGGATTGTCAAAGTGATCTTACCCTGTGTTCCAGCAGGGAACATGAGAGAACTAATATGAGCTATACTTGCTTCCAAAAGGGTACAATGGAGCTGTGTAAACTTAGTAAATAAAAGTTCAAGTAAAATCACAGTGGCTTTAATTTGAACTTTCTTTTTGATTAAGAACTTCCCCATTTCAAGTCTAAAATCATCTTTACTTTGAAGTGAGGTTTGTGTTTATGATATAACAAGGAAATGTTATTCCATCTGATGCATATTATTTTGCTGTTAGAGTTTTCTTTGCAAATGAAAGGAAGAAAACCTTTTTTCTTGATATGAAAAGCCAATTACTGTGTTATCCAGAAAGGGCTTTAATGACCCTAGCTTACCTAATGATAGCATTATCAAAATAAACCCCCGTTCACAGATTTATAGGATGATGTTTTTTATTTTGAATTGCCTTTTATCTCAAATTATTTGTAGTGCAGTAGTTGCTGGGTGGAGATTTGCTTGGATTTTTTATTTGCTTCTTTTTTTTGTTTGTTTGTTTGTTTTTCAGGCCAATATGAAAACATTTCAGCACGTTTTGTTTCTGTTTTGATGAGGCAAGATTTTTTTTTTTCCAAGTAAAAAGTTTAGCTCATGTTGTAGTTTAGGTGCTAATGTGAAGTTACGATGTCAGATTTATAAGTAACCTTTAAAAGTAAGAGTATGAATGAAAAAATTTCTGACAAAAGTCCAACTTCTTGAATGCTGAAGTTGCAGGGGTTTTCTTTAAATGACAGAGAGGCTGGGTAGGGCTGGGACTGAATTAGTTTTATTTTCAGATTGTGGTATGTTGCAGTTTTCTTTAATGGCAGAGGCTGGAAGAGGCAAATTAATTGCTGTTGTGGTGTAGAGGCATGTCAAATTATGGAGTTTGTGTTGTGCTGAATTTGAATGATGTAGTACAGATAACAGGCCACAGCTGTAGCCACAAATTAGGCCTCTCAATTTGATGGTGAAAGTATTGCATTAGAATTGCTTTTCTAGGATTACCGTGTGGAAAGTCTGATGAATAAAAGCAGCTCTGAAATACGGAAGCTAAAAATCCATGCTGCTTCTGCTGCTGCTGCAAAAAGCTTTTTGGGGCTTCATTGTTGTAAACAAAGTTGACAACTTTACTTAAGCAAGAGCAGTGCTCAGGAGCTTAGTGGTCTTCAAGAAATGCCACTGGTTTTTGAATCTTAGCAGTTGTTTAAAGAACTGGAGTTCTCTGTGATTCGTTCATCTTACAGCCAGCATGGCTGGGGTGAGGATGAGAGCTATGATCTGTCCCATGGGCTCACAGCACCTGTTTTTACACAGATTCCAGCAGAGTTGGGAGCATGGGGTTTATCTGGAGGTGTTTCTGGAAGTTGCACAAGCTTTGATCTAACTGAAGTACTCTGCAGAGTCCTTCCTATTTGGAAAGATCCAGTGAGGAGGTAGAGCATCAGCTATGAGCTCCTGTGGGCACAGGAAACTTCAGCATGCAGGTTTTGCTCTTGCAGTCTATGTAGCTACCCCGTTGCTGTGAGAATATTAATGCTCCAGGTATTTCCAGGCACAGGATAGTTGCAATGTAGTGGCAGATCAGATCTAACTTACAAGAATGATACTGAGCAGTAATAGTTTTATTAGCAGGAGTGTTAAAAGCAACCCCAAATTTACAGGCCTGTCCTCTGTTCAGGTTGGCTGTCAGACATGCTCACGAGAAGTTCACAGATGGTCCAAGAGCATGAACTGAGGTGGACTAGCTGAAGCCGTCACAGCTGATTTGTAGTTGTGTGTCCTATACAATTATCTGGGGCATTGAATTCTTATAAAAACAAGAGATAGCTCTGGCCAGGCGAGATCTGCATGCAAACTTTGCTTATCCCACAAAACCAAATCCTGTATAGGGCTGGAACCAAGAATATGGTGAGTAATAAAAGACTGTGCAAAGTGTCCCCCTCCCCTTCCTCAAATGTTCTCATTCAGTGAGTGTAGCTCTAGCCTGACCTGCAACATCCTGTTCATTGTTTTTGTGCTAGGAGTTTCCTGAATGCCCCATGGAAAATGTGACACACTTTAAAATTTAGAGCAAATATCTTCTGCTATGGGGCACAACCAAAAGGGAAAAAACCTCCATTCTGCATTGTGACTTCAGTCCAGATTTGCATTCTAGTGAAGAACTCTCATCCATAAAGTGTCTGGAACATAAGATATTGAAATGCAAAGCCACACAGTTGTTCCTTGTATTTGAGTATTTATTTATGCACAACTTGGAATTGATAAATCTCTGGCCTTTTAAAGGACTCTTCATTTTTTGTTACTGATATTTTAATATTTTTCAAATGCATGTGGCATTTTAGTTGGTTGACAGATGACCAACTGATGTTTATGTACAGTAGTTGAAGCTATGTTACATTTGGGATGTAGTATTTTATTGTTTGCTTCAGTCTACTTTTGTGACTTTCAAACTGGAACTCCCATCAAGTCCTTCAAATCTATAAATCCACATTTTTAAAAGAAGGAAGTAAGATAGATGGCAATTCTAACATTTGGTGTATAAGGGTTTTGTGATGGATTATTTTCTTCCGACTCCTCTGTTCATACTTACTTTCATAATCTTGAAGAGCAGAAACATTTATAAATCAAAGTGGGTTAAAGATCAGACACGTGGTTTTATTTTAATAAGGGATAAAGCTGAAACCTTACTGAGTGGACATTGTTCAGCACTTGTTCTCTGGGGCATATGAATTCGTCCCTTCATTACTGGTCTGGACGCATTTCCTTTTGTGGTTGCCATGTATTTTGATTAGAAAAACCAATGCAAGATAATACTTGATGCATTTCTTTTGGCATTTATGCTCATGTGCAAAGTTAATATTTAAAAAAAAAAAAAAAGAGAGCCTTTTGTGGCCGTATGAAGTTTTGATTTCACAGAGTGAGTTTGCTTGCTTGATTTATATCTGTCAGCAGGAAGGGGATGTTGAAAGAAGGCATAGTGATCCTGCAAGCTTGAGAAAGAGCTGTCATTTGCATGGTTACATCTTGTATGTCTGGGACCTGTCTTCCCAAAGGCTGCAGGGTGAAGTGTGCTTTGGGGACTATTTGCTCTGTCAGTGTTGAGGAAAGCAGCAGGGAACGTGTGTTTCTTGTAGCTTTTTCTCATTGCTGGTTGTCAGTATTTGGGACAGAGTCCCCTGAAGAGGGTAAGGTCAAAGAGAGAGAGAGTCTTAAATTAGAGAATTAAAGAATTTTAGACCTGTACTATCATCCCCCTTGCTGCCATACCTACACAACAGCTCTCCCTTCAGTGTCTCTTTATCAGTATTGCTGAAAGAGGCTGCTAAATGAAGAAAGCAGCTTTCTTTTCTGAACTTTTAACCTTCACAAAAGCTACCACAGTTGGGTTCTGCAGAGCATAGGTTGTTTTGATCTGCCTTTAAAAAAAAATATATAGGAAGAATGAAATATCGATGTGCACTTTTGGATTTCCCAAATTGGCGGCTGAAGGTCTTGCTTCCCCGTGTTTTAAAAGCCTGAAAAGTGCAGAGAGATATTGGTGAGGGTTGAAATGTGTGTGTTGCATCTCAGTTGGGATGTACTTTGGCTGAGATGAAAGTTCAGCAGTTGGTACAAAATCTCCACCTGGAAAAAAAAGGTTGTCATGTATGTGAATTGTGATCTCTTTTGAGGAAGTGGAAGATGGCTTAAAGAATGGGTCATGTAAAGGGAAATAAAACACTGTCAGAAAAGAAAAGGAGAAAAAAAGGTCAAAGGTGAGAGAGATGAATTGTACAGCCTAGACTAAATATATTATGCTTAGATTTCTTCTATGAATGAATGTCCTGTTTAAAAATAAATAAACAAATATTTCCTCTCTTCATCCTTGTTAAAAAGGACATGGTAAAACTCCTGGCAGTCACTATTCTTTCTAAGAGTCAATAATTTGAAAATTTTATGTACTAAAAGCAAGGAAAGCACATTAAAGTCTAATCCATTCTTATTCTAGTGGGTCTTAAAACTGTCATCACTTTAAAGTCATGCAAAAGCAAAAATAGGGTCTTAAATACAAATGCTTTTTTTCTCCAGTGACTTTTAATGCACATAAGTCAATAATTAAAAAAATCTAAAAGCAGATCAAGATCGAATCATGCCTTAGATACCATTTAATCTAAAAGTGCTTAAAAACACCTTTCAGGGATATCATTACTATCTTTGTAATCTATATAGAAATGTAATATATTCTTGGAAATTTGAAAATTTAGGGGGCCATAGTTTGGTGGCAGAGACCTGTAGCCTTTCCTTCTCACACACAGCCTAATAGCTGTGCTGAATTCATCATGACATGTGTTGTGGCAGCTCAAAAGGAAAACGTGCTCAACAAGGCTTTTTACTTCTTAGCTCCTAGAGGAAACTGCCAACCTTTGGCATGGTTAAGTTATTCCTAACAGAAAGCAGTAATAAAAAGTATAGAGGTAACTTGGCTGGTGGCAGGCAAAGCTACCTTGCTGCCTTCCTTTTAAGATAGGATTCTTCTTTCTTGAATAAGGTTGGTTAATGAACCAGGGGAAATAGTAACACATTTAGGAAAGGAACTGTTAAAACAGGCACCTCCTCAATTTACTGGCAATAGTTCAGTTTGATCTTGTTAGAGATGAAACAGTTCCTGAGAAAATTGGCATCCTTCGCAGCTGTGGGATTTTTCATTTTGCTGTCATGTTACGCATCTTCAAAGCAAGAGGCGAGCGTTTTCTGTCATGTGCCTGTCTCTTTTATCATCTGTATTTCCACTTCAGCAATGAAATTATTAAAAGCAAAGGCAGGGGAGTGGGGTAGCCAGCAGCCACGCATTAATCCCATTGTGTAAAACTACAGAGATTATTTGGGTCCAGAAAGAGGTAACTGTGAGAGGGCAGGGGTGTCTTCCTGTCATGGGTGTGCTGAAAGCAAGGCAGTTGCCAGGAATGGCTGAACCAATGAAACAGATGACAGATTAAGCTGTTCTCTACTCAGAAATAAACTTTTGGTGCTCTAAAACCAAAGCACACGGTGCTTGGCAAAGTCACTTGTATTAAATGATGAAAGCTTGAGTAAAAGGAAGAATGTGATAAAGAGACAAGCAGTAGTTGCTTCCTTGGCTGTTTCACAGTATTTGCATTTTGATTGGCTCTGCAGACATTTGTGTGTGCCTTGGGGATGCTTAATGTAAGGAAAAACAGCTTTATAGATAAAGAAAATGGCAGTGAGGTTTCAGGCTTGGTCCTTACAGCATGTTCTGTGTGCTCTTTCAGTCTTGGCTTAAATGAAAATAATGGTGAAGATTTTGTTTTGCCTGGGAAAATAGTTTCCCTTGCTGACTTGGTTTAAAGCATGTAGTCACCTAGAAGTATATTTGTCATTTTGTCTTGGAAATGAATCTTTTAATTTGGCAGAGTAAGATAATTAAAACACATTGGAAAATAAATATAGCCGAAAAAGGATTTGCTCTCCTCTGTCCCATCCAAGAGTGCATATCTGGTATCCTTGTGAAAAGCCCTGTCTGATGGATAATTGCTCTGAAATGCTCAAAAAGAGCACAGGCCATTTCCAGCAGACCCCAAAGCTGCATCTTCACTTCTACATCTGGTTTTAACAGAAAGCGTTGTATTGAGTCTAAGGGTGGTAGCAAGAAATAGGTAAGCCAGTCTCTACTTTCAGGGCCCTGAGGGCTGGGAAGGGTGAAAAACAGGAATATCTGGGGGAGTAGTCTGTCCAATCACATGAATAAATAAGGCAGCTGCCCATTCTGGGTAATCTGTCAGCATGATTTAGGGACAATCTCCTGCAGCTTCTAAATGCCTCTCAACTGCTCTGGAGAAGTGTGGTGCTGCATGTTATACTTGGTGGTTGGGGGCACACAGAAGCAAAGGGCAAGTGCATGGCCACACACCAAGCCTTTGAATAAAAGAAAATTAAACACAAGTGTTCTTGCTTCCAAGTTTAGCATCTTTGTCTTTGAAGCAGAACTCTCTGTTCATTTAAACAGCGTGATTGCTACATGTGGTAGAGAGTCCTCTTTAATTAGTGCTTTGGGGAACAAACTTGGAAGATATAGGGTCTGTTTTCAGGTGGGTTTTTTTAATTTTGTTTTTTGTGGTCTTTCTCCTATCCTAGCTCCTAATGGAAGGACACCAAGGTCAAATGAGAATGAAGGGCTCTTGTGTCTCAAGGGGTTTGTTTTGCAAATGCTAGAATACATTTTTCTAACTTGTTTATATGGGAGAATTAGACTTTGTCCTGGTCACTGATGGAGCATATTTACCTATGGACATTTCTGCTTCAGGATTTTCCTCAAATGCCTTAATTAGAGTTAGTGTAATCTTTCCAGCCTCCTCCCCTGGTCCTAGTCAAAATTTAGGAACAGTGGGTGAGATCAGCAAGTTAAGATGTGACTGAAAAAAATTGAATTCTTTAACACACTGACAAAAGAGCTTGTGAAGGTGGTGTGGCCTTCACAAATCCTTTCCAGAGTTTGGAGAATGAGACGGGTGAAAAGGAAACTTCAAAAGAGTATTTTCCTTCATTCCTTGTGTTAAGAGGTTGTGTATGCCCAGATCAAGAAGAAGCAGTTGGGAGCTGCATATTGTGGAGAATATGTTATTGTGAGCCCCACATTTATCTTCCAGGCAAGATAGAAGGAAGTCAGATCCAGCTCTGACAGAACAGCCAATCCGTTGTTAGGAAACGGGGAAAATGGAAGAGATGGGGAGTCCATTTACTTGTCACAGGTCAGGTTTGTCTGTCAGCTTTGGAAATGGGAACATCTCTTTCCTGATCACTCTTGTTACTCCAGATTAACATCTTCTGATGGGCTCTGTCTGTGATTCTGAGAATGCAGCTCAAGGACTACATCAATAAGAAGAAAATGAAGTATTCTTTCAGTAGAGATATGCATTGTAGCTTTTTGGAAATCTTGTACTTTCAGTACAACCTGTGAATACTGCTTAATTTTGGGTAAAATTGAGAGTGGATAAAGGCTCTGTCCTTGCCGTTGGCACCATGCTGCCAAGCCTGTAAAAACGTACTTTAGTCTTCACAGCAGAGGAGAAATGCTTGACTGAAGAGGAGAAAGAGGACTTCATTCTCTTTTAAAGTGATTGATACCTAAATCACCCTTACTGCTTGAACAGCAGAGATCTAACGATGTTAAATTATTGCTGAATTACAAACTAAAGGTGCCATAGAGTTATGTGTTTGGCTTTGTTTCCGTGTTGCTGTTTGCACACAAAGGACTTTCCAGCCAGGTGTTAGCCCTCCAGGAAGTTCAAAATGGTCAAGTTGAGTTGACAGCTTTATTTGGAAACAGTTCTAACATGTCAAACTGAAGTAGACAGTTACCTGAACAGATTTGCCACCCCTCACCCCCAAGTGCAATGGGAAAATTTAATTTGGGAGCACTGAAATCTGAAAGGAAGAAGGATAAACAATGGATTCTCTCACAGGGTACTTGGTGAAGAGGTGTTACTCTGTATTTCTGAAGATACAGACTCTAGCAATAATCAGAGCACTGAAAATGTACTTGGAATAAATCCAAATACTTTAATCTTTTAATGTCTGTTACAATTATAAAGCAGCTCATTGAATTAATGAGACATACTGTAATGAACTTAGTAATTGCATACTTTTACATCATTCTTCTCTATGGAATTGAATCTCAGCTGTATGCATTGAAATTTGCACAGGTGAAAAAGTTTAAAATGAGCAAGATATATTCTCGTTTTCCTCTTTGGCCTTATATATTGCTTGTTGTGGTCCTGAAGCTTGGGTGAGTGCGTGGTGAATGCACTCAAGGGGCTAATCTGCCTAAAAATCTGTTTTTGTTTTGTGGGTTACTTTTTAGATGCTCCATCTCTCTGAACTGGTATCCTGGACAAGTGCCAGTGCTGGCACTGGGGAGAGGGAGGAAAAGCTGTGACACTGGGGAAGCAGACCTCAGATCTGCTGTGGAACTGGACTTTGTCATTCAGAGAACTTTTTGGAGCAGAAAAATTTTATTTTACTAGAGAACGTAACGATGGTGGCTCAGGATGACGTATATGTTTTACAACATTTTTAACATGAGAGAGTTATGAGGATCCATTTTTTTTTGGCTACATTTTTATTCAGTAAAAGCATAGTGTCCTTTTGCCTTTTGCTGCCAGCATCTCCCTGTTCTGCAGTTAGCAATTTTAAGTTCTTAGCAGGTAAAGTGCTGGGCAATAACTCCTCCATGGAACCAAGCTGGTTGGTTCCACGCAGGAGTTATTTGAGGCACTCTTATTTGTTTTTAGGATAATAGAGCAAAGCATCACACAGCAAGTGCTGTTTCATTTTGAATGGGTGTTTTGATAAAAGTTTGATTGAGTTGCAGCATCGTCGGTGACAGTTGATGTTCTGGCTCCTGGGAAGAAAACTGCCACGAGTCGTCTTGCTGAATAATGTGGCTGGCACAGTTCAGTCCTCAGTGCTTGTTGCTTGTCTGCCTGTATTGTGGGGAGGTTAAGCTCTCAGTCTGTTGATTAGCCAATTTGGAAACAGTGAGTGTTTTGCTCATTCTTGGCATAACTCCGCGTGTTCCCAGCGAGGCTGGAGCAGGAGCTTCAACCGGAGCGTGGCAATGGGGAAACACAGCTGTGCTGTCATCAACTTTTGACAGAGTATTAGCTCTAGTCATCTCAGGAGTCTTAGAGAACCTTTGAAATTATAGTTCCTTATGAAGTAGAAGAGACTTGGAGAAATAGATCATATGTACTACTTAAGAAGGTGACTTTTTAATTGATAGTGACTTTTTACCTGCACAATGAAGTGAACATATTTACTAGACAAGCTGGTATTTTTCATGAGTCAAGTTTCTTCATGAAAGTATTCCCACTTTTTTACTAATAGTAAGGCAATAGATATTAATAACACCTGTGAATAGCTTCAACTGCAGTGGCTGAAGTGATGGCTATCTTGTCCCCCTTCCATCTCCCCTTTTTTTTTTCAATAGCCCAGCATGATAGCATGAATTAGATTCAATGGGGGTTTAAGTTCACATGTGGGTTGTAATTTCTGAGTGAACTCATTACCTGTCTTGCTGTCCCTGCTAAAAGGGAGAGACAGTAAACTTTTCAACTGTTGTCTGCTGCTTAAACTGCATGGCTCCCTAGAGCTTATGACTCAAACCAATAAAGGATGATGTTTGCATCATTCTTTCCTCTTTCCCTGGGCCATGCAGATGTTAATGTTGAACAAAGAGTGCAGTAAAATTATGGGGTGACCACAAATTGTACCCACTGCTTGAATGTCATGTATTAGTCTGTAACACAAACTCATTTTATGGCAGTTTTCTTGTCAGACGTAAAGTTCCACCTTGACCTTTAAAATTTTAGTTCAAGTTATGAAAGTCTGGGATATTCTTTGAATGACTGCTCTTGGATGCAAGATGGGAAGAGTTATGGAGATTGATATTCCTAGGTTGTAACAGCTGGTTTTAGTGTGTTGTAAGAATCTTATTTTGCCATAGAAGGCAACCTGCTACAAAAGCAGGACTTTTTGCTCATGATGTGCCCGCTCAAGTACAGAATAGGCACAGTATTGGAACACAGATGTGCAGGCTATGACTTCAAGAGTGCTTAGAGACAACAATAAGTGTACTGAGAATCACAGAATGGTTGAGGCTGGAGGGGACTCCTGGAAGTCATCTGTCCAACTGCCCTGCTCAAACAAGATCATCTGCTGCTCACAGTTTTGCAGTATAGAGACAGGTAAGGGATAGTCTAATGCTAGAATACCTGGATCTCCTATTAATAAGTGCCACATTTAATGCAGTTTACCAAGCTTTATGCAGGACAAATTTCCCCCAGAAATGGGCTGGGTGAGCAGTGTTGGCACTGCCAATATCTTGCAGTCAGATTTGTTCCAAAAGGTTTCTCTGACCTCTCCAAAACACAGTCTGTGTTCTGGATGTGTGAACCTAGAGTTTGCCCTGTTCTTGTGTTCTTTGCTATCTTTTTGCTTGTATCTTGCCTTACAGTGATGTTATGGTTAACCTGACTGTATACCTGAAATGATTGTTCAGGTATGCAAGCTCCTCTTGATCTAGAATTATAAACAGTGGCCCCAAGGTATGTATTGGAAAGGAGGGTGATTATCTCCTTGGGATGTCCCCAAAACAGGATTCCAGGCCTGCAGGTCACCAACTGAGCAGTACTCAGCAAAGCAGGTGCCACCAGTGTGCAGGATGGGCATATGCACAGTAGTTGTCTTGCGATGCGACTGTGTCTGTGTTTGTTCTTTAGTATTTCTGTTTCCAAAGTGAGTTTCATGATGTCCATTAAAACTCCGGCTTAGTTTTGACATTCTATTTAAGGCAGAATAGCTCAAGTTATTCCACAAATGTTAGTTATAGGCAAAGTCTCTAATATTAACTGTGCCAGGCTTTTTTTTCCTGAGTGGCCATCACTGTTTTTTCCATATGCTGTCTAGTTTTGCTGAATGTCCTTCAGAGAGCCAGCACTGGGAAGTCCACAAGTGTTAAGGACAAATTATTTTTTGTGAGTATAAGAGTAAACTGACAGAGAGCTAGGAGCCTGCAGGAGTGGATTCAGAGGCTGTGTAGTGCTGGGAAGTCAGAAAAACATGGGGCATTTTGACTGTTAGATGTTTTGATTGAAGTAAGTATTTCTGCTGCAAGATTACTGATAGGTGTTTTTTTCCTTATTTTGTTTTTTATTTTTTTTTTTTTATCTTTTACTGTATCATAGAAGGCTCTGAGTTGGAAGGGACCCACGGGGATCACTGAGTCCAACTCCTAGCCTGCACAGAACACCCCAAGAACCACACCATGTGCCCAAGAGCGCTGCTCAAACACTTCTTGAACTCAGACAGAGTTTTGTGCTGTGACCATTTCCCTTGGGAGCATGTTCCAGTGCCCAATCGCCCTCTGAGTGAATAACCTTTTCCTAATATCCCACCTAACCCTCCCCTGACTCAGCTTCATGCCATTCTCTTGAGTCCTCTACTGGTCTCCAGAGGGAAGAAATCAGTGCCTGCCTTTCCACTTTCCTTCATGAGGAAGCTGCTGACTGCAGTGAGGTCTCCTCCAGGCTGAGCAAGCCAAGTGACCTCAGCTGCTCCTCATATGAATTCCCCTCTAGATCCTTCACCTTCTTCACAGCCCTCCTTTGGATGGCTTCTAGTAGCTGTGTGATTCTTATATTGTGGCACTCAAAATTGCACGTCTCTGAAGGGCAGTGTCAGTGCCTGACAAAAGGCTGGTGTCTTCAAAATTTTTGTGCCCTTCCCAGACTCACAAGAGTTATCCCCCCTTTCTTTTCCTGTTTTTCTTACTTATGATGAGCATTATGCTTATGCAGTGTGGAATATCAGTACTACTCTTTTCTGTAGGATTTTTCTATGCAGAATGATTACATTAGGAAATAATGCTGTTTGTTTCAACCTTCAACATCCTGTCTGTGCCATCAGTTAACTTGGTTGTTTCCTTTAACATTCACACCTCTCTGTTGCCCTCTCTTCCTCCATTTGACTGCTAACTTCCTAGCAGTTCCATTCGTTCCCTGGATGTATAATAAACATTGATAGGGTAACAAATTCTTTGGTTTTTTTACTGCTGCTTCATCTTCCTTCCAGCAGGAAGTTTAGGGTTTTCCCCAACTTTGAGCTTATCTTCTTGTATCTGTTATCTCCTTTATGAGACTGGGATATATCCAGTCATTCTTGCTTTGACTCAGTTTCTGCTGTATTATCATTTTGACTGAATGTGCTCTTTTTTGTGTCCTTTCTAGCCCCCTGATTTATCCAAATGCTGGAAAGTATGAGGTACCATAGCCAGATCATGCTAGTAGTAGAAAAGAGGACTGTGTTTTTTTTTTTTACCCTTAATTGAGTTTTATTCAATGTTCACAGCACTTTTGATAAACTTTCTTTGTTTCTTTTCAGCTTGCTTTCAACCAGCCTGTGATAAAGTTATTCAGTTCTCATTTTCATGGGACTCCTTTGGAATGGTCTTAGTTTAAATATTAAAAAGCACCACCCCTTTAACTCTTTAACTTCTCCCCCTCCCAAACAAAAAAAAAAAAGCTTCCATCCTTTCAAGCTGTAATGTTTTGCATTGCTTTATTTTGTTGTTTCACAGTGTCAATCTTTTTGCCTATCTTGTGCCCTCCAAATTTCTTATGCTGAGAACTTTGATTTTTAACCTACAGCTCTTTAAGAACAGTAGGACGACTGGCTGAAATTGAGGTTTTACATTTTCCCCACTACTTCCTTTCTACCGTGCAGGTTATTTATATGAGGCAACCCTGAAAGGTGGGAAAATAAAACTATATTTAACTGAATTTTAAGGGATATTTTTTTGCGACTTGTTTCAGTTTAGAAACATCTGGAGTCAAGCCAAATGATGAGAACCAACCCCAAATGAAGTGGGCAAGATCTGACAAACTGTGAAAAGTTTAAGTAGATTAAGTTGTAGTTTGTATTCAGAGTAGCATTTTTTTTCTGTACTGGATACCTGCCCTGGTCTTTAAATTATGTTAGGCAGGTACTCAGCATGGTTGAAAAATCATACTTTTTTTGGTGAAGTCTTACATCTTTAACTGCTGGATTGCTATTTTTAGGGGGCTTGTGGTGGTGCATTTTGGTTTAGTCTAGGTTTTTTTTATGATTTTAAAAAATTTTGTTTATTTATTTATTGGAATTTTCTTTTGAGTACTTGAGCTTGATACTTCCCTGATCTCTAGTTTGAAGAGCTCAGATATTAACATCTTTAGTGAACAAGCATCCTTATCTGACTGAACATTACATGTGAGTCAATGAAATTGCCACAAAGTTTGAAATAGAAACTTGAGTAATGAAAACTAAGTTTTTTGTCCTCTTATGAATTACAGACATGTAACTAGGAGTTCCTTAGTAAAAGGAGAAGAATCTTCCTAAAAGTGGGGTAGTTCATGTTAAAGAAGTACCTAAATTTTTCCAATATTAGAAGCAAAGTGCTTTAAAAGCAAGACCAGACAGTTTTCTTGCTTATATTCTGAGTACACCCAGTCTGTTTTGTTTTCTTCCACTTTTTCTTTTGAAGCACTCTTTAAAGCTTTTTTTGCTCTCTAGTTTTGAAGAGTGCTCTATTTGAAACTGGTCTGGCCTGTCAAACATAGTGAAACCTCAACCATATAAAATGCTTCCCAGGTAGAGGAACAAGATGTCTGTGGACAGAGAAAATACTTGGAATGAGATTGTGAAGAAAGGTTATGGGTATGCTGGGAATGAGGTAGGTGACAACCACACAACTATTAGTTGTCTTTCCTGGACTGCTTTACTGGTGGCAAAAACTGTCTCGTTCTGTACATTTGACGCCTGTAATCCTAAAATCTCCTCAAATTCTTGGTCTCCGCATATTTTGGAGAGGAAGGGTGATGCATTTAAACCGGAAGAGTCCAAAGCTCATTTTAACATAATATTAAATATTTCACTCCTGGTCTAATGATGCTTTACGGATCAGCAGACTTAGGGTTCAGCATCAAAGAAATGTTCCTGTTTGGAAGCTGGTGGGCTGCTCTGAACCATGGATGCCATTTGAGGGGGATCAGGTGTTCCTGCAGTGTTGGTGGCTGCTGCAGAGGGGTACCCTGGTTGCCTGCTTTTGGAGAACTGCTGCCGTTTTCCCATCCCTCTCTAGAGTGTAGCTCATAGCTTCTGTACAGCTTTGTCTTCCATTTGTGTCAAAACATCCACAGATTTTATTGGCATGGGTCTGCTGGGCCTTTGACTCTTGTCTCGTTCAGGGGTGAATAGCACTGAATGCCTAAGAAGGAAAAAGGCAACATGAAAGCCTTTTTACGTACACAAAGTGTACATCCAGCCCCTGGCTTCTCTGCCCTGTTTTCATTTCTTGTAGAGATGGTAGAGCATGTTTACAGCTCCTTAGACTCAGCTGTTCAGTCATGCAGTTTAACTCCAAAAATAACTCTCTTGGGGGATATTAATCCAGCGCTGGATTATCTTTCTAAAATCGTTAATCAGACTTGGTCCCCGAGGGACCTTCCAGCTGAACTTGCCACTTAGTTTCTGTTTGCTGGGGCGGCAGGAGCGGAGCGGAGGAAGCTGATGAGCTTTGACAAGAAGCGGTTCCTTACATAAGGTGCCGAGCAGAGGGAGCTGTGCCTCTCCTCCTGCTGTGGGCCCGGCCAGGCCTCAGCTCCCTGCCAGCACACACTGCATCCTGCCGGGCCCTGCTGCCCTCACTGCCCTGCTTGCCCATCACCTTCAAGAGATGCCATGCAAAAACCTGCCTGTGTCAAGGAGTGGCAGGATCTGTGCCAGCTCCAGGTGCTGTATCTGCTGTCTTTTGTCCAGGCTGGAGAAACACGTGCTTTATTTTATGAAATTATCAATGCACGTGGCATTCCTTCAGTCACTTTCTAATCATTAATTTTCTTACTCGAGCTGCTTGTGAAATGAGCTGACCTGCTCTTTGAGTGCTACCTCTCTTCTGTAAAAGAACAATTTAGCTGTGCTAGGCTGCTGTTTACATTTGTGAGTAGAGCTGCAAGTCATACAGCTCCTATTAGCCTTGCACTTTTCTTCTGTCTGTGAAGGAAGAATAGAATTTATTTCTTGAGAGATGTACTCCGATAACTTTAAGTTATTTAAATTACTTTGAGGTCTCTGTATGGAAAGTGCCAATGAAATTGCATAAGAAGTTTGGGAAAAAAAAAAAAGATTTCCACTAGGAACTAATTTCATACACAAATAAAATCCTGTTTTCCACATGCAGTGCATAGGTAGAAGGGGAAAATTCAATATATATTTTACTGACATTTGTGCTGAATGCATCCTTCAGAGCCAAGCAGGTAAATCAAGAGTTTGCATATCTGTGCTGATGCATTTTTACATTAAATTTCACATACTTTGATTTCCAACTTGGATGTTTATTACTCTGACTTAGTAGACCACAGGAATTCCTTCATAGTATGGTTGAAATGCATAAATGTACTGCATGTGGTAATAATAATAAATTGCAAAATTGACACTTATGGGATGATCTGTTATGCAAAATCATGTTGATGGAAGAAAGTATGTTCAAGTGGTAGACATGCTTTGGCAGTGGTTTTTTCTCCCCTCAAAGTATAAAATGGTGTGCTGGGGAGAATGTAAGTTGCTTAAACATTCTCCAGGTTATATCTCCTTGCATGCATTAGGGAAAACAATGGGAATTTGCCTTCCTTTTTCTCTGACTCCCTCCTTCCCTTCATACACTCATGCCTGCACATGTGTCCTGCTTGCCTTCAGATTCTGCCTTGGAAATAAAGGTTGTAAAAATGAGTTGGAAAGTTGCTCTTACATGTGAGTGCTTCTCAGATCCCACTGGGAAACAAAAAGGATTTGTACTTGAGAAAACTCCATAACTAGACCCTTCAGTGTCACCCCTATCCTTTTCACTGTTTGACTGCTGTTGGCATAACAAAAAGCAGCTGAAAACAGTTCTAGTTCTTCATGCACATAATGAAAATTGCTTACTAAATTAGAACCATTTCAAACCAGGATTTGTGCCTTCCTTATTTTGCTGGGCAGTGTCTGTCACACTGCGTACCATGGGAATAAATAGTAGGTAATTTTGAACTGTCAGCATTGTAGGTTGTAGCATTTTCTTTTGGGATGACAACTAAACATCAATTTTGGCCTTTAAAAAAAACCCCAAAAAGAATATTTGTTTCTGACATTGTCACATAGGTGGAATGAAATGAAATTATCTTTTGTATGTTGCACTGTATTCATAAAAATATAAATTAGGGAAGAAGTCAGCACATGGACTAGGATGGCCACTGAGAAACAGAAATGAAGTGATGACTTTTTATGCTTTTCAGCATTCAGACCACACTGTTATCTTTGAGTTGGTCTTCTGGTGGGAGAAGTGGGACTACATCCATTTGTATTAGTTAAAGATCTGTCACTTTGCTTTGTGTTTTATGACTGTATAAGCATATGTATAGTAATAATTATAATTATGTAGGAGATCTGCTAGCCTACATTAAAACTAGTCACAATGAAATTGTCTGCTGAATGCCGTGGCAGACTTCTCTTGCACCTTGCTTTGGAATGTAAGTGCTTATTTTTCATAGCTGGATTTGATTAACTTACCATCAGCTTTCTTTGACTCTGCTTTCTTAAACCTTTCTTCCTGTGTGAGTCAAGACAGCCCACAACTTGCTACAGCAAAATTGGGGTTAATGCCCTCATCTACATGGGAAAATGGAAGTTTTCTGCAAATTTATTGCTGCGTAATGTTGTTTTACTTTTCTGCTTACAGCCAATGGTCATGAATCAGTGTTTTTTCTCCAGCATTTATTGTGAGCTTTGGAGGGAAGGTATTGGGCCACAAGTTACTTCTCCGCGGTCAAAAGGAAATGTGTTTGCCTGTGCAATAGGTAGATTCTATAGTTTTTATGGATCTCTTTAGATTTGTGGTCTACAGATGATTTTCTTCATTAAAAGTGTAGAGGAAACGTGATGGGGGAAAATAAAACTGTTGAAAACAAAGCCTTACTCAGCTGAAGCTCTCCTCAGTCAAGTTTGTCTGGCAGGAGCTGATGTTCTTTTTGTGTTGTGGCCAGCAAATTCAGGTTCTGGCTGAGGCTTCCAGCATCCCTGCTGCCAGGGACGGGATGCCAAGGCAGGGAGTGCAAGGAGTAGCCTGTGGGTCAGGCCCTGGGTGAGTCAGCCCCACTTCAGCACTGCAGACAGCTTAATGCCAGAACACGGGCAGGCAGGCTGAGAGTACCCAGGACTGCGCTGCTGAGGAGGTGGGAAACGCCGTCACTGTGAGTGTGGGAGCAGAAGGTGCCAAGGTCTCAGTTTCAATTGACTGTCGAGGTGGATTAACAGCTCATTGCTGCCAAGAAACCTCGCTTCTCCTCCCCTCTCCCGTGTTGTATCACCTCTGAATAGCTGTTTGACTCAAACATGGTAAAAAGCAGTTGACAGAAAATACTTTTTCAATTTTTGGGGTTTTTTTTGCTGATTGATTGAGCCAGTGCACTGTGCAGCAAGGGGACCGCTGGATGGAGATGCAAATGATGGGCTTTTGATGTTTCGGGGAGAAATTGTGGGAACTTTGCATTTGCTAAGGCTCTACAGGGTAGAAGACACCCTAAAGTAAATGCCTGATTTTCTCAATGACCAGCAAGCCAGCTGCATGCTTTAATTGTGTTTATTCCCTGTTCCTTTAACATCTACCAAATGTAGACAATATCACAGTGTTTCTTAATCACATTGTTTAGTCTTTCAAGGCATTTCCTGCAATCCAGTTTTATTTATAGACCATCCATTGTCTCATTTACTGCCTTGTGCTTTGCTTTGTGGTGATGTGCGATCCTGTCGGCGTCAGAACTGCCATTGTTGGAAATAAATTGCTGGAGTGTTAAAGTTCATAAATTGCTTTTATATTATGTGTTGAGAGCCTTATGTAGAATGTAGCAGGGCTTGCAGAGTCAGAGGACTGAGCCTTTTCAGAGCAGACCAGAGGCACACCAGAAAGAAGGAAAAATGGAGACATCCACAAGGCTGGATGAGCTCCCACTTATAAAAGTAGTCTGAGACTAAGGTACAACGTTTCCCATTAAAGGGATGATTTCACAATTTTGTTCAGACCAACTTGAGCTCCAGCTTCTGCTGCAGTTGAAGAAAGGTCATTAGGCCAGCTTAGTTGAAGCAGCAACTGAAGGTGCTCAAAGCCTGTTTTAACCTTTACCTGTTTGTGTCTTTGGATGTCTGGTATTCTCAGCCAGCTCCTGTCTTGCTTTAGCTCTTTGAGAGGATGCATGTGCAAACATGTCTCCATGTGCTTTCACCACTTCCTTCTCTTTTTCTGTAAGAAGAAGTGGGACTGCACCCACTTCTGGGGATTTCTACAGCTTCTCTTGTTCTGTGGTACGTGATGGCACTTTGCTGGGTCTCAGCAGAGCATGCAGGAAACACCATGGTTGTTGTGGAGGGCTTGGCAAAGCCAGCAGGAACCTCCCCATCTGCAGAAGGGTGCACAGGCTGCTGTGTCTGAAAATTGCAGAGCTTTGCTACTAGAGAGGGTGTCCTGCCACCATCGAACTGAGAGAGGCATGCAGAAGCTTTGTTTCTAAGCCCAAAGAGGCACTACACACTCTTGATAAACATTTGTTGTTGCTGTTGGAAGATTATAAAGTTTGACGAGTCAGAAGAGACAGAACTTCAATTCTGCAAAACCTATGGATTTGGTTATTCCCCTTTCCTCTTTCCCTGAAATTCACAGTTCACACTATTTGACACGAGATCCTGTTGATATTCATATTCTTGCCAAATTATGATGTGTTATGTACCTGATTATGTCACTGTGAATGTATACTACATCCTTGTGTATTCACGTGTCTGAATGTAGCATGAAGAAGTATTTATATGTGGGTATCTCTGGATCCGTGAGGTGAGGATGTGTGTGTGCGTGTGTGTGTGTATATGTGGAAACTGCTGTGTGTTCTGCCTTCTTCCTGACATACTGGTTGCTATAGTGCAGTGATCTATTTGTGAACACCCAGAAGATCATTGCTATAGTTAAAAGAAACCGTGTTTCCTGGCCATAACTTCCTGGGCAATCTCTTCTCCTGAAGCGCCAGCATTAACCGAACTGGTCACGTTCCCTGGGACTCCAGGAGTGACACTGTAACAGAAGCTTTCTTTAGTTTGTCGCTTTTCCCCCACCAGCATATTTAATAATATTTAAAAATAGTTTTTCTATTTAAATCTAATGCATGCCTATTATTCACCGTACATTTCAGTGCTTCAGCCATCTTTCTAACAGGCTGTCGAGCTGTGCAGCTGTCGTGGCGTTGTGTCCTGTGCTTGCTCCTGTAACGTGTGCCGTTCTCCTGCCCCTGCACATAAACACACACACCTGTACATTTCCATCCACCTGCCCAGCCACGGGAAATGTAGGAGACTGGAGCGGCAGCGCTGGAGTTCTGCCTGAACTGCTGTAATATTCTTCTTTCTATTTTTTTTTTTTTTTTCTCTCCCTGCAGGTGTGAATGAGAGAGGCTCTCTGCAGTGTTTAGTGTCCAGTTGTGCTGGCTCCGAGGAACAGCAGCGTCGCAATGCCCCCTCCTGCTGATATAGTGAAGGTGGCGATTGAATGGCCAGGTGCCTTCCCCAAGTTAATGGAAATAGATCAAGTAAGTGCCTGTGTACCTGTGCTCAGCTGGCCCTGTTCATGAATAAGTTCTTTGCATGTTTTCTTCTGTATTTATACTTACTTCAATGCATGTGCATTTTTCTATGAATGTATGTGGGGTAGAAAGTGTTTTTTATAAGGGGTGTAACCCTCTTCCTCTTTTACTGCTTAAGATTTTTGATGTGTTTAGCTGGTTTCTTCATTTGCTTTTTCTTTCTAAACAGCTGCTTGAATAAGGCATTTACTGCTTGTGTGACCCAGTTAACACTTTTGTGCCTTAGTTTCTTCAACTGTTAAATTGTGGTAGTGTTTTACCTCTGGGTGGAAAGTCTTCAAATTTCTAGTCAGTGCTTTGCATTTAGAATAGAATCATACTGAATGGCTGCAGCAAGTGCAGATTTTGGAAATTAAGTAGTGGTGCACTGTGAGCAGGAGGACCTTTGTTGTTCTGTTCAGGAATCTCAGAGGTTGTTCTGTTTGTCTGGTTAGTTCTAAAGTAATGGCCCTGTGGACAGATTGGAGGCAGTATACAGAAGTTAACAAATTCAAAATTATGAATTAAAAACTCCTTTTAGGGAATTGTGGTGGGGGAAACAAACAAAAACAAGTTATACAAGGGCCGTGTTTTATATTCTGGACTTCTCTGAGATTGTTTTTGTGGCCCATGTATTAATATTAAAAGCAACCTCTTTAATATTTAACAGCTTACCCTTAACATTTTGAAATCCTGCAGCATGTTACCTGGTTAGAATGATTATTATTTCTGTAAATAGTATTCAGAGTGAAGAAAAGCATTTTATAATGTGCTTTAGACCCTGGTGTGTCTGGGGACTCAGTACATTATAAAGGTCTATTGGAGAGGAGAGCATTTGAATTCACACTGAAAATGTATTACTGAAATGGGTTAGTAATTTTTTCATGCAGTGCAATGAGTTTCACTTGTAGTTAACCCTTTTGTGGCACATGCCTGGGAAATTCCTGTGTGAAATTTGAAGAAATATGGTACAAGAGGGCATCTGGAATCACAGCAGTATGATTTTTAAGCATTCTGGAAGCTCCCTTAGAGGAAAAGGGAGTTCCCAAGTGAAACCAAACTTTGTAGGTTGATTTTTTTGACCTGCCACGCTTTTCCATTTTCATTTGCTGAAATTTTTCAGTAAGCATAGAAATCTTCTGCCTTCTGGAGTGAAGAATATTTTACTTTTTTCTTCTTATATAACAAATGGTAGACATTGCACACTGTGTTCAGGGAAAGATGCGTGTTAGTCATGATGAACCAAGTACAGTGAGGACAAAACTGAAAAAGTATTATGAAGTCTCCTTTCAAATAGCAGCAGAATAATTTGAAAAGTATTTGGTTTTATTTACAAAAAGCTCAAAGTAACTCTCAAAAAACCCTCATACCTTATCTGTAATATTAGCTTACTTTCCTAGTACCTTGTTTTTAATTTTATGATGTAAGATTTGAAAGAGACAAGAAAGATCAATGTTGAACTATATTGGGTAAAACTCCTCAAACAGAACCTGCCAAGTTATCTGCAAGCTTCCTCAAGCCACATTATGGGTAGGAGGAGGAAGGAGAGGGAAAGTAAGGCCAAAATGGAGAAGGCTTTAACAGCAGTATGCTCCCGATGCAGAGAGAAATGGAAATGAGAGAATGAAGTTTGAGAGTCTCATTCCTCCCCTTTCTGACATGGAAAGATGGGAAAGAAACATCCCTTCCTTCTACCCATGCACACAAACAGGCGTATTTACCTTTCTCAAGGTTGGAGCAATGTGGGAATGAACCTTGAAAATATCTAGGGTGATACATACTTCAGAGCACACAGCTCTGCCTTTGATTCACTTAGTGCTAACTTTTCCTCAATCTGTTTCCTTTAGAGCAGCTATTCAGTGGAAGAGCTGTAGTGGAGGAGATGATTCATCCCTCAGATGGCTAGCTGTTGGAGATGATAAAGGGGAGGAAGACAGAAAAGAGAAACGACTTACCCCCTGACCAGACACTGCAGCCAGTGCCTGTGTCCCAGGTGCCATCTGCTCATTCAGTCACCCTTTGACATATATTCAGAAAATCCTAAAAACTTTCACATAATGGTTTCTCCTCTCTCTTTCTTACCATCAAGAAAAACAGAATTTAAATGAACAGGACTATAATATTACTTAAAAAAAACCCCAGCAGAACCCCATCACTGTAGTGTGACACAAGTGTTTTATCTTTCAGGGTACTGAGGCTGTTCCAAAAACTGAAGTACAAATACCATATAAGAAATCAAAGGAAAATCTGGGAGGTTTTTTAAGGTTGCTCATTGCATATACTTGGAAGCACTTATTTATATTCAGTTGCACATTATCCTAATTTACTTGCTGCGTGTATGCATGTTTTGCTTAGCAGTGGAGAGAGTAAAATATTTTCAAAGTGAAGAAGTGTCACTGTGAAACCAGAACCATTGATGGTGGTGTACTGGCAGGTGTGGGCCTTAAAAGAGCTCATGAGTATTTTTCCCCCAAATGTTATTAAACTTTACACTCCCCTGCATGACTTCTGACAGCTTGGACTTCAGGAGGCACAGACTCTTTTCAAGTTGAGGCTTCCCACTGCATTTCTGTAGGTTTGTTAACCTGGGTTCACCAATGGTGGTTTAAAATTTAATCATGCAAAATTAGTCTCACTCAGAGAGATTCTGTGCCAGAAAAATTGACATATAATTAAGTGCCTTTTGGAATTAGCCTCTGTGCCTGCTTCCAGTGAATGTAAAGAAAATTTTCTGCTCATTCATTGACATGTAGTATTTGATATCAGTGTTTCACAAGTGCTTTTTTCTTGGAAAGTTGCTTTAAACAAGGGAGGGGGGAACTGTCTCTTATTTGCAGCCCTCTCTCTCTTACCAGGTAGGAACTAATTAAGTTGCAGTAAACCTCACAGGTGGCTGATGCCTGTATGGATTAGAACTGATTTTAAATCATATTCTTCTTGAGAGATGGACTTGACTGAATTTAGTTACTCTCTTCCTGAATACTTGGGGTTTATTTGGGTTTCCCCCCCCAGCTCCATCATTTTCCTCAATCATAAATTAGAAAAATAGCATCCAGACTCTTCCCTCCTCCATAAAACTGTACTGCCAATATTAAAACTCTGCCCAAAATTAATTTTTAATATGAAGATTTGATTGTGGCTTCAGAACTGAGTACAGTGTTGATCTTTCATGCTTTAGTCTTTCTGTCATGTAAGGGGAGGAATGGAAATGAGTTGGTGTCTGAATTTGCATTGGGATCTTTTTGTGGGCTTTTTAGCAATGCAGTCTGGGGAAGAAATGAATGGTAGATGCTGACTGTCTGTTATCTTTTTCTTCAATCTTCTGGCTGATTATTCTAGAAGATGTTGATAATAGGACTGCACAGGGTCTGTACAGTTGAGCCAGGATGCTGGCTAGTCTATCCTGTCTTCTCTTTGATTGTCCCAGAAATAGCTATTTCATAAGAGGGTGTTATTTCTTGTGTTCAGTGAAAGCCTGCATGCTTTAATTTGTGCCCATTATGTATAATTCTTAGCTGTTGGGGTTTTTTTACAGCACAAATTATTTTAGGTAAGCCAATGCTCGTTTTAGGTTACCTGGATACTTTGTGGATTTACAGTCACACTGTTCCTGCTGCAGGAGAAGCAGCTTCCAGGAGAGGCACAAGATGGAGATTTGGGGACAACATCTATTTTGGCTTATCCCATCCAAATCCACTCGTGTGTCTTAACACAAGTTGTACTAAAACCAGTCTCCTCTAAGCTTGGGGATGAACTTCCTCAGCCATGGAGGTAAACAAGGCTTTCCTATTGAAAGGAACAGTTTATAATTAAACTTGGCCATACAGTCTCTTCCTCCAGGCTTGCTTTTACCTATGAGATCATTAAACATGGATTAAATTAGCAGATGTGAGTCTTTACATTAGCAAAAAGAAATGGATGGGGGGGAGGGAGGAGGAGAGCTGTGTTTTTTGCTGTGTTTTTTTTTTTCAAAGAACAAATCTCGTATGGTGAGCAAAATTTACAGGAGCATTTTCATATGACAATTTCATGTTAATAGAAATGCAG
This sequence comes from Melospiza melodia melodia, assembly GCF_035770615.1. NCBI lineage: Eukaryota > Metazoa > Chordata > Aves > Passeriformes > Passerellidae > Melospiza > Melospiza melodia. The sequence continues at coordinate 48,276,082 of NC_086194.1, read as the reverse complement.
CCATGGATAGAGCCATGGGCTGCTTTACATTTATGTTCTCTCTAAAGTTTAGATTTAGTCAGCAAGTTTATCTTTTAAGAATCTCTTTCAAATTGTCTCTTCTGCCAGTGTCATTTTAATTGTGGTTCTTTTTTGTCTTCTTCATAGAAGTCATTGTACTTCACTGCATATTAAAAGGTCACCAGTAAGATTTTGGTTTTTTTAAAAGAAGCTTTCAAACCTAAATCTAGTTTCAGACCTAAATATGGACCCTTGGGGATTGTTAATTGATTCAGTGTGTTTCTCAAACTGTGGGGAAAAATGAAGTTCAAAAGGGATTGTAAGATGCTTAATTAGAGAAAAGAAAGTTGCACATCGCTTCTGCCATGTGTGTAGACTAAGAATAGATCTAGTTTCTGCAAGTACTGTCACTAGTAATAGCAGTATACCGAGACAATCCTGGCACCACGAGTCTAAATGTATGCTATACTAGTGAGCACCAGCATTGTTCAAGCAGTGATCAAGAAAGGGATATTGATGTCTCACTGTACTGTGAAGTGTCACTCTCTGTGCTTCATTCTGGCTCCAGACTCTGACTTGAGGCATTTAGTTCCTAAGGGAATGAAGGGAAAGAGAGGCTCTTGCCTCCTTCCCACAAACCTGCAAATTTATATGAACTCTTACCCAGAAAATATAATGGTACTGCAGTAGCTGGAACTAGTGAAGATTTTTGGTATGAATATTGCTAAGATTTCCAGTGTTATTGCACATCCTGAGTTTATAGTAAAGGGAAATGTCAGTGCCTTTAACAGCTGACAAGATTGCAGTTTCTTGAAGATAGAGGGCTACGAAGCAGATCATGAGGAGAGGAAAAAAAAGCCCCCCTCCCAAAAAAAACCAACCCACTGACTTATAAAAACATTCCCTGCCTAGATTTGCAGCAGGAAAGGAGCAGCAGCACCTTTCTGTCAGATGGGAGAAGGAGCCAGTGCTCAGGGCTGGCCACTGCAGCTGTATCTCACCCATTCTGAAAGGAGGACATCAGCTGCTGCTGATGGGGGACTTGCCCAAAGATGGATGAACCAAAAGGTGGCTGCCTTTTCAAAAATAATTGAAAAACATTTTGTTGTCTTAAGCCAGTTTGTTAAAGGTAGGGCTTGCTTAAAATCAGTGTTTAGGTGCCAATCAGATGCTTTTGGAGTTTTATTGCTCCTTGTTGTACCTGTCATATTTCAGCTTCACAAAATTGAATATGAAGCTGTTCATAAAGCAGGTGCTGACTGGCATATAAACATAGAGAAAATATTATTAATAGAGCTGGTAAAGAAATACTATCTGTTATTTTTATGTGATTTTTTTTTTTCCATTTCCTTTGTTGGACTAATGAAAAGTCTCAATTTTTTACTTTTTTAATTTTAAAAGCTGTTAGCAGCAAGAATAACCTTGGAAACAATAATGCAAATTTTTTAGTGCACTGGATATAATTCAATGCACTGACACACTTGTATACATAGACAATGCTTCATTAATATAATGAACCAATTGTTAGCTACAATGGAGTTTGAAAAATATGATTCTTTTTCTTACAGAACTGCAGCATTGGAGTAGTCATCATTAGAGCCTCAGTTCTTTGATGCGGTGGCTGCCAGCCAGCAGGGATAAAACAGGCAATGTTATTGTCACATGTTACATTTTATTAGTCTGGCTTGTCCAAAGCCACATTCTCACTGGTTGGCTGGATTCTTTCAAAGCTGCAAACTTATGTCCTGTGGTGTGTGTGGCTGGGACCTCATCACTGAAAAATACATAAAAACTCTGTCTTACTGCTTCTGTTTAATACAGAGGGAGCAGCCAGACCTAGTAGATGGAAGAGGTAATAGCTGTGCAGAAAGTTTAGGCATTGTAAAAGAAAGGGAGGGGGAGAATAAATAGAAATGTTTTGTGAACTGCAGTCACAAATGGGTGCTATTTATGCTTTCTACTTGGTGCTATTTTCTAGGTGAAGAACCATAAGTTCAGTGCAGTAAACAGGATTCTGTTGGTTGGTTGGCTGGGTGGTTTTTTTTTGTTAAATAGAAGTGCAAGTAGAGCCAGGATACACTTGAGGTCTCTACAGAACTAATATCCTAGTGTTCCTGATCTCCAGAGAATAATATTTTAACAAAGAGATAAAGCACTATCTTCTATTCTCCCCTTGATTTGTGTGGGTTTGTGGGGTTTTTTCTTTGGTGGATTTGGTTTGACTTTTTTCATGTCTGATTTTAGTAGCTCAATAATTCTCGCCAGAACCTCCCTGTTGGAGCCTGAATTTTGCTGCCTGCAGGTGATGGCATTTTCAAGATGAAGGCTAAACATGACTTTAAGGTTGTTGCATCCATAAAATTTTTTAACTATCAGCAGGAGTCCCATCTCTTAAGTTAATTCTGCTCTTATTAAAGGGAAATGTGTAACAATGAGATTTCTGAAGTTACGGACTGATGAATTCATTCACATTCTGGCCAGCTGGAGTATCCAGGCACACTTTATGACTCAATTATATTCTAGTTATAGACATACAGACATTACATTTTGTAATACAAAAGAGAGTAATACCAAAAATCCCACAGTATAAATTTTTTTGCTTTCATGGAGAAACTTCATGTCCTTTTAGACTAGAAATATGTCAGTCATGAGCTGGGGGTTTGGGGTTCCTTCACTCTGTCTTGAAAGGCATGCTCTCCTAATAGGTAGTGTGAAGAGCCACACCTTAAAGCCCTGCTTTGTATTTATAAGTGTGTTTTGGCTGTATTTTAAATATGTGTGGCAAGAATGCTGCATGCAAACACGGTGAAATTCACTGCTATGGGTCCCTAGGTGTTTTTTAACTTTTCAGAACTCTTGATTGAGTGTTTTTAGTGTTCTTACTTACACTTGAGAAAACAGGGAGTGTTACGGCTTGTTAGGGACACTAGAGATGGAGTAAGAAGTCTCTGCAAAATTCTGTTTATGGTTTTCATTTTTTGATTGAGGTTTTTTTGTTAACAACATTATATTTTGCTGCTTCCCCTATTGTACAGTCACTGTAACATCCTAAACACATGATCTGTGGGTCAATGCTTAGATCAGGTGAAATGCAGACTTAGGAGTGAGGATCTCTTTGGAGGTGGGAAGGGAGTAACTGAGGAAGCTGCAGCTGAGTGTGAAGGGAGAGAGGACACAAAAACCTGGGTTTCCCTAAGTCTTGGGCACCCTGTGGAGCTCCTAGTGCTAAATTTATACCAAGGTGTTGCCACTGACATGTTAAAACTGTCACCTTAAGAGCTGTGAACTGAGCTGATAAAAGCTCTCCCCCACCAGCAGCAGCTGCACTTGCTGAGGATTTTTGCCTGTTGGCTCTGAGGTGTGAATGTTTCCAGCCCTGGGCTGTGCTGCTGCACAGCTCAACTGTATGGTGTTGGCCTGGCCTTGGCTGGGTTTTATGGTCTTTTTCACTGTAGCATTGTGGATTCCCTGTTCTTCAGGCATTCATTCTCTGGGGTGTTCCCCTGGGTTAGAGAATTCCTCCCTTTCATCTTTTACAGATGCCTGATAATAAGTTAACAAGTCTGGTCTCACCAGAATTCTATTGTATGGAATGGTGTTGATTCCCAGAGTGGTTCAGAGCAGGTTGAGGTCCAAAGCACACCAGCATCCCCCCTTTCCAAAGACCTTTTCTCTTACACCCCAGGAAACCAGTGTTGAATTAGCAAGTCATGGATCTAGGAGTCCTTGCATCTGGTGTTTGCCACCGGTCCACTGTGGACCCTAGTGTATGACAGTAACAGGTAAAACCTCCACTGACTGTGAAAAGAGGTGCTTTTCTGCTTTTAAATAGCCATAAAACGACTTTAGCACTGAAAGATTTATTAGTGTCATAGTAGTATTAATTATAAGACAGAATGTTTACTGTTTACTGACTTGAAGTTCTGTTTTTTGACAGGTGCACAGGTCAGCAACTGAATTCTTTTCCTTAATGCTGTTTCACACTAACAGATGTGCTGCATCTGCTATTTTTTCTGTGATAGGCTTAAAGACAGCAGAGTTAAGGGTTTTCTTGTTACTTCTGCAGTTAAAAGGTGTCAGACAGGGAGAGGGATATCCCAATCATTGTCCCAGAAAAAACCCCAACAAGCAGAACCTAGCAAACCAACCCAAGGAAAAAGAAAAAGCAATAAATCTCTATCAGTCTTGCAGAAAGGAAAGATATTCAGGCTTGGCCTAAAACAAACCTGTCTACAATTTCCTGGTATAGCCCAAAGTATATCAGAACTGTACATATAACACAGGTTTCTACCTGGATTTAGGCTTCTGTCCTCTTTACAGTTCACACACACACACATACACAGACACACACACTTTCTGTTTGATTTGGAAGGGCTTTAAACCCAAATTGGAGTACTACTGGTGGTTTGAACAGGACCTAGAAGTGGGTCAGCATTGATATATTGGACATTCTTTGCTTGCTTTTGCTCATGCCATGATTTCTCTGGAACAGCACAGTGGTCTGGACTAACACCTGTGCTTAGTTTTCCTGGTGACTGTTTACCTATGAGTTCTCCATAGGGGTAGGCATGAAAGGATGAAACTGGTGAGGAAATTGGAGTGGGAAATCTTAGTCTGTGCTCTGCAAGTTACTTTGGAAGTGCTACCAAGTACTGCACAAGTAGCAAGGGCAGGTACTCAAGAAGACAGAGTTTGGGACCTGTGTGCATCCCAACACACAGAACCTGGTGACACAACTGAGATACGTGCAGGTGAGCTCAGAACTGGCGACCTGCATTAGGGCCATGCCTAAATCCTGGACATCTGTGTGAACCAGTCAGTGCAGACAGAGCTTTACCAGGTGTGTAAATTCACACTGGCTGTAGTGCTGCCTGTGCACTGTGTCATTGTCAGGATTCTCCCCTTGTGTGCAGATCTGTAAGACATGAGGCTGAAATGCCCCAGTGTCACTTAATTTCAACTCTCAATTTAATATCTGCCCTAGGAAAATACTTTTATTCTAACCAATGTGTTCAGTGCAGATACTGTGATAAGTCAGCTGAAGGTGTTATCTCCTGTAGGGAGCATGAAGTTTACTTTGATCTCTGTTATTTTGTACATTAAAGCAACAGCCTGATCTTCTTAGAGCTTTAAATGAGCATCTCAGCATGTATAAAAGCTCACTTCATTTTTACAAGTCTAGGAGGAGACATAGAGACAAAAAAAAAAAAAAAAAAGGCACTAGCACAAAATACTCATTTCTATGAAAGAAAAACTTAAAAATATTTTTGACTGATTGTATGAAATTCTTTGAAGTACATTGACTAATAAGGTAAATTTGACTTTTTGGAACTGTAAATGCAGCAAAGCTAAGTAAATTTCCATAAACAGAATTTTATTAAGATTAAGGTAACAAAAACTTCAAATCTATGCTCTTTGACATTTGGCAGATATTTAGAGCCAGGGGCAAAAAAAAAAACAAAAAGGGACTTTGAATGGCCTGCCAAGTGGAATTACTCTGCAGAGAATGGAAATAGACTTTTATCTCATTTTCCATGGTTAAAAAATGAAGAAAAAAAAAAAAAAGCTCCCTTTTCTTTGTTTCCTAGTAGTGCTGTGGTCCTATCCTTGCAGTAGACAGTCATGTCCTGACACGGGTACCCAAACACATTTCCGTGTCTCGCAGGCTGCGGCACATTCTGGGGGTGGCTGCAAGCCAGCTGGGAAGTGCAGCAGGAACTGGGCACTCACCCACCTGCCTGTCACTGCAGGGCTCTGCTGGCAAGGGGGCCTGGCTGTGCAGGCAGGGTGGCAGGGCTGCTCCTGCTGCTGCCAGCTCAGTGTGCTGCGTGCCAGCGTCCCCGCAGCAGCCTCCTGCCAACCAGCCTCCGCCTAGGAGAGGGCACACAGGGAGCCATGGCAGCCCTTGTGCTTGCAGGGACACCCCTCTGGTGAACAATGTCCTGGTGGCAGTTTATCTCCCAGCCAGGGAAGGGGAAGGAATTTTTTCTGGAGACTTAAATCTAGGGGGAGTGCAGCCCAAGGGATTATTAGGAGCAGCAGCTTATTGCTAGTACTTATTTGTGATGGTGTTCACAGGGGTCTTAGGATGAGGGAAGAGATGAGGATCTGACTCCATGTTTCAGAAGGCTTGTTTAATTATTGTATGATATATATTATATTAAAAGAATAGAAGAAAGGATTTCATCAGGAGGCTAGCTAAGAATAGAAAAAGAAGGAATGAATAACCAAGGCTTGTGTCTCGGACAGAGAGTCCAAGCCAGCTGACCGTGATTGGCCATTAATTAAAAACAACCAGCATGAGACCAATCACAGATCCACCTGTTGCATTCCACAGCAGCAGATAATCATTGTTTACATTTTGTTCCTGTCTGAGGCCTCTCAGCTTCTCAGGGGGAAAAATCCTAAGGAAAGGGTTTTTCATAAAATGTCTGTGACACTTATTATTACTTATTGCCGTGGTGTTATTTATTTAATATTTATCAATTTGTAAAGTGTTATCAAATTGATAATTACAAACTCTGTGTCCCAGAAGAGTTCCACTTTTTTTCATCTTCTTGTTTCTTTCATCATGGGCTGTGCTTACTCACATCAGTGCTGTAGCAGTAGTGCCACAGGAGGACCAAGCTGTACCATGAGAAGCTGGTTGTGTAAATAATTTTTATTATTGAGGATCCATTTGCTTTTTCTTTTAGCTGTACTTTACAGATTCTAATTGATTTGTTGCAGGGTTTTTTTGGGGTTTTTTTGTCCAAGTTTTTAGTTTCAGATTTTGTCATATAACAATGCAAAGGTGGTGTAGATTAGGCAAAGGGGGTAGGAAGTGAATGGGATTGACAAAGGACATAAAAGTTAATGGTATAGAGAACTTAAAAGTATGAAAATAATGATTTTTAATGTAATTTAATCCAGTCTTTAGAGTATTTCTATTATTCCTATTTTAGGTTGTTGAATTGCTTTTTTGTCATCTTCTAATAGGAAACTATAGATCCTATGGGAAGTAATGAGAAGGAAAAGCAGTACTCTTTTTGTCCTCCATGATATTGAATCTGCTACCTGGTTTCTGTTTACTTTGTAAAGGGAGTTAATAACCCAGATAAAATTTTGTCAAAATATGGAAATATCAGAACAGGACCTACAGCAGCATCCTGAGGGATGAAGGGGATAGAGCATGCAAAGCTGTGCATTCTGCCTGGCAGCAGTTTGCCTACAGACTGGTCCATGAGCACTGAATGGCAATCTGAACTTATCTAGCTCCAGACAAAATTGTGTTCCTCCCTCTGTCCTCCACAAATTTTTTTTTCTTTTTTTTTTTTTTTTTCTGGTTGTTGTTTCTTAAAAGGTAGAGGAAAGAAAGCAGTTGGAAGCCAGGGTTGCTCTTATAGGATTACAGAAGCTGAAAAAGCCCTCAGAGAGGAGAACAGTAGGTCAAAGTAGCTGTACACAAGTGACACAATAATCCAGACTGAGGAACTGATCAGTCCAAAAAAACTAGGAGAAAAACCCACTTTTTCTATCTGGTGTGATCTGCCTGTTCTGCTCCACAGCCTGGCTGCAGCTATGCCAAAAACTGAGGCAGTGCAGCAGAGAAGCCGCTGTGGAGAAGGAACCTGTTCCTGCTGCAGAATGGAGCAGTTTCCCTCCTCTGCCTTTTCTTCCCTGTGCTGGTGTTTGCTGCTTATGTAGCAAGGAAATCAGGAAACTTCCCCAGGAAATCAGTCCTGGGGAAAACTATTTCCCTCCCTTCCCCTCCTTCTCCTGGGCCAGCTTTTAGTTGTATTAACTGCCCTGGTGTGGAACATCTTGGGTGGTCACGTGAAAACAGAAATGGCTATGAAAGAAGGAAGGAAACCAAGGACTGAGACAATATGGTAAGCAGGAACAGAATCCTTTCAGCAGGTGCTTTCATTCCTGTCTGATTAAAATGGTCTTGTGTAATGTTTCTGCTTGTTTATTAACTGGCTTAGTTGACTGGACTGTTGAAATAATAAATTCTTCTCTGGTCCTGACCTGGCCAAGGAGTCCTGTCTATGGCTTTCTGTCAGTGGCGAAGCACAGAAAACAAATTCAAGGGAAAAATATTTTTTCCTTCACGTAACATGCCCTGATACTGAGTTAATTTTTCTACTAATAATTTTCTACAAAAATTAAAGGTAAAAAGCTTATTTTGACAATAGCATTGAATTAATTTGGTTTATAGTGAGTCTTCTGTATTTGTTTCCTTTTAAGTAATTCAGTGAACTGTTATTAGTGGAAGTAACTAGAGAGGGGGATCCTATGATGTTTAGGTGATTTGGGAAGTTTTTGTGAAGCAAAAGATATAGGTGACATTGTGTGGTCCCCCAGTATCGGGGGAAAAAGGCTCAGTACTCACTCAGCTGGTAAAATTTGGCATGTTTTTTTCTGCCATGCAATTTCATCTATGGTTTTGGACATAAAAGGGCATTTGCTCTTAGCCAGAAGTCTTCTAAAAACACTTGTGTGTGCACCCTGTGTTTATAACCATGTTCAAAGCATTGCAACATCAACAGGCTAGACTGTTTTCTTCTTTTCTATTTTGGGACCCAAAGCAGGGGAGCTGTTTTGAGTCAGTCCAAATGCTCCTGTGCTCACAGATGTAGAGAATAAAGCAGAACTGAGACATCTGGGATTCTAACACCTTCCAGGTGGTGTTTTATCAGAGGGGAACCTGCATGTGTGCACTTAAGAGAGAGGATTAGTGTCATCATATGACCATCTCTGAAAGGAACAAAAGAAGGTTTAAAGTTATTGAATGACTTCTGGTTTCAGATATCATTCCTGGAAAATGCTGGTGTTGATATCTAAATCTTCTGTTTCTGTTGGGTAATGAGATACAGTGCACACAAAAGGCCCTTTTGATTTCTCAGTTGAAAAACTGAGTCTATGTTATATGGGCTAAGGTTGGCAAAAATAATGGATAATGTCATAATGCAAATGTCTAGAATTGCTATCTTTATACCTTTATGAGACTGAAAGAGCAGAAAATTTTGGGATCCTTTCACACTTGACATTAAATAAATAATGAAATGCTACTAGTTTTGTTTTCTGCATTTGCGGGCTTTGGAATCATATTCTAAGAACTCAGAGTTATTCTAATTTGGTGATTTTGCTTTTTCTTTCTTTTTTTCATTTACCAGAAAAAGCCACTGTCCTCGATAATAAAAGAAGTCTGTGATGGGTAAGTTCTGCTATATAGTACATACTAGATACAGTGCTTTTTGAAGTATTAAACCAACTAGGAGATATTTTTTTCCAAAGAAAATCTAGATATCCTGTATGACTAGTCATTAGTTTCTTAAATATTTTTGTGTTAGTTTCAAATTTTGAATTTGCAGTGCATTTTGGATCAATTGCTTGCAAGATGAGGCTCCTAACAAAACAGCTCCATCATGGGGGTGACTCTCATTTTGACTGCTTCCTTCCTTTCTGCACAGAAATGCATTTTGCATTTTTGCAGTTTGGCTGTGGTCCCTGCTGTTCACGTGTTAAGGGACTAAAGCACTGCCTCTGGATGTGAATTTTGAGCACTGACTCCAGTGGGTGCTGTAAGCTGGTCCAGTTGATGTGACTGTTTATATGAAACTGAAATGTTAATTGCAAATTCTGTATTATAGACTAATAATTGGCTAAGACAAATACCTAGATTTAAGTTTAATGGATTAATCAAAAAACCTGTTTCAAGCAAGTGCTAGCACACAGGAGAAACTAGCTATATTTATCAAATTGCTGCTGAGCTAAGAAGGTGATATTTTATGCCTAATGTATTATATCAACTTAATACTATATCCATTGTGTATTGTATAAGCTAGCATAAACTTCTGGTACTGTACATTTTTTTGGTCAATTTTAGTGACTTAGTGGTCTTGCTAACTGCAAAAAAAGATCACTAGGATGTATTTGTAATGAGGTTTTCCTTTTGTAAGCATGCTTTTAGCTTAAACTTTGGAACTCATCATTGAAAGCTATGGAAAACTATGAGAAGTATGAGAAATACATGGGAATGACAGACACTTGTTTGGTCATGCTAAAATTATGTAAAGGGTACTTTTTGAATTATTAAGGTTTCATTTTGTGATTAATTTATTTTCATATTTCTAAGGTGGTCTCTTGCAAATCATGACCAATTTGCACTGCAGCATGCTGATAGTTCTAATTTCTACATCACCGAGAAGGTGGGTAAATTGTTCAATGCAATTTTTGCATAGCCTATAAAAATATTTGCCACAGTCATTTATTTTAAATTAAAATATATGAAAATATACTTTCCATAATGCAATGCCACTGAAAGGGTAGGTACTGCAAGACCTGATTTAATGACTCTTTAACTGATTTTTTCTGTTAGGAATAGCAAATAAAAGTCCAAATGTGCAAAGTTCTTCACGTCAGTTGAGTTTGAGACTTGAGCACTGAGCCCTTCAACTTTGGTATTCCTGTGTGTTTAGTATTCTGCTAACAAGTGGTGTACAGGAAACTGGAATATTTAAAACATGAAGGGCTCTTTGAAGTGTGAGGAGACCTTCAGTGCATGTCACTTTCCTTTTTGGCTGAGCTGGTAGAAATAAGTTTCAGTGACTGTGTGATATTTCCTACTCTCTCCTGCCTGCTGTCTTGTCCTTACCCAGTTCTGTAAGTTCTGTTGGCTTACTTTTTCTTGTCCCCATTTAGTGTGGCAATAGGTGATTCATCAAGTGATGCAATGATTTCAGCACAGAGTAATGAAAAGGCTATAGCTGTAATAAAAATGGAATGTCTAGTATAAATATATGGGACATGCTCAAGTGAATGGGACCAAGTAGAACATTCATTCCTAGCATTACTGGTAAAATTGCCCAAATTACAAAATAAAGATGATTTGGAAGAGTGCACATGTAGTACTGCAGATGTACAATTTCTAAGCAATGGCACAAGGACACTGTTTAAAACCTGCTGAAGTCCACATGCAAATTCCCTAATCTTGGTGGTTGTTGAGCTTAAAAGACCTGAGCTTAACTGCATAGATACAGATGCCTCTTGCTCACCTTTTATCAGTTTAATTTGGCTTGCTCTGAAGTAGAGGCATGTCTTGGTTCTGTTTTACATTTTACAGTTCTTTAGGGTTTGCTAATATGACTGAGACATGAACTAAGTTTTCTCTTGCTGTAATTCATACCCACACCCGAGAAATAAAGGAAACTTAGGCACTTAGTTAAGACTAATTTGGGAAGACTAAATTTAACAAGATAGCAAGAACAGTTGCTCATAAGATAGTGCTGGTTTTGTTTTGGTTATTTTTTTTCCTGGGCTGTTTTGTTTTGGTTTATTTTTGTTTTTTAATTTTGCTTGTTTTTTTTTTTAACAGACCAGTTTCAGTTTTTCATTTAACTACTTGTCAGCCTGGACAACCTTCTCAATATGTCCCCCCTCCTTTTTTTTTTTTTTTGGGTCTTCCACTTTTTTTGCTTGTATGTTGTTTTGGGGTTTTTTTTCCTCTCCTTTCCTTTCCAGTTTCAGTTGACAGACACTTCAAAGGCCACTACAAGGAAACCTGTTGAAGTAATTACTGACTTCTGCGTTTTGCCTCCACCAAATTAAACAGTGAGATTGTTCTGCTAATTGCCCCCAATGGTGACACAATGTTTACCAATAAAGCAGTCACAATTGAATTTGCCTGTTGACATTTAAATTCTGTGAGTATTTCCAAGAAGTAGGGATTGAGTGAATACTTCAGCTTTTTCAAGGTCTTTGTCCTGATGAAATTGGAGGGATATTTCAGGCTTTATCTCCACCTTTGGTGGATAGGATTCTGTAGCTTTGGAGAAATCTTTTCTGTTCCACATAAAAGAGAGTCTGACGGTTTTTGGCTGCCTTTAACTTGCAATAAGGATGGAAAATTATGGTCTTCTAGGACATTTTGGATTGTACTGCAGAGAGGACTTTGAGTTTGTTTATTCCCTACTGGAAATATGCAGAGAGTCTGACTCTGAGTCACATAAATAAGAGAGAAGAGCTCTAAATGCCACTAGAATTACTCAGATGTCTGTGACTTTCATTAGATATTGTTCACTGTTTATAGCTGGTTGTTGGATAGTGGCTGTGAAGAAAGGCTTATATAGGCCATCACCCCTTCCACATACTTTCCCTCATTTGTGTTCAGTAGTACATTGTTCTGTCTGAATTAAAACATGAAAATCACCAGGCATGAGGAGAAACACATGCACTTCAAGGAAGCTACAACACTTTATTGTTAAAATCCACATTGCTTTAATCTTAGTTTTACTAATGGATATGAGCAGAGCATTTTTTGTTGCAGTGGCAGCTTCTCATAAGAAGTATTTTTCACAGCTCTTAAAGATGAATTGTGTGACTGTATGTGTGCAGATAACATTATCTATAGGTCATGTTTCTGCAGAGACTGCCTTCCAGGTAGAGATGCCTCTTTAAAATATCACTATGTTTAAAGTTACCAGAAAGAAAAGCAATTAGTGATTTCTTGTATACAGCAGCAAGAAGCTTTGAAGTGAAAATGTCCAAATGTTACATGGCTTACAACTGTAGTTCTGTTTTTGGTGGCAAACAGCCCATCTGTGTGTTGGCTGTCATATGCAGAACTCTTTATCTTTTGTAGCTGGACCTATATCTCCCAATTATATCACGCATAAATAAAAACAACACCCAAGCAGTTCTGTCTCTGAAATTATTTATGTTTTGGCTGTATTATTTGGAAAAATGCCTCTACAGATATAGCAGTAACTCCTTCAGGCAGCATAAGTGAGGTCTTTTAACAAATTTTGATTCAGCCAGGGTTCCTACTACAGATAGGGCTTATCCCAGCAGATCCAGTTTTGGCTGCTGCCTCTGGGGCCATGGTATAGCTATAACTGTGCCCCTGAAACTGCAGTGAAAATTATTAATTATGTCTTTTAGCCTTTTTTTCTAAAAATGAGAGAAATAAAGGAAGAGGGTATGTAGACAAGAAAACAAAGCACTCATAGTGCCTGAGCTAAAATCTCTCTGATGTCTCAAAGTGTTTGATTTTTAATTAATTTTAAATGTTAATAGGTGTGTGTGTTTTTTTAAAAGGCTTTACTTATCATGAAGGAGCATTTCTCTGGTAGGTCAAATGCCTAAAAGCCTGACTTCTGAGTCGGTATCTTATCATGCTAGATACTACAAGATAAGAATAAATAAGTCACCATTGCCTCAGTATATCCAGGCTGTACCTGAATTAGATGCTTGTGTACATCAGGTGCAATGACTCAGGAACACTATAGCCTGGGGGAACTCAGGTTTAGAAAAGAAAATGCTGTATGAAGAGTAGAAAATGGCTGTATAATTTTGTGTGCTATGTGTGCTCCCTGGCTGAAAACCACAGCTCAGATAATTGTTAGCTATGTTCCTCTGCTGGCAGTATGAGCAGGGCAGGGACAGACATTTGAGTGGCTGATGCTGCACCTTGGTGGATATGGCTGGTCCCTCATCACTGCTCTCCCTTGGCCTTGCAGACCATGGCCAGCTCTGGATCCATTTGTAGGTCCTGTGTTTGTCTGGGGAAGGATGGTGTTCAAGCTGGATTCACTGCTGGACGCACAATGTGGTCACTCTTAACCCTTCACCTGAGCAGATCTCAGAAATGAAGGGTTGGCTGCTGGTGCTGAGGGGTTTGTGAGCCAGCACTGAGCATGCAGAGGTGACAATTGTGACATTTTTTGTTATCTTTAAATACAAGGATGTTTCATTCATCTTTATATTGAATGCAACCCGTTATTATGTTCACAATTTTGTTGTGTTTGTTCTTTTTTACATCTGATGCATCGGAATACTTCCCATGGGTATTTTCTCCTTCTCTCCTATCTCCTACATTTCCCTTTCATTCTTTTTACTTGAAGTGGAGGGGAGCAGACACTGAGTTTACTCCATTAGTTTTGGGAAACTTTTAATTCTGTTTTGCAAGAACTGCTTCACCTTCCTTTGGTTGCAATTATTCAACTCTGTGCTGTGTTTGAAGATGGGACATCTTTCTTACCCCATCTTCTCAGGGCTGGGAACCTGAGTGAAGTCCCTGTTCTTTGTGCTTTTTCAAAGGTGATTTTGCTCATGACCTATTTTTTGCTGAATGAAACCTGTAATTGTATATTCATGTGAAATTCCTCCATGCCTTTACAGGCTCCCTGTGTGGGAGTGGATGCAAATAACAGGATGAGAAATGAACAATTTGTATAGTTGGGACTTTTTGAGTTTTTACGTTTTTCATATTTGTCTGTTTTCTCTAATTAATTGAATTTCAGTGAGTTGTAAAAAAACATTCTTAATAATGGTTTCTGATTCTTGAAGGACCTGGTGCTTCTAAAGCAACTGAGAATGAAAAGTAGCATGAGGAATGGGAACTGGAGAAATGTGTTAAGAGAGCTGTTTCATTTTCCATTTTGCATCACTCCTGATAATACTTTTATTAATAGTGCTACATAAATGGTAGATTGTAGATTAGATCTGGATCAAACCATGCCTGGCTTTCCCTTTTCTCGGCCACTTATAAGACATGGTATTTCCCACATATTCACACATTTCTTACTGTTTTGGGGCATCTGCACAGCCCTGCAGAAATTCCCTACAGTAAGGGCAGCATGTGGCATCTGAGTGGCCATGCTCCTGCCTGCTTGATGGATGCTGGTAACACTGCCCTGTAGACTCCAGTAAAGGCTTAGAGAGCACTAGTACATTTTTCAAGTGAATAGAAGTAAAACTTCAGTATCCATATACTAAATCACTTTCAACCCTCCTTCATTCAGGCTGATTTCAAGAACCTTGATAATGTTTATCCTTCTTTTAGTTCTCTTAGGACTCTTTTTGTAAAACTTTTGGTCTATACTAAATTTTCTAAAGAAAATAATTATGCCCTGTCCCCCTATTATACTTTCTGGCCCTAGCATAAACAGCTTAATTCTTCTGCTTGCTTCCTATTAAAATAATTGTTATGGCAATCTTCTGTTTAGCTCCTTAGTTCCATATCAAGGCTGATGAGATGGAACAAGTGGGGTAGTTTTAAAAAAATCTGTGTATATATTTTCCTGAATTAAGTTTGCAATTTTGCCTCACAATTAATCACTAGAGAGGAAAGGCTCTAAAAATGTTCAGCTTTCAGTTAGAGCAATTGAAGGTAGGTATGGCATACCAGGGACACAGTACAACTATTTGGCTTCAGCTGATGGCAAACAGTTCTGTGTAAGATTTGGCCCTAAAGAAAAATATTCTTTAATTCATCTTTAAGCTTTAAGCTTAGAGAGCAACCTATCTGGATGGGTAGTTTTCCTAAGTGCAATGAACAGACATAACAGGGCAGCACTGAAAGAGGATGGTTCTGATTTCTTCTCCCCTTCTCCAGAAGATCCTGACACTTAATTTTTTGGTTGGTTGGTTTTTTGTTTTTTTGTTTTTTTTTTTTTTTTTTTCTTTTTTTTTTTTTTTCTTTTTTTTTTTTTTTTTGTGTGTGTGTGGTTTTTTTTGACAATTTTTGTAGGTGGTGGCAAGGAGGGGATCATTTTGTGCCACTTTAATTCATTAAATTTGCTTAGTAAAAAGGCTGCTTGATCTGATGCAGGGATGAGGCAGGACTTGAATCATGTCCAGGAATAGCCTGTACACAAGAAGGAAGCAAAGGAAAGGTAGGAAGAAGAATGGAACTTTGCTTTTTTTAACAGCTGTGAGCTGTCCCTCAATTGTTTCTGGAACTGGCTTAAGCTGACGTGGAACAATATTTTGTCAAGCTCCAACTGCAGTCAAAAATGGAAAAGGAATGTTTTACCTGCAGTCCTCCTGTGAGGGAGAGGAAGGGCACAGGAAGGGTGTAGGAGAGGGATGTATGTCCTAGAGAAGCACAAACACCTCCAGGCTTTCCCTTAAACAAGACTTGGTGTTGTGGCTCCAAGTGTGGTGCTTGCAAAATGAGCTGGCCCACTTTTCCTGCTTATGCTATACTGCTTATTCCTGTCTCCTACTGTGCAAACCAGGCAAACCCCAAAATTATAAAATTTTCATCTGCTTTATTTCCCTTATTGACTGATACAGCTGTCTATGCCACATATAACAGTAGCAGGGATGAGCAAGATGTTGAAAAGCAAAACTCTGTGGTAGCAAACTGGGCAACTGTGCTTTGCTTTGGCAAAAGTGAGCCACAGCCTGGGCTTCAGTATTCACTTATTCTCTAAGCATCTGCTTAAGGAGCACTGCTGCTGTGCTGGCCCTCAGTGGTGTTATGAGTGAATATGGTGGGTAACCTGTGCTGATGAGCTGACTTCAGTTTGATAATCCTTACTTGGGTTTGGTGGGGTTTTGTTCTTGGGTTTTTTTTAATCCAAACCAGCCCTGTTCTGATTTCTCCACATCATCTTACTAATAATAGTATGAGCACAGCTAAGTCAGTCATTTCCTGATGTTTATTTTTCAGGGTGCAGCTCTTCTGTTGGAATTTATCAGAGGACGATAGGGCTGCTTGTATTGGGCCCACCCCTTCCCTGTGGCTGGTACAACTGTGCTGTGTGTCTGTGTGGTTGCTTGAATTGGGGAACTGATCCAAGTTAAAAATAACTCATGTGTAACTTCTTTCAATGTGTCAGAAGGATGTCTGCCCAAAGTGTGATACCACTGCTGCTCTGCACAAGTGGTGCTTGGTAATGCTGTCCTTGTAGATCACTCCACTTGCAGATGGATAAATCATGCAAAGTTTGGTCTTTTTCTTAGGATGTGATTTAAGTGGCAGTCAAGTTGGTATTTCTGTGGGTTGCTGGAGAAATAGGTAGTTGAGCATTATTTTTCTACTCTGTTTCTTCTTTCTCTTTGCTTCACTAACATCCGAGTGACTGCTGCTGGGTGGAAAGTTTGTTCAAGTCATGCATCTGCAAAACAAAACTCTGGACTCAGGAATACTTTTTCTTTTCCTTTTTTTTTATGAATGAAGGAGGAGGAAGTGTTAACTTTTTAAGGTCAGATGGTAGACTGTGCTGCTGTGTGGTGGTAGATCTGATGTAAGGGAAGTGTTGGGGCCCCATGTTCTGGAGAACGTGCAGAATTCTGCCTCTTGTAAGTTGTAGAATTGCACTGGCTAATGTACAGCCTGAAACTGAACCACTTGGTCTAACTTGATTTATTTACCAGCTTCTGTAATCCTTGAATAGAGACAGATAAACAGCATGCAGAAAACATTCTCTTTTTAGAAACTTCAGACAAACTACTTACTTTTTTAAGGAAAATGTTATAATCAAATCATAACATGAAAATCCAGAAGACATTGTCCCTTCTTTTCAATAGCTTCCCAGAAAAGAAATTTTATCACAAGCTTAATTGCATCAGTATTTCTTCTAAAACAGTACACTTCTGTCATGCCAAGTAGTACAATGTAGGTAATTACCTGTATCACTTAGCTTACATCTTATTAAATATTTTGGTGACTAAAAATAAACTTAAGAAATCCCCTACCAAGTCAGCCAAATGAAATCCCATCTCATAGCCTAGTCTGTCTCCAGCTCTAGCGGTAGCAAATGCTGTTCAGGGTAGCGATCTGATGATGACTTTCAGTCTCTTTATGCCTCCTCAGTTTTCACATTTGTGGTACTACAGGTGTTGGAGGCTACACCTACTCGTAGTCTATTTAATATCCTGCATAAAGGTGATGCCACTCTTTCATCTCTTCTTGAACCTCTGACAGCAAGCTTGAAGAATTTACTGCCTTCTGAATGGAGAGGTGTATTTTCTATCTGCTTTAAGCTGACCCCCTACTGATTACATCATGTGCCCCTAAGTTCTCATACTGCAGGGTTTCATAGAAACAGTTCTGCATTCTGGTTGTCCACTACCATCTCTCCTGTGTTCTTTGTGCCTCCAGACTGAGTAGACCCCACCTTTTGAGGTAGCTGCTGAAGCCCATTGGACACTTGCCTTTCTCTGCATTTTCTCAGAAACTGCTGTGCCCCTCCTAAGGAGTGAAGATCAAAGGTGCCCTCGGTGCCCTGTATGTGGGTACATGCAGTTCCTGTGCTGTGGCAGAGTGACGCCCTCTGTCCTGTTCCTGGTGCCACCTCTGGTGACACCCAGCGTTTGCTGGATCCTGTAGCACGCTGAATCCGTGCTTTAAGGGAGAACTTTGCCTCTCTTTCCTGAGCTGTTAACTCAGTAATGAACTCTATAACTCTAATATTCTGTGTCATTTTGTCCTCATTTACAACTTGCACAAACTCATCCTTGTGGAAATGTAATGGAGTCATAAACTTAAAGTGTATTTCACAGCTCTAATTTTCTGTTGTTGTGTCCATTTGGAGGAAGGTGCAACAAAATAACAGCAGTAAGGAAATAAGAATGAATCTATTACTAAAGGTAATAAATGCAAGAAGAATTTTAGATTTCTTGGCTGTTATTGTCTGGGGTGATTAGGGAAGTCTGAAGAAAGCTGTTTGGTCAAGGTTAAAGAACAGTCTGAGTATAACCATGGGAACCAATGCTTCTGGAACTTCATCAAGTATGTTAAGAAAATATTCCATTCCAACCAGTTAGAGTGAGCTGAGCCTTGAGGCATTTTGCTGGGTATAAAAGATCATTAAAATGATAAGACAAATGTGTTGCAAAATAACCTGTTTTACCTGGTAAATTTTCCAGTGTCACTGCAGCAAAGCTCTGAATAAATACCTTCACTCTTTTGATAGGATTTTTTTTTAAAGTGAATTTACTTGCCTTCATCCTCTGCGTGGTTTGGTGGACTCTGGTAATGCTTGAGGCTGGCTTTCTAGATGTAAGTCTCCTGCATGTGTTTTGGGCAAAGTAGTGACACAGAAAAGCAGAGCTTTGAGAATCTGCAGAATCTGCTGACAGATAGTCACAGAATTGCTTAGGCTGGAAAAACCTTCTATGATAATCAAGTTCAACCATTAACCTGGCACTGCCAAGTCCACCACGAAACTGTGTCCCCAAGTGCCACATCTTTTAAATGCATCCAGGGACAATGACTCAACTGCTTCCCTGATCAGCTTGTTCCAATGCTTGGCAACCCTTTCCATGAATAATATTTTCTTGCTACCAAATCTAAAACACCCCTGGTTCAACCTGAGGCCATTTCCTCTTATCCTATTGATTGTTACTTAAAAGAGACTGACCTCCACCTTGCTGAGCTCTGGGGACCACCACTGGTGACCAGATATAACCAGCTGGATGTAACTCCACTCGTCACTACCCTTTGGGATTGGCAGTCAAGCCAGTTTTTTATCCAGCAGTGCGCCTGTCCAAGCCATGAGCAGCCAGTTTCTCCAGGAGAATGCTGTGGGAGACAGTGTCAAAGGCCTTACTAAAGTCCAGGTGAACAACATCCACAGCCTTTCCCTCATCTGCTGAGCAGTTCACTTTTGCATAGGAGACCAGATTGGTCAAGCAGGACTTGCCTTTCCTAAATCCCTTCTGGCTGGGCTTGATCATCTGGTTGTCCTGTATGTGCCTCAGGATCACTCAAGGTGATCTGTTCTGTGGCTTTCCCTGGCACTGAGGTCAGACTGACAGTCCTGTAGTTCCCCAGATTAAGTTTTAGTTTAGCTTTGGTCCTTCTAATTTTCTCCCTACATAACCTCACAGCACCCCAATAGCCCTCCTGAGTGTGCTGCCCCTTCTTCCAAAGCTTGTAATCTCTCTTATTTTTCCTTAGTTCCAGCCAAAGGTTTGTGCTGGTGTTTCCCACTTCTTCTCTTGCCTTGGCCTGCTTCTGTGCCTTTAAGATTTCCTTCATGCAGGATGCCCAGCCTTCCTTGATTCCTTTGACCCTCAGGATTGCCTCCCAATGAATTATGGATTCTGTCAACCAGGCTCCCAAACAGGCATAAATCTCCCCTCCAGAATTCCAGGATAGCAGTTTGCTGAGCCCCCTCCTTAGTTCCCTGAGAATGGAAAACTCTCTGACATGCAGGGCTACCCCACTGCCTCTCCTTCCTTGCTTCTCCTGCCTTCTGAAGCATTTCTGGGCATTTGGGTTCATGTTGCTCCAGCTGGTGAAGTTAGAAGGCAGAGGGTCCTAAAATCTGAATGCAAGATGAACTTTCCAGGTGTCCCCTACTTCCTGCTGTGTGATGTTCTTTGTGTGTCTTCATGAAAGTATTTAGTCTGATTGAAATCTTGTCTTGGGAATATTGCCTAGTCCATTAGAAAAAAATCATCCTGTGATATATTCTATCTTGCTAGATAACATATTGCAGAGAGGGCTTATTTGTCCTTGATCTAACTGCTGTCTTTGTCATGGATAACATTTTTAACAGATCTGTTTTCCTGTTATGGAGTTTTTAAGGGACATTTTGGATAGTAACATTTCACTAGTTCCTTCACTGCTCAGGATTAAGCTTTTCTAATACAGATGAACATCATGAACAACATCTACTAACTTCATGTACACTTGAGAAACAGGTCAGGAATATCTTGGAAGAGGGTTTTTTGGTTTTGCCCTGTTCTTGTCCTTTTTTTAAATTTTATTTGTCTACCATAGGTGGGGGTGAGTTCTGTCCTGAATAGCAATGATGCCTTTAAGTATGACTGCCAAAAGCTGGGCTGCTGTAATGATGCTCTGTTATCCTGGAAAAGAAATCCACAGGATACTATCCTTAATACTAAGAGGATTAACTGTGTGTAAATGTTGCAATTAAAATTAACTGGCATGCTGACTACTGCATCATGCAGTTAATGTAGGAAAACCTCTTGGTTTAATTGTACTCTTACATGCTGTTTCCTGGTATGTGATTAAGCCAATATTTAGAATGGGTAAACAAAATTATATTTTTTTTTAATTGGGTAACTGCTAACCTTTTTCAAATTTTGGTTAGCTTGCTGTGCTAGAGACTTTATGCTTTGAATACTTTCAGAGATAAGGCACGGGCAGTTTTCCTTAAGCTTTTTTCTAAACCAGGAGTTGAAGATGATCTCTCTCTCTTTTGTGATTGAATTTATAGGGCAGATGTAGACACCTTGCTCTGAGCCAGACATGATGAAAGGTCCATGGGCTTGTGTGTTGTGGGCTCTGACGAGCATTACACCTTTGAGTCTGAAAGCTTTGGTGTTTTAGATTCATCTTCATGATTAAACAGAAAGACTCCAAAGAAAATGTCCAGGGATGCTTTTAATTACTCTGTGTGTTCCTCTGTGTGTTCCTCTGTTCCTTCTCTTGTCTCTGGAGATCACCATGCTTGTGCTATGCCCAGTATCTCTTGTTTTCAGTGGACTAAGAGTGTTTGCAAAGGTGCTTATTGAGGCCCAGATGAAGTGACTTGTCACAAACAAACCACAAGCTCATTTGTACATCTGAGTTGGTAGTTCATGTTAATTGCAGCAGGAAGCATGAGAAACTAAGCCTAAATTTTTGCTGCCTAAAAAAATAAGCCTCTCTGTGTGCTCTTATTTATGTTTAAGAACAGTCCACTTACAAGCTCCAATGTTTTTATAAATATGTCAGTGAACTTTAACTTCTGAGTGTGATTAGTACAGTTCAAGCTGTTTAAGTCTTATTGATTTCCTGGTTTTCATGTTGTTACATGCTGGGATTTGCTGCCTTCCAAGTAAAACTGATGGAACCTTGTGTATGTGTACATGCAAAAGCTCTGGCCTAATACAGCTGAAGTCCAGTAGCTTAGTCTAAGTTGCTGATGGAGGTAGAGACAGCCTATCCTAATTGTCTGTCCCAAAGCAATTACTTTTATTCAGCTCCACAAATCCAGGAGGTGGTAACAGTTTTAGCAACCGCAACTGTTTGTGAAGTGAGTTTGTTTCAGCACTGATTGAGATTAAACCACACAAATGCACTGTGGCCGCTTCACACAGATTCCTTAGGCATGATGAAATGTGGCTGGGTCTGGTGCTGTTCCACTACAAGTGGAGAAAATCTGGCACTTTGCTGGTGCTGTGGGAAGTCACCAGTGTTTAGCTGCTCACCCTTCTCTGCCCCTCTTTTGAGTGCAGCCTGGCTGGCCTCCCTGAGGCTCTTCTGGCCAGGAGGAGGCTGCTGAGGGCTGAGAAGAGTCGCTGCATATGCAGGCAAAGATGCTGTAAGAAAGCTTCTCTTGTAGCCCCTGTGTTGTCTGGCACTTCATTTATTTCAGTTAGAGTGAAGAAGTCTTTGTGGGTGGAGAGTGATCTTTGAGGTAGCTAGAACCAATCCTACAGATGACTTGGATACCAAGAATGAGACAATGTACTGGAGTTTTATTTTGGGACTACTTGACCTGGTTTCAGGCAAGATTTATCTGGTTTTTAGCATTTTGGATTTGAGATGTATCAGAATGGGAACAAGAAAGATGAAATAAATTTGGGAAAAACTGACAGAGGAGAAATACACCTTCATATTTTTTCTTGGCTAAACACCAGTCTGCAGAAAGTCTGCAATGTGGTCTTCAGTACAAAATTAGCTCTTCTCTCTCAAACTGTTAGGGATTCCTCCAATTTCTCTGACAGATTAGAGTGTCAGCTCATGAACAACTACTGAACCATGACTGGCATTGTGACTGTGTGTTGTGCTGCACACAGTCGGTGCCTGTCAGCATGTTCATTGCTGTAGGTACTTTATTCTCCTACCCTATGGTGAATAGGAGTGGTTGTTCAAAGAGGGGAAGCTTTGCACATGGGCTTTGACCACAGGGTTGTAAGGATGTTGTAAGTGTACATCATAGCTTACGCCGCGGCTGTGTGAGCTTAACCAAAAGAAAATGTTAAATGCCCTCTCTCTCTGACAGCTGGGCAAGGAGAAGGACTTATGGCATGTTTGAACTTTACTCTGCTAGCAGTGATGCTTTTTTCACTTTGAGGGAGAATGCAAAGTGGGTAGGTTCCAGTGGTTTAAGTCAGCATGTTCTTGTTATAGAAAATAAAGAGCCAGTGGGATGAATTCTAAATCCTGCAGATGCTTAATGACAGGTTTCAGCAAACTTACGAACTCCTCAAGTATGTACAGTACCAGAGCCAGACACCATGGACAGCATATTTCAAAAAAATATTTAGAAGTTGCCAGTGGAAGCTAAACTTTGAAAAACATGAAGTCATTCTTGAAAGAGTTCAAGTTGTTTAAGTGTCATGTGAATTCAACCTATTTGTTGAAACTAATGTTATATGCCTCAATGAGGAAAATAGATGCTAGCTTACATCTGAAAGAGGGAAGCTTTTGCATGCAGACAGGGAAAAGCACTGTTGCAGGTTTAGCATGACAGTCTGCTCAATGCATGTTTCATCTTTTTATGTGAGTAAGTCTTAAGTAAAACCTTTGTTTTTTTCTTTTTCAGAACCGTAATGAAATAAAAAATGGAGCCATCCTTCGATTAACAACATCTCCGGTGAGTCAGCATTCCTCTCTTCTTTCAAAGTGAAAATTCAGTTTGTAAATACTTGTGAACTAATGTATGTAATTTTAAGCTTTATCAATGTATCCCACAATCCTCCAGGAGCAAAGGTTATGAGTTATGGAGGCAGGAATAATAACTCGGAGTGACATTTGGAGATACTGTTGGCAGAATTGGGTGGGTTTTTGTGTCTCGCATCCACTGGGAACAGTTTTTACATACAAGATATCTCTGCTTCCCTGCTGACATTGCAGCCTCCCTCAAGTTGCTCTTTTTCTGCCTCAGAACTCAAAACCAGGAAGCCAGGAGGAAGGTCAGGGATTTGAATAATGGAGAGCTCTGCTGGGTGGCACAGGTCAGAGCTTTCCTGATCTCTGGTTTTGTGTTGAGTGAGTAGCAGCTGTAATGTTGATATTTTACTGGGATTTCTTTGTTGTTGGCTTTTTCCCCCCTACACCGTCTCTTTGCCAGCTCCTAAAAAGCACAGCAGAGCTGCTGGTTGCCCTGTAATGGCTTGTTTTCCTGCTGAGTTGAGCAGTGCTGCTGCCACATGCTGAAAGCCACTATTAGTCCTGGAAGATGTATGTCTAAGGCAGCAGCAATCCAATTTCCTTGCTGACAAATGCAGTTAGTGTGCTATTAAAATGGTTTACCTCTTCATGATGGTGCTCTAGCCTCTGCTGATTTGAAGCATTCTAATGCTCATACCCTGCCACCCAGTAGCTTCTCAACAGAAAGCACTTATCAACAGCCAACAGAGCAAAGACAAGAGGCTTCCATTAGCCTTCATCATGTTCTTCAATGGTCACTATATTCAGAGCTTTATAGACATTAAAAAAAAATTAAATAAACAGCAGTTTAGGACCATAGCTCTGTCAGGATCTGTGTGATTCCAGAGTCTCTTGGCATATATCACCAAAACAGCCTTGTGCATGGGAAAACCATTTCTGGTAGAATACACCCCTTTTGATGGAAATTCCTCAGAAACAGACAGCCCCAGCACCAGCTCCTTCTAACCTTTGTAACTTCTTAATAACAAATATCCCCTCCTGTACTTCCCAGACTTGGGATCTCTTGAAATCAAAACAGCATCTGTGGTTCATCAAGAACCAATGTAGTCCAAATGCAGTGCGTCATGTTTTGGTGTAACCACAACATGGAATAACCATATAGGACAACTCATGGAATTCTCCCATCTCAAAATCCACAACCAGTTGCATTGTGAAACCTCACTGAAGAGAGGCTGTGTTGTGACTGATCTGTGGAGACGGCTGGCTGGCTTTATGATCACTTGTGCAATTGGAAATGGGACCTACAAACACAAAAGACAAATCTTGGATGTACAACACTATCTGCTGCTACCAGTGGTCAGGAAGGTGGGGCTTTGCACCCACCTGTCATTCTAGGACTATCATCTGCTTGTTCTGTTTCTTTGTTGATTTGCCTCCGGGTCAGTTAATCAGTTCCGGAGTCCGGAGGATGTTGAGATATTGCCAGTTACCTAACAAATTATGGACTGCTCTGGCACTGGCCTGCAGTTATGAGTGACTCAGCCATCCTGTTTTAAGATAGAAGGCTGGTCTACTCTCTGTTCTCCAGTAGTGATGTTTATGTCTGAACTAGTGCTTATTTTTGTACTTCCTGATGTTTCAAAATTTTGTGTTAACTTTCCCCAGAATCAGAGAGGTCTCTTGAAAGGAGGAACATACTGGTTTTTTTTTTTTTTGGCAGATTAGCAAATATCTATTGTTTAAATACGTAAAAATGGAAGTTCTGCATGCTCTCACTCTACAATAGTGTCTTTGCTTTTTAAGGTACTGTCAAAGTGCTCATCATAGCAGTACCTAAAACAGATAAAGGCCTCCAAGCTGTGGTTCTTAAACAGGTGAGCCACACAATGGTTGTCGTTTACCCTGAAAAGCTAACAGGCAATCTGTTTCCATATTTCTTCTGAAATTCTGTATGAGAGCAGCAGAAGTTGGAAGATATAATGTGAAGAACAGGCTGCATGATACACTCCTACAAAATGGGAAAGATGCTTTCCTAGCTGTTAGTGCTGGGTGAGAAATGTTTTTCTCATCATATGAAAACATCAAGATTCTGAATTCCCCCCACCCCCTCTGTTTTTTCTATCCTGCAATAGGATAAAGCTGAAACTATCTTTCCTCTTGTTCCAAAGAAAACCAAAATCATACTCAAAACAAAAAAGCAAAAAAAAACTTTATGAAAAGGTAGATGATTTAGGAAAGGAAAGAAAGATTGAGAGAAATGATGAGAAGCCATATATAGATTATGCAGTTTCTGAGATGTGTCCCTGTAGTTTCAGAGAGGTCTGAGCTGCCTACTTCCTGGCTGTTGTGGGGGGGAAAAAAATTGTCCTGAACTTTACAAGCCTTTTGAAGAAACTTTTTTCCTTGAAGAGTTGAGAGGAGTTTTGTTGACCCATTCTGAAGGCTGCATGAGCTTAAAATGCTTTTCTAGTCCTTAATTTTTATGCAGCTTAAAGCCATGACAGCCAGTAATCTGGGTGTACCCTTTAGGGTTGCATGGCCCAAGTCATA
The DNA here is from genome assembly GCF_035770615.1 of Melospiza melodia melodia. Taxonomy (NCBI): domain Eukaryota; kingdom Metazoa; phylum Chordata; class Aves; order Passeriformes; family Passerellidae; genus Melospiza; species Melospiza melodia. Next base: position 48,250,185 of record NC_086194.1, on the reverse strand, counting down.
GAAAATTGGATGAGAAGGATGAGATGCAGTCTTTTTGAGTTCAGTTGTCATTAGCCTCAAATTATTTATTGCTCACATACCCACAGTTGGTGCTATTAAAGATTAAAAAGAGAGAGGAAAGAAAGGTAGTTTTATCTAGAAATAGTAAACCAGCATTTTTGAGCAGACTTTTTAAAATGAGGATTTGAAATCTAACTCCATGAATATAAACGTTAAATACTTTCTCTTTTTTAATCTTGGATTTAGATTATTTTGTGTGCCTATACAGGGACCTTTATCTGAAAACCATTGTTAATACTGCAAGGGCAGAACTGCAGTTATGGTGTGCTGCTAAATCCATTATAAATGCTTGCCTTGAGAGATTTACAATGTGGCTATTTTAAATTTCTTTGAGTTAAAAGTTTGCAAACGCCAGTCGTTAGGCCTGGTGGGAATTTGAACTGCTTCTTTGTTTCCATAGGTCTGTTTGCTAAGTTTGTGAGATTCTCTGAAAGACTGCTTTTTTCCTAAACAATGCTATTTTTTTTCCTCTATAAACTGCTCACCACACAGACACTCTGTTTCCTAGGTAACTTGAGTGCAGATTGAATTTCTCCCATATTATCTTTGTTCCTATATCATCTTTCTTATTTATTTTAACCTCTCCTATCATCTTTCTTACTAATTCTTTGGGCTATTGTGTGTTTTTGCAGTTTTCCGTGACCTGTTTTCCCTCTTTGTCCGTCTGCATTTCTGAAGGGACGCATGAAAAGTTTCTTATGCAACATTTCTTTGTATTTGAACGTATGTGACAATTGAGATGCTGTATTGCTGCTGTCTCTGTTGTGATAACCATATTCCAGTGCAGGGTGGGTAGGTTTATAAATGAGCTGTAATTGCTCCCGAGTGCGAGGCTGATGCAAAAGGACTTTAGTGTCCTGCAATGCAGCAAGCAAAGTCCAACCTGTTAGTGTGTGGAACTGCAGGATTCCTTCAATCAGATCCTGCAAATCCTTTCTGAAATGACTAATCGTTTCAAAAAGATGCTAAATACTGGGAAAATTAACTTGAAGGAACTGGTGTCGTTTATTCAATTTAATGGTTTTCAAACAGAATTGATTACTTGAGCACTTACTGTTTATTAAAAGCAGCTTCTTGGCCACTTACAAAAAATGCCTTGCTTGTGAGGTATATACCTTAAAACCTGGGTAAAAGGGGGTTTTCTGATGTGGTATTTGTGGGACCTGATAATTTGCTTTTGTCTTTTTCCTTTTTTTATCCCCAGGCCATGGATCAGTTGAGTTCTCAAACCTGTCACTTGTTTGTAGGCAGAGTATCAGCATGTGTACAACGAGCAATCATGTAAATAAAGATGTTCAATGATAGTCATAGTATTTTCTATGAATGCTTCTACAGGTATTAAGAATATGTTCTTTATATGTGATCTAAACCGGCTAGGAAGTATAAAGAGTTTTTTTAACCTAGTTCTGCTTATACATCTGGATCCAAAGTAAAATTTTGAGGATCTAGTTTAGAATTTTTGATCTACAATTGCTTGAAGATGTATTTGAAGTTCTGTAAATGCATAACTTTTTGCAGTTCTAACCTGTAATTGTGATTATGTTTATCATGTAATGGTAAATTAGTTGCTAAATAAACCTTATACCAGAAGCACTGACCATGGGAGTCAATTAGCCACTTTTATATTTTTCTGCTCATAGTAGATTTGAGAAGTGGAGTTGGGGTTTGTCTATTCATAGAGAAAGGTTTAATCTGATGTTTTCAGGTTTCAAAAGGCATGTTTTGAATAGTATATGTCAGGGAGCTCCCTGACATATATGCAGTTTTAGGTGTAATGGCAACAATAATCCAGGAAAAGGCAGCACTTTTAAGACATCATGGTGTTCCAACACTGAATGATTTAAATTAAACTGCAGAAATGCATGTGTTTGGTAAAACAAAGCTGGATTGGGTAGTTACTGATGGTCTCTATGCTCTTTTTCTAGCAACATATTGACTGATGTAACTTAATTTACAGGATAGATAAAAATACCCTTATTTTATTTGCTTTTTGTAGAGGATAAAGAACACAACTGATTACATAATGGAAAGCCAGCAATTTCAATCAATGGTCCAATTTTCTTCCATGGCGCATTCATGTTTGATAGTGGTTGCATTTGGATCTGTGTCCTCCCTCTTGTCCTTCCTTGCTGTATTTTGTATTCTGTACAGAAGCCCTGTGTATGTCTGGTTAATGAGTTGCTTTCAAAGTTTTTGCACAAAGTATTCTGTGGCAAAGAAATGATAGTTTGATCAGTAGAATCCCTTGTTAGGATGATCTTGGGATTCTTAACCTCCAAATGGCTATTTGAGTCTCTAAGAAAGTCACATCCTGGATTTAGGTCATTAGTTCTCTCTTTAAGCTGACAATCTCATCAAGCTGCTCCTTTTAAGCAGTGCTGGTCCCTAAGGGCAACCTTTCTGGATGTCCTTGGAGCAAGTCATTTAAGACTAGACATGTGGTTTATGCCCCTTGACAGCCTTTTGAAATGCTGGGACTTCAACAGCACACGTATTACAAACTTCCAATCTTCCTTCCTTCCTTCCTAAAGAGAAGAGCAGTTAATTTTGCCTTTCATTTCCTTAAGCAGCCATATTTCTGCTAATTCCCTCTAATGATTCTCAGTTGCAAAGGTTTATATATTTATATTTACTCCTACCTGAATGATATTTCAGTAAGAATGCAGACATGGCAGCCAGCTCTGCTATTGCTTTAATGAGCTGTGCTTTCTGTCCATCCACTGATGGCTTGCAAATCATTAAAATAGCTCCCTGGTAGGCACTCAGAGCATATTTCGTCCGGGTTTCATTTTTTAATGCAGTCATAAATGAGCTGTATATTGCATGAGCATGTATGAGTGCTATGGCAACAAGAATTAGAAGGCTTGCGAGAACTGCATGGTGTTAACCAAGGCAATATTTTCACACAGGCATTTGGGATGACAACAAACAATATGATTTTTGTCCATGTTGCCAGTGAGACACGTGCCAGCACTCTTGCTGAGCCAAATATATGTTTAACCCCTCAATCAAGATCTCCTCTGCCATTTGTCTGTTCTCATCTGAGAGTAGAAGGAGCAAGGTTTATGGGATGCATTGTCTTGCAAAACTTGTTTAATGTAAGAAGACTGCAACTGTGTGTAAACTTTGCTGATGGAACCTTGGCATAGTCAGATAAAGCCTATGATGTTAGTAAGCACTCTTTTATGTGCTTAAAATGTGTCTGAACCACTTCTGTAGCATGGATTTTTGTGCTCTGTGGAGGGTTCCAAGCTGTCTCTTATCTAAGATTATATTTTGGTTTTAGTCTGGTGAATTTCAAAGCTCTCGCTGACTGCAGAGGAAAGAGGATTAACATATCTCAGTTGATAGGCTGGTCCTGCTCATGCTGGTGTTGTGCAGTGTTGGTGAGCTGCTCATGCACATCTGTGTCCTGGTGTTCTCGGGTTTGGTGAGAGGGAGGGTTGGCTCTTTCCATGCTTGGTGTGGATACAGGTGCAATGGAAGTCTGACTGGCTGACAACAGCACTTCACCAGCCCTAGGTGTTCCTGCTGGGAGCAGGTCTCTCTCCTCAAGAGAAATGCTGAACTTCCCCATAAATAATCTGTTGTGAATAAGTATGAAGACTAAGCGTTGTTTACACAGCGCAGTGTGTTGTGAAGGGGTTTGGAGGAGGATGTTCTCCTGGCTCTGCTCGCATGTTTTTCTTGCTTGCTATTGTGATACACCGGCAATTACAGTCTCCATCTGTTTTGCCACAGGTTTGCCCACTCAGACTTCTTGATAGAGCAGCTCAGGGGAGCTGTTCCGTCACTGTGAACCAGTTCTTTTGTTCACCTTTCCTATTTGTTCCATTTTCACTGAATCCAGGAGCTTTTAGAGGACTGGGTTCCTATGGAAAGCTGGAAGAACTTCCAGTTCAGTAGAACTTCCTTCAATGGGCAGATAGTGGGAGTGGTAACTTTCAAGAAGTATGGCAGATTAGAAAAAGCCACGTGCACAGATTTAATAGGTTTAAGGTTAAATCTGAGCAATCATTTCCAAAGTTTGGGGAATGCAGCTGCCATGGCAGTATTGAAGTTTTTCCAGAGTGTTTCTGTCCTGAGGTGGGCAAGAATTCAGGCATTGCACGTATTCAGAGAAACAGTAATGATTTGAAGATATTTTGCATCTCTGAGTCCTCCTTATAGTGGGGAGTTTAGCGTTAGGAATAGCTCCATGAAGGACATACTTTGAGAAGATAGGAGTTGGCTGTTGAACTTCTGGTTCAGGTAATAATAGTGGTGAATTTTTGTAGCTGATTATAGAAGATTACTTTAGCAAAGCTTTTTTTCACCCCCTCTAATGAAAGGAAGGGGCTGGGGGAAGTATTTGGTAGTTATCCTGGAAGTTGAAAGTAAGTGGTATCTATTTTTACCTCTTCCATGGGCTTCAGCAAATTATTTACTTTCTCACCTGATTATGCTTGAGAGAATAGTCTTTTAGTTTCCATTTGGACGGCCATTGCCATTACAGAGAGACTGTGTAAACCATTGTTTCCCCATTACAGGCATTGATAGAGTAGGTAACCTTCCATGGCAGAAAGATCTTTTGGATGACAGGGTTCTGCCTTTTTATAGGTAATGGAACTGTTATGGCTGCATCACCCTATACTTAAAGCATTAAAAAGTGCAGGACTAAAGACATTCCATTTCTTTTCAATGCTATGTTAACCACAGTCACACTAACTAGAAGTCATTTCTCCCACATACACGCTCCTTACTGCATTTTTTTCTGGTCAAATGCTGACTGGAGACTATGCATTTACCACCACAATTGCAAAAACAAGAACTAACCAATGTTGCTGATATTGGAGGAGATTGGGACATTTAATTTATTCATATTTTTGTAACAATCAAAGTTATGTAGCTAGGCAGCTGAATCTGTAACAACACTATGCTGGTTATTTTTCTGGGCTTTTTGTCTAAATGGCCACTTGCACTAAAAATGACTGCTTTCGCAGAATATTTATCTTCAGAGATGACCATCTCTGAAGAGTACATTCAATACTTGAACAGAAAAGAAATTGTCTGTCAGCAGAGCCCTTTCTTCTCTATTTCTTCTCCAGCTGAGAAAGAATAAACATAATCTCAGAGAAAATAACTCTTAACAGAATTTATGTTTGTTTCCCTAATGACACATAGCCTCTCATTCACCTTTCCTTGGGTGCAGGTAAGAAATGAATCCTAGGAAACAGAATTTTGCAGATATCTCTATATGTAGGGAGGAGGATTATTTTTCTAAGAAAAGTATGATCTAGCTAGCTATTAACTGAAGCTTTTGGGTATTCTGTTCAGGTAAGTGAAAGCATCAAATTGAAAACGTGAGATGTATTTTAAAGTATTTGTATGGCTAAAGAGAGAGGAAATTTAATATACATTATTTAAATATTTCTTTACCTTTTTATCATCAGTGTCCATTTTGAATTTCACTAAGTTATCCTCTATTTGAAACATTAATGGCCAGAATAGCATAACACGAGGATATTGAACATGCAAAAAGATGTATGACAGATAATATCATAGTGTTATGGGGGAAGTAATTATTCTGCACTCCTTGTTAAAAGGGTATATGAGTTTTTGAAGTGACTGAGAACATAAGAGGGGGACGAAGGAGCAGAAGGTCTGGAGTTGGTCTCTCTTGATGTAACATGGTTAGGACAGTATGTGGTTTTTGCTGCCAAAGGTGATGAGAAGTGTGTAACCTGAGTAAGCATTGACAGAAAAAGAAGTACCACCTTTTTATTTTACTGAGATTGTCTGATGCAGTTTGTTTTATTTTCATTTCTTCTTTATTGATGTGACACATAAGTTCTTCAAGCCAAAGGCTGTTATTTGTAATGCTCACATTTTGCCTGAGACAATGGGACATCTACCCATTGCTCAGCTAATGATTCTGCAAAATCCAAACAATTATAGGTAATAATGGAGTAATACAAAAGTAATACACTTTTACAAAAGTAATTTTTATTTGAGCTACTTAATCTTTTCTGAGCATGGAAGTTAAATATCATTAATATTAAACATGGCCATTGTTCCTACTTACACTGACATTTTACTCATGATTTTCATTGTAACAAAACCTGTTTTGTTGATTTTGTTTTGTGTGTTTTGTTTCTCTCGTAGGCTCAAAATGCACAGCAGCTCCATGAGAGGATCCAGTCTTCTAGTATGGATGCAAAGTTAGAAGCACTGAAAGACTTAGCCAACTACTCACGGGATGTTACGTTTGCCCAAGAATTTATAAACCTGGATGGCATTTCCCTCCTAACGCAAATGGTTGAAAGTGGCACAGAGTGAGTATTCTGCTTAAACTCTGGCATTCCTTCCATGTGGGGTGGTTTCATGCTCTCTGAGTTGATCAATTAAATATCTCGAGAGATCTAGACTTCTGGGATAGTATATTAATTATCAATGAGATACTGTTTTGTTTAATTTCTCCTAACAATGGGCTGGTCAGGACTGGGGATGCGCAAAGTAAGAAGTCACAAGTGTGGCCTATGCCATAAAGTTTGGGGAGACTGGGGTCCTAGTTTCTTCTTTATTCAATTACCATTGAAAGTACATTGTAAGGCTGGAATTTCAATAAGCCATTGAAAGTAGATTTAAAGGCTGACATTAAAGTGATATCACTTAAAAACTGTGTTTTAAATTTCATGTTACTGAGAACATGTGTGGTAAAACCCAAATTAAAAAAATTCTTTATTTCAATTTTTTATTGTTTTGATTTTGAATGGGATTTTTCTAATACCAGTTGGGTTTTTTGATGTAAAAATGAAAGCTGACCTCTAAAAATACACTCATTCTTTACTAGAATGCCTTACCAAATTTTATCATTGGTGAAATTCAGCACCAAAGTCCTGAGTAAGTGCCTGTTGGCTTAATGTGGAGTGTGCAACAGAAAAGCATCAATTGGATTGTTGCACTATTAAATGATTAAACAGTAAGAATTTGATTTCAAGTAAGAGGTTTGCACTCAGTGTCAAGCTCTACTACGCAGGAAGAAGTCAACAATACCCACACCATCTCCTGAGAGAAAGAAAACTGAAATCGGTTCAAATCCCCTCACAAATGTGCTTGTGTTCCCTTGGCTTCAAGGAGGTAAATAGTATTAGGAAGTAAAGCAAAAGTAGTAAGTGGTCTTTGAATTGGAACACAAATGGTCTCTGAGGGTCTTGTACAAGATATACTACAGAAAAATTAACTACTTTATAGAATCCAGTAGTCCATAGATTGGGCAGCGTAAAAACAGTCTCTCCTGGATTTCTGCCCATTGTGTGGTTAATGGCTTATGGAACTCTGAATCCTTATTGTCTAACTACAGCTACATACTAGATTTCCAAAAGCTCGTGGTTTAATCTTCAGCATTTTGTGGTTATAGTCTTTATTTTTTACAGCGATTTGATCTGTGGCACATATCACATGTTATGCCACTTTGAAATTAAATGCTTCTAGTTACCAAATTTTTCAGCTTGTATTTTATTCATGTGGTACTTGTTGTTTATGGACTAAATTAAGTTTAAAAGCAAAGACAAGTTTAAGTCAATATAAACCCATGTATGCAGTTGCTGTATTAATGAAAGGTATTCTAAATGGACAGGCTCACATATGCCTCTGAAGATCAGAACACAGGAAAATTAACAGTCATTACCCTTGTGGTTTATTTTGTGGTGATGTTATTTAGGTCTAATTGTTTAACTTACTCCACTGCAAAAGGTATTTAAACGAAAGCATTTTGTTTTCTGTTGAAACAGACAGGGAACATTAATATTTTTTATAATCTTTCCTTTTAGCTGCACTAAGACTAAAGCAAGAGTGCCCTCCTCACCCTTCAGATGCGTTTATACTGCTGTTTTCTAACTGTGGGATGACCCAAACTGTAGCAGACTGGTCTGGATTAAAAATAACTGTTTGGGAGGGAAACTACTAAAGGCAACACTGCTGTTGAAAGAACTGTCTAGCAAATTATACCCTGTAATAAGTCCTGACCGACGGCATAAGTTTTCAAACCACACGGCAGGCTTGTAAACTGGACATATGAGCAGAGTTTACTGCCTTTTTCTTTTTTATTATTTTATTTTATTTTTGTAAGTGTCTGCATTTTGAGGGATTTAATGTTTTTTTCTTTTTAGCTGATGTAATGTGTCATCAAACATGCATTGATCGATCTACCTGTCTAATGTATTTATCAGTATTTCTGTCTGTGGGGAGAAATACTCTTGAGTTTGGGCATTGCACAAAGACTCAGCCTGTAAGAGTTTCCAGCAGCTTCACGTGTTGATGAGCTCTTAGTACTCCCTGCAGTCTTTCATGTTAGCAGCCTAGACATTCTTCAGCTCCTGAGGATGTGAGCAGGTCAGGTTTTTCCAAGTCTGGTTTTGCAAAGGGAGTGGTAAAGCAGGGACATCTGTGCTATGCTGTACATTCCCTTGTGCTTTTATACTGTACATCACTGGCTGATGAGTGCATATTTAACAGAACTGGGGATTTGATGAAAGGAGCAAACATACAGAGGCACAGCAGCCTAAGCCTGCCATGGTGCTTCTGCTTTCCTTTCTCATCTCACTTCAAGCTACTGAATCTGCTCTCTCACATCAGCGTCTGCCACTCGCTGCTGTGTCAGCACACTAAGCAAACAGACAAACTACTTCCTCAAAGGAAAGAAAAGAAACTTTTTTTTTTTCATTCAGCGCCCTAGGCTGTCAAAGAAAGGCAGCTGGAATCAGTCAGTTGTCCTCTTATGGTCTGTTCTTGTTTTACACTACTGTTAGTAAGAGGTCTCACACAAGATGCTCACTGAACAGATACATCAAATTGAAGGCCTCCTTGCCATTGCTCCCAACCTGGGCTCAGCACCCTCAGCAACATTGCCTCGTGGGCTGTTCAGCTGACAAGGTCACCAAAATGCTTCAGAACATAAAACTTTTCTCTGTGTCCGTAGGTGAACCTGCACTGCTCTCTCAGTGTCCATAGGTGAATCTACACAGATGATTACACTGGCATTATAAAGGGCAAGGGGCAGGTATTAGAGGAGGAATGAGGAGCCAGAAATTTCGGGGTGGGGCAGAAACTTTTCATAGCCCAGTTTTAGAAGACAACATATTTTATAAAGATGCCTTTAAGGTATATCTTCACTGTGGAGTTATCTTAGCCACTTTGGTAGAGCCAGGGGGCTATGAGTTTGTTTGAATGGGGCTATGAGTCACCCATACAGCTGAGACAAATCTAATGTTTTGATGCTGCTAAAAGATGGTCCAGCTCTTGTCCTTCTCCCATTTCTTGTGTGTTAACCCCTGTTCTTCAGCCCAGTCCTGCTTTTTCCCAGGGGCTGGTTCCAAGATTTGGTTCCAGTGTCTGTGTGCCTCACAAAGCCAATCCAGCCTGTTAACTTCTTGCAAAGTACATGATTCTGTTAGAAAACTAACTCTCTAAAATTAGTTTTCGGCTCAGTTAGGGACTTGAAGAAACAAGAAAGGAACTGGTCCTGAGTGGATGCAGAAAAGGCCCTTTTTTGTGGCAAGAGACCCTAGGTGTGTCACTAAGCCACGACCTGAGAGCAGACGTGCAGTGAAACTGTGAGGATGGTGGCTGTCTCTGCTCTCGTATTTCACCCTGGGGACTGGCACTGAGACTCTGGGAGAGCAGGAATGGGACATACCCTATGGGATGGTGGCTGCTGGTGTTCTGCAGGGATCCCCTCTGTGAGCTGTGCCAGCTGCCCTGGGCTGATGCAGCCGGGAACAGCCCTACATCTGTAAGGCCAGGCTGAGTGGCGCCTCCGTTCGTGGTGTGCTGCAGCCGGGCTAGAAATCGATGAATTTTGTTAATTCAAGCTTTATTCTCTATTTTCCCCGAGGGGCCAGCCAGTGCTCATTAGAAGTGCCATCGTGCTCCGTGCAAAGTTGCTCTGAGGTTTTCTTTGCACACAGATTTCATGTTAGAGGCAGCTCTTCAGTTATAACTTGAGTGTGTAATTAAGTTTTACCGGGTAGCCTCTGGAAAACAAGACTCTATCTTTTTATATAATTTTCACCGAGGAAGAGGCCTATATTTTATTTATAGTTGGCTTTGTTCATTGTGCTACTTAGTCATTATTTCAGTGAAGCTGATGAGTATTAAAGTACAGTGATCAGATTAAGAGAAAGTAAATCCCTGGATTTCTAGTTACTTCTGTTTCATTTCGCAGGTGATGAAAAAAAGTGGTAGTATAAAAAGCCAACAAGAAATCGCAGAGTTTCCTAGTTAGTTTTCCATATGTTATATTCCTGAATATTGAAGAAAATTAGAGTGTGTTTAGAGAATAGAGAGTGTGGGCATGGTGTGTGCAAGCACAGAGCTGTAGGGGTTGGTGGTAGTGTGCATGGGCCCTAGTGAATCTGAGAGTGCATCTTGTCAATATGAATATATTTATATCAGCAGAGATGCAATGTCTCAGAAACTGTCCACATGTATCTTGATCTTGTTGATTGAGATGGCTTATCTTGTTTTTCCTTCAGGCTCATTCTTGCTTCCACAGCACTGCTATGAGTCTTATTAACTGAAAAAGGGAAAAAACAGTAGTTTTATGTTTGTTTTTATGGTTTGGGTGACCTATAAATTATAGAAAAGACTTCAAGACAAGTAATGAAAAACAAGAAATGCTGATTCTATTCTATAATTATCCATTATGTCCAATCATTTCTCAGACTGTGCGTTTGTATCACCAAAGAGTGGGGTGGATGTGTGCAGGCAGCTATTTTTCTTTTCTGAGACTTTTCAGAAAGTGATTTCCACAGCACTTCTCATGCTAAACTTTTTGTTCAGAAGCCAGTCCATGCCTAGTTAAGAGGAGCTGACTGTGCAGTCCATCTGCTTGGGTGTGCAGACAGTCTAAAGGGGAAGTGCATGGGTGTGCTGCTTCCACTCCCCCTCAGAATGCAATGCCCTGAAATGGGGCAGAAAATGAGCAATGCTGCTGAGTCCCAGGTATCCTAATGACTGATAAAAAATACGTTCAGGAACCAAGGTGGAAGAAGGAGTCATGTCTTCTTACTACCCCAGCTGTGATAACATAGTTCTCTCATTCAGAGCTGTGTTCTGTAGTCGAGCCTAGAACTTGTATTTCAGAAAATCATGTCTGTACAGACAGCCCTTCTGATGTAGCAGAAGACTGTTGAAGTCCTGGGTCTTTTTACTTGATGTATCAGAATAGTTGTGTGACTGGAACAAACTCTCAGCCTTCCTTAGAAGGAAAAAAAATCCTCATAATGCCTTATAAAGCAAGAAAAAGAAAACGTAATTCACACGCTGTAAATATTGAAAGACCAAAGATTTTATAAAAGGAATCTATATTTATTTTTGTTATTGCTAGTAGTAATAATAAGATTGATCTCATGGGAGGGAAAGGATGAAGGTCTATGCAGAATTTTCAGCATTTTTTAAATTGGCATCATCCTGATCTCTATGACTTGCCATTTGGCTGAAATAACACACAGTTTCTGCCAAAAAAACCCCAACAAAACAACACACTATGCTAAGCCTAGCTGTCTTGACAATAACCAGAACAGAATTGTTTATGCTGCTGTTGAGAAGATTGTTCTCCAGACCTCTGCTTCATTGCTGAGCAGCTTTATTGTCATACAGCCATGGCACAGGAACATGCTAGTTGATGCTGCTAAGACAAGGTAGCAGATAGCCTGGTTAGCAAATAGTTTTAATTATAAGAGAGTTGTAATTGCTTAATAGGCAGATAGGAGAGAAAAAAGCACCTTGATTTAATTTTAGTTATTAAATTCTGCCATCTTCCTATTGGAAACAATAAATGCAGCTAGATCAAGTTCACGTAAGCTTCTAAATAAATGTATATTTGTATGGGTTTTGTGTCTTGACTAAGAGAAGCCTTCTGTTGAGCACATGCAGTCGCAGGGTTGGCTGCTGTACAGCTGGAAGTCTCTGAGAGATCAATTGTGCATGCTTTAAGGACAAATTGCATTGTTCAGTGAAATTCTAGCTCTTGGCTTGTCTTACAGAGATAATACTGTATACCAGCCCAGTGGAAAACTGAAGACAGATTGGTTTGGAGTTATTCCGACTTTAGCACACTTTTTGGGACAGTTGCTCAAATACCTGCTGGTGTTTTTTTCCATCCCAGTCTGATGAGAATTTCAGCAGTGCTGTCAAAACGTTTAAGCTGCCCTTGCTCACAGTAACTTGTTCCTGTCCTGCTTCATCTGGAGAGTTACACCACTACTGTTTCTAGCAAGCTGGACTGGAAAACTGGTGTAGGTTATGAAAAGTGACAGTAGAAGCTACTTTTAATATAATATTCCTTAACCCAGTTTAGTTCCCTGACTGAGCTCACAGCATTGCCCCAGAAAACAGTTGTGAAAGCCCAACTTGCTAGATAAATGGAAAATGAATTTTCAGAAAATACGAACAATAATAAGCTAGTAGGTTTTTGCCGCTATATAAAGTAGTCCTTTTCCACCCTTCTTGGCTGTGGAGTACCTGCTCCCTCTCTTGTTCAGCTCCAATGCTTATTTGACTCCTCAGTGATGCAATTCAATTTGCTAAATGTCGAAAACTCAGTCAGCCAATGGAGGGAGGAAATTAATTTGTATTTTTGACAGCACAGGGTTTTAAACAGGCTCAACTATTCCTGTGAAGCTTCACCTTGAAGCATAGATTACTTAATCTGACGTTGCTGCCAAAATCAATTCTTATCCAACAGGGGTTTTACGTAATCTTAATTTCTTAGTGCTTCTGTAATGGCGGGAGAGGGTGACTATTGTCTATGAGGCAGAAATCCAAAAGAGTGTATAAAATCAGGTAATCCTACTAGACCACTGTGGAGATGGTATTGGCAGGAGAATGAGAAAGGGCTGCAGCTCTATCTTTCAGTGCAGTTTCCATAAAGAAAGAAGGTGGAGTAGGATTTTTTTCTGGAGTGGCTTTTTTTGTTGGTTTACTTTTCTCCTGCTTTTTCTATTTTGGGTTTGTTTCCCCATCAGTCTTCAGGCTTGGATTTCACCCTCCCTCTCAGCATACACAAGTACAATTTTTCTTACATCTTTTACATATGCAAAGCACACACTGTGGGCTTTAGATAAAATCACAAAATCGTCTCACTTGGAAGGGACCCAGAAGGATCATTGAGTCCAACTCTGGAGTGAATGGCCCTACAGGGACTGAACCCACAGCCTCTGTGTTTGTTACTAACATTGTGCTTTAACCAACTGAGCCAGTCTCAAGGTCATCTGAAGGTGGAACTGTCAAAGATCACATTTTGGAGGGAAGAGAGGGAGAGTTGCTGGTTCCTTCATCCTAAGTGCTATTTCTCCAGGCTTGATTTTTTTTTCCTTTCCCTGTATTTGGGAATATTAGAATTTAAACAACCTCTTTTAAATGGTGATATCAACACCCTGTTGACAGGAAGAGGGATGAGGAGAGGAGACAGTTTTACTGGGTCTTGTTTGGTAACCTCTTTTGTAAAATATTAAGAGTAACTCCAGCAGTAGATTTATATTTCCAAATGTTCTCCACAGTATGAAGGTGGACAAAACGATTTTTTTATTTTTTGTTGACTCCAGACAAAACTGTAGTATTTGAAAAATTAAGAAAAATAAGGGGAAAAGCTTAAAATCTCAATTTCTGCAACTTTCCAGGATGCTTTTGTCTGTTGGACTGTGTGGGACGTTGTGGCTGTGATGAGTCTGAAGGCAGCTGTGTAACTTAATAGTAATAATAATTTTATAGAGTATTCCAGGTCAAAGTGTTCCCAGATGTCATATGCTTGTGGTAGCCACACCTGTTACAAAAAGAAGCCATAAATTTGTACTCTTGGATTTTTCTTTACACTGCTTATTATCTAGAATGTGCATTATCCTTATGTTTGCCTGAAGAGCAATAGCCAAATGGTGCTTTAATGTGGTTGGCAGGTCATTCACCCATCATCCCATCAGTGTTTCTGTAGAGGAGGAAGTTTTTGTGAACATCTTCCACCCTTGGTAGCAGTGGCCCTCTCTGGGGCCATACTGCATTAAAAACTTTTATCCTCAGTGTTACTCTTACACAATTCTGCTCATGTTCAAACAGTGCAGGCTCTGAAACTATTGCTGTGCTGAAGTGGTGTGACTGCTTTAGGTCTTGGTATCATTAACTACAGTGGCTCCACACTGGCTTCCATAAATGGGACATTTTAGTTTTTTCCCCCAGTTCAAACAAGCCCTTCCTGTGCACTGTGTGTTGCTCCAGCTGGGGTTTAGATTTGGGGTATCTTTAGTCTTTGTACAGCAGTTTTGCCACATGAACAGATAGGTGTTGATCTAGTCAGGTCCCTGCTAAGCTGGTCTCTGCTGGAAGCTGTTCAAGATGTAACCTGCAGTATTTGAGAAGGCAGTAAGTCTGTGTGCTTGAGAAAGTCCTGAGAGAACTCACTGCTGCTCCTTGGGATTCATTTGGAAGTGCATCACAAAGTTCCTTTGAGGCCAGACAGGAAATATATTACAGTAGAGAAATGTCTAACCTGGTAACTTGTCTTTCATGTTATTTTGCATTAGGTTGACATCTATTTTGAATTTCCTGCCTGCGTAAAAATCGCTGGGTTTGTCTTTCACCACTATAGAATCCCATCCTTTCACAATTGCTATTTAATTTGCCCTTATAACATTTGCTTTTTGGCTGTGGTTTTGTTTCCATCTGTGCAAGTGCAATTGAGGGATGCTTTCTTTAGGAAACAAAAAAGAAAAAACAAAGTAAAAAAAGATAAATATAAGTATTGAGCTAATTACAGTGTCTAGATCCGTAAGGCTTTCAGCAGTTTTGACCCTGCCTTGGTAACTCACCAAGAAGGGCTCTGCAGAGCTGTTTGGTTGCTACCACAGAGTCAGCCCTCTGGAGAAAAAAAGTTATGTATATATAGAAAGAGGAAAGCTGATGGAGGTGGCAGACTGTACTTAGTTTCTTTCCAGGCTGACTTGCTGGGAGAATCAGCTTGGCTTCTCCTTGGTGACTTTTGCATGGTCTGTGGGTAAATATGAGAGGAACTCCTGCTCATGCCAGTTCCTTCTCTGTTATGTTTTGGTTTGATGATAGATGAAAACAGCATGTATTGCTTTAGAGAACAGCCTCCATCCACATCTTCAGTGGTAAAAGTCAATCTATAATCATGTGTTGCTGCAACATTTGATGTCCTAGATGGATTGCTGCTCTAGTCACATCAAAGCAAGAAAAATCAGTGGAAATTGTTTGGTTTAATACAATGGCTATCTTTCCTCTGCAGTCAAAATTTTCTCTTTGTATTGCATCACCAGAAATGTCTTATATAATTCAATTATTTCTGCACATTTTCCTAAATTTATATTTTCTTTTACTTTGCATACTTTTTGACCTCAGGTTAACTGATTGCTGATTAACTCAGGATGGATAAGAGTTCTGCAAATGCTAAGAGAGTCTAAATGTTTTGTTTCTGTAATCCCTGTCTCAGTCATGGAGAAAATGCCATGATTAGAGCCTGTTGTGAGAAATCTCTGGCAAAACAGAATCTGTCCTTTGAAGAGCTACCAGTTTGCAAACACCACACTTGTTTCTCTATCAGAAAAACACAGCCCTAATGTCAAGGTTTTTTGCTGCTTAGCTGAAGTCAGCACCTGGAAGAAAGCAGCTATTTTAAAAACTGGCCTGGGAAGAGTGGTATGAAGTTTGGCTGACATGCTGCAGAAAGTTGCATGGGTCCATGCAGATTTGGGAGATGACAAAACCCATTTGTTGCGGCAATTGTTCTTGGTGGTTTAGCAGAATCTGCCACAGCATGGAAGCACTTAGTTTGCAGAAGCACAGGAATGACGTTCTGATGAAGTTTGGATCTCCTACTATGGAAACTGTTTTGAATTTTACTGCTCATAAATGCATGTTGAGGGTATTTTCCCCCACTTGTTAATGCTGTATGATCATCAGGATGTTTTTTGTTTACTCATTATTACTGGCTACACAGGTAGATGTTGTATCATAAAAGAACCAAGGGCATGAAATCCAAGGAGAAAATCTTGTCACTTCTCTGATTTGAGTTAGGCTGTAGCCCAGTCTGTGTTTGGATACAGGGTAAACTGTGGCAGTACTATCTTCAGGCATGAGTATTGCAGCTCACAGCTGGCAGAGGACTTCAAACCACTGTTCCTGTGGTTTCTCCACTGACATTCACACAAGCCAGCCCAAAAGCTGCCCTCCTTGAGACTGGTTCCTATTGAAAAGTGGGGAGGAATAACTGCTTTACCAAAAGGGAAAAAAAGCCACAAAACTGTAGCTGCATTCTGGGAGAGAATTAGAGAATTGAATGAGTGATTGGAGAGCCTGTAGTCCTAGAGCTCTTCTGAGCTGAATGACACTGCTGTGCAGCTTGCTGAGGGAGAAGTGCACCTGGGGAGAAGGTGCAGAAAGGAAAGAGGAACCTCTTTTTTGTCCTTTTTAACACTAGTCTGCTCAGTATGGAACTGCAGTTAAGCCTCTGAAATAAAACTGTGAATTAGATTTAGGAGGCACAAGAAATGGTTAAGTAAGGAATGGATTGTTGTTGTTTTTTTTTTGTTGTATTTCTTTCTAGCTCTGTTATTTTTTATATGTTTAAGTGGTGTTTTAAAAAGAGGGTATCTATATTTTGTGGCGTTTTTACCATTTACTATCCTAGCTACACACCTTTCAGCAATGCTGACTCTGACATCAGTATTAGTGGTGGAGACTATAATTAAATAAAAGAGTTCTCCGGGCGATGGGTTACATGTTGTTAAAACAGTACAGAAGATGCTTAATGTGTAAACCTTTATTCTTTTGTATCAAAGGCTTTTTACACAAATGTTTTACTAAATGAGAATGTCTAGATATGTTTTTTTTTTTTCCTAACAGAAGTTAACATAAGTATTCTGAACAAATATTTGAAATTTATTTGGAGTGTTCATTACCAGTTACTGAACTGCTTCTGTTCACAGCAAATTGTTAGCAATTTATTGCCTGTTGTTGTATGCATGTCTGTGAATTTTATGGCTCAGGTATGGGGGGTTGTGTGCATTAAATAGAGTACAGATGCTTTAAAGTGTTTTTCCTCACCTGCAAGTTTTAATTTTGCAGACGATATCAGAAATTGCAGAAGATAATGAAGCCCTGGTAAGAACTTGATTAGATCATCACCTTGCATACTACCTCTTCTTTTGCATGACTGAGTTCAGGCCCTTGTGCTAATCTTTGTATGTAAATACAACTGTGCATATGCATCAGCAAGTCTTCAGTCTTCTCTGTTTTCTGCTCTTTGATGCCTGTTAAAATTTTCTGATGAAGCATTTTCATTGCTTTGCCTATGGAATGAGTGCCTTATTTCTGTGACTTCAGCAGGGGCTTTAACTGTTTCTGAAGTAAAGCTTTTGTTTTCTTTTCTAATCTCAGCAAAAAAATAATTTCCCCAACTTTCCCAATTCCCCTCTTGAATTTCCTTGGCTTATGTGATTGATAGTTGACAATTTTAATGGTCAATGTTAGTGAGATGAAAAGTAAGGTCATTGTCCCAGACAATGGGACAATGACATTGTCTTTATTTGCTGATCCCAGGTAATGCTAGTTGTTGCAGATAGCTGTATAAAAGAAAGCTGTAAAATAGTAAATGGACTCATATCAGAATTTCCCTGCCTGTTTCCCTGATGATTTTGAACAGAAGGCTTTTGTTTGCTCAGAGTTAAGCACAAGCTTTGATAAATTTGAATCCCAAGAGATGTTGTAATATCTTGACTGGTTTGCAAATTTGACATGTCAAGTATAGCTAAAACCCAAGGAAGCAAGAGAATAATCAATTAAGCATATGTCTGTCATTCTGAGAGCTTGATGTGATTTTTTTATGCAAGAAATGCAGCTCCCCATCCAAACCTGTGCTAAATCATACTTTCACAAATCTGCTGTAAACCAAGTTCTGAAACATTTATTTTTAAATCATTGCCTAATAAATAAATTATATAGTAAGAGTAAATTTGGCAGGAAATTTAAATCCTTCTGCTAAGTTCAGTTTCTTAACCTAATACAAAGTAACTTGTTTCATAATAGAAAAGTTTAGATTATGAGGAAAATTGTTAAAGTGCCATGAAGCTTATGGAATTCTTGGCAGCATCATCTTGGCAGCATGACCTGAAGGCTCTGCTGCCTTTTAGCAGGATTGTGAAAGGTTGGACGATTGGGTAGAGAGAAATCTAATGAGGTTCAAGTAAGTGAAGTGTGTGGTCCTGCACCTGGGGAAGAATAACCCCAAGCACCAGTAGATGTTGGGGACTGACCAAGCAGAGAGCAGCTCTGGAGAGGAGGATCTGGGAGTCCTGGAGGATGACAAGTTCGCCATGAGCAGCTGGCTGGGCCCTAGGGGCCGGGAGGGCCAATGATATCCTGAGGAGACTGAGGCCAGCAGGTCGAGGGAGCAGGTCCTCCCCCTCTGCTCTGCTCTAGTGCAGCCTCATCTGCAGTGCTGTGTCCAGCTCTGCCCTCCTCAGTACCAGAAAGGCATGGAGCTCCTGGGACAGGTCCACTGGAGGGCTGAGAAGATAATTAGGGCTCTGGAACATCTCTCTTAAGGGGAGAGACTGCAGGAGCTGGGCCTGTTTAGTGTGGAGACGACTGAGAGGGGATCTCATTAATGCAGATAAATATCTGCAGGTGCCAAGAGGATGGTGTCAGACTCTTTCCCATGGTTCCCAGCAACAGGACAAGAAGCAGTGGCTGTGACCTAAAACACAAGAAGTTCACCTCAACATGATGAATAACTTTACATTGAGGGCAGCAGAACACTGAACAGGCTGCCCAGGGAGTTCATGGAGTCTCCCTCTCAGGAGACATTCCAACCCCACCTGGATGAGTTCCTGAGTAACCTGCTCCAGGTGACCCTGCCTTGGCAGGTTGGACCAGATGATTTTCAGAAATACCTTCCAACCCTAAAAGTTCTGTGATTCTGTGATCACCTCTGCTGAGACAAGGTATCTCCTGTCCTTTTAGATGGCATTTCCTCACTGCTGTGAAAATAGTTCTTTGTGGAAGGATAGTTATAGTCTTTCAGCACCTCTGTTTCCAAACTCTATTATACTGTAGACTTCTATGGAATAAGTTTGTCCTCAGGACAGTACTGAAACACTGACTTACAGTTACATTACGTCCTTGTTTTAGGGCCTGATCTGACTGATGACCTGAGTAATTTTTTTACACAGTTTAGCTTTGTTTACTCATGAGAACAAGGTTTTACCCACTTGATCCTTACTAAGATTCTTATTAAGAGGATCCTTATTGGTCAATGTAGATGTATCACATCAGTTAATACAGTAGTACAGAATGTGTGTGACTAAAGTTTATTCTAACTTTGGGAGTTAAATCCTGCCAATGGGAAATTCAGTTTGCATGGAGGTACTCAGTTATTAATATTTTGATTTTCTCAAGATTAATACTTTATTTCCAGCATTAGTATGTCAGGTAATACAATTAAGTAACACAGATTATTGAATCTGGGACTTGTACTGAAAAAGATACCGAGCCATTGTTGAGGATGTGAAACCAATAGTTCTGGAATATGACTTGCTCATATGTTTTGAAGGTAAAGTGTTTACAGTAGTGTTCCATGAGTGCAGTTATCCAGCATCCTGACTATTTTTCCCCCGTGTATTTGTGGGAAAAGATCTACTGAAATGAGAACAATAAAATACCCCACAGAGCTTGATATCATGAACTAAACAAAAACACTTCTCAGCATCTACTTCCTGTCTTCTTGACTAAAGATACTTAAAGGAACCAAATGCTAATTTAAAAAAAAAAAAAGTTACTTCGGATGTACAGAATGACATAATAAAATTTTAAAAATACCATGAAACATATGACCATGACTTCATGGTATATGAAACATATACCATGACTTCTGCATTGCAGTGCTAAATTGTAGTCAAACCAAACTGATTGTAGTGGTGTTTTTCCAGCATAGTGATGCCTGAACTTTTAGGAAGAGTAGTCTGTTCAAGGAAATTGCCATGAAATGAACAAAACCAGGAATTTAAAAAATGGGGAAGAAGGAAAAAAAGGTAATTCTAATCACATCTTCAGTGTGTAATAGTTCCTCTGGGCCGGTTTCCCATGCTTAATGTACCTTTAAGTGGATTTAGTCATACTCCATAGTAAGAGTATCTATACTTGGATTTATTCAAGAATATTTACAGTTATGTTTAAAATTCACACCTTGTTTTTCTTTAATGAAAATTAATTTTCAGACATAGTGAAACCCTGATACTAGGGTTACAAAGCTATTTCTTTTTCTTGGAATGCAAGGGATTTGAAATCAGTAAGGCTGACCCCTTTTAATGATGCAGTGAAACTGTACCACAAAGAAATATTTCGGTAGTGCTTAGCCATCACAATGAAAAAGGCAAAAATCTGTGTCAATTGCTCTGTAGCAGTTAAGTGTATTTTCTGTAATCATCTAGAAAAATAGGGGCAGCTACTACACAGATTGTTTCATCATTTTCATCTGTACTAAGTACCAAGTAGGTGTGAATTCTCCTGCTTTGATTTTGCAGTGGCTTAGTTTTACCCTTGGAAAGGTTGCTTGAAGAAACAGGGCAGTGTCGAAGCAGTGAAGAGGAGCCATAGCAATACAAAGTTCACACTGTGCTGGCAAAGCATCCTGCTACATCATCAGTCTTCGTTTTAGACTTAGATTCTGGCCCCCATGGCTTCTCCAGAGCTCTTGTCCTCTGATGATTAGATATATTCTGTTCCCCTGTTTAAATTTATTCATGGCCATTTATCCTTGACAGCTCCAATTTAAAAAGCTGTTCTTACTCTTTGATGTTGACCTCAGTGATGTCAGGCCTTTCAGCTGCCCAGTACTGGGCTGTGAGCCCAGATAAGGGACTTAGTTAACCACTCCTGCATTTAGTAGTAGGCTGCTACTCTCCTGTTACCTCCTGTCCAATTAAATTGTTTCTTTGCTGCTTTCCCTTGCAAAATTAGAGCTCAGCTTTGGTTCTGTTTTGCCCACGAAAGTGGTTTGTGTAAAGGTGTGTGCATTCTTTGGCTTCTAGTCCCGGTGGGCTGGTGTCTCTGTTGCTGGTTGCAACAGAGAAGCAGCAATTAATTTCCAGATTCCACTACACAAAGGTATTTTTCATATAAAACATGAGCTTGGTAAAAGCTTGTATTCCTTTGTTTGTTACCTGATGACAGTTGAGCCTGGCTAATTATTTTGATTTACATAATCATTTGAGCAGCCAAGTATTTTTCCCTCCGTAACAGTGATAATATGTCCATTTTGTTATGTGTGTAAAACATGGACTGAGATTTTTAAAATTTCTTTTTTAAAAACATCTAGAGGATTTAGGTGCAAAATTGCCATTAATTTATTTTGATAATCCAAGTTGCTTTAGGCATCTTTCAAAATAAGCACACAGGATAAAAAGATGGTTTAGCCTGTAGAAATGATACTAGGAAGGCATGTGAGAGACAGGTGTGGTAATCAGGATCACAGGCACATTCCTATCATTTTTATTTTCAGGAAAGAAAAACTAGTAGCAGAATGTGTGGAATGGTTTGGGTTTGGTTTTTTTCCTTCACAGTTTCCTAAGGTAAGAATACAGAGAATTCTTAGGAATTTAAATGAACAGGTTTGACCTGGCATTTCTCTAAAGCCTAGAGATGCAGAAAGCAGCTGTTGCCCTCATCTTCAGGCAGGTTTGTCAGAGAGGTTGTGGACCCACAGGCTCTATTAGAGCTTGGCCATCCACTGGAATGGCTCATGCTGGGACAGCTGATGGCATTGCAAACCTCAGCTTTCTGCTGCCTAGCAGGCTTTTGCCAGGACCTGCTGTGGGTGAGGAGATGCTGCATGCCCAGCTCTCACAATGGGGGTTAGAAGAGGAGAGTCAGTAAAGAACAGTGAAATTTCATCCATTGTCCCAATGTAAGGCATCCAAGAGCCAGAGCCAGAGCAGCATTCGGGAGGGCTTGTAGAAGTAGCTTGCCTGAGAGCAAAGGTTATTAGGATGTCAGCGTTAATGAGATATGAAATTGCAATTACACAGTGCATCTTTCTGATCATTTCCCCCCTCTTGCTGCATTAAAAAGCATCTTCATTAGGAATTGTCCTCAAACTATTAAGTAATTTAGCCAGAGCAGTAAGGGTTTGATATTTACAGAACTGTTGTGCCTTGTGCTATGGATTATTCTAAAATTATTTTATGAAGAAAGAGGCCCCATTATTTTTTGGACTTTTTGTATGATCAAAACCCTTATAGAGGCCTTGAGTTAAACAGCTCCTACCATTTTTTTTTTAAGATTGCTAATTTTATAAACCAGCTTTGATTACCTTGAAATTTCTAGCCTCTGTCTGCTGCTCTTAATAGTGTGAGTGTGTCTGTGTGTGTGTGTGTTTGGAAGCGAATTACTTGAAAGTCTGTTTCTACCTATCTGCTTGTGTTTAACCACTTAACAATGAATCAACACCCTTCCCCTCCCCCTGCAGATGCTTTAATCCTTATCTTGCCCTAGTTACCCTGCAGATTGCTTTCATCTTTAGCTGTGCTGCTCCTAATGCTTATCCCTTTAGCCTGGCTTTTGACTTTTGCAATGGCACTTGGTGTATCCGTGCGTGGGCAGGTGCATGCGTACAGCCATATATTTTAGAAGGACACAGTGTCTATGTGTGGTGCTGCATAATAATAGAGCTGAAGTATTTCTTGCTGCTTCATTAGTCCCAGTGTTGCACTTCTTCTGTCATTAATTATTTGAAGCAGAGTCACCGGAGTGACATCTGATGAGGTGTCTGAACATCTTAAGTTGAAAAGTGCTTTCACCTTCTGGATCCCAAATGGTTGTATCACTGTCAGTTCTGCTAAAACTAGGTTTGTACATTCAAACCAGAATTGTCAGCTCCATTAGCCCAGTTTATTCCCCAGAGCTGTGGAAGAGCATGGATTAATCAGTATTAATCTGGTAGGACTGATCAATAGTTTTGATGAAAAGACTTAATGAGACTGGTGAATCCAAGTTAGTTTGATCCCTTTACACTCCAGCCACTGCTGTTCTGAAGATGAATATCCATGCCCAAGTTTAATGCAGTTTATGTAAGCCCTCTAAACTTTACCTTTTCTTGGTGGGGATTAGTTTTCATGCACCATTTGTTTATTGAAGAGCATTCATATACTAAATACAGGTTAACTGACAAAATTTTAAAACAATTGATGAGAAAATTTATCTTTGCCGGATATGTGCTTAGTTTAACACTGGGAGAGATTTTTATCTACTTTTCAACCTATATGGCCTACCTTTTAAATTAAATATTTGAAACTTATTTTGTTTTAATTAATAATAATAATATTAATATTTATTATATTAGTATTCCCTGTATTAGTAGAAGTATTGTGTCATGAAAATGCATTAGGATTTGCTACAAGCTTTTAGAAAAAAGCTTTTCCTGGGGTTGCTGTTTTATTTGTGGGTTCATAAATAACTATATTATGCAAAAGGAATTAATTGGGGAATGTGACAGGACCAAAGCTGATTAAATTTCCTTCAGAGTCTTATTGTCATCCTAATATGAAATCCTTGGTTATTTGGAATGCTAATGGTGACATTTTAAATCTAATGTGCTTCTTAAATGGTTTGCAATATTAAAGAAACCTCAAACAAACAAACCAGCTACGACAAGAAAAAAAGGCAACAGAGCATCCTCTGCCCCTCAAAACAAAACCCAGAACTTCTAGACCATTTTTTTTGCTGAAGAAAGTATTCCCTGCCAAGTTACAGTGGATTTTTAGAGACATAATTTTTCATGTTCGCTCTTTGGTGTAGGTCTTCCATTTGTTGTAAGTAATCAGAGCAACTGCGCATACCTGAAATTACTGAAGGGAAAGGTGTTTTGGTGTTTTTTGGGTTTTACTCACAAAATATCAGGAATGGCAGGGGTATTTTTGGTGGAGGGAATCTCAAGAGTTTTGGCAAAATGTCCTTTCTTAAATGAAGAGGCCATTAAAGGCTGCATTTTGCCATCAGATATCCCTAAGTGGCTGATTAAACCAAATCCAGCTACAGGAATTGCTGCATTGAAGCTGATTTGTCTGCCTTATTCCTCTGTACTGCTGTAAATGTCTTCCATCTAAGTGGATGTTCACTTTTTTGTGTTGGGTTCATGCAAGACAGTCAGATAAACCACAGATCAAAGAACACCAATTAATTAATTGATTAACTATGGCTCTGCTATTGGACTCAGGTTTTCAACATGCCAAGTTTTGCAGTTTCAATCTGCCAGAGGTTTTTTTTAAATTCTTTTTATTAGGTGTAAGCTGCTGTCTTAAAATCACTGGGACTTTTCATGCTGTTTGATTGTATAATTTTGCTTTTTAATAGTTTACTGGCAGAGTACCTTGCAGGCAGTTTGACATGCCCTGGAAGGTAATTCCCTTTCAGGATCTCTGCACTGCTGTTTGTACTGAGTAGTTACTTCATGGATGGGTTTCACTGAAATCCTTGTGGCTGCTGACTGTTTGGTGCCCTGACTATGTATAGAAATGAAACTAATCTTTAAAAATTGTGGTTTAACATGAAAAGTTCCCATGCATCTAGTCATATTATCCCTGATGAGCTTAAACTCGTTTTGAATTTACTTGAGTTCATTCAAAGATGTGTTGAATTTAAAATTTACAGGTGTAAAATGCAGGGTAGTGGCCTGCAAAACCTAAATAATTTGAACTGCACACTTTGCAATTTGGTTGCTCATAGATAGAGTAAAAAGGGATGCATCTCCAGGTTTAGAGAAAGAAATCAAGGCATTAACTGTTAGAAAACTGTTCCAGATATATAATCTCTTCTGGTGCATTTTTAAAATATATTTGCTTCATTGTAAGAGAAGGAATAAACAATGCTGTAACTTCCCACCAATTTGCTTGATGCAGAGGCGCCAAAATGCGACACCTCTACATGGCCTTCAATTAGGAGGATTTCATAAGTGCTAAGGAAAAAGTTCATGTCTTTCCTCTGTTAGATCTAAATCTCTGAATTTATGAAGTTTAATTTGGACTGATTTTTTTTTTCTTTTTTGAGCATTGCATGCAGTGTTCTCCTAGAAATTACTTCTTCTCTTACAACTGCTTTCCTCCAGTAGACTATTCTTGTTATCCATGCTAAATTGTGTAGGAGACTACCTATAGCACGGCCTCTCTTGCTCTTCTGCTACCTCTTAGTCCATAATTGGCTTCATTTTCCTGCCTTTCTGAAAGCTTCCTGCTGCTTTATTCCCTCAGTCGTTGCCCTGCTGCATTACTGGTAAATGTGTCATGACTCCTGTCTCTTGCAGCTTTGGAGATATGTTGTCCTTTACACTGACTGCATTTGTTGAGCTGATGGATCATGGGATTGTATCGTGGGATACATTCTCTGTGGCATTCATTAAAAAGGTAAATTTGGAATCAATGCTGTCTATTCTATATCAGTTTAAATATTTGAGGTGAGTTGGGATTTGGGTTTGTTTCTTTTTTTCCTTCTTTGTTTTTTTCCCAGGTACATTATTTAGGTCGTTGGTCAAAAAAAGGTACATGAAAATGGGATCAAAGTGCTGTTTCAAACTATAAATGTTTGTACTGCAGAATCTGGTTCAACTTCTGTGGAAATCAGTCGGAGTGAATTGGAATCAACACAGTGTTAGGCTTGTTATATGATAAATTGCTTATGCAATTACATTGTGACCTCCCTGTGCAGATAAAATACAGTTAAAGCAAAAAATTAGTGTTTTGATACAATGTAAACTGAAATGAGTAATGCCATATTTCTAGGAAAAAAGCCCAGCACTGAAATGTTCCCTCTGGGGCATTGGAAGAACAGAAATGAGTTAGTTTACAATTTGAAATTAGGATGATATCTGAGTTAATCAAGCTGAACTTTGCCCCTCTGAATCTTGCAGTTGAGGTATGTGGTTTTGAAAAAGATCTGTTCACGATTTGCAATATATCTTTCTTTACTTACATGTCAGAGATGCACAAAAGCAGCAGAAACATGGTAGTATTCTTTAGGTACAGACATTTACAAGACTTCAGTAAAAGTTTTTGTTACTGATTCAACACTTTTCATTTACTGGGGAAGAAAAACCCCAAAACCACATAATTCTTCTTTACAAAGAATTTTCAAACCTGATTGAATTTATCATAACCCAAAGTGTTTTTGAACAGGTTCAAAAGATATCAGTTTCTGCACTAAAATAATGTCAGAAGCAGTAATTAAATGAATATAACCTGTGGCAAAGAAACCTTCATTTTAGTAGAGTGTGTCAGAGCAAGGGCTTTAAATTTTGTTAGAAAATTGCTACCATCAAAGGAAAGCAGAAATTTGCTTTTGTTGCCGAAAGTGAAAGAAGGATTAACTAGGAAAAATAGCATTAGATACTTTAAATACTAAACTTCAGTTTTGGTCATAAGAAAAAAATAGTGTAACTGATCTGAGTTTTGTTCTGGTTTTTAAATTTCTTTTCCAATTTCACAGTCCAGGTAGGTTGTGATGACAATTGTTGTTACCTTCTAATGGCAAAAAATTCTTCAACTGCTTTTAACTGACTGCAGGAGACACAAAGTCCAGAATGCCTTGCTTTCTAGGGGAGCCTACTATGGAGCATATGAAGAAACTTTCTAAAGTTAGTTTAGAGCATTTACTTTGTTATTGGCTCAAAACAAATGTCTTTGTCCAAATTTTGTCCTGCGGACTGTATTGTAACAATAGAAGAAATTGTTGTGTTCCCCTTGTTAATGGCTCATCTCTTCTGCCAAGCACTTCTATAGGTTTCCCTGGATAATGACCCAATTAAAAAAAAAAAAAAAGACAACAAAAACAAAACAAACAAAAGCATTTCCACAAAGTACCTATATAAACCAAAACTGGCAGGAAAAACCAGAAGTGAAACTATGGAGCAAGAAAGGGACCAAGGAGAATGACAGGGGAATGCGGTGGGCCTAATGCTGACCAAATGTCAGTGCACCTACTAGAATTATTTACTAATTTTCTGCTGTGACATAAGAATTAGGGCTTGCTCAATGACTGACGGGATGGATAAGGGAGTGGATAAGTTTCTGCTGAGGGGAAACTTGCAATCAAGTGCTTCTGCCTTTTGAAGCTGTCCTTCATGTTAAATGAAAGATAAACTTGAATGGGGTTGAATTAGTCTGAATTTTTTCTGGAGTAGTTTTTAAAATTAAAAGTATAGAAGCTGAAGGAGACCTCAAAGGGAACCCCTGGCTGATTCTAATGAATAGGTGCTTGGTGTTGGATGCAGACTGTCTCCCATCCTTTGGGGCTTAAAGGCTGCTATTCCAAGTGCAGCAAGCAAGATTGTTGCTTTCAAGGAGTCCTTTGTTCCCTATTTTAAGGAAAAATAGCATCATTTGGAAAAGCTTCCTTATGATATATAAAGTTCTCACAAGACCTTTTTCTTGCTTAGGATGATATATAGCTCATTTCCAGATTCCATAGCTGCCTAAAGGATTTGGATTCCAAATTCTTAGAAAAAGTCGCGATGATTGTTTATCAAAATTGTCCTGGTTCTGGTCAGGACAGGGTTAAATTTTGCAGTATCCAGAAGTGGGCATGGCTAGGACACAGAGGTTGTTCTATACCACCTCAAATAATTTTCTGGGGACAGGGGAAGGGGTTCCTTCTGGGTCAGGGTAGCATGGCAGTGGATCAGGTATTCCCGCTTTCCACGTTGTGAGCATTCATGGGTGAAGTGTTTGTCTCTCTTGTGCCCTCTGTTATTGGTAGTATTGCTGTTACTGTTCTTTTTCTTGCTCCATTGCTGTTTCCAGTAAATTGTTCTTATCTCAACCCATGATGTTTACCTCAGTGCCTCCAGTTCTCCTCAGGCCTGCCACAGGAAGCACAGGGGAGTGAGCGAATGACGCATTGTTTGGGGTGTTCAATGGGGGCACTAAACAGGGAAATACCATTCCTAAACCATGACAAAAATGCACTACACAAATTTGGTACATCCATCTTTAGTGCCTACAAGAGAAGTAATGAAGTTTGTAGTATTGTTTAAGATATTAAAAAAAATCTTTAAAAATTACTTATATAATTGTTGATTCGTAAGTGTATGATGCAGAACCTTAGTGTTGACAAATTGTTTACCTTCTAAAATATATTGTGCAGAAACAGGGTGGCAGCCAGAGAAGTATTTCGGTATGTCACAACTGTCAGTTGTTTTTTCTGTAAAGTGCAGCTCTAGTTCCTTACTTTAAAATTATATGCACCATTTAAAATTTTACTATGCACTAAATCTTAACAGAGACCACAACTTGGACAGATTTTTCTGTACATTTTTGAGAACAGGATAGTGCAGGCAAATAACTAATGAACATGCATTATGAAAATCAGATCTGTTTCTTTCACTGTTTTTCTTCTATGTGTTCTTTTTCTGGTGCAGCTTTTAAATAGTAGCAGTAATAATAATAATAGTAATAGTAATAATAATAATAATAATAAGTAGTAGTACTACTATATAACAACTTTTTTGTTTAACTTTTGAATTTTCTCTTTTGCCTTAAGTGATGCTGAACCAGGAGGAGAACTCAGATGATGTAGTTCAGTTTGCTATAGGTTTTTTATCTGCTCTCAGTTTACATATTTAGCTCCTATTTCAGAGGAGCATGAATGTGTAAATTCACGGTTTGATTTCCAATTTCCCTTGAAATTGAAAGGAAGTTAAGCACCCAGACTCTTCTTTTGTATGTGGCTATATATGCAGATTTCAAGGTTACAGGTATTTTGCTGAAGAAATAATATTATCCTTAATGATACACACCCATGTGACAGGTTTTCACATGGAAGTGCAAAGCAATCAAGTTGCTTCTTTCTGAAAAAAATGTTGTATTTTGCTGTGCTTGCGTTATTTTAATAATTGGAATTTTTGATAAATGAATGCAGGATTATTTTTGGATGTTGAAAGCCCTCTCTCTGTGTGGTGCTTAATAAACAGAAAACAGCAAATAGCACAAATTTGAACTCCTTTTGATTCCTGTTTCTTCTCAAGAAGGCACTCTTTTTTTTTTTTTTTTTTTTTTTACACACCCAGAACTTCAAGTGTGGGACTAGAATTTTGTTTAAATGCAGTTTTGCTCTCCCTGGAACTTACATGACTTATTTTTCAAGGTAGACAAGCCTATTATTTCTGGCCAGACTTCATGCTTCAGGAAGGTGGTTATGAATACACACAGCTTGACATGCAAGTTACCCAGCAGATGTTTTGCATCTATATTCAGTGTGATACATCTTTTTAAACACACAAGACAACTTTATACCTTGTGTTTGTGTTGATGATTAAAAGATGTGATGGTCCAAGGTCAGGAGAATAAATGAGGCTAAGGCAGCCTTTCCTAGATGAAGGTTCCAGTTATCTCTACTGTTACATTTCTGCAGGTCCCTGGTGTGAAAATGTTATATCCCAGTGAAGCATTAACTGCCTCCCAAAGGAGCTGCTGCACCAAGAATAATTCATAAATGTCAGGGCTCCTAAAGAGGTGATAGAAATCTGGCAATTTGGGACACAGTCTGCACACATGGTTTCCCTCCTGCTCAAGCAATCCATGGATGCCTGAAAAATTGAGGCATCCAGGGGCACTTGGTTTAATGTGTGAGCAGTGCAGAGTTGGCAGCTCTGGCTGCAATGCATCAAAACACATCTGGATTGCCACCAACAGAGGTGGGGTAGCACAGTGCTTTGGACACAGAGATTGCTGCTCTAAAAAGCACACTGTGCTTTGTATACTATTGTAAATATTATTTGGCTCAGGACTTGCTGGGAGAAGATACTGAGAGTCCAAAATAGAAAAAGGCTAATCGAGTTCCTCTCTCCTCCTGTTTTCTATGCATTCGTGGCTTGGTTATTTACAGAAAGTAAAGTAAATGTATATTCTCTGAATTGAGTTTCATTTGGTGTAGGATGTTCCTGCTGTGGTAATGCAAGCCAAGCAGCAGAGCAAATAGCAAAAAGCAAATGTGCTATAATAGATTAGAAAAAGAAAAATCTGTTCCTCTTTCTTTCTTGTCTCCAGCCAAAGTTGGGTGTTTTGCTCCTTCAGTGCTACTTAAGATGTCACAAGTGCAGAACAATACCATTGTCCACGTGTCAACATTTTAATGTGAGTTTTACAGGCAGCTGGACAGCTTTTCTAAGCATAGGGCAGGCCTTTGTTCCTCCTAAAAGGAAACAATTCTTAGGTCTCAGCAAGCATCCAGAATTTGAAACAATAGTTATGATTACAGTAGTGGCTTATAGCAGGAATACTGAAGAGATGTGTGAAATTTTCTGGAAGGAACATATCAGACTTGAGACAGGGCCACTGCAGTCTTGTTGCTTTGCTGCAGAGAGCAAGTAACTGTGGTCACAGTACACTTCAGTCTGTACTTTCTTGGGTGCCTTTCATTTTGACTGTGCTGGTGTTGGAGTACTTGAGGAAAACCCCTGCAGTTCTCACTTTCTGCATCAGCAGAAGGCAGGTTTCTTCCCAGGAAGTATTTGGGCTGGGCAGCATGCTGGAGAACGTGTGTTGCCACATCTCACTGCACAGCTGTGTTGACTTTGCAGATGAGTGTGCAACTTGTCATTGCCACACTGCAAAATAGCAGAGGTCAAACTTGATTTTAATTAATGTGCTATTCGCTTGTGGCAACTTGCAGTAAAAGGGAAGGTTATTAATGAAAAGCTGGACTCTAGACAGGGTTATGGAACCAGTTGTCCTGATCATCAACAGAGTTTTAATTGGTAACCTGGAAAGAGTTTTCAGCATTATTGGTAACACCAAGCAGAAGAAAAAGGCATGTTTTTTCTAGATTGTGTTTTTCCAGAAAGCTAGATTAAAAGTTTCTCTTGTGAAACATTTGCCTTAAGCCTAGATATTTTTAGCCTGTACATTTTTTTTCTGGAGAAAATGAGAGCTAGTTGCCTTGTTTTTTCCAAAGTTTTCTACACAAAAAATAGAATTGTTGAATTTTTTGATGCTGATTTTTCATGTTTGTAATGTAATGATTAAGCATACATTTCAGTCATGTGAATATTGACAATAACCTTTGGTGACTTGTGCCAGCTGTAGACCCTGTGCCACTGTGTTCTTTGATGGTATATGCTGTGCCTGGTTGATCATTTTCAGGTATTCACTGATAACTGGCATGTGGACAAGACTGCCTTTCATCTAATGCCTTTCTGAACCACGCTGACAGTTTTCTTTCTAACCTTTCCCTGTTTTTTGTGACAAGATGCAAATTCTCTGAATGGTTGTGTTTGCAGATAGCGAGCTATGTGAACAAATTTGCCTCGGACATCTCTATCTTGCAACGGTCGCTGGCAATCCTGGAGTCGATGGTGCTCAATAGCCATGACCTGT
The DNA here is from genome assembly GCF_035770615.1 of Melospiza melodia melodia. Taxonomy (NCBI): domain Eukaryota; kingdom Metazoa; phylum Chordata; class Aves; order Passeriformes; family Passerellidae; genus Melospiza; species Melospiza melodia. Next base: position 48,218,719 of record NC_086194.1, on the reverse strand, counting down.
ACCAGAAGGTAGCACAGGAGATCACAATTGGGCAGCTGATCCCACATCTGCAGGGGTGAGTGGCTTTGACTACCACATGATATGGTGGATATTTTTTCCCCTTAAAATAGCACAACATTTGGAGAAAAAACAGTACTATAAAGACCAGCCACCTCCTTTATGATTCCTGACTCCACTACAGGTGACTGCATAACTGGTAACAATATCTCTGGAGTTGCCTGGTCATTAGGTTTTAGGGCTTTTTTGATTTTGTTTTGTTTGTTTTTCTATAAGCTACCTATGTAGTTGGAAGTGGGGAATGAGGAGAAGAGCACCCTGTGGTAATGAAATGCTTAATTAGCATACAGATGGGTTGTTTTATTTGCCAGACTCTGGGAAGTGTGTAAGACAAAAATTGCTCAACTTTTGGTGAATGTATGTTTGAAAAGGAAAGGGCTTTTTCTTAAATAGTAATGTGAAGTGCTTAAATGGATGGAAGCTGCTTCTTGTAGCATAGAGTAACCTACTGTGCATAGTTATGCTTGTCTACCACCTGGGACATTTTCAATGCACCTGAAAAGCTTTGATACCAGCAGGTTCATTTCCAAAAGGCTTTAGGGAAGATTCCTCTTCCTATCTCCAGCTGTTGTGCACCTGACAGAAACTGGTTATGAGACTTGCTATGATCAGTGGAGGGTCAATGGTAGTTCAAGGAGTTGTTCATTCCACCTTTTTTGAATTCTGAGTCCCCCTTCAGGACATCATCTCTCTCACAATAATAAAGAAAGCCAGGTCATGACCAACCTTGGCCACCTAACTTACATGGTTAACATGAAGTGCAAACAGCTTCTCCACTTCTACCTGCTGAAATGCAGCTGGAAGATCAATTTCTACAGCTCAGGTGCATTTGTGTTTTTCTCTCACATCTACAACATTGTTCCAAACAGGACAGACCAAGAAATCCAGACGTACACCATTGCAGTAATAAATGCACTCTTCCTTAAAGCACCGGATGACAAGAGGCAGGTAAGCTGATGGAGGTTGTATACCTATGCATCTTTGGGAGAAAAAGTGTTTCATATATTCATACCTGCAGTTGTCCCATCACACTTTTCCTGCACTTAATTCAAACTGAAGCTAGTTCTGTTTTTTCCTGCCGAGATAGAATTCGTTTTCATGGAACTACCTCCATCTTGCACCAGTATTAGGAGGGATTAAGCATTCTTCCATGCTTTTGTAGTTCCCTGTGACCTCATATGAACCATATTGACTGTGGCTGACTGTAGTATTTATTGTACTGAACTCTTTGCCAGCACCGCTTGTAAACCCAGGCTGTTTTTTGGTAGAATGTTTTCCCCCCAGATTTTTTATTAAGAAGTGTGTTTCTTTTGAAAACAAAAATATCTTGCCATGTAAGCATTTCGTGACTTTTATAGTGTGCTATTTTAGAGCCAGATATCAGGAAATATTTCAAGATTGCTACTTGATGTTAAATGGGGATGGAATGTGAAGCGTTATGAAATAGCGAAGTTTTATCCATGTTTATGAAGTTACTAGCCTGTGTCAAAACAGATTTAGGCATTTATTTATTTAACATTTCTGTCACCAGGAGCAGTGATGATAATTCTTGTGACATACTGTTACTGTCCAGAACAAGTTCACTGAGAGTTGCTGATCAAGGGCTTTCCTTAGATTTATTTACATTTTTATATGCTGGTGACTGTTTAAACAAACATCAAAGCCCTAATGAGGGTTTTTCAGGGGGGTTTGGTTGGTATTTTTTGGGTTTTGTTTCTTCTTCTTAAAAATATTTTTAACACTGCAAACAGGAAAAGTAAACCCATGGTTTAATTAGGAAAAGAAGGCTCTTCCACCCCTCACCCCCTTTTTTCCTTCTTCCTCCAACACAGTCTTCTATAACTAAGGCAAGAAGGCACCTAATAACCAAAAATTAGAATAAAAACTTTTCTTTCAATTTTGGCATAAATTTATAATAGATCCTTGTAAGGAACCCAAATATTTTGCTTTTTGCATGTGTGAATAGTTGCCGCCGTGTTTCTGTGAGAAGTATGCCTTGTCATATTTGAAGTGGAGGAGCAGTGTCAGATGTAGATAAGATTTTAGTATTAATCAGTTGGGCATGAGTTCCATGAATGACAGTAACACACTGTATTGCCAGCAAGCAAAACTGTATCTTGCCAGCAGTGCAACCACCTAGTGGGGCTGGCAGCGAGCCAGACAGACTTCACCTGTAGTACCTGCTGCTGTGACACAAAACTGTTAGTCATGGAGTTTATGATCATTAGGAGATAATGATCTGCTTTGGCTTTGAAGGATAATAGCTCTGACACTTGCAGAAATTTTTCCTCCACCTTTAATAACCCAGAATGTGCAGTCAGAGCGTGTTTGGTTTCTCTTTATGGCTGCCTTGTGGTTAATTAGTAAACCATACAATAGAGAAGGTAGGTGTCCATCGCCTTCCAAATAGCATTAACAGATGGCTCCTACTGAACTCTGTCTTTCTAAGACAATGAGCCGAGGTGATGAAATCTCATGCAATTATCTGGTGATGGGCACTCAAAAGTTAATGTTCAGCACTCACTACTTAATATTGTTAGAAGTGAGAAGCTGCACCAAAACTCATTGACTCTGGGAACTTTGGCACCCTCTCTGCTGCCGACTTACAGGCATGATGTGGATGGCTGCTCTGCAATTAAGGAAGGGATTTAAATTGGCACTGCTGTCTGAATTCTTTCCCCTCACTTTTTTTTTTTTCCCCTGTCTCTCTGTTTCTGTAATGTAAAACCCAAGAAGTCCAAGATTTTTCTTTTTAATGAGGACTCCCTGGTTGCTTTGCTTCTTCTGCCCCTGTCAAGGACCAAATCATCTAGAGAAACCTAGGTTATTAATAAAAAAAAAAGAAAATAAAAAAGTCTATTGGGAAAGATCTGAGAGTTTGAGCATTGAAATGATACTATGAATGTTTGAAACACTTCTTTGGCATTTGTCTGCATTTTTTGCAGAGACGTTGCTATGGGAAATGAGGTGGCAAATTTGGTCAGATAATTCTTGTTCTCATCAGCTAGGACAGCACTTATATTAGAAGAGGCAGCTTATTAGCTGCTAATATAGTGTTTTTGGAGACAAAGTTAATTTTGATGCAATAATTGGTTTTTTGAATGCTTGTTGGTTCAATCAATTTTAGTCCAGTGACAAAAAACCCAGTATCTCAATAACAGCTTTTAAAATGATAGCTATAAGAAAGAAGTAACAATTTGATAATCTTCTAAAAAGTAATTAGAAGAGTTTCCTTTTTATTATTTTCTTTGCATTGAATGCAGAAATACCATCCTATTTTCTGTACCTGTTAATCTTTTGACAGTGGGTACATAGTTTGACAAAAATCCAGCCAGTCTGTTCCAAGCAACATTGTGTTGCTTGTGTGCAATATCATGTGCCTGGCACTCCCCCTACAGCTCAGTTGCACATTTCTGGAAGAGATGGAACCATCTGTATCATCCATTCCTTTGCTCCTTTGCTGTTATGTGCAATTGAAACTTGAGCAGCCAGAAAAGGCTCAAAACCTGAAGCTGAGTTTCTCTTGTCTTTGGTCCCTTGTTCCTTCTTTATCCCTGCCATGCCCTTTACCTGGTACGAGGAAAAGAGCTCAACATCTCTGACTGCCTCCCATCTCACAATAAGAATGATTTTCTTTTTCTGAGCAAGTTCTCACCTAACACTCGCTTTATTTACACTGTTTCTGCAGCTGTGTTCATCCATCCTTCTTATGTTTAATGTTACAGTCTCGGTTTTTATGTCTTATAGGGGATTTTTTTTAATATATAAAAGTGACTGGTGTTTATTCTACATTAGTCTCCAGCTCTCACAAAGTTTAGCAGGAATGCACTGCATGTGCAAGCATATCTCTCATTCACACACACAAACACACATTTCTATACTGATGGAAATGCTCATGGAACTTAAAAATAGGGCACACTCTTGTAGGTATGGTTAAGATTAGACTCTTATGCTTGGTAAGTGTAAAATATTCCCTGCTATGCATTGTAGGACAGTTTGAAGCAGGGACAGTTGGGACCAGCTTCTTAAGCATTAAAGAGAAATCATATTCACCTTGACAATGTTTTCAGACAGGTCTAGAAAGACAAGTTAATTTAAAACAAGAATGGACCAATGTCAACATTGCTACTAAAATACAGGGGAGAATTATCATTTGCTATAATGAAACAGTACTGAGTTGTAGGCTCATTTATTGAATGGAAGTTAGAGCGCTTGATTTTAAAACAGCTGAAATATCAAAGTAAATAATAATTTTATTTGACATCTTGTTTTAAAGTCCTGGCTGGCTTCCAGTCCATGCTTCCTTCTGTATTGTTTATGGGGGAAGGTTGTGCTTGCTCAAGCGTGTAAATACTCTCTTCAACCCACAGAGGTCTTTTCTGAAGTCTTTCACTGTGGGTTTTGGATCACCAAAGCCCTCAGTTTGTGATGTACTTTTAACTATCTTGGTCTCTCTTCTCGTGGTATTTTGACTTTATGAACCCCAAATACAGTTCTAATGCTGATATGCTGCTTCCTTTCATTTATAAGTAACAATGCAGAAACACAAGACCTTTTAGGCCAGTATGTTTTTCTAGCTATGATATGAAAATACCTGCTTCTGGCTATTTTTTAATTTTTTTTTTTTTTATTTTTTTTTTACTTAATCAGGAAATGGCAAACATTTTGGCACAAAAGCAGCTTCGTTCCATCATCTTAACTGTAAGTATATGGTTTTCAAAATTACTGTTGAGTAGGAGAGAGAAAATATGACTCCATTTTTGGTGTTCATAGGTCTAATCTTAATACATTTTAATTGCCTTTGTATTTTGATATGTTTTGAAGTCTTGTAATATAGAAGATAAGGTTTGAATGGTGATTGAATGGGTTCAAAACTGCTTTTTGGAAGGGTTATTTTCCCAGTCAGAAATTGTTGTTTCTTCATGAAAATACAGTATTAAATGCCCCCTGTGTTTTTTGGTTCTTTTGATTATTCTGTCTTGATTGACACAATTCATCATGGCTTTTACACAAGAAGCATGAATTAAAGCCAATGAAAGAGTTAATGAATATAATATCGAAGACCTGCATCTGCTCTCATGGAAAATCAGGGATTTTGCCTTTGATGTTTGAGTAGACTGCATCTTCAATGGAATAAGGGAAAAATCTTTCTCTGTAGTGAGTGTAAAATGAACCAAACAACAAACAGGCCCTCACACGTTCTCATTTGCTATCATAATTTCACTGATGCATATAAAACCTCCAGAATTTATTTCAGAAGGCCTGTTTTTATACTGGTTGAGTTCTTTAAAAATTTGGAACAATCATAAGGATAATTATTGTTTATTTATTTTCACAATATGCTCCAGTGCCTTTTGGCAGACAGATTCTTTTATTTTCTGGAACTGTACAACATCTGTTGATGTATCCAGCTCTCACTTGGTGACTTTTTCTTTGTGTTCTTTGCTGTGTTTAGAGGTCTGGGTCTGTTTTCTGTTTCCCATATAAAACTACTTAGTGTTTTTGGCACACCAGGAATTTTTAAATTGTCCATCAGTTTTGTGTTTGCTTTTTGAATGGGATAATTCTGCATGTATAGGGCATTATATACTAATGTATTTCTAAGCAGTCTTCCTCATACAGATTGGAGTTGGCCAGTAGAGGCAGGATTGTGGTGTGATGCTGACTCCCTGTTGAACCCTGCTACTCTATTCACTGTATTCTCTGGCTGTGCTTGCAGCCTGAATACTTTTCTGCTCAGACAGCTACTCTCTTAAATATTTTCTCAATATAATCTCTTGGAAAAAAAGAAATGAAATACAGAGCTCTAAAGCTCTTGGGATGGAATTATTTTTTCTTTGAAGTGACTGCTCAGCACTGTTTTATTAATGCTACTTCTCAGTATATGCACAGACCCTATAAAGTGTAAAGTCCTGTCTCCTTAAGTTATTTAAACAGTACCTGAATCAGTAGTGCTACTCCTGGTTTGATTTTTAGGGGTGGGTGTGGGTTTGTGTTTGAGACTTTTTGGCTGTTTGGGTTTGGTTTTTCTTAATTTCTGAAGTATAGATACACTATTGCATAGCAAGCACATACTTAGGAATGGAAACTCCTGGCTGCACACTGCAGTTTTCTGATTCACTCAAGCCTGTCTCTCTTTCTTTGCAGCATGTTATCAGGGCACAGAGGGCCATCAATAATGAAATGGCACACCAGCTATATGTCCTGCAAGTACTTACCTTCAATCTTCTGGAAGACAGAATGATGACAAAAATGGATCCACAAGATCAAGTAAGCGTCTGGCATGATCTGGCCTTAGCAGGAAGACAGCAGCTCCTCACTGATGTACCTAAAGCTCTTCATGGAGGAAAAAACCACTTGCTAGGAACATTTACACAAGTCATTCTTTTTCTCTGTGAAGTTGGGTTATGTTTTTTGGTTGTAAGAAGATGCATTAGGTATTTCATTCCTTGTGCAAAAGTACAAAATGGCCAGGCAATTCTTCTTGTCATGTAGTTCCATGAAGTACATTTTCTGTCTTCCTGAGCAGAAACTCTGAGCAGCTGTCCAGCATTTGTTTCCATTGTGCCTTTCTCCGAAGCACTAGAGGTGTATGGTCCTTCCTAGAAGTACTTCTGTAGAGCTAAATTAAATGTTTGCATGGAAACGATCTGGCATGCTAGAGTTGAAGTTAAATTGTGTAACAATAAACCCTGGTTTTGTTACTGGGATTCTATAAAGTACTTCATTTGTTTATTGCTCATTGTGTGCAGACATTGACTTTGATATTGTTCGTTGTGCAAAAAGTGACACTCCCCTAAGATATTTAAATATAGGGTCAATGAGCCATAGGGATGATGTGTTTTGTTTCTTTAATCTTTTTGTGGCCTTCATTTAGGCCCTGTACAAGGAGGAACCTGATTTCATTTTTAAGCTGAAGTTATCTTAAGACTTGCCAATAATTTGAAGAAAAGAAGGTGGGAGAGTGAGATAGTTGTAAACATAAGTAACATCATGCTGTAGGATTTTATGCTTCCTAAGTTTGAGATGGAAAAGTTTGACTCTTGGGAATGTACATGCAGTAAATTAGTGCATATTTCCATAGAGAGTGACTAAGTGTTGTTAATATTGCTGGTAGTGTGGTTATCACTGTCTTGAGACATTTCCAGCTGCAGTAATTCCTCTCCTGCCTATTTCTGCAGTAGCAAAAATGGATAGTTACCAAAATGAATGCAGAGTGCTGAGTCATTTTATGTTCATCCAGCAAGGTGCTTACGTACCAGCCTAATTTGAAATGTGTGTGATCTCCTGGCTTCTGTGGTTAAAATTGTGTAGCCAGAGGCCTTGCTAACTTGGGTCCTGCTTCTGGAAGCCAACACTTAATTACCCATGTGTGAATCTCACAAATGTGAGGATTTTCGAAAATGGGAACAACAAGGTCATTCTTGCTTGCTGTCTCTCCAAGTATGAAGTAGGGAATTTAGACAAAAAAAACTTTGGGCAGTGGACAGGAATACCGTGTTTTGAAACACCTTTTGTGGTATTGTTAAAATGAGAGATCAGTTATTTTAACCAATTTTTTTCAACCTTGTTTTGACGTAGGCTCAGCGAGATATCATATTTGAACTCAGAAGAATTGCATTTGATGCTGAATCTGAACCTAACAACAGCAGTGGCAGCATGGAGAAACGGAAATCTATGTACACTCGAGACTATAAAAAACTTGGATTTATTGTGAGTATTTTTGTGTGATAATCCACCAAAAGTGGGTGCATGCATCCATTATAGTACATCTTTTCATTAGTCTCTTCTCTTACTTTGGTCTTCTGTCTGTTTCCTAAAAGGAATGGCAAACATAACTTTCCTTCCCTTCCCCAGAAACCCTGCTAACTCCAAGTGACAGCTTTAGCAGGAGCCAGGGTGCTGGAATGGAGGCTATAAATTCTTTACACGGGATAGGCAATGAAGTAGAGGTAGTGGAGTACCCCTAACACTCCTTAGGGAGTGTTTTGACTGCCCTGAGCTCAGTAATGGTGACAATAGGCTTGAGTCTTTATGGGTAAGGACCAGGAGGAAGGTCAATGAGGCAGATTTCATGATGGGAATCTGTTAAAGGCCATCCAACCAGGATAAAGAAGCAGGCAAAATATACCACAAGCATCTGGGACAAGTCTCAAGATGTCTAACCCTTGTTCTCACAGGGTACTTTGGACTTATCAGCTGTCAGCTGGAAATATGATAGAGCGGAAAGGAAATATTCTAGGAGATTCCTGGAGCGTGTGGAGGATAATTGAGGCCAACTGTATGAGATTAAGTAAAAGTGCTGGGTCCTGCAACCCCATTCAGTGAACAATACCTGGGGAATTGTGTCTGGAAAGGTGATCAGAGGAAAAGAATCTGGGGTTGTCAGTGACCAGCTGGCTGAACATGAGCCAGCTGTGCCCAGATGGCTGAGAAGGCCAATGGCATCCTGGCCTGGATCAGCAACAGTGTGGCCAGCAGGAGCAGGGCAGGGATTGTCACCCTGTACATAGCACTGGTGAGGGCACACCTCTGTGTGCTCAGTGAGAAAGGGACTGAGGTGCTGGAATTTGTCCAGAGAAGGGTAACAAAGCAGGTGAAGGGTCTGGAGCACAAGGCTGGTGAGGAGCAGCTGAGGTAGCTGGGGGTGTTTAGCCTGGAGAAAAGCAGGTTCAAGAGAGACCTCATTGCTCCCTACAACTCCATAGAAGGAGTGTAGTAGCCTTGTCAGTCTCTTCTCCCAGGTAACAAGTTACAGGACAAGATAGTTTTAGATTGGATATTCCATAAAATTTCTTCATGGAAAGGGTTGTCAAGCATTGGAGCAGGCTGCCCAAGGAAGTGATTGAGTCATGGACCCTGGAGATGTTTGAAAGATGTGTGGATGTGGCTCTTAGAGACACAGATTAGTGGTGATCATAGCACAGTTGGAATCAATTATCTCAGAAGTCTTTTCCAACCTAAACAATTCCGTGATTCTAGCTGGAAGAAATAAATACCTTAAGTTTAAGCATGTAGTTTTGCATGACATGCCACCATTAGAATCTAACTTTTAATGATGTCCTGGATGTACAGGCATTGCCTAGCGGATCTGTGACAGCCCTGTAAAGTCACTGTGGTTTGTTAGCAATAATATGAACTTATGAGAACAATAAATCTGAGGTATGACTCTATGGACTCACTTATAGGACCTTGTGTTTTGTTTGGTTAAAGTCCTTCAATCTGTGAGTATGGGATGCAGAATCTCTTGTACCCTGACTTAATCAGGTGAATTGGAGTTCTGGGCTTGCCTTAAACCCTGTTGGGGAGCAGAGCATGATCTGGCTAAACCAATGCACACATTTATAGTAACTAATAATGTGTATTTTTCTCCCTCTGGAAACAGAGCGTGCACGTGTACAGTGAATTAATATCTTGATTTATTGCTCACTCTAGGTTAGTATGCAGTTTTCTTTCTCCTTAGGTAAAAAGGTATGCTTCATATCTCCTGTGATCCATTACTGTCCTGTTGGCGTAGCAGATATACACTGAATATTGTACAGTAGCCACAGTTACAGACAGAGAGGTTTTCAGCACTCTTGGTGCAAACTGGAGCTTGCTGTGCAGTTTGAGAGCTCTGCCCAGCTCTGTGACATAGGGCTCAATTTTCCTGAAACCACAAAGGAACTGGGTAGAGCTTTTCAATGTTCTGATAGCTGTTTTCATTACTGATGAATGAGGAAAAAATTACCACTGGATCAGTGCTGTTGTATCTGTAAGGAGTAATCAAGTAAATAGATGAGAACAGAGGAACTTGGCATTTTGGGGTTGCAGGCATGATAGCAAAACGAGTGCTTTGAAGCAGCCTTTGAAGCTCAGTGTGAGGTTGTTTTTTTTTTTTTTTTTGTTGACTCATCCCTCAGCTTCATTACTCCCATTTGAGCTGTTCATTGGGAAGCCTACTGAAAACACTCTGGCAGTTGTCAAGGGTAACTGCAGCACTGTTTACAATTTGATTATGATAGCCTTTCAAAAGGGAATGGGGAGCAATGTTTAAGAGGAAATGGGAACTGGGATTAAAGCAGTGAAGAAATGTAGGGAAGCACAGTGGGAGATAAGAAGCAGTATGTGAAAGTAAGCTTTGAAAGAAGCATCATAGCAAGAGCCCTAATGGGAGGCAGGTTATTCTAGTAGCAGTATGGTGAGGCAAAGTACAAGAAATAAAAATGTCAACAACAGTGAACTGTGAGGAGAGTTATTCTACTTTTGTGCAGAAGCTTTACTTTGAGCTAAGAATCCAGATGACACTGCAGGTACGACTTTTTTAACAGCTGGAGAGGAGTATTACCTTCCCTACAGGACTGGGAAACCTGGCTGCTCATCCTCAGCCTCATACAGGGGCAGCGTTCTGACTCCCAGCTGCCTTCACCCCATCTGCTCCTTTTCAATAAAATGTCTTCAGTGCTTTCAGCTGCAGGTAGAGAGTTATGTTACCAAACTGATCATGATCTGAGCAGTGTGAGGTTTGCCTCCCCTCTGCCTCAACTGTGAGGCACAAGAAACCTGCCAAACAAGAGTCTGGCTTGGAATGCTGTCATCATTCCACTGGTGCCGATGGTCAGGAAGCCAATTGCTTGAGCTGATTAAATATTCATTTCAAGGGAGAGAGTAAAACCATGTCTGGCTATTAAGTTGTTCCTGGACTGCTTGTTCTCCTTCTGTATGGGATGTGCAAGAATTCTGTTTATTTTTCTCAGCCACATCAAAAAGCCTTGCCCCACTACAAATGTAATGTGAAAAAGAGACAAAGTCGAGACATGGTTTCAGAAACTTACAATGTAATTTGTAAAACTGCATAGTTAGAAACCTTCATTCAGCTAAAGCAACCACAGGACCTCACCAGATGGTTGTGATGACCAAGTAAAGAGATTTTCAGATGAGACAGTTGTGAGATTTATTAAAATGCTGATGAATGCAACAAAAATTACCCAATTAGGAGATCTGGGATGCACTCCACCCTATTGAATTATTTATTATTTTTTGAGTCAATTGCACATTAAATAGCCTCAATACTCCCCCTTGTATTTGAGTAAGCGTAATTCCTATAATTGAGGTGGAAAATAGTTACAAGAAACCTCATAATCCTTTATATTTTCATCATACTTCTTCATTGAGATGTTGAAATGAATGTGTTTATAGGCAGCTCTGAACAAATTATAAGAAACTTAACATATTGGAAAAAACAACTCAAATAATCTCATCCTAGAAGGGTTTTTCTCAAGTTTTAAGTGTGTAGAGCTTCTGAGAATTTTTTTTGTTTGTTTGTTTTGTTTTGATTTCCTTCCATTAAATATAAATAGTTTGTATAAATGAAAAAACCAACATGGAAAGTGAGTGATTTCAAAATTTTGCTGTGTTATATTGGAATTTGCTAGTGTAGCAGAATTAAATGTGACTTAATGAAAGAGCCATGAAATCAGTAAGAAACTTTCTGATAGAAGGTGACAATTTAAAGGAAAATTGAGAATGGTGGGGTGTTCTTTAAAAGTCAGACATGGGCTGTGCTTGCAGGATATTTTTGGTGGTGGCCTAAGAAAGTTAACATGTGCAGAAGAAATCTGATGAAACAAATATGTGAAGCAGTGATGGAAGAATCACCATGTTATTCACAAATTAGATGGTCTTTTGGATTACAAAATAGAAACAGAAATAATGTCATTTTATGCAGTCATATCAAGAGCAATGGTGTTCATTTAGGACCCCTGGCAAGAATTTCATCTGCAGGCAAGTATCTTGTCTGTGGGAAAAGATAAGAGAGACTGTGTAATATAGACACAAAAAAGGGTAATGTAGCCACAAAAAAATTTGAATGTTTAGCTAGGATTTATCTGGAAAGATATTTTCAGAACATATGATCTGTTGAGGCCATTTTTTGCATTTCTTAGGCATCATATAGAACATTATATTATTTCAGTAAACTCTGCAGTGGCTTGTGGACCGACTAAATGCAGGTTGTGTGCAGAGGGTGAGGCTCCTGCAGTCATGAGGGAGATGTCTTACAGGAGTTGACTTTAAAAAATTGCCTTTTTAGCCAACCAGCCTAAATGCTGTAGAAATCCCAAGTGTGTGTGCCAATGCTGAGAGGGAGGAAGCTATGTGTAAGGTAAAAGGCAGTGATGGCAACTTCTTTATAGGAGAGATTTTTAATTGGAATGCTGGGGACAAAATTTGCCACAACTTTAAAGATGGAGATCAATTCATTATAAAAATAATGAATGTACTTTCATTATTATGTGACATTTTATATATTTCACAATGGTGGGTCCAGGAAACAAAGCGTGTGAGGACTGTGTGAAAGAAAAAAAACACCAACAACCAAGGTTGCTTAGAGCAGTCTGAAGAAAGGCAGGAATAATTAGATAGATGATTAAATGGCTGCATAGCTGATTTGTTAGACATTGCAAAAACTTTCTAATATGAGGAGAAGCAGCACCAGCTCTGATAATTTGGAGGATTTGTCCAAAAAGTTTTGGAAAGAAGCTTCAAAAACAGTTAAGAGTTAGCCTTAGGCAAAATATAGGCCTGGGGAGCTTCTAAGATTTCTTTCAGACTTGTATTTTTTCTCTTCTTCATGTCTCAGATGAGCAGCTACTTAGTTTTATCTTAAGCTACTTATCTTTAATCTACTTTATCTTACATCTTTTATCTTTATCTTTTCCAAAAATCCCTTGTTGTACAGCACAGTGTCCAAGTAGCACTTTGAAGATAAGAACTAAGAGTTTTCTCATAGGTTCTTCTGTGGTGCTTCTCATTGTGTCAGAATAGCTCATTAGCTGACTGTCCACAGTAACCTCCTTGCCATCCTGATATATTCCCCAGATGGAGTCCCTTGACTCTACTGAAAGAAGGTTATTGGGAAAATAATTTGGAATAATGTAATGAATACCTTGCAATCATTACCTGCAAGAGGCACAAACTCAAATGACTCCAGCCTTTAAGTGCTGTCCTCTTCAACCTACCTAGTAGAGCTCTGGTGGGTGTAATTTCCTTGTACTCACTTGGGAGCTTCTTTTCCCCCTCTCTCATTTTCATGGCATCCTCTTGTGTCTGTGCCCCTCTATGCCCTGCCCCAGGATTTGAGAGTGAAGGATTAAGTTGGGAAAACATGGGAGAAAGGTGTTGTTTTAGTGTTTGTTTTCACTTTTCAAATCTGTTTTAACTGGCAGCAAATTGCTTTGACTTTACAGAAGTCAAGTCTGTTTTGCCCATGATGGAACAGTCTCCATTCTTATCTTGGCCAGTGAGCTTTTCCATCCTTTTCCCGGCCTTGCTCTGTTGAAGAGGGGAGTAGGCGAGCAGTTGGGTGTGTGCATGGCTGCTGGCCAAGGCTGACACACGACACCTCCTTTCTGTGTTTTGCTAACTCTGTCTTTAGGCTGTTTCTGAGTTTATGCACTGAACTATGGTACTTTGGAGGTTCCCTGTGCTGTGCTATCATGCGTTGCTTTCCAACTTCATAGCTTCTCTGGCCTTTCTCTCTCAATTTCTTTCCCTAATCTTTGATTTTGAGTTCCCACTCCCCTTGGGCTCTTTGTTGCATTTTGATATCCAGCTGGATCTATCTGCTTCCAGCCTGTCTGATCCTTCCTTTTTCCTTTTTCCTTTTTCCTTTTTCCTTTTTCCTTTTTCCTTTTCCTTTTCCTTTTCCTTTTCCTTTTCCTTTTCCCTCTCCCTTCCTTTCCCTTCCCTTCCCTATTTCCTTTTTTGCATCCTCATGAGGTGGCTCTCCTCTGGATTTTTCCTAGTGTCCCTCTCTCCACCTCCTCCTCTTACCCTGTTTGTTCCTCCATCAGTATGAAGCCTGCTCAACCATTTCCAACTTTTGCACTGAAAGTTGTCAGGACTTTCTAAAGACAGACACAAATTGCATTTTTCCTGTGTTTCAGAAATGGATGGACTAGGTTTAGGCACATGGACCAAATATTAATCTTTGTCTCAGTGTGAAAATTTCATTTGCCTAATAAATGCTGTCCAAGACATTAAAAACTGGGAACAGTACCTAGAAATAGGAAGTATTGACCATCGTAATAATAGTCAGCACAATGAGCCCCACCTCTTAAATGATCAATAGGCAAAATTCCTTATTTTTTTGTTGTTGTTGCCATAAGGTGTGGGGTTCTGAGTCAAATAGTTCAAGCACAGTTCAATTATTTTTTTTCTCTAACGATAGGTTGCTACATTTGCTTATCATTCTAGGCTGTGAAATAGTTGCAACCTAGTTTTGAACAATTTAACTTCAACTGTTGATATACTGAAGCCTACTATTCATGATAAATTATTTGACTGAAGATTTGAGTCACAGGTTTACTGGTGATGATGTGTGCATATTCAAAAAAAGTTCAGATTTGCAATGATAGAAAGTGAGTAGATAAAGAATTAGGTTGTTTTGTGATGATCATTCACCCTTTATTATTGTCAGGCAGAAAATAAAGAGTCAAAGTGAAATCATGCAGTGAAATGGTAGTGCAGAATTCTAGGTAATTTGCATGGTGTGGATGAGTGGTAGCCTAAAGTTGACTACCACTCATCCACAGTTGAGTTGGGCTCTAAAAAGTTAACACAGGGCAAGACTGGGATGGAGTTGGGATGCCAAACTCTGCAGGAGTATGACCAGTCCTCAAATTCTATGGAGTTACTAATGACAGCTGCATCTCTGAAGACCCTTGTTCCAGCTGGTCATCTGGATTAATGGTACCAGTTTGCCTGGCTAGGGAGGATAAAATTTTCCTAGGAGAGTGGGTGACAGGGAGATGGACAGAAGCAAACACCATGTGATGCATTTACTTAGCTATTCTCGTTGAAGACCTGAGGATGTTCATCCTTTTTCTTCCTAAAAAAAAAGAAGGCCTGAATATTTGAAATCTTACAATGTTATGAGTTGTAGGACTGTGAAAGCCCTGAAGAGGAAGCTGAGATTTTGTGATTTGAGACTGAAATCTGGAACTGGTCTAAAATGCTGAAAAACTCATCACAAAGACTGTGAGCTGTTGTCTGCAGCTATTTACTTCTCATCTCCCTGTTATTTCTTTTGATAGATGATACTCTGCAGTGATTGTAGGTTTTTATCCTTTGGGAAAGCTTTTGAACTATAATAAAAGCAATGAATCCTTACATTTAGATTTTCCTATTGGCTTTGGCAGTGGCAGAGGAATATTTTTAGAACAGTGCTACATATGTGTCAAACTAGATCTGATCCTTTTAAAATTTAGACCTGATCCTTTTTAAATTTTAGATTGATAAGATTTAATTGCTGGCTTAACAGCAGAACAGCACAGATGACAGATTGTCTGTACTACTGAAAGCTATTAGTAGTTTTCCATCCACCTCCACTCTTCCTACTCCTACAACCCTCTTTTTCTCTATCTACTATTTCAAAACTTGTGAAATCGCTTGTTGCTGTGGAAAAAAACCCAACTCTGAACAGATTTTGTTTTGCTGAGCTTTTGTTTTGCCAGACCTTCAGGTCAGTTGCCATATTTCTTTATGTAAATATGGCTCCTCCTAAAGTAAAACCCTTTGTCATTTAGTAGTGGCAGCTAATAATTAAGCACCTTAGCACAGCAAAATCCATGTCTTACAGCACTCTGCCAGAAAGGTAATTCTTCTTCTCCTCTCCTTTCATTGTAATACATAGTGTTCATAAGATTTGAGTATCCTTTTATTTATCAGAGTTAAATTTGCAGATGGTATGTCCAGGTAAAAAAACCCCCACGTTCTGTCCTTTGGCACTGAAATTCCCCTAATGCAGGTACAGTGGGATAAGACAGGACTGTACGCTGGATTTCTCCTCTCGTTTTTACCTTTATGACCACCAGAGGTTGCTCTTCTCCGCTCTTTGCGAGCTTCATTCTCCAGTAGTTTTGTTTTGAAACTAAGATCTTTCAGTAGCTATCTTATAAATAAGCCATTACTGATTTATTCTTCCAGGTAAGTTTTGGAAGATGCAGACTGATCATACATCATCATTTATTTCTTGGTGTTAAGAAAGAGTGTAGTTGTAATAGTGACTGTCAATGTCAGTATTTGATAATCTTTTAAGTAAAGAGAGTTGAAGGTTCATATGACTGTATTTACGTTCATAAACACTTTTTTGCAAGTATTTGAGACAAAACACACCTCAAGGATGAGTTCTGTAATTTCTATTTTCACAGAGTAACTTTTACCTGTGTAATTCTCTTGCTGTGTACAGGAGTATCACAAGAACATGATGTAATCACTGGGAATAACAGCCCAGGACCTCAAGTAATATTGACCTTAAAACAGTGAAAACATCTAAGTTGATGTGAATGTTTGAAATGCTTGTGAATTTTATTAACATTGTGTGCACCATCTTGCTTTCTGCCCTAGCACTCCTGCACTTCTTCTAAGCCTTTTCACTTACAAATTCCTGACTTTGACACTCACCTCTCACTATTCTCTGTGCCCATCTACTTACCCTCTCTTTCCACTCCACTCCTGGTTTGCTTTTTTCTCTAAGCCTGGAAGCTGGGGCCAGGGAATGCTCAGGAGAGGCAACATCTTCAGAAAAAGTGTGTTCCAAAGAGATTTGTTAAATTCAGTTAATCCTAAGCACTCATAATGCAGCCAAATGCAGCCCATGTTCAAAAGGAATTTCAAGACTTACACAAGAGCAAGTCTTAGAAGTTTTCCTTGCATAGAATGAGTGGGCTTGGATTTTGACAAACAATTACATAAAAATTGATTTAGTTAGAGCAATGCAGTGCTTAATAAAACATTCCTAAAAAAGGTTAAATTATTGCTAAAACTTGCTAAGGCTTATGCACAGAAAGAAAATGCTAGGTATTCTGTTCTGCCATTTAAAATAATTTTAAAGTATCTGAAATTAAAGTTTAAAAATGGAAAGTGATAGACAAGTTGAACTGCAGATGGCACAACCAGATTTACCAGTAATTTAGATATTTTTGTCAAGTTTCCCTTTGCTTCTGACATCTTGCTTTCCTGATGTTTCTGGGGACATTGCTGCTTGATACATCTCAGGTAGAGCAACCACAACAAAGGTGCTGAAGGCTGTCTGAGAAAGGTGAACAAAATACATGAAGTACAAGAAAAGAAAAAAAGAATGGAAGAGTAAGGATATATAAATGAACTGATGATGGTACTAAAGATATAACTAATGATTTTATTAGTCTGTACTGACATTTGGAGGAGCTGCAATCTGCAAGCCTGTTGTTAATTCTACAGGTAATTTTTCTGAATCTATATGGAGATAAATCAGTCTGAAAATTTCCAAAAAATAAACTAAAAAAGAAAACAAAAAGCAAACTCACAAAGGCTCTGTTTCACTTGAAGTCTCCACCTTGCTTGTTGAAAAACAAAGAAATGTTTTAATTTATTGGATTTATCTTTTAGATTGTTTTACAGCATGAAGCTCAATGTGAAAATCCCACAGAAGGTTTTCTAACAGCATACTTAGATCTTCTCCTTGCAGTAAGACTGAATGTCTGTCAGGATTGCTTTTCTTTGTAAGTCACCTACAGATAGAAATACTTGGTTTCCCTGCTGTGTATGTCGATATTATTTGGAGTACTTTGGAATCTCATTTTAAAGAAATCTGGTAACTGAAGTGTAATATTTGACAGCAGAGGGCACCAGTATCACACCAGATGTCATTTGCTCACCAAAGTTTTTCAACACCTCACTTTCATGGACACAATTTTTTCAGCCTTAGACACAGTAGACATAACTGCTCTGGCTGTAAATTCCCATTTCTCAGTTGAATGCCAGCAGATGTTTGATATTTAGGCTAAATGGTACCTCTGTGGGTTACTTAATTTGGCTTGCATGCTATGGTTTGTTATACAGTGCACTGTAAATGTTTTCCTTTCTGGCACTGGTGAGATATTTTATCCTCCCCAAAATTACAATTTGTTCCTGTGTTCTGAGTGTTTTTCAGCCTTGTGTAGATTCTGTGGCAGGGATGCCTTCTTGCAGACTGGGACTTTTAGTTTTGGTAGGATTTTTTGGTTTTGTTTGTTTGTGGTGGTGTTTGTTTTTTAATCTGCCAGGAGTTTTTACAAATTTGTAGAACACAGGATTTTGATATTTTAGTTATAGATATAATCAGGAAAACTTACACTTGATGCCAACTCAGACTATATTCTGCAAACGTGAGCATTAGCAGCAAATCTCTTTTAAAACCTGAGAGGCAAAAATCCAGAAATCCTTCAATCTTAGTCTCATGCTTGGTTCTGTTAGGAGGTCATTTGTGTGTGACCTGTTGTGATTTTTCCCATAAGCAGACTTTCATAGTTCTAAGCTACTGTTTGCCATAAACAGAGCATTCCATGGTTTCATGCCATAGCATGTTTTTGGTGCTAGGCTGTGGAAGAGCAGGGCTGTGCTGAAAAGAGGATTCCTGCAGGTAGAATGGAGCACTCCCCACTGAGGTTTGCAACTCAGCAAGGTTGCACTCTTCACACTGACACTTTGATGTGCTGAGATGTTCAAGTCAGTGTGTGGTGGGAGACATCTCCTCTGGTGTAACTTGAGGCAGGGTAGGCCCCAGGGTTAGTGGTTGAACCACAAATCTCTTTTGTGGTTCAACCAAATCTCCCTGGACCACTCTGAGCAGTGCAAGGATGTGTGGGCAGATGCCAGCTAGGCACAAGCAGGGGAGCAGCCTGGTTGCCTGTAGTAGTGTGGGGTTTAGATGGTGGATGCTGTGAGCTATTTCCCAACAAGTATCTCCTGTGGAAAAGCCACTTGGGTAAGCATTCAGGCAAAGCAGTCAAGCACACGGACCACACTGGCCATGGCTAGCTCAGTGAAGAGAGGCAGAAGGGCCTTTTGTGTGATAAATTCCAGTGAAGGTTTATTCCAGCATGCTGAAGGGAAATCAGGGACAAAACCTCAAACCATGTGCTGTGCACAGGGGGAAGTAGGGGTCAGTGGCCAATGGCCTGAGGGCACAGGGACGATACAAAGGGCAGGGCAAAGGGCACTGATCCACTGGGAAGACAGGGCCAGCCACCAGGGATACCACAACCAATGAGGAAACAGGGAAAGGAGAATTTGGGACATATGGGGAAAGGAATTGGGATGGGATGCAAGGCTCCATGGGGGAAGTCTTCTCTTTCAGCCTAGGTGGAGACTCTGTGGTGTATTCTTCCAAGGCAAGGCCCTGGGGATTTCCCTGAAGGGTTCAAAGGATTCCACAGTTGCCCTATGTGTGAGTGCCCTGCCAAGAGAGATCTCCTCTGGCCACAGGGGCAGATGCTATTGGGGGGCATCACATCTTCTCAGCCAAGTGTGATTGCATGTGGAATAAATATGCAAGAATGACAAAAAAACCCTGAGAGTTATCTGTAAATCCTGAAGACAGTACAATTTTTCTTCATTGTCAGTCTTCTATCTGTGGATCCTGGGTTCTAACAGAAGACTGCAAGAGAATTACTGCTGTTTGGAGGCATGAAGCTTTAAATGGCTTGGAGAAAACTTGAGGAACTTTTTTCTTATTAAGGAAAATAGGTTGTGTTCTAACCAGGAAAGGCAGACCTGATGACATCTGTGCAGTAGAGAATTACTAATTTTGTATAAACTTGGTGCTTTTCATCTGAGCTGATACGCACAGGATGAGGTCCCTGGGTCAGACGCATCTTTATACTGACCAGAAAGAGAGACCACAAAATCCATATGTTAAAGCTGCTGTTGTTGTTTACCATGCAGCTGCATGTGATTTCCCAGGACTACTTGTCCGGATCTATGGGGATCTAAAAGCTTGAACATTGGTAAAATTACTAAACCAGGTTTTTTTATCATATGCAGCTGAATTCCTCTTAGCTTTAGTCATTCCAAAGGAGAACAGATTTAAAAGAAAGGGAAAAAAATCTTGATGGGCCACTGAGCTTCTTTGACCTTTCAGTATCACTTCAACAACAAAGTTAAAACTAACCAGAATGAAATATCTGTGATTGTGTGTCTGTGTGGCTCTGTATAACATCATTCCATTTCTGCTTTGATATTTTAATTATTAATTTCATTATTTTGTGCTTATTGTAAGTATTAGTTGAAGGAATTATCCTTTAAATCAGTTGCTTAATGAAGATAGTTGCTTCGAGAAGGGGGAATAAAAGGTTGGTATTTTAGTATTTATACCTTTTCCAGTATTTTCAATTGCAAACTTGTAAAATAAAAGTATTAAAATCTTTGTGATTTGAAAGAACATACATGCTTCTCTTGCAGAAAATCCACTAACAAATGTAAATGTGCTAATTTAAAGTTAGTCAAAATGGAGTACTACATTTCTGTTGTTTTTTTTTTTTTTTTCTCTTTTATATATATACTATCTATGGTTTCACTGAATAGTTTTCTTTGCCCTGTGCATCCCAGTTGTGAACTCGTGGGGGCAGGCAAGCTCCATGGATTTGAATGTAGTTGGGCTGAATAGTTTATTTCTTAACAGATGAATTATTTTCTGACTCCTTCACTGGGAGATGGATGGACCTTGCATGTCTTCCTCTGGATATTATGTACTGCATGTCTCAGAATTTGCATACAAAATAAACCACGGAGAACCATGCCCCACAAAACTGGTCAGATATAATGGCATCTCAATGCTTTTGTTGTGTTGGCTTTGTCTGCTTCACAAGACTTGGCTTAGATAGATGATTCTAGACAACCCTTGCTCAGTATTAAATGATGGTAGTTTTGTGAAACTGTGTAAATTCAATTTAATGTTAATTACATTTTAGTTTAGGTTTATGAAGTTTTTCAGTGTATGCATGCATGCAAACAGATATGTGTGTTACTTACATGTGCATATTGTTTTTTTCCTCATTGTCTCATTCCTCAAGAGGTTTTTTACATGTTGTAATATTTAAAGGATGGTAAATAGCAAAGAACAAAAAATATTTTGATTTTCTTCACTTACAAACATTCTTTTTCAATATGAGATTTCATTAACTGAGGCCTGAGAATAAATTCAAAGACAAGAGGAGAAAGGCACCTTATTTTTAAATAACGCATTTATTTCCCCAAATTAAAAACACCTTCATATCTAAATTCTGAATATTTTGGTAGTTAAATGTAGTCCGTTTGTTACACAGCGCACACATAAAATCATAGAATAGTAGAGATTTGTCTTCTTTTAAAATTTCCTTATATTTAAAAAAAAAATCTCCCTATTTGGGATAATTTTGGTGCAGCTGCATCCTCTTTGTGACATTTGTCTGGAGGAGAATGAAGGCAGAGCAGAACAGTAGAACAGTACCCAGATATGCAGCACATATCAGCATTTTGCAGAGCCCAGCTCTAATCAGAAGAGCTTCACATTCCTGAAGAGGGAGGGAAAGAAAAATGGAGCTGAAGTTCAAGGGAACTGAAATTCTCTAGTGAATGGATCCAGTGGGTTTTTTAATCTTTGTCGTTTGTTTGGGGGATGTTTTTGGTTGTATATTTTTTTATTACTTTGATATTGAGGACAGATGAGGGTATCCTACAGGATGGGCATAGGTTATTGCTGATTTAAGGCAGAATATGAACTCAAAGGTTTTAGGAGGGATTGGTCTTGTATTCCAAATCTTCCCCTGACACCTACAGAGCCTGGCTGCCTTCCTCCAGCAGGGGAAAGATTTGACTGTATAGCTGGTAATTTTGTACTTGGGAATGT
Organism: Melospiza melodia melodia; assembly: GCF_035770615.1. NCBI lineage: Eukaryota > Metazoa > Chordata > Aves > Passeriformes > Passerellidae > Melospiza > Melospiza melodia. The sequence goes on along the minus strand of NC_086194.1, from coordinate 48,196,995 downwards.
CCATGCAAAGGTAGCTAAAATACCACATATGATGACAGTTCCTTTGCTGTAAATTAGTTTTCATCTTATCCTCTGCAATTATTAGAAGCTTGACCTGGTCACAGGTAATAAAAGAAGTGTCAGTGCGTGAACCACAGAGCTTCTAAATGGTAGCTGGCTTTTTCACCCAGCTCTGCAGGTCCATATGCCTGGCTGCAAATGCCATTCCAGTTCTGTTTTCCAGAGCTCTGGGACAGAAATTTCCATTTTAAATTTGGACAGCTGTTGTATCTGGCTGCCAAGCAGCCAGTAGATTCACAGGGATGATTAGACATAGGGCTGACTTCTCTCCACTGTATTTGAACTAAACACAGCCTGGGCCTTTCCTTTTGCACATGACAGAGGTTTGACCCAGCTTGCTTGAAAAGGAAAATCACAAAACCTTTCTACAGAAATATCCAAACTCAATGCCAAGCATCACAAGGTAAGCTGATATAGATCTGCAGCTTACCTTGTGATGCTTGGCATTGAGTTTAGGTTCCTTTCCAAGCTCACTGTTCTCAAAGCAGCATGGATTGTAGAGATGCTGGGATGTCCCCAGCCACTGCTGCCATTGCTGGTCATGAAATTCCAAGAGAACTATAATTCACTGCTCAAATGGAGTGTCAATCTTCTTGTTCTCTGGTTGTGCCTACCATTGTACACAGGTATCATATCCTTTACTGGAGATGATAGTTGCTGCAGCAGGAAGGAATTCAGAATTTCACTCTTTAGTGATGACTTAAAAAAAAAAAAAGAGGCCACTGCAGCAATAAAACTGGCTGCTTCACATCTGACCTCCCTGTAGATGCACATCCTCAGGAAATAATCTTCCTCTAATGATTATTTTTACTTGACCAACTTTGATTTTCCTTTATTGCTTATAATTTAAGTATTTTTTTCTTTAAAAGGAAATATAACTGAAAGTTGTTTTGCACCTTAAATTTCAGAAGCAAATGTTATGTCAAAAAGTTTAGATAAAACTGCCTGGAGTGTAACTAAAACAATCTAAAACTAAAATATGCTCTTGTGGTAGTCTAAGGCTTAGAAAATTCCAATTCAAGGAGCCCAAGATTTGGCACAATTTGATTTTGAACTTTTCATTTTACTTAATAAAAAGGTATAGAGATTATTTTTTTTCCTTATTGATAGGCAATGTAACTAATTTGTTTGGAGCTTATGCTAAAATATATATGTACACTCATTAACTATTTTGTATCTTTTCCTTAAGTTTTCTAAAAAACATTTGTTGAAGAGCTCTGAATTTCTTCTGAATTATGGAGCCATTATGCTTAAATAATGAGTGGAAGTCATAGTCTACCTTACCTAACAGGCATTAAATTTTCCCAAACTTAAAAGGTTTTCATGATAAAATTTGACTTAGGAACACTAAGTCTAACTAATTGACACATATAATAGGAGTCACAGAGATAAAATTGCTGAGGTAGATTTTGGGTCTTGTGGGTATGACTTCTGTCTAGTCACAAACATTTAATCTGTGTTCATTTGCAGTATTCAAGTGTAGATAGATTAATTTCTTTGGCTTGCTGTTCCCGCTAGCACTGTTCACACTGCTTTCTCACATAGCTCTCTTCTTGCTAGCTTGCTATTTCTCCTGCTGGGCAGGATGAGAATTCATGCCTTAGTTTCTATCTGTATAGAGAGGGCAGACTGCTTTAATGGCATTGGTAAAATTAAAGCAATCATCTCCCAGCACATTCCAAAGTCATAAAAAAGCCCATATTTATAACAGTAGTTCTTTTGAGGTTGGGGGTACTGTGTGCCAGCTCTTCCCAGTGTACTTCATGAGTGCTGTAGTTCAAACAATACAAAAGTGGCTTGCTGGCCAGGACGTGGGTAATAGATTCCATGGTGATTTTGTGAGAGCTGGAGCTTTCTGAAAAGCTGTAGCTCTTGGTTGCTCTCCAGCAGCCCTGGCTGGAGGGACACCTGCTTCACACTCTTGCAGCTGAGCCTCTAGGAGGTCTCATGGGAAGGGTCCCTAACTCCCTGCAATGAAAGCCATCTGGATTAGCTCACATCTCATCCGGCAGCCGTTTAATCTAAAGTGGATTGACTTTGCCCAAAAAGTCAGGTTAGACAGGAAACCTGGCAGGGTCTGACTGTAAAATGATCTGGTAATCTCAGTAAATAAACTAGTGTGGCTTTTAGTTTTTTGACCCAGTCCCAGCTATATCTGCAACTGGATGTTTGACTGCTTATTCCATTTTTCTGTAAACTTAGTGGATATGGTGAGATATCTTAAAGTAATTTTCCATGCTGAAAAAATTTAATTGAAATGACCACAACCCATTGATTCATTCTATATATCCCTGAAAGAGTACATGATGTGTTACTGCTTGATAACTACATTTGCCCAGTAAACATTAGTTCAGTAGTAAGAAGTCAATAATCTGTGAAGTGCTAAACATGCATCTAACTTTAAAATCTGCCCTCAGAAACTGAAATAAAACCTGAAAGGTGGCTCACGGTTTTTATGCATTGGACAAAATGTGATCATGTGAGTTAAAGCAGTCATTTTGGATTCTTCTAGGCTTTCAAATTATTGGCAGACTGTAGGGTTTAAGATTTTGGAATCTGAACCATTAGCTCCACATAATGTAGGCATGTGTAAAGTACAAAGAATTATGCCAAAGCTTTTTGTCTTGCTTGATAATGTATAATTTATTCATGATTGAAAATATGTAGTGCTTTTGACATGCCTGTTATGGTCTATTTAATGATTTTTAGGTGATTTAATTGCACCTCCTTAACATTCAGATTTTTACAAGTTTTACCACTATAGCATTTTTACACAACTGGGATAGATTTCTGATGGTGACATACATTGAACTCTATTGTTCTTTACATTAGATTACATACTAGCTCAATGAATTAAGGATATACAGTAGTCAAATTACTGCTTTTTTATCTTTTGTAGGGCAAATGATGTGCAGATGTACTTGAAATTTCTTTGCTATTGAGAGGGTCAGATTTATATTGGTGAGGTCAAACTTGATCCAGCAGGTCTTTTGATTAACACGTTATCTAGATAGGAACGTGTTTCATTTTTGGAGGATAACATTTGTAGTCTACTAATATGTATCCAAAAGCTGTCACACCAATAACAACAAAAAAGAAAAACAGACCTCAAAATTTTTACCTGCTAGTAGAAATGGACAAATATTTGTCAAAACACAAAGCTAAAAAGACCTAGAAATGAGTTTAAGGAAAAACCACCATCATTGTATGCAGATATAATTTTTAAATCTTCATGAAAATTATATCCAGTAGAAATGCATTGGAGTTCTTTATATGTGGTGGAATAATGGGAATGTGGTTTAAATGACTTGCACTGAAAGGATCTTAAATTATTTTCTTCATATTCTTTCAAATATATAGCAGTTACTGAGCTTTGGATACTTCTTACTTACATTGGAGTGTGGGGTTTTTTGTGGTTTTGTTTGTAGATTTTTTTTTAATTCAGGAATCCTCCTGATACATTTTCATTCTAGCACTGAGTTCTGTTGTAAATTAAAAAAATTGGTTTTGGAAGAAAAAAAAAATCACATTTGCATATTTAAGTAGTTACCAAGAGAAAAACAAATCTGCTAGTTCTTGCTTCCATTGATTACACAGAGGCTGAAAATTCCCAAGTCACTGTTATATCTCATTAAGTGTGATGATGGAAGTGGTGTGCAACATCATCATCCCTTTGAATACAGTGCTGTTAAATAAAAAGACAAAAATATTTCCTCATTAAGAATTTTAGCTGACTACCTCTTCACAAATGTTGTTTTAATGTAGTATTTTTCCTTATTTGTAATTCTTGTGCAAATGAACAGATGGGAACATTTTGCCTGTAAAACTTAAGGTTTATTTAGGGAAGGGGTAAATGGTGAATCTCTGTGCTCGTTGATACTTTTAGCATCAGTTTGTCAATTCATAATTCACCTTAAATCTCACTTTAAAAGTTCCCACTCTTCTTGTCCTGAGTTCTGAGGAACAAACATCCACGTATTTACTACTATGATTTCCCAGTTTGATCTGGGGAAGGTTTTGCAGAGGTGCTGTAGAATCAGGAAGGTAATTGCTTTCCTTCCCAGCCCACAGAACAGTGGGTTAGATTTAAAAGGATGAAGAAAATGAGTAAGCGAGTAATTGAAGATGGAAGAGAGAAATTGCTGTCCCCGGTGTTACCTCGGTAGACAGATTGTTCCTTTTACTGTTAAAAAAAAAAAAAAAAAGAAGAAATATGACCAGTTTTGAGAGGGTTCGTTTTAGAAAGACACCATTAAAATTGGATTCTTGTGACATTTGGAAGTTGTTCTATCATCTGTTCTTTCACAGTCCTGACTCTTCCCTGAAAACTTCTGATGTGTTTCTGTTATGCCTCTTACCAAAGTGAGGCATGCAGAATAGGGATTCACCTGAGCTGCTTTGGGATTGGGAAAACTGGATCTGGCACCTACTCCATACTGCTTTCAGGACAGACTAGCATGATTTGGCAACTGATTTATGTGGCTGCTGCACACAGCACCGGTGCAAAGTCTGTGGTAAACTGTCAATACCTGTCAAGACAGAAATAAATTTGTATGTTAATCACCTAGAAATGCAGGGAAATAAATAGTTCCAGTGCTTCAGCGTGTTCATGTGGAAGATATTGTCAGGAATAATGTAAGGAGTAAATGGTCCTTATTCCATTAGCAGTTACAGACAGTACAGCCTTGCTGTGAACAGGCACCTTGGTGTGAGGACATGTACCTAGCAGTGAAATCCATACATCCCTCAGAGATTGCTGCCAGGAGTAAGACAGTGAAGCCATTCAGGGTACAGAAGAAAGCTTTACACAGCCAGAACTGCGTTAGAATGCTAGGTTGTCTGTAATTACTGCACTGGGATTTAGCCAGAATAGCTATCGTATTGTGAAACATGCCACGTGCTATTTTTCTACTTTTTTTTTTAATAGCATAAGCAGATGTGATTTTGAGTTTTCATCTTATCAAAAGCAATGAACTTTTGTTCCCACAGTATCCTATTGAGTTGGCTAACAAATTCTTGAATGTTCTGGTATGTTAACATGTATGGCATAAGAGCATAAGCTGTTAAATACCACATAGATGCTGAAGCTGAAAAATGCAAAGATATTTCTCAGCCTAGTGGAAAAAAAATCAAAAATTATCTGAAAAATTGGAACTAACAAATCTGTTTCATTTGTATTTCTTACTCCTAGCTTTTCATAAAGCAAAAAATGCCATAGATTTTGTACTAAATGGATGCAATAAATATGCCTGAAGTGCTGTGTTCCATATATTTAATAAATTATATTGTAGGTGGGGTGTTTGCCTACTTCTGAATTATTCACTACAGCATTTTAGATAATGTAGCTTTGTATCTCATTTCTAAACCCGCTCTCAATAACTTAATATTTCAACCACAAATATTCATCATGTTAAGAAAAGGATGATTTTAGGGGGAGGGAGAAAGAAGGAAGGGAACAAAGTGTCTGACATTCCTTTTGAATTTCAAGAATAATTGAAGGTAATGTATTGTCTCACACATGCCAGAACTGTCTTGTGGATCCTCAGCTATTATCTGCTTCTTAATTTCTAGTTATTTAAATCAACAGAGCTGAAGATCAAGCCCTAGTTATACTGGCATCCCACGAGACAGAAACTTTTGAAAAACAGAAACAAACTGAAAATAGCTGGGCTTATAGGCTTGACTTGGAGATAAAATAAAAGTGATGGAGAGATGGATTTTCTGATTGAACATAGAACTAGTAGTGATGGTAAGAGACAAAATGAGTCATCCTTACTAAATGTCATGAGATTCCTCATGTCCTTTCTGTTTGTTTGTTGATTTAGAATGGGATGAAGCAAAAAACTATTCAAGCAACTGTAGATCAGGCTTTTTATTTGTGTCCTGCATTTATTTTACCATTGTAAATGCCAGTGAAATTAGTAGTAGTATTTTAATAGCTGGATAAATGTAGCTGAGTCTTGAAACTCTCTGTGTTTGTCAGGTATTTATCCAAGTGTACCCTACCTGTGCTGTAGCATAGGAGCCAAGAGTGCAGCACGTTCAGCCTTCTGCTGTAGTTCTACCTCCATAAGTTTTTGCAAAACTGGTGCTGTAGGGTTCCCTGCTGACTGGTGATCCTGTGGTTCCCAGTAGCTTTCCCAAGGAAATGGACCTCATGGACCTCATGACACAGCAAAGTATCAAGAGGTGTCCCTAAGGACTTGTACTTTATGGCCAAATTGGAGGTAGTTTCAAATGCAGAGAAGGATCTGTAAGATATTCATGCTGGATTGAGGAGGCCATTTGTGTGTCTGTGAGACTCAGCCTCTCTTAAAATGCCCTTTTTGAAATGCTTGAAAATTGTAGGAGGGGAAGTTTTCTTCTCCCAGAAGCTGAAGTCTGTGGGGCTTGTGATGTGTGTGAAGCAGTTTTGTACTGATTTTAAATGTTCTGAATGATAAATGCATCAATGTGGAAAATGAAAGGTTGAGTTGGGGAAATAGTCATGAAAGGCTATTGTCTGTCATTCAGATAAGCAGATGAAAGTGAAAAAAAAATTTAAAGGGGAGTTTTTGAAACTTACAACTCAGTAAGACATTGTTTTCCCTTCCTAAACTACAACTACCCTTCTTAAATACTTATCACATAGATCTTTCTGTATAAAATCCAGGGTTCCAGGCATCCTCTTGATTCCCTAATTAGCCTGTGATTGTTTTGCTTGTACACCAACAGCCCTAATCTGGAAATGTACAACAAACAGGTTCTGCATGCCATCTTCAGAATAATATATTTGTCTACTTTTGAAGTTGCAGCAGGCACCTTAATGTATAAATTTTGCTTTCTACTATTTTTAATCTTTTATGCAATTGTGAATTATTGACTGGCTAAAACCAACATATAGTACATCTGAAGCTAAAATGGGCAAAAAAGTAGAATCACTCACTTCTACCACCTTATGGCCTGACAGACTCAACCGAAGGAAAAGTAGCAAAACCCATGCTTTCATCAGTGAAGGGGGTGGATCAGATCCTGAGCACACTGCAGAAATGCAGTAATCGTAGAAACCTGTGCTGAGCTTTGCTAGATTTCTGGTAGTAAATGCACTTTTAAAGTCCCTGTCAGCTGGGTCTCACAGAATAGAAATGCCGTTGACAAGGAGCTAGGGGCATCTTTCTGTGTCAGAATGATGGGACATTGCAAAGGTGATAAAAAGAGCTTAGCAGAAGGAGGCATTATTTGATGGAGACATATTCTTGGGATTTCTGAGCAGGTTCTTTGTTGCAGCCTGGCAAATAAACCATGAAGCTTATTCAAATGTACATTTCATTGCATCCAATCAAAAAATCAGCTGAGTTAGTAAATATTTTGGGCACCTGTAGTTTTTCATGTAGTGTGTGAAACTGAACATCTGCAATATGTATGTGCATGTAGAAGCTAATGAGTTCTAGTTATATACGGTATGTTTATTCATTAGTTCCATGGAGGAAACTAATAGGTTCAGAATGTAACAAAAAAAATGTAACTGAATTCCACGAGATGAATCTATTTATTTTCACTTAAAATTTTATCTGAGTCCCTTTGTGTTCAGGAGTCCACAAGATCCAATAGACTTAATACAGCTATTTGGTCTGGTAGGGTTTTTTTCTCTTTTTTGTGGTTTATTTGAAATAGTTCCATAACAGTTGTATAAATAGGTGTTTTGGTGTCTGTTGGCTCAATTCTCTGTATTTTTATGCACTTTTAGTCTGTAGTATCACCAAGGAGTCTATCTCCATGAACAACATAGGTGTCTGTGCTTCTAAAGAGTTCAGCCTTTGGGAAACTCCATTCCACAGCTGCTGCAATTCACAGAAGTGAATTACTGACATGCCAGCCTCATAGTGGCTGCATTTGGTTGTAGAGTTTTTCCAGGCATGGGCAATTTCCTTATTAAGAGTTTTCTGCTCAGCAAAAAGAGCTCTGTTGCCAAACATTTTTTGACACAGCACGCTAACACGGTGCTCACCAACACTAGGGAACTGATAGCTTTTGTAAAGGTGCTCATTGAGTGATCTTGCTTTTTTTTTTTTTTTGCAGAATCATGTAAACCCAGCATTGGATTTCACACAGACCCCTCCTGGAATGCTGGCCCTTGACAACATGCTGTACTTTGCCAAACATCACCAGGATGCTTATATTCGGGTAAGGCTTCCTCTTGTCATGGAGATCTTTGCAGTTGCCTGCTCACAGTAATTATGTCCTGTTTGCAGTTGACTTTGGAGGGGAGGTTCAAAATCCTGGTATCATTAATAGCAAACTCTAGGAAGACAAACCATGTGACACTAAAACATGATGTAAGTCTGTAAAAGGCCTGGGAGAAAGCTGTACAGTTGTCTTGACTGTCATTGCTGAGTCAAATATTCTATTCTATTCTATTGCAGAGTCAAATATTCAGATACTACTTTTTGCAAGTACTCCTTTTTGCTTAGGCCTGCAAAGAGAAGAGAAATGAGCCTGTGCTTTTGTCAGATGCATAATGGATGACCATAAACTCAGGAAGGAGTAATTATGCAGAAATCTCTGACCTGCTACCAAAAACTGACAGCATTTTTTTTTTTTTGTGGAAAGGAGGATTTGAAGATCAAATGAGAGTTGATCTTCAAATTTGAAGATCAATCACCTTTGAGAGGTGACCAAGTTGGCAGGGTACTGAGAGTTAAGACGCTTCCACTAAAACTACTTCTGTAGGAGAGGTCATGCTAGGAGTAAAATATGTACAAAGCATCATGATTTACATGTATAACCCATTCCTGTCCCCTGCCCACTCCACTTCCTACATTATTTCAAGGTTATTTCAGAGGTAGTTAGAGGAGGTTATGTGTTGCATCCCTACAAGAAGAGGCATACAGCTGAATAATACCTGCCTCTGAAGAGAACAACTTTTACTGAACTTTATTGAAATCAAGTGCTTGCCAAGCATAAACCAAGCAAGCACAGATGGAAAGGGAGGATAATCATGAAAGCTGGTGTCTGGAGTTCATAGGGATGGTTTAATTCCCCGAGAAAAATGCTCATGCAAACCAGCTTAAAGAAGATTGTGTATAGCAAGAAAACAGCAGAAACACCAATCATTTCCACTAAAAGTCAAGAATGATCTTTTAATATATGTTATCATCTGTTTTCTGTTTGAAGTAAATTGGTGTCAAAGCTCTAATAGGTTTGCAAAGGGCTTGCTGATATGTATGGACATAATACCATATGATGGGATTGTAGGATTTGCTCTTTAAATGGATCTTTCTCCTCTGTCTGAATCTAGCAATAACTCTTGAAAAAGATACTGTGGTAGTATGCAGTACAATAGTATTTATCAATCCCTATAAATCCCTGAAATCAAGGACTACCTCAGGTGATGAACAAAGAGCAGATTTTCTGGAGAAACTATGCTGAATAGTGTTTTTGTTTATAAAAAGAAATTGCTTATTGTTTCTCATTAAAATTTTATAAGATCTGGACTGTGCTACTTCATACTTATAAAAATTCAGCTTAGAGAATTAGAGGTAGCCAGTGCTTCCAAATGGGTCAGACATGTTTTAAAGAAGTCTGAAACGTTTGAAAGAGGACAAAAATTCTGTTGAAATAAAACTCTCATTGACAACTCTCAAGTTTTTCTTATTTTTTCATGTTCATTTTGCAAATGCTGTCTTAAAAATTGGATTCAGTGAAGCATGTAATTAGCCACTTTTTGGAAAGGATTTTGCTGCCGGCTCAGCCCTGTTCCTATAATGCAGTATTTTTGCTGCTGCATTACTGAGAATTTTGTTGTTTTGAGCTGCCTGTTTTTATTCCTGCATGGTCCCTGTTAGGGGAGTGCCTGACTGCCTCATGTATATCCCTCCTGAGAAAGAGTACACATCCACTAGAAGTGCCTTGCAGAGGCACTCTCAGATTCAATTGCTTGCCTAAAGCTGCTTTGGGGACTGTAAATGTGCTTTGGGAGTATGTTAGTCTATCCACCACTCTGAGGAGTTCTACTTAGTGTTTATACAGCATTGCTGGCACAGTAGGAACACCTCTGAGATGATGGTGTTGTGCAACTCCTACAGCGTTGATAGTCTTTGATTGCAAAAGACACCTACTTTCTCTCTCTTCATCTCCTTGACTTGCTAGCTGGTGTACAGTAATTTCCTGTGGGCCCTGACATGCCTGTTCCTTTTGCACTTCCCTTATTTCACATCTAACATTACCTTTCCTTCATGGCCTTTGGCTCCCAAACCTCCCACAATGCCAATTTGCTCTACTTGTACAGACTGTTGACCTTGCTTATTTTTTAGATGTATTTCTACTCCTGTACCCTAATAAAATTCCTCCTGTGGTCAAGCTGAAGTTTCCACAATAAATAGTTAGCTATACATTCAGCTATATACTTGCATCCTGAAAAACTTGTTTGACAGGAACTCTTCTCTTTTCGTTGCTGACACTAGGAAATAGTTTGGTTCCTAGGAGGAGAGATTATTTTCGACTTGTCTCTTTGCAATTCAATTGATTCCTTTGCCATGGGTTAATTCCTAAGCTCCAGATACTATCTCTGCCATGCAGTAATTAGAAATTGAGGCTGAAAATCAGAGCTGGTTTGAAACAAACTGGGAATATCTGAAGTTTTCCCTGATAGAATGTGATGTATTAAGCAGAGACACTATCAGGAAGTCATAATGGTTTCAGTGAGCGTATTGGCAGTGCTGCATTTTAATGGGCAGCACAATTCCCTGCAGTCTGACCTGTGGCTCTTAGGATGCCCCTGCTCCATGACCCTTAGTTCTTGTAGTAATGAAAATAATGGATAAGCAGAAGTTGGAAGAGAATGCAGTCAATAAGTAATCTCTTCCCTTTTCAGTCCTTGTTCTTTCATAAGAGATTCTGCTTAGAAGTAATTTGCATAATAAATAGATTAGTTGGGTAGGAAGGATGTCTGAAACTGAGGTGCCCTCTTGGGGGCTGGCGGTGGGGCTTCAAAGACCAGTAGAAAACTAATGTACTTTAGCACACTAAAGTAGGAAGAGTAAATGCAATTGCAATTTGTTAAAGATGGGTGTGAAGGCACTGCAGCAGATGGGTAACTCTGCATCTTGAAAGCAAAAGGCATTTGGGGGTGAAAATACGGGTGTCACACAGTGAAGGAGGAAACAAAAATAACCACGCTTTTCCCCTTCTTTTAGTCTTTTTTAACTACTTCCCCACAATCCACTTCTTTCATTCACCTTTTCCCCATTGTGTACTTTTTCCTGATATTGCAGTAATATGTTTTCTTTACTTGCTGTCTTCTTTCAGATAAACACAGTGTTTATACAAACTTTGAGTTAACAGATTTTGAACCTCAGGGTTCTGTTTGCCATACAAGATGACTGGAGCCTCCAGTAGATTGCTTAGTGAATGGGAAAAAAACCAAACGTTCTCTTTGACTGTGTGGTGTCATTAGCTATCATTTGGGTTTTTTTTAAAGTGTCCTATTGAATTAGTTTCCTGTTGAGTTATCTTTTCTTTCTCTTTAATTAATTGTCTGGTGCTATCAGTGACTGATGTGCACTGGATTTTTTTTCATGTTGCACTTAAATAATCAATCACTATAGAGGTTTGGCTTTTAAAAGGTGATGACATAGTATATGGAATGCATTGATGGAAGTAATGTTGAATTTCTACAAGAAATTTTAAAATTTTCCACAGGAAATAATTGGCAGCTTCCCAAGATCCATAATTATAGGACGGCTAGAGTGTATAATTAAATTTAACAGAGAAGAAAATGATTGGAATAAAGCTTTGTGACAGATAATTTTTTTGTTCTTTTGTAGCAGACAAGTCATGTGTTCCCCTACTTTCAATTTATTCCTTTCCAAAACTACTTCAGCTTCACATTCTACTAATTTTAAAAATAAAATTATAAGTTACCATTGAAGGCAGACTTTATTCAATACAGACATATTGAAATTTTTCTTACTGGTAACTTGTAGCAATGTGCCTTTTAATATTTCTGAGTGTAAAGAGTCTGTGGAAAAAACCTTTCTCATTCTAATGAATTTGATGACTGACAAATTGGTGGCTTGTCTATATTTTTCTTCTGTGTTTCTGACCAGCTATATTCTAGCAGGACTCACTGCTGCTTTGGGGTCAGATTCTGCCTTGAGAGGACACATACTGTGTCTCATCATTTTGTTTGAGCACATGGGATTGGTGCTTCAGGCAGAAAATACAGATAAAATTAGCAGCTTTGGGTCTGAATATTGGCTAGTCACCTATTTTTGGTTCTGTCCAGGTGGCTGCCAAGTTTATGTCCAGTTCTTTGCCCTTTATTAGATTAGTAGGCTCTTCATCTGTAGGAATAATATCATTTGACTCTAGCCTGAAATTCAAGTCTCATCTGCAGAAGAAAAAGTTTATCCCTTTTCCTACTGATTTTATCTATTTTGTTCAAATATTTGTTTGATATTGCAAGTGAGATTTTCCATATAAAAGATTATCGCTAGGGTGGGAAGGCAGTGTTGAAATCCATGCTGAAAGTTGAATCCATTTTATGATGGATCCAACGCTTCTAAATTTTTGTGAGTGATGTGTAAGATACTTAGTGGTATGCTCTTAGATTTTCTGTTCTTGCATTTAAAACAAGTTTTAAAAGTTATTACAGCGTTCCAAGTAAAAAAAAAAAAAAAACAACATGTGGACTTTGGTTGCACCAAAAATTACTTTGAATACCTGAAAATTAGAAGATGACTTAGTTTATGGTCAGTACTAGAAAATCCTCCTTCCCCTGAGTTTGCTGAGCTGGTAATTTGGTTACTCACACAGTTGTAATGCAGGGACACTTCTTCCCCAGCAGCTACATTCGGGGAGGCTGAGGAGGGAGCTCTTTTGCATTTGAAGCTTTCAGAAGTCAGAGAGGAGGAGCAGGTGCTGTTTGCAAGTGCCAGTGATGCAGGCAGGAAGATTGCTGGCATCCTGCAGGGACCTTTCAGAACCCAAATGGGCTGAGTCACAGTCAGACTGTCTGCCGTGTACTTTCTAGCCCATGCAGTTGTTGTATAGGAGGCTGCCTACACATCCTTCCGTCAATTCACAAAGTCTCCTCGTGCCTACTCACTCTCTCCTGATCAGATATGAGGAGTCCAACATATAATTTCAGCATTTTCTGAAATAAAATTGAGCTTGATTTCTGCCATGCTTTTCTCCCCTCCCAGAAATGGTAGGAAAAGATGTAACTTTTTTTTTTTTGTAGAATATAGAGAGAAAAATGAGGTTTTTTACATGAGTCTTCCTGGTGAGTCTCATGAATGAATGCAAAAGGACCTAATTGCCTAAGCCAGGTTCCCAGATTATTAATGTGTTCTTGTCTTTTCTCAGCCAAGCTTTCTATTCCACTCACACATCTAAGTGTCTTTCTGCCTGTGCTTTATTTCTTCCCAAACATCACACAATGTTTCTCCTTTACATGACAGCCCTGAGGGCCTCCATCACTGAGGGGGATTGAGATGGGTCCCTCTGCAGTTAAAGATGCAAAATCCTGGAGTGGCTGGTTGCAGCATAGACACAAAATTAGCACTGAGGAAGGGAATTCTAAGGGAGTCATGGCACTCTCTGCACAGCCCTGTGTGGAATGTGCAGTGGGATACATAAGGCATGAGTTCAGATCACTTTCCACCATTCATAGCTCTCCTAAATGTTCCCAGGTTTATGGCAGCTCTTGTCTAAATTGCATTCTGATCCAAAGGGCCCAGAAATTGATGCAAGCCTAGCAACTGTCCTCAAAAGGTTTTGAATCACACCAAGGTTGCAGCAGTAGCATACAAAGATTGGGCTAGTTTTTGTGCAGCCACGGTCCCTCCACCTGCAAAGCTGAGATGCTTATGCATGAGGAAAGAAAACTAGCTTTTGACTGTCATGGGTTTTCCCATTTACTCCATGTCCAGAGCACTTGTGATGTAACTCTGGCTGCCAAGCTCATTGATGTGCTATAAAAGTTGATGTTTTTCTCAGATATAGCCATACCACAATAACATTAGGGTGTCCATAGGGCATGTTTTACATTATGAAAGAAAGAAAAAATTCAAAAACCTGCTATATTCCGCAGAAACTGCAGGTTTCTGCCTTCCACCTCTGCCATTGGTGAGCCAGGGGAGAACTTCAGGAAAAACATTACCTTCTTACATTTGTGGGGGGCACAGAGGGAGAGGAATACCTGACTGGTGCTTTCCAAACTGTACCAGTTCAATGCCCTCTCACATACCTGTGACATACAAATTGAAGAGCGCATTCTGGTGCTGCTGCTGAGGATGGCAGGGCAATGGAGCCTTCTTGTTTTGGGCCTTACCACTATTTGTGGGTTCTTCATAGAGAGAAGAAGAAGAAGAAGGTTTTTCTGCAAAGAAAGGGGGAAGATGCGAGGCAAACCACTGCATATTTGTCTTTAGATGGAAAATAAAAATTGCAGTCATGCTTCATAAGCTAAGGTGTTTGTGTGAGAATGAAAATTTATTGCTAGGTGAGCACCTGCAGAACCATGCATATTTAGCTTGAGATTGTTTGGCAGTACATTTGTTTGAAAAGTATAACTTCATAATTTTCCAGAAAAACTCCAACTTTTGGAAATGTTAAGCCATCACATGTCAGTGGCCCTTTCTTGTTTTTCAATATCTGTAGAAGGTCTCAAGTTTCCTTCCAGATCTTTGTTTAAATTGCAATTCTAGTATCTTCCAGAGGCAGACAGAAATAACTGTTGCTTTATTTTAGCTTTGCCATGAGAAATTTCTATAATGACTCAGGAATGTCAAGGAAGAGTGAGATAAGAGAGAGAGGAAGCATTGGAAATTAAAAATACAGCGTCGCAGGGGACAGTGCAGAGTGAAGGATGTTGGAAGAAGACTGATGCTGAAGCTGAAGCAAATGACAAGCTACCTTAGGAAGAAAGCAAAGTTGGTGATGAGGAGGAATGAAAATGCAGTAGTCTCACCCTTCTCAGGAAGCATATCTTAAAGATTTGCATCTTAGACTTACCTAAAGCACCTAAATGAAGAGGGAATGGTGAAGCCTACCATATGTGATAAGGAGGCTTAGGGAAAGAAAAAAAAAAAAGCAGTGTCAAGAAAAGGAAGAGAATCCCTGCAGTTTCTGGATATTTAAATGCTGCTTGACCTTTCATTTTGGGTCTAAGGAGGTTTTTATGATCTCTACTAAATAGCTCTCTGAACCTCTTGATATTAACCTGCAGCAGACTGCTAAAAAGCTTGTTCTCTATTAAGACAGGATCATTTTATAAAATTGGTCTGTAGAAATGCTCCTTTCTAATAGTGCAGCAATATTCGTTGAATTGCCTGCTCTGGGACTTATTAGAAGTATTAATGCAGCTACAGTGGATCTTGCCTTTCTTTCAGTTCTGTATTTATTTCCTAATCACAATGCATCTCTGTTTCATTGCCAAGCTCTGATTTTGGCTCAGGAATCTGAGAATTACATCTGCAGTTGCCATGGGCAATATGCTTTGAGACAATTTCATCTTTAATGTGAAGGATTAAGGGACTGGCTAAGTCGGTATTTCTTCTCAGTGAAGGAGAAATGTTTCTGTCTGGTGGTTTCAGCCTCCTGGATTTTGATGAGGAAGCTTTTGAAGATACCTGTCTTCAAAATTTTGCCTTTTGTCAGTCATTAACTCTTAGATGCAGGTATAAGCTTCGCTACTGAAGCTGATGCAGACTTTAAAACCCATAGTAGTCAAGTGTGGAAAATCCTTCACGTAGTCCACTGCCTTCTGAGGGTCTATTTTGGGATCCTGAGGTAGTGACAGACTCAATGAATAATTCAATGGAAAATCATAAAGGCACACTGCCATAAATTTAGAAAATCTTTTTGATTTTGAGGTTGGTGTCTTCTAAGGAGTTTTTCTGCTGCTGGGAAATTTGCATTATTTCCCTGTGATCTTGGCATGATACTTAACTTTATTTTAAATTAAAAAATAACTTTTAATGGGTTTATTTATTTATTTTGCATATTTATATTTTATATATTTTTTCTGTATTACAAGTTTGGGGTTTTTTTAAATTCGATTTTAAAACAAATTTTTATTGTATGGCCAGGCCACAGGCCACTTGTTAAACCTCAGACTGTTTTCCTCATCCCATCCATCCAGTCTTTCAAGATCCTTCTTCTTACCCTCCAGTAGATCAGCACTCCCATCCACCTCGGCATCATCTGTGAACTGACTGCAGGGGCACTTGGTGCCCTCACCCAAATCATTGACAGAGGTGTTTAACAGGACTAGGCTCAATACTGATCCTTGGGGTGCACCACTTGTGACTGGACACCAGCTGGATTTAGTTCCATAGATAGATGGAAAAATATAGTAAATAATTTAAAATAATAATAACTGTACAGAACTGTATTCTACTACTAATACTGTCAAATTCTCATGCCTTAACAGGCTACAGACTTGCATTTGTAGAACTGTCAAGAATATGGATAATACTGATTTCCTAGAAGTTTCACCTCCTTACATTTTTAAAAAACATTTTTCAACCTCTTCCTCTCTCCTCTCTGCTAGTTAATTAATCTCATTCATTTTCTTTTTATTCTATGCTTCTCTCACTCAGTTTTTCTTTTTTTCCCTTCCATTTTCTGAGCTGCTATTGTTTTGTTCTTGTTTATTTTTACAAAGAACATCACTAAGATATTTCCTGTCCGCCCTCTCTTGCTAATTTTCTTTTGTTTTTCTATTGAGATTTTTGTCTGGACTTTTTCGCTCTTCCCTAAAGCAAAAATACACATTGTTGTTGAATACTACACATTATGGTGGATTTTTTTTTTTCTGCCTCATGGTAATGGGCAGTATTGATCAAAGACACAAGAGGAAGAGAAGAGGTTCTGCAGAATTTAATACTCGTGTACTGTGAGCTTATTTTGGTTTTTAACTGTATAACATCTAGTGTATTATATGCTGCATTTCCATGCTTGACCTACCCAATTCTGTAACTTCACAAGGTCTGAAGACAGGAAAAATTGGCAGAAATAGTTTTGTAGTATCAGAATAAAGGGCAGCCAAATGGATTTGTAGTGTTGCAATAAAGGGCAAGCCAGTGTCAAGATAGTATTGAAGTTAGATGGGATGTGAGCCAGCAGTGTGCCCAGATGGCCAAAAAGGCCCATAAAATCATGGCTTGGATCAGCAATAGTGTGGCCAGGACAGTGATTATCCCTGTGCACTCAGCACTGCTGAGGCCACACCTTGAATCCTGTGTTCAGTTTTGAGCCCTTCACTGCAAGAATGGCATTGAGGTGCTGGAGTTTGTCAAGACAAGGTCAATGGAGCTGGGGAAGGGTCTGGAGCACAATGAGGAGCAGCTGAGGGAGCGGGGGATGGTGTTCAACCTGGGGAAAAGGAGGCTCAGGAGAGACCATATCACTCTCTACAACTCCCTGAAAGGAGGTTGTAGCAAGGTAGGAGTTTTCCTGTCCCAAGGAAGAAACAGCTGGGCAAGAGGAAATGGCCTTAAGTTGTGCTAGTGGAGGTTTAGGTTGGATACCTAAATTCTTCATGGGAAGGTTGTCAACGACTGGAACAGCCTGCTGTGGGGAGTGGTTGAGTCACCATCCCTGGTAGTATTTAAAGGACATGTAGATGTAGGCACTTGGAGACATGGCTTAGTTAGTGCTCGACTCAGCAGTGTTGAGTTAATGGTTGGACTGGATGATCTTAAGTATCTTTTCCAACCTAAATGATTCTGCGATTCTGTGGTGCCAGGAATTCTACTGCCATGTCCATGGTCTCTGCTTTTGAATATTTGTTTTCCCCAAGCAAAATTGAGCCACTGTGGCTGCTGATTGTGAATGTCTGGTGGATCTGCATCTCACTGTGGATTTTTGATGGGGAGGTGGAAGAAGATAATAGGGTGAAGCACTTAATGAGCATTAATGATAGACCTCCGTTTAAAGGAAGGTTGTGTGGGCTTGCAGCTTCCTCACTACTTTCCTTCCAGTGGTAAAATAACTGTTGTGATAAAAACGTGACTCAAGCCAGGAGTATGCTCTATAGATAGAACAAAGTGTTTTTCTGTCTTGAGCTGTGTGTTATATTTCTTTCCCTGGTATTGTTTTCACCGCTTTATGAAGGGAACGTGTCCATTCCCTGCTTATTTCTCCTCCGTAACCACAGTGATAAAGGAAATAACATTAAAACCATGTCCTTATCAGCTCTATTTATAGCATTTTACTTTGGAACAGGATATGAGTCGTGAAGTCGTGAAAAGAGTATTACAAATATAATAATGAATGTTGTAAATCTGTTGCCAAGACTAGGAATGATTTCTCTTTGGATATTTATAAGAACCTATTTTTTTTCTTTCCCTTTTTACTGTTGCTGTTTCCTGCAGAAGATCCATATCTGTCAAATTTGCCTACAGATATTTAGATGCAGTAAAGGGCCGTCCATCTTACTTTCTTAAAGGAATGTGACATGGCAGCACTGCTTTATTTTGTACAGCAAATGCTAAAAAAAACTGATGCTTGTAGAGAGTGTTTCTGAGGATCATTTTAAGACTGCTTTACATATTGATTACTCAAATTGCCATTTAATTTGCTGTATAGCAATACACAGTGCCTTAACTATTTCTCTGGCATTCTTATTGATTGCTGTAATTCTGTCTTACATTATATGCATATATGGTGTCACCATTAAATATTTATGTGCTCATGAAATGTTAATATGTCGGGTTAATGTGAGACTCAACAAAGTGCATTTGCCAGAAGCGAGCAGAAATACATCCCCATGCTTCCCTCTCCCTCCCCCTTGCCCTTTCAATTTGCCTCTCCATTGATTTTATTACCAGTGTTTCTCTGCTGTATCTAAATCTGTGTCGAAGCAACCCCCTGCTCCAGTATGCAGATTTTATGTTTTATTATGTGAGAGATAAAACAGGGTAATAAAAAGAATGAGGGAAGTGATCTTAGGGTGGTATTGAGACACACAGCTTTCCATTGTTCTGGTGCTACTCTATCTTTGCTTCTGCTTCTGGGTGTAGAACTGTAGCTCTGTCCTCCATGAGAGAGAGTGAAGCAGGATGACTCATCCAGAATATAAAGTCATATTCACATGTTTCTTGAACAGTGGCTGCAGCAACGTAAAACAAAAATAGCAGGGGTGTTTCTCTGATTTACTGTTACCCAGAGATGACATGGAGCAATTGCCTGGCATTTAAACCAAAACTTCTAGAAGGAAGAATCCTCTTGGCAAACTCTGGAACATGACTCAGTACTATTGGAAAAGGCCAGTAAAAAATTGTGGTGATAAAGTATATATCATATCCCTAATGACTTTGTAAGCTTCTGTGGCAAGTGTAAGCAACCAAAGGAAATAGCAGCAGCACTGGAAAACAAACCCAAGAGATCACATTTTCTCATAACACAGAGAGCAACCACCCTTTTACATCCCTGGGTGAAGGGTTGGGAGCAGCTAGAGGCTGCCCTTTGTACTGTAGGACTAAAATAGATGCTTTTTGAAAAGACCTTGGCATGCTGTGTGAAGCACAACTTTCCTACTTGCTGTAGGGTTTTCACTCTTTTCCCACATGTAGCTGCTTCACAGGAAAGAAGGACTAGAAGCAAATCTCCATATAGACCTAAACAGTCAAAACCAAGATCTGAGAAGGGAGGGAAAGTTTTTATTGTCATCCAGTATTGAACTGCTTCTCCTGTCCACCTTTCCACCTGGTTTTGGGTGGAATTCCAGCCTCGAAGCCCTTTGCAAACCTTTATTTGCTGTAAAAAATAGAAAGTTTTAAAACAAACAAGTAAAAAGCCACAAACAATACAGAAAGCCAAACAAAAACCATGATGGAGATGGGGGCCAACAAGACAGGAGGAATGCAAGGCAGAGAGCAGTGTCTAAACACCTGTTTGTGAGAAAAATTGTGAGATCATCTGGGATTCTCCGCTGCTTGGCAAAATATCTTACCTTTGAAATTCATTTTCTTCTTCTGTCCCTCATCCCTAGGCTATGCATCAGCTGCTTAGGATGAGGTTTTTCTTTTTGTAAAGTGGCAAAGTTTGTTCTGCAAAGACAATTTTTACTTCAAATTTGTTTTGACAATTTCTTTTTTTTTTTCCCCAGACCTTATTCTGCTCTTTCTTTTCAGGCTCACTGCTTCAGTGAAATCTATAGTATTTTTATAACTTTTCATTTCTTATTTAGTTGTAGTGCCAAGGAAAACTGTCTCCACTGTATCAGATATGGCAGAACTTAATGGGTATATAAATGTAGAAGGAGTTATTTTCTTCCATTTATTTTACAGTGTCGCTCAATAGAGAATGCAAAGACTCTCCTTCAGTCATTTTTGCACATTCATGTGCTTGATACAAGAGTGATTGTTCTCTGAAATGTTTTGCACATAAGCAAAAAATTCTTCTCATAATAGAGAGAATGCAGACATTTTCTTCCTTTGTGTGTTGTTTGATTTTATCATTTGAGACTACTTTGAAGACTGAATACAATGATGAAGATTCCGTCTCGGTTTTATAGATCCTTCTAGGTGTGTTCATGCCTATCAATAATTTACCTAATTTCCTTTAACCAGCACATTTAAAATGAAACTATTTCTTTCTCTTTGGCTTTTACTTCAGTTTCTCCAAGTCAGGGTGGTGCAGAACAGCAACATTGCATAGCAATGGCAAAACTTCCCAGTTGGTCATGGAGCAGCACTGTGTTTATATGTTGCTTACTGCCTCAGACATAGAATCATAGAATGGTTTGGAAAGGACCTCAGAAATGTAGTTCCAACCTCAGAGCAGGGAAATCTCCCACTTGACCAGGTTACACAAAGCCCCATCCAGCCTGGCCTTGAACACTTCTAGGGGTGGGGCATCCACAGCTTTTCTAAGCAACCCGTTCCAGTGCCTCACCACCCTCACAGTAACAAATTTCTTCCTAATATCTCATCTAAACCTACTGTCTTTCAGTTTGAAGCCATGACATAAATGGCATAGGTCATTTAGCTGTGGGGAAGACTAAGGTTTATTAAAATACATTTTCCTGAATTCCCCATATAGTTTCCTAGACTAAGTCTGATATGCCCTGTAAATGTTGGATGTGGAGAACAGTGTCGCAGCTCATGGGTTCTTCAAACTGATTGTTTTCCATTTTGATTCCACCTTCAGATTGTCCTGGAGAACAGCAGTCGAGAAGACAAGCATGAGTGCCCATTTGGCCGAAGCAGCATTGAGCTGACAAAGATGCTGTGTGAAATTCTCAAAGTAGGAGAGCTACGTAAGTTGATCTGTTTGCCCTCTAAGAACTGTGGAGCGAGTTCAGTGATACCTGAGTTTTTTCAATGCAAGGATTTTCTTCCAAGAAGCATTTTTGGGTATAGATCCATATAGAACACTGGCACTCAGAATGACTACATCTATTTTCTCTCTCCTACTGGTTTGTGGCATCACAGGGATGAGGGTGGAATAGGGGAAATGGGCACCTATTCTTTGGCTCTCTTCTATGAGAAGCAGGAAAGTTGCATCATTTCTAGGGGAGTCAGTTAATTTCCCATCGGGTGATTTGGTGTAGGAAACTTCGTGGTTGTTACATTCCACAACCTTGTCCATAGGTTGGTTTTATATAAGTATCATGGTCATTCTTTGTTGGATTGCTAATCTAAACTGACACATCCCGTTTTCTCTTAGATACCTGAAACTCTATCTAAATATCAGATGATAGACATAAAATTTACTCTGAAAGTGTGATATTAATTACTGTGTTTTAATACAGAGTAAACAAGTTGTCTTTGGCTTCAATTACAGTCCCTTGACAAATTGTTAGATACTATCAAACAGAAGAGCACATCTATATCTTCATTAGTATAGCGTGTTGGTATTTATTGATACGTATAAATTTCAGTTACCCATCAATAATATTTTGGATCCAGCTGCAGTCTGTTTTGGCAAGCTCTACCAACAAGTTTCATTTTCTCCTTGCAGAAGCAGGGGGCAAAACTGAGATGCTTTGCCTCCCTCAGAGACATCTTCCTTTTGAATTTTTTTCCCTAATAAAGATCTTTTTCTTTTATCTTTACACCCATGTCCATGAAATGTAATGAGAGAAGAGCAATGTAAAAGGCAGCAAGAGAGCCCATAGGTATCATTGTTCCTACTAGCCCTGATGCCAACAGGCATCAAAAGTTGTTTTAAAAGTATAATTTGGCTGATACACTTGAAGTTTTTAAATGTAATGTCTTGAGAGAATTTATTGACCAAAAAAACCCCACAACTGCCTCTGTGCAATGGGCCAGGATAAAACATTTGTTGCAGCTTTTCTTGCAGCTTCCAAATTGATATTTGTGTTTGACAGACCCAGACAAATGAGACAATATTGGCTTTTGAATACCATCCTAAGTAAACCAGAGTTATTAAGGACCACATCCACTATGTCTATAAATAAAGAGTTTAGCAACTATTTTAGCTGTTTGGCAACGATAGTGTGTTGTATAAGGTTCAGACTGTAGCAGACACGACTCTTTAAAATAACCTTACTGCTGCAGTTGAGGTGTCTAATGCCAAATCACGCATGACAGATCTGCCTGATTTTTTTCTGCTGGTAAATGTAGGAGGGACATATGATCTCAATAAAGCTGTAAGCCTACTTGAAATAAGTGCTAAAGATCAATTTTATTTTTACAAAATCACAGAAGAATATCTAAAATCCAAAGAATAGTTTTTTACATTGTGTTTTAATGCATGTCCCATCACTTCATGGGACTTTCACTGGAATTTTTTGCTAAAAAAGATGATTGATCTGATTGATCTTGAAGTTAGCCAGGTGTATCAGATTTCGTCCTTGCTGTGCGAGAAGTCATTCGATAAACTTATTTTTTTGCCATAGACAGGTTTGGCATCTGTATATTCAGGGGGCTGTATGTTGAGGATTTGCTTTGTATGGTACTGTTTATCCTGATTGCTTCTAACTTCTGCAGATAGATCCTTTCATGTTTTAATTTCTTCCTTATCTTTTTTTTTTTTTTTTTTTTAAGTGGAGACTGTGAATAAGCTAAGAGGAATTGGGGTAGGAGCTCAGTTACCATATCTAGAAAATACCTTTGTTTTAAAAACAAAAGGCATTTTGATATTTTAAAATCTGGTATTTTGTTTTGATTGTGGGTTGGTTGTTTGGTTTTTGTTGTTTTGGACATGGGGTGTTTGGTTTGTGGGTTTTGGGTTGGCTTTTTGTTTTTTGGGTTGTTTTTTGGTTTTTTGTGGTTTTGTTTGTTTGGTTTTGGGTTTGTTTGTTTTTTGTTTTGTTTTGTTTTTTTTTTTTGTTAGAGTAGTTCTGTGGTTTGAAAGTGTGGGGTTAAAAAGAAAACGAAAAGGTTCCCTGAGGATAGCTCTGGCTACGGGATGTTACTTGCTAATGCTCTGAAGGCTCTTGTTTCAGTGTTGCTGAGGCTGCAAGTGTCTGGATGCTTGGTGTGCTGAAGTGCAGCAGGCTCCCGTGGCGGTCATTTATAGGTGTGGGATGCTGTAAATGTTATGGTGCTAAGGAGAAGCATACTGGTGCTTCTGTTGATAGAAACCAGATGTAGCATGACTGACTTCTGTAAAGTCGTGCTGATCTACACCCACAGAACATCTGTCTCTGGATGCAGCAGTAGGTCTGTGTTGTGGCCTTATATTCACAGAGGACACAGTTAAGGTTACTTCTAACTCATCTTGACAATTCACCTGTTCACCAGTGTGCTTCCTTAATGGTTTTGTTTATGTGGAACTCTAATTGTCATTTGAAAAGGCTGCAATAAAATACACCTTTAAAATAATATGCAGAAAATTAATTTCCTGAAAATGGCTGTCACGGCTGCACATCTAAATGACCTGTGATCAGCAGTGTATTTTGATAAGAAATGCTAACTAGAACTGACAGCTCAGGAGAATGTATGTTAAGGTTTATGCTTCACTTGATATTAAATACTGTATTGCTGAATAGGATTGGACATCTTAAAAAACAGTAGTTATAGTTCAGGGCAAAAATGTCCCCATGAGGTTGTATGTGGTAGGTTTCAAAATGTGTATTTAAGGTGGCCCATGTTTCTCAAAACTCACTATTATTGCATTGCAACATAGAACTTTCTTTCCTAACAGTTTCTGAATTGTATAATTTAAAAGCCACAATAAATGACCTTTTGCTCGTGAAATATTCAGCAGTAGAAACTTTATTTTAAAGTGCAGAGTAGATAAAAGCTGCTAGATTGTCCATTATTTATGAAGAGCACTTTAATGCTGATTATATTCCCCTTGCTCCACCGTATAAAATACCTTTGGGCAGCAAGAAGACATTTTGCTATTTCTTTTTGGTCCTCTCAAGCACACATTCATCCCAGAAAGAACTCACAAGACAATGTTAAAGGCATGCTATTCTACTTTTGTATATCCATAAATCCAGGTTCTGGACTCCTTAATTCTTTGACTTTGATTCCCAAATGTCCATGACTCGAAAATCCATCTCTTTTTCAGCAAGGCATTTAAGTGTATGTTTAGATCCTGTGTAAATAGAGAAAGCTCAAGAGCAAGCTGTGAGTTGAGCATATGGTAACTGCTTTACAGAGGTGGACTTGCAGAGTAGAGGAGGTAAAACTTAAGAGGAAGGTTGGTGTAGTGTTTTGGTAACATGGAAGCTAGAATGCAACATATCCATAAGCCTCTTCACTAAAACTTCTGATTCAGGAAAGAGTGGGATATTTAACCATAATTCTTTTAATCATCTTGTGCTACTGTTGCTGTTAAAAGGCATTGAACAGAATGTCTTCAATGAGTGCTTGCCCAGGCACTCATCTTAGGAAACACTGTAGTAATTCTGATTTCTGCAGTAATAGCTTCCTTTGTATATCTTGTTGAACAAGAGGATTTTTTTTTTGTCCTCTGTATCTTGGTGATGACATCAGACAGGAACACTGTGACCCAGTGGTCAATCTTCCTCTTCCTGTACAGTTAGGTACTTAGACACTCCTTATTCCTTGTACACTGACAGGTTTACAAAGAGGAGAAAAGGGGAGGCCATTCATAGCTCCTCCTAAGTAGCTACAAAAGCTGAGGTAACCTCCACCTTCCCTCTTATTCAAATTTTAGTACATGTCATATATGCTAAGAAGAGAAGGAATGCCCATGAACAGACTTCTAGCTTTGCAGGGAGAGAGTAACATTGCAGATAAATGTAAAAATTAAAAATTATATCCAGAAAACCTTTGGCATTCCAGAACTGGAGTTAGTATATTTAATGGGAGATTAGGAGTTCATTAAACCTAGCATTTGTCATGAGTGAGAAGCTCACCATTTTGCTTCAGTAACCCCAATGCTCTCTGATCTGAGCCTACAGTGTCCAGCTCTCTGCAACTCTGCTCTGCACATGACACTGTTTCTACATCCCCTGAAACTCTCATTCCTGGTGGGAAATGGTAATGGACCATGTTACCTGATTTATGCAGAACTAGCAAAACTTCTTGGACTTGTTACCTTCTTTCCATAAATTAATACTCTGTGCACTCAGGAAAGACAGTGCTACCAACAGAGCAGTAGTCTAAAGATGTTCATAACATTATGATGTTTATTAACATGTATCATCATAACATTATGATGATTATATATGTCCATTATCGCTGCATGGCTGAAGTTTTTCTGTAGTTAAGGCATTTTTGAGCAGGACAAAGATGTTCAACTGCCAGTGTTCCTATTTGATTGCTTTGATGGGGGTTGCTTTTTGGGACTTTTGCAAAAATCTGCACTCAAGTTTTAGGACAGACCACAAGAGTCTATGCCACATGTCAGATATCTATGTATGAATTGTCCTAAAGCTTTGATCAGATAAATATCTTCCCTGGGGCTTTTGGTTTTGGGTTTGAGATTTTTTGCTTTTCTGGCATGGGGAATTTAATTATCAAGGGATTTGTTAGAATGAAATTAACTTACAATATTTTTTTTCCTCCATAGTGATCTAAATGCATGCAAGTATTTTCATGTGCATGTTTTTCCCTAGATTTCTTACTGCAGTTATTGCCCAGGTTCCAAAATCAAAATGCTCTAGAAATTCTTACATTGGTGTCCCTTCCTCAGCTAGAATGTCCTGGGCATTAGAAAGGATACAGTGATATTCATGGTTGTGCCCACTGAGATGAAGGTAATCAAATCTCATGCTTCGAGGAATAGGCTGATTGCTGCAAGGGTCAGGAAGCACTTTTTCTCTTTGCGCAATTTTTCCTCTGCATTGCACAACCCATAGTGTGCAGTGTAGTTTGTTTCTATTGGCCTCTCCCTGGAAGCACATTGGCCATTTCAGGATCAGCATTCCAGACCTGAGGGCTCATGTGGTTTGATTTTCCTTTTGCTACAGCAAATGCAATATTTTTATGACTGAATGTCATATTTGAAATTATCTTCCCCTTGCTTGAAAGCTAATTGCCTTTTTACGCTCTTCTTCCATCTCCTTAAGTTTAAATAGAATAAAGCCCTAAAAATAGTAAATAAAAAAGGAGATTTTCTTTTACTGGCATTGTTCTTGCATTTCTTCTTCTAATTTCATTTTCTGGAGAATGAACAATTTTATGAGTCAAGAAATGTTTGTTAGGAAGTTGAAAAACTTTTCTGGTCAAAGAGTTATTGAGTGAAAGGTAGCAATTTTCTATTTCATCATGAGCTTTCATTATGAATACAATAAAAGAATTAAAAACATATTCCAACCTCCTTTGTTGTAGCTTTTTGCTGCATTCATTCTTACCTATCCACCTTTTTGTCATTTTGCCCAAACCATCACCTCAACAGATATAACTCCTGTTCATAGCAAAAATTAAACAGATTGTGTCCGAAGGCTAGAAAATAAGCAACATTGGAAAACTGGTTTGTAGCAGGGAAGGGGGTGGAGGGAATATTTCCTTTGGAAGTGTTGCTTTCAAATTAGCCACTTCTGACTTTATGGATATTAAATATGCTTGTCCTTCTTGATGCAAAACTAATAACTTGCTGAGTAGTCTAAACTGTACTTTTCTTTTGTATGAAAGCAGAATCTTATTTTATTGAACAGTCCTCTCTGTTTGCTAGCACAATCCTACAGGAGAGACAAAATGAAGCTTTCTTTTTCTAGGGAGGTAATAATTTCTACGCAATTAACCTCTTCTTACTCTAAAAAGACTCAGTCTCTTCATGATTATAGCAAAGTGTGAAGTCTTAGAAAATTTCTACTGTAATCTGTGAGAATATGAGCAACAGAGCTGCAGACACCTTCTAAGCAAGATGTTTGACTTTTACCACTGAGTGACAGTGAGACAGATTTAGGAATGTTATTTTCTACGCATGGTACTGATGGCCTCAAAGCTGGTACAGTGTTGACTGCTGGGTCAGTTAGCTGGAAATGCTGGCATGCCCACTATCCTCTAGTGTTTTTTCCTACTGTCTGCCCTATGTCTGGTCTTTGATTTCTTGGAACAGGGATCATAACTTGTTTTGTAGGTTTGAAGTGCTTCATCTTATTGAGGTTTTGGTGCAAGATTCTTTAGCTTCTTTTAAATTGCATTTTCTCAGTTTTTAATATTGTTATTAATACCAAAGAGCATGGTGCAGGGAGAGCAACTCAAAAACCACTCAGGGGCAAGAAAGAGGTGTGGGTGCTTTTTGCCTTTTTTTTTTTTCTTTTTTTTTTTTTTTTTTTTTTTTTAGAACCTGATTAATGTATCCGAAAGACAACCAAAAGACAACAAAGCTATTTTGATTAAGACTGAAGAACTCTTTCATCTGGTATTGAAATGGGTACCAGGAATCAAGACCTGAAAGTTAAAAACTAATAAATTCAACCTGGGAGTAAAGTCCAGGCATTAGCTGTAAGGGTGCTGAACTAGGGAGCTAGTGGAACAGAAAGCTGAAGAATGATGAGAGGAGCAAAAAGAAGTCATGATGTTGATTTCCTGCAGTTACTGGAAGTTGTAGCTTGGGCAAATTCGATAGCATGATAGAATAACAGCTGTAATTTGTTTCAATGTGATTATTGGAACCCAATTGCAGGATTTTTGACTTTTTAAAAATAGTCTATAGTGCATAAAGTAGCAGCTTAAAAGTCTGGGCAGATGTGAAAATAAACAAGAAATCTTAAAGTAATTTGGATTATTGCCACAGGAATAAGTTTCCATAGGTAAAATATTTATATTTTTTTCCATAGGAAAAAATATAAAAATAAAATCTCAAAAATATTTCCCATTTCAAAAACTCTGCATCTCTTCTGGGCCTGTAGAGCTTTGTTAGCTGTTTGTTTGCTGTGCTCCACAGCACTTTCCAGTTTCCCAAGAACATGAAAATACAGCAAATTTCTTTCTTGCAATGCCAAACCTTGGCTGACCAGGAAGTGGTTGAGTCACCATTTCTGGAGGTATTTAAAAGATGGGTAGGTGTGGCACTCTGGGACATGGTTTAATTATGGACTTGGCAATGTTAGATTTACAGTTGGACTTGATTACCTGAGAGGTGTTTGTGGCCTAAATGATTCTGTGATTCTAATCGTGTTTTGAGAAGGAAGAGTTAGACAAAACCTTGTAATAAAATTCAGGGGTTTAAAGTTCACTTGAAATGCAGAGGAAAGGAGCTTCAGAGAGCTGAGATGTTTACTGTTTTTTTGGAGCAATTTCTACACATTTTAAGAGCTATTCATTGTTCACAGATGTTTTAATTCTGAGCAGGTTGAAGTTAAGAGAAAAATAATCTTTGAATCCATTTTTTTACCTCCTAATTTCTTTTTATGGTAATATTTTGGAAATATAGATTTACTAAAAGTAGCCATAATCTCTTGTGTTTTGCAGCAAGCTATGCTTCAAATCTGAAGTTAGCCCTTATGGTTTCACAGCCCTGCTGTGCATAAGACTGGAAATTTTGCAGCTGCTCCTATTTGAAGAGTAAGGTTGCTTAATTAATTTTACACAGAATTAAGCAATGTATAAAACCCCATTTTTAAAAAATGGTATATTTTAGTGAATATTTATGTTGTTTTTTATATTCCAAAAATGTTTATGTTGGCAAAGGTAAAGGGTTTTCAGGGTGAAGGATAAGATGTGCTGCAGGTGAAGAGGTGCACCTTTTCCAAAGAAAGGTGGAATGATTTTGGGGTGTTGAGAACAGCTGCATTAGCAGTATCTCTGATGAAAGGAGCATTAACTACTGATTCTTTTAGTTCCCAAGACAAAGCTGGACTTGGAAAGGCCATTAAACGTGTGGTATTCTGGGATATGCATAGGGCCTTGCAAAGAATGTTCCCTACACTCAGCAGCTGAGTATCCTTTAACAATCCTTTACTGGAGTGGCTTTGAGGTGGCCAGTGTACCATTGTCTCTGGTTATATCCCTGCTCATGAAGTTTCATGGATGTTTGCAAGGCACTGGAGGCACTTCTGTGTTGCACTTGACTGTACAGTCAGGTCCTCACTCAGAAAGCTTTACTCTCTTAGACTTTTAAACTTTGTTTATCCTAAGAAAAATAGATACCTTTTCAAACTCTGAATCTGCAAGGGGAGCTGCGGAGCTCTGTTCTCAGGGGGAAAAAAAACAACCAAACGCTAAACCAGAGACTAGTTAGGTTTTGTCATATAATTGTGCTTATGTTTTGACACCACACACTACTGTGGAATGCTATTTTAAACTTATGGAACATATACCCATTTGAAACTGGAGGTAGAATTATTTTCATGGAAAGGTTACACTTAGCCATCAATCATTCCTAATCTCTTAAAAAGGGCATGTGCCTGGGTTTTTTTCTTTGCAAGAGTGTTTTCTCAGAAGTAATCAAAACAATGAAAACAAAGTGATTAGAACCTGAAATCTTAATATATTTTCTGTAAATTATTTACCATACACTATAAATATTTAATTCTGTCAAACTGCCCTTAATGTATTTTGTTGCAAATATCTTACAGTCTTCTTTGCAAGTAAAAATAACAGTAATGGTGAGTAACCTGAATGACTGGAGCTATGCTGTGAAGGTGACACAGGTTTTTAACATTGGATTACTGATGATATGTACATGTTGAAATACCATCTGCCACCTTCATTTCTGTTGAAATGCTTCCTAATGAAAAGCTTAAGAAAATTAGCTTCTTACCATTAAACTTTACTTGCCCTTCTTGAAGAAGCACAGATTGGCTGGAACTGGGGCAGGAGAGAGCTACAGACCCTCAGGCCTCTCACAGGCCTTAGAGGTGTTCACATTCACCAACAGCTTTAAATAGTGCTGGCTAAGTCAAATGAAAACAGGAGTCTGTGGGGTTGTATTTTGTTCTGTTCCATGAGGGGAGGTTTAAAAAGAGAGTACATCCACTCTTGAAACTGCCCTTTCAGCTCTGCTTCTTTACTCCACAAGTTCTATTCCATATTCCTTGATTGGCAGAAACTTTGTATAAATGTTTAAATGTCATGAATGAATTTTCATGGCGTTTTCCTTTATATGTGGGAAGGAATTGGATTTCTTGTTTCATAACATTTCTGGTCTCTCTGTGTTGAAGGTATATGATGGATATCTTTTGTAAAATGAAAAATAGCTTCAATGTAATTTTTAAATATAAACCTGAAAAAAGTGGGGGGGGGAAGAGTGCTTTTGATTTTGGGAGAGGAATTCCACATAGCCAAAAAAATGGCTAACACCATTATAACAAATGTAATTGTGATGTAGTGTGGAGTAGAGACAGGAGGTGAAGCCATGACCTGCTGGAAAACTTTGGATAAGGATCCCATCACTCCTGTAGGGCACTGGAAATGCAAGTAATGGCACAACTGGCACGTTTTCAGCTAATGTAGCTGCACTTTCTATTTTGTTATTTCCTGAGAGTTTTGAAAAACGATGGTCCTAGTTCTTCTCGAGGACTTACAATTCCTCTCACATTTCCTTTCCTTAGTGTGTCAGGAGGTCCATATAAGCTCTCAGGAAACCTCTCAGAAACAGCAGTGTCCTGTAATTCCAGCAGCTTTTGGACAACTTGGAGCTGCATTCTTTGTACACATTAGTTGTGTGCCTATATGTGCTGATAAGTCATTAGAGGAATATAATTTCTTGCTTACTCCAGGATCTTATTACAGTGTGTGCTTTGTTAATAGGGAGATACTAGTGCAAACACCCATTCAGATGCTTGGTCTTTGTCTTTGAAGCCAGATTGTCAAACTAATCTAGGCTCCTGTGGTTTTGTATTTCTTCTCTTGGAGACGTTGTACCAAAACTGAGCTCCCTTTGAAGAATTATTAAATATGTAAATGCTTTCTGACAGAAGAGCTGTTAGCTGCCACTGAAAACCTTTTAATGTACTGTGTATGTCCTGGTGGCACAGAGTGCTGAGACTCTTCTGGATCTTTCCAAGTATTTTATAAAGGAAAAAATTGTGGCTCCAGTTTGATATATCCTATTTTCCCCTTATGCTTTATTTGCTACTGAAGTTTGTACACACAGTTTATTCATTCTCTTGCAGTTTCAAATGCTGTGCATTAACAGACCAAAGGCCTCCAGCACTTCTAGGTTCCCACTCTTCAGTACGAAGCACTCTTATTTTTCCTGAGCATTTGTGTTTTATATGTGCACAGCTTGCTAATAATTCCCCAAACTGGCTGGTGGCTCTATTTTCTCCCCTAATTACCACTACAGAGCATCAGTTTAATTATTCTATCAAGCCTTTAAGAAAGGACTTAAAACATCCATCAGCTCTATCCAGATTTGTTGTCTCTTCACATCAAAGACCCTCTTGCTGACAGACACTTAAAAACCACAGCATAATGATGTTAGCTACAGGCATGTATGAAGTGGCTGATAAGGAGCTAAGGAAAAGTGTGGGACTCTTTGTTCATCTGAAGGAGGTTATCAAGACAGAAAATCATTGCTTGTTTGTGTACACTTGAGTGGGAAAGAGGTTGTTGGTGTAAAGCTAACTCTCTCAAGCTTTTTGCAAATAAATTTTCTTCTGGTGGATACTAAGTCCTGTTTGATTGTGCTTTGACTGGCTGTGCTTCATTTTTTATGTTTGCAGCTTTTTAGCACAAATATTTGCATAGTAAAAATCTGAGGGAAAATCTCTGATAGTTAATTCCTTGGGCCTTTCCAAGCTCTGAATGATGATGAAGCACCAAACTTACCAAAACAGTAAGTACAGTAAATGGCTTTATAACCCCAAGTTTCACCTCTGTTCATCTTGATATTGATAATATATTTTCTCCATCATGACTTTAGGTCTCCGTAGTTTTTGGCATCTGGCAAGGAATACAATATGTTCATCCCAATCAGTAACAGGACATTGTTTAGCTGGACAAAATGGGACTGAGCACTATAGAATTCCTGTTTGTCCCAGGGTGCAGCAGAGGTTGTAGAACTGAAATTCTCATTTTCCAGGTAGGCTGCACAGTATCTCAGTGAATAGCTCAGTTGTTAATCATTTGAGGTTTTTAGAGTGCTAGCAAGCATAACCTGAGAGATTAAAGAAACTTGAGGAGATGTACCTAAGCAGGAAAAGTTACCTGATGTCTTAAATAGGCAAAAAACTGATTGAGCCATAACATAGGAATGTCATTGCTAGCTTTGCATAAGGCAGATGCTGTTATCAAAACAAATGGAAACTTTTTTTAGAGGAGTCATCAGAGCTAGTGCTAATGAAAAGATATTATGAGGAAGTGAATGGTTTTCCACAGAAAACAGTTTTGAGTATGTCTGTCTAGGTCCCATATTTATTAGTTAATCAGGGTGCAATTACTTTTAAATTAGTATTTGATTTTTATGCTTTGCAATACAAAAATATGATTCTTAGCTTGAAAAAAATATTCAGCCAACAAACAAGAAATGTCTCCTTTTGGATTCTTAAGAAATCTTTGGTGAAACCTAATAGGTAAAAATGGAAAATGTCAATTCTTTCCCTTTTTTTTTTTTTTTTTTTTTTTTTTTTTTTTTTTTTTTTTGTAAACATTAAGCCTTGTGATTTCAGAGGTAACAGTTTTGCAGGTATCAAAAACACTCTGTGGAGCCACGGTGCAAGCTGATCACTGCCATGAAAAACAATGAATCATCTATTATAAAAATGTTTCAGGCTGTAAGGGCAGTGCAGACCCCTCTTTTTTACTTTTATTGCCAACTTTTCTTATATCACTTTTTCCCAGATATGTTATGTGAGGGACTTGTGGTAAGACTAGAGCAATTCCTACCAACAGCAAGGTGCTGTTGGAACCCATGGCCCTGATAGCAGCTAAGGGCTTAGATGTTGGTAGTCATTGCCTAAATTACTGTCCCAGAGTCCAATGTATTTCCAGTTGGGAAAGTCTGCTGCATTTTCATACAGTAATTCAGTATCAGGCTTGTTATAAGGATGTCATCTGGAAAGTCCAGAGGACCACTGATCTGCAAGAGTATTTTCATCATGTGCTACATTTAAAGATGTTAAAAGTCTTGAGGATTATTTGTGAAGTATTCCTGAGCTTTATAGGCAGGTGCTTGGAAACCTGTCCTGGAATTCTCTTCCTGCAGCTTCCAACAGTGGAGCCATCATCTACCCCTTTCTTTTCCTACCTCTTCTAAATAGTGACAGGCAGCTGGAATATTTTCTAATAATTGTTTCCTTGTGTTTCAAAATTATACTTTTTTGGTTTCATCAATACCTAGGACAGCTACAGGATTTTCAATGCAGGTGGTCTAGAGCTCAGTCTCTTGTGTCCTCTTGTGTTCTCTTTGTTTGTGCAGTGGTGAGGTTCCATTTGATTCACCCCCACCCCCATTGTTAACTAGCATATCTTCATGTTTTAGGAACATTTGGGTTTTCAATATTTTTTTTAAATATTTGCATATTAATAAGTCATTGAAAAACATTATGTAAATTTGATATCATGATGAATTTATTATCTAATGAAATGGCCTTTCAGGGTAACTGTAGAAAGCTACTACCAGCTAGGGAGATGAAATTTTCTTATAGTTAACTTTTCTATTTTCCATATAGGAATTTCAGAAATGCCACTGAAATGGTGGAGAGGAGGCATACCTTCTTGGGCTTTTGGAGGAGTTGCTTTGGTTGGGTTGTTTGTTTTGTTTGGTGGTTTGTTTGGTTGGTTTTCTTGTTTTGGTGGTAGGATTTCTTTGTTTGGTGTTGTCTGGTGGTTTTGGTTTTTGGTGGGAGGGGTTTCTGTTGGTTTGGTATTCCTGCTGGATTAGCTCTCTGGTTTGGAATTGTGAGGTTAGAAATAAAATAAAAAATTCCCTGAGGATAGCTCTGGCTAAGGAATTTTACCTGTTAATGTTCTGAAGCCACTTCCTTTGGTGTTATTGAAGCTGCAAGTCACTGGCATGCTATACGTGCTGGTTTGCAGCAGGCTCCTGTGGTGGTCATTCATAGATAGGCACGTGGAGTAGCACAGAGAATAGTTGACACCTTAATGGTCTGTATTGTTTGCTCAAGTGAGAACATAAAGCTGTTCCTATCTCTGCATCCACAAAAATTTTCTGTTATGTAGAAAGCGTACTCTTTACCAGGCAATTGAGAGCAAGAAGAGGTGATGTCTTTCCATTTCTAAATTAGGAATGGACATCCCTAGACTGATTTAAAAATCTTAAGATCTCTCTTATTTGACCCTTTTTGAGGGTCAAAATCTGACATTGTCTGCATTTATCAAAGTGAGCTGAGGAAAAAAGCTCTACAAGTGCAATTTTTCTGGTTGCCATACCTGGAGTTTCAAGATGATGCTAAATATGGTACAACATTAGAAAAATTCCATTGCTGGAACTTCTGCTTTAGGTAGGTGGAGTCTTGGGTAATTATGGATGTGTTAAACTGGAATTTTCAGGGATCTTCATGACAGTTGGAATTTAAAATCTCATGGATTTTATATCCTTTGAACTTTCCAGTTAACTGTGGTAGCAGCAGCATCTTGCACTACTTAGTTTTGAAAAAGATAAGTTGACCCTCAGAGAGAAAAAATTGCACTGGAAGAGCTATTTCTGTCCCTGCTCACTGACAATGAACAAATAACAGCATTTCCATCATCAACAGTTCCTTTCCTTCTCTTTTCCACCCTCAGATTCCAGGGGTGGGTGGTGACAGCTTGAAGTGATTAGATATATTTTCAGATATCTATTCATTTAGAATTATATAAAAAAAAAATGTTTTTCCCTGCCACTACTAAATTATGAATTTTTTAAGTGTTTCTGTAGATGCTAAAACTGCCACAGTTATTTATTTCTAGTATTCACTCCAGTTTAAAACTTCTTCTGCAGTGTGTGTGTGTGTGTGTTCCTTTTGTTTTCTCATTAAATGAACTTCTGCGAGGTCCAGATTACTGTACAAGTATTAATGGAAAACAAATCTTCCCATGCATGGACAGCCACAGCACAAGTGGTGGGCTTTATTGGAGATTGGATTTCACTTAGTACAGCAGGGGACAGTTTTCACAAAGAGCCTTGCCAGAGCATTGGCAGGGAGGCAGCTGTAGGGGCTGGAGCGAGGATCAGATGTCACCCCTCGTAGCACACACATACACCTAACAACCAATTTACTGGGGTACTAAATTCTCACTTCCCTATAAAATTCAGAGTTGCAGTAAACTTCCCCAGGATTTTTTTCCTGATTTATTGAGCTCACGTTTATCCATTCACAAAGGAGATGCAGTGCTGTGCTGTATGAGTTGCACAAGGAATTGAATTGAATTGCAGCGTGCATTTCTTGAAGAATTTCTGAACCCAAAATAGTTAAGCAAAAACTATGTATTATTTTTGACAAAAGAGAAAACGTAAGCAAAAATAAAGGGCATCTTGTCCCCATGAGAAGTCAGGGGAAAAAAATTAACATTCCAGCTCATTCTCATTAGGCTAAGCTGCCCCAGTGGAGGAAACATTTACATTTCATGTGATGAATTTATATACCATTATTGTGCCAGGATACAAGAGAATGTAGGTTGGAGTCTGTTTCTACACCCTTTGTGTCCAAATTTTCTTGACCTCACACAGCACAGAAAGCTTTTTACAGGAGTAGCTATGATATTGTCAGGTTTTGTAGTTAAATGAAAGTTTGTACTTTAATTCTATTCATTTTTATAATTTGCTGTAGATAGTGAACAACTGTGAAGATTTGCAGTCCTGAATGCCTTTGCAGTATCAGTTCCACAGGAAAGAGCCTGGGTCAGCAAAGAGGTTAAAAGTGAGGCGATGAAACTGCTTTTCTTCCAGCTGAACTAAAGATTAAGACTTTAGTCTTTAGTCTTTAATCTTTGCTTAAAGATTAGGCAAAGACAACGTAAGCAGTGAGGTTTAAAACACAGGTGCTACCTGAGAAGAGGTATGTTCCCAGTACATTTTTGAGGATTTGTCTTTGTACTTAACTGAGCTGAAATGTGATCTGAGGTCTTTTCCAAGCTTTCAGTATGAGTCTGTGATCCCTATATCACCCTCTAGGTCTGATTCATAGAATTCTGTGAGCATTATGTGCTTTTCAAGAGCCCCAAAATGCTTCAGAAGGCAGAAGAGGCCAAAACTGCATCCCACTGACAGTTTCAGGGAACTCTATGACTTACCATGTCTAAGACAGCTAATCTTTTTTAAAATATTTAAAAATAAAAAATCCTCCTGGTATAGTTGTACTAGGGGAAAAAATAGTGTGTAAAGCAAGCTTGGTTTATTTCCTTTTTATCAAGCATTCATTTTGAAGGGTAAGTCATCTCATTAGTGGGAGCCCATCTGCTCCCATTTCTTGCAAGGTAGTCTGATTTGTGTGTGTTGTGTGTATGCACAAAGGATTTCAGTTTCAGTCTAGTGTTAATTCCCATTAGACTTAGGAAGAAGGAAAAGTTTAATGCTTCAGGAAAAGAAAAATAAGTTGCATGCACACAAAAACTTGTCTGGAATGGTCTAACTTCTCCCCCTCACATAACAGCTATCAATGAAGAATGAGAAATTTGCTCATTTAAGTTGCATTAATGATCGTTTGTATTAATTGCACCTGAGCCCTGATGCGAAGCAAAGTTTGCCATGTGCTTATATATCACAGTTTTTCAACTTATTTTCAAGTTGTGCCCTGTTTAGTATGGAGTGACACCCTCCATACAGTGTTTCAGAGAGCTATTTGTTCTGTTGTCTTGAGTCTTGCAGTATTTCCATCCAGAAAAGTCTTATTACAGGACCTGTTGCAGCAGTGTCTGTTTTATTGCAGTGGAAAGGTCTTTCTGAGATCTGACAGAGGACGTGTTCATTTCTCATTCTTCCCACTTCTTTCTGAGAAACAGAAGGAATGATACAGCAATAGGACTTCTGTTTTCTGACTTCTGTTTTATTACTTAGACATTTCAGAGTTGATGTGAGCTATGATTTGAGAATTTCCAGGAGCACGACTGCAGCTTTTTCCCCTTTACCACCTGCATTTCTCAAAGTGCCACAGACTTTTATTACAGCCCTATTGGAAATCTCAGGAGTGCCATTCACTCAGAACAGATTGATGGTGTTTTCAATCCTGTGGTCTTAAGAAAGTATAACTGGTCTCATTTTGGTGCATATTATAAAGAGCTGATCATGTTATTAAGATGCAAATGAATCTATTTAATGACAAACCTTTAATAATGATAAACAGCCTACTCCCATTTCTCACAGATGTGTTATCTTTTTTATTAAAACCCCTTTGCTCTCTCATACATTAAACTTTGAATTTCTAAGGTCAGATCAAGGATATTCATTGATATTACTGTGCTTGGAAGAACGAGAAAAAAGTATGAGATACATGGGACCTACTTCTATAAAAAATGAAGATCTCTGCGTCTCCTTTGTGTCTGAAATGAAAATGAGGGCTGTCAGTTCTGTTCTACCTAATACATGTTCATATTGTGTAATCCCATTTCCAGCAGCTCTGTAGTGGGTTACAGGCAACTTTCTTGAGAAGATTTTATCTGCAGTCGCATGTGCTGGAAGCTATAATTATTTTTTTTTTAAATAGAAGCTGTAAAATTTATGTTTAGGGGATGTCTTCTAAGTGCAGTAGACATGGATACATCACAGTAAAAATAGCTAGGAATTAGGCAGTGGCTGAAGTTTTGTCCAGCAGTGCCTAGTAGCTTTGAATGCTTCAGTTCTGAAGCACCTTGGGCCCTAAGACCAGGGGCTCAATTTCAGTGTTGAATCACCTTGTCAGAAAACAGGGCCTTTGCTGCTCTTTACCACCCAGGTAGAGCACCAGAAATTAACTTTTAAAAATCAAGATTAATGCACTCAGTAGAGATTTGGTAGAGATATTTTTCTGCTCTGGAGAGATTGACAGTCTCTTTGAAACACATTAGATTTGAGTGCAATTTTTTCCTCTAGGAAAAATGTAACAGTGGCAGTATTACATATGAAGAAGTCATTACTTATGGAGATGAAATTTCACTATTGTACCAAATTGAAATCTTTGTGCTAAGAGATCCCCTTCAAGGAAAATACATGAGCCTATCAGTATCTCATTTCACCTTGATTAGGGGGAAGTGCAACCTCTACAGATGTGAGAGATGGGAAATTCCCAAGGAACTGTATGAATGCAGTGTTATAAGGAAGAAAAATTACAAGGAGAGCAGAAACAGAAGGAGGTGTTAAGTCTATGATGCAAATGGATGCTGACTGCTTGTAAAAATAAAAAGAAGTTATTTTTCCATTAAATTTCAAGGGTTTTTTGGTCTTTCCTTCCTGCCTCCTACTTTTAAAGTCATTCTGTTTTGTGGTGTGCATTGATCATTTGACTTTGAGATAACTGATTTCTGACAAACCAGTTTAACTTTTGTGTTGAATGAAAAAAATTCAGTAGATACATGCATATGGCTAGAAAAGGAAAGAAATTATGGATTTTGTGATGGTAGGAGCAGAAATCAAATTGATCTAGGGCTCTCAGAAGAACAGAGAGGAACAGGTGTGACAGTGGCACAGCTGGATCAGGAACTGATACAAATGTGGCTAAGATGGCAAAGGGGAAGAGCTATTTTGTGTAAAAATGTGTTGAGTCTTCCTAATGTTGAATGCTTGTAGGCTCATGCTGATTTATTGAATGTTGTAGATTTGCCAGCTTGAGCTCACAACTTCACTTCCACTAATGAAATTTAATTTTTCAGTGTATGACTTCTAATTGGCAGGTTTATAGCCTGCGTGGTATTGGCACTCAGGGCAGGAGCCAGATGTTGCTGAGGCAGGTGTCACAAAAGATTCTCTAAATCAAATCCTGGTAGTTGGGAACCTGCTTCTAGTCCAGCTTTCACTGAATTGAGGCACATTTATGGGAGGTGCAATGAAGGTTATGGTTGCCTAAATATTCTTGTAATGACTCCTAACATTTCTGCCTTCTTGGAAACCTTTAATGCTTGTTATGAAACATTTCAAGTTATTTCAGTGGGGGTTTTGTCTTTTTTCGTAGGGCTTTTAGTAAGACATACCCTAATAGAATAATCCAGTTACTTCAGAGTAACTCAGGGCCAGGGCGGTAATTCTCCCAGTATTTTGTGAATTGTTTGTGCCAAGGGAGATGAGGCCAGGTGTGGGTACAAAGGTGGCCAGAATCACTAAAACAAAGCTTAGCAGCCCCTGGAGTGGGATGCTTAGTGGGGTGTCTGTGGAAGTACCTTGACTGGTCCAGGCAATTTTTGTCAGACTCTGAAGAAATTGGATCAGGGTGTAATGGCACAACTGGGCTGGGGAGTAGAAGAACACTGGTGTAAGAGAGTGGAGGTGGTGTTGAGCAGAGGAAATGTCTCTTTGGTGGCTGGAGTTAGATCTCAGTACATGGAGCTGCCTGGGGAGCCAAGGCATTCTCCTCTGAGAATGGAGGCTCTGTGCAAAAAAATACAGGGATCCCTTGGGGATCTTGTGTTGGATTTTTGCCTTGAATTACATGTGGCTTCTTTCCCTTCCCTCCCTCTTCCTTCAATAACAAAAGACAAAAATGAAAATAAGCATGCAAGTAAACAATTCGGGGAAAGCACTAAGCAAAAACCTACAAGATGAAGTCTAATAAGTAATTATTTTAAGATAGGGTCATTTAATGAGACTAAACAATTGTGTGAAAGAGCTATGGTACATGTTATTGAAAGATCACAAGAATCTCAAGCTAGATTTAGAAATTTGGTTTCTTTTAAGGGCCCAGCACAATTCACAACTGTGAGGAAGAACTGGTGAATCATAAAGGGGCATATTCTGCTTATGGTTGTTTTCTTTTTCCTTTCCCTTGGGCTGATCAAGTTCAGAGGTAAAATAAAAGGAGGATTTAGAAATGAACCCATGAAATGTTATGGAGATTATTTGTTTGGCTGCACTCTACAATTATGTTTGAAATTATTATTTTTTTTGGAGACATCTTGCTAGGAAAATATCTGAGTACTGACTTACACTTTTTGTCTGGTGATACTGCCCTGAATATTCACTTGAGTCTGCAGCTAAAATGAGATTAAACAATTGCAAATGCACTGCGTTTTTAAATCCTATATATTCACAAAAATTAGCTGGTTCATTCCTAATTTCATCCTCTTTTTTTACAGAGGTTGTTTTTTGTGATGCAACAACTATCCTAACTAGATAGAGTAGGAAAATTCCCTGAAGCTGCTCTGTTTGCTTCCCAGTATGAATGTGAAAATTACCTCTTTTAATTTGCTATGCCAATAAAAAAGTTGAGAATACTTATTCAGCAGTTTACCTCATTGTGTAACTGCATCTTAAGAAAAAGCAGGATTGGAGTCCATTTTACCAAATTCAAAGCTACCTGAAAAGTCTGAATGTAATGCTAACTTACATTGTGAAAGCTGTTGGGGTTGTAACACAGTTGCCTGCAGAATGCCAAAGTTAGGACACCTAAACCTTATACACCTTCCAATTGCTCCATTAACCTGAATGAAGCATTTATAACCTAAGTAGTTCACACAAGTTCTTAGAGTTTTTGAAAGGCCTCCTGGGCGAACCTTTACCTCAGGCTTTTAGCTGAGCACACACACACACGACCCTTCAGGAGACAAAAACATTAGTTCCCTTTATTTTAAACATAGCAGAAACATACACAATTATTTTAGAAGAATATAAATCTGATTAACTGTTGTGAAGTTGAGCAATGCTGACAGTTGGGCATGGGCAAAATTGTCCATGAATTCATACACAGAGGGGAAATGGTTACAAATCTAGTGGTTCTCCAGACGATTTATAAAATATAGACAAGTCTAACTCTCAGTTCCAATGAAATCACAGTCCACTTGAGATTGCTCTCACATCTTCTTATTAGGAGTACTTTTAAGAGGGAGCATTACATCAGTGATAATTGCTTGTCATTGTTCAGAAAATGCTAAGCTGCCGCAACAGACCATGAACTCGTGAGTATTCTGTACTCAGAACATTTGTAAGATTGTCCCGTGGGCCGCATTTTTAAATATGACTTCAGTTATTATTTAACTTCATCTTACATTTAGTAGGAGAGCTTGACAAAGCATAATAATAAGAAAAACAACAATAATTTATTATTTTTAGTCTTGTGTCTGCCTATTACTCTTCAGTGTATTTTGTATCAGGTTCATATATTACACATAGCATTTAATCGCTTGTTTTGCTAATATTCATTTAGTACAAGCATCAAGACAACTCAAGTGAAACTGGCTGGTTTGCTTTGACCTTTAGTGCTCACTATTGGCAGCAATAAATACCTATCCATTGTATTATGTTAAATCTTATATTCAAGGGAACAAAAGGAAGTGAACAAAAAGAAACTGTCTTAAACCAAAAGCCAGCATAAATCAATACAGGGCAGGTTCTTTCACGTGTTACCTGACAACTGATGCACAGCAGACCCAATGGGTGCTATCTTCATTGCTACATTTAGTAGTGACATGGATAGAAAAGGATGCTCGTTACTACACTAAATGGCAAGGGAATCAATGCAGCATGCACATCGTGTGCAGGAAAGGTGATACAGAGCTTAAGTGTGTCCTGTACAGCCTCTTCCCAAAGGCAAAGTCAGGAGCGCTGCTCTGGCCACCGCCGGGAAACACATGTTGGGTCTGCAGCACTGCTCTGTGGAGCAGCAACAGGTCAGCTCTGGGAGTCAGGGCTTCTCCAGCAGCCAGAATGGCACTGGCGTGCCCCAGAGGCAGACTTAGAAGAAAACTGGGGTTCAAAGGAACTTTTTTTTTTTTTTTTTAATATAAGCCTTTGTTACTCCCCCATATACCTTGGAGCTATCGAAATTCAGCATCTTCCCCATGGAATGAGTGTGTTCTCTCTATAAATTGCAAAATGTCCTGTGTCAGAGCTATCATCATTTGCACACAAACAGAAGTGAAGGGAGAGGTGTGTGAATGTAGACACAGTGTGAAGGCACAGCCTGTGTTTCCTACAGCTGCTGAGGGACTTGCATTGGGTGAGTAATGCAGAACCTGGATGCCAGGCTCTGACTACTGTACACAAGGAAGATTTGAAATAGCAACAGACATTAACATAATCACTGTACTAGACAGGCAAATTAGTTCACTGAACTTCTATCTTCATTAAATTTGTATTTCATTACTTGCACTTCTGACAAGGAAGTGTGGATGTATGCAGCCTACTTTTGCTAAGTGTTTTTGTGTATTAATTTCTGTCAAATAACTACTACTATTTTAAAATATTTATTTAAAAGTACATCATGTCTTTTTCAGGCTTGTTCAAATGAGTCAGCTCAGACATTTTATATCTGTTCCCACATAATTTCAATTGTCCACTTATGAGTAGTTAAAAGTAAGCCAGAAATTGAACTGCTTAAATTTTTAGGGAATACAAATATAGAAGTCTTGAGCAGGGTGTTAGTAATTTATTTTAATTTCTGTGCAATTTCTGAGTGTTTTAATGAATTTAACCTTTTCTCTTTTGATATAAGGGTCTGAGAAAATCAAAGACCAAATGTGTGAGTAATGATTTTACAGCACATAGCAATAAAATGAGATTCAAGCTACATCCCAAGATTTTGGAAAAAAAAAATGAATACTTTAAAAGCAACTTGGCTGAACACTATAGCATATGAGCTGTCTTTTAAAACGATTGTTTATGAAATGTGCCTTAGGGTCTGTTTTGTGTTGTTCCTTATATTGCAGGAGGAAAACAAATGTTGTAGATACTGCTGGGGTTTATTTTGGGACAAGAGGCACTATTCTGAATTTCAGCTTTTGCAGTCCTGGAAAACTCAAGGACTGCCTTTATGGTTTAGGGTTTCATTTGGTGTTTGTCTCTGAGATGTCTAGGATAGAGTATATGAATTATGCATAAGACAGCCCAATTTAATACTATAAAATGCAGTTTCCCCATTTAAATTTCTTCATAAAGTTCTTCTGTTGTCTCAATGGAGACTGCAATCTGCTTGTGCTTATGTTTTTGGATGTACCTGATGTCAGAGGAAGAAACAAGAAATACTCTTCTTTCCTGTTTATCCAAACTATGGCCTGCTGATAAAAAAATCAAGGAAGAGCCTGCAATACACTGAGCTGCTTTCTTCCACTTATCGCTTCAGAATTTTACTTAAAAGCTAATATAAGTTTTAAAACAGTTTTTATCTCATGTTATAATACCTAGGGTTTACTTATGAAACTTAAAAATAATTTGGGTAGTCTGGGCAGGCCTAATACTCAGGGTGTATTTTAACAGCTCATTGAGGGTATCTATCAAATCATCTCTGGTTTTACCTCTCAGACTGGTGGCTTTCTCTGCCATCTCCAAATTAAAAAAAAAAAAACAACCTTTTCAGAAGAAAGAGACACAGCTTTACTAAAGATATAGGATGGGAGGTGGCAAGAACTGTGGGAGTAGCAGCATGCAGAAGAGTAGGTCTCTTGTAGATAAAAAAAGCAACCACCATATGGGGCCGTTGTTTTCTTCAGTGAAAATACACTTCTACTGTTTTTCATTGTGAGAATTTGCTGGTGTTGTTGCATTTACCAGCTTCTCTTTGACAACCCACAGAAACAGCTC
Organism: Melospiza melodia melodia; assembly: GCF_035770615.1. NCBI lineage: Eukaryota > Metazoa > Chordata > Aves > Passeriformes > Passerellidae > Melospiza > Melospiza melodia. The sequence continues at coordinate 48,153,027 of NC_086194.1, read as the reverse complement.
CAAGATTGATGATTTTCATCATCTGAGCCTGCTTCATTGGCATATCATCATGAACTTCACTCCATGGGGTGCTGCTTTAGATATTCCACACAACACAAACTCAAGTCTCATGCTACTTGTTGTGTTTGCTTTAAGATGTGAGGTTGTTTTAACACCATGACTCTTAAATGTTATTCTTTATCTTGTCATTAGAGCTTGCTTTTTCTTTAGGTTTTTTTGTCTTTGCATATTTCAGCTTTTTGACTTCATATTTTTAACTTTTATTCCACACTTTGAAAGGCAAAATTTTTTTATCCTGTTTTATTAAGAAAACGAGCCAGATGTTACCTATTCTCTGTCTGTGCCTGTCCTTCATAGCAGTTTGGGTACATTAGTCAATTTCAACAACCCAAAATAACAAAGAGAAGTGTGAAGTTATAAAAATATAGAGAAAATAGCTTTCTGAAAACAGGAGATTTTTTTCCTTCAGTGTGAGGAACATCTTTGCAGTGATCTGACTCTTAGTTAGACACCAACAGATTCTTGTGGCATCTTGGGGATTTAAATGGAGGTCTAAATCCACAAGAAGACAATTCTCATTGATCTTCTGAAAACCAAAATAAAATCTTCCATAATGTTTGTTTCCATTATGTTATTGAATATTTTTTTATTTTGGCCTTCAGGTAAAGGTTTAATGTGGCTGCCATCACAGACCAAAAATCACTGCTGACATTTATAATGTAAATATTTATAGTAGGTGACACAAATGACTCCACAGTAGATAGAAAGTGCACATGAAGGCTGGAAATTCCATTGATGTCCCAGTGGAATTCCTGGCATTTACCATGTACCGTGTCTATGAGGTCAAGTTCATGAACCTCCAGGTCTGATGGGTGTAAGTTTTCAGCAAAAGAGAAGATGAATAGGAAATTACATGAGACACAAACGTGACTACAAATCCTTTGTGTGGGAAGTGAAGGAGTTGAGAGACATCCTGAAGGGGTGGCTGTCTAGAGAGGTAAGGTCATCACAGTGAGGATTAAAGGGGAATACCAAAGATATTAAATGCTGACATAGGATAATGGTCTCCCACAGGCATATCAATGTGGAGTTATTTGTGGGTAATTAATGTCAAAGCCAGGCAGAGATGTTTGTGTTTGAAGGAGATATTGATCCCCTGGCAGGGTACCAGCATATAATGACTCTATTTCCCTTACAACAATTGACTGGGGCACCATCAATTATTTTATCTGATGGATGTTGGTGCAGTAGAGGGACAGTTGGTATAACATTATTGAGTTGCTTGATATAACACTGATCACTTCAGTTTGTTTATACTTCCTCTAGATCATAGCCAACCATGAAGTGCCATGTACAAAATATGCAATTTTTATTTTATGAAGATTAAAGTAATAATTTTAAGGAAAAAGAATATGTATCTGAACACTTGATGACAGGAAACCCTTGTGCCTCTAGAACTTCCTCATATTTACTTCTGTTTCTATGCAGAGAAATGAAAAGATGAAATTTTACCCTTGCATTTGGTGCAATGCAGAGGAAAATGTGGATTCCCTTAGGAAAAGCAGAGTACAGCCTAAGTTGAATCCATAGAAAAATTTTTACATAGGGTCATGGGAGTCCAACATGTAAATCTAAACTGCCAAAATGATTGATGAGAACTCTTGCAAATACAACATTAAGCCTGAGCAAGATTGGATAAAGTCTGGAAGAACTGACCTGTCAGCCACTCTCCTTGGAAGGTAAGGTACAAGTTGAACACTATTTAGATTTCAAAGATGTGCCCTCCTGAGTTCATCAGGAGATGGATGGGCTTTTTTGGAGAAGTGAAGTTCATCAGTCCTTTTTCTGTGAGAACACCACCTTCTGGAAATGAGATCTAGAGAGCAGGTTTCCCATTTAGATGTTCATGACAGATCCTGAATATACAGAGATCTGGGGCAGGTGGGTGCATTGTGGGGTTTCTTTTGTTTGTTTTTTTGCTTAGTATGCAGGGGCAGAGAGTTGTTTATTTGTTTATTGTATGGTAGGGATATTTTAGGAAAGCTTCTAGGCCAAGTCTACCTGTGATAGAAAAGATCTTCATACATCTCAATCTTATGTCTCCCAATTGGCAGATTACCTTCATCAGCTTTTCTGTTGTTATCTTTTTCTCAGACACAGGCTAGGCCAGTCACTCCCAGTGGTCAGAGACTCTTCCAGCCTTTCTTCCATCACTGAGCCTGTTGGGCTCTATCTAATGCTCCTCCCTTCTGTGTTGTTAAAAATCCCCAACACTACCAAAAAGAAAACCCTGAAGAAAAACAGACAACAAGCAAAAACCCCAGTTTAGCAACACTAACATGAGTAGTCTAAAGCCTATCATACCTATGTTACATGGATCAATGAAAAGTGTGAAGTGATTTATGCTCAGGGACACCTGCTTTGCTTCCCTCCACCCTCAAAATGGTCCCAAAAGTTGTGAGAAGGTTTGAGAGAAGAAAAATTAGATCAATATTCTTTTATATAACATAGAAAAAAAAAGGAAAATTAAAACGTAAATTACCAGTTCTACTGAGATCACAGCCTGGGATGTTCTCAGAAGTTATTGTTCATCCTTCTTTCATGTGTTAACTAAGATAGTACTTACTGAGTCTGTATGTAATTTCATCCTTTTCCTGCAGACCAGATCATGGAACTTCCCATATATCAGTTTTGGCAAAAGTTTTTTTCCATATGAATAACTGAATCCTGAATCCAAGCCTGTATAATTTCACTTGGATTGCTACCAATTAGTCCTACACACTTAAGAAAGACCTCCAAAAGTACTATAATAAATGCAGGGCTCAAAATATATTCAACTGTTGTCTGTGCAAGAGCATTTAATCTTCTTTAGACTTTATAACAGACTTAATCAAAACTGAATATGCAGAGGGAATAAAGCCAGCCCATAAAGCAATGTATTAATGCTGTTCTTCAAACAGCATTGACAAAGACTTCCTGACACTTGTCTGTTTCAATATATGTACAATAACAAAGTTTTTATGTGAATAGTCTCTTTGACTTTAGATACTTGCTCTTTGAATTAATTAGAAGGCATTCCTATGGAAATGTCTGCAAGATATTCTCTGTCTTGAGATAGATTAATGCTAGTAGAACAGGAGAAGTGTTTCTCACATTCTCTTTTCCTTCTTCTATCATTAAAATGGTTTGTTTTGATGTTTCAGGTCCCTGATCACAAGTGCCATGTGGTGTTTCTCCTTTTTAACTGTGTCAAGCAATGCTCTACCCTTTTCTGTGAATAATTCTGTTGTGCCTGCTAGTAGAGCAGTATAATTTTTTTTTTATTATTTTTCAATCTCTTAGGCAGGAGGGCTTGAGTCATAAGAATGGCTTGTATCCAGCAAATATACAAATAACTATTTTCTAAAGTGGAGGAAGAAAGTTTAAAAAGAAAAAGCAACCAAACACACACACACACATACCACCTCCCTCTAACTGCTTCCTTTATCCACCCTCACTCAATTCCCACCACAAAATCTGTGCTCAGGACTCTCTGGGTTTCTTTTCCTGTTTAGTCTTGTGTTTATTAGTAGTGGGCTAAGCCCAAGTAGTCTTTCACATGACTTAGACAGTACTTGGGCTACTTTATAAAAAAGCAACCCTTCCTATGTGCCAGTGCTGCTGCACTTCTGAACCAGACCTACACCTCCTCTGTGTGTGTGGAGGATCTAATGGGGTTTGACCTGCACATAACTGAGACTTTCTGGTTTGGGTGTGATAGCAGCTGACTGTCACAAACATTACCTGTTCCCATTGCTGCCTTCAGGGAACTAGCAAAACTGCTGCTACCAGTGCTCATGTGATTCAGGAGCCTGTGGGTTCTGATGCTCCTGGCTTTAGATGATACTTGTGCTGAAATATAATTGTTTTAATCTCTTGGGAGAGGAAGAGATTCCAGCCCAAGCACTGAGGCTTGGGATCAGTGTCCACAGCAGGTTCCTCCTGTGGAAATAGGCACAGTGCAGTGGAGATCCAGTGTCTCAAGGTACTGATGGCGAGGCCTGATTTATTGTGAAAATAAGTCACTGCAAATTTTCCAGGTTTTACCTATGTCTTTGGTATTATGAATAGACTAATGCTGCTGTTCTAGAGGAGTAGAGATTATCATTACATGCTGTTCTAGAGGAGTAGAGATTATCATTACATTTTGCATTCCTTCTTCAACTTCAATAAATCTCATTGAAAGGAAGTTATCTTCCTGTCGTTATCTGGCAGGAAGTTTGTGTTCTGTGGAGTCTTTGCAGTTTGTTTTAAATTGTGTGACCTGCGTATCTTTTTTTGGGAGATTTCTTTCCACCTGTGAACTTTGTAAGTCTTTTGAGAGCTTTGTGTCCATTTCTAGACATCCTGATGGGATTACTAAAGTAAATATCTATCTTTGAACATTTGAATATTTATCATCTAATTGAACAGTATTTGGTAATGTGCTTTTATTTGAAAATGGGAAAAATGGAGGAAAGATGATGCACAGCTATGTCTCCATCTCTCTCTGTAGGAATTCTAGCTCTTTCCAGTCAAGTTCAGGAAGGGCTTCAAGATAGTGCCAGCCATTTGCTTTTATAGTATTATGCACAGGTAAAATGGTATTTTTTGTGTTATTCTGAAACAGGCAAAGTTTGTTAAGAGAAGTAATTTTTTTTAGGCTAATGGATAAAAAAAGATTTTACAAAATAATATTACAAGCTTTTAGCAGAAAGCTTGCTGCATTTCTCTGATTGTATCAGAAGCAAAGGAAATTCTCCCAAGTGTGCAAGCTCTTCCTTAAGCCTGGAAGTTGGTTGCTTATCTTTGACAAACACCAGTTGGTCTAGTACAATTGTCCCACTGCTCTTCCTCTGTTTGCATGTCAGACATCTGACAGCTCTGTCTCTGCGGGCTGGAAGATACAACTTGGAGAGATCAATAATGAGAGAGAAAGGCACAAGCACAGACACACACCCACCTGCAGGGCTGCATCAGCTCTGGGGGCCCAGCACAGGAAGGACATGGACCTGCTGGAGAGAGTCCAGAGGAGGCCACCAAAGCAATTGGAGGGATGGAGCAGCTCTTGTATGAGGAAAGGCTGAGGGAATTGGGATTGTTCAGCCTGGAGAAAAGAAGATTCCAGGATGACCTAATTGCTGCCTTCCTGCACCTGAAGGGAACCTACAGGACAGATGGAGAGGAGCTATTTACAAGGAGAATGGATTCAAACTGAAAGAGAGAAGGTTTAGATTAGATATTAGGGAAGAAATTATTTACTGTGAAGGTGATGTGGCACTGGCACAGGTTGCCCAGAGAAGTTGTGGATGCCTCATCTCTGAAAGTGTTAAGGGCCAGGTTTGATGTGGCTTAGAGCAACCTTGTCTGGTGAAATATATCCCTGCCCATGTCAGGGGGTTGGAACTGGATGACTTTTAGGATCTCTTCCAAACCAAACCACACAGAATCACAGAATAATGAGGTTGGAAGAGACCTCTGAGATCATCGAGTCCAACCTATGCCCTAACATGTCAACTAGACTATAGCACCAAGTGCCATGTCCAGTGTTATTTTAAATACATCCAGAGATGGTGATTCTACCATCTCCCTAGGAAGAGCATTCCAGTACTTTTTTATTCTTTTAATGAAAATTTTTTGATGAAGATTGAATCTGTAATGTCCAACTCATTATTATCAGCCAACTTTACCAAATTGCAGGCAACTCTTCTGCCATGAGTCACGCAAAATGGGAATCAAAACCATTCATCATTTTAAAAAAACAGCTTAGAAGATGCTTCAAGAAAATAAACTTCTCTTGTGATATAAATAGTCCTTTTTTTTTTCACTGATATACCTATCACAGCTAAAATACTTCTCATGGAGATGTTGTTATATGATAAAATAAGGAGATTTACGACATAAGCATGCATTGGACTACTCTGCTTAGTTCTGTCATTGGATCAGAGTTAGTTTGCTTACCTTGTGGCTCTTCTGGGACATGTTCATATTAAGCAGGTGTTCTTTTGCACTCTGTTAAAAAGCAATTTTCCTATTTCCAGCTTTTTTTTCCCAAATATGAAATTTGGAATAACTCCTAGCTTAGTTTGGCAAGAGTTTTAGGGCAGCTAGAGACCTGTAGTAACCCTCAGTAGCAATGTAGTTCAGCATGGGGAAAGTGAAGGTTTGTAGGCAGTGAACAATATATTCAGAGCACAATTAAAGAATCGTTTTTGTGTTAGATTTGGTACTAGATGTGACAGCATCATCATTGTGGGTTGCATGGCTGGGGTTAACATTTCCCTGAATTTATGTAATTTAGTGATTTACTAAAAAATAATGTGCCTCTCATTTAAACACCAGCTTTCAAATACTGATGTTTAAATGAGAGGTGACTATTAAGATTCTCTGTGATGATTTACCAGAGAGATAATCTGTTTAACAGGAAAATATCAGTAAACTATTCAGTAAGTAATCTATTTAATAAGAAGAACTATTGTGCCTTATTTCTATCTTCCTGTTCTTTTTTCTGTCAGTGGAGGTCTAGGTTGGAGCTGACTTTTACACCATCTTTCTGGAGTGTTGGAGAGCTGATTTTTTAGAATAGCTGAGTGTTCTGCCTCCCATCAAGCCAAGACAGAATTGAATGATTGAATGATTAGTGCCCAGGACAATTTTTTTTCCTGGTAGATACTGGTAGAGATACCATGACAAGTGATACGTATTAGACCATCTAAACAATCACTCTCAGAGGAAGAAAGGAAACATTAACCCTGTTCTATACTCAGAGAAAGGGAGTTGTGGTGTTTAATTCTTATCTTAGAGAGGAAAAGGTCAAATCATTTCAGTCCCTATTGATATATTCTGCTTCACAGCTGATAAACAAAACCTACTCTAGATGATGCTGGGTTTGGTCCACTTCTACACTGCAGAGCAGGTGTGAACTGTGTTGCCAAAGGTTAGAGGGTATTATAATGTTTGCCTGAAATTTCAGCCACTTCAACTGAAAGCACAAAATCTTAATGTAATGACACTTTCAAAGGTGGTCATGTGAGAAGAGTAGTTGAAACTGGGAAAGGAGAAAAAGTAGCAATGCAATATTTGTAAGAGTTACAAAACTGTCAGAAACAGTGTGTGAGTGCAGGGCAGATTCCTTAGTTTACTTTCCATTTTTGTACATTTAATAATGCACCGGATTATTGTTCATTAAGGCAGCAATGTCATAATGATTGTTTAAATGTTCTGAATTGTCCCTGAGTTCCCAATGCTTGCTGTGACTGATGATGTAACACCCTTACTAGTGCAGTTGTTTCAGTAAAGTATTACAAAGGTTTAAATATGGCACTGTGCAGGATGAGCAATTTCTTTTTCTTAAAACAGAAGGAATTTTTTGTGTATGGCTTTTATGGTCCGTGCATTTTCTTACTGTAGATTCAGTAAATCAACATCAGCCAAATTAAGGTAGAGCAAATGAATGCAGCAGTTCCATGATACCCAGGCACTAAGGGGTAGCTGGTCTGGGTTTAATGATAAATGCAGAAAATAGCACTGCCACAGAAGTGAAAATGAGGGGCTAGAACTGGATCACTGCAGCTAGACACAACATATATTCCCATTCATGGATTTATTGAACTTCATCCTTCCACCAATCACTGCTCTTTTCATGCAGGACAGGGCTCAAAACCTTTTTATTTCCAGTCTAAATATATTCAGACATTGTTTAAATCTTTAAATCTTTGTGCCAGATTTGTTCTTTAGTTAACAGGTATTCTCCTTCTGTTTCCCTCCTCTCCCCCATATATTTGTATTATTTCATTTCAACCTTCACTGTGCCAAAGTAAACCAACATAGACATTTCAGCCCGTTTGAATACCATTCTCCACTTGCTGGCCATTTTAGGATCCCTTCCTTTTGTGTTCTCATTTAAGTCTCTATATCTTGTGTATGGGTGCACAGAATTGCAGGTGTTATTGCAGTTTGTGTATTATCAATGCCCTGTATCACATTATTTTTATACTTCACTACCATGCTAGAAATTTCTTACTGATTATGTTTTAGGATTACAGCTGCTTTTGTCATAAGGATGGCTCTGTCTACAAATTGTCTTTTTTTCGACTCTTTATTTTTTACAACTGATAAGTCTCAGATTAGAGGAGAAATCTTTTTTTTTTTTACTCAAAATCTTTTCAGTGCCATACCATTCTGATTTCTCTAGGGCTCAAAGTTCTTCCTTTATGACAGTCTGATCTTCTCCTATGATACCATCAGCAATGCCACCATTGCTGATGGTATCATAGTTTTGGGCTCCAGCAAATTTTGTAGAATTACTATTAGATTTTTGTGCCAAAGTGATTAACAATAATATGAAGTCTGAGACTGACTTTTGAGAAATTCCAGCAGTACTGCCCTTAGTTTGATACCTTTCCTTTTTGTCATTTCTGTACGTGGTCTGCGCCTCACCCACCTCACTGATTCTTGTCTCAAATCCTATTTTGTCCAGATGAATTACTGATTTTCTGCCTGGCACACAGAGTTATATCAAAATACTTTTCTTAAGTCAAACGCAGGAGAACTAAATCATCTGCTGTGCTGATAAAGCCCACCACATTTCACCCATGAGAAACAAGAGTTATTTTGCCAAAGATTAGATGAATCAGACTTGATCCCTTCCTGGTAAGCCTGTGCAATACTTATTCCAGTCTCAATTCACCTCAATATGTTCTTACTTACTTTCAAAATTTGTTCTGAAGCTGTGCCTGCTATTGAGATCAGCCATGACAATAACTAATTTCACCTTTCCCTCCTCTCTTTGTTAAGTATAAGCCTTGTGTTTGCTTTTGTATTCATCTTGCATGACAAAGTTATTAAAAATCTGCCTTGCTTGCAAGGCCTCCTGTAGGTCAGAGAGAATGAACTTCATGAGAGAAAGGGTGTTTTATGGTGAAGAAAGTGGCAGGATTGTAAGAAAGAGGATGTTTGATATGAATCAGATTCTCTTGCAAATTATACAGCAGTAAGTTTGGCACATAATTGGGGTACCTTCATGCCAGTAGCTGTGAAAACTGAAGTTTCTGTGAAAGTTTTAATGAGGGCATTAAGGAATTGGGGCTATTTACAAGTGCGAACACCAAACTGGGGGACTGAAGTCTCAGTATGACAGGAGCGAGGTCCTCTGCTGCCCATTCTCTGAGCCCTGGGGAGACCAGGCTAGGCACCAAATCAGGGCTGTGGCACAGAAATGTGGCACCCCTGAGTGGCTCTGTGTCCCTAACTGTGTGTCCGAGTTGCTCCTTTTGGGAGGTGTCAGAAATCCCTCCTCTGCTGGCCAGTGGGTATCCGCTGGAGCACAGCTTCAGCTGGAATGACACTTGTGCTGTCACAACCAACTGACAGCTTGGACTCACATCTTAAAAACCTTAACTGTGCTGGTTTTACTTACAAAGAAGTTTCCCTCATGTCATTCAGGAATGAGAAGAAAAAGAAGGCGGCTGTAAGTTTTGGCTTCCTGTTAAATCTATTAGGGAAAAGTGGAACCCCTTGCATCTCATTGTTTGGGGAGGTGCTGACCTCTGAAATATAAATGGGTAACAAGAAGAAGTCAGTTGAGTTCACTCTGTAATGGTTCCAGTTTAAGGTGGAACTCATCTGCTGTACTGTGGGAGTGGGATTGGTGCTAATGCTATGTTTGGGAAGCAAGAGACGGGAATGGGAAGGGAAAGGAAGGGGAAGGGAATTGCTCTGACCCTGTGACAACCAAATCCACACAGAGACATGGAGCAGGTTGACTGCAAGTTTACTCCAGCAGGAGCAGAAATATTTGCCATGAACAGCTTATAGTTGTCCAGGCTCAACAACCTGCAGCTTGGGATAGAGTGTTTCTACTTTCAATTGAGCCATTCTGCTGAGCTGCCAAGAGCAATGCGCTTCCTAAGTTTGTGCCAGCTCCTGCTCAGGAGATACGTGCCGATAGTGAACCAGGTTGGGTTCCAGTTTAAAAATAATCCAAATACAATCCCTAAACCACAACCACAGAGCCTTAGAATTCAATTTTGTTCATATTCTCTGTAATTCCTTCCTGGGAAAAACTCCTGGCTGCTGAATTTTAATCTAACATAGGAAAAGTTTCTACTGCTTTTTACAAGTTTAAATGGGAAGGAGTTGACACTTATTTTTCTGAAAGCATCAGGCTGGTCCTTCTTTTGCCTCAGTAATTTTGAAACCAACATATCCAACCTGTCCTATTGACAATGAAGAAATTTAGCTATTTCTTCAAAAAAACATTTGAAATCTCAATTATTTCTTCATAGTTGATTTGGAAATGTTATTTCTCTAACTTCTCACAGTAGTCTGGGAAACACTTTCCTCTTCCAGATGTATTCCTTCACAGTTTTTGAGTTGATGCTAATAACCTGTGTATGATGTCACAGATGGTCAGATTCAGTCAAGAAAAAGTGGAAAATGCTTTCTTAGGGCATGATGGTATTTTTCCAGATGAATATATATATTGTTTAGCTTGTGTTATGAATGAGTTTATTTTAATAAAAGTGAGGATAGTTCACTTGCCTCATACACAATATCCAATATCTCTTGAGACATGAGTGGGATAATGCTTTGTAAAAAAAAAGCCAAGCAATAATCCTAAATTCTGAGAACTAATTTTAAATTGAAATGCAGAAACAAAGAGTGGTCCTCTATATACAAGATGACTTTCATGTTCCTGTCTGAAATTGCTAAGTGTCTGCAGTGGGAGTAATAGGACAGAATTTCTAAGAAGGTTAACTTAGATCGTTTTTCAAGTACAGCCATAGTCCAACACAGAAATTTCAGCTGAAGGGTTTTTTTTTTACCTCTTTTTTGTTAGGTTGTTTGTTCTGAGAAATTATTATTACAATCTTTCTATGTCTCTATTCTGTGATTCTCATGCATACAGACTTATTTCTGGAGTGAGTGATAGTACACTTGATCAATTAAGATCCTCAAGGAAAAATTAGGCAATTACTCATGGTCAGGGTGGAATAAGTGATTGAAAAGATGTAAATGTATTCAGGAACCTCAAGGCATGATGAAGAAATTATTTTATTCAATTCTTGTAGTCAACAAGGGCAAAACAAATAATGGACCTACAAAACAAAAGAGGAAATATAGATCAAATAACAAGGACAACAGTAAAACTAGACACTACACAAGTAATGGAACAAGCTCCCAGGGAAAACTGTGCTAAAATTAATACCTGAGACATTATACTGTCAATTAAATTTCTTGTTATCCTGATTCTGATATCCTACAAAGATGGACCTCAGCAATGTGTTGTCCAGGCCTCTTTCCTTCCCCAGTCTCCTATGTATTCACTTGATTTATACTCAAGGGCTTTTTATCTCCCAGCATCATGAGGAGACAACCTGCACTACTTCACTTAACCTGGACTAGGTGATTCTCTGAGCTTCTTCAGAAATTATAAGGTTTGGAGTTATAATGAATTATATCTGTTAGTATACAATACAAATGCCATAGGATATAAGACAGGAATTAATTTTAAAATATTTGGACTCTTTAAAATACCTTTAAGTAACAGACCTGGTTTTCCAGAACGCAATGTTTTAACATCCTGGTTTTTTTATAGTGGTATGACTGAAATGCTGGTTTAATGTTTCAGCCTATAAAGAAAAGCAATAACATAAAGTAGGGCAACATTACAGCCTAATCAAACATTTCTAAAACATAACTTTTAATGACAGTAGTTCTACCTATCCAAAACTATGCTCTGTCAGCTGTAGGGTGGTGCAGCTTGGTTCATATTGGTCCATGAAGTGAAAAACTCCAGTGGAGTAACTTACCAGCTGAATGTGCCACTGGGAAATGTATTATTTAAATAGCCTCTCTTGTTAAAACTGTGGCCTAATTAACTTGATTTTTCCCTTTGCCTTTCAAGAGGTCAAGCCTGACATTTGAGGAGTGAGTGTTAACTACTGTCCTTCTAGAGGCTGATTAATGTTCAAAAAACCATTTGAAGATGCTTGGCACTTAGTGTGTTACGGTGATGATCTTAGATAAAAACACTAACAAGCACTGAGGTTCAGTGTTTCCTGCTTGCACCCTGCCACATCACTGTTTTCCCATTTTGTGAGTAGCAATTACTCAGTTTGGTCTGTGTTAAAAAGAGTATGCTTCAGCAGTTTTATTTTTGTTCTATCAGTCTGACTTTGGGACTCTAGCCCAGAGAGTTAAAAACATAATTTACAGATTAAGACTATTTGTAGGGGAAGAAAATAATGTAGGTGGTTGCAGTTAGATAAGTAAGGTGCAGTTTTCACCATGAGTTAATGACCTTTGCCTCAGCAAGTCCATCTGGGCTCCAGGAAGGACTGGGAGTGGGAAGATTTGCCCACAGATTTCCCCACAGATCACTGTGTTGTCACTGCCAAGCTTAGAGCTGCTGATTGCCCATGGCAGACCAAGAATGGAACAGAGAGTGGGCTGTAGGCATGCCAAGGAGTGTTCCCAGTCTGGGGCTTATTGCACAGGATTTTGCCTGTGCAGAGTTGAATCCGCTGCCCAGTTTCTCCTTCCTCACATTTTATTTTCACAAAGAGGCAGGGGAAAGACGTTATTTGGCAATTTAGGGATGTGTGAATAAATATGCATGTTTTAAAGGAGGTACAGTTTGTAGAGATGCAGAAGGGGAGGGAGGAGAGGTGATACTGCTAAGGTGGGTTGTCCTTTGTGGGGCTGTAGTAGTGGTGGCACCACACATATTTTAAAAGAAGTCGAGGGTAGATACTGGGTGTGCATCTCCTGATTCTTGAGCAAGCAATGTAGCTTCAGCATAGCTCAGAAGAGATCTGGCATGAAAGATGAAGTGCCATTGCTCTAGGATGTGTGATATAGTGAACCCCTTCACCTTAATCACAGAAATTTTTTTTAATTGATATTGATGTAATTTCCTCCTGTGTCGCAGTCTGTTACCTTGTTTGGCATTTTGAGTATATCTGGGATGGATTCAAAGCAAGTGGTTGAACTTAGAGTGCTTTGGTCCTGTTCCATTTTCTGTGATGGCAGAGGAGCTGAGTGAGTTTAGTTCACTTTTTAGGTAACTGGACCTTTGTCCTCCCAGCTTTTACATTTTGGAAGCTGACCTGACTGACTAGGCAGAGGTGTCAGGCAGCCAGCTGTCTGATACCCCACCATGGGGGCACTGAAGGCAGCCTAACAGCCCGTCATGAAATGCAGCAGACCTGGCATCTCACACACTCATATACAGACCCCTCTGATGGTGAGTACAGATGGTTTGTGCCAGGTCTGCATGAGTAATTCAGTTGTAACCTTTTTTTTCTAATAGAGGAATGCCTTGGTACCAGGAAAAAAGATTATCTTCCTGCCTGGCTTGATTGCTGGTTTTTTGGCATCTCCATTTTTTCTTTTGGTTTTTCTCCTTGTAGTTGTCCTGCTTTTGCTGACTTGGAAGACCAAATACCCCCCACAAATATGTTATTTACTCTAGTTGTCTTACACAAGGACTACATAGTTTCTTGCAGTATGGTTTTACAGATCTGATTTTAGTGAGGAGGTCCATGTCCAGGAGCAGGGAATGGGAGATGCTTAGGTAGTAAGGGGTAACCAAAAAATACCCACAGACTTCCCAGGTTATGGTTTGTGGTGTTTTTCATGCAGGTTTTTATGGGCTCCTTTAAGTTTTGCTTACAGATGGAGCCTTAGCCAGCCTACTTAAAGCAGAATTAATTTTCACTGACAGTTCCTCCTCTCTTGTGAATCAAAACAGCATGGTCTGTATTTCAAATGGCAACCAGAGTATATTCTGGATGAAGTATCTCACAGAAGCTCTTTGAAGAGGCAGGAGTTATAACCTGTAATACAGTCCCAATAAAGACAATGAGTAATTAGAGGTAAGCGTTTGCTTTTTAGCAAGAATCCCTTCAGGAGGAGAAGCAATAAGCTGGTGCTCTCTAAACCAGTCAGAGTAAGACATGAAAAGTCAGCAATTCTGCCCTGGAAGGCACTTTCTCACTGCGGTGCTTGTGGGAGGTGACATCAAGGAGATGCACAAGCAGGGGCAGAGCAAATGTCTGCCTCTTCTGCACCCGGGAGCCTCTGACCCCAGCCCTGACAGTTCTGTGTCTGAGGTGCTGCAAAAGTTATTAGAAAATGTGCCAAAATGTAGCAGTTGGCAATAAACCTTGCCAATGGGTACTTTGGGGCTAAAAAGGGTGGTTGCACAGTGATTGATTGCTTTCACACTGCTCTTTATAAATGCGTATCTTCCTCCCCCATTGCCACTGGCATTCTTCCTGATTTGTCTGGAGATGAGATTAGGTCTAGTGTCCTTGAGGGCTAATGAGAGAAAGGGTGCAACAGGCAAAGGAGCAGGGTATCAACATGGAACAGATGTGAGAAGGTGCTTGCCTTCATAGGTCTGAGCTTAGCTGGCCTTCTGTCAGTGCCACTGCCTGTGTCTGCTGGACTTCAAGTAAAAATTGTGAGAAATGCTTTTTTATATGATGGTATGATTGGTATATTTAAGCGTTCATATGGCCATCATTACCCTCTGTGCTTTGCAAGACGTCAGGAACCCGACATAGAAGTAGTAAGAAAATTTTGTGTAATATGTTTATTTGGTAACATAACAACCTTCTATACAGATTTTTCTTAATATGTCTACTTCCCTCTTTTTATATATGTTTGCTAAAAGTGACCATAAAGACTTCATAGGCCCCAAGCAAATTTCTCACATTAATCAACTAGCATTCTGATATTCTTGGAGGTCTTTTCCAATGTAGATAATTCTATGATTCTATATTGTTGCTCAGGGATACTATAAATATGTCAGAGCACAATTAGAAATATGTGCTTGTGGACCTATGTCCTTTTCTTCCCAAAGGAATAATTTTGGGTTTTTTTGGAATGATGAATTTAAGCTCTTGGTTTTTTTCATGCAATTTCCACTCTCAAGGAGTTTTCTCCTTGAAGTGCATGACTAATTAACATGAAGTGCTCCCTCTCTTCTGAAGATGATACTCCAATTTATCCATCAGGTTTTAAAACTACATTTTCTTATTTTTATTGATTACTGCTTTTTTAGGACTGGAAGTACTGGAGGAATCAAGAGGGAAGCAGGGAACTTTCCTGTTGCCCAGCAGTGTACTGTGACAGATTGCAGAGGCAGTTCAGATTTAGTTATAATTGGCACCTGTTTTGTCACAAACAAAAATAGGCTGCTCTTGAACAAGATGGGGAACTCTTATCAGCATGATGATCTTTGTATATATCTCATTTCCTAGTTGCGTATAAGAGCCCTTTTTTTAAAAAACTCTCTTTGTACTTTGGCTTTCAGGTTGGAAATGTTTGCATTTCCAAACTGCAGTGTTCAGCCTTCAGGTCTGGTCTAAGCAGGAGAGGTACAATGAAATCTCTATTTACTGAGAGCTGCAAAGGGAGTTATCTTCACCAAGTCAGCCAGCCTGTGTGGACACCACTGTCTCCACTGATTTCTTTCAGTTCACCATCTCCACTGGATGTGGCAGAGTGAGTCTGATGCCTGCTTATTGCCACCTCTGGGCTGCTGGACCTGTTGGTAGTGATGAGTGCAGGGCTTCATTGTGTTGTGCTGCAGTAGTCAGGGTTCTTCTTTCTCCATTTTTATTTGGGACAGTGGAAGAGGTGAATTTTTAGAGTGGCTCCTTTATTTAATGATATATTGGGGAAAGGATATGCTTTTCTGACAAAGCTGCAGTCACCTTTAAAGCAAATATGGAGAAGTTAGTGAAGAGCTTGGAGCTGCATATGCCATGAGCATCCTAGTCCTGAAGCTTCATGGAATCCTTGTTTTTCATTGCATATTAAAATTTATTCTCAGCCTTGAGAAACTTGCAGATGTAGGATGCCTTTTATGTGTTCTTTTATTTCCAGTTTCCCTCCATAGCATCATTATGGATCTCACAGGTTTAGAGACATGATATTGTCTTATCTTCTCAGGAGTTTGAGTTGATGGGTTTTGCTGCATGCTTAGCAATTTCTTATAGTTTCTATTCTGACTAAATATGTGATCAGGTAAGGTAAAATGTTGAAGCTCTCTTATAGCCCTGTGTTGCTAGGCAATTTTGGTGGCTTTTGTTGAGCTTTCTAAAAAGAACTGTTCCCTAGGAAAGAAAATTACACAATTGGCAGCAGTATTACTACTTCATTACTGCACTGGCACTGCCAGTGGCCTTCCTTGCTTTAAATTACACTGTTTCCTTATCATGTGCCAGAAGGGTAGCCAAAGTCAAATTACTGCTGGCAGACCACAGGGATCAGTAGCATAGAAAACCTGGCAATCACTGTATTTCTGCAGTATTAGGTGCTCTTCTTCTTATATGTTCTTGTATTACTGAGAGAATTTTTGATTGTGGATATAAAAATGGTCATGGCAGTAGTTATTTTTACTGTACTGCATCTTCAGGAAGAAGCAGAAATTACAGTGCTTCTCCTCCTGAGAGCTAGTGAGAATTAGTTGCTCTTTGGTCCTTCTCTTACTGGCAAATAATAATCCCAGAGGAAGCCATGCCAAGTGGAGATGATATTTCCAAGGTCCGTATGGCACCCACTTCATTTGTGGCTCTTGCTGCACTTCTGAAAGTGCAATGGTTCTTTCCACCCACCTCCTCTCTGATGAGATGTTATCATCTCCATTCTGTGAAATTCGGGAAAACAACTGAAGGGATAAATGACTCACACTGAATTAAGCAGCAGCTCGGGAGGAGAAAGCACAGCTCTCTCTGAAGATTGAATCACATGACTCCCAGGTACCTTTAAGACAGGGAGATGTGTTTGAACCCCTCTCTCCCTGGGACTTTGCAAACCTGCCCCTCAGGATTCTGCATCACTGCTGCCCTCACTTCAAAACTGTTCTGATGCAATTTCAGGATGCTTTTCTTGATGAGTTTCAGGGCACACAGGAGCTGTTAGTACCACCCCTGGCACAGAGGCTGGCTCCTCACCACAGGTGTCTGCCTGCCTCTCTGCGTGACGGCATTTTTGCCAGGTGACCGTGTTTAGATGGCAGACTGAATAATATGATTGATTTAAGCTGACTCCCTGCTTTTGAGATATTTGAGAATACACAGCAACCTTATCACTTTTATTTATTGTCTACTTAATCAGGTCTGTTGAAGTTCTATTTTGTAGAATGATGGCACATAGCTGACATCCTTGAATGAAGTGTCTCATTTGTGATTGTCTTTCATATGCATTGCCAATTTCATGGATCCAAGCCTCAAACTTACAGAAAAATGACTGTTAACTCACCTCATCTTGATCCCCCATAGCATCTTGAATGGATTTTGTAAATAATGGATTGGGTGGTATTTCAAACATTCCCTTCATGATAGATATGGCTTTCATACCAGTACAGTCATCTCTTTTTCATTTCTTGAGTTCAAGAACTTCACAAGAGAGGTCAGAATGACCACATGGCATTTTAAAAGACACTTTGGGGGATGAGTAATGTGAACACAGCAGTTTAGCCGAGTCAGAGAGAAGCAGAGTTTTCCCAAGATCAAGGGCAGTACCTTGCCTACGGAGGTGCACCACTGTATCTCTGCCTGCTGTTCTAGCTTGAGGGGCACAATGATCTTATCTCTGTGAAACTCACTAGTGTTCCACAAAACAATCTAAGATAAGAAATTGTGTTAATCTTTTCCTTCCCTTCCAAGTGGAAACCACATGTAGAAGATGTGTAGTAAACTTTTTAACATGAGAGGAAAATATAATGAGCCCTTACAGCAATCAGCCTTGTGTTCATACTGTTTTGAACAGTGAGGTGATACTGCTGTCTGGTCTGGTGTACTGGTCCTTTCCTGGAGTCTGTCTTGCATGGAGAAATCCCTTTTGTCCATATTCAGTTCCCCGCAGCAGCTTTGAAATTTAAATCTCTGCAATACTTCAAGCAAAACACTTATTGAAACACCATCACATAATCTGTGGCCTTTGAAGAGAGGCTTATGAAAATATGCAAATACCTAGATGTTCTTGACACAGCTAAAAGAAATTCAACCCTGATGATATTCTGTATCCCCTGTTTACAGATGGGGTACAAAATGCAGGTACAACTGTTTTCTTCTTTCTCACTTTTTTCCCCCCTGTTGTTTTTTGCTAATCCACAGAGGAACAACATAACGTCAAATCTGTTTACTCCTCAAACAGTCTGGGATGATTGAATGTCTTTATTGTAATTTAGGAAGCAACTGACAGACAAAATTGTGTTGGGTAGACACTAAAAATAAGCACTGTAGGAACCACATAAACTCCCAGGTACAAATTAGCTCTTTTTTTTTTCTTTTTTTTTTTTTTTTTTTTTTTGCCTGTGCAATTTATAATGAGAAATGAACAAAGCTTCTATCTCAAAGTTCCAGCTATAGATCACCTAGAAATTTGAGGGACTACTTTTATCCTGAGAGATAGCATATTGATCTACAACTCCAAGAATTGTGCCAAGAATAGGAAATCAACAAGATCTTCACCTGATTTATGTAGGCTAGACATCTGTGGCATGCCTTTTGAAGGTGATCTCTCAGAGGCGTAATTAAAACTTGATGGTGAATAATCATGATGATTTGTGTCTCCACATTGTAGCCCTGTGGCTGTTTTTATATGGTTGTAAATGTGGTTTGTCCCTGCTTGTGAAAAGGATGGTTAGAAAGCACTGGGCTTAAGGGCTAGAATTTTGCACACAGTTCTTATGCAGAAGGTCTCCACATTTTTCCAAGACTAGACCTCTGTTTTAGTTTAGTATTAGTCAAATTGCAAGTAAGTGAAAAAATAAATTCAAGAAGTTTTTAATCAGTAAAACTGAGCAGCCTCTAAATTTGCTCACTCTTCAGAGAGAGGCAGTGCTCTGATATTGGAGATGCAGACTTGGGGCTGGAGAGAGTGGGCAAAGACAGCAGTTTGTAAATTAGTCTTACTTTGGTCTCTACGTATTAGCAACAACAGCATCACTTTTTCCTTCATCCTCAACTCCCCTGTCAAAAGGAGAAGGAAAGTATTGGGACAAAGGTTATCCTTCAGCCTGAAGATTTTTCCACTGAATTCTATGATTTTGTATTAGTGTGGATAGAATTTTCAAGGCACACAAAAGGCTACTGCCGAAGCAGACTGGATTCATTTCTTTTCTATCTGGATGATGGTTGGAATGTTGAAGAAGCTGTTCATCATTTGGTTTTGAATTATTCCTAGGGTTTGTTTGTGCTTTAAGATATTCATCCAGCCTTCTGAAAGGCCCAGCTTTCTCAGTTTATATCAGTAACAGTGATTTTTACTCTTTCATTTTGAAACTAAAAGGCATAAAACACCATCCCTTGTCTACTTATGAAATGAGGTGGGGAGAGGTGGCATCTCTGATTCTGCATGCAGAACAGTCAGCATAGTAGATACAGTTAGAGGCTGATTATCATGAGAGGCATGAGTTAGAACCAATGATCAATTTTGTGAGAATCCCTAGCCTTTCCATTAATTTTGATTTATTGATTTTTATGAGCAGGAGCAGTGAGAAGCTCAGGCTTTGAGGAGGATCAGAGAGGCCAGTGCGTGTCGAGGGTTATTGCCTTGTTTTGTGCTGTGATTTATACAGTGAAGGTACTGGCTGCATTCTCCTGCTTGGTGTTATTTTATTTCTACTCATCATTATGGTATTTCATGACTTAAAGACAAGGGCCCTCTGAGAATCTGTTCTGTTGTGTCTCTGACATTATTGCAGGCTGAAGGTCTGATTATTGGAAGTGCTGAGCCCTTGCAGCTCCAGTGGAATGAGTGAAAGCTGAAGGTGCTCTGAAAAGCACGCCTGAGGCATTTTGTTCTTCTGAAGAGATTGAGTTGTTCCTCATAAATATAGGTCCCTACTTTGACTAATTCCCCTTGGCTGCAAGTCCTTTGAAGTAAATGGAGTTTACTTGATTAGAATTAAACCTGTGCTCCAAATTTAATTCCCATCTTTGCCATATAGCTAAAGAATTGATTAGATCTTAGTAAATCTGATGTTAAAATTAAGCTTCAGTTTTGCTTTCTGATTGGAATACTGCATGCTGGGAAAGATCAGAAACCTTTATTTTTTTTTTTTTTTTTTTTTTTTTTTTTTTTTTTTTTATTTTTGAGGGTTCAGGTGATTCTGCACACAATTCATGTTCCTACAGCAGAGGTAACTGAACACACTGAAAGGGGAGTTTTGTGGCTAGAAGAGGTACCAAGACCAGGTGTCTGCAGCTGGTGCAGAGTCAGCCAGCCTGAGCCATTCACATCCTCCTGGACAGTCTTAATTCTAATTTGTCCAGTTCCAGTGAGAGAAAGTGGATGTCAGACAGTGATTCAGACCTGGGAAAATGTTATTTATCCCAGTGCTTGATAATTCTGGTGTTCTTGCAGAAGGAGGAGGAGGAGGTTCCTTTTACAGGAGGAAGTTTGCCTAAGTAGTGGCTGTTTGATCCATAAGTAAGGAAAGATGATGCTGTTTAAGCATATGAGTGACTGCTGGAAAAGTTCAAAGGAGCTCTCATGGAGGGGGGAAAGGGGAAGCTGAGAGATTTGGGGACTAGGTATATGGAGAAAGTTTATTCAACTTTACTTTTTTATTTGCCTTTTTCAGAACATAGATATGCAACCTACTGAAGTGGCCCTGCAAGTCATGGCAGAGTTTAAAGATTCTGTTCAGTCCTTGGCTAAAGGCCCTTCTCTACTCAGGTTGCTCAGATGTGTCCAGAGGCCAGCATTGCTTCAGTCCTTAGTTTTTGAAAATTCATTTTTTGCTCAAGGAGAATCACAGCACACTCCTGCTTTTCTATTTTGGGATCATCACTACAGTGCTCCTTCATTTTTTTACTTCCTTAAAGCCAGTATTTGATTAAAAATAAGGACATTTGGGGATTGGTTTTTGATTTTGTTTGTTTGGTTTTTATTATGTTTGTCTCAGGTAAGAGATAGCTTATAGAAGATCCATTGCTTTTGATTCTGGTTATTTTCAAAGAACAAATTTAATCAGTTATATTCTCATCTCTATATCTGTCAACATTTTTCTTGTTACCTCTGTGCAATATGGTAGATCATCTGCTGTGTCAGCAGAGCTTCACATTTCAGTGTGTACATTGATCTAATCCTGTTTTGTGAGTGATGGGCCCTGGTGTTTGGTTCTCAGCAGGCAAGATGGACCATGCTGTTATAGCAGTGGGGAAGGCTCTTCTTCTGATGAGCTTCTTCTCTTTGTCTCTCTGTCCCAGAGTGAGCTACAAAACTTGGCACAAATGACAAACATTGAGAGAATATTCAGGCAAACAGGTAGTTGCTCCCTCTTCTTGCTGCCAGTCTCCTAAAGACAGGTGTCTATGCTGTGTTTTGCTGTCTTTAAGACTTTAGAACAAGGCTGGCTTTTCGCAGTAGTGTTTTGACATCCATTGCTCCAAGAACTTGGATTTCACTCAAATATGCTACTTTCTAAATTTCATGGTTGATTGTATTTTACGTTTATTTTTTGAAGCTCCTGCCTGTACATGTTTTATTCCACCCCCCCTTGTTTTTCTGTTTTTAGCCAGTGAGACCTGCAACGATTTCCACCCCATGTTCTTCACCCATGACAGATCGTTTGAGGAGTTCTTCTGTATCTGCATTCAGCTTTTGAACAAGACATGGAAGGAAATGAGGGCAACTTCAGAGGACTTTAACAAGGCAAGAAAAAGGGTGGGGTGGGAATAACTGGGCAGAATGGTGAAACAACGCCATGTATTCTTCCCTAGAGACACAGGGATTTCCTAATTCCCATTCTGCTGAAAGCCTAGAGATTTATCTCTTTGGATGCTTTGCACATCGGGATGCCAGCATTTAAAAAGTTACGGATAGATGATGGGAGATGGAAGGAGGTTCACAGACCTTTTTCAGTCATGTTGCACTGCAGACTACGAGACTAAAATCCTGGCTTGAGGGGAAATTCTGCCTTTTTATGTTAGCAATATTATGCTGAAGTGCTGCAGCCTCCAAGGTTGTAAATAATGCAGAGAGAGTACTGCAGTGATAATTCTGTGCATCCCTTTCATTTAATGTGAGCACTAAAGTGATAAAATATTCAAAAGTGGACACAATCATGACAGAGTGCTGTGCAGTTTAGCCTGATAAAACATAAAGAAAAACAAAAAAATCTCAACAAACAAAAAAAAAAAAAAAAAAAAACCCAAACCACAAAAAACAACCAACCACCAACCCAACCAATCAACAAAAATTAAAAAATAAAAAAACCACATACAAAAAAACCACCAAAAAACCAAAACAAACAAACAAACAAACAAAAAACCCTCAAAACCAGTGAAATAAAAATTCAACTAAAAAGCTCCTCAGTAAGAATTCTGGAAGCTTCAGCCAATCTTCTGATGCTCAGAAAAGCAATAAAGAACACGTTTTTCTCAGTGGTCCCTAGACATCCAATTTTTACCCAATTTACCATGAGGCTCAACAGCATCTCTGGCATTTTCTAAGAATGGCAAACTCATGCTTTTATGGCCAGCTGTCATGCTTATCTTTATTGGCATCCTCTGACTGGATCTTGAGCCTCTTCCTGGGAGATGTTGGTTTTAGAACTGTTGGTTGGGAATGAAAAAAGTGAGACTAAAACATGCTCTGTCAGCACGTGCCTTATGAGTGCCCTGAAGTCACCAGACTCAAAAGTTATGTTAGAGCCAGTAGGAATGATCATGCCTGACTGTTAATTGGAACTGCCTGTTATTGAAATGGTCCCAATGTCCATTTTCTACTTCAGAGTGAAGGTGAATTTTTAGGTCACAGTGAGGAGTAACCTTTGTTGCGTTCTTTCAGGCAAGTTAGTTGGCAGCACTAGCAGAGCCCTGGCTAAAGAGAGAAAGGAAGTCCAATATCCACGCTGTTGTGGCCAGATGACCTAGAGCTTTGTTCTTACATGGAATTTTTGACATGCTTCTCCTCCCTAATGATCCAGGAACACAGAAGGAGCAATAGCAAGATAATTCACTGGACCATATAGGGTTGCTAAAATCAAGACCTTAAAAAGCAACTTTATAAAGACTAATTCATAATATGGGGTTGTTTTAAATAAATGTGTCAACAGCTGCCTATTACTTACAGGCCTTCTGTCTCAGTAGAAGAAGGATTTGTCTACATAATTTCCCACAACTTGAGTTGAAAAATTATTAGCAATCCTAGGGAATTCAGATAAAGAATGGTTGCATTTCTGGGACCAGCCCAGGTCACCCTAAAAGGAAAACAAAGAAATTTACTTTGCAATGTTAGGCATTGTTGTGGAGGTTTGTAGGAGATCAGGGAGTTTTTTCTCTGATATGACTAGTTTGCTCCTTCTGCTTTCTGTTGCTGATAGTCCTGCAATTTCATCTATCAGTTCTGTCAGGGTCAGTAACATTGGCACTGTGTCTTACTGCATGTGTCATTGAAGACGTGGGCAATTCTGAACTCTGTGGGGCAAATCTGAAACATTTGCCATTGGGCTTACCAGGGTTTGTGTCTGGTGGTGGCACTGTGCTGCATGATCCTGAACCCAGGATCTCTGCCTGCAGAAATAATTCCTGATTTTGTAACTGTTTCTGCAAAGGGGAGGGAATGCTAAGCTCTTGAGTCTCTCATTTCTAACACTTCTCTAATTATGTTTTGCTTATCTAAATCCTTTCTTAGAGTCATAAGGAAATTTTTGTGCTCTTATCCACTTCAAATGACACGTGGTGGTGATGTGAATTACTCAGCTGATAAACATCTGAAGGGATCTGTGAGTGCAGCAAACTGTGCTCTTGTGTGGGCTTGTGAAGCACTGGAGGGCTTGTGGGGGCTGGCACGTTACATGGTGGTACCCAAGGTTTACCCATCTGCTTTTGGGTGGCAGCAGCCAGTGCAGCCCATGGCTTTACCAAACTAAGCACCTCCATTTTTTTTATCCTTACCTGGCAGGAGGCTTTGGTGATCACAGCATGTTAGTGCTCTGTCTGCATCTTCCCTGCGTGCTAAGGGTACCCATTTCTGGGCAGTCGCTATTGAAAACTTGGCAGGCAAGGGCCACGTGGGGCTGGGGAGGATTCAGTCTGTCCTTTTAGAGGTGGAGAAGAGAACAGACCTCACAAGATGCAATAATTTACTTGTGTGAAAAAAAAGATAAAATCTCCCATCTTCTCTTTGTGTTACTATTTTTCAGTTTCAATAACTTGATTGTCATGGTAGTGTATGAAACACCACTTTGTTAGTTCACTATCCCCCTGTCTGATGGGATCATTTGTTTTATTCCTTTCTCTGTCCCTTCCTTCCTTAAAACCTCCAAAACAAAATTAGATGGTCTCAGTATGTTGATTGGTAACTCTTGAGACCTGGATGTTCTGCTAAAAAATCTAGACTGCTTGCTTTGATGTTTAATCAAAACTGAAGAAAATGAGCTTTTTAGTTTAATTTCAAACTTTTGATTAATCACAGTAACTTGTACATTGAGGGTCTGTAGGAGGTCTGTGTGCACATACAAAGAATTATTTCCTCCTCTTTGAATTGGGGAATGACAGGCACTAAAAGAAGTGAGGTGATTGAATTTCCCCTCAGGTTTTAGTGCCTGCTCTCAAGGGTTCTTTAGGGCACATATTAAGACTTCCTTTTGATGACAAAATGGCATACCATGCCATCGTGATTTTTCAATTTATGGTGTGGAGATTCCACATAGGTTTGTTCATTTTGAAATTTTCAAAAATAATTAAACTGGCTCTTTGCTCACAGTTGGAAGTATTTTATGGTATTTTAGTGAGACATTTATGATCTCATGCTTTATCCAATTCTTATTCATTAAAAGACACACGTTTTGCCAACACTTGCATAAGAAAAAGTCCTTTGATGTCTATGGTGATAGTATGACACTGTCAGAGCTAAAACCTTTTTTTCAGTCTCTATGTACTAGTAGACATCTGAATAGAATAATTCAGACAGTCAGATAAGCTTATATTATGCCTTTGTAACATCTTAAGACATGCATAATTCATGTTTTGTGAGTTTCCTAGAGAAATTAAGATGCAGTTGTATAGATAGACATGCAAGTGGCAACAATTCCATTTGAAACCTTTTTGTTTTTATTTGAGCCTACAGATGATCAAAGGCCACTTTACAAGTTTCTCCCAAGTCATTTGTGAGCAAGCAGCATGGTTTATGGCTTTGAAAATATAATCTCCAAGCTTTACATACTTCTACATGTTTTATTAAAGCAGAAGAAAGTGTTTTGTATTGATTTTTGGAGTCAGTGCTGACTGTAAGAAAGCCGGCCTGAGTTATCTCACATCCAGCATCTAGAAACCTTTATCAGCAGCCTGCCCATTTCAATAGGTGCCCATCAGTCAGATTTCCATCTTATAGGGACCACCCTACACTCTGCCAGGGTAATCAGACTCTGCTGCCACACAGACTGAGAAATCCTTAAACTGCTTTGAGGTCTATGGTTTGTTTCCAACACAGTGGTAGGGGGAATTCAAAGTACCTGCTGGACAGTAAAATTCCTCCCATGGGGCCAAATGAAAGCATACTCCCAAAGGAAAAGTTTTTGGTGATCCCCACTAGATGTACATTAGTAAATGCACCTGGATTGCCCTAATGTGGATTTACACTGTGATTGATATCCCTTCAGTGGTCTTCTTGTAAAGTACACATATTGTTTCTTGGGATACAAGGAGACAGCAAGTAGGACATTGTACAGGGGACAAGATTATCCTCTTAACTCTTTTTTCCAGAGATTTCAGGCAGCTGCTTTTCATACGTTTGAAGTTCACATGCTAATAGGAGGAAGGGTGAGCAAATGGATTATTTTAATTGCAGCCATAACTTGTCTTATTAAACCTGCAGAACAGAATAAGCAATTTGCTAATTCTGTACCTTGTGTTGTACCATCTTTAAAAAAGCAGATTAAGGGTAAAAATAACTGCTTCAAGTCCCAGTGTGGAAGGAAAAAGACAATTTTTTTTGACTTGGCTAGCAGGGTGTTGAAGCTGCATTACAGAGAATGGGCATAATGTGGCTGATTTTATTAGTATTAGTGTTGTTGTTGGGTTTTAGATGACCAGAAATGACTACTCATAACAAGATGCAGATTATCATTCCAGTGTGGCTAAAGTTAAATTGGAGGAACCAAAACTGAAAAAAATTGTAAGTACTGTGATATAAGGTGCTTGAAAACCAAAAATCCACTGCATTCACTAAAATTACAGGTTTGAGGAATTGGAAAGTGGGACAAGGTTGGGTAATGATGCTGCCAATGCATTTTTCTTGTTACTTAGAGATTTAGTTAATTTGCCCTTTGGACATGTGTTTGAGATCATCACAGTACAGAACATGAGCTTTTAAATGTTTTGTGCAAACGTATTTTTTAATAAGAATATGTAATAATATTGCATAATATAGAAGAAAAAGAAGAAAATACTTTGTAATAAGAAAAATATTCTCAGAAACCTAAAAAAAACAGGTTTCAGCATTCAGCTAGTATCCATTTCACAGAGGCAACCTGCTGAGGAGCTGCCCTTGTGGTATCTGGCTGTTTCAGGGACACACCAAGCTGCAGCACTGGATCCCCCTGCAGCAGGGGGGTCTGCTCAGCAAGATGATAAAACATGCCACTGACAGGCATGCACATAACAAACTGCCTTTGTGGAGATCAGAGGAGTAGACATTGTTCACAGCGGCAACAGATGCAAACAATAAATGCCCTACGTGAGTCCTGTAATTAAATAGCAAAGCAAACACAGAGGCATTTGATAACCACAAAAGATGTTTATGGCTCATGCTCAGGCTCTGCAAACATTTTTTCCTTGCTCGCTGACAAGATAACAGAAAAGGTAACCAGGTGTAACATAAAAATGAAAAATACCATTTCCTTCCTCGGTGGAGGTTTGGAAATGCCATGCCACAGGTTTCTCAGCTTCTCTGGTGTTCTCATGGTTTTGGCAGCTGTAGGGATGAATAATTGGGGAAGGCTGGGTTCAAAATATGACTATGGCTCTTAAGAAGCAAACTTGTGTGAGCGGTGGTTTTTGTGAAAATGTGGTGGGCCAAGCCCACTATCAGTTAACGTGAGCTACCCGCAAGGAAGAGAAGGCCTAGGGCGTCATTTTGAAAGGGCCGGAGCAACAATGTGGCAGAGTTGTCACAGCTTTGCTGGGTGCACTGCAGACTGGGGAGACTCAAGGAGCAGACTGTGCATAGCTCCTGCCCAAAATGCCCCCCTGGCTGGAGCCCTGTGGTCCTAATGCTAGTCCTTGCCATGGCAGCTCTGTGCCTGGCCTGGAAGTGACAGGGATTTGCGTCACTCCAGTGGGAGCAGCCGGTCCCCAGCATGCTCCAGTGATCCCCTCTAGTGGCACCAACAACATTCTGCACTTTTCTGCTCCTTGCCGGCTTGGCCAAGTCTTGATAATCCGGACTTTACAGGAAGGAGGGAAAGGCACCCAGAGCTGAAGTGCTTGGGCAGTGAAGCAGCTGCAGGGTCAAAATCAGAACCAGGATGTGTGGCCACTTGCTCCAGCCCCCTCCATCACCCTGCACAGAGGCAGTGGCAGCTCCAGCCCCAAAGGGATGCTTTCCTCTCTCTGTGTCTTTGCCCCCACCCAGCTGCACAGGGAGGCCTGGAGAAGGATTGCAAATGGTAGCTTCAGAAAATGAAAGAAGCATTACCTCAATCAAGTGAAAAATAATTCAGACAAACTTGAAAGTAAAATCCTTTGGTCAGTCTTTAAACCTGTTTGTCACCTCATTTTCAATGCAATGAAAGAAGAAGGGGATGGTAAATAGCTCTTCACAGATGCTCTCCAAAGCATTATTGTTTTCTTATGGCCCTGAAGCAGATGAATTTAACTTCTTTTGGGAGAAGCTTTGGAAGGCTGTTCTGTTAGGATTTTACTGTTGGGAAATGCCAGGCTAGTGGAATGATTGCACCTCTCTGTTAGCTTTATTGCACCTTCCCTTGAGAATGCTTTGTTTATATCACTCAGGGATATTGCAAATAAATTATTCTCACATAGAATGAATTCAGTATTCCCCAGGCTGGGGCAGATTAGCACAAATTAAATCCCACATTTTCACACCTGAGGCCAATAGCACTTTATTAACTTTTATTGGAAACAGATAATTGCTATAAATATATTGTATCATTATTTGTGAAATGCATGGATTTATAAAAAAATTGTGGCAATTAACATTTTGCAAGTCTGCTGCATAGATTACAGAGAAAATGAGACTTTTTAATTGAAGAAATTACTCCCTTCAAATATCATAGGAATCTTTTAGAAAGCATAATTTGGGTGCATAAAAATTGTCAAGTCTATTCCATTCAATAACCTCTTCCTTCAGAATGGACTTTTTTAAATAGTGCAATTTAATGTGATGCAGAGAGAGCCTGTTTAAGACCTTTCCCTAGCATTTGGTCAGTGTTCCCTCTATTCTTTTTGTGGCCTAGATATTCCAAATGTATGCCTTCATCAGCTGCTCACTTAGGAATGGCTCTGCTTAGTCTTCTCCATCTCCGTGCATTTATCTCCACCTGTCAGATCTCCAAATGTGTCCCATAGCACTCATCTGCTGCTCCTGGCTGCAGGAACCTGAGAAGGGGTGTTTAAGATGCTGAAGAGGCATCTTTCCATTTACTGAGGCATCAGTCTGTAAAAATCAGATTTAAGTATTCATACCCCAAAAAATCAGGGCTGTCAAGCTCAAAAGAATTGAACAACAGTATCACATTTTTAAATCTACATGGTTGCTTCCTTCTGAAAAATTTTCAGTCTGAACTAGCATTGTCAAGAATGCAAATACATTTTTAAAACTAATTTGTGAAAATTAAGTACTTAGACTGCATAATGAAGCAGTCTAACTTGCCCTTTTCCTGCACTTTGTAGCTTATGAACTATTCTTCTAGTTCAAAGACATTTTTCATTTAAAACAGTGTCTTTACTATTTTTTGTCTTTGCCACAAGGCTTTGGAAGTCCTTAGTAGTAGGGTCATATCTAGTTACAGATGAACAGTCCTTCTCCAGTGACCACATATGCAATGATTTCATGGAGGGCATAGCCTTAAAAGGAAAATAATTTTCAAGCTTGATTTCTGCCCATTTATATGCCTGGATGGGTGCACCAACAAAGAGATGGACTCTTCAAGCCAAAAAATCAAGGGAAGGGAAGGATGTCTCAACAAAACATTTGTTATTTAAAACAAGAAAAGAGTATTTTAGTGTAATGCATTCCTTGGCCAGCAGCTAGTCTTGTCCTTTCCCTGGTAATGAAAGACTGTGTTGGTTTCAGCAGTGGAATTGCTTATTTGTGGAAAACCTAGCCATTGTTGGCAGAGGGGATTTTTTCCCCCAGATTTCTAGTGAAGTCTGTGTGTTACTGTAGAATACATGCAGGTCTGTGTAACACCCTGGAGATTATAATTTTTAAAGCTGCTGGTACTTCATACTTTCAAAGCACTTTTCATTTTCATCTCAGTGGGTGCTGATCAAACCAATAAACTTTCTCAGTCTTCAAAAAGATGACTGAGTGGAAAGCCCAATAACCGGAGGAGGAACACCGAGTGTAGGTTATCTGTGCTAACCGCTCTTTTTCTACTCCACAGAAACCTTTTGCACTGGAAAAAAAATGCCTCAGTTGCATGTAGAGTGTGTTAGTGGTGAAGGGAAATGATATAACGTAACTGGCACTGTCACCAAAACAGCATATTTTGTGATATTGCCCCTGTCATTCCTGTCTAAAAGTGTGGATAATAATCAGATCCCAGGAACCGCTCTTGTCTCTGTATTTTTATTTATTCTTTCTAGGATGTGTTTTTGTAGTACAGTTAAATCAGAGGTGCATGGCATATGGCTTTTTGCTGCATGAATTGCTGCTGATGTGAATGTCAGTGGGCATATAATACCAGATTTTCATTTTGTGAATCACAACGCATGGAATTCAGCCCGAGAGCTCCCCAGACTATAGACCTTATTATAGGCAAATAAAAAAGGGAAGGAAGGGGGGAGAGGTGATGTCTTGGATATTTTGTTTCAGTTGAAATGAGGTTATCGTGATGAATGATGCAGCTGACAATGAGATTTTTATAGCCTCTCTTGGAGTAGCAGAAGAGCTTGTATTATTGTTGGTTTGCTTTAAGTAATTGTAATCTAAATAGCACCGTGGTTGAAAAGAGCAGCAGAAATCTTTCATATGTGTCTCGTAAGCAAAGCCAGGGTGCTTATTTGTTTTTGTCTCGTCTGTCCTTATACAAATGTCCTTCATTGTTTGCATCTTCCATCTCGGGTATTGTCTTGATTGAATATGTCAGTCACCATTAAAGAGGCGTTTGCCAGTCAGGGGCTGCTGCTGCCTGTCTCTATTTTTAGCACATGAGGTAACTGGCCAGCAGCTGACAAGCTGATCCTGCTACCCATGCACCAGTGTAAATTAAGGTTGGCTGTGATAGAGGCAGATGGGAGGGAGGGAGGGAGGGCTGCTGGAAAGCATGGTGAGAGGGAAGGAGAGGATGGTGTGTGGGTGCAGATGGGCTCTCCTCTCCTCTCTTCTCCTCTCCTTTACCCACATCAGCTACCTCAATCCACATCCACACCATGCATACTGGGCCAACGCAGGTACCCGCCTCTGCTGTCTCTCTGTAAGTTACCTTTGTTAGGTGGTCACAGGTTAAACTGGGCCCTGGGGTGCTAATGTGAGCTGTCCTCAAGTTCCCAGACACTGCACGAGAGGGAAAATGGAGGACGTGAGGGGTTTAGCACGTCGTTTCGGAAGGCAGTGTTAGGTTTTGCCCCACAGAGACCACAGCAGAGGCAGTTTTTATTTGGGGTAGTAGTGAAGCCTATACACGTGGACTTGGGTTATGCCACATTTCCACTGAGAGCTAAAAAGCTTACTGGGGGATGGAAGGTGTTGTGTGTGCCTCTGAAAGTGGTAAGGTTCTTTTTTCTTTGCCCTTTTCCCTCTTCGCTGTGGATTGGAATAGCATGCAAAAAATCTTGTGGATTTATTGATGACTAAAATATAATTTATTGGGAGGTTCCATCCCAGTTCCTCAAGTTACTGGTCACGGTAAGCAGAGGAGCAAGGCCCCCAGTAATACATATGAAAGCTGAGGAATATCACCTTAAAAACTGAGCACAGGAATGGAGACAGATTAGATACCATGAAAGTATATCAACCCAAACAATGGGGAGAGGTGAAGGAACAAATATCAGAATCCTTGAAAAAGACATTTGTGTAGATGATTAAAGATCTTGCCATGCCAGCTGAAGATATTTTTGCCATGGCCGTGAAACTGAAATGCTCAAGAACCAATCCTTGCATCAAGAATGTCAAGTCTATTTCTAAAAGACTTCTGTGAAAGTATCTGGAAAAAGAGCTTTCATGCATGCTTTGAATTTTATGGCAATGTTTTTCTCTGATGACTTTTCTTCAGATTTCAAGCATCAGTTTTTTCTCTCAGGGAAACTGATCAGAACCTCAGCAGTTAAAAATTGCGGTTCTATCCATTTTACTTGACTAGTACATGCTGCCTAGAACTTTTGTTGTACTTAACCGAGAGCCCAAAGGAAGCCACAGATCTCATCATATCATTGTTACATTGTCAGCCTCTTCAGAAGCAATTGACCAGCCCTTCATAGTGAAAATAACATCTCTAAAGTCACCAAAGTGGAAAAATGAAACATCTTTGTTTTTGTAAAATCAGATGTTTGAGATAAAGAATGTAATCTCAAAGCTGTCAAGATTCTGAGATTCCTTCCAAAAACTCATTTTTATGTAAGCTAGGGTTCTAGAAATTGTTAAAGGACTGTTACCTTCCCTGGGGATCTGGAAGTTGTTAAAGGGCTGCTTTCTTCCCAGTGATTTTCTTTTTTGGTCTGATTGTCATATAACTGATACTTCTTCATTTGAAGGCCTATATGTGATTTTGAAAGCTAGGACTGGATGTGGCAATCTTACTGAATTTCTCTCTGTTCCTTTAGCTTCTCTCCTTGTTCAGCACTCCAATCTTCAACAGGATTTATTCCCCAGATTACTTTCCACCTGTCCTCTTTCCTTGGAACAATGGCATGCCTCATAGTACTTCCACCTGCCTTAAGGAGGGTGTTAATGGCTTTTCTCACTTTCTAGCTGGGGACACTCGCTGACTACTTTGGGCAGCCACAGTTGTCAAGAAATCAGAAAAGACCCTTTCAGGTCATAGAATATTGGAAGCCAGCTTTTGGAGCCAGGATGGGTGTTATTGGCAGCTATGCCTTTTCAGCAGTGGTAGAAATCTGAAGGCCGCTGTTAAAACTGTAAAGTCAAAATAACACGTGCACATGCATTTCTTCTTCCTGAAAATTGATCCATATGGACAAAAAAGTCTTACCTCAGAAGTAGTGGTATAAATACAGTATTTTAATAATGATGGCAGAGAACAAGATACTCTTTTATCTAGCCTAATTCTGCACCTAATTCTGTACACAGTGGACTTAAAGTTTAATTTACTTAGAGAAAAGAAATGTCTCCACCAATTTGGGAGATGGACTTCAGGTAAAAGATATTTTATGTGTGCAGCTTGAAAATGGATTCAGTTATATACACAGCCTGAATGGCCCTTTGCTGTGTAAAATCTTTAAAGTACCAGGCAAAATCTTTAAACTGGAGGTTCTACTTTAGGAGAAAAGAAAGAAAATATCTCCATAAAACTTATTTACCTTTGCATGGGTTAAGGGTGTTTTATTGCCTTGATGCTTTTAAGCTCCAGAGAACAGGATGTTTCATAGCTGCTCAATTTGCTTTAGTTATTATAATTTGAAAGAGTTTAATGGTTCTAATTTCCTTCTCTACACTTCTTGATTTTAGTACTAGAGTAACACTTCAGTATCTTGTATTGATTTTTATGGTGGTCAGGGTTTTGATATTAATTTCTGCAGATATTTTCTTTGATACTAAAAGCTGAGGATGGGTGACTGGCAAAGCAAATTGAGGCCTCAGAAAGTCTAATTTCATGTCTTACAAATATTGTTGTAGGTGCTTGCTTGTAGGATGGTCTCTGGGCTGATGAGTACCATGAATCACCAGTGCACCCTTGTGTGGTGTGGACTAACTGCACACTGGATTGCATTAGCTGAAGCACAGCCAGCATGGCAGAGGAAGGGATTATTTCCCCCAGCTTGGCCTTTATGAGGCAGCAAATGGAAGACTGTGTCCAGTTTTCTCCCCTAGAAATGGGGAGAAACTGATGAAATAGAGCTAGTCGAGCAAAAGTCTGCCAAGATGATTAAGGAGGATGGAGCATGTGGTGTTCAAAGGGAATGTGAAGGAACCAGGTTTGTTCATCCTGGAAAAGGCTGGATCCAGGGTGGATCCAGTTGTACCTTCTGCCATTGTTAGAACAAGAAGGATGAGGAGAAGATGCACACCCTTCTCAGAAGTACACAAAGAAAGAATAGAAGTTGCAATGAAGAAAACTGTTTGGATGTAAGGATGAAACACTACCGATACTGGTGCAGCCCTTGAACCAGTTGCACAGAGAGATTATAAAATCTTTATCTCTGGAGAAAAACAAAACTTGCCCAGAATTTCCCTGAGGAACCTGACTTAAGTATGAAATTAGCTTTGCTGTGTCTGCAGAACTCAATGCCTAGAACTGTCTAGCTACCTGAATTATTTTGGAGTTTTATGGGTAAAATCTACTTTCTCATGCAGTAGGATATCTTATCCAAATAGGAAGCGGTAATTCATGTCATTAATCATCATTGAAACAAATTCAGATGGAGCATCAGCCAAGCTCATAAATTTTTCCTAATATTAAATAAAGCATAAAAGATCATTGAGATGGATTCTGTGGCCCCTTTAAGAAGTCAGTCTTTCCCCATTAACTGTGGTGATCCCTTTAAAGCAGTTTTAACTTGTCTTAGCTTTGACAGCTGAGCTGTTACTACTCAGGGGCACTCAAGCCCCTTCAGAAATGTGATGTTGAAAGCATTTCTTCAAAATTTTCTTACCAACATTTACAAAAGTATATTTTACTAAATGGTTACCACTGGCTATACTACAGCACAGCTGACATGGTAACTTCTCTAACCACAGTAACTCATTTGAAGCCTAATTCTTAAAGAAGAAAATGTGTGTAGAAGTTGCAGAGCCGTGTTTGGCTGCTACTGGATTGGTTTTGGGGATGCTTGCTGTTTGTGGCTGGCTGTTCGGGTTTGGGGTTTTTTTATAAGTCCTTATCTTATAACAAAACCTTGCTTTTGCTAAAGCGCCATTCCTTACAGGTTCTAGCTTCAGGTGCAAGCTGTCATTTCACCATCCCAGGAAGTTTCGGGTACTTCTTTTAAGCACAGGTTTATGACTAAAAGGAGAACACCACTTGAACTGACAGAATATACAAAGGGTAAAAAAGGAGAGCAGAAAGGTGATGCTAAGTGATTTTTGTAGGATAACAAGGATGTATAAATTATGTCTTTCTGCATATTGCCTGAAAAGTTAGTGGTAGAGATGGGAACTTAGCCCACACCTCATTTGTCAGCGCTTTGGTGACAGGCCAATTATATCTTGATTTCTTTTCTTGTATGATACACAATTCTGTTTCCAAGGAGAGGTTTTTTTTTTCCCTCTGTGGTGGAAGCATCTTCCACATTAAAGCAAAATATTTACTCTTTGTTTACATTCTTTAAAGGTTAAAGTAATTAAACGGTTAGATGCAGTGTTTGCTGCACCTTTGGTGTCAATGGCTGAAATGAAAATGCTTGGCAATTTGAGACAGTAACAAGAAGGATGAGTATAAACTGGAGAGATGGCATTCACACTGTCTTTTTGTGCACAATCTCTCCCCTTCTAATGCACAGTTAGAAGCGGTAAAAATTTGAGAGCATTATGAGAGAGCCAAAGCCAGAAATAGGTTTTTTCCCCTCTCTCTCAAAATGACCAGAAAGAACGCAGTCATAAATGACAAATTTAATAATCCACCATTATTTAGCAGTATGTGCATACATGAGCACAGAGTTGGCAATGTTTGCTGGCTTTGTGGGGCTGGGCTTCTGTGGCTGCCACAGGTGTTAGAGATGCTCTGTATTGGGCAGAAGGTAAGACAGGACCTTGAATATAGAAACCCGTGTGTTTGTGGTGCCTGGCTCCAGCACAAAGCAGCAGTGCTCTTATTGCCAAGGACAGACTATGCCTTGACCTTTCTGGAAAAAGTTCCCCGCTGTCCAGATGTGAAAATTAGTTTCTGGCTAGCACAGAAATGTTGAGCACCACTTGAAAGGACAGCAGCTCAGGTGAGGAAGGCAGCCAGACCTCACTGCAAGCTATGGCTCAGGTAGAAACGTTGTCCTCAGAGACAGAATTAAAAAAAAGAGTTATAAAAAAGCTTCCAAAAGCATTGCATCCTACAAAGCAAAGCTATTTTGATTAAACTGATAATTTTAAAATAAAACGGCTGCAGAGAAACCAAGAAAACCAGCAAATCCCTTCTCTCTCTTTTTCCAGATAGTACAAAATGTTACTTAAAAAAAAAAAAAGGATGTTAAAAATCTATTTATAAATCAAAAGAAGAAAAGCAGGCAAAAAATTGTACAAGCAGCATTAAGCTGCAAAAATTTTCCTTGGACACAGTGCAGTACCTTTTCAAAGCAGCATATGGGGTTTATTCTGGTGACTCTAATTTTAACATGAATGGGAGTCACGTGGAATACTCCTGGCATACGGCTTTGAAAATATATCCCTGCATGATTAAGGAAGACTGAAATATTTTTAAACGTCTATTTTTATTTTTTTTAAAACCAATTCTGAAATGTTTTTAAAGGAAAGCATTAATGGAATGAAAGTGGTCCAACCCTGAACAAAGCAGTAATGTAACAGGTAGAAATACTACTGGCTTAGAACTGTAGATATGTTTGTGTTTCAGAGGCTGGGTAATGAAGAGCAAGGAAAACTTGGAGTTTGTGCCCACTGTTGCAACTGCCCCTGCATTGCTTGACCTTTATGAATTTGTATCTTGACTTGGAAGATGAAGTAATCATTTCACCTGCCACGTGCAAAGAGCAGAGGGTTCAGCGAAGGCCCTACGAGGTGGGACTTGTCTCTGCAATGGCAATTGCCATGCAGCAGTATTGACAGCATCTTTAGCTTAGGGATGATCGAGTCTGAAGAAATATGTACTCTGAAGATCAATTAGAGAGAGGCTCATTAGCGGGAAGGAAGTTCTGAGCAGATGCAACAGCCCTGACAAAGTGAGCCAGAATGCTGATAGAGCTGGGCCTGGTGTGTGGGCTGAATGTGAAGCAGGGTTGCTGCAGGGAGGTTCAGAGAGTCCTTTCTGACAGCCGGTCCTTCCCACCCGTCTTCAGAGAAAGCAGTCTTAACAGCTTCTTGAAATGTTTTGAAAAGGATAAGACAGAAAATGTCCATAAAACCATATTGATGAATACAGACATGAGCATAGTGAGGAGTGTGGACAGTCATCTGGTGTCCTTCTAAAGATGCCGAGAAAGAGGGAGAAGTTACTTTTTCTTTTCTAATACTTTTTTTTTTCCTCACTTTTTTTAAACAGAGAATGAAAGGTTAATTTTTATAGCTTTAGTTTTGTGGGGGTTTCATTGCTTGAGGATCTCCTCTGATTGTTTGCAATACCTTATTGCCTATCTAATATTTATCTATCTTGACATCAGAGACGTGAAAAAGGAAGCTGCCTGCCTTTTATTCTTTTCACAAAATCTTCACCACTGATATCACGATGCTGAGCTCACCTGTCCTTTTTATCTGTTGACTTTGAGTGGAGTTTCTCTGGTCATTCCAGCAGAGTTGCCACTTTCCAGACTTAAACATGAGATGAAACAGGCAGCATAAAGAAAGAGTATTTATGCCAGCTTTATTTAAGCAAGAGACTTCATTTAAGCAAGGCTATTTATATAGCAAGGTTATTTATACTGCATTTGGCTGTGAATGGGCGTGTGTGGGCACGCTTCTGTTGTGCATGCGACACGTGTTTGGGGTATGTATATTTGGCTGCACATTTCCATGTACAGGGATTGAAAAAGTGGCTGTTAGTGTCTCTGAGAAGGGGATGTTTGCAAAGCCCAGCTCAGGGAGACGTTGAAATCCTCAGAACAGATGCCTGCTGCCAGAGGCTGACACAGAATAGAAGCATCAGTAGCTCATTTTGTGTGCTCCGAATTACCTTATGAGGGTGTGGATGGAGGATATTGCCCTTTCCAGCTGAAGCTAAGTGCACACTTGCAATAGCTCCATGGTAAACAGCCCTCACTGTTCATTCAGCTTATGTGAGCATTCATTTGACTTTCATTCCTGCATGAGGTGGAAGCAGACAGAACACATTCTTCTCAGGAAAATTTATTGTGTGCTTGCTGGACCTGGAAACTGGACTCGTGTTTTCTGTTCTTCACATTAGCTGTAGTCTTGGCTATCCCTTTCTGCACCACCAGAGCCTTCTGACACTTACCCTTCCATGCAAGCCTGGAATGCAAAAGCAGTGCTAGGGGGATGTGGAAAACATAGATTGGCTCTCATCAGCGTCTATTAAAATAATAGTCTGAAGATCCTTCAGCAGCTGCTGGGAAGGTGAACCAAGGCAAAGATAGCTCTGTAATTGAGTTGTTTTCAGTATACTCTTTCTAAACATCATCAACTAGCATTGTCAGTCTGGCCTTAAAGGTGCACAGTCACAGCAATGCAGTTCCCTCTTAAAGCTGCTGGGTGTCTGATTGTTACTCTTAAATAACACACAGCAGAAGCTTTTAAAATTAAAACACACACATAGAAAACTCTTTTCAATAAAAATCTCATTTCTTTTTCCAGGATGCCTAGACAAGTAAATAGTGGGGTTTTAGAAGTCCAGAGATGTTTGCTAGCATCATCCATTGTGACAGTCTGAAGGGTCTGTTGGATAAAACCCAAAGCCCCTGCTTCAGGTCTCACACTACTAATCTCTTCTCCATTAGCAAGGGAGAGCATGAGTTTTGTGTGAACAGATTTAATCTTCCTGTGCAGCAGATGTGCTGACACATGGGTTTCTCTAGTCAATGGGGTAAATAATCTTCTGTTTAAGTAGTTCCTAAGTACCTATTTGTGTAATTAACATATTAAAAAACTCGTGCATCATTATTTAAACAGTGAGCCATGAGAGCATCAGACTGAGTTCAGATAACTGAGACAGATGACTTTTTCCCTTATTTTGTCCATCCTCTTGCACTTTGGTTTTGTTAAAATCAGAAAAGCTGAAGAAATCATTCTGTTGCCATTTCATATGATTGAGTAGAGATTTAACTACTGTCTTCCAGAAGAAGAAAGCCACAATGCACTAATGAATAAGATGCAGGAGGAGCATGCATGCCTGTAAGAGAGGCAAGACCGAGCACCTAAGGGACATAATTTGTTTCAACAGTGTTAGTACGATGTACATTCCACAGTGCCCATCCTGCTGAGAACTAAGCATTAAATGGAAGCCTTAGACTGTTTGGATTGAAGATAAACCTGGCTGCTGTTGCTTGTTTGGCAGCCTGTGCAAAGCACAAGCTGGAGAAGTGGCTGAAGATGGAAGGTAAAGTGCTGCAGTGATGTGAAATTGTTCTGTCCTGGCCGTGTGTACTCCAGAGAGAGTGATTGAATGAGAGAACTGAGATTACAATGACATGACTGAAAATGCTCTTGGTATGTTCCAAAGGGTTTTGATACAAAATTTTGATATGCATTTGAACAATGTGGGCAAAGGAGGGAGCAGGGAAAATCCTAACCCCGACAGTGGATGAAGAATATGTGATAGATTTGGCAGACAGTGCTTATATGGTCTGAATGTACTGGGAATTTTAAAACTCACAAGGTGGTTTCTGAGCCTCTTGCAGTTTTGTGTTTAAGAATGCTGTGTGAGGAATCCTGAAGCCAATGATGTGTACTGTGAAACCTTCTGCTGTCTACTGTCTGGATTTATTATAATTGATTTGAAATTCTTCAGTGCCCTCTCATGCTATATGACTGCAATGTGTGTTGGAAATGGCAAGACTTAAAGGTTGCAGACAGCTGCGGGGGCTTGTGTATTTTAAGGGCTTTTTTAATATGATAGCTATTCAAAGACAAACTATGATTGTATACGACACTGCTGCCAAACCTAAACATCACTTGAGGTTGTTTGCCTGCTGTACCCACTGTCAAGGTTAGAAATAATTTGCTTTTTGTTCTTTGTGCATGTATCAAAAACTATGCAACTCGGAATTTGTTCACTGTGACAGAATAGTCTTCCTCTAAGCAACCCAATTTCTCTTTCTTCCTTTTCCAGACTAGGTTTCTTATATGCAGTTGTGGTGCTTTTCTTCTTTTTGTTTAGTTGGTTCTTTGGGTTTTGTTTTTCTAAGATGTGGATATTTTGGATCTGTATCAAAGCCAAGGCATTTCAGATCTTCTTGGAGTTAACACTGGAGGTGCAAATGGAGCCTACAGTCATGTTGTCTAGACTAGGAAGTCTCCTTTCACTACTCAGACTACGTGTAATCATTTAGCAATAGGAAAACTGAGAAATATTCATGTCAGCTCCTGTAGCCAATTTCAGGATTGTTTGTAGGCTGTCTTTGGCTTAGCTGAAGAGCTTCAGTTGTCAGGGAAGATAAAGAAGAATTGCAAATTCAACACCCCTAGATAGTCATCATCCAGACTACTGTTGTGTATGTCCAAGACTGTTGTATGAAATTCTATAAAGCTCTGATTTCATTTATATAAGACAAGTGGAGATTTTATTTAATGCACATCTTTGAAGTCTTTTATTATGTGAATGGATCCTCAGAATGCAGGCAACCTACCTGGTGGTGCAGGAGGAGACTTGGATGCTCCCTGTGGTCAAAGCAGAGGGGAAGGTAATGAACACTGAGCACACTCATTGGTGCTTGAATGGTGGAAATGCTTTGCAGAATAAAAGGTTCTGTGGTTCTGTAATTCACAGAGACCTTCTGGGTGCTATGGTGGCAGATCACCTCTGAAGGTCATGTCTAATCTGATTTACAAAGCTGTGTTACTGACTGTTTTCAGCAGCTTATATATCACTTGTGTGTTCCTAGTCAGATAAGCTTTGTGGTTTGCACTCAAGCTGTCTTAAGTGGCAGACAAGATAGATGTCTCTTTATGCTCTGGCCCAGCATTTTCATTTTAATTTGTGTTTATATGTTACTATGCAAAAACATCTTTCTGACACAGTAGTAGTAGGTAGAAAAACCAAACCAAACCGTCAAAGCTGTTCATTTGAATAAAAGTGTAGGGGCCTCCTGATAAAAGAGTTATGAGGCTTTCTGATAGTAAGATTTGGGAAAAACCAAACTAAATGTGAAAAATGTCCTTGGAAGTCTCTGAAATAGGGATTTGCATTATCTACAGATAGGTCCTAATTGACTCTTCAAGAGTACAGATGTGGAAGGGAAATGTGTAGGTCTTCCTGGAATAAATCAATAGAACCGGCTGTTCCTGGTGCAAATCAGCTGCTTCTACGAATGGACTTTTGAAAGGACTTGAGAGTTTACTCAGAATTAACAGGTAATTTATGGCACTGGAAGCCAACCATCAAGCCTATGACTGGGGAAGTCTTAGCAGGTTAACCATCTTCCCCTTTAGGTATCTAGGCTAAAAAAAGAAAAACCCACGATCTGGAAGGATGAGTAAGCATTATATCATCACTGATTGTTCCTCAGCTCCCACACACAAACAGGTCTTAGCCCATGACAGAATACTGGCAGGAGCTGCTGTCGGATTGACAAGTAGCAGCTTTGGTGTGAAGCCTTCCTGGAAATCTTTTTTCCTTTTAGTTGAACAGCATCATTTTATCCTGCTATCTTAGAAGATTTTTTCACAAATCTTATTTATTATGCTGCTTTGAAATGCCTGGATTTTTCTAGCCTTGAATTTTTGATCTCCCTTAAAAGCTTTCTTTGGTATCGGTGTCCTGTCCTGCTTTAGATTGCAATGAAATTCTTTGTGTGTTTATTCTCACCACACAACCTTGTGAGGAAAAGAAATGCAATTTGCAGGGGAGATTGCTAAGGAAATAAAGAGACAAAGGTGAGATTTCATAACCTTAAATCTAGTGGCTTGCTGTCATCAGAAGTAGAGATCTCTGTCACTTCTGCTCCTTTCCTGTGAAACAAAAGACCTTAAAAATGGGTCTTCTGAGTTCTTGACTGGTTGCCCTAATCTGGGACACACTCTTCTCCCTGTCAGTATGTGAAATGCATATGGGAGTTTTGGAAATTGGGCCAAGGGAAAATTTCTCCAGATACATTAAAGTTGCACTGCTAATCATTATTTTTGATTGCAGTGGGGCTTTGTTAAACAAAGGACAGCCTATTGAAGAGTTTTGAACTCTGTGTATCACATAACAGGAAGGAACAATTTATTTCATTAGGAACCTCTTCAATTTAATATTGGCTTTAAAAATACTAATTGCAGAGACCTCCTAGGAATGTGCTATTTGATTTTTGTTGTCCAGTAGAATTTAAACTTGCTGGTTTGCATGACTATTTTAAGCTCTACATATTGACAATGTTTCCAGTCCATGACATGACAATAACAGCTAGCAAAAATAACCTTGAAACTGCTGAAGTGTTTCACCCTCCGCAGACAAATGACAGAACATGCTCCACACTCCCAGACCACCCTCTCCTCTGTGAGATTTGGGTGGGAGAGGGATGGAATGGGACAGACTGCTTTTTTCCGCAGCAAGTTCTGTCAGCGAATCTAGGCTTTTTAATTAGCCCTCATTCCCTTAAAATGTACAGTGAATTTCTTTCCACTTATTCATAAGTTGAATATTTCAGAACTGAAAGTATGACCTCAAAAGCTCGCCAGCTCAGGGTAATCCTTATGGTGATGGTGCTGATCCAAAGGCAAATAAAAAGCCACAAGTACAGCATTGCCAGAAGTGAACCTTTATGGCATCCTCAGCCATTACAAATACAGTTCTCTCAGAAGCCCTTTTCTATGTCAAGAATTGTAACTGAGTCATAGATGCCCTGAAAAGCCAAATATCTGGAGTAGCCTTCTCTTATGGCCTTGCTCTTGAGGCTTGGAAGACCTTCCCAGACTCTAGATTAGACTCAGGTAGAAGATATTTAACAGGGAGTGGCATTTGTTGTACATGGAGATTAATCTACCTTTATTTACCATGGCACATGAAGTGGAATGCTGTTATTGG
Source organism: Melospiza melodia melodia (assembly GCF_035770615.1). Classification (NCBI taxonomy): domain Eukaryota; kingdom Metazoa; phylum Chordata; class Aves; order Passeriformes; family Passerellidae; genus Melospiza; species Melospiza melodia. The sequence goes on along the minus strand of NC_086194.1, from coordinate 48,110,834 downwards.
TGCAATATAGAAATATTGAGGGTTTTTTAAGAAGGGCTTTAATTTTTTTAATCTTTTGGTCAAACAAATAGAGATAAGGGTTCCTGAAAAAGGAATATATCCTCATTTTTTTCCATCTAAAATTCTTAATACCATAATAATAGTATGTCAGTGCCTCATGGTTTGTCTGAAGCTGTCTTTTTAATATAAATGCATGAACTTGATTTTTCTCCTCATTTTGCAATTTCAGTAACAGAAAGGAAAGGATGAATTGAATGAACCGTAACTGCCATACGGTTCCTTTGCTTACTGCATTGGTGGCTTAGGAATCTTTTCTTTCTCTCCAGTGTTGCTTCCTTTTTTCTAATGATCTCTCCCTCCTTATATTGTCAGAGGTCAGGACAGAGTTTTTGTGAACCCTTTGGACATAAAGATATCTTAGTGGTGGATTTCATCACCTGAACAGGACAGGAAATACCCAGTGTAGAGTTAGTTGTGTGAAGATTCAGGTCACTGTCTGTGGGTGCCAGATGCATTTTTGGAGGTTTCCTAAAAGCTGTCTCAGATTTTCACCTTGTTTTGGAGAGGTACAATATATGGTGCTGGAAAGCAAAATACAATACTTTGGCAGTAGTCTTGTCTTCTGCTGGTCAGTTACTTAAACTTGAAATGTGACTAAGGTGTACTATTTGTTGGAGCAAGTCCAAAAGAGGGAATATCATCAGGAGGCTGGAGCACCTCTCCTGTGAAAACAGGCTCAAGAGAGTTGTGGTTGTTCAGCCAGGAGAAGGGATGGCTCCAGGAAGACCTTAGAGCACTTTCCTCAGCTGGAGAGGGACTTGTTACAAGGGCATGGGGTGACAGGACAAAGCATAATGTCCTTAAAGCTAAAGGGAATTTGTTTAGATTAGTTATTAGGAAGAAATTCTTTACTGTGAGAGTAATGAGGCTCTGGAACAGATGGACAGATGGATGCACCATCTCTGGCAGTGTTCAAGGCCAGGCTGGATGGAACTTCAAGCAACCAGCACTCATAAAATCTACCCCTGCCCATTGCAGGGGGGTTGGAACTAGGTGATGGATCTTTTAGCCTATGATTGTGTGATTTGGGCACACAGAGAGTGCACCTCCTTAGCATGCACACAAGTGAGTACTGGTGGGGTGTGTGCACACACATACGTGTGTCCTGACGTGTTTGCACAGGGAGAAAGTCACCGTGTACACGGCTCTGTCTGCGTGTACTTTCCCAGCATGTCTGAAAAGAGAGAGCAAACTCACAATCAAATAAGCAGCGCGAGCAGAGGGAGAAAAGATGAGATTGCGGTTGATTATGAGCCTGGCAGCAGATGTGCTACACAAATCCAGCCCGCTGCATCCAGGCTGTTTCCATGGCGATGGAGCGAGTAATTGTGGAGCTCCGGCGCGCTCCCCCGCGGCCCCCGCCAAGGTGGACGCGGATGCCGGGGTCCCCATCCGCGCTTCCTCCGGGTGAGCGCCGGGCTCTGAGGCGAAACGAGCGGGCGGCGCGGGGGGAGCCCCGGAGACGGGGATCTCTGCTCCGCTTATCCCCGCCGTGCGATGGCAGGATGCGAGGGAAGCGGCGCTCTTCCTCGGAAATGGGCTCTCCCGAGATGCTAAATAAGCGGGCAGGAGTTTCCCTGCCGCGGGAGTGGGCTGCCATTGGCTGCCGCCGCCCGCCCGTGCCAATGGGAGCCCGCCGGGCGCCCGGCACATAAGCGGAGCTGGGCGCGGGCAGCGGAGCGCGGCCGCGGGGCAGCGCCGGTCCGAGCCCGCCCGCCGCCCATGGCCGCGCCCGGAGCGCGCCCCCGCCGCGGAGCGCCCGCCGCTGCCCGCCGTGCGCACGGAGCCGCCCGCCGCGGGCTGCATTAAGTCATCCGCTCGCTGCCGTGTGGGAGGTGAATTTGTCATCGGCAACGATGGAGCTACGAGATCTCTGTAAGTAAAGCCGTGTACTTTATGCTGCTGTTTCAGCCCGGGCGCGGAGCGATTTGGTGGTGTCGAGGGATGGCAAAAAGCGAATTAGTGGCAACTGTATATACACCGAGGGATTCCTCGGTTTTGTGTCTTGTGTAGCGAGATGCATTCTTCCGAATGGTCTCGGGCATCGGACAAACTAGTTAGCTGTTTGCATTGCCTTGGGTGGTTTTTTTTTAGCCTAATTGAGGTTAGTCTGTGGAAGGATGCTGTGTTCTTCGGGGTATTTCAGATCACCCCTGTGTTTGAAAAGGGAAAGCAAACCACATGGAGCAGAATGTTGCAGGCACAAAAGTCTGAGGTGCCCACATGAAGTCACCGGTATTTCTGGTGTCAGTATAATAATAACAGGTATGTTATTACGGTGATTTGTCAAATGCCAGTTCAGACCCTGAGCCAAGAAAACACGAGTTGCTCATCATTCGTCACTGTGTTCAGCATAAAAATGTCATTGCTTTTCCTACCCCTCCTGTACCTTTTCTCTTTTTCTCAAATTGGTTTATTCTTCTTTGAATGCTTTTTAAACTACATTTAATTCAAAAGCTTTCCTATTTGTTTATGAAACCTGTGAGTACATGAAAAGTGTGAAGAGTTTCCTTTTTCACCATTGTGGGGCATGTGTTAGAAGTTGATTTCTTTGCCTCTTGGGACTCTGCTTTTGATTCTGTAAAGCAGAAACAGTATATTTAGAAAGAGGAGGGAAGTGTGTGTGCAAATCTGTCCCTCTGCAGCCCTCTGGGGTTACTTACACCAGCCATGAATTTGGCTCAGCGTTGTTCATGTTTTATCGTGACAGGGAGCTTTGCTGCATGAAGCTCATGGTTGTCTCTGCTTAACCCTCTCAGAGACTGTAGTCATCTGGTTTGTGAAAATACATAGGAGAAATGGCAGACATCGGAAAAAAATATTTAGAAAAAAAAACTTTTTGTTTTTTCACTCTGTTCCTGAGCTTGTCAAGTGTATCGGGTATTCTATAGTAACCCAAACTAGGTGCAAACATTGTATGAAGCTGGCTGCATTTTAGGGATCCATTTTTGGTGTCTTGTGTTCATTTTAGAACTTAACACACAGCTTCATTTCCCAGCATTAGGAACTGCTGAGGAGTCACATCGCTGCCTGGGAATCTCAGGCTGAGGGTGTAAATTTCCTTAGATTTGGTTTAACTGGTCAGCTTTGCTTTTGCCCTGCAAGTTGTGGCAGGAAGGTGTGTACATGGAGCTTATCCCTCCAGTTAAAGGACACAGCATTGCCTCAGAGTTGATGCCAAAAAAGAATGTGTCTGTGTTTTGAAGAGCTACTGGATCAATATATAATTTTTTTTAAAATACAGAACACAGAATTCAGTGCATCAATACAGGGAGACTGTCTATTGGTGTGTGTAATACTACTCCTCTGTGTAGTTTTGAGTGTTTAACCTGCTGTATAACAAATTCAGGAGGGACCCCTTATTAAGCTTGACTTATCGCTTTTTCTGAAGACGCAGATATAAGTCACTCTTCCCTGTATTTCCCAGGGGTGTTTGGGTCACCTTTTATTGAAATGATGGCCCCAGGCATCCTATGGCACTGGGCTTAGAAAAAAAATGCATTTTTCTACGGTATGCAAGAAAGAGATAACTGTTAGCTATTATTGCAATTCTTATTTTTGTTCGGCAGCGATGAAAGTGCCAAGAATGAATAATTTTTTTTTCAATGAGGAAGGTATTTTGTTGCTATGTCACCCTCCCCAGGGTCTTGTATCATTCATTTGTATTTACTTAGCACTGGTGTAGCTGAAAATCCCATTGCGTACGGCAGAGAGATGAGTCTAGGCAAAGAGATGTGCCCACTCCCCATCTTGAAGGTGGATGCTTTGATCTAGGCTAAGATATTCCACAAAAATCCGTGAGAAAGCTTGGACCCTTGCACACCTGGGCATGGGTTGTTCCCGGCTGATCATTTTGAACACCTTTGGGATGCATCAAAATGAAGCTTAATTGCACCTTTGAGGGTTTTTTGTTCCATACCTTCTGCCTTCTGCTTTATTTTATGATTACTGATGTGAAAGCGTAGGAGAACATTGTCTTTTAAGGTGACTGCAACTCTTAAGATGATATTTTAATTCTTGTCAGCACTCCAGGGATGTAGTTTGAACAACATAAACCTCTCAAGTTTAGTCACCAGTGTTAGGCAAACACTGCCTGTGATGGAGTTCCTCTCTCTCCCATAACCTTGTTTGAAGGGATTTTTTCTCTTGTCTATCCCTGTGCATCAGCAGATAAAAGGAGGGGGCTGGGGAGGGAGGGAGACAGAGACACAGCCTATAACTGCTAAGCACTGGATCAGTCTGTCTGAGGCCTTCCAACCCCAGTGATGCCTGAGGTGGAAAAACTCGTGTTGCAGTCCAAGCCGTGCTTGCATTCGATTTTTGACCTGATGGTGCAGAGAACTGTTGCTCGTCGTTAGTGCTTGGGGATGATCTACGTGGGAGAAGCATTTCAGATTCCCAGGCTATAAGAGTTCCAGCAACAGAGGAGTGAGTAGGCTTCAGTGAGAGCTGTGGCATGCTGGCAGCAGTTGGGAGGATGCAGAAGCTGAAAAAAAAATGCTATCTTGGGGTAGCTTTAATTGGTTGCATTGGAAAACACTTGGTTTGATGGGCTCATATGTCTTCTAAAATGCTTGGTGCCAGACCAAATTGGCATAGCTCCATTGACTTACACGAGATGCCACCAGGCATTGATCTGATCTTCAGTCTTATGCTTATATTTTTCTTGGAACAGTGAGATTTTCACAAAGGCAGCAGGTTATTTTTTTTCTTTCTATTTGCCTCAATGATGGTAAATTGAAAACTGAAATGGAAGAGGCATCCCAGAGGCTTTGTTTTGTTTCTATGGACTTTAAGCTTAATGGGTTATCTTTTATCTGCTTGTAGAGCTTTATACCCATATGTCAAGCTATACTGGAAGCATAGAGCAGAAATTATGGTCTGAGCTTTCTGTGTGTTGAGAGATGTTAAATTTGAATATTTCATTATTTTCCTGGATCTTAACCCTCCTTCAGTTACAAAAACTCTGGTGGTCATTCGTGTTCTAGGTAAACAGATGCTGGAGCCACCAGTCTTCAGTTTTGCCTCAGTTGCATATGGTTTTCACCCCGTTGTTCAAGTGAGTTGGCACAAATTTTTACACACAGGTGTAAAAAAGGTGGCTCGCTGTGTTCACCTCCAAATGAACAGAAGACAGTTGTAACTCCAAGTAACCACACAAATATCCACAGTTCTTTATTTTTGTGTCTGAAAAAAAACAAACACTTTTTTAGGAGAAAAGCCTTCTCCATGCTAAGCCTTGGTTTACATGGAACATCATGCCATGGAAAACTCGCTCCTTGTTCAGTGCATACACACTCACATCTCCAATGGCACATGCACACAACAAAGCAAGACCAAGCACAGAATAAAAATGGAACAGCAGTAAAACATAGACTTGTGAATTGTGAAAAGCCCATTGATTTGCTTGACACCCATTTTGTTCAACATTGTGCAGTGCTAATCTGAAAATTCCTGTGCGTCACGAAAACTTTTCAGAACAATAAGAACTGTCAATTCCAGCAGATTTTACAGACCTGTCATTATCCTTCTTGTCTTGAAGCACTAAGTGGCATATAGAGGGATTTTTGGCAGGAGTTCAGGACTACTCTCATGAAGAGGAGTTGTGTGCCACTACCTCATGGATATTATCATTTGAAGCTAGAGTTCAGCCCAGCACAGGCTCCTGGAAGCACGTCTTTCCCCATCCAAGTGTGCTGCTCTTATGGATCTCACCTACTTTGTCTCTTCAAAAACCAGCTAAAAACCACTGCTTTTTACTGTTCTCAGATGCAAAAATGTGAAAGGAAAAAACTGTACATTCCCTCTATATTTTGACTTGATATCTTCCAGAAAACTAGAACACTTTCATGAAATCATACCCCTCTTCACCTGCTGCTTCTTCAGAAAAGAAAAGTGGGGACAGCAGCGCTGATGGCCACAAGCAGAAGTTTTTATTAACTCCCTTTTTCTTGAGATTGTATTGCTGGTACTTCCTTCTCTTGGAGTATCTGTTAAGAAAATGCTCACACACCCCACATTCCCCATCATTAGGAACTACAGTCCCCCTTAGACACATGCCTCTGTGAGGAGAAGCATAATGAAGGGAAGAAACATTGACTTTGTGTCAGAGAGATTAAATTTTAAGTTCTTTATCAGAGGCCATGTAACTTGACAGTGTTTTGTCTTCCATACTTACACTTTCCAGTGTAGCATCATCTGCATACATATCTCACCCAAATTAAATAAAGTTTCAGTACAGTCAGGGTCATGACAGTCACTCTGAATATGAAAATATTCATTCAGTTATTTATCCTTGGTTTTGGTAACTTGCAGAATCCATACATGTTACAATAAGCCATCAGCATTTTTAGAAGTCTGAAGAGCACAGATCCATTTTTTGTGGACTTTACAAAATTCTAGCAGGTTTTGCTACCTAGGAATTAAGTGGTTTCAAAAAAGCATGTGAAAATCAGACCTCAGAAGACATGCATGACCTTCATTTAAACTAGAACTTTGATTAGCTCAATCTTGGGTGTTTTAAACTCCTCTGTAATGCACAAAAGCAATCTTGTAATGGGGTGAAAAAGGAGATCTTCTTATTAATGCTAGCCCACTCTCAAATTAATACATCAAATATTATGCTCTTATCCTGAATCACTGGACTGCTTTTATCAGAGCTTTTGATGTGGCAAAGAAAGTGCTTGTTCCATAGTTACAAACCCAACTCTCTCAGTCTTCCCTTCTCTTTGAACTTCAGTTTTCTTAAGACTTGGAATATCGTGATACAGAGAGCAGCTTTCAAAGCTAGGTATTTCAAGACTCACATCCAGAGGCATATTAGAAGCCACACAAAGGGATTTTCTGTAAGTGTGGTTTTCAAATATAGGTAACCTTCTGGCTTGACCTCTGGATCCACTCCCAGTCTGCATTTTAGGAAAAAGAATCTACCCACATACAGTTATCTCCAGCAAGATCAAAGCTGTCATTGTATTCTGACACCTGTGAGAAAGAAATGGAAGTATTTTAAAAAGTGGGGGAAATTGTGAAAAGATTTGAATGAGTTCACATTTCTGAAAGACATGAACCCACGGATCTTGGAAGTGAAAGGAAGACTTTCAGGATAGCTGCAGAATGTTTCTTTATTTGTTAGCTTCACCAAGTTAATTAAACAGATTTGAAAACATAAACAAAAATAGATTTTCTAGATCCCTACAAATATAGCTCGGCAAGTGTTTTGCCATGAAAGTTAATAAGGTTCTAACTTTAGACTGGGGTTTCTGTTTGGTGCCTAACAGAAGCCACTGCAAAGGATGGTGTTATTCCATTCTACTTTTGCAGCCCCTTGTCATCCCAGGCTCCCAGCTGGGTAATAATTAGAACTGACTCCATGCTTCTCAGAAGGCTGATCAATCACTTTATTATTCTATACTTATTAAGAAACCCCATTGCCCTTACAGACACTCATGATACAGGTGGACCCAACTGGTCCTTCCATCCAAACACCATCACCATTGGCCAATTAAGAAATCCCCTTTGGTAAACAAATCTCCATAACACATTCCACATGTTCAACAGGTGCAGCAAGTGAAGATAAGAATTGTTTATCATTCTTTTCTCTGATCTTCTCACAGCCTTCCCCAAGACAATGCCTGGGAAAGTTGTGCCTGTTGCTCTCTGTGCCCAGAGAGCTGCTGGCACAGCCCCTCTTCCAGTGTGTTTCCCAGTTTCCACCCTTTTTCTGGCAAAGGTGTAAGTTGTCATAGATTTATCCCAGCTCTGGCAGACCTCCTGAAGGACTGGCAAGAAGGTATCTGCAGATTGAGAAATACAGCTCTGTTTGTCTTCTTGTATTTCCTACTGTCCTGCATGAAAGCACCAGAAGGGCTTTGCAGAGTTTGTCCTTCCTCCATGTGGATGGATCATCAGCAAAAGGCGCAGCAGAGTCAAGGTGTGCCTTTTGCTGCACTGCTCCCTTGCCTCAGCACAAGCAGCCTTAGCAGAGCCCTTGGCTTTCAGCCAGCTGGGATGTGCCAGAAGGTGCTGGAGCTAAAGCTTCGAGTGCCCTACAAGGGAAGTGTGTCCCTGTTTTTGGCAGCACCACAAGGTTATCATTTCCCCATCAGATAATAAGCATGGTGCTGAGGAGCCTCCCTGATGTGAGACTCCTGGTTGTCTGTTCAAGCTCTGAGGGTCATGCTTAGGAGTAGCTACAGCTGCAAAGAGATACAGAATGTCTGTGAAACCTCCCACTTTTTCAGGACCAGTTGCTTTGATGCAGGGAGTAGTAAATAAGCAAAGGCTTGAGTTAGGAACACCTCTGATGTTCTGTAACAGCGCTGAGGAGCTGGGTTATATTTATATGTTAATAGTTGGTCTTGAATTTTTCTGCCTTTAAATGCTACTATAACCCAGTTTAATATTTAATAGAAGAGTGGAAAGTCTATTCACAGCAGTTTCACAAGCAAATTCCTTTGTTCCCACTTCCCAACTTACCTTTTAAAATCCCCTATTCAAATTACTCCCCTATCTCAAACAGCAACACGGTGTTTTGCCATTATGCTTAGAATGTCATAAGTTTCATTTTCAACGGCAAGTGAAATTATGCTCATTTTCGTTGGTACTGAAAAGGTACAAGTGAGTCTTAAAATAAGTTCTGGTTTTTCATGCATGAAATTATGTATCAGTTCACCTCTGCATGCAGGATTTCCATCATTGTACAGTCATGGGCATCTACTCCAGAAAGAACTTTGCACCAATCCCAATAACAGTTTTTGTTGCTAAAGGTTCTAGCTCAGTGAATTTCAAGGCCTTGAATTTGAATATTACAAATTTAAGGTATAAGCAAGAAACTTTGACTAAGAATGTCTCTGGTGGAGTAAATATCAAGCATTTCAGGTATAGAGTTCTGACCATAAATGTTTATCATTGACCTGGTAAGATAAACAATCGTTAGATTGTGTTCCTTTTTAGGTTTTTAAAGAACTTTCTGTCAGTTTTCAACAAAGGATAAAAGAGACACCTTTCTAATTTTGTTAGATGTTATTGGGTACTTGTAATTGAATGAAATTTGAGATTTTTTCAGCTGGAGAGATGAATGACAGATTCATGATGTGAAAAGTATAGGAAAGTCCCCCAGCTAATTCTGTGACTTTCAACTTAAGCACCAGAGCTCAGTTGCTGGTTGTCCCAGAAGTTTGCCTGAACTATGATTTAAAGATTTTATTGCACCAAAATCCCAGAGGCTATTGCAGTTTGCAGCAGATAATCACAGTGTGTGGTTCTTGTGATTGTGAAGAAATGTGCACATTTCATCATGATCTCCTGCACAGGCAGACACCTGGGCCCGAATCCAGATCCTTTCAGATCACGCCCTCAATCTGGTGTTCTCATCACTGCCTCTGCATCATTGCTCCTGGCAAACCATTTAACCTAGCAAGGGTACTGTCCATCCCTGATGCCACAGCCTGTTTGTAGCACCTACATGTTGCCAGTGCCACAGAGCACCTGTAAAAAAGTGAACACGGCAGGTTATGGGTCCCTTTTGGGGCAGAGCACAGTGGTCCTGCCTCACAATTCCGGTCCCCTCAGCATTATCCATCACTTACATGATCATGGTCAGGGTGCAAACTCAGGAGCTGCTTAAAAAGAGCACCAGTCCAGAAAGCAAAACCTTGGCTGTGTTGAAACAAGTGCTAGAAGTCGCTTTTTTTTTAGGCTGGTCCCCAGAATTAAGGGGTTGAATTCCTCCTGGCCTGAAGTGGTCAAATTGCACCATGAAGTCAGTCAAAAGGCATCTCCTCCTAAAGAAAATGAAAAGATGTCAGAGAGCTCTGTGTGAGTCAGTCGCAAAACAAGTAACAATTTTGATTGCTGATATACAAAAAAGACTGTTCCACCAGGGATAACAGCTTGTTACTTGCTTTGCTCTCAGGATGCAAGGGAGAAAGGAAGAGAAAGTGCGTACTTGTAGCCAAGTTGGCTGCTACAGTCCAGCAGCTCAGTCAATCAAATTGTTTCATCCTTCCAAGTCACTCTGTAATGTCACTGATTTATCTTGCTGCCATGCAATTGTGCCCTGTTGATAATTCCAGTTTTGTCAAGAGATGACAGAGATTTTGCAGAAAACCTGCAAGCTACTCTTACCAAACAGTAGGAGAGCAAAGTAAGATTTCCTCCTTTTCATTGATGCCTGTAAATAGTCCATGCTAACCTCAACAGCCTTGGAGAGGTAGGGAACTTTTTTTAGAAAAAGAATCCATTATTTTTAAAACTACATTGACTCAGCAGAAGTAGATGTGTGTGTTTTAGATCATGATAGGTTGACAATCAAGCCCTGCTGTGAATGCTTAGCTCTTCAATTCTGGCTGTAATGTTTTACTTTTTTTTTTTAACTCTGCAGTGAGTGTATTGGCACAAATCTTGATACTATGGCCAGAAAGGATACTGCTTAGTTACTCTATATATTTAAAAAAAAAGGTTTTCTTTACAGTTTTTACAATTCAGTTCTCTGTTTCTTTGATTTTTTCCCATGTATGTGAGAGAGGACATAATTAACCAAAGCACATTTAATTTATGTCTAAGAATGCGTTGCTTAATAAGAATTTTCTGAGCTCCCTATTGCGCCGAGCAGAATTAGTCTCAGGAGCCATTATATGGACTTCAGTGGTATTACTCCAATATGCAAGTGCTATCCAAGAATTATTTGAGCTACTTTGAAAAGTGTAAGAGATTTCTTAGGAAAGCTGAGTCCTTTGGTCTTGCAGACAGGAGGGTTTTCTCAATATGATATTAGTATGCATGCATCCAATTAGAAATTAATGGGAAATCCAGATTTATGTAGTAGGAGGAGATGACTGGGATGCTTACCATTACTGATGCAAAAAGAAAAATGGTTGTCTCTGTGTGTATAGGTGTTATAAATAATTGGGGAATGCATCACCTTTTTGTTAGCTCTGTAGTCCTACAAGATTTTTTACTAATACAACTCATAGGATCTTCCCTGGAAATGTAAATTTCTGCAGAAGATGAAGATCTCTGTATTTCCAGGTTAGTTTTAATTTTTCATGTGATTCTAGGCAGATTTAAAAGGCAAAAAAGAGTAATTTAATACATATGCCATACTGACAAATGTATAAATGAAACAAGGCTGTAAAACAATATAAAGATTTTAGCTACTAATCAAGTTATTTTCCTGCTGTTATCAATCTTGACAATTCTGAAAATACCATAGAGAAGTATGAATTTGAAAATAAAGAAAAATAGCAGATTTCCACTATTTTATGCATATTTTGGTGTTTGATAGAAAGGAATATTAAACTTAGTGTGTTTGACAGCATCATTTGATCAGCTGAGATTCTGTCTGCTCTGCTTTTAATCCTGTGGTATTTCAGGATCTTTAACCACCAATTTCTAAAGATGATAATCCAACCCCCTGCAGTCAGTTGTGTTGCTCTCATCAAGAGCCACGTTGGAGTTACTGGTCTTTCAATAGAAACTGGCTTAACCTAGCAGGTGGTTAGATTTTGTTGAATTTTCTTTTAAAAGGGTTTGGCTAGTCTACTAGTTGGTTTCAGTGTAATGCTTAGATGTCATTCTTTTATTTGGGTCTTTTGAGGGTGGCCTTACTTCAGTGATGATGAAAATCATCCCTGCTTAGAAACCTTACCTCTGGCAAAGTTTCAGTTAGCATCATGAAAAAGAGCTTTCCTCTACAGGTTGTTCACTTTTTCTCACTGATCTGGCAGTCCACTGTCTCCCCCAGGGCTTTGCTTTAATATGGCTTGTCTTGCCACAGGGTAAATAGGAGAGGACATCTCATGATAACCACCAAAATTTCATGCAAATATCAGCATGACCTGGCTACAGCACCTCCAGTGCAGATATCACTCTAAATGTTCTAGATTTCTCTTAGGAGAACAAGGAGGGGAGCCAATTCTCAGGCATGTTTCTCTGCAGCCTCTTTCTCATCCAGAAGCTGCTAATGAGCCTTCAGAATTAGGTGTCTCTCTTTTAAAACATAAAATCATAGCACTTTATATTCCTTTCTAGTTTATTGTAGAAAATCAGTCCTAAGATAAAGGACTTTAGGAGTAAAAGTACCAGGATGATGCTATAAAGCTTGTGGTCCTGTTTTCAGTAGTGCAAGTATCAGGAGTCAGGCTGAGATGTTTATAGATGATATCTAGTAGCTTTCCATTGACATCAGGAGACATCAGATTTGCTTCAACTTGCAGCTGGAGAGGCATAATAAATTCTCTGTTGGCCAAACTGATCACTTAGAAGCTACACTCCAGGCAGGAGCAAGATGCAGACATACCTGACACTAGAGGGCAAGTTTCCTATTCCATACAGGCTAATTTAATGCATCTCTTCTGGAAATCTGCAGTATACTCACTTAAAACTAGGAAAGCTGGTAAAAGGACTTATCTCTAAAACTCTGGAAAAGCAAAGTCAAGTTGCTCTGAGTTTTACCAGAGCAGAATAACAGCCAGAAAGTACTCAGCAAAATCCAAGGGAGGAGAGCAGGGTGCAGGTCCTTGCAGCCTTTGAGGGCAGAGAAGAGTGAAAACTGGGGAAAGGCAGAACAGTAAGCCAAGATTCATTGGCTTGCTGGCAGTGTGTGTTGTGAAGGGAGGAGAGAACATTCATGCCATATCCAGAGTGGAAACATTAAGTCCAACCTTGAGCAAGAAATAATTATTTGTATTTGGCAGGCATCCTATCTCTGAGAAGTAGGAAAGGAGAAGGCCCTGTCTCATGGTGTGGTTGATGACTACATCAAATGAACACAATCTGCTTCAGTCCCTCCATCCTCCACAGAATTGGTGTACCCCTTTGAATCAAGCAAGGGAATTTCCCTCTTGGTCCTTGGCTTTCTGCCTCTGCCACCCTTGAGCAGCAGCACTGTCCTTCCTTAATGGGAAATTGCAGGTGTAAAGTGTACTGAGGATTCAATGCTGTGCTTCAGAGCAGGCAAAAATAGGCTTGAGCCCTTAGAGTTAAGATTTCCCTGCAAACAAGCTGCAATAATGTTTGTAGATGTAAATCTATATTATTAGCCAAGGATGCTTTTGTAGTTAAAATACCACAGTTCTAGTTTCTTACGGGAGATGTGAAATTTCCTTTAACACAAGTGTTTTTGTAGAGAAGCAGGAGTAGCCAACACTATGTGCTAACCCTGAAACACTATGTGATAACCCCGAAATTGTTTCTTGTGTTCTGTCAACTTATTTCTGCATCCAAATGGGGGCTGTCTTTTTTCAAAACTCAATTTTACCACTTTTAGAGCCAAATTTGGGTCTGAAAGGGCTAAAATTTGGGTAAGCATACTATATAACATGTGAAAATAAATGATAGGCCATGGCTGGGCACTGTCAAGGTTTAAACTAGACCAGTGATGCCAGTTGTTTGTTGAGAGGTGTTGGATCAAATAAAAGTTCCAGGTCATGGGTTACTTGGCCGTTACAGGGTTGGAGGGTCTCCAGTGTCTCCTCCTGCTGTGCACATCTCCTTTCTTGGAGCAAGATGCAGGCCTGCTGTGTGATGGGAAGCAGTGCAAGTTGGCTTATGGGTGAGGAAGGAATGAGGGAACCCTCAAGGACAGGAGAGGGAGGGAAGAAGAGAGAAGGAGGCCATATTGGTTTGGACACCATAGGTAGGTCACCTTCACTTAGGTATCTATTACAGAGGAGTTTTCTACCTTGTTCCTGTAAGTGCTGGGATTGGGAAAAGTATTTGAGTAACTTCAGGGTCATTTACATTTTCCAGTGCTTCCATTTACATTGGGATGCTTTAGTTCATCAAAACAGATTAAAAGACAATGTGGAATCTTCACCATGCTGCCCAAAAAACAATCCTCTTAAAGAAAGGAAAGTTCAGAAATATAAATAGCTACTAAAAATATGTCCCTGATCTTAAAAAATGCTGAGTCCTAGGATGTTTCTGCTCTCAATGCTTTGTCTTTCCACCCTTTTTTTCTTTTTCTAGCTTGGTAGTGGCAGCCCATACAATTATGAGCTACTGCACAATTTTACACCTAAGGTACACAGTCACATTTAGAATCTGACAGTGTTCTCCTTCTGGAATAGGAACTCTGCTTGCAGCCCACAGCTGAAACAATTAGCTTCATTAAGAAAAAAAAAATGTTCTCTGGCTTACAGATACATTTTTAGAATTAGTTAAAATGAAGCAAAAGAAAAAAATTCAAGTAGACAGGTGAACAAGCCTCAGTACTTCAGGCTTAGGGTTTTCAGAATCTTAGGGTTTTGAGGAGATAAATGATTTAAATTAAAAGCTATTGAGAATATATAATAGAAGAAAGGGCTCTGACAACAGCAGATGGAGCAGAATAGAAATTGTGATGTTATTATATGTACCTGGTTACACTAAAAACAGCAGCTGTAAGGAGGAATTTGAACTAAACTCTACGAACATGTATTCTTATAGCTCTTACTAATGGGTTGTTCTGTTTCTCTCCCAGTTTCTCGTGACCCTTTTCTGAGGGTTAAATTAATCCCTTGTGCAGCTCAGCTGAGGATAATGAAGTTGTCCCAGGGTACAAATGTAGCCTTTGGGTTTGACCTACAGAAGGCTGAGCTTCTATTCCTCACTATGTTTTCAGGCAGTTTTATTTATGTTGGATTAATTAAAACCACCCTCTCCATTCCCCAGGCTTATGTGCTCTCCTGTGCAGAATAAAGGAAGTTCCAGAGTCTGACCTCTCTCTGCCCATCCATGTTGATACAGAGACAGTATAAAACTGCTAATGAGGGGATCTTAATGACCCTGATCAAGTTTGTGAGCAAAAAGGCTCATGTTCTGATACAACTGGCATGGGCATGGTTTATGATGTGAGGAACAGTTTGGATTCCTTTTTGGAGTCACAGGCACGGCTCACATTTGGCCAGTAAGGCAGAGCCTTTTTTTCTGTAGGTGAATGTGAGACATTAAACCATATGGTCATCTGGAATCTGATACAGGGCAGGCAGACTGAAATGAATGCCTGTTCTAGTTCCTATATATTATATTTTTAATAGGTCTCAAAACAGGTTATTTATCTTTAATATTCTAAATACATCAGTATCCATAAATAGTACCAGTTTGGGGTCCAAAACCTGGCTTTTTAATCCAGTGTGAGAGACAGACTGAATCTGGTCCAAATCACCCTATTATTCTGAGAATTTTGACTGAAGTAAATTTCCTCTCTCTTTCTCTCTCTCTCTCCTTCCCTCTCTCTCTTTTCTTTTCTGTCTCATTATTCTTTCTGACATGCCAGTGTGCAGATAACACATAGTGGCCAAGTGGAGGCTGGTACTTTGCTGAGATGTCAAAATAGACTTGAAGGAGAAAGAGAAATTGCCATCATGAGATCACGGCAAGAAAGTATCTGGTTTCTATGTCATAGTGCCTCAAAAGCTAAGTGGAGCCAGTCAAATCCACCTCTCCCATGTTCTTTTTCTTATCTAGCCCTCTAAATTGTCTTTAAATTGCTGTTGAAGCTTGATTTAAAATAGCCCATGCATAGTAGTTGATACCTTCACAAATCAGGAGACTTGTACATCTGTCTTAGCATGAGTTTTCAGTTCAGTGTTCAGTAGAGCAGAGACAGAAAGGGTTTTTTGGTCATGGGTAACAGTGTAACAGTGGATAGCTTCTGACAACTTGGAAATCTCTAGACGTATAGGGAGCACCACTGCGCTGAAATCTCAGAAATGGTAAGTTTTCCTTGTGGTCATAACCAACCTGTCAACAGCAAAAGGGAATTTACAGATGGTGTTTAACAGATGCCACTGATGTTTCTGATGGCCAGGATGTGTTGGGTGCTACATGTAAGTGTTTGATTACTTGGCGAAGATCTGTCAAGATGGTATTTTCAGACCGAAGAAACAGTGGTGGCTAAGACTTCTTTCAAGGTCTGTAGTTGTGTTGGATTTGTTTTGCACTGATTCTAGAGAATACTGATTAGTATAAATCATCTTGCATTGCAACACTTGACCAAGGCCTGTAATCATGTCACTACTTCATCTGTGCCTGATTGAGAAGTCCCCAGATTAAGCAGACTACTTATGGTGAGAAGTTCCCCCTTTGCCAGCTGGGAGTTTGAAACCAGCTGCATTCCGAAATCTGAAAGAGAGAAAGAATCCATGAACTGCTTTGTAAAATGGTCTCTTCCTCATTACCCTAATCGCACAAGTATGCTGAGGGCTGAAATTAGGTTTTTTTCCTTTTTTTTCTTTTAAATCAGACTCAGGAGGGAAAGACTAATGACCACTGAACTGAAAAGGATCACTTGGGTCATCCTGGTCCCATTCCTGGGACTCAGTAATAGGCACTGGAGCAGAGGACACCATTAAACTTCTATTCCATCTGCCTTGCTGCATGCTTCAGGACACAACATTTCCCAATGCCCTCTAAGCCACGTGGATCCTCTTGGAGAACTGAGTGCCTCTGTTATGTGCCACAGTATAAATCAAGTCAATTACTTACCTCAGGTTTTCTTTCCTTAAATGAAATAGTATCTGAAAATTACATTCTGAGGTAATTCAGGAGAAAGCAAAAGCACCCAACATTTTCAGTTGCCCTCCTGGATCTCGTAGCCCAAAGTGGCAGTGGTTCAAACCCTTAGTGGCAGCAACATATGCAGGAGAGATACTGATACTACCTGTAGCATTAGTTTCCTCTATTTATTCTCTTAGATATGGTAGTTGCCAGTCTTCAGTGCTGGGGAGTAAGACAAAAGGAGAATGAACACATGGAAGGATTAAATTATGTGTTTGTAGGGATCTGTAGCAGTCAGCAATTAATATATGCTACCTAATGTTAGTACAGTTCATAAATTAAAGGAAAGGCCTTCTTTCAGTTTGGGGTTTTTTTGTATTTAAAGTGAGAAATGAACCTTCAGACTGTGGTGCTTGTCAAGTTTTTAGCTAACATTTAGTCAAGTAGTGCACATTGCTAATATTGTGCTATCTGTGGTTAATGAGAATTTCTGGGTATTCATGGATGTTGTGAGCTCCAGTCCATTCAGCCACTGTTTTCCCATTACCCTTTCCTTGAGACTGCTCTTCTTTTGATGGACTGCTCTTATTGCTGTGAGATCTGTCGCAGCTTAACAAAGGAAGCATGGCTTCACCAGCAAGGACTTGGGATAGGGGCACTGTTTGCATTCTGGCAGGATAGAACAAATATTTATCAAATCTACATGGAGCAATAGCACAGTGGTCGCTAGACTACGTCTGGCAAAGCACAATAGAACCATTGATATTACAAACATAAAACCTGGTTAATAATGAAGTGCAATGAAGAGTACCATGCTCTGGCTATGGATAAATCTGAGTGCAGGAGAACTCTGAGCCCTGGAGGTTCCATACTATGCTTCAGATGCTTTTGTTAAGGAAAAGAATTATGCATTTGTGGATATGGTGCACATATGACAAGAGCATTTGTCACCAGTAGATTGAATTTGTGAGGTCCTGAGCATTATCATCTCTCAAAAATTTTAATGCCAATTACTAGTGCTGGAAACAAGACAAAAAAATTCTCACCCTCCCCTCCCACAAAAAAAAAAAAAGGACAAAATTCTAGGAGCCTTTTGTTTTGGAGAAAAGTCTGTGTTAAAAATAGTACTTTTCGTAATTGGGTATCTGTGCCTTGTATGTAACATCCTTGCTTTGTACACCAGATAAAAGTAACATCTGTGGCTCCATTTGTCTAACAAGCAGTTTTCCTGCAGGCTCTCTAATACTTGCCCTGGGGGGAGTTTGTGGACCTTATCTGAGAGGAAGAATTACTTTGTTGTGGCTTTGACATGCTC
This sequence comes from Melospiza melodia melodia, assembly GCF_035770615.1. NCBI lineage: Eukaryota > Metazoa > Chordata > Aves > Passeriformes > Passerellidae > Melospiza > Melospiza melodia. The sequence continues at coordinate 48,092,980 of NC_086194.1, read as the reverse complement.
TTTAAATAATATTCAAAAACCATCTGAAACCATATTATATAAAAGAGGAACCTTTTTGTGAGTCTCACTGGAGAAAACAAGAATGAGAAATTTCCCTGTTCCATTTTCTGGCTCTATGCCGTTTCTTACCCAAAGGCTAGGAAGCTGTTTGTCATAGGACTCAGTAATTAATACTACAACAAACAGAAGCAAATAGAAAAGATTTTCTGCTTCTCTTTAGTGTCCTTATTCACCTGTTCTCCATATCTTTCAGATGGCTTCTAGCTTGGCATGTATTTAAGCACTGTCCTATTTCCACTGCTATTTGCTGTACAGATCACAGAATCCATTCCTCATCTGACAGAATAATTTAATCCTTAATTCTCTAAACCATTTACTGAAGAATGCTTCTACTGGCTCTACTTTAAGCCCTGCTCTACTTTAAACCCTGCTCTACTTTTAAGTCCTGCCCTCCTTTCTCCAGCCCTATCCTGCAAGGATGCACAGGTTGCTGGCCAGTGATGTGGCTGGGTGCTGACCCATTGGGTGCTGGTATCTCACTTAGAGTTAAACTGCAGGTGCTCTCAAGAGCTGGCTTTGCACCCTGAGCCTCTCTGTGATTTACAGCAGCAGATACACTCTTTCGATGAAATGGAAAATGATAAAGATTTGTGATGCTGGGTTTCACTGCCATTTTCAGTAGGTCTATGATTACGAAGAACCCTTTATTTTCAGAAAACTGACAACTGAAAGCTCTGTGAGGACAGTCCTAGTTAGTGACAGCCTTTAAAAAGCCACCCAAAGGTACTGGCAGAAGCCATCTCCAGTCCTTCACTCTGCCCTGGCACTGAAGTCCAGTCTCTGACCTGAAGAAACTGGGACAGAAACCAGAAGTCTGTTCCTCCTTCTCATCCCCTTCGGACATGCCTGTAGGTTGGTGATGTAAATGTCAGTCTGCAAGGAGTCAGGACTGAGATCACCCATGCATTTCATTCTTGCCTTGGAATCTGAGTTCACTTTTAAAAGCAAATACGCTGAAATTTTCACGTTAAAACTTCTTGTCTGCTTGAAAATAATGACTATGGTTACAACAGTAACAGCAGCAGCCCAACATTCCAAAAGAAAACCTTTTCAGTTTCAGAGTGGGAATGATTGTTTTTTTGTAACATTAAATCTCCGCTTGGCCTTGGCAGGGAAATGCCATGCTGCTGCTGCTGGAACAAGACAGAAAAACAGGCTCTTTAGACTTGACATCCCTATAGTTTTCCTGCATTCTGGAGGATCCCCAAGGCCCTATGGAAACCAGATGCATTCCTGCTGCAACAATTAACGTAACCAACCCTTGCAGGAAGGGAACGTTTATGAGGGGGGAAACATTTACAGTATTTTCTTTTGGAAAATTCCACTATTGACATGAAAAACAGCAGGGTAACAGCAAGGATGGATTGCAAATTTTGACAGCCCCGACAGGTAAATATTGGCTTTGTGCAAACAAGTTTCTATAAATAACCAGTCTGCTCCAGAAACTCCACAGATGGCAGCAGGGCTGCTGGGGTATTGATTTACCCACTGTGCTCAGTGCAGAAAAGCACAGCTGTCAGTTTTGCTGTTCTTCTCATTCTGAGTGTTGCTGCTGCTCCTGCTGAGAGCTGCGTGCCTTGTTCACCATTTTTCTTTGGCAAGTGGAGATGAAGATTAAGAGCCCAAAAGAAATGATTTGAAAGAAAAACCTGCCAAAACAACGAAAAATAAATAAGAGCAAAGAGCAACAATAAAGAACGCTGTGTATGTGTATTTGAGACACCAGCAAGAACCTGTCTTAGTCTGTATCAGGTAACTTAAGAGAGCTCGCAGGAGTGGTTTATAGAAAGTGGTCCCAGAAACCATAGTGGGATCTTGAAGGGCAGGAAAAGCTTATGAGAAGACAATATAGATTTTGTACATGCTGAGTAGTAACAGGCTATGGTTAGAATTGAGGAGTAGAACTGGTGCTAGGAGTAGAACTGGCCGTACATGCAAGTGGTGGCTCTGCCAAAAATCCCCAGCAGCTGGAGGTGACTTATAAATAAATACCAGCCCAATAGGCAAACACTTAAAATTATCATGATTAGGTTTTGGGTTTGTATGACCCATTTGAGTGCAGTCTAAATCTCAGGATTATGATTTTTCAGGCAGTACAGTCAGCCAGTGCAACCACTGTCTCATTAACAAAAATGTTGATTTACAGGCATAATATCTAGAATTGCTTTTTAAAGGAACAGCTTAGAAAGACTTCATAACCTCAGTTCCATAAAAATGTTTGCCTGTGGTGCAGGTTTGCTCCAAGGGCTCATCAGTGACAGAACTGTGCATCTCCTGGGGCAGATACAGCATACGCCATTTGAGGGCATTTTCCTGCTGCTTTTCTGTGTAGTTACACAATCAACCCAGACAATGAAAGTGCCTGTGTGCTACATCTGCATCAGGGATTTTGCACAGAATTACTGGGTTCAGCTTTTGGTTGTCATTTTGTCCCATTTGGTAGCTTTGGAGTTTTTTGTTTGATCTGTTTGATTTTGTGGTTGTTCAGGTTTGGGGGGTTTTTTTGTTTGTTTGTTTGGGGGTTTTTTTGTTTGTTTGTTTGTTTGTTTGTTTTTATTTTTTTACATTTGCACAGAATCACAGAATAGTGTTAGGAAGCAACGTTAAAGAGCATCTAATTACAGCTACATAACTAAAATGGCAAAAAAATTAATAAGCAGGTATCCAGACCAGTTGAATAGATGGATAATCTTGGGGGTTTTTTAGATCATTTTTGTTCATTTTGTAAACTTTGAGTGGTGCAGGCTGTGCTTCAGTTCCCATGAACTGGCTCTGAAGTCCAGAGCAAGAGAGCTGGCCCCATTTTCAGCAGAGTTCCTTCTTTCAGGGCCTTTGAGTGCTTACCTGGATGAAAGCCTAGATCTGTTCATTAGTCCTGCTTCTGCCCGAGTTTTAAATGATTACAGAAGAAGAAAGTTTGGTCAACAAAAAATATAAATCAAGAGTTATATGCTTACATAAATGTCAGGCTTGACATGATTCTGTCTTGATTTTGGAAAAAAATTAGAGTTGCCAAATGAGAAGGGATTTTTTCCCAAGATCAAGAATCTTTTATAGGAAAACGTGAAAAAGCAGGGCTGTGCAACAGACCATAGAATTTTTTTAGACAATTGGCATTACTTTAAATATTATACAAAGTACAAACTTGCAAACTCTAGACTGGGTAGTTTACGAGTAGCAGGGCATAAGAAATTGTCAAGAAGATACTTCTGTCAGACTTACAGTGTTGCTGGGCTGAAGGGGCTAGATTCCAGCTTTTCTAGATAGTCTGCATATCTATTGACTTTTGTAAAGCTTATTTAAGTACTGAGTAAGGTATCTCACGTGTAGAAGAAGTAACATTGTTCCATCTGAAGCTGTTCTTTCCCCATACTAAAATTCTGCCTTGGTATGCTGAAACAACAGACAGAAAGAATCTTGCTTTCTGACTTGTAGGTCAATTATTTGACAAATACAAGTACAGATCAAGCAGTGTTTGGAAAATGTTCTCAGGCACATGGTGTGACCTTTGGGCCTGTCCTGTGCGAGGCCAGGAGCTGGACAGAGTGGCATTTGAGGGTCCTTCTCAGCTCAGGAGGTTCTATGATTCCGGGTCACCAAGCTTGCTTTGTGCCTCTGTGTGTGTGGCTGTTGCCCTTTGTGGTTGCAGCTGAGCCCCACACAGCTCTCACTGGCAGTGAGGTACCCCTCTCCTACCCCCACCAGCTTCTCCAGAGCTTTGTGAGTTTAGATGCTGAATTCTTTATCTTTGGCAGCTCGATGCATGTGATGAGGGATGCAAACTACCAACTGAGCTGAATATGATGTGCTAAAGGTTCCAGTGCTGAATACATTTCAAGCTTTTTTGTTAGATTTTTCTCTCTCCTTATATAAATATGTTGTTTTACTATAAATACCTATTTCCAAGCTGTCTCTGAAAACAGAGTCCTTTCTCTGTTTTGAAATACCATTTCTCATGTCAGAGATTTGACAGAGGAATAAAGTGCCTATATGTGTCTGCTTAGAGAAGGGATGGGGAGGAGGGGAGGAAGGGCGTCCTGTAAGAGCATAATGCAAAGTGATGCCAGTTGTCACTGCCTTACACTCATGACCTTGTACATTGGTGACCTGTGAGCTACCATTTCCTTGCTCTCTCTTTTGAAGTACAGTTTGTGGCATTTCCACTGCGCTGTTACTGCTGTCTTTTTTCTTAAACTTCACCTGGGGGAAGAGGGGGAAGAGTTACGTGTTCAAAGAAAGTAACATCAAAGTGTTCCCAGCAGCCAGTCAAAGCTTAATTTGGTACCAATTCTAATAACTCTGTGGCTGGCGATGTAGACTGTTTACATGGGTAACCACCTGCCTGATACTTGCAGCTTTCTCTGAGGTGTTTTTTGGTTCGTTGGGGTTTATTTTTAGTAGATGAATTTGTGTTTTCTAATAGATCTTAGTTGACAATACATTGCCAGCAGTATTTGATTCAATGTTATTGTAATGGCTATAACAGAGATTGTTTGGAATTACGGCACTAAGGCTGATAGGAGCCCTCCAAAATGTTGGATAAAAACACTGAATAAAATTAAAAGGTAGAAATGAACCTCTGTGCTCAATGTAGTTACCTAAAGAATTTTAAAAGCCTGTCCACAATATTTATGCCTATGCTAGTGCAGAGAAGTTATTAGATTTTAAATTAATTTCCTTTTTAGTCAGCATTATGTTCCTATTTCAAGTCACGAAAGTTGCTCCTGGCTTATGACTGTGAGACCAGAATAACTAAGAGAGAAAAGAAGGGATAATATTAATTGTGTATGATTTCCACTCAAATTCTCACAATTAAAGGGAATTTCTAAATTGCCAATTGAAAAATATGCAAATATCATCCATTGTTAATTGAAGCAAACATATTGCATGAATTCGTCTTTTAATTGCAGTGTATACTGAGTCTACATGTATGTACAATATTGTACATGAATATACATTAACCACAGACCTGTACATCCTCTGTAGTATTTTCTTGGGCCAATGAGTTTTCACCTCTCTGTCAAAACATGTCATGCATTGCAGTAAACTAATGTTTTCCTAGGTTAATCACTAATCTGCCTATGTATTGGTAAATGTTGCCATGGGCACAGCAACAGCAGAGCACAGAGATGTGCTTTCGCCTGGTTGGAGATGAAAAACGGCTATTTTTACTTTTTATACCCATTTGCTCAATCACAAATGAGAAAAAGAGAATAAAGAAGCATGTTTCACTGCCTTCTTAAAATTTAATTACAGAAACATTTCTCATATGTACTTTGCAATATGCAGGTAATGTTTACTATATGTTGATTACTTCAACAAAGCTCTTCTTTTGTTGGGTTTCATATCCACCAGCTTGTTTTACAGAGTGCAGTATCCTACATACCATCAGCAAGGAGAAATCTTATCCCTTTTTCATGCCAACATAAAAACCACCCATTTTGGATATTGCCGAGTCCCATTATTTAAAACTTAATTCCTTCCCTAAAGTACTCCATGCTGCCACAATGCTGCATAATAAGTTATTTAGTTGTGCAGATTAAAATCCCAGACTGACTCTTGTCCCTTGTTTGTTGCATTTTTTTTCTGAAAGAAAGAAGATTAAACTATGTAAATGGAACATGATTATGGTTTATTTTGTTTGCATGTGCAGTGATGAGCTTTTGACCTACATTTCTTGTGTGTAGTATGCTCTTGCCCTAAATCTGGGTATTGAATGACAGAAATGCACATGATGTGGGTTGACCTCTTTTTCATAATTTTTGGTCTTTTTTTATATATATAAGAAAAACACTGAGATATGAATCTTCAGTTGAATCCTAGCAAAATCCCAAAGAAAAAAACCCACGTATTTCAATAGAAAAAAAAATAAAAAAGAAAGAAAATATTTAGACACAATGCGTAATACATCAAGTTATTTAGAAAATACAAATACGGTGTCAAAGCAAAGGGCAAATATGATGGCTGCTGTTAAGTCTTCTGGGTATTTGATATAGATGCTCATGGAGAAGATTATGCAACTAGAACTTGAATCCTACAGTCTCTTTCTGTTTCAAAAGGGTTTTTTTTTCTATCAAATTTGAGCAGTTAACAAATCATGCTGGCTGTCTCTGGATGCTCCAGAAAGTCAAGCCAAGTCTTCATGTATATATCTTCAGACTCTTGTGTTCTTCTAAGATTCTGACCTCCAAGAAATGCCTGCAAAAAACATTCCTTCATGATGGCCTTTCTTTCTTTCCCTGATAGCAGTGCTGTTTTGATATATTGAGGGAAATGTACATATGTGGCCTCTATTAATACTAAAGCTCTTTGCCGTTCATTAGGTGAATATAAGCCTGTAGGACTCAGTATGATAGTTTGTCTCTCTGAAAATTACTGCCAAGGTAAACGGGTTTTTGAGAAAACTTATCTAAACTAAGACAAATGTCTTCTGCTTGTTTCAAAGTAGTTTGTTACACAGTTTATCTAGGCACTTGTACTGGAAGCATAACATGAAAAAAAGGAATTATTGAAGATATTTAATATTGAAACCAATATGAGTTTAATGTCATTATCCCTTAGAAAGCCTGATGTTGATAGTGATATATAATTAGGGAAAAAGTTAAAGACAGTGCCTTTCTAGGGGGGAAACTAGTAATGTCTCCTTCTCCTTTACCAGTCAGCTTTCAAATGGCTGTCCAAGCAAGCTCTGACATTTTAATATTTCTAGAAACTGTGTATAGCTTACTTTAAATTGGCACATATATCAACAGCATGAAAAAAAATGTTCACAGCTCTGGGAAACTGAGCTAAAAGGTCACTTTTTCAACAAATTCATCAGCTGGGAAAAACAAACCTAGCTTTCCTTTGAATTTTTAATAGCTTTCCTTTTTCTGTCTGAAGTCTGGGGGACAATATTCTGTAGTGTAAAGGCACCATCTGAACAATCTAGTGAGTGTTTCACACAGATTGGCATGCATTTGTTTGTCTGCTTAAGTTTAGGTTTGTTTAAATTTGCATGTCGTGGATTTGATAGGTATGTTCAGCTGCTCTACTTATTTTTATCCTGGGTGCAGCATTTGAAGGCTTACAGGAAAGCATTTTTTTTTCTACAAGAAGACAGTGACTTGAAGGCCTTAAATTAAAGACTGAAAACATTAGGAAAGGCAGTGGTAAAAATTTATGTGGACAGCAATATGGGGCCTCAGGAAAGGTTATTAATAAAAAATTCAGGTGAGAGGCATCTAATAGAAATTGTAGCATGGCTGGTAACCAATGTAAGTGATCACCAAGGTGCAGAAAACTTTCGTCCCTTTGTTCACAGGAAAATGTACAACTCAGGGTTTTTTCTTTCCATTCTAAGTATAATGATTGCAGAACTCCTCAAACAGTAAATTATATGGCTATACATAAGTCACAAAGGCTTTCTTCTGTGCTGCTGCATGGAGAGGTCAGCAGGTGACCAGGCATTTATTTCAGCTTTTCTTTTCCTCTTTGTTTAGAGTGCAGCTTTTTTTTCAAAGCATTGAGGTGTTAGCACATGAATTTTTAGGACATCCTGAAAAACCTGCTGTTTTCAATAACCTCTCCAGATGGATGACTGCAATCACTGTCCTCTGGTCTCACTTCATCTCTTGATGGTTTTCTTTCTGAGGCATGGGGGGTGGTCTTTTAGATTTGTCTGCTGTCAGAAGCCAGGTCCTAACTTCTAGAGGGCTTTAACTACCAGAACAAGGATTTCAGATAGGTGAAGCTTTATTTAAATAATGATCTGAGACAATTTAGCTGATTCTTCTGTACCAGCTTCTATGAGAAGCCAAATGAATGGAGCTCAGCTTTAGCATTCAGTTCTTCCTGCTGTAGCCAGCAGACATTATATCTTTGAGAACAGAGATCTTCCCCCTTGCCTTTTATTTTTCATACTACTTCTTTTTGAAGAATTAATTGGAAATGCAAAAATAATCCTCTTAATTTTCATGGTGGAACTTGGCATGCTTGAAATTTCAAGGCAAATTCAAGGCAAAGGGGTGTGGAATTTTCACAAGGACATAACTTACTTCTGGGTTCCCTGTAATTAGTTGAAGCCTGAAAGAAACCTGGGTGTAGGTAACTCTTCATAACACTTTTGAGAGAAAAAAAAAAAATTTAGCTTTACTCAAAGTTCAAATTGCAGTCACGAATAAAGCCTGCAGGCAGGTTAAATTAATGTATTTCAAACAATAATTCTAAGTACTGTTTCAAGTTCTGCTTCACCCAGTTAAATTACTTTTACCAAAGTTATCAGTTGTACTGATACAGCTATAATGGAAAGGGGTTTATAATAGAAACAGTTGAAAATATTTCATTTTAAATACAGTTCACGGTATAGTACTTCATATTCCTCTCCAGATTGTCTAACTTTCTATTTATCAGGATATGTGGTTTTTGTTGTGAGTTTTTTGTGGGGGTTTTTTGGGGGTTTGTTTGTTTGTTTAGAGATGAGTAAATAATATGATCAGAATTCTCATGGCAGGGGGCTTAAATATTCTCTCATTTCACACAAGTGTGACCACACATACAGATGTGCACATGCATACTTTGTTTTCTCCCTCCCTACCAAGTAATTGTGAGAGCATTTCAGTTGTACAATTTTAAAAGCAGGTGCTTTCAGGGTATTTCTAATCACATCTGGCTGAACCTCTGATTCTTGAGACATAACCTTGAATTAAAACTTAATTAGATTTTAGACATTTTAAAGAATTAAATCCCCACCATATATTACGTCCTAAACTGCATAATCTAAGTATCATGAGCTGATTAAATTTTTATACAAGTATACTATTAAAGATTGATCACCTTACTTTGGAAACTAATTATGAAAACCCGAATGCTGAGGTGGTAATAGAAACTCAGCAGATGGAAACCCATCAGAATTTTAGTGGTAAAAATGTAGACTTGGTGGGTAGTTTATATATTCTTATTTATTCCTGACTAGGGAACAGGGTCTTTGGCATTTGACATCTGTTGCCTCTGACCTATTCCTGTGTGCTTTGAGTTATAATTTTCATTCATGGAAAGAAACAGGTGAGTACAGAGCACAGTACTTTACAAAAACTGATTACAGCCAGGGATGGAGCCTGTACACACTTTTGAATAACTGTTTGTTTAGTTGCTGTGATTTTTCTAGGGATTCAGTTAAATGGTTCCAGTTACTACTCTGAACTTTTAAATGTTATGCACCGATGCTACAATTTCTTGTTCCACGTGGGAAGGTATTAAGTTGCTGCCACAGATCCCTTTTATAACTGCATATCTTCCCCCTCACTCATTTAACCTACTTATTATACCTCCTCTTCTTCAGGAATATGGCAGCCAACCATCCAGTCTATGGGTAACCAGGGTAGATGATGAAATGTCTTTTCTATCACCTCAGAGCAAGGAGGTGCTTTAAATGTTATTCTGTCTGGTGGATATCAGGTATTTATCTGGTGAACAGATGGGTTCATTCAATAGTAAACCCAAGAGATAATAGATTGTTGTCTCCCATAGGTCTTCATAGAGTAACCTGATGGCTGTCATATTCTTAAAGAAGAGGAACAAAAATTAAACTAACTGACAATCTGACAACTGAAAGTTAATTGTAGGGAATCTGCCACTGGCAGGCTGTCCACAGCTAACATTAGAAGAAAAATTTCCTATAATTACCTAGAGCATGAGGAGCTTTTCCATCAAGAATTGGCATGGGAGACAGGTAACAGACTAAACAAACTTCTGGTAACACAGCTTGCTCTGTACCATGACTTCATGAGATGAGAAGTCGGTTTGAATTAGTACTTTTGTCTGCTATTTATAAGTTTGTTGTGATGATTACTGCCTGAGTCATTCTTGCAGTAATATATTTCTATGGGTTCTAGATCATGTATTCTTAACAGATTGCTCATACCCTTTAACAAAGCCCGGACCTCTTCTTTCATCTACAAAAACCAATAGCATTTGTCTGGATCTCCAGGCTGGCAGATTAATTTTTGCTTGACTATTTCATCTTGCTGAAGAGGAGGAAAATCTGGAATATGTGAAAAGGTCATTTTCTGCAGTATAGTGAGGATTTCTAGAAGCAATTGTTTCAGAATCTAAATGCTTTTGGGAGATTCGCTGAAGTGCAGCAGCCATCCACCACCTCTTTTCCAATGCGGGAGGATAACAAGGAATGGGTTTCCATATTGTAGTGGAACAGTATGTACAAGTACTTGGAGAGTTGCTCATTCTAATGAGTGCCCATACCAACTAAGTGAAGAGGCCATTTAATAAAAAAGAGATTAAAAAAGACCTCAAACAACAGAATGTGACAGCAATGAAAAAATGCACCACTGCATTTAAAACCACCCATTCTGTTAGCCAAATATTTCATATATGCGCTTTTCCTAAAGTGTCATGTAGTGGTTATAAAACTTCAGGGTTGTAGAATTTTGCTGTGATGTAGCACAATTGGTCTTAGCGGAATGTGTCCCTATTAAGTTGAATTTATGCTAATTCTGTTCCATTTAAACTGCAGACACTATTATTGGCTACACTATTAAATTGCTTTCCTAGGAGACATTCCATTAGATAAGTGATGCACCCAAAGTAGAATATAAAAAGTTACATTTTTATTTAATCTGAATATGTTTTACATCTGTAATTGGGATAGAATTATGTCCACTGTGGATAACAAAAGACTTTTTGGGTTCTCAGTGAGCATGGAACTTATTAGCAAGTGATTTGTCCAGCTAACTTTTAAATAGCCTAGGCTATTTCTTCTATTTATATTGGAAGGTAATTCCACAGCCTGACACTATTTTTCTAATATTTAGCTGAAATGTTACTTGGTCCTGTGTTCATTTATATCTTCCCAATATCTTCTCACAGGCTGTTTATGTGCTGGAAGCATTTAGGCACCAATCCATTCCAATAAATGCCTTTAATTTTCTTGGTCATCTTAAAAACAAGAATGGCTGGGTGAACTAGATTGCAGAATTTGCCCTTTTCCTCATTACAGACTATAGTTGCTTGTTCCAGGTCGTATGTTGCCTCTGTTCTGTGTTCTATGGCAGCTCTTTATGCTGGCTGCCTCCAGGAGGAGCAGAGTCCCCTACTCTTTTTTCAGGTATGACAGCACTCTCTGGGAGGAGAAAAAGAAAGCAGAAGGTGTTTTACCAAGGGGAAGGCTGCCCTTCAGCAGGATGTTCTCAGTGGTCAGTGACATTTAAAATACATCACCATTTCAACTCACCTGGACATGAAAAACACCCCATTTCCCAGCAGGCCAATCTTGGTTATAATAAATTCCTGTATTAACAGGGTGAGTTGTAATGATGATGCATTTAGAGGCAGAGGTTTAGTTTCCCCGAAGTTCTGTTGATGTGGTTTTGTTAGCTAACAGCTTCTAAATGTGCTCCCGTGTTTGAGTCAGGCTGTGCAGCCATGGGAAGCTACACAAAGTCAGTACATGGGGCTTAGGGACCAGAAAGCTCCAAGACAGAACTCCCAAAAATGGCAAAAAAGGAGTGTTTGCTAATCTGCTTCATATGGAGCAGCGTGGAGCACTACAGTGGGTATCAGGCTATGTAAAGGACTCTCAGTAAAAGATTCACTGTCTGTGAGGAAAGGTAAAAGTTTTCAAGCCACTTGTACTCTAATCACTGAGTAAAAAACAGCTATGAGCTACAGAACCAGCATGTGCTTTCCATTCATGCTGCCTGGAGTCAAACAATTATTCCCAGGAATCCTAGGGCACAATAGAAAGCCACTGTGTGCAATCCATGTGAATTGTAAGCTCAATCCACAAAATCGTTTAAAGAGTAGTGAGAACCATAGTGATGTATAGTTGACTTCTGGAATGTGTCAGTAGGTATCTTCCCTCGTGAAACTGAATGTAATACAAGTTTAGTAAGCAAGAATTCTTAAAAATAAAGAAATAAAAAACATTCATTTTCATTTCATCCTCTGCCCATACTGAATATTAATGCCTCATTGCCATTTGGGAAGTTGACCATTTGAAAGGCTAGTTGTTGGCTTTGAGAGGTGATTCAGTGGAGATAAAGCTGTACTCTAGTGACTGGTGGGTGACAGTGTGTGCTACACTGAATGTGAGCAAGAAAGAACAGTGTTTGAAGGGTTCTCCTCATGTGTTTTCCCAAATGCACACTTTTTAATAGCTGATATTCTGTCGTTTCCATATTTTCATAAACTGAGACCTATTCTTTTCAATATTTGTAATGAGTTTATGGTCAGAACAAGGATAATTTCATACAGTTTAGCCTACTGAGAGGTTAAATATTTTCTGGGCTCCACTTTCTCTACAAAAACCCAGCAGCTTCTAGAATACCCCATACATAGAGGGAGATTCATATGAATTAATAAGTGAGGACCAAGAGCTCTGTCTTAAGGGCAAGGAGAATTGCTGCACAGCCTTGTGATTTCTCTTTCCTCGTGTGAGTGTGTTGCATGGTGTTGTTTGCCTGATCTAAACTACAAGGTCCTGCAGTGTGGAAGTATCTTGCTTGCTTACAAGGTGATCAGCAAAAAAAAACCAAGATGATGGCTTGGAGAGTTGTCTCTCGTGTGTTCTGTATGGTTGCCAGAAACAGAACTGTGGAATGGTTGGGCAGGAAGAGAGGTTATGCACTCATTTTCTGGAAAACTAGTGGAATAGACTTTGAGGTGTTAGATACAATACATGGGTTAAAATTTCAGGGAGTTTGTTACTTGGCGTGCAGTACATCATTCTTTTTAGGATTCCATCAGCTGCAGAAATGGTCTTGAAAAGCTCAGCTAAGAAAGAAGAGGTACGATCATAGACAGTAGGTTTGATATCTGAAGAGTGAAACTCACATTACAAAACTAGTATTAGAAGAAAAGACCAAAACAAAGGCAGCAAGGGTATGTATGACAAGGGTAGATGCAGAGATAGCCTATTGTAATGTGGTAGATTGGACATCATACCTACATCAGGAAATATGTATGCACGTTTCTTGTTTCTGGTCATTTTAAGCATTTGACAAGTTATGGCTGGGAATTTGCCAGAGCATTTGCTGTTTTGTTGTCTTGTTCTTGTCAGAGCACCAGAGTTGAAGCACATCATTATGCCATCAAGCTCAGGACCTAAATTCTTCCATGTGCAATTTCAATGTGCTCTGCCACTCATGTTATTAATATTCTCTGTCTTGGCTTTCACCACCACTTAATTCATTTGCAGATGGGTAGAGAAAAATTGCAGCTAGCTCAGTTTTGGATTTTGAACTTCATTTTACAATCCTTCAAAACCCCAGTAACTAGCCAACCTGAGAAGACATACCTTCCCACTTTGGTGGCAAAAAGCAGGGAGAAGAGTGTTGCAGGGCAGGCTTGAAGCAGACATAAGAGGCATGTGTGAGCCTGCATTACTCTCTCCCAGCACCTTACATCCACGCAGACTGATCCAAGTGCTGGCAAAGGAGGATTTGCGTGGGAAGAAGGGCTGCCTAAGGCAGCATCTGCATCTTCAGTATGTTCCCACAGTAATACCTCGCTTTCAGCATGAATGCACTCCCACCTATGGCTAAGACTTAAAAGCATCTAAATTGGGGCCTGTATATTATATGTGCATTTGTTTAGGTATGCAGTACTTCCTTTCTGATTATCATTTCTATAATTTATACTGTAGGTAAATATCTGGACACATTTCCTGCATTTACACTGAAAAGTAATGACCTTCAGTAACCAAAAGTACAACCTGTCATTTAATTGTCTTAAAAAAAAAAAAAACAAAACACAAAAATGTCAGCACAATAATCACTTTTAAGTTGATTTCAGGTTAGTTATGGTATTGTACATGGGAAGGTCATATTATAAATATGGTCTATTTCAAAAAATGTAACCACAAAATGATGCTTCTTTTCTCATAGAAGGTGAACTCTGTTCTTGCAGAGAGTTATAACTAGGAAGGAGGGAACTCTTCAGAAAGTGCCTCATGTACAACTTAGGACATGGAGCCAGCTATAAGCTACAATAGCTACTGTCTTGGCCTTGTCCAGTAGAAGAGATATGTGTTTACTTGTAGATACGTATGGATGAAAGATGGATCTCAAACAGAGAAAGAGGGACATTTTAAGAGCATTAGATGTCTTCCCAGTCCATTAGGAAAAATGTGAAGTTTGTTCTGTTCTGTGGTAATTTCCCCAATTTTCGTGCATCTTTGCCAATTTTGTGTCTGTTGAATACAGCTGCAGAAGGCCCATTATAGGTTATTACCTGTTATTTCTAAAATCAAATTAATGGAGATATAAACACTGATAAAATAGTCTCCCTGACACCTCTCAGGGTCTATCTGAGCTGAATGGCATTCTGAGGTGGGCCAGACTAGGTGGTCTGATGGCTCTGTCTGAAGGGAAAGGCTCTGAACCTTGCATGTCAGATTACCAGGTCTAAAGAAAAGTGAAATGAGGTCGTTGCGGCTGCTACAATGCATTTAAAAAAATGAAGTGAAAAGGTTTATTAGGCACTGCATTCTGTTTTTTCTCAAGCTAGAGAGCAAAATTTGGACACTGTCCTATAATAGATATGGCCTTTTGGCCGCAGAAGTCTGCAATATTGGCCATAGCTGGACAGTAATAGTAGCTTCAAAAGGAGATGCTCGCCTCATTCATCTGTCGGGAACAGTCTCAGTTCAGACAAGGACAGGGAAAAAAAGAACTCTTATGACAAGCTATATTTGATGCAGCATTCCTGTTAAAAGCAAAAAGATAAAACATTGTTTTGAGGTTTATTCCCTAGAGTTATCCTTCAGCATGCTTGCTCATAATGTAACAAAGCCTCTACAAAGTGTATCACATGTAACCTCCAGCTCATCCTAATATAAACTGGACGAAACTTTGTTGGAATAAATTAATGCTATTGTTTGTACTCAATGGAACTAAGGTTATTTACCCCAAAAGGGAGTTTTCTCAGATGTATTGTAGCAGTTGCAGCGGAAACCATTAGCAAATAGGGCAGTCCTGCTCTAAAATTTCCATTAAGATTACATTATATTACCCAGTGAATATCTGTCTGTGCTGTTTGTACTTCTTACTAATATGATTTTCCTTTATTCTTCACTCCTGCTTCTGTGCTTATGGTTTGGAATACTGCATAATTCTGGTTCATTTATAAAGTCTATAATTGCTAGCGAGCATCAGGGTTTGGAGCTTCTGGAGATTCCAGAACATGAAAGCAAGGGAAACAACCAGAGTTAAGTGCCCCTAACCATGCCCATGTGTTTGTTAATATGACTTTTACAACTACAACTATAGATATACAGACTTCTGTGCTCTCTGTCATATTTTAAAAGCCACATTCACAAGTTCCACATTGGGCTATCTTTGAATGGAAGTATTTTGCTACTGCAGGTGTTTCTGGTGGCCAAACAATAAAATCAGCATGGCTACCAAACACCTGAGATGTTAAATACTGTCATCACTGGGCAAAAATCCATGTGTGGTACTGGTTAAAGAAAGCGTAACAGAACCCTTCACGGTGGTTGTTTGCTTTTCCCATTTTACCAAACTGCTGGGAACTACCAAAAATAACACAACATGTTATGCCTGAAATAGCATCATTTATTTCACTGCTCTGACACATTTGAGGTTGCACAGAAAGAACAGATCCCTGCGTTCCTTTCCTTTCTGAGGAACTCTTAACAGCTTTCTCACAGTAAAAAATGCCTGTAAAATCCTTTTCAAATTAGAGTGCTCTGGACATGTCTGAAAACTACCTAATTTTCATTTAAATTATCATTGTGTGGAAGATAATAGCAATTTAAGTATGCCCTTTTTTTAAAAAGCAAAGACAGAGGCACAGCAAAACAGCAGATGAATATTGTAAAACCCCACAGGATGGGTTCTGTATTGACAGAAAAAAGCATCTCTATTCCCATCAGCAGCTGTGAGCAGCTCTGTAGCAAGTTGTGAATCCTGATCAATCTCATCTTCCTCACTTCAAAGAGCAAAAAAGCATCAAAAACCTTTCCTTTCTGATCTGTGTGTGTACTGTGAACCTCTGCCCAGGCCCAGGTTCTTTCTGGGAGGATTTAAAGGGATACTTCTTTTTGCTAATACTTTCTTAACACCCAAGGAAGATCAAAAGAGTATTTAACAGCAAGTAACTACTTAGTCTTCAGCTAGAAGTCAAGCAGAATTCATAACCAGTCTGACTGTGATAGTTTTGTGTACCATCACCTTGCAGGGAGTATTCTGCAACCAAATTAGCCAGTTGTCACTCTCCAGGTCTCCTGCCAGAGAGTGTGGGGAAAAACCTTTTAATTAGCTCTTCCCTGAGTAGGTCCTCCTTGATTAATCTTATCTGAACATCATGTTTTAGAAAGAAAAAGCTGTTTAGAAAGGGGCAAGAGTATGCTTTAAAATTCCTAACTGTCCTTTGCATCCTTTGCAGTGGGAGTGCAGTTCACAAGAGGCCAGCATGAGCCCAGATGATGTAGCAGCAGCCAGGGTGCAGCAGGCATGGTGGGAGTCTTGATATTGATGAGGATAATTTGTTATGTACTGTGGGACAAAAGGAGGGAAAAAAATCATGCTGACCTAGCTAAGACAGTACTTATATGTATGTGTATTTGTGTGGCAAGGGACAGCAGTGGGAGGAAAGCTGAGGAGGAAGCAAGAATAAGTAAAACAAGATGGATTTATCGGCTCTGAATTGTTCATCTGTATTCCGTTCTTCACTGTGCTGCAGAGGAGGAGAGCATCTCTAGCACCGTGGTTGGGGAGCAGAGCAAGAGAGGGGGAGGAAGGTGATACCTATCACAGGCATCAAAAGTGTTTAATTTTCCAGAGGCTCTGATTAAACAAATGTTTCTGCTTCCTGGCAGCCCTTGCAGACATTTGTTGGGACAGAATAAATCAGGAGGCAATTTGTTGGCTGCGAAGATCAGAGCTGGCTTGGTGGCACTGTCTTGATGGAGATTTTTTTTCTGACTTTCCTGGGAGCAGCCATGTTTGCCAAGCACCCAAAGTAATGCCACCAGCTTTCCTAAGGATGGCACTTTAGTGTGGGTGGACCTGGGTGGGTTAAACAATGCTCACAAACAATGATGTATGACCATGGTTAAGTTTATTATGGAGCCATGGTAAGTACAAGGGAGAAGGTCAAAAGGAGTGAATGACCCTTGGGAATGCTTTCCTGCAGAACTAAATGGTGCTGGAAGAGGTTAGGCTGGGAAATGAGTGGGGTAATTATATCATTGCTGGTACTGCCATGTATAAACAGGACCCAGAAGGCCAAAAGAGGCAAAGAAGAATAGATTCAAGAATAGTGCACAGTGTGTGGGCATGAGCAAGGTGGGAACTGGGTAACCAGCACAGACATACCTGTACTTTATGTAGGTAAGGAAGTCTCTGTTTGACATGTTTGCCATCAGCACGTAAGTTAGCTCCACTCACTTCAACCTTGTCTCTTCTTCTCTCACGTATTCATTGTAAATCTACCTCCTACTCTTTGTGTGTTGTGGGTATAAAAGTGGCTGCATGAGCTTGCAATGGCCCCACTGTCCAGGAGAGATGAAGGCACAGTTTAATTATGCAGGCCACTCATGGGAGTGATTATAAAATCTTAATACCACTCTGTGAAGGTCAGCAGTATTATAAAAATCTTATTTCTGCAGTGAATTAGGAAGTATAAAAATACATTCCTGCAACTAAAACGTAGTCTGCCTGATTAACCTTTAGTCAAAAAATCCAGGGCTCATAGGGAAAGAAAGATTAATTCTAACTGATGTAAAAGAGCTACAAGAATGATTTAACATTCCCATTGGTGAAAATGCTGTCATTTTAACACCTTTTGACTCTGCATGACTTGAGGTAATCACTGTCAGCCCTTAAAGGTAGGAATCTCACTCTTGCAGTGTACTTGACCTCCTTGTTTCTAGGCCTCTGGAGCTATGAGGTGAGAGGGGACCTAAAAGCTCTCATCTTCTGGTGTCTGGGAAACCTGTTAGAAGCCTGAGACTGAGTCTTTGCCTCTCTTGACATGGCTTGATGTCCAGTTTGGTTTGTTTGTGGGTTTCACTCCTTTGTAGGGAAATGAAATAAAATGCTGTTGTTTACTGTTTCAGTAAAGGTACTGGGAATATTGCTTAATCAGTTGTCCTTGTAGGATAAGGAGGATAAGTTCCTTGTAAGGAGTTGCTTTCTGCAGTGCCTGTGGAATTGCAATGGATGGATAAAGTCAGAGAGATCACCGGGTAGGGACAAGTGATACCATCAAAGCTGGTTCTTCTTGTTCCTCACAAAGGTACCATCTTGGCCTCTGTGTGGCACAGCTGCAAATACAGAGAGAAATGTGCTTCCTCTATACAGATTTCCCTCTCAGCTGTACTCAGACACATTTGCATTGTACTCTAAAGTTTAAAGTTGTCTCAGCTGGCCAAATTTTTTAGCATGTCAGGCATGGAAAAGGTTTCTCTCTTTCTCACTTTTGGTTAGATGGAAACTGGAAAGTTAACATCTGCTCCTTTCAATGAGTGAATTTAGTAAGTTTGAAGGACATGCCTTTTGATATGCCGGTATATCAACTGTTTGAAATAGAGAGCTGTCTGTCCTGTCTAGCATACTATTTTCTGTCCAGTGGAGCCTAAAACTTGCTCTCCATCTACAAAATGTAAAATTAAGAGGAAAATTCTGCAGCACACTCTGCTGAGCTTGTTTGGTAAGATAAGACATTGGACAGCTCTTGGGAATTAAATTTTTGCTGCATACCAAGGAAAACCTCCTTTTCAGACAGGGCTTCCCCAGCAGGAGAGCGTGTGCTTTAAAGGTCTTAGTGCTGAAGCCACATTTGTTCTGTGTAACTGATGTCAGCTCTGGGCCTTGCATTTGAAAATGTGATTCCTGATGGTTTAGAAGGAAAAAAATTACACATCTTTCTCACACTGATTTATGCTGCAGTCATTCAGAAACAGAGCTGGCCTCTTCTGATATTAAAGGAGAAAAGAACACCCAGAAAGAGAATTACAGGAGTGCCATTATGTATGTGTGGCATGCTCCAAGCATGGCTCTTGCTCAAAGATAAGCAAACTATCTCTGGAAAGCATAGTGCCAGAGGTGGACAAGGCAAGTAAAAGGACTCAAGAACACACCTAGCTTTAGATAACAGCTCCTGTTTGTTTGGCCTTAGTAAGGGAGGGCTGCTTGTGGCAGCCCATAATTCAAAGGCTCTGCCTTGGCCCAGTAGCAGAGGTTGACCCTCTGTGCCCCAAAAATCTGCTGCTCTGCAAGAAGCACTTGCTGTCTGTGAGTGCATGGGTGCTTTTCCATTCCTTTGAGCCAGAGCCTCCATTGCAATGGGGAGCATGCGTGCTCTTTTTGCTCCAGCTGACATCCATTCCTTCCAACCTGCAAGTCTTCAGCATCCTTGTGAACAGCGGAGAATCCTTCTCCCTCTTTTCCCAGGCAGGAGAAGGTGTTGGGGGAATTCATTAGGCAGTTGCAGTAACAACAGCAGTCTGCAAAGAGCAGGGTTGTCAGAGGTGCTGGAGGTGCTTACTGTAATACTTCAAATCTCTGAAGTGGGAGGAGGGATGGAGACTGCAAGAGAAGCGGTGAGTAGTGGCAGTTTGATTGGTGAGGCTGAGAGTTGAGGCAGGAGGGGTCAATCCTAAGTTTTAGCTCTGGGGGGGCAGTGCTTGCCAGGTGCCCCCTTAGGTGTGCTGACAGTCACAGTGCTGGGAAGAAATGTGTGGAGGCCTCCTGGTGGCTCTGCTGCTGCCTGCTCTGTTAGGATGTAAAAGATCCAGGGGTTGGCAAGGCATGGCTGGGGATGCAACAACTGTGACAGCCCAACCCTTGCAGATTGGCTTCCTGACCTGAGGAGACACCATGTCCTGATATTGCTGTTCCTCAGCAACATATCCTCAGAGCCTGCCCCAGTAATGCTTACTACCCATCGTCAGGCTTCTTAAATCAGTCATGAAGGATGCAGAGGGAAAAGTATGCTAATTTACATCCTCTATGTTCCCCAGCACCGGCACATCACAATAGGGCTCCTGTTCCCTCTCGTCGCCTTCCTTTCCCCGAGCAGAGCGAGGTTCCTCCCACCTGCCCACAGCCCTTCAGCGAGCGCGAGCACAACTCCCACTCCAGTCTCCTCGCCAGCTTCAGCTGCTGGTGCTGCTTCCATGTGCAGCCTGTTCTGCGTGCTGGGCTTGGGGAGCTGGTTTTTAAGCTGTTTCGAGATAGGGTTTTTTTTCCTCCTTTCACTTAGCTGTATTTGGCTGTGATTTGTGCGGCCTGCTGAACACCCAAGTCCTATTTTGGGGCAGCAAGTGACCCTAAACACAGAGGGAACCTGAAGGCAGGAGCTTCTGAGTGGGTTGAGAAGTTTGCATATTCAGTAGTTTCTGCCCCCTGTCCCAGCAGGGCATCCCACGTCCATTTTCCTGACAGATTGCCCTTAGGTGGTAATCCTGTACTCATCTAGTCTGAACAGACACCTGAATGCTTCCTGTTCCCTAAAATCTTTTTAGGGAGCTTCCTGTTCCCTAAAATCTTTTTAGGGAGCTGAAAGCATTTTAACTTCACAGGTTTGTATATTGTGGATATGTTTGGTTGCTTTCACCCATCACTCTGGAGACATGTCCTACCACAGGAAGTCTCTTACCCACACATAGACTTCCATACTCAGTTTCACCTCTTTTAACTACTTGCTATAATTAATAGCAAATTTGATGTGCATGGAAGTGTTGTCACTGGCAGCTTACTCTTGAAAGGCATATAAAAACCCATTAGAAGCTGATTATTTGAATTATTAATTTTTTTCTAGTCCATCCTATATCTGTTGTTCTTTCATTGATTTGTTACTGATTCTCTAAGTAGCTCTAGTCTTAAAATGAGGAAATATTCCTGATGCCTTTTTTTACTGATGATTCCTGGTTTGTGGCTTCCCTTATTTTAAGTCATTCTGGAGGTACAAGCAGGAAAAGAAAAAAAGATTAAAATCATCAAATCGACCAAAGAGATTAAAATGACAAATAATATGTAGGCTGCAGTCTTCCAAAAATCCAAGAATAAATAGGGTTTCTTTTAAAGTGTTTTGAGGAGGAGGTTGATTATCATTTTATATCTTTATTTTTTCAGTGAAGTATCCAACTTCTTTAGATAAAGTGCCCTAAAAACTAACTTATGATGACAAAAGCCCTTCAAAATAGATTTACTGGACTGTTTTTGTAGACAAGAATGTGAGATAATGAAAAAACCCATCCAGATTAACTGAAGTATTGCAATAGTCACCTAGATTGAAGCCTGTTGTATGCTAGAGTTATACATACACATAGAAAGGGTTGTATGCAACAGACTGCTGATTGATGGGTTTTTTGGCCACTGCCTGCTGTCTCTTCAAATGTGTTGACTTTTAAGCAGAGCAGTCACCAGGTTCTTAAGTCCAGTGTTAGTGGGACTTCCCAGATGTTTCTGTCAGACGTAAATATTTATTTTCTATCCTTTGGTTTGTTTCTCTCTCCACAAGTTTTATATTACTTTGTGGAGGAAGTACAAAGAACGTAAACCCAAAGAACATAAACCTTTTGGCTTCCCAGTCACTACATGGATTAAATTAATTCAAAGGGTCAGTCTGGCCTGCTGATTTCTCTTCTTATCTCATTTTGATAGGCAACCATGGCAGTGGTAAGCACTGGAAACCAGTGTCAACCGGGGAATTTTTTTGTTGTGAACTTGTGCCCAGGTGAAGATCTCCACATCCACAGGGAACTACACTTCTCTCTCTTGGAGAAGTTAGGCTTGCATTGCTGCCTGAGCAAAATCTGTTAGAGCAGCAGCACTTCCCTGGTCTTCACTCAAGCCCTCTTAAATCTTTCTTCTTTGCAGCCATTGGAGCCAATCATGCATGTTTAAAAAGGCTGCACGGATTTGGGCAAACTGCTTTCTCTACTGCCTTGGCCACCAACTCTGCTGCAGGTGCAGGGCATCCAGGGCCAGGATCCCTCCAATATCCAAGTGCCCAGGAGCTCTGGGGGCAGTCAGAGCTATCAGGGAATTTGCTGGCTTGTTTTTCCCTCAGTACCTTCCTCAACAGAAAGCACTGCATCTTGGTTACTAGAGGTTGTAGCTCCACTCCATTGGTTGCATTTTTAACATTTTTGACTATTAGGAAGTGCTTGCATCTAAATATGCTGTGTTATCTCTGGCAGTAATGCCAGCAGATAGGTGGGGGAGACATTTAGTTGCAGCTTGTGTTCTTTACAGGGGTATCAGAGACTGAGAATTGGTGAATTTTATGAGCAATGTTCTGCAGATGCATGAAGAGCATGGCTTCAGGGAGGGCAGGAGGCTGTCACTGCCATGGGAAGGACCTTGGCATTGTACTCAGCAGCTCAAGGATCCCCCACCAGTCATCCTTGTTGCAGTGCAGGCCTGAACTTATATCCAGAGCAGTGTTTGCTGGGAACACTCTATAAGAAAACTAGAATTTTGTGTTCCCTATGAAATATTTACCTGTCTTGGATCCTGTCCTGCTGGTTGTGGAGGTGGCTGCGTCACGTAGCAATTTTGAGGAGTCGGGTTTACGTATGTGGCAACAAGACATTTGCTGTTCTTAAAACTTCTGCGCTTTCACTTGAGAGCTCTTTTGTCTTAAAGAGGATGCTACTTAGCTGAGATTTCTACTGGAATGGTTTACTGCCTTTCCAAAAAGCTGTAAGAGAAAGCATTTCCCCCCCCATATCCTTCTGACAAAAATGGGAGCAAAGCTGTAATAGAGCTTTTCATATACACAAGTTCTTCTATCTGATTAACTTAGATGTGCATTATAGATGTTGGAAGGATCTTGTGGTCTTATCATGAACTAAATGCAATAAATTCTTTTCTACCCATTCTACAGCAGAGAAAACCTGACACGAGGCAGGTGCATGCTACTTTCACAAGAACAAATGGTCTATATGGTGCAAAGGAACATTGTGGGGAGTCAGATTTACTATCATTTTAATTCAGAAATATTCCAACGTGTAGAAAATACATCCCCCAGCTAAATGTTGATTCAGGGCTCGGATACAGTGATACTGATCAGTACTGGATGAGCATTGAAGATTCTTATTTTTATCTCTATGAAAAACACTAGTAATTGGGAGAGCCCTGCTGTGAATAGGCTGTCTCTCCAGTAGCCATCACTTTTGCTGCTTGGTAGGTAATGGCCTGTGAGTTGCAACACCAGCTTTGCTAAGATGATGTTTAGTTTGGCGAAGAGTTATGATGTGCAAAAGACACTTGCAGGGCCTTCATGCAGAACAGAAGGTGCCAAAAGCCACCAGTCACTCAGCTTTGGGCTTGTGTTGCTTTGCTAGGTTATTTATTTATTTATTTATTTATTTAAAGCTCAGGCCTAGCAGTTTGTGTTCCTTTAAATCGCTGCAACCCACCAAGCCAGGCACAGCACGATGTGCTCTGAGTCATGGTCCTCCCCCAGAGGAGACGAGACCGAGGGAGCAGAAGCTGTGAGCAGCTCTGAACCGAGCCCCCTGAAGCCGTGGGCGTCGATGGTAGGTGAAACCCAGCAGGTATCGCTCCTGCTCCTGCTCCTGCCAGCAGCAGCAGCGCCTCTCCTGCTTCCCTGGCTCGCTCCTCCATGGAAACCAGCCACCCTGCACTCCCTGCCCTGGCCACGGGGCCCCTGGGCACGCTGCCTGCCTCACAGCTGCCGTGGGGAGCTGCTGCTTTCCTCTCTCCCACTATAATAGCATCCTTATGAGGCTTCCCCCAGCGCGTCTCCCTAATAGGAGGTTGCATGTTTCTGCGTGCGGCTGGCGCGGTGATATTTGGGTTTGTTTAGTATGCTCCTGGGAGTGCCTCTGAACTCAAAAAAGGGGAAAATAAAAGGAAGGAAAAAAGCCAGGAAGGTCAGGGAAATCCTAGCCTGTAGCAGGCATTGAAGATAAAAACCCAAAGTGGTTTTTCTGTAGGAATATTGCTCTTGCTGAGCTGGCTATGTGGCCGTGTGGGGCAATGACATTGCGGTCATTTGCCTTCTGCTGGGTAGACTTGGGATTACTCAGAAAGTAATAGCCAATCCCAGTTTTTCAGTGGAAAGCCAGTGATAAGGGCAGTCTGTTTAGAGAAAATGCCAGAGACAGCTGACTGTTCTCAACAGCTTTAGACTTGTGACAGAGGGAGTGGGAGTCTCCAAAAGAATCAGGTATTTAAATATTGGGTCTATCTTGTTTTACAGAAAACAAAAAATTTTGTCTTGATGCCAGTTTCATCCATGCTTACATCCTTTATCCTAAAAATCAGGCAGAATTTTATTCCTGATATGTTTCACCCAGTTGTTTCCAAGTTAGGCTGTCATCACCGTTCCCTCCCTGAATATTTCCTTCCTCTGACTTTACAGCCCCAATAACACCAGCCCTCTCCCACCTCATGTGCCTTGCCTCTGCACAGTGGTTTCCTCTTGCCTCTACCATGTTGTCTCTGTGAACCATTCATACACAGAAACACAAGTTCCATCATTCCCACCAATCTTTCCCTTACAGGAGTTTCTTCCCCACTCCTGCCTGACTTCCACTAGGATAAAATGGTAGCAAAGTTTTACAAAAGCTTTTGTTTTCGTTGCCTCACATGCCACTCTGCACTCTAATTACTCCACAGAAGCAAAGAATCAGTAGGGGGATTAACCTCATTATATCTGTAACCTCAGTTCTAGTCTCCTTGTCACCAACAGGTGAAACAAATGTCTGGACACACCATGTCTGTGCCCCTGGACCATGTTCACTCTAGCATGACATCTCCCATTTGTCTTCTTTCTGGACCTGAGCAAACTTACCAAAGGAAATCCTTTGTGCAGTCACACAGGCAGCAGGGTTGCAGGATGAGTGTGATGCCCTTTTTTTTTTCCTAACCTTTCAAGGGAAAACAAATATCTTGCACTTAAGTCTAAATTTATCTCCTGCCTAAAAACATAAAGTAAATAATTATAGAGTTGTAGGAAAGAAGGAGTCTGCTGGCTGATTAGAAATATGGATTAATGGCAATATGGAAAGAAGTGCAGTGATTTGTGACAGTGTGGAAAAAAAGTGCAGTGATAACATTCAAGTTATCAGAGAAAGGATCTTTCATTACTGGAAGATTGTAAGCTTTATTCACCCATAAGTCACTAGTTGGTGACTAGAAATAGCACTATTTTAAGACATTATTAGGCCTCCTAGGCAGGATCAATGTGTTTCTGTGTATGTCATTGATAGTTCCAAATCAAGAGTGGGAAGTAAACTTGAAGCCAATCTTGTTTTAATCCTTTTGTGAGAAAAAAATCCTTTGGCTCTGATTTAATATGAGTGAAAAGGAGAGCGGGGAAAAATAAACTGAGAATGTGGTATTGACATAGTATTCACTGGAGGAGAAAAATGTGTGATTTTTTTCAGGTGCTTCCTATGCATGTAGTGAAGGGAATGGAGCAATGGGACCAGTCCTGGTGGTTACTGATATATGTCCTTAGATTTCAGATAACTGTGGATGCCTTTCCCTGTGCTTTTGGAAGTCTATCATATTCCCAAAGCATTGGGTAACCTAAGCAGTTTGTTCCATTCCCAACTTCCCTGGCTAGCAGATCGGTTTTGTAATCACAGGGAGGTGACTGAATGCTTTTGAATTGTTGGTGTTAGTATTAGGTGTCATATAAATCACTGCTCTCTGTCCTGGGAAGTAGTTTCTTTTCCAGTACTGCTTGTAGATCCCAAAAAAAGCTTCCCTTTGATCTGTGGGGAGAAAAGACTGTTCCTTTGCAGCAATGAAAAATACAGGTTTCTGAAGCCATAAACCATTCCACTGCAGTTCTTAAAATGAGCTATGGCAAAACAAGTCATCTGTGCATTTTCTTCTTCTAAGAATAGTCTGGTTGAATTCCTTATATTCTTGGTTACCTGCCACAGCTGAGGAGGAAAAATAATATGTGTTGTTCTTATTTATATGACTAGCACAGTAATGATATAACTACCTGAGGCAGAAATCTCATTGGACTGGACTGCAAAAATTCAGAATTTAATGAAGGTACTAGTCAGTTATTTCAGAACATTTTAAAATGACAATGAAAACACTTTTATTCCTTACCCTTGGACATACACATTTTGTGTATGTTTGGCAGTTCCAAGCAGATCTTGGTTTGTAATAGTCCTGACAGCACTTATTATGATCTGTCACGTCAGTAATTTGTGAGCAGCAGATTTACAGAATAGTGTCACTAGCTAGCATCTCACAAGTTGCAATGTGTTTAACCTCTTCATTGCTTTGTGTATTTCTGTGAATCATGCAGCTATTTCATGCAGCTATTTTTATTATTGTGGCACACACTGGAATCTCTGATAACAATGCAATTATCACTAAAAACAGTTATTAATATGAGATGTGCTAAAAAATTTGTGTTCTTTAGGCACATTTGTCAGCTCACTTTTCTTCAGGGGCATTAATATGAAAACAAGGCTTTACCTAAAAATGATGACAGCTTACTTTGTTAAAAATTATGATGTAAAATAGCATGTAGGCTCATTCAGAGGCATGGCACATCTGAACAACTGACTTTTGCATCATTCCTAGATGCTCAGCCTGATTAGTTACCTTAACTGTAAGGGCATGCAAATAATGGAACTGAATGAAGTAGTCTAACATGAGCATACCAAACATTTGGTTTATGCATTCATCAGAAAAGCCTAAATATGCAATTTACCTTTCTAATTCAAAGAACTGAATCCAAAACCCCATTTTCAGTCTTTCATGATTTTGTTAGGTAGAAATTTTGGAAGTTTCACTTTTCTAATAAAATGCAATGCCCAAAAGCAAACAAACAGTAAAGAAAATAAGAAGGTAGCAATGAAATTGTGAAAGTCACTTATGTCAGTACACAAAGGGAAATGAAGGCAAGCTAGTAAGAAGGGTGTTATAAATATGGGAAAGTGAGGCCCAGAAAACCTCACTTTTTTTTTGTATGTCAGGTCCAGAAAACAAAAGCTGAAACTTCCAGCTTCTATTTTCCTTTGTTCATGTAAGTAACAGAATAAATGTGAGGGGATACTTTTAACTAAACAAGAAATTTTACTGTTTGGGTGGTGAGCCGACTTTTGGACTTGCTGAACGAACAGCAAGTATTACATAAGTACTACATAGGTATAGGCAAAGCTTGGCAAAATTGCAGAGCTTTTGCATATAGAGTGTTTAATTGTTGAACATATTTCACAGGCAAATCTCCTTCTTTGTGAAAAATGTTCATGGGGAAATTTGGCTGGATTTTTTACTGAAAACAAGTGGAGTTCATGGACACACTGGATGGATTTTCCAGGTCTGTCAGGTTTGGGACAAGGTTAGCAAGGAGGAGAGGTATGCAGTTGAAAGGTAGAGGAGCTGTACTCATATTGCCTGGTGCTTTGTGCTAGCTGATTTATTTGTTGGTCTCTTATATGACTAAGGAACTCCATTTTTTTTTTTTGCTTTGGTGTTAAAAAGACATGAACCTGTTTCACTGGCTCCCCTTCCCTTTAGAAATTAGGCTGGAGAGTCCCTGGAGTTGACTGGAGACAAGGAGAGGGACGACACAGGCAGGGACAGTGGCAGGCTTGCACCCCTGCAATGCCATGTGGCCTTTCTTACCTCGGACAGCAGGGACCTCAGCGCTGTGGGTCCAGCTGGTGAGGGAGCCTGGAGACCTCTCAGCTGACCACACCTTTATTTGCTTTTGTCTCAGCTAAAGGAGATAGGAAGATATGAAGCTGTAATGTTGTTTTTACTGTTTTATCCATTTTTCAGATATACTGAGCAGTGATTCCAGACCCTTCTGTTTGACTTCTTTAGCAAATTTGCTCTGCCACTTTTCCTGTTTTTGTACCCATTTAAAGAGTCTTTTTTTAATTCATCATTAATATGTAGGACTTGAGTTCTTTGATTTCTATGTTTTCCTAGGGGAAAAAAAGCTGTCTGATAGAATCCTGTCCTTGTTTTCCTCCTGCAGAACCAGCAGTTTGCCAATATATTAAGTTAATTTTCATTTAGTATATGCCATTTAATATAATTAAGGGAAGCAGCACCCAAATGTATGTTCCTATATTCCTAATCATGGGCAACTCTCACATTGTTTTTCATTAGAATTTACAACATATTATTTGACATGTTAATTATTATGTTAGTATATGACTAAGGATACAAATATCTCCTCATTTCCCCGCTCCCCTCGCTTAACATTTTGTTTGAGAAGATCAGTACATTTTGTCTGTGCAAAGCCCTGGATTAAATGCCACCCACAAATGATTTTGTACATGTTTTATTTTGCCAAAGGAGGTTGTCAGACACTGGGGGAAATACTGTAATATTGTCTGACCTAAGACTTCAATTAACTAACAGGAAAGTTTACAAAAACTGTCATATTAACTTTGTATATCATTTTACTGGGGCAGAAACATTGTCACACAGCACTTATTTCTTGCTGTGACTACCTCAAGGCACAAAGCACAAACAGGAAAAGAATTTTAATCCTTACTTCTGATGCAAATAGTTTTCTGCAAATATTTAATGTGAGGAAGAGGTTTCCTGTCTATCAGTCATTCCTGTTTCAGCCCAGTATTACCCAAGAAAATTATATTTGACCTGTGTGTGTAGATTAGGATTGTTTTGAATAGAACCCCTTGCATTTGTGTGTGACCTCTGATTTTAGTCCTGAAAGAAGACAGTGAACTTCTTCCACTTTGTCTCTTATCAAAATGAAGAAATTATGGAGAGTGTTTGCTTGTATTTTGATGATGATTCTAAACCCATTCACATTTCCAGTTTGTAAAGGACTGCTGTTCACTTCCCTTTCTGTTGCTATTAATTTTATCCTCAACTTCCTCTGGCCAGTCCTTAAGGAAGATTTCCTTTCAGTCAGTTGCTTCCTGAGCCATATTTTTAGAAATATATAATTTCCCCCATATTTTACCCTCTGTTTTCCTATTTCCATTTAACTGAACTTCTAAAAAAATCTCATTTCTTCTTTTCCTTTAGCCTTCATTTTCTGTTGAAATGCAATATCTATCATATCCTCTTTTTTCTTCTTCAGACTTGTCCCCATTTTTATTTATTTTGTTGCAAGTCATCCTTCAGATGCCTTCCTCCTCATGCTGATAGTCCCTCCTGAAAGCTTTGTTCCTGCTCTGGTCACTTTTCCACATTTATAACACCCTTCCTACTAGCTTGCTTTCATTTTCCTTTGTATACTCTAGTCTGTTCCCATTCCTTGTAAAAATCATCTTCTTGCCCATTCCTTTAGCCATATTACCCTTCAGTGGAATTTTGTGACAGCTCTTTGTCTTTTTCTCAATTAAGTTCAAGATGAGTCGTGCCCCCAGCCAAAGCTTCTGCCACTGTTACTGGGTTTAATTGAGAAAATAAACAGTAATGTTAAAAGAGAGCTGGAGGCCTCCATGGGTATCCAGTGGTTCTCCATCAGGATCTGTGTATCCAAGGGAAAAATCATCAGTGCAGATAACAGAACTCTGGGAGCTTTTGGAAAGTGCCAAGTCAAGCTGTGGCCACTGACCCTTCCTGTAGAGGTGGAGTAGCCCAGGGATGTAATATGATGGAGCTCAGCAATAAATGGTCCATTTCCTCTGAACATGATTTACAAGGTGCTCACATGCAATAGCACAGTAAGGTGGCAATCTCTTGCAGGGAACTGAACTTTTTTACATCACCTTCTTCAGACGTAGCACTCCTCAGACCCCTTCCTTGTTTTTCCTCAGCCTCCCTTTCACACCCTGTTTCACGGTGCTCATTAGCCATGTGCTCACAACCCTGATGCTATTATTCCATCTTTCTCACAAGAATGTAAAGAATCCTCCATCTCCTCTTCCATAGTCTTGAATTAAGAGTAGTCTCAGCCCATCAGTTCCCAAGAACTGTGTGGTTTTTTTTCCCACACCTGGGATTCATTAGTCAAGGGAAAATAAAAATCAGAAAAATCAGCTTTTCTGAAATGTAAAACAGTTGTGACCACTCAATCTTCGGCCTTTTCTTTCTTTACTACTTGTATCTTGGAATCCAGTGCAAGGTCAGGCTCTTCAAGTTCTCTTCCCTCTTTTCCTCACCAGAGGGCAGGCAATTATTTGGGTCCTGAAGCTGTGAACAGGATTTCACTTTGATGTATTGCTACAGCATCAGGTTTTCTGACTCCTGCTACAGACCTGTTAAACACCTTGTGTGGAACTGCTGTCATATCTCCTATCTCTCAGCCCCATCGTCACGTCTGCTAGGTGTGCTCATTTGTTCTGCAGAATGATAGTCACTGCTGAACTGGATACTGATGCTGATCCTGCATGGAAACAGACTGCTCAGCTTGATCAAAACCATTGCATTGTTTCAAGTCTCTTTTCTGCAGACGGAAAAATATCTTGGGTCATACTGGAAATTGCAATCACAAGAGAAAAGGAAAGAAGGAAGGAAAGAAAGAAAGAAAAGAGAGCCAAAATCACCGCAACACAAACTTTTTTGCAATAGGTTTTAAATTCAGCAGAAAAATGAAGAGATAGAATGTGTCAGAGCTTATATCTGCTAAATCCTCTGACAGCTGCTTTCTCATCCTGCTTCCTGAAAATGAATCAACTTAATTATTCCTGTGGCTACGTACATCCAGACAGCTTAGAGTTGCCTCTTTATCGCTGGCTACAGTAACTGTCCTTGTGTTCTGGAATAGCTAAGAAGATTGCAAACTGGGGGGTTTTTGTAATTCCAGAGTACACAGACTCTAATAGAAGTAATGGTCTGGAATTTTGGAGTCTCTTGTCAATGGTTAGATTGTGCCAGCACTGAGTTTAAACTTGCTTGTGTAGGAGGGCATGTTTAGATTAATATTCTAAAGTAATGTGGAGTGAATGTTTGGTACAGGCTGTGACTGAGAGACTGGTGTAGTGAATTCACAGACAGCAATATGTGGAGATTGGGGTGGGGAGTGGGGGGAATTACCATTAAATTATCTTCCAAGGACCTTGAAGCCTCTCAGGATGACTCTTCTGAGTACTCTGAAAACATAACCATTGATCTAGTTGTAACAATTTATCCTTTGGAACAGTCTAAAAAATGTCTCAAATTACCTGCTGCACACATTAAACATGTAAAGTTTTCATTAAAGGAGTTGACAGGCTGATGGTAAACTGAAGTTGTTTCCTTTCCCTTCAGAATTAAATTTTCTTTACAGCCTCCTTTGTCAGTGAGCACTGTTCATTAACAGTGTTTCAACTATTTCATCCTACAACCTTGGTTTTGCCTGCCTTGTGGATTTAAATGAAGGAAATCTCTTTGTGACACTGAAATGATCAAGCTGGATCTCAATCGCTAAATTGTTTCTACCTTCATTATTTAACTTGTATTAACCAAGCTACTTTTTTTTTTCAGGAACATTTAGATAGGAAGGAAGCTAAGTATTAATTTTTGACAACCAATTTGCAAAGAGATGTCTTTCCTCCAGTTCCCTGTTTGTTGGCTGGATGATTTTTAAACCGTCAAGTGAAAAAGCTAGAGAATGAGGGCCTGAAACTTCTCACATCTCAGGTTCTTCAAGTCTGGTTGTAGAGAGGAGTCTCCAGATGAAGGGCAGTTCAGTGGCTGCTCTTTTATCAATGCTGCAGTGAGGTGGGGGAATCACACCTTGCAGTACTTGATAATGTTGAGCCAAATCAGGAAAGCACTGAACTAAGCACATCATTGTTGTGTGGGTTATTTATATCCAAGACTTGTCTGTGCAGAAGGAAGGTGAACTGTCAAGATCAATAGCAGTAGGTCAGCACTACATGCTGACACACCCAAGCCCCTGAGTCAGCCATCCAAGCAGCAATCAGTGTAACAACTCCCCCAAAATACAAGAGGTACAACTTAGAGGCTTCTCTGATGGCATCCAGACGTGTTCTTGCTGGTGTCATTGCACATCAAAAGGCGTCCTTATCCAAGTGAAACATTGATATTGTGGGGAAATTATGAGAAGAGTTCATCTCCTGTCTGGTGCTCCACAGATCAGAGGATCATGGTGTGATCTGGGGCCCTAAAGACCATCTAGTTCAAGCCCTACCACCATGGACAGGGAAAGGGATGCTTTCCACTTAGCCAGGTTACTCAAAGCCCCACCCAGCCTGCCTTGAACACTTCCAGGGGTGAGGCATGCACAGCTTCACTGGGCAATCTTTATTCTCACAGTAAGAATTTCTCTCTCATACCTAATCCAAACGTACCCTTTTTCAGTGCAAAGCCACTATCACTTGGGTAACATCCCAGATGGATTGTTGTGAACATCTGGGCCTTCAGGCTGTTCTGGAGGAGGTTTCTGAAAAGATTGATGCTGTGAGTTTGTGGAAGGAGTGTATCTGGTGAGTGGAAGGTGGAAGGCTCAGGCTTAAATTTCCAGAATCCTGCAGGCTAGTGGTGCGTGTCTGAGAGGGCTGCGTGGCTTCTCTGTCAGTATCAAGAGCAAGTTTTACATCAGTATGGGGTAAGGAGAGTAGAAAGGTTTGTGCTTTCTGTAGCTGCAAGCAAGCTGCTGAAATAATATCAGTGAGAAGCATGCTGTAGAATTTGGCCCTGATAAACCACTCCTTTTGGTATTAACAATGTCTCACTCTTTTTATTTTGACCCCTTGTTTTAGAGCCCAAGTTCAGACCTCTGCTCCATCCAGGAAGAACTGACTTTATTTGCACAGGCAAAAATTGTCATGGCAAGAAAGAGAGAGGAGAGGGGGTAAATGTTGGAAAGCCAAAGTAGTCAGAATATGATATGACAAAGATGAGGTCAAATAAGCAAAACACATAACAAACTAGACTAAAACAGCTTAATGAAAAAATGTCATGGCAGGATAGTAGCTGTAGAAATATGTTAAATGGATACAAAATCTGGGGAATAAAGTCCTATGTGTTTAATTGAAAAAAAATATTGTTGTTTTCTTCCTATTGTCTTTCTCTTCATGTGCTCAGTGAATTTACCTCTCTTAGTTGCAACACAGAACTTGGATTCTCTTACCCATAAAAGAGTTTGTCAGATGAAAAGCACATGATTTAAAGTAAATGCATCCTCTGAAACACTCATTTCTCAGTAAGAGTAGCAAAGCATAATGTAATTGAAACAACTGTCTACAGTGTCTATGTGCAATCACACTGAGTGGAGAATACATTTAATTTCATTGTAAGGTCAGATACATGAGGAGGAAAGGTTGACGCTGCCTCTCAGAGAGCAGTAATCAAAGGCTGGCAACTGAGCATTGGAAATTGAACAGATTAGAAGTCCTTGGCAGTGATTCCCAAATGCTCAGGAGACTCAGTAGAAGCAGCAGCTTTGACACTTTGGCCAGCTAGTTAAACAGTGTTGGCTATAAACATTACAAGGCAAGAGATTGTCCCATTACGTGCTGGCCCTGGAGCATACACCTCCTGCCTTCTCTCTCAGGGGCAGGGGCAGCCTCTACACCAAGGGGCTCTCATGATACCCCGTGAATGACCTTCCACACAACAGCAGAGAAGAGGAATTTTCATTATTTGCTTGTTAACTCTAAAAATTAATTACAGAGAAGGGTGTTGCAAATAAGCCTAAGTGACAGAGCTCCAAATCTACTGAATTTGAACTTCTTTTTCACAGTTTATCCAAGAATGAGAACTGCTTCATGTAGATAGTTTAGAGATCAGACTGGAAAGATCCTCATGCATGCAATTCCCTAAAATAAATTATTTAAGTTGTTTGTCCATTTTTTTTATGAGAAAAAGTGCTTGTAAGAGACAGCTTCCCTATTGTGAGTCCCTGAATTTAGGAAACTAAATCTTTATGTAAGCAACAAAAAATCAGAGCTCTATAGAAATTTGAACGAAGTCATGAAACTGAAATTATATGCATGAATATAATTTTGCATATTTCAAAATTATATTGCAGCTTTATATTTATATTTTAAAATAATTAGTAGTGATAGGTAGTCATTGTCGAGAAGGCAGAAAGAGGAAGACAGAACATATTTTTAAACATCCATCTTGGCACTAGAATTTTCTGTTTCACTCTTTCCTGCTGTTCCTTTGCGGATGTTTCCTTTGTGGACATGTTCTTCATTACATAAGCCCTTTTACTTGTTAAAGCAAGACCCAGTGAAATCAGTAGAATTATGCCACTCACCTTGTTGGGCATGATCCATCAGCATTCAGATTGTTTGGGTTTTACAGTGGTTTGTCATTTCTGAGGTGTGACAGCACCTTTCCCACTTGGACTGGTGTGGACACTGTGAATGCAGGCAAGGAGGTGTTAATTCCTCTGAGTGGTCAGGTGCCAGTCAGGAGTTCCTCTTTCAATAGAGAAGTACCATTTCTCACTATTAGACCAGCTAAGTAATTCTTCAGTTCTTTAGTTCCTTAGTTTTACCAGCTGGACCAGCTAAAATGAGTGCTTAGATGCCATCTGAGAAAGAAGGTACATCTCAGGAAGCAAAAATAGAAAGCAGTGCAGGCAGTGAGTTAGAAGATTGAGGCAACACATGTGAAACAATTAAATATTTATATGAAATAGAAGGTTTTGGAATTATTAGGGAACCTCTGAGGGGCTGAGTTTCTGTTTTAAGATGCATGGTGAAGATGAAAGAATAGAGGAAAATTACCAGCACAGTAAAAAGTTTGCCTTCTGTTTGTGTAACTGTTGATTTCTGTCATTACCATTTTGATACTGGGGTTCCTACTTGTTTTTAGCTTTGACATTTGGGTGTGATGGACCTTTCTGAGTATGATAAATTATTCTTTCAGCAAATTTAGGCACATCATCAGATAAATATTTTGAAGTGTGTAACTTGCACCATCCCCAAGGAAATGAGTCTAGGATTATGGAGAGACAGAGAGTAATCTCTCACATGTATTTATCTGAACTAGATCCAAGCAATTCTCTTTAGTTAACTGTGTCTCAGCAGTTTTGTCCTGAAAAAATAACTATTATGCAGAATAGATGGCTGTTGCCTAGCCATCCTTCATTCTCATTTTTTGGTTTTGCATTGTTTATGGCATTTATTCAAAAGCAATCCTGTAATATCCTTGGCAAAGTGATCTCTCTCTTTCCCTGACTAATGGTCTCTTTTAGTGAGTTCTCTTTCCTTCACTGTGTATGGCCAGAACGTGCCTGCACTGTAAGGCTCTCATGGAATCTCAAAGGGGTTGAGGTTGGTTTTACCTCTGAAAATCACCTGGTCAGCCTTTCCTCAAGCAGGGCTATGCAGAGCCAGTTGCCCAGGACCATGTCCTGAGTTTCTTTGTGTGTCCAAGGATGGAGAATCCATCACCTCCCTGGGCAACCTGTGCAAGTGTTTGGTCACCCTCCAGTGAAAACGTGTTTCCTGTTGTTCAGAGGGGTTTAAAGTGGTTCCAGTGTTCCAGTGTGTGCCCATTGCCTCTGGGTATAAGGGATAAAAAGAAGCAATGGGCCAGTTGGCAGCTCCCCACCACCCTCAAAAAACCCCGGTTTTGTCACTGAGCAGATGAGCTTTTGATGTAGGTTGTGATGCCCTGTCAGAAGTTGGCTTATTTTCTAGTTATGTTGCTGAAAATTTGTCTAAGAGACCACATAAGCTAATCATGTTCAGTACCTAGAAACCTTAGCGTGACCCAGAATAAGATTTGGAACAAACACACAGAAAGTGTTAACACAGCTTCTTTTTCTTTCCTTGTCAACTGCAGGTAATGCAGGTAGTGAAAGAACAGATAATGAGAGCACTCACTACCAAGCCTAGCTCTCTGGATCAATTCAAGAGCAAACTTCAGAATCTCAGTTACACAGAAATATTGAAAATACGCCAGTCCGAAAGAATGAACCAGGAAGATTTCCAGTCTCGTCCAATTCTGTAAGTATTGTCTTCTCTCCCCACTCATTTTTTCATGGAATGATTAACAAGGGAGAATGACATTTGTGAGCTCTTCTGGGGAATCCCAGGGAGAAAAGCTGTCCAGGGATCTGTGCTCAAAAGCAGTAGCAAGGCATCTGCTTAAAGTACATGTTTTCTTCTGCTGGGAATCATAACTTTTTCCTTGAGTTCAGTGAAATTTGGCAAATCCCAGCAGGATTTCTCTTGGCTTCTTTATATGAAACAGTGCTTTGACATTTCCTAGCTCTGCATGATTGTGAGTCTGATTTTGGTGCTAGTAGTGTCTTTCAAAATAAAATCAAACTAATCAAACACCACAACTTTGTCTTCTGTTAAAGCCCCTCTGAGCAAGACAGGGAGAAGCCCAGAAGAAGAGGAGCCAACACACACTAACTTTCCAAAAGAGCTGTCCTTGTATATAACATTATTATAAATTGGTGTTAATGACAAGCATTAATTTACTTATTTGTAGCAACATTCTGACAGCTTGCCAGCCCTTTGCTTGTTGTTTACTGCAAAGTATGGAAGGCTAATATTGCCTCCATAGCTCTTTCTCATGTCTCAGAATACCCTTTGTTCTGTTACATGAGGAGAAGAGGCTGCACTTGGCTCTGGACCAGGTCTGGGCTTGTGGCTGAACTGATGGCACAGGACAGATGCAGACTCTGTGCTGTGCAAATGCTGTGCTGAGAATAGCAGGAAGCTTTTGAGATCAGCTGAGAGATGGTGAGGGCTCCAGAAGCATCAGCTGAAATGTCATGAAATCCTGACTCTTGCAAGTGGAATACCTCATGATACTCTAAATCTCCTTTTCCAAGGCAAAAGTATAGAAATGGATTTAGACCAGAGCATTCCAGGATTCAGAAGCAGGGTATTAATTTGGATTTGTTTCTGAAGGATACAAATATCTAAGTACAAGCTCTGGGGACACATTCCTCCAGGGGCAGCAAGGCAACAGTGGAAGTGTAAGCAAAATGGAATTACAAACTAAATTTTAACCATACCAGTGTGAATCAAAGGGGGACTGCTTCTTTTATGTTTCCAGTGTGTTAGAAGATACAACCTAATGCCCAATTAGAACTGATGTCACTGGTAGTAATGCATCAATTAAAAATTTGCAAATGGTTCCAGTTAGTTTTGTATTGTTACACTGCTCAGAAACCCCCTGCAAATTCCCTGCAACATTTAGCAGTTCCAGGCTGCTCAGAACTGTGAACTCATCACCAAAGCTTCTCATCTTCCCTGGTTTCCTTATGACTCAACAGTTTAAGTATGATGCAGGTCAATTATTTATATTCTCTTGCACCATCACCTAGCACTGAAAGAGTTGCAAATGCCCTGTGCAAACTCTTAATTTACAGTGCCACTCTGGCTAGTTGCTGCCACAGTGCAGAGTCTCCTTCCCCACCACGGAGCAAGTGAAACAGCCAACAGAAATAGTTAAAGGCAACTGAAGTGTTACCAGAGAATCATTTCAAATTCAGGATAAAGGCTAAGCCTAAAGGCTATGAAGGCTAAGTAAATCAATAAGGTGTTTAAGCAATCACAACTGCATTTGCAGAGATTTAACTCTGTGCATTTGCATTTTGATTACATCCATGATCACTTGTTCTTGACTGTGAAAAGAAACAGTCCTTTCATTTTGTGCTTTGATTTGATTCCCTGTACTGAACTCTGTCAAATTGCATAGATGGCACAGCTGATAGAAGTGCAGAATCATGGCCCCATTGTAGGGAAAGAGACTGAGAGTGAAAAGAGCAATCGTGGCTGTGCTGTATATTTTAAAGCCCTACAGATATGCTAAAAGAGATTGTGCACAATGGTGTCTGTAACATCAGCAGACCTTGTTTAATTCTGCTTGAGGATATGGCAATCAGGGAATGGCTTTTCCTGCCTTGAACATGATAGAAGTCTTTCTTTTTCTGTTCATTGTATGAAGCACTGTGGTTTTAAGCGTCCAAGCTGCTGGATAAGAGAAGCTTCAGTGAAGTTGGTTTGAATGTAAACTGGAATGTGTTGCCTTAGATCCTCATAACTACAACAACTTTGTTTTGCAAGGATTAGTTGTTTCTTTTATATGAGCATTGTTGTATCATATGAAGTAAAGCTTTATCAATATCTACTTTTGATTAGGAAAAATAGAAAGTCCTTCAGAAGAGAGTCAGGGAATTGGTATCATTATTGGTCATCCAAATGGCTGTTCCATAATGAAATGTTAAAGTATTCCAGTTTCATTTTGAATGGCTGTAGAAGAAGTTGGCTAGGAATCCTGTGGACCAATAGAGGACCAGAGATCTCCTTGACAAATTAAATGGCAACAGAGATGGGTTAATGCTAGTTAGGGACTGGGCATAACTGGGCATCCAGTTAGGGACTTGCTGGTTAAAGGAGAGTTAATGGCAACTAGGGAGCCATTACTAAGCAACATCTGTGTGAAAATCAGCAACACACAGTGAAAGCGAGGAAGGTGTCTGGATGCTTTTCTGTTTTTTATCCTTCATATTTCTCTGCAGTGTTAGAAAGAGTCACTACTACCTGCTCTGAATGCATGATCAGATGAGGGAGCATAGCTAGACACCAGAAAGATGCCTTTTGGACATTTCCAAAATTTCCCTTTGGAAATGTCCAAAAGGACAAAACATATGAAACCAGTTCTGGGATTAGTCTCTCATTGCCTTGTAATAATTTAAATGTCTGTAATATGCCCCATTCTGGAAAGAAGACCACTGTCAAGTGAGTTTTAACTATAAGCTGGAAAGGTAAAAGCTGGAGACAGTTTTACCTGGTGCTGAAGAAGAATTTGTCTAATGTGAAAATCTTGAAAATAATTTCTAATGATTTTCAGATATTTTAAAAACAAGTAACTGCTGTTAGTATTGCCTCCAGTGTTAAGACCAGTGAGATCACAAAATTAGCAAACATACATAATAATGTGTGTTTCTCTCCACCCCTCTGTCTTACCAGTGCACAAACTTTTTATGTTCTTATGGGCCGGAAAGACAGTAGGAAACTACTGGCAGTTTTTAAAGTCACTGTCTCCTTAGACTTAAGTCTGTTCTCTCTCTTCACAAAGTACAAACTGTTAAGCAAATGTCATCTGAGGGACAATAAATAAATATTCACAAAATGTATTTGCATTTATGATCTTCCTTTAGCTGATTGTTCCTGATGGGTTTTAAAATTAGGCAGGAGGACGTATTTCTTGCACAAAGATTGTTTTCCTAACCATCCTGTCTTTAGATACTGATGGTGAGGAACAGAACTTTGTTGCATTCAGGTGTCTTTCAGAAGGAAATAGAGTTGGTTTGATTGTTCTGACCCATTTCTGTCACCTCAAAATGGTGCAACAGAAACCTTGACAGTGAGGAGCACTGAGTGGCAGGATCACCTTGCAAAAATATTTCTGGAGTCATGATGTCAGAAAAATGGCTGAGAACCATACAAGTCAGAGTAACCATGTGTTGGCATGTGCTGCTGAGGACAGTAAGTGCAGAAAGTCACCATGGCAAGGGCACGATGGTCTTACAGTCTTTCACTAAGTCGAGAGTTACCAGGGACTGTTTCTGCATGGAAAAATGAGTTGCCTCCACAACCTCTGTGTGATCAGGCAAGGACCATCAAACAGAAGAGAGTAGCACACTGAGCTTTACGACTGTGAGAGCAAAAATGTATGTGTGCAGAGGGCTTCCAGAACATAGTATGTGTGCAGAGGGCTTCCAGAACATAACCAAAGGTCCCTTCTTTCTTACATCCCCTTCTCCCATGCAAAGTCTACCTTAGGCACTGAAGTATTTTAGAGAGGATTACCTGTTTCATTTTGGATTGGTTAAAACGTCCTTCTCTTCCCCTGGTTTGTTAAGGGCAGGTGGGGCATTAGAGGCCAGAAGACAGAATGTTATGAGCAAACATTCAGATGTTAATGTGCTGGGTGACCCATTCATTTTTGGTTTTTTGGTAGTGTCTTGCAAATATAATGTTATGATATCCTTAACACCTACTTAATGATAACCATCCAATTTCTGCGTTAAACTACCTAACTATCAAACTGATGTTTATACCAGTCTTGAATGTTTGAAATTACTCCAGCTGGAGATTTAGTCAGCAGCCTGAACTGCTGAGTAATCCACACTTGTGTTTTAACACTGTTATCCTCAGCCCCTGCCCCTGCTGTCAGGTTTTACCTGAGGAACAGAGAAGCTCACAAGCTCAATAAAGGCAAGACATTCAGTCAAGCACAAAATTATTTTAATCACAGTATTTAACCATTCAACATATTTATATCTTAGATCCCAATGGGAAAACAGCAGTGGTTGAAAATTCAAGTCCTAAAGGACTAATAACACATTTCCAAAAGATGACCTGTTTCTATAGTTACAATGTTTCCTTGGGTTTTTGACCCCCTAGATTTTCACAGCTCGTAAATATGCAGTGGGTTATGCATCCAATCATTTTGTCAACACCTAGGGGAAAGAGGGCATTTTATTCTAAAGGCCTGATCTTTGTAGCAGAGGATTGGCAGTGATTTCAGTGGGGGTCTGGCAGATCAAAGGCGTAGGATCCAAATGAGTGTGGAAATCAGCAGAGAATGGGCTTCCTAAGTTTTCAAGAAGGGAAAATTTTTTTGTTGTCTCTATGGGATACCACAGCTTAGCTTCCTTTTGATGATGATTGCTGGAACATACTGCCAGACAGAATGATTTCTGGTATTACCCAATTTGCACAGCAATGCAAAATTATGGTTCTGACAAACTTCATATTTTATAAATCTTCTACACATTCAGTTATTTCTTTTTAATCTTACTAGGCTTGCTGTCGAGTTGATGTTTAAACCTGTCTTTTATGTATTCTTAATGAATCTAAGTGAGGATATAACTGATGAATTCAGACATCTGTGAATCCATGTGATGGCGTACGAAATTGAACTTTAAATATCATGTGCATATGTTTTCTGCCTAGTTCTTGACATGTTGAACTCTTATCAAAATAGGATGGAGAAAATGGATTTTCTGAAGAATGTATATGATTATTTCTAGATGTATTGTAGGTCTCTGCCCTCCTGTGCAAAGATGAAGTTGGATCCTTGGGTGTTCCCTAGTCATGAATTAGTCTTCCACAAATTCTGATAATAATAAAGTAATCAAATTATATGAGATTAAGGACAAGAATATAGCTCTGATCATTATTAGTTTTGCTCATTGGCATTGCTCCCTACTTTTTATTGTTGTTTCAAAGTGTTCTAGCCTTCTTGTGTTGCCCTAAATAATAGTGCTAGAGAAGTATACCGGCATAGGATCATGCAACAGAAGGTGACAGACTCTAAAATAAGCTTCACAGGGCTCCTATGATGAAAGAGCATTATTTGCTATGGAAAAATCTTGTTGATGCATTATAGCAAGTGTTATTTTTAGAATGAGGAAAGTAATACAAAAACAGGCAACTTGCCTGAGTCATACACTGATGTTGTAACAGGGAGATGTCTACAACAAAGATATCCTGACTCCTGTTCTTTGTTAAAAGAAAAAGGGGTTTTTTTTCTGGGGCAGACTAGATTCTGACCTGGGCTTGTCTATGACTGAAGTCCTCTTCAAACACCCTGCAGAATCATCTTGTGAGACTCTGTTTCAGAGGAAGGATGGTCTTTGATTGAATTTTACAAGTGCCTACTTTCTCTCCCAAGGGAACTAAAGGAGAAGATTCAGCCAGAGATCTTAGAACTGATCAAGCAGCAACGTCTCAATCGGCTTGTGGAGGGCACCTGCTTTAGGAAACTCAACAGTCGGCGTCGGCAAGGTACAGCTCAGACTCCCCAGTCTGGCCTTATATTGTCACTTTGGTCTGTAGGTTGAGCTGAGGAACACTGTTTTCATTGGCAGGATCCTTGGTTGTATTGCTGTCTTGACTGCTTTTACCAAGAGGCATCTGAAAGCATCTCCAAGTCACAAATTTTCAGGATTTCCTGTTTCCCTGAAACTTATCACACAAATGATCTTTCAGCCTTATCACACAGATGATCTGGAACAAGTTCAGCCTTTGACAAAATCTCAAGCAGCGGTCTCACATTCTGAAATTAGTATTTTGATTTCTACCTGAATGTCCAGACTTCTTGTTCATCTCAAAACAATGTCTTTGCAGGAATAGCACATGAAACTTGAATTTTAATCTCTCAGTCTTTGATCACCTTTATGTATGCAATGAGTTCATTCTGCACCCCTCCCTCTAGTACTGCCTGTCCTTTGTTTTAGTCTTACATTGCCATGTAATTTTATTATGGTGTTTAAACATGCTTTTTGCAAGCACTTTTATCAGTAATTCGTGTACCTTCTATGAATACTTGATTGATATGAGAAGATTATTTTCCCAATTCTATGAGTCATTGCTCATTCTATGCAGTGAAACTCCCTATGGTTCTTTTCCCTTCAGAGATGCACGTTTCCTTCTCCAGATAATGTAATGGGGACATAGTGTAAATTCAGGAGATTAATTAGAAGTCATATCCAAAATTTCTCTTTAAATCCCTCATTTTGTGAGGATTCAGATTACTGTTTGTTTTCCTCTGTAAATACAGAACAAATTGGAAAGTTACAAAAGCTAAGAGTAATAACTGACAAAGATCAATATTTGAGACCTTCAGATTCATTGGGGAGAGGTGCATTCTTCACAGAGAGAAGTATCCCTGCAATGCCTCCTTCCTTAAAAACAAGGAGGCAATTTTCCTTAATGTAGGTTCTTTGTAACCTCTCTGTCAGGCATACAAACACCCCTGAAGCCCACTGCACAGACAAATGGTCAATATTCCACTGTGAGTTTCTGTACAGACTGGATAGAGAGGCATGATACATGATTTTCCTTCGCCAATATACTCATGGAGTGAAAGTAGGTAAAGTAATGTGTAGTTTGTCCGGCTACCAGTAGTGAGGGTTGTTTATTTTATTCCTCTCTCACAGCCTAATCCAAATGACTTAAATTCAAGGGAAGGAGCAGGATTTGTAGCAAATATTCTTCTTTTGGCTGATCTCCAAGAGGAAGATAGACTGTTTATTTTATCTTAAATTGTTGTTAGTTCATGATTTATAGGATCAAGAGCCTTAGGGAGTATAAATTCATTCAACTTATAAGAGTACAGTTGAAGCTAAAAAATTTTTTTTTTTTTTTAAATCAATGTAATCTTCTCATCCTCAGTTGAGAGGGTTGCTTCCTATTGTGCCTTGGAGTGAATTCTATAGGTCATGAGATTAATTGCTTTGATGTCATATTTATACAGGGTCAGAAATAATTCACGATTCTTTGGAAACAAATAAAACACGCAACCATGCCTCAAAGAACATTATCTTCACTGAAATAGATTGTTTTTCACAGATGGAAGCCCATTTAGGAGGTCATGTTTCCACATGCCCTTGAGAGTTGTGTATGCTTTATGATAGACTTCCTGTATTCCCTGAAACAGAAGGGTAAAATACCATTTGTGAGGGAGGCCGTAGACACAAAACCATTTAGAGGATGATGATGTGTGAGGCCACCAGGATTAAATTCAGTATGGCCAACCCTGTCCTGGGGTGCGTCAGGCACAGCATTGGCAGCTGGCAAGGAGGGGATTGTCCTGCTCTGCTCTGAGCTGGGGCAGCCTCACCTCGAGTCC
Organism: Melospiza melodia melodia; assembly: GCF_035770615.1. Lineage (NCBI taxonomy): Eukaryota > Metazoa > Chordata > Aves > Passeriformes > Passerellidae > Melospiza > Melospiza melodia. The sequence continues at coordinate 48,049,448 of NC_086194.1, read as the reverse complement.
TGTGTTTAGTTTGGGGCACCACAATGTAAAAAAAAAAAAAGATATTAGGCTGTTAGAAATCATCCAAAGGAGGGCAACAAAGATGGTGAACAGCCTTGAAGTGAAGCCAGGTGGCTGAGGTCATTTGGTCTGTTCAGCCTGGAGGAGACTGAGGGGAAACCTCATTGCAACTTCCTCAAGAGGATAACAGGAGGGGCAGACACTGATCTCTGCTCTGTGGTGCCCAGGGACAGGACCTGAGGAAATGGCATGAAGCTGAGTTTAGAGGAGGTTTCAGCTGGATATTAGAAAAAGGTTTTTCACCTGGAGTGTGATCAGACACTGGAACAGGCTCCCCAGGGAAGTGGTTCAAGAAGCATTTGGACAGTGCTCTCAGGCACACGGTTGGTTTGTTTGGGGATGGTCTTGTGCAGGACCAGTTGTTGGATTCCATGATCCTTGTGGATGTCTTCCAACAACTCATCATACTCTGTGATTCTGTGACCTAACACAGTGTGATTTAATGAAGCATGCTTGGCTTGTAAGCCATTCAATCAGGGTCCTTTTTAGGTATGTACAGTGCCTAGCACAGTCCAAATAGCAAAATGGCAGATCACAGCGAGTGGAAGAGGCTCTCTTAAAAGCAGTATTTATCCTTCAGAGTCTCGTGTTCCCCAGAGCAGCACAAACTGTAAAACCAGGGCTGTCATGATGTCAAGAATTAGAAGATGAAGTAAAATGAGTGGAGAATCCTAAATTTAGCTAGTGATGCTAAACGTTATGACAGTAAACCTTTCAGATGTTATGACAGTAAATCTTTCAGATAATTCCTCTGAATGTCCTGATAAAAACAGTAGAGGTCCCAGATTCTGAGTGTGTCTTCTGTTAGCTTTGTCCCACATCCCCATCTCCTCTCTCTAAAGCCACCTCCCTGTACAGGTGCCTGGTGCTACCTCAGGGGGTTCAGGAGTCCATATCACCTGCCTGGTGCTCCAACTGACTCCACTTGCTATGGAGCATTACCAAGGCTCCAAAAGGGCCGTAGTCCATCCAGGTTGGATGGAGCTGAAACAGAAATGAGTCCTCTTCTGAGGCATCACGATTTTCCTGTTATGTGGCAATCTACTTGTAAGGGTAGCACGATCAGGTAGGTGTCAATACTAAAGTGTGTACACGGTTTTTTGCCTTTCCTATGATTATTTTCTTCCCTTTAAACAATCCTGGAACAAATGTCACAAATCCACAGATTGTACAAGAGGAACCTGAACGTGCCCTACACAGAAGCTGAAAGCATTAAATTGCCCATTTAAAGATAATTAACTGGCCTTAGCCCATGATAAAGGCTCCAGAGCAAACTTCTATTAAGATTGTTGTTTGAACATGTGGTAGGACACACATGGTTAGTCACAGTAAGTTGAAAAAATTGACTTACAAAAAAATGGGAAGGGAGTTTACAGCCTCTTATGGCCTTTTGAGAAGAGATTAAACACTTTCATATATACTTAGCATTGGAAAGCCTCCAGTCCAGCAGGTGATTCACTGGGAGGATGCTGAAGATTAAGCCATGAGGTATCTACATTCAGATCTCTGCTTTTTGTGTTTCAGCACAGGATTATCGTAGCAGAATCCCTCTGTAGCTGAAATTCAGAAATATCATTGTTGTCCCAGCAGGATCCTTAGGGCTTCCAAAAAATACATGGCCTTTCCCTTGCAAGGTTTTCATAGGAGAATTGCAGCAGTAACTCCTGGGTTTTTGTTAAGTATCTCAATCATTTGGAAATGAAACAGCAAAATCTAACCTATCCTTCTGATCGCTGTTCAACAGCAGATCATCCTGCTCTGCAAATCCCCACTTTGTTCCTGGGCCATGAACGTCTGCTGAAAGATAGATCTCTTCAGCTTCCTCCTTCCTTAGATAATTCCTAAAAGAAAAGGGAGAAGAGTAAAGCAAAAACCTGCCAAGCACTCTACACCCCCAGTAGTTATTATTTCCAGTAGAGCTAAGTAGCAGATAAAGGCATTTTATTGAGGATAATAGATACTTCTAATGCTGTCACCCAGTACATTTGTAGTATATGTAGCAACATATACTCTTGAAAATAAATTTCCTTTTTACCTTTATAAAGATTGTGGAGAAATTGCATGTTGTTGAAGTGGTTTTGAAGCCAACATGAGGTTTCTCAAACAGTAATTTTTGGAAGCAAGGGAAACCCTGCTGATACCATTAGATTAGAAACACAAAGTGCCATGGAAGTAACCCGGAAAGAGAAACCTTAACTTGAAACAAAAAATCGAGTGCAGAGAGGTTTTCCATCTCTTGCTAGGATAAGTAACTCACAGTTCTGAACAACACACACTTTGACTTTTTTTTGCCAAGCTCTTTTCTACTGTTACTTCATCCTACTCTCCATGGTCCCACAAAAACCCTAATATTCTGTGAGTACATGACTCACTGAGAGGAGCCAGTTAACCAAATATGCCTCCAACAATGCCATGGGTCAATTATTTGCGTGTTACTTGGAGAGTTTCCTGGCTTCACCTAGGCAGTTTAGATGAGTTGGAGTGAAAATGTCAATGCAATTTTAATAGAGACAGAAAAAAGTAAAAGAGAAAATATGCATGCCTACATGCATGTATAGATATAAAATCTGCACAAATGCATGTGTTCAGAGATCTATTTAAAAGCAGGTTTCTCTTGCTAAATCTGTGAGGATGCTTTTCTTTGAACAAAAAACTAGTAACCTTGAACGTATCTTGGGAAAAAATACATATTCTCAGACTTCTGTTCATGCATATCTGAGCTATTTTCTCCCAGATTCTAACAATAGAGCACTTCTGTACTAACCACAGCAGTCCTTTACCTGGAATAGTATTGTTAGAGGCATATGAATCATTGGCCATTAATGAACTTGGAAACACACTGTGTGAATGGCCAGGCACTCTGTAGCCCATCAGCAAAATGTTCTGTGCTCTGCTATTTGTTCACAATTTTGAATATTACTTTTGTAGCCAAATTGTAGGTGATTTTGTTATTTGGGATTTTTTTTTAACCTCATCTATAATCTTCAACAATATGCTGTGACATATTTAAGCCCCTGCCTGCTCTAGCAAATATCTAAAAAATCAGAACAATTTGCATGGAAACTTTTCAGATTAAAAACCAGAATGAATAATTCTGTTTTCCAAAAAAGAATTTGGAAATTTGCATCAGTGGTCAGTGAGCTGAAAGACATAAGAAGTTGCTGGAAAGTATAAATAATGTAGTGTCTCAAAATTGTGATGAAATATCAAGTCCACCTCATCTCTAAAGACTGTGGTTAGTGTCTGCCCTCCCTACAGCTTCTTGCTCTGAGCAGGAGGTAGGTGTAGTAACGCTGGATACAAAACACAGAAGGGACCTAGTCTTTGGGGAAAATTCTGAAGCCTGGGCCTAAAACCAAAACAAACCCCATTCCTTCCTGAACTCACAGTTGCCCTGTTCCAGCCAGGCACATGCACGTGGATCTGCCAGATGTGGAGTACAGGGACTAATAGGGAAGTTCTGTCCCAACTTTAAACCTTTTGTAACACTTCAGCTCTGCAGACTTTGGTTTAAGAGTTTTAGAGGGTTTGGATAGTAGTTTTTCTTTGTTTTATAAACACCATTTTTGAGTCATAGTAGAAAGGAGCTTTTTCTTCTGCTTATTTTTTTATTTATCAATTTTGAGCTCAAAGGAAATGCTGGCTACTTCCCATGTGCTGTTCTACAATTCAGACTTCCTCACTCTTTTTTTCGGTGGAAGCAATTTCATATAATTTTTGTTTTGACTGTGGGATCATTCTACACACTACTTTTCCAATGTAGTTGTGTTCAGCACTTGCACTACAGTAAAATAGCTGCATCCAGTTTCAAACTGTTCCCCTCCAAGGCACTGAAATCTCATGTGAGTGGGATATTTGCTGATAGGCTGTTTGTAGCATCACGTACAGCTGAAGCAAAAACCGGGATGGGTAAGGCTGAGGTGGCTGTAGAAAGAGGGGTCCCTTTTCCTAGCAACATGCCATCACCCTCCTCAGCCTGGCTGGTGCAGTCATTTAATGGCTGTGGTTGAGGAAACCTTGTTAGTTCCATTTGTAGCTTTCATTTAAGGGCTTTCCCCTTGACAGCAAGGCTGTGGCAGAGCAGAGTTATTAGTGAGCCCACAGGAGCGTTGTGCTGGACATGCTTCAAGCTACAGTCCATGGCCTTTAGTTTTTAATTAACCCTGGGTTATGGGGATTGCTGAAAAGGTTCCTCACATATTCAGAGCTTCGGTTTCTTCCCATTAAGCCACCCCTTCCCAAAACAAAATATTTTCATGGAGGGGTGTTCCCCTCTTTTATTATTGAAACGTGGCACTGAAAGAACCAAGGTTACCAAAATACTAGCCCCCAAGGAGGTAGAAGAGCCAAACCCTTGCTAACACCATGTGTGATAAATTGAAAGGAATCCATTATTTTATTTTTTTTTTCAGTTAGACCATCTTTTTGCCCAGGTCACTGGGAAGGTAGTGAAACCATGTCCATTTCTATTAAGAAAAAATTACTGTTTTAATTTTAGAGTTGGAAAGTTGTATTACTTTGTAGAGCCCCATAAGCAATGAGGTTGCAGTTAAAGCTAGGTGTGAAAGCCTCCTGCTGTAGTTACTGGCATTGTGGTCAACCATTAGATTCCATGGGATATATTCTTCAAGTATCAGGCTTTGCTGGTAGGCTCTGGTAGAGTTCCCTGTAAAAGGTATGAATCTTGAAAATGTTCACATACATCCTTCTGAGGTACATAAACTGCTTAATGAGTTGCGCATGTGTGTGCTCCTCAGATGAGAGTCTACTGAATCAGGGCTCCTACTTGCTCTAGTCCCAATTCCCTGCAAAAGTTTTGCAAGTGGGGTCTTCTTCTCAACCCCATACTGTGCCACACTGTATGTTCTGCTGCTTATAGTCCAGGGATGCTTATATTTCAGCAGCTCTTCTTGTATGCCTCACAGGAGCATAATCTCAGGCTCTCTACCATCAATCTTACCGTGTTGTGCATGCCTGTGAAGTTGATGGCCAGAATCTCTCCCATGGCCATTTTGAGCCTTTGCCAGAGGTTTATAAGGTTTTTTGAAACCTTTCTGTTGAAGGGGCTGCACACTCTGAAAGAGGTTTGAAGAGTGTAGGTTTTTTCGCCCAAACCTTTTAATCCACTGGGACAAAGAAATTTAAAAGAGCATGTGAAAGTCCCCTTTTATCATTCAATTGCCTGTGTTTTACTGCACTGTATTTTAAATGACTGGCCTGGAGTGTCCTTCAGGACACAGCTGGGTCCATGAGGCCAGTGTTTTACTCAGAGAGCCAAGAAGCCCTTCCTCTGCTAACACCCTAAATGAGCTCACATATGCTGGTTCCGCTGCTCCTCCAATGTTTTATCCAAAGGAGGCTCCCAGCGCCCGCAGGGCTGTGTCAGTGCTAACGCTTCCCCTAAATTGTCCCTCAGGCTGCTGCTTGGCACAGCATCAGCACTGCCAGTACGAGAGAAGCACAGAGCCAGAGAAGCCCTCTGCCCCCCTCCACTGGCATTTTAACATCCAGCCTTGCTCTGAGCTTTTGGAGATTTAGTTTGGATGTAACAAGATTGTGTTTTTGACAGCTTAACATTTTGTGGTCTACTTATTAAATGGAACATGCTCTGACAAGGGAGGGTAACCTCTTTCCTGCCATTTCAGAAAGGGAATTGGCAAGCACCATCCTTACAGGCTAGGCAGAGTGGTGGCCTCGCTCTGCAAAGGCAATGTCCTTCACAGGAGCAGATTTTAACAGATGTTGTTGGGGGGAATTAGATCCTGCAAAGCACAAGTTGTCAGGAGCTGTAAATGTGCATCTCTTAGGAAGGACTAAAATGCAAACTGGGGTGTGAACTTGCATGGTCACACGTATATTTGTGACCATGCAAAGCACTGCAGGACAAGAGACTTAATGTCTGCTTTTTAAGTTCTTGCGTGTTTATTAGGTCCAGTCTCTCCATAAATATGGGGGTGTTCTCCTATGTCTATAAAAAAAGATATGAGTCATAATTTTCATAAAGTATGGGATATTTCAAATTTATCAGTTTTTGGGTGTCCCACACAAGACAGCTGGTAAGGCTTGATTTTCACAAAGTGGATGCTAAAAATGAATCTTTTATGGGTAAATTAAAGTTATCCACTCAAAGTAGTTACTTTGCCAGTTCTGGCCATGAGGGTATATAATATCTGGTAAAACTAAGTAAATTTATTCTCACAAGTGGTTTTTTTTTTTGAGCCAGTGACTATGTCAATAACAAAATGCCTGTAGATTAATGCCAGCTTCATTTAATCAGGTAAAATTACTGAGCAAAGTCCCTACCCTTCTTATATATACACCCCACACATTTCTTCTTCTGGAAGAAAAGACAGCCTTTCCCTGTAGCACCTTGTTTTAGTAAGTTTCCTCCTCTGCTGTTGGTAAGGCTGATGAATACATGTCAGTAACCTTAATTAATGTGTTTATTTCAACAGACAAATTTTGGTATTGTCGACTTTCACCTAATCACAAGGTCTTGCACTACGGAGACTTGGAAGAAAGTCCACAGGGAGAAGTCCCTCATGATTCCTTGCAAGATAAATGTAAGTCATGCACAAAGATTGTGACACTTCTGCTACTTTTATGCTAGTTCTTCTTTATAACCTGTAGTAGGTTTCTCTTAACATGGGACATTATGCACAGCTAATGAAGATAAAGAGCAGGGGACATTTCCTCCTGCATTCAAACACCTCTCTCCTGGGTTTGGCAAGAGTGTGTGGGGACTGCATTAAGCTTTTCAATGAGTTTATAATTTCATTCAGCTTGGAAACATCATGTCTTTCCTAGGGAGGAACACAGTTTATTTTCGTTGCTCATCTAACTGCAGGTGTCAAATAAAAATACTTGGGCATATTCAGAAGCACTGCCTGTGCATGGAAACAGGCAGTCTAGTGACTGGAGGAGGAATAAGTGCAGAGGTCTTTTTAGTTATTATGAGGAGTGGACTTAAAGGTGACAGGTCACTGTGAAGAGCATTGAGAGGACCTCACTGTTTCTGAGTAGCCAACTGGGAGAGGACATGTCTCTGTGGCAGCTCCTACCAGGGGATTTATTGGGATTTTTCTTATGGTTGAAAGTAATTTTGGAGCTCTTCAGAACCATCATACTGTAGTGATTTCTCCTTTGTTCTTCGACACGAGTTGTAGGGGTTTAACCTGTAATCCAGGGAAGCTTTTTTATGAAAGTGGAAATAATGAGTATAGTTCTGTCACTTGGGAGGTGACTGCAAGAAACCCAGCATTGAATAAGGAATAATTTCTTTTTGTTCTTTTCTGAAAATCCTTGGCATTATCAAATTAGACATGCTTATACAGGTGTTTCAGCTGGTAGTTCCACTTCTTTCATGGAATGGCAGAAAGACTAATTTTTCAGAAGTTTGAAATTTTTCCAGCCTGAAAACTGGGGAATGATGTGAAATTTTCTCCCCTAACCTGTCTCCAGGCAGCACCTTTTAAAATATCCAAGTGCTCCCCAATGCAGTCTGAGAGTGGAAAGAAGAAAAGCCTGTGTGATGCTGGAGCCCTGACAGTTTGCAGTCACATTCTCTTGTTTTCCTTGCCTTACAGATTGCCTCAAGGATGTTCACAGTCTTACTGCAGTCTTAGCAGAATGTAGGACAGGGCCTCACATTGCTGCATTGGCACAGAAAGAGACTGTTTTTGTGGACAAGGCTTAGAGAAATAGCCACAGAACGTTACAGTAGTGTCAGAGTGACAGAAGAATGAAAGTCACACTTGAACTGCAGGCACAGTTACAAGAGCAGCAGCTCCCAGATTTGTTTGCTTGGAGCATTCTTCCATGCACAAACCCCTGACCCTGACTGTGAGCATCATCTCGCACTTGCATTTTCTGTAGGCTCTTGAACCTGCTTAGGAATGTCAGGATCCCATGGGGGCCTCTGCTTTAGAAACCCTTGGGCCAGACCCACACAGTTGCTTCAGCCTGGCTGCTGGCAGAGTAGATACCAGTGCAGTTTCAGAAAGAGGTGGTTATTTCATCAGTATCTCAGGTTTTCAGGCTATGAATGAGACAAGATTTACCATAGTGCTACCCACATTAGATGGAGTTTCATTAAACAAAGCTGAGAATATTGCAAGTCACAAGATTATAAAGTGGCACTATTGCTTGAAATGTATCAGGCCAAACTTGGGCAATTTACAGAATACTTTCATAAATATTCTGGTTTTCTCTGGACAGACTTATTGATTTTTGAATTGTTAAAGTTTGGCTATGACGATCAACTTGTCAGCATTTGGAGCCAGGTCCACAGATAAAAGAGAATAGATGGGTAAGAAAACAGAATCAAGAGAAGCAGCATCAAGCATTTTGTGTACTCCTTGCCAAACCTGAATAATTAATCTCTATCCCTAAAAATAAATGTGTGGGTTTTTAACCTTTTCACTTCTGTGAATGTCACCCCTCTCTTCAGGCTGGCAGAGTTAACAAGCCATGCAGACTCCAGCTGGGACAGAAAACAGCTGCCCTCCTTCTCAAGGCTTTATCCATTGTGAGCACATCACATCTGTGCTCACGCCCTCCAGCATCTTGTAGTCAACTTCTGACACCTGAAGTCTTTGATTCTATTTTTCTAAAGTAAGGCATAAGCCAAGTTCCAGATAAATAAAGATTAGGATGTCACATCAGTCTGTGATCTCCCATGGTAACTGTATTCCAGATCACACAGATCAAGTGTGTGAAACCTGGAGAAAAGCCTTCTTGGTTGAGAGGGCTGACCTCAGAAAACCTTATCTTATGCAAACAGAGAAATTGTTTTTCTGGGCCTCTTCAAAAAGGGGCAGGAACTCTTTTTTTCTTAAGAAGACCTTTCTACCTTAGTTGCAGTCAAATATCTCCTTAATTTCCCAGTTTATCCTAGCTCACTCTCCTCTCTAAAACAGTATCCCTTCTTCTCCATAATGAGACTGTCAGAGGCATAAAAAGTCAGCAGACCTATGGCTTAAAATTCTGAGACTAAAGGCAGAAGTTGAGTAGTGAAGAGTCAAATGATTTTCTTTCTTTTCAGTTTTCCATGCAAAGCAAAAACTTAAAAATGTCTTTTCCATCCTATGCCATCCATTTGGCATAGTGCTGAGGTAATCTGTCATGAAATATATGGTGCTGCTGGGCCCAGTAGAAGAGTAAATGCATTTCTCCTCTTCACTATTACACACCATTAGAGTTTCTAAAGAACTGGGCAGTAACAGGTTTTCATGTTACTATCCTCTTCTATACATAAGATACTTTTCTGCAGCCACAAGGATAATGGATTATTTATAGATCGTAGAAACTGTCACTCAGGGACCATACTGTATTGTAGAGCATATAGATTCTCCATAATGTAATTACCTTGGGAAAATTGACTTCCGCTTGAAACTCAGAGAAATTTATCTTTATGCTTTAGTGACCTCACTCTGTGACTCTGAGTGGCAGCAGATTCCAATATTTTTTCTTACCTTTCTTTTCCCCCCCAGTCATTTCTGATCACTTCACATTTTAAAGCATTTGGAATAGCTCATTATAAGCCTTAGTATTCCTTATTCCTGCTACTACCAGAAAGCAACTAAACTGCTGATGGGAGTGAAATAGGAAACTATTTTTAAAAAATTCCTACAGGCTTTTAAAAGAAGGAAAACAGCACTGAGTGAAGGGTCCAAGTTGCCCAGCATCCTCTCTCCAGCAGAGACTTTACCTGGATGCCTAGGAAAGAGCAACAACAGAGCAGGCACATTATATTAACAAAGAAGAAAATAATATGGTTTTGAGATCCATGAGTACACATAGTGTCCAGGCACAGGTATGCGTTTATATGAAACAGTCTTACCCAAGGGAGTCTAAATAGGCAAGAAAAAGCATTTTCAGACTTTTATCCAGATGCCTGAAATTTTGTCAAGACTCACTGGTTCCTGTGTTAGTTGTTTTCTTCCAGTTTTCTTTCCTACAAAAGGCTGGAAATGGCAAAGGACATGGCAATTTTAACACATTAGTCTTGCTTCTTTTTAGACTCTGTAGCTTTTACATAACTTGCTTCTAACTAATTTTCTGAGGTTTGATTTTCTTTCTTTTTAATGCAGTGCCAGTGGCAGATATAAAAGCTGTTGTGACTGGGAAAGACTGCCCACATATGAAGGAGAAAGGAGCTCTTAAACAAAACAAGGTATGGTTCTCAAATTGCTATGAACACATACTGTGCAGAACGCAAAGCTTGTCAACTTGACCTTCCCTGAAGTAACACAGGTATTTTTCTTTCCAGCCTGCAACATTTCCATGTATGTATACCCTTTGTTTCCACCTCAGACCATCTGAGTTAAGTTATTGGGACAGCTTAGCCTTCTGTATTCATATTTCATGGCAGATGTGTATTGAGTTACGCCCAGGGCACAACTGGAATTGTCTTTAGTAGTGATGTTTTCTGTGTCTAAAGTAAAGAAGCAATGGCTGTTGGTGCCTACTCCTATATTGTGTCTGATACATAACAAGTTTGCTCCAGCTGTGTTCTCTGATGAAGCCACATTCAGTGAACACATGCCAAAATTGTAATTAATGTCCAGCTGATGATACCTGCAGGTCCAATCAAGTAGAAAAACCACTGCCAAAAAGGCTGTAAGGTAAATCCTGGGCAATTAAGGAGGCATATAAGGATGTGCTTAGCAGTTCATTTGGGAAAAAATGTGTAGAAGACAATATTCAGCTTAAATTAGATTTATACTACCTTTCAGTTTCAGAGCAACAACTGTAAGCTGACAGTAGTACTAAAATTGTGCGGTGCCAGAATCTTGTAGAGTTTTTGTTAGTAAGAATTGTCACCACATCCAGAAGAAATGGAGTTACTAGCAATGTCTGGCATTGTTAGTGGTGAATACCATATTCTATGAGGTATGTTCAGAAATTTTCTACCAGATTGTCTCTCTCACCTTACAAGAAGCCATGAGACTATAATGGTGCTCAGTCTGACCAAGAACAGCACCCTGAGAGATCTGGGAGCCAGATCACAGGTTTTGAATCAAAATTTCTAATTAGTGATACTGAGAAATTTTTTAGTCAGACCAGGAGATTTTGATGGACAAAATAGTGAAGTTAAGAGTTCCTGCTTCAGTACTTTAGATAAAATTGAAAAAGCAGTTCTGAAGGGAGCCATAAAAATTGAGAAGGCCCTTTCAAAACGACATCACACGACTAATTGCATCTTCACAGCTGCAACTTCTCTTTCCTTAACTGTGCTCAGGTGGGCAAAGCATCCTGAGTATTTTTTGAATTTGTTTTCTTACAGAGAAGTTGCTCTCCTTTCAGCCTTGGCTTTACATGGTAGGAAAGGAAAAAGTCAAGTGAGGAAAAAAATCCCAGGAGTATTTTTCCTTGTTGATTTTCTGGGCACAAACACACACACATGAGTACAATAGATTACGTATAACTCCTACCTCATGTTGCAGCTGAACCATCAACACATTTGGCTGGGACATTTATATGATGCATATAAAATATTTTTAGCTCTTCCTTGGCTTAGCACTCATATGTCCACACAAAGGGAAAGATGGAAAGCAGTGGGTGGCAGTGATGGAAATGTGTCATCGTTATGGCGCAGTAATGTCTAGATAGTATTTAATGCTAAATAGAAATGCTGCAGATCAGTTTGTCCTCAGCTCTCAGCATTGCCCCATTTCCTTAGGTAAAATTGCTTGGGACTGGTATAAAATTTCTGGCTGAGAATGGGAAGATCTGGAATTCATAGGTGGCATGGCTGCATCCTTGGATGGAGGCATTCTATTTGTGACCCAGACAACGGCAGTTTTGATGGTTTTACTGTTTCTGATGTGGTGCAGGGGTTTTGGTTTGGTGGGTTTGGGGGTTTTTTTTATTTCCTCAATTCCTTGTTTCTTCCCCTGAGAAGCACAGAATTTTTGAATTAACGTGTCATACCAATCAAACTGTCAGGCACAATATTGCAACTATTTAACTGACATAGGAATAATATGTTATTTGCAGCATTTCAAGTTATATATGGGTTAGGCAATTAAAATTTATAAAAAGGCAGACACAGAATGCAATTCAGCTGAATTTGGTGTATGAAACCTTTCACTTTCTGAAATTTCACAATCAGTGATATATTTTTAAGAGGCCTTTTCATTCTGAGCTTTCTTTGTACATATATAACGTCCACCTCAATTTTATTCATTGGCAGAAAAGAAAATTGAATGGCAGAATGCCATGCTATGAGCATAGCTGGAATTGGCAAAATGTCCATAACAAAGGCTTCAGCATCCCTTCATTTGCCAGCACATGGCCATTGTTCTTTCAGCAGGATAATTTAGAAAGAAATAAGAGTTAAACTGAATTGGAATTTGCATGCATGTGAAGCTGGAAAGATGTGACGGGACCAGATCTGAATCCGTTGTTTGTCTTACTTATGTTTTTTAATTAGGTTTAATTTTTAAATTCATTATTTCTGACTCCCAAGTAGTACCAATGATTTTCAAGGAAATGAAATACATCAGATTTTTCAAAGCCTTCAAAATAAAGCATGACAGAAGAATTAGAAAAAAAAAAAAAAACATGTCCAGACATTTTGAAGAATTCTCCTATCACCCTTCATCTGCTGATGTGGCAGGTTTCAGGCTTTGTGCCTTTTTAGTCAGCTAAAATGGTTCATCCCTGATGAATGAAGCTCCTCTCTTCTCTTCTCTTCTCTCTTCTCTTCTCGTTGAACAAGTTCCCCACTGCTGCCTGTCTAGAGAGTTCTTTGGGGCAGATCTTCTGACTCGGGCAAGCAAACTCAACATGGCCAGGCCTCGGTCTTCAGTAAAGACATGAGTGTTTTGAGCATGTTGAAGGCAGAGAAGGCAGAAAGTAGTGAGGTCATTCCACCTGCATGGGATTGCTTCACCATAGGCACCCAAAATGCGTGTTCATGAAAAATAACTTGTTTCTGGCCTGTGTTGGGGACCACTGGAGACTGGGGGAAAGGGAAGCTCTGGGCATGGGAGAGCAACCTTCCCTTCATACCACCTACAACAGCTTCCCCCACAGAGCTGAATCCAAGGAGTGCTGTTGCAGTCTCTTGTTCTCTGTTTTCAGCACAGCTCAGAAGAGAGGCACGCTGTGGGTCCCAATGCTGTTACCTTTGAGAAGCATCTGGGGAAGGGCAGAGGTCTGACTTGTGGAAGGAGCTAGGAGTGCCAAGGGAGTGAGTTCAGCAACTTGAGGTGCAGGAGGAGGAAAGCAAAACAAAGAAGGAAGGAACAGGTTGGAGGGAATGTGAGATAAAAAGGACCAGAGGGATAGAGAAACAAGTTGAAAAGGCTTGAGGGAAAAATTACAGTGAGAAAGGTTAAGAAGTAGCACAGAGAGAAGAAGAGAAAACTACAGATAAAGACTGACCAGTTTTCACTTAAGAATTGCCAGCTCCTCCTTGACATTGATGGGACTGTAACAAAGCCAGGTGGGGGTCCCTGACAAGTCAGCCAGCTCAACCACTGAGACCACTGTCAGTGTGGAGGGCCAGCTGGCAGCTCCAGCTCCTTTGGCTTCCATTTTCCTTGACAGTTTGCTGTGCATAAAGCAACAGAGATGCTGGCACCTGGAAGCTGTAATTCCAAGCCTTTAGAGTCCAGGGCAGCCAGCAAAGAAACTGACCTGCAGCCAGGGCTGCCAAAACAACACTTTTCCACAGAAAAAGAAGCTTGGTGCCCTTAATGTAGTCCCTTCTCATTCTCTGCCTGACTGGAAATGACAAAACCCTTGACATCCTGACACATTCTTCTTCCAAGCAGAATTTTTTTTTTCCTCTTTTTTCTCTCTTTGAGGTGAAAAAGAAAGTATATTTATTGGGAGTTTCCCAAAGGAAAAAATTGCAGGGGTCAGGCCTGTGGGATTGTTGACCTTCATGAAATTCAGGAACATCACAGTGTAACAGTACAAGCCATTTTTTCAGAGCTACAACCTCAGGGGCATTACTTGGCGTGTTCTGTCAGTAATTTATAACACCGTGGGAGAAGATAATGCCAGGTTCATGTGGGCAGAGGTAGATTTTTTTCTCTAATGAGGGATATCACTCTTAATAAGGTGTGGCTGAGAGACATGCCTACAACACAAAAGGGCCATGTGAGCCTGAGCCATTGGTTTGCTGAGTGCACCAGCACTGTTTGCATTTGCAGCCTCCATGGAGATTCAACACAATGAGGATTTAACATAGCTTTGTCTCCTGTAGCCTTGGCAATACATCAAGTAAAACCTAGTAACTAAACTCAAGGAAAACAGGAACATTTCCCATGAGAAGCCTGATCTCTTATTATCCGAGATTATCCATAAGGATTGCAAGTTTTTTGGTTCAGACTCTGCTCTTAATCATACAACGTCAAAACTAAAAAAGCCCTTACAGAAACCCAAATATACTATGTCTGTCTCAGACCAGGAGCTCAGGGGTAACAATCTAGAGCAATGTTTATGCTGCAGTCCCCAGAGTCAATTCTTCCATTTTAAAACTTAGTGTTGCTGATTTAGGAAGTCGTTCTCCTTTCACCGCTGGCGGTGCAGGGACTGCTGTCAGCTGAGAGTCAGCAAAAGGCTTCAGTGTGAGGGCTGAGGAAGCCAAGGAGCTAAAAGAACGGGACATGTGATTCAGATCATAGTTACAAGTCAGCACTCTGCTGTGTAGCTGGGTCTCTTTTCCACAGTTAATCTATCCCTACTGCCAAGCTTAGATCCTGTGAGATCCTTGTACTGGCACTTGTAGTGATGCAGGCAGAAACCATCCTATGGCAACAGATAGGACAACATCTTAGCATGCTCACTGCTGGCCACTGAAAGAGCAGTGTATATTCAGATTGCCTGGGTTTCCCCATGGGAATTTAACTCCAGGTGACTTTTAGGGAAGGTCAGCACTTTATGAATTCTCCTTGGTATCTTTTACAATTCCAGCTTCAGTGCTTAGGGGAAAAAAAAATGATTGCTTTTTCCTTTCCTGAAATTCCTTTGGGTCTTTAGGTAACTGGCATCGTTTGGCTTGACTGAGGCTGGTGATTCTGGTTCAGATGGAAACAGAATTACAGAAATCTCCTGAGAGTGAATAATTTAATATATTTCCAGCAGTGAAAAGAACATAAGTATATACCAGGATATTCATTGTCCTGACAAGATTTTTAACACAAGGAGTCAAACCTTGCAGAGCTTTGTGAGTTTAATCTATACAAAGTGAAAAAAAACCTGTGAGCCTTCATGAAGAGTTTCTTGCAAGGGTACTATTATTCATTATATTGATTTTAGTCCTCACCATTGCCTAGCTCAAATTTAAACTGAAATGCTAAAGGAATTCATGACCCAGTGGGCCACAGTAAGCACTGAGGTGAGTCGGTTTGTTTTGACTGAAGTAACCGTGGTGGTTTTCTTGCTGGGCCTGTCTCTTGCAGTGGTCTGGTACTGCTGCAGCTCTGGCCAGACAGGAGACTGCCGTAAACTATTTTTCAACTTGTTTTGGGTAATAATGGATAGGAAAGAAAGACAGACCTGAATGTACAGATGCCTCTCTCATGCAGCATTAATATGTGCTTCTTTGTGTTGTTCCAGGAGGTGCTAGAGCTTGCTTTCTCTATATTGTATGACTCAAGTGGCCAGTTGAATTTCATTGCTCCAGACAAGCATGAGGTAAGTCATGTGCAGAGTGCAGAAATTTATTTGAAGTTATCTTAGTTGCTTTAAGGCATCAGATGTCTTTGTAAGAACATAAGAATGGTCATCTTGGCCCAGGATATAGGTCTATCTAAATCAGTGTCATGTCTCAGAACAAACTGACAAATCCAAGGGATTAGTACAGGAACGAGACCTTCTGCAATTTTCTTGCATATCTGAGGCACAGAAGAAACATGTTTTGTATTCCTACATCACAGAGCACATGAAGCTCAAAATTACAGACCAGTATTTCTAAGTCCTCCTGAAATATGAGCTATAGGAAAGAGATATAAGAGAGCTTGGGCAGACCTTGAAGTTCTACAGACCTTGCTCACCATATCCTGATTTCTTGTGGTCTGCTGTACTTCAGACACTAGAGAATTTTTCTGTGTGAACTTTCAACACTGAGAATTTGTACAGCCAAGCTTTCAAAGAATCACTGCCAGCCTCAGTTCATTTTGACAATGCTAGCATAGTCAGGGGTGGTTATACCATAATTGGGTCTCAATTTCAGCCAAAGACTTGTGCTCTCCAGAATGGCATATCCCCTTTTCCTTATTTTCACATTTCTTAAGACCATTCATGACAGCTGATCATAGAAGGCCCCCTGTATTCATTCCATCTCCACAGGAGAGTGTTTTGCAACGGCTTTCACTTGTATAAAGACAGTGTAAATACCAATAGCAAGGATAGCCCCTTCCCTGCTCCCTTCTCTTAGTATAAGCCACAAGGAAATAGAAGATATCATCGCCTTCTGGAATGGGATGGGATTAATTTACCTTAATTGTGTTGAATCATTGGATGTGTTTCTCTCCAAGAAATTTCAAGGAAAGGCTTAGCAGAATGCACTACATTTTTTAAAAAATCCCTCTTGTTTCTAAAGCAAAGAGTTATGTTTCATTTGCACACTTATTTTTAGATATTACATTTGGTCTCAGTTCAGGACCCTGTGCTAAGATGATGAAGAAGTTCACTTTAAATTGAATTATACTGTAGTGTTAAAGTGTGTGAAATTGCTTTACAAGTGAAGTGTATTAGCTGTGCCACTTAAACATTTGTTGTTCTGGACTAAAACCTTCAACTAAATGTTAATTTTAGGAGAGAAGATACAGTTATTCCCATTTGGGTATTTCTGTGGATTAATATTGGAGTGTCATTTTCAAGAATGCTCATTCCAGGGAAGTATTTGCTGGTCAGGTTTCATGTAAGAGAAAAGAGCAGTAGTATCCCAGGCACAATGTGCCACTAGACCTGTAGATCTAAGCAACACATGGTTGTCATCATCCTCTGAACTGAACATGTTTGAGTATTTCTGATATAAATTCTCCAGAAACTGAATTCTAGACTGTTTCAGCTCAGAAGTGCAAATGGTCATGAAAACCAACAATTTTTTCAGCCACTGTATCTCAAATACAGCCTATAGCTAAAAGTGGATTTTAATGGTCCAAATGTTCAAAAGCTGCTGCTGCATCCCACTGACAGGCAGTAGCAGTGAGATGCACTAACCCAATTGCTCATGATTGCGTTAACACACCTTTTATCTTCATATCACTTTTTGGTATTGTGCAGCTTCTTTGAAACAAAATTAATAGGTTCAAAAAAATGGCCAGAGGCAACAGTCTCTGCTGCCACTTGACAGTTCCCAAATGAAAGTTTTTAAAAGGACATCTCACATCCTCTGTATTTTTCCATGGCCTGCAGAAGAGTGAGTTGTGATTAAAGTGAAAAGTACAAGTGTTCAGGGGAAGCACCCACAAGGAAAGGGAAGTAGCATGTTGTGAAGCCCGTGACTCTTCATCAAAGTAGTTGGGGTGCCTGTTGATAGAAGTGCTAGTTTAGCAGCATTGTCAGTTTGTGGTGACATCTCAAGATTCTGAAAGCTTTGTGTGAAGCACCAGCAATGATGTTGGTACATGACAATTTCAGGTCAGACTTGCAGGGCTTTTTTTAAATACTTGTGCAGCCCTTGTGATTGTAGAGTGAGGCTGAAATGTGGGAGTTGAACGTGTCCTAAAAAGAAAAATTGAACGAGGCTCTTAGGATAATTTTGGCTGCAAGGAGCCCTGAAGGTGTCCTGAGTCCAACCTCCTGCTCAAAGCAGGTCAGCAATGAGCTCAGACCAGGTTGCTCGGGGCTGCATCCAGATGGATGAAGCCTGTGCAACCTTTCTAGTTCTTGTCTCCCAAAGTAATTCTTTGATAAAATCTCATTACTGAACCAGTATCATTGAGATTTGGACCTCATTCTAGCACACTTAAGTTTGTGAATTCCCTTAGCCATCTGTTGGAGCTTACTGCTAGCCAGAGGATTCAGTACTATGAGATCACTCCATTGTATTTGTTTTTCATTTAAATACTAATAACTGGTTTCAACTACACAGCAAAAAAAGGTGGATTAATCTTATCCATGATGTTTGACAGAGAAACTGATGAGGGAGGCCATAATTAGGTTTCATTGGAGTTTTATGAAAATGAATCTCGTAAATTAATTTTTCAGTGGTTCTTAGTCTCTTTTGCATATTAAAAAGAAAAAAGCTTCCAAATGAATGCCTCTGTTTTTCCACCATCTCATTAGGATGTCTCTCTCCTCAACATGTGCAGGAGTTTAATTAGGTGCATTTGCCAATATGGAGATTAGAGAGGAAGCCCCCTTTTCCAGGCCATTGCACTCATCAGAGTTGTGCCCAGAATTTGGTTTCTGTGGGCCCTGAATGAGTTATATCTGGAAGAGGAGAGAACTGCAGTTCTGCTTTCTGGCTCTCTGGGATTCCTCCCCAGAGGAAGAGCTGGCCGCGCTCACTGCGCAGGTGATGGACTATTTACGTCAGGGGCTGCATCTGTTGAGAAGGTTCTCTCCTCTCGTGTAACCTGAGCAGAGCCTTTTGCTTTTCTGTTCCTTTCTTCATAATGAATTCAGGGAAAACTCTCCTAGAGAAAGATTTCAAGTAAATCACAGAAGATTATATAGGCTGTTCAAATAGAATTATTTTTCTAGAATAGCTTCTTTCTTTTCCTGCTATTCTGCATTCACTCCAAAAAAATAGCATGCTTTAAAAGTCGTCAGTGGCACACTTTGACAGCCTAGAATAGGCAGGCTAAATTGTTTATTTAGTACTTGTCAGGAGGACAACCTGAACTCTAAAGTCTCTTCTATATAGCTGATCTCATATTAAAGCTGTGGCTTGGCTTGCCCACACCCTGGGTGAAAAAGCTCCCTCTGCTACTGTTTTGTTTCTGACTTAAGTGGGTTGGATTTCACTTTGGATGCTGAAGTGTGCTAACCCATCCTATTTTTGAAAGATGCCCTTTTTCTGCATGAAGAGGGGGGCTTCTCTCTCTTCCTTAAAAATAATCCTCATTTCTGCTGTGGGATGAAGTCAGCCATGGCTATCTTTAAACTCGGCGGCATCATGTAGCAAATGGTCAGCTAAATTTAAAACTCCTTTTTTTTTGGCATGAAATCCAGCAGAAGTATTTGTAAGATAAAAATGCAGTTATGGTTAATTTAATTTTTCTCCTGCAAACTAGGGCACAAGTTCATGATTGAAATCTTTATTTTTAGATGACAGCATTTGAGTACTTCTGTTCATAGTTGAATAAATGGCTTGTAGTAATAAATGAAAGTGACTTATTCAATAGAAGTTGACTCTAGATCACCAATCTCCCTTGAATTTGTTGCTGCTTTTAAATGGTTATTCAGCCCACGTTTATCACAAGCTGTCAGCTGTTGGGAAAGATGGCATCTCCTGTTAAGAAAAAGCTAACAGTAAGGAAAAGGTTTTAGAGGCCAGTTCAGCATTTGCAGCATTAAGTATTATACCCAAGCAGCTTGGCATTTAATTTTCATGAAGGACATAGCATTAACTGATGTAGTTTTCACAAAATGTTATTTTGTGTAAAATAGTGGTAAAGTAGGCATAGTTAAGTGAGACTATCAATTGTAACAGCTTCATGTATAGGAAAGCAAACAATAATAAAAGCAGATAGTACAGGATTTTTACACTGAAAGTCAAGAAGGATTCGGGGGTGGGATTTAGTTCACCTAACTTAAATGTCTTGGAATTAAAAGTTTAGTTAGTGTAAGATAATCAGGCTTTTTCAATAGGTACTGGGAGAGGAGAACGAGAGGAGTGAAGGAGATTTCTCCAGAGGTTCATTGTCCTAAGTTATTGTTTCCTTCTCCAATAATTGCAGAACATTCACTAAGAAGTTTGGAGGAGATGCCAAATTGTCAAATGACTAAACACTGTCATTTTGTTCCATTTAATGGAATGTTTTCCATTTTCTGAGCAGCCCAGTGAAAGCCTTCCTCAAGATCTGAGCTGATAAAATATGGTTGCATCAACCATATTTTAGGTCTCTTTGTAAGTCCCCATGGGAGCAGTAACTGTAGAGGACCAGACCAGACAAGGAGTTTGTGTATGAAAAGTCTATTAATGAGAGTTTTTATCCTTTTCCTGTGCAGTATTGTGTATGGACCGATGGTTTGAACGCCCTCCTTGGGAAGGATATGTTGAGTGACCTAACACGGAATGACCTGGACACGCTGCTCAGCATGGAGATCAAGCTACGCCTCCTTGACTTGGAAAATATACAAATCCCAGATGCTCCCCCACCTATCCCAAAGGAGCCCAGCAACTACGACTTCGTTTATGACTGTAACTGAGGCAGTCACTGAAACTTGCTCTGAAACTGGAAATACATTATAACTGGAGAGATATTAAAAAAAAAAAAAAAAAAAAAAGGAGAGTGTGAGGAAAAAAAGAAACCCACTTTTGCACCTTGTATTTTGGCTTTGGGGAGGGATGTAGAAACACTTGCATTCCTCCCTGTTCCCTGCATCCCTTCCTTCCCCATTCCCATCTTCCCCATTGCTCATCCAAATCCACATTGCTTTAATTAACTTGTAATTGCAGGCCATTGGCCTTGCTTAAGGCAAAGACTGCCACTAAGAAGCAACCCTCCTGAGGACTTTTTATACATTTTTAATACTGGAATAGACATTCTTAACTAAAGGACGTTGTTATCAAACTGCATGCCTGTGAAACCCACTTGGCAGGGCAGAGGCTTTAACTGGAAGGAGGAGGGAGGTAGGGAGCAAAAGCAGCTACTGTAAGCAGAAGATTTCCCCAGACACTCACAAGAGTCTGCTCACCACCGAATCCAATGTGATGATGAAATTGGTTAACTGCTTCCCAGTGCTTGCACCATCCGTCACTGCCATCATTCTCTCCACCGTCATCTCAGCTTTTGCCTCCAGCCTTCACCCAACCGATCGGCTCCCAGGATGGAAACTCTGCAGGTTTTTGCTGTACCATACGCTGCAATGCTGCAACAGCTTTTAACTTCTTTTCCTCCCAGCTCTTACGATAGCCTCACACTAGCAGATCACTCGCACAAACCGTGTATGAAGCCACTAGTGTGTCCCATTCCTGTAGCGTTCCCTGAGCCTCAGTTGCCTCCGAAATTGGCTTGTTGCTATTTGAAGTGATTTTTATTTCCTTGGTCCAAAGTTCAACAGTAATTTTCACAAATTAATTACAACTGCCAAACATCCAGGTTTACATCGTTGTCATTGCTACAGTGTTAGAAATTTGCAAGGGATTTTTTTTGTACGGGTTCTAATTTTTTATTTTATTTTGCCAAACAAATATATTTAATGAAAACTAATTTCATTGTGAGTACTTTTGGGGAACAATATTTTTACTTAATTTCCATTTGGAACATTTGCCCTGAAGGGAAAATAACACTGTTCCCTTCAACTTCACTGTTGAATAAAAATCTGAGTTGTGATGATTCCCGGGACTTTGTTTTTTTTCTGAAGTTGTCTTTTATTCCTTATGGTTCCTAGGAATTCTGAACTGTTTAGTAAAAAGAGGAGTGGGAAGACTTTTCTTATCTGCATCTGATTTAACTTACTTGTTTGTTAGTGGTGACAAGGATGAAATGCATCCAGAGATCTCCATTGCCATGGTTACATGAGCCTTCCTGTGAGAAGGGCCCTTGTGAAATCCAAAATCCGAGCATACTGATGTGCTCACGGGTCAGTTCAAGGCTGCTGCCTTTCCTGTGTTTCGCTGGGGCAGCTGTTTTTTTGCTGCATTTCCATTTTCTCCATTGAGAGTGTTTATGGCTGCAGCAAATTGGTATTAGGAAGGTTTGAGCTTTGCAGGATAGATTCCCTCTATCCTCATGTTTTTTCTAGGTATTTCACTAAGTCCAATTGCAAGTCTGAGTCTAGAGGAACCTGCCAGCTCTTTTCCTCCCAGTGAACATGCTGAAGACAGATGTTTATCAGTGTAAGTTTCTTCCCTGCTCAGACCCAGCTGAAAAAGCTGGTAAAGGGGTTTTATCAGAACTTGTGCTAGTGAGAAACCCAGAAGCTGGTTCCAGTTCTGACAGTCATAGAAGTTCTTAACTGAGGTGGCCTTTGCGCCATCCAGATGGCTCTGGGGAAAACATCCTGACTGGCCTCACACCAGTAGAGGAGAGAATTGACGTCCTGCAGGTGCAACAAAAAGGAAGATAATGAGAACATTGTGTGAATGCAAGCATCAAAGTCCCAAGGAAGGTGCCTTCCTGAAGCTGTGCAGTATTTGATGAATGCCCTAATGTAACAATAGAAGATATAAGTTGGTTTTGGTGGTAATGGATGATAAAGTAAGTTAATTAGAGAGACTGAGTTAAACTCTGGAGGGAAAGGTTATGGTGAAGTGGGGCCTCAGAAGAAGTTTGGTCTTAATGAGAACAGAGATGTACAACATGAGTTGTGGGAGTTTGAGATGGTTTATTCTCCAGAGCTTTCTCAGACTATAGCAAAGGTAGTCATGGTCAGGAAATAGTGGAAGCAAAGGCACTGCCTACCACAGGGGATTTTTAAGGGGTCCCAGGGGCAAGGGATGGAGGAAGGAACATATTTCTCTACCAGATGCTGCCTCTTAACTTCATGCAGATAGAACTTGGAGCAGAACGGAGAGCCTGAGTTGTTTTAATTACCCTGACCCAGCTGGATTTGCTTTTTACTTACAGATTTCATACTTGGTGCTTCAGATGGGTATTGCTCTGCTGGCAAAAGAAACACCTTTCACTCCTAAGCTGTAAGAGCCAAACACACTGCCAGCTCAGCAGCACTCCAGTGCTGTGGTCTCAGCAGGCAGGCATCTGCGTGAAAATCAGAGAGGAGCAAACAAACCCCTCCTCCAGGGGACAACTTGAGCAGGAGATAAAGGTTAGACTTGCCTCCTCCACTAAGGTGAGTGCCCTTAATTCCACCCCAGGAACCCAGGGGACTGGTGGGAGGAGAGCTGGCAACCCAGCCCTCTGTTTCTACCAACAGCTTGTGCCCATCCACACGACACTGAGGCACACCAACACCACTCAGGCAGCGTGGGGCTCTTGAGCATGAATAGCTGGGAGCCCTCTCCTTCCACAGCAGGTGCCACAGCCCCTCTGTCCTGCCCTGGGACTGCACAGGGTGGGTGCAGCCTGACCAGGGGCATCCCGGGCCAGATGGATACACAGCACTGCTGCGTGGCTCTGTCTCACTGCTTCCCGCAGCCCTGCTTTGCAGGATCCCCAGCTCCCCACATGGCCTGGCTCTTTGTAGGGGTTATGCACAGTGTGGGATGGTCACATGAGCAGGAATGCTAAATTTGTATCCACCACCCTGCCATAAGAAAGAAGAGGCTCAAGAGATGCGTTGGCGTAATAGCCCTTCCAGCTATTTTAGCAGCACTCCCACAGCAACCTGCAAGGCTGTGGTGCAAAAGAAGAATCTTGCCTTCGGTTTTTGGAGCTGTCATACAAGCTCACTTTGTCACTATGAAATTTAAAACAACAACAAAAAAAAAAAAGGTAAATGATGAAGAAATATCCCGCTGCTTCCCATTCTTTAAAAAAAAAAAGAAATTGAGGATGAAAATGGCAAATTCATTTGCTCATGCTGTTGTGTTCCGGAAAAGCTTTTAAATCTTCACATTCAAGGAGATGCAGCAGGAAAAAGAACTGCTATTGAAGTTTCTTGTATAATTTCAAAACATTAAGTGGGTAATTGCTTGGAAAAGCCATAAAGGGGAGAGAGAACAAAAAAAAGAATCAGTCTAATTTTAGCTACTGTTTTGGAAATGACTTTGCTTTTGAAAGTTAATATATTCTTTTACCAGAAAACTTGAATCAAGTAAAATACGTATCTTCTTAAGTCAACTGCTTGCTCTACTTGTAAGGACAAGGAGAAGAACAGCAATTCTAACTAATCCTGTACAAAGCAAGCTATGTGTCAGAGAAACAGGGCTTTTCTTACCATTTTTTCAGAAGCCTTTCTTTTTTCAGTATGGAGAACTATTTCATTAAACCCTTCATAAAGAAATAACATCCTCATGCCAAGAGGCAGGTAGGTGCTGACTCTCACTTGGGTTGCAAAATGACAGTGCAAGATCCTGATTACTTCATTTGTGAAATCCTCTTGTGTCTTCACACCCTACCCAGAATTGCATTTTTCTTGCCTGGGGTGTTTGTCATCAATGTCACATCAATGAGAATGTGAAGGCTTGCATGGAAACCTGGTGGGACCCACTGCCCAGAATCTCTGTCTTCTCTGGCAGACAGCTGAAATGCAAGGGAGCCCTGCATCCCCTCAGCAACCCTGTAGGCCACCAGCTGCATTCCCACAGCCTCTGGCCAGCTCTCAAAAGAGGGAGAGGTGAAAGAAGGAAAGAAACACACTACTGTCAGGAGAAGAGGGAGAGAGGAGCATGGGCATGAAATGCCCCTGATTGCATCTGCCCTTTGGTTGTTTTTTGTTACATTGGACTCAGAGGTGCCTCTGATGCATCCAGCTCTATAGTGATTCAAGCTGCTAATCCTGAGCAACAACCAGCAAGGAAGATGCTGGGAGCAGGAGGACACTCTTATACTGCCATATCCCCCCTGCTCTCTGTTTTGTTGCTGCTTCACTGACAAGTAAATAGAATTAGCTTCACTGTCATGTGAAAGGCATTCATCTGAGGGGTACAATAAGATTAGTGTGAGATTTTACTCCCTTCTTGCTCCATTCTTCTTCAGATTTAAGAAGAGATTATAAATCCGGCCCTTATTGACCTGGGGATGTCTTAGCTGTCTGGAATACGAAGTGTATGAGCCCTTCCCTTAGAGCATCCTCAGGGAAGTAAAGGTAAAATCCCTGCAAACTCTGGAGAGCATTCATAGGACAGCGTTTTTGTCACACTGCTGGCTGAGCTGTCATTGCTTTCCCCACAGCTGGATAAATCAGGATGAGACTTGCTCAGTGCTCCCTCCCTCCCTAGATGATAATTGTATTTGAATATTAAACAGCCACATGGCTTAAGCAAATTCCCTGATTAACAAAGCACTTACCTATGCAGCAAAGATGCTTGATTTCAGTTTGATAAACAGGCACCTAAATTTAGGTAAGTGCTCATGGACCAAGCTAGATCAGTGCCTGTGTAAGCAGGAAGGCAATTTTACCTATTACTGAGACTTTGCTATATGCTCAGAGGCTATGCAAATAATGACTTTTCTGTCTGCTTTGTAATTGGATTGTGTACCTCTGGTCACTGCAAGAGACTGAACAGGATGCTGTCTGATTATTCCACATCACTCCAGCTGCTTCATGCATCTTTGGAACTTAAAACAGCAGTTAAAGAACTGAAACAGGAGCCCTTTCTGGATGAAATCAGGCTGAAACTTGAGAGGAGAGTGGCATTAAAAGCACAAGTTGTCTTAGGGCAAGACTAGGCATAAAATGGATATTGGGAGAGCCATGAATTTTGATAGTAAGGTGATTTCAGAGTGCTGAGTCAGGGAGTGCTGTCCTGCAGCAGCCTCCTGAGAGCAAGGTTAAAAAGTACAGGAGACCATTTCAAACTCATTTAATGGCATATATTTACTCTTTATTTTCACTTCTTGCTTGTGAAGCTTCAAGGGAGACCTTGAACATCACTGAAGAGCAGAGCTGGTGATGCTTAGCTTGCAGGGACACACACAGGGCAAAGGAAACAGCTCAAAAGCCATCCCTCTCCAAGCAGAGAGGCTGGTGTTGGAAGTAGAAGAATTTTCTGAACTGATGTGGTTTTTCAGTAAAGAGTTTCTCAGTTTTACTGTAGGCACCTCAGTGGAGGTGCTGTGTGGAGAACAGCAGCTGTTGTGGTTTTATTGTCTCTTGGAAGGGCCAAACAAGCTTCTTCATGTTGGGAGGCTCTTGTAAACCCTCTCTCATTCTATTTACCTCTTGTTCATAGATGTTTCCTATAAGATGTGACCTATGGGACAGCCACAAAGCTGAGAACCCAGTGCTGTGTGCTCCAAGCAGGATGCTGGCTGTAGTTTCAGCCCAGGGAGGGTATGGCCACAACACAGCAGTGCATGTAGAGGAGAGGGGAGGGAAAAGAGATGCTTAATAGAATTTTGCCAAGGAATGAAGCCAAAGGCAGGCTTTCTTTCCTGTGACATTTAAGAATCTGTCTTGAATGACTTTATTTCAGTTGTCATTAGAGGATTCTGCAGCCTGATTGAGTGCCACAGTTAAATTTTCCCTTGATGAAACCTCATGAGTCTAATTTTAATATTGTCAGCAACATGGTGTTCAGCTTAAACTGATTATGTTTTGGGATTCCTCTTGGTTATCATGAGGGAGAGGGAGGCTGGCTGTCTTTTGTTTAATAAGTGGCAGCATTTTTTTATGAGGTATGTCTGTATCTTCTTGGTTTCTCTTGAAAGGCCTCAGGTTTAATATCCCCTTCCCAACCACCTTCCCCGAGGGACAAATGTACCCTGGAGATCTTTGCTGTCCCACCAGCAGGCCGTGCTCATGTGGGAGGCTGAGCCTGTGGGACTTCATTCCCTGCCAATTAACAAGGGAGTCTGTATTGTCAGGGTAGTTTTGGAAGAAGTCAGGAGCAGCCATGGAGGAATTTGCCTGGCTTCAAAGCAAGTTTTCTATATATCATCTTCAAATGAGGACAGTGGGGATGAGGGCACAGTACATTGTGCAAAGCTGCTGACTGCTTGCATCTTTCCCAGAGGAAAATGGCTCATCCTGGGTTTTCCCAGGCCATAGCTTCCCTCTTTCCCCCCATCAAGCAGCAGAAGCCTGGTGCATTTGAAAAGGCTTGGAGATGCGAGCAGAGAAACATGTGAAAGGTTTCTTTGCCAGGAGTATGACATTTAAAGAGCACCAGTAGAATTATTTTGGGTGCTTTTCACCTGCACATGTTCCTTCATTAACGATACCCTCAGTCAGTCTCTGACATTCCTCAAAGCCCTGGGTTCTCCTTTCTGTCCCCAGTCCAGGGGGCGTGCAGTGATACCTTACACAAGGTATACCTTACCCTTTTGTTTATCCCAAATAGTCAAAGTACAATCCAGCCAAGCTGGTTCCCACATAAACCTTCATCTCACACTCTTGGTTCTCTTCATTCCAGCACGGTCTGAGGTCCATCGAAACCTGAGGTGTTAAAATGGACTGGTGTGCAGGTGGCTTCTCCAGCTTCTCATTAGGTTGTTTTCAGCCAGAGATTTTCCTTCAGTGAGGACATTTACGAACTCTTCATAAAACCACTGCTGAGCCTCCAGCTTCTCATGAAATCTGGCAGCTCACAGGTGGATGCATGCACACAAACATGCATAGGCACACAAAGGAGGCAAGTGCCTCAGTTCCCTTTCTCCAGGAAACAAGCCTGAAATAAGCTCATTTACAGTGTGGCAGTGTTGGATGTTCAAGGAGGCAGCATCCAGGTGAGAGGGGATGGAGAATATCAGAGCTGATGGCAGCTGTCATGTTTGTGGGGCTGGATGGGACAGGATGTGAGGAGGGGAGGTTGGAGCAACATGAATATCCAGCCAGCTCCCCACCAAAAATATTGTATATCTGCATAATATTATATAATATTGCTCAGCCCAAAGATGATGGGAGGATAGCAACCTTATTTTAGATTTTGAATGTTATTATTATTTTGAACCCTGGCTATTATGCCTTGTGGAAGTGCCCTGTTTGGATGGGTGAGATGCATCACTGTGTTTTCATCACCCTGAGTCCACTGGAAGAAGCAGCACAGTGCCAGTGTGGGTGCTCCACCCAGCAGAAGGGCAAGGGGAGCACTGGGGTAATGCTGAGCTGGCCAGGAAAGTGGCAGTGGGTTTGTTGGAAAATGCCACTGAAGGAAGATCTAACACACACAAAAACTGTGTGAATTTAGCTGAATCACTGATTCAGCTCTTTGGTTGTTTGTAAGAAAAGTAAGAAAAACTGAGAAGCTCAAGTGACTGAAATTTCCTGCTCAGCTACTTTTGGAGTGTCCCAACTGGGTCAAGGTTCTTCTGAAAATAATTAGTGTTTCAGAGCCCTTTTTTATTTCTAAGATTTAAAGTGCCATTAAAAGTTGGAATCAAAACTAAATGTTAATTTTTATTTTTTCGCTTTTTACTAGAAGTTGGTTTTTTTTTTTTTCCCAAGTCAATCTGCAGCATTTTTGATACCCTCCTTTGATCAGAAATTCTGGCCTTGGTGCAGCTCCAGAACCTCCATCACCAAACCTGCATGGCCTGAGGAAAACTGTCCCACCTGGCCTTGTAAGTAATTCATGGCAGAAAGGGACACAGAACAGCTCCATCAATTCATACAGAATGAATGGCAGTATTTTCACCTAAATACATTTCTAATATGAAAACAGCAGTCCAAGTCCCTGACTATTGTAGCATACACAGGACTAGTTGCAGCCATGAATCAAAGCAAATCAAAGGAAAAAAAAAAAAAAACAGGAAAGCAAGTAGCAATTGCCTTCATTGGTTTGGTTCGATTTTAATCAAACCCAAGTCACTTTTAAATTTCCAGAATTGAGGAGGCTACTCAGCAATGGGCTTCTGAAGACATATTCTTGAATTAAGCTTATTAGTCAAGTGACTATCACATGTTCCTTCAAATCACCCAGTCTGGAAGGAAAAAAATAAAAAAGAAAGCGTTGTGGATTTAATCAATTTGTTCATGCAGAGCAAAGAAATTAAGCACAGCCAGCAGCAGCACTGTGGTCAGCCTGGACCTGGGCACAGGTTCCCTGCAGGCAGTCGTGTCTGCCCCAGGATGAGCATCAATAGCCTGAACTGCAAAGCAAGCCCTGGCAGCAGGGAATGGTCACCTGCAGTTTTCGAGCACTTCCCACTGTGCAGCTTCCCAGAGGTTTGCACAATGACAGGCAAGCCTGTCAAGCAGGCAGGAGGTGTAGCAGGAGCACTGCCTTCTTCTCACAGTTTGATGAGCCTTGATAGACCCTCGATGCTGAGTTTTGCAGGGACTGAGCAGGGGGCTGCTCCAGCACCCTTGATCAAAACTTGATCCCCCCACCCAGAGGCACTGGCAGGTATTGTGGCATGACGCCTTGCTGGAGGGGTGCTCCAGAGGAGGCAGTCTCCATGGCTTTGCACCCTCTGCCCAGCATGCAAATTCCTCCTTGAGAGCTGAAAAAAGTGTCTTTGCCTTTTGGGAGCCATCTCCAGGCACTTGATGGCTCCCCAGTGGTGCTGCTGAGTGGGGCAGCTCTCTAGGAAAGTCATCTTTGGGGAGCAAGCAGTTCCTGATGTTGCCAGCATCCCTATGGTGTGTGAGCTCTTCACACCCCATGCCAGGTGCAGGAGATTAAAGGTGGCTCCTGTGCATCCCATCATTGCTGGATGGGGCTGAAGCTGTGCTGTCCACACTGTGAAGAGAAGGCAGGCAGGTTTGGAATTGCTTGTTGGCCAAGTTCCTGATGGCAATGAGTACCTTAGTGCTACTCACACCACCTTGTCTTCCTAGCAGCAAATCAGGGCGCCCAAAGTTCTGTAGGAGCACAATTTTATGCTATGTACTGAAAAAGAAAAATATTATGGTATGGTAAGAGGAGAATTTTTAGATGTTCCCCATTTATTAATGGGTTCATAATTCTCTTGCTGACAGATTAGTGCATTAAAAAGGCGTTTTGCAGCATCTTGAACATGCTAGTGAAAGCCCATTTCCATTGGCCCCCTTTATAGTTTTCCAGCTTCTGAAATCTACCACAGACTTCTATGAGCAGCCCTCCCTGTCTCCCAGGGTTGTTTGGTAATGTTCTGTGTCTTTTTCCAGCACACACAATCTCTTTTTGGGAGATAGGTAAGCTTATCTTCAAGAAAAGACCTGCATTAGTAAGGTAAGAGAAGATTGGATTCTACTATTGGAATGAAGATAATTAATATTCATCTCTGAAAGACAGAGGTGGATGTGAGGATGATAAAACTGGTGTGCAAGACTGGAGAAACTGGTGCTGAATAACTCATGAAGAGGATCCTGGGATTTAGTAATGACATTGGGAAATTTAATTTCTTGCATGAACCGTTCCCTGCAAACAGAGAATAAGGTCCCATCAATTCCCCCTGGTATGAGCACAAAGAATAGCACCCAGCAGTCTGTCACACTTGGGACAAATGCAGGATTAATATTGTGGTTTGTGTTGGCCTGTGCCATGCCTTCCTCATTGTCCCCTGAATCTCCAGGGGATGGGAATGTCTTATTAATTAATTCTCTTAATTCAAGCACCTGTGACTGATTTATACTCAGTCTAGGGTCTGATCCTGCAGGGCAAGAGCTGACTTTGGTGAGGTGCACTGCTTTCCAAATCCCCAGCAGAGGAAAATTACTGGATTTTATGCTGAAACAGAAGCAGCGAGAGTATTTGGAAAACCTCTGCTGGTTTTTCCCCAGTGCAGCTAAGGCATGGCATTTGTTACTCATTGGTGCTACAGACTCACAGCTCAGCCAAAATTCACCTTCTAGGGATGTATGGTTGCTTGGTTTCATCCATGGGTGACAGCATGATCTGGAAGAAGAGGGGAGAAAATGAAGTCAGGAGGCGAAGGGGATTTTGCTGTTCAAGGAGGCAGGGGATGAATCATCCTTCTCACAGAGATGTGGTCTTTTGCCAAAGGCTTCAGCTGGTCCCCACCAGCTCTTTCAGCTTGGTGTGCTCTGTCCTCAGCTCTGCTGCAGTGGCCAGCCTGCTTCTAATGCAGGAAACAGTTTGTCCTGGGAACAGTCCTAGCAAGGGCATGCAAGCCCACATCAAGGGCAGGCTGACATTGTGGCCTCATGGCTCTCTTTCAGGTGGTACCACAGCACGGGGTTACACCTGGGAAGGTGAGGGGCCAAGCAGTGGACACACAAATGGAGCCAGCAGCCAGGGTTTGGTGGTCCCTGGACAGAGAGGTCAGTAGGTGTGATGGATAGGCCATCCAATGGGTCACAACACCTTTCCCACCCGCAGCTGAATCACCAAAGAAAAAAATGTACTCAAACAATCAGGCAATATTTTAAAATGAACATTTACAATAAGCCCTTGTCCTGCTGAGATATTTTTCTTTGGTCAAAGGGGAAAAAGAATGTGCTTCCTTTTTTTTTTCCTTTCCCCATAAATGTGATAGAAGAAATGTCTTTCCAGATAGGAGTCTTTTCTGCCAGGATGTATCTCGTGTGTGTGCATGCATGCATACCCATGGAATTTTCCTTTGAGAAAAAAAACAGACAGTAATTCTGCCTGTCTCACTGCCCATCTCTAAAAATGCTGAAATCAAATATTTATGTTACAGCAGGATTGCTCAGTGGTGTGTCCCAAGTGCTCCAAGCAGAAGTGAGCAGCTTTAAGGAATGGTGGAAGTCTTAGCTATCTGTGTACTGGGAAAATGAAGCATTTGGGTAAATATAATATATGGCTTCTGTTGGAGAAGTTATTCTCTCTGAGAAATGCCTTATAAGAGAGCTACAATGCGAGGGGAAGCTCTAAACATGTGTGCTCCCAGATGGCTGGAGTGGAAAGGCAGAAAGTGCCACTGAGAAGGCTGAAGACTCACCACTCATGCCCTGAAGGCCACTGTTACCATCTGAGTGACCACACTATGCCAAGAAGAGCAAAGTACAGAATTAAGGTAAGAATGGAATGATTCCATGACATACAGATTTTATAGGCAGTGTCATTCAGCAGGTCAAATTTTAATTAAGTCTTGGGTCGTGGTATCCCTGCTATTCAGTATTTTAAAATTTGCCAGATCTTTCTGGGAGCACACAGCTGCAAATCATGCTGGTTTGTTCCTCCTGTAAGCAAATCCAAAACAGCACCTCAGACAGCCCATATTCGCCTGTGTCCTCCTTTATCTTGCTGAGAGGAAGGGACTGATTCATTTTTACCTGTGTACTGTAATCTCACAACATCAGATAAGCTTTTCTCACACCACCTGCTCTGGGGGGGTTAAACCACCTTGAGACAGCCTAAATGACAGCTCAGCAGCAGTGTGCAGGAGGCGCCCACACAGCCCACATCTCTAGGGCAAGAGAATGCACCTCTGGCATTGTCTCCTGGGAGCTACAGCTAAGCATGGAGGAGCTGTTGTGGTACAAAGCATCCTCCCTCTTGCATCCTTGGTAGAATTGCTTGGCGTCTTCTGAGGAAAACAGACCCTTAGTGCTAAGGGAGCTCTTTAGTGAGGTGGATCCTCCTCAGGGATGCTGGGGAGCACCAAGGATGCCATTCGAGGTGTTGTGTACTGGCAAAGTTGGCATTTGGGAGCCCATGGAGCAGTTGGCACTCTTGGTGGGAGCAGGTTCAAGTCCCTTTTCTGAAAACACAAGCAGACTCCTGATAAATGTGGGCAGAGAATTTTGGTTAAAAGTTACAGCTTACCTTCATCTGCACTGACTCTAGTTATTTTTGCTAATCATCAAAAGAAACTGGATGTAAGCTTAAAGCAAAGGAATGATCTAGACACATGAATTATGAATTTTGCATCATGAATTAGTGCCTAAAATAGTGTGATGCACTAAATACATTTAGGGCAAGTGTTCTTTAGATTTGAAAGACTGGAAAGGACACCAGCTTCAGGGGAAAGAAATAGTTTCTTTCTTTATCCTTAAAAAAAATTTAATAATTGGGCAACTTTCCTTTACCTATTTGGCATCTAATAGTTTCTAAACTCTTTGTACAAAATTTTCCACAGTGACGTTTTTGGGTCTTGGCTGCTCATCTTGAAAGGCTTCCCTGGGATTTGATTTTCAGAAGGTCGGTGGCAAGCATTTGCCAAAACCCATCTGTACTCAGGGAAATGGAGAACTAAAAACTGAGACAACAAAACCCAGATTGTTACTTTTGGGCAGAGGCATGACTGTCTGTATCTTTTCTACCTCTTCTTACTTCCTTGTTGCTAAATTCCAGAAACTTGCAATGTGGCATCGTTAAAATTTCTTAACCAACTTTCATGGTTTCCACACCAGAGCTTTGGGGCAGGGGACTTCTTTTCTGGAGGGCATTCAAGGAGTTTGGCTACAGAGGGTGAAAAAGGGAAAAGGTTGAGTAGAAGAAAAACATTGGTAAGCGCTAGATACCTCAGATCACTGGATAGCTGCATAAATCACTTTTTTAGCCTGGCTTGAGGTCTGAGACTTACCCCACTTGGTGTTAACACAGACTCACTGATGGAACACCTACTTACACTCTGTGACTCACTTCTTCCCCAACCCAAAAGAAATTTTGATCTACTACCATTCCAGCTCCTAGTAGAAAATGGAATTCCCTATCTTGCACATTATCTTTTATCTGGACGTTTCCCAACACCACTCTCGCTGTATCGCTCAGAGGCAAGATTATTCAGGCTTCCTGCTGGGGATCTGCAGCATCTCTGCTGCACAAAGTGAAGCACACACAGAGACTGCAAAAAGAGCTGTTTCCAATATGCATGGACTAGATTCGGGCATACTCAGATATACAATTATTATCATTTCTGCTTCCTGAAAATCCCTTCTTGGCATCTGATCATTGCTGAAAGTGACTGTGAAGGTGACGTGTTGCTTGTGTTAAATTCAGAGCTCAGAGATCTCCAGAACATACCTGTTCTCTGCTCTGTGTGATGGGGATCTGGTGAAAAATGAGAGACTTACTGCTGGGGTGCCTGTCTGCCACCTTTTCGTGAGACTGAGAGAGCTGCATTTGTTGTTAGGTCCCCAAAATGCATTTCCACTTACTCATTCTTCCAGAAGTGATAAAGAGGTACCCTTTTCCTTCAGGAGGTGCAGTTTGGGGGGTGAAAGTCATTCAGTCCCTACTTTGTTATCTTCCATGCATAGTGTTAGAACAAGATGTTTACTCAGATATTTTCATTTTGAGAAAATACTCCAGTGAGGGGAAGGAGTTTTATTGGAGGTTATTTAACACCCTCAAGCTTTGTTGCTAATTTATGTTGGTAGCTTTAAATATATGCAAACTGAGCATTTAGCTGAAGCTAAATGAATGGTGGCAAAAAAGTTACAGGGAGAAAAAAACCACAAATACTCCAGTGTTAATTTGTTTTCTAAGCCAGGAAGATGGAGGAGATACTACTTCTGTGTCACACTCCAGTAAAACCCTGGGTAACATTCCTGAGTCCTCTTCTTTCTTTTTATTATTCGGTTGTACAGTATAGTAGCAGTCCCAGTAAAATATCTGTATTCTGTTTGAATATCTGTATATAGGCCTTGCCCTGATAAGCCCCGGTTGTTTTTGATGGGCTGCAGCTGTGATGTCCTTAATTGGGTGGCAGCTGTAGCTAGTGAAGATAACTGGGATTAAAGGGGTGGGCTTGGCCAGTCAGGGAGAGCCTGGAAGGAGCCCTGATTAAGAAGCAGCAACAAGCAGAAGAAGTATAAGTCTGTGCTGTGAAGAACTGCCCCTGAAAAATATCATCGAGAAGGTGTGAGACTCTAGAAATATGATTGCGACAGTATAGGACTTTAGAAATATGAACACAACAGTACAGCATTCACTCTATGTTATTTAGGCAAAGAAAATAGACTTCCTGGTGTGGTGTCCAGCAGCTTAATTTAAATACAAAATTTAAAGAAAAAATTAAAAGGAAAAAGGGTCAGGAAAGCCTGAACCATACTTTTTCATGGCTGTGGACATTCCAGTGCAGAAAAAGGAGGTTGGTCCACCATCACCAGGCTTGGAATCCTTCATCAGGGAATACAGATAGATTTGCAAGGCAGAAGATTGCCTGCTCATTTTTTCTGAACAATTTAGTTGGGCAGATTTTCCTAAAGCCTATGCCTATGCCCCTCATATTTAAATAACCTTGTACTGAGCATATATCAGGGTTTGAAAAGGATTCAATAACTCATTGAAATATATTACAGCTCTTCTTTATGCATCCAGAGCAAGAGCAGAAAGACGTCAGAAAGGTATTATAAGAGAGTGAACATTTATCTGAAATGCTATTTATATTTCATTGAATTGGCTGAAAAGGACTGTGGAAGGCCAATAATGAGTGAGGGAGGGAGGCAGGCAGCCGTCCCACTGTGCATGAAGGATGGTGTCTTGATGGATGATTTAATGACTCCAGCGTGTGTGGAGGGGCCAGAGACCAGGCAGCTGACCAGGCAGAAATGTTCTGTGCTTAAGGCACAGCTTGAGTGGGGGAAGAAGAGTGATGCAGTGCCTGCTTTCCCCCTCACTAACAGTTTGATGGTCCTTGTGCTGCTGGTTTTGATTCTCATGGGGCCATTCCTCATTGTGAAGGCAGGAGTCATGCCTGCCTTCTCCAGGTTCAAGTCTCTTCTGGGATGGAATAATGCGTCAGATTTGCATCAAGCCCCAGCTGCTCACCTTTCTGCATCCCTCAAGAAGGGGCCTGAACAAATGCTGCTGTGTTTGACAAAGTATTTTCTCTAATACCCTAACTTCTGGAATGGGATAGAAAAGAAATGAAAATACAGCTCTGAGTCTAAAGCTAGAGGAAAAGGCAAAGGTAGAGGAAAGAGGTAAATCTGTGGGATGCCCAGACAGGGTAAGGAAGCAGAAAAGATGAAAGGTGTTCTAAAGAGAGAGCATTTTGGAGAGGCATGTGTCTGCTTTATGGTGAGGAGGCTATGAATAGTGGTAGATAAATACAGCTGCCCTTGTCATCTTCTGGTATATATGCAAGTCTAAAACATCAATGTCAGATATCAGCATAAAATCTAACGCAAGTGAAAAGACAGACAAGTGCAAACAAACCCTCCATGAATTTTCAGCGACAGGGCTAGGCAAATTGTGACAGAAGAAGTTTAAACTGAGTATTAGGAAAAATTTCTTCATGGAAAAGGTTGTCAAGCATTGGAACAGGCTGCCCAGGGAAGCAGCTGAGTCACCATCCCTCGAGGTATTTAAAAGATGTGTAGACGTGGTGCGTAGGGACATGGTTTAGTGGTGGATTTGGCAGCACTGGGGTAACAGTTGGACTTCATTATCTTAAAGGTCTTTTCCAATCTAAGTGATTCTATGATCTGAAAGGTGAAATGTTAAGGGATGACCTCATGCCTGACTCTGGCTTGTCTGTATAAGACTAGATTACCAGTGCAATCTTTACTGACTGCTACATCACCCTCATCTTCTTGAATTAGAGGATGTGTATTCCCCCAAGTGCTTTGAGTTCTTTTATACAGCCTGACTTCTCTAAAGAGCATGAAGGCTCTGTACTTGGCTGGCTAGCCAGTGACTTGCCTAATCAATATTTGAAAAATCAGCTTGCACTGCCTTTTCATATTCACCTATGGATGATGGATACTATTCCTGAAGGGCTATTATGGAGGGACATTGTCCAGCACAGCTGCAGGTCATTTATTATCAAAGCAAATCAGTGGAACATCTATTTAAAAAGACCAAAAAAACCACAACATCCTCCACCTTGTTATTGAATGGCAAAGTGCCACCACAGTACATATGTTGTAGAGATCCCATTTCTGAGCACAGAAGTCCCAGTACAAGCCTCAATCAATATGTTTAAATAATCCTGTGAACTTTGGTATGTGCTAAAAATGCCTCCAGTGACATTCAGCACTGTTTCCTAGCCCAAACACTGGGAATAATTATCTTTAATTGGCACCTGTTCTGTGCTGAGATTAAGAGGCTGTTGAGCTGCAATTCTTTTATTTGCATTACTGGAGGAAAGATCAAATGGAACGAATATAATCAGACATTTATTTTTCTTCTTCTTTGATGCTGTGTTGTTCCCCTTTTAAGAGCTTACAACCCGACAACATCTGGGGCAAGCTTTTGCCCTGCCACCCTCCACCACAGCTTCATCAGCACTAAACTGGGAGCCTGATAGGGGGTTGCATTTCTGACAAAACCCAATGCAATAGCAATAGTGCTGCAGGGGTTGTTGCAGTAGTCGGGACTTTGGCTTGCCCAGTGGGTTACTAGCTATTTATGGCAAGGCAATAATCACGCTGAGTTGGTAATGCTTGAATCTCAATTCTCTGGGATTTAAATGAGTGCCCAAACTGCAGGGCAGCAGAGAGTCTGTCCCAGGCTTCCTAACTTGTATTTACAGCTGGCTCTGAGTCACTCTCTTATCTAAGGGCTCTAACAAGTTTTTCAGTAATATTGCCACACTCTCTTGCTCCTTAATTGCTAGAGTTGAGGGTTTAGGGTATTTTTGTCTAGATAATAGCAAGAATTATGTCTTCTTTAGAGTGGAAAACACCCACAGCTGTGCCCACCAAACTTGAACTGCAAAATCTATGCTAGTGAGATTACTTCTGGGTTTGTAAGTTCATCTGCACACAGTAAGAACACCACAGCCAGGTTTGTTTGTCTGCACTAATACCAAACAACTAAGGAAATGTACTGCATCACCAATAATCACAGAGTCATAGAATAATTTAGTTTGGAAAAAAGCTTCAAGCTATCAAGTTTAATTGTTAACCCAGCACTGTCAAGTCCACCACTAAGCCATGTGAATCACTGTAGGGCTCCTTACAGGCAGTGGTGAGAAATACACTTTGAAGATGCACTTAATCTGATCTCCACTTTGCAAAAAGCCATCTTTAGTAGAAAATCTAAATCACCCCTGTCACAGACATCTTTTTATGAAAATCCTTTTCTTGGGATATTTTCTTCCTGAGAAGCTGAGAGGCCTCAGGGACAAAATGTAAACAATGATTATCTGCTGCTGTAGAATGCAACAGGTGGGTCTGTGCATTGGTCTCATGTGGATGTTTGGAATTAATGGCCAGTCACAGTCAACTGGCTTGGACACAGTGTCCGAGTCACAAACCTTTGTGATCATTCTTTCTTTTCTATTCTTAGCTTAGCTTAGCCTTCTGAGAAACCTTTTCTTCTATTCTTTTAGTATAGTTTTAATGTACTATATATCATAAAATAATAAATCAAGCCTTCTGAAACATGGAGTCAAATCCTCATCTCTTCCCTCATCTGAAAACCCCTCTGAACACTGTCACACACCCCCTTTTGTCAGCCCTAACAGCCAGATCTTCCCAGAAGTGCACAACCTGCACACAAATGTGCAAGGTGATGTAGCTGTATTTTTCATGGGTTCCCTGTTTGAAAGCCTTAAGAGGTTTGTTCCCACATTTTGTTATCTCCAAACTGAAGTCATGACAGTGATTTACATTTCTAAGAGTGCAGATAGCAACACCCTTGCAAGCTGGGACAATTAATTCCATTACAGGTGGCAGAACAAAGGATAATCATCTCAGCTATAGCATGGCAATAACTTGGAACAAATTTTTGGATATGAGTGTAAGAAAATACTGGTTTAAATGCTTTCCCTGCAGCTTTGAATGACAATGAGATGGAGAGACTCTGAAATAGACACATAACTTGAACTGCAAGCAGCAACTGATAAGGAAACTGGGGCAGAGGCAATGACTCAGTTGGCTGTGGTGCAGCCGCAAATCCACATGGGGCTCTGGAAATGTTCATCCGTGCCAGTGATAATGCACCAACCGCAGAGATGCTTATGACAGTCAGAGAAATTTGGAGAGCAGTAATGAAAAATAACCAACGCAAGAAACCACTGGGAACTTCAGAGTCAAAGGGCACAAAGGACAACGTTTTGAAAATAAAAGGAAGAAAAGGGACTGAGAGGATCTTTGATCTAAAGGCTTCTTCCTGCAGGTTTTATCTCTCCAGACACCAAAATACAAGGCTTATATCTATTCCCTTAAGAACTGAACAGCACGTCAAAGAGGAAAGAAAGGGAGAGAAAACCTTCCAAGATAACATTTAATCATCATAAAAATGCATGCGTGAATGTGACAAAGAGAAAAAAAAATGCAGATTTCTTAAAAATCTATATGTAAAAGAATCTAACCAAATAGGAAAAAATTGCAGTAATGTGTGCAGTGACTTGGACAGAATAGGATAGATAAATATACACTGCCAGCTGATCTCCTTTTGTAAGATAACTATTTTGTGTTTCTTTTTTCACCTAAGTGGCCTCTAATTCTGACAGATGACAAATCAATTCTTGTTTGTCCTGTTTTGGGGCTTCATTGAAGTATTTTCCATTCGCTTTTCTTTTTGATGGCCTTTTCCAATGTATTTGCTGAATACATAAACAGATCTTTAGGGCCCCATTATAGAAAGCAGCATTGAAACTCACTTCATCCTCACATCTCATTTCACAGCTCTAGTGGCAATCACATCTTGCTCCCCACAGGGAAGGGGTGGCTCTTAAATCGTGTTTAAGACCTTACTCAGAAAATCAGAAACCCTAACTCAGTTCCATTGCATCTCTATCAGGGGCAGCAAAGATGGAGTCTGATACCATACCTGTCCCTTCGGTGATTTGGTGCCACCACACAAACCAATGTGCATTAGGTGTCAGGAACTCCTATGGAAACATGAGAAATGGAGAAGTGTTTGTGGGTCCTTCAAACTCCAGAAACCACACTCCCGCTCTGTGATCAGCCTAGATTTCTAGGCTGATCTTCACCAGCTACACATGTACCCTAACACTGCTCTGCCATCATGGAAATTCAGGCTTGTCTTTGCGTGTTTTGCCTCAGGTTTTTGGCAGCCATCACGTGTGCAACTTTCAGCTCTGCTTAAACTGAGAGAGGCTTGAGGGTGTGGCTGGAGAGCTTGGGTGGAGAGTTACTGAGTGGGGCATTCCCTGGGCCATTAGCCCCTGTGGCCTCTCTGGTGGCCCCCAA
Source organism: Melospiza melodia melodia (assembly GCF_035770615.1). Taxonomy (NCBI): domain Eukaryota; kingdom Metazoa; phylum Chordata; class Aves; order Passeriformes; family Passerellidae; genus Melospiza; species Melospiza melodia. The sequence goes on along the minus strand of NC_086194.1, from coordinate 48,009,728 downwards.
CCACAGCCATCCCCTACGTGGTGTGTCCCCCACACATCACACTTGCTACTGGCCTGTATGTGAGGATATGGTAACTGAGATTTAGCTCAGGGGACCCCCCCACATGTGCTAAAACTCCCAAAAACATAGACCAGATGAAGCTGGGTGAGCTGAGCAAGATCTTCAGTGTGTTCTGGCATCCTGAGAGCAAATACAGAGAGCTGCAGGACTTTTCCTTCAGAGCAGAATTTAACCAAAATCCTGCAGAGTAATGTACATCCCTCCTGACCTGTGTGCTGAATGGAGGGAGCTGTGGGCCCTCCCATTTCCTTAGCAGGAAGCAGCAGCAGATGGGCCAGCTTACACTATGGATATACATGTGTGTTTATTTATGCATATATTATCACTAGCCCAAATTCAACCTTGAAAAAATTCAGCTGACTCTGTGTCTTCTGCCTAATAGCAAGTGAATGACTGTGGAGCTGGGTTATTTCAGGGCACTGAGGGTTTCCCATCTGCAAGAGGTGCTGAACTCATGGCACCTCTGGCTCTATGCTGTCCTTGCCTCCTTTTCAAAAGGAGCATTCGGAGAGACAAAACACTGACTGCGTTCTCAGCGCTATTTGGGTGAGTAATGCTGCAGGCAGGTACCTAGTGTGGTGTGCAGGAGCATTTCTGCAGCGTTCATTCCTCCACCCACTTGGCTCTCATGCTCACCAAAGGCAAGTGTCAGGGCTCTGAGGCACTCACAGGCTATGACAACCCTGAGCAGCCCCACCAGCCCTGAGAACCCACCTGAACCACACTCTTCTGCCACCTGGCCGGACCTGCTGCAAGCCCAGGTTGCAAACACATTGAAAAAATAATAGAGCTGAGGAGACACAGATGGTCAAAAGCTGTAGGGTGACCCTGCCAGACCCTCTTGGGCAGGGGACACCCCAGACATCACCTCTCTGTACCTGATGCTTTGCAGAGGGCAGAGTCCTTTTGCTCCAGCTCTCATATTCTTTAATTCTACGCAGCCAGCATTTCCTTGGTCACCCTTGACCTAGGTCTGCTTCTCTGACTTGGGTGTTGTGCACAATGGAAGCATTTATGATCAAATCCCTTCCTTTGGGACAGGTCTAATTTGTTTTTTACTTCCCATTGAGATCATTTGTGCACTTACTAAGATTAAAGGGCAACATCAAGTGTTCCTCCTGTACCAAGACAGCTTTAGGTCTTAATGTGTCAAGGACTTAGAAGTAATATAAAATCTGCTTGGCAAAAGGCAGGATTTGCTATCTGATTTGAGTGGGAAGAAGAAAGATTTCACACGGGTCTGGGGAGGGGGTTCACCTTCCCAGCTGGCCTTCAAATCTAAGTATGCAAATCCTTCATTTCTCTGACCAGACTGCATATTTTAAAAGCTTTGGGGGCTTTTTTCTTCAATTGGTTTAAGAGCTTCACTAACGTGCAAGGTACAGTGCAAAGCAGCTCTGTGTTACACACAGAGTTATCTCATGGCTCTTTCCACAGGCTGAAATGAAAGAAAATAACACAGCTGATTACAGGCTTGAGCTACATGCTTTGCAGGTTTACATGCCTGGGAGCAGCTTGGGATCTATCTCTGTACTTTTTAAGTGCCGTTGTTTTGCTTTGTGTTTTGCAATAGATATAAAGCAGAAGCCATTCCGGGGACCTCTCTGCTAGGAAGGTTTTTCTTGCCTATTATTAGCACTCTGCTTTTGCAGCAAGCACTCATGAGCCAATATGCAGAGTTTTAAAGGACTTCAAAGTGTCATTGGGAACCAAGTGATATGTGTGTTAAAAAGGGTTTAATGGAGCTGCAGTCCCTGTAGCAGTGTCTTTTTATAGCAAGTTTTTACAGCGTTAAGAAAAACATCCTGCAGATTTCAGTAGGATTGGCATATGGATAAGGTACTTTGCACTATGATTTTTGTTTATCTGCTCTTAAAAAAAAATTAAAGAAAACCAGCATTGCTAGCTATAGGGAGAATGATAAGCAGAAGCAGTTTTGCAAAACTCAGGCAACAGCTATTACCTTCATTTTGGGTTTAATTATTTTTATATTTTTCAAAGGAAAGCATACATTTGAAAGCAAATTGCTTGGCTTAAAGAATGAAAATACAGAGTGATTTGTATTCCTGTTGAAGATTTTATAGTCTTATTTTTTTTTTTTCCCAGAGCCACTGGATTATATCATCATTAGCACAAGGCAAATCCTCCTTATTAAATTTGAAGAAAACTTTCTCGGACCATCTTTAAAAAGTCATAGGGGAGGCTCCCAAGGAAGGAAGTGGTTTGTAAAAAACACATTAAATAATGAAGCGGATCTGATCCATGTGTGATAATATTAGTCTGCAGGAATTGGCTGGAATTTGATGGTTTTAATACCTTCTCTAGTTTTTCTCTTTGCAACACTATAAGTCTCTTTTAATTATTCCTGGAAAGCATGTAGGGATACTTTATGAGACAGGCTCCTCATTGTCCTTTACAAACCCATGTCATTGGCCGGCCCACATCTGAAATAGAGAAGGAATCAAAAGGAAAGATGTAGTACCCATTGCCCACTGTGAGGGGAAGAGACTTGCCCAGGTTTACACAAAAAGGCAGAGGCAGAGCAAGGACAGCATTGTCCCTCCAGTGCCTCAGTCCTAAACTGCCTCCTCAAAGCCATCCTTGCATCCACGGAGTCTGGGATGTAGCTGTTTGGACTTGTTCCACCTCTGAATTCACATAATTTAAACAAATTTTACCCTGCTTTTGCTTCAGGCTGGGGAATGGCTGGTTTATGCCTTGTCTGAGGGATTAAAAAAAATAGAGCCAGGGAAACCTTTAGTTGTTGTGACTGCCAAAGTAGGAACAGCACAGGATTTCTCAAGGCTCTCAGGCAGCTGGGGGCTGCCAGCGAATGTGCTCAAAGCTGATGGGAGCAGGGGTTCAGCTCCCCGTGCTACCCGCACACTGGCAGCTGCCTCCCATCCCTGTGCCTCAGCCCCAGCAGAACTACAGCCCTGGCAAAAGCCCAGCACGGCAGCCCTGTCCCTCCCAGCCCTGCAGCTCCGTCTTGAGCAGCTTCTTTCATTTTTCACTCTCAGTCCTCCCGAACGGAAACCTTGGTCAGAGATTTTACAGAGGCAGCCAGAGAGATTCTTTTCTTTCTTTTCTTTCTTTTCTTTCTTTTCTTTCTTTTCTTTCTTTTCTTTCTTTTCTTTCTTTTCTTTCTTTTCTTTCTTTTCTTTCTTTTCTTTCTTTTCTTTCTTTTCTTTCTTTTCTTTCTTTTCTTTCTTTTCTTTCTTTTCTGCGGAGGAGGGCAGAGCAGTGACGGCACAGGGGGAAGGGTTTCTAGAGTTGTTTTTTTCTTTTTCCCTTTTTGCAACACTGGTTGTTCAGGGGAGTGTCTTGTGTTATTAATGCTGGGTGGCTCTGTGGTTCAAGGTCGTTAGTCATCCGCTGCTACTGCAGGAGACACCGGAGCGCTGAGCCGCAGCTCCTCATCCAGCCCTCTGGGTCCTCCCAGGCCAGCAGGTTGGGAAGAGCTGCACATGGGGGCCTGTGGGGGTCTGGGGAGCAGCCTGGGGCATCCTCACAGCGCCTGCCCAGGCCTGGGGGACCGCTGGGTTTAGTGGGTGGCAGGGCCTGGGAGGGGCTGAGGGTCGGGAGAGCACCTGCGAAGTGCAAGTGTGGGATCCTCCATGCACCCCATGAGAGGGTGGATGTCTCTGTCCCCGCCTGGCAGTCTGTCCCTGTGTTAACTACAGCTGCACAGGCACACCAGTCTCCTTCTCTTCAAGCTGCACCCATGCAGGATACTCTCTGAGGAGGAGTGGACCCTACAGGTCCACTTGCACCCTTCCCGCCTGATTTCTTCCTTTTTTTCTTCCTTAGGATGAAGGAAGAAAAGGCATCTAGGCAAACATTCCTTAATTTATTCTGCATCCTCGGGCTCTTGCTGCTGCTGAAGACTGCCTCTTGCTCCCCTCTGCCCCGTGGAAAAGACCCACGAGCCCCTTCGCTCCCCTTTGGGCTGTACAAAGGACACACCTGTGTTGGTATGTACCCAGGGTTTGTTTGCCTGCTGGCCTGGTTCATTCCTTACTTCACTGGTGAGCTGAGAGTTGCTGTTCACATCATAAATCGCTCCTTTATCTCTTTCAACAGCTGTACTGCAAAATACTTGTAGTCTTTGCTGAATCAGTCACTGAAGATTTTGCAAGGCTGTCATGGGATCTGGAAATATTTTTATGATTTTGTTTTTGATTGGCTTCTTCCCGAAGCTCATGCTTTTGCTCTGCGGGAAATGGCATCTGAGAAGTTAGCTTTAATGTCTGCAGGTCTGGGATCTGGAAATAGGATGTTATGAGGTCCTAGTGTTTCTTAGGGCTCATGATGCATTTTGCTTAACTGACAGGAAGGCACAGTTCCCTTCAGGCTTTCCCAAGGTCTCCTCATTGATTTCAGTTCCTGGAAAACTGTTCTTAAGAGTGGTTGGTCTATCCTTGGGCCAGAGGTCTTTGTGGTCTGAATAGTCATCTCTGGATAGCTGGGTTGCAAAGGCTGCTTCCTCACATTTCCTTTCCTTTTGGTGTGCACACGTGTCTGCATGACCCACACTGAACTGGGGCAAGTTGGCAACCCTATTTTCACGTGACTTCAGTGACTGTGGTGATCCCCACAGTACTTATATCTGGGAGTAGGTATCCCACAGTCTCAGGTGGCTAAGTGATTCCCAGAGCAAGACTGGTAACACTGGAGTCAATGTAAACTGTGGCTATCTCTGCACCAGCAATGCCCTTGGCATGGCACTCCATATACCTAGGGAGATGTGGCAGCTTATATTTTTTATGTGTGCAAATGGATATGTCTTATGCATTACAATCAAATGCTGTACTTTGTCATCAGCAGGACTTGTTGATCTTACAGGCCTTTTTCAGCCTAAAAAATTCTATCATTCTTTTAGCTTCCCAAGGCACCTTTGTGCTGGAAACATAAACCCTGTCACAGTTTTATGTCCTTCAGAAGGAAACAATTCTTTCCACTGTGGCTTGGGGAATACAGTTAAAAATAACAATCCTGAACTTGATAAAAGCAGATTTTTGCTCCTCTTCTGAGCCACACACAGTTTTGGTGGGGCAGGGTGAATCAAAAGGAGAGAGAGTCAGGGTGGTGAGGGGGTTCAGCCACCAGCCTGAACATGAGAGCAGGAGGCGAAAAGCAGAAATGGCTGTGAGGGGCTGTCCTTGTTTGGGCTGAGAGCCAAGCAAGTGGTGACCGAGCAGCTGCCAGAGCTAGGGGGAAGTGGTGTTGTTTAGTGGTGAGATCTTAAGGCAGCTACAGTTTTGATGGCACAGGAAAGGCAGTGACTATGCTCATCTGTTGGATTTTTATGCTGGTGGCTTTTAGTTGTCAGGTTTTTGTGAGCATTTTCTGGCCTTTCTATCCTGTTGACTCAGAAAAGTTCTAAATTCCACACATTGCATTGAAGTTGCCTTGTGCAAGATAACATGTCCTTTTTTTCCCTCCTAAAGGGAGGAGAGCTGTGCTAGCCCCATTTCTGGGACCACTGTGGATCTCTTTGTTCAGGGAGGAGACACTGCCTCCCACAACTAGTTTATCTTTCTGAAGTGTCCCTTCAGCCAAAAACATCCTTGTGAGCTTGATTCAGGACCCAAACAGACGGTGCCCATCTCTGTGAACCACAAGATAAAAATGAAGTGTGGCTAGTGTTAAAGGGGCAGCCTGGCAGGGAGAGCTGGTGGCTGCTAGCCCAGATGGCCACCTCTGGGCTTTCCCTGATTAGCTGCTCATTCAACTAACTCTTGAAAATGTCCCTTCTTTTTTTCAAGCAGAAGGGGAAAGCACAGCGGAATTGATGGTTGCACTTGCCATGGCTTGGAGCAGGGGTAATGTCAGCTCTTGCATCTGATTCCATGACCAGCCCTCTTAGGAGCAGACAGTAAGGCAGGATCAGCTTGTTATTTCCTTCCAACAACTCGACCCCAGATACTTAGTTGGCTTAGTTTGCCATCTGGGAAGGTAATGAGAAACAGACATGAGTACTTCTGTGTCTTCTCGGCCTCATAGATCAAGGCCAAGATGATTTCATAGAATCAGAGAGAATGAAAGAATTGTTTGGGTTGGAGGGCACCTTAAAGATCCTGTAGTTCCATCCCCCTGACATGGGCAGGGAAGCTTCCACTTGATCACCTTGCTCAGAGTCCCATGCAGCCAAGCCTTGAATAGTGGCAGGGCACAGCTTTTTTGGATGACCTGTTCCAGTGCCTTCTCACTATCACCATGAAGAATTTCTTCCTTAAATCTTATCTCATTATCTCATTTATAATGTGAGAAATTCCTATTGCTAAATGCATAGATTTTAGCATTTTCTTTCATGCAAGTTTAAATGTGTGGTTAGGTGTCTAATCTTTCAAAGTTATCTGTCTCAATTTTCTGAGGGAAATGAGGTGGCTGCACATTGAATTTCTGATCACTCCTGTGTACCACCTGCCTGAGATTGCTATGTTAGTAGCCAAAGTCAGTCAGAAAGTGAATGCTCTTTCACTAACTAAACCAAGAAAATATTTCCAATTAAGCCTTTGCACTGAGAGTATCACACTTCTTGAAGAAGTATGTGGAAATAATATGACAGGAGAGCAAAGTGCAGCTCTGGTACCTCTGTTAAGTGTGATGCAACTTGGTTGCTTCCTCCTTCTGTTCCCCTTGCTTGCAGCACTCCCGGGTAGGCACCACAGTCTGCCCCCGCATATTCCAGTTGTATTGGCAAAGCATTTGGGTAATTCAAGGGGCTTCCCTGCCCTTAGCAAATCCTGGGAAATGTGTTTTGGGCAGGCACCCATATTTGCCAATATGGAACGGGGCGGGAGGAGAGGAGGGCTGTGCTTCCAGTGAGGTTTAGACAGCAAATGTCACACAAAAAGAGACACATAAAAAATGATGTGACTCTTTCTACAGTTATCAAAGGTTTTAATCACCTTTGCTAACTGTAGAAAGAGTCACATCATGTTGTCTGCATTTTCCTGAAAAATGTGGCTGTTTCATTTACAGAAAGGCTTTTCATAATTGACTTGACATACAAACAAAACAACTGGAGGGTTCCCACCTAAAAAGGGGTTTAATGCTGCTGTATTTTAGAGTTACAGCAAAGAGGGGAAAAAACACCCAATAATAACCCTCCCGACCACAGGATCAGATGTAATAACTATCCTTGTATCCTAACTATCTAAGATAACTGGTCTGTAGCAGTACCTAGCCACAACCAGATAAATGGCTTTTCTTTGGCCTTGTCACGAGAAAAACTTTCCCAGCATCTGACAGTCTTTTTCTCCATCAGTATTTCCTGTCTCCTCAGGCTGCTAAAATGCCACCATTTTAGCATTCTGTGAAATCAGCTCAGGCCCTTTCTCTGGGCCTTCTGCACACTTTGCATGTGATATGGTTTTCTGATTTTTCCTTATGAGAGGTAAAAGGGCTTTTCTAAGTTTTCCTACATGCAAAAGCTGGTGAAGGTGTTTTCCTCCTGCAAAGGCAGTGAGCTTCTGTTTTGTGCACAGGTTTGGGAGCTACATGCTGAGTCTGGCTTTCCTTTCTGGGTTTGTTACTAATAGACAGCATGGCTTAAGGGATTTATTTGGGATGAGCCATAAAAATCCTTTTGTTGAGTGCAGCCTGACTGTTTCAGTGGGGCATCCTAAGAGATGCTGTGTACTTTTCTCTCAAAAATTAAGCATGAATGAACATTTCATATGATCAGGTCTTTACTTTCTCATCTTCCAAATGAGGAAAGTACTACCCATTTCAAAAGGCAAGCGAAGTTTTACTTAAGTTATATTAAGACAGTACAGTAACACTGGTAAACTGTTGACACAGGTGTTAATATTTCATCATTTTTCAACTGATTTTTAAAGCTTTTATTCAATTCCACCCTTACATACCACAGAGCCCCTAAAGGTTTTTTGCAAGCTGCTCTGCTCTCTAGCAAAGGTGACTTCATCCAGAGGTACCTGAAGCAGCCTCAGAAAAGGCAGAAGCTGCCCTGGAGGATGCAGAAAGTGAGGGGGGACACTGAAAGACAGATGGGAACTTCTGTATTTGTCTTCCTTCAGCATAGTAGGAAAGGGAATTTGCTGAATGGTAGATTAGTCAGTTAAAAATCAAATCCTAGAAAAATCCTGAAATAGTTAATAAAACCTTTTAAAAATACCTTCCAAAAGTAGTGTCAGATCAATCTAATTTTCTTTGCCAATGGGATAATGCCATGTAGACATGGAATAAGAAGCAGATATCATAGCTGGGCTTTAGTAAGACTTTTGGTACTACCTCAGCTCCAGTCTTAGGCTTGAGAGATGTGTGACAGTGATCGAGCATCTACAGGGCAAAATAAAACTGATGGGCAGTCTTGTTCAGAAGGTAATTACAAGTAGCTCACTCTCTAAGCAAAAGAATGTACAAAATCAGGTCTTTCTTGGACTTCTCTTTTGAACATACTATCATTCTATATTTTCACTAGCCAGGGTAACTAGCTATTAAATTAAATCAGTTCGTGTAAAGCTGAAATTGTTTGCAAGTAAAATTAGGGCAGAATTGAATTCGAAACAAGCTTGACAACTTGGAGTACTTGCATCTGAAAAGGTAATTTCAATATGGGAATGTTGAAGGCACTCACTTCAGCAGGAATACTCAATGACACACACAGCAGATGAGGATCAACCGGCTGGGTAGCATCCCTGAGGAAGATGATCTGGGCTTGTAGTGGCACAATGATGGCATGCTGTCACAAAGCACGCACACGCGGCACGCACCGAGACGTGCGAACAGAAGTCAGCTTGCAAGACATGTGAAGTAACCTGTTACCTTTCTCAGCATTGACAAAGCCTCAGAGGAATTTATGCCTTCCCTTTTGGGGAAGAATGATGCACAGTGACAGGAGGTTTCAGAGAAAAACAAGCATAAGCTATGAAAGAAGAGTGAATAAATTAGAGTTAATTAGTCTAGAGGAGAAAAACTTGAGGAAAGATATATCTGTCCGTGAAAGCATTAAAGTTGTGATCCATTCTCCAAGAAGTAACAGAAGTGGGTTCTCATGGGGACATTCAGGTTAGGAAGAGGATTTTGTTGTGACAGTGATAAGGGAGCAGAGTAAGAAGTTCCTAGAAATCTGTAGAAGACCTCATTAGGGATCTTTACAAACCGTGTCTGCCCTGTGCCTTCAGAAGGGCCTAGGTGGTTTAGGTCATCTGTTGGGGCAGAGGTTTTGTAAGAGGACTTACTCCAGGCCAGCATTTCTGGAGTTGTGTGCTGTGGCTGCAAGAAGCATTTGCAAAGAGCAGCATTTATTTGTTTCCCCCCCACAGCAGACTGCCCTGCTCTATTAGCGATTAACTTTGGTTGCCCTTTTCAGAATGAGCTGTTTAGTCAGGGAGCCCTCAATAGAGCCAGACAGCAGTGCTCTCCATTTTCTCTGCTAGCAAGCAGAGATCCTGTGGGTCAGCAGCCAGAAAAGCAAATTTCCCCATCTTTGTGCTCGATATAATGCCATTCTCAGCAACCTTTGTGGGTCACCACCTCCATTCAGCCAGCAGCACACAGTTCCTAGCATATGAAGAAGCATGTTTTCGAAACGTATTTTCAGCTCTGATTGCGTTAAAGAACGGGTGTTTCTGAGCTACCAGCAGAGTAAAATGCTGACCTCTACCTGTGTTGATTTGCCTGGTAGTCATTGTCCTCAACAGTTTGCCTCTGTCTAGCTGTGCATGAGTGCAGGGATGAAATATGCCCCTTGGAGTGACAGCAGGACCGGTGGCGTTTGGAGTTCCCGATAACTTCACACAATGGAACTTGCCAAATGGAGATGGAGGCTTTTAACAACTGTGCTCAGGCAGAGAGGCTGTGCACATTTTGTCTAGGGGGGCACCATGACAGAACATATAATTTACAGCTCACTGAGTTCTGTAAAAAAGCCTTGCTCAATATCACTGAGCACCACAATGTATTTTACTCTAAAAGGTTGTGAATCTGCTTTGATTACAGCTCAGTCAGTTCCAAGCCATAGCAGCTCTGCCCACTTCGCCAGCATTGCTCTGTTTAATCAGCCACAAAGTTTGTCCTCATGATCAGCAATAAATACTAAATTTGACCCTAACATTTTTCCCTATGATTATACTTTAGCTAGCACAAACACAGGTATGGGAATAGTACAGTAGAGATACTAAAGCAACCACTCAGCAACTTTTCAGCAACTGATGGTAAAAACTTCTTTTCCAAAATCACCCCAAGTCTTACTGAAAGCTTGTGAATCTAAAATGTAAATACAGCTATTGATCACAATGAAAAGATATGCTCAGCACGTCAACACATCCATATCTATATGTGGGTAAATACACAATCACATCTATGTGCATTTGTACACATGGGTAGTCTTGTACATTCTGCATTACTGATGCTTGCCTTGAGCATAATAATCATTTTATTGATTGTCTGTTTGGATCCTGATTCCCATGTGTGTGCCTCTCACTCTTGTTCATGTGTTAACCCTACAGAGAGCTACTGCTCATGTTTAAGGCAATTATTTTTACTGCTTTTAGGAACTGTATATCTGAAAAAAAGTTTCTTGTATTTAGAATCTTGAAATAAGGAAGCCTTTGCAACAAGGATAAAGTTATCCACTTACATTAACACCCCCTGCCAGCATTTGGGTTTCAGTAAATTTTCAATACTTTTTCCTGATTTGGAAAAGAAAAATGTGTTAGTGACACACATACATACATACATAGGGCTTTTTTCATATTAATTAATGCAGAAAACATTTCTATTGGAAATGCCTAGGGTTATAGATTTTGTTAAATAGGGCTCTTTGAAGTGTAATGTAGGAAACACTAGGGATACATTTGGCTGCCAGGTATGGAGTCTTCCACTAGTTGGAAACTGAATTTTCTGTACTGTCATAACTTTATCAGGGTCCTTGTTGTGTGTCTAAATGAAGCAAAAATTAATGACTGGAGCTCTCAAGTTAGGATGCCTGAGGTGTCCCACTGCCTTTGCATGAGCAACAGAAATAATAACTGGTATTCCAGATTTTGATGGAATTTGTTATTAATGTGCTCAAAATGCTGCTATTTTTATATTAATATTTTTTAAATTTCTTTAGTAACTACACTATGTGTAATTTAATGCCCAGTGACAGGTTTGTTAATAGTGTACCTTTTAGTATTTCCAAGATATTTCATAAGACTTAGCAAATTAAGGGTGAAAAGGTCTTGTATGTGCCAACACATTTGAATATGGATACCTATAATTATGTTCAATCACCTCAGTATCTCTGTAAAATACATTAATTCTGTAAATGGGGTAGAAGCAAAGTCTGAGTTAAAAGACTATCACTCAGATCCATTTCCAAATTACCTTTCAAAGCAACAAATCCTCTGGCTGTATATGGGAAGATAACTGCCTATACTTTGCATATACAGGTATGTCATTTGAGCTGAATATTTCATTGAGCTGGAATGACATCTTGAGGTTATAAAGGGCTGTTCTTTGAAAGTATCAGCTCAGCAATGAGAAGCAGTTCAGGAAGGCAATAGAGATATTGGGCCCTGTTAGGAAAGGAATATAATAGTGAGTGAGATGCTGGCACAGGATGCCCAGAGAAGTTGTGGAAGCCCCATCCCTGTCTTTGTTCAAGGCCAAGTTGGATGGGCTTTGAGCAGCCTGGTACAGTGGAAGGTGTCCCTGCCCATTACTGGGGGTGGTTCAAACTGGATGATCTTTAAGGTCTCTTTCAACCCAAACCATGCTATGATTATATGAAAAAGAAAACATTCCTGGATTGTAAGTTTGCATAGCCACGGTCTCCCTGCACCTAGAATACTCACATGGATGTCCCCATCTCAGAGGAGAAAACCCTATTTCTTATTATCTGCCCACGTGAATTTCAAAGAGAAATGGTTGAACTGGAACTGCATTAGACTAATTTGGAAAGAGGTATTTTTATGCCAGAACAACACTGTTAGCACAAGGAGTAGCAATATCCTCTTTTGTAGACAGGTTCTTGGGTCACCTCACCTGTAGGCTTTAAGAGATACCTTGGAGCTTAGGATCATCTATAAATGGAAGAATCTAAGACTGTGTTTTGGGAAACCTTTCATTTTCTGCATAAAGCCAGGAATGGGATAAATGGCTACATGAGTGTGGAGCCATGCTGCAGCAGACATATTTTTGAGGCAGAGTTCTGCCATATCACCGAGCAAGGCGCCAGTTCCTGCTCTACCAGGAGGAAGCGGAATGGCCGCAGGATGGCCACAGCCTGGTCAACAGGGTTTGCAGAGAAATATTTCTGTCCAAGGCCATTTTTTGGACTCGTATCTTCCTTGTATTCTGGGGATACATTTAATTTATGGCTGTAGGGGTGAGAAATAAATCCAGCATCCAGAAACATGAGCAAAGAATGGCAGAGGAGGGTATGCCAGGTGCCAGAAAACCCATTTAACAGGGTTTTACTCAGACAAATATACCTACAAATCTGAAACTTAGAGAGGCAGCTTTCACTATCCAAAAACTTCTTGACATCCCTAGGTATTATTCTAATTATAGAGCCTTTCAAACTTGTGCGGCAGAAGTGGATTTAAGTTAAATAGTCTGCTCAAACTGCCAGAGGCTTCACAGCTAAGCAATGAATTCCTCTAGTTCTGATTTTATTATTGGGGTAGGATTTTTTTTTCTGAGCTTATTGGAAATGGCATTTTTTTATTACACACTACCTTCAAATATATGGAAAGAAGTACTTCCTGATGTGTGAGTTTTCACCTTACTGCACTGAGCCAAATGGTTATGGTCTTGTCTTATCTCTTCAGAAATTAATAGCAGATGGGACAAGCCATTGCTAAAAGCGACAGGCATTTATTAATACCACAGTCTAGTTTCTAATGCCTCGTAGGTATTGTAATGCCAATGAATTTCTTTCAGAGAAAAACATCCTTCAGCCTGTCAAGGTATTGAAACCTATTATTGAAGTGAGACAGCAGAATCAACTTACTGAAAGTTGTTTCTGAAGAAAATCATGTGCAACAGTAAAAAAAAAAAAAAAAAGAAAAAGAGCTTTATTTAATGATGCAGCCTATTTATGTTGCCTTATATGTGTCCAGCTCATGATGAGAAATAAATCACATCTAAATATCTAGTGAATTAAAAGCAAGCAATAGCTGCTAATGACTGGTCAGATCTGGATGTGCTTTTCTACTGATGCCAGAGCACTTAAAAGTTTATATTCTTGTACATGTCATAAGTAATTAAAGCTATGAGATTTTTACAGTCAAAGACATCTGATTTCCCCCTGCCCTTTTTAGTCTATAATTATTTTCCATTTTTAGCCAGTGGAATTAAGACCTATTAAATACTAGGACAAGTGCTCAGCATTTCTGTTCCTGCCACTCAATGCAGAGGAAGATGATAAAAAGAGAGCAGGTTTGTAGTAAAAGCAAGGATAGTTTGAAATAACTTTCATAGACACTAACCTCTTGAAGTTTACCTATAGCCCAACACCACAGATAAGTTCTCCTAGAGGATAAATCTGAATTACTGGGGAGGCACGTTTCCACGAAAAGAAAACAGGTAGAGCATAGATAGATTAGCCTCTCTCTGCTGCAGTGAGTCCCCTTGGAACATTTGTCCTCCCTTCTCACAGGGTTCTACCTTTTTTCTGAGTATTTTAGAATCTCCAGCCCAAAAACTGCTCCTGACAGCATCAGCCTAAATGAAAGGCTTTGAGATCAGCAGAACCAACACATAAGCAAGCAACCCCCAGAGCACAGCTCACAAGAAGTAAGGAGGGGTCAACCAAGGGCAACTGATAAAAGCCCAGGCAGATGTGGAGGACAGAGACCAGTTCAGCCAATATCATATATGCTGGTGGAATGTGTTCCCTGGGAGCACCTTTCCTACCAGAGGATTGGGAGACTCTCCAAATTCACTTCCAGAGACTCCAGCTGCAGTGCCTACAGCTCCTTTTGAAAATCAGCCAAGACTTTATCAGCTTGTCCCATGGAGTGTGGGATTTCATGTGGAATAACTGCACTTGAGGAGGGAGCATTTGGATAACCCAGGTGTGGTCTGCAGGTGCCCAGAGTGGGGAGGGTGTAATATCACGAGCAGAAACATCCTCTCTGAGAGTGAGGATGAGTTTATGAGAGCAAACATTTTGAAGTTCAGATCTGGAGGTTTTTCCCAAGTAGTCAGGCTGTTATTATTGTTATTTATATTCATATAGCGTCTAGTAGCCTGAGGTACTGCATTAAGTACTGCTCAGTCTCAGTGTTGGCTCTGTTAATCCTCATGTGAAGCAGATTTGCCTTTGGGCCTGGTTCAATAGACACAAAGGTGTCTATCTGACTTAATCAACATGAAAAATTTTTTTTAATTGCTGGGAGATTGCTCTTTGAGTGGGGATACCTGCATGATTGTGTTTGTGATTAGGAATTCTGTTTATTTTGCAGAGCTGAACCAAAAACAGCAGGTTTTTTTTCTCACTCTCCCTGTGGTAGTTTGACAAACATGAGAGAGAAACTTACATCTTCAGTGGGAACTGTATAACAGAGAAATTGAAAATGTCAATGGTATTTTTATTCTCAGCCCAATTTTTTGGATTTTGAGCTCTTTGTCCATAATCCCTTTTTTCTGCAGCCCCTGGCTGCAGGTGCCGGAGCACTGGGTTACACAGTACAGGCAAAATGAGAAACACTTCTCTCTGCTGCAGTAGGTGACACTGCCAACTCCAACCTAAACAATTCTATGATTCTGTAGAATCCTTCCGCTCATGAAGCAAAAGATTGAGAGGTAAAACAACAAAAGCTGTGCACCTTGGAAAATATGAAGAAAATAACCTTAGAAAATATCTTCTCCCTGCCTCTCTGCTTGGACTCCTTTTTGTCTTTCTGACATCTAGACAGCATGATTGATAGATGAACATCTGACCTTGGTAAAAGTAGAAAGGAAAGCACAGAAAGATTGTGTGGTTTTGTGGTTAAGTTATCATTTAGGTAATTTAATTTTTCTGAGCTTCCATCCTCATGAATAAAATAGACATAGAGGTGAGGGCAAGGGTAGTCCCTGTTGTCTGCAGGTTGTTCATGTGTGTTAATAATATAGCCTTTATGTAATGACTTTTAGATGTGTTATGATGTGTTTTCAGAATGTGCAGTGCCATCTCAGCGCTAAAGGCTGGAGTCAGTACAGCAAGGCTGTTTCCACCCTAGCCTGGCAAAGGAGCCAGGGTCTGGTTTCCGTGCCTGAGGCCAGTGCAGGGCGTGATTTGCACTAAAACAGCTGAAGTTTCTTGCACTCTTTAATGTCCACCACCACAACTGTGGAACTGCTGGATGTCCTGTCCCTGGAAACATTTGAGATCAAGTTGACCAGGGCTCTGAGCAACCTCATCTAGGGGAAGATGGCCCTGCTCACTGCAGGGCTTGGACTATAAAAGCCCCTTCCAACCCAAACTATTTTATAATAAAGCTGTAGTAAGGTTAAACCTGGACCAGAGAGCCCTGACCTTTTCTTTGAGACCAAGACCTGAATACACTATACACTTCATCTTGGACCTTCCCTTTACTTTTAGTTTGGGTCTTTATTATTCAACTTTTTTTTTTCTCAGCTGTTGTATTTTTAATTAGCTGTTAATTCCTGAGACTAGATAGACTCTGGCTATTTGGGGAATTGGGGAGGGGGCAGGAACAATGGAATATCTTGCTTCAGGGTTTTTCTTGGTTGTATCTGTCTCTATTTAGTCTTCAATTCTTTTAGGCTGACTGGAGGTAATGGTTCTTAGCATGCTTTATAAATCATTCTGCAGAGGATCTTGAGTGAGCCTTTTATTTAATAAGTATGGGGCAGTGGCTTTTATCCCTGCAAAAGCGGTGACAAATTCACTGTAATTTCTTCTGGATTACTGTATTTGGTATAGAATACTCAAAAATATTGGTCTTACAGCAAGTTCCAATTGCCCTACCTTCTCTGTTACTTGCTATAGAAGCATCAGAGTTATTTATGTTGAAAAACAGCACTTTGATTTAATAGCACATTGGTGGAGGTGCTTGGAAGGAATTTAGAAGCTCACTTTGAAGAGTTGTGCCAGTCTGAAAACCTGAACATTAATGTTCTTGAGCTTTGGAAAAAGGTAAGTCTGCAGCCACATCAGATTGCTGCAGCTCACCTTGATTTCTAGACCCTGCTAGAGCAAGTGTCAGAGATGAGATTGCTTGCACAGGAGAGGAAACAGGATTTTTTACAGGGATTCCAAACAGAAAACTTTATTCAGGCTGCTGGAACCTGGCACCCTGGCTCCTTGTCTCCTGTTGGCCTGGGATACCTGCCACTCTTGCACAGGCTCTGAGTCTAGGCAAGGCCATCACAGGTCTGACTACAGTGGGCAGACTTGGCATCGCCAAAGCTCTGTTACTCATAAAATGGTGAAGCCACTGCAGAGAAAGCACAATGCTGACCTACAGCATTTTAAAATTCACTTGAAATGAATGCTTATCATGTGGATTTTGAATGACTATTCCATGGGGATCTATTTAATTGAATCTATTTAACCCCCAAAACAGCAGAGGGAAAAGTGCTGCACATCTCAAGAAACACTCTGTTCACACCCAGATTAGTGATGAGAAATAACCAGATTCATAGGTCATAGGAAGTGGTTTCTTTCCAACCACAGAGGCAGAGCAGAATGAACTGTGAAGTCATTTTGGTTTTAACAAATGTGTAGCTAGGCTCAGCAGCCCTGTGTGTGCTGAGCATCACTGGGCTTCACCAGAAAGTCTGTGAAGAAATGATGCCATGGATGCTCTGTCATGGCCAGCACATACGCCTGTGGTGTGACTTCTCTTCTGTCGGCAGTCACAAACATTTGGTTTCCGGTTTTTGTACCTCTCTGTGCTGCTTGTGTGGAGAGGTATAAAAGTCCTGTTAAGTATAGACCTGTACCTTTTTTCTTGTGAGATAAAATGAGAGAGCTGGTGATCAAGCAGGCAATTGTTACAATGGCTATCCCTTTGACTCCTCAATTTTCAACCTTGAAAGAATGGAGTCATTTTTCCAGGAGCACCATACAGTGCTGTAAGAGCCAGGCTGTTCTGTGTTCTCCTCTGGAATCAGCATCCTCTCTCTAATAACTTATAGGGTTTGAATGAAGGCAGGAATCCACTTATATTTTTTGCCCTTGAACACTGCCACGGAGCATCTCAAGAAATGAAATGCCCAAAGATGCCAGAAACACTTCTGTGGGGCAGGGTGCTTCACAACATTTCACCAATAATGGTATTCCCTCTTTTTGGTTCTTTGTTTTCTTGAAGGATGCGTGCTCGTGGTGTCTGTCATCGAACAGCTTGCACAGTGGCACAACAGTACAGTGAAGGCAGCTGTGGAGAGGCTGTGTGACTACATACCTGGTAAGTACCAAATAATGTGCCATATGTCACGCTATTGCTGATGTATTTCCCTGTTAATTAAAAACTCGCATGGGAAGTCTGAAAAAACTTTATCCACCTCTTGTGCAGTACCTCAAATGTGTGCAGCTGGGAGACAGCAAGTTGCTATTTACAGGGAAGTCAGGACATGGCTTCACTTAGATTCAGAGCTGGGGTTTTGTCCCAAAAGTTAGAGTGAATAGGGCTATATTAAACCACACACACACACGTGAGCACCAACACATGCAGACCAGTTCCCTTCCTTTTTTCCCCCTTAGTCTCTTTGTTAGTAGCTTAAGAATAGATTCAATGTGTGCCCCACCACTCCTCCTGCTTGTTGATACGGGTCTTTGTAGCAACAGTGAAGATGAAAATGTTTTCAGCGGGTATGGGAACTGCTATTGTAAAATTTTAAAAATGAGATGAGGCTGACAGGTGTAAGATGTGAGCACTTATGTGCACAGTAAAGCTACTGAAATGTAATTTGTGATACAAATTTCGAAAGCAATATCTATTCCATGTGAATATATGTAAGACTCCCCTTTTTCTGCCCCTTATTTTATCTACCCAAAGGAGGCTGGAGTTCCACAGGCACACCCCTAAATAGAGAACAGTTTGAATGCCAGAATAGCTCTGGGCCTCATACACCAATCCTATAACTATTTAAGTAGCTAGATCTCACATTCATGATATCTTTTTAATGTTATTAATGTAAAAAGATGGCTTAGGATTCTTCATTAAAATGTCATTTTTATATGATTTCATGAATTGTGTCTCTGAGAAACCATCTCGCTCTGTAGACCCCAGTTTCACAGAGGATACGTGTAGAATATTAATTCCCTCCTTTCCAAGGAAGGATTTCCCAAGGCAGAATGGGGCAGGGAGCTAATTGCTAGGATTCATTCATCGATAGAATGACGCTTATCTGATTTCTATTCCATAAGTCATATCCTCAGTGTTGTAAATTACAGGCACATAACCATGAAGTTGCAATTAGAAGCACTGATCCTGCTATTAAAACACAATTTTCTTCTTTAAATTATGACATGCTACCTCTGTGCTCATGATTCACTCAGTGGACCTTGTTCTTCTGACATGTCAAGATATTTCTTTTCAGCTGCCATTCTTTACACACATAAAATCCTATTATCCCTTTAGTTGAATCTGTATAATCCAGTTACCTTCTGAGATGCATGGATATACCCAGTAGAAAAAAAACCTGACCCTGAACTTGAAAGGAGTGAAAAATCCCATGGATTGTGTGGGAGCTACAGTGTAACCCGATTTATCCTCTCCTGGGAGGTGAACACTGCAGCCCAGCAGGAATCAACAGTTTCCTCTTGCTGCTTGAAACAGCAGAAAAGCTTTGGATGCTAGTGAGGAGCAAACCTACTAAAGCAGGTCATGCATTTCACACAGAGACAATTTCATTATTATGCACATGCCTACAATCCATTGCAAGAATAACAGCAACAAATTAACGGCAGCAAGGCTTCTCCTAAGGCGTAGAAACCTTAGAAAGTGGTTTTTTTTGAGGGCCCCCTATAATTCTGATTACAATTGAGTCAGGTTTGGATCAAGCCTTCTGTAAAGTTATGTGATGTTGGAGAATAAAAAATGCTTAGAGAAAAAGAGAGAAAATTTCAGTACCTGTCAGTCCCACTCAATCTCAGGGGCTGTGTAGAAAACAGAGGCACAGCCTCATTTGTATGGAAATGCTTGCAATGTGTGTGATTCAAGCGACATGGCAAATAGACCCGTGACAATAAGAACAGTAAAGTCATGAGTGAAGAAGGCTCTTGAGCAGATAGAGAGGCCAGGTCTGGGGGAAGGGGCAGTATTTACAGTGTAAGAGGTGTTGTTAGCAAATATGTATGTTTACCTGGATGCTGACTGTCTGCTTGATGACACAGAGGTGTCTGTTACCTGAAATGTGCTTTGAGACCCTCTGCCTCCAGCTTTGCCTCTGAGTCATGCTCTGCTACTGTGTTGACCACGGCTGTGCAAACACCTTAGAGCTCAAGTGCAAATGGCAATGTGATAATAGCATCCTTTTTGCAAATATTTGTTCTCTGGGACTCAGCCAGCATTTGTGTTTCCAGGACCATGAAGCTATATAGAAAACCTTCCGGACTGTTCTTAGGGGATCTAAGGCATCTTAGGGGATCTCTTTTATCTGAAGCAAGTATACTCTACATTTTTTCTCTGAATTTTCCAGCATTTAGTTTTGTTTAAGCTCTTTTTTTGCCCCTGAACACCCACAGTTATTCATCATTTTTCTCTTTCTCTCCCCCTCTTTTCTGACTTACACTGCTTCTTCCTAAGAGAGATTTCTCTTTGCAATATCCTCTCCTTGTGTGTGTTAGCAGAGCTGGAGATTTGTGAACACATGAATGCAGCCTGGCTCCAATGGCAAGCCCCGTAAATGCTGTCTGTGGCTTTGGTCTTGGTTTTTTGTTGAAAGCCAAAGCCTGAATGGCATCTGAATCTTCCAAGAGGACTTCACGTGCTCAACAATAATTTAACATTATTACTACTCCTTTTACCTCCTTTTATCATTTTTTGCACCATGGGGTAATTACAGGTTAAGTTTCCTATATGCGTTAAGGAAATCAGTGTGACCAGCAATGCACCTATATCAGCTCCCCAGAGCTGATAGGCAGCCAAACTCTGCTCTCTTCTCAGACACCAGGAGAGGTTACGGCAGCCAGCTGGCTCCAGAGCCAAAAATGTTGTGGAAACCAGCTGGTTTGGGAAGCTCATAAGGAGAACATCACCTGTGATGCACTGGGGAGGTGTTGGGGAAGCCAGCCACGTTTGCCTGCAGGCTACCTTAGGGAGCCAGGTACCCCCCCTGGCAAGCCTCATCAGAGAGTGTTCTAATCAGCAGTGATGCCAAACACAGGGTTATTGATGTCTGCAACATCTTTCATCTTAGGTGAATAAGAATAAAATCTAATTCTAGTCAGGAGACCAATTTTTACTTGCAGATTGCTTCTAAAGAGCCAATAGTGAGGAGTTATGCGGCAAAGGAGGCAAAGAAATGAAGCTAATAACTTGATTGAAATAAAACACCTGTCATGGAATAAGAAAAATCAGCTACTGTAGTTACAGGAGCTGCCTGCAACACCCTGAGTAGGAGAGTGTTGGGAAAATTAATCTCTTCACTCCCTCCTATGATTTCCTGGTGCTGTGCCTCCTTTCTTAGGTTGCCAGCTGGGGTGGCTGCAGGAGAGCAGCTGTGGGAGCAGGAGCACAGCCATACCCACCAGTGGAGTCCCTGACACAAGGATTTGTACCCTCCACACAGCAGAACTTCCCACCCTGTATGCAGCAGTCCCCCAGCCCTGGGCATGACCAGCCTGGTGCTGGTTAAATTGAATATTCAGCCCAAAGTCAGAGGGAAGTGACTGCTTTGGATGTTTCTGTGGCTTTTCTCAGTGAAAGATGAGAATACTCTGTGCTTTCTTCGCCTGGTACAGATAGTTATCTGTCTGGGTAATGGAGGTGCAAGAGAAAACTCTGAGGAGTTTGAGGAGCTGCAAGTTTGTTGTCACAGCACTTGTGTGAACCTGTCTCTTATGACATTTCACAGCACCACCCCAGCAGGAGCAAACCTGGCACCTCCTTTGCAGGATATGTGCATGGTTAACCAGCTCTAGTCTGTTCAGGCCAAGAAACATGCAGTTTTCCTTCGTGGGGCTGTCAGATCAGTGCCCTGCTTGTATTCAAATCCCCACTCTCCCTCAGTGTCTTTGCCCAGATCCATGGATCACCTGTTATTTTACAACAGTACCTTAAAGGAATCTCTGATGAGCTGTCTTATCAATGACATGCTTCACACATATTAAGGAAACCACCTGAGCCAGCATCCCAGAAAGGCTCGTGGCTGTAGACTGTGAAAGGAAGCCAAATGAGAAGTGTCAGGTATTTCTTTGAATGCAATTACTCCTGCACAGCTCCTGCTCAACACAAAACATATTCTCTTAACAAGCCCCCAGAAGCTCCAAGGCAGTTCTAGGAGTAGCATCAAGCCCAATATCACTTTCTGCACTTTGATTTATGTGTTTGTTTTCCTTCTTCTTCCAAACCTACTGAGATATTTGTTTAAAGTGCTTAGAAGATGCTGTGGCATGCACAATTTCTTTTGACTTTTCCATTATGCCATGCTCAGAAAAATTACCAAAAGCTAGTTATCCTTTTTAGTCTTTATCATGCAACTTACCTAAAGGTAGAAGGATTTTAGGTAAGATTAGAAATGCAGATTTTTCCCATTCTCTGGTGCTGCACTGAGGTCAGAGATTCACATGCCTTCCCCTAAGGTAAACCAGCATTCACCTCAATGAACCAACTGTTTCTGTATTTTGACTGCTACAAAACCAGTTTTACCATGTTCAATTACTTTAAAAAAAAACCTTTAAATTGTGTTTTCTAGAAAAACTGCAAGGTTTCTGTTATGTGCTTGCTGAACTTTATGGACCACACATAGCTGAACTGTAAGTATTGCTGTGTCCTCTTAGATTTTTGCTTAGTTTGTACTTGACATGTACAGATGTGCTGTCAGGTTGAAGTGGAGGGATTTCACTCCTAAATTCACATTATTTTTAAAGCAGAGATGCTTCACAGTGATTCTGGTTTGGCATTTGGCACAGCTATTCCTGAGTGAATAAACACAGGCTGCCACTGGTAACCATTTTGATATTCCATTTAAATCTCAGATCAGGCCCACCTGACATAATTATCTTTTGAAATTCAGCTCATTTGGCTGAGGGAGGAATTTGAATAACCCGTGTGTGTGAGACAGGTTCTATAAAATCACATAGTTGTTGCCTGGCTCTTGCCTTCTGTTCTGCCTTTAATCAGGCTTTCTAGTTGTCAGCCCCTACATGCTCTCAGCCCCGACCTTGATATGCACTCTTGGGGAAGCCTACTATTTAATCTAAGTGATTAAAAAAATAAAATGTAGGTCATTTTATTCCTCTTTGAAAGTTCTTAGTTTAATTAACAGAGCTTTTACTAGACCTTCTTCCCTAGGGCTTTTATTTTTGTTTTTAAAACTAACCAAGGGACTGCAAAGTGCTTACAGGACTAAGAAATGCCGTAATCAAACATTTTAATTTAATTCCTAATTAGCCCAGAGGTGTGTCCCAAAAAGGAAGAAACAGTCCTAGCACTCGTGCTTGGTGATTAAAGGTTAAGGATCTTTGGAGGATTTCTGGTTATGTTGTTGAGTTAATGATTGAACCTTCATATGTGCCAAATTGCATATGCATTAACTTTAACCTTTAAATCTTTGTCAGGCTTATGATTGATTAAAAAACTAGAATAGTTATAATGCATTTGATTCAGGTGCTGCGTGTACAGCACAGTCCTTTTCCATCATCCTGGGTTCCAGTTTTAAATGCTGAGTAGGATGTCGTGGCAGAAAATCATTAGAACGCAGCACTGTACTGAGCAGCGGTTATGGGCCACGGTGAAGTGAGCTGAGATTATTGTGTGGTGTGTTGGGAAGATTTAGCTTCCCATGGAAATAGCTTCCACTTTCAAGAGCCCAGAAAAACATAATAGTCTTTGTTTATGCACCATTTCATTTAGCATAGACAAGGAAATGAATGCCGATGTGGTTTGCCATTCCTTGAGGCTGTGTAAACAGGATCCAGGACAACCGCTTTGTCATCTCTACTCTCCTCCAAAGGTGAGTTGGTTTCCAGCTTTTCTTAAAACTACTGATTGTGGGATGTCTGTTAAGCTGGAATTGAGCAGTTTGAAGGCTTCCACTGCACATGCATTGCCTAGGAAATAAATATTTAGAGCATGGACATTCCTAAAAAACATCTGTTTGAACAAAAGGTGCATAACACACATTAGCTGTGTGGACCATCATCCACTGGGGTGAGGGCGCGTGGGAGTCACAGGGCTAAATTCTCCTGTACCAGTCTGGATCAGAGAGGAAGAGTAGGGACTTTATTCTTAAACAAAACAATAACCCAAAGCAGATAACTCAGCTGAGGTTCATCTGTGCCACCATATTACCACAGCACAACAAGTGATCCCCACATTGCCTGATCTGCTGTGACAGCCTGTGTGGGCACAAGTTACCTGCTGCAAATGCAGGGCTGTTTGACTTGGATTAGTCTGCAGTGCAAGAGGTTTAAGCTAATGTGCATTATCTTTTGCCACAGGCTGAAATCATATTTAATTACCACCACTTCTTTGATGTACAGTTACTTGCTACAACATTTGCACATCCTTGATTGCGTGTCCCAGACCTTTGCTATACTTGCACATGTACATATCTGCATAGGTGTCTAAACATGTGCTGTTTGTTTTGGAATATTTTTTGGTTGTGAGTAATTTTCTCCATCCCAGCCATCACACACCTCCAGTCACATTCAAACCTGTGAGTGATGGGGTTTGTTTGGTGGTGCTGAAAAGCAAGCCATTCGTTTCAGCACCTATTTTTGGAAATCTTTTTCCCTTCATCTGGTTGAATTTCTAACTGCATGAGGTGTTTCACACAGGGTCTAGTCCAGCAGTCCCTGAAATCAAGCAATCTTTTTATGGGCTTCAATGATCTGCAGTTCACCTCCAAGATGGATTTAGTTCTGCCAATATTAAGGTCTGGGGAAACACTTACCTTCCAAGAATGACAGTAATATTTGGTTTATAGCAGGTGTGAGTCTATGCTCCACAATATGTGAACATAGAGATTTATGGGTGTGCTACCACACAGACTTGAAAGAAGATGAGTGCAAACAGCAGAGATGGCCCACACTAACTCAGCCCACCCAGAATATTGCCCAAACTTCATCAAACAGGTGCCATCAGAAATCCCCCATTCTGAGTTGAGGGTCAGAAGTGCAAGGTGCCTCTTGAAGTGAAAGAGGATGCAGGCAATGAACTGCAGTGAAAGAGAGGGATGGGCTCACCATGGCTGCACAGTGAGTTAGGCTATGGAGCCTGGAGAGATGGCTGTATAAATCAAAGTGGCTTCTGTGAAGAAATTAAAACACCTGTGTTGAAATGCTAGGCTAATCAGACAGAGGGGAAAGGATGCCACTCATGGGGTTGATGTCACATCTTTGAGAGCTCTTACCCATCTCCCAGAACAGGGGTAGGACCAGGGTGTTTTCTCCTTCCACCTCCAGCAACCACTTCAGTGAGTGCACTGTCCACAAGGAAAGCAGCCGAATGTGGTGGGGCTTTGGTTTATTTTTTTAAAACAAATTTTGGACTCTTTTTTTGCATGGGCTTCAGACTGTCCCTCTGAGTAAGCAGCTCAAGCAAATCCTTTTCCCTTCCAAGTGATAGTTAAACCCCTTTCTGCCATGGTATTTGTTTCTCAACAGGAATAAAGGAACTCTACCAAAAAAACAATTTTTTTACACTGACTGTTCCTTTCTTTTTGCCTCTCCTTGTGCCCCGAGAGAGCATGAGGAGATGGGAGGAGAAGAGCAGTGCTTGGAATTCATGCTCAAGTGGTTGATAAATTGCCCACAGTAACTCTGTGACTAGTCAGACTGAGTAAAGATGAATTATGGGTGAAAAAAATTAATATACAATCAGAGACACAGGTGCATAAAATGCAGTTTGCCTCACATTTGCTTCTTTAGTTTGTAATTTGATTGATCACTTCAGTTTTATGAGTCTGCAAATGTTGGCGCAGTCTCCTGCCGAGTGTTTGAACAAGACTTTAATACTAATGACTGTTCTGTTCAACTCTATTGATTTTCAGGTACTTCACTTATTCATTTAGACTTTTGGATGCCCATTTTCCCAGAATTAGTATCATATTTGTACTGGCAAAGGGAGTGAAAGAAATAGCGTTACTCGTCCTTGGATGGCAGCATAATGCTCAGGCTTTAATTACCTCTAAATAAAAAATTGGAAAGTGGAAAATATCAACATGATTTTTCCATCATTAGTTTATTTTCTTCTGTTTCTGCAGTGTTGCTTTAGTGAGGCTTTGTGTTTTGAGGAAGGAAGAGCCCCTGCTTCAGAGGCCTTTCAAACTATCTACATAAGGGAGACACTGCAATCTGTGTAAATGATACGTGCATCATTTTACATCCCTGGTCTCTGACAAATTAGCCCAAATTATTAAATTTTTTTTGCCAAGCTGCCTGGAGCTATTAGCACTCTGTGATTATTCTGGAAGACTTTGCTCTAATTATGAATAAAAAATATCACTCTGCTTGCATGGAGCTCAGTGTTCTCAGCAGGGAGCTGGAGGAGAAGGGCATCCAGCCTGGGCAAGGGCAGCCCCCTGTTGCTGGGGCTTGGGCAAGGTGGGCTGCTCTGCTGGGAAGCAGTTTCAGGAGCAGACCTCTGATGCTGGTGGGGAAGATTGGAAGGGGCCCTTACAGCTCCTGGATCCCCAGCATGACCGTGCAACCAGGTGTCCCTTGTAATGGGTGCTGTGAGCCCCTTCTTGCCACCCGTGGCTTGTAGGGCAGAGCAAAGGTTCTCCTCTGCCCTTTAGCATGAGGGTGGCAACACTGGGGCCTTCTTCAAGTAAAGAGACAAATGGGGTACATCAGAAGTGAAGGGTTACTAAAGGTGGCTGAAAAATGGACGGTGTCTGAGGCTGCTGTAAAATGTTTTGTAGTTTTTTTGTAATGCGCTTTGTAGTTTAACCCACATCCACAACAGATATTCTAATATGAGCTGCAGCACCACTCCAAAAGACTGACAGTAGTACAGGCATCCAAGATAGCTGGTTTAGGATGACTGGATGATGTTTTAGCCAAAAATGTTTATCACCTCATATGCTGGAGGACTTTCTGCAGTAGTTTGTGCAATATAGGGTAGTTCCTCTAGTGAATGAAAAAGCCTGAAATAGGGTGAAAAATTTTATGTAGTGCCTACCAAGATTCCTTTCTGGCCCTGGGAACAAACAGGTTTGCAGGAGATTATTCTCAGCTTGTCTCTAGATTGTTTTAAGCCAGCTGGCCTGTTTGATTAAATGACAATTCTTTAATTGATTTGTTGGGGCCAGAATAATGGCTTGACTTCAGCACTGTGGTCGTGCTCTAGCAATCACTAAAACAGTCTGTGTTGAAAGTTTGTACTCCATCTTTCTGCCTTTCAGGGTGCCTCTTCTGTTTCCCATCACTTTTATGCTCCACATTTTCAGAGACCTTTTGGCTGCATATTTTGTCTTAAACTCCATCAGTAGGATTTTGGTGGAAGTCCTTTTTCATCAGCAAAAATATACATATTTATGCTCTTATAATTTTATCTTGCCAGAATAAGCATCACTGCCACAAGCACTTAGGCTGGTTTGTGTACCCTCTATCAGGTCTTTCACTGGCTTTCTACAAAGCCACATCCCTCATGGGTATTACTGTGGTCAGCATGCTGTTTGGCAAAGTAGGAGCCAGACAGCTAATTCTGGGTGGAAAAAAGAAACCCTTTGGGGTTTAGTAAAATGAAAATACTTCTGCTGCTATCTCTCATTCATCTTTCTCAGTAAAAATGTGAGCTTCCTCCTTGGAGGTGAGACAGAACCAAACTCCAGGATGGGAGTGCTTCTGCATTCCTGATTAAGAGCAGGCGGCCAGTACAAAGTAAACCTGTTTCCTGCTTTTGAGACCACAAGCAGTAAAACAAACAGCATCTTGGAGGTAGGCTAGGTCTTGTGGAGCTAGATGCCTTCCTTTTAGCCTTTGTTCTTGGAAACAGGTAAAATCCACTGAAATGTGAGTTTCTCCTGCAGCCAGAACTGAGCTCTGAAGAAACTAGCTATAGACAGGTAATAGCAGAAGGCACAGTTTGAGTGCTAGTTCCTCCTCTTTCACTTGTTTCTCTTCATTTCCTCTGATCCTCCTCACTGGGAGAAAATAAAATAAACCCTACCCCAAATGAAAACGCAAACAACCCCAAAAAGCCAAATCATACAATCCCAACATTCCACCAAATAAATCCAAATGAAGTAGAGTGGCATGGGGTTTGCAAGGTGGTGCATGCAGCTGTGCCATGCCAATGTAGAAGCTCAGGACCCTAGAAAACAAGCAGGCACAGAGATATTTGGGGTGGGAAGGTGGCAGACAAAAGTGTGAGGACAAGGAAGCGTTGCTCATGAACAATTCTAGCTGTGCTATTTGACAAGCTTTGCAGAATTTTGCTATCTTGCTACTCTTGGTTAAAGGATGATGAAAATTAGTTAGAAGGGAAACTTGGAGTGTTTTGTAAATATCTGGTCTCCTGGGAGAAAGCTGGCTAACAAGGATGATAAATGAGAGAGAATTAGAGCTGGTTCGCGCATTTGCTTATGATGAGAAATACATCTGTTTGCCAAAAAAGAAATCATTACTGGGAACGCGTGGTCTCTGTGGAGAGCACTGGAAGAAGGCATTGAATTAAATCCCAGTGACACCGTGCCCTTGGCCCCATCCATGGCTGGATATCTTGTGCACACAGGGTGGCAGGGCTGCTCCAGTTGGGGTGGATGGTGCTGGCTGCTCCCCAGGACTCATCCATCAGCTGCGGAGGCCTAGGGAACGCCGTCCTTGGTGGTGCTCTCACGCCATGGGAAAGAGAGGAGGCTCCTTGCTAGCCAAGGTGCAGCAGGAGAGGTTGTACAGGTGGTATGGCCTTCAGTGGCAGGCTTGTTGTCAGCCAGGGATTACAGGTGAGCCATGAAACCAGGAGCGTTTTCTTCCCAGTGGGTGTTTCTGCTGCCAGTCTTCCACAGTCCAGCCTGGAGTCTTGGCTGAAGGAGCTTGTGAAGTGAGAGAAGGTGTCAACTTTAGTGCTTCAGGGAGAGCATTTTCTACACACAAGGTCATTCCAACCTTTTCCTCCCTTGTTTTCTGCTTTCTGAGAGCAATATTGCTGTAGCTTTCTGTAGCATGCATTTCTCGTGTGCTGCTGCTGTGAGCAAGAAAGGTCTCTCCTACCCTGCCCAGGAGAAAAGGATTGATAAGTCCTACATCTCTGGGAATTTTCCTACTATTATACTCAATTTCAAGCCATTTTTCACATCTGCCTCTCAAGTAATTTTATTGCAGAAATGACAGCAGCTGGTATTGTACAACATAACTATGGCAAACGTAAGATGCATGATTGGTTTTGGGGACAGCAGTTGCCCAGGGGGAAAAAACTAGAAAACAATGTCTTGGCTCATTGCTAACTTCCCTCATCTATTTGTGACATACCCTGATTTTTAGAAGACTATAGACACCATGAATTAAACATATATTAACTACATATATTAATGGGACACATATATTAAAACCCAGAAGCTTAGAAGTCTGTGCTCCTTGCTGCTTATGCTTATTCGTCCGTATCCCTTTGTGTTGTTCACCATAAATTTTTGACCCTTGAATATCATGGTTAATTAATTTGCTTTGATCACTGCCTAAATCAATTATAACGACATGCTAAATTTTATCCCCAGCACAAAAATGCTGGCAATGATTACTTTAAATACAAATTAAGTCTGCTTTAATATTCTAATCTGGCATGCTGCTGTTCAGTAAGGTGCCATCACATGAGGGACATTTTCTTTTTTTTCCAAATGCTGTAATAACAGCATTTGCTGAAGCATCCCTATTTTCCCCCTTGCTGAGTTCCTGTAGCTCTCTCCAGATGAATATAAACTTGTGCTGACTTTTCCTCAGAGCTCTCAGACCCAGTTGATTTTAGCTTGCAGTAATGTCCTTAGGCTGGGCTGTAGGAGGGACTGATAGCAGGTCATTTTCAGACAGAACAGTTTGTCCCCACTAACAGTTTTGAGCAGAAACCAGGTGTTAATGTGTTTGTGATATTCTGGATTTTTTTTTTTCCATTTGAAACATTTTCAAAAAATAAGTGATTTTTATCTCCTTTTTTATTTTAAAGTTGGGGGTTTTTTGCCAATTCTCAAAGCCTGCAGAACATAAGTAATTATTCCTGCTGAAAGGGAGCAAACAGGCAGTGCTTTCAGCCTTCATCATGCTGAATGCTGAGGAGGAGGACAGAGGCCATCACTTAGTTATGTCACATATCATATCTCACAGATATGGCTGTTTTCAAAGGTGGCCTAATAAATGCAGCACAATATGTGGGCATTGTCATCAATGAGATAAAAGAATACTGTCCTGAATTGAAAATGGAGCAGCAGGGGGGAGCACACTGGTGTTGCCTTACTCTCCCAGACTCTTCTGACTGTCTCTTCTCTTTTTTTTTTTTTTTTTTTTCCCTAAATTGCAGTTGTGAGAACTTCCTTTCTTATGGAAAAATATGTCTGAACTTAGAAAGTGCTGTTCATCGGAGTTGTTAAACAGTTGTTAAATATTTTGGATGGCATGAGCATCCCCTCACCTCCATGACTAGGAAGAGTCCTTGTGGCAGGAGAAGCAGTGTGATCTTTCTGTGCTGTGATACAAGACAAATTTCTTAAGGCCAGGTCGACATTTAATGGCACAGTGCAGAAACAGCAGCTACTTATTGCCCATGCCTCAACAATTCTGCAGGCAGCACCCAGGGCTGTGGACCACACGGGGTGCAAAGATGTATTTGTTGAGGGTTTAGCAATGGCAGAGCCTTGAGGAAAGCTTGGAGAGCAGGACGAAGGACAAAGGCAGTGTTTTGGCAGTTGCTGGCCATGGCAAGCAGCCATCAGGGTGCATTTTGCCTTGCTGCACCAGACATGGCACACGTGTCCTCCTGCTGCCAGCAGAGCTGTCCTGGCTGTCACTCACACTCATGGATGGCGCCCCTTGCACAAAACTTCCTCTGCTCCTCCAAAGAGCTTGTGTGCAAAGGAATTTCAGGATTTATTTGTCTATCACTAGTAGCTGACTTATTTGTAAGCCATGGCCTTATGATGGCTAATCTGATGCCTCTCCAAGACCTTTTCTTGGAATGGTTCTCCTACTCATTCTTTCTATGTAGGTATAAGTACCCAAAATGTGGGGGTATCCCAAAATGCCTCTTCAGCACAAATTGGCATGGACCCACCAGAAAAACTATCTTGCCACTGTCAGCAAGAACTTGCTCTCCAGGAAGGGCAGGTATTTCCAGAATAAAAAGCTAACCTTCCTGGATCCTAAGCAGGGGATCTTCCTTCCAAACTCTGTTCCCTGCTTTGAACCTTCCTGCACTCCATGTTCCCCTGCCGGGATGAGCCTCAGCTGAGTATAACCCTTATCCATGCAGGAGCAAATGTTTCCTCTGTACCCTCCCACAGCAAGTCAGACTGATGTTACATGAGTAACGCTCTTTTAGCCTTTTAATGGAAGAGTTTTCCTTCAGGAGGAGTTGCTAGAGAAGTATGTCCTCTGCAGCTCATGCAGTGCAGTCAGGATATGAATTTCAGCTCTTCAGCTGATCTGGACTTTTCCTTGGGAAATAAATGATGCCCTGGAGCAAAATAAATGAACTCTTGCTACTGGAGTTTCATAGAAGGTGACTGGATAATTGATTGTTAGTCCAATAAAAAGTAACTGATGAGGAGTTTGTGGACTCATACATCATTTCTGTGCTGTGACTGATATTAAAATAGAAAAAAATGGTAGGAAATGGCGGGGAAAGTTGGTAGGATACTGTGAGGCTGATCTGGTTGGTTTTCATTTTGTTCTTGCTCTCCTAGGTGGGACTGAGTGTTGCAATAAGAAAAGCAAAAAGAATTATGAAGACTTCCAAGGACTTGGTAAGAAATCGATGGCATTAAGGTGTTTTACTCTGTACTGGCATTTTATCAGGAGTGAGTCCTTGTTTGTTTTGTCTGACTGTGAATCCTCCTGATTAGCATTGAATTGGATGCTGACTCACTCCTACTTGATACAGGATCTGCTCTATCAGGTGACACTGGAAGAAGGAGAGGGAGAAATAAAGGAAAAATATGAAAGGATGGGGAGAGCATAAAAAAATAATGAAAAATGCAGCTACCTTGCAGCTGTATGTAAGTGGGTGCCTCATGAACTGACCCCTTGCCTCAGAGCAGAGCAACTGTGCTTTGGGGCTGTCTGAAACTCAAGCAATGGACTGAATGCAAATTCTGGTGTTTTTCCTGTATTTATGAGTTGCTGCCTTTGCCTCTAAAATTTGAAAAATAGGATTTGAAATCTTTCTGCCTCCAACAGCTCTCAGATTTGTAGAGGATCTCTAAAGGGTAGCAGAGAAGAGTAGCAGCTGTTATTCTGCTAGGTTCACTTAGGTGAGTCAGTTCAGCCCTTGAGTTTGCTTCCAGTTAAGTCATTTAATGCAGAGGAAATGCTTTAAGTGTTTGTGAAGAAATTATTTATATTGCTTATTCCTGAATCCTTACTGTGATGCTAGTCACAAAAGTGAAAATTGAGGTGCCTAATTAGCCTTTGGGCAGTTGCCAAATTACCAAGCCAGGGAAATAAACAAAGCACTGGAGAGACCGGCCTCAGCTCCCGCAGAACAGCAACCAGCAGGATCTCTTACTCATTTCCCTTCCTTTTCAGTGCTGTGCTACTGATGGCCTGAAATTTCTGCTCAAATTGCATGAAATTTTTATTCTTCTCTCCCTGGAGCAAGTCCCCATGTTAACACCTGTAACAAGATGCTCTGAGTCAAGCTGGTCCTCTCTGAGCTGGCACGGGGCTGGAGAGGGGCTGGCAGGGCAGTGCTGCCCTGTGGGACACAATTCCTCTGCTTCCTTGCATGTGCTGTACCCTTGCATATTGGGCTGAGTCCCTCACATGGCCAGCCACATCCCACTTCCTTGGGATGGGCATGCCACATCCTTTCAGGCTGTCCTGGGCAGGGTGGCATGGTTGGCATCAATCTTTGGGTGCAATAGGCTCTCCTGTTTTGCCTTTACTCTCACATATCCTCAAAACTGCTCAATGCCCCGATACCTCTCTCAGCCTCCATTGGCCCTGGGCCCCTTTCTGCTCCTAGCTGCCCATTTGCCAGCAGGAAGGACAAACAGACTGGAAGCAGAAAGGTCACAGTTGGGTATCAGTGTATTTCCAAACCTCCTGCACAATGCAAGGTCAGCTCAAATTAAAACACATATCATATGCTTGCTGGGGCCTCACCTGCAGTTTTCCTGTAATGGCCCTGGCTGAAACTTATTTTCAACCTGGAAAATAGAAAATAACATTTCTAGAGGCATTACTTCAGCTTGCAATCTCCCATTCACCCGGGCTGAAGTTATTTTCAGATCCAGAAAAACAATGCAGTAAGAAACACAAAAGAGAATCTCTAGGAGGGAGCACAGTGTGAATCATGCTTGCATAAACCATGTATCCCAGAGCAGCAGCAGGGGATGAAAGAGTAAGGAAATCACCTGCACAGTCTCAAGGCTCCCTAATCATGATCCTACCTGCACAGGCAGATACACCTTAGTGAGAGCTGAGGAGCTCTCACTGCCTGGGGAGAAGATTACCTGGCCCAGTGTGTGGGTGAGGAACCAGAAACATCCCAGCTGTGGTAGGACATCCCTGCATAAACATCAGTGAAGAAAGAAAAACATTCATCTGGACTCTTATGCTCTGGCTCATGCTAGACCAAAAAAAGTCAAATTAGATCTGTTAATTCTTCCCATATCTGCTCTTTTTGTTGCTTTTGCTTCATTGTATGTTTGGGGAAAGCCTTCTGAAGAAATTCTTGCAAGTTAACTGTCCCCATCTTGGTATGGCAGATGTGTGTGACTGTGCACAAAAAAAGAGATGTGATGATGGCTGTTGTAATGAGAACAGGAAATCCATCTGGATCCCAGGATTTCACATTTACTTGGAATTTCTTAGGATCATTATGAGTTTGGAAAAAAGAAAAGGTAATCAGCAGATGTAGAGATGCAGTGAAAGCAGCTAAACACCAAAAAATTTAAATAAATGTCTCCATTCGTTAAAAGGAGTGAGCCATCTGTAAGGCACTGTCTTAAACCAAACACCAACAAGCATTAGGGGCTCATTGTTATTCTTTTTAGTAAAACCAATTAAAATAATTACAGAAATGTCATTAGGGAATGTTAACAGGCAATGAATAGGATATTAGTGTTATCAATCACTGTGAGCACCTCTAGCATTAACTCTTCTTGTGGGTGGAGAAGATACTAAGGGGCATCTTTGAGCAATAGCAATGAAAGAATGGTGATTAGAGTTGCGGCATTTCAGGAGAGCAGGCACCATTTGTACAGTCCTGTCATGACTACGAGGTCCCTGCAAGTCACAGCCTGGCAGTGGGACAAGTGGGAAGCCATGGAGGGAGCCCAAAGTGAGCTGACAGGCAGAGAAGGACATGAGCTGAGCTCCTGCCCACTCACACAGGTTACACAGGGGTATATTTCCCAACTTCTGTCAACAGCTAATGCTGCAATTGTAGCCTGTCTCTGCTGGGAAGGACCCAATAGTGCCTGTTCACACAAAGATTCCCTCCTTTTTTATACCTGTATTCCTTGCCTTTTGAGAGTAGCCCAAGACAGCCTCAAAGATCAGATGAGACACTCTCCTGCACAATGCCAAGCAGAGCTAAAGCACTACCTCCAGATCTCACTGTCCCACCTGCTGTGGGAATACAAAGGCTGTGGAGGCTTTGGAATGCTGCTGCAGCTGGTCCTCAGCCACAGCATTGCCAGGTTATCATCATGCATCCACTCCCACCAAAGCTGAGCAGTCTTCGGCACTGCAGGATAACCTTCCTTTGAAATCAACAGAGAGCCAGTCAGCAAGAATTTTCAAAAGACTAGCTGAGAAAAAGACAGGAAAGATTTTATTCTGTTTATAGCAAAGGGTAAACTTTCAGCACAGCCTGTGAGCAGAATAAAAGGAGGTTTTACTTATGTACTTATTTTTTGCAAGCCCTGTAGTTTGTCTTTCTGGTGCAGTTTTGACTCCAGGTGCCTTAACTTCAAAGGCTTTGCATACCGTGGCTTAGGCTGAAGTGAAAAGCTGACAGCTCAGATGAAGACCCTGCAAATCTTAGCCTGTTGGAAGGCTTAAAGAGTCTCTGGTGCTTCTGTTGGCAGGATTAGTCCTGCATGAAGGAGGGGGGAAGTGATTTCTTTCCTCTTTCCAGGAAGTGTACATAAGTTTGCAAATCTCTTTGAGAAAAGCTGGCATCCTGTCTGTGCACCTTTCATTTCATGCTCTCTGCCCACCTGACCATACACTCAGAGCTAAAAGGAGGCCTGTGTCCCAGCCACGCTGCAGGACTCAGCCCTAAGGCAGCCAATACCTTCAACACAGAGGGCAACTGGAGGTGCAGCAGTGGGACCAAGTTGGCCTTTCAGCCTAAAGAAAGGCCCTACTTCCTTGGCTGCTTTTGGCTTTTTTCCCCATTTCTTCTGTGATTGTGTTCTAGTTTCTCCTTTCACTCCACCAGTACCTCAACCCCCTCCAAGCTGGTGTGACTAAAGCTTTGTCATTTGAGTGTATTGACAGAAATGAAGAAAGTTAATTGGTGGCTGTTTTTCAGGTTTCTTGTCTCCTTAACCTTCCTTTTTCTTTTCTCCTTGATTTCACTTTTGCCTTCTTCAGAAAGTGCACTGTTACAACTCCTACTCCTCTGCAGATCTCTCGTCCTCTTCCTCCTCCTTTTCAGTGGTACCTGAGAAAGGTACCACTCTTTTTCATCTTCACCTTGCTGCATGGTCACTTCAGCCACCAGCATAAATGTTGGCTGCAACCTTTGTACTACCTCTGTCTCCTCTCCATGAGCCCAGTTCTCCTCTCCACCCTGAGATCCTGGCTGTGGTGTATTTCTGTGCCTGACCTCCTGCTCTGGGCAGCATGACGCCCTTATTTCCATAGCCTCTTGTTACCTGTCCAAGCAAACACCTTCTCTGGAGCTGCAAGGCGATGCCCTATGCTCCTTGGCCTCACTGCCTTGCTGTGCCGCCTCAAATTTCTCCTTTGTCACTCAGAACTGTGTACACTGGGGGCGCGATAGACCCACGTGGTGTGTAATAACCTTCCACTGGCCTCCAAGCCTGCTGCATCCAAGCTTTACCTTCTGTTTCATGATGGGCATGGGTTGTAATATCATCAGGTATTGAGGACTACCTTACTCTTTTTTCCTGTGTATATAAAGTATGTAACAGAAGGCAGTTGGTCCAAGGACAGAGCTTTCAAGTGCTGTGTCTGTATAAACAATTACCCTTCTTTGCATAAAGTTATGAGTATGCCCATCTGCTCATCTGCTTCATATTTACATGGTAAATGTAGCCTCAGTGAATGCAGAGAACTGGGCTGGGCACCAATTAGCCCTCTGCATTTAGAGACCACTTGAGCACCCTCGGTGTTTCAAGACCAGCTGAACTTACAGTGAAGCCACATGAGCAGTGTGCTTGTGGGATTAATTCCCATGCAACACAAATCATTAGAAAGGTCACTTTCAGCTTCTGAAGCTTCCTGGCTACCTGGAACTTAAACTGGATTGGCCCCTGGATATGGGCTACTAATTTTAAAGGGGTTTTTCTAGCAGCATCTGTCTTTTACAACTTACAGGTTTGGCCAAGATAAAACCTAGATTTCCAGGTAAAAAAATCTCATTCAAAAAAATCAAGGGTATTCTGTGCACAGTCCGGATCCTCTCATTTCTCCTCTTCTTGGAGTTGTCCCTGGCCTTTGGCATGTAAAAACCAGACTCATGGCTCCAAGTGTGTGGCTTTCACTAGTTTTGCACTGTGTCAGGTGTCACCACATTTACCAAACATGAGAACAGCAATTTTTACAAAGAATAAAACAGAAACTGGTTACATGAGAGAAGACAGAGAGAAGACCAGAACTTTTTCTTTTCAAGTTTTACAGCTCTTTGAAAGCAAGAATACTTGGTTTGTAAAACGCTCAGCTTTAATCCTTGACTGCTGTGTCAAATCTAAATCCTCTGGCATGTAGCATCCTTATTGGCATCATTGGAGGTTTTGGATGTTTCTAGGCAGAAAATACATGGTTTAGCTCTGTAATTTACTGACACTGAATATCCCAAGCTACACCACCTGTGAATTAATGCATCCATCTACTTTTATTTTTCTTCCTCTCCAGAAAAGCTTCATGGGGTTCTCAAGTGTGTGTGCATTTCCTCTTCTGGCTAACCTCTGCGAGAAGATTAAATTGTAAGTATACATTTTCAGTCCTTAACCAGAAACAGAACACGGTAAATTTGCTCCTTTCAAAAGTCATCATTAGCTAGCAAAGCTTCCCTTATTTACTTGTGTGGGTTTCCTTTATAAAATCACTGTCTAGGTAGTACAGAAGGAGCCTGCACAGAGTTCAGGTAAGTAATATTCTTCACAGGGATCCTTGTGATTGTTTCAATGCTTAAACCATTTGTTCAATTTTAGCATGTCCCAGAGCTCAAATATGTGACACTCTCACAGATGTGACATCTCCAACAGGAAGCCACCCTTCTCCTGAGATTTTCTGAGCCCAAGAAACTTCTTCACTTAATTTGCTCACCCAGTTGTGGTACCCCTGGCTCAGTGCAGGAAGGCCACCAGCACCTGCATAACTCTGTGAGGAACCCAAATTTAATGTCAGTTGTGAAGCATAGAACAATCCCAAGGCGTTTAAGAAAGTCAGGTGGATGGCATCCAGGAAAAACAACTCATGACAGTGCTGACTTTGAGCCAGTTTCTAAGAAAGGCCAGGGACATGAGCTGGGCAATTGCTTGTAAATTGCATTTGTCGATGTACTCCAATGACTTGGAGGAATACTCAAGCAGGTCTAAGAATAAATCAGGATTATCAGCTGTATATTTGACTGATTCAACTGCCAAGACTAACTTGCTCTCCTATTTGTGCTCATTTAACCGAAACTGCAAATATCAGGAGTTTATTTGTAATGGGTTGATTGACATGAAAAATTTTGCAAGTGTCTTTTGAAACATTAGTCAGGATACATAAGCTGAGTTTGAGCCTGTGAGTTCAGACCATTGAAGGGAATGAAATTTTATAACATATGTTGGATTGCATATATTCAACTCAGATTTTCTGATCTGCACTCTGCACTCATGCACTCTGTCTCCCTCATCATTTTTGGTTTTTTACTTTCCTTTTTCTGTAAGCTAAAAAAAGAAGAAAAAAATAACAAAACCAAACCAACCAACCAACCAACCAACCCCCCTCTGTAAATTTTACCACAGATTTGTTGTCCTAGTTTGTTTTAGAGACTGCAGGTTTGACACTGAAGCCATACAGGAGTCCATCAGCCTCACCTCCAGAGCTCAGTCAGTGGACATTCAAATACAGGATTTGCTCTTTTGGGCAGGATCACTTTGCTGAAGTACAAGCACAGAGGCACAACTGAATATAGAGCAGTGAATATCATGCCAGTTATTATCTGTTCTGTACACTTCACTGTGTTTTTTACTTTCTTAATAGATTCCCTTCCATATGTTAACACTATGGGGGTTGTTTTTGTTTTTTACAGTGTTCTAAGAAATAAACTGCCTTTTGAAGATTTTGATGGAGATAAATTTAGCACCTTCCCAGTAAGCAAAGCTTTTCCTTTGGTACAATAATCCCTTGATAATGAGGATGTCTCTGGGATTCCTCCTACTTTCTGCAAAGCCTTATCCATTCATGTGAAAATAGGAATAGGAATAAAATGAATGGAAGGGGTTTTTGTCATAAAATGTTGAGTTTTTTCCTGGATGAAAAAGCAATCATTCATGTGTGCCACCTGGGGAAATGCACACATAAAGCTGTGCTCCCTGCAGAAGCAAATTGCTCTGCTGCTGAGTGGTTGTTTACTGAATTAATAAGAGGTGAAGTAAAGTCATATTAAACAAAAAATAAATTGCCAACTTGTCTTATTTCTGCACTAAAGCATGCTAGGTGTCACTTATTAAAGCTTAGCAAAGGGACTCTGGAATACAACCTGTTTACTGGGTTTTATTCCTAGACCTTGAGTTAGAGTCTCATTTTAGATATTTCAAATTAAAAGTGCAAGAGCAATAATGGCTGTCGTGTGTGTGTGTTTCTCCTGGCCTTTAGACGCTGAGGGGCTATCACTGGCGAGGCAGAGACTGCAACGACAAAAACACAACCGTGTACCCCGGCAGGCGGTAAAGATTTTAATTACCTTAAAGGCTTCCTATTAACTCTGGCTTCGAGAAAAATGGGCTCCAGATTTTGTTGTGACCATACTCTTAGACAAGCACATCACTGCTTGTTGCTTGACTTCGCTGTGAGGGAGACAAGAGGGGATGATCACGACCAGGATGGGACGCATTTGCAGGGGTGGTGCACACATTTCTTTCCTTTCTCTAAAGCACCTGCAGCTAAAATTGGTCAGACAGACCAGAGATGGGGAGGGAAACCCTGACACTGACTAAAAGGATAAGTTTCATTCAGCAACTTCCAGTATTAACTTTAAATTAATATTGAATTTGCGTTTGCATTTTGCTACGAAAAATTGCCTCTCCTAGATCCAAAGGGGAAAAAACCCCACCCTTCCATGCAGAAAGAAATTTCTAATTCCTTTTTAATTTTGGTGGAAAATGGTACTGGAGATCTGATTTCCCAATTCTTTTTTATGACATTTCTTATCCTTTTGTTTCTCCGTTTTAGTCCTGATAACTGGGATGCAAAAAGTGACTCTAACTGCAATGGCATATGGGTAAGTAAATGAAGTTGTACCTTCCTAATTGCTGCTTCTCTTTTGTCCTCTTTAGTCTTTGATTTAGTTTAGAAGTGTTCCTTTTTTATTTATACTGTTTTTATTAGCTGATATTCCGTTTGTTTATTGATGCTTATGATTATTTAAATTATAGCCTATATGATTAATTAAAATGTACATATACTCATTAAAATAATGTCACTGCATCATTATTATGATGCAGTGCCTCCTGCAGGCAAACATGCAAGAATAACTAAATTCCCAGCCCCTGTTTTGCACTGACATTCTTCAGGTGCTAGACAGGTACTCTTATCTACACTTTCTCTTCTCCAACAGGGTGTGGATCCAAAAGATGGAATTCCCTATGAGGAGAAGTTCTGCAAAGGTAAATCATTAGAGTCAATACAATAAACCATGTGTCTTATGTATTGATTTTATAAATGTTTCAATATTTGCACATTCACAAAGCTAGGGAAAGACAATAGGCTTTACAACATCATAAGAAATGCAAAATTATTGAGTTTTTTTAATCTTGACGATGGGTAAAGATGAAAATTGTAAAACACAGGCTGCTGGTAATTGCCTCTAAAAAGTCAGCTCAGTAATGAAATTGAATACATGGAATGGGGACAGCAGCAAACTGAGATGTCAGCTCTGCATCTTCTCTGGTGCCTGTAGACTAACCCAGAGAGAGGCTTTGAGATTTAGGGAAGCAGCTTAACGTTTGCATTTGTCCAGTTTTACCTCTTGCCATAAATGCATACATTTTTTTCCAGATAAGGCCTTAAAGGGGTGAAGTGATGGCATCAGCTGATCTCGCTGACCATGATGTGGGTGGGTGCCTGTGTGCCCACACTGCACAAATAAAAGCCTCACAAACCAACAGTAACTGCAGTTGCCACTCACCTCACCTCACACTGAAATCAGTATCCTGGGTATGAACCATTGCCTGGCAAGACTCCTCAACATTTTTAGATGAAAGGCTAATCTACAAATGTTAAGTGACATTAATTATAAACCAGACAGATTGTTCTAGCAGAAATACTCATATGAGTAGCACATCCGCCACCCAGTTCTGTTATAAGGAGCTTTGAGCAATTTTCTGAGTAATCCGATTTCCCTAAATGTTTAAGTACTTTTTAATGCATAATCTATGGATAGCAAAAATAAACACTGTCTGCACAGCAGAACCTCTGCTGAAATAACACACAATTTACAGCCAGGATTCTTTTCTGATTAGCAAGACCTCCCCCTGTTTTTCATGCCCAGTCCCCAATTGTTTCCCTAGGGTTGTCAGCAAATGCCTGTTAGACGGTTTCTGCTGCAGATGGAGTGAAATCCTATTGCAGTGTCTGAACATTTAAGCCACGTGAAGGGTGGTGTAGCCAGTCACCCTGTGACTCCATCAGCTGCTACTGCTGCTCCTCTTTAAGCACTCTCCAAGCTGGGTTTCAGCTTGCCCTTCCTGCCCATGTGACTAACAAAATGCATCCATCAGGTGCAGACTCCAGAGGGGTGGTGCTCCTGGGGGACTCGGCCGGCGCTCACTTTCACATCCCTCCCGAGTGGATGACCGTCACACAGATGTCAGCGGTGAGGAACCACGCTCAGCTTGCCAAAACCACTGATTGCCATTTGCTCTCTCTGCTGTGCTGCGGGTTGCCAAGGGGAAACAAGTGCAAAATGCTTCACTGCACTGGAATTTGTAGTTATGGTCTCACGTGTATCAGTCCCCTCTGGCATCTGCTCCTGTGAAGATAAAAAAGCACAGCCCCGTGCTGCTGCCGCCCCTCCGGCATCTGTGCAATTGGGTCAGGGAAGAGTTTGGCTGCAGCGTCCCGGTGCCGTGCCAGACACACAAACCAGGACATCTGGCTTTCCACGCACGTGCCTGCAGCTCAAGGAGACCCGTGCTGTCTGTGGGATCAGACCTGCCATTAGCAGCCTGCTTGGGATGGCTCCTTGCTGAGAGGGTGTTTGCAGAGGTGACCCTGCTGACAGCCAGGGAATTTCTGCTTTAGGAATCTGGCTTTGAAATGACGTGCCCTGGATTGTTTTCCCTCATCCTGTGGCATATGTGAAATAGGTCTCATAACTCCAGTGTTCTGGTTTTGAGGATTGTTGAACAAATGCATTCGCAGGTGTTTGAGGGTCATCCAAGTATTTATAATAGATTTGTCCTTAAGGGAAGAGTTCCTGTGACCATAAAATATCCCTGTCACACTGATGTCTATCCTTGGGTGGTTATCCCAGCATTTCCTATTTTCGAAAACAAAATGCACCTGACTGTGAACTATACTGAGCCTGTTGCAGTTCACTGGCATGTAATGAAATAATTGAGAGGAAAAAATCCTTCCAGCAAACTGTAATTATGGGATGGAGATAAATGTCCAGGTATGTTCCTGACCTTCATTGTTGTTTCCTATCCTATCAGTCTCTAGCCAGGGAGGATTGTACCTTGTCCTTCTCTGCCCAAGAGTCTGTTGCAACAGGGGTAGCAGATAGATCATCATGCCCACCCTTCCTGATGAAAACCTTCTACACATCCACTGGTGGCTGTAGAATAAGGTTACAGACATTTCCTGGAGAACAATGCTTTTCCCAGACTTAGTTGCTGTGCTGTGGGAGGCCTGAGAGTTTCATGGGGTTTTTTCCACTTTTGCTCCCAGAGCTGATTTAAATGTTGCAGATTAGCCATTGTTTTTCTTTGTTAAATGCTTATGAACAACAATTAGACGAATGACACTGATGACAGAGCTGATGAGGAACATAATAAATTACCACTAATGATAATTGAGATTATCTCATCTAATAAAGATGATCATAATAATGATGGCAAGGATGATTCTGACAGTAAGGCTGGCATTAAAGCCATGTAGGCAAGACCAGTTTTAGACTATTTCAGCATTTTATTATCATTGTAATGAAGATTTAGAAAGAATTTCTCTTGCTTGAAGCTTGCTGATCCACCAGCTGGATGGGTCAAGGTCTGCTAATAGCATGCCAAGGCACAAGCTTCAAGGTTGGGAGCTGGAGTGCAGATTACAAAAGTGAGTTTTGGAGGTTCTTTGTTATTGTCTGATGAGTGCAGAGCAGCTTGCATGGGGAGGGATTTGGTGCACTCTGTGTAAGGCCCAAAAAATATATGTGAGGTTTGGGATAGGAAACAAAACATGTTTTTTTCTAGGACTATTTCCAAGCTTTTCTACCAACCTGGCAAAAATACATCAATTAAATATTAATGCAGACATACAGAGATCTCAGTTGTATAAAACCTATTATCTGTGATTAAACTCTAGCAAAAGTAAAAGGTTATTTAATTTGGAGCTCACCATGAGCGCAAGAGCTGTCACCTGAGCACAGAAACACTGGCAATACCATTTCTGAACTAATTCTGACTTTATCACTGCCTCTTCCTTTTCCTTGTCCTTTGTGTCTTGCTTTCTCTGTGGAGGATGTCAGCAGCAGCAATTTAACTGCCTTGGGGTTGTGAAAGTGCAATATTGCTGTCTCTTGTGTTGTATTAAAAGCCACTGGAAAATATTCTTCATCTCTAGGCTTAGTTAACAAATTAACTGACTTCAATGATTTTCAGTGCAAGGCTTCCCACAAGGAGAATTTTGAAGCACATCCAGAGATGGTTTTGTGACCAGAGAGCGTGCAGAGAGTCTATGGCCTAATCTTACAGGAAACATCTTTAATCTGGGACCACAGCAAGAATTTGAAGTTAGGCCTTGGAGAAGAGAGGAAAAGGCATCATCTTTGTGTACCTGCTGTTCCTTTGTGCTGTTTAACTCAAGACACTTGGCTTTGATTCTGCAAAAATTTCTTTGATAAGGCACATAAAAATATTAGTTTGTCAAATGGTTCTATCCACAGTCAATACTAGAGCATGTTCAAAGCTTTAATTTTCATTTCAATAGAACCTCAAACCTCCACATGGAATTTCATATAGCACTTCCTTACCCCTGCCCTGTGCAGATTTTTTATCATGGGTACAGAAAAAAGTTTTGTGCCTCTTAATTTAGATTTATTCTGTGTATTATTTTATTACTTT
Organism: Melospiza melodia melodia; assembly: GCF_035770615.1. NCBI lineage: Eukaryota > Metazoa > Chordata > Aves > Passeriformes > Passerellidae > Melospiza > Melospiza melodia. Next base: position 47,966,693 of record NC_086194.1, on the reverse strand, counting down.
AATATTTTTCTATATTTTTACATATTCATTTTATATGCTTTCTATATTTCACATATTTATTTATATTTATCCTTTTGTGTGTTTACATTTGCAAGTGTTTACATCTACAGGTGTAGAGTAAAATTTACACTTGGTAACAATGCTGTGGGCCCATCTGCTAATCAGCACCACATCAGTGGCATCTGTTAATTCCAGTTTTAAAGCTAATTAGGTGAGGAAATAATTTTTTAGGAGAGATGCCTAGTATTTCATTAAAAGGCTCTGCAGAATGGTTGTTTTTCCTTATTTTTGCTTTGCATAGTCTACCTTGCAAAGGAGATCCTATGATAAGTATGGAAAGAAAAGAGAGTGTGAATGAGAAATTCACTCAGGATGTTGTCTGGGTAGCTGGATATTCAGCACAGGGGTGACAAGATAAGATTTGGGCTGAACAGCTTTGGAATTTGTATGTCCATGCCATTGACTTGAAGATGCTATACACTGGTTTTTGGATTTCCTGGTCTAATTAGGAATTTACTCCCCTCTTAGCTTTGCCCTGTAAGGGTCATTACCCCCAGTGTAATCTGGGGTTATGCAGGGGGCCATGCTGCTGTTATATGTCTCTTCTTGTATGGATGCATCAAGTTGCGTCATTCACTTTTCCCACAACAAGTCCTCTGGCATGCTAGACATCAGAGGGGGCACTCATGTTTTCCAGTGCTATTTCCAAAGCTTTACCTGGGAGCCTGTCACATAAACAGTTAGCATCCCTCTCAGAGTAGGTTCTTCCCAGAAGGAGCACATGGAGGCATTACTCGGTGTGGGAAACACCCATTATGAGCTGGAAACATCTTTGAAAACTGACTCTTGAACATGCTATTTCTTCAGCTGAAACAAACAATCAAAGAAAGAAAACAACTAAAAAACCACCACTCTTCCTTATATAGGGGAAGTCCCAGGTGTCTTACGCAAAGAGAATGAAACATCTCTAAGAAGGGGTCAAGTCAACTTTATTTTGGCTTTCTTGGGTTTGCCAGATTTTTCTTTGAAGAGTTTCAGCAAGAATTGAGCTGAATGTTCAACCCTTTAACCTGAAAATCTGGATGCTAAAAGTGAAGTGTAATGCAGTAGACATGCACTTTATAAGGCCTAGGAAAGCAGAAGTAGTACTAGGGTTTTTTTGAGGTAGACGTTTTTTGCAGAAAGCTCATGTTGAAAACACTACTATGTCTAGTGATGGATATTGTGCTCCTGCTGCTCTGTCCATCTGCTTACTATTGACTTCCAAATAGCTACTAATTACAGCATTTTTCTGTTGTGTGTCTGGAATAGAAGCAACTTTCATATCTCATTTTAGAGAGATTTTTATTTTGAGGTAAAAGAACTATATTTATAAATGTGATGGAAATAAGACCCTTTCTGGAAAGATGCAATTTAAAACTGTTGGATCTCTATTTTGTTGCTGAATAAAGAGAAAAATAAATCCCACATTATCCATAGTCCAGTAGATACCTAGTTGCCCACAAACTCAAGGGGTTCTCAGATATCATTAAGGTAACTGTTTAATATTATTTATTTCCTATTAACCGAATTCATAATTTCTTTAAATGTGGATTCACGATGTTCCAAACACTTATCCCACTGACTTCTTTTTTTCATACCACTACAAAAAAACCCCCAGGAGTTTGATGTGTGCAAATCTTTTTAATAATATTATCTAGCATTCCCCTAGATCCAGAGAAATGCAGGCAGGTTTCTCCAAGCTTGTATTGTCATGACTAAGACATTTCATTTTGTGGGAAATAAGGTAATAGTTTTGCTAATTTCAAACCTCTGTCCCTTGAAGCTTTACAGAGCAGAAATGCAATTTTTGCTTTTTAAAAAGATAGGCTGTGCTTTTCTCAAGAGCTTAAGGTTTTCTTATTTGTATTCTTAGAATAATAAAGTTGTCTGTGATACTTAATACTCTCACCAGTATTTGAACAGCATTAAAATCATTATAAAAAGAAACATCCAATTTTCCTTCAAATTAAGGTATACCTCAATGATTTTAAGATTTTCAGGATGGAAAGGCTTGTATGAGTGTGAGGTTTCCAGTGCCCTTTTGTATTCTGATTCTGAAAATCTCTTGCCACAGCAACCCTGAACTTTCTTCCATTTAAGCACAGCTTGGCATGTGTGCATTCAGCATCAGCCATGGCTCTGGCTGCCCCATGCTCCAAGGCAGGACACACCTAGGAGAGGAGGATGTTCACTGGAATGAGACCCATCTAAAGCATTTGAAGCTGAAATATGGCATTTGAAGCTAGGCTGGAAGAATTTTCTACTGATTCTCTGCTAAAATCTGGCACGTGGGCTGAAGCTGGTTTCTCAGCCAGAATAGTCTAGAGAATGGTATTTAAACAAGGCTGTGCTCAAGAGAGTTTTATGCAAAAGTCAACACAGTTGCACCTCCAGAGTGGGACACATTTGCATCTGAGACTAAGCAACACAGTCTGTTAGGCTGTACTTTCCAAACTACATCAATGCAGAGTTTAAGGTTCAGCATTCTTCTGAATTTTCCATTAACTACTCATCTTCACCCTTTGGACCTGAAATATCTTCAGAAGTCTGGCCCTTAAGTGCTTTGTTGGAATAGTGTCAATGCTAAATGCTTATCCAGTTTTCAAATGCAACTGTAATTTTGGGCTCAAACGTTCCTCTTCAAATCAATTTGCAACTCAATTAGGCTCTGGCAAATTCATATTTAAGCCAAGTTTGCAGGGGGAAAAAAACCAAACAGTTAGAAATTACTGGGACTTGTCCAATGAATATATTGTTTTGGAGTGCCAATGGTAAATAATGAGAGAATTGTTCATAAAACTATTTGTTTAAAAAGTATTAAATAATTTTTATCTCTCTTATACTCTAATATATGTGTCATTTATAAGAGATCACATCTGAAGGGTTTTTTCTGTCCTAGTGACTGTTTCTCTCACCTCTAATGCTAACCTGTGAAGAGGAAAATATTGCAGAAGGCCAAGCTACGCTGTATCCCTCCACTTCTGCTCATAGCTGTGCCCTTGGATTAAGTACTTTTTGTTTGCACACAAAACTAACAGATTTGAAGAAGGTAAATTTGAAGTTTCCCTGCAGCCCTAAAAAAATGAATGTTTTTTATTTTTATATGTATGTACACATATGCACAAGGACACGTGTGTGAAAAAGAGAGAACAAACTGAAGGATAATTAAGACAGGCCCCTTTTCACCTTGGTAGCTAATGCAGATGTGCTGTAGGTGGGTCAAATGTGCTGTTACATGCTTTAAAGTGGCATCTGCTGTACATTAGACTGCTCAGAGCATGGCTTCAGGATTTCCTGTCTCCCACAACCCCTCCTTTACTTGCCTTTCCTCCCTTTTCCCTGCATCTCTCTCCATCCTCTTACAGTCAAAATGCTTAGACACATACTCAAGCCATAGCCTCAAGTATAGCTCCCATTCACCTGAACAATAATTTTCTTGGAATTAGAACTTGGTGGGGAGCACAAGATTTAGTTGTTTTCTAGCTCTTCAGTTACTCTGACCCTCCTGGATAAAGAATTACCCACCTGCTTGTTGTTTATAGCAGTGAAGTCTTAAGGAAACCCCACAATTGCTTGAAGAGAAAATGAAGCTAATAAATTATATGGATTAAACCAGCCTGTAGGTTCTCTGATTTTATGTTTTGACCTTCTTTTGGTTATTACCTTTTTCATCAGCAGTTTTCCTCTTTATGAGCACACTGGATTTATACATTTGTCTTTGCAAGCATACCCCAGACCAGGAGAAGCTGGAAATTTACTCCATGTTCTGTCCTTCTGAGGTGGCACAATTTATCAAGGCTATTTTCCTAACCTTCCATGAATTTTGGGACTTTCAGAAAACAAAGTGGGAAAGAACTGGGCACTGTGTTTTGAATGTGCAACATGGCTTGCATCTGTGGAGAGGCTTTCACAGGGGCAGTCACTGTAAAAAAGCATTAGGGACCAATATCAGCAAAACAGAGAAGGGTAAAGGATGCATGCATTTGCATAGGAAGGTTATGCCAGATGATGTGCTTTTCTCCCTTTTCCTTGCCATGCTCAGAGGCCTTTCTGACCCTGTTGCTTTAGTGCCATCCCCAAAATTTAGTGAGGACCAGGCAGAGGTTTTCAGGGGATTGGTTGTTCTCAGCTCATCCTGCTGTAGAGGGCAGGGAAGCTTTGAGAGAATTTGACATTATGCCTTTGCCATATTCTCTGGGGACATCACACTGTCATCTCTTCCTGTGCCCAAGGCTGACACACCTTTGGGCAGGATGGATGCTGGAGCAATCAGCTGCTGCCTTGGGGGTCCGCACCTGCAGTACCTGCTCACATAAGGAGGAGTTTCGGACTCTTTCAGGAGGAGTTTTGGACTCTTTCAGGAAAAAAAGGCACCAAGAGCTGCAATTCAGATATCTTCCCTGTTTTTCCTTCCTCCATCTCTTCATATGCCTGTCTTACAAAAGCCAACATTTTAAGAATATGCATACATAGTTACCACTACTACGGCAGTTAAAATTGCTGTTGTCTGGCTAATGCTCTGGCTAAGAACTGTTCAAATTTGCTAACAGGATTTTATGTCTGTGAGGGTGAAACCAGGTTGATTTTAAAATTTCTCTTTCAGAAATCATTTGCTAATCTCCCCATGGCTTTCAGTGATGAGTTTGACTGGCCCCAGTTCTCAGAGATCACTGGATTTCTCAATTCCACCATCGGGTAAGCCAACAGACAGGGTGGCCAAGCCATAGCAAGTCCCTAGGTCTCAGAGACAGAGCAAGATAAAAAACCAAAGCAGTGCTTGAAAAGAAAGAGAAAAATACTATTCAGCTCTGCATCTGCTCTTTCTAAAACCAAGATCAACCCTGGATCTTGGACTTTAAAAGATATTTTAAATATATAAGCAAGTCTTCCTGAAATTCAGAGTAGGTTTTGGAATCGGTCAAACTGTAATTTAGATGGAAAAAACCCCAAAGAAATAAAAGATAAACTATTTTCTTTTACAAAATCCAGGCAAGGAAAGCATTGCTGAAAGTAACAAAAATCAACCTTTCTCTTTATTTTTATTTTTAAATCTTCCTCTCTTCCTCATGTTTCCTTTTTGCTGATGAAAACAGTGGAATAAAGGGTATCCCCATGGTTATTTCATAGTGTTCCCTACTGGGAGGAAATCTTTCTTCTCCTCTTCCCACATGTTTTATTTTTTTTTTTTTTTTAACACATTTAGAGGGAAATAGCAAAAGGAGAATTTGAAAGAGTCTGTGACCTAATTTGCTGTGTTGGTTTGGCTCATGTGGATGGGGAAGATTGCAGGCATAGATGGAAAAAAAATAAACTCCCTGCCAGAAGGGAAGGAAAATAAAGTCCAAAACACAAAACACCTTGAAATGCCTGCAGTTGTAGCTGTGAAATTAAAAAAAAAAAAAAAAAAAGCCGAAAACAAACAAAAATACAAACAAACAAACAAAAAAACCACCCAAACTTTCTATTAATCATCTCTCTAGCCGGCATTAAAAGGCCTTTGAATCCTGCAAGAGCTGTAGGATACAATCATTGACCAGTGCCTGCTCTGACCTAAGTTTCAGATAATTTTTATTTTTTATGTCTAGGATAAGTCAGGAATACAGCTGAATGCCAAACCAAGCATGGGTCAAGCTGAAGAGGCTTTCTACCAGCAGAATTTAAAAGTTGGCAGAATAACATTTTTTTTCCCGGAAAAATATCCGTGGCACCATATCCTTGCACTTTTTGTTTCCTTTTTTTCTCCCCGTGCAAAATCCAGGCTCTCAGCCTCAGCTGCATTCCCACAGTATCTGCTTTAAGGCAGTTTACTACTTGACAAGCCAACAGGAAAGGTCTGTGCAGCCTTCTCTATCAGAGCCATGGCAAAACTGATGGCTAAAACCCTGTTACAATGACCAGCCTCTCAGTACACACTACTTGTCTGGGCTCCAAAGAATCTGAAGCTCACAAGTGATCAGAGCTTAGAACTGCCCCTGAAGTTGTCAGTGATAGCCTTGGTCCAGTGCTCAGTTTTTAATCTCTTCCACTCCTGAAAGATAAAAAAACCCCAACAAATAAACAAACAGCTGCTGCCCAGATAGAAATGACTGTGTACTCATGGCTGGGAGCTTGATCTTTTCATCACCCTCTGGGCTGTTATCCTTTTAATTTGTTTTGGTTTTTTTTTTTTTTTCATTTTTCTCCACAGTGCAAAATAAAGGAGAGAACTTATAACAGCAAAGTGTAACCTGTTTTCAGATTAATCTGTCCAAGATTTATGATGTTGGGAAATGATTGCCCTGCCAATATTTCTTCTCTTTTACTTACTGTTCCATAACAACCAATTGAAAAGTCAATTTGTGAACAACCAACAGAATTGTTTTGATAAATGATGTATAACAAAAAGGCTTTTAAATGCCTTATCTGAAAGACCAGGATAAAAGCATTGTTTCTGGATGGAACAATGTCAGAGAAACTCTTCATCAGTTTACAGTTTCTGAGCAGGTATCTTTGCTTTATTTTAGGCCACCCTGTTCAAGATTAAAAAGATTTATGGCCACAAAAAGAGAGAGATGGCAAAATAGAAGCATATACATAACTGGGGTACTGAGTTTTTCAGAGACAAGAATATACTTCATTTTTAATATCTCTGTGTTTTCATCATTATCATATGACTTTAGCAGTTGGCATTTTCTCCATTTATTTCAGAGGGTGGACAGACTCTCTGTATCTACGTTTACGCAAGAGAAATCGCTGTAATCACAGAGACTTGCAGAACATCTCCCAAAATGGTATGTCAACTTCTTTAAACTTCTATATTATTATTATTATTATTATTATTATTATTATTATTATTATTATTATTATTATTATTATTATTATTATTACTGAAATTACCAGTGCTGATAATTGATGCTGCATTAATGAACATCTGTCAGGAACAAAGAGAAGCCCCTTCTTAGTTGCATGCATTTCTTATGGAAGAATAAAGAACAGCACCTACTTAACTCAGCACTTATTTAACCCAGTGGGGCTGGCATCCTAATGTGCTCTCAGAACAGATTTTAATAAGTAATCAAAGGCAGAAACAAAACTTAACACTGTTGGGTTTTGATTAATTTATTTTGTGGGGCTGGCGCACATCTTCTTTCTTTTTAAAAACGCACACTATATATACAAATATATGTAATACATATACATATATATTACATTTATATGCACATTACATATATATGTGCATTACCTATATATATAATATGCATATAAATATGCAGCAGACCTGATCTACCTAGAATTAAGAAAAGTGTCTTGCATGGTACCCCAGTGTGCAGTGAAGAAGAGGAAGGTTGCTACAAGAAATAAGTGGGTAGAGAAGCAGCAAAGCAGGGAAGAGCAGTGGATTTGAGAGCGAAGCCGTGTCCCTTCTGCATCTCTCCTGAGGCTAATGCTGCTTAACATTTGGAGTGGTGACTTTAGAGCAAAGACCAAGGTCCATGCTTGATGACTTCTTTGAATGAAGCTAAATTAACCATCCTGGAGTGGGGCACATCCTTACACAGGAATAATTTAGATGAGCTTGGGAACAGCAGGGGCAGGAATTGCAGCAAATACATGCTGCAAATTTGTACAAAATATGCATGACAAAAGTAATGATGAGACTTCTCTGAAAACTAGTGGCCCATTAGGCAGAGATGGTGGAGGGGCAGGGCCATTGGGGTGCAAAGAGAAATTCCAAGAAACCATCAAGAGTGCAGGGTAGAGGAGGAAAGAAGGTTGAAGATGCATCAGGCATGGCATTTTGTCTAGAGACAGGGAGACAGTCCTTCCTCATACAAGTTCTGATAAGACCTCAGATTTTGATCCTGTTTCTCTAAGGAGGACTGACCTGGATGGAGACACAGGGAAATGTTTTGGGGAGGATTAGGGCAATGGACACTTCTGAAGGGATGATGCAACACATTGACATTTGATCAAAGCATTAATTAAAAGGTATTTCCAATTTGATTTCCTTTGAGGCATAAATAGAGGTGGAAGAATAGTTTAAACTGAAGGATAGTTCTGGTACAAGAACATGGGTTTTCATTAAACTTACCTCTGTTTGGGGGGATTTTTTTTTTCAAAAAAAGCTATCAGGAGTGAAAAGTCTTAAACCAGAGGAATGAAGGCAAACAAGAAATCCTGAGTTGTCAGAGGGGTTGTATGAAGGAGTGACAGTAGTCTTATAAATTGAGTTTTATGATGTTAGCTTTTGTGTCTTGGATTAGCTGATGTCCCTAACAGCAGGCTTAAAAGACACTTGATTATGCTGTGATTATGCCTTTTTGTTTCTATTGTATTTAATTAATTTTCATGCTTCAGAAAACTGGCTGCAGAAGCTTGGGAAAATTTATTTTCCTCGGGTAGATAATTTGGCTATATGGGATGTTCTTCCTTTCCAGCAGATGATTCATGCTGGCTACAAATGAGGAGCCCTGCTGTCTCTAGAACTACTTAGAAACTTATTAAATGGTTGGAATTTCCTGAAAAAAATTTGGATCAGAAAGGATCTGCCCCAGCCCTCCACCTCCAACAAACAGATACATATAAATATCTCTAAGGCAGGTGCCAAGAGGACAGTGCTGGAGTCTTTTGGTGGTGCTCAGCAACAGGATGAGGAGCAATGGCTATAAGATAAAATTCAAGAAGTTTCACCTCAAGACGAGGAGGAACTTCTTGACACTGAGGGTGGCAGAGCACTGAGTAGCTGCTCAGGGAGTTCATGAAGTCTCCCTCTCTGGAGACATTCCAACCCCACCTGGATGCGTTCCTGTGTCACCTGCTCTAGGGGACCCTGCCTTGCAGGGGGGTTGGACCAGATGATCTCCAGAAGTTGCTTTCAACCTTAAAAACTCTGTGATTCTGTGAGTCTGTGATCTTACCAGGTAGAAGAGGCTGCGCAGACAGGTAGCATGATGCAGGGATCACTTCCAGGCTCAGGTGGGCATTTTCACCTTTAAAATTGCATTCTGGCAGCACCAATGACACTGGCAATGCCTCTCATATGCCTTGCTCCTTCCTGTGGCACACATGGTGCTCCTGAGGCTTGGAGTCTGCTGTGAAAGTGTTTTACAACATCTTTGGTGCCATCAGTCAGGCGCTTCTGACTTTCTTGCCTGTAAGTTGCAGGGTGGAGTTAGTGGCTCCCATCATTGCAGTCCTCCAGGTGGCCTTTCTGGTGAGACAGAATTTTAAAAAGGGCCAAACTAGATGGTCAAGGATGACTAAGCCAATGGTTTCTTCTCATTTATATCCAATTCACCTCAGCCTGATACCCTAATTATTTTGTTCTGCTCTTTTTACATTAATGGGAGTAGTATTTCATGTGCTTCCTGTCCCCAATTCCCTTGTAGATTTTTTTATAATCTCTCACTGTGTTCATCGTTCGTTTTTCTCTCCACATATCCCCTTTCCACTTACACTACAGACATCTGCAGGATATAAAAAGAGGTGAGCCTGTGTCATGGCAAAAGACTCTGCAGAAAATTAAGAAGTGAATTTAAAAAGGGAAAAATTACCAGTAAGAGAAGAATCTCAGGATATCTTCTCTAAATCATCACACTGACACTACAGTGTAAAGGTTCACTTTTATTGCCTCATTTGGTGTAATAGTTTCCCAGAATGGGAGGATTTAAAAAGCAACCCTCAGTGTCAATAAAGCAAACAGCTGAACAGCCTGACCTAACCCCACCTGGGACACCTAAACCTTCCTCTGAAAATGATGCTTCACAGCCCCACATGTGTGCAAGGAAAGGATGCTGATCTGGTGGGGGAGATATGCAGCCAAGAGCTAAAGCTCAGGGATGGCAAGCCAAGCCAGGCGCCAAGAACAATGTTCCTGTTCAGCTCCCCTCCAAAAACTCCAGCACTGTGTCAGACTCAGCACAAAGGGACATTCCCTCACTGCTCTTCTCAGGACATGCATCTTCACCATGGAAAAAAGCTTCCCCAGCCTCCGTGCTAACAGGATTTCTTCCTTCCCTTTCTTAAAAAATCCCATTATCCTCTGGAGGTGATGGACCCTTCCCTCACAACTGGAAGCAAACCCAACCTTGATTTCACAACCAAAACTAAAAAAAACAAACCTCACCAGTCTGAGATTACTTGGAAAGCAACAGAGAGAGGCAGGAAAGATCCAGGAGTAGATTCCAGGCCATTGAACAGTGTAAGGGTAACTGTTCTGCTTCGTCTCCTTATCTCTCTCAAATGTTTTCATCACAGATTTCATCCTGTATCACAAAAGCTTCCCTGAAGACTCAATTTACCCATAAAAACTCCTTTCTAAAATACCCATTCATGTTCTTGATGTTTTGATTTGTAACTGTGCTAATGCTTTCCACTGAGCTGCTTATAACTACCTATGCTTGTGGAGGTAATACATACCCAAGAGCAGCTTATTGCTTTTTTGTAAATACATTTGAATTTCTAGAGGTCCCAGTAGCTTATTTATGCTGAAACCACAGCCACAGTCCAGGGAGCCTTGTGACAGAATGGCTTAAACAGAGGGTGTTCAACTCTAACTGAAAGAAGGGCTGTTAAACAGGAAAAAAACCCAACTTTTGGTAGTTATGTTCCAAGCCATAGTTTCTGAGGTTTTTGTGGGGCTCTTACCCTGCTGAAAAGAGCTTCTCAATAGAAGGGCTGGATCTTTGAATGGATCAGCAACCCCCAGGAGAGAAGCAGCAGATAGATACATTCATTTTCAGCTTGGAAGAACTGGATTATTTAAAACATAAAGGATTCCTTGATATATGCGGTTGGCATCACTGTGAGTGACAATAACAAAGGCACCACTATTAAAATGCAAAGTGTACTATTGCTACCTTAGGGGTTTATATCTCAGATCTCTTCCCCCATGCCAATCCAGCAGGGATTTAATGATGTTCTGTCCACAAGTTTCCCCTCAAGAGCTGCAGGGAGGGCAGGATTTACTCCTCAAAGCAAGCTTCAGAAGCACAAAGCAGAAAAGAGAAGAGAGAGATCAGGGAAGCATTGAGCTGGGAATAGGAGGAGGATAATAAAAGAGGAGAAGGAACGAAAAAAGAGGAGAGTGTGAAAATACTGAAAAATAAGAGCAAGTACGACCTGCAGGATCTGCTTCTCTGAAGTTTATGTTTCTGTACCTTGCTATGAGGTGAACTTCCTGCAATCACAGACCTAGTCTCATCTTGACTAAAGCCTAAAGTCTGTTTTGGCTCCTTGTTTGCTATCCCTCTTGTACTGTAGGTGATGGAGTTTGATTTGTGTGCTGGAGATGGTTGGGTGAATATGCATAGCCTTTAAAGACCTGCTAATAAGTTTAATGCACAAAAGCTTTACTAAATGGGAATGCTTTTCTCATTCAAAACATAAATTAAATATTACAGATGCTCACAGGTGTTTAGGTGTAGTCAGCTCCTTTCCTCAAGGAGGAAAGATTTTCATACAACCCTTTGGATGAATTGCTAAATTTGAACTCTTCTTGGGAGGAGTGCAGCTGGCCTAATACTACTTAGAAAAAGTCTGACACTTGTGGGGAGAGCAGTGCAGGAACCCAAACACTGGTGTCTACAGCTCTTTGAGGTGCTTTATGGTATCTTTCCCAGCTCCAGCTGCCTCTCCAGAAGTGCACAATCTCTCATGCCTCTTGTGATGTATCTGCCAGCCCTGCTGCAGCTGCCTTGGAAACTCTGGGATGTCAAAAATGGCACTTGGTGCCTATGTTTAGGACCTGAATCTGTCCCAACGTGGTATAGCTGTGAGACATTTACTCTCTCAGAAGAGCGAGAACAGTTCCCTTTGCAATTTATAGGGAAAGTTAAAATAGATTGACTGTTGACAAGTCAGGTTGGCTGGTTTACAGGAGACTACTATGTTCAACAGATGGGAAGAAGCTGCCAGATCTGGATTAAAAGCCAGATCCAAATAACCCTGCACTTAAAAGTATTTGATTTTCTACAGGCTGAAGTGTGCAATTCAGATAAGGAAGCAGCAGGTCCCTGGATATAGCTTTACTTCTTGGTGCCAACACCTAAAAAGGTTACAGAGAGGAATTGTTGCTCCATTTTTACTTTTAGGGCTTCTACATTCTTGGCAATGTATATGCAATCTAGTTTGGTTTTGCATTCAAGGGTTTTGTGTCACTATAACAATGCTGTACTATTTCTCTTGTTCCCTCTATGTGTGATCAGGTGGTTCTTCAGGAAACCTCCTCTCTTTAATAAAAAGGTGAGTGCTTAATGGGATTCAAGAGCTAACTTGAGGTACAGGAGCACCGATGGAGTTCTACCTCTTTGACAGAAACAAGCAAAGCACTGTGAGGATTATTTTATCCATGAATGTTCTAAGAAGCACAGCTTCCCTTGACCAGTGTGCTCTGAAGTGCTGGCTTTCTTCTCTAGTATAAACATTAATAAACAGAAGAAAACTGGGTTTAAGAGTGGAAATCATCATCTCCATGGCCTTGAACTTGGCTCTGTTAAGCCAGTGGAGCATTTCCAGTGATTTTAGTGGAGAGACTAAGCCTTTCCATAATCTGTCTGTTGGGTCCCCTTAAATACGTGCAGCAATGTAGATAGACATGGGCAGGCCCACTGTTATTTCCATATGGATATAACTGAGTAGCTACTGAGTAGTGAGAGGCTGAAACTCTCCTTTTCAGATGAATTTGGGTGGGTTGTGGGTCAGCTGGGTTTGATTTAGTTTGCTTGACACTGATACAGTTTGTGTCCTAAAGGATTTATTTTTCTCTCATCCTGACAAAGAAGTAATGAATTCTTACCCTCTAGCACTGAGATTCAAACCACATCCTGATTTGATCTTTAGTTCAATTCTACACATAGATTTAGTTGTCAGCCAAACCTAGTCTTCCTCTCCCATCTCTGATTTAAAAATTCCCATCTTGATTCATGCCTTTGCCCCAAAGTGAAACTATTTGATTTGGCTTCTGAATAACACAAAGAAAATGGAAAGCCAGCAGGAAAAACAGTGAAAAAGACAAGTTCATGAGCACTGAAAGGGAGAAGTGAATATAACTGCATTGAAGTCACTTTACTAAAATATAAAATTAGAGTGAAAAAAACCAACCACACAAAAAACCCCGAAACAAAACAAAAAAGCCTCTCACAAACATAGGAGCACAGTCATTGGGGTATTGGCCATATACAAGTGGGATACTTCTAAACATGATCTCACACAAGCATGGTGTGTGATTCAGACACTCAAGAGTGTATTTCCCCAATAACATAGCTCCATATTTATCTTTTAGTTTGGCCAGAAACCAGCTGTTGGACAATCCAGCCATAGTTATCTACGCTACAATTGGGAATGATGTCTGCAATGGGTAAGGTGTAAACCAAATGAACACTTATAGTAGCATAAATTTGACTTCCTTAGAGTACTGCTGACTGCCTGGACATTTGTGTCTCACTGATTTGTGCTTGTCCATAATGATGGCATTTTCCTTTGTTATTGGTCCTTCTTTCTTAATTTTCTGCTGAAAATACTTGTTGTTTCCTTACCTGTATTTGTTACAGGCACCTACCAGTCCTGATTTGGAGCTTGCATTTCTTTCTTTCTTTTATAAGCCAGTCATAAAATGACTAATGGTATGTCTGAGGTAATTATTTCTAACTTAGCAGAGGAAATGAATAATAACAACGGGGGGGGGGGGGGGAAGTGTTTAAAAGCAAGTATATCCATCTTACCCATTGTGCCACCTCCTCGCAGGAGGGAAAGCATGACTGGTTCATCATTTCTGAGGAATGACAACACAGTCCCCTATCGAGGTCCATTTTCACCCTGCCTCTGCTTCCTGCACTCTTTGCTGTGCTCTCCTGATGAGGTGTTTTGTCTTTCTGGCTTTATTCACATCATAAACTCTGCAGGAGCATGAACTGAAGCTTTCAAAACTAATAGTTCTGGTATTACCCATTAGCAGCTCTCACAGGGACACCAAGAGGTCACAGGCTGGATGCTTCCCTTCCTCCTGGTAGTGAGAAGGCAGAAAACTCCTTGCAACCAGGACAGGGCACAGCACATCCATGCTGCAGTTTTGGTTTTGCAGGAGGTCTGGTGCTCTTGCTAGTGCAACATTATTTTCACCATGGTCAATCTTCAGCTTTTGTTGTGCATAGGAGAAATCAATCTTTCTTACACAGAGACTTTCAAAACACTCCCTTTAACAAATGCTGCACATTCAGCTGAGTTTCCTGCCAAAGGTTTTGAAAGTTCTCACCTGCAGATTGTATAATAAATTGTATAAAGTGGGAGCTACATGCAGGCTGTCAGATGTGGCCATGAAAATGGCCAAGGTTTGGTGTCCTAAATCTGCTTAGCAGGCAGTTCATGGTTGAAGGTTTGTTTGCCAGGTGCTGTGTGTTACATGACTTGTGAGGGTCCTCAGGGTGAGAGAGATTGATGAGAATCTTGCTTCATGATCATAAGGCTGGATTTATTAATTTATGATATATAATACATTATAACTATACTAATAGGAATAGAGAGAAAAGTTCAGAAGCTGCTAAGCTAAGAATAGAATAGGAATAGAATCACAAAGTTCCGTGTCCAGGCAGAAAGCAAGGACAGACTCTCCCGTGAGTGGTCAGCAAGTCCAAACACTCACAGAAGACCAATCACAGATGCACCTGTTACATTCCACAGCAGCAGATAATAATTGTTTACATTTTTCTTCTGGGGCCTCAGATTCCCAGAAGGGGAAAAATCCTAAAAGAAAGGATTTTTATGAAAGAATGTCCGTGACAGTTGTGTTCCAGATGAGGATGTCCAAAGCCAGGCAGGGCTTTCCTCAGCCCTGCAGAACCTGGGAGCCCTCAGCTGTGGCAGAAGTGGGACCACAGGGGCACCTTTTATGTCCTTTCCTGGCATGACCCTCACCCAGCCCCATGCAGGCAGCACACAGAAATCACCTCCCATGAAACCTTCCCCCTCTGGTGCTCATGCTCTCTGCACCCCTGCCCAGAATTGCCAAACCTGCCCTCAGCACCCTGCTCCTGTCAGGGAAAAGATGCACAAATCCTCACAAGCAGTGCTACCATGCTCTGAGAGGGAAAAGCAGTCACAGGCTCCCTGGTACTTGCTGACAAGACTGTCCTGGGGATCAGTTTACTGGGAAGTTTATGGAGAGATCATTGCATCCATTGCCAGGATGATAAAGCCCCTACTCCCTCCAACACAAAAAAGAAAAATTCCACCTTTGCTAAAGTCCATGGCTCCTGCCATGGAGACTTTCAAGGTGTCTTCTCACAGGCTTGGCCCAGGCTCTGTTGTGCACATATTTCAATTCTGCTGTGTCACTGCCTTTGCTAAAAGCACCTCTTTTCCCTTTTTTTATTCCTCATTCTGCAGGCTATTCCTTTTGCTCACCCTGTCTCTAATACTGCTTTCTACTCATCTGAAGTAAAAAGAAATTTTCCAGAAATTTAAACCGTTTTGACCTTGCCTCACCCATTTGTATATTCCAAAACCTTCCACAGCAGTATTTAATGCTTGCTTGAAACTCTGATGTTTTTTTATCCCAGCATTCACTATCTGGCAGAGACACTTTTGTCTGCTCAAATTCTCACTGCTGTTTTCTGTCTGTTTTCTTCCAAAACATTCACAGCATCAAAAGAGGTTATCAGGCTGTGGTGATCCCTGTGACTCCTGCAAGGAAAGACGCCACGGCTTCTGTAGCATCCTGCTGTTTCCATTGCGGGGGATGGACAGCAGAGAGAGATTTGTTTCAGTGTCCCGTTACTGTGTAGTTGCCCTGGCTCTGATGTACCTACAGAGGTTACAGAGGATGCCGAGCATCTGATGGGCTTGACTTCAAACCTAGGGCTTGGCAAATAAAAATCTCTTCAAGGACAGCTCTAAACTGCAGTCATACAGCCTTCCTGGCCTTATCCTGTATTTTGGCTTCAAAAGAGGGCTGTGTGCTGAGCATACTGGAGACACAGCTCTTCCCAAAGCGCTGTTAAAATGCAGGTATTTCATCCCATGCGAAGAGCGGGGCAATGAGTAATGGGGATGTTTGTAGAGGGAAAGGATAATGAAATTGGCAGCCTGTGTTACACATTCCCTGTAGTCTCCACACCGTGGTGTCCAAACAGGAGGGTGAGAAAAATAAAGACAGATGGCAATGGTATCTCTCAGCCCACTGAGGTGTGAATAGGGGATACAGAGAACTAGCAGAAAAAAAAAAAATCAGACAAGAAAATAATGAGCACCAGACGTCTCAAATGCTGCACAGTTAATGCAAATATTGGTTGCATTTTGGGTATGGCACCATTTCTCCAGCCTCTCCTTCACACATCTGCTCTTATGACATCTGCAACAGCAAGGTGGCAGCAGCAAAGCAGGGTGAGCAGCAACCCGCTGTGAAAGGACCTTGTACAAAGTGACGCCAGTGCCAGCAAGAGCATTGTGCCCCTTCATGGTACAGCTATCAGCAGCACCAAAGAGCTGCTGCACCCTCCTGCCCTAAGAACAGCGTGTGAGCAGGCAGCACCTGTAGCCCTCATGCCCTGGGCATACCAGCCCCGTGCAGCAAGCCCAGGGGATTGAGGTGAGGGTACCACATCAGGCCCTGGGGCTCACCCAGGCACCTCGGAGTCCTTACGGCAGAGCCAAAATTGAACATGCCTACAAGGTTGCTTTCTTCTCATTTGGATTTCATTTCATAGCATGGCACAGAAAAGAAATGTGAAGACATATCTGCATGACTTCAACACTGCATGACAAGGGAAAGTGGAATTATGAATGTCATATTAATTTTGGCTTGTGCTGACATGTTTACTTGTGGTAGAGGCCTTACACCAGATCAGTATTTTGAAATCAAGTGCTGCAACGCCTGTAGGTGAAATGAAGTAATTTCAGAGCAAATCCACAGTCTTATCTCAAAAGTAGCTTGATTTGGTGGCTGTCACAAGGATAAACCTGAATCCTAATGCTGTTTTTCAGTTCTTCCTGCTAGAAAGTCTCAAACACTTCAGCAGCACATACTGCATTAAGATAAATTTCTGGGCCCAGGAAACTCACCCAATTATTATTTTGTGTGCAAAATGCAGCTCACTGAAGAATCCCAAATCCTTCTAAGGGAACATCATTCTTCCAACAGGATTCAGCATCCATTTCCCCCCTCTGAATCTAAACATTTTGAACGCCTCAAGACAGAGCAACAGTGCTTTGGAAATCTGCTTCTGTGGTGTTCACTGACAAGGAATCTGACCCAATTCAGCTTGCTCAGCACTGCAAGCATCAAGTTTGCCCTTCTCTTACCCATGGTAAGACAAGAAAGAGATGAAAGAACTATCCTAAGGAAAGGACCTGGATGGAGCCTTCTGGCTGCTGATTGCTTTTCTACAAGCAAAGAGCACAAGTAAGAGGACAAAATGTGGGAACCACCAAAACAATGAGGGTGGTCATTAGTGCAACCTTCTTGCTTGGAAGGACATCCCCTGTCCTTCTTGACCTCACTTTCTGAACACCTTGTTCAGCTGGGTCACATCACCAAGACAGAATGAAAACCTTCCCAAGGTGGATGGATCCTTCTCAGTTTTGTGTTGCTGAAATGGCTCCTGAGGTATTAAAGACTGTTTTTTCCCAGTCCCATGACCGAAGAAGAAGTTGAGATTCCTCACCTCTGACTCTCAAGGTTGTTTATTTTCTCTTATGTAATAAATTATTTTTCTGACCCGCTGAGGTCTGTCTGTCAGGTCAGTTCATGGCACACTGACTGTCCTCGGGGCAGTGTTAGTTTTTTATACTAAAAACTACGTGTACTTTATTTACAATAATTTTCCAATACCTATCACCTATGTTAGACAGTGTGTCTCTACTCTAAACCAATCCAAAAGTGCCACCATCACAGCAGAAGATGGAGGACAACAAGAAGAAAGACAGGACACACCCAGATTCCTCCATCTTGCCTCTTGAACTCCCATTCTAAATCCCCAAAATTCTACCTTTTCACCCTGTGATAAATTCACTATCATTCTACTCAAACACTTGTGGCTTGTAAATCTTCACACAAAGTTGGTAATTATCCCCATGGGTTAAAATTGAAGGCACAGGTGTCTTTGACTCCGTGCCAAGGTCTCTGGCCCCCTGTCAGGGTCTCGAGTCCTCCAGAGCAGCCAGAGGAATGTCCTGGGTTCTGACAGATCCTCTCTTGATGGGATGGGACAGCCTTCGCAGGGCTGTGTCCCCCCTTGCTGCCAGCCCCTGCTATGGACACGTGCACCACGAGAGCACAGCAATAGCTCTCGGGTGGGAGAGTGCGTGATCGCTTTTTCTGTAATAAAGTGGTTGCTATAATAACATAACTAGAGCAGTGTTCTCCAGGCAGCCTGGGGTGGTTCTGCTTGTTTGTTTTTCTTATATAAATTGAAATGTATTTCAACTTTAGGATTTAATTTCCCCTCACACTCCTGCAGCATTTACAGCTAAATAAAAGAGGGAAAGGATAAGCCTGAGGTGAGGAATCTGCATTGAAGAGGTTCACGCCTGACAATGAGTCACAAAATGTGGGCATTCAGTCCATGTGGAACGCTGACACAGCTCCTGTACCCCAATGGTCTATTTTAATCTTAGATATCACCTTTCTCCAGGCTCACACATTTTCCAGACCCTTCTCCTGCTCTCTTGGAGAGCTGTAGTAAGAGGTGTATGACATGTGAGAGACAAAGCTACCTCAGATATTCCTACCTTGCATAATCAAAGAGCATGTTGAAGGTAAGGTATGTACAGGAACCCATGGGGAAAGAAGTCCTACATTCACCCGGCTGTGATGAGGGATTGGTTTTGCATTACTTCTTTGCTTGCTTTCTCTCTTCTTCTGCTTCTTCCTCACTTATTGAAAAATAACTGCTTTGGTGTGATTTTTTGCCTTGACACCCAAGTTTTCTTGCTTTTACTCTCTCTGTGATTACTCTCTGATGCTTAGCTGCCCACTGAGGTTAACCCACAACTGGAGTCCACTCTATGAAAAAGGGATTAATTTGTCTATTTTTAGCAGAAAGATGGGGTATGCTGAGGGAGGGAGGTTTCTATATCACATCTGATTTTGGCAATGACAAGTGAGAGACATCACAGCATTTTCCTAATGTTTTATTCAGCTGACTTAATGTGGAAAAGCAGCAGACAGAGGAATTGACTCTGTTTCAGGTGCCCTTTTGGAGACACAGTGTTCCTGACACAATGTCCTGTTGGCATCCTCTCTCTCCTTCAGGGAACGTGACACACTGGCCCACATGACCACACCCAAAGAAATGCTCTCCAACGTGGTGCAAGCTCTGCGGTACCTGGACTCCCGTCTCCCAAACGGCAGCCACGTGATTCTAACAGGCCTGGTGGATGGTCGCTTCCTCTGGGATAACCTGCATGACAGATACCATCCTCTGGGTAAATTTGGGGTGCTGTGGGTTCCTCCTGGTCACCTCCCCATTCATGTTGGCTCTCTCCCTGAAAAATCTATGAATCCATTGATGACTTCAAGCAAACCTGACCGAGTGGAGGAGATCTGAGAAATATGAGGCAGATATTGGTTGTGCTGCAGAAGTAGGAATGACAGCTCTCACCATTCCCAGTGTAGGACAGGATAGACCCCTATTCTGACTGTTTCCCTCACAAGCCATACCCACCCAGCTCCAAACCAGGCTCAACACATTGTTGTGGTGGTGTAAACAAGCTGTTCTACCGCAGTCCTGGCCCAAAATTGTGGCCAGCCTGCCTGCATTTCTTCCTGATTATTGTTACAGGTGGAGATGGGCATTTGGTTTACACTCACTGACTGGTGGATGTTGTATTAAAACTGGATGTGGACCAAGGCAAAAGATTAAGTCAGAGGGTTCCAAAAGACTTTTTTTATATTAGAGAAATAAATTTTCTGCCAGCACTGGGTGCCTAGCACTACCTCCTACACTAGCTATATGTGATGATTGAAACCTCATACTGTGTGCAGGCATGTTTTGGGACATTCCCTCAGAGTGTAAAGTGCTTTGGGGCATTTTTTTTCAGATATTTGGAGGCTACCTTTGGGATCCTGTAATCTCAGTGTGAATGGCACAGTACCTCTGACAATTAACAGAGCACTCACTCCTTGGCTTTCTAGACCAAAAGCATGTACTCACTTGTATTGGAGTAAAAGAATCTTTTTTGAATCTGACAGGCAGGAAGTTGTTGTCAAAATAGTTCTCACCAGCAAAGAGAGAGAGAAGCTAAATCACATCATTAAAATGGTAGATTACAACTTCAGATGATTTTGGCAACCACTGGGTAGCACAGCTTGCAGCTGTGTTGTGGTTTCCCCAAGGTTCCCTAGTAATTACCAATGGGTTCACATCTTTCCCATTTCTATTTCTATATTTTTCTCTCCTAACCACTATACTAGTACCAATTTTAAAAAACTGAGGAAAAAAAGAGAAAAATCTTACCCCTTTCAAGGCAGGGGAAGCCTGTCATAATTAATTTTTAGTCACACAAAACCATTTCTTCCCTTGAGTGCATGTTTATCACAGCGACAGTTCCTCCGACTAGGTATCTAATTATCACAGACAACACGTAGCCAAATCAGGAGTGATTAACTATAGGATCAGTTGGAAAATTTTCAGAGGGGCTGATTTGCCTTGGAGGGACCCAATTAATCCTAAGCAACACGTTTTGCAGCAAGGGATCCCTTCTGGCACATCCTCCAACAGGCTGTGAGCAGTTTTCCCCATTTGGCTGCCACTCAGCCATGACCAGACATCAGTCTGTCTTTCTGCCAAATCCCTGGTCCCCACAACAGCCCATCCCAGGGCCTGATGCTTCAAGCTACAGGAATCTGGAACATCCAAATAGCCAGAAGTGCTCCTAGATCTTTGAACTCCCCACCTGTTGCTTTCTGGGCAGCTGGAACTGCTGCTGGGTGATGGGCAGCTGTGGAAAGGCAGGAAACACATCCGTATCAGGGAGCCACTGCAAAGCAACCTGAGAAGCCCACTTCACTTGGGGAAGGTTATACTTTGCAGTTCCTAAAAACAACAATAAGAAATTCCTATTTCAGTACTGCAAAAGTATCAAAGCCTGATGAGATGACCAGTGTACTGCAAACAATAATGCAACTAATACAAAAAAATGTGTCCATTTAATTCTCATCTTAGTTGTAGTTACCAAAGAAGCAAAAAGATTGAGAAAATGGAACATTTTATCAGCAAGCCAGGCTATTGCATAGCACAGTGAATTTTATGGAATGTTAGCTGGGTGCTTGACTTGGTGCTCAAATTTCCTCACCCACACAAGCATATACACTTCCCTCCATGACAGCAAAATTGTTTCTCCCTTTTAAGGCTAACCTCTGCGAAGTAAATGCAAAACTCAGAGTGTATACAGGCAACCTTCAGCTTTGCAAACCCTGCATATCTTTGGTGGCTGAGAGACAGGTTAATGGGAAAATATCAGCCATGCACTTTGGAGGCTGGCACGGGCTGTGATGACTAACCCCACACGTGAGACAAATCACCCATGAAAAGCAGCAGAGGGATGCAGCAAAAGCAGGTGTGGGGCTCTGCACACTGCAGGGACACGGGCACCTTAGCAGGAAGGATGCCTTGATGCTGCCACCTCTATTGCACCCCAGCTCTGGGGGTGGGAGGGTCCCCTGGGGGTCAGGGGTGTAACGCACAGGAGTGCACAGGTGTGCAGAATGAAGTCACATTTGGCAATCAGGCACACGATGTTTGGCTCTCTGTGCTTTGCAGGACAACTGAACAAGGATGTCACCTACAGTCAAGTCTACTCTTTCCTCGACTGCCTCCAGGTAGGGTCTGCAGCTGCAGCTTAGGATCCCCCCTTTCATCCTGTTCTGCTGCTGAAGCCCCTCTCCTCATGCCTGCCCAGGTGAGCCCCTGCAGCGGCTGGCTGACCCCCAACGAGACCCTCAGGAATCTGACCTCGGAGGTAAGTCTCAATGGGGCTGCAAGGGCATCACCCCACTCTGCCCTGGGCCTGAGGAGAGAAGCCCAATTGCCTCAAAGGCAAGATGTCAGCACAGGTTTTTTTCTTCCAAAGGTGAGGAGAAGTTGTGGAAACATCCACACTTATTCTTTCAAATGTCTTTCAGGCTCTGGGAGGCAGCATGCTCAAGTTAAGGGATTTGTAAAGGTACTGCTGTTACAACCTCTCAGATACCCAAATTTATGCTCAAGGGATGTGATCTCCCTGAGACAGAACTGTTCAGATTCATGTTCTTTAAGAAGAAAATGTGCCTGATAAGAAAGGAAAGGCTTTGGAATCATGTGAGCTGTTGGTATGACAAGCCAGCTGCATAGATTTTTCTGGCTGTAGGATCAGGTCCTGAGAGCAAGAGCCTTTACCCTGTTTTCATTTGGGATTTGTGCTAATCTTCCTCAGACACATTTCTGTGGACATAATCACCAGATGGTATGACCAGGGAGCATCCAGGCTCAGTGCAGGAATGGGAATGGACAGAACAGAGATGTCTTAAAACTCACCCTAAAAATCTGGCTGCAGAAGTGAATGATACATAAAAACAGCCACTTATTTTCTTATGGTACAAGCATAATTTTAATCCCAGCAATCCCCTGCAGCCATGTAAAAGGAGCCAGTAACCAAATGTTATCAAAGGTGTTGTCTCTGTGTATGGTTGTATTAATGTTTGCATTCACTAAATAACAAAATATGACCTTAATTTCACCAAAGCTTACATATGTATTTCATTTTATGCCCTGTTCCCCTTGACTTCGGAGGAGGCCATTAAGTACATTCCTAAACCTTTGCAGGACTGCAGTTTATATATTCATACCCACAATACAGAACATAGAGTACATGTAACTTCTGTCCATGAACAATGCATATGTCTGCAGGGTATGAATTAATCATTCTGAGCCCCTGTCTGAAACTAATTGTCTATGTTATTATCCAAACTGCACAATTTAAATATTTAGGAGATCCTGATCTCTGTTATGGCTGCAGAAATTACACTGGATGGATCAGGCAGACACTCAATGGTGGTAATTTACTCTTCTGAAAGTAAGGGTGGAATTTAGTCTGCATAGATAAGCATTATCACCCCCAACTTAGTAGTGGCAAGGATAATAGGAAAAAAGGGCATTTCTCTTGTAGAAAAGTTTTGATTTCTTTAAGAAAGAGCTTCAAAAGTGAGAAACTTAGAATATTTATATAAGTGTAGGGGCACTACTAAAAGCAGTCTCCAGTGAAATAAATATATGCTGTAACGAACTTACAAAATCAGCTGAGGCTTCATTGCAGTCTGTGAGGATGAACTGAGTACTCCAAAGGCTGGTGGTGCTCAGGCAAGTCCATGTTCTGATGAAGAGCCTCATTTCACCTCTGGTCCCCCAGAAACAAGGGCAACATTAGCTTTCAAATTCTTGCCTGCACATCAGTGACAAAAGCTGAATCCACACAAAGCAACATGAATAGCAATGAACAGTCATTACATCGTTTGATTTTTGCAGAGAGCGTTACAACTTTCCAATGTCCTGAAAGAAATAGCAAGATCTGAGAAATTTGCCAACTTTGATATTTTCTACATGGATTTCCCACTGAGACAAAGTAAGTTGTTTTTCACCCTGTCTTTCTCACAAAGCTTTTGCTCAAGTTCTGGCCTGCTGACATGCTCCTCATATTTTGGCTCAGCACCACGAGAAGGGCAATACTAGTCAGCCTAGGGGACCCTGCTGTCAGGGCTGTGGCCAAGGAGGTATCCTTAATGACAGCTTCTCCTGGCTTCCATGGTTGGGGTAATCTTTCCTGAGACAAGATCCCACCCCTGCCTTGGGAACCACAGCCTCCCTGCTGGTCCCAGATGGAGGCACCCACCACCCCAGTGATGCACAGCACACTGGCCACTTCCTCTGGGGTAGCAAAGGGACAAGGACAAGAGATGTGCCTCTGCTGAGAAGGCCTGCTGCTTGTCCACTGCAGCTTCTCAGGCTGATGAAGAAAAAAAGAAATTTCAGACCATATTGGTCTGTAAGATTTGGTTTTATTTCTGACAATTGCTTTTATAGCAGGTTATCTAGGCTGGAGATGTAGACCTGCAGCAGTCAAAGTGGTCTTCATGAGATGCAGTTTACTTCATCACTGAGTGGGCTTCATGCTGCCTCCTGTGGGCTGAGCAGTGCCTTGGGAAGGAGATCTTTCATCAGCCATTTTCCTGCCTCACTAACACAGCCACACTCTCACTGTTCCCAAAAGTAGAAGCACCTCTCCCAGGATTAACTGGCATGTTTCCTATGTTTCTTTATGTTTTTTAAACACCTACATACTACTGTAACTTTTGACTTGAATAGCTTACAAAACTTGTCCTTCCGTGATCTGTAGTGACATTAGTTAAGCACATTACCTAAATCTTTTTCTTCTGAAACTGACACTTAAAAATAAATTAAAACATGTCATTATGCATGAGCATGAACAGACAGTGTCCCTGTGGGACTGGGGACCAACACCTGTCCCTGAGTCCCTGAATCAGCTCTGCTTACCTTGCAAGATGCACAGGGGTCCAGCTTGAGGCAGCACTCAGCATCAGCTCAGATTCATCACAAGGAGAAACTCACTCCTTCTTTTTAAAAATGAGGATCAGCATGAGATGAGGGATTGAGTTGGGCAACAAATTACAAGTAGAGAGATAGTGAAGGGAAAGTAGGAAAACAGCTTTTTATTTCTATATCCAGCCTGGATCTCCCATGTTGTAACTTGTCTCTCCTTCTCCCAGTGGCACATCCACTGCTGTGAAGAGTCTGGCCCCATCCACATTGTCTTCCCACAGGCTCTTCCCTGGAACGGACCATCCCTGTTCCTCAGCCTCTGTTCATGGGGCAGGAGCTCCAGCCCTCCCCACACTGGGGCCTCTCCCAGATAGCCTGAATGCTTACATTCAAAAAAGAGTATATAATAATTAGGGAAAAAGCTTGATCTGCATTTCCTTGTTTTTATGTTCACATAGAGAGGCAGTTCCATGTAGTCCTTATTGAAAAATTTTGTCTGGGGACTGTATTTTAAATCTCAGCATGCAGACATCTAAATCCAAAGCCACAAAGGGATAGAAGCACCCTGTCAATGCTTTAAAGTGTATTTCTCTAATGCTTCTCCCCATTAGTGCTTAGCTGTCCTTGAAAGCACGAAGCCGCCACAGCACCTAAGATTATTAAAAAAAAAAAAAATCCTTTTGCAGCCAAATCCCATCAAAATTCACAAACATATTTTATCCTACATGACCCAATTCAGGAAGCTGGTTCTGGGTCTCATGAAGACCATATGGAGGAGGAGGAGGTAAAGAAGTGAGGATGGGAGAGGCAGAATTTCTGTCCAAAAGATTTTGTCAGAGAGGTGGGCTCCACTGTCAAGTTCATTCTCGTAGCACAGAGTTTCAAGGGTGTCCAAGTCTCCTGGTGGCTTTTGCCTCAGCTACTTAATATTTAACAAGTCATTAGGATTTGGAATGAACTACCTGCTGGGTAGGCAAATTACTTTAATAAGTTAAATTACTAACTTTAGTTAATTTAT
The DNA here is from genome assembly GCF_035770615.1 of Melospiza melodia melodia. Lineage (NCBI taxonomy): Eukaryota > Metazoa > Chordata > Aves > Passeriformes > Passerellidae > Melospiza > Melospiza melodia. The sequence goes on along the minus strand of NC_086194.1, from coordinate 47,941,127 downwards.
TTGCTTTCACAAAAGGAAACATCTTAATATAATTTGCTGTTCTTGATTACATTGCGTTAAATAAATGAAGTAAACAAAATCACACATGCATATACAAACATCAGCTTTGAAAGACACTTTGCAAAATTTCCTGCAGCCCTGGAGCCAAGGATTCGAGCTTGCCATCAGGAAAGCTGTCAGATCACGAGTGTGCTCAAAAGCCAGCTAAGGCTGCTGACCTACTTTTCTGGTCTCTTTCTGAAGGAAGCAGCAAATCCTCCCCTAAACTCTCCAGACATCAAATATTTAGCAGTGGTTACACACTGGGTACATAGATTTCAGGCTGGCCTGGGCATACATATGTACAGAACAGCTCCCTGTTTTCTCCGAGTAAAATTTGAATATATTAGCATTTATTCCAGATTTAGGTGGACACTCAAACTCACACATTGACCTTGACTAAAGAAATTAGTGGTTCCTTTATGAAGTAGTGCAATAAAGAGGGGGATAGGGGTTGCTTGTTATGCCTTTTCCTTGATATGGATGGGAGCAAGCTCTAGTCTGGTCCAGCCAAGGCAGCAGGCATCCCTAAGACAAGCTCTGGACATACTCAGCTGCTGGGTATTTGCTGTACTGCGCTAGGATTTTTGGAATTCAGGTATAACAGTATAAATTGACCTATCTTGATACATATCTTCCTCCTCTGCTGTTTCTGGCACTGGAACAGTAGTCTCTCCACAGATAAACTACAAATGTACTAAAACACAGTACACAGCCTTGTACTCCAGGTACAATATCACATATAAGGGGTTGGGTAAGTTCACTGTGCATCTGTATGTGCACTGCATGGTGGAATCTAACGTAAATATGTGTTATGCCAAACATACTGCAAGTTTGGAACAAACCTACAAGCCCCATGTCTTCAAACAGGTTACTTTGGGCACTGCCTGAAGCATCACAAGCAGGTTTCTACAGTCAAAGCAGGAATATCACCTTTCAGTGAATTAGAGTTAGCATGGGGACCCAGACATCACTTTTTGACACAATAGTTAGGGTCCAAAAACCAGCAGTGAGCCCAGATCAAACTGTGGTGCTTGAATGGAGAACATTTTCCTCCTGACAGGATGCTTGCATAATGCTATTAAGAATTCTTAATCTGTCATTATGAAAGGAATTATTGAATTTACAGTCTGTTAATGCCATATCCACTAGTCCCATGTTTGATCACTCCACAGCCCTTTTGAAGAGAGAAAGCTTTTTACTTCTCTAATGGCTCCAGGGCTTACAGCACAGCATCATTTGCATTGAATGTCACGCTTATGTAATTCAAAAGGTTATTTTGTTGGAGTTGAAAAAGACCACTTGGAAGATAAGTAACCAAAAATGACAGCCTGTTCATGCAGATTTCAGCCCATGTGAATATTCTGTTACCATCTCTTTCTCTAAAAAGTGCTGTTTTCTTTATGTCTACTTTTTCTTTTGCACTGCTGAAGATGCAACTAACATGGGAAACGCAAAAGTGTTAAATCAGTACTAAATAATTTACAGCTTTACTTGCTACAGCATCCATCTTAGTAGGGAGGGAAAGTGAATTGTTTTACAATCATTTATGTTCAAAGCATTTCCTTGCATAAATATCGCAGAGGGGAAAAAAAAATAACAATAAAGGCCTAAATACTGCCCCAAGGGGAGGGGATTGTACACACGATAGGCTCTGACAACTCTATGTGAATTATCATAATCTTCACGCAGAGCTGTCGTGTGCCAGGGATGCTTTGAGGAGGAGGGGGCTATGTCTCTGGGCGGTGTCTCCGTGCTCACGGGTGATAAATCCCTCTGCTTGTGCCCTCTGCAGCGGCCGAGGAGTGGCGCAAGATGGGAGGCGAGCCCTGGCAGCTGATCGAGCCAGTGGACGGCTTCCACCCCAGCCAGGTAAAAACCCGGCCCCAGGAGGTGGGTGGAAGCAGGTGGGATGGGGGAGCAGGTGGGATGTGGGATCATGTGGGGTTCCAATGCCTATTGCTGCCCCAGGCATCCAGCTGGCATGCCACAGGGATGCAGATTTAGGGAATCTGTCTGCTTTAAAGGAGAGAGATACTATTCCCTAAAGAATGATTTAGGTTGGAAAGGCCTCTAAGATGATGGAGGCCAACCATTACCCTAACACTGCCAGGTCCACCAGTAAATCCTCTCCCAAAGCAGCACATGTTGAATACCTCCAGGGATAGTAGTGCACCCACTTCCCTTGGGAGCCTGTTCCAATGCTTGGCAACCCTCTCCCTGAAATCATTTTTCCTGATATCCAATCGAACACTCCTCTCCAGTGCAGTTTGAAGCCATTTTCTTATATCCTATTAATTGTTTCATGGGAGAATAAACCAACCTCAAAACATCTTTTTAGGCTGTAGAGAGCACTAAGATCTCCCCTCAGCCTCCTTTTCTCCAGGCTAAAAAACTGCTGTTTCCTCAGCTGCTCCTCAATAAGTCTTGTTCTCCAAACCCTTCCCCAGCTCTGTTGCTCTTCTCTGGACAAACTCCGGCACCTCAATGTCTTTCTTGTTGAGAGGGACCCAAAACTGACTGCTGGATTTGAGGTGCAGCCTCACAAGTGCTGAATACAAGAGGACAATCACTGCCCTGGTACTGCTGGCCACGCCATTGCTGATACAAGCCAGGGTGCCTTCTATGGGCAATCTAAATGACAGCTGTAGCCCCAGAGCAAATATGTCTGATATTTCTGATGGCTGCACTCTGCTCTGAGTCCTGCAAGGAGTCTGCCTCTTTCCCTTACTAACCAGTATCGTGGCCAAACAGGTCTTAATGCACAAAAACTGATGCTTGCCACTTAGGCTGGCCAGCTGCCTGCCCAAACACCCGTGGGAGTTTAGCAGGATCAGGACAATAAGGCAGCACTGCAGAAACCAGACAGGCCCCCACCAGCCCTGCTGCTGCCCTGCAGCCTCTGAGCCTGAAGATTTGCCTGTCACAGTCTGGAACAAAGATTCTTTTTGAAGTTATACTTTTAAATTGCTTCTGCTCAGCATCTACATCTTATTACTTTTTCACTTGCTTGCTTGGCCTCCGAGGAAGGGTTGAAGGAGAAGGTTTACAGTCTGTTTATTACAGAAATAAACAAAGGGGAAGGAGAAGCAGCTGCTCCACTGTAAGTCCTTGCTTGGGTTTGATAAACTAGTGTGAGGCTGCCTGGTTCCCACCATGCTCGCTTCAAATTAGTTTTTTCCTACAAAAACACATGGAGAGAGCATGTTCTGCAGTCAGCTGCAAACAAAGCCGGTTGGTTTTCTGTACACTACCTGAAGGTGTCACACACCTGTGCAGAGCAAAGCTGCAGTCAGTCTCCCTTGCAAGCAAACCCCACCACTCAGCCCAGCCACTGGCAGTGCTATTTGGTAGCTCTCCCTGCTCAGAATCATGGGTGGATTTTATGGGCCAGTTTTATGTGGTGGAATAATGCCCTGCATGTGTTGACTCCAACACCTTCATCTCCATATGACCCAATGTGATGCTGCTTTCCACATTGGGAAAGAGCAGTCAGTGGAGAAGCACTTTCACGGGAGTAAGGTGCAAGCACTGATGGATTCCAGCATTTCAGCGGCTTCTCCATTGACTGTTCTGTCAATTAAGCTAGGGGAGACCTGCAGGGGGAAGTCCAAAGGGAAAACACATGCTTTAGGTGCTGTCTTTTACACTCATGTTAGTCACTCGGGGCCATACAGTGCCTTGCTTTGCCTTGCCAAATTACAAGATTCTCCTGTTCAATGAGGGACTCCTACCTAGCAGAAATTCCTGCCTGTCTACTTTACAAGTACCAGGAGACAGCTGCATAAAGGTATGAACTCACAGCCTGGGGATGTGGAGAAAGTGTGCCTTGATTTTTTGCTGCAGGCCTTTTGCAAGGAAGCAATTGGAGAAAACCTGGCAAATGAAATGAGAGTAAAAACAGTGATGAAACAAACCCCATTCCCAACCCTGCCATCTGGGGAAACTGCAATACAATGTCTGGAGTGCAGTGGAAACTTTTGCATTATTTTCTTTGCATTATTTTTCTGTCTTTGCCTGGCCTAAGGTTGCCCTGAGGTTTCTTATAACCCCCAGCACCAGGCCACAATGGTCATATCACAGATTTTCATCCAGCCTCCTGCCCACATGCTGTATCCCACCAGCAGCTGCAAGGTAGCACAGAGTTGAAGGCAGCAACTATTTAACAGGATCCTTCCTAAGCCACGAGAAAATTACCAAAGGACATTGAAGGGCAGCTGCAAACCTGCTTGCAGCCCCCAGAGTGCTGAGCTACAGGATGCAGTCAAGCACTGCCATATTTCACTCCCTCTGGACCTGGCATCCTGCAATGGTTATGATCTCTCCCTCCTGCTGCTTGCATGACGTTAATGCTTTTATAGGTACATTTTGCCTTACAGTCAAGGTGCCAGCTGTAGATATGCCTCACTTCAAGTGAGTTATTGTCCTCATAGATTTTATTAATTAGCCTTATCCAAACATCCACCATTGTAAATCCATTTTTCTTTTCCTGTTAGAGAAGTCTGTTATCAACAACATACCACTGTTTGGACTGAGATGTAGCACTCTGCCCCAAGAGTAACTATCTTAATAAATAGAGGAGGAAGTGTGAGCAGAGACTGCTGTTTTAGAGTATTCTTAAGGAAGATGATAAACAATTCACTCACTCCTCATACAAGTTTTATTTAAAGTTTTACTTTCTCCTGGCACGAATGCCTCTGGCCAGGTGTGGTTTTGTAGCACACAGAGCTGCCTAGCGGGAGAGCATTGATTCCATGCAGCTTGTCAAGTGAAAAGAAGCTCTTGCTTCCATCCCTGCAGCTATTCCCCACACCTCACAGGCAGCTTGATAAGTACAACAGATAAGATACCGAGCCAGCACATTTCTGCTGAATTTTCCCTCTGTAGATATCGAAGCACCTGACAAATATTTTCCAATTTTTAGATTGAGAAGCACTCCAAGGAAAGCATAAACACCTTAGCTCTTGCCTTCAATGCAAAGAAATTTTGAAGTGTAGGATGAAGGAACCACTCTCTCTGCCCCTTTCAACCTAAGGTTGAGCTGACAAGTTGTCTAGGGATCACTAGGTGATCCCTAATCACTGTGGTACAGCAATGGACAGGATAAGGTGGTGTCTGTTGTCAGCCTCTGAATTTCATCTACTGTTTATCCACTGTATCTTTAATTAAAAAAAAAAAAAAGTTGTCTGCTGGGATACAGAAGCAGGTGTTAGCACATATATCCAGGAGTCCAGAGGTCCAAGCATTCTGGAGGGATGTGGGAGGGAATTGAACCTTTGTAACTAAAGCTTGCATACCTTGCAAGGAAAAGGAAAAGAAAATAAGAAAAAAAAGGCCACACTTGCCCTGTCCCATAAGAGCTATGGCACTTTTTCATGCATTGGAGAAAGGCAAGGTTAGGCACTCAGGCAGGAAAAAGTGGCCCCCATGGTCCTCACTCCAGGCAATATTTTATATGAAAAAATCATGAAAGATGGGATAAACACCAAGTATTGATTTGTTGAGCTGGGCCCAGAACCACATTCTCTTCCTGTAAATTTCTTGTGGGAAAAGGGTTTTCCTGCATGTTTTTTTTTTTTTTAAGTTGCAAAACAGGAGGGAGCAAACAAAACATTCATAATTGGCATAACTGCATTTCAGTAAAGTTTCAAAGCTAAAATTTGCCTCCCTAAAGTTTTTTCCATAACACCCAGGATGGAGGTGGAGGAAATACACACTACTTACTTTAAACACCTAAAATCAAATTGATTCACTCAGTCCTCCCAAGTTCCTTCTAGAGTATTTTTGAGACACCATTCCCCAAAGTCCAGCTTGGTTGTCCTTGGAAAAAATTTGACTTTCCCTTCCCAGTGACTGTAGAGGGAGCCCAGGGATTTTCTTCAGCATCTTCTCCTTACTACAAAATTTCACTGCAAATCCTTGTGAATGCCAGATGGCTTCAAGGACACCACTTCCCTCTAGAACAGTCGATTGCTTTGTTTGGATGACAGGGCCATGCATTTCAACAGGATCCTGCATAAACGGCTCCATTTCTTGCTTTTATGATGTTTCCAGGGAGAATGCAAAAGCCCTGAGCATCACAAAATGGAACCAGAGACGCTTGGAAGATTCTTAATGTTTATGTACAGGCAGGAAAGCACAGCTTGAGTGTGATTAGCTTCTCCCTTTTTCTTCCTTAAGTCATAGCAAAGCACGTTCCAGCCAGAAATAAAGTGGAAAAGCTGAAGTGATGCATATCAGATGAGTTGGGTATTTACACTTGGCTGAGAATCATGCCTATCACCTGTTTGGTGCAGAAGGGGAAAGCTGATAGCCAGAAGCTGCTGAAAAACCACAGCTGCCTCCCAGTTGCAGTCACCCAGAGCTCTGTGAGGAATGGGTTATACTTCCTTTAAAAACTTGCTTAGGGGCTGTCATCTTCACAACAACAACAAAAAAAAAAAAAAATTGCAAAGCTTATAAAAATTATACCACATCTCAAAGTACAAGAACTCTGGAATTTAAAAAAGACCTGCAAGAAAGCAATTTCCAGAGTCACAAACCCTTCTCTGTCTGCTAAACTACTCATCCAGAATTAATTATTGAAATCATCCGGACGTCAAGAAATTATGTGTGCACAGAACCTAATTCAATTTAGGGCAGTCTAAGCACACATACCTTAAATTAGAGTCAGCATTAGTCTGAACACTGCAGAGCATGCCTCCAGTGGTACCTTTGCAAAGGATGCAGGGTTTTTTAAACCACCTAATCAATTAGCCAACCCCATCTTTCCTGCTAAAAACACACATGGAAGGCTTAGGGAGGTTTGTGAAGGAGGTTTGGAGACCACCATGCCAGAATGGACCATGCTGACAGGGACAGGTCTCAGTCCTCTGGCTGGCATAGGGCGTCCCAGAATAATGTTTGATCACAGAAACTTCAACCAGGAGAAAACCCTCTAATGAACCAACCTCCACTATCCCTCTTCCCTGCCCCAATTCCTTCATTAGCTTAACAAGACTTTGAGAGACCAGAGTCTAATAGCCTCCACCCCACAAATATTACTCTTTGTACATGAGCCTTTAAATAAAAGATATTTGTCTTCCAGCCCATCATTAGAGCTTCTTTTAAAGCACAGGATTAAAAAAGTAGCACATAAAAAATTCCCTACAGTCTCCAGTATCTTCCCAAGCTCCAAAACAACAGTACTCAAATAGTTTGATTTCAAAAACTCACCTTGACCCTTAAAAAAAGAAGGTTTTGTTAGCCTTATTTAAACATCATAATTGCAATCAATATCAGTGTGTTGAAAAGTTTGGGTTGAAAATAAAGTTCCCATATAGGTCAAATATTACTGCAGGTCAGGAGTACAATAAAAATGCCTTAGAAGGGTGTAAAAACTTGGACAAGGGAGATTCAGGCTTTTCTCTCTGTCCCTTTCTGCTACCACTGATGTTTTTCACCCTGGCAATACAGCAGATAACATTTCTCTTTGGTACATAACTTCTAGGGCAAAAACCTCTGTGAAAGCTGAAGGGAGACTGATATTGAGGAGAAAAGCTATTCTATCATTTCTGCAGGTCTCATGGGAAAAAAAACTCTGAAGACAACCCAGTAGCAGGTGCAAACTTAAGAGCATCAGACACAGTTAGTTATGAAACTAGAAATAATTTGGCCTCTTTTTCCTCAACACCTGTGGTTTCCTCCCAGGAGAGCACAGAGAACATTTATTAGAAGCACCAAAGGCTTTTGGGAGCATGAATTCCTTTGGACTTGCAAGAGTTTTATGCATTATACCCAGGTGGTGCTTTTGACATACTTTCAAAATTTTTCACTGGGGAAAAAAAAATCAGATTTCAGGGCTTTTAAATAGCAGTTTATGGACTAGACACCATAGGCAACAGGAAATGGTTGGAGACAGACTATCATTATTAGACAAATGACAGTTGCAGATATATGGCCCTTACCCTATTTTTACTGTTCAGAAGGACTTAGACCTGCTCAAGGAGCTGGAATGGGGTATTTGCTTTGGTTAGGGGTTACAGTCCATCACATGGTTATACTTATGGTGGGGTCTTCTAAACTCTGGCATTATAGAAGCACAAGAAATTGATAGCATTTGTGGTTTGCAGATTGCTGCAGCCCTTGGAACAGGCATTACCTGGCAGAAGGCACTACATGAGTGGCCTCAAGTGCTTGGCAAGGAGAATCCATTCAATGATCAGATTGAGGCCATATTCAAAGATCAAGGTGGACACTGACTTCCCAACTGCTGGAACCCTCACGCGATTGATGACGGCGCTTCCACGAGTCAAGATGATTAAAGACACACCCAAAAAAGGGGGGAGAGCAAGTTATCAGAGCCAGTAGGAGTGAACATAACACAAGAGAATTCTTTCCAGTTTGTATCCCACCTGCACAAGTAGATAATGCTTTTTCTGTGGAGCTACAAAAATAAAAATCAAGGGATAGCTGCCAGCTAGACCATTTATTGGACCAGTTTGAAAATCTGTTCTTTTTTTCACACACAGCAAACTCCTACCCCTACCTAATCTTTTTTTCCTTCTGCAGAACATTTCTAGGTTTTCTATTTGTAGTGTTTCAACAGTTAATCTGATCCCAAAAGGAGAAGGGGGGCCCCAAACTCATTATGTTGCTATAAATTGTGTGTATGTAATTGCCTTGACTGTCAATACATTATTTAGCTGCTATTTGCTTATTAAAGTGTGCCAGGAATCACAATGCACTACAATTTTGATGTGCCTGGCAGCATCAGCACAGGCTGACTGAGCACAGGTTCTCTTCCCCCATTAATAAGATATTAGGTTGACAACACTTCAAGTATTTAAAAAGCGGGTTGCTTTTTCAACCTGTAATGTATTTCTGCTTTTTTTGCTCTCTAAGAAAAATAATATGCCCAGTCCTATGTCTTTTACAGGCATGGCCAAGGGAATCAGTGAAAATATTGGGCAGCCCTTACTTCATAGGCAGACTTGAAGATGGAAAATTACTGCATTTTTTCACCAGTTTATCCAATGCTCTTAGCAAAATAAATATTTAAAATCAGAGACAGCTCTACCCTACCTGCAACCTTACCGATGACGGAGGGATCAGAGAGCATTAAGTGGCAATAATTATGGGTGAAAAAGATCCAGTAAATAGCAAGCATTAACATGACATGACCAAAACACCCCACCAGCCCAAAGCTCAGGTAGATGCTCTGCTCCTTGTTCTGAGCACAGCCCTTGCACAAGGCTGTCACACGTGAGGCAGCTCTTGGGCTGTGGTCCAAACCCAAGGATAGGGCCTGGCTGTAGGATGTGCACCTGCTCAGCATTTTGAACCTGGCTAATAGTATTTTGATTGAGGCATAAATTACTGCTTTCCTAGATCCTGATCCTTTTTATAGGGTACAGTCAATGCTGGGTCTTTTATTAAGATATTAAGATAGAAATTAAGATAGAAATTCCTTTGGGATGACTGCTAACACTTAAGTAAATATTCAAGTCACCTACTTTAGGAAACCAGAAGGGAATACATTCCTTAATTGAATGATACTTGTTAATAAGGCCCCAATTCATTAAAGGCATTTACATGTTACCAAAATATCCAGTCTCCCAAGGAATAGTTTTAACTCCAGAGAGGCACACCTGGGGAAGACTTTTAGCATTAGAAGGAAATCCCCTTGCCTCCTGTAGAAATTCTCTTCAAACAACATAACATTCCATGTACCCTGGCCAAGTAAAGCACCTCCTATTTTTGTATTACTTATTCAGGACTCTTATCTTTCATTAAATACAACACAAGGACAGAAACAAGAGCATCCACATGTTTTGACTACAGCCCAGGCAATAATTACGGAATATCAGATTATTTTCTCTACATCAACACACAGAAGTGTAGCAATTAAAAGGGGGAAGGGAGTCATGTTTGGAAGTCTAATTTTCAAGGTAATTTCTTTGCAAATTATTGTATTTCATTTGAGGTTGGGATTTAATAACACCAATTAGGAGTTTTACTGAGTAGTAGAACTGAAATTTCCTCAACTAAAATAAGCTACATTGCCCAGAGGAAAGCATTTTTCTCTTACAGACTTTCTTACTTGTGAACTCACTGAATTTCTGAACAATGGGGGAAAAAAGGGGTTCTTATAAAATTAGAACATCTTTTCAAAGACAACCTGAAACCTCCACAGCTAAATCCCAAAGCAAAGCCCTCTCAAAGGTTTGCCCAGTACAACTGCTCCATGCTGGATACAGGGTCTTGAGGGACACCAAGGAATGGGCTTGCCCCTGGCTGAAGGCACACCACGCAAAGCACATGCCCTTGCACCTCAGGGTGAGCTCTGCAGCTCCAAACCCAGCTGCATGCAGAAACCTGATAATGCATTAACTATCTATCTTTATTAAAGAAAGATGAATTTTGGGACTATTAAGCCATCAGCTTTTACAACCACTATGTCTCAATTATTTCAAATGTAAAAAACAGCTGAAGATCTGCACCCCCTAACATCAATCACTTACCCATACCACTCTAAAAATACATGTCCTATATTTAAAAAACACTGCTGAAAAAGCTTACTTATGCTAAAGCAGTGACAAACTATGAATTCTAGTCTATTCCATTAGGTTAACTGTCTCCTGGTGCTTAGGCTGGTTCAAGGTGAAAAATGCACAGGGAAAACAGAAATGGGAAAACAAAGTTTTTGTTGGAAAGTTTATTATAATTCCCTGCAATTCAAAGTTTATTAGCAGGATGAAGTTCTAGAAGAAATGGTCTGTCAAGATCTTTTTTTGGGGAGAGTCACAGCATGTGAATGAATACAGAAGGGATTGTGTCGCTGGCTGGGTCCAGCACACAGGAAGGTTCTCTTGACATTACTCTGCAAATGGTTTTCACAAAGCTTTGCTTGAAATCAGACAGCAGGAACTTATTTTTGAGGTGCAGAACATCTAAACCTACCTGAAGCTATTTGAATTCACACAGTCTGGCCTCTTCATAAAGAATCTGCTCCAATTATGGAAAAACTGCGTAAGCATTATTGCAAACTTTCACCACAAAGCCTTAAAAGAGCAAAGGAACATGGGAGGGGAGGAGGCAGCACCCAGCAGTGCCAGCCAGGAAATCCACAAGCACAGGCTTCCTGCTAAGCTTGCATCCCATGTTTCTGCTGGCTGCAGGAGCCCATGGGCTCACCACTCATGTGCCCAGAAGTCACCACACAGGTCAGCTTCTCTAACTTAACACCACCTCTAGCACTTCATACCTTTTCCTTTAGGAGGAGAACTGCTTCCTGGGCAATGAACAAATGCAGATTGATTTCAACAAGGGATAATAGTCCAATTGGCCTAAATAAAAATGTTCCCTTGAATGTCATCCAGTTCTGTTCTTAACACCTTTCTGTGGACTTATTTCATACTTCAAAAATTAATGGTTTTTAACACTCCCTTGGGAGTTTAACAAGAGAGCCTACCACACATCCACTGCTGAAATTTGCTCTTGCACAAGGACAATCTGGCTTCTCACTACAAAATTCAGCTAGCTGTGTCCAAGGCTTCACATTATCAAGTGGAATTCTGGGATACATGTACAGAATAGAATCCTTCCTTAAACACTCTGTGGAGTCCAGCTTTTCTTCAGCCTACAAATTAGTATCTCAAATTGCATAGATGACATTATGAAAAAAGCAGGGAGGGTTTTTACTTTTTATTTTAAACGAATAAAATAAATCTCAATACATAGTTTGGAAATATTTAAAGACATCAGAAAAGGAGATTTAAAAGCACGTACAAAAGGGGCAGGATGAAAACAGTATAAGGTAACAGAATTTAGTGTTTCAAGTGTGAATATATAACAGCAATAGCAATCTTAAATTTTCCACTACTGCATTCCTAGTGAAGTAATGAGCTGGAATTTCAATACGCTCAGTGAAAAGCCACAAAACCTGCAAGTTTTAACTGAGAAATGTTGCCATTTTCATGATGAGTCTGAAGTACTGCTTTTATATGCTTTGTGGACACATATATCAAGGGGAGGAAGACCCATTTTTTCAGCCAGAGGAGTATTAGTTGGTACACAGCAGCTTTGTAAATCTTATCATTAAACAAAACAAAAAAAGGGCACTTTTACTACCTATTAACCTATTCCTGGTTCTCAAATGGAGAACTCTAGCTTGTGAAAACCACAAGTCCCAGGAAATATTGATGTATACAACCATAAACCTAAATTTTTCTGTCTGATTATTTTTTATATAACATTCCTAACAAAAATATTCAAGACCTTCCATTTCTATCAAAGTGCAATATACTGCATACTTAATTCCACACCTGCAAATCACATAGTGTACACACCATGCACTTATCCACACTAGTCTGTATAGGAAATTGCAAAAGTAGTATGAATATGTTGTGCATGTTTTGTTCTGACCACAAGGACGCTGGACAAGCAGAATTATCTATACTGCATGTTGTAGAATAAAATTAACTAGTTATTTCTATGCCTGATCATTACAAAAGAACCCCAACAAATGCTACAACATTAGATATTGTGCTTCAGCAGCATTCTTGTTAAGAGTATTTTGAACTGTTGCTTCTTTCAGGGAGCTGAGTTATTTGGAAAGCTTGTCTTTCACTAGCTAGTGCCCCCCTTACTGCCCTGAAGTGTGATTTCCTGCAATAATTTAGTTGTTTGAAAAAGAGAATGCACCTAGCTAGAAGACTTCCAAAAAAGGAGTTATATAAATATTTAGCACATTTAGAAACAGGTAATTGCTTCCTACCATACTCAAAACTAGGAACTAAGAAGGTTTTAAAATTTTTTAAGTGAAATAAAAATACTGCATAACATAGTCCTGTATAATGTTAAATACTCTCTCAAACTTAAAGCATAAGTGACCCAGAGGACTTCCAACATTTTCATTTAAATTCTTTTCTTGTGTAGTTCCCTTCCCAAGTTTAAAGCTTTCCAGAAGGTTTGTAGCAGGCATCAGGCTGCCACATGCGAAGGTCAATGAGGACTTGGTTGAGCTTTTGCATCCAAAGGTTACGCTCTTCTTTAGTGTCAGCAGACAGCCAGTTCCTAGAAGGCAAGGAACCCTATGGATTATTCTCCACCTCCAATTAGTTATTAGGACAAAAGTCAAGCTGATCAACCACAGAAGCCCAGAAGAAATAGTAGGGTTAAAAATTAAGTCAAACATTCCACCATCCTGCTACCAAGTCACCTGGCATTTCCACTTCTAGAAAGCAGTTAAGATTAAAAGTGAACAAAACAGTTCAAGTGCCACCCAAAACCTCAGCATTTAAATGACCTTTGCATCATTATGACAAAGTTGTCAAGCTCCTATGTTACAACAACTATCACATGAGGTAAAATACCCTCCCACAACCTCCATGATTTTACGCACTCACTTTGTAACACAGAGTGTGTCTCTGCATTGGCTGACAAGGGTCTCTCTGTCATCTTCTCTCTGAGGTCGGACAGTTATTAGTTCAAAAGTGTTGGGACGAGCACAGAACTCCCTGTTGGCAGGTTCAATCTGATGATTTGTGCAGTTAGCCAAGTTTATCCGGCCCAAAGGATGCTGAAAGTGAAATCAGTTCACCAGTCAAGAGCACTGCAATCAAGAGTAATTCTGAACAACATATTAAGTGAACACACCTTCTCTCAGTGAGTTACTCCATACAAAAAGGTGATATATGTGCAGCTGTAAGAAATTTATTTGAAAAAAATCCCATGATTTAATGTAATCATGGACTAATACTGATATTTCTGGGTGACATCTATCTCTGCACAATGGAACAGATATAGTGGGGGCAAGGGGATGCATTTAGTAAGTTTAATATTTTTGTAGATCACCAAAATACAGCTGACTCACTCTCTCTGAAAAATAGTGAAACAAGTCTAGAAAATTTTCCAGAACAATCTGCAAAACAAACCAAAGCTTCTTGCTTGCAGACAAAAGCAAAATAGGAACCTTCTTCTTGCTTAACTTTTTTTTTTTACTATCTTGTCTTACAGTAGGCAAAGATTTTTCCCTCTCTCCTGGCAAGGGAATAAAGTACATTGATATATTTTGGCAATGTCAACTATCAGCATATGGTGTTCCTCTGTTAGCAGGGAAGAAACTAAACTCAGGCATCTGGATTGGCATAGAAGTCCCAAAAGGACCAGAGTTTGCCACGGAGCTTGGGAAAGAAAATGTTCTGCCACTAAACAAGAAAGTGTTTAATGGTAAATAACTTCAGTGAATCAGAAAAACCCTCTTGGAAAGCAGTCTTTAAAAGAACCTGGAAACAATTTAGTGCACTGCAGGAACACACTAAGGAGACAAGAAGGTTCACCTCAGTGACAGATGAACCTCTGATTTGTCTCATTAGCCCAACAAGAACTTAGTTTTCTGTGAGAACCATTTAAGAAGCACCAGTTCCAGCTACAGTGTGGAGCTGCAAGAAGACAAGGACTTCAAATAAGGTAGTCAAATGAGATAGTTCTGCAATATAAAAGGTTGGCCACTCTAATTTTTTACCATATTAAGTGTTAGTTATCATTTTGTCTAAAACTTTAGGCAACTAGATACAGTCTGCTTATTAAGCTGTACAAGTCCAATCAATTTCAACTCAATAATTAGTGATTTGATGAGCACAGTGGAAAGCCTTAAGACTAAAGGGGAAATAAAATATGGATCTCCCATCACTTTCCCCCCTTTCCTACTAGACAGGGAAGTCAGTTTCTAAGTTTGCCATGATTTAGGTCAGCTTTATGAAGAAAAGTCTCCTCCATTCCCCAAGGTTCCCCAAGGAAGCTTTAGGAACTTGAATCCCACCAGTCTAAAGCCTAAACATTACTGTCCTTAACAATGAACAACTATTTGTGTAGGGCACTACAGAACTGTAGACTTAAGCTTTACAAGACAGCATTACCTTTCTTTTCTCATCATCTGGGTATGTCCAATAGGAGATACAATTTCCAGACAGCACACACCAGCGCCTATGCCACGCTCCAAATCCACTGACATCTTCAAACATGGTCTTAAAAACAAAAAATTAAATGGGGTAACTTTGTACCTAGAGCTTGGTCTGTATTTGACTATTTTTCTACCAGAATGGTTCTGCAAGTGCAACCCTTCATAGCACTAAATGAAAGAGAAGGAAAAAAAATTATACTGAGAGAGGCTTCTATTCAGACAGTGTATTTATTTTCCAGATGGTCTAGAAAATTAGCTCACACTATCATTCTCAGGTGTGCAGCCTTTTGCTAAAAGGCACCTATAATTGTGGTTTAAAATTACGAGATTTTCATGTTGATGGTGACAAGCAGTCCCATTATTTTAAGGTAAAGAACGGTTATTTCTAGTATATGCAATACAAATGTTTCCTAAAATGTGTTCAAAAAACAATTTATTACTATTAGATATTTGAGTAATTTTTGACTTAAAATCAGGATTAAAAAGCATGCAGCTATTCAAGAAGCCACTCAAGAAAGTTTAGTCAGTTCAAAGGAAATTAGAAATTGATTTTTAAATGTTTGTGTTGGCAGTTCTTTTATTGGATGCTGGATTTCATCCATTTCAAGCCTCATTTCCTTAGAACTGGAATGCATAGTTTAGTATCTGACTTCTATTCCTGCTACCTCTTGAACTTACACAGAACTTTTTTCCCAATTAAAGTGTGTATTGTGATTCTCACTCTTCACAATTCAGACTCTAATTTTCAGTGGTGCAGGGAGTTTCCAAACCCTTACTCTGAAGAAATCCAGTATGCATGTACATCATTCTTCAGGTTTTACATATTGTATAGCAGAAGCAAAGATGGACTTTCTCAAATTAGTACATAGAAACATGGGACAGCAAATACCATAAGCATGTGAAATGTTTGCACCTAATGAAATCTGTTCAACTTCAATTAAGTAAAGGGAAAGGAGACAGAAAGCAGTGTTTGAAAAGAGTCTAAAGAAATCGTGATTTCTGGAAACACCAAAATAAAAGCAAGTGTTAATGCTTCATTTTCATAGCACATTTACTGCCATCTTGTGGACACTTCAACAGTCCCAGCTCCTAGGCCCAAGTATCAGCTGCATTTTCTAGGTCCAGTTTTAGAGAGATTGGAACAAGATTTTTCTCCAAAAACATACTGTTGTTTCTTTGTAATTTAGAAAAGCTGTGAACACAGTGGAAAAAGATGCAATCTTTTGTGTTTATTAAACACACACAAAAAGAGTCCTGTAAAATTTTTTTGTCATTGAAATGAAAATCTCATCTACCAAAGATTTTAGAAAGAGAAGGTTAACTGAAGTTCAAAATAATAAATAATCACATGTTTAGAAGAGAGATACACAAACTCTTAAAAGGTAGCCTTAACTTACACATGTTTAGAAGAGAAACTAAAAACCATTTGTGGTCTGGTTCAGAGATTTAAAAAAAAAAAAATCAAGCCAGTTTTTAGCTTTAAACACAGGTGAGACATTAAAAAATTACTATGTTATTAGGACCTGTAATTTCCAAGGCAGGAGTTTGAAGTGAATACAGTAAACACCTTACCAAAAACCCTTTCTCCTCCACTGAAGAGTCCACTTGGCATTTCAACTTCAGATATATATGACCTTCCAAAGGAGACAAAAAGGGAACCTGCAAAATGTAAAACAATCATTTAATTTTGACATCTCTCAACTAAGTCTTACCAGTTCAAGCAAGCCACCTGCACCAAGATGTTAGCACTGTCTTGTTCTTAGGACCTTCAGCCAGAAAGAAGCAGTCAGTCAGACTCAAGCAAGACAGTAATAATCACTTTTGGTTTCAAGTTCATTTAGAAGCTTTCCAATAATTATTTATTAGTTTGCTCATCAGGATATAGATATATAAACATGCACTCTAGCTATGAAAACAGGCTCTTCAAGCATGGTTAGAAACAACAGAAGGCACCAGTCCACACTTTTCAAGCTTCTGCCTCAGTTTGACACCAAGTTGTTTGGAAAATACCAAAGCTCACCAAAGTGAGCTTAAACAGGAATGGTACTTGGATACCATAAGCATTTTTGGCAGATACTGATGTAGTACTGCCTACTCAGATAAATCTTTACATAAAAGAAAACCTAGAAAGGGGAGAAATAATGAAAACAGTTCTCAACTAGCATTCAAGGTGTTAAAGACATGTGTTAAGTAATTTCTAACAGAAAAGGTTCCTAGTCCTATTTTTGCCACTGGGAAAAAAAAAAACCAAAAGAAAGCTTCATTACCGTATCAGAGGTCAATTAAACAGCCATTTGACAGCCAAGAGTTTTGAGGAAGAGCATGCAAAGGTCTGCCTTTGAGCTTTCCTCAATCCCTCCAAACATAATGCCTCATTACGTTGACTACTCCATGAAATCACATCACTTCTTTTTTTCCCCCCCTCACTGAGGCAAAGAGCTGATTCAACAAGCAAATGATGACCTGCACAGCATTCTACAAACCGTATTTTATTGCTAATATGAATAAGCAACACTGCTAAGAATCTTGAAAAGAAATTGACAAAAAATTCAGAAACACTCATCTTTTGTATTACTAGAAAAACCAGGAAGGTCAATACTGCCACTCAAATACAAATAAAGAACTGTTTGCAAGGGAATAGGCACAGGCACGTGTACACAGTAACAAAATAGCTTTCAGAACTATGAAATCAACACCATTCAAATGGAACTAAATTTTGCTAGTAGTTAAGATGAACAGGAGTAACCCTCAGTAGTTAAAAGTGCTCATCTGTGGGCCTCAGTGAGTCCTGCAGAGCACCAAAATAGGTGTTGTGGTTAGAAATTGATCACCTTTGAATTGCAGACATCATGCAGCCTTCCTCCCAGACATAAGACACACATGCACAAACAGGTGATCAAATCATTTTCACAGGTCAGATCTACTCAACTAACACAGCATTAATGGCTTACTCCTGTACTCAACAGGAATATTATAGCACAAAAAATTCTAAGCATTAGGTAGGAGTCTCCATGACCACTTGAAAAGCAAATAATAGTGAAACACTTCTACGAAACAAAAAAAAAAGAAATCCAGGACTGATAAGACAACTATAACCCTACATGCTACACCAAGGAATAATGGCATATAACCCTAATAAAGCACAGTAACACCCATTTCTGAATTAGGGCCTCAAGAATATCTGGCCATTCCCCACTTCAGCTTTATGGTTTTTGCATCTCAATTAAGATTTACATCAGAAGAGAAGAATCCAATTTATGAAGTTTAGCAGTGAGGAACTGTGTGAGAGGCAAAGCAAAGAGGTTGTATAACAAACACAACACAGTTTTGCAGAGCCTACAACACCATTACTAATTACTAAAGCAGGTCTCAAAACACCCTCTTGTACACATAATGAGAAAATATTGAGTTCTAGTTAACAGTATATCTCTTTTATAAAGTTAAAGGTGATGGAAAGAAAGTTCGACAAATATCCAGCTAGATTAAAAGAAAACTAAAGCCCATGACTATGCTATCTTGCATTCTGATGTGGTCACGCAGGTATTTGCCATAGGAACACAGCTTACTGTCACAGAAGATTATCTGTAAAGGGTCTCAAGAGAACTCAAGCATTTGAAAAACTGTTTTTTTAGGAGACTTTTGATTAAAAATAGGAGATGATAGGCACTAAAAGTATCACTTGCTTAATTTTGAGAGGAAATATGAAAATTAATCTAAAACGCTTTCTTCTGCAGGACTCAAGTAAACTATTAACTAGATAAAACTATGTTCATAGGTTAAAGACAAATTATTTCTGTTAAGGATATCAATTCACATAATTTCTAAAGCCAAAACATACACCAAGCAAAAACATTTTAAAGGCACATTTGTGTACAAATAAGGACCTCATTTATTTGACATGCTTTGAAAATACTAAGCTTTTTGCTTAAAATGCCAAATGTCTTGCTATGTCTTGTCAGAACAAGGTTAGAATAAGAAGCAAGGTTACTTAGGTTCTGAGAGATTTTAATTTTCTTCAGCAGCAACAAGTTGAGTTAAACCAACATTTAGGCTGCCAGGCACTTTTCTCTGATTCTCTTATCAGCACAGCAGCTGATTCTGTGTTCTGTGTAGTTCATCAAGAAGCTGGCTCAAATTTCCTGACTATAAATCTTTAAGAAACACAACAATTTGTTCTGAAACAAGAAACAACCTCCTGTAATGACCAAGGAAGACAAGAGAAACATGCTAGTTAAGGAGCAACCTTAGGCAACCTAAATAACTGAGTTCCAGCAGCATGCTTATGAGACAAGGAGTAGAATTCTGCAAGTCTTAAAGGCTTCTAACATCTTGTGTTTAGTTAGTAAATCTTTGTAAGCACTTTCTCAGAAGAATTTTTTTAAAAGCTGCAAAAACAGCCAGACAGAAATAAGCAACATGCACTAGAAAGCATTTTCCTGTTTTAAGTTAGAAACTAAAGGATCATAGCAACCTTGTCCTGGAACATAAATCCCAACAGTTCTTTTTCCTCCCCTTCAAAATTTATCTAGGGAAAAAAGAAACATGCTCAATGCAATTAGTGTAAAGTTATAGTCTAGAAGAAAAAAGGAGACAGTTATACATGAGTATATTTTGGTCCTTTATACCCTGCATTTTAACAGTACATGAAGAGAGGAATGACACTCAAAAAAACCACTGTGGCATCAGTTTGTTCCATATCAGAAATACATGAAGCAACCAGCTGTTTGTACAGCCACAGGCCAAGTCAAAACTGAAATTTGGTAGTAATTTAACAAAGGTAGTAATGTAATTTACTGAGGTAGTAATTTAACAAAAAAAAAAAAACCCAAATAAATAATGAATAAGAATTCCCCTCTTTTCCAGATAACTATAAGACTGCATCTGCAAAAAATTAACTAAGTGATCGTTTTCCCAGAATTCTCTTTGAACATTGTGCTTTTGCTATATTTCACTAGTCCAGTCCAGTGTCCTGTCATGCAATGCAAACCAATGAAGTCCAAACCTAAACTGCTGAATATAATACAAAAGCTGATTCTATCATCTCCAAGAACAAGAGGTTTCCAATAAGGAAGCTACACACAAAGATTTCTACATATAGTTCTGGTTAAGAGGAACATTTATGCTGAAGAACCAAAGCTGCTACTTCTGAAATTCACCTAGTCAGTAACAACAGCAATTTAACCATTGTCCTGCCAGCTGTTTCAGTAAAGGAATCTGCTTCTATCTACAAAAAGTAAAACTTCTAAAATTCAAGATAGGATTATTGAGATATTTTGTTTTAAGACTTATACACAAACACAATTAGGTCTTGTTTTCTCATCTCTTATCAGAAGCTGAAATTACAATAATAATATTATTGCCATAAGACTTGATTGGCCAAAAAAAACAAAATTTTTCTTTTGCTGCTCTTGGGTAGCTAAAGCTGTGATTTAGTACTACCATAAACTGTAGTAACATTTGAACTAATTTAAACTAGCTTAGGATAGCTGCTGGCATAAACACCTATTAAAATAGGTTTTAGATATTAGATATTACAAGGTTAGAGATTGCAATGAATGTAAAAATGTATTTTTTAAACTTCTCATAGCAAAAGCCAATAAACATTCTGTTTAGACAAAGAACTGATGGCATAAAAGTCAATAAGAGTTCTAAAAAAAACCCTTAAGATAATTTGCTTCTACAAATTTAATTGGGATATGAAAGGAAAAACTGATGCTCCTAAATATATTCAAATAGCATTTTTTAGGTCAATTAAATGCAGAAAAAATCAAAAACTTCATTATCATTAAAACACACTTAATGCCTTCTTTAGTGATAACTGCAAGACTAGGAGCAACAACATGAAGACCACATATAGAAATGCCAACTGCATACATCAAATTTTTGTCAGTGAAAGCAAATTCATAATCAAATTCCTTTGTTATCTTTGCACAACCATATCTTATACTGACCTACAGAAATTAAAGAGCACCTGGCAGAGTAATGAAAGTCTCTCTTCATCTTAAAACAACATTTAATTCATATGATATGTAAGTAAAATCTATACAAAAATTGTTAATGTCTATATAAATAACCTATCTAGACACCATTATATATATTTCATTTCTAGGATGGTGCTTCTACCTGAAAAGTAAACCCACACTCTTATTTTTCTAGTAGCATGCAATTACCTTTGGATTAGCAACCAATAATTTCCATTACCTTGTCTAGTGCAAATTTGTTATTTCCCACAGAAGACAGCGATAACTTGTGGGATCCAACAAGGATGAAATTCGTACTGCGTATGGCATTTGGGCCACCTGGACTGGCCATGGCTGTGGAGAGAAGTTAAAGTGAAGTAAAGTCACACCAAAACACACAATCAGGATGCTGCAAGGCTTAAAAAAATGTACTTTATTTGCACTACTGCATGCATGCCCTGCTCAGTACTCCGTGAGAAATGCTCTTTGCAGTGCAGCCAAGCCCAGCAGCACATTGAGAGAATCTTGACACACGCCATTCCTCCTGAAAAGATCTTTTCTTTCAGAAACAAGGTTTGAAAACATCCACAAAGGAGAAAACTAAGCATTTTAAGTCTTGGAGGGATGGAGAGTGTGCTGGGGCACACTACAAGACACACATACCCTGCAGTAGGAATGTGACTTTTCTATCTCTTAACCTCTTCTCAAGTGACACAGTGCCATCTTCCAGAACTTGTACGCCTTTCCTTTGCACTTACACCATGAGAAACACACACTGCAGCTCAGGAATTTCACTAGTAGCAGCAGCATGATACACATTCCAGATTTAGTTCATGAGCTTCTATTGCTGCAATTCCTGCTAAAGCTAGCTCAAGTATCACATACTTCAGGTCAGATAAGTGTATAATGTTTTTATATACTTAGAAAAACACTTAGAGGTGCTGTTTTTCTCGACAGTCAAGAGTCAGAAATACATAAACAAGTTTATATATGCTTTCTATATATAAATATTTATAAAAAACACTACACACAAGCAAATTTCAGGATCTGTTCATATTTTCCAATTGTTCTGTATTACTTTGTTGATAGCAGACTCTAGTTCTCTACTTTTAAAATTTGAATTAAAGTTTGAATTCATACTTTCAGGAAAAAAAATGCAAACCATGGGTATCTGACACCAGATGTTAGTTCTGATTTTGTGAAGATATCTTCTGTTGAACATAATGGTAGCATAATAAGCACAGGGCCAGTTTCTGGGCTGGGAAATTTAGTGTTTACTTACTTACAAATTGTCATCTGTTACAAGTATTATTTACTGATATAGTAGTTTTGACAGCAAGTGTAGATTGGCATAAGATGTTTAGACTTTACTTACCTGGAGTAAGAAGGTTGCTTTTCTAGAAATAGAGAGAAATAAAAGCTTAGTGAAAAAGTACTTCTGACAGTTTCTACTGGAGACAAAGCCAAGGTAAAAAGAAATTAGATTTGAAATACTTTTAAAAACCCAATCAAATAGAAAAAAAATCGAAAAGAAAGTCCAAATAAATGTGTATTTCCAGCATTACATATGTAACAGAGCTGTTTCTTGAGCTGATGACTGAAAAATTTGGCAGAAAACTGGACAATTTATGGAGCCTTACATAAGCAACAGAAAGAATCTATTATGGGCACAGGCTTAATCTGTGAGAACATGTCCTTTGGAAGGGGGCATAGTCAGATCTTGTTACAATATTACGTTCATACTTACCGAGGTAATAGATGTTAATAATCTCTTTGGAGTAATAACCTACAAAAGAAGACAAGAAGACAAATGCTTTTGCTACTGCATTTGTCCAGCACATTAGCATGAGAACTAGACAGTGAAACTACTGAAGGCTTATCTCAAATTTTGAATTTGAGTACTCATTACTATGAGTAAGTCTTGGGTTTTGACTGGACATAATAGATCTCAGTGGAAGAAATGCTGCATAGCAAAGAAATAATTACTGCAGAAAAGTTAAGCAGAAAACCAATCTTAGTAGATGCTTTTACCTATGTAATGGGATTTCTAAGTTCCATTTGCTAAACTAAAGGTAAGAGCTAACAATAAAAGTAAGGATATGTTCAATATACTGCTGTTATACATCATTATTTTCAAGTTAAAATCTCAAAGTTTAGGTGAGACTGTATATTAAACACAAACTGGAGTTATGTACTTTTACTGAGGTTGAAAGACAAGTGTAAGTAGCTTATCAAAAAGCAGATATAGGATGCCACTGGCAAACCTATAACCTCATATCAGCAACTTACCCACAGTAGCATGAAATCATTCAATTTTAAGTAAAAATTCCATTAAACTACAGCACAGGAGAAGTGAACCCTGGTACTTGAAATTTTTATTAGAGAATAGGTGGGAGCTTTCACTGTGCCAAATCAAAGAATAAAGAAATTTCCTATTTCTGCTTGCAGCCACATGACTTAAGTACTCATTCCAGCTGTTTTAAAAGACAATCAAGTTTCTTGGTTTTACCAAGTGACAGATGATATGTCAAGAAGGAAATCAGACCTGAACCCACTAATTCACTGTGTGCTCTATTAGAATGAAAAGAAAAATACACACACACCCTCAAAAGCAACCCAAAATAAACAAACCACAAAAAAAAAAAAAAAAAACAAAAAAAACACCTCCAGAAAGGCTTGTTTAGGGTTACATATCTACATATATACTGAAAAAAGCACAAACACTTGATATGCACACCCTTATTAAAACAATGTTTACTTTAAAATGTAAGCATCTAGTGCTTATACTTAATACTGGGGAGAAAGAGGAGTTTTTACTTGATCAATAAAACTTTTAAGACAAATCAAACTCCAGGGTAGGGTGTATTGACTGGCATAGTTTAACTGAAGTGAAGAAAAAGGGCAATAAACCACTATTGAAGGCCCCACACCTAACAAATAAATGTCTGCAAAGCCCAGTATTTTGCAGAACTAGTAAGACTTCTTCCCCACCAATACATTTCAGACTCAACCAAGTGCTGCAGGTCCAATCTACTAATTGCTGTAGGTCTCCATAATCCATCTGTCATGGCAGATGTTCCAAAAAGGGAGTAAAAGCAAGCAACAGATTGTGTAAGACTATCAGTCAGTTTTGCTAGAGCACCTTCTGTTGAAACATTACATTACTGATTTTCAGGTTTCATTTACCTTAGATTTATTTGTCTTTTTCCTTTTATCAGTGCTTGTACCTTCTTTTCTCTGCACCTGTAAGGCAAAAAGGTATTGAGAAAGTACAGCACATCATTCTCCCTTACACCTCCTCTTCACAGGAACTATACATACCCAACTGTAAACTTCTATATTTATTTCAAAGTCATTTGACACATCATGCCTAAAGGGAAGAAGAAAAAACAAGTTAAACTAACTGAAGCAAAAAGGCTTTTGTTTTTGTTTGTGGTGGAGTTTTGGGGTTTTTTTTCATTTGTTTTGGTTGGTTTTGTTGGGTTTTAAAATTACTCTTTACTTCTTCCCTCCTTTTGCTCCTTATAACTTTCCAAGGAGCTTTTAGTGTATTGCTACTTAAAAATACTTTTTGGAACTCAGAAAAGGAGAGGAGATGACAAGAGGCAGATAATGTGCATCTACCATTTCTCAAATTGCACCCTCCCCTGTCACAGATTGGGTTTTTCGAGTAAATAGCTTTAAGTGAAAATTCCAGTACAGCTGAACTTCAAAAACAGAGTTTATTTATTTTGAAGACTTACTAGCAAACAGTCATTTGAACTCACAATGCCTTTTCAGCTGACATGTGAGAGTTGAAGTTATAGTTATAAGAGCACTATTTTCCCAGATACCAAAACCAAATAGCTATATAAAATGTTAGTTGGTGCAAAAGAGAAAAACACATCTCAGGCACAGCAATCCATCTGTCACTGCAGGTGTTCCAGGAAAGAACAAAAGCAGAAAATGCAAGAGATAAAATAGCTGATGGATGGTTGAATAAGTCTAGGTTGCTCTTTTGAGAGAAGTGCCTTCCAGCTATTTTTTGAAGGAGGAAATAGCTATACCACAAAATCTCTCCACACTTGGTTGCAGAATACGACATTCTCATAACTAAGACTATAAATGTTCTTATGCATGCTCCACCATCAGAGTTAAAACTGCTTCAAGAGTTTCTTTATACTTACATAGTAAACGTCGTAGTAAAAGTAAGAGCATCTCCATTCAGGGAGCTGGCAGTACTTGCTAATGGAGTTGCAACCATGTTTTCTGCTCCAGATCTCAGTATTATTACATAGTAGTAATTTCCTGCTTCTGTAAGCACACATCAGATGGTTTGGTTAGCCAGAGTAGTCCAAGTCTCTAAAAGAATTCTCAAGTACTGCATTGCTATTAAGCACATCTCTGTTTCACCCTTCTTAAAATATTTAGTTACATTTGAGACTTGCTTATAAACTTAATCTTAAAACAATTTTATTTTCTTTATGCTGTGTCTACTAGTAAAATTGTCTCCACAGGATTCATAGCAACTGCTTTACTGCCTGGGGCATCTCAGGCCAGACCTACACTAACCAGTGTGACAGATATTGTGTGAAAGGGGAGAGGAACTTTCAGTCAGGTCAGCAGATAATGTTACTTATTTATTTTACTTATTACTTATTTATTTTACTTAAGCCTGCCAGCTTAACCACAAATCAGCTTTCACTGAAACATTGAAAAGTTAGTCAGAAGCCGATGAACTGAATGCAATAGCTAAATTTTCATTACCCCTAGATTTCTGAGAACATCAAAGCAGAAGAACAAAAAAAAAAAAGCCCAAGGAGAATGAACCAGGAATACATGTTGGGAGAATGAGGAAGGAAGAGAAAAGAAATAAAGCTTTTGTTTGCTAGTTTTACCTGGCTTTTGAGCTGTACCACATACAAAGTCTGCTTTTAGAGGTAGACGCATTTCTGAAATGGAAACAGATCCCCTGGAGGGAGCAAATTCAGCGGATGTAGAAGCAGCTTTATTTCTTTTATTATGTGGTCCCTCACTCTTCAGTTTATTCAATTCTTCCAATAAAGCAGTTCTCTTCTCAGCTGCACAAAGAAATTAATTACAGTTCTACAGAAGAAAAAGTACTGAACAATTTTTTTCTGCCTTAAGTATGTAAAATGCAACTTATATTTCTATTACACTGTGAAATGATTAATATTTAAGGGTCAAGACAGATACAAAAATGTCCTCTTGCCTATAAAATGACCTGAGACAGAACAGATATTATCCTGTTCTTTTTTCCAGAAGAACTATTAATAAATGGCCACAATGTAACACAATATATGCATGAGGAAGAAATTATGAACCTTGTCGAAATGTTCATTATAAAGAATTGAATCTGAGTATAAAAACCTACTTGCAAAGAGAAGAAGTCTTTCTGCTTCTGCTTCTTCTTGTGACCCTTTTCCATGTTCCTCATCAAAACAGCAGTTCAGAGCTTGACTGGCTTGATAAATCACTGTCTGTTGCCTGTTGATCTCATTGTTCAATTCCTAGAGAAAACAAATAATAAAAACAATAATCAAGAAGAGAGCTCTAGTGCTGCATTCAAACAAGGAAATGTCTCTAGATGAGCCTTTTTGGGGGGCAAGGCTTCAAAAGAAAATCAGATCCTTTAAATAGCAAACTACAAAAGCCTCATAGTTAACCGTTACTTTGGCAAAAGAACACTGCAGCACAATTTTTTTTTATCTCAGAGGTATGGTGGGGAGTGAAAGACTCCAATATTGTATGTTCCATATCCCATCTAGTCTTCCTTTCACCAGGAGAAGCAGCGCTAAGCAGAAATTCAGCAATGGAGATTAGTGCAAACAAAGTACTAGTAAAGATCAGAATATTACCTACTGAAAGTAGGTTTTTACAAATTCTGCCTAATTCAAAGGCAGTGTTAAGACACTGATTCTCTGTGTTCTTATCAAAATAATGGCTTGTTCTCTCCAGACTTAATCTATAACATGATCCTTTTAAGTGAAGCATTAGCTGTTCAAATTATGCATCATCACCATCATTCCCTACCATAAGATATTTATGCAAAATAGAAATAACCTACCAACCTTATTTTGCAGTTCTAAGCAGTATGTTAACATCCTGGACATTCATGGGGGCAATTAAATTTGAAAACAGTAGATTAGAAAAATAATTTTCAGAAGCATATTAGGTACCTGCATTTTCTTTTTGATGTTGACTTGATCAGATGGGCCATTTCTTCTCATTTCTAGTCTGGAAGCCACATCTTCCTTGCGAACAATTATTTGCTTTATTGAAGGACGTTCTGTTTCCTTAAATCTTTGGGATCTGTATGCATCGACACTTTTGAAAAAGGAAACATCACAAAATGTTTCACAGGTGTGCAAAGCTCTTCTTAAAAGATACAGAGGCATGTATCATACATTGAAGTTTTCTAACTTGCTTAAATGGCTTTAAAGAAAGCATTTTAACAGCTGATTTTAAGTTTAAGCAACATGAAAGACTACACAATCTTTGATAAAGGCTGAGATCTTGCAAAAGAAGCTTAATTTGTAGTTTGAATGGTATGCATCATTAGAAGAGTTAAAAAAGCCAGTGTTTTAACTTGAACACTTACAGAATCAGGGGTGTTGGGTTGTGCTTATTACCTGTAAGGAAGATTGCGATCTTCCGACACAGAGCCAATACTGTCTCCAGATTCCGCCCTGGGAACTCTGGTCCTTTGGAACTTCTCAGACTTCAGACTGACATCACTGATACTGCTACCTTCCCCAGTCGACTTAGAAGGAGAACCAAAGGCCTGAGGAAAAGAAAACATATTACAGCTATCTGTTCACATAATACCACTACTACTAATAATAATCTGTTTTCTTTCTCCTTTATTTGTTGTACTTATAAACAGTAAATTTGCTTAATACTATTTAACAGATGATATTTTACAAGTACAGACATAGAGCAAGTTTATTTATTTAAGGACACTAACAGATTATTGAACTCAATGAGATGTCACCTTTAGCTTCCAAATCAGAGCAGTTACATAATTACTTAAGATTTTTCATCAGTGATCACTCCACTGAATGCATGTATACCACTGCAAGTCCAGTACTAGTAACAGGTTTAGCAGACCACTTGTTTAGCAGAGCATCCAATATGCTACACTATTTTCAGAGAAAAATAACTTAGCCTCATTACGCTCTCATTAGCAAAATACCATTTGAAACTTCTTTATTTGCACACATATCCTAATATTACAAAATATCACAGCTCACAAGCCAATTGGACACCTCTGTGTGATAAAAAAGCCCTTCCCCACCCTCCCTGAATTCTCACCTCTGAACCAACAGATTCCACTAGAGGGGTTAACAGAGACATTGATGAAATGTTCAGTGACTCCTCCTGCTCATCCTCATCACTTTCACCTTCCAGGCTCATGCTCATTTCTTTCTTCAGCTTTTCTATGTCTGGACCATCCTCTTGAAGAATTTCAAAAATCTCATTTATCACCTTTGAGCTATTCATCTCATCATCCACACGCATTTTGCCTTCATATACTTCATCTGAAGAGTGACATTTTAAAATATATTAGTAGCATCAAGACTGTCATTAAACAGAAGCAAACTTGTTTTGCCTTTCAAGCAAGCTTGATTAAAAAGCACTTTTTGCAGTTGGGCATATAGAACCTAAAAGCACCCTTCCATGGCTATTTTAATATACCACTTTTACATATATTGCATAATCAATGCAGAAAGGGAATATATAGATGCACAGTTTAGACAAATTTCAACCTTTTAGTTCAAATACATCTGAAACTTAACCGCAAGTCAAACACTAGGGCAGTTGTTTCTGTCCTTTTCCAATGAGCCTTGAATATGAGCTTTTTAATCTTCCTTGAAAACTTGAATGTCAAGAGGGAAGCTTCAGTATGATAACTGAAGCTTCCTAATTTGTTTTACATAAATCTCATTACAAAACACATGGGAATCAGAAAATGTTTTCATTTGAATTCATTGTTCAGACTTGAAGGTTATTGACACTGTCCTAGACAAGGGGCTATAGAGAGCTAAGTCCTCAATATTAGTCTACTCAATACAAACCTTTTGGTTTCTCATCAAGTTGTTCAAGTTTTGAGACAGACATTGCTTTTACAGGGCTCTTTGACTCTGCAGTCTTCAGAGGACTGGAGTTATCAGTCTCTTCACATTTAGAAGTGTCTAAGGGGTTTATAAAGAAAAGAAGTATTATGTCTAGCCTCTATTTTAGTTATTGAATTTTAGAAGTCCTACTGACAAAAAGACCACCAGATTAAATATTCCAGTTAGCCACATGTCAAAAAAACCCCATTAGAATACCCTCCACAACCTGTACACCTAGACTTCTATATTATAATCAGAAAATTGACACTGCAAGAAACAGTGCTGAAACCATAGCAGAGTGCAGACACTCATGAGCAAAAAGGGAAAATTTTAAAAAGACAAACAAAAAAATCCACTAAACAAACCACTGCATGCAAACCCAATTTTTCTAGAAGGACATTTGATAGATCTTTCAAGTGAACAGTCTACCGAGAGCGTTAACTAAGTTAGTTCACACTTTTTTCGCAGAGAGCTGAAGATGCTTCCACTCAGTAAGCGCCAGAAAGGATTCCAGGAGCACCTCACAATTCTTTTCAGGCGTCCTACCATAAGAATTAATATCACAAAAGGATACTGACAAGGGAAGAGTTTCCCCCCATTAGCTTCTTGTGGAAATTTGGTTACTCAGGTACAGGATAGACTAAATATGTAACTGACAATTCTCATTCACTTCCCTGCCCTTAACCTCCATTAAAGTTTGAAACATAGGTATACCCATTGAAAAACAAAAAGACAGTCTTGCCTTGCTATCCTTTCAAGTGGTACAAGAGTGCAAATACTACTATCATACAAGAAGATTTAAGATAACCTGTAACCAAAGGAGAGGTCCAGTTCCACACATCAGTGTTACTGGCCTCTTTCTCTGCTCATGAATATCAAGTGCAGTGCCCCGTCCAGCACTAGTCACAGGCAAACTATGGCGGTTCTCACCCGAAGACTCCACGCTGGGAGACTTTGCTGGCCTGTCACCTGCTGATGTGTCTTCTGAAGATCCAAGAGCAGAGGCATCTGAACTAGGAGGATGTTTTGGACTGGCCTGAGATTGGCTTTCCTGGCAAGAATAAAACCAGAATGCATTCAGGAGGTAACGTTAAAAGCAACCAAAAAACTACCAGAAAAAAATACATTTTACCATCTGCTAGGAAAAAGAGGTTGCCTATCCAATACCCTATTTATTTATCCAAGATATTTATCTGAAGGAGTAAATATTAAATATTTGCATGAGGAGCTCTTTTGCTTTTGCAGTTATAGAACATAAAACCCCCCACATTTATCATCAAAAAGTAAATAAGTCAATTGGCTCAAAGCAGTATCACTTATTTTGGTTGATTCTACAAGAGGTAAATAAACTAATAATTTGTTAATAATCAAACAAGTCACTAGACAAGTGGTCTTGCCAGCCCAAGCACTCCCAAAGCATAGGTTTTTATCCCTTATACACATCTTCACATCTAACTCTGTATTCAGAATATGTTAAAGCAATTCAAAGTATCATATTTTGATTGATGAGGTAACACATTACCATTTTAGCTTCTGGAAGCTTCCTCTTTGAACTGTCACTTTTCTCCGCACTCCACAGATTGCCCCTATCAAATCGGCCACGAAGGCATGCAAGTTCCCGTTCACGTTCCTAAACAAATGAAGGGAAATGGGAGAAAAGCTGACAGCCCTAAGGTGTCACAACACTTCAGATTCCTCAGCTAGGGGAACCAACAGTAATAACCTTCCCCAGGCTTATAAGCTAGTTATGAATGCAACAAGTCATACCTGTTTAAGCTGAAGCGCTAAACTGGCAGTAGAGGAATTTTCATTTTGTTTGAGAAGCCTCTCCTGGATTGTCCTTGTGTTTGGGGTAACAGTGGGCGTTCTGCACCCTGGAGTGTTCGTGGCAGGGCTGCGTGCACTACGCTCCTGACAGCGCTCCCCAAAGGGTTCCAGGAAGGGCTTAATTCCAGATCCCCCTACAAGAACAATTGTTTTGCCTTGAAAGAAACTCTCAATATTAAAGAAATCACTGCAATTTTGTATCCTGATGAAGGTTCCCAGTGAAGCAATTAAGCTGCCTCCTTTACAGCTCTTACTCCATTATACTTTATACAAACTGAACCTGAAATGCAAATCATAACAGTGATGTTAATAAAACAGTAAATCAAAGCAAGTAGATGTCTCTCTTTACTACAGTCTATATGTAATACATCAGTTATTTAAACTGGCTTGCCTTTTCCAAATTTCCTCTATAACCAGCCCCATTTCTTTCATAGAAATAAGCATTCTAGTGCATGAGGAGGATATGTTGTTTGGCATCCACCCTGCTTCACTGAGCTTATCTATTACTGTCAGCATATCTAAAACATGCTTTTCTGGCCATCATTTTTAAGAGTTCAAACTTCCAGGTTAAGAGTTCAAGAGTCCAGGTTTCTGACACAACAAGCGGTTGAATTAAAAACTGAGGATGTTCACTTGTTTTGACATCAATGCTACCACTGAAAATAAAGACACTGCAAAGTTAGAGCACCTATGTGGCAACAAGATTCTATTTCTTCTAAATATGCATATATCAAATGGATACATATAGCACCAAACAATCTGAAATAAATTTTGAATAGTCTCACTTAACATTTTAGGCTGCTTTTGTTCTTAAGAGTTACTAAAAACACATCTAAGAAAACATCCCATGCAAAATACAGAAGCTGTATAACTTAAAATAATTATCACAGAACTCATCAGCTTTTTATTCAACTTACAGCTGGAAATAGGTATTATCTGGTATGGTACCTTAAATTCTTTACTAGTATGTTGTTTTCAACACAGCACACATAGGCCTAATTTGAATGAATATTTATTTACTGAAGCCAGAAAACAGCCTACCTGGTGTTGTGGGTTTACCCTTAGGTTCAAGTTGCACATGTGTTCCTTTGACTGGCTCTGCTTTGGACTGAACTGGTTGAGGCAAAGCTGACTTGGCTGTTTGTGTACGCTCTTCAGCTTTCCGGGGACTGCAGGGATTCTCTGCCGGCCGTTGCTGTACTTCAGATTCTTTAGAACAGGGAGCAGTGACTCTTGAAGATTGCGTTAAAGAATTGTTTGGATCCTTAACAGGAGAAAAAAAAAATAAAAGATGAGACTTATGTTCTTATTCTCTCAAGAGGAAAAAGAATGAAAGCACTCTGCATAGCATACCATCACCTGATACACCTGTTCCTTCAACAAAAGAAAAAGCCAAGAACAAGTGTTAAGCTTTTAGTACTTTTTTTATCCAGTATTTCAAATTGTTTCGGCATTTGATGCTCTTGCCAGCTATTTTAAATACTATCCCACATTTCCCTAAACAAGAATGCACATGGCAGATATTGTCATGGCAGAAATTGCATAAATTGATCAATGAATGTCTGGTCCTACTTATTTCATCATTCTGATCGAGTCTTTGTACAGCAATAACATTCACAATTTCAGTCAATCAACTATATGAAGTTACAGAATGAAACCCAGTATCTCTGTAACAAGCCCCTTCTGATGGTCAAGAGCAGCAATCAAGTACATTGCCATCAACAAAACATATAAGTACTCTCATCTTTAAGTTGCAATAAAAGGAATTTTAAGCTGTTTCACATCTGCTATTAAAAAAAGGGCATCTGGGATTGCAATAAAGCAAAAGTTGTAAATAGACTAAGACTGCTCACACCAAATCTTTAAATTCAGATTAAACAGTTATGTGCTAACATTTTTATGCCCCAATACAATACTCAAATCAATTTTTAATCAGCAACTAAATCAGACACTCACCGCTCTCTTTGAGTTTGCTGGTTTATTAATAGAAGCCTCAACAAGCCTTTGAGAACAGGATGCAGCTTCCTGCTTTACACTGCTACTATTGATTCTAGCAGATGCTCCACTTGTAGTGGACAATTTGGATAAACAAGTAGTGCCAGGCTGTTCTTGTGCATTGTTTTGCTTTGCAGATGGATGACTTAGGTCATCTTCCCAGGAACCAATTGTAGCAGCAAGGTTAGCTAAACGGCCTCTCCTCCCAATAGGGGTTTCGCTTGCCAGGGCACTGGATGCCTGCTTAGGTGGAGAAACACACAGATCTTTTGACTGGAGAGGAGACAGAGGAACACATTCAGAGGGATCTGGAAAAAAGAAAACACATTAACTTTGCTAATAAATTATACTGAGATACATATAATTGTGTATATTGAGTTTATCAACAATTAGATGTTCCTGTCATCAACAGAATCAAACTACTAGCCCTAGAGGCACTGAGACTAAACAAATTAAAATTTTTTAATCAAGCAGTTTACTAATTTTATGTCAGTGTTGTGAGGAGCAAGGCATGAGAGTAGCAGAGAAAAATCAGCTTAATTTTAAGCTGTAGATAACAGCTTCAATATTTTGGGCCTGCCCTAGTATTGTCTTAGAATTCTTTAAAAAGACATTAATCTTCCCACAGACAACATTATCTCCTTCTAGCCAACATAATCATCAATGCAAACACTGAGAGACACCAATGGTGCTTAGCAAGTGAAACATACCCTCACTATCCCAGCAGCGCCGCTGCTCTGCCAACTTCTGCATACGTGTTTTGACTGAAAGGGCTGCAGGAGTTTCTGACTTGGAGTTTTGTTTTGCATTCTCAAGAGGCTGAACCAATGGAGCTCTGTTAGAAGCAGTTTCGTGTGGTTCTGAAGTCATCTGAGGAGAGTCATGGCTTGTGGAACTTGAAGGAACTGGCTGTACATTCTCTGAACTAGGAGCTTGAGTCTCCATATCATTAGGGCAGAGCCTTTTTGATGGTGATGGCTTTGTATCTGGTTTTACTGGACAGGTCAGAGATTCAAACAAATTAGTATTCAAACAATCTAAAATATTTTCCAACAACACATAACAGCAGTACAAATAAAGTTATGATTTATGAATACTCTGATATGCTTCCCAAAAAAATGCACTTCCCAAATCTACCAAGCACAAGGCACTCTCTTTACATTACACAATTATTTCTAAATAGCTTACTAATGACTTGGCACATCTGCTCTCAGGTCCAGCTAAACACAAACTAGCCCTAGTGGCCAAGTAACTGCATCCATCACTGTTTAGTAGAAGATAAATGTTCAGTGTTTTCACTTTCCCTTTGGAAAAAATGATGAGACTGGTATCAAAACAATCTTTATTAAACATGCCACTAAATACCTTCGTCACTGGGAAGAGGTGCCTGGTTACCAGTTTCTGCCAAAGGCTCTCTGGCCCTCTTGGTCTGCATTGTGGGTCTCGCCCCCATCTTCGGCCGCTCTGCCATTTTCCTCTGCAGGTTCTCTCGCCTGGCACGGGTTCTTTCAAGGAGTTTCTGAGTGGTCAATAAGTCATGTGTTACCAGACATTGCAGTGTGTTAACTGGTAACAGCTCAGAGTAAAAGATGATGGAATTCTGTTTAGCATAGGTAGGCAGTAGGTTCCAAATTTCAGTCCTTAAATCAACTATTGCCTCCAACTAGCTTGGCACTGAAAGAAAATCAGGCTAAAGAGACAGGAGCAATGGCAAAATCAAAAAAGAGGGGCTCCTATAGACCACAAAGTCATCAGAAATATTTGAAAGGTTTGGTTTTTTTAAATCCTGAATCATCACATGACAATCTTGATCTGTCAAGTCTTGCTAGCAGCGTTTTCTGACACATTGCTAAAGCATCTGGTCACGTCACCTGACTGGCAGTGGCCCTCTAACAAAATAAACAACATTGAAGCAATTGTCAAGAGGCCATAAAAAAGTTCAACAAATAAAAGCGTGGCCGTCAATATTAAAAAAAATTGTTATTACACCTTCTAAATCAAAAGGTGACTTTCTTTGCCTCAAGCTTAAATTTTAAGACTAGACTGATATTATACCTAGCTATATTATGGTAAATAGCCTGTTTATTAAGATATCTCTATACAGAAAAACATATAAAGAGATACCAATTAAGCTATATAACATTCTTTTTCATTTTCTACTCATTGGAAATTTGAGTACCCTAATTATACTCCATATAAAATAGCTGTTTTAGTAAGTGTTCCACACTAGTACAAAGTGATTCCTTACAGTATTCAGTTTTAAAAGGTTTGTTTGTTTTAAATATAGCATTTGCAAGTCATTATCACTCAGTTTGATCACATCTAAAGGATACTTAATGACTCTTTTGATCTAGGTTTTAAGGTTGAGACAAGAAATTGTGCAATTGAACTAATGCCCTTTAAAGGGAAGCATATAAACTGCAGTTGTTTGGTGGCACATAAATTATTGCGAGAACTGTGCCAGCCATTATCTGTCCTGTTGCACAGCAATTAAATACACATTTGACATTTTTAACTGTCTAAGGCTGAAGTCTTAAACAATGTTCTATTGTAGGGCAACACAGGACAAATAGAATGTCAATCTCAACAGTTTTTTTGTGACAACAAATCTCAGCATTGCTATTTTTCACAGAAGAGGGGGAATTTGGAAAAAAAAAATCCCAAACCCAAAATATATGAAATGCATGAATGCCTTCAATGCAGTTTCCATGCTAGTTGTGCCCAAAAGTCAACATTCCTTAGTTCCAAAATGCAAAGAGAGGGATACTAAGTGCACGTAGTGCCCACATTAAAAAAAATCCTAAAGGCAATTTAAATTAACAGCTCTTCTTGCAAAAAGTTGAATATGTCTTATAACAGTATTCCTACAGTTCTATTCAAATAGAGGCACATTCCTTTCTGTTTTGTTAGCTGAGCAAGAGAGTTTCAGTTGTTACATATGAGATGTCACTTCCCAAGAATGCATGCCTCTGTTGTTCAGCTCCAGCTCCTATTGGCTTCTTGCATCTCAAATTTTCCATCCAACCGCCATAACTCCAACGGTGCTGTTACACACGATGAGTAAGCCACACTCCACAACCTGAGGCTTACTTCCAAGTTCATCAACAGGGTGTTTTCTACAAGTACATTCTCCAGTTGTTCTGATGACAACGTTTCAGAGTATCATAGAAGTTGAAACTCCTAGAATATACTGAGCTGGAAGGGATCCACTAGAAGTCCAGCTCCTCACCCTGCACAGAGCAGCCCCAAAAATCACATGAGTGTGAGACCATTACCTATCTTGTTACATGAAGGAATCTGAGGACTACAATGTCAAAGTGGATTACTGTGTCACAAAAGCACTTTCTAAAAATCAGAAAAAATCTTCCCACCTCAAATGTTAACGGGCAACTTCAGTTTTTCAAAAGTATATATCAAAGATACTTAGGCCCATATATAATCACACATAATTATGTTCGTAAACAAGAATTTGCTCTAATTACCCTGCTTTACTAGCAGAATAGAGCAAAGGGAGCTATTGAAGAACAGTTAACTTCAAATCTCACATTTGCAAATTTTCCCCAAACAACCGCATCACTTATTTCATTGCTCATCCTCCATGCTAGGAAATCATCGTCGCTTCTATGAATGGTAAAAACTACTTCAAAGTACAAAATAACCTAGACTATTTCTAACATCCCATAGTAACAAACATAAACCCTTTTGTGCAAGAAAGTTGAATTATAAAATCAGCTATGAATGGAGTCACAAATAGTATGTTCATTGTGATTCTGAGAATGCATCCCCTGTACCATCTCCTCAGTACAATCTGTATTAATAATTTGGTTGAGATTCAGAAGGTTATCAGCTTTTTTTGCAAGATTAATCAAAAGAAACCTCATTTCGGAGCTGTTTTGAAAGCATTCCACTGAATCTTACACCAAGATTCATTTGAGCTTAAATTCATTGAGACACAGACAAAATTTGGTACTACAAAGTGATCAGCAGACACTTAACAGTATGCTTCATCCAATTAAGGCTCAAATTATTAGGTTTTACATAATCAACACTTAGAGTGCCTCACCAGGTCCCTGCAAGTAACAGAGTATGGTAATGTGTAGACAAAGATTATTTGAAAGCAGTTAACCTAAAGGAAGGTTATATTAAAAGAAAAAAAAAAATAGCAACACAAACCACAGAACATAAATACTTGAAATACGTGGTAAATTTCTTTTCACAGAACTTTGGGAACAGTTGCTAAACTTCAATACTAGGACACTAATACTGGTCAAAACTGTGCACAACAGTGGAATGTCTTCCACAGCAGAAATATTCTTGATAAGGTGACTTTTTATGCACCCTGCAATACTGGCTAACACTTGAATGAAGTTTACTCTGCAGAGTGGCCTCACCGTTGGTCATTTTCAAAGTCAGCTATGTACAAGAAGGGCGTGTACAGGTTGGAATATCTCCCAGCATGCAAAACCATTTTAAATTTGATTCAGTAGTCCAGACCTGAAGTTTATTTAAGACAAGCTGGATCATGTCACTCACTACCAATTAAGGAAGGAGGTTTTAGATGTTTACACTTCACAAGGCTTTACATGGAAATATGCCTTGGCATAACACATTCAGTAAATCTGTTCAGATCAACACCTTATGTTCATTTTTAAAAATCAGATCTGTGCAGTCACCTGTTCTGGGCTCTCAAATTATCTAAGGAATGTCAGTTTGATAAACAGATTGTTTACAAGGGGAGGAGAGAGTATTTCCTCAGTGTATGCGATTTGAATTTTTTTTCAGGTAGTTCAGGTTTTAATTACACAAGCTGTGGATTGAAGGCCCTTTTTACTATGACATTTCTCAAAGCAGCCACAGGACAGCTCTAAAACTACACCTCTGACATGAAATCAGAGTAAACATAGCATCTTTAAGAAACTTTCAGCCTTCATACAGATTCAAGGTGGCAAATTCCTCTTTTTGCTGTAATTTTGCTTCTCTAAAACTTAAGCACAAAGCCAATTCACTCTAACAACTAACAGAGGAAAAAGAGGAACTGTGCCTGCCAAAGAAAGTGACCAATCACAAGTGGCAGTCGTGCCATATAGTATATAGGAGACCATTTTTTATCAGATGGTCTCCTCTTTGGATAGATTTTTGATGCTTTATGTATGATTTATGACCTTTAGGTATGGCAGACACAGAGTGTCAACAGCGCTCCCGTCTGCTGCCGGGTCCCTTCCGTCCCCGCTGGGAGTCTTATCTGCCCGACGCGCATGGAAGGCAAACTCCCGGCTTGGGAAGGGCCTCTCCTCCGCAAACCCTCGCGCCTATCGGCCCTGCTCTGTCCTCTCCCGGCGGGATCTGACACAGCCACAGCCCGAGCGGCTGCAGGAGCGGAGGCACCGGCAGGAGCGGGGCTCCAGGGCCGGGGCAGCGAGGGTCTCCCCGCCGCAGAGGGTCGCTGCAAGCGCGCAGATCCCCCCCGAGCGGGGATGAGGGTGGCTGACAGGGCTCAGCCGGGAGCAACTATCCCGAACCGAGAGCGCGGCGCAAGGAGCAGCTCCCTCCCTTCGGACCCCAACCGGCCCCTTCCCTGCGCCGTGTCCCCGCGGTCCCGAACACTGACAACTCGCCCCCTCCCCAGCTGACGGCCTGGGGGAGGCCGGGCCCGGCCGAGCCCTCACCTCGGTGAACGGGTCCATTGCTGTGCCGGCGCCCGCGCAGGGTCCGCTCTGCCAAGGCCGCCCGTGAGCGGCCGAACCTCGCCCCAACCGCTGCCGGGATTTGAATTTCAGCGCCCGCCGCGCGCAGGAACCACGGGAAGAGGGGGCGGCACCCGCGCGCGGGCGCTGATTGACAGGAGCGCCGCCCAATCCGGCTGCAGGCGGCTGCGCGGCGCCCGCCCGGGGAGCTGAGGGGCGCGGCGGCGGCGCGGGAGGGCGAGCCGGCATTCCCGGCCGGGAGTCATGGCCGGGTTCGTGAGCTGTACGGCTCACAGGGTCTGCGTCTGACCCTCTCTGCCGCCCAGAGCTTCCTTGTGTTGTGTGCCCGGAGTCTGTCCCGCCATGGCTGCCGTGTCACAGAATTTGTGAGGAAAAGACCTCTGAGATCAGGGAATCGCAGCCTATGGCGGAACGCTGCCAACCACGTCCAGTCTTTAACGCCTCCAGGGATGGTGACTCCGCCACCTCCCCGGACTGCACATTCCTATGGTTAATCACTCCTTCTGTGAAGAAATTCATCCTAATACCCAACCTAAAGCTCCCTTGGCAGGGCTTAAAGACTATGTCCTCTTGTCACCTTCCCCCTCCTCCTCGCTGACAGCCCCTCTTCGAATTAAGAGGCTTTTACCTTCTTTAACGCCGTTATGGTCTATCACACGTCTTCCTGCAGCTGCTCAGTAGGAGCGTGCCCTGACACCTTTACACTGGAAGATCATTTTTTCTCCTGGCATTGACATGAAGATGTCAGAGCATGATTTTTGTGTGACTCAGTAAATGCAGAGGAGACTTACCCAGTGCAGCTGTGAAATTTGTGGTTCCTTTTCATGATTCTTGACTTTCTCTTCATGCTACGGCCTGTGGGTCTCATGAAACTTCACCCACCCCTCCCTACAGCTGTCCCCTGCACCGTTTCACTGGGACACCTTTCTCAGTGAATGTGGAATTAGCAGAGACCCACTGGTTGCTGAGGCTCACTCCTTGCTATCCATGCACCACCCCAAACATCCTTCACATACTTGTTTTCAGTATAATCTTAAATACAGTTTGTTTTTTTTCTATATCTTCCATTCCCATTGGGAGGCTGCTATAGGCTTGCCTGCCCAAATGAATAAGTCTTGGCAAATTTCCAGTCTGTCCATAATACTGGCAGCCCTTTAGACCTTTCTGCTCCTATGCAAATAGTGTTCATTACCTCGCATGAATGCCCTTCACTAATGCTGTGCTTCTTGCCTCTTCGATTATTTATAGGCAGCCTTTTTATTTACTTTTCTTCTTTCAGCCTTTTTTTTGCCTTGCTAAACAAACCAACACTCTTCTAATTGTCCCTGATTAAAAAAATCTTTCCAGTGTCTTATTTGCAAACACTATGGCACCAGTGTGCAGCAGAATCTAAAAATACAATATCAAATGATACTTTTCTGAAGAAATTGTTGAGATTGGATGCTCTGACAAACAAATATCCCTGCACTGTTCTCAGATAAACATGGGTTGGAGAAGTCTGAGGTCCAGCATCAGAACTTGCTCATACACCAGGCAGAAAATTGGGACTTGCCAGAAGGGACTTGTCACTCATTCATAATCTATGAACCAGCCTGTTCAGTGGTAAGAAAGAACAGGCTTTATTTCCTTCAAGAGAAACTAGGTTTAGCTATCACTGGTAAACAACAGAAAAATTCCTTTAATGAAGCAGTAGGGAATGCAGGAAAACACCAGAAGACAAAACAGCCAATATGGAGCTCAAAGTCATTGGCAGAAAATAGAGAGAATTTCCATTAATTCCTTTCTTTCTCCTGCCACCCCAAAGGAAGAAAAGTCATGTACAATTTGAACCCTTTAATAATACAGAATTACTGCAATCTAAACATGCTTTCTGCTTTACTTGTGGGTCTGTGAGATTTATATGGTGCAGCTCCATCTGTCCTTGGTCCATTTCCAAATGTGGCTCCATCCATTGCTGGTGTGTTTCAAATGACACAGCATAGCACATGATGCTCAGCCTGGGGGCCGGCAGAACAGGGGTGGTTGCCCTGTTAGTGTACGTAAGGATGTGTAAATAACACTGACATATGCTAATTATTACTATTAAAAAGAGGAAAATCATGATTCTTAATCTGTGCAATAAATTTCTTGTAACATGTATTTCTATACAGTGTACTCTGAAAAATGAAATGGAGATTCCTAGGAGTGTATAACTGCTTAAATCAATGCAGTATATATGTGACAAATGCCCTTCCCTTTTGCTCTCTACAGAGCCAATAATTTCTTCATAATTTTTATCCAGACTCATCAAGGTCCTGCTAGAAATAAATAGAATGCTTCGTTTCTCATGTTGTCAAGGAATTATGTCTGGCTTCCAGGAACCAGTGGATAGTAAATATATCTTATCCTTTTAGCACTCTAAGGAGCCAAAGAAAGTCAATCCTTTTCAGGAAATGTGATATAAAAATGATGCCTGTTGTTTGCAGAGTGCTGGGGGTACAACTCTTAGCAATGGAATTTTCAGTTGGAGTTATATTTTTCTTAATAAATAAGTAAAACTATTTCTACAGCAACTTATGGGAAGAAAAATCAACTGATCTTTCACAGTGTGAAGAAAAAGGGAAAGAAAGGAATGCCATGTGAAACCAGCAGAACAATGAGCCAGCTCTGCCTGTTCAACAGCTTTATATTTTATGCCAGATTTTTGCATTCAAAAACTATGAATCACACCCTTCACTGTCTCCTCCCCTCACATGATGTGGTTTAAGATGTCTTCTTGCCAGGCATAAGCTAATGAAAAGAAATTCTTTCTGTAACAATAAATAACACAATACAAAGCACTGGGGGAACAGTTTTTGCTGGCTTGCATTTTTCATGGGAGTTGAGAACTTACACACTGGAGCCAGTCATTTTTCTTTTAACATGGCTTGAAGAACATTTTTACTTTGCCAGGTTTTCCTTCAGGATGTTTTAAAGTGTAATGACTGTTTTCAGGGGTGCATTTTCAGATGGTTATAAATGTTTGCACTAGCACTTTAATAAGAGTGGAGCATTTTTTAACTAATAAGGAGAACACTTGCCAAAGTGTTTTTTATCTCTGGCTTCCTTACAATACCAACACAATCAGAAATGTAAAATATTGACATTGAAAATGCTGATCACACTGTAGTCCACTGTGTAGCTCCATTCTGTAATTGTCGGAGAATATTTCCTAAAACTTTCTTTCTGCTGAGAAACTGAGTTCATAATGCTGATTCCAAAGGAAAGATGAGCAAAGTGCTTCCTTGATGCACAGAAAAATCCTGTCAGTTAAGAAAAATTATTACTTTCCATCTTGTAATTTCCTTTTATTAGTTGTTTAATAACTCCAAAGTTGATGTTCGCCCATCTAGCACTTGCAAACACATTCAATTTATAGCCTGTAATTAGAATATAGTAGTGTAGTATTCCTTGTGGTATAAATTTCCATTCAAAAGGTGTTTTTGGCAGGAACAAATCCACTCTTCCACTAATAAGCTGAAGAATTGTCATGATTCTGAAAGCCATTTCCCACCTAGTAGTAGGATTGCTTGGGAATCCACAGAGAGGAGAAGCAAATGTGTGGCCTAGCACATGATGGTATGCATCATAATTTCTGGGCTATGGTTCCAATTAGAATTAATTCTTCCCCATGACTTCAGACAAAGAGGGAAGAAGAGCCTTGGGGAAGAGACAAGGTGACAGCCCTTGCAGAGCTTCTTGAGGACATCTCCTTCCCCTAGCCCACCTTCCTTTTTGCCTCTCCTGGATCCTGGAGGATGTATGGCTCAGGTCTGACTCTCTGGGTTTTGGCTATGTCTAAGTTGAAGTTATGCTGTAGGAAATTCCCCTCTTCCCAGGCCCCCCAGCAAGACCCCTATAATAAGGGAATCCTGCACCACACAAAATCAGTAAGAATATAATATCCATTCTTTCAGTGATTCTGAAATGAAGAGCAAATTGTGCTCTCAAATCCTCTTGAATATCCTAGTATGCCATAGAGCTGGCCTGGAAAAAGGCAATTTCACCTCCAAACACTGAATAGAAGGGCAGATCTGTAGTCTGGCAAAACGCTGCAGTTTGGATTAATCTGTACTTTCTATTACAAACGTTACATAATCAAAAACATTTTGATGGGCAGCATTTTGGATATGTTCTCTAAGCCAAGCCAAAGGTGATTACACTGCTTTTGTCAGCTCCTATGATAATCACAGAGGCAATTTAGACTGACATTATCCAGTAAAGGAATATATTTATGTCAGGAGCAAGACAGGTTTCGTGAGAACTAACCCAATGTGTGACACGGATTAAAATTAGCAATGCTCAGAGCACAGGTCTCTCTCCTAATAGTCTGAATAGGAAATTCATAACCAGCTCCCCCTGTGGCAGCAGCTGTCTGGCCACAGAGAGCAAAAGGCACAACTTTCCCAGGCATTGTCCTGGGGAAGGCTGTGAGAAGATCAGAGAAAAGAATGATAAACAATTCTTATCTTCACTTGCTGCAGCTGTTGAACATGTGGAATGTGTTATGGAGATTTGTTTACCAAAGGGGATTTCTTAATTGGCCAATGGTGATGGTGTTTGGATGGAAGGACCAGTTGAGTCCACGTTTTTCATGAGTGTTTGTAAGGGCAGTGGGTTTCTTAATAAGTACAGAATAATAAAGTGATTGATCAGCCTGCTGACAATCATGGAGCCAATGCTAATTATTACTCTGCAGCAACATCACCCAGACTAAAACAATGCCAGACCCCATAGCCATTATAGCGTAACTTTTACCTAGGACTTTTTTTTTCTGTTACCAAAAGGATTCATTCATTACTCTGCCTTGACAAGTGTAGTTGGGGGAAAAATCCTTAAAGTGGATGCTTGCTGGGGGAAAATAGTACAGAAGCTCTCTTATGAGGAGCAACTGAAGGAAAAAAATCTCACAGAAATCAAAGTTGGAGGGAAAAACAAAAACATTATGGTTAATGGCTGGACTCGATGATCTGAGAGGTCTTTTTTCAACCTTAATGATTCTATGATTATGGGGAGAAAGAACTAAAATAAGATGAGTGAAAAATGGCAGACAACAAGGGAGGATAACAAAGAAACATGGGAAAGGAAAGAAGATGTATTAAAATGGAAAAGTTGTGAAATAAGGAATGAGATAAAAATCATATTTCATTAACAGCAAAAGACAGTTGTCAAGTGAACTCAGTTTCAGAAAAAGAACTCTGGTTGAACTCTGCTTTTTTTACAAAGCTGTAGGAGTTAAGAAATATTTGTGTTTCATGCAGTCTCAAAAGATTCATTGTCTTCAGTCAGTATAATATTGCATTTGTATCACTAAATCACAGAAAGTTTCTCAGGGCTGTTCATTTAGGTCTCCTAACTGATTTACAGAGGAGGAGGAGAATTAGACTTCTTTC
This sequence comes from Melospiza melodia melodia, assembly GCF_035770615.1. NCBI lineage: Eukaryota > Metazoa > Chordata > Aves > Passeriformes > Passerellidae > Melospiza > Melospiza melodia. The sequence continues at coordinate 47,897,129 of NC_086194.1, read as the reverse complement.
TTTTGTGTCTCATGGTAAAATACCCCCTTTTCTTTCTTTATCCATATGGTACAGATGTACCATTTGCTGACATAAAAATTCTAAAATTAAGCAAAGGGCATGAGAGCACTTAAGTGCTGTTGTGTTAATTTAGACCAAGATATTACTCTCAGTATCTGAGACTTGCTTGCAACTAGAACATAGTGCAAATGAAGTAATCACATAATCACATCAGCAATTTCACCAGCCAAATTACATTATATGTTTTTGTAATATTTTCTGAACAATGGAAAAATTAGGACGTTCTTGTTGAGAAACCATTTTTCACTAACCAAAAAAAAAAAAGTGTTCTATCAGCTCTAGCTTTTTTTTTAAAGACTCGGGAGGCTGAACAGGTGATAATTTTCTGACCTCTTGCCATCATATTATAAATAAATAAATAAACAAATGAAACTACAAGACACACATAAAATAAATTATTTATAAGGAAGGCCAAGAATGCTACCTACAAAATCACCTGAAAGTTTTTAAAACCAAAATAGGTGCTTCAAATTAAATGTAGTCTATATGCTTTGCTAAATAGGGAAAAGATATGATAAGGATACAAAATGGGTTTTACGTGAGTTCACAGTAGTTTTTTTCACTTTATGTATCAGCTCTTTAGAAAAAGTCAGCCATACAGTATAATTAAATCCTTTCTGCAAAAGTAGCATATTTACACTAGAGGGTGCTACTTAGACAGGATTTTAGGCTGCTCAGTGTCTTTGGAAAGCCCTTTTTCAACATTTGTGAAAAAATGCACATCTGAAATAAGAAACAGATGTTTCTTATGGGACAAATTCTACTGAAATTTAAATAAACATAACTGAAATTTTTTTTCCACACACATACCCAAGAGGGACACTGGTCCCTTATGTCATCTCAGCTTCAGTACAAACTGCATATATAATTGCACTGAGGATATGTTAGAGATAAGTAAATATCCTTAATATTTCAATCTGTTTCTGGTTAACAAACTAATATGACACAGAAAATAGACTAACTAAAGGAATTTTAAAATAAGACCACGTCTTTTCATTAATGAGAAGGACTGAAACATCTGATGGAGTAAAACTATATTAGTAGTCTCTAGTACAAACATAGTGTTACTGAATGCCTGGGTGTGATATGACAAAGAGTTGCTTCACCTTACAATAAAGTATGAAAGAAGGCAAAGGGATTGGAAATGACCAAGATGTTATTTAAAATAATTCTTCCTTAATTCTTCCCATGGTGGTGAGATTTGTGAGCACTCTGAATGTGTTTCTCTGCATCTCCAGGACCTTTGGCTGCCTGCGAGCCCAAATGGAGATGGTGCAGATCTTGGGCCATGACGATAGCTGCTGCTCCCTAACAGCTGTTTGCAAGCAGGTTGGTATGGGCACATTATTTTCTTATATGTCTAATCCAAAAATGTCTTTTGAACTTGGCAGGTCTGTAACAAGGTAAGACAGTGTTTGCCCTGCTCTGTCCCCATCTCAGAGACGCTGCAGCTCCAACTCTGGGACTCTACTAACACCATGATGAGGAGGTAGCCAGGGAATCTCCAAAACCAGTCAGGAGGTATAGGTGAATGAAGTCTGAAAATACCTCTGGTTTGGTTTACTCTTTTCCCCAACACTACTGAACACTTTCCATTGGCTGAATTTGTCACTGATACCACTTGGAAGGTGTTATTATTCACAGAATAAATAAAATAGCCTCAGCTGTTTTATAGCCCCATTTAACCTCATAAACTATGTGGGAATCTGCAAAGTAAAGCTCAATAGCAGTGCCAGACATGTACTTGGAAAAAGACAGTGAGTTTATACCTTGGGTTCTGCCCCTCACTGAGTCAGTGTTTCTCCTTGAAAATAGGTTTTACCAGAAGACCACCTTTTCCAGGCCAGGAAAAGTCCCTTCTGCTTTACAAAACCTGTCCTAACTATGAGAATCTGGATGTCCCATGAAATGAAATGCTTTGATGAAGAAGTAACTCATCACTCTTTCCACAGCTATTGCATCACTGCCCCCTAATGTTAGCTGGAAGGGTCCCCTGCTCCCAGCACTGGAGCTCCTGCTGCAGGAGAGTGCTGGGCCCAGCACATAGGTGAGAGATGCCTCCAAAACTCCATGTACTCACACTTACTACTGCACAAAGAGTTAGTTTGTTTCTTGTAAAAATCTGCTAAGGAGGTGTTTTGTGTTTGTTGGATATCCCCTTCTCTTTTTATAAGTCTGTTGTATAGCTTGGACTAGCAAAAAAATAGGGGATCAAATAAACAAAGTGGAAGAGGAAAAGATAAGAAAGTGAATGGCAATAGAGAGAGGAGCATGATGTTTTTTTCAGGCTGGTTAAGAAATAAGTGAATTGCTCACCTGAGAAGCCAAAAACAATGATGCACTACTAGGAAAACTTTGCTTTTTAACTGAAATTATCCCAGCGCCACAAAAGAGCTGACCAACTTCAAAAGGCACAAAGTACAAATGTATAATAGATTGTCATTTTTTGTGGCCTCTGGTTTAATCCCAGCCAGTGGCCAAGCCCCATGCAGCTGGTCACTCACTCCCCCACCAGTGGGATCAGGGAGAGAATGGTAAGTGTAAAAGCTAGAAAAACTTGTGGGTTGAGATAAAGGCAGCTTGATAGAAAAAGCAAAAGCTGCACGCACAAGCAAAGCAAAACCAGGGATTGATTCAGTGCTTCCCATGGGCAGGCAGGAGTTCAGCCGCCTCCAAGAGAGCGGCGCCCCACCACACACAGCAGTGACTTGAACAGACAAATACCATCTCTCCAAACATCCCCCTCTTCCTCCTTCTTCCCTCCAGTTTATATACTGAGCATGATGTCACATGGTCTGGAATGTCCCTATGGTCAGTTTGGGTCACCTGTCCTGGTTCCATCTCCTCCCAGTCTCCCATTCATTTCCTGGCCAGCGTGGCAGTAGGAAAAGCAGAAGAGGTCTCGGCTGTGTGAGCTCAGCTCAGCAATAACAAAACCTCTCTATATTATCCATGTGTTCAGCACAAATCCAAAACACAGCCCCACACCAGCCACTGTGAAGAAAATTAACTCTAGCCCAGCCAGAACCAGCACGGGGCAGATTGTCTTGTGCTGCCTGTGGTGCCTGACCTGGTATTTGTGTTGCCACAGCAAGGCACCTGTGATTCATCTGCTGGTGTTTGCAGTTCAGCAGGCAGCTTGTGCTCGGCTGCCTGCCATTGCTGCCTGCCAGCCCTGCGTGCCCCTGCCAAAGGCAGCACCCTGCCTTTCTGAGAGGGACCCCTGCAGTGACAAGGCATTGCTGCACAAGTGGACAGACGGTTGGAGGAGGAAAGGTCAAGAGGGGTGAGTTGGTCCATCAGTCCATACTGAAGGAGTTGAATGCTTTACTGTGACTGTTACATTTTTATAAGCCATTTCTCTGCCATAGGAAAGCAGCCTCTTTCATTAGTAGGTATAAGTGCATTTGTGAGTGTACAATAGACATCTTAGATTTTTTTTCCTCATATGATGGCAGACAACAGTCAGGTGCACTCATAGGTTCACATCACAGGGATCTTACATTGCTTTCACTTCTCTGTACTTAACTGCAAGGTTTGCCTATGTTTTGTTTGCCCTTCTTGCATTGAGTGTAGGGTTTTGAGCTTCCTTAGCATAAAGTGTGAACAAATTCAGTGGCTAAATCAATCTGAATACTGGAGCTGTATCAAGTTGTGCATCTTAAAATAGCACTCCCATTGAATAAGTCTATGAGTAAGCAGCTCCCACAAGCATGTGCTGCATTTGCTGTGTACCAGGAGTGTAGGACCCAGCTGGAATCAGAAGGCAATGTCAGACATTTCTGAAGGAGCTTCTAGAAAGAATATGTCTGGAAGGACAGTCAGTTGGAGTCACTTGGTCAGTGAAATTGTTTGGTCAGGAGATACTCAGCCAGCTAAGTCATTAAGTGGGGAGGGAAGGCTGACCTTCCCACTCTGAAGGGCCTGAAGCTGTGCCAAATTAGGCAGAGTTAGTTAAGGACTCTCATTCTCAGCTTTCATAGTTCATCAGTGATTCTTTGTTGTCATAGAGAAGTGGTGGAAAGATGGTGTGAATATGAGGGAGGAACCAAATAAAACCGATGTTAAAACAAGTGTGTGTACACATACATTTATATATAAAATCCAAATGTAAATATACACATATATATTTTTATATGCATCTATATGTATGTGCATTTATATATGTGTGTATGTGTTGGAATTTTGCAGTGTTAGCTTCCGACAGATACAGAGATCAATAAATGTGTGTCACTGCTCTTCCAAACTGTACACATTGCAGAGCTTGTTGATGCTAATATTCCTATAAAGATACTCCTCTGTGTGCAAGACATTGCAGTGTTTTTGATCAAGTGACTATGACATTACCTCTGAAGACATGACCACGTAAATCCGAAATTATCTGGAAGTAATGTTCCGTTAAAGCTGAAACACAAGATGCATGTCCCCTTTAATTCCGGCTTGTAACAATGGGTATAGATCCATTTGGACTGTGGAACTGTGTCATTTAAGCTGTATTCCACAGTGTGGCTCATCTAAACATCACAATTTGTCCCTATGTTCCTTCATCTTGCTACAAGTGCCAGCTGCACTGATAGCCTCCAGAAATTTTTTCATGACAGAATAGCTTGTCTTTTTCCCTGCTGTCTTTTCAGACAGACTTGCAAGATAAGATGTCTTTAAGGTCAGAGCTGCTAGAGGTACACTACACACATATATATATATATATAAAATTATATAATTCTATATGTGTGTGTGCAGCATTTTTGTCATGAGGTACTCAGTAATGTTTTTCTCAACTGACCTTTCCATGTTATGCTTTTCATCGACAAATGTGACAAAGCTTGCTCGTAGATGAAGCAGAAAGCTGGGACAGGTGGCCCTTTAGCATCCCTCCTCTGTGCCTTCTGCTGCTATTGCTTTTGGCATCCTCTTGCTACAGCCAGGAGCTAGTATGACCTAAAAAAACCTTCACGCCATCCTGCAAAGGAAAAGGCTAGTGGGGAAGGAGAAAAAAACAAAGTGGAGGCAGCAGATTCAGGGGTGACTGACTACCCAAACACTCGGGGAAAAAGGACACCAGGGAGAAGCAGGCAGGAGATGAGAGAGATGGAGAGAAGGCATCCACTGGATGGAGCAAGGAGAGGAGGTAGATGTGTAAAATACACAATGATAGCCAGTTAGTTACTAATTTCATTGCTATGGCATCCAAGTATATATAAAATAGCACCTCTAGAAGGACAATTAGGGTCTATGCAGCTAAACTGCTGGGAAGTTTCATTAAAATGGTACATTGACGTTATATTTTAGAAGTTGTCTATCATTTCTTCATCAGCTGTGCTAATTATTTGTAGTGCTTGAACAGATTCACTGGTTTTTGGGTTTTTTTTCCTGTAATTGCCATGTATCACAAGCAAATTCTAACCCATTAGGGATAGCTTTGTCTCTCTAAATTTAAAAGTGTTTATTCAGTTCCTGCAATTGGAGATTTGGAGACAAGCCTGCAAGTTCCAGATGCGATATTGTCAGCAAAATAGTTTAGAGGGTATTTTAGGTGAAACTTGAACATGTTGACAGAGTATGTATCTTTTTGGATCTTCAAAGAATTTAAGTTAAAAGAGACATCAAATTTGTCAGCTAGGTAGAAGTGTGTTTGAGCACTGGCTCCTCATTAGCCAACTGAGAAAAAGGACACCTCAGTCTTTTCATAGCTGGTCTTAAGAGTACCTGGGTTTGACTGTGTGTGAGGCAATAGAAAATAAAATTAAAATATTTGCTTTAAACCCTTATTTTTTTTTTTTAATAATTGCCTGTGAAGACTGACATGAAAGCAGACAGAGCTCTCTGAGCAGTGTTTACTCAGTCTCGGGATTGCATACTTGCAATGCATGTCTGTCTAAGAAGGATTCACAAATCTCTGAAATTTTTCCAGATAGGAGGCAGAAGGGGTATCTCTGAAGTATCAACAAGCTGTGATCCGTAGAATTTCCTCCACTGCTACCTGATGATACAGCCAGGTGTACTGGACAGTGCTATGGAGGGAATCTCTGTGTAGAGTACATTGCAGGTACGGATTTATTGATGAGATGGCAGATATTTAAGATACTCAACTAAAGCACCACACAACTTCCCAGCTCTCTTCCACTTGGGAGATCACTCCCATAATCTGTGTTAAGCACTATTGTGCTGGTAAGTCACTTTCAATTAAATTGCTCTCTCCAATAAATGTTGACCAATTAAGAAAAGTAAACGCATTATTAACACAGTGAAATGTATTGATATGTAATCTGACTTCAGTAGTCACCTTAAGCCTGCATGAAAAGTACAGAATCTTCCTACACCATGTCTACATTACTGGGTTACACAACCACGATTGCTAAGATAAAATAACTTGTTCCTATTTGATGTTCATTTTTAAAACGCGCAGATTGTATTTCAAGGAGTGAAAGGTTTCACAAGCAAAGCAACAGATTGCACAACAAGTAAGGCGACAGGAGGGTGTAATATAAAGTCTGTCTTCTACTTTAAATTCTGTTTACTACCTATCAGTGTATGATAACCATCAGTTACAGCCCTAAACCGTTGCCCTGATGCAATTCCTCCCTTCATGTTACATGGGACATTCCCAAGCACAGGACCCGTATCCCAGGGTGGCACATGTCCTGTTAAGCACCCTTGCAGTCCTTCCTCTGCCTGCCGCAGATCCAGCAGATAATTACCAATCACACCAACTATTACCAATTGCAGCGATGATGGTAGCTGATGATTATCAGAGGACTGCAGCCCTGGTCTGTGCGTGAGTGATGCTCGCTAGATTTCTGCAGAGGATGACATTAAAGCCTCGCCTATGCTGCTGACACCTGGGACCAGCCGTGCCGGTGGGATACAGCGCGCTGATCTTCCCGGGGGGCGTCGGCGGGGTGGCACGCCGGGACACCGACAGCTGCACTACAGATCCCAGGGTGCAGCGCGTCTGCGCCCTGCCCCCCTCTAGCGCTCGGGCCCCGCGGAGCCCGCCGGGACTTGTAGTCCGCAGAGGCGGGCGGGCGGGGGCTCTGCCGGCGCGGCTCCCGCCTGCCGGCCCGGGGCCAGCCGCGCTCCCCGGATCCGCCGAGGCGGCGAGGCGGGCGCATCCCGCGGCGCCGGGCGCTGCCTCCCCGCCGCCTCCCCTCTGGGCTCCCCGCCCGGGGGCCGGGAGCCCGCCGCGCGGGGGGCAGCCGGCGGGGCAGAGCGGCGGCGCTGCCCGGCGGAGCACCATGCTGGAGTCCATCTGTGTCACCGGTGAGCAGCGGGAGAGGAGCGGGAGCGGGGGCGGCGCGGTCCCCGCCGCGCCCGGGGCAGCCGGCCGGCCGCCAGCGCTTCCCCGCCCAGCGAGCAGGCATCGCCCGGGCGGCGCCGCGGGTGTCGGTGGGGTGTCCCCTGGGGACGGGGAAAGGCTCCGCACCTGCCTGGCTGCAGGAGCGGGAACCCCTCTCGGTGTCCCCTGGGGACGGGGAAAGGCTCCACACCTGCCTGGCTCCAGGAGCGGGAGCCCCCCGGTGAATGGGAGTGAGGGTGTCAGGAGCCCCCCGGTGAATGGGAGTGAGGGTGTCAGGAGCCCCCCGGTGAATGGGAGTGAGGGTGTCACTTGCGGGCCCTGCCCTGCGATGCCGAGGAGTGCGGGGGTGACACCCGCTCCGCTGGAGCGAGGGACAGACCATGCAAGGGAGAATGCCACTAAAACTGCTGGTTATATCTGGTGCTTACGCGTTTTGGCTCTACCCTTTGCTCTGTTCTCAGAGAAGTTAACAAATCCCTATAGGATGTGTGTATACAAACCTCTGTTACGACTGTATAACGATAATGTAGGCAGGTACGTGGTGCCACACAAAACTGGCTTCTTGTGCTGTGTACATACAGTTGCTGCTTGAAAACAGATGTTTTCCTTGTTTAAATTTGACATCCTTTCTTGTGTCATTTCTTCAGCTGGCTCAAGCCAATGTTACTTTTCCACAGGGAAATCTACAAGAAATCTGCTGGAGGTGTCTTGGTGTGCCCTCATTCAATACCCTTGCAATCATAACTAAGATCTCTTACAGCTACTCTTTCTCTGCATAATTGATATGCTGTTCCATCTGTGCATGGATATGACTAGAGTGTTACTCCTGATAATGGGAACAGAAATAAAGTTCCATGGGATCGATCAGAGCAACCCTGGAGATACGCAATAGCCACTGCAATCTGAAAGGATGAGGTTTTGTGAACAGTAGTTATTTTTAGTCCATATCCTTCCATCAAATATTCCTGACTGCACCTGTATTGCAGAAGAAGCCAGAGACCTGCTTGGATGAGAGTTTCATCCTGTGCAGGTCTTCCTGCACAGGATGAAATCAGTGTTCTGTGATTATAATCCTGAGTTTATTACATCAGTAGGAGTTTGTTGTTTGATTTCATTAGAGCCAAGTCTTCCCTTTTATTGATTATTACTGTGCCCATGTAATTTAATTTGAAGGGCCCGAATGGAGTCAGTTACATAATACTGTATTTCAATATAGAAGTAAATGTGCAGAAAACTGCATGCGAGTAGTTTTCTTTTTTTTTTTTTTTCTTTTTCTTTTTTTTTTTTTTAGGGTAGAAAGAGTACATCTCAAATAGCATTGTCATTTTAAAGAAGAAAATCCAAACTGCCAATCACCCCTAAAAATGCAGAGTTACTTATGAACACTGACAGCTAATTAATCAGATATACAAGTTAGCTGATAGCTGAAACCTGCCCTTGGTTTTGAAGCTCAGAATTAAAAGCTGGATGACAGATAACACCTTTACAGGAGAAAAGTAAATAGGTGGATATTTTTGGGTGGGGGAAAAAAAAAAGAGTCTTAGATGTAAAAGGTCCCAATATCATACAGGCTCCAGTTAATAATTAAGATGCTTGTGAAAATAGAAAGTAACTCAATGTCAGTGTTTTTACAGAAACTCATTGCCTAATTCTGCTGTTAATCCATGTTCAATCATAGACAAAGCTTCCAGTGCATTCTAGTTCAAGTTGCATGACAGCTTCTGTTCAAAACTGGAGTGTTTTTAAACTTTAAAGGGGTTTCCAGTGGTGAGGAAATAGAATATAGGATTGTGGGGAGATTCAGTTATGCCACAAATACAAGCCTGTAGTGTTTGAGAGGCAGTGGAACATGATAGGTTCATATACAACACTTTATGTTGCCTGCTTTTTTTCTGAATATTCTTTCTATAACCCTCTGCACAGACAAACCATACAGTCTAGAGCCCATAAACCACAGGGTGTTGTGAATTTATTCAAATTTTCTGAATATTTGAGATAAACATTTCTTTGTAATGTAATTGTACCTTTGCACAGTGTGTCAAAGGAAGAATCTTACTTGTCACATCTGTGTAGTTCCTTCTCATCTCACAGTTTCAAACTTAACTATTGCTTGTAAATAGATCACATACATTGTTTGCATTCCTATAAATTTAAAAGTTCAAGTCAGCCTTGAAATGATTTCTGATTTTGAGCAAAAAGAAACTCAGCCATATTCTAACATGGTAATGGTAATCTTAAAAACAGAAGTAGTGGCTCAGACCATTACATCCCAAGGATAGGAGGAAGTTCTCCGTGAACATGTTTGCTAAGCACCTTAGTGCAGTTTGGACAGGATTTGTGCATATATAACCTGCATATATAACCTGAGTGACAGCAGCTCGAAAACTGCAGGAGCTCTCTGCTATTTTAGAGCCAGGCTAGCCAGACAGAGATATCCGTGCCACAAATACCTGTCATTAACCTCATTCCACCTATGGAACAGGTATTTAAGAAGCTGCTTGGATAGTAGTTGCCCTGTAGTCTAGAGGAAGATATTATTTATACAGCACCTCCAAAGGCCAGAAAAATGCTTACACTGGGATTTTACTATGCATATTATTGACTTATTAACTCAATCCATCAGTTTCTAAAGGACAGAGACCAATAATATGACCTGGCTCCTAAATATAGCATAAAAATCTAACATTTTATTCTAACAAATAACCTCTGACAAGATTAGGCAGTGTCTGCAGTGATGCAAGGCTCCAGGTTAGTGACTGGGATGCAATTTATACATAGAATGTGTTTCATAAGTGCAGAATTGTTGTGAAATTTGTGGTTCCCACATATTCTCTGTTAGCACTCATGGACTCCCTTTTCCTGTACTGCTGTGACACTGGAATAGCTACCTGTGTATAAATTGAAGTTACAGATAAAACTCCTCTTTCTGCAAAATGAAGCCTGTGGTATTTTGAATTGTTCCGTGACACGTAGTGCACTTGTGTCTGCAGGATGGAATAAGTCCAGTACTGCCAGTTCCAACTGATCTCTTGACAATGATGGGATTTTGGCTAGGGCACAACCTGCTCTCTTGTGAGATTCTTTAGACTCACAGGGGTAGTTGTCTTTGGCTGGCTGGCTGCCCTGATAGCCCAGCTTATGGGACTGCAGACATTGAGCACCATTGCACTCAAGAGTGGTAGAGATCTACTCTTTAAGCCCAAGACCGAACCAAGTTGCCATTAACAGGAGGGTTTTCTGTTCTTTGGTACCCTAAATTGTGACAAAACAGGGACAGGCAGCCCTTCTGTCCCCTCCTTGCTTATCCCTTGCCATCACATTGCACTCCCAATGAGGCAGATTGTTGCATGTAATATTTCACCTGTGTCTCTAGGACCATGTTTTTATTAGTGTTGTTGCAGAAAGGAACAAGATAGAAATAAATGGAAGTAAACAGGATGGAGAGAATTTTTTAGGAAGAGACTGTATTAGTTTTGTTGTGGGTTTCGGGGTTTTTTTTTTGATTGCTGAGGGGCTTGTGGCTTTGTGACTGTATTAGGAAGTGAGAACAATGAAAAGAATCCTGGTACATAAATTACATGAGGGAGATTCTCAAAGGTAACTAGAGCCCGGGGCATGTGTTCTTTGACAGTTTTCTACTGGAAAAACAGAAGTAAGTCAAGTCAGGAAATTCAGATTTGTACTTCTCAGAACACATGTAGCACATGTAGATGAAATACAAAAGATAAAACCTATGGGATCTGTAGTGTGATATCTGTATTCTGGTATGCAGGGTAGCGTTCCACCATAGCACGGTGGTTTTCAATTTGCCTTTTTCATATCTTTTAGAAATAATCTGTCCAATGGTATCCAGAATTTAAGAGCTGGGAATCACTGCTAAGCAATCCATGCAATTAATCTGGGTTGATAATCCATTCCAACTGGCTACTTTATAGCAGCACAGTATCTCAGTACTTTTTGTAATACTCAAGCAGGTTTTCAAGAGGCAGTGAATTTTTGTGCAATGAATTTGTTTTATATTGAGAATACTAGACCTCTTTTTCAATCACCAGACATTGCTAGTCATTAGAAACCCCTGGATGTAGTAAGTCAAGTTTTCTAGAAGACGGTATATTCTTAATTTGGTTGATGCCGTCCAATTTACAGATGTGAGTTTAAAATATGTTATAGCTTAAACAAATGTACTAGAGAAAGGATTTTAAATTTGGTGTTTGGCAACATGATTTTGACATAGTCTCAAATATTTTTTTCTCATTTATTTGGTTATGATGATCAGAGGACCTGTACAAAATTTTGGAATAGCAGTTAAATGAGTTCTGTGAAAACTACTTTGTTGTCTATTATAATATTTCAAATGTGCCAGATTACCTGTTGATTCTAGGTTTCAAGCACAAATAGGCATGGAACAGTATCCTTTAGTCAGAAGAAAACTAAGGACACCCATCCTTAGCTTGGCAGCTGAAAAATCACTTTGCTACGAGACTGCGCTTATAGAGTAACTACAGATTGGGAACAACTATTTTTGATATCAGCCATGTGCATGTGAAACCTGCCAGTGCATGTTCAGCACTCAGCCACCATTTGTGACACTTCAGGAAAATTCTGACTTAGGGTGTTCAGTGATTGTCTACATATAAAAGCATTTATTACTGGCCAGCTGTACCTCTTAGCTCTAACAGCTTGCTGTCATGGGTTTTTGGTATTAGATTGACACAAGCTTTGGGGGAGGGAGGCAATGGGTAGTTTAAGGTCATTTTGAGTTGTTTCCTTGAATTAAATTTCTATTTCTTTTTTATTTATCATTTCTTAGATACTTGTGTGATATTAGTTCTAATTGTTCCATTACAGCAGAAATTTAAGGCTTCTATATTCTTTGTGGCTTTTAAGAGCTGGTTAATAGAGAAGGTGAAACATTAATGCCTCTGGTATCATGTTATTTCTTTGTCTATATTTTAAGAAGTAGCTGTGTAATTCCCAACTCCATTTTTGTCTATCTAAGCAAAGTTATGTGCTCAGAAATTTAATATGTGTTCAGACATTCTGGAAACCTTAGTTTTCACTTACCCTTCTTAAAAGTAAGGATTCTCATACTGTAGCAGTTGATACAGGTCTGAAGTCAGTCTCAAAGACCAGAAAATATGAGCATGGTCATCCCATTCTGTTATCCAAAAAATGTGTCTCTCTTATGTATTTAGTTTGAAGTTGTTCTCCTTGTGATGGGGAACTGTGGTTTCTCACCACGACAGCTCATGGGAGAGCAGGATAAGCCATGTAGGCAGGTTGTCACGTATGTGATGAGAATGATCTGACAGAATTTGAACAGGAATGCCAAGGAGCATGCTCCTATGCCAAGCATGGAAAGAGGATTCACAGACTTATGATGGAAGAAAACTGAGTTTGCATAGGATACACGTGCTTTAGTGAAGGGGAATAATCTAATGCTTCTACCTCTCTTCTTTCCAGTGGAGAAAACACCCTGGCTGCAGATCACTCATCACATGTTCATGCAAACTGGATCTCTGGTCTTTTTGGTTTTTAGGGCAGGATGTTTGGGAGAGCTGAGGAACACAGGTTGATATGGAACTGACAGAGGTCCAACAGCATGAAATACATTGTCATCGTTCTTATGTTGGGAGCAAAACTGAATTTTACTGTGAAAATAAATCCGAAATTAAGCCACTGTTGATTTTTTTTTCCACTTTGGAGGCATTTAATGATCTCTTGCTGCTATTACCTTCAGAGTATAATTACTGTATGTAAAGTAATTACAGTTCAACTACATATTACTGGGGGATGAAGCTCAAATCCCTTTTGCAGGCTTTAATCATGCCACAGCCGTATCTCCTGTTCTGTGAATCTTTTTTTTTTTTTAGGTACAGAAGTAGGAAATATTTCTCTGTGGCACAATTTATTTGTACGTGTAGTTTCAGCTCACCTAATGTTCTGGGAAGAACTGGTTGTCAAGAGGAGGGGTTAGAACCAGTAAAGTGAGGTCACTTCTCTCTAACAAGCCAGCACAAATGTTAAATTCAGTTTTAATCCTCAATGACTTTTCTGTGCAGCCGGTTTGCACCAGGGACCAGTCTTCCCCAAAGGCTATGCCAGGGGTCAGAGCAAGAAAGGATGGTTCACTCTAATTAAAGAAACCTTATTTGCTTCTTGCACTTTGTTTCTTTTCAAGTGTTTTTTTGGGCCAGCTGTTATGGTAGAACAACTTTGATTAGATGAAACACACACTATTGTCTTAAGGCCTTTCAGGAGTGTAGCTAGCTGATCTCTCCTGCCTCTCCACATATAGCTTATTGTCTGTATTAAGACTGAAACTGTATTAACACGTGAAACTGAAGTCTTTTAAACATATATTACTATCCATATACTGTTGAAAATTGTTTAGAGTGGCTGGCCCTTTCTAATATTCACACCCTTTTCTGAGAGTAAACTCTGTGAATCTGATTTTGCAGATGAGATCACACCAGACTGCTTGTATCGCAGCACAGATCCCTGTGGGACTGCACTGTAAACACTGCTCACATGCTCCTAGGCAGTTTCCTATTTTTTTAAGTTATTCTCTGTCCTTACAGAAAGCCTTCCTTGCATGATAAAGATCACTCAGCTCAAAACTATACATTTGTTAATGTAGCAGTAAATGTTTGTGAAGTCCTGCAGAGTCTTTTTTATAACAACTAAGTTCTTACCTGCCAGCAGTGTAGTTGTGCATTGTGAAAAATGCATGTATTTTATGACTGGCTTTTTGCAAATATTAAAATTAATATTATGTGTGTTGCTAGAAAGTAATGCTGTATTGATTCTCTTAAGTAGTGTGTAAAATACAGTTTTAGGTTATAAAAAATGTTAAAATAGAAACTATGCTATGCTATGTAGGATAATTTTTTTAAGAAAGGACTTGCAGTGAGATAGCAGCCATAGGACACCTAAATCTTTCAGAGAGAAAGAATTTGTTGTCCTCTTATCAGAAGAAACTGAACTTCTTCCCGCCTCGGAGGCGCTGTTAGGATTCAGAGGAAGAAGCTGACGATGACCAGACAGAATCCTGTGTTTGAATGGAATTTATGCATCATGTATGAAGTGTGTGAATATGCAACAGGCTATTGCTTTTAGGGGTTAATCCTTTGTTAACGGGTGTCCTTTTTCGGGCTTGTGCTGCCCAGAAAAAGGTACCCGGACATCCGTAAGTCTTTGTTTCTATTGTCTCATATTGTCCTAATTCAAATTGTCCAAATTATTATTACTCTAATTGTATTGCTATTTTATAACCATTTTATTACTATTAAACTTTTAAAATTTTAAAAACAAGTGATTGGCGTTTTTCACACGCATGGAGATGCGGGCATAAAACTCTCATTTAGCTGGACCTTACAAGTTCAGTCTAATTATTCAAAAGTGATATACACACTCAGTTCTCCCTTATGCCTAGAAGTCAAGATTAATGTGACGTGACTGCAGTTAAGACATTTTGTGTTTCCTTTATATTGCAGTTTTGAGTCCTTAAGATTAGTTTCACTTTGTGAAAATCAAGTTTGTCCTCATTATTTCCTTTTTTTTCCCCCTAAACGCAGAAAAACTTCACTGGCCTAAGACAGAGCTTTCTAGGAAATCAGTCCTGAGTCTGGAAGTACATAAACTGAACCTTAACAATGAAAACAGCCTCCAGCATCCTCCTTCTGGCATCCTTAAGGACATTTTCACAACAGGAACCAGCAGCTACAACGTCCTTCTGCAGAGCAAAGAGGAGAAAAAGCACCACGCTCAGAAGCAGCCGTCCTCGCACCACAGGAAGCACCGGCGAGCCGCCGCCAAGCGGCCCTGCAGCCCGCGGGGCAGCCGCGGGAGGGCGCCGCTGTCGCTGCCGCCCGGGCGGCGCTGCGGGCCCCGGCAGCCGCCGCCGCTGCTCCCCAATGGCCCCGCGGCCGCCGCCCTCAGCAGCGCCCCGGCCCCGCCGGCCCGGCCCCGCAGCAGGGCTAAGAAGCACTCCCCCCTCGCAAAGCCAAAGCAGGCCCCGGCCTCCAGAGGCCGCGGGCAGGAGGGCGAGGCCGCTGGGCAGAAGCTGTGTTTGCTGACTGCGATCAAGCCGTCCAACGTGGAGAAAGAGAAGGTCAAGTTTTTCGACTCGGATTTCACGTACAATCCTCAGTTTGAATATGAAAACCCTGCTCTGCCAAATGTGTTAGCTAAGCACAGCCATGCGTCCGACAGATTTCTTAAGCAGGTAGAGTTGCTTTTACTCCCCTCCATTTCCATTGATTATTTCTTCCTACACCTACCTGATATTTGGCTTTGTTTGTGGCAAGTAATTTCTCCTTATTCTCCCCTGTGTCACAGACATCTTTTATGAAAAATCCTTTCCTTAGGATTTTTCCTCCCGAGAAGCTGAGAGGCCTCAGGAACAAAATGTAAACAATGATTATCTGCTGCTGTGGAATGCAACAGGTGGATCTGTGATTGGTCCATGCAGTTGTTTCTAATTAATGGCCAGTCCCAGTCCAGCTGTCTCAGACTCTCTGTCCGAGACACAAGCCTTTGTTATTCATTCCTTCTTTTTCTATTCTTAGCTAGCCTTCTGATGAAATAGTTTCTTCTGTTCTTTTAGTGTAGTTTTAATATAATATATATCATAAAATAATAAATCAAACCTTCTGAAACATGAAGTTAGATCCTCATCTCTTCCCTCATCCTCAGACCCCTGTGAACACTGTCACGCCCCTGCTCTTTGAAACATGCATCAAAGATGAGAATGCACTAGTAGAACCAAAATAAAATCTTATTAATTAAAAAAAAATTAAAACCTTTCTGAAATTTACAGGATTTTAAGAGATTAAGGCACAGCTCCTTCTAAATGGGTTTACGTGAAACATAATTTAAAGCAAGAAAGTTTTTGTAGGCAATGAAGCAGGATCCAGTAGAGGAAAAATACAATGCCTAAACAGGCAGAGGAATAAGGCAGCACAGAAATCCTGCCAATCCTCTTGGTGACACAGGGATTGAGAGGGGATAGCAATTATTTGAGGTCATAGTTATTGGATAAGCATATGTTGATGTTACTTGTTTTAATCAACTTTGAAAGGGTATTTGGATATACATTAGACTCAATCAAACAGCTGCCAAATTCCATTCCAGAGAGAGGTAAATGTTAAGAAGACAGTTTTGGTTTTTCATAACTTGCAGCCACACTGGTAACATAGCTACAGACATTCCCATTCTATGTAACTGCCTTGGCTTCCTACCTGAATTACAAAAAACCTAAACAGCAAAAGCCCTGCTTTTAACTTTGACCTAAGTGACAAAACCCAGTGCTTATCTGTACAGTAGCAGTATTCTTCCCACTTTTGCTATTTTTAAGTGGTTTAGAAGATTTTTTAATTTTAAATGGTTTAGATCTTATTTAGGTCTGACAAGCTTTTCTAAACAGAGACTCTTATGTATTCAAGTGATACTTAACTTGGGAAGACATCCTGCCATTCCATGAGTTTCACTTCTTTGTGATATGAATATTTCACTTAAAACTAAAATTCCTGGTGGCAAAGATACATGAATTAAAAGGACTAGGGAATGTAAGAACTGATCCCTGACTTGTGAACAGACTGATATTTTTTTTCTTCTTCTAAATCAAAGAATGTACAAAAGTGTTGTTACCCATTACGTCATTGTATTGACGGTCTCCATTTTCGCACTGAAAATGTCTGTATATTTTAACAACTCAGTTTCTGCATTTTCATTAAAAATTTATTTTCTTTATGAGAAAAGGGAACAGCTGTTCTGTTCTTAAAATCATACTCCATACTTCCAAACAATGAACTAAATTGTAATGACACAAATAAAACTACTCCTTGACTAGAGCTTTTTAATAAGTTTTCCTTTGATTTTTTTTAGCAATATTAGCAACATAGATGACAGCAAATCAACAGCTACTGATTTGAAAAACTGAATTTAATACAGATTATCCCTTTTAGCATGGGCTAGCAGAGCCTTGGAAATCCTTTAATGCATGATGATTTTCTTGTCTTTGGTTTACCCTTCTTTTAACAAACACCCATAAGTGTAAATATTGACTATTTTAAGAATTAATGATTCCTCAATATTTTTCTGATTTGTAACTCTACCTTTTTCCCTGTCCGTAAAAAGTATGGGAAAGTAAAGGCCCTGTAACAACTTTATAAAAGGCAGTAAAGGATTTAACATTCAAGGAAGGATATTTCTGCCAGTTAACAAGAAATATGTAAATTATTTCACAAGATCTAGTTTGAGTCACTAGAAAAGCATGTATTCAAAGTTCAGCTCCTAAAAATACCAAACAAAAATACCTTGCACTTAAAAATCCCAAACCAGCAGCTTTAACTCATCTGCAAGCCCAGCAGGTGTCACTCTCTCTCTTTTATCTACAACTAGCTTTAGAAATTTTCATCTCCACACAAATTTGAATTTAATTTCATGCAAATTTACTATCCAGAAAAAGCAGCATTAATCAAAAATTTTAATCAGGAAGTATTGTGGGAGCACTTGCTTTTCCTCATTGCTATTTTTTTTCAGGCAGATTTTACTTGTCAGAAGAAACACGTAGGTATCTTACAGGAAGTTCAGAAAGGATGACTTCAGTTGCAAAAAAAGTACTCACAGTGTCAAGAGCTGGGTCTGCAGTAAAAATGCAACTGTGTGTAGTCATCCTTTTGCTACAAGAAGGTTCAGTTCAGTTTTGTTGGGTTTTTTTTTTGTTTGGAAGCATATTTGGCTTCTGTTTATTGCTCCACTTATTTTAGAAAGCCTTGGTAACTGAATAGTTATTCCTATTTTTTTTCTATACAAGGTGCTCATGGCAACTTACACTTGCTTGCTCTTTTATGAGTAAAAAGCTGTAAACGCAGCTCTTACTGACTGAACCCACCATATTTATAGGGGGCTTTTAGGATACTTAAGCAAAATGAGCCCAAAACCTGACATTTCAGAATTTTAGAAAATTTTTCAGTCATCTCAGAAATCTTTTTACCCACAGCTGTGCATAGCCTGCTAGGACATTGAGACAGATTGTGTTTTCTTATTGCCCTTTCTGCATTTGTGCCTGTCTGTGAAATTGGTTAATACAGCATTACTGAAATATGTCTGGAAGACAAATCACACTCTGCCCCATTTATTTACTTTTTTTTAAAGGCAAAGAGCACTGAAAGTTTACAAACCATTAACCCAGCAGTGCTGCAGTGGGGAGCACACAGGCTTGTGAGCACCCTCTTTACCCCCTGCCTCTGCTTAAATCAGAGCTTTTAAACCTTGGGCACAGCCCAACCCTTCTATTGATTGACTTTTCACAGACATAGAGAAAACATTTTTGAGTTAGTAATGCATTTGAAAAATGCTAGTTTTAGTGTCTTCCTTCTCATACGGTATTCTGTTTTTTTCTCCATATATACATTATGATATTTTCTTCATAATAAGTATGTTCATGAGTCACACAATACAGTGCCTTTAGGGAAGTGAACTGGAGAATAGAAAATAGCATGCAGATTTGCACTCTTCAGAAGGATTAACATATCTGGTATTACAGAAGTTAATTTTCGTACCACTGTGTTTCAAGGTCACTGCAGCAGCTCTGTGCTCTAGAAGTTTTCTGGCTCAAACTACTTATCCCTCATTGTGAAATTTCTTAGCCCTCAAAGCGTTTGTTATTTCTGTTCAGATGCTAGAGGTGGCAATATTTGCTTAGAAATAGTTGTTCCCAGTGTTTGCAGAGCAGATGAACTTAACAGTTACAATTTGCTGAACCAAAATCAGCAAGTTGTAATTTTAGGGACCCTGTTTCTTTGAATTGTACATGGCAGCAAGAATTGTATTTCTGTATACATTTAAAAAAAAATAAAAAAAAAAAAAAAAAAAAACCCCAACCATTTCATCAGATGAATGATCCTCCCACAAAAGAGTTACACATTCTCTTCCCTTGCTATACATACAAGTATAGCAGTTTTAAATTCATAAATAAACCAGTTACACCACATTGCAAGTGTTTGTGTGACACCTTTTAAGGCAATAATAAAAGTAGCCTACAATTAGCAAATTTATCAGATGTTGAGGAAAAAAAATCTAGGTGGAGCAGGAAGGCTAAGCAACATGGTATTCAACACTGAGTAATCCTTAGCTATGTCCAAGTGATGTCACAGCTGAGGCATGTGGAAGATTCAAGGACACAACACTGTCTGTATAAAGCACATAATTGTAAAACACCTCATTCTGCACTAGTAACAAATTCCCCTGCTAACTAGGATTTATGGATAAGGTGTGCTAATACATAACACAAAGCATGGCAGGCCATCCAAGTGGCACATGTTCTCAGGGTCTGACACAAACAGCTCTCTTCCCCTAGAAGGGACTAATAGATCACTTCTGGTGATACCACAGTGGGAAGATAGCTTTACTTCAGAGCACAGTCTCACACAAAAACCCAGTGAGTATTAACTTCAAATTCTTTACAAAGTAATTTAAAAGTTTTTAATTGAAAATATTTCTACCAGCTCTAAATTACTTAAACGTGACCATTATACCACTAAGAGCAAGCATGCAGAAGAAAAACCCCTATAAACACTAAATAAAACCCCAAATAACTACAGCCTGAGCAGACTAGAAATGGATACTGACCTTCCTCCCTCCATTCCTCTTGACCCAAACAGCCACCATTTTATGGCTGTTGATTAAACTCACAAGCTCAGCTTGGTACTAAATGTTACCTAATGATGCACCTTGGAAGCTTTTTTCTCCCCAGCAGATAAGTTATGCAGGAAGAAGAGCAATGGTGTGTGTCTACCTTATCTGTCTTACAAATCTCAGCAGAGATTGCAACTCCTTTGCAGCAAAACTAAATGTAGGATGAGCTGACTCAAATAGGGAGCTGACTCCTGGATCACTGGGATCCTTCTCTGACTTGCTTGCCTCACACTACTCATAAGAAGTCTTATCAGTACATATCTCTACAATCTCTACAATATCTCTACAAACTCTCAGCCATTGAACTGAGTTGCTGGACAGGGTGATTTGAGATTCAGAGACCTACTTGGCTGTAAATAATTTGTTCTAAAAAGCCAACACCACCGTAACCTAATCCATTCACTGAAACAGCCTTGTCTTGCTCTTGTTCGTGCTTCTGTGTCATTGCTTTCTTGAGCATCAGTAGAGTTTGCTGTGCAAGGGGGTTTGTCTTATGAGTGCTATGTCTTTTGGCACTCTTTGGTGGTGATCAGAGGGATAAGCAGACATTTTAGGTAATATTGAAAAGAACAGGAATTATTACTCCTAACCAGTAACCTGGTACAGCCACATAGTTCTTCTCTTCTTCCATTTTTTCACTTGTTGCTGAAGAGTTCACAGTTTGGCCTTAGGAAGTGCTTCAGTACCAGTGTTCTGCTGGTCCAGAGGCTGGAAAATTAGCTCACAGTTGGATGCTGCAGTAGGCAGCAGCTGGCATGCTGGTCTGGATTTTCCCCTTTCCCAGCAAGTTCTTGGAACAGCTGACTGAGTCATCTCACCTTGGAGGCAGGTGCAGAATCCCAAATTAAGGGCTTGGTGTTGTAGTCAGTGCCTGGAAACCAAACATTTCCCAAACCATTTCCCTTCTGGAACCACCTCCAGCAGGAGTGGTTGTGGCAAGAAATGTCCAAACTAGGAGCATCACTGGGGATGGGGCTCACCCCAGTGTCAGGGCCATCTGCCACTCCCTAGGGATTTGTGTGCAATGTGTCTGTGTGTGAAGGCTCTCCCCTGTTGTTTCAGTGCTTCCAGAGCCACACCTGCCCACTTGGAAAGAATTCTTGGGACGTTTTTCTGTTTCACTTGAAACAGAGTCAAGAGAGCAGGTGATATAGGGGTGAGCACCCTTCTTAGTAATCTCTGAATATCTGTTCAGCAAAGAGGAGGTTTAAGCTTAACAACTTTCTCAGTATGCAGGAGCTCAAACTTGCAACACATATCTGGATGTGGATGGAATGGCAGGATGTGGGTTACCTAGTGTGGCACATAAAGAAGTTTTCCCTTGAAGCTGTGAACTCTGTCAGGTTGAGGTAGGAGAGGTTGGAGTGGGTCTGTGTTTCTTGAGGAAGACCTGTGTCTGAGAACCTGCTGTTTGTATTGTGTTGTTGATTCAAGTGTCTCACAGCATTTAGGAAAGTTTCAATAGCCCAGGAAGGTTAGGAAGAGTTAGAACTTGGGTCTCCTGACTCCCAAAATCATGCTGCCTTCTGTAGCCCAGAGGTCTCAGCTCCAGGGACTTTGCTGTTACAGACAGCCAGGCAGGAGGTTTGATGTGTTCAGTGCTCATTTTCTCACTGTTCATTGTGATGAGGTGGTTTTAGAAAACGCCTGCACTCCAGCTAAGGTTGGAGAGTCCTCTGAGATTTCACAGACTTCACAGAACCACTAGGCTGGAAGAGACCTTATAAAGATCATTGAGTCCAATCCATGCCCTAACACCTCAACTAAACCATGGCACTGAGTGCCACATCCAGTCTTTCCTTAAACACATCCAGGGATGGTGACTCCACCACCTCCCTGGGCAGACCATTCCAGAACTTTATCACCCTTTCTGTAAAAAATTCTTCCTAATATCCAGCCTATATTTCCCCTGATGCACCTTGAGACTGTGTCCTCTGGTTCTGTCAGTTGCTGCCTGGAGAAAGAGACCAACCCCCACCTGGCTACAGCCACCTTTCAGGGAGGTGTAGGGAGTGATAAGGTCACCTCTGAGTTCATTTCAAACAAATTTAGGCATCCTAGAATTTAAGTGGGTACTTAGTGTTTAGTCCTATAGATTTAATTGAAATTTAATATCAACAAGTTGTGAAGACAAATTTCATGCTGGAAGGTTGATTGACAGATGACTTCTTCCAGAATGAACAAATGAAGTTAATTAATTGTTCATAGAAACCCAATATTCCAAACAACTAGTAGGTGACATAAATATCTTAAGGATCTGGCACCTGGCAAAGGAGACTGAAGAACTGTTATCATGAATTGTTCAGGCTGCTGGCTGAGAATAAACTTTCTGGGAAAAGGGTGGGAATATTTAGCTTGCTTCTTTAACCAAGAATTTTGTATAAGTCAGGCAAATGCCTCAGAATGTGCAGACACTAAAAGAATTATAAAACAGACAATGTTTTGAGAAGTTAAAATTCATAGGTAATTTTAAAAAGTTTATAGGGAAAAAACTGGTTTGGAAAAAGATACAAGACAAAGAAATACTGATCATTAGGTGCAATATTTCTTTGGCATTCAGGTAAGTGACATCTCCTTCATCAAAGAGCTATTAGACTTTAAGGATATGTCTAGCTGTCATTTATGGGTTTCAGTAGCAATTACTCAGGGTTGATTAGTTTCAACTTGAAAAACATTAGAGAAGGATTGTTGGTAGCTGTGAAAGAAAAAATTAATCCAATTTTTGTGGAAAATCAGTCAACCTGCCAATGTCAGAATTTACATAGCTGTAGACAAATGCATTTATGAAGGGATATAAGTGTATAGTGTAAAAAGAGATTCAGTCTACAAGATTTTCACCTTTTAATGTTAGTGGTATTTTCTTAGCAAGAGCATTAATTTTTTAAGGTAGTGCCAGGAGCTTCTATTATCAAGTCTCTGAAAAAAACTATTCCCTGTAGCTGGACTGTTGCAGGGAAAGGAGTTATTCCATACCACATTTTCTTTTAAGGTATGTAATGATGTGCTGGAAAGAAGATAACTAGGGATGAGCATTTCCCACCCCATCAATAAAATCTTCAATATGCATAGTCCAGATCATGGTTATGGGCATTGTGCTGAGCTTTGCTCAAGGGAACTTCTTCTAGCAGCACTTCATAGGAGAATTGTTGATACTGCTCTATTTATCTCATGAAATAGGCCTTCATTTTGGAGGGTTTTAAAAAAGTACTGTGGTTTAAATGAAAAGTTTAAATGAAAGTTCTGTAAATAAAAGTTCCTGCTCTCTCTCCTCCTTTCTCACCCAGACACCCATGGTACAAGGGATTTTATTGTGAGGAGATATTTTTGGTAGAGGTATTATTGTTAAAATTATAGTTACACATCTGCTTAATCAGAGTTCTTAAATTAGAACATGCCAAGAAGTGAAGCGAGATGACAGTAATAGTTGATCTTTTTCAAATTCTTTGGAAAAACATAAAAAGAAACAAGCTGTCAAACTGCAAATGTCCTGGAGACCTGTTACATCTGTTTTACAAGGCAGTTGTGCAACATTGCCAAAATTAAAGAGAAAATAGGTATTATTTCACTAGACTGATAATCATCTAATCATCACACTGATGTATGTGGGTCTAAGATGAGTTGATCAGAATATTTTTTCAGTACTTTGGCATTAATGTACATCTGCATTAATGTACATCTGAAGATGGCATAAATTCATTGCAGAGCGTGTCAGCATGTATTAAATGAGTACAGCCTGTTAGTGAGACTGCCAGTGAGTTAAGAAAAGGAGGATTTTAAACTAAGGAAAAAAGAGAGATTGAGAAGGAGAGAAAGATTACAAGTGTCAATCTGGCATGGGGATCTTACTGCCCTGATATTTGCTGTTTTTTTCATTTTATAGTCCATTAACATTATGAAGCGGACATTGCAGAAATATGGGAGCTATGAAAAATTTGAACAGGCCACTGGAGGCAGCTTGCTGACCAAAAGTCGTATCTGGAATCACGTGAGGAAGTACATGGTGAAAGAAGGCTGTCTTGGTGAGGTAAGTCCTGCCCTGGATCAGGAAAGAAACACTTGTGTGGACAGACCTTAGACATTGGATGGACCCAAGAGACCATCAGGGAGGCCTTTCCTCCATAATCACAAGAATATTCCTTACATCATACTTTTCTCAGAGCTAAGCCCAGTCTAATGTGTGAACAATTGAAACGACACACATTCATTGTGAAGGCTTCAGTCATCTCTCTGAGCCTGTTTCCTGGTTCATATATGCTTGTTCTTAAATTCTCTTCTTTTGGGAGTACCCAAGAACGACACCCTTCCTTCCCTTCTTTTTTCAGCTACTTGGAGACCAGCACATTTCCATTTATTCATCAGTTCTGCCATCTGTTCTCCTGTATCAAATTATTTACACCAAAGGAAAGAGTTAAGAAAAGGCCAAGAAAAATAAGCAGCAGCCCAAGAGAGTGATTTATAAGAAGCAACACAAATGAAAGTGACATAAGTGAATAAAAATGTCTGAAAGAACTTGTTGAGTTGGTTTAAGTGCTGTTTTTTCCTGGCTTAAACCATCTAATTTTTAGAGCCTTGTGGAGAAAACCCCTTATTTTCTATATTCAGAATTTTAGAAGACTAGTTTGATGAAGTTACATGAAATTGCTTGGAAAAGTCAGATGAAATTGAATGTATAAAAAAGGGATTAATCCAAATGAAATCACCAGATGACAGAGTCAAAGACTTGGATGAGATCACTGGCAGTGATCAGGAGGAGTCTGGAATCATAAGGCAAAAATTAATTTCCCAGAACCTAGGTTTAATTGGTAAACATAATATTATTAGAAGAAACTGCCAAACTCATCACACATTTTTGTGAGACTATGATTTGACAGTCATAACCAGACTTTACCTGGGTTTATAAGCATGGGATTAATAAACTACAGTTTAGAGCAAGCAGAAAAAAATGTATGTTTTGTCTTTTCTTGTATTTTTATCTCACTCTTCATTTTTGGCCTGGTTTGACTTCATGGCAACTGGATCATACATCCTCATCCAGCAGCCCATGTCCTTCTTAATGAAATGCTTCACTTTTTCTGTGAAAATGGGGTTAATACTTCATGCTTAGGATGGTCTAAAATATTAAAATACTCTCTTCAGCTGAAGAGGTGTTAATAAAGCTAAGTGGCACTTGTCCTTTAAATCTAAATGCTTTGGGATTTACCTTTTTTTCCTGCCTCTTAAATGCAAGTTTTGTGGGACTGATGGTTTGCTGTTGAACTTGAAGCTGAGGGTGAGTTTTGAGTTCAGGGAGGTGTTATATTCATGCCTTTGATCTCTGGGTCCTTTTTTTTTTTGGATACTAAAAAAGTAATCTTTCTTTAAAGTAGTCTCCCTTGTACTCTTCTGAGCAGTACTGTTCCATTAGGCTTTACATGAAGAGGGAAAGGTGCTTAGTCTTTAACAAAGAGTTTCACTTTTCCCTCACAGTCACTTGTTTAAAAAGGCTTTTTTAAGTCAAATAATACAATATATCAATATGCATTAGTTTCCTTCTCTGCCAGTTTTTGTTTTTATTACCAGTTTTCCAAGAGAGAACAGGAAAGCAAGAGCTATTCTGCTGTGTAGAACAAAACAATGCCAGTATTTCAATATTTCATGTAACAGGAGAAAATGTACACAGTATTTCCCTCTCTCATTCAAGTGGCTTTAGAATTGCAACTGAAATGCATTCAGACAACTAATTATATCGATACCTAGTCAATTTATGTGTTCTTGTCTAGTATTTTTCAGTTCTCAGTAATACTAAGATAATTCAACACAGGTCAAAAACTGGTATTTTCTCTAATTTATTGTGCATGCAATTGCTCCCTGCCCTCTGAGCCTAGTCAGTGTTCCCATACTAAATTTTTCAGTCTTACTTTGGTCTGTGTTCACCCTTACTCACCCCATAAAGTCTGAGCTTCTGTCAGTAGCCCAGGTGAGCAGGATAAACTCATTCCGAAGGCTCTCTCAGGTGACCACTGATCGCAAGATAGAGTTGTGGAGGGTAAGGGACCAAAGAGACATGAAATAATGGAAGAGCCAGAGGATCAGGAGTGAGAAGAGAGCTTTTCAGTTCTGCCTGAACTCTCTCCTCTCCAGATCGTGGTCCATCTCACGGAGGACCTGCTGTCGCGAGCCTCCATGACGGTGGTGAACGGCCGCCCCACTCTCACCATCAATGTCTCCACCGCACGCGAGCACTGGCTGGAGGGCATGCTGAGACACGAGATTGGTATGAGCTTCACACCCCTGCTGCAGGCACTGGGGACTGCTTGCATGCATTCTTACCTATGGCACAGTGGTGGGCTGTGGGATCTCAGCACCTCAGGACTGATGTGCAGAGTGACCGAGACCATCCTTAGGGGCTCGGAGGTCCTGGAATGTTGCCAGAAGTGTCTGGTGGCTGGACTTTGATCCTACACAGGAGATGACACCTGTATGAGGATGGGAGGATCTCACTGGGGTAAATGGTGAAGGGATAAGTTAATTAGAGTGTGAAACACAGGGTTTAAGATTTCTGTACAGGGGGGTCTAGAGAAGTAAGATGGAGGAATTGGGGCGTGTCCTGTCCTTCTTCTTCTTCTTCTTCTTGGCCTCCATCTTCTGTGGTGATGTTGGCACTTTGGGATTGGTTATTACTAAAGGTGTACTGGTCAATAAGGGTAAAAGGTATTGGGGAAAATAGGTAAATATTGTATACGTAGTTTTGAGTATAAAGATATGTGACCGCCCCGGGGGCTCTCAGTGTGCTCATGGCTGGCTTGCTGTGCAGACCTCTGTCGGGCCGAGAGAAAATCTTTTAGATAAATAACTAATAAACACTGAAGACCGAGGAAAAACCTGAAGCCTCTTCTTGTCCTTTGAAGCACGGGCTGCCCAAGGCCATCCCCGAGCCTTTCCAGGCCATAAAACAGCCGAGAAACCGACAGTGGGCCAGGCACTGGACAGGTACACAAGGAGGGAACATCCCTATCCAAATAGCCTGTGCTGGAGATGTGCTAAAGGGAAGAGAAACCTTCTCTTTCCCTAAAGGCAAGGAGAAACCCATTGAAAAGGATTCCTAGGGTTCATGGACACTAGCATTTTAGGTCAGATCCAGAGGAAGCTTTCAAAGTAAGCCTACCAGCCAGTCCCACTTACAGCACTGAGGTTCCCATGCCAAAGGATTCTTGGAGCAGAAAGAGAGTAATCCTTTCAGCCCAGAGGCATACCTTCTGTGCTGTCATTGCTTAAGGACATTTTGCTCATTAGAGCAATTTTTTTTAACTACTCTAGAGTTAAAAAAAAGGAAATAAAAATAGTGTGACTGTTCAACCTCGGCTCCAGCCATGTCACTTTACAAACCTGCATCTGTCATGCTGCACTGCTTGCAAATGTAGGTATGCTTTAGGTATCAAGAATTGACCCAGTGATCCTTAAACTGGTGTAAAATTGCTGTGATTTTGCATTACACAAGGTTGGCCCAGCTCTGTGGAAAATTTCTACAAATTTTTCAGTGCATCTGTTTCAACAGAGTACTTAAAATATTGATAAACTTGTCTAGTGCCTGAATAGCAACCGAAGAGTAAGCCTTGCAATTGCCTAGAACCACTGTTACTCACATTTTAGGGGACATAGCATCTTCCAAGGCTGCAGTAGTGCTGTTTAATCACCTTCAGGAGGCAACATTTCTGCCCTTTTACTTTGATTTTCCTTCCTGCTGTTCCCCTACAATGCCTAGCCTATGCCAGATACAATTCAGCTTGTTAGACTTCCGAAAATTCCTTTTCACAGATTTAGGAAGTCAAGTCCTCCTGATAATTGCATTACTTAAACATTTTCAGGAGTTTCACTTGCAGTCAGCAGGTGAATATTTGCATGGTATATATATCTCTGACAAAATAGTCTGTTGTAGACACAACTGAAGTCATCACTTTTCCCAGTGCCCAGTCCTACCAGCTCAGAGTTCTGAAATGGGTATCTCCTTATATATTTTATAACTTTTTGTTAAGCATTGGATGATTAACATGTTTAAGTGCCAGGTTCCTACTGTTCTAAGTGCCAGATTCCTCTTTTTCTTTTTTTTTTTTTTTTTTTTTTTTTCAGGAACTCATTACTTTCGGGGTTTCAACAACAACAGCCAGCCTTGGTGCAACCGCAACGGCCGCAGGAAACACGGGTTAAAGCCAATCAACCCCACAGAAGAGGGGCTAGCGAGCATTCACAGCGTCCTGTTCCGCAAAGACCCTTTCCTTTGGAGAGCTGCCCTGCTCTACTACACAGTGTACCAGGCCAGCCAAATGTCCTTCAGTCAGCTTTTCCAGGATGTGGGCAAATTTGTCAAGGACCCCAACACTAGGTGGGATTACTGCGTACGGGCCAAGAGAGGGTGGACTGACACCTCACAGCCAGGTGAGTTCTCTCTTTGTCTTCTCTAGTTTTGTACTTCAGGGGGGCTTTCAGAACATTCACAGAGCTCCCTAATCATGTCACACAGTAAAACCTTTGCAAAAGGGAAAAATCGGACTCCACACTCTCTGAAATGGGGTCTCAGGAATTCTGCTATGGAAAACGAGGCTGAAAATGCTCTTTGGTGAGACCTTCAAGCTGAGTCAGTAAAGGATTTTTGTATTTTTTGGTGGAAATGGAACATAAATGCAAAACTTTGAAAAAATTCATACTTACAGTTTGACCTGCTTTCCACAGATGTAACATTGCCTGTGGTTATTCACAGGCCCTATCTTCTATGTTTGATTTCTTTTTCTGGCTAGTGGGTTTTGCCTTCTAGCTAGTTTTTGGAAAGGTGTTCAAAGTCAGGGATATAAATATCTAGTTTTTAAAAATAAAATTGTTCTGCTCATAATGGCTTCTGAGAACATGCCTTGACCAAACACTGATAGAGTGCAATGTATCTCCATTCCTTTCAGGCTGTTTCAATAAGGACCAGGTGTACTTGGATGGCATCCTCCGAATCCTGAGATACAGGGAATCCATTGATTTCCATCTTCTGACAGCCCTTGGAAAGGTGATTGAACTCATTATTCCCAAGGGTGCAGTTTTATCATTTCAGCAAGCCTGCCTGTAATGAACTATGAGTCACCGTGCTTTTACTTTGATCTAGAATTCTCTGCTCTGCACAGCACCTCCAATTACACTGTGCAAGTTGCAAGTATTTTGAGGTCC
Organism: Melospiza melodia melodia; assembly: GCF_035770615.1. Taxonomy (NCBI): domain Eukaryota; kingdom Metazoa; phylum Chordata; class Aves; order Passeriformes; family Passerellidae; genus Melospiza; species Melospiza melodia. Next base: position 47,867,887 of record NC_086194.1, on the reverse strand, counting down.
TAAAAATTTCTATCAGCTTGACCTCATTCTTCACTTATCAGATTAAGATTTTATGGTCATAGTTCTCAGACTTTCCTACCTTTATGGGATACTACCTGACTTGCAGTACAACAGACTGCCTTGGCCAAACAAGACAGGTACTAAAAGATGACAAAAGGAACCAACCATTTGACATTAATGCACCCCCTTCCACCACAAAGACTATTTAATCTCAAAATTCTCTCATTGATGGCAGGTGTTTTTAAAAAATGAGGTTTTTTTCCCCCCCCCAGAATAATGATATTTCTGCATTCGCAAATTGAGAATGAATTTTAGGTCCATTCTAACTAACATCATGGCTTGTTCGTTCTCAGCTCATCTGAAAAAGTGAAGAAATTTTGTCACACTTCTTAAACCCAAGGATTGCTAAGCTTTCACAGTTCATTAAGCAGGGTTCATACTTACATAAACAGGGAGTCAAATTGGCTTGAGCTTGAATTTAGAGCTGGTATACCAACATTTCTGCCTACTTAGCAATCAATGGGTGATAAAGGGAAGGGGCATATTATGATAGAGGGTTTTGGTCCACATTTGAGTTTTCCTTTTACTGTCAGAATCACCCTTATTGATAAGCAAGAGCTATTTAGGTAGCTGAACCAAGTTAGGGAGCTTTGAAAATAAAATCACACTGTCAAATAAGTCTGCAAGTTTTTCTCTGAAATTTCCTTGGGCTTTAAGCCTGCTTAACTCCACACAGCTTCTGCCTGCTAAACCACTGTTCCTTTACTGCTTTATGCCTGTCTCTCTTCAGGGAGTCTGCAGGTTGTCAGGCCACTTGAAAAACACACTAAGTCATTCCTCATAAAATTACAGATGATCCACATTGCATGGCACCCACATTAAGGGTCTACAAGCAGTTTATTTCTAGGAGTATAATAATTTATAAGTGCTTGACTTTACAACTTTTAAAATCAAGGGATCTTAAAACGTGTTCTGAATGGTTTAGCTTCAGACATCTGCAGTCAAGCTGGAAATTTGTGTATCAGGGCAATGTCTGTTCTCAGCATCACAGATTATCGAGGTCTGCAGAGATCTCAACATCCTCTAGTCCAACTTTCCTGCTTAAGCAGTGTCAGCTAGAGCCGTTTGCCCTGGAACATGTCCAGTTGGACATTGAATATCTCCACTGATGGTGACTCCATAACCCCTCTGGGTGGCCAGTGCCAGTGTTTTTCCACCCTCATTGTACAAAAGTGTTTTTTGTTCAGATGGAATTTTATGCATTTTAACTGGTGCCCACTGCCCCTTGCCCTGGCAGTGTGTGCTGGTGAGAAGAGCCCCATTCCCATGTTTATACACAATGATGATTCCTGTGAGCTTGCTTTTCTCCAGGCTAAACAGTTCCAGCTCTCAGCCTTTTCTCACAGGAGGGATGCTCCAGTGCCTCAATCATCTTAGTGACCCTTCACTGAGTCCTCTCCAATATATCTTCTCATGAAAGAGAGAAGCATAAAACTTGCACTGGGATCTAGGCTAGTGATTTATCACCACTTTAAATGGGGGATTTACTTGGATTTTTTAGGTTGGAATGGGAGGATCATATTGTTCCAAAGGGACTATTAAGCTTGGCTGGCACATTTTCCAGGCCCTGCCTTCCTGTTGCTTCTGACATTACTTACAGTGTAGAAGAGTGTGGTGTGGATACATGCAAACTGTTCAACACACCTAGAAGTGACTAAGGGAAACACTTGAAACCTGAGAAAAGGTGCTTCTTAAAAGGAGCAGTCTTAAAACTTCACAGGAAAGACATAAAAACAGGAAGCACTGCAAAATATTCATATGGTAATTGCATGCAAATATTGCCAAAGAGAAATAGAATGCAGATATTGGGTGCTCTTGAGTTTAGAAAACTACCAGAGTTTGAAAAAGTAAAAGCAGCAAAATATCACCTACTGTTGTGTTTCCCGAGAAACACACAAACACATTACTTACTTACAAAGAGCGTAAGTAAGCCTGTTTCAGCCTCAGTCTTTTTTATCTAGTGCAATGACAATAAAATGTGGCAAGGCAAGCAACCTGTTTCCACCATAGGATGGGATTATTTTTTTGATCTCCTCAGGATGTCAGCTTTGGTAGTTTTTTAGCAATTGCAAGGACTGGGGAAATGCATCCCATTCAAACCATATCTCAGATTATAGATGCATGTTTCTTGTTTGCAGCAGTAACAGAAACCTCTGAACATAAATATGAGGGGAGAAGGATCCTTTTTCTTTCTTTAGGCAGGAAAAGAGGTAGAATTTAATTGCATGTGGTGCTGTGTGTCCAGACTGAGAGATGGTATGGTTTTGTGGAGCTCCTCTCTATCCACTTCTAAGTAAGTTAATTAGGTGTAATGCCACACAATCTTCAAACAGCAGTATCTTGGTGACTTGAATAAGCCAGGGCATGGGTGTCTGTTTTCTTAATTGGGTGCATCTTGTCCTTGCAACTAGGAAAGCACACTTGTGTACTGAGATGCAAATTGATTCTCCCTGTGGGCTTTGTTCCAGTTATCATTGCTGAGATATGCACCTGTCCCTGTGGATCAGGTTTAGTGCAGTCTGGATTGCACTGTCCTGTTTTTGCAGGAAGCCCTTCCTGCCCCTTGCACACTGGTGAATCCTTCATGTGCACTTCAATCACTGCTGAGTAGAAACCATCACCTGCCAAGAGGGCAGGCTGCTTCCAGGAAAACCAGGCCCTACAGGGCTCAGCTCCTTAGGGGAAACATGGGGCAAAAAGGTTGGAAGGAGCAGGCTCCACTCAAGCCACCTGGCACAAAGCTCATGTGAAGCACAGCAAGGCTGGGGGCATTGCCAGAGCATATGCTGCTGTCTGCAGGGTGCCCAGAACACACAGCTTGGAGACAAAGTGACAACCACACAGATTTCATCACACTGGACAGCTGCCCAAGGAGTCCTGCTCTCTGCTCCCATGGCAGCTTGTGCCCAGCCAAAGCAGTCATCCCTTCTAGACTGTCATTCACAGCATCTTGAGCTGTTGTGATTTGAAGTCCTAGCTTTTAGAATCATAAGACTATGAAGATAGAAATACCAATTTTCCTTAGGGAAGAAAGCTACCAGATCCTCTAATAGCTGCAAAATGAGAGTTCAGCACCAATACCCAGAAGGATCTGATGGCATGAGGCAAACCCAGTGTGCACTCCACTATTGAATGAGGAAACAACCTAAAACTGGGGTGCTTAGGTATTGTTCATGCTGTAGTTAGTTACTAGAGATGCATTTTAATTTAGCTTTGCATAAGCACATTTACTCATGAAAATGAAACAGCAAAGTTCAGGTCAGCTGGCACCATGCATTTCCCAAACTGTTTCCTGTGCCATGCCTGTGCTGCCTTCACTTTTTAGTTCCTTAGGCTTTTGCACAGCGTTTTTTCCATTCTCTTGTAAATCTTTCTGCCTTTTTGAGAAGACATTCCAAGACTCACATGTGCTCCATGCTTTCCCTCTCTATTCCTGCAGCTGCTATAGATGATTCTCATTCACATTCCTACAAGTCTGTTCACTGATTGAATCAAAACAGAATCAGGAATTATGAAGGCATTTGCTAAATTTACACTTCTTTTGCATCTTCCACTGAAGCGCAGAGTTGCTCATGTTTCCAAACGCTTCTCCAAGGTTTTAAATTCTCCTGCTCTGAAACATTTTCTCATTTACAGGAGAGAATTTATAGCAGCAACAGCAGAGAGGCAATGGGACTGTACTGCTAAATTGACCCCTGTCCTTCCTTACAGATCTCCTATGAGGACGTGGATCGCCTGAAGGGATTGGCTGTGATTGAGAACATGAGGGTGCCACACTTTCTGCAAGACCACGCCCGGTACATGGAACACTTGAAAAAGATCATGGAAGTCAATGAGCTGACTGATGAGGAGCTCCAGGATCTCATAAATTAACAGTATTAGACATCCATTCACTTACTGTGTGAGGATGTGCAACTGGACTTCCCAGAGCTTGCAAAAAGGGACTTATGAGGAATGGGAGGGAAGAGTGGCCAGAATATGTGGAATTCAGAAAAAGCCCCTTTATGTCCTTTTGCATTGTGATTGTATACTGATTATTTTTTAAAGGGATTGTGCATTTTTGTAAAATTTGGCTTAGAAATTCCTCTGCAGTGATCTGTCCAACCATCTACTCTGTTTTGTATGCTTGTATAGTGCTCAGTGCTGTCTCTTGTAATATATTGCCTTTTCCCTCCCAGGTTTAGAGGTGGAGGAAAGGAGACAGAGGAGAAACTCCCCCTTAGTTCACTTTTGTTTGCCTTATCTTTGGTCATAGCTGTCACGGTTCATAGCAATAGAACTGCTGTAGATTATGCTGCATTGCTGTCTGCATAACTTTCCCATTTAGTCATCACTGCAATGAAAACAGAAAGTTTAAAAACAGTGCACAGAAGCAGGTCTTTGTGCCATGGGATTGAAATCTGTAACATTACAAAATGTTTCAGGGTTTTGTTTTTTTTTTTTTTGGTGAGAGGATTAGCATTTTAAAAAGAGAGAAAAGGTAGGTAGTGCTGTTTTAATGGTTGTAAACGGGTAGCAAAGCTTTCCCTTTCATTCCCTCAAAAAGTTACACTGTTTTACATCTTTATGTGTATAGTACTTGTTTCAGGAAGCTGAATTCTGGGAAGGGCCTCCCTCCTTTGAGGACAAGCATAGCATGTTTAGGAAATTCAGCATGGCAGTGTTTTGGAAGGAGGATCGAGCAAAACTGTGATTTCATGACCTATAGTTCTAAATAAATTCAGGAACACAGGGCCACAATCCAGCACAGCAGGCAACACTCACTTCTTCTTTGGATCACCTGAGCCCACAGAGGACCAGGTCACATTTTTGAGCAGTGCCCCCACACAACAGCAAGCTTGAGCTTGCAGAGCTCATTTCAGAAACAAGGTGTGACTGGGGGAGAGAAGACAACTCTCAAGTGCCCTATTCCTGTGTTCCAGTAGAAGTGCTGCACCACTCTGGAGCAACTTTACCTCTGTTTTAACTGCTGGTGCTATATCCAGGACCAAGGAGAGAAAGCTCCTTGCAGCAAAGAGAGCTTTCTTTAGTCACATGATGAATAACTTAGATGATGCAGGAGGACTTACTACATAAGCTACATTTTGTGATTGGGGAGTATTATGGAATTAGTGAGGCAAAGTATTCTGACAAAGGGTTTTGTTTTAGTAGACAGAATTTTACAAGGGCTCCTCTGAGCTCCTGGGAAGCAGCTGTGGTCAGAGAGGCTGGGCAGAAACTAGTGGGAGCCTTGGACAGGGCTTCTGCCCTTTCTTGTCCTGCTGCTCTTGCCCACTGGTAACAGGCCTGGCATGGGACAAGGTGAGTAGATGGAGCCAAGGTTTCCTCCACACCACATTTGCATGGACCTGAGCCACAGTATCCTTCCCCTCTTATCTGTTCTTTAATGTAACAAATGCAATAACTCTCCCACCTTGTTTGGTACCAGGACAGAACCAGACAAATCTTGAGAACATGTTTCCTGATCTATAGGAAAATCTGTGAAGAAAAGGTGACAGCTGGCTAAGAGGTCTGAAGGTTTATGAATAATCCCATAAAAGCAGCTGCCTTTCAGATACTATTGCAGATTGTTTGCAGTGGCTGGCTGACTGCTGCGAAAAAGCAAATGCATTCAACAAGCATAAATTTACTAAATTTAGTTGTTTTCAAGGCAGGGACAGAGAACTGCTTGCAGCAGCCTTAATTTTGTGTTGTCAGTATTGTTGAGGAGCTGAAAGCCATTCAGCCTCTGTATGCTGTTTTCTCTCCTTTCCTCCTTCAGGCTGTCCAGTTTGATCACTGGTGCCTTGGCCTGCCCAGCTTGGTTTTGGAGCTGTGCAGAGCAGGCACAGAGCTGCTGCAGCAGCCTGACAGGAGCCATTTGCAGTCAGTCCTGCACGTGTGCTCCAGGTTTTGGCTCCTTTGCCAGAAACAGCAAGAAAGTCACACATGACTGAAGTCAAGCCAAGGATTACAGTCAAAAGCTGTCTTTGGAGTGAACTGGGCAGAGATCATTTGAGCTACACTGTGGAAAAATCTGGCTCACTTTGCTGACCCTGGGGTATGCAAAAGGGACAGTCCTTTAAGAAAGGAACAATTTTGAACTGATTTTATGCTGACAGGAGAGATTCCCTGCCTTTCTCCCATGACTTTTACATAAGCAAAGTGGTTTTCCTCCTCCCACAGAAGTAGCATCTTACAATCAAAGTACTCGTGCATAATGTGTCCTCAAAACCAGGAGGCTGTGCTAGTCACACTTTTGCCACAAAATGCCATGCCTGCAGGCCTGACTCTTTTACACTCTGTAGCCCTATACACTACTACAGGCCTTTTTGCTTTACTTGAAGACCTGCAGCACCTTTTTTTGCAAAGCAGTAGGTGCCATTAAACTTCCATTCTTCATTATTCTAGAAATAGACTTGCCTGGTGCAAAGTTTGGAGTTTGGAAGTGGTCAGCATCCATATGTAGCAATAGGTGAAGCTGTCAGCTTCTGGTTTTGGCATTGTGTCATTCCTCCTTTCTAAAAATGTCTCAAATTTTGAAGTGTAGCTTTTGTAAATTTTCCTGAATTTTTGTTCTTCACTGTGAAGAGGCTGGTTACTGAGTTGTGGTTCTGAAGTTCTGTGATGGAGTGCGTGGACAGCAGTGAGCTCATGTCACTGCACAGTTTCATGGTGTCAGTGCTGTGTTGGCAGCCTTTCCTGCCTATCTCCCTTGGTTGTTTTGGTGTGTATCTATGTCTTGCTATGTTATTCCTATACAGAAACCTTGCTGGCATTGGAAAAGCCTCCCCGTTTCACCAGACCAATTTTGAAAGGCGTTTTATACAACTTTTACAAATAAAGACAAAATACTGACAGAGGTGAGAGTACTGAAGTGTTACATCATGTTGTGTCAGAGGGTTGCTCTCTCCAGTGGCCTCATCTCCACAGCAACTTGGATATCCCATGTTGTGTGTGGAAGAGGGGCCTTTCTGACTCCTTTTCAAAAACATCACTTAGGGCTGGAGTCATGAAGGGTCTGTTGAAGTCTTACACTGGGTATGGCTCTCCCTGCTCAGTCAGAAGGCCTGGCTGCTCATGAGGAAATTATCCTCCTATTTTCTAGGATATGGTCTGAGGCAGCGTTGGAGCCTCTTTGCTGCAATGCAATTCTCAGCACCATCCATGTGGGAAATGGCAGCTCCAAATGTTCCACTTTAACACTTTGATCCATCCCCAAAACCCCCCCTCCCCTGCTGCTTCATTCCAGTGCTCTCCATCCCCTCTCACATTATAAAATGTGCTTACTTATCTCCAGGGAGTCCCATCAGCTCCTTATGTGTAAGTAAGGGTAACATTCAAGGGTTGTGGTTCTTTTTAAAGGAAATATTTTCAAAGGCAATTGCTAATTTTCCTTGCAAGCCTGCTAAGTATTATCACACCATATTCCCTTTCCCTCGCTAGGAGGTTTGGAAAACATGGCCTGAAATCTGTTCCCTTCAAAGGCTCCCAAACCACCACTGTTCTCCTTTGCCCTGTGCATCTCTGACAACCCTTGTACAGCATCAGTAGGGGGAAACACAGCCCTCAGCCATCACTGGCAGGTCTATTTAAGTACTGAATAAATCTCACATTTCTTACAGGTGATCTGCAGGACCAATGCAGCTCTGAAGTTTTTTTGCAGCACTCAAGTGCCAGGCCTGTGAAGGTGGATGCCCTGCCACCAGTTTGAGAAGCAACTTAAGCACCAAGGTTCTCTGAAAGGAGGGAAAGATGGAAATCATTTATGCTGGAAACTGGGATGGATATCTGGCGACCCATGAGTCAGCGTGGAAGCTGAGAGACACCTTGTCTAAGCCAAGAGAAAGGCAAAAGGAAACAGCTGGAATAATTCTTTTGTCTGGGTTTGTTTGGGGGATTTTTGTTATTTATTTATTTTGTTGGTCAGTTTGGGGTTTTTTAAGGGAATAGTCATTTAAAAGTGTCTTAATAACTTCTGCAATATATTAACAGAAAATTAAGTTAGAGGGGTTTTTTTCAGTATGAAATTTAAAATGAGTGTCTGAGATACAGAAGGGAGAATCTATTTGGGCTTTGCTGAACAATTAGAGACTTCTCACAGTCTACATTAAATCCAGAAAATCTGGAAATTGAATTTTAAACCCTTTCATTTTCATTGATTCCATTGCAGAAAGATGTCATCAGGACTACCTTTCAAGAAATATCCTTACTCTTCCCATTAAAATTGTCCAAATTAATTTTTTATGCTGCTACTGAAATGGTTTGTATCCTCCCCAATCACACAGTGCCCCTGAGACACTTTAAACATCTTTTTCTGAGGTGTCTATGGACAAGCAGGATGAAGTACAGCATTGTTTCAGCTCTTCAGAAGAAGGAGGTGAAGAAACTGAGGCTGAAGTTGGAACTGCACTGGCCACAGCCTGAAGCAGGAAAGAGCAGGGGTAGAGAGCCCACAAGCAGGGCTCTCATGAGTGAGCAGGGCCAGGTTGTACAGGCATGGTTTTGAAAAGAAAAAATTCCTGGAAAAAATTCCTAAAAAAGTTGGTGGCAGGAGAAATGCAGATGGTGGCACAGGAGGGGCTGGCATGAATCCATGGGACTCCTGCCATCCCCCAGGGTCAGAGTGGGATGGACACGTCCCTGCAGGGACCTTCTCACTGGATCTGTGCAATTCCACAGCTGCTCCAATACAGCAGAGCTGGGCTCATGTTCAGGCCTGTCCTAGGAGTGCTCTGAAAAGGACACTTGGAGGGTCTCTCATTTATCCTTTAGGGCCCAATTTCCATCCTGGGGCACATTCCAAGCCACAGGAGACCTGTCAGGCTGTTGTCTCCAGCTTACTGGCTTATTTCTGTCTTGTCTGACTTTTATCCTGCTCTCTAGCACTCATCCATCAGGCTGCTTTTTTTCTAATCCAAGTCCTTCACATTCCATTTTATCTAAGGAATATATTCACTACCATATCATGCATCTCTGAGCCTAGAAAGTAAATTTACTCCCACTCACCAAAAAATTCACAGGTGATCTGGAAGTCAACCTCTTCTTCCTCTCCTCCTGGCAGTGTTTTAAAGCTAAACTGTTCTGTACTTTTGATCTTCCCATAGAACTTTCAGCAAAGAAGCTTTTCCTGGCATGGGCAGGATACATCACCAGAAGATCATGTGGAGAAGCCTCCAGTGGAGATTCACTCCTCCATCTGCTGTCTCATCTCTGTCCTTCTCCATTTTCCACTCTCTGGTGCACACTCCTCCAGCTCCCAGCTCCCTTGGTCAGTAAAAGGAACAATGGCTGTGCACTTGAAGGAATCAAGTTAAGGTTCCCCCAAAGGAGGGGGTGCAAGGGTACCAAGGTGCTCTTTGTGGGAGCCTGCTGAGAACTTCAGGCAGTAAGAATGGCGGGAGGTGAGTTCACCACCAAGCTGCAAGGCAGCTTCTCTTGTCTATAGACAAGGAAATAAGGAGGTCAGAAGGAAGAGCTTCCCTGAAGGCCACTCCCTAAAATCTGATGGGAAAGTGCTCTAAGACCCTGGCGCTCCTTGTGTTTTCACATAGTTTGAGCAGTGTTGCAGTTCAGGTCTGTGCACATTCCATTTTTTTTCCCTTTTTAAATGAGGTCTTTCACACAGCTGATAAAGAGAACTTTGGACATCCCTCAGGCTGGGAACATCTGATTGTGCAGGGTTATGAGATGGCCAGAAGGATGGGTCATCAAAGGGTCATCCAGCAACATATTTCCTAAGTATACCTAACCTGTAGGTACATCAGAGTAAATCCTGTTAGCTACTTTGATTTTACAAAGGAGCTTTTTTACCTACAGATATGGAGGTAAAAATTGCTTAAGGCCTAAAACCCTAAAAACCAGGTAAGCAGACAAGGGCTCTGTCTGTAACTGTGGTCTTGTCCTGCTCTGTGGAATGTGGGAAGCACCCCAGAACTGCTGAGTGGTGACAGTGAGAGCTGTGCATGCCCTGCTGGCATGGCCCTCCAGTCACCCTGAGAGCAGCCAGCTCACAGAGACCTGCTGCTGCATCTCTTCCGGGCATGAAAAAGCTGCTGCAGGCTGTTTCCCACAAGAGCCCTGATTCACACTCAGTGTGACTCCTCATGTGGGGAAGAACTTTTCATTTTGCTTAGGAAAAACAAAGAACATAAGCCTCCTATAAAGTTTTTCCCCTCTACAAACTCTGCGCAAAAGTATTAAAGTCAGCAGTCAGGAAATGCCTGCATGACTTTGCTTTGCTTCCTGCAGCTAAGGAAAAGCTCCTAACCTAAATATGGGACATTTCCACCTAATTTCTGAGTGCTTAAATTTATGACCTGACGTGCTCCCAGTGAACAGCAGCTGCTGACCCGGAAGCTCTGCTTACCATCGCATCTGGCTCCTGCCCGTGGCCAGTATGCTCCATCAAAACACCAGGTTTAAAACCAAAAATCAACTCCATGTCAGAAGGCAGCATTTAGATGTCTAGGAAAACCTTGAAGTCCTCTGGACTGACCCTTTTCTGCCATTTTCTAGGAACACTGAGCACTGACTCCCCTTAGGGTTTAAGAGTGCCAAGACCAAGGCTGATTAACTTGTGCGGCCAAGCTACCACTCCTGCCTGCTGCATCAGGATTCTTCAACCCACTGCTGCCACAACCTGGTTCTTGGAAGTTCATCTCCAGGACAATTATTTCCTTGTGTTTGCTCCTCACAGGTTTTTAACAACTCTCCAAACCCTTCTATATCACACCTCCTTTTTTTAGATGGCTTGCAACTCTGCAGTGCAACAACACTGCAAAGCCAAGTGACCAAATGGACATTAGTTCAAGTTAGTTAAGTAAGTTATTTTAGAAAGCCCACAGGACAAAGCAGAGGGTCTCCCATGAAGCAAATGGGCCAGAGCAAATAGGAAAGGACAATAATTTGCTGAAAATAATTTAAAAGCTTTCATTGTGAGGAGCAAAGAGGCCAAATGCTAGAAATGGCCATCTCAGCCTTGGTGAGCTGGGTGGTGCTTTAAGCTTTTTCCAGAAGATGCTAAAAGGTAGAGAACTCAAATATGTCCTTCCAGGAGCTGCCTCCCCCTGCTAGAAAGAGGAGTGAGCTCCCTGCAGAAGCCACCACAGGGACCATGTGCTGTCTATCAGCTGTCACCATGTCCCCTGGCCAGGGGAGGTCTGAGGCTGGCATGTGTCAGCAGGGGACAGGAGGCAGCACTTTGCTGGAAGGAAGAGGCCAAGGCTGCATGTGCAGTGGGCAGGGAAGAGCTTCACCAGCCTTCACTCTGCACAGCTGAGATAAATGGCCTTACAAAAAATTAAACCCAGACCAAATCATTCTCTAGCCATTGGTGACGTTACTAATAAAGCAGGACCCTGCCTCACAAAATTTGGTCTCCTGAGGGGACCCCAAGATGTAAGAATGGTTCACTGCTTCTGTACCCCCCCACCTTAGTTGCTGCCTTCCTTGGCACTGCCTGGGCACTAAAGCCACAGCCAGCTGGGCCAGCAGAGGTTGCACCAGGGGCATCTTGAAATAAAATTGCTATTCAGGCTTGCTCCCACAGGGGCAGGAGGAACACAGCCACCACTTCAGCTTCTAAACAACTATAGAACAACAGATATTCTTGGGAACTCCAAAATCCATCAAACTCACAACCATCTCATCCTCCTCCAAGGTTGTCAGAAAAAAGCAAACTTCTGAAAACCAGTGAGACACAGCTGATTGCCAACATGAAGTAACCAGGCACATACCTCATACAGATGCTCCATGCAAGGCAGAATCCCACCTGTAGGTATCCAATTCCTCCATCTTCCTCCCATCTTATCTCAATCCATTTTTTATCCACCAAGTAACCATCTTTCCAGAGCTCTCCACTGGGCTGAGGAACCTCTGGGCTACAGAGCAGCCTCATTAACTCTCCCTACAGCTCACCCATGGGTTATGAAGGGGGCTCAGCTCATTTCCCACACCTGCAGCCCCTGTTAACTCATGAGCCAAAGCAAGGGCCCCTGCAGCACCTGTGAGCACTGTCACCTGCTCAGGAGGCTGCAGGTGCTTCTCTCAGCTTTGGTGCCTCTGCACTTATTTACACACAGCAGAATAAATGGAATCTGGCCTTTCCAAGTGTTATTTCTAGAGCTACAAAATAATTTCAGCCTCCAAACAGATTTATAGCAGGGAAACAATAGCTGGTGCAAGAGAGTGAGTGTGTCTTGGGTATATTACTGCATCTCACCTCATGGAATATTCATCTGACTAAAGCAACTCTATTGCATCTTTGCCTATATTTTTCAGTTATCCACTGAGAGTTTTTTGGGGAATCTGGTGCTGCTCAAATTAAAAGAGGGCAGCAAAATTGCACTTGATTGAAAAGGACAAAGTTGCAGCAAGGATTGAGAATGAAAGCTGGAGCCAAGGTCTCAGCTACTTTCTTTAATGACCAGAAATAAGTGCCTGCACCTTCTATTTTCAATAAGGAATGTTGAGCAACTAAAGGTACATTTTTGGGCTGATGTTCTGAGTTCTTAGTCATTCACTTGGCCTCTTGAAACATCCTTGAAATCTCCCTCAGTCTGAGAGTCACCCCCATGCTATGCCACCTTTTTCTAGGTTTAATTTTGCATACAGATAGAAAAGCTGTTCAACTGTGTGTGCTTGCAAATTAGTTATTATTGAAATTAGTTATTATTGAGTCGTTAGAAATGAGGTGATATGTCAGAAAGTTCCAGTAATAAAAATACTGCAAGAATATTTTGCTGTTTCGCTCTAAAACCCTCAGTTACAGCATCTCCTTTGGTGTGGCACTGCTGTCAAGAGTAGTGAGCCATGCCAGAGAGCTTTCCTTTCCTCTCAGCAGCAAAATGTGTGGTCATCTGCAGCCCAGAGCAGCAGGCACTGGCTTAGGGGGCAGCTCAGCGCCTTTCACACTCTAACTATTTCTTTTGCAGTTGCTGAAGTGCTGATCTGTTTCCCTTCTAGGTCACTGGCTATTGATTGCTGCATGAAAAATCTCATGTGGGTGGCAAATTCAATGTTCCATTCCTGGCACTGCCAAGGCAGCGACTGAAGTGCTCCCATCCAGGACTTGCCCAGAACCCAAACCCCCTTGGAAGCAGCCCCATCCCTGCCATATGGACAATGACCACGTGCTGGATTTGTGGTGGTTGTGGTGAGTGCACCAGGCTCATGCAGCAGTGAGGCTCAGGAAAGGGATGCATGACTGCCTGGTCTGCCACAGGGAGAAACTGAAACCCTTAAAAAAGCCAATGGACTTTTGGAGGTCAGTGCATCATGTGGGCCAGCCCCTGCAGGGATCACATGAATATGGGCTCATCTACAGACCTCCAGGATGCATGGCCTGCAGAACACCAACTCCTAGACAAAGATCCATGGCTACATCTCACTGATGCCAGCTGCACGCACAGAGGACACAGGCTGTTCCTGTGGGATGCCCAACAGGGAGCAAGGCAAAGGGCACTGGAGAAGTGGACCTGGCTATGCAGAGAGACAAGTTGGTGCTTTCCCAGCTCCTAAAAACTATTGGGCAGGAAGAAAACCCAACACTGAATGTTGCACCACACAAAAAGACAAAGTCAAGCTCCAGGAAGCTATTCAGGGGCAAAATGACCCTGCCAGCTGTGTAAGGAAGGAGGAAAGAAAGGATGAGGGGGTGCCCACATGGGTCTGCAGAGGAACAGTGTCTCTCCAGACTGGGGCAGAGGCATTCAGGTCTCACTGCAGGTCACATAGGGACCAGCTCCAGCAGCTTTTGCAAGTGCTGAATGGCATTTGAGAGTCGTCAAGAATGTCCACCGTGTCTCTCTTTTTGGGGCCTCTCTTATTACCTCAATCTACAAGCAGGCAAAGGAAAATAACCATCACCTGCCCTTCCCCCTCCCAGCAAAACCCTGTTCAGCTGCATTTCAGCAAAGAGCTTTTCCAATATTAAAAGTACACTTTATTTTTCTGTACAATTCTTATCCAAATCTCCAGGTGTGGAAATGTCCACTGTGTCCCCGGAAAAAGCTGCAGATTGTTCTGCTGCCATGAGGCTCCGTCCAGAACTGTCCAGGAGGGGCTCAAAGCCAGGACCACCAAAATCAAGTGCTGATGCTTTCTAGGTGCAGGGAGGAGAGCAGGAAGGAGAGGGAGGGGAAGGCAGTCCTGCTCTGCCGTGGGGTCATGAGTGACCAGAGCCTTCCCTGGGTGGCAGGAGAGGCACCCTCGAGTTCACGTCATCGTTCGTGCTTCGTGTGGGAGTCGCTGCGTTCCACCGTCACCCCGTTCCCATTCCGCGTCACCTCCTTCCTGTTCCAGTCCTTCTCCAGGTAAAACTCAGCCAGCACGGGGCAGTGCTCCGAGGCCACCCCACCCCAGGACCAGTTATCGGGGATCCATGGGTTTGTGAGCCCTTCTCGCACGACAGCCCAGTGGCCTGCAGCAAAGAGAGGCACAGGGAAACGTTAGGTGACGCTGCCCAGAGCGAGCCTGACACAAATAAAGGTTACACGACTTCAAACAAGCAGCTCTACCTGTGAAAACCTTTTTCAAGCTCCGGCTGATCCAGATGTTATCCAGCGACTTGGACCCTTGTGGGTTCTTTGTGCTGATGTTGGTGAAGGTGCTGGAAGGGACCAGGTGGTGAAACTTCTCCTTCCTCAGGATGTCATGGTCACTGCTGTCTGGGGCCTGGTTAAAATCTCCCAGGATTATTACATCTTTTTCTCCTGGAAAACAAGAAAAATAGAAAAGAATGGGAGGAATGGACATCCATCACTCAAGTACAAGAGGATTAATGGAAAGAGGAAAAGTACAAATGCTGAATAAACAAAGTGATTGTATTCTGAACTCCTGAAAGAAATGCTGTTTAAAGCCCTTCTCACTGACTGTTCACTCATGGCCATTCTCTTCATGACAATAAAACCAGCCAGTATACATTTGATGCTTATTTTTAAATATAATCTCATTTATTATAGAGTCAAAGAATCATAGGAAATGCTGAGTTGGAAGGGCCTCAAAAGGGTCATTGAGTCCAATTCCTGGTCCGGCACAGGACATCCCAAGTCACACCATGTGCCTGAGAGCACTGTCCAAACACTTCTTGAACTCAGGCAGGCTTTGTGCTGTGATCACTTCTCTGGGGAGCCTGTCCCCAACCACTCTCTGGGTGAGGAACTTCTTCCTAATACCCAACATAAACCTTCTCTGAACTCAGCTTCAGGCCATTCCCTCAGGTCCTGTTCCTGGGCACAAAAGTGAAGAGATCAGTACCTGCCTCTCCTCTTGCCCTCTTGAGGATGTTCAAGATCACAATGAGATCTCCCCTCAGTCTCCTCTCCTCCAGGCTGAACAGACAAGTGACCTCAGCTGCTCTTCATACCACTTCCCCTCAAGGCCCTTCACCATCCTCATGGTGCTCCTCTGGACACTCTCTAACAGCTAAATTCTTTCCTATGTTTTGGCACCCCAAACTGCCCCCAGAACCCAAAGTGAGGCCACCACAGTGCAGAGCAGAACAGGACAATCCCTTCCATTGGTCGGCTGGTGATGCTGTCCCTGATGTCCCCTAGGACACAGTTTCCCTCCTGGCTGCCAGGGCACTGCTGACTCATGTTCAACTTGCCATCCACCAGGAGCCCCAGGTCTTTTTCCCACAGGGCTGCTCTTCAGCCTCTCATTCCCCAGTCTGTGCACACAACCAGGGTTGCCCCATCCCAGGTGCAGAATCTGGAACTTGCCCTTGCTGATCTTCATATGGTTGGTGATTTTCCATCTCTCTAGTTTGTTGAGGTCTCTCTGCAGGACCTGTCTGCCCTCAAGGGAGCTGACAGCTCCTCACAGTGTAGTGTTGTTTTCAAACTTAGTATTCCTTCAAGTCCCATGTCCATTACTGAAGATGCTGAAGAGAACTGGGCCAAGGATGGCGCCCTGTGGAACCTCACTAGTGACTGGATGCCAGCCTGATGTCACCCCATTCACTGTAAATTTTTGGGCCTGATCTGTGACCTGGTTGCTCACCCATCACGTAACGTGGTTATCCACATGTGTGCTGGACGTTTTGTCCAGAAGGGTACTGTGAGAGACAAGCATTACTGAAGCCCAAAGATTAGTGTCTTTTCCTTGCTACTCCCTGTTAGTGACAAACTCAAAGACAAGCAGTTTTAGTCTCAGAAATTTTTAGAAATCTGTTCCCTTTCTTTGTTTCGTTTTTCTGCAAGAAATATCTTCTGGCTTTAACTTATGCAGACATTGTTTTAAAATATATTTTCTTTAAGATTAAAGAACAGTTTTGTGAGGAACCCAGGAAGACGCAGCCTTATGCTGGTATACACCACAGTGCCAAAAGTGCAGTGTTCATTCTAACCTCTGCATTAAAAAATCCCAAGGAATAGGACCAAGGAGCAGTCTGCAAACCTGATGGCAGAAGATGAGGTGAGAAACCACACAGACACTCCCTGACTAGACCAACTTTCTTTTGCCTGGCTGACTGAAGGGATACTGCTCAACTTGAAACAGAAAATTACTTCAGTTATGTTTTGTTTCCAACCCTAATGAAGGAGAATAGAAACTCCAGACCCCGATCTCATATCCACAAGGTGTGCTCTCCTAGCCTGACAGATGTGGATGCAGACATCCCACCTGTGCCCTTAGGTAAGAGGACAAAGCACACACCTCCGTGCCCATCTCAAACCACTGCCAGAAATGTCTGACAAGACAACTGAAGAAGAATGCTGAGAGATGACCAGAGATGCTGCCAAGGCACTACTTGACACTCAAGAAGGATGGTGAAACGAGGCAAAAATGCACAAAAAAAAAAATATCCCAAAGTTGACTTCAGAGAAGAGATCTATGAATAGCCTATAGGCTTTTTCTTTCCTGGGATTGAAGTGTGAGAGGGGATGGGATGGACAGACTTTCTCTACCACACAGTGCTCTGGATAAACCTCCTCATTTTTGCTGTTGCTGTAGAAGTCGCTTTCCAGGAGAGGGAGCACAAGCTCAACAAAATCTATTCCACTCCTGTCTTGCAGTGCAGAAAAGATGAACTGGGAAAAGGCAAGAGAGCAAGCAAGATTGAAGGGATATTACTTACAAATACTTCAAAACATGGTACTTGCTAAGATGAAGAGGGGCAATGAATAGTTAGTGAAAATATTTGTGGTTTCTCTGCCCTAAGTCACAAATCATATTGTAAATAAAAGAAATTTAAAAACTATTCTATAAAGCATTCATTACAGCAGTCTTCCCATCTTTGAAGGAAAAAAACCCACCTGAATCTGAACCTGAGTTTTTTAAAGCTCCATCAGAGCCCAAAAGAAAAATCAGTCTTTTTCTAATGGGATGAGTTGTGCATACATCGCATGACAAAGATCTTCTGCAAGATTTCTTGTTTGGCAGGACCAGGAATCCTGAAGTGTAACTTTGGTCCTTCCGTGCTAACACTTGCTTAATGGCCCAGGCAGCACTTGGCTCCTTCCATCTCCACACTATGCTGGAAAAGGCCATTACAGAAACCTCTGGAGCACATCCTTGGTATTTAAAAATGATGGGCAGGCTGGGACCTTAACAGCAGTACCTTGATTATGCACAAAATCTAATCTATTCTATCCTAAACTACTCATGCATTTTTTAGCAAATCTTCAAGACTACCTCCCTTACATGAAATATCTATGGAAAAACCCCACTGTACTTACAAGTGAAAATTTTAACTGACTGAAAATTTTAACCTTTCCATTCTGGAGAGGTTAGAAATAGCAGAGGATACATGATCCAGCACTTGGATGCGTGCTTGGAAGGGGGTAAGAAGTCAGCTTGCACCTGACTGCCCAGGGAGGAAATCACTATATTCTTCACCCGTTTAGAATTTGCATGCAGAATAACTAAGCATAAAATCATAACAAAGTGTAAAGTTGACAGACAGAATAGGCTGGAGCTTGTTAAAGAAGCTGAAATCCCACTTGCCATTGGGGAGAGAAGCGAGTACTTTTTGTTCCCCTCTGAGAGGAGCTTCTGGGGCTTCTCAGACTGCAGAGGAGTGGGGAACACATCAGGCAGCCCTGTGCTAAAAGCAAAGAAGAGCAAGCAACCAGTTTTCTAGACAACCACCAACTTCATATCCCTTTTGTCCTGGCTCACTCTCAGCCCTGGTCCTACCTCTGCAACAACAACGTCACTGCAGTTTCGTGTCTGTCTGTCTCCCAAGACCTTGACAGACATCCAGCCATGAGAGGGAAGGAAGTGAACCTGCCTGGTTGTTCCCAAGCGTGTGACTCTGTCTCACTGGACATTCCTGAGTCTCTCAGCAGAGGCAGGGAGCAGAGTTGCCCACAGCAGCTGCAGCTCTCAGGGGTCTCATGGATGAGCCCCAATGGCTCTCAGCCAAACTTAGCAAAAGTTCTGGAAGAAATCATACCATTGTTCATTATGAGGGATGATAACTGATCAAAAACTGCAATCATGATGCCCACAACTACAATCAGATGGAGAGAAAAAGAGAAAATAAGACAATCCTATTGGTGCTGTGCGGTGATTCTCCTCTTTTGGAGGAAATGAGTTTAAGACTGGCAGGGCTTGATTCTGCCCCTCAGGAGCCAGAGGCTCCTCGGCTAATGCAATCTGGTCCTCCTCCTCCTCCAACAGACAGAGCAGCAGGAGCTCTCTTAGCAACCAATCTTCTGCTGCAAAGGTCCCTGACACAGACTGCACTGTCCACAAGGACCCAGAGCCTCCATCTGTTGGGACATGGTGGCATACAGCCCACAGCAGCCAGGCACGTGTCCTGTTCGTGACCTCTCAGCAGTGCTCACACACATTCACACCCTCTGGGCCCAAATGTGCCTTGTGCCTTGTCAATGGAGAACTCCTCAGGTGAAAAAACAAGTCTGGTCTGTTTGCAAAGGCATCTTCAAATTCACTAAAGCACCGGCAAATTTTGGCAGTGCCTGCGGGTGGCTCTTGGCCAGCGAAGCAAAGCAGAAGCTTAACTCAGCCCTCTGCTGCAGTGGCTGAGCTCTGGAGTGCCAAGGCAATCAGCTGAGGGACTGAGAGTGCCTGCAGAAGGTCTGCAGTGCTGAAATCTGCCTCTCTGCAGGAGCTGGGAAACCCTCCTTTGCTTCATGGCAGGGCAAGGGGCCCTTGGTAGGAGATACTTCCTGCCATGCCCTTTATCATGCTCTGGATGATTTCCCTCATGAATTAAACAGACTCTTAAATGCTCAAATCCTTCCTGGACAGAGTGACACATATATGATAGAAGGATGTGATGTTACATTGGCTGCTAAGAAGTCTTCTCAGAAGTCTTGTAAGCCCAGTCCCTGATGCATGGGTAACCCATGGAACATGGCCAAGCCAAGTGGGAGAAGATATCACAGAATCACAAAATGGTTTGTGTTGGAAGGGACCTTTAAAGATCATCTAGTTTGAGCCCCCTGCCATGGGCAGGGACACCTCCCACTAGACCAGATCATTCAAAGCCCCATCAAGCTTGGCCTTGAATACTGCAAAGGAGGAGCATCCACAGCTGCTCTGGGCAACTTGTGATTCAGCACCCTCACAATCAAGAATTTCTTCCTAACATCTCATCTAAAACTACCCTCTTTCTGTTTAAGGCCATTCCCCCTTGTTCCATCACTACATGTCCTTGTAAAAAGTCCCCCTTCAGCTCTCTCATAGGCTCCTTTTAGGTACTGGAAGACTGCTGTAAGACATTCCCTAAGTCTTCTCTTCTTCAGACTGAACAACCCAGATACCTCAGCCTTTCTTCACAGAAGAAAGGTGCTCTAGCCCTCTGATCATCTTCACAGCCCTTCTGTGGACTTGCTCCAACAGGTCCATGTCCTTCCTACGCTGGGGATCCCAGAGCTGGATGCAGCTCTCCAGGTGGGGTCACATGAGAGACAGAATCCCCTCCCTCACCCTGCTGGCCACGCTGCTTTTGATGCAGCCAGGGATGAGGCTGACTTTCTGGGCTGCAAGTGCACATGGCTGGGTCATGTCCAGCCACTCATCCACCAGCACTTGCAAGCTCTTCCCCTCAGGACTCTCTCAATGCACCCAGCACCCTGGTCCCTGGGTCCAGCCACCACCAGGACATCCAGAATAACATCTGTGTGTGCCCATGGGCACCACACTGGAGCCAAACTGGTGGAGCTCTTGGGAGAAGACAGAAGAGCTGCTGCAAAGAGGTAGCTATGAGCAGCTAACAGCCACTGCATCTCTCAAGTGCTGATGAAAGGAAAAAAAAGAGAGGGAAAAATGATCCAGGACCCACCAATCTAATGGGAGAAATATGGAGATACTATACCCTGCGTCAAGGGAGGCTGTGGATAGTAAACAACGTTCCTCAAATGCTCACCTGCCTCTTAGTAAGAATAAAAGGTAATAGAACAGGCATCTGTTAGCAAAATGGGAACAGAAACTCAAATTTACTGCAGTACCCACACACAAACCAGTTCTTACTGCCCATATTTTGTGGACTAATTTGGAAGAAACTGGAGGATGATGGCCATTTTTAGCATGAAATTCATTTTGGCAGAGTAATTCTGTACTTCAAAGTCACATGTGTGCACTACCATTTCCTTAGGAGACCACACCTGCATCCCACAAGTTTAGAGGAATCTGAATTTCTTCTTTGGTGAGAGACTACGCCAAGAGCAAGCATGCTCCAGTAATGTGCTGGCCATATGAAAATATTAAAACATGAAATAAAGAGAACACCAACAGTCTAAATTTGGATGCAGTGGAAGTGCTGCTCAGTTGACTTCAGAAGAGCTACACATTTATCCCATGTTTCAGTTCAGCCTTTGGGGATTAAACAAATGATCCTTTTGTTTACCTTCATCCTTTCCAATTTTAAAGTACGTGGACAAACACTTAAATCAGTAGCACTCAAAATAGCTCTGACTGGCTTCTGCAGCTCAAAAGGAACTACAATAGAGCACGCAGAGAAACTGCAAATACCTCTTGAGTTATACAAGAGGGACATTAACACTTCCAAGTGACCAAACTTGCTGAGCTGGGCCAAGTTGAAAACCATCACGCGAATAACCTTGCAACCCTTTCACATCTTTCTTGAGCAGTAAACAAAGGGCTGGACTTTTTCTGTTCCAGTAACAAGATCAGCAACGTTTAGAATCCAAACTGCTTTGTTCTGCTTCACAGGAAGTTAAAAATAATTTGCAAGCTTCAAAGTAAAAAGCAAACTCACAGAAATGAAGTAAAGAAATCCAGCTGCCTATTTCAGTGCTCAAGCTCAGGTCTAAATTCTGGTGTCATTTCATCCTGGTATAAAGCCAGAGCAACTAATTTCAAATCAATAAAATTATTCTACATATTACATCCAGGTACCAAAGCAGGATTTGGTATCTTTTTCCATTAGCAGCCATCTGCGAATTTACAGTGGATTTTCCAAAGAGCTTCAAATTATTCAACAATTAAATATATAGAACTATTTCTCTTGGAAGAAAAAAAATAAAGCTGTGCTCTTATATCAGGTAGGTGTCATTTCCACAAAGCATTTAAAATAAGGTCTCAACTCTAGTGACTTTTCTTTCCTTTGGCAGAACTTGCTGTTACAGTAGCACAAAACCAGAAGGAACTTAATTTGAAAGAATAGTGTCATAGCCAGTAGGATCTCCTGTGCTGTTTGTGTTAATTAGGAAAGACTGTAAGACAATGAGCAAGGAAAAAGCACGTTTGTCGCGCTACGCATCACACAAATATGGGTAAAGACAATTGTGAGGCTGAAAAGGGTATTTCTGAAATGCTCACCGAGGCAAAGTTCAGTCTTTTAAAAATTCCTTTGAATTAGAAAGTGTGACAGCTGGCAGGAAAAACCCGTGCCTTACCTTTCAGAGTCTCCTGCAAACTCTGCGCACAGGCTGCCAGTTTGTGGCTGTCGTGGTTCTTGCCGCTGTTCTCCCCGGCAGAGGGCGGCAGGGCCAGGTGCAGGTTAACCACGGTCAGGTCATTCATTCCAACCTGGGGGCCGGGAGGAGAAATCAGGGCCTGCACTTGGGGAATGGAAGGTCGCAACACAAAAAACCACGTGCCAGCTCCCAGCAGCTTCAGTGACAAATCTGGAGCAGTAGGACTCACACTGCCGTGTATGTGGTGCGTTTGGTGTGTCTCAGTGTGGGGAGGAAGAGGAGGGAGGCATTTGCGTTTTGCAGCTTTGTTTGCAGTAACCTCATACCCTCTCAGTTCTGGGGAAACAGTTTGCATTAGCAAACAGCTTCCTTTCACCACTGTGGTGAAAAAGTCAGCAGAAAGAAGTCAGCTGCTTATGAAAATCAGTTTATGCCAAACCAGTTGTTAACAAGCTACAAATAATGTCATGGTCATTACAGGGGCTAATTACTGCTGTCTTGTGATTAGCCCTGCCTTGTCACAGAGACTAACCAGAAACTTAATGTACCTTGAAAGGAGCTGTTGGCTCCCTGCAATCTCCTGTTCACCTTCTGGGAATCACTTCAACCTATTTGTATGATCAATTATTACTAATACTTTATTTATTAATAATTATTCAATTAATGCTTCTCTCAAAGCATTACCAGAGATGTCAAGTTCCCTAAACTGGACCCTTTCATCACAGCCTGTGTGGAGATGGGCTCTCTCTGCTCATATATTTGCTCCAGCATATATTCTGGAGTCCAAGAACTGGCTCCAGAAGTGATTATGTTCTTTTAGATAGGTTCGGCCCTAGTGAAAAAAAACTTTAAAATGGAAACTCTGAAGTGTGACAGCAACAGAACATAGGCCAACCCAAGTCTCACTGAAGCACTGTACCTTATACACAAACATACTCATATATCTATATCTATGTGTATATATATATATATATACATAGACACACACACACATATATATATATGTGTGTGTGTGTGTGTGTATAGATATATAAAATTCATCTCCATTCTCCCTGCACTCATCCCTCTTTGTGGCACTGATGAATCCCAGTCCTGTGGCCTGGCTGCTATTGAGGATCCACTGACCCTCAGGTTCTCAAATACTCCCTTGCAGCAGGGTTTGCTCCCACGGGAGCAAGGGAAAGGACTGATTGTGGTGAACTACCACATATATTAAGGTGCGTTAAGCACCTATCCATAACCAAGCCATGGGACAGTGATAAGAAGGGCCAGAGGCTTATGCAAATTTTTATTTGTGATAAGGCTGTGTCTCTTTTCACCATAGCCAAATTCTTTATAGTAAAAGTTCTGCAAGGTTGGACTGGCACTGTGGCAGTTACCTTGAAATGTGCAAGATAAGGGTGAGGATATGAGTGCCTCCCGTTGCCATTAGTCTGTGCAGTCTCCTGAGACGAGGCATCTTTCAGCTCAATGCCAGCTGTTGTATCCCAGAGGAAGCCAGAATATTCAACTCCCTGGAATTAAAAAGGAAAAAGAGAAATGATGGTCACAAGATGGTAAAAACAAAACATTCTGCCCAAAGGCAGCCCCATATCTATCTATCTATCTATCTATCTATCTATCTATCTATCTATCTATCTATCTATCTATCTATCTATCTATCTATCTATCTATCTATCTCTAGGCTTGGTGCCTGCTGAGAGCAGGAAGCCCAATTGGCTATGCACAAGCATAAAGGAGAAACAGTTTCCTGGGCTTTTAGTGGAAGATACAGAGGACAAATAGGCTTCTTCAGTTCACCCCTACCAAAACTCCCACCAGATGTGGGAGGAATGCTTCCTGGGAAGCTCCACTGACTTCACTGAATAGTGAGTGTGCCAAGCTGAAACACTCATCACTCTGCTACTCACAGCCCCTCACACCTGCACACTGGCTAATGGACACCCAGCTAATTCCAGCACTGCCCCAGTAAAGCCAGGGATTTAACAGTCTGTTTTATCTTCCAGAGGCAGAGCATGGTCAGGACCACTGCAGGGCTGAAGGATGCTGCCCCTCGTGTGCATGTTTGGGCTGACCTGTCCCCATTTCCTCCTACTCCAGGCAAGGCATTGGATACCTCTGAGTGTGGTCAGTAATGAGGTAGTTTGTTACCCACATGATTAATTGTCTAACCATGAGTTTTGTGTCCTGAGGTCACTGGGTGACTGCTAGGGCTTGCAGCAGATGATGCTGTGCACAGTTGTTCCTTCTCCCCAGGCTCCACACCATCTCACTGCCTTTTTTCAGCTGCACGCTATAAATATCCCGGCCCCTTCAGTCTCTTAGAGTGAAATCTGGTCTAGACCTCTCAGCCCTATCAATTTCTCTGTCTTTTCCAGCTTGTATGTTTCATGCTCAGCTCTCTGCTCCTTTCAGCTCTGCTTCTATCATCTTGAATGGGATTTTTTTGGATCACTTTATGACGTGGAATTGGCATTTTCAGAAAGCTGTCTATGCTGGTGACACCAGTAAGAGTATCTAATTCAAACACTGTCAGCCTCTTCTCCCATCATCCAGACACCATTTCCCTTGGCATCATTCAAACTTACTTCCCTTAGCAAATCACAATTAAATCTGTTGTAAGGAAGAGTTTTCTCCATTTCAGCTGCAATAAAAAAGCGTTAACTGCTCTGCTGACTTCCCAAGAGCCTTGAAGGGATTCAGGCTGGTTCAAATTCTTTGGTAGCTCCTTCGATAAGTCACCTTTAAAATACTGACAAAATTATTCTACCAGTAAGAAGCCTAAGGTCTAAAAACTGATACAGGAAAAGATGTGAAATAATAAAACTGCTGTGAACAGCTGTTGGCTACTTCCAGGCTCCAGACTTTGTATCTACACGGCAGTCAAAAGTAACTGCCTGGTTGAAATGCCCAGACTGTATGGAAGGACAAGCCAGAAGCACCATTAACCATTTTGTGTTATTTATCCCTACACAGCATCCCAAAATCACCTTGTGCCAAAGATGCTGTGTCCTTGGGGTTACACTGTGTTACCTCACTGCATTTGTGTACACAGTGCTCAAACCTGACAGACTAACTATGCCCAGAAGGAGACTTTTGGCTTACTGAAGGGTTCTACAGCTCAGCCAGATTCCTGTTAAAGCAGCTAAAAGGAAGAGTCAATAGATAAAATTTCTATTCTTAGTTTGGCTGCACATTTCTCCCATAACTTGGGAAACTGTTCATCCTTATATTCCTGTCCGTAAAACAACGTGGGTGATAATTTTTATTTAGTCACCCTGTAGTCAAAGCTGCCATTGTTATCTTTGGAAGTACAGCTCAAGAAAGAACTGACTAAAGACTCTGAATTTAACATAGAAATTCTGAGATATTTATTAACAATTCTTAGTAAAAAAAAAGAAAAAGTGGAGGGAACAACTTTGGCAACTTTGCACAGCTATTTATATTCAGTGTTTTTATGATCGGGCCTAACAAGAGATCCCAAAGGAAAACTCCAGCCACAAATAAAAATGTCCTGAAGGGCATTTACATTCTGCACTGCAATGAAGTGTGGATTGTATTAAACTTCAGACACATTCAGGCACTCTGTACCTTTCCAGACCCTTCTTGACTCTGTGTGTCTGTCTAGCTAGAGTACAATCCTTGTGCTGCCCAGGTGGTGGGTTTTGGTTTGTTTGGGTTTATTTTCCCCTCATGCTTGTGTTTTTCTCAGAAGGGCAATAAAAGGAGGTGCACCTGAGAAAACATGAGTCCAAAAGCAGTGAACGGTGATGCAACCTGATTTGGGAAAGCCAAAATAAAGAAATGTGGATTCTAAGCAGCATGGCTATAAGACACAGCTGAAGCCACTTATTTAGTAATAACAGTGCTCAGAAAGGATCATTCTGGATCACTAGATTGCTGAAGACTGCCCCATGTGCTAACAGGCACTACTTGTTATGTGACAGGTCTCAGATCCTGCTTCTACCCACGACAACATCCACACTGCAACAACTGCACCATGAGAACAAACCTGTTCAGCAACAACAGTCTCCAGCTCAAGCAGGGCACTGCTCTGGAAACTCATTAGCACCCTTAAAGGTGAAAAAGAGAGATTTCCCTTGGGAGAAACTGCTTTTGGGCACTGTCAGTGATGTCCAGCCAAGAGCAGCTACACTTTGAATATTGTCAAGAGTAGGCAGGTGCAGCTGTCACCACCTTATAAAATCAATACCTCTCTGCAGTACACATTTAACCATATACATATATATATTTAAATACATTATATACATTTCTACATTTCTATATTTAAATACATTTATATATTTAATACATTTAAATATATAAAAATATATATACATAAATACATTTATATACACACATTTAAACACATATATGAACACATATATATATATATTCCCATATATTCCCAGAGCAGAAGATGCTGCAGGGAAAAGCAGAGTGCAGCACGGTGCAGATTTCAAATGGAGCCCACAGTATTTTTAACAGCTGTGCTGAGGACTCTGGGGAACACAAAAGGTAAACTCTTCTAGGTGAGGATGGCAGGCTGCAGGGCTCCTCTGAGGGCTCTTCACTTGCAAACTAGGAAAATGGTAGGAAAATGGGAAGCCCTTCGAAATGCCAGCCAGTGCAGCACCAGGGAGCAAGTTCAGGTGACTTGCACAAAAAATGTCAGAAGTACTGCAGCCTGCCAGGGAAAAAACTCAGGACTTTTACCTTGTCCAAAAGCATGGCTTTTCATCTGTATATCTGTACTGCTTTTGTCCACCTCCCCCAAAAACACGCACACCAAATACACACACACATCTTCCTCCTTACAAGTGTGCTACAGTTCTTCCAAAACATAAGTTGTAGAGTCAAATTAAAAGCTATAGGAACAGCCAGCTTAAAAACAAGAAATACAAACCTTGCCAAAAAGTGTTGCCTTGAACATTCAAAATATGTCCTTGGTTAGAGGGGGGGAAAAAAGCAAAGCCAAAGTTCAGACTTAGGGATTAATGTACCTTGTGTAGCTGGCCTGAGGGTTTTTCGGAAACAACACCCTTCCAACATCCTCTAGGGCCCTTCCACTTGCGGATGTTTGGCAGCGTCGGCTGGTTCAGCTCCATACAAAACTAGAGAGAGAGGAAAGGGGAAAAAATAACATCAGCTTGGAGAGGTTTTTTTAAAAATTGCAAAATAAAGTGTGTAGTAAAGCATGGTAAGAGGCACAGAGGAGCACAGGCTGTGCTGTCTGCCTTCCCTGAAGGCTTGCAAAGGAGGCGGTCCGAGCCACATCCCAGGCTGACTCACCCCCAAACTGGAGATAAATAAAAACCAAAATAACTCCGTGCAAATCCTGCAAGGAGAACATTTATCCCTCAGACCGTTTTCCTCCAGAGCTACTTGTCTGATTGGAAAGGGGTTTCCTCTGTGCTGCCTCCGAAGATGCTGGCTGCACCATATCCCACCCCAGCCTGGGCCTTCACAAACAGCTGCAGAATCCTCCTGGGGGCAGGAGGCCCCCATAGCGTGGCTGGCCCCACTCCAACAGCACAGCCACCAGCACGACATGAGAGGAAGGGTGTAGGCCAAGCTCAGTAGCTGGAGCTTTGGGGTTAAGGCTCCTCTGACTTTACGCCAGGGACACGTGCTCCATTTCCTCCGTGCATGAAGGAAGCAGCTGCACACTTGCACGCAGCCCTAGCACATCCTTCTCATGCTTCCCAGAGCTGCTCATCTCCCTGGGCACTGCTGAACAGCCACAGCACTCAGACACCATCACATGTCCAAGCTCAGGCTCAGAGCTAGAGGAGCTGCATCCTAGTGCCCAGCAGATCAGAGATACCAGAACTGTGGACACTGTGGAGAGCCCCTGAGTTTGCCTGTGTAACATCTTGAGTTTGAAATAAAAGTAACTAATTAACTAAACCAACTAACTAACTAAAAAATTAAATAAGAAAAACCACCCTGGAATTTCTGGGATCTGAAACTCCTTGGTGCAGACAATATGGAATACTTTTTGTTAGGAGTTTTTCAAAACCAGGCTCAGTAAGGGCTAGAGTCCTTTGCAAGGCTGATGTTGGCTCCAGGCAGGCTCTGGCTGGAAGCTGGCAGGGATGGGCAGCAGTAGGACACCCTGGTTGTGGCAGAGGTTCTGGCTGTGGAGAAAGGGGCTGGGAAAAACTCATCCCTGTGAAAGAGCAACAGGGACTTCCACCATGCATCATCTTCTTCTGGTACTGGAGAAACTGGGTTGAAATGCAGAAGCTTTCACCATCAAGAAGGATCCTCAGACAAAATCTTGGATCCAGAACACCCCTCCAGATCAAGCGGCAATTTAACAAAGGATTTGCAAGGCAAACAATAACCTCATGTGCACAGTGACTCTTTGCAGTGGGATGTGTCTCACACAGTTTGAAGAGCTACAGAGCTGCACAGATAGAAGTATTTCCTACACAGATATCAGTAAAATAATGGGATAGTTTTTATGTTTACCTTTTGATTCAGAAACTAAAATCAAATCCTGATCTTTCGCTGACTCCCTTGTCTGCAAGTTCAGCATCCTGCAGGCTGAAGCTGTAGGCATTGATTCTCAGACACACACAGCCCAGGCATCCATATCTGCCTCAGAAGACCAAGAGCTGTTCTGGTTGCACACCCAAAGCAAAAACGCTTGGCACAGCTTTTAAAACAGTTTTCTGACGTGCAGAGGTTGGCTGGGGCTTCTTATTCAGGATGCCACAGTAACATAACACATTGCTGCCCATTATGTACCTTCAGGCAGTGCTGGGGCTGGGCTGATTTATGGAACTCAAAGGCAGGTAAGGTGTTTGCACAGCCTGGGAACACAGCTCTGCTCTCAGCTGATCACCAGGTGTTACCCAGCTAACACAATAAATCACAACAGCAATAATTATTCACTCCTGATGCCATTCTGATGTCTTCAAACAGAGTGGATTTGGTCAATGGGTTTTCTTACACTTAAATAATTTGAATAAGAAAAACAAAAATATTGTTGAAATTAGGAGTTTAAATGCAACCTGACAAATTACTTATCTCTAGGCTACAGCTGCCTAGAAGGTCCAGCCAGCACAAAGCATATGACAGGATTGAAAAAATCCTACAGAAACCATCTTTTTATTAAAAAGAGCATCTGCAGTTGACTAGTTTGAATAGTTTGCTTCCTTCAAATGGATTTTTTTTAATGCCTTGATTTGACTTTGTGGAAGTAAAAAGACAACAAATAAGATTACACGGTTTGTTCAGAAGAAAAAGCCCATTCTGGGTATGGCTCCAGCCACAGAGAACTTGGCCTACAGCAGCTGATTTCAATCTGTACTCATTTTCCAAGGCTTACAGGCACACATATTTGAAGCTGTGACAGCATACTTGCTGAGGTCATGTTTTTTTGCTGAAGTGAGAATGGCATTTTTCAAATCATCTTGTTCTGCCCACAAAACCCAACGTCAACCAACATTACGCTTTCCCTCATGCAGCAAAAATATACAGACAATCTCCTAGGCCACGTTGGGAATGAAAAAAAAAAACCCTTTCCTCTTTTGCAAAGCTAAGTTAGAACTCTGCCAACCCATTTAAGAGGCAGTTCTTCAAGTGGTAAAGAAAAATTAAAATCCCAGCTAATCAAAACAACTTCCCCCCCCCCCCCCCCCCCCCCAAAATCCTGCTAAGGAAAAGAGCTCTAGCTTTATTTTTCCCTAGAGCCTTTCAAGCTGCAAGTTACCTGAAATTCAATCAGCCTCTTCATTATAACATACATATACCAAGTCAAAGCTCGCTCACACACTGTGAGACCAACAGCACCCAGGCTTATTTACACAGATGCCCTGTGGTCTCTCCTCCAGCTGGGTGCTGCTTTTGTGGCATAGGCAGTGCTGCCCAGGAACAGGAACACAGCAGCACCAGGCTCCAAGGCGTGCTCTGAACAAAGGGAAGCCTGTGCTTGTGAGTGATCAACCTCCTTGTGCCAGGTAACTACCTGCCCATTGGATTCAGTCTTCTCCAACCAAAAATTAGTCTGCAGTTGTATAATTGCCCCTGTCTGGCACACAGGGCACAATAAGAGCCCCTACCCCAGGAACTGGTACAAGCTCTGTTACAATTGCTGATAAGCAACACGTCATTTTCCCAAGAAGGGAGGATCCAAAGATGCAATTGCTCTTTGTCCACCCTGATAAAGAGCTGGCACCTGTCCCTCCCTGCCTGTCCAGAAGCAGAGACAGGTACTTATGGCTGACTTAGGAAGAGAACAGAGGGCAGCTGGAAGAAGCTTGAAGAAATGCACATTTGAGGAGAAGCGTGACTGGAGAAGTGAAGGCAAGGGGTCTTGGACTAATTTGGGAGCAGGGAAAAAAACATATGCTGGGTTGGCACATGCTGGAAACCATAAGGCTGTTACAGTCTTCCTAACACACCTACCTGCCTCTCCAGGACACTCCAAGAACAAATAACTTGGCCATAAAGTTTGGTCTCTTCCAGTGCAGTGACTCTGCCCCCTAGGAGAGCTGCCAGCGAGCACTCTGCAATTCTGCACACAAGCAGCTCCCACCATCCTCTTCTCCAGGATGTTCTGGTTACTTTGTGTTTTATTTTGGGGGGCTATTTGTGCAGCAGGGTCATCCTTCCCAGCTGATGACACCACTCCATGCTGAACATCTTGGCCTGCCAAGTGTCACTCCTGTAATGCCAGGTCTGGGGACCCCCCTGAGCCAGCCACCTCCCTTGTGGTGAACATCTGCTCAAAAAGAAGACAGGCTACTCCTAAACCCTGAGGAAACTAAATGTGACCCAGGAAAACAATGCCTTAGGGTTTAATAAACTACACATTTCTTATTAGCCAGGGATTGCTCTTTGGAGGATACCTTTGTTTCAGACCTGGAGGCAGAGCAGAGGCTGTGAGAAGGGCACAGGGAGAAAGAGCAGTGAAGGGGAGATTGCAGGGTGAGCCTGTTGTTGTGGCATGGTACATCTAGGTGCAGTAATCATCACCTGAGCTTCAGAAAGGCACTCAAAACAATTAAATATCCATTGTGGTTAACCACCACAGAAGCTGTCAGGCCAAAAGGGCACTGCAGTTGAGGTTAACAACTACTTGCTTCATCAAAGAAAAGGTGATTTTGGTTCCTCTTAATTGAGAAGAGAGATGAAGACAGCAGAATAAATTTTCCCTTTCTAGATGTCACATATGCACAGTTACTTTTCTTTTAATAAGCACTAGAGGGAGCAGCTTTAATGAGTACCAAAGATGAGCAAGAATCTTCCATCAATTCCTTATCATCTCAGCTATGTGCAGATGTCATATTAACAAAGATTTTTCTTTCCATGGGGAAAAACACTTGCAGTTTGAGGTAAGGGCTGTTTTGTGCTACAGAGCATCTCCCAGTATGAAGGACTTGGTGCACACAGGAAGGATAAACAGAAGAGCTCTAAGATAGACCTTGTAAATTGGGCAGTGGCACTTCAGGAGAAGGCCCACAACACTCTCCAATAAAAATCCCATCCTGAAATATGATCTAATTTATTTCTGATAGAAGATTCAACAAAATAGACAGTGGCTTCATGAGACCATCTGGCAATGTTCATTTTTAATCCATACTTGATTTCCCTGCTCTATTCCTATGTACTGTATAAATTAAAAATTAAATGCACATTATCCTCTCCAATCTACCACAGGACACAGCTACAGCTGGCTCACCCTAAGGAAGCCTGACCCAGAAAGCCAGGAGCAGAAACATTACAAATATTTCCAAGAGCCTGAAACCAACACCTTTGGTTTTCAAGCAAAACTTTCTGATTTGACTTCCAGAAGATGAGTGTTCTGTTAGATCACATCTGTGAGGAGGAAAAGCTGAGTTGGGGGCTGAAGAGACTTGTGGGTGCTGTATTTTATTGCACTGGCTGTTGAGGTAGGGACAGGTCAGAGGCTTTGGGACTGTTGCCCTGGTGTAGGCACACCCTGGTGCAAGGCAAGCCAAGAGGAGATCAAAGACACAGCGGGGCCAGGATGCTCAGCACACTGGTGCAGCTGGGTAACACTGAATGCACTTCCCACAGGCTGGAGCAACTCAGGAAGGGCACACAGAGCAGCATCAGGTGTTTCAGTGACATCTGCATTCTCCTATAACCACACGTAACAGCAGGAAGGAAGCCTTATTATGAATAAAGCCTGAAAGTGACAAGAATGTTGTCTCAGGCCTTCACTGCTTGTTTGCCTTTCTCTCAAGCATATCCCTTTCCTGTTTGCAACACAGCTGAAAAACACACACATGAGGAGGAGATGCATCCCCTGCCGTGCAGGATGCACTCACCAGCTCTATTCCACACAAGTAGCATGTAGGAAAACTGGGGTGACCCTGTGTTAAGTTAATGTATGTTCATTATTCACATCCCCATTCAAATAGTCCCTTTCAGGAAGACTTCATTAAAGACTGCCTCATCTTTACTGCTTGTGTTGTTCATGTATTGATATTAGACAAAGGCAGAGGGGGGGGTCTGATAGGCATAATTATAATTATAAGTGTTTTCAAAGGAGAGCAACCCCCTCCTTCAGGGAATCAGTTTCAGCCTTAGCCATATGTATATATTTGTGATGGAAAAAGTTTTATCTTTCTCAGTATTGTACAAAATTCTACAATGATGTTAGAGCTGAGGAAATAATTTTTAAAAATGCAGAAGTTTGGGAGAAAAATTCTAAGAAAAATCAAAAAATAAAAAATGAATCAATCCACTGAACAGGCAAAGGCCGTAGATTCATGCCTGGAAAACTTATCTGCCCCTCTGGTCATGCCAGAGTGTCCTGTTTGTACTAGGTCATTGAGACCTGGGGCAATACCTTCCCATCCTTTTCTGTACTGGTTTGTTGTTCCTAGAACTAAATCAAAACATCCAGATTCATGACCAAATAAATTCTTGCTACCCTCCACATTCTTCACATTACCTAATTTGCCCTTCAAAAAGCTCTATACACTCATTGCAAGAGGTGAAATTAAGGCAGAGTCCTTCAGCATAGCCAAATATTCACCTCTTGTCTTTCTTCAGAAATAATACAGGACCTATAGGCAGAGTCACCACCTCTATATACCTTTGTGTGCTATGGATATACAAAGCTCATTTGGTGGAATAATGTGCAAATTGGGGTCCTAAAGCTTGGTCCCTCTGAAGGCACCTATAGCTTTTTCCTCAACTCAAGGACTCATTTTTTTCCAGGAAAAATGCTGTTTCTGCTCCTTAAAGAGCACACCAGTAATTCAGACACCCACAGAGGAAGGATTTCTTTCCTCTGAAGATCAGATCCTCACTCAGCTCTGGAATGACAGCTCCAGGGACTATGCTATAGACCACAGAGCAAACATTTACCATACCACAGCCTCACCCCTGTTAGCCTTGTGGTGACCTGAATTCCCAGCTTTGCTGCAAAAACCACTTCTAAGCTTTATACTTTAAAAAAAGGAAACCTTCAGGACTGAGCTGCTCGCGGGGACAGGATGAGGAAGGATAATTTTTCAAGCCCAACTATACATAGGCTAGAAGGTAAGTGGTGCAGTCCCGCTGCCTGTTTCAGAGGCGGGTAATTCCATGTCTCAGCAAAGCAAAGCATCAGAGGAGACCATCATTTAAGGCACCCTGGGGCTAGGCAGCAGCTAAATGCTGCTTGGCAGGACTGGAAGGTTTTTCAAACCTTCCAGCATTGTTTCCCACATGAGGTATCTGAGCCCCTTCACAAGCTTGACTCTCTTTTGAAGCAGCCCCTGGATGTGGATCCAGCTGGACACGCGCCCCTCTCCTGCCGCTGCTGTGTTACTCACCCATTGTGCTTCGGGAATGTGCCGGAAATAATTATGCTGATAAGTTTTACATTATCTCAGTTATCAAAAGTGGGTGATGGTTTGTTTCCATACACAAACTTCTTGGAATCAGATCACTTTTTCTTTTCCCTAAGTCAGGCTTTACAGGATCCATTGGGGAGTGGTAGGAGCCAAAGTCTGCACTCCCAAGTTACTTGTTTTCCCTTTTGAGTACTTAGTTTGGAAAAACTTATGAGTTTTACTTGCTTTGGAAAAACTTATGAGAAACAGCGAGTTTCTACACTGCCCTCCCAGATGAATTATAGCTCACAACAGCCACCCAAATGCTTACTTTTCTGTACTATTTAAGAGGAAATTACTGTTGTAATCTTTGAATATATGATTTAAAAAACATATTGTTGCCCATAAACCCAGTTCTTTGCTCACCTTTAAACACTGTGTTCCCAGAACAACAGTGCAGATCATTCACTGGCCTGTTCTCCTACCTCCGTCCTAAACAAAGGTGATTATTTACATAAACAGTGTCTTTTTATAGATCTTCAAAAGGAAGACAAGGAAGAACCTTTGGCACAGAGCAGCAAAACAACAACTGAAAGAGGCAATACAGTAGCTCCACTAACACATTTTTAGTGCTGGGGACACTAGTGAAGAACTATGGGATGTTCAGCTGCCTATTGTCAAAACTGAATACTCACTATCTTTCATCCAGTTTGCCATTTAATGGGAAGGTGTCTTCAGAGATGCTTGGTGGAAATCTATGCTGTCCTTTCCCTTTGGAAAGGGATGGCCACATCTACCAGGCCTTTATGTAGGACATTTGTGGGTTCTTAATTTTTCATGTTTTCATTCACAAGCTGAGTTTTTTTCTTATACTTTGCAGGATGGACTCATTTGGCAGAAGACATTTCCTGACAATTTCTTTTCATACTCCTAAAGACTTTTTTTTATTTTAAACATAATTCATAAATTAGGGCTCAAGAGATCATCAAGGATGGTCACAAATTTATTCTTGAAGTCTTTTCAAGACAGTGTTTTATACTTCATAAGTAGGCACTATAATCATTAACAGCTAAAATGGCATGCCAAGGGGATTGACATTATATAAAAAGGAATAAAAAGATGCCCTGGTGACTGTGAAAGTGTCTTTTTTATCACAATGGTTTTACCAAAGTTGAGTGAGTTCAAGTAGTTGCACTATGTTGTCATCAATAGTACCCAACTCAACTGAGTAGCTATGCTAAAATCACAGAACCACAAAAATCACGAGCATCCATGCAGCAGTTGTCTGGAGACCTAAACCATGTGCTCATTTGGACTGGATATCAGGTACTGGGCAACCAGGAGTCAATGGCTTCCTGGAACACCTTTTTATGCTTTTGGTTTGTCTTTTGTTTGTGTGGGTTTTAGATGTTTGCTGCTTGTGGGGTTTTTGTGGGGTTTTGTTGGAGTTTTAAGTTTGTTTGGGAGGGGTTTTTTTGTTTTTCCTTAGGGCCTGAGGGTTTGGTTTTTTATACTTAATCCTGGATCAATTATTTTCCCATGAAACCCAGGAATCTATTTCTGTGGTGTGGTGTGGTGTAAAATGACACCACTGTGAATAAAACCTTACTCACCCAGGAACTACCAGGAGGTGACAATGAGTTTATCAGAACCTAGCCCTTAATAGAGAAAGCAAATAGAGAACCATCTTATGAAACATGA
The DNA here is from genome assembly GCF_035770615.1 of Melospiza melodia melodia. Classification (NCBI taxonomy): domain Eukaryota; kingdom Metazoa; phylum Chordata; class Aves; order Passeriformes; family Passerellidae; genus Melospiza; species Melospiza melodia. The sequence continues at coordinate 47,832,489 of NC_086194.1, read as the reverse complement.
GATACAAAAGTGATAAGGAACAGTAGATTATTCACTGACTAAAAGCACCCCAAACAAAATGAGCTCTATTGATTTGCTGTCATCTGAATCTCCTCATCTGCATGCCACCTTCAGCCAGGGGAGAAGAGGAAGGGGGGGAAATGCTCTAATGTAAAAGAAGAACAAATAAAACTGAAAGGGAGCAGGCAAATCCCAATATTTGAATGTTATTAATCAAAGAAAGCTGCTTAAGCATGTAAGCTTAGGTCTCCCTCCATCTCATGATAATATCTAGAGGTAATAGCAAGTGAGTTGGGTGTTTTGTGGCTTCATTTCTTTCCTATTGTTGGTATTACTGTTTTCCCCAATTGATTTACATCTCTGCTTAGAGCAAGCATTCTTTCCCATGGTAAGAACACAAAAACAAGGAAGAAAGAAACATCTAATATGACTCACAACCATTGCCAGCCTCAAATATTTATTCTTCCTTCAGGCATTGATTACACCACCCTACAGAACACTGGGCCATCTTCTGTAAAGTTATTTTAATCTGCCTCACCTCCTAATTCCTTTTTTTTTTTTAAATGCTTATTATCTGGAGGACCTCTTCCAGGCTGCTAGCACTAAGCCATGTTATTTTACCTTTAAAAAATTAAAAAAAAAAAAATCTCATACTCCTTTCTTTTTTTTTACAGTTCTAGCTCTTAATTCAGAGGGCCCAATTTGACATTGATTCCTCTCTGAAACAGCTCATTCTTTATTTATAAGTTTCCATGAGTAATAATACATGCTTTTCTCTCTGTCCTTATTAGCATGGCCTCCACAGAGTCTACAGGACTGTCCTTCAACCCTGACCAAAGTTCTGCTCCAACAGATGCCATGGATTCTGGCTTCCCATAGAGAGCATATGTATCACTATCAAAAATTATTTGGGATGACATTAAAACACCCTTGCTGCTGTGTCAATATATTAAAAAAGGAAAAAAAAAGAAACAAAACCAAAAAACCACTCTTGCTCGAATTGCTGACTATTCAAAACTGTTCCAGTTCTTTGCACTTGCTTTGCCTTCTACCATCTTCTAGAAGAAATCAAGGAAAAAGGACTGAGTAAGTCCCCTCTTACTTTTACTACTCACAACCAAACCTTAACACTTGCCAGCACTTATAAACATATATTTTCTGTTTCTCCTTGCTCTGGAAGTGTAGAGAATGACTTTGTTATTGGGTGAGTTTGGGATAAGACCAGATGATTTACAAAAAATGCCAAGCTGTTGGAACAAGCAATCTCCATACCACCACTGCTCAGAGAGGCTCAGCAGTGCTCTAGGGAAGAGGGCGCCTAATAAGGGACAGCATTTTAAGAGAATTTGTGTTCTATGTAGCTCCCTGTGCTGTGTATAGCATGGCTTCTAGTGTTTTGGTTATTGAAGTCCACTGATCATCAAAAAAGAGATGGGCAATGCAACTACAGAGAAAAAGCATCCAGCCAAGATCAAAGACACCAGCAATCCTAGCAGATGAAAGCCTGTGCTTCCAGTGCTGCTGACCAAGTGATGATAGTTTGCAGGCGAGGGGCCTGGAAAGATAAAGCAGTCACAGATCCTCCTGCAGAGAGCTACTGAAATCATCATGAACCTGGCCAGAACTGTAAGGACCAATACATGTCCTTAAACTTCCAGCCATCTAGATCCCTCCTAGAGGACAGAAAGGAGGAAAAATATGAAAGGCTGGAAGCAAACACAATATAGCTGCAGTGCTCCTAAGACAATTTAGTAGACATGATAATGCCAAAAAAGGCACCCATTTAGTAAAAAATGTTACAGCATTTGCAGCTCCACTCAGCCAAAAATTATTGCTTTCCAATTACAGCTATTCTTTCCTCCACTCTGAGATTTCATGAGCCCATGGGGTGCAGTCTGAAAAAAAATTAATACTTTGTATTCATGAGTATTACCTGCACTCAGGTAAACAAGCAAGACAATGGAGAAAGGGGGAAACACAGGAAGGATGTGGGAAAGCAGAAGGGTAAAGTAATAGGGTATAAGGTGAGAAAAAGAATAGAAGCAAAATCAGTGGGATGATTTGGAATAATCTCCTTTTACTCTAAGTGATCAATAACTGACTCCATGGTGGCTTTGAAGGAACAGGGCAGAAGGACTTACATCTGCTGATGAACTCTGCAGAAGTCCATCCCATAGCTGAGAGACCTGACTCCAGCTATCCTCTCTAAAAATGGGGAGCAGGAAAATGAGGCAATGACAGGGCTGGAAGAAAGAGATCAAATGTCCTGATTGAGTCACTAGCCAAGATGACATCTCCTTTTCCTGATCTCTGAAAGCAAGACTGCTGTTTCCTTTTCTGACTCTAGAGGACATCCAATTGTACATAATTTTCAAAGGGGCCAACTGCTTTCTGGAAAGGATAGGTCTAAGAACAGGCAGTAAATATAACTCGTTTTCAGCAACTAATTCATTCGTTGCAAATCGCCTTATGATCTTTTTTAACCAACAGCCCAAAGCAAGATTGCAAGATAGGGCTCACACTGTACAGAAGGATTATGGCAATTAAAAATATGCACACAAAGACTCAGTCCCAGACTAGCTTCATTTCTGGGCTACATTAAAAAAAAAATAAATCATCACATCAAATGCACACACAACCACATTTATATCCATGCAAGCAAGATGCGATGTGCCTATGCTTACCCTTGCAAATGAAAACCAGCACCTCTCTTTCAAACACCAAAAAGCTCCTAGGGATAACCTTTCACAAATAAACAACCTGCTCTGCTCAGAGAGGGATTTTATAAAGAACAGAGATTACAATGGGCTTAATCATGATTAAACACTGATCTGGCTCAATCTACTCAAAAGCAGACAAAAGATAAATAAAAACCTCCAGCAGATGCATTTCATACTGGAAATTCTGGAACCTCAATTGACGTCATACTTTTTATGTTCTGATAATATCTGGAGGAAACAGTACACTGGATCAAGAAAACAAAAGCAAATTTTTAGTTAAAATTCTCCATGTGCTGTGTAAAAAGAAGGCGGCTGCAGCAGAGAGCACACAGGGCAGCTCAGCATTTTACAAACCTCTTTTTGACTGCAGCTGAAATTGCACCAGCAGAGCAATGCTGCTAAAAGTAAACAAGCACCCCCTTTTTGCCTCATCTTGCCCTGTAAAACTGTGCAACAGCAGTCACTGAATTTCCCCTCACACAGAAGCCACTTTCTGATCAATGGCAGGCATGTAAAATTTCTTCTAGTAAAATAATGCCACTTTCTCAGTACCACCTCAGTTGTGCTTCACTGCTTCCTCATGCACAGTGTGAAAATTCTGTGTGATGGGAAGGGGCTGAATTTAGCGAATATTTCCCAGATACAGACATCTGGTCTTTCCTATGGGCGAGGAAATCCAGGAAACTGATTCCATATCGTGGAAGACAATAGGACTGCTCATGGAGGTGGGAAAAGCCAAAAATGAGCACAGATTATAGACACTGTCTGTTTACAGAGCTGTTTTCCATTTAATGCAACAAGGTAAATATGAAGAAAGAGAAATGGCTCTTTAGATGGTGTGGGGGGAATCTACCTGGAGGAGAAGGCTGATCAGAATTTTCTCATTCTATCATCTCCAGCAGAAATTCCTGATGGATGACCAAGTAAGGTTAGACCAGCAGACAGAAGAGAGCCCTTCCTGTGTTGAGAATGTGCATGGCTGCTTGCCCTCCAGAGAATTCATTCTGTGCTTCAGCAGCACCAGGTGAAAGACTTTCAATCCCTCTTGATTTGTGACCTCCAAAACTTCTCCAGTGAAGGTGAAAATCCCCACACAGACAGTGCAAGGAGACTGATAATTGTTTTGCTCTTTTCACTTTCTTTTCACTGACCTCTTGGACATAGCTCACATAAATTAGCAGTCATTCTTATAGGCAGACCTTAATGGTGAAACTTGTGTAACTGACACTGATTTTCAAGCTGCAATTCATTGTCAACTTCAAGAACATCATCCCTTAACAAAATCAAAATTCTCACCCCAATTCCTATTATCCTTCGGCCCACCTAGTGTGTCTCATAGCAGTCTAAGTAGATCTCTTCCAACTCCAGGCAGAACAATCATCACTTTGCAAGTGAATTCCACATTTACAAACTCCAGATCAGAATCACATGATTTGCATTTCCTAGATGGGAAGCCAACAAACTTCTCTGTGGAGTCAAGTGAACAGTCCTTTGTCATCTTGAGTAACAGCAAATTCATTTACATTTTAATACACAAGTAGGAAAATAATGGGTTACTGTTGCTTGCTCACAAAGCAGGCTTACCTTTTAAAAAACTGTCAGGGGATTATTGAATTGTACAAATTATTTCTTTTCCTCTATAACCCACCTCTGAAGCAGAAATGAACTCAAGAGCCCCTGTTAACACTTGAAAGATGCAGGAGGAAATGCTTAGAATGCAAAGAATATTTTTATTTTTCTTGTAAGATGGATGACTCTTCCTGCATAACTTACTGGCATCAAGCACTAGTGAGAACAATTGCTTTGGTGTAGATGCTTGCCTATTGAAATGGGCTATGAGTTTAAATGCTAAAACAGTAACCAATGAGAAAAGTCACCTGGCCAGGCAGTTCAACCTAATTACTTACACAGATTTATTTTTAAACTATAAAAACAGCATGTTCCTTGGGAGAATTATTTTTTCCCCTTCCCCAAATAAATACAATTAACATTTGGCAAGTAGAATTCTTCTTCTGCAATTAAGGACTTGCCAAAATTAGATAAAGTAAAGTACTCAAACACACACTGGGGCAAGAGTGCCGCTGGGAGCGTCTCCCCGCGCTGTGCTTCTGGAAGAGGAAGAGATGTTCCATACAGGACTCGGCACCAACAAGCCTGAGTGCCTGTGATACTTCTTCCTAAAGCCTGAGCAGCCTTGAACCCTTGTGGGGACGAGGCTGGCATGGCTGGAAGCCCTCCCATGGCACCTGGCCATCCGTGTTCCTCCCTGCCCTCGGCAAATGCCAGCAGCACTGCTGAAGGGAAGGCACGCAAGTAACACAATCCCACAGCAGCAGGGCAAGCTCAGCAAGGGGGCAGGGGGAAGCAAACACATTGATTTGAAGGCTCAAGGTAGGACAAAATACAGGTAAGCACAGGCTTGGTTTTAAACTGCCTGCAAGACCACTCACATGGAGCCTGTGCCGGCATGGATCTGACAGACTGTGGCCAAAACAAACACAAACCCACCTCTGACACAGAATTTTCTCCAGGTAAAGGCTCTTGTTCTTCTTATGTGACCTGGTTCACTGAAATAAATTATTATTTTCCCATTCCTCCTAGGAGCAGTAAGTGTGGTGCTGGGGCTCAGCTCCACAAGCAGCACCCTGTCTGTGGTGCTTGCAGGAGACTGCAGCACCCCAGAAAAACAAACCAGCAAACAAACCAGCTCATGAACAGCATCCAAGGGTCAGTCCAGCTTGTCCCAGTCCTGGAGAGGCTGTAATTAAACCCTGGCAATCATGCCTCCTGTTTTGGCAACACAAGGCATTAATGCCACCAGTGTGGTAGATCTTGGGCTTAAAGGGCCATTTTGGCCCAATTTGCCAAAACCTTTGGGTTTAGGAAATTAAACAAATGGAGTCTTTGCATGACATAAAGCTTCTCACCACACTGTGAGAAGCTTTACGTCATGCAAAGACTCCATTTGTTTAGTTCATTTTCAATAGTCAAGGTGGAAGAAACATTTAAAGACACTTGAGTACCTAAGACAGAACAGCACAAAATCCTTTTCCAGCAAGCAACACCCCAACAGTTCAAGCAAGTTCTCCCAGCCTGCTCCAACAGTCCACTGGCTTCATGTGCCTCCCCTCGCAGTCTGCCTGTGTTATTCATGGCCAGAATAATTTTATGGCACTGCCTCGAGGCCCTGGTTCTCCAGAGACTTGCTGCACATGCATCCAATTTCAACGTGGTTTGATTTCATGGAGCTTATCTGCAGCCCCTAAGTCTGTTCAGCAGGGGGCTGCTGCTCACTCCGGGATTCCATGCAAGTGTCAAAAATATATAAGAACACTTTCAAAACTGAGCAGCAAATTTTAGAAACAAGAAAGTTTCCAAAGTTCAAAACCATCTACGACAGACTGGAAAGTGTCCTACAGGAAAAACAGTTTTAAGTTATCATGTCCATAGCTACTTTAAAAGAAACTTCCCTTTGAAAACCAGAAAAACCCATTTTAGAATAAATATGAAAATATTATCATTTAATAATATTCTGTATTCCTGCAGTGTAATGCTGATAAATAATGACTTACAAATACAAAACAAAGCACAGTGTTCTCAAAACCTGACTCTGCAAGCAGGCTGGACAAGGGATTTTGTTCTATTCTGTGGGCTTCTTTCCCCTCCTGTATTAAAAAATAAAGACAGCAAATTTCTTTGAACTTACATAATTCAAGCCTGTTATTTTCCATAGGGCTAAACTGGCCTTGTAAATTCTTTAAGCTTGGCATTGTATGAAAGCAGATATCAAATATTCAGAGAGCTCAATTTAGAAAGATCATTTTTCTGAGGCTGAGCCTTTCTGAAGAACTTCCTGCAGCGCTTCAGACAATGCCTCAAACTGCCATTCCCACCAGGCTGAGATCACTTAACCTTGCCAGGCCATGTTTTTGGAGGCATTGGGCCAAAGGGAAGTACAGGTCTGCTGGAAAGGTGGGAAGGGTGTACAGGGTATGAGGAGCCAGAGGATCCAACTGCTGCAAACAATGAAAATTTGCTAAGATCAACCTGATTTCCACAATGAGAGGTTGAGAACCGTGTCTTGTTCATGTGTGAAAAATGACAATGTCTCATGCGTAGTCCTGTGTTACTGCCTTTTATCAAAATCTACCTCTTCAAGTCAAAATCAGAGTTGACAAACACCAGTGAAGAGATGCTCCATGTCACTGTCATATTTTCTGAAAAAATCCCTTTGCCAGGATTTCTTCTCCTGGGAAGCTGAGAAGCCTCCAAGAAAAATGAAAACAATAATTATCTCATTTGCTTCTCCATGTTTTGCTGCTTTGAAATGGGGTTGGAGATTATTTATCCAACATGTGAATTGCTTTTACTTAGTGATCAATCACGGTCAGGCTGTATCGAACTCTGAGGAGTCAGTCACAAGTTTTTCATTAGTATCTTGTTAAGCCTTCTGTAAGAATCCTTTCTCTATTCTTTAGTATAGCTTTAGTACAACACTGTTTAATATAAGATAATATCATAAAATAATAAATTGGCCTTCTAAGAACATGGAGTCAGATTCTCAATTCCTCCTTCACCCTGGGGACCCAGCAATGACCACAGCCCTGTGTGAATTAACTGGGGTGTATGAAGGATCTTGGTGAAATGCATGTCCAGTCAGTGGCAAAGCACTAGGCTGAAGCCCCCAGCTGCTCTATCTTTACTCATTGTTTCTAGAGTACCCAGCAGAAGCAGCCCGAGCACAGCACTGCAGGACATCCTCCCTCACACAGACAAGGATGTGTCCAAGGCAGGAGAAGGGTTGCTCCTTCCTCCCTGAGCCTTTCCACACTACTCAGAGGTACAGAGGGGCTGCTTGGATCAGGATCAGCTCAATGCCTGCTCTAGGACAGCAGTTTTTCCAACGGGGCTCAGAATCCACTTGTTTTCTTTGCATGCTAAAAGGTCTCTCATGCTGCCTCACAGCTGGCTCCTTGCTCTTGAGGTGAAGTTGTTGGTGTAGAAAGTGAGGGTGAGCCACTGGTCCCAGTATGGGCACTGGGAGTCCAGTCCTACTTGCCAGGCCAGAAGAATCATAAAGCAGAAAGAAATTTGGTTCTTCATCCAGAAGCAGGCCATCATAGGACAGTTTGGGTTGGAAGGGACCTTAAAAGATCATCATCATCATCATCATCCAACCCTCATGCCATGGGAGGGACACCTTTCACCAGACCAGGTAGCTCAGAGCCCCATCCAGCCTGGCCTTGAACACTTCTAGGAATGAGGCATCCACAGCCCTGAGGGACCTGTTCAAGTGCCTTCTCACCCCCACAGTAAAGAATTTCTTCCACTTATCTGACCTGAGCCTGCTGTGCTTGCAACACCCTTGGATGAAGAGCAACACTGGATTTATCAGTTACTGATTATTATTAAGCATTGCTTACCCCGAGCTTGCTGTAAAATCAGAAAACACCAAAAGCACGCAGTCAGCTCAGACAAAACATTGACCCTCTGCCTTCATGCACTATGTAGCTAGGAAAACATCCTATTCTATGCAGCATGGTATTCCATGAAGTTAGGAAGAACAACTAACACAGAGGGCTTTAAGAGCTTAAATCTGTTATAATAATTGCATTAGATGTATTTTTAAATACCTTTTCCAATGCTTCTCTGTCAGCCAGCTCCTGCACAGCCAAAAGCTTGATACTGTAAGAAAAAACAGAGAGAAAAAAAGAATTAATCACTCTACTGCAAGCATTGCAGAAATGGAAGAAACAGCAGAACTGCAGCACTGTTTTTATCCTATCTCTTGAAAAAAGAAATACAAGAAATGCTCATGATGAAACAAAACAAAGCAAGAGAAACAGTGACACTTTGTTTGCCTTGAATTAGCTGTCACAAGCAGATTTTTTGGTTTCTAAGTTACAAGCATATCTGAATTTGCCTGACAAACTGCATCAATCATTACTATTGCAATATCCCAAATTAACACCAAAGGATCTTCTGAATGACAAACACAGAAAATTATTCCAGACATTTCTATCAGTTGTAGTCAACTTTGTTCCTCGGTGTCAACAGGTTTCTATCAATCCCAAAAAACCATTCCCAGGGATTCACCATATTACATATGAGGTGCAGGAATTAAGACAACCCAGCTCAGAGGGGGAAGAAATTTGAGGGAGAGATGAGGAAAATGTGCACCACCATTTAAAGTTAGGGTAGAAAGGTAATCCTCAATTATTATTCTTATAATGCCCTTTGTTAATCAATCCCAAATTTCTTCACCTACTGAATCTTTTCTAGGTTTACCTCTAGGGGCTAAATCCTGCACCCTGAATTTCATTCACTTCAGCAAGGTTATGAGATTCACTCAAACAGGATTCTACACCTGTCTTGCAACTGCACAGGCTCACTTCCCTTACCCAGTCTTAAACCCAGTCACTTAATATATTATCCTTGAACTCCAGAGGATAATTTCCTTTACCCGGGGTTACAAAAACATTTTTATGGCAACAGAAGAATTAAATGATGCATATAAATATTGTTTAAATTACTCTCACCACCCTGCACACAGACACAGTAAAAAGCCAGTATAGTTAAAAGCTTATATTCAAGAGGGTGTGAATAGTCAACACAGAAGCCTGCCAAAGGATATAATACAAAAAGTTTTATTAGCCTTTCAAATCCTCAGAGCAATACTGCATAATTCTTGAGCATCCACTGACACCTCATATGCTAATTATATACATCCATCCTGCAAGAGCAGCTGGCAAAGCATAGTTTTAGTCCTGTCTTTCTATGGCTTCCCACTGCAGGTATTCACAGCCTAATCCCTAAGCACCAATGTGCTTTCACTTTAATGGACTTCTAGCTTTCAGTGTCTTCAAGGTATCATAAAAAGCCTATACCATATGAATTATAAAATAGCCACAGACAATGAATTTCTAGTCTGCAGAGACTATTATTACTAAGACAAAGAGGGTGGAGATGGTTCAGAAAACAGTGGGATAATCAGAAAAATGAAAAAGGTGTTCCATTAAAGCCCAACCACTGTGGTAGCAGGGGACGTGTGATTTGGTGTTACTGTTTGGTGAACACACTAGGCTGCACACACACAAATTCAGCTGAACTGGAAGGCAGCTAGGGAAAGTACAAAACCAATACAAGGTATTTGTAAACATAATTTTCCTTGCAATTCAGCCAGCATGCAAAATAAAAATGGGCCGGGCAGCAAGCAAAGAAGGCAGTTCCATTAAAAATCACCTCAGTGCTGTGTCCAACTCAGAAGCAGCCCTAGCTGATGCACCTTGGAGAACAATAACCCAGGCAGGAACAATACAGGCACAGTCAAGACCTCCCTCTGAATTCGGGAATCGCCTCATTTTGAATTACTCACCTCTGTTGCAGTGCATTTGAGAAATACACTGGACAGCTGAGAGGGAGGTAGGCTAACACACACAGGGATGCACTCAGGGTGCTCACCAGGCTGCTGCAAAGGCGGCTTCAAGTCTATGCATACATGGGTTGGGGGTATGCAAATTACTCTTGTCTTTTTCTTTTTGAAGCTAGACTTTCTGATTACTTAATCAAATCAGTCAAGGCTGTGGATGCCTCTACCATTTGACTGATTTATTTCTAGAATGTTATATGTGAGTTATGTGACACTCAATAGCTACAGAAGAAAGATGTAGACTGCCCTAAAAGCAAGTACCACTTTCATTAAAAATCATCATCTCACTGTAAAAACCTACCTTCCTTCCCATTTACACCTGTAAAGCCCCACAAGAACTTTTTCAACTGCTATGTATATATTTTTTTTAAAGTATCCAGTCACAGAAAAGCAAGTAAGGAAACAGGACGCAGGAATCTTTTTACTTTATTTCGTTATATTATGGAGATGCTGTACCCTTGTTCAAGGTGAAGAAACCATACAAAGGGTTTACCTCTTGCAGAGATACCGCACATGCAGGGTCAGAATCAAATCTCAATTCAAAGCTGCTGCATGATTTGCAGCAACATTGGTTTGATTCCTGGAGAGAAAAAGACTTCCTCTGGTGTTACAAATTAAAAAATCAATGTTTGCCCAGTACTCTACTCTTTTCTCCTCAGGTAACACCTGAAAATACCTCAGGTATTTTTTCTTGGTCAAAAGGAATCTGCAAACACAAGAATCAGCTGCAAGATCCTTCTTTCCTTAAAGCACCATCACAGACACTCTCTCTGTCCATTGCATTACAGCCTGGAAAATTGCTCTTGATAACCAGCTATTTACTGCTATTTCTTCCAGCAGTTTCACGCAACATTAGTACGTGCTACTTCGATGCAATGTCAGCTTGGAAATGCAGCTTCTTCCAAGGCTGCTGCTTTGGGCATTTGATGCTTCAAAAAGATTTCAGGTGCTTATTTAGGCACTACATCAGCAATCTTATAACCACTGAGAGCAGCTCATAAATTCATTTGCTGTTTGTAGCTTTTTGATTCAACAAGAATTTCAAAGGAGATGTGAATACAGACAGTAACTGGGGAAAAAGAGGGGGAGGAATTCTCCAATTAAGAAAAACTCAAATGAAATGCAAATAGTTACCAAAAGCCAAAACTGAAGCCCAAGCTCTTGCAGTCCACAATACAACACTGAAGTACTACTCTATTTATGTATATCCTTGGCATTATTTCTTTCATCCTCAACCATGTTGTGCAACTACTAACTCATGAAAAACGTTGTAGAAAAGTCATATTTCCCAAAGAAACCTTATGGCTCCTGGAGAGTCTGCTCTAACTTCCCAGCTTTAAAATGTACTGGTTAAGAAGCTGTAATATGAGTAACTATACTGAAAATGCCTCTGCTTGAATACGAAACCCTATTATAAATACTCACTGACTGAATTACTTACACGATCTATTTAAACAAAGCTATTGAAATTAATATCCTGGCACCCCAGGCACACTGAAAATACTTGAAAACATGCAGTGATCAGGATGAAGGACTCTCCTCCAGCACTGAAAATATGCAAACATGATGTGCTGTCAAGGAAACATGACTCCCTCTTTTTTTGGCCATGGGTGACGCACGGCATTCTCCTCTAAGGGAATTCCTTTTGGTTTCCAGAAGATTAGTCACAGTGCTGAGCAAATGCCTACAGCTTCAACACATTTCTACACCTCAGGGTATCATTGCAATCCTTTCCTCAAAGTCTTCCTACTCAAAAACAAGTAGCATTGGGTTTCTCTTTTTAATCCCACATGCCCAGGAGTAATTTAAGTCATTCTGGCATTCTTTTGCAACGCTGCAAACTTGCAGATAGGTCCCTTGCCTGCTGATGGCTTCCTGTTCATCCTGAGCCATCAGGACCACATTTAATTTGCATTGAGCTTCACTTCCCAGCTTGAATTCACATTGCCCACAAAATCCCATCTGCTCTTGCAGTGGGGAATGTTGGGGCTCTCCTAAGAACCACTAGAGGGGCATTTGCCTGCAAACCAGTGAACCTATGGCTCTGCAGCAAGGCATGGTCTGAGACTGCTGCACAAGGCAGATCCCAGCTCCATCCATGCAGAATGCACCTCAGGTCTTTACCTGAGGAAGAGAAGCTGCTTCCTCCAAAATCAGTTTGAAGGGGTAGGAAGGTTTTTAGAGTTACAGTCCATTTCTGGACCACCCCTGCACAGAACTAGAGCTGCAGCCATTACAGACACAGGTCACCTGGCCGCCACTGTCAAGAGAGAGGGTCCCCAGAGCAGAGCATCAGTGAGCACAGTGACCTATTTCTGCTGAGCTGAGCACAGCATGGAGCTGGTAATTTTGAGGAAAGGGAAAAGAGGAGAAAGTGAGGAAAATGTGAAGCATTAAGTTCAGCAATCAGAGACTCAGTGAAGTGTTTAAATGAACACTTGGCCTCAGTATGGTGCCCTACAAAAGCTCAATTACATACCTTTGCTCGAGGCCTGAGTTTTTCTAAATCTCTGGTGCCTTCTATCAGCCAGTGCATAAGCCTAAAGTTAACAACATTGAGAAATGCCATTTGCCTTCTCTTGCTTTTCTGTCGCCTTCTTCAGCATACAGCTGCACCAAATCTTGCTTCAGCTACTCACAGACATTATTATAAATAGCCCATGCAAAAACCACTCAATCCCAAACCATTTTGAGCAACATAAAATAATTCCTTTCTCCCATTCCTCTAGTTTACATACTCTTCCTCTTTGCTCTTGAGATAAGATCCCACAAACATATTATGGCCCATGGTGAAGTTTTAGGGAACACTTATATATCTAAGAGTAGAGCATGAATGCATGTAACTGAAGTGTTTACTGACAGACACATATGTGTTAGTTAGCTAACAAAAAGAACAGGACAAAACCACTTGGGCCACCAAATTTGTATGTCAAAATTGTATCTGCAAACCTATCCAAACTGGCCTTGCTCCTAAATCTATTCTGCTCTAAGAGATGGGCATGAAATGTGAGAGTTGGACTAAAAAAAGAAAAAAAACGCAGCTGAGCTGTGCTAATGGTACCTGGGAGGGAGCACTCTCCATCAGCTGCCTGCTCTCCCCATTCCTCACCTTAATCTCCACTTGTGCTGTTGAAAGGGCACACTCATCACCATTCACAGTCCCTGTTTTTCCTTTGGCATTGCTGGATGATGGGGCGAGTAACAATAAGGATGGGGAAGCACCCCATGCATGTATGTGTTCCCTGTGAGGGCTGTGGTGGTGCCTGCTGCCCCAGCTGTCAACAGCCTGAGGTTAAGGGCTGTGATTAACTCTTTTCTGATTGTTTTAAGCATAGTTAGATGCTTAGAGAAATAGATGGAGAGCAGGGAAAGCTAACAGCCCAAAAGTGGCAAACACAGATAAACACAGATCTTGCAGATCCTTGTGGCTTAAACAGGTGTGAGGAGATGTGGGGGGGAGTGGTGTGTATAGAAGGGGTGGGTTTGGGGGGTTTTTTGGTTTCTTTTTTTTTTTTTTTTTTTGCCGTTTGGCTGTTTGTTTTAAATATAAACCTGCTGCTGGACCTTGTTGCTAATGACTGATGGGACCCAGGCTTCTCTTCCCGACTCTACCTGCCCCTGTGATGAATACCTTGCACAAGGGTAGGTCAAAGAACAGGCTCGCACCAAGAGCACCTAGCAGACTAAGTTTAACACAGTGAGATGATGGGGAGCAAGTCTGAGCACGCTGGGGCTGCAAAGGGATCTGTGGCACTCAGTTTTTGGGGCTGCCCACGCTGACCTGGGCAATGGGTCACCTAAGTGGGATGCCTTCACAGTGAAGGAGCAACTTTTAAGGCTTTCATCAATGCATGCACTGTAAAAATACATCTTATTTTTGCTGGCATATCCCATTTACAAAGTAGTCATTTCCTCCCAAGACCCTGTTTACTCACACCCCCATAAAAACAAAAGCAGAAGGAGGAAAGAAAAGCATGCTCAATGACTTTCAGCCTCGTATACTTCCTTCATCTACCCCTGTGAAGTTGGATGAGGAAAAAATCCCCAGTTTCTCCTTTTCCAATAAAAGCATCTGCATCTTCTCAATCACTCCTTAAATGGAAGGAAAAACTGTGTCCAGTGCCACATCTTAACGGCTGCTGGAAGCCACCAGAGAGTTTCTGAAGTCAGCTTAAGGGCTTGGATGGGAATACCATGCCATATTGCTTTGGGACTAACTGCCAGCTAATGACACAACAAAATATGTTGGAAGATTCTCAGGAAAAAATGTATCCACAGTAAGAAGAAATAATGATAAAATCTGGGAGCTGCAGGGAGCTGCATTTCCTACATATTAAATGTATTTATATTTATCTATACTATAGATACACATAAAACAGATCATATACATGTTATATATAATTTTTAAAACATTCATATATATACACAACTATAAAATAGGTGAATTTATTTAGGCTACTTTTTTTGCAGCTCCCTCATTGGGATGAAAGCAGATACTCTTCAAAGTCTAGTCATTGCTGATTTGCCTGCAGCATGGTCTGAAACCAAAAAGCAGATCAAGGCACTGCAGTTGGAAAGGGAACCAGGAGTAAATGGAAGGAGCAGAGAAGCCAAAATCCATCAAGCAAATTGGCAATGCAGTGCAGGCCACACAAACACTCCCACCCTGACGTTTGCATTCACGGATCCTATTACATTATGTGAGGGATTGAAGTATTTGTCACAGGGAGAAAGGAAACTGTAACGGAACTAGAAGAAGGAAAACATGAATTATGGATGGTTACTACTGAGAGTTGAAGGGGGAGAACAGCAGCATTACAAGGCAGGAGGCAATTGAAATAGTTAATTTCTTTCTTTTCCTATTTCAGTGGTGCCCTGGATTCAGGGATGCTCTCCTTGTGCTGTTCTCTGCCCCAAATTTGCAGCAAAGCCATCCCTTTGCAGGACCTATGAACTTTGCACTGAGTATCTGATTTATGTTCATGTGATGCTGTGGTTTCAGTGCAGCTGTATCATTGCAGGGACAGAATGATGATTCATAAACTCTGAGCATTGTGCATTCCCAAGGCATGAGAGAAAAACCAAAAAGGCTGCAAGAACAGCAACCTTCTTCCTAGACTTCTGGAAGGGAATACAACATTCTCACAATGACCCAAACCACAACCAACTGCAGGAAACACGTGAATGATCATGTATGATGAAACCTGGAAGCCTTCTTGACCACCTCCTTGGAAACACCCAACCCAAGCTATTTCCAAATGGATGAAATCCATGCTGCTGTGCATACAGACTTCCACTAAATCAGTAAGCAGAGCACTCAGCAAAATTAAGAGGGGAGCTGCTCAAAACCCAGAGAATCTCTGCGAGGCTAAAGAAACATCACCCTTATCCATCTACCCAGAAAAGGTGTCTCCTGAGTTGTGAGGCAGTGATGCTTTATCAGACACTTGTGCAAATTCTGGGAGGTTCTATCAGAGAGTAATTTAGGAGCAACTGGGAAGACTCCCATTTACCTCTTTCTCCACACAGAGGATCAGATCTTGAGCCTAATTGTTTCCTTTTTTCACGTGAGGGGGGAGAAGACAGGGGGGAAGAGACTTTCTACCTGTATAAAGTCTCTGAGAAGATTCCCTCAAACTTTAACACTAGAGGAAGTGCCAGAAGGGTCATCCTTTGGGTGCATGCAATGCACATGTAAATACTGTTCTTTCTTTCATTAGTAGGTTCATAAATCTGCATTTGAGGTGCAGAGTACCTTGAAGTCTCAAGCACTGTGCTAACTGTACTTTTCAGAAACACTTGATTAAGTTAGAGGCCATCCTATGGCCTTTTCTCTTGATATCCTGTTATTACTCTTTTCTGTCCTTCTCCAATTTGGTCTCTGCAAACTGGTGCAATGCCAAGAGAGTGGCAGCAGTTAGAAAAGTAAAAGTCAGGGAAGACTTCCAAGGTCCTCAGAAGAAATGCTGGTTATTAAGGGCTGGGATACATTGCACTTGATTGAACAGAATCAAAGCTGATTCCTGAGAGGCAAAGGTTAATTAGGCAAATGGCTCAAAAGGATCAATCTGTTCTAACCCATTATTTGTTGATTTTTTTTTTTAATTTTAAAAGAGTTTAAAATAGACTAGGCAGCTGAAAATATGTCCCAAATTCCCAAATGCATGAGATGAAACCACAAAAGGCCTGAGACTGCCAGGAACATAATGACTACAAAATAGTAACCTAATGAATAAAGAAACAGTAAATCAAATACCTATATTAAATTATACTAAACACAGCAATCTTGTTCATGCATAAATACTACCAGGAACCAATTACATACAGTGGCAATGCAGCTGAACTCCCAAAATGATTCAAAACTCAGGGTGACAGTCCAGCAGGCTTCTTTGTCACCACCTCCACCTCCACTGATTGCTCCTGTGACAAACACTTCACTACATGATAATTCAGGCAACAGAAGAGAGTACTACTGCAAGTGGTGTGTCTGTGTGTATGTGTGTTAAATTTACGCACAAAAAATTACACCAGTTGTTGCAACTCCCTTCTGACAGACAGCAAACCAAACTCAGTTCCCTGCATTAAAAACAAAAGGGGGGGGGGAGTTGCCTTTTAATTCATATAATGATAAAATGCGCTTTTCCTCCTCAGTATTTAATTTCTTATTATATTTAGCTAAGAACAATAATGCCTTCGTCCAAACCAGTTCACCTTATGCTCAGTTGTTTTGAAGTTGGGCAAAATCCTCCATATAATGTCCACAGTCACAGGATTTTATTTTTTAATTTTTCAAAAGATGCCTTTTTTCCTTATAATTCTGCAGGAAGAGAAAGACTCACAGAGAATGTTGTGTCTGTGGCAACATTGATTTCTTCTGAGTCATTAAACTGGACATGAACAGCTTATTTAACTTGCACTGAATTATTCAAATCTGTCCAATAAGGGAGGAGGATCAACACTGAAAACAAAAATTTAGAAGGTCATAAAAATCAAAGGTGACTTACAGCTTCCAAATATAGGCATTATGTTATAGTGTACGTAGTCTCTGGCATTTGGCTCTTTTTCTGGATTTTCTGAATCATTCCTTGCTGGAGTAGAGTCTCCTAGTTCCAGAAACAGCACCTTTTCCCACCCAATCCTGCCCTACTGCAGCAGTGGAAAAACTGAGTAGTCTCTAGTTAAATAAATGGATATGCTTGGAAAGGGCACACCACCACATTACCGTTCTGCCATGAATTACAAAGCTTCCAGCAAAATTATGGGGCCTTGGGATGCAAAGTGGTTAATTGGGATTCTACTTGAAAAATATGCTTCTGTGTCCCTGCAAAATAAAATGTGATTTGAAACAGCCCACATCCCTTTCTCCGCTAGGTACGTGAACCATATGCCATCAAGCTGTCATGTGAAAGCTCGTCATGGCCCTTTATTCAGCCTCAGAAACCTAAGGCAGTATTACTTTGCTATACATGCACAGCCTCATCTCAGAGAAATGAGTTTACACAGTGAAAGGCAGTTTGCTTTGCAAAATACTTGCTCGAGAGCAATGGTGCAGCCTTATGGCAGTACAACTACGATCAGCTGGTAACACCTGAGCGCCACTAAGATTTATCCTGATGTTGTGCAAAGAGTATTGAAGCTTCCTGGCTGAATCTGGATACAGAACTCTGCAGTTTTTTACAGCACACTCTTAAGAAAGAGATTGACCCTCAAGAGCTGGCTCCTACCTCGAAGAGGCTGGCAAAGCGCCACAGCCATTGTGCATTTCATATGCGCATTTTTTGCAGAAGACTTCATGCCAAAATGGAATTGTTTAAGTGGTGGAAGACACTGAACACTGGATATTAAAACATAAGAATGTACATAAGAAATGCTCCAAGAGACCCTACAAAATTACTGAGAGGCGCTGTGATGAGGGAAAAGGAGAAACCAAGAGCAGTGCTTTGGTCAAGCACTTTTCTCCATGGCTCTTTCATGAGCAGCTTATCTTGTCTCACAAATTCAAGGACATTTTGACAAAAAGGCTAAAATGAAGTGCATCATTATAACAGGTGGGAAACAAAGCAGAAACTGCATTAGCAGACAGCCCGTATGTTTTAGGGACTTCCCACTCTGCGGCCAAAAGCCAGCCCACCTGTATTCCTAGAGTGGAGCTTGGGAAGCTGGTGACAAGACCTTGACACCAGTGCTCTGCGAGGGCAAGGGGCAGGCATCCAAAGACTTGTCAAGGTGACTGAGATCTTGTTGCCGTGAGAGGGGGGAAAGTGTGGGTTTAACAGGATAACACTCATGCATTATGCCTCCAACAAAAGTCTCCAGAGCAGGCCTAGCCTAACGCTATCGAGTCTGCATGTCAACACAGTGCAGCGTCAGTCAGCACAGCCATCTGCTGCTCCACACACAGGAATGGCGTCAGGACCCACCGCCAACAACTGGGGTGCTCTCCTTACAGCATCTATCCCAGATGGTGAAGGAAAGGTCACAATAGATGAGAATTCCTCAAAACTGTCACTCAGCTAGCCCACGCAAAGGTTACTGAAAACAGAGCACCCAAGCTTTGAATGAACATGAATACTCACCCTCCTAAAACAGAGGTCAATTGCACAGTCCAAAACAAAAAGTGAAGAAATGGAAAACTGTGAAGAGGAGCAGGCCAGAGGCAGCAAAGGCAGAAAAACAGTTTTGCATACCAGTGAAGATGATACTCCTCCATCTTGCATGCACCCAAGCCTTTAAATGTCAGAAAAGGCACAGAAAACATCTCAGCCTTCTGTCAGTCTTCACTACTATTTACAAGTGGTGTTGATCTTAAGCCATAAAGAATTTTGTTTACACTGATGTAACACTACACTCTTGCGTTGCCAGAAATGCAAAGAATATTGTAGCCAGAAAACAACAGTCACCCAATACTGAGGTTGCATCTGCAAGAGCCCACAGAAAGCACAAATTAGATAAGAAAACTACCTGTCAAATAAGGGTAAGAAGTTAAAAGCCTTCTTTCCAAGAGCTAATTAACAAAAGTATCCTATCAGCTTCATCTACAACATCACATGATACTGCATTAGAAAAGGGAATTTAGCTTATGGGGCATTTGGAGTGCCATTTATATAACTTTAACCCAAATAACAGAGCAGACGGTCTATCAGTCCAGTTGTTTTGTACTTCAGTAATGACTTTGAAGTGTGATGAGGGTTATGTGAAGCTTAAGCCTCTGGTTAGCCAAAAGCCACAACTGCATATAGCCTGTGCTCCGAGTATCGGAGTACCACGGAAAGGTTGGGATTTAAACCTCCCGTGGATGCATCACATAGCTGTAACTCTAATCCAGGAGCAAATGCAATCCGTCCTCAGCTCTCAAAGTCAGAAAAACCGGCTGAGTCGACACTCTCCCGGCCAACAGCTGTCCTCAAACCAGCCTCTGCTCAGTTTGCTGGCAGACATACACCAAGCAGAAGGGACAGACCATGCAAAAAGAAAGTGGAAGCAATGCAAACATGCAGGCAGGCAGACTATGGCCTATTTCTACAGGCTGCTACCTTTCACTTTTTGCACTGCATCTCAGAAAATTCCTTGAGACTGTGTGTGGCAAAGAGAAGACACTTCTACTAACCAAATCCTGTGTTCCTGTCTCTAGAGTACTGCAGAGCCACAAACACAGGAGCATTGGTCAAAAGAGACCATTTGATGCAGCAGTGTCCTCAACGCGGGGCTACTGTGAGGTCAGCTGTAGTCTTGAAAACCTCTAAAACACTAAGACACCATGACCTTGAGATAACATCTTCCAGTGCTGCACCAGCTTCTGACTGAGGAAGCTTCTTTTAATGTCTGTTTTAAAGATCCCAAACCAACCAATTGCCCACTTGTAAAGCAGGGCAGGTTATCTTACCTGCAGTGCTGAGCTATGGGCTACCATTCAAGCTTCACAAGGTCAGTGACACAGCTGAGTTTCTTCAGGATCTTCTGGATTCAAGGGCTACCATCTGCTACAGTGGCCACTCCCTCAAATTACACACTCTTATACAGCATAATAACTTATTACTCATCATAAAGGATAATTATCCTGCATGGCAAATATCTGCTGCCACAAACGGTCTTTGTTGACAGAGGAACAGGCTTATCTTACCAGATACAGGGGTCAAGTAATGTTTTTCTTTCCCCTGCCCCAACAGCAGCTTGTACCAGATTCTTTAAAGATACATGGTAAGGATGGCAAAGGGTTTTTCCACTTTCCCTGCTGCTCTCATCTCTCATAACAGGATGTCACCTCTGTCCACGTAAGCATCTCATCTGGTGGTTCCCAGGGTCTCTGGGCTGCAGCCTGCTGTCAAGATTGAAGCTGCCCTCCACAGCAGATGACATGCTGTTGTGAAATATTTGACCAAAAGATACACAAAAGGGATGTCTCACCAACGACAAGACCACAGTCAAATCAGTCACACCCCAGGAATGAGGTAGGTGGAGGGCAACTAATCCTTTATTTGAGCTCCTGCCCAGTCCTAAACTGTGTGGCATTTTTTCTGGCTTGGGTTTATTAATGTGCCATGTTAAAAGTTTCCTTGAATAAAGCACAGCAGAAGGTTTTTCCCCTTGTTGTATAATGTGCTTAGCAAACAGCACAGTTGAGTTACTTTACATTCACTTATCACAGCAGCCTCTTTGTTCTAGTATCTTATGACTTTGAGATCAGGACAAACTCCATCAGTTAAGGAGCCTCATTAAAGTGATCTATTTCTCCTAGAGAGGAGGAAAAATCTTAAGTTTCTGTGATGGAAGTTATCACTGGGAGTTTTAAATTGTGGAATACTTGTATGTGGAAGAGTAAGTTTCAAACCAAGAGTGTTATATGTGTACACACACAGAAGCTTACACTGCCTGTGATAATTGGCACTGTTACAAAGGCAGATCTTTTGGTCAATGTCTGCACAAACACTGTGCACAGCAGCCTGCCTAGTAAATGTTTCCCTGAAGCAGAGGTCTGTGCACAGAAGCATGACAGCTCACAGTTTCCCCTTGGTCCAAAGGAAAAGCCATGTCCTGTGGAAGCTCAAGAGGAATGCCATCAAAGTGGAGCCTCCTGAAACTCCAGGTGAATGGGCAGAATAGCAACGAAGCCAGAACCCTATGTAATTCCTAGAGCACTTCCTACAATTTCAAGAGCATGAGTCATGACTTTATAGCCAACAGAACCCCTGCATTTGTCAGAGTGTTCAAACAAATAAAAAGCAAACAAATGAGAATTAGTGTCAGTCTCCAAGTGCCCCTGAATTTGATAAGGAATAGTACAGCACAGCTGAACAAGGCAGACAGAGCAGCATCATGCTGAAACACAACAGCACTGCCCAGGCACCTGCTCCCAGCACCAGGACCATGCTGGCCACATCCACCCTCCTGGGGTGACCCCATGGCAGGGCTCCATCTCCCTCACTGGGCAGCAGGACTGATCAAATGCCAGAGGTGACCACCCAGACAACTCACCCCATGGCATGTTCCCACCACACAGCAGCTCTCCTGCCTGGGTAATTTCAAGTTAATGTCTCCATACACCATTCCCTGTGGACTTGCACATGCTCTACAGAGGCAGCAAGCAGTGATGGCCCAAATAGCCAAGACATAGTCTGGCTGGCTGTCTCCTGCAGCTGCAGACAGCATGGTCTGAGCAGTCACCACTCCTGCTCAGCAAGCCGTATTCAGCAGCTGGTTAAGTGAAGCCAATTTACTTGGCAGACAAGAAGCTCCCAGATTAACCTGGATCAGCTCTGGGTGCTGAGAAAGAGTAACAAGAAGCTAGCAGGAGATCTCAGGGACATGTGCTGCTTCTTCTTCACAGATCAGAGTGTGCTTGAAGCCACAGAGAAGTGAGTGCACTCATCCAGCATCATGTCAGAGACGAGGTGGGACAGACCCAGAGTGGCTACAGTTCCCAGCCACAGTCTACTCCACTTAGACCACCTCATGTTGTAGTTCCTCATTTAGGCATTTTACAGTGCAGGAATGCATACATTTATATAAGTGCTAATTATATTGTGTACAGGGCTCCTACTTCCCACTTAAGGACAGCATTAATGCATTATTCACTACTTCAGCATTTACTCTTCACTATTTGGATGATTCCTCTGATTTTTGTCATAGCCCCCCTTCCTCCTCCCTGTCGCCCCCCACAGTTCAGTCAAATAGCTCCTAGCTAGAATCTTGATTACAAATTGCAAGCCCTGGTTTTCAGAGGATTAATTATGGAGGCAGAGGAAAAACCTGGTGGATGACAAGTGGTAGTTTAGAAGCCCAGGAGAGCAACAGGAAGTGTCAGTCTTCTTCTCAGCAAGGCCCTGTTAAGCAACAGAAGTCTGTTTCTTTCTCAAAGGGCATCAAATAAATCCCCAAACACTGAACAGCTGCAGCTTAATCCTACATGACCATATGCTGTTTTAAAAAGAAGCCAAAATAAATAAAAACTCAAACCAAAAGCAGAACACCTAAGAAATCACAAAAGCTGGGAGGATGTAAAGGGGCATTAATTTTATTTCAGAGCTCTCAATAAA
This sequence comes from Melospiza melodia melodia, assembly GCF_035770615.1. NCBI lineage: Eukaryota > Metazoa > Chordata > Aves > Passeriformes > Passerellidae > Melospiza > Melospiza melodia. Next base: position 47,809,807 of record NC_086194.1, on the reverse strand, counting down.
CACTGATGTCTGCAAACGGTAACAACTGCTGCAGTGCACAGCCAGCATGCAGGTATGTAACCAGTTACAATAAAAAGTTGTAGAAATGACTATTACATAAATTTCAGAGGACTGCATCTATGGAGGAATTCTATTTAACCAGCCTGCTAGTATCCACTAAGAAAAAAAGGAAAGATATAAGGTCTAAAGAAAAGAGGACTTGTCATATCTGCTTTACCAGATGCATAACAGTGGACAATAAACACGATTCTGCTGTGTCAGTTTTGTCACCAAAGGTTTTTCTTTAGAGAGCGTACAGGTAAACTTAAAAGTAAAATCCCGAATCCTTCTAATTTTAAAAGACTGTGAGCTTGTTGGGGATTTAAAAAAAAAATAAATCTTTTTAAAGCTCTTCAAAGAGCCATGGAAAGGAGATTTTGTTAAACACATGATTCTCAGCATCTTCTTATTTGTGCTACACAGTGTGTGCAGGGCAAAGATTTAAGGCGCTTTGCCTGTGAGTGGATGCAGCCTGCCACAAGCTGCAGCAGTGTGCACTGCCTGAACTGAAATAACCCTGCACAGGCAGGGATCCAGCCAGACATCTTAGGGGTTACTAGGATTCACACTGAAAGAGAGGAAACACTGACTCTCACTCCCTCTCACTAATAAAAATAAAAATTGCCAAAGGCAGCTGTCTCCACATGGTTAAATTCAGCTGGATAGTATTGGGTTGGGATTGCATTGCCACAGGACTGAATAAGAGGAAGTTCTCTTATCTCCCTTGGTTAAGCAAAACCAGCATGTCTTTTTTGCTTTACAGAGAAAAGAGAAAAATAGCACACACATGACACAGCCTCTCTACTACTGTAAGGGAAAGAAGTTCCTGATGTTATGCAAGTCCTAGCAGTGTAAGAAAGGTTAATAGAGTTTACTGAACTTTTAATAGGGCATAATTCTAGCATACCTGCACGGCATCAAAAGGTGATTTCATTCCTTTTCCTGTTTATTGCTCCATAACTCAAGGCTCAGAAAGGAGAAGGGGTTTGGAGGCAGAAGCCATTTCTCCTTTCCATTCACCTTGGCTAAGCATTCCAGGTTTTTGCAGATGTGCAGCACACATTAAGAGTACTGAAGCTTCCAGACACATTAATCACTTCAGTGGGACTGATGTTGGTTTGCAGTCCAGGTGGCCAGGATACCCAGAAGGAAAGCCTCCACATTCACGTGTTCTCCTGAGGAAGGGGAGTCCATGGAGCAGCAGCTGGGAAGTGCCCCACCAGGCTGGCTCCTCTCATACACAATGCCAATCAGGCACTTGGGGCTCCCTGAATCTTTATCTACAGCTGAACTGCCTGTGGTCCCTTAGAGGCTCACCAGCTTCACTAGCCTAATCAATAAAACACTAAGCAAATGATAACCCTGCTGTGGCATATACATACAACCCAGTAAGGAAAATCACAACCGCTTCCCCAATGCCTGAAACTCCAATATTCAGGAAAAGACTGGCCATGTCACAGATGATGAAAAGAGAGCAGGTACAGCAGCATTCTGTCACTTCATTGAATAAAAAAGCTGACTGCAAGATGGCAATTCTGGCATCTCAGTAAGGTCACCATTAAGCAGCACCATCCTTGGGGACAGGAGCATGAGGAAACATAAAAATGATCCTTAATGGAGCAAAGAGGTAGGATGGGTCTCTGGGTGACGCCATAGATCATAGTCAACCTCTTACCAAGGATGCTCAGCAAGGCAATGATGACAAGACTGGGTGGTCTCACTTGGAGAGAGGTACAAATGACCATGTAGAGACACGGAAGGATGAGGAAAGAAGCAGTACCCTTGGGGAAGAAAGGCTACAGAGGCTGCAGTCGTGCCTTCCTCTTTTAGGAGGACATCGGGAGGAGATCCCAACATACGTTACATGTCTCGTGATATAAGCACAGAGGAAAATGCAAAGGACAGCTTTCCCAGAAAAGTGGGGTAGAAGAAGGGAGCAGAAAGGAGAATTTTAAATTGTCCTTCTCCTCTTCAGAGAAAAGCACAAATAGTTCAGGCAAAAAAATTACACATTTTAGTAGTCAGCATGGGCAGAAGAGGCTGAGCTAACACTGGAACAGATCTTCAGCAGTGATGCTACTCCCTTCATTCAAAAGGATGGCAGGGTGCTCTTCCCAGAGCCTGGGTCACTAAAAAACCTCCCACCAGCTGAAGTTTGCTGACCACAGCCAGAAGCAGAGAGATAACCTGTTCAGATGAGCAAGCAGGGACAACTTGTGCATGCACAGATACAAAGACAGCGTGCAAAGGGAGTTTTGTTACACCATGAGGCAGAACCAACACTTTGTTGGGATCACTCTACCCCTCCTCTGGCAGGAAAACATGAATTAGTCAACACTGCCACAAACCACCACTTCACAACCAGCTCTGCACTGAAGAAATCCCTCACAAGGCAAACCATCTGATTTCCTAAGTCAGCAAAGCCAGCATGCTGAGCTTTTGATTTCCTCTCTGCCCTACCCCCATCCCGAAACACAATAATGCTTTAAAGCCCTCTTTCAAGAAGGGAAATACCCATCCTGTCTACAGGATGTGAGGTAAAGGGATGTAGGTTAGCTGGAGGAGGTGGAGCAATGTGTCTCCGACGGCTGCGCCCTTTACGTCACACCAGGATGTGACCCAAAGCTCACAGTGGCAACCCATAGAATCAGAGAAATGTTTAGGCTGGAAGAGACCTGCAAGATCACCAGCTCCAACCATTAACCTGACAGCAGCAAGTCCATCACTAAAACTGCCCCTAAGCACCACATCTGCACATCCTTTAAATACCTCCAGGGCTGGCAACTCAACGCCTTCCCTTGGCAGCCTATTTCAATACTTGACAACCCTTTCAGCAAAGAAATTTTTCCTAATATCCAATTTAAGATCATGCATATCATTGTGGGATTTGACTGACTATCCACCTCCCACTTTAGCTGTCCAGTCTCCCAGGAACACAGCCTTTTCTACAGGACTTGCTCTGAGGGATGAAAGCAAAATGTGTGAGACCACAGATCACAACAGACCTGCAAAGTTGTTAAGTATAGCTCTAAGTTAATTCTGCTATTTTTTCAGAAACTATCTTCACCATTTTTCATTATTCCTAAGAGGAAAAACTTGAAAGTTAGAGCCTGACACTGCAAAGGAGGCTCCAACATCTATTTAGGGAATAGATAGGACCACCATAGATCCACCATTAATTTAGGGATCCCAGTCATACTTGCTGGTGCTCATGGCTATAGATGTTTCCAGGTTCTCATCATATGAAGAAAACCTGAAAAAACCCCAGCTTCAATCCCAGCTTCCCTCTCCTTAAATATCTCCTTCAGTGCTCCAAATACACACAGCTAATAACATCAGAAGGAGCAGCAGAGTGAACAGTAGCACAGCCAGATGTACCAGAAGTTCTAATTTCACCTGAGCTCCTGACCTGCTAGAAGGCAGGAAAAGGTGACAGAACTTAGCTGGAATAAATCCCCTTTACTCTTCTTTCCCTTTGGACCGGTGAATGCCTTGAGGGATGTGCAAAGTCTTTTGGAGCCGCACCTTCAGGCCACCATCTTATAAATTACACAATCCAAATCTCCAAGGTCAAATCCCTGCACTGAAAGATGCCCTTGTAAAGACATCTGAATATTTCTATTTATTCATTACCTTGTTCTCTCTCTTTCTCTGCTTGTATCTGGGTTTGGGGAAAAAAAAAAGCCACTTCAGTAGAAAGCACCCTCCTCCCTGTCCCATTAACCTGCTTTTATTTCCCCAGGCTACCAGCACACAAATGAAACAGCAAACCAGGTGTGATTCAACCTCAGCATGGCTGCAAGAAGGGGGATGGGGGAACGGCATTTCTTCCTGCTGAAACCCATCCCCACCACTGCTAAACACTTGTGCTTCTTGTTGGCAAGCCAGCAAGCAGATAAATGGAGCCCAGCCACAAGCCAGCCTGGCTAGCCAGGCATCCTCCCTCACACAGCACAGAGCCAAGGGCTCATCCCACCATCACACCATGCAGCCGCCCTCTGCCTTGGCTCATCGCTAATTCGGGGTTACGCTATTCCCAGGAACCGCCGCTTGTGTTCCCGCCTGGAAAGCCAGCAAGGGAACATGCTAGCCTTCCGAAAAACCATGCTCTGGGAGAAGGAGGGGATTAGGAGGGAACAATGTCGGAGTGTCTTCAGTGAGCTGGAAGCAATCCCAGCTCCTAGCTGCACAATGACATGCAGGAAGGAGTTTTGAAAGCTCCTCAGTCACAGAGGACCCCTGCGTGCCAGGCTCGGAGACGTCTGCACATAAGAATGGCCTTTACAGCGTAAGGATGCAAGAGGACTACAGAGCCCCCCATGCAGAGCAGCCCTGGCCAAGGGGGGAATGGTGGCTCAAGTTTAGCTTTTCCTTTCTTGGCATTGGGTGCTAATTGTGTGGCCCAGATCCTTAACCTTATTTAGGTCAGGGGCTTCAGCACAAAACAGTCTTAGAAACACCAGACCTCTGTGGGAACGAGAAAGTCTGCTTTATGCAGACCCAGAGCTCTCCAAATATTGGAGCTGAAGTGCAAATGTATCTTGGAAAGGGATGACAGGAGGAAATCATGCTTGATGGGATGCACATACTGGTGCAAAATTATGTCTTGTGCAGCTTTTGATATGATTTACATGTTTTGTAACAAGATCCAAGGCAAACTCTTAACAAGTTCCAAGTCAAACAAGCTCTTAACAAACTACATGCAGGGCATGAAAGAGGATTATGTGGATGCTCGTGAAGATGTTCCCCATAGGTTCTCCCTGATGCCCTGGCCCCCCACTGCCATACCCTGCGTGCCTCCAGGTTGCCACTGACCTTCCCAAGCTTGGTAACACCCCAAAAATCAGTGTTTTGGTGAAATGGTGAAGCTGGCAGCGCAGACACCCCCAGGGAAAAGGAGCAAGAACACTGAATGCTGAGCCCTGGTGACAATTTTATTGAATTCAATAGTGCACATAAGGCAACATAAAGAGGGCACCAGTGATTCTTCTCAATGGTGTTTACAACCTGCAGGTCTAAAAAGTCACGGAGGAGAAACTATAAACCTTTAACAATGTTGATCCCACTCCTGTTTCTTGATTATTCTGAGGAGGAAGTAATCATTGCTCCATGGAAATCATTCCAGATTATTTGAAGAGGTGTGCCTCACACAGACTTTGTTAGCATGACTGACTGCCTCCTAAAGTTGTGCTATAAAAACAGCCTATAAAAACAATCAAACCAGTAATTTAATACCTATGGGCAATAACACAGTACTAAAATATATCTTGCCATTCATTGTACCCATAAGGCAGAATGCCAGTATGGAAAACAAGACATAAAAATAGGGTGACAGGGAAACATGCAGAAGTATTTGATTGGATGAAGCACTCAGTAGGATGAAAAAAAGGGATAATAAAACTGTCCAAAGTTTAACCACCAATTCAGTGGGAAAAAAACTTCTAGATATGACAGCCTTTCCAGGAACATCCCAGTTTTGAGGAGTAGACCTGGGAGGTGAAACTTGAGCCAAGCACAGGGAGTAATAAAAAGGGAAGCAATCTCTGTACTTTTTTCGGATGCTGGATTCATGCTATTGTATGACCCTTGCTCCTTGATAACATGAAATTGGCCTGCAGCAGATAAATACACAAGGAAATCTCATCTCCAGAAGAACTGAAGTTTTTAGACCATCATAGTTCCACTCCTACTGAAAAACACACTTAGGTATGAGTTAAGTGAGTACACACACTTTGTGCTGGTCTGGCTGAAGACTCCAAAACAATAATCAAAAATATCTCACCAAGCACTCTAAAAACTGGGGCACAGGGAACCTTGTGTGGGCAACTCAGGCTTTCTCCTACTAATACCAGGGATCAGCCAAATCAATTTGGCACTGATGATGAACGACACCGCCATGACAAAGCTGATATTCCTCCAGTACTTTCTATTTTTAAGAGATATTCTGAACAGAGTGCTGTGTTGAAGAGCTGCTAGACAAAAAAGATTCTTCTGATATAAATTCATCAGTCTCTCCTCACAGAGCTGACATCTCCAACACTATCTTCAGGAAGATGGGATGCATATGGAAGAGGAACCATAAACTGTCAGTGCAGCACGCACCCGCACAGCATAATCAGATAGGAAAATATACTGAGTACTCACGCTGCCAAGTGCCTAACGTACACACAAACTCCTTTAAAACAACTGCTCGAAGAAGTTAAAAATAATACCACAACCAACACATCAGGAAGCTAGCAATTTATTTCTCTGCAGAGCTTTTAGTACCTCTGAGGAACAGAAATGGAAAACATAAATACTTTTTTCCTTTAAAGCAACGGTACAAGAGCCTCCTCTAATTGCAAGAATTCCTAACACCCTCAGACATAAAAGGCGAGGCTGCAGTTTTCAGGCAGCTTTTGCCTGAAACTTGATCTATCTTAAAAGGCACTGATTTTCAAACTGCCTGGCAAGAGGCCTCAGCAGAGAAAGAAATGCTGCAACACATCTTGGAGTAAGAAGATGGCATTAGAATGATTTGGGGGAAGTATCACAGATGATCCAAGGAAACTGAAATTCTCAGCCTTGTAGGTGAGAGATGATTTCATTCAACCTTCATGGTGTGAAAGCAAAGGCTTGATCAAGCAGCATTTGAGATAACGGGAAGTGTTCAAGGTATGGCAAGACTTGAACATACCAAAAAGCCAGTGAAACCAGTGAAATGGCTTTAGATTCAGCAGGGGTGGAAAGAGGACGTGGAAGGGGGACTCATGTTCAGGTTGCAAGAGCAAGCTTCAAATATAAGGTTGAAGATAGAAGCAAGCCTATGAGGCAACTTCCTTTCAACCTATAGACAACCAGTATACAGATATCTGTCCAGTTTCTTGCTTTCAGTTTCTTTTTGCCAAATTTCAGAGCTCAGCCGGGCAATATAGCTCACCATCATCCTTGCATCCAGCTCCTCAAAAATCTGCTGCATACACACACGCACAGAAAACAAAACAAAAAACAAACAAACAAAAAAAAAAAAACCAAACAAAAAAAAAAGAAAAAAAAAAAAAAAGAAAAATGGATAGAGAAGCAAGTCAAACCTCAGCAAAGTCCAAGTGCTCTCAGTTTAAAATAGAAATGGGAAACACCACATCCTTGGAGGTGGCTTTCGCACAGCTTCCAATGCTTCCAGAACTTTCACTGACAACAGCACAGAGTCAACATTGTTGAAATGTCTATGAAATATCTATCTGTGTCTATATCCACCAGCTGATGACTGAAACTGTATCTTGTCCTTTAAGCCACGGCTTCCTTTCATGCAGCGCTGCTTTGCACTAGAGAACTCAGAAGCAATAAAAAAAGACATTGTAGGGGTTTCTTGGTAACCAATGGGTAATCTTCACCAAGAGACCCCTCTGGGATGTGCTGGAAGTACCTCTGTGCTATCTGCCAGCAGTACCAACCCCTTTGCCCTCACCCAGGCCACATGCTGCTTATTGCTCAATGCAGTGTTTTCGGGAGAGCAGCCAACAGGGATGGCAGTGGGCAGCTGGTAGTCCCCATTAATTATGAAAGGGGACTGTAAACACGGCTATAGATAATGGAAAGAGCTGTACAAAGGACTAGCAGGAAGATATAGACAAATAGATAGCAAAAAATGGCACTGTCATTGCTGCCAGAATCATAGGAAAACTTGGGCCAGTCAGAATAAAGGTTGCAAAGGGTAGTCAGGTAACACTGCAGTATTTTCTTGGTAACATCATTTATTTCAGCTCTTAACTCACCAGTAGCTCTGGTGTTTTGTGTATGGGGCAGAATCTCTTGCAGACACAGTGTACTTCCTCTCCTGTGTATTGTGGTGCTGGTATGTGCCTCACCGCCATCAGCCCCACATGTCACAAGAGGGAAACAACTCAAAGATTTCCCTAAGGCAATTTTTACCCACCAATGTGTCTGATGGAAGAGCAGTATCTGCCCATATTAGCCTAAATGGGATTACCACTGGAAATTTCCTGCCCTGTTAGAAGAGCAGACTGTTTTAAAACAAGTCATATAGGTTATTCCTAGCTAAGAGTATCCTCCCTGACAGGGGTTCACATTATTCCATGTTTCTGCCTGCTTAGGAGTAAAAAAGAAGAGTAAGGCAGTCATTTAACATTCTACAGGCAATAGGTTTGACAGCAAACCCGAAGAACTTGCCCTGCATGTATGAAAGGAAAACTTGCCTGACAGTTCATTTTTCAACACCTCATTAAGACCTGCTCTTGACACAACACCCTGCAATTCAATGGCGCTGAGACAGAACCACACTTGGTCTTATTTGTTTAAACAGAACAAATAAAGAACCCAAATATAAGGTTTCTAAGTTAACATCCAGTGTGTATCCAACAGCACGCTGCTTCCAGTTTGGCAGAAAGGTGGCTAGCCTTTACTCCAGCCCAGCCCGAGCTGGAGAGAGCGGGCACTGACCGGCAATTACCTCCAGCGAGCCTGGAGCAAGCCCGGGGCAGCCGAGCGCACCCGCAGGGCTGTGCCCGACACAGCGACACGGAAGCGGAGGGGAACGGCGCGGCTATAAATAAATACCAGGGAGGGGAAGGATAAGTCCGAAGGCAAAAGCAGCAGCTCCTTTATTCCTCCCGCCCTGCGAAGCAGAGGGAAGGGCGGCTCTGCAGGACTGGCGTGCAGCAAGCAGGAGGGATTTGGGGCAGGAAGGCTGCCACTGCCTCACGCAGCCAGAGCAGAGCTGATCAATTAGCTGCTCAGGAACCCATTAACAACCCGTTCAGCTGTGAACGGCTTGGACAGCTGTTGTAGCTAAATTTGCACAGGAGATCGGTCACATTACCTGAAACACCTCTAAAAACAGGGAGAAAAATAGTCACGCAGAAGGAAAAGGAAATTTCCTGGTTGCTCCTCATTATCTGTATCCGTAAGCCTACAGTAAGAGCTGCCCCCAGGTATAGCCTTGCCCATTGGGATGTTCACCACAAAGAGCAGAAGGGCATTACTGTGCTCTCCTCGCAGCTCCGTGACAGACACAAGGACAGAACAGACAGACAGCCTGCATGAGGCTCCCTTCCAGACGGCCTCAGTCAGAGGGATTCCAATCCACTCTGCACAAGCAGGCTGCATTAATTCCACTGCACTCGCAGTGCACAGCCAGTATCCACAGTGCTCTCAGCCATCCCCAGCACACACAACAATATAACCCCAGATGTATTTTTCCATAGGAATCAATTGTTTTTTAAATTATATTTTTACACACAGTTGAACTTTTGGAACATGCACGCACATGGGGCACCTGCAGGGTAAACTTATTTCTCTTACTCACTGGCCTCTAACAATTTCACCACAGGCACTGAAAATAACAGCTTGGTGCTGACTCCGGGCTCCTTCCTGCACAAACCCCCAGCAGCAGGGAGGGAAAGGAGGTCAGCAGCACTGAGCCTCCCCGCCGGTGACCAAGCCGTTTAAAACACTCGTGCCATTTGAAAATGTCACATGGTCTGATCAGGACATGGATAGGCTGTATATGCCAGGGGTGAGATGAAGCAGTCCATTGACAGAAAAATATCCTTTTTTACCACAGCTGTATATTCCCTTCATATTTATCTCCCACTGATATGATGCCCACCATGCTCTTGGCACCTTACAAGGCATTTTGGAATCCACTGTGGAACACTCAGGCCTGAGATGAGGGAGAGGACAAACATGAGAAGGGAGGTCTCTGGTAGGTCTTCCCCTCCCCTCAGCAAAGCCATCATGCACTTTTACTCTCTGATAAATCAGTGGGGATCACCAGCTACTACTCAAACAAAGCACAGTACCTCTGCAAAATAATAATGGAAAAAAAAATTTGGAAGTGAAGAAGCTTTTGTGTTCCTATTTTTAAACACTGTTATTATTAATGTGCCATGGCTCTTGTCTCCATCACCACACCATATAATAGTCTTAAGAAATTACTGCAGCATATTGTAATTATTTCAGTAAGGACACTGTGCTTCCATCTGTCAGCTTCCACTTGCATTACAATGAAGAACAATGAGACTTAAAAATAAAGTTACACGCACACTGTAATCCATGACCTATCACCTCTTCTCTCCTCATCCAGCCAAATCTCGAAAGCATGTTCCCAAAGAAACACTAATTAGAAACTAAAGAAGCAGGGTCCTCCTAACAATGAAGCTGTAGGAAACACATTGAAGCTCAATTACATCAAGAAGGATGCAGCTAAATTTGAAAAAACCCTGTCCAAAATATTCCTGTTTAACACCGCTGGAGACCCATGTTCACAGTGAGCTAGACCCAGCACTTGGTTGCAGAGACAGTGTTTTCCTCTAGTAAACAGCAAGTGACCAAGCTTCTGCTTGCACCTTGTCAGGAACTGAGTAGTGCCTTGGTTCTTCTTTCCCAGTAAGAATTAGAAATGGTCTTGTTGCTCTTTTCAAAGACAAAGTTAGAAAATCACCCTTCCTGCAGCTGTACTGCAAGTTCCCAAACCACAGGAAAAAGTCACGAAGCATTAAATATTTCTGTTTATAGGACGAAGCCCTGTGTGTAGACACCTAGTCTGTCTCCTACAGCCATGTGGCACAAGATTTCTGAGAGGTCAAGCAGAATGAGGTTATAGTCTTGTGGCCTCTGCTTGTGATTCGGGAACAGGCAGTACAGCATCACTTAATAATTCACCAATTTATTACCATAAATCAGCCACAACCCATTTAATCTTTGCTTTGGAATTAAGCAAACCTTGCAGGATCTACAGGAATACGCCGGCAGCTCTGGTTTACCAAAATACCTGCAATGTGCAACATTAATCCAGTAACACAAAATAACACGTGCAAAATAGTGAAGCAGGCATGGATTGAAACTATGTGGCCATTAAGTGCTGCCAGATGTATCAATTAGAAGTGTTGGGAGAAAAGAATAATATATGAACCAGCTCTTTCCCCACTAATCTGTTTCATTTTAGTCAAGCTTTATGGCACAAGTAACAGTGGCAAGGCATGGTTATAATTTTAAAAATGAGAAGAATAATGTTTATTTTATATGGATAAACCAGTCTTTAACTACACTATTTTTCCAGCCACATTCTCAACTTCAAAGCAGATAAAAATGACTGGTTGGATACAACTCTTGAATGTTCAGGAAACACGCTGAAACTGCAGTTGTGCAAAGTTAAAACAATGCCCAGACCTCCATTTAAAACAGAAAATCCCTGGAAAGGCTTCTCAGGGGTAATTTCAAGGGCCTGTCCTACATTCCTGTGTCATGTCTGAGGAAGGAAAGCTGTGGGGGCTGTGGCAACAGAGACCAAGCAGGACCGAGCAGCTAGCTCAGTGCATTCTCCTCCGAGATCTCCTGCAGAGCACGTGGCTCCAGATGCCTTCTCCGAGTGTCTGGACACAGGGATGGCATCCACCCTTCAGAGTCTTGCTGCAAGTCCACCCTCTGCTTTTGATCTCTCCTGCAAAGACCCAGGAGCTGCAAAGCATCCCGAACAAGCAGCCCACCTCCTGCAGGCGGAACAGGTGATGCCCTTGTAGAGGGGCTCAGTACTGCATCCATAGGAAGCAGAAGTTTGGAAATGGAATCCGATTAGCATATTATTTGATTAATTCAAAACTGACATCACTTGCTCCCCCAGCAGCAGTCCTGAAAGGGGCTGGAGCCCCTACCCAAGATGGGAGCAGTACCTCAGAGGAGCCCTAACCCCCAGGGCGAGGGCAGTGCTCTTTAGGCATTAAGCTTGGTGGCATTCATGTGATTGTACACAGGCAAAGGAATGGGCCAAATCCTGAACAGGAGTAAATCAGTTGAGTCTCATTTCACTGGAAAATACATATCTCAGGGTCTGACCTGCTGCTTTCCCGTGCCAGATGGTATGCAGAAGGCAGTTCAAGGCTCCCACTAGTCTCCAGTAGGTAAAATATCATTGGTCTCATGCAGGTGGAAGAAAAAAAAAATACCAACAAAAAAACCAATCCCCAAAACAACAGCACTTTCATCACCCCACATTTTTTGTCCTCTGAGGCATCAGAAAGTGCAAACTAATGGTGGCTTTATATACATCATTTTTTCTACTGCTCATTAAAATCCCTTTGTGAAGTGCACACAAATGATATCATCTAACAATTCCTTTTTTTCCTTAAGTTTTCTCTGAAGTTGCAGGAGGCAGGATTTCCTCTCTATTACATAAGGAGAAGAGGGTGTATTTGTTCTTCTGCTGCTTAAGAGTTATTAGCATGTTCAGGTTACTCGAGCCAGCCCCTCTTTCCTGATCTTTTCTTGCAGGGGAATTATTCTTGGCAAGGCTCCAGCCTAACACAATGGAGGGAAAACCATGTAGCTTTACAAAGAAAGAGATATAAAACAGATGCACCTCAGGGCTTTGACTGACCACTGAGAGCTTCAGCAACAGCATAGAAACAACAAATACAAGCTGGTGATGGACCTCTGAAGTGTGCAAGTACACCCATCACTACCACCATGATAAATTACCATGATGTCTGCTCTGTGGGGGTGCAATCTTTTTCCATCATCCTGACAGGAAACCCAAGACAATCCCAGAGGCAAGGTACCACACCATACCCCTTCTCAAGCAAATTAACAAGGCCCAGTAGCAAAGAGCTGCCCCTTGTAAAATCCCATCTCTCAGCTCAGACTGAGAGACTGGAGAGGAAAGTAAAAGCCCCACCCTGTTTAGTGTGGAGGAACAACGGGAAAAGTGGTTCTCCTGCCTCCAGCCCCTAGTGCAGGGGCCTGAGCAAGATTAAGTTTTCCTCATGTCTTAATAGGAAGAGACTGCTGCAGAGGTTGGCTCAGAAACTTCTCTTTTTATTAGGTGACAAGCTTAAGGTCTCCTAGGGTAGGTAAGGCTAAGAAGAGGAACTTTCAAGTATGGTGGCACAGCAAGGGTTACCCAGGGCCTGCCTGTCCACCCTGCCTCCCAGGAAGCAATTTTGGGCTGAGGTTTACCTACTGTTGCCCCAGCTGGAACACTGATTTAAGCCCCAGACACAGAAATTGAGATTAATTTCTTGCCTTTGAGAGACCTCTATGCATCTAACTAAACTGAACACAGCTCACCAGTTACAAACCTTGGGAAGAAAAAAGGATTGACATGTTCCTAAAGCTTACTATCCATGCCAAAGAAAAAAAAAATAACACCAGTGCTAAGTCCAAACCTTATTCTGCTATTTGTATTTGTTACTCTATAGACATGCAGGTTATAACTCTTTTTATAGTGAAAAGACTCAATCACTGGAACAACCTCCTAGAGGTTTTCAAATCTCTAGCCTGTGTGATTGGACACAGAGATAGATAATTTCATCCAGGCTCACTTTCCCAGGAAAGGCTGGGTCAGATGATATTCTGAGGTCACTTTCAACCTGAGCTCTTCTGTGGTTCTGCAGTTTTTGCAATAAGTGTTAAGGCTTTATCACTTACACTTTTTGCATGTAGAAGATGTAACCACACCAAGAAGCTGCCCAAAGAAAGCAACAGAAGAAACAACAGCTTGAACTCCTTGACATCTGAAAGGAAGCAGAGCTGGGCTCTGTGGACCTTTGGACCCACAATCACCTTGACACATGGTCCCCCTCCTTTAGATAGAGTATAAGTTCTGGCCTTCAAACCTTCCACCAATTTTCATTCAGTCAACTGCAAAGTGTGCTTCCAAGGGAAAAAAAAAAAAAAAGTTTAGAGGTCTTCACAAAGTTGCTGTTCAGTATTATAAAACATCATGAAAACTAGTTGGAAAACCTCCACTGGAAGCCAGGCTGGGGAAGGTGCACAGCTGATCACTGCCCTTGGCTACTTGCAGACTTCGAAGCACAAAGCCAAACCGGAATTTGCACATCTAAGGTGCCCTGTCTGTCAGTGTTGCTCATGCCTGTGCCACACTTCTTCATGGGATCATCCAGCTGGCACCCTGACAGCCAGAGAAAGCAGTCACAGGGTGTCACAGGAGCCACGAGCTCAGTGTATGGCAAAGAGGGACAGGCCTGAGGCAGGTATGGATAAAGAGTGGCCAAAGTACCTTCCCTATGGACCTGGGGTATGGGGCACTTCTGAGGTGCTTCCACCATCCTTGTCCAGAAGAAACATCCTCTGGGGTTGGAAACAAGGGGATACTTATTCTCCACAAAAACACTCACTGCCTTTGACCTGAACTTGCCCTTTTAATCATGCTACTCTAACCCTACATTTTTCTTTTTTTTTTTTTGGTGAGAAGAAGCAGTTGGTTCCCCCATTGCCCCTGAGAATGGGGAGGACATGGAGGTCAGATAGAGAGGATGACCTGCATCCCCAGAGACAGGCCAACTCTGACTCTTTGTCAATAAATCCCAGATTTTCTGAACAACACCTGCAATAAACACTGCAGGTTTGGGCAAACTCACCCCAGACTTGATACTTCAATCCAATTATGTGTCATGCCCGCCTCCTCGTTCATCATGTTAAGCTCTTCTAAAATTACCCTCTAGTCCTCTGAATGAAAACACCTCACTCCTTCACTTCAAACACTGTGATAACCATAGATCCTTGTAATATGAGAAAAGAGGGTGAGGACCTTGCTGTATTTCATTATTTTTGCACTACAGCAATGAATTTCAAAATAGCTTAGCAGTAGTAGTCATGCTTACTGATTTAGTGTACATTCCCTTCACTGCTCTCCAGAAATTTAGCACTTCTGGGAACAAGAATGAGACTTTGAATTAAGTTCTTTTTTTTTTTCCTCTCCTCCCTTCAGCAGGTTGCAATATGACATTTTCTTGCTTTTTGTTTGGTTTGAATGAAAGTCTGGCCCTCTTTCCTTCCTACACAACTGTTCCCTCAATGCAAAGGGCTGGAAGACAGGAGGAGCACAGCCTTCTACCTCACCTGGAAAGAAGCAGTACCATGGTTAACACCTGAAAGAACAGCCCCAAGAGGTTTTAAAGCTACTTGCTGTGACCATGTCATTAAAACACAAAAAAACCCCAACCAACAAATTTTTAAAAAGCAAACCCCAAAGCAAGCCTTTTAACTGGCATAAAAGACCGCAGTTCATAAAATTTAGATTCTTTGCTTCTCGTTACACAGTTTTACTGATCATCTTGACTTGCTGTTCTTTATTTCTGGACTTAAGAAACAAGGTGAGGCAGCTCCTCCAGCTGCAACAAGACAGTATTCCAGCTCCTGAGAGCATCCTGGACGACCTGAGTCCAGCCCTAACTGTAAGGAACCAGCATGAAGGAGCACACTTATTCCTGCACATCAGGAATGGGCAGCAGCAAGCAGGTGCCCATTAGCACAGCACATGAGAGCACCTACTGTCAGGCCAAAGATCCTTCAGATCCACCTCCAGCTTGGGTCACAGCTGGAGACTTGAGCAACACACGTGGGACACCCACAGAGCACCTTGAAAACACACCCATGGATTTTGTGAGGCTGAAAGCTGGTGAGCCCTGTGCAGTGATATATTCTTGCCTGGAGAAGCAAGAGGTGAATTTCTCCAGCTGACTGTCTACTGAAGTTGATTTACCTGTGCAAAGATTAGTTTGCAAGGCATTCTGTCCATTCCCAGGGTACTCAGCCTGAGCTGGGAGTGAGACCACAGAGCTCAAAAGCAGAATGCAGGCAGATTCTGGCCTCAGCTGAGGCTGTTTTACAGCTACAAAGCTCCCCTGACCCCATCAATGCTCACACAAGCAAGAGGAAATTCCTCCCTGAGTTGCTGAGTATGGCTTTTCCCAATGTATATATTTTTCCTGCATAGTGCTGCTCTTTTCTGTTCCCACATTTATTTTCCCAGGAAAGTTTTGCAGGCTTGTCTGTGGATACACATTGCTCTCATTTCTTTCCAGCTTCTCACGTTATCACAAATTGGATCAAGTACAGAAAACAATTGCATCGCACTCACCCTGTGTGATTGATGACACAGATATGTGCAATAAAACAGAACAAAAACAAGCACTTCTACCAGGCTCCTTTGAAACTTCAAAGTATCCAGGAGACATTTTACAGCACCCAGCACAATTAAGTGCCTGTTGGCCAGGCTGCACAGAAACTAAGCACCATGCAGTCTCAGGGCAAAATTTAAACTAATTTCCACTCTACACACACAGTGACCAGCTTGGGCTAAGGCAGCTTTATTTTAGAAGCCACTACATCTTCCTGGTTTTTGTAATAGGTGGGTCATCTTGTTTGGAGCTTTTCCCCCCAAAATGCTGAAGTTGCAGAAGTGACAGTTAGCACTTCACTGGAGGAGGTCCTTAAAAATCCCTTACTTATGTATATAAAAAATATAAATAAATCTCCAAAGTCACTTTTGTTCCAAAACGGGATTATCAGAATTATTATGAGACTAGAGATAATCTGAGTTTCTATCCCCAGCAGGTCCACTCCAGCTGCTTACCAAAAAAACCCCAAAATAAAAACAAAACAAAAAACAAACAAAAAAAACCACACCAAAAAAGAGAAAAAAATAGCAAGAGAAAGTGGAGACAAAGAGGGAAGCACAGGATACCTGAACTAGTGAAGCAGGATATTGACAGATGTTAGGCTGAAACCATCAGTGTAGCATCTCAATAACCCTGCTGGTTTATCATCTTCATTTTGGGTATCAGACAGTGGTGGCTGTGAGATGACACATGTTTCCTACGTGGGAGCACCAGGCTCCCAAGCAGTGCACGGCAGAGCTATCCCTGGCCACAAATACTGTACTGCAGCACAGATTTCATATCACTGCCACCCTCCTGCTCGCATGCCTGACCTCTGCAACCGCACCAACAAGAGCTGTTATTCAGCATGTTATTGGAAAAGGACAGAGATAACAGCTCATGAGCACTTCCCCTCCCCACAACATCCCTTTTGCAGAAGCCTAAGAGTCCCCTGCCCCTATTCATTTCCTGCTGGAAGTCTGAGTCACAGCCAGAGAGAAAAGTAACGTTACCTCTGTTGTAAACTAAATACCAGATCAGCTGGGACAGATTTGACACATGAAGAGGAAAGGGCTGGAGTTATTTCAAAACGCTTATTGCAATCTGCATTTCTATGTCCAGCAGAAAGTTTAGTAAGACAGTCATCCCCAGCACCCTTGACCAATTACACACAAAAAAACAAAACCCAAACTCCCAGCTTTGCATTAAGACCTGAAGTACCATCCTGTTTGCCACACCACCAAGTGCTCAGTGCGGTCAGGGCACAAAGCCTGGCACAAGGACAGCACAGCCGCCCCAGGCAGGTGCTCCATGTCTCACATCCCCAAGGATGAGCAGTCCCTCCAGCTCAGGAGATGCCCCATGACCTCTCATTAAGAAGCTGTGTCACCCTTGCGGGACGAGCTGTGGCATTCCACACCTGTTACACAGCCCTTCTCCTGCTACTGCCCCCCAGCTTCTGGCAGGAAAGGCTGCTCTCCATGACCTGTTCAAAAGGCTCTTAATGGAGAAACAATCCTTGACCAACCATTAACAGGCCTGAGGTGACTGTAACAGGCCAGTCTCCCCTGCACAGCTGTGTGTACACACACACACACACCCCTCCTCAGGAGCTCCACTGCCCATCGAGGGTTACAGCAGCTTTATGGAGGGACAGCCACTACAGTCCCAGCGTTATGACTCGAACACGGTTTCATGCAAGAAGTGG
Organism: Melospiza melodia melodia; assembly: GCF_035770615.1. Taxonomy (NCBI): domain Eukaryota; kingdom Metazoa; phylum Chordata; class Aves; order Passeriformes; family Passerellidae; genus Melospiza; species Melospiza melodia. Next base: position 47,792,164 of record NC_086194.1, on the reverse strand, counting down.
GAAACACTTAGTAATCCCAGGAAGGAGTCAGTCCCACTAGAATCACAACAAGACTCTACAGTGCCCAAACCTCAAAGGCATGAGCCTACAATGCTGCATGGAGCTGGGCCTGCAGGTCAGGTGCTGCCTCTTACCTGTTCTCCAGCAGCGTCATGCACACGACCTCCCGCACGCCGGGGTTGTTGGCCTTCTCCACGGAGCAGCTTTGCAGGTTCCACGTAGCCACCCTGAAGACGGGTCTGCCATCCCTCACTCCCCCAAACATCTCCACAGAGGGGCGAGTGGAAATGATCTGGGTTGGACCCCCGGGAGGAAAGTCCAAGTCCTCGCTCTGCAGGCTTAGAGAGGTGGGGCTGGGGTGAGGCTTGGCCATGAAGCTGAGGCCACCGTTGGTATTTGTTGAAGGGGGCCTGGAGCGCTCTGCAAAAATCTGGTGCCTGATTTTGTCCAGAAAGGAGGAGTTGATGCAGTCCATCCTCACCAGGTCCTCGATACTTTTGAAGGGCCCGTGCTCTTTACGGTAGTCCACAATGCTGTTGGCGATCTTCTCAGTGATGCCACGGATGCTCATGAGCTGTGCCGGGGTGGCCGTATTGATGTTGATCTTGGTGGTGGACAGGTGGTGCTCAGAGGCCGGGTCCTTGCGCACGGAGCTGGGCGAGTGCTGCGCCGAGCTGCCCTTGCTGCTCACACAGATCTCGAACTTCACCTGCTCCAGCTTGGCCGCCCCCACCCCGCTCACCAGCGCCAGGTCCTCCACTTTCTTGAAGCCGCCGATGTACTCGCGGTACTCCACGATGTTCTGGGCCACCACTCGGGTGACCCCGGGCAGGGTCATCAGCTCCTCCTCCGTGGCCGTGTTGATGTTGAGCCTCTCCTGGTTGACGAGGATGTTGCTGAAGTTGCACGCCGCGCTGAACTTGCGGCTGTGGCACAGGTCGGCCGGGTCGCGGGGGATGGAGCGGTGGCAGCCCAGGCTGCCCCCCATCTCACCACCGCCACGGGCCGCTGCCGGAGCCGGGGGAGCGGGCGCGGGGCGCTGCCGGGGCTGCCCGCCCGCCGCTCATGGACCTCCGCGGGAGCCGGCGCGGACCGGGCGGAGCGGGGCAGCTGCGGACAGACCCCGCTCCGCCACACTCGCCCGGTCAGCGGAACCCTGCGCCCCGCCGAGGGGCCCCCGCGCCTTTCCTCGTTCTTCTTTTCCTCCTCCTCCTCCTCCTCCTCCCTCCTCGGGCACCGCCGCTCTCCGGCGCAGGAGGAGCCGCCGCAGCCGCTGCCCGCCCGGCCCCGCTCCGGCCCCGGCGCTCGCAGCCGCCGCTGCCCCGCGCCCCGCCGGCGGTAGTAGTAGCTCTGCGGGAGCCCCCGCCCCTCGGCCGGGCGAGGCGGGGCCGCCGCCGCCGCCACCGCCCCCCGGGCGTCACCCGCGCCGCGCCCGCCCCCGCCCGGGCACCGCGGGCACCGGCCCGGCCCGGCAGGAGCGGCGCCGCCGCCACTCCCCACGGAGGGATCCCGGCTCGGCCCCGGCGGGGGGATCGGAGGAGGAGGGTTGGCCTCCTCCTCCTCCTCCTTCCCGCCTGGGCGCAGGGGGACTGAGAGCGTCCCCAGTGCTGACGCCTGGCCGCTGAGGGCAGGCTTTTTCCGTGCCCAGGTCTTAGGTGTTTAGACGCTGCCTGCAGCATTACTGTCCCAGAAGTTCCCTGGGCTCGTCTCTCTGCATCTGGTGGGGCATAGGTGTGTTTTCAGACCTCATGAAAGCCTCATCAGTCATCTCCACTGGTTTTGTGCTCTCGCAGGCACTATGCTTTTATACACCAGGGTAAAGTCTGCATTTTTTCCTTTCTTTTCCTTTCTTTTCTTTTTTTTTTTTTTTTTTTTTTTTTTTTTTTTTTTTTTTTTTTTTTAAATTTAACATCTCAAGCAATTATAAGAGTGCTGAACAAACTGAAACTCCCCACCCACAGAATGATGCTTTTGGACACATTAGGTCTATATATTAGGTCTGCCTCGGCCGAGGTGTTGGTCTGCAGCATGCCTAGCCCTTCTCTGACAGTAACCACATTCTGCACCAAAATCGTGGCTGTGTATTGCCCGTGTGCCTCAACTGGATTTAACACAGTTTGTTCATGTGCTGAGAGCCACAGCAGCCCACCACAGCCCATTCTGGGGAAGCCACTGAAATATTTACCCAGTTTCTACTGCATCCAGTCCCATGCTGCACTGTCTGCAATGTTATCTGTAGCCAAATTAGCTCATTTGAAACTAGCTTGACTGTGCCCACACAGGAGTGACTGCAATGTCAATGAATCAAAATATAATCGGTGGGTGTAATTGAAAGGAAGGGGGAACTGAAAGAAAGAGCAAACATATGATTACAGATGCCAGCTATGCACCCTGATGCTGCCTTGTGCTGTCTCTCTCTATGTATTTCTTTTAGCTGCACAGAATATGGTACACATGTATTTTCAACATCAAGGCTCTTGGTTGGCCCGCTAATGAAATGAAACTGCTTGCAGTAGCAGCTTGTACATGTATTTTTCATGGCATTGTTAATGGAAATTTTTTGCTTTCACCTGAAATAAAAAGTTACATTTATTCAGCTTCTTGGCAAAGGAGAATGTGATGTGCTTAAGGGGGTGCAGGCTGCACCAGGCTTTACCAGGCTCTCAGACTGCACAGGGGCACGCGTGCTTTAACCCTGGCTCTGGATACTCTGCTGCGCATCCCCCATTTCCCTTTTGCTCGACCCAGCAGTGGAGTTAGCAAATTACCATTACAGGAATGGCACTGGCTGCATCAGGGCACTGGCTGCATCAGGGCATTGGCTCTCTGCTGGCTGCTGGAGTGCAGAAAGTGCTCACTCAGGTGATTAAATGCTTCCATGTCTGCTGGAAAGTGCTCTGTGCGCTGCGATAGCAGCGGCCAATGCAGCAGGAGTCATGCTGGGCCTGTTCCTGCTGGGACCGTACCAGCACGGAGCTGGAAACAATTAACCATTGAAATGAGTATTCTTTGCAAGGCAGTGTTATTACAGTAATAGCTCCACAAGCTGTTATCTCAATGGAGAACACACTCTTTTGCTTTCTACAGCAGGTTGTTTTGCATCGATCCAGGCTCATTAACTAAGTTTTGAAGCTGAAAAGCCCCCGAATCCATCTGAAGCATCATCTATGTTGCAGGCAGCACTAGGTTTTCTGTGTTTCAGAAAAAAAGGCAGGAGCATCTTCAGAAAGAAAACAGATGTCCCTTTTGTCCAGCACTTTCTGTTGACAGCAACTATCCAACATTTCTTGAATCTGCAGCACCAAATTAACCTGTGAGACTGGATGCAGCTGAGGAAGCAGAGCTCAGAGGGATGTAACAAGTGTCCCATCACCTAATGCTGAGTATGACCTCATGCTAATGTGAAATGTGGGCTGATGGGCGGGGGGAGAATGAGGGGATTGTCATCCATTAGCCCCAAACCTGTATTTTTTGTTCTTGTTGACATTTCCAGGAAGCTTGCTGAGATCTGAGTCAACCTTTAGCACATTTCAGGAAAGCACCAAAAGATGTTAAGAGGTCTTGAAAACTTAAACAGAAAACAAAGGGGAAAAAGATCAATCAATGGCCTGACATCATTGTTAGGCAATCCATTAATTTGAGGCAATCCATTAAAATGAGGTTCAGTCAGTAAATTATTGAAAAAACAATGGCAAAATTATTGACAGCCAGTGTAGGCAACAGAAAATAAATCTTGTGAAACCCAGGTAGGTACCAGATTTTACCTTTGATCCAATCCTGAGCTCAGTGTATGTAAATTTATTCAAGAAGAGATGGATTGATCATGGTGATCAATCTCCTGGTGATCACTGGCTGGCAGGTAGCCTCCCTGGTCTGCTTGGCACCTATCCTGGCAAGGGGCCATGAATCCAGGATTCCTGAATCTCCGTCAACCCCAACAGGTTTAGAGGGCTCTGAGACACCGTGGGTGGCTTATTCCTCAGGATCCTCAGCTTGCTGCCTACTGAGCAGCTGGCTGCTGGCCAGGGCTGGCTTAGAAACCTCTCAGTGATAGCAAAATTGAGTTTCACTGCTCTGAGGATGTGAATGGGGAGGATCTCACAGGGCCAGGCAGGCTCCAGCAGTGAGAGGTGTGGGGGGACACCCTCAAAATGCCCTGGGAGCAGCCATCACACTTCCTGCAGAGCCTTTTTGTGTTTCACTGGACAGTGCTGCAAAGCAAGGTGCTGGAGAACAATGGTTTTGCCATTTGTTGATCTTGGACTTGCTTTGCCACTGTCCACAGCCCTCCTCAACTGAACATCTCGCATCCTGTCCCCCTAATCTGGTAGTAAAAGAGGTTTCTGGATGGCTGAGTGGCACCAGAGCAAGCAACTGGCCACATGAGAAACCCAGGGGAAGGGTTGTGTCACCTGCTTGCCAGCTCTGGAGGTCTCAAATGCCTCTTCCCTTCAGGAACTCTTCAAAGAAGAAAGAGCAAAACCAAACATTTTCCATCTGAAGGAGGTTCTGCAGTACTTCAGGCCTGTAAATACAATGTTTAAGGATGATACGGGAGTGCTTGAACCAGATGGAGTGAGAGCAGGTACTGGTGAACAATTTCTTTTGTCACAATTGATGCAAAAAATCTGCATACAGGCCAATAGATTTTAAAGGCTAACTTCTTAGCATTTTAAGTTCGTCCTTAAAGAATCTATTAATCTATTTTTGCATGTTTTAACATACCTCATCTACACTGCAGAGGCTCTAAACAAATAAACTGAGTTTTATGATGAGGGATAGAAGGAGACAGAAGATATTACTCAACAGAAAAACACAGAGTTTGCCTTCAGTGTTCAGGCAGCAATTGCAGTTCCTACCAGCCCACCATGTGATAGCAGTGCCTTTTCCAGCTCTCACACAGCCTTGGGGGGCTTGGCAATCGCACTTTTACACCCTGTGTTTTCAGACCTGCTGCACTGGGCTCTTAACGGGCAATGGCTCGAAAAGGCAGCTGATTAACTGCAGTGCCTGTATTCTTATTAAAGGGAGCTATTAAAGTAATTGCTTTCTTTCTGCAAGGACATCTTCAGCAACACTTGTAACAGATGCCCGAGGGAGAAGACAGGCACTGTTTTTATGAAGACAAGTAATAACAAGTAGGAGTTAGCAATTTCATAAGCTGTGGGCCTTACAAAGGCTGAATCTTGGCGGCTCTTTCCCTTTTTGATTTTCTGGTCTTTATTAATAAAACTGAGTCTCCATTAGTGTCTCAGTGGGGTCACTAATCTGGATATCTCTGTTCTAAATGGCCATCAATATTTGTGGCTCTTTTAGAAACTTTGTATTTTTGAGACATTTCACCTTTATCAAATTCACTTGAAATTAGCCCACTCTCTAATAAAATCCCTAGGGAAGGGATGAGGGGTAGAGCAGCAGAGCACACAATCACATGAGGTTTTTCTTGGGAATCCAGTGTCTATGATGTGAGCTCTTTTTCCTGTAAGGCATTCTATACAGCTGCCAAACTTGTTGCAAAAAAAGTGATGTCACCAGTGCCGTGTTGCCAGGTTATGGGTGTCACATCCTACAGAGAAATACAGTCAGACGGGTGAGCAGAAGTGAGTCATCCTCATGCCTGGATTAGGGCTTCACTTGGCTTGGGCTTGAGTCTGAAACGCAGACCTCTGCCTTCTAGAGGAGATCTCAACCAGTGGCTCACCAGTAGGACAGCTCATCCTAGAGGGAAACAAAAGGAACCCAAGCTAGAGAACACAATCTCCAGCAGAGCGTGGGATGCATTTTCCAGTTTCCATAGACAGCAGTGGGGGATTTGATTCTCATGCCCCACATCTGAGGTGACTCAGATACCTCTTGGGGCACAAGGATAGAAAAGAACTAAAAAATCTAGTCCTTCCTTGACCCCAGGCAGACTCATTGAGGCCACGCTTACAGAAGCTTGCCTATTCCAGGCCTCCAGTGGTGGCATCTCCTGAACTTCCCAGATGAGAAACATGGGATGTGGTGGAGCTGTGACCCAGCTAATGTTTTCTTTGAGGCCTAGTCCATCCAGCCTCCAGGAAAATTGCCCATAAATCACTGCTGCGTGAATGTGGCACGAGGGAGAGTCAGAATTGGTGACTTGTGAGCCAGGTGCCTGAGCTCTCACCCAGGGCGAGCTGTCTGTGGTTCCACGCAAAGGCAAGCATCAAGTGGGTTTTTGTGGAAGAGACACAGGCAATGAGATTTTAGGCATCTCAAGAGCCAAGCAGGAGAAGAGGAGAAATAAACCAATATGCTGGAAAGGGTTGTTAGTATAGCTTTCAGCACTTCACACAGCACTTGGGTCATCAGCAGTTGTACCGTCAGCCCCTCAACTGAATAAATTACTGTTTTGCATAATTTGTAATTTTATCCTTTACCTGTAGTTACTAGGTTACCATAATTAATTTCCTTGCTAATAAATTTTAGAGAAACGTGTAAAAAATCCATATAATGTTTACCTTTTACTTTTCAAAGAGTTTAATGACCATTAGTTAACTCATGCATACAGCTTTTTAACTCAGTGATTCTGCAGTTACCGTAGCAGCCACTGCAATTCTGCCCAGACTTATATAATACTTATAACTTCTGCTGTTTGGGGGGTTGGCTTTTGGTTTGTGTTTTGGGTTTGGTTGGGAGTCTTTTGTTATGAAAATATAAGGGATTAGTCTCTACTCCTTGAACAGTTGTGTTTCAGACCCTAAAATTATTCAGATAGGCAAAACCTGGACTCTTAGTTCTCCTAATTTTCTCATCTATAAGGAGGGGTCAGGCAGGTTTCTGTGTGGTTTACTTGTGCCACGTTTGTTTCCTGTCTTTTCCCCTTCATATATATAATTCTGTTTGCTGAGAAGAAAATAAGCCACAAAGTAGAGTCAAACTTTCCCTTAGTTTCAAATTCTCAGAGATCTGCAGAGGATAGAGCCCCAGTATAAAACCAGAGCTCTGTTGAGGATCAGATCATTGGTTTATGAAACAGAAAATGTTTTGATTAAGACTCTTCACACAAAACATAGCACACTGCCTAAATTATCATCTCTGCAATGCTCTCCTGAGAAAATATGTCTCTCGCATTTCAAGTCCTGTACCAACAATTAAAATGGTTTAATGGCTTCAACCACTCCCAGCAGACTTTGAACTTCTCTGAGGAGCCTCCCTGACAAGCAGCACAAGTTGCCTCGTTGTTACAACACCTTCAGTGAAAGCTCAATCCAATTCCCATGAAGACAAAGGAAATGTCCAGAGTGATTTAAAAGGCTGCTGTGCTGATTTGGGCAAGCAGGAGGGCCTGCACTGTTGCTGGAATTGACTCATGTGGTTCTCCATCTGAGAGCCAGATTTTATTGAAATGAAAGCATGCAGGAGGAAGAACAGCAAGACAGCATAGAGGTCTCCCTCTAGGAACAGGTCCTAGAGGGACCTGTAGGATGGCTGCTTGGAGGAGACAGGTGAGCTCAGGTCAGCAGCATCTGGGGAATGGGCAGCAGAGCATCTGAGCAATGCTGCACCAGTGGAGGACAAGCAAGCCCCTGAGCACCTGGAACAGAACACCACTGAGCTAATTAAAACCAAACTGAAGGACCTAGCTTTGATCACGGGAAAGACCCTGGCACAAATTACATTCCTTGGAATGTAATTAGCTGTTCAAAAAAACCCCACCAGCATGGCTGTACCAAACTCACTTTTTTCTTTGATGGGACTACTGACTTGAAGGATAGGACAGAAAGAGCTGATTAATGACAGAGGGTGTGGGAGACCATATACTTACAAAGCTTGTGGGTGGAGTCAGAAAGCCTGCAAGGACTTGGGTGGGTTCAAAATTCGAAAGCCAGAGGGCAAAATGGACAAGATGAATTTTGGTAGAGACCTAGGGAGGAGAAATCAACATCATCCACTCAAATTGAGTATACCTGAGTCACAGATGGGTCAGGAAAGGCTCAAAAACATAAATAAGAGTCATCAGGGTGGCCCATTTAGTAGAGACCAAAGTTTATTTCTAGCTTATCTCACTAATTCCAACAGCATGATTAAGAATATAGCTGTACATTGACTCAGCTGCACTCAAGAACATGGTGCTAAGAGCCACCATGCCAAAGTATTGGTGAATTGCTGCCAGATGTCATACACATTGCAAAAACCAGAGTTCTCCCAAAACAAACCCCACAGCCCTGAAGTGCTTACTATTGCAAGGCTAGATACTAGTCCTTGCTTATGCCCAGTAATATGTACTCTAATAATTGGAAACACAGGAACTCTGAAGTTCTGTTGGACAGGAATAAAGCTTACATATTCTGGGGTGAGGAATTTGCTGCCTAAATAAAGGTTTAAAGTAGGTGAGATATTATTCTTTTTACTGTGTGTGAAGTTTTAGCTGAGGTCACATCCACAGCTCCAAACCTTGTTCCGGCCAAATAACATGTTTTGGAGAGACTTTTTCAAAGGTTGAAGAGACATGAGGAAAAATAGCTGCCACCATGTTACACAAGCTTTTGCATTGTGTCAGAGCACGAGCTCCCCACACTCTGCAGGCCGCTCATTCCTGCTCACCTGGTGTGTGCTCACCACCATGACTCACCACAAAAACAACTCAGCGCGTCTTGGTTGGCTGTCATTTCCATGCAAACACTCTGCTGGGTATTGTGGGATGTCAGTTTTTCCTGTGATGGATTCTCAGACTTTGCTGTGGTTCAGGAATGGCTCCAGCACCTCCTGTTTCAAAAGTAATCTCACCAGGTATCCTGAAATCGGGTTCTAATCCTTCTCCCAAGTGTCCCAAAGCATGCAGTTGATTAATTCTGATTTCACACCACATGTAGCCATGTCACACAGACACATTCTTGACAGCCAGTAAACGAGCCACATTCTTCCTGTGTTAGTCATGGAGCATGTCTCCTTTAACCTGTGCACTTGCAACTATGGCATGTGGGCTGCTCCTCCCATGAGTCAGGGGATGTTCTTGTCGCCTGACACTGCAAGGTGTTGGGCATCCCTGTCCTGCTACCTACCAAGTGACATCAGGGAATGCTGGTAAGGCACCAGCATGACTCTTAAGACAGGACAGATTCAAGATGGGACACTCAGTGGAGTCAAACTCAGAGAAATGGTTAGATGAATGACTCACTTAAGCTGACTAAGGCCCATCCCAAACGTGTATGTTGCTGACTCTGACTGTTTCTGACTGTGCATGCAAACTGTGGTAATCAAACACCTTTGGGAAGACAGCTGCTGCTCCTTCAGTTCATGTGCCATACTGCCATCCCAAACTGGATGAGAACTCACTCCACATTTAGGATTGACACTGAGGGCTGACTGTATGGTGGTGTTCCATGGGCTAGTGTCTTGAGCTTCAGAGTGTCACTACTTACTTTGGATGTGCTCATTCCCTTGGTCTGCCTGACATCCAGCATTGCCTTGGCAAAGTCATAAGGCTGCCCACACACAGTTCACCTCTTAGACCATTAGATTTGCCAGGTATGGCTTACCCTAACCAAGCAAGCAGTTGTTACATGCACTGTCACCTCCATGCTGCACAGGAATGGGGAGACTGATTTTCACCAAGACAAGTCATCACTCCTACTATTTATTTTTTTCACCTGCAACTTTTATCATGGTGTTTCACTGCTTGCCATTGTTACTCCTACTAGTATCCATCACACCAATTGGAGTTTGCAGGTTTCTAATGGCTGCTGGTGAAACTCTGCGAGGTCTTTGGATCTGAGCCTGCCTCGCACACTGTGCACGAGGATCTGCCATCTGCGCTGTCCTCGTTGAGTCCAGCCCTCTCTAGTGTGAGTGTGACTAGCTGGAGAGTGGGGGATTGCCCGCTGTGAGAAAGGGTATCAGCATGTGGCCCTCCCAGGGGCTGCTTGGAACAGGCAGCCATGCGCACTAAGAGCTGGCAAGGGCACTAAACTGCATTCACATCAATCGATCTTGACACCACCTGCTTCTGAAAGGGCTGATTCTTCCAAAGACAAACACTTGAGGTTTCTCCCCACCTTTGCCATAGGTTGAAAAGAAGTGGGGAAGGAGTTTTGCTCTGTCTGTATTCTCTTTTCTCAATACTTTTAGATAAGGTGACACAAACTTGCAGATTCCCTTTGGATTCAAGCTAGTCATTGTTTAAGGCACAATGATAACTCTGTATCACAAGAACAAGTCATGAAAGAAACATTGTTAGAGAAGAAATCCTTCGAATCAGAAAGGCACTGTGTTTTGTCCTGCATTAAGCTCTGAATTTCATTTGGTTTTGCTGGGTGGAGGCTGTGGCAGGGAAAATGTTGGGTGCACTGCCCAGCAAAAACATTCCACCAACTCACTGCAGGATCATAAGTCAAAGTGGATACCAGAGACAAATTCTCTGCAGTGTTTGCAAGTCCCTCAGCAGTGGCAGGGACGCTCTTCCCCTTGGATTTCAGGAAGGGTTAGAGATTCCCAAGAGATCAGGCCAGGCGTGGTGCATGAAAACAAAAAGGCAAGACAAGAATTTGTGTTAGCATAAACCAAATAGGGGAAAAACACAACAACAAAAACAAACAAACAACAAACAAAAAACCTCACCCAAACAGAAAACGGTAAAAACCATCTGTTTATATAAGGTCAAGACAGGTTTCTTTCACGTGATTCAGGAATTTCACAGTGCTTCCTCTAACTCACATTTTTAAATCAAATTGTTCAAAAAAATTGCATCAAGAAGTTTCAAATTCCAGAACAGGAACATGCAATAAAAAGTCAACTATAATCTTGGTTTTAAATGTTAAATTAAGCTTTTAAACAAACAAACAAACAAACAAACAAACAAATTAGAAAATTTGAATATCCCAACAAAAATTCCTTGATTAGCATAGTTGCTCTTGCTCAAAGTTTTGGATGTTTGTGATGTCAAACAATTGCTCTAAGCTCATTATTAAAAACAGCCCCCAGACTTTAAAAAAAACAGCATGAAAAACCTATAATATTTGACTGATTTATGTTGCTAAAGGAATCATCATTATAGTGTGTCACTTTGTATGATCAGATATTTAATGCTCACGTATTTTAATCTCTGGACAAAAAGTACAGAGGCTACTCACAGCTAAGATATCCAACACTCTTCAGAATGTCTTCCCAGTTGCCTCTGACTTCATTTCACAGCTCCTTGATTCATATGGTGTCACCACAAGAGACTTACACTCAGGTCCATTTAATATCGAGGAGCAAATTATCAAGGAGAAACTTTGCTTCCCATCTTCTGTGCCACCAACTCACCTTTCCCTTGGCATCCACCCCTGATCCTCAGAGCTGTTTATGTCCTGGAGCTGGCACTGACAGAGGAGCAGCAACAAACCCTGAGCTGGATGAGGAAGCATGGGATGGCACAAGGATTTCTCTGGGTATCCCAGCATGCTCCCACTTTTATCTCCTCTTCACAGCTCTGGTTATAAGGCAGTGCCAGCTCACTGCTGTGGCATTTTTGCTCTTCCTGACAAGGAAGAGACTCCTGCCTATGCTTCTGAGGCATTAAAGCTGTGTTGAGATTCAAGTTCAGTGCTCGGATTGCTGAGATGGAGGAGAGTCCCTTATGCCTGGATGCAAGAGAAGAAAATCCATTACTGCTAACCATGGTGTGGCTATTAAGAGTAATAGAACTAATTTTAATAGCATTAAACTCTTGAAATGCATTAAATTTCAGCAGAAAATTCTGGGTGATCTTTCCCCTGCAGATATGCCCATGACAGAGGTGCAGCCCAAGGGCAGGAGTCCAGAGAACCTGAGGAATCACCATCCTTGGAGATTTTTGAAGCACAGCTCTTTGTAGTTCCAAGTAAATTTGACCAGAAGGTCAGACTAGATGATCTCCCTTTCAACCTAAATTATTCTGCAGCTTTGTAGAAAATGGTGGTCTTGGACTTGTTGGCATGATAAACAGGAGCTGGGGGAGGATTTGGTAAGCTGCAGAGAGCACAGATATTGAGAGAGAGAAAAGGGAATAGAGCAGGAGTTGTATGGCATTGATAGTTTCATATCCATTCTTTGCAGATCCGTGGGGATAACCATCCCATTTTAAACAATAAAGTGGCTTACAGCTGTATGGTTTGGGGTTTTTTAGTTAAAGAAGATATGTGATCTAAGCTGGATCAAAAAAAAAAAAAAAAAAAAAGAAACAAGCAGAAAATCCTCATCCATCTGTTCTCAAATAATTAAGATTTGTTTCTGATTCTGCAGGAATGGATATAGTGATTTGTTAATACTGTATGAATAAAATCCACAAGTTCTGAGCCAAAGCTCTGTTGAAATGGTGCAGCAGAGAGACTCCCTAGTCAAGGGAGTCACCTTCTGTGGGAGGACAGGAACCTTCTCTGGAAAAGGAGAAACAAGGCAGCTTGCAACCAGCGACATCACAGAGCTCCTATTCTGCTCTCACTCTGCATGTTATATGGGGTTAATTTTAAGAGAGAGAAAAAAAAACTGCAGGGCTGCCTTAGCCAAACAGGGAGAAGGTCGATCTCTTCAGAACAATGGAAGCAAAGAGAACTCAAGGGAATTATTCATCTTGTAAATGGAATTTGATTTTCTAATGCGAAGAGAAGGCTTTAATTGCAGCAAATTGAAACAATAGAACATTTCCTTACTAAAAAGTTGGAGGGCTTTTTGTTGCTATGATTACTATGTGAAGGGGATGTTTGTGATTAGAAGCCCTAGCCATTATAGGAAGGTTTTACTTCAGCCAACTACTTTGTAGGAGTTACCATAATTGACAACGGGAGTGTTTTCCCGTAACTTACTGCTCTTACAGACCAAACACAAATGCCATGATGTGTGATGTACTACACTGGAACAGAAGGGGACAGATACCTCTGGGGTTGGGAAAGAAACACTTTCTTCATTGGAGAGCATGGCCCCAAAGAGAAGCAACACAAAAAGATCTCCATCTGCCACAGCAAATGGAATTTCCCATCCCTCAGAAGAAATATTTCAAACACTTAAGTCACATTATAGTTCTGCCCAGTACTGCACGAAACATCCTTGCTAGCTCATGGTCATTACATTTGTTAGCACCTAAAAAAAAACCCCATTATTTTATTGTATTTATTATGACTAGTTGCATTACTAGGATAGCCCAGGGCTCAGTGGATATGATATGGTACGATATGATATGATGATATATGATATGATACAAAACATTCTGGTCTGATGTTCAAGTTTAAAATGTTTATTTTAAAGTTTATGCCATAGCCACACTCCCATCATGTGCTGGGGCCACATGTACTGGTTGCTGGCATCACTTTTGGAAACAGAGGTTCCAAAGCTTGAGAAAACTGAAGGAAAAGAAGAAATTCCCACACTACTGTGAGACTTTCTGAGTATGACAAAAATGCATGCTGTGTTTCTTAGAGGCTGCAGTCACATTAGAGCTTAATTACATTAACATTTAATGCTTAAAAATGTCAGGAAAGGACTAGGGGGGAAAAATAAATCAGAACTCAGGGACAGAGACAGATGAGATGCACACAAGTTTAAATGCTGGATTTGTATTCCCAATGAGGAACTGTTACCATTATTTTTGCCTCATGCCAAACTGTAAAAAAACTTTGTGTGTTTAATCTTAAAATGCCCCCACCTCCAGCTTGCTAAGCTAGTTGAAGCTAACCAAATTGAACTGCCACTTGAAAATGACTTTGTTCCCTGAAATGTTGTTTCATAATGAAAATTGTGATGGGGATAAAACAGATCATGCTCTTCTGAGGTCTCAGGGCTATCAGCCACGCTCCATTTAGCCTTAGCAGTCATCTGAGCAGGAGCTTCAATCTCTTTCACAGGGAGTAGATGTGCTCAGAGCTGACTTGGCAACTGATGCTCTGCCTGCACAACAAGGAGTGAGTCTAGAAGGCTGCTGCTCATGCTCAGCACCTTGTTTCTTGAGCCATGTAGCTCAGAACCTTGTGCCTTCGGGAGACTGGCGCCTGTCAGGCTGAGAGGAGACTGAGCATACAGTCAGTGCATCCAGCTGAGAGAATACAGAAGCTCTACATGGGGACAGTCCCTGCTAATGGAAGAGGTTCTATGCTGCCATTCTTTTAGTCACAAGATTTCTTGTCACCATGATATTTTCTGAAAAATCCTCTTTGCCTAGGATTTTCTCCTGGAAAGCTGAGAGGCCTCAGAAGAGAATGAAAACAATAATTATCTGATTGCTTGGGAATGTGGTCTGGAGATCATTTACCAACAGGTGCATCTTTGATTGGTTCCATGTGAATTTTTAAAATTAATTAATGACCAATCACCATCAGCTGTGTTGGACTCTGAGGAGTCAGTCACGAGCTCTCATTATCGTTCTTGTTTAGCCTTCTGATGTATCCTTTCTCTTTCTTTAGTATAGTTTTAGTATATCATTAATAGAATAGAATAGAATAATAAATCAGCCTTCTGAGAACATGGAGTCAAATTCTCATCTCTCACCTCATCCTGGGGACCTCACAACACCACAATTTCTCCAATCAGCAGCTGTACAGAAGACTGATCCTGGTTATCTACTTCATAAAAGCCAGATGGAGTGTTTTTCAAGCTCTTATTGAGGAACAACTTGGGATTTTTTGTTTTTTGTTATTGTTTCAGTTTTTTTAATTATCATCCCCTCAAATATTAGTGAGGATTCCTACAAAGTATAAGTTGTGCAGTCCTAGAAAGTCCAGTAAAAGCCTGTGTTTTGTGTTATTTGCTGAATGATTCTCCAGTGGGATCACATTGCCAAGAACTTGGGATTTCATAGCAAAGTGAAATTACACATTAGAAGAAAATGCCCATAAAATATGTTCATTTTTAATGAAGACATTAAAAAGCAACTCAGAGCTTTGTCTCCTCACTTCTGTGCCCAGATCATTACATTGCTACCGTAATGATCCCAAGGGTGGGAACCTGAAGAAGAGAGAGGCCTCAGCGTCTCTATGTTAGTGAGATTTCAGGGTTTTGATCTCTTCATTTAAGAAATTACTTTACAGTAATGGATAATAATGAAAGTAAAGTGTCTGAAAAATTTAAGCATAAATGTTTTTGAGTGGGGCCAAGGACTGTATGGCTCATGAGTCTCCTCACCATACATAAAACCCTAAGAAGGTTCTCTCTCAGACTTTGGCCAGCAGGGCAGTGGCCTGAGGTCTGAGGCAAATGAAGCAAAGGATCATGAATCTCTGAACACAGCCAGAGAGGGGTTGTAGAGCAGCACACAGAGTATTTAATCTTTCCTCTCTTCTAACAGCAAGGTTCAGACATAATACGTGGGTATCCTGTGTGTCCAGGACAGGACACACAGGGGAAAACCCTTTAGGAAACTACCAGGGAAGGTATTTTCTGGAGGTTTCTGATGACCTCAAGCCACATTAACAAACTCCTCAGAGGCACTTGCTCTGCATGATCCAAAAGGAGCAGGTCTGAAAAATTAAAAACTAACCATGTGGGAATAATTTGCTGAGGTCCTTTGCCCACTCTTTCTAATCTATGTGCTTAAGGAACATCACAGAAATGTTTCCTCATAGCACCTTTGTTGCAATGGAAGTGCCATTAAGCTCTTTTTACCACTGAAAAACAGGGGAATAAAATAAAATGCTTGAAGTCTCAGAGCTTGATCTGTCCCAGGCTTTCCCCTTGCCCCTGGAACTAATGCAACATACAAGCAACCCTGTGAAGTCAAGCTGGGCAGGATAGAAAATTGGAACAGCAATTTGTTTTGAGAAACACCATTTGGGCACTGCATTTATCCTGCATGAGTCAAAGCAAATATTTTCTTCCTTCAGTACCCTCTCCTGCCAGCTCACCAATTTATCAAGACAATATCCATAGAAAGGTATTTCTGTATGCATGTGAAAATTAAATGTCATTGTACTGTAATGGCTGGTGGCATGGACATATATTGTATTTGAATCCTTGCTCATTATGGTTTTATTTCTGGACTGTGAAATCTTGGCCACCTGACTCTTAGATTCATATATTAACAAGATAAAATTATATACCACAAGGCTTCTTAGATAAAAAGCTTAGCTATGCAAGGGCTTCTTATTATTTCTTTTATCCTTTACTGTGTCAGAATGAATTATAGCATCTAACTTCAGTTAAACCCCCTATTCAATACCTAATGCTCAACAGATAGGATAACATTTATTTTGTTTTGGAGTTTAACTTTAGATGAGGTGACATGCAACAGAATGGAGCACAGACACTGCAAAACAGTCCCCTGCAGTGTGACAAATTACAGAGTACAAAGGAGCAGTGCAGAGGCAATTAAAAATGGAATATGCCCCTGGAAGCTGGCATGCTGCAAACCCATGATTAACCCATGATTAAAACTCAACCAAGCTGAATCTTCAGTAATGTTTGAGCTCACATCTAACCATACAGCAGAGCATGAGGGGAAGAAGTCCAAACAAGGAGAACTTTGGTCTGGTTCTGTGGCAGTGGTTATTTTTCTGTAGAAGAAAAAGGGTCACCCTATACAACACCCTTCCCTTCCTGTGCCCTTATTCATGCAGTCATTCAAAATCATGCAGTATAGCTGAGTAAGCTGGAAGATCTTGCCTGTGCTGAGACCTCCTTCTCCATGCAATAAAGTTTCCAAGCAGCTGCTCATTTTGCAGAGTGTGCATAACCCCACTGGCTTTAGTGGCCTGATGGTCCTGCATGCATGTTTGTGTTTCTTTAGCTGGAAAAGGGCCCCTTCACATGCCCCATTTGCCTGGCTTCTAAGAGGCTGCTTGACCTCAGGAACATGACCTACAGACTTACAGGAGCTGGGATTGTCAGCAGTGTCCTTTAAGCCTGGCAATGCATTCAGCAGTTGGCCCTGTCCTCTGGAAAAGATGATCTATGCTGCAGCTTCAAAAGGCAGCGCAAGCAGGGGGACAGGTGGATTGAAATATATAAATTAAAACTTTAAAGTGGCCATGATAATAGAGCAGGAAAAATGTTATTCCTCCTCCTAGCTTAGACTGGGGGGTGGAAAAGACAATTGGCAAAGTCCACTTCAAAAACATGCTAAGACAAAAAGTTAAGATGGGCCTAACTCCGAGTTTCACATCTGTTACCAAGGCATTATGTAGTCTTGTTCAGTAACTAAGTTATCACACCAAGGCACTGAAATTAGTCACACAACAGAACACTGTAATTCACACTGTCAAAGCTATTTTTATTCACTTGGAGCTGTTTTTATAGACTGACATAATTGGACAACAGGTATGACAAGCCTTTACTGTGATCTTATCTTTACCAAGCCTATTTTGTTGTCTTCAACTGATCTTCACCAAAATCTCTATTTTGTTGTAGGAGAGGTTGAAACACAGGGCTCTGACAAACAACCCAGCACAAAGGAAGCCTACCTACCTCATTCATGGAAATCAGGGGCCGCATTTTTCTTTCTCTGAAGCTAACATCATCCCACCAGAGCTACATTATTGTTAAGACGAGACCTATAGTGATGTTTCATACTGGACTGAATATCAGTTATAAACACAAGACATGAACAATAGGGAAGAAGAAAGAGGAGAAGGAAAAAAAAAAGAACAGAAAAAATAATACAATACGCTTTTAATCTAAATATTCACCTTTCTGCAAGCTCTTGACCCAGGCAGCTGGCTTTTGTTTCCACATTCACCTTCAAAGTCCATCTGCAGACCTGACCATACACGGCCACAGATCTTCAGCGCACACGTCATGTCAGTGCAATAGGATTTGTTAATTTCTTTACCTTACCACTTGTATGAGGTTGGCCCAAGAAGTTGTGGATGCCCCAACCCTGGCACTGTTCAAGGCCAGGTTGGATGGGATTTTGAGCAACCTGGTCTAATGAAAGGTATCCCTGCCCTTAGCAGGGGATTTGAATTAGTTGATCTTTTAGGTCCCTTCCAACCCAATTCTCTGATTCTATGTTAGCTCACACAGCTCATCTTTATGGAGCCAAGCAATATCCCAAAAGAGCAAGAATTTATCTGGACTTCATCATTATTAGTATGCTTAAATGGTAAGTTTTTCACAGTGCTTCCCAACTTGCAGACAGACTGACTTCTTGCGTTGGCCTCATCATGGAAATTGTTACAATTTAGCCTCATTTCACTCAATGAGCAATTCTAGCAGAGAAATTAAGTGAGAGTTCTGCAGCCACACAAGGCCACAAATACTGCTGCTTGGCACAGTAGACTGAGCCTCAGCAAAGCTGCACCTACAGGGGCATAAAGTCACCAAAATGAAATTAAATAATTACTTCCTCCTGATTTCAGCCTGGTCTGGAAAAGCAGAAAAGGGAACCTTTGCAAACCATTCCCAGCTTTGCTCTGAGAGGCTCTGCTCAAAAGCAGCTGGCAGCTGAGACTTAAAACCCACATTGATTAGAGCTGACCTGTGCTGAGTTAGAAAACCTGATGCTTAAAGAAGGCAGCAAGTAGAAGTAGCTGCATCCCGTGTCATTAGGAGATGCTTCCCCCATAGAGCGCTAATGAGCTGGCGCAGCTTTGGCTTTCAGTGGGAGCTCCTCGTCTTCCTGAGACTGCCTGACAAACTTCCCCAGGCACAGGCTACTTCTTTGTCATCCTTCCTGCGGTGTTTAGCCCTGGCCAGGGATAACACAGGCTGCTATAACATGAATAAGGAAAAAAGAATATCCCACTGTGCTGCTGACACCAGGAGAGCTCGCTGCGTTGTGGCGGACGAGGCGATAATAATTCTACCAGCCCTGATGGGGATCACCGAAATGTCAAGGCTGATAGCTGCCCTTTCCCTTCTGACGTGATCATTAGCCCCTGGGAAGGAAATAAATTACCGAGCCACTTAACACCTCATTAGGAGTTAAAACTATGTATTCAGCATCTCCAAGTCGAGTTTTAAAGCAGCTTTGGTGTTTAACAGCCAGCTGTGAAGTTAGCTCTGGAAGTATACAGCTGGCTGTTTCCTTAAGGGAAGCTTCTCCTTTAAATACCTCCAAATCCCAGGCAAACAATGTTTTCCATTCTCCCTGCTTAGCTGTACTGGTTTGGGATGTATAGTCTGTCTGTATTTATAAATAACCCACTTTGTTTACCAATTCTTTTAAGTATTTTCAGGAAAGGAAGGGAAGGAAGAAAACTAGGAATATTGCAATTGCCTGTCTGCCCTCATTAACCCAGTAATTATTGCATTGTAATTCAATTATTTCTTGTACTTAGTTCCAGATAAGAAGACTGCAAAGGCAATAATAGCTTCAGAAGTTTCCTCTTCTCTTTTTTTCTTTTTTGCTTTATTCTCTAAGGCTGTTTTTCTCTGCCTCTGCATCATTCCACGCTCCTCGTTATGTTATACAGGGAGCTTGCTGCTGTGCATTGAATCAGAGCTAAAAATAATTATCTTCCTTTTTTTGTAGCTTTAGATTGTTTTAAAACCGAGATCAGTTGGCATTTGCATGGTGCATACACTTTGAAAGCTAAATAAGTTTTATCTTATTTTGTCCAAATTAATAAAATTGGCAAACATGTTGTGACCTATTACTGCAAACTATGATGCTTTAATACCCAAATCTGATGACTCAAGACAGTATCAGAGCAAATGCTGTGAAGTATAAACCAGCTTTTGATGCTCTTTGCTGTAGCAATGGAAGTAGGGGGCACAAACACAGAGTTCCCATGTATGGAACTCTTCCTACCAGAAGTATGAACGGTGCAAAAGGGTCAGGTAAGGATGGAATTTCTAGGTGGGACCAGCTTCCTTCTGCCTGGGGCAAAAATTACCTGTCAGTCTGGGCTGCTCTGGGGAGGTGCAGTGTTTTAGGCTGAACATCACCTGTCATCCTCATGGGTTTGTTGTGACAAGAGGTGCAACCACAGTGGCCTCTCTGAGGGTGAGGGCATAGAGCTCTTCCTCCCTGTGGTTTCACTGCCGTGTCTCATCTTCCCTCTCCTGTAACCCCAAGGCTATGGCTTGGTTATGAAAACACAGTTGTCATCTACCACAGGGTGTTTTTCTGTCACCCACAGCATTCCCTGGCTCAAGAGGGTGTCATTTGCTCTCCATTCAACTTCACATGCAAGCTGGATCATATCCAAAGGCTGCCACCAGTTCATTTGCTAAGGGGTCTTCTTTTGCTGACAGATCCAAGAACAGATTTGAGTTGAAGAAAGGCGACTCTAACCTGCTACTAGGAAGGGGGTGAGGATGTGGTATTTGAATAGAGCTCCTCCTTTTTAAAAAAAGCAAGCCTCAGGCTTAACTTGGTTGATGTAATTTCCTCAGTCAGTGTATGTTGGACCAAACTGGTTTAGAATTGTATCTTGAGCCCAGCTGTAAAGCAGAAATTATTAATCCTTCCACTGCTTGATACAGAACTGCATTTCAGAGCTTAAGAGCTTTCCTTACTTGGGGAAGAGGGGTATATTCCTCCTCCTGACACACACACCCCCACATAGCTCATCAGAGCAACTGTGTGGAGCTGCTGCACCAAAATCCTGTTTTCTAAACCCAATGGCAGCCACCATCCTTCCTCTGCTTGGTGATCGAGTCTGTATCACTTAGGTTTGGCAAGCTCCAGTGACATCTGTGTGTGCCACATCCCACCACAACAGCCAGGTGCTGAGACTGGACCTGTGAAGGGCCATGCACCAGAGCAGATGAAGCATCATGCTCCACAGATCAGCTCCAAAAATGGGGAAAATATCTCTGGTTTCACCCAGAGGAGCTGCATGTAATCTCAATGCATTTATCTTGTTCATAAGCTGGCCTCTTCTCAGGGAAGCCAGGATGTTTTGGGACCTGCATGAGAAGGGGGAACTTCCTACCTGATCTCACTGATGTCTCTCAGATGGGAACAACCTGCATTTGGACAGCCCAGTAGGGCTTTTTGGTCAGCTAAATGGCTACTGCCTTATCTCTTGTGAGCACTCCAGAGCCAAATGGATGGAGGAAGAAGAAAATGAAGAAAAAGATTTTTTATTTTTTCCAAAAATAAGCCTGGGAGAACTCTCCAGCTTCCAAGAGTGATTAAGAACTGGTTTATAACAACTGTTCTCAAAGCCAAATCTTCCATTAGCCTCCCTCTCCCCAGAGGCTTTTCTGGGGGATTATTTTTGAGTCCCACCACAGTTACAAATGGGTAACCCATGTCCTTGCAAGCAGTGTTACCTGCCCCAGCAAGAGGGTGTGGGGGAAGCATAACCCAGAAGAGGAAGAGGGGGTGGTGGATTCTGCTGAGCTTGACTTAAGTCAGGCTGAGTCACCAGCAGGGATGACAAAAAGCGGATGGAAATGTCTCCTTCAGAAAGTTTTTGGAAACTACCAGGGTCCTCTGAGACTGCCTCAGGCCTAACTCTGTGTCTGAATTCAACATCAAACTCTGTTTCAGTCAGTGCACATCTTTGGGTGCAATGTGAAGTTCTCCTCAGTGCCATGTTTTTTCTCTAAGGGACACACAGGACCATATTAGCATACTAATAAATGTCCTTTAACATCGTGTTTCCAGAAGGTTTTAACACCCAGCATCAGGAATGGGAATGGCTTATCTTGCAAAAGAACAAGAGGGACGGATGCCTGCTGCTGTCCTTGGGGTGGGGGGGAGTCTGTTCCACTCCTTGCCTTCAGTCCTGCCTTGGCAACAGCAAAGGAAATTATTCTTCATGTTCTGAAACTGCAGACATTGACTTACTTTGCAGATTTTCCTTCATGCTTGGCAGCAAGCACCAAGGCCTGGTGTGAAGAAGAGAAACTAGGTCTGGTGGCAGCAGCCTGAGCCTTTTAAATGGTGAGAGCTGCTTTTCCCAGAAAGTCACTGGTGACTTTCTAAATGACCTTGGCATGCAGCAGTGTGACAACCCAGCTGACTGGTTTGCTATAGCAATGTGATTTCCATGTTTACTGCAAGGAAATCAGAGAAGTCCAACACCACATTCTTCCCAGAGAGGGGATGGCCAAACAGGACTCCGGCTGATTTTCCTGTGCATGATGGACTGTCTCCATTTAATACACCCCAGCTCTCTTATCAGTCCTGCAAGTGTGTCTGTAGCATTTGCAATATATCCAGAAATGCTGTAGAGCAGCAGGATTATCCTTAGGGATGGTAAGTTTCTCTGACCTCATTTCAGATCTCCTCAAGTATTATGGATTGGAAAGTTTGTCTTAGATTCATGCATTTCTAGGGGTGCAATAAAAAAATGGTTAATGGGAAGAAAATAATGCAGGGAGTGAATGGTAGCCAGCCTTCAGGCCAACAATATAAAAAATATTATGAAATTAGAAACTGAGATGGGAAAGAGAAAGTTTAGCAAGTCCCTAGCAGGCTGTGCCTTGTAGAAAATACATTGGCTCTTGAAGGAAGAGGGAAGATTACTTCATCCTTGGATCATCATTTGTTCCCTAGTTAGAGCACACTTTCAATCTAGATTAATGGACCACCCTAGAAACCCTGATGTAACATTTTGAAAGGTGGGTAGATTTGCAAACCTCTTCAAAAAGCATACTGAGCAGTTTGTAAAGCTCTGTGTTCCTCAATATCTACTTTCGGTACCAGAATTTTCAGAGACTGCAGCAAATGACACCAGGCTTTCACCATAGAAGACTCACTCCTTTTTTTCCTTTTATTGAGGTTATTTTTAGAGTAGTTCTGAGACTATTGCTTATCTGCAGTCCCAGGCCCTTGCTTGGTCCCTCAAGGTGTGCTGACCCATGGCAGTGCTGCCTGCCTACCTGCTCTAAAGTCACCTGTGCTTTCTGGGCACTCCTTCACCCTGACAAGGGAATGCAAAACTCAGGCAGATAGGTTTTTCAGGTGGAAAACTGAGTTGTGGGGAACTGAAACATCTTGCTTTAGGATGTTCACCTAGTCAGGGACAGAAGGGGATGTCAAATCCCAGGCTTTTCAAGACCAGGTCAGTGTTCTCTGCTCCGAAATGGAACTTGCTTCAGGAGAGCCAGATGTACTCGTTCCTCTGCTTGGGATCCTTCAGCAGCACAGCCCTTCCCATCTCACACCAATCCTGGGGCACACAGGATGGAGAGGGACCTCAGACCTGCTTCTTTCTCCCAGTCTCTCCTCTGGTGAGTCCCTGGCCCAAAACCCTTCTCATCTACCAAAAAAAGAAAAATGCTATTTTATGTTCCTGGATAGCAGGAAATGAGCATGCTGCCAAAATCACTGGCATGGTACAGCACCATCCCAGGAGGCAGCCAGCTGCTGTCAGGGGAAGTGCTCTGCAGACACAGAGGGATGTGCTGCCCAGGATTGCATGGTGGCTTTTGGCAAGGCTGCCAGTGAAGGGCTTTCCAAAATGATTTCCCAGAACTCCTCCTCCGAGGAGTGAACTGAGAAATAAACTCTTATTCTTTTCAAAGACATCCATTAAATTCCCATTTAAAAATGTCTTTGGATGTAATTCAGCATTAACTGTAAACATGGATTCTTGACTATGTGAATATTTTATTATTTCGATTAGTCATCTATATTTTTAGAAATAGAGGGCATAAATGATTGAAGCAATTTTGCTTCAGTTCTTCCATGCCAGAGATATTTTTCTCCAAAATATATTTTGTTAGAGCCTTGTGTTTCTGATGAAAGAAATTGAAGTTAAAAGGGAGATCTGTGCTCTAACACCTGCCTGAAATATGGATCTACCTGGGCAGATGGCAGTGTGTAAAGTTTCATTTAGGCAGGTAGGAAATTCTCCTCTCCAGGTCTCTTCCCAGCACTGACTGTTTTAAATTCCTCCCTTATCACACAGTCATATCCCTAGGGCTTACCCCTTCCTAGATAAAAGCATACCTTTTAATTTTAAGCCACACAACATTTGTGCTTCACTGTTTAAAGACCTACGGTGGCTTTTCTAATGACCCATGGTGCTCTGATGGCTAAATCCTGCAGAAACCCTTATCCTTATGCAGGCCCAAGGGCTCCTGATGCTGCTTTAGCCCCAAGGATCCTAGTCAAATACCATTTATCATGTTATAAAATATTCTCATTTACAGAGAGTTATAAAATTTGGTGCCTTTTTGCCATCAGTGATCTGCTCAGTGGGATTTTTAAATTCCTTTACCCCCCCACCTCAGAGCCATTCCCCTGTAACTAGGGTTTGGTAATGTATGGCTGTACATTTTCAGTACATCCTGGTAATTTCCAGCTGGTCCCTGGGTTATAGATGAAATTTTGGAGCTGCTGCTATTCATACCATAGCTGTTCAAAAGCATGGTGACACCCCAGGCAGGCTGGAACCCATTAGGCCAGGTTTTTTCACATATAATATTATTTATCACAGCTGCTGGGGGAGCACACATGTTCTGACTTCTAAATATAGAGAGCTGGGTATCTTCCACCTCACTCCCATTTTTCCACAGCTTGTTTTATATCTTCCAGACATGCATTCTTCTTTGAGCTTTACATGACTTTCTGAACCCAACTGAAAGAGCCAGCAGGTCCTTGATGGAAAGTCACCACTTCTTAAGCTCAGCATGTGCAAGGTAAAGGAAGACTCAAACTAGTGCCAGTTATTTCCCTGCAGTGCTCCTATTCTTTTTGTTTGCCACTGGTAGTCCAGTGAAAGTGGCTGAAAGGGAAAATGTTTAACATAGGGACAAATGGAAATAAATCTTTGGAGGTGTTGCCTTGGCAGATTCTCTCCTTTTTAAAACTCTTTACAGATTACACTGTTTTAAAGAGAACCTGATCAACAAACAGTGGAATCACAGACCTTAACCTCAGGGTGCAGCATGAGGGGATGAAAGACAGCCCAGAAAAATGAGTTGTTCAAGATTTCCAACCATGCATTTTTCCCTCTTGCAGCTCCAAGAACCAGACTCAGAAATGTGCCAAAAGGTGGAAACCTCTACACTGCTCTTGTCCTTACAGCCCTTTTTCCTATGAAGCCTCATCAAGTGACGTCTCAAGGCAGATATTGGTCCCTTTGTACTGCTAGGAGCCAGACAAGAAAGGGGAAAGTAATTTGGTCATTAATGTCAACACTGTGGAACAGATACTGTGGGACCAACCTCAGAGCCCTGGGTGCATATTTCAACTCTCTTCTTGCTCTCCCATGTACATATCTGTAGTCACAAGGGATACAGGACAAGAAAGCTACTCTAATTTTTCTTTTTTTTTTTTTTTTTTTTTTAATATCCTGAGTACTTCCCCGTGTATCTGTGAACTAGATTTTAAAAATTCCCTTACATCTGACAGAAACTACACAAAAAATAATCCAGTGCTTAATGAGATGCCTGAATGCTGCTTTGACATCAGAACTGAAAAGTACCTGCTGGCTTTGCTGCACTGAAGTTTACGCCCCTAACTGGTGCACAAAGTCTAGTTTCAAGCCATTTAGGTTAGCTGGTCAAAGTCACAGGGTCAGTTCTTACAGCCTCTGTCACTCCAAATCTCTGCCAAGAAAGGTCAGTGGATAACAGGGTTTCTCCATGTCGTCCTTCTTTTCATCATTGTTTTGCTGGTGGCCCAAAACATGTGCGCCAGCTTTGAATTAAAAAGAAAACACCACCAAAAATATCTCACACACCAAAACAAACAAAACTGAGAGGCAGTCTCAGGGAAGAATTACACCAAGGGCTCATCTTTCTGAGTAAGTTTTGCCACTTCCATTAAATATGCTTAACTTTGATGATAGACATTTTACTCCTATTCCTGTGAAGGAACACACATTTTATGTGTTTCAGAACAGCCCATGATTTATTTGGGCCAATGGAGTGATCCTTCTCCCCAGATATTTTACTCCTTGAAACACTCTTCCTAAATTACTTGAGACCAAGTTAAAGGACCAAGCCTGTGACATGGCAAACTGCTGCTGTTGTGAGGCTGAAAACTCAAAGCTTTTTTCCTCCAAATCTGATCATTGGAATATTATTGTGTATGCTGGATGTGTCCCATGCCCAGAGCCCCATATACTGGATGGGATCCTGTTTCCTACCTGGCATGAGGCTCAGAAGGGAGCAGTAAGCCCTGCAATATTTGGCCCAAGGTTGTATTTTCCAGGTGTACATGATAGTTCTTTATGTGCCTGTGGGACTGTCCTTATTCTTACCCTTTCTTTCAATGTCTCAGAAAGCTGCACAATGGAAGCAAGAAGAATCTAACAGAGCTGTAGCTGCTTTGTTGGCCCCACTAAAATCATTTAGAGGACCCTGGTCAAAATTCATTGCCTTGTCCTGCTTGAAAGGAGAAAGTATCAGAGAAAACATCTGTTCCCAATTCCTACATCTGCTCCATGACCTTAGCAAAGGCATTTCACCTTTTACTGCCTCTGTGTCCACATCTGTGAGGATAAATTGTGAAGAAACACATGGCATATGAGCAGGGAGAGCTGTAGGAAACTGGAATATCCCATCGAGAAGCACTAGTGATATCAATCAGCAAATGAAGGCTGAACAAGAACTGGCTGTCTCTGCAGGACTGCTATATTCTGCAATCCTGCTATGTTATTTTTCTTCTCTTTTTCCTGCATTTTCTCTCCCAGGCAGTTCCACTTTTACAAGGGAAGTTTGCAGCTCTCCCCTCTCCTCCCCTTCCCCAGACAGAAAGTACAGATCTCCTGCCCAGAGCTGCAATGGGCAGGATGCTCGTATTTCACTCTGTGCCTCTGTGACCTTTAAAAATATAACCTGCCAGTGATAGGAAAAAGGTAAAGCAGGAATGTGTCCAGCTTGAAGCACAGGTTTCCACAGCAGTACAGCCTTGTGGGGCACACCTGCATGGAGGGGCTACCAAGGCAAGAGATGAGAGCAGCTGTGCTGCGTGCCCAGAGCTGGAGAGACATCCTGGCACAGAGTCTGCAAGTGCAGAGTGAAGAACCCTCACTGCATTCCCCACCCTGCAGCTCCCTGGCCACATCTGCTGTGACTGACAGCCCAGTACAAAAGAGGATCAGCCAAGGGTGGGGTGGCACTAGGCAGAAATTCCTGAGCGGGAACAGGGAACATTCAATCATGTACTGAAGTGGAGCCAGCCTGGGGACTGAGATTTACAGTTAATAACACCATATACTATTAATCCCCTGGGACAGAAATCCACTATGCTGAAGGATTTTCATCCAATGCCTTCTCCTCTGTTTTCAGCAGCAGAGGATAAAAATAGGAAGGAGGTGTAAGAGATAATTAGCACTGTTAACTTCAGCTAAAATCAATTAGGATAAGCAACAGCTGCTTCATTCACTTGAAACAGTTTTTAGGAAAAGAACTCAAAGTCTGCCCAAGAAAGGAAAACAGAAGGAAAAGCAGATCACAATGCTTCGGATGTCCTCCAAGCCACACTCAGGGAATTGGGATAAACAGCCACGTGGCCCAGTGCACAATTCCAGTGGTATCAACTATTTCAGTAAAAGAAGTTATAATACTTTTGAGAATCCCAGCAGCCACTGGGATTTTTGGTAAGTGAAAGATCCTCAAACCTCAGAGAAGCTGTCCTACAATCACAGGTTCCGGGTTTTCTATTGACTCCATTGGGTGCCGTAGGAATTAATTTGGGGAAGTATGTGCCTGGACAATGCTCAAGCTGCAAAGAGCAGGGCAGCTGGATTGGCAATTTTATCCCAATGCATCACAGGAGAGGGATGTTAAAAAAAAAATTAGTTCCATTTTGATCTGGCTCAGTATGTACCCATTTACACAGAAATGCTGGAGAAGTTTATTTCAAGAAGAGCAACATTTTCCACATAACACAAAAATCCAATTTCACACTACAGGAAAAATTTTGGAAGAAAACTTAAAACATCTTGAGCATTTTCACAAATTATTTTGAGGGTTTTGATTTGAAAGGAGACATT
Organism: Melospiza melodia melodia; assembly: GCF_035770615.1. Lineage (NCBI taxonomy): Eukaryota > Metazoa > Chordata > Aves > Passeriformes > Passerellidae > Melospiza > Melospiza melodia. The sequence continues at coordinate 47,764,409 of NC_086194.1, read as the reverse complement.
TTTAAGAAGAAAGACATTGCGTGAAAAATTCAAATCGCCTGTAATTGAATCCAGCAGTGGACTGATATAAAACCCTGAAAAGAGCTTGCCAAATACTTGTATCCCATTATTTCTTTCCAGTTTATTGCTAGCACGTTTAAGAAATGGAAAGCAAGCAATTACAACGGTTGTATTTCACAAACAACACTTGTAAAATGTAAATTAACAATGCCTGTTTCTGGGATTCTGCCTCCTTCTTATGCCATTTTATAATGGAGGGGAAGTGCTGCTTGTGCAGTGCTGGCAATGAAATATTAAGATGCACCCAGCAAAAAATCGACTTGTCTCATCTTTCAACTTTGGCTTTGACCCTACCAGGAGAAGCTAATTTTCCCATCAGGCCAGCCTGGAGAGCAAAAGCAAAAAGCATTGCTTTGAAACCTGTTGAGCCACAGGACCCTTGCAGCCCCTTTGCTACCTTTTATTTTTTGGATATTAAGTGAAGGTGGTAGATTTAAAATGAAGAAGAAAAGCAACCCTTTATGCAAAGCCTTATCAAGCTTTGTCACCTCATGGTACCGACCCCAAGGACTGCAAGGATGGCAAGATAGCCCAGAAGACAGAGCACCTGAGGGCCAGGAAGTACCCAGAAAACACCAGTGAGTACCCCATCCTTATACCTGTTGACCGGCTCTCACATGAGGGTAGGGCAGCACAAAAATGGGGACCACGCTGGTAGCTGGCCACTGGTGTGGGCACAAGGAAAGCAAGGCAAGCCCATCCCCAAAATGAACACAGCAAGATGTAAAGTGTTAAACATATGCTGAAAACAACGTGCAGAGCAGCTCTGAGCTTATCAGGGGACAAGGGCTGCCAGGCAGCTGTGGCTCCAGGGTCTGTCCGGGCCACAGTGACACTGGCTGAAAAAACACTTGATTGAATTTTGCCTTGCTGACCTGATTACCTGGCTGCAGCCCAGCTTTTGACATCAGTCTTTCAAGCCAGAAGGGAAATGCTGACCCATGGCCAAAAAAAAAACCAAACAGGGGGACAGATTGAGTTGGACAGGCATTAAAACATTTTTTAAAAAATACATTAAAAGTCCTAAAGTACAGGATTAGAGAGACTAGGGTCTTTCATATTTATTTGAAACTCTTATGTATTTTCTTGTGATAAACAGGCAGCTTCTGGGTCAGGAGTACCTTGTGATTTCCAGTCTAATTTCAATGTTTTACTGCTGCCTTCAGCTGGTAAAGAGATAAAGGCATCAGCCAAGCACTGGGCTCCTTTTCTACAGAAGTGGGTATTGAATCAGAACTCAGGTTTGTAATAAAACAAAACAAAACAAAAGGTTTTCAATCTGAGTGTCTCTTTGCAAAGAAAAAAAGCTGACAAAGCAAAAACAATGTATTTTTTTTGTGCAAACCCCACTGCAAATGATACCTCTGCCTCCATACTGATTTCCCTCTCTGTAGGAGATCTTGATGTGGGCATGCCCTGAGCCCCAGTCCTTGCTTCAGGCACTGCTGTGAAACCATTAGTCCAGAAACAAGAATCCACCAAGTCCCCAGTTCTGGAGTATAGTTTCTATACTCCAGAAAGCAGTACTTGAAGAAAACTTAGGGAAAATTTTTCCATTTCCTATAGCATTTACTCTGCACTCACTGGAATGAAACTGCTCAGGGCATTCATAGCTTTCTGTAAGTGACATTACATATACCAATCAATTTTTACCCCCAGATAAGATCTTGATATAAGGTACAAGCCATCTTTTTTTTCTGCTTGATGAGGGCCCTCGCATAGTTCCCACATCCTACTGTGATACATGCAATACATAGTAAACCTTTGAATTTTTAAGGGGTAATTTAGTACTGGCTTGGGAGTTTCCTCAGATCCTATGAAAAGAACTCAAATCCTACTGAATTGGCAGCTGTTGGATTATGAATGGATGTCAGCTGCAGTGTAGAATGCCCATCCCATGACGATGCCTTTGCCTCTACTGCAGGGCCCTCTGCAGAGTCTGTGCCCCACACCAGTGTTGGGGCTCCTCGTCTCACCTTTTTCTAACATAACTCCTTGTCAGCAAACACCAGAGAATATCTGAAAAGTGAGTTCAGCTTGGCTAGCCCTTCTTTTTTTCCTTTTTTGCTATTTCCCCCCTGCCCAATTATTTTAATTCCTCTAATTCAAGGGTACTAGGGATGCTCAGGTGAACAAGGTGTGCTGCTAGAGAACAGACTTCAGCAGGGAAGACTGAAATAATGCCCAGCTAATGTCCCAACAGGTCCTTTTCTCACAAAGTGGTCATTGCAATTAGAAACCTCATCCTCAGAATATCCAGAGTTAAAGAGAGTTGCAAGTGTCAAGTCTCCTCCTGCGCATGCCCTGGAGGACACAATTTACTTCTCTTTCTATACAATTCACTTAACATACATTACATTTTGCCTCCTGATTTTTGCAGACCTTATGCAGATTCAAAATAAGAGTCTATTTAGAGAACAATGGATCTGTTGTGCTAGGTTTATAGATCAGTACTGATATGAGCAGTGAAGAGTACCAAATTCAGAAGTCAATTGTTCTTAGATGATGCACACACACAGAACTATATTTTGCTCAAATCATTTATAAACTCCTAAGAGACATTTTTATCTGTGTGCATCTGCAGGTGTGTCTATATGTAGTTCTGTGCATATATTTGTCTACTTGGCACCTCCATTAGCCTCACCTTAGAAGCATGGTATGCAGCTCCAGCTTCCCCATTTTTTTTTCTTTATTTATCCTCCTACTCACATCTCCTTCCCTTTTGCTCCACCTGCCTATCCTCATTCCCCAGTTTCTCTCATTCCTGTCCTCCCTGCCTAGGCACCTCTCATACCCCTCTGAATACAACTCCCAGGGGTGCTGTGTGTCCCAAAGCAGCTCTCTACACCTGTGGCACAGGCAGCAGCCACAGAAGAAAGGAAAAATAAAGATTTATCCTCCTGCCAGCTCACTGCAGCAGCTAACCCACTTCTCACTGCTAGGAACAAAACACAGGCTCTTCCACCTGGCTCAGAACCCTTAGGGAAAACTACACTTTGTTATTATTTTTTCTCCCTATCTACAAAGCATGTATTCACAGGAAGGCCAACAAAAGCAGACCAGGCAAGCAAGAAATTTCTAAGCCAAGCCAAAAACACAGTTGAGCCAAATAAACTCCCAAATATAACAACAACAACATAAGGAACAGTTTTTTGGGTTTTTTTTTTCAATCATTATAAGTTTGAAGTGCCTTCCATAAAATTTTAATAAAAAACACAGATCAACCTGCGTGGGTGAAGTAAAGGGAAAGAACATGTCTATTATTGGCAGACAGTTTGACTTCAGCTATAGAAGAGCTTGAATCTTTTAACATCTCCCAAAAAAGTCACTGAGAGTACAGAGAAGGGGGGAGGGCAGTGAAACAGCTCTGGATTAGCTTCCTCATGACTCACTTGCCACTGAATTTCCCCCCTCCCTATCCTGCACCAGTACTGTGGGGATACACGGTCTCCCCTTCTGCCATGGGCTCCCTGTGATCCTCTTGAGACACCCAAAAAGCCACAAGCCAGGAAGAAGCAGGATGTGTAGGAGGACACCACAGCTCCAGCCTTTGCTTCTAAAACTAAAACTAAAACTTGGCAACTAAAGTTGTAAATGTAACAGGCCCTTGCTGGCAGAGAGCAGCCAGAGCCAGCTGTGTGCGAGGATGGAGTCCTGGCACTTGATGGTAACAGATAGGGCTAAAACTTCCCTGCAGCTCGCTGGGAGGCCAGCATAGCTCAGCGGGCCAGGGGAAAAGGTCTGCCTCCTGGCTATAATTAGCAAGCATTCAGCATGCTAGGAATGGATCAGTGGACCAAAGCAGCTGGCGCCCTTGCGCTATAAGCAGTTCAAAGGTTTTATTTCAGAGGAGGTCTGGTCTCCCCAACAATGTCCCTGTCACAAGGACTTAGAATTGGTCTGGGCCACCCCAGATGGAGCCAGAGCAGTTTTGATGTGCACATGAAGGCAGCTTCTGGTTTGGCTTCCTTCCCAGGCACCTGGGTCAAATGAGCCAAAGTACCCTGCAGGTGCATCCAGCCTCTCATTCCAGCACACAACTGTTCTGGGTGAGCGGGAGGCCAGCAGGCACAGACTCAGACTCAGACTCTCAGACTTGCACCTCTGTGCTGGAGGAAAAGGATGGTCGAGTACAAAGACAGCTGGCTTGGCTCTGTACTGTTGCTAATATGCAGCTTGGGCAGATAATGGTTCCTGCAGACTTGGATCTGCCCTCTCCCAGGAGCTGGTCCCTCAGTCACATCATCTCCCAGATAGAGCAGATCTTGTTGGGATGGTTCTGCAGTTCCTTGTATGCCTGAGACCAGCTGATATCCCTGGTACAGAGATGGAGATTGCTATAGACCATCACATCCTTTAAACAGAAATGGGAGAAGGAAAAAGGAAAAGCAAGCAAATTTCACACCGTGCTACAAACTGAGGACTTGCTATTGACTTCTACCAGGGAAATGTCACAGCTCTGGATAGCCTCAGACCTGAGGTGATAAATGGACACATTCATCACAGCTTGTGGCATTGCTTGACCTTTGGGGGAGGCTTCAAGGAATTTTCTTTCCTTTTTTTTTCCTTCTTGCTTGGGAAGCAAGCTATCTGCATGAGAGGGTTTTAATTAGCTCAAAAATGTCATTAAGAAATAAAGCAGGCCAAGTTTGTGAAGGGAGTAAGTCTCATGAAGTCAGCCATATTGCACTCTAGGGGGTCAATGTTCTTTCTGCCTATTTTGTAACTGTGTTATGAAATATTCAAGGAAACAAGTAGATATTTTGACTGGAAATAGATTTCTCCAAAGAAGCATTTCCCCATTTTCACACGCACTTCACCCAGGACTAAGCCAGCAGCAGTTGTGGCTCCCCATCAGCTGCAGAGCAAATTCTTGTAGCAGTTTGCATAGCTGAGGCCCCAGATGGCCACTGCCATCCGTGGGCTATTAATAAGGACTGTTTTGGAACAAATTATCATTTCATAAGCAACCAGTCTATTTATTAGCCTTATTATCACTACTGCCAGCTGCAAGGTGTTTCGGCTCTGTCATGCGTTGCAGATGTGGCCTGACTGAGAGACACGATGGTGCCAGCACAGGTGACGAGCTGGCCTCTGTGTGCAGCTTTGGGACCTGTCTGCCTGCTTGATTCTTTACAGTAATGACCTGCAGCAGCCATTCCTTGTTGCTAGAAGCAAAAGAGATGGTGCTGTTCAAATTATCTGGGTTAGTCCCCTCAGGTATTGCTCCTTCCTGGCACACACTCTGCAAACGGAGCTTGATAACTCAGAGTGGCAGAGCTGCTCCCAGCCGAGTCAAGGCTCCCACTTACTTGTTGCTTTTTATAGATTGAGCTCTCCAAAATAATGTATTCTGCATGTTGAAGAATAAAACCACATGAAACTATTAAAAAAGAAGGGAAAGCAGGAATGTATGAGGAGGCAGCATCAGCCTAACACAGTACCTCAAGGGGATCCCTGCTTGGAACTCATATTGAAACTTTTATTCTTTCAAATTCCTATCACATGAAAAGGCAGCAATAGATTGGGTGGGGTTTTTTTGCTATATGATTTTGGTTAAATGCTAATGCTGTCTTTAACTTTTGTAGAAGACACTTAATTCCCCATTTAGTGTCTTCTACAAAACGCTCTTTTGTCCCACCTGCCTCTCAATCCTCTTCACCAGCATTAGGAGGACAAAGGTAGGACAGAAAGGTTTGCTAGGAGAAAGCCCAGTTTTCAGACAAGTGTTTCTGCCATCGTGGTTCTGCACAGCGAGGGCTGTAATGTGGGACAGGTAAAATCCACCCTTCATTGCAGTGACAATAAACCTTTTCCAAGCCAAGGTGGCCAAGAGCAGCTGCTCCCCATTCCAGTGGCCACCAGGGGAGCACACACCAGGGTGATGTTCCCAATACCTGGGCTGCTCCAGACACCCTACTTCAAAATTTTCAGGAGAAAGCAAAGCAACTCCCTTATATCTACCCCTTTATCCTAAAGGCTTCCTACCTATGGATTTTGCCTCCTTATATGAAGCCTTTCACAGTCAGGGGGAGAAGCCAGAAAGCAGACTTATAATAGAAACTCAACCGCAGCCTTTGGCATAGTTGGGCAGCTCTAATCCTGTAATAAAATCAAAGTACACGTGAGTCTGAAAAACAGCGTGGTGAATTCTCTATTCCTGTCCTCAGTATTTTTAGCAACCAGGGTAATTTTTAGCCTGTGCTTTTCTGTTGGCTTTTTTCCCCCTCCCTTTCGGTGTAAAGATGTTGTCAAAATACAGGCATTGCTCGCAGTGCAAGCTGCAGTCAGTTGATTCAGACAGACACGCCTGACATTTCAAAACACAAAATGCTCAGCAACCAAATTCCTGGCATGCTATGAAATGCAAAAATGTGAAACTGTTACCTATGGCAAACATTTCTCCATTTAATGTATCACAGGACAGTGGTGAGGAAATCAATGGAAGAAAAGAGAAAAAGTCAGAGTTTATGTTTTGCAGATAGCTTAAGGGAAAGGAATCCTAAATCTTGAGCAAATGTTTGGTTTTGCACTGTGGCAAAAATGTTTGTTTCCTTAACATGGGGTGATTACAATGCAATCTGCATTTTTGTTTAAAAATACTTCTCCTGCTGTCTGGGCTGCAGTGTAAACAGGATGCACTGAAATGTCAGCCCATCCGTGGGCTCTGCTGTGGCAGACACACATAGAGATCCAACACACTCTCACTCAAATCTGACCTGCTTCCCCAAAATAGATCTTCAACACCCTTACAGAGCCATCATTGTCTAATTACAGATCCCCAAGCATGGAAGAACATGGGGATGGGTAACTTGGTGGTTGTAGTAAGTGTGGCCTGAGGGAAAGGCTGGGGAATGAGGTGGGGGACACATCCATAGCCAAGCTGTGCAGGAGGGGGCCCTCAGCAAGGAGCCCAAACCTCACTGTCCATGCTACCTCTTCACATCATGCCATTGGAATAAATCCATCCTGGCTGGCTGCTAGCAGTTGGATTATGAATGGATGTCAGCTGCAGTGTAGAATGCCCATCCCATGACAATGCCTTTGCCTCTACTGTGGGCCCTCTGCAGAGTCTGTGCCCCACACCAGTGTTAGGGCTCCTTGTTTCACCTTTTTCACCTTGTTGCCCACCCCTATAAGGTTAGCTGACATGGGGCTGGATTTGCTCCTTGAACTCCCCACCACTAATGTCAGGAAGAGATCAAGATGCTTCTTTTTCACATTGGTACAAACCTAAGAAATATTAAAAAAAAAAAAAAAAAAAGTAAGACAGGGATCCTGCAAACCCCTCACAGGTCATGTCTTTGCCAGCCTCTAGGCAAAGCCGAGTTAAAGCACTAATAATTTGCTAGAATCATGGACATTAGAATTTGCACAGAGAAGTGCTGCTAGTGCTGGAACCAGCCTTTCTTTTCTGCTTTCCCCTCCACCGAAAGTTGCTCAAATCTAATCTTCTTTAAAAGACAGATATGTGAGATCAATAGGAAGCCTCAGCTAACAGACAATCAATATTGAACAGACTGCCTGTGACAAGGCCACTATCCCTTAGGGGGCACCAGCACTTGGCCTGCAAGAAATAACATTTTCCTTGCCATAATCATGATTTACATACAACACACATTTCTCAGTGAAAACAGCTTCCCCACACAGCTCCTGCAGTGGTCTTCAGTAATAAAAATGTTCTTTCCTTTGTGTCTTCCTGAGCCCTGATCCAAGACAACACTTCAACACCAGGCTACCTTTAAGAATGCCTCTGATCAAGAGACTGTAACCAAGAGGATTGCAAGTGGCCTCCCTGTGAAAGGGACTCTGGGTTTCCAAAGCTCCATAATCAGGTTTCTTAGAAATAAATGTTTCTTGGAGCCTGGACTCTAAATACAGCCTTGCATATCTTGACTAATAAGACTTGGGTCAATGAGTATGCTCAAGTGCTTCAGTACTCCAAGACCTTATTCAGTGCAGGAATTACACTCAGGTTGAAAAACCTCAAATGTTTTCCTACATCTCAAAGCTCTGACAAGAATAGCAGTAGGTAGTTCTGATGGGTGCAACCATGTTAAACTGACTCATTATCCCACAAGCTCAAGTCTGCAGAGATTCTTAAAACCACAATGACCAAACTTCTGGTCTCCAGCAGTGGTGTCCAACCAAGCTAAAGCTGGAAAAAAGGATTTGGAAAAACCCATTTCACTCAACTGCCATCTCTTCTCAAAACAAAATTCCCAGAAGACCAGCTGAGTTTTTATGGAAAAGCTATTTGCAATTTCCTTGGCTGTGGAAAAATATTTGTCAGCATGTCACAACTACAAGGGGTAAGGATGAAACTAATTGCTTAGAAAATTACTTCACAAAATTAAATAAAGGCATTTGTTTCAACTCAGTGAGCACAAACTGCCTCTTGAATGAACTATCTTCTGTTTTCTTCTTTCTGGTTAATGACTGACCAAATAGGCTTGTTTTTCAGTATGTAGTCAACAACTGTAATCATCATGGTCCCTTGAACCAAGTCTTTGCTCTCTGTATTTCAGCCCAGAAATCGATGACAAATGTAAGGCTATCACCTGATTTGCAGGTGGCTGCAAATCCTTTGACAAGAGATTTGTCACTGAGATATTCTTGGTCTCTCTCTAAAGCTGCCTTAGACTCTAATAGTACAAGGGTCTGCTTAACAGATTATTGTGTGCTACTTGGTTCCATATGCAAAAGTGGTTTGTAACATGCAAATGCATCTGCTAAAATACAGCACACATGGAAGAAGGTGAAAATATCCACACAGAAACAGTTATAACATCAAAAAAGTTTTACAAGTGCAAGAGAGACACACTCCTTTTGGGAGTTGAGAACCCTCCTGACTTGTCTCTGCTGGCAGGGAGTGGGAAGGGCTGATGACAGGCACTGCTAACAACCCTGTGCTGGGGTCACAAATTTGACCATCCACGTCTCTTCCAAATGGGGAGTGCTGCAATGCTAGACTGTTCCTGGAATTACCAAGAAACCCCTTTCCTCCCAGTGGCCAACATGGGTTTAGGGGTTTTTTCTAATAATTTTAAGGTGTGCACAGATGACATAGACACTTTTTCATCAATAGAAAAAGACTTACCTGATCCAGTAAGCACTGTGTGAAAGTTGAGGAAAGCCAGCTGGGATGGCTAGGATGTTTTGGGTGGGCTGGCAAGTCAGGAAGTGCACTTGGACCTCTGCTGACAGATTTTGGCTGAGCTGACAGGTGTTAGCAATATAAGATGAGGAGGTGGCAGCAGTCAGGAACAGTTGATCAAGCAGTGTTTACTGCTTAGAAACAAAACACAATAGGATAGGTAGGCCTAAACACTTGAAAACCCAATCCTCTTCTCTTTAACTTTCGTTGAGAACAAAGACAAATTTTAATGTAAAAACAAACCCACAATCCAGTCATAACTTGTGTTGGTGTTACTAACACAGAAGTGAGGCCACATTTCTCCCACTCAATCCCTGCTTGGAGTACATCTATACATGACAGGTGTTTTACCATGCCAGACTTTTTGAGTTGGGGTCATCCAAACCCAAAACATCCACACAAAGTGTGAGGGATCTGGACACTGATGGAACACAAACTGCCTGAAATTTCTGCTGCCTCCACAGCTGACAGGCAGCATCCCAGCAGTGGCAGCTCAGTCCCCATGACCAGTGTGGGAGGGCATCAGTTCTCACTCATCAGCCCTGCATTTCTGGCCTACCTGCTTGCAGAGCAGTGCTTGAAAACATGCTCTTACCCCCACCCCAAAAAGAGCCAGGCATTTAGTATTGCTTTCTTGCTGAGGAGATGAGGATGTTTTTATGGAGTAACAACAACTCATAGTTTCAGGCAAAGGATGGGCTGCCTCACGACTTTGAACTCCGGGAGCTGGCAAGGTGGTGAGGGTGAGGAAGCTGGCAGCTAACTCTGAGAAATCAGGCTGCCTTTTTCCCTCCTCTCCTCCCACTCATTCCCTGCACCAGATGTCAACTGCTACATGCTGAAATGCTTGCCATCCTCCCAACTGCCTGCCTGCTGGCTTATGGCACAGCCTTCCCAGCACTACCTGCCAGCAGGTCTTCTCCAGAGACAGCACTTGGTGCATGCTGAAAAGGCATCTGCGCTCGTTCCTCTCCATCCTCCTCCTCCACCTGCCTGTTATATATTGCAGAGGTGACTTTCAGATGTGATAGCAGATATGCAAACAGTGCATTAAAAACATGCTAAATGAAAATCCTGACAGGGAGGAAGAGCCCCAGAGGAGCTATAGCAACAAGGGAATATTAATCATTTCCAATTAAATAAAGCCCAGTGAAAGCCTGCCTTCCTTGCAAAGCAGCAGGGCTTCCCCTTTTCTCTTTCCTGCTTTAAACATTGCACAGTTGGGTTGCTTCCCTACCAATTGAAGTACCGTGCTCAAGGACAACTTCAAATCATCCCCAGCCCATGTGAAGATGTGCATGTTCAACAACCTTACAGAGCAACCCATGACAGCCTGGTGTTAATTGAAAATATTGCAGCCAAACAGCGAGTCTTCCATGCTCTTTTAGACACAGAGAGCCTCAGCAACAGTTTTGGGCTTTCAGAGCCCATTCAGCCCCACCAGCCTTGCAGCATCCAGGGCTGAGCACATGTCATGCTTCATGGAGAGGAGCACATGACCCACCAGCCTCAAGCATTCCTGTACCATGGGACCACAGACTCCTCACTGCTCTTAGACTGGGAAGGCTTGGAGGATTTTCCATGATGAAGAGAGATACCCACAACTGAGATAGTTTTAAAGGAGTGGGATTTTTCCAAAACTGCTGGGGACTGGCCTAGCACTGTCTCCAGAAAGTTCAGCTGGAGTTACACACCTGACTCTGGTGGAGCCTACCAATGGTTTGTGCTTTCCAAACTCTTTCTTTGAGGTTAGAAACATGCTATCCTCCTGCCTTAACACCCCAAATATGGGGAACTGCACAGCATGGCACTCAAGAGGATGGGATTTATTCCTTCCCTCCAAGGCAGGGAGAAGTTTAACTGCTGAATTCCTCTGGGACCAAAGCCTAGATTGAAGCTTTGGCTTGTGAACCAGCCCAAACCCAGTACTAGAAATACCAGCAAGGGAAAAGCGGAGTTTGACAGACACTATCCATGGTCTGTGGCTGAGGAACTTCAGTTCCTTTGTCCTTTTGTCTTAAGGATCCTTTTATCCAGACTGTAGTGCACAGCTCTGAAGGGATAAGGGAAGAAAGCAACCTGAGCACGCTTCGTAACAATGTTCTTCACACAGGAAATGCAAAAAAAAAAAAACAAAACCCAAACAAACCAGCAAGCAGAGCAGGGAGAGAAAGTCCATCTCTAATCTTACCTGTGTTGGGTGTTCTGCTAAGGCACCTCTCCGGCTTTTGTCTAGGTTTCCTACTCACTCTGAATTAAGTTGGAAGTCCAAGCCTGGATAGCAACATAGAATGAAGAAATAGCTTCCCCATCAGATGTCAGAGTGACAGAATTGCAGAGAAAGTTCAGCACTTTCTCTCCAGTTGTCATCACTGCCTAAAAACAAAACTTCCCTGCACTCTATAGTTTTCAGAGTTTACTCCCATACAACCTGTATCTCCACCTAAAGCTTCTTCAGCATTTCTTGCCATGCAGTTCTACAGCAAGGCAATTATTTAATCATTCTTGTTATAGATTGGTTTTAATAATTGTATTTATTAAAGATTATAATTTCGGAAGAGAAAATAGACCAGAATGTGACTTTGAGCAGGAATCATGTTCAGTAGGAACATTTCTCCATCAGCTGCTGAAGTCACCTCGGTATACCCTGTACCTGAAGGCAGCCTGAGACAAAAACATTTGTCTGGCAAATGCTTGCATGGAATGAGGAGCAGCTCAATTCACTCACACACCTAAAGGGTCAACATCTGCCAGCCACAAAGCACCACCACACTGAAGGAATGCCATATGTACTGTTGGTTATCTAAATCCCTCACAAGGGAAAAATAACAGAGAGGGAGGGAGAAGGCCTCTTTGTGTTTTGCCATTCTGCTCAGAAGTAAGTAGCACAGCCTTGCTGGGGTTGGTTTTCCCCACAAGCAGCAACTTAAGGGTTTTGCAGCACCCTGTGCCCAGCAAAAGCCCAGTTCTATCCATGCTGGATTGGGTGCAGGGGTGTGGGACAGGGACATGGAGCATGGACAGAAAGGCCTTGCATTGCACAGCTCTTCCTTTGGCCAGGAGCAAATTGTCACTTCAGAGAGTCACTCTGAGCAAGGACAAAACATTAAATGGATCCCATCCAATTCTGCCTGCCTGCAGCCCATTCTGCAGAAGCTGGTGGAGAAGAGCAAGGAGAAAGTGGGAGAAGCAGAGGGGCTCTGGAGGAAGATTGGTGTGCCTGCTGTCTCTGCCAACCACCACAGATTGGCCTTCTTGTTTCAAAGCTGTGATTTAAGATGATGCCATTTTGGGGGGTGCCCAGCATAAACACTGCAAAAAGATCAAAGTTTCAGGGGGTTCTTAATGTTTTGAGAAAGCCTCCAGATGGCTGCCCAAATGAGAAACTGCAGTGTTTTCTCTTTTCTTACTTCATCTTCACTCCTGGCTACCCAGAAGATCATGCAAGGAACAGATGCACAGAAAAATGAAAAACAGTTGGGAAAACACATATAAAAATAGCAGCAGTGTCCATTTTGCAATGCAGAGAGCACAGCTATGTGAGGAATACATTTTGATGCCAGCAAAGAAACTCAGACAATCCTGTTAATTAAGAAACATCAATACCCAACTCCGCTCTCTTGCTCCCATGACAGGCAACAGCTGTTCTGACTCTAGAGCAGCAGCCAGCAGAGGAGCCCACCCAGTGGAACAGAGAGACACAGGAAAGATGAGTTTAGTGGCCCTTGAGCACCAGCACTGCTGCCTGCTTCAGCTTTCCCACCTGTTAGATGCTCCTCTGTGCTGCAGCACCTCTGAGCTCAGCTGCTGCAGAGCTACACACAGCTAGTAACTCTGGAGGATCACTGTAGTAGCAGCAGCAACAATTACAGGTAGGTTGGTGAGTTCCTAGCTTATTTCTGGGACAGCATACAATTTTTGAAATAAGGACTCCTGAAACACAATTTTGCTAAACTTTGCCACAGGCATCTGGCTTCTTTCGTAGCTATGTCAGCTCAGAAGGGCCTTTGCTTCCCTGCATCATGTTTGTAGATCCAGTATCTCACTGCTTCTGATCCAGTCTGTTGGGAAGCACAAGCTGTCCCAGCTCTGCCAGCTGTGCTCACAAAGAAACCTCCTACAGGCAAAGGCAGCAGCTCTGCCTTTTGGGTCTGGCTGTCCCTGCACTTTTGGTAATGCCAGTCATGCACCACCTTGTGCAGTTCTGAGCATAAATGGTAAATAATGCTCTGGCCAGTCACCAAATGGCACATTTATCTCCCTAACAGCTCATTCATCAGCTGAAGCTGAACACTGGCAATGCTCCAGACCAAGGACAACAACCTCCCTGCAAGAGGTACTGCAAGAGCACCAGTTCTCAGTAGGATATCTTTGTAGGAGGTAGGAAGACATCCCTGGCAAGCTCTGGGGTGCTCATGATGGCCTGAGCAATCACCTCCATGCTCCCTGCCTCAGCCATTGATGGGGAACAAGGCCCAACACCTGGAGAGAGGGCACAGCATAGGCTGGCTTTTGCTGCTATCTCTGCAGTAACCAGACCCCCCAGATGAATCATTGCATTTCTTTTATTACTCTCTTAAAATCATGCAAGTTTTTCCTCTCTGAAGCAGCACTTTGGGATGCTGTTCCCTTTCCTACTCTGCAGAAGTAGTAAACCACACCGTGTGCTGGCTGGACACGAGCAGCTCCGCTCATGAAGAGGGGTTGGAATACTCCCTTGAGAAATGCCTCATTCCTCTTCCCAAATCACATCATAGCTTGGGTTTGCCGTATCCTTACACACAGGAAAATGTGAAGGATGAAATAACAGTTCATTTCACCACCATAGCCGAGGAGGTGACAAGGGCAGCAGGTGGAAGCAAAAAAAGCAAGTTTTCCTCAGAACAGCAAGCCTAGTGATGGCTGCTACTAAACCCCACACAATCAAAGCAGCCTTGCTGACAGCCCTGCCAGTGCATTGCCCCACACATCCCTCCACACCCCCTGCCAGGACTGCCTGGGGTTGTGTGTGTGTCCCTGCATGGGGCTGGAGGTAGACAAGTGCACTCCAGCTTCCTCTCTCCTTTCCTAGAAAGGGTTTTAGAAGCCCTCAAATTTAGTTTTGTCTGGAATGATTTAGGGTATGATGTGAGTGAAACAAGTAAATGAGGTTTGCCAAGGAAAAGACAAGCTGGGACAACAGGAACAAAGGTCTTGGTGGGAATAAAGGGAAAGCCTCAGATCAAGAAATAAATTGGTAAATGAGGCACAAAGGACATGGGAGAACAACAACTAGCCTATTGCTGCTAATCCACCCATAGTTTTCAAAGCAGGATCATGAGTCACCAGCCCCATCTAGGCTGGAACAGAAAGCCCAGCTTACCACATGCAAGAGCAGAACATCCTTCCTTTGGCAAAGCCAAGGGTACCTCAGGTGTGGTCCTGTTCTTGGCATGTGGGAGGCTGAAGGTCTGGAGTCAAGTGCTGCAGGTACATGCATGTGCTATGGAGACAGCAGGAGGGCTGGCTGGACTAACTTGCATGGAGGGATGCTCTGGGGAATAGGGGCTCCACTGCCAGTTCAGTGCTGGGCAATGTGCCAGGCTGGGGCTGTGCTATGCTTGTTAGGGTTTCAGTCTTACTAGAAAAAAATCCGGGGCTTTTTCTGGGGTTTTCAATGAGGTGAGTGTTCACGTTGCTTCCTTCATGCCCCAGCAAGACCCAGCACAGCCTGAGCTCCCACCCAGCCAGTGGTTTGGACTCTTTCCACAGCCCCAAGTCATGCTGGAGGCTCTGATCCTGCCACTGGTGGCATGGGGAGATCTGTAGCACACCTGCTCTGTCAAGGCCAGCCCACAGGAGCCAGCAACACCTCCCAAATTCTTCTTTGCCCATCACAGGCATCTTACAGGCACTTCCAGGGACCAAAGGGGGTGCAGTTTCTATCCTGTTTTGACACATCCTTAAGGAAGTCTTGCCCCTGCTTTTGTGTTGCACCATGTGGAAAATCTAAAAACACATAGGCCATACCACTGCAGATGGTACAAAGAGGTGCCTGCAAAGATGTTGCCATTCCACTGCTTCATGAACCCAAAAGGAAGCTGTGAGCAGAGCGTTGGCCAGGCAGGAGGGTTGTACAGGCTTTGGGTTTGTTTCTCCCCAGCTGCGCACTGCACATTTTGGGTGGGAGCAGGACATGGGAACAGTGCTACCTGGCACAGTGCAAAGCAGAAATTTTGGCTTGCTCCAACAAAAGCCAGAGGTCTGGCTCCATGCCTCAAGAGCCCAGGCTGCTGGGGTGCTCGCTGTTGCAGCAGATGTGTTCGTGTGCAAGTGGAAGCGTAGGCGTCTGAGAAAGCAGCCACCACAAGGAAATGAAACCTTAGAGATGCACTGAAGATAATTTTGGGAAGCCCAACATCCTCTTGTCACACAAATCAGTTGAGCAGCCTGGCAGTGGTCAGGGCAGGTAGTCTCTCACTTTTCAGCCATGGAGCACAACTCCCAATTTGGGCTCTGCAGTGTGGCTGGGGTGCACAGGGGCTGCCAACCTGGCAAACACCTCTTGTCAGCCACCAAGCTGTACTGCACCAGCAAAGCTGTGGGGATGGCTGCCCAGCAGAGCCGGCCAGTTTCAGGTGAATCCCTTTTATTTTAAGCCCAGAAGTCATCATCATCAGGGCTCTGCTGGTTATAAACTAGAAGCAAACAGAAGTCTTGACTGTGTGCTTTGAGAGATGCCTTTGTGCTCTTTTCGGGGTGAAGCAGCAGGACACCTCACCAGTCCTAAAGCTGCCTGACCCCTAGCAAGCAGCAAGAGTTCTCAGCCACATTATACATCTATAAAGAGTGAACACCCACCTGCTGGACATTTCCATTGCATGGATAAAGATGTTTCATTTGGTGTCTCATCCTGTGTCTCAGAAAAAGCCCTGAATCAAGTATCTCTACATACCAGGCAGAGGTTTTATTTCTGTCTTAGAGAATGGGATAAGAGCGACTTCCTCCAGATTTTAAAGGCTGCTGAGTGAGACAAGGAGAGCCACAAGACCCAGAAGGAATCAGAAGTCTCAGCTAGGGAAGAAGGAGAGAGATCCTCCAGTCATGGTTCTGGCACAAGCCTCTCCTGCCTGCAAGTTCCCAATGGTGCTGTTGGTCACCATCTCTAAAGCACCTTTATTTAGGATAAAAGCACCCAACTGTTACAGAGCCTCTGGAGACCGGGCACCACCACAAAACCATGTCCTTCCCCAGCACCCCAGGGCCAAACTCTCTGCCCTATTGCAGCAGGGTGGGCATGGAGGCACAGCTCCTGATGCCTGGGGAATGGGCAGGACAGAAACCAGCTTTCTCTTTAGAAGTCACCCTGTATGTCAGGAGAGATACAGGGTTCATTGACTCATTAAACAGGGTGAAGCTAAGCCCATCTTGCATCACCCACAGCTGGCCAATACCCTGTGGAGGCAAGAGTGGGGAGACTGATGTTTATTCTCCAGCCCCGCAGCTATTCAGCTTTGAACAAATGACCCCTCTGAGCGACAAGGCAGTAAATTGCTTAAACAAATGCAAAGTTCAGATAGTTGCAAAGAACTCGTCCCAGTTGCCAAAAAAATTACAAAACACCAGTGTTTTCTGAAAAGCAAGGCTGTGCAGCTCGCTCGTGAGAGAGGCAACAAGATGCCAGGAGCCAGCGGGCAGGGCAGATGTGGAAGGTCTCTGGTCCTTGCCCAGACAAGAACTTTTGGAGTGGGGGCTGATTTTGCTGCTATTGCTCCTAGGAACAGGTGCAAGGTCCCCTGGAGCCCTGCACGTGTTTGTAGGGAGCAGGGCAGCAGAAGTCGTGTGGGCACAGAAGGTGAGGCAATGTTTGATCAGAGTCTCCCTGAGCAGATTTGAGGGAGCTCATTTCATCACCCTATCAAGTCAGGAACTGACTCACCTCAGCACAGGGTCTTTCAAAGTCCCTTGTCCTCAAATCAGTAACAACTTTCCGTACAGTGATCCCAAACCACTTGAAGGAAAGGGCCAGTAACCTGGCCAGCATCTCCAAACTGTATGAAACAACCTGTAAGAAACAACCTGTATGTGCCCTTGTTCCCCATGGGCAGGCACATGGGCATCTCCTACTGCAGCAGCAAGCTCTGCCATGGCAAGGTTTGAATAGAGAAACTTCTGCTCCCTTTTCTTTCCATGGAGACGGGACTTTTTCCCCCCTGTGCACAACACCCCAAGCAGCTGGTAGCTGTTGGTGCTCCAAAAGCAGCTTAAAACCATCACCCCAAGCCAGAGTCTAGGAGCTGTGCTGTGCACAAGCCTAGTAAGCAAAAACTTCAGTAGTCAGAGAGTCACAGCCATCAGCACAACTGCTTGTATTCAAAGGCTCAAACCAGTAAGAGAATTGCACCCCAAAATCTCACCCACCCTTCACCATTCAAACTGTTATGCTGGAAGATGTTATTTTACTGGTTTCATGTGAGGAAAGAAACAAAGAAGGGAATAACAAAGCCTCCAGAGAGGCCAAAAGGCCACCAAGAGTTTGCACAGCTGCATGAATCAGCTGATCCAGATTCAGGTGGCTTCCTGAGTTCAGCTGCACAGAATTAAGAATCCAGGTACACAGCTCTTGCACAGCCCTCACTCAGGAGCGCTGCACTCTTCAAGTGCTCCTCCAGTCAAACTGCATTCCTAGGGTTCCATACATCTCCCAAGGCTGTTTTCTGAAAAGTTATTTTCAGCCTCTTTTGCATGCAGAAAATTGTCACCCTTTACATCTTTCTGAAATGGTTTCCAGGTGAGCCACAAAGCATCTCATCACATCATCCTGCCCTCCCTCCCAATATCTGCCCAGACAAACTTCTAAGCCATGTGCCAGCTAACGCACAGCAGAGGAGATTTAAAACCTTAACCCTCACTGCTTCATTTTTCCACCAGATTTCATAATCTTCTTCTTTTTTGGTTTCCACTGCAGTGGAACCCACAGGCATATTTAGAAGGTAAAGCATGCTGTGAGAGGAGCTCTAACACAACAGCTTACAGCCCAAATCTTTCACAAATAAGCATTTACAGTTAGGAGCATGAGCACCTAAAATTTTAGGGTTTAATCTATAGGAAATAAAAATGGGAAATAGTATGCTTTGTTTAAAACCTTACTTTTTTTTCCTCTCTGGAGCCTGACTTACATGCCCGCTCTCAGATGCTGAAATGGCTTCTGAGGTCCCTGGCACAACAGCACATGAAACAGCCCAGAACCACATCCACAGCAACAAAAACAACCTCAAACTCCTAACCTGGGAAAGGGCCTTCAGCTCCCTATATAACTTGGCCCCACAACTGGCAGCTGCTGGGGATTAAGCCCCAGCTGAAGGAAATCAGCAGTAACTCACTATTACCACTCCAGGAGGGGGCTGGGATCTCTGTGCCAGGAGAGGATGGATGAAGTAAGCCAGAAGGCAGCAGCAGAACACCCTGGCCCCACCAGGATGGAATGGGGCTGGGTTTCACCATGCCCTAAGTCTGTCTGTTCCCTCTGTAGCCCCCAGAGCAAAGCCCACCAGGAGGAAAGGTCAGCCCTGCTTGATCAGTAAAACCAGGTAGATGGTAAAAGAGCAAATCATGACTGACATCATATTCTGAAAGGTGTGTGAGCTAGGCTGGGAGCCTGGCTGCCCTACTGCTGCCCTCATGGGATGAGGAGGGATTGCAATGTCCTGTTGTGCCAGGGATGGGTATGCATGGGTTTTCTAAGCCCTGCCAGAAAGGGAGAAGGGAAGCAGAAAGGGCTGGTAGGGGAGGAAGGCAAGGCCTGCCAGTGTAGGGAAAGCAGGAACATCATCCCGCTGCCTGGTGTGCTCTCTGCCAGCTCTTGGGTGTAAAGGCTTTGTTGAGCCCAGAAGAGGTGATGTGCAAGGCTTGCGAATGCCATCCCTTCCCACTGCTGAACAGGCTGTGCTGCTAAATGGTACTGAAGTTGCACAATCTGGATCAGCGTGGCAGACACCCAGCAGGGCCCAACGCATCATAAAATTGTGATTGCTTTTCCACTTCTGCCTGGAAATAGCATCTTCATGGAGCATCCCCTGTGGCCACCTGCCACCAGTGACTGAGGGCCAGTGCACGAGCAGCTCCTGCCACCAGCACTGCTTTGGCCCACTCCCCCTTACAGGCAGGTGGGGATGGAGATTTGGGAACATTTCCAGTTCCA
Source organism: Melospiza melodia melodia (assembly GCF_035770615.1). Lineage (NCBI taxonomy): Eukaryota > Metazoa > Chordata > Aves > Passeriformes > Passerellidae > Melospiza > Melospiza melodia. Next base: position 47,745,012 of record NC_086194.1, on the reverse strand, counting down.
GAGGGATGATTTGAACTCTTAGCAATGTCTGACTTAAGGAAAGCATCACCAAGGATTAAGCTATTCAGGCTAAGCATGGGTACATAAAAGATGGAAGCATCCCACACCAGCAACCGTGGCAGAGCCCCTCATCCCACACCTCCCCACAGCCAGAAAGGACTTGCTGATTGCTTTGCATCTGTTGTAGGTCACGCTGACTGAAGCTGTAACACCACTGAGAAGGAAATCAACAGGAACACAGAGGACGAGGAGGAAATTCCCATAAACACCACTGATACTGCTGCTAAAAATAGATGGGAAGGGTGCTGGTTCCTGATTTACTATTCCTTCCTGTGACTTCCCATCCTCCAGGCTCATTCCTGCACTGTGAGAGCTGGGATGGACAACTTTCCATAGCAGCTGTTCCAGGCCAGCAGCCAGCTGACATTGCACAGCCTGTAGATGGATGTTTTAAAAGCCATTTGGCTTCCCCTGTCCATGCATGCTAGTTAGGATAACCAGGGTGAGCACTGCTGAGAAACTTCATATCTAAGCACAGAGCAAGGCTGTGGTGCTCTCAGCCATGATGGTATCTCAGCTGTCTCCACTGGGCAAGAGACCCTTTTCCCTGCATGAGGAGCAGGAAGCTGGGCTCCCAACAAGGTGATGGAGAGTAAAAGCAGCACTGCTGGGAGCTGGACACTCTGCAGCAGTGTCCCCAGCTGATTGGAAAGGGAGCTGTGCACCTGCTGGGTGAGGATGAGCAGTGGAGAGCAGTTCTGGTACTCAGCCCAAAGCTGCATCTTGCTTCACCCGATGACTATCTAGCAACTGGTTTTCAAATACATTTTTCACAGGCTGTTTCCTCCCTGAGGTAGCAACTCAGCAGTCAGAGTTGCCAAGAAAATGGCATTCACCACATTATTCCTTTGGCTGCAGCCCTGCTGGCTGGGGAGAGGGACACACTCCTCTTCCAGGATTTGATGAGAAGCTGCCTACTAATAGCTCAGCCTTCCAATACTTCTCACTGCTCTGTGCTGCCTGTCAGGCCTGGGAAGTGACCATAGCAGGGCTTCAGCCATCACTGGTGTGGGGCAGCACTGTCAAGAGGCACCTCTTGCCCATGTCCCAGCACAACCCAGCTCCTTCAGGGCTTATTTGGCTGCACACCTACCAAATCTGCTTGCATTTATACTGTGGGGAAGCCCAGCTGCAGGGCTCTGAGCAGCCACAGGGAGGGTCTTCAGGGCTGTGGAGAAAAACCCCAGCTTTTCCCCCATTGTGTTATGTCCTTGAGAATTCCCTTTGCTACATGCATGGGGCAAATCTGTTCAGCCCATGTCTGACCATTACAATGCCTTTTCTCCTATGATGTTCTAAACCAGTATGGGATGGTCCAGCCCTGCCTCTGTTCTGCTCCAGCTAGCCTTATGATTTCAGGGCATCAATTTTTTGGCCATGAAAGTCTTCTGTCAGAATGTATTAAGGCAAAAAGAAAGTTGGGAAAAGGCTGCTCCACCCATGCATCCTTCAGCACGCAACACCAGGGCAGCACTGCTTTCTCCAACCCTAATCCCCCACACCTCCATTTCGGTGCAAAGCCAGGAGGAAGACTAATTGCTGACAGCATTGCCAAGAAACCCACCATGTCCACAGCCATTGTGCTGTTTTTAGCATCCTCCATCCAAGAATCTCGCAAGCGTGTGACTGAGGAGGTATTTTTACCTTCCTCCCTCAGCATTCCAGGCAGGACAGCTGGTGCCTCTGCAGTGTGAGCCAGTCAATGGTGGCTGCTGTGAGCCAGGACCAGCAGCTGCCAGGATTGCCAGCTTCCAGCTCCCAGCAGCCTGGGACCCCACAGCTGAACCAACCACCCCATTTCCATTTTCCCATGGAAATGGGGTCAGAGGCACAGCAGTGTGCTTGAAATCCTCCCCCAGTGCTTCTGTAAACAACACCAGAGAAGATTAGGAACGGCAAATGTGAATTGAGGACCAAAACAGTGCAAAATCGGGGGGGGGAGGGTTTCTGATACAGGAGGTGAAGGCTGGGCACAGCTCTACTGCTGTGCAGAGCCCTTTCCCATACATGCCCAAGCTCCTGTACCCAGAGCTGGGCTCCTATGGACCCCTCCAGATGCAGAGCTGGCCAATAAAACAGCAAGTGAGAGGCAGGGGGTCAGACCTCAACCAGCACCCCAAATCCTCCAAATCCAGCCTTCCTGTCCCCATGCCGCTGCCCTTGGTGTGACAGAGAAAGGCATGCATTGCAAGCGTCCCTGCAAGGCTAATTCCTCACAGAAAAATCGGAATGGTGAGGCTGGCAGGAGCAGGGCAGTGACCACGGCCTGTACTCGGCACCGGTGAGGCCTCACCTTGAGCACTGTGTCCATGTCTGGGCCTCGCACTTTACAAAGGACACTGAAGGGCCGTCCAGTGAGGGCAACAAGACTCTGAAAGGTTTAGAAAACATGTCTGTGAGAAATAGCTGAGCCAGCTGGGCTTCTTCAGTCTCACAAAGAAGCTCTGGGGGCTCCTCATCGCTCTCTACAAGCACCTGAAAGGAGGCTGTGGCCATGTGGGGCCGGTCTCTTCTACTGGGCCTGCAGTGAGAGAGCGAGAGGGAATGGCCTTAGGATGAGACAGGGGAGATTCAGATCAGAAAAAAAATCACTGTTGGGGGGGTCAGGCTTTGAACTACACCACCTCCCCCTGCCCAGGAAGGTGGTGGAGTCTCCATCCCTGGGGTGTTTACAGAGTACCTGGATCTAGCTCTGGGTGATGTGGGTTAGGTGTTACAGTGGAAGTGCTGGGTGGACACAAGGACTGGATGATCTTCCAACTCAATGATGGTCTCTTCCAACCCAATGATGATTCTGTGAGAGTCTCTAGGCACACCTATTCCTTGGTAGGTACTGCCCTGCCCACGCTGGATGCTAGTTCATTCAGGCTGATGGGTAGGGGAACAGAGGGGTGTATATCACTGGATTCCTTGAGAGGCATCAAAATAAAGCCAATGTCTGTGAAAACCCCTGGGGTTTCTATCAGCCCAAACCCTTCTTTGACAAAGCTATGATCCTGAGGAAAAGGATGCAGTCTCCTGACTCTCATTTGGACAAAGCCAAAGGCCAGCAAGGAAGGGTGGGCTTCTTTCTTTCCTTAAGGCAGGAAGGATGATGCTTGATGCAAGAGTGACTACATATTTTGCTGGAGAACAAGAACCTTTTCCCTCTTTGGGATATATTAATAAGGATATCTCTATTTTTAAGACATCAGCGAGAGCCACTCAAAGCACTCAGCTTGAAGCAGCAGGGAGTTAATATCCCTGACAGAAATCCCTCCTCTGGGAAATCAGCCTTCAATGAAAGCCCAGCACGCCATCCATCCTTTCACGGCGCGCAGCAAATCGGCTCAGGGCGCAGGAAGCCACGGCGTGTGCCATCCTCCGGGGCCGGGCCCGGCTGTCCCCGCAGCCGGGATGCTGCCGGCGGCACATTCCAGGGCTCAGCAGCGGTGCCCCGGCACAAGGCGCCCTGCAGGGACCTGAACCTGCGGTGATTGCTCCTGCTCTGGCAGCTGCTGCCCCGGGGAGCTGGGAGATGTGGCAGGAAGGGCAGGCGCCAGCGCCCAGATGCCGAATTAGGTCAATGGAGTTGGAACATCTGGCCCCGTAGCTGCCTCTCTGCGGGGATTAGGCACAGGCGCCACGCAGGCACTGCGACATAAACACCCCGAGATGCAGCTTGTGGGGGTCGGACATCTGTGCTCTCCCTGTGGCCGAGGGGCCCGGGGCTCCCTCCCGGCAGGGACACTGCGTTCCCCTGTCCCATGGCGCTGTCCCGGCCAGGCTGCTCGGAGGGCACTGCCCTTCCCCCGGCCGGCAGCTGGGTCAGTCACCTGTGAGCCACTGCAGCACCACGGGAGGAGTCGCAAACGTGAGCAAACATTCCCGGGAAACGGGGAGAAACTGCCAGAAAGGAGGCATTGTCCAAAAGAGCTACCCAGGAACCCCGACTTAGTCATGGGACAAGGCCATGGGCAGGGGGGACACCAGCTGCTGAGGGACATTCCCATTCACCATGCAAAACCAGGGCCAACTTTTTACATCCCGTATATAAACACAGTGTCTCTATATAAACTCACATAAATAAAGACATACAGGACATTGCCCTTGATCAGCATTTTAAGCAGCTCAAATTTCCTCGTTTCTCAGTCATGAGAAGGCAATTAGGTTTTTTGTGTGGTTTGGGGGATTTTTTTTTTTTTTTGTTTTGTTTTGTTTTTTGGGGTGGTTTTTTTGTTTTTTTTTTTTTTTTTTTTTTTTGTTTGTTTGTTTTGGGGGTTTTTTGTGGTTTTTTTTTTTTTTTTGTTTGTTTGTTTGGTTTGGTGTTTTTGGGGGGTTTTTTTGGTGTGGGTTTTTTTGTTTTTTTTTTTTTTTTGTGTGTTTTGTTTTTTCTTGACTGCAGAGCAGCAGCAAGTAACACTGCCAGGTGGTCCCTTCCTGACATTCTGCAATGCTCTTGCCAGCTTGGGCTGCTCTGTGTGGCTGTGGATTTCAGGCCAGTTTAGTTCAGGGTTTTGCCTTTGCCACTTCCATTGGAGCAACCCAAGGGGCACAGAGTAAAACAAGCAGAAGGATCATGATTGCGTTTCAACCCCCTGCTCAAATCTCAGAGCAGGGTGCTTGGGATGCTGTATCCAGCTGGGCTGTAAAACCTCCAGGGATGGAGCCCTCCCAACCTCCTGGGCACCTGCACAGCCACCGTGGGGCCTCTCTGAACTCACTGCAGTTCCTTGGCATCCATCAGGTATCAGTAAAATGTGAAATGTGGAATGCAGCATCCACATGTGGTCTAACGAAGGGCCAAGTGGAGGCAGACAACTCTTTCCCTTGACCTACAGGCCGTGTTTCTGACCGCAGGGGTGGGAGCTGCCACTCTCCAAGCTGGGAGCTCACACTCAGCTCCTGTCCCACTCCCAGGACTTTCCACAGCGCTGCTCCCTGGCCAGTCCCGCCCCAGGTGTGCTCTCAGGAATTAGTCCTTCCCCCTTGCTGCAAGTAGGAAGGAGCAGGTTAACACCTGCTCCTGCCTTTTCTGAATGTGAAAAATTAAATTTCTAAGTACACAAGACCACTTTTTTGGCATGCTTTCTCCATGCAACTGCGTTTCTCTAGCTTCATGTGGCTAGGGATTGTCCCTGTAAATAGAACGACAGGAAGACATATAAACCTGGAATTTAGGAAGAACAATGGTTAGAGGAGGTTTCAAAAAGGAAAAGTTTAAAGCAAATGGAAAAGAGCAGTATGAATCACACACCAGAAATACAACCACAACAAGAGCAGCAGGTGAAATAGAAAGTGGAAGCAGGTCTGTTGCCAATGCCCCTAGCAATCCTCATTGCTTACAGTCACTTTGTGACTTCATAAGCTGGCCTCCTCACCCAGATCAAATGAAATCCCCTGAGCTTCCAGGCATTTATTGTTGATCATCTGTCTTTACAGACAGAAATATTTTAGTATCTCTTAAATCAGTGTCATGTGTGTCTCTTCTGCAATTTCCAGGAATTTCTGGGCTGCCTGTACTGTCTGCACAGTTACAGACATAATCTTTGTTGTACCACAATCTTGTGATCTGACATAATTTTTGGCTGCTTCTTTCTCCATAATAGACTCACTTCATTTGTTAGTTCCTCTGTGTTTAAAACAATATATAACCTTAGCTCTGGCCCTCAAGATTCTCTGTCAATAAGAAGAGTTTGAGAGCATAGACCAAATATGCTTCATAAGAACACAGATGTAGGATGAAGACAGCACATAAAAGAAATTACTGAAGTTGTCTTTGATTCATCAGAAAGCATACAATTAAACCACTTAGTCTGGACTCTGGGCCCTCCTATGCCCAGAATATCATAATTTTAGGCTTCTTCAAGCAGCTTTCATGTGAAAATTAGCCTTAGCCTTCCCCGCTTGGAGATAAACCCCAAATGTCTTTCCCCATCCCATCAGACTGAGAGTGAGCAGTGGTGGATGAAGCACACAGAAACAGTGAATTGGGTCAGTGGGTCTACAAAAGTTTTTTTGAGAGAAGCTGAGGTTCAAAGATGCCTGAATTAGGCTGTGGACTATTTATGAGTTGGTGGTTCCAAGGATTGCAATAAAGCCACCATAGCTCAGGCCTTACCACTGTGATATCAGAGTGGGGCCAGGGTATTTCAAGTTAGGGCTTGAATTCATATTTACAAGTGTTTTGTTTGTGGCCCACTAAGGCCCACACAAGGCTTCAGGAGCATACTGAGATTTAGCAGTGGGAGCAGAAAGAACAGCAGCAGCAGCAGCAACACCCTTTAAACAAGAGACTTGATGCTTCATTAAAGGTAGGATGAACAAGGCACATGGAGTCATGCTTTAAAACATCATCCAGAATGGGTGCCCAGCTTGCAATCAGATGCATTCCAGACACATGGGACTGCAGCTCTGCTACCTCCCATCTCAGCTTCAGGACACCTCTCCCTGCAGGCCAGAGCCAGCCTTGGGACAGCTGAGCTGTCCCTGTGCCCAACAGTGGGAAAAAGAAGGTGGAGAGCTGGAGCACAGGAGGGCTGAGCACTGCTTGTCCAGCACAGCAGTCCATTCCCAAGTGGCTTTCCCTCATTATTCCCTTGCTCACTGGAGCAGCAAACCCCTCAGTACAAGGAGCTCTTGGAGGCACACTGTGGAGAGGAAAGATGAGGTAATGGCAGGAGAGGACAGTGGGGAGGTGGAGGAGAGGAGCAGCAGTGGGGAGGAGGCAGCTCAGTGGGGTCTTTTTCCACAGACACATCAGTCACTGTAGGAGCAGCAGAAGAAGAGGCTGGGGCAGGAGAATCAGGGCATGACCACAGGGAAGGCAGCAGGAGGCAGGGGAAACAAGGGCAGGATGAGGAAAGTCCTGGGGCTCAAAGCTGCTCTGCAGGAAATGCTGAGAATAGGAAAGCGGAGATGTTTTTCTCAATTGCCGATTTGAGAAGCCACTAAAACACATCCCTGCTCACATCCTTGTATTTAGGGAAATCTTTTTTTCTGCGTCTTTCCCAAACCAACTAAAGTCAGCATGTAGGGAAAGCATTTGTCAGTACACATGGAGGCATTCCTCTGTGCTCTTGCACACATCACTGATCGACTGCAGGTTACGCTCAGTGAAGACCATTCAACCCACAGGGCAAGAAACACCTCCTCTAAACAGGAACTAGAGCACAAAAGTCAACACACTTTCCTACTGTGCTTCTGCAGACCTTCCTTTGGAGGCACTGGCAAGGTGCTCCCAAGAAAGGCAGAGGCTGCAAGCAGAGCCTGAGGTTTCTCTTGTTCCAAAAGAAGGAAAAATAAACCCTTCATAAAAACCTAAGATGAATTTCCTCAGGCAGAGGATGTTGCCACCTGCTGCTTAAATAGGGAGAGACATCACTTCCCTATGGTTTGGGTCATTCCTGGGATTTGAATTTTTGTGCAGGGACTAATGGGTTTTTTTTTTTTTTCTGCTCATAACTCAGGTGCTCACTGTACTGCTGACAAACACAACAGACCACAAAACACTCCTTTCTCTGCACTCTTCACTGTAATCAGGTTTGCACATTAGATGGGCTAACACAGCAAGCAAACATCACCTGAAAAGCCTTCAGATGAGCCTAGCTGTGTACTTAGCTGCCACTTTGTCCCTGGTGCAAACCTTTCCCTGGTGCAAATCTTGAGAACCCAAAAGCAAATTAAAGACAGAAGAGACTTTTAAAATTATTTTCAAAGAACTGTTGAAAAGTGTATGGCCTACACACACTAGGAATAGGAGTGAAACTGCTGCTATTTGCAATTCAAAGAATTGGGTTCTAACATTGAGAATTAGAGCATATATTCTTTGTGCAGGATTAAATAAAAATGCTGATGTTTCTGTGAGACAGTAGCTTGGCAGACAATGAGAAGTGAAATAAAATGAGCCTGGGTTGCTCTGCAGTCAGAGCTGATGAAACAGCAGCACTGAATTTCTATTCCCCCTGGTAAAATGCCTCTGGGGAAAAATCTATTAATCACAACCATCTGGAAAGGAGCCTCAGCTGCAGATGCAGTTGAGATACTGGGGACAGTGGCTGTGGCCAGGAAGGAACAGCAGGGACTGTTCTACACCATCTTTGGGGACAGGGGAGGAACCTCACCAGGGTCCGGTGCACAGGAATGGAAATGCAAAGCCTTGGGAATCCCACTGATTTAATCTGAATTTAATTTCTGTCTCCAGACATGATGAAATTACTCTGCAACTGGTTCATTTTCTAGGGGCTCAACCAGTTCCACGCAGGGTATAAAATCACCAACATAGCAGCAGAAAGGGAAGGGAAGGGAGCTCATGCCATGCCAGGTGACCCAACACTCATTGACTGGAGCTGGCTAAATTAGCTTCATCTACTTTGCCAAGACCCCACTGCCCTGCCTACATCTCCTGTAAGTAAAGAAAACTTTGCTTCTGCAGGGAGGCACAAATCTTTGTTTCCAGAGGGAAAACTGAGGAAAACAACAGTTTTAGGTGACCTTCCAAAGTTCTCAGAGGCCTTTACTAGTCGTGTGAAGGCCTGAATGCTGTCAACACAGCTCTCAGGCATGGCACATATAAAGTAAGCATTCCTCTTCACCAGGAACCATAGAATGGTTTGGGTTGGAAGGGAACTTAAAGCCCATCTAGCCCCACCCCCCTTTCCACAGGAAGGGCCACCTTCCACTAGGCCAGGTTGCTCAGAGCCCCATCCAGCCTGGCCTTGAACACTTCCAGAGATGAAGTACTTTTCTGGGCAACCTGTGACAGTGCCTCACCACCCTCACAGCAAAGAATTTCTTCCTAATCTAAACCTACTGTCTGTCAGTTAAACATGATTCTCCCTTCTCCTATCACTCCATGCCCTTATTAAAAACCCCTCTCCAGCTCTCTTGTAGGGCCCCTATGGGTACTGGAAGTTGATCTTAAGGTCTCCCTGGAACCTTCTCCAGGCTGAGCATCCCAAATTCCCTCAGCCTGTCTTGACAGGAGAGGTGCTCCATCCCTCTGATCATCTTTGTGGCATCCTCTGGACTTCCTCCAGCAGGTTCATTTCCTTCCTGTGCTGGCATCCCAGAGCTGGATGCAACACTGCAGGTGGGGTCTCACCAGAGCTAAGGGCCAGAATCCTCTCCCTCTCCCTGCTGGTCACGCTGCTTTGGATGCAGCCCAGGACTCATTTGTTTTCTGGGTTGCAAAGGCACATTGCTGGATCACACCCAGCTTCTCACCCATCAGCACCCCCAAATCCTTCTCCTTAGGGCTGCTCCTCTGCCCAGCCTGCATTTTGCTTGGGACTGCTGCAACACATGCAGGACCTCAGATGAGTCAAGTTTGGGGAGAAGTAATTCAGCAGCTCTCCAAGGAGAGAAGGAAATTCTTAATGTTTCCAAATGAGAAAGTCTTGAGAGCAGAAGAAGGATTCCTCTTGCCTCTCTATAATCTTGCTGCACTACAAAAATCTGGTCACTGTGACATGACTGCTTTTTCCATTTCCCTTCATTGTGAAAGGCAGACTGGGGTAGGGGGTATCTGAGAAGCCAGAAGAATTATATTCCCTTAGTAAAGCAAAAGCACAAGTTTTATCTCAACCTATGTGGTCAAGCTGTCCCAGGGCAAGCTGAAATATGATCGCCTTCATTAAAAAACTGCCCAGTCTGCACAAAGCAAACATCTTGGCTGCCTCAGAAACCTCCCCAGATGACAGTGCAGAAGTGATATGTTACAGAACCAGAGCTGCTTTTTCAACCAGGAGGGGAATGGATAAAAATTTTGGACTTGTTTTCCTGTCAGTCAGCAGTTCCTTATGATACTGCTCAAAAATCTGTTCCAGTGGTCATCCCCTTTTAATAGTGCAAGGGAGGAGAACAGGGTGCAGCATGCAGGAATTATTTGCAGCTGCAGCCACCACAGCAGCACTGTCTGGCACCCCAGGCCACTTGCAGGTCCCCCAGTGCTGCTGCTGTAGTCTCAGATGCCCTCCTGCATCCCCTCCTGCTCATGCAGAGACACCCCAGGCAGCTGTGGATAGCCAGTGAAAGGATCAAACTCTCCAGGCTCACAGCTATGTATTCCAGGGACCACAGCAAGGGACAGCCTTCTGTTCATTGGGCTTCCTCCCTGCTGCCCAGAGCCCAGAAGAGCCAATAACCTCCATCAAGCCAATAGGATGGGAACAGTGCTTTTTTTCCAGCACCAGCAGGCATTTAGATGTGGGTGTGGGGGAGGAATCCAATTGGCACCCCCTGAAGGTGACCTGTGCCATTTTTACCAGGATATAACACACACTTCTAACAAGGAACACTTGTGACTAGTTAGAAGCAAGGGAAGCTGCCAAGAGGAACAAGCTGAGTAGTTCCTGGGAGAAGTAACCATGTAGCAACAGGAGGTCAGGCTGGGCAAACCCACAGCATGGAGCAAAGCTCCCAGAAATGCTCCATTCCTGAGGGCGCTGGCAGGAGCAGCCCATTTTCAGGAAGAGTTCAGCACAGCAGAACCTGGTGTGAAAAGCAGGCTATCCTGATGGCTTGCCACCAAAGCCACCAGGCACCCAGCAGAACAGGATACTCACCAGAACGTGGGATGAGGCAGGTGTGGGTTGTGGGGAAGAGAGTGACTGCCTTTGCTGAGCCTTGAACAGCTTAATGTCAGGAAACACAGATGTTGGCAGTGGAGAAACATCAACTGCATTGAGAGAGGCTTGGAAACCCAAGAACTGTGTGCAAAAACAACCTCATCAGGTAGTCTGCAGGGAAAAGTACATCCTTTCCTTGGGCACTAACACAGCCTGCCCTCACCACCCACAGACAAATCAGCCTGACAATGCTGTACAGACAGGAAAATGAACCCTCCATGTATTGGCTTGCTCCACAACTTCAGCTACACTTTCTGATTATTGTCAAAGCATGAACCAGGGATCCAGCCCAATTCTTGACACCTACATTGATTTATCTGTATTGAAACCTTTGAAAGCATTATTTTAAGCCATCTATATTTAAATCACATTGAGGGGTTTCTTGAATCAATGAAGACAAAAGCAATCCTTTAACAATTAAGAATCTCTTAAGCTTACTGTGGAAATTATGAAGGGGAAATGTAGATTTGCCTCATTCCCTGAGGTGCCCAATTGAGGAATGGTTTTGGCAGCCTGACCACAAAAGTACTCTGGTGTCACCTGAACCAAAGAGGTCCAACATGTGGCCTTTCAAGGAGTCAGGGCATCAGCAGCTCACTGCCTATCAAATGGGAAAACTGCAGTGAGAGCCAAAAGAACTACATCACTCTCTCAAAACTTTCTATTTCATGCTGGAAGCAGCAATTTCAGCATCCTGGCTATCAGGATGCTGAATCTTCATTGCAGTCAACCAGATAAGCTACCCAATGTGGGAATGTATTTTATACCAGAAGAAAATCCCAAGTCTGCAGTCTTTACTCACTTCTTCATATATAAAAATATAAATGCATTTTCACACCTATATCTATCTAAAATGGAATATACCTATCCCCCATATTTAAGTGCAATTGCACATTCAACAGGGCTGTTTGCAGTGCCACATTTGGCAGGAACAGGATTATTTTCTCTCCCTCACTACCTCTTTCACAGAACATACACTAAGCTGAATGGAGATCTTCATTCTCACATGAAAGCAGCAAAATTTCCTGCCCCACAAGTACCTGGGACTATGTTATTGGAGCAAGTTCTGGTACAGAAACACCCAACAGATGCTCAGAACTGCTCCTTTACAGCTCTTGTCCTGTGCCTCTGCAGAGTTGGTGGTGTTTCCTGCACACTTTAAAAGAAACAGGAGACAAGTCCAGTACTATCCAGTGGCACCTGGATACAACAGGTTTCTGGCTGATCCTCAGAAACACCACAAAACCTCTGCTGCACATGCTCAGAGTTCTGACACTAATTCAGGGAAATTTTAGTACCCAGATATTAGCAAGTGAAATGAGTTTTGGCTTTGCAGAAATAACACATTTAAATGATTTGTCAGTGGAAGAAGAAAAAAAATACAGACCTGGGCTGACTCATAGTTCGTCTTTAGCTTACAGATTTTGTACTGGCTACACAGCTACTATTGCAGAGGTTCACACATCATTCTCAATTTTACTTTTTTAATACAAAAGCCCTAGTGCAGCCCAAACTCACCATGAAAAGCCAAAGCATTTAAAAAAACAGCTGAGGTGACAGAAGTCTTCCCCAAAAGGACAATACTTCAGAAGAGAAATCCAAACACATATACAAATACAAATGCCATGTAACAGATTACATTGCCTAGAGGAGCTGTGGATGCTCCATCCCTGGCAGTGTTCAAGGCCAGGCTGGATGGGGTTTTGAGCACAGTGGTGTAGTGGAAGGTGTCCCTATCCATGATGTGGGAGCTGGAACTAAACTTACAGAAGCCTTCCAACCCAAACTATTCCATGATTCTATGATTAATACAGGAGACCTAACAAGCTTACACAAGTTTCTGATCACCCTGAGTGTGTGTGAGAGGCCAGAGTGTAACAGTGAGGAGAACGAAGACCAGCACAGTGAAACCAAGTTTCCTGATGAATGACATCTCTACTGCAGAGCAATGGGGATGCTAAAGTACCAGCATATACCCACATAGAGTGCATCCTCAGTTTTGGTGAGTCCAAAAAGCAGTTCAGAATTCTGTCCTACATGGTGACTGTTGCCTGGTTATTAAATTATTCAATTTACTGAATTAAAATGAAACTTGAGGGGCAGATGCAGGCAGTGTACATCCTCTGAGACTCATCACAGACCAGATTTTGCAATTCTATTTACCTGCAAGGGAAAGAAATGTCCACTTACTGATACTCAGTGTCTTCTCTGAAGAAGAGACAGGCAGAATATCTGAAATTAGTTACAAGGAGGCCTTTATGCAGGCTACTGAAAATGCAATTTCTTTGAGAAGCTAGCTGAATAAATAATATTTCTGTAATCATAATTCATGTTAAAAAAATGAGCAGAAACAGAGTGATAACAGGGATAATACAGGGAACATTGCAAAAAAATGAGATATTCTTCATTATTCCATAGTCAAATAGACATAAGAAATCCCCATCAATTTTTAACAACTTACAAATGTGTTGTTTCCCACCCATCCACCAGATCCTCCTAAAAGCTTGCAGAAGGCAGTAAGGACAGCAGGAAAAGCAGGACTGGCCAGAAGGGGAGCTGGTAGGACACAGCACAGGGTGTGCGGGCACTTGGTGCCCTCTCCTGGGCACGACAGAAAGATCCTTGTTTAGTCAATTCACAGCATGGCCATGGAAAATGGAATCTTCTACATCTGAAACTGATTGCTCAGATGAAATAAAAGGCACAGGTAATCAGAGAGAAAGTTCACACATTTCCAGAGAAGTACTCAGCTGTTCAACTCCATAACAACTCCTGACAAAGCAGCGTGTTACATCACAACATTGTTTATTATGTAACTTTTTACAATACAAACAAAAATACAGAAATGCAGTATATGAATACAGCTAAATGCAAAATGGTGATGTTTTTCTCGAGGCCATATTCCCATTTCTAGTAAAATAAAGAAAGACTGCACACAGGTAGAAACAGGTTGGTAGTTAACTCCACAATTTTGCCTAGAAATGACCTATAAATGCGTTTTCCTGCTACTTACCATAAAATGTAAAAAGGGAGTTAAAGGAAAGTTTTACTCACTGGTTCCTACCATATGAAAGAAGCTATATTCTATTTAGGAGGGCCAATATATGGAAAAATATCTAAATTAAATGTTATTACAAAAAATGAAGCAGTAATGAGATCCTTCTGGCTAAAGAAGTTACTAAATGAGAATAGCATATATTTAAAGAATCCAAAACATAAAAGGGTTGTTATAAAAAGCTTAGGTGCACTGTAAGCTTACAACTTTTGTTTTTCCATGTGTCCTTTTAAACAATGGAAGTGTCAAAAATAGGGTCAACTGTGTTAGACTAAATTACATTATTGTATATGCTGCACTGAATGGAATTTTTATTATAATAATAGAGAAGCATTGTTTGCATCATATTATGGCAATTTATCCTCACTAAAAACCGTCTAGAGTCCTGCATTTTTTGATATCCTGTAAACCGTTAAACCACCAGAACATGATTGTACAACAGTAAAATGTTTTCTTTTGCATTAAAATGACACCTGTTTAAAAAAAAAAGAATGAAAAAAGGTACTTAGAGCTGTTATTTTTCCAAGTACACAACACCCTAGACAATTCAAGGCATCTCATTCTCCATCAAAATTAACAAAAATTTGTCATGCTGTTAAATCCATTACTATGGATACGACTGGTGCAAAATTGGTCAAACGGATCCAACAAACACTGATGTCCAGGCGGGCATATTGGCAACTAATACATAACTGGTGGTCAAAATGATGCATTTAAAATATCTTCCCTTTCTTCTTATTCTTTTCCAAGGTTCTAAAATGACATTAAAAAAAAAAAAAAGTTTGTTAAATAATACATCTAAGTTCTGTTTAAAAAAAAATATATACATCTTTTACAACAGGCATTTTAATAAGGCTTTTAGTGGTTACAACACAATGGATGAAACTTACTGAGTACACAGAACTTGTGTGAATCAAGCAGTGCAGTTATCATCAGATTTCCCCTCCCAAGGACTTCAGGAATTAAACATTTTAATTCTCAGAACTTTAATTCCTCATCTCCCCAGAAATCTGATGCAATCTATCAATATAAACATTTATTTATTTATTTACATACATACATTTATACCATGTTTTTGCAGGCTAAAACCTGTTTTAGAAGCTAATAATTTTCCCACTATTGCTGAAATAGGGTCATTTGTAACTAAAAGCAGTTCAAATTTTTTCTTGGCTTTTAAGTGAGACCTCCAATAGTGGTCTACAACCATGGGTGGACCATTACTGTGTCAGAAAGCTCCAGAACTTTTACTGCAGGACAAGACTCCAGTTTACCTGGAAGAGTTCTGTTGTTCCAAAATACGTTGTTGAGCCTCCCAGTTTGCTTTCTCATCCTCAAACTGACGACGCTTTTCCTCCAATTCTTTGTGTTGTGCCTCCAAATTCTTTTTCATTTGCTCATGGCGTCGCTGCAGCTGTAGGAGATTATGAACAGAGTCAGTAGGTGCAGAAAACACAGCAACTTTTGGAACTAACAAATATCACAACTAAACTTACTAATACGACAAAATTACGTGTTTTATTTTTCTTCAGAGAAAGTAGCTCAGACTAAAACATTAAGATGATAGGTACAGCCAGTAACAAAAACCAAAAGGTTATTAATCCAACAGCTTCATTTCACAGTTAACAGAAAATGCCCCAAATGCTACCCAGTTTACAAACAGAATTTGTAAGCAGCTATGTTTGGCAAATAAAAGGAAATTAAAAATACTTTGGTATTTGATGCAAACACTAAGCAGCAAGTTTCAGACCATTTGAGTATCACTAATGCATAAAAGAGCAACATCTTTGATTTTCTGTGGGGGGGAAAAAAAGCCCAAAATATTGATTTAATCCTATAGCATTAACTATATTGTGGATCTATTTGGAAAAAAATATTAAGGAGATTAATTTATTCACTAATTAAATGAATTAGTATTATTGAGAAAGTGAATTGTCTACATTCCAAAAGAGAATAGGAATTCTCTCCTGCAAGTTGATGGGACAGACTGATAATCAAATGTGTTGTATGTAAGGATGGAAATATTTGTCAGGAGACATGATTGCTTTCACGTGGTATACTGCTTTTTAAAATTGATTTAAGTCATAGAATGGTTTGGGTTGGAAGGGACCTTAAAGATCATTTAATTCCATCCCTCCTGCCAAGGGGCAGGGACGTGGATGCTCAAAATCCCATCCAGCCTGGCCTTGAACATGTCCAGGGTTGGGGTTCCTACAACTTCTCTGGACAACCTGTTCCAGTGCCTCATCACTCTCATAATAAAGAACTTTCTCCTAATATCTGACCTAAACCTACTTTCTTTCTGTTTAGAGCCATTCCCCTTGTCCTGTCACTCCATACCCCTGTAAATAGTCCCTTCTCCATCTTTCTTGTTGGGTCCCTTCAGTACTGGGAGGTCACCATGAAGCCTCCTCTTTTCCAGGCTGAACCATCCCAATTCTCTGAGCCTTCACTCATGCAAGAGCTGCTCCATCCCTCTAATTGCCTTGGTGGCCTCCTCTGGACTCAACATTCCCATGTCCTTCCTGTGTTGGGACCCCAGAGCTGGATGCAGCACTGCAGGCAGGATCTCATCACAGAGAAGTAAAGGGGTAGAATCCCCTCCCTTGATCTGAAGTCCACACTTCAGAGAAAGTGATATAAAACTCCCTCTTGCCTTATTCTCTTGCATAATCCCATTCTACACAGCCCTTGAAAACCTATTTCCTTTTACACATTTTTACATGGCACTGTCTGTTGCCTACTTTTCTACATTTACATAAATACAACAGAAGCTTACAAAGCCATGAATGGTGAAGAAAAAAGAAGAATTAATTGCAATGAACATAAAAAACTGGTATCACAGGATACAGTCAAAAAGTCATGAGATAGTACATGAAAACCAGAAGTATTTTTGTATTTCACATAACAAGGAAAATGTGGACACCAGAACTATTAAAGGGTTCAAAAAGATTCAAGACAGAAATTGAAAAAGGGATAAATCAAGTGGCTACAAAAACCATGATCCAGATAGAGCACATAGCTTTAAAATCCTCAGACTACTGACTGGCATATCTTACTATTCACATCCTTGTCTATTCAGTTCTCAAAAAAAAAAAAAAAAAAATCTAGATTAATTTTTTTCCATTTGATCCAGTATGCCTTGGCACCTTACAGAGCCTAGGCTGCCAAGCATTTCAACTACCCTTCCAAGTTTCCTCATTTTTCCTCAAATTTGGAGACAAATTTTCTTAAGGAACTTTGACAGTTCTGAACTTCTCTATTAGGCTTCTTGTGCGAAACTGTTTTCCCAAAACTTTAAAAATTACTTAATTTTTTACTTTTACTTCAGAAGTTTTACTTAAAACTTCTAATTATAATAGTCCCTTAAAAAGATCATTTTCAGAGCCCCTTGAAGCCTGTAAAAAACTGGTTTCAACTGTGAGGACTTCACCTGGAGATGACAGAAATTAGAGTTAAGTATCCATAAAATTTGTTTAAATGGTACCAGAACACTGACAAAAACAAATCCCTGACTCTTCCTTAGCCTCGTAATTCTCATTTAGGTGAGATCCCTATAGGCATTGTGTCCAGTTCCTGAAATGCTTTTTCAATACACACAACAAATGATCACTATTGCATTAGCTTATTATGTAAGCCATAAAAGTCTCAAGAACTTTTAAAATCACATGGAAGAATAAGCACAAAATATTCCAAAGAAAAGGGAGAAGAAGACGGTAAGGATCTTATGGAGTATTTTAACATGCTATGACTAAAAATAAAAATAGAATACATGTGAACATTTAAATTCCATTTTAAGTTTAGATTTATACCATTCCAGCAAAGGCAACAAGCCGAGGAAGAAGAACGGTGTTGTCTTTACACATATAAACCAACTATGGAGTCAATTATGTTGCAAAGTCTTGGCACAAAGTCCCACCTCTACACTTGTTGAGCCTCAAGTTATATTGGCGTTTAGAACATTTTGATTACCTCAGCTTCAGAGTCCTTCAGTTTCTGCACTTTTTCTTTGACTTTCATCTCAAACACCTGTTCCATTTCCATTTCCATTTTCTTCATTTTGGCTACATGCTCCCTCCTTTCCTCCTCCATCTGTGCCAATGGGCTCCTGCCATAAATCCAGAAGAAGCAGTTAGCTAGTAAGAACTTTTTCTCTCTCTGTTACATTAGGACATCTGGAAAAAGCAAGATAAAAATGCTGAAGCAGAAACATAAACACACTGCTGTAGGCACTGCTAGCTTAAATTCAATTTACATTATTATATTAACTGTTTAGATAAGCTTTACTCAAAAAGATATTTCATACAATATCTTTTCCTCCCCCAGTACAATTGATTTATACTACTTTTAAGTTAACAGAAACTCTTGACTTTCTATATGTAGAACCACCTGGTCATGGGAAGAGAGGAAATGTTAAAACAAGAAAAAGAAAATTAGCATCTTCCAAGTGATCTTCAGGCATCTTTTTCTTCCCCATAATTCAAATATATTAAAAAAATAATGGACATAATAAGAAAATTAGGAGCACTGCAGACTAAAGTTCTATTTTCTCTCTAAATCTTCATTGTTCCCAAGTGAGCCCAAAGAGACACTTAACATTGCAACTGTGTTGAAAGCTCTGGTCATAGTTTTAAAGAGAGATCAGCTTTGAAAAAAGGTCTGGGCAACTGAACATCAATATTTCAAGTGTCAGTAGAAAGGTTTTCCTTTAGAAAGCTATTAATAAATGTAATGTATAAAAATAATGTACATTATTTTTAATTTTTTTCCATATACTTTATGGTATACTTTCCTGGATTGTACTGAATTTTTAAAGCTGTATAAGCCTGCTATCCATGTTATGGTGATAAGGGTTTTAATTAGTAAGTTTTACTGTAAACATATAATAAAACAGGATGATTGAGATCTAGTGATGATTGCTACAGAGTTTTGTTAAGACTCTGCTGTTCCACAAGGAGCAATCAAACCAAATCACTGTCCTCTTATTTCAGTTTTGAGTATCTAAGGCTTAAAAGGACAAAGTTTTAACTATTGTGTTGGCGAAAATGAAGAACTGATTATATTTGGAATTGTTACAATCAATCAGCAGAGGACATCTAATCTATATATTAAACGAAATCTGAATTAATAGCTGCAATGCTTGGACTTGTGAGTAAAATGCCGTATAATATACAGAGCTGAAATGCATCTTCAGTTTAATTTTTACTTTAGTCCTTCAAAAGGCCAACTGCTAGCAATCTTTTACAAGGAAAAAATTAATGGTTAAACACAGGTGAGATAATAATGCAGAAAAATACTAAAGAAGTGAAAGAAGAGGTAAGTAGCAGTACTTGTGGAAGCTAAGCAGCTGTCAAAACAATACTATTTTATTCTAGAGATGTAAAGCTCTCAAATGCATCTGCTCTTCAAAAATTAATCTACAAAGGAGAATAAATATTGAGGAATCATTGCTGCAGTTTTGACTTGAAAGGGGTGCAGAACTGTCCTTTGATTGAAAACTTAGTAAATCCAATGGGGATGCCATACAAGCTGTATTTGAGAAAGTGGTACAAATCAGTCTGCACAGAAGATCAGATTAACTGACAGGTGAGCATTTACAGCTGAGAGCTTTACAACATAGGTCACAACTGGTTTTATTAGGTCCTAAGTATGTGACATGGGTAAAAGCACATCACATTCTCTATTTCAGGACAAAATGATACAAGGATTTAAACAAAAACAAACAAACAAAAAATCTGACACAAACACACAAACAAAAAAGAGCTGAAGGGGGAAAAAAACCCCCACAAACCACTAAACAAAGATGTAAAACATTTAACGGATTTCAGAGGACATGCTCTAATAACAGTCCTCTAAGTTATTCTGCAAAAATTAAAAATTATTCTAGATATGTGCAAAGTAGAATCTCTGCAAGCAGGTAATGAGATAAAATCATGGTCAGAAATTACTGAAGTTACTAAATCCCCAATTCAATGAAGAACTGTAAATTTACAGGTAAGGATAAAAATTGCACTAATTCTTTATAAGCGTCTATATAAAGATGCCTCAGTCATGGATAGAAATGGGGGAAATTCCATAATTTATGCACTTCTACAAATTTCTGAAATTTGACCAAATTTGACTTGAATCTTAGCCAAAAATGTTCAAAAGAGATGGGTTTTTACAGAGGTATTTGTCACTGTAAGCATTTACAAATGCCTAAAATTTACAGTAGCACAGCTTTAGGAAAAAAAAAATGAAACCAACTGCTAGTGGAAAAAACAATGCCAAGAGCAGGATACCAGGAAACTGTTTTAAATTTGAAACATCAAACAGTGAAATCCTTTTTGTGCTTATAGAATTTTTGTCTTAAGTTTTTTGGAAAAATTTAAATCACCACTTACATGCCTTCAACTGTGTCAAATCTAAAAAACAAAAAATACAGAGGCTTAGCTTAGCATGCTTAAATAAAACCACAAAACCAAAAAGCAATAATTTAAAAAAGTAAATTCAATATTATTAGATTCCTAAAGCTAATTATGTGCTCCCCCAAAAGCAAATTTTTCATACTAAAAGGAAGAAATTGTTAGTTCAAGCTTGTTATATTTATTTCAAATTCAGTTAGTTGATCACTACATCATGTCAATACTAACGCAGGTTTGATGTGCAGATGCTTTCAGGAACAGTTTTCCTACAACATATATGCTTTTAAAATATTTTAGTGACACCAAGCACCACTTGCTCTATACAAGTTTTTGGAAACCAACGCCACCTGGAGGCTTTATCTCCTGGGTTAGAATTGGTCAGCCGGCAGAGAGCCGCGTGTGGAGCAGCCGGGAATGCTGTGACACCGCGGGAAGAGCACTCGGCTCCCACGGCCACCAGGGGTCTCAGCGGCGGCAGCGTCACCCCCCAGCCCCGGGATGCTGCAGCAGCGCCCGGCTCAGCGGAGCAGGGGCTGCGAACGGGCTCTGATCTCACCGAGCTCTCACACGGGCTCCAGGGCACGGGGCTGCTCCACAGAACCCGCCAACAACACAGGCAAGAGGAGATGGGAGTGGTCGGGCTTAGCCGCGTGTATTTTGTTATCCTGGATAAGACCCATCTTCACGGTGTACAGTATGACTCGCAATAAAAATAAGATTTGACTTTTAAATTCACTAAAGATAGCAGCTTCATACAGCAAACAAAAAAGATTTCTCTAATTACAACATCACAATTTCAGAGCAAATGCCAATTTTCTCACATGCCACATAGGACACATGTGAAACTACCATTACCACATGATTTAAAGAGACAAGTTATTTACATATGCGAAGATTACCTTGACATTTAATTTTTTCAATGGTTAGGATGATATTGAAAATTTGACAAATCAGACTAAACCTAAAATACAAAAAACCCCTCCATAACCATGGAAAATACATGCTTTGGATTGCTCCTAAGTTAACAAGTTACTTACAGAACAGTCAAGTTTCACCAAATCAGAGTTAAGATTATTAACTGGACAGAAAACTGCTTCAATTAATCTGCACAGTATTATTAAAACTTGCAGCACATACTTCTATTTGTTTTCACATGAGCATTTTTGTCTAAAGAAATATGTTAACAGCTGCATGAAAAACTGAGATCTGCTAGGATCATAAAAATACAGCTGTTTTAAAGCTACAAAAGGTCAGTCCCACAGCTCCAACAGCTGCCAGCAGGAGATACTTTTGGAAAAGTACAAGCACCACTGCATGTCTCCTGGTATGTCTGCCCCCCAGTCTCTCAAAAACCAGCAGCTTAGGAGTTTCCAGAGCCAGGGGGTGTTTCTGTGTTTAACCATATGCTTGTAATACCACCAGACAGCAACAGAGCACGTCTCCATTCTCACACAGAGATACAGGATCTGTCTCCCATGCAAGAATCAATATTGCCCCAATTTGAGACACAGACACTGCTTTCAAAAGCCCAGCAGGCAAGCATAAAATTCCTAAGGGGAGGCACAGATAAACTGTTAATATCTGTTCCTCCCCCTCAGTTTCCAGGAGGCACATGGTTATTAGGAAGATTCCTTCTATGCTGCTTCAACTATACTAGATTAAAAAACCAAAAGCTACAAAACCACACTGAAGTAAAAAATGCATGTTAAAGCATAAAAAAACACCCAAAAAACTGCAACTCAACATATGGTTAAGGTAAAAACAGAAAAATAGCATCAGCTGCTTCATAACCAGCACATCTTCAAGAATTTCATGTATTTACTTATTAAGTCACCCTGTACTCTGGGGAACAAACTCTTACAAAATGTTCAAATAGTCTTCCTAAGTTTGCAATAGACTTTGCCATCTTTCAGATGGCTGAATCAAACTGCAATTATTTACTCATTCTCTTGAACAAAAAAAAAAACCCTGATAGCAAAGAGCACCAATTGTATTTATTCATCTCTGAGCTCCAGTACTGCAGTGCTCCAAGCAACAGATTTCTAGAGGAGAAAATAGTTCCAGAAAGCACATTCACCTGGAAATATTCAGGTGGGACAGCACAGTGATCTGAAGTGACAGGAGAGGCAAAGTGAGCATGCTTCAGAAAGCAAAGTAATTCCCCACCCTGGTAGTGTATGTAAGTTCTGGCTCAAAAAGAAGTATCAGGAATGCTATCAGAAACTGAGTGGGGTGGAGGGGTGAATGAAGGTCACAAAGAGTTCTAAAACCTACTCATAGATGTATTTTTGTATAAAGTAACATCTTATTGTGTCTGCAATATGGGGAAAAAAAAAATTTAAATAGCGACTCTGTTGCTATTTTAAAGAATGCAGAATAACCAGCCCTCTTACATGGATGAGGTAACAGACTGAGTTTGTAGGTGGAGACTAACACAAATCTAAGCAGACACAAAACAAAAATGGTAAAAGTACTGTCACTAAAATTCAGATTTTCCAAAATCTAAGAAAAACATACTAAGATTTTGAAAGGTATATAAGAAACCCCAGTATTTAATAACACACACAGGAAAATGTAAACAGCTTCCTTTGATATCCCAATTAACAATGAGGGGGGGAAAAGAGTTTCACTTTTCAGTACAGTAATAGCAAATAATAATACAGTAAAAAGCACAGTAATAGCAAGTTAGAAGTCCTGGAGAAAATGCAGGATTTTCTCTTCTGCACTCCTATTACTACATTTTCATCTGACATACTTGCTATGTGCACTCAGAAGCCTTGAGCTACAAGTCAGGAATAAGATGATGGCAGAAACATGACAGTGAGAAGAAACCACAGTGTGATGGACACATATATTTGAAAACTAGTATTTTTAAGACTTGACCTCATTAGAAATGCTATTTAAGTGCAAGTACACTTCTGAAGAGTTGCTATAACTGACATAAACTATTACATTTTTTGTCAGTGCCATGCAGGGAAGTCTCATGCAGACTCACACTAGATGAAACTAAATCACGTCCATTTAAATCATTCCCTCACAACTTTTAAAGCATTAAGAGAGTGTAGAATAGATATTTCTTTAGTAAAAATGGCTTTGTAACTGTCATATGGGTGCAAATAGCAGGTATTTCCAACTATTTTCAGGGATCTTTTTCAGGAAGAACAGCTGTAACTTTGCATACCATTAGCTGAAAAGAACAGTACCCTCTATTTTGATTGAGAAATTTGTACTTAAATATAGTACAAAATAAGAGCACCATTAATTAATAATTATTTAATCACTACTTACTGTTGATGCAGTTACTACATGCAGAGCAGAATATTTGAATGTAGCTATTCGCAAATAGCATTATACAATTCAGTATACAGTAGAGCCTACTTTTAAATCTTTGACTAACTTCATCTGGTTGGCAAGTAACTTCTTGTCAGAGGTAATAAAAATGAGTTTGAAAAAACAGCTGCAGAAGCCCCCAAACACTGCATTGCAACTTTCTTCTCACAAGAGATAATGATGTTGCAATAATTCCCCTGCCATGATAGGCAGCCATATGAGTTGCTAGAGCAGCATTTCAAAGATGACAGTAGCAGGTCTGCTTTTTCAGAGTTTCTAAATAAATATTAACCCATTCTTCTCAAAAACATCCCTGACACAATAGTATTGATCATTCACACAGAAGAACCAAAAATTCCACAAGTAACATATAAACCAAAATAGAAATTAATGCACCAGAACTTTGCGGTATCAGTGTAAAACTCTGAGTAAATGTAACAATTCTCTTCAAAACTGAATCTACTATTTAGCATGTTCAGTGAAACTAGTGTCAGTCTTAGTGAAAGAGGAAAAAACGCCAAATTACAAGTAAACAAGAGGCTGTCTCTTTCCAAACACAGCAAAGAGACAACTGACTGAAGGCTATATGAATACAAACCCACCAGCACCCCTCCCCAAGAAACCCAAAACACCACCACACACTCATAAAACCAGCCAACCAAAAAAAAAAAAAAAAAAAAAAAAGATTAAAATGCAATTCAGCCTTACAGCCTTAACAGGAACTTACTTTGTTAGCTGCCCTTTATTTTTGTTGTTGTCAACACCGTTGTATGTAACAGCTGCCAGTTTTCTGCTTCTGTAGTTCTCATAATGTACATTGTTAGTAACATCCTTCAGGTCCTGCATATGAGTTCTGTCAATAAGTGTAATTTATCAGCTTAGTGCACAAATACAAAATACTACCTGAAAAATCAGTCCCTGTTCATTTTGCAGATTGACTTGAATTAAATTATATCCCTCCAATAATGTCCCATTTCTCACAATGTTTTTACTCTACCACTTAAACTGGAGCTCTCAAGACAGCAGAGGCACAGAAATACCAGGTTATTTTGCACCAAACTATCTAAAGCTTGCAATATCCCAAACACTAACTTACAGGACCAGTCTTTGGAAAGTTTGAGTTCTGTGGATAAACTTGCAGGTAATTTGACAGGCTGATAAGAAAAGTGTGTATTACTACTGTAGTAGGTGGGAAAAATAATGTCAGGCAAGAAACAACAAGCCAAAACTTCCTGGTTACCATCTTTTAATTCTACTAAAGCTAAATGTTAAGTTCAAGACTAAGCTGAAAGAATTCACTTCTTTTCGTAATTTTCCATTGTCAGCCAGGAGAAAAGCAAAGCTTAGCATTCAAACTAAAAGTTTTTACAGCAGATGTCACCTAGTGGACTGCTGGGAGCACAGGACTCAGCACCTAACATAAAGCACAGGCAGTCTTGTTTTAGGTAAGTTTTCAGTGCTTAAGTTTTTAGAAAATGCCTACAACTACATACACATCAGCACTAAGAGATAATCAGGCTCCTCTGGACTAGTAACAGAATAAACTAGTAACAGAAAAAGCAATCACAAAAATTTCACTATCAACACCTCTGCTTGCTAAGTATGTGGTTAAACAAGTTATCATAAAATGTAAGATAACTGTTTACAATTAAAAAATATGGAAATTCGTATGAACTCACTGTCTCAAATTCATTTTTCTCCAATATATGACTTTCCAATCTCTCAGATATACCAGAAAACTTAATGTTCCCTATCAGTTACTCACCTTATCAACATGTTCCTCAGAATTGTGAAGTCACAGTGTTCACCATTTTCAACTGCAAGAAGAAGTAAGCTTTTGTTGAGATGTCAACCAAAATCTGTGCTTTACACAGAGGTAAAATGTCACCCATCTACATTCACTCCAACAACAAATTACTCCCACAGCCTTTCCTTACTCAAACAACATGTGTGTTAGCAGAAGGAAAGCGTTAACCTAACTATAATAATGTGTCTTACTAGCAGAGTTCCTAATGCTCCCCTAAGCCTTACTGGCAAACTCTTCTGAGTCAGTGCAGCAGAATAAGCTACCACAACAGAAGCACAGTTTTGCCAGTTTAACTGTTTCATCCTTTGGCTGCCTCACAGCACAGTTGTGTAAGGATCAGACACTAAGGGAAGACTTCAGTCTAGATCCAGCTATATCCAAAAACCTTTAAAAGACAGACTCAACCTGTTTGTCCCTGCCCAATAAGTTGCAGAAGTCTCCATTTTAATTTTAATATGGATTTAGCTCTTCATTACTGAAGCAAAGGTTGTGTACTGAATTTGATGCACCAACCTACAGATGAAGAGTGAGCTGGCAGCTGCCATTATGATGTCATTACAGATGCCACCTATTCCACTGTGCCCATCACCCCACTGAAGTAGAAGAGGCTGATTCTGTGAGTGGCATTTCCCTGAGAGATCATGAAATGACACTGGAGAAAAACGCACACCCCAGAACTCTCAAATGTGCAGACAGAGAAGGCAACACACAAAGCTCTCAGCACACACGAAAGAAAGGCATAGGGCAGCTTCCAATGTGCTTCTGAAGTAAAGACAGACATTATCATGGCAAGGAGGGAAAAAACTAAGATGAAGGAATTAAAATAGCCCAAGTAAATTCAGTGAATCCTACAGAAAAATGCAGAACGTTGCCACTTTGTGTGTTGATTCTTGTATCTGCACTCCTGCATTATTTTATTCCATGGTTTTACACAGACTGGTAAATTCCGCTCAGATGGTACATGAAGTCATACTCCCAAAAAAGCATCATCTCTGTCCTGACAGACTGAAAGCCACTCCAAGAGGCTCCTTTTAGTTAGGCAAGCTCTTCCTTTCCAAAAGTCATACCACTGCGAACATGAAACCTTTCAGAAATTTGTTTTAAAATAAAGAAAAGTAGCACAATTTTGCACATCTCCAAATGCCAACATAAGAGCCTGAAATAAAGCTTGATCTTCTCTGATGCAGCTGGTTTTTACTTTCTGCCAAACCTCATTTCCTGCCAGACATGCACTTCAAAGTGCTGCAGCATTCCTTTTTAAATATTGGTCCATACACTGCTTGTTGGCTGGGGCTTTTTTGTCTGTTTTACACTGCATCCAATTTATAGTCCATTGCCCTTGGAAGGCAGAAATAGTGAGAGAAAAAAAATTCTTCTTTATTCAACACATGCACACCAAAGGAAAAAACTCAATGATCATGAAAAAACAGTCTAATAGTGATTGTTTTACTACAGAGTGTGGTGCAAGTCATGCCATGTGGCATTTGAAATATATGAACAGCATTAAAGCACAAGAAATGGCTGCCAGAAGAATGTGCAATTATCTTCAAGTCTCTATAGTAGAAAGTAAGTTTTAAACCAATTTTTAAAAAAAGTACTCTATTCATTACCAGGTAACTTTCTGTTGCTACATCCCAGTACTTAAGACCCAGATGTTTTGGGAAAAATTTTATTTATAGCAATTGAACTGATCAAATTAATATTTATAATGTGAATGCTCTAGAAAGAAGAATTTAATATACAGGTTTTAGATGAAGATAATTAAGGTAAAAAAGTTAGAAAACAACTGTAATTTAAGTCACATCATCACCTGCAATAAATTAATACAGGTTTTACAATTTCTCACTGAGGCTTCAAGAGAAATCTGCTAGCAAAGTTACATGTTGTTGAAACCTTTACCTTGTTCCAATATTCTCAGAATAACAAAATAGTATATTCCAATAATTTCCAGACCAAAGATCATTGAAATTAAGCATTTCAAACATGTCAAATACAGACTCATGCCTAGTAAGATTTAAATGGATTTAAAAAATCACAAGAAAGCCTTACCTTCTGCAACACCCCATGGGTACTGCCTTCCTCTAACTCTCTTGCCATTGACTTCAATGATCGTATTACTACCTACCACAGCAAGAGGTAAACGGTCCTACAAGATAAAGTATGACTTTAAAAATCAAAATCTGCTGCCAAAAGATACTGAAAGCATGCCCATGTATCAACTTAACATAAGCTAGGTCAGTGCTGTAACACTGCAATGCAGCTAACCCAGAAGTGCAAGAATAGTGATGTTTATTGACCTCTGCCCAGTTTAATGACTTTATATATACACACACTCCTTCTGAATTCCTTATGCTGCTGCATTCTGTGAATCTAGTTAAGGAACAGACACTACTGTTACTCAGTAAGCTATGCAAGAGGCAAACCATTTCCTATTTATGTAACTGCACAATTATTTACCAAGTCATATACCCACTGGCTACAAGGGCTGTTACTTTGACTGGATCTTGTACCCAGTTTTCAAAGGTTTGGCAAAGAACCACGTCAAGTTCTTGTTTTCAGCTGAACTGAGAATGCCTCCAGTGTAACAAACAACAAAGGAGCCAAGAGCAGCTTCCAGGGGCAGAAAGGGACAGAGTACTACACTTAGTATTTTGCACTTTTGTCTTTGCTTTTATTCTGCTCTTCTCTAGGCTTAGTCCCAGAATATCTTCCATTTTTTGTCCTGTTCATGTTTATCTATCCTAGGAGATTTCCCCAGTAACAAAAAAATTTAAAAGCTCTTACAAGCCGTTACAGCTACTGAACAAACAGAAGCAAGGCTCAAGAAACATACACAAGATGGACTCCAACATGAAAGAACAAACTGAAAACATGAGTAAACTAAGAAAAGGCCTTTCAACAGCCTGACAGTCCTTTTGATTTTCTTTAGTCATTTATCTCCATTAAGGTTTCAGTGTATCAATCAGCCAGAGAGCTATTAGCTGTAATGCACACATTTTATGCCACTGCACATGTCTGTCTGAAAGAAAACCCTTGCCTCCTTCAAAGCTCAGAACCAAAAAAAAAAAGTGGTAAGCTGTGGAGGGTGGACAGAAGTCAAATAAGGATGAATTTTAAAAAGTGATCTTTAAGAGTTCATTAATGAACATGTGATCTAGTGCTCTCATTCTGAATTTTAGCTATTGAAGGACTTAGATGACTTAATAATGTCATTCATTGCTTCTGATAAGGAACACTGACCCTCAGGACAGCTTTACATGTGATTTCTATATTCTAAACACTTTAGTGGGCTCTTCATTAATGACAGAATGCTTTTCAAACTCGACCCCCCCTTGCCCCTCCATAAGCACTTTTTCAAAAGAAAATTAGTTTACCTTTATCTTTTTAACAATCTTATTTTCTTCTTCATCATCTGTTTCTGGAAATTCATATATTTTAATTTTGTGTTCTTGGATTTCTTTCATTATCTAGAAACAAAATTATTATATTTTTGAGGATTTCATACTTCATAACAGCCTGATTTTTTGCTGATTCTCCTCCTTTTGTTAGATACATAAAATCCTTTCGATTACCCTGACTTAAATTACAACATAACATTTAACACCCTCAGGTGACCTCAGGTTAATAGTGTGATCATCTCTCCTTAGCCAAGAGAAGACACAATCAGAGCTAGAGCTCCCAGATACCAAAATATTATCCACCAACACAAGGCAGCAAAAATTAATATCAGTTTTCTACAACAGGACAAATAAGAGGTTTACTCTAAAGGAAATTCTGTCTGCATAGAGTTAGGTGCAAAACCTAATACAACAAACTTTCAGACTAGTTTTGCAATTGGGTTCTTTAAAAACCAGATACTTGAATAGATAATTGCAGGCACGCTTTATCCCTTTGAGTTCCCACAACAGCTACTGCTGTCACTCCTATTCTTTTCTGTTTCCATCACACCTGAGCAGCTCTTGCTTGAAGCAGGATCACCTGCCTATTTTAATAGAGCTTGTGACTGATGGACTAACTCTAGCAGTTAGTACTGTTGAAAAACACTCACAAGCAATAATAAAGTGACTGTCCTGTTTTGATGCTATATTTGTCTGAAGGGTATTTTTAAAAACAAGCTGATTAGTTTCGCAGAATTTTAGGATGGAAAAATATTAGACCATTTAGCTGACAGCTGCACTGCAGAGCCCTGGGGAATATTTCTGGCTCATGGGTTTGCAGCCTTAGGAGAAGTTAAGTTTCCAAATCATGCAAGGACTTATTTTCATAGTTTGGTTTGGGAAAGTCCCCCCTGTTTAACACCCACTCATTCATAAAGCTACTGATATATTTAGAAATATTCTGTGCTGTACCATTTTTTTTCCTGTCATTGAATTTTTAATTTTATCTATTTAAATCAAGAGTTTTACACACAACACCTCTTAATGCCACCTTTTCAGAACTCTGTGTTCTTCTAAACTAGGACTGGACAGAGTTCAATAAAAAAATTTTATGTCTTGTCTTGTTCTGGGTCCTCCTTGTCTTCTTCATACAATACTACAAAGCTTAACTGTTCTACTCTGATAATGTAGCTGAAAATAAAACATAAACCACTTGTAGACACTCACAGCAAACACATTCTACAAATACAAAGACATTGTACCAGTTGTATCAATGCTAGAATTATCTCACCATCTTTAAAATGCTTTACCACACCCAAGAGTAAACAAGTTTACTGATTCTCATGTAATACCTGAGGTATCTTTAATAATTACAGTGCATCAACATAGAAGTGAATATCTCAATGCAATCAGTAAAACTGTGATACTGTTGAATACCTTATTTTTTAACACACTTCTGTTAGGCACCTAAATCCTGAAAGCTTCTTTCCTCCCTTACTGATTTTTATCTCAGCAGTGAATTATTTTACTTGCCAAGAAACATACTATACTTGAAACCACTTCCCCTGAGGACAGAAACAAGATTATTTCACCAAGAATTATAATTAAATCTAGAGATATAAATTACTTAGCTTTGCTGTCTCAAGTTATTGCTTCAGGGTTTAAACTCTGCATGTAAGTTAAATCTCACCATTTCCATAGGGACCAACTTACTAAATTATCCTATGTTGTAAATATTAATTTTTCAACTCACCTGTTTTTTAAATTGTTGGCATTCCTCGGGTGTAAGTGTGTCTGCTTTGGCAATAAGTGGAATAATATTCACTTTTTCATGCAGGCGCTTCATAAACTCTATATCCAAAGGCTTAAGTCTGAAATACAGCATTAGAGCTTTGCAATTTACATTAATTAAACAAGACTGTACAAATGATGAGATTCGTCCTGACAACTACTCTTAAGACACTGAACTATGAGTGAATGATGACTGAAAATGAAAAGGTTACCTGCAATTATTACAGCAAATCCCCTAAATTGTATAATACAAGAGCAATAAGTGGTAAGTTAGTATTACTAGCTGTCATAAGTCTTCTGCTAGCTGAAAGTACACTCATTTAAGCAAGATGTAAGAACTCTATGAAGGTAGTAAAGTCTGTGTTATTAGCTGGAAGATAATCCCACTTAAAGCCTGACTGATAAGAGCTCACAGTTGTGAATTATGCTCTGTTCACACACAGAGTTGCAGGTTCTGAAAGTCTCTGTATGCTTCCTCTTGAGAGTGGGCTAGGAGACTTTTTATTTAACCCCTGTAGCCTATGTACAAATGAATTAGAAATATCTCACCTCTAAACTGGTATGTAAAACAAAAAGACAGTTATGAAAGTGGATGGCAGTGATAAAAACTAAACCATCATATGGGTATAGGGTGGCTGTGTGGTTGTATATTCACCGTCTATGTGGATCAAAGTGGTCAGTATTTCCTGTTTCCTGAAGTAAAACTAGAGAGGTTTTGATGCATTAATGACAGCAAGTTTAGTCAGGCTTAAAGGATTCACTTAGAGGATTTAACAAGATTATTTTTCATCCTAAAAAAATTAGTATTAGGAACATTAAAACCAGATTAATTTGGTACTGAAATTTCTGAAAACCATACATAAAAAAAGAATGAAGAAAATGTTCAAGAACGCACAATTAACTTCATTTTTACATTTTCTACCTGCCACTGATTTCACCAGTTCTCAACATGTGCCCATTAAATAGCTAACATTAAAGCACATCTACATTATAAGCACTCTTTTGGTTATCCATTCACCTTAATATGCTTTCCTCCTACTTGCTTCAAAAAGCTACCTAGGGCAGCAACACTGGGTTGAAGAGCAGCTGCCAAAGCAGAGTTGTTCAAGAGGTCTGCTGAACTAAGGACTTGAGTGTTTACAGAGGAGACTGAAGTAGGAAAGCTTTATATAAAGATTCCAAAATTGCAGAAAGATTGTGAATTCTATCATCATCCCATTCACTTACCTGGAAGGCTCCTCCTGCCCCTCCACTCTCTCCCCCTGTTTCCACAGAAACCAATTCAATCATTTCAGGTGTTTATGGGAATACTAGCTAAAATGGTGGGATGTATTTAATAGGACTTTAACTGTTATTTTTTATAATCTCTAAATTTCTAAAGCAGGCTTTTACAGATGTATTAAAATGACAAGCAGAAGCAAGCTCACCCATAAATGCTTAACTTCAACATAAACATAATCATGCATTAAGAGTAAAGAGGACACTACTTGGTGGGTTAGATGTGCTGCTGTCTGCAGAGGGAACAGGAGTAAAGACTGCATCACCACAAAAACCAGGTAGGAAGTGAGCTCTGTCCTTTCAGAGAGGGCAGCATCTTAAAAGAGGAAACGAATGCTAAAAGCAGCACCAATTTTCTTCATTAACTTCCTTACTGAGATGACTATTTTAAACATTTATTCCAGGAATTGAAAAACAGCATGAAAACCTAGCATAATTGTACACCTTTTTCTCCCCTAAAAATAACATGAAATACCTGTACAAGGAATATTATTTTACGGCTTTTAGCCTCACAAATTTAGTGACCAAATTTTAATCCATTGGAAACATTACTTTTCTTTTTCCTTAAGAACAACTTGTACCTCCCACTGATTTAGGAAGTTCTAACAGACATGGGGGTGTGCAGGGAAGACATGCTTTTTGAAAATTAGCTCAGAAATAATTGACTAACACAAGGGATCGTCTTCCCGTTATTTAAATTACATTTTGGATTTTGCACACTAGTAAAACAGCATGTAGAGAATTCAAATGTTTGCATATAAAACTGACATGCATGTTGAGCAAAACTGGCATTACAAACATGCCTGTTGAACAACAACAAAATACTTAATAAAGGCAAGTCTACATAAAAAAAACCTCCACCCTCTGGCATTTCTTTCCATATTTGGAAGTATCTGTACAGTTCAAAATTATTAGACCCATTCCAATGCTAGCTAAGGAAGCTAAGTATAATAGCTGGCAGTTTTTACTGCCTGAGGAATACTCTTTAAATTCCTTCATCACTCCCTTCAACAAGTTTTACTACTTTTGACCAACACAATAGAATAGGCTTAAACTTATCTTCACCTCCTTCTGGTTTTGAAGGTGTAACTCAAGCGTCTGACAAATTTAATAATGATACCATGATAAAAAGATAAACAACCAGCTTCAGATAGTTAATCTGTACCTAATACACCCTGGAAATGCAATTCTCCCTGTCTACCACTAGATAGAAGTCTGATCTAGTAAAAACTGTGCAGGGGTGGAAGATCACATAATAACTGAAAAATAATCTGCAATGCCTATACTGGAAGTGCCACTAGACAAAATACTACACACCAAGTGAATTATTGATGTGCTTACAAGGAGGCATGAAACTTTCCATCTTCAATTTACACTAATGGGAGGGAGGAAGAATGGAAAGGAAAATTCCTTTTGCTTGACATGTGAACCACTTTCTCCTAATGTGATCTAAGGACATACAGATCACAAACAGACCTGGCATCTGTGAACGTCTTTGCATTTTTCATTGCTAGAATTCTATCTCTCTTGTTATGCAATTAATGTGCAATTGTACTGTCTGGTGTTTGGCTTGCTAATGTTTGACAAGCCAAAGTAAACTCATCTTTGAAATTAAGCATGATCTGCAGGACATTGAGAAAATTTGATTTAGAATTCAGATTGACAAATTTTTATCTGAGATAAGAGAATGAAAATATAAAATACACTAATACAAACCCATGTCCTGAAGGAGCAATGAAGTATAAACAACACTGCACTCTATTATCTGGCATCTGGCGTCTGTTCACTCGAGATTCTGCATTCAGGTAGTCCTCAAATTTACTGTCAATGTAGTCAATAACTGGCTGCCAGCTGCAGAGATTACATGAATAAAAACCTGTAAGTTACATTACTCACATAAAGAAACCTATTTTTGCTAAGAAATAGATGTTCACAATTTCCCCACAGCTTGGGGTGGGTTTTTTTGCTTTTCATTTGCTTTTTTTTAATTAAGGTACTTCAACACTGCAACTGATCAACTCTTCAACCTAAAATTGAGTTACATAGTTCTGAAGATACAATGTGTGAGTCCACTGAAAAAACCTTTCAAACACAACCACCTTCATTGTAAAAGCATAAAAAGAGAATACTTAAGAACTGTAGCTAAAGGAATATGCTTCACTGATCACATCTTGTGACAGCACAGAAGGTGGTTCTGCACACTGCATGTGTGGATAAAGAGCCAAATGTACCATTCAGTTTAAGGGGAAAGGCTGACTGCACTTCAGTCAAGTTATAAAGGCACTTGGAATTACAGTCGTTAGAAGTTTTCAGCTAAATGAAAAGTTTAGAAGTGTTAGTATTTTAACTGAATACTGAAACGTGCATTTTAAAATATGTCACAAGGTATTCTTATACACACAAAACGCAATGCAGAATTATCATGGGAGAACATACAAAGAATGCCTTACCAATTACTATTATCCACAGCATCTCCAAATCCTGGTGTGTCAACTATTGTAAGTAGTAACTGAACACCACCTTCTTTGATTAAAACTTTTGACTGCTCAACCTGTAAAATGAATACAGTAAGATTAAATTTTTAGCAGTTTAGTCAACTATCTTAAACACTGGGAAAAGCATTCAATGAATAAGAAGCCTGACAAAAATTGCTAACTTTTCTGCTTCAGAGGTATGCTGTGTCTGTGTTCTGCTTATAAAATCCCAATAATTTTACAATAATGAATATTTTTTAAAGAAAAAGATCATTATTTAAATAAAGTCAGTGATAAAAGAATTCTCTAAGTATATGGGATATCTTAATACTTAAATTCCTGATAAACAGGAAAAACCTTAACCAGGCATTAAATTTGAAAAAGTTTTCAAAGAAAATGACACTTTTCAAAACTAATCCTCCGCACAAGCACCTTAGACACTTCTAGTCCTGTTAATGTATTTTTAAGAATACATTTATTTTTCAGCTAGCATAATGGCTGGGAACCATCTCAAAGTGATGGTTTCCTATTACCTACAGAATTATACTGGAAAGTAATACAACCTGGCTGCAATCTGCTGAGCTAGACCTCATGTGACTGTAATGCATTGGGCTCCTGTTAGCTCAAGCCACTGATGGAAACCCTCCTCAGAAGGCAACTGCATCAGCACAAGGAATGATGCAAGATCGGGGTGTGGGAGTTCATGCCTCCAGTTGTGACCACACACCCACAGCACAGCTCAGGCAGCTAGCACTGAACATGTCACCCAACAGATTAGGCATGTCATGACAGAGAAGAACCAGGCTAAGCAGCACATGGACTGCTACCCTCTTCTCCCTACTAATATTTCAGTAATTATTGATATTGCCAATGTCAGTCCATCTGTCTGAGAAAGTGCTGTACACCACCGTACTATCAGTGAGATGCACAGCAGTATGAAATGACAAACCCATGTTGGCTTCTTTCCAATTTCTCAAACATTTAATCATCCTTTTTTTTTCCCCTGATATTAAAACAATTCCTATTAAATCACAAGTTACACCATTTTCTAGATATGATTCAAGAAATCAGCCATGTAAGCCATTTACCCAGAAACACATGAGAGCTGGAAAACTCAAGGTAATGCCATCTTGTTGCTCATTGCTTAACATTCCTTAAGTCTCACAAACCCTAACTGGGGAGGGAAAACAAAGTTCTATTTATAATAAACCCTATCTGGATGGTCTCTTGACCAGTTCAAGATTTGAGAAATATCATATTAATGCTTCGTAAGCTCTTGCACATCTCTGATTGTTATGCAAGTGAAGCAGACTCCCACAGCCACACCTGAACATTATTGCAAATGCTCTGCAGTCACTGCTTATGTGACACACTGTAAACCCACAAGATAAAACTACTACTGCAGAAAGTCAAACTAAATCCCTCTTGCACAAGTGTAACACTGATTCCAATGCAGAAGAGAATATCCAGAATCACAAAAAACAGTAACTACCTACAAAGAAAGCTTCCTATTTCATCTCTGAGTATGCAGAGTGCTGTTTTACCTATTCATCAGTAGGGATCCTACCCAAGTTGGATCAGTCCCTTTCGCTGTTTCGCTGCTAGTTCTCAAACAGTTAATGGCTACCAGGATACCGGTCAGAGAAGTATTCAGGTTGGGCTGGACTTCAAGACCACCCAATTCAAATTCCAACATGAACTGGCCTTACTACAAGGTTAGGAAGGTGTAAAAAAAAAAAAAAACCCAGGAATTAAAACCAACCAAACAAAACAGTACACACACCAGCCTATGCCACCACCAAGTTACTCTTTGACAAACTATACAACTCTCATCCTTCCAAGAGCATGCAGCTGAAAGCCATGAGAACCTAGGAATACATGCACTGCTTTAGAAACGTACATTTTAACTACGGTGAGTGTATTTCCTCCATCCTCTAGAGTTCTATCAAGAAAATTTTATTGTACACAATTGATACCAGAACTCGAGACAGTAATCCCCTGCCATAGTCAACTCAGCCAAGAGTTTACTACTCTCAAGCTTTGGGACACAAGAGATTAACTTCTGATTCCTTGCATTCTTTTGGCTATCTTGCATATAGTAACCACACAGCCCTCCTATTACCAAGCTCTCTGCAAGTATACAAAATCCACAACACTTGCAAAATACTAGAGATGATAATGTTAAGAGATGCACTCTTGCCAAGAGCTACAAGGTATCAGCTTTATTCTCCAGCACAAAAATTCCCAGCAAGAACCATTAAATTATTATGGGCTCACAGTGGAATGCTTTTACAAAAGAAGCAATTAATAAAACATTATCTTGAACATATGTTCATAACAAAGGAAAAGAAAGGTCAGGAGATCTCTGAAATGTCATGCCAAGCATTTTCCCTGATTCTGCATGCTTGTAAAATCTAAGTGTGGCTGAATTTGTGAAGTCACCTTCTGACAAATGGTCTGCAGCAACTGAATCTCTGCAGACAGTGCTAATACATTACTGGGTTGTGAGGATTTAATTTTTTTTTCTTACTTTTCATAAATTCATGTAGGTATCTCGCTATCAGAGCAGGATTTTCACAAACCTACAGAACAAGAGACATTAGCCGATGAATTAAAAGTCCTGTGCTTGTGCTGTGGACAATCAAACCACATGCAGGATATATTGTAAGCAGTAGATTCTACTGGTAGGAAACAGTAGACGAAGACCCTGCCACAAAGCCTCTGCAAAGCTGCATTTTTCTAACCTAAATGGATGTGTCCATACATGGTCAAAGGCAAAGAAAGCAGCAACATCTGGAAAAGATCCAGAAAATCACTGTAAACTAGTGTCATTCACAGTTAAGCATCCAACTGCATCCCATCATCTGATTTACAAGTATTCCCAAGGGATTCATGGAAAACATTAGTTCAAGTCTTGGAATTTAAGACTTTTAAAGAAAAGTCTCCTCCAAAGAGACATTTTCCCATGCACTCCAGTCAGCTGGGTCACACGGGTCTCCTTGGCAGCTACTACACAGCGTTCATCACTTGGTGCTTGTTACAGCTTGATTGCTTTTTATTGGATGAAACATGCCTTTGCCATCCTGCAGTTAAGGCAGTCAGATAATGATCAGAGAAAACACATTTAATACCCTCTCATTTCTCAGTGTGTTTCCTTTGAATTCATCTGACACCAAATCACTTACTCTTAACCGTTTTTCTGCATTTTCTATGAGATTAATGCAAAGGAGCTGCCAACAACTCCAAACTGCAAAAGCCCAAACCACAGTTTGTGTTTATCTGTGTGAGAGCCTCATACACAATTCCTGATCAGTAAGTTGTTCCCACCATATAAGAACAGGTGATTATTACAACCAAGATCTGAGGATGCTTAAGTGAGGTGGTTTCTCTCATCCCTACCCTACAAAACCCTTTTATCAGTCCTCAACTTAAAAAGGTTTTCACTGGCAGAGTACAAATCCAGTGGATCCAAACAGCAACTCCCACTGCTTATTCTTTAATATTTGACAGGAAACACCTCCACATCATAGACACTGCTACCACACACGATTTTCCAGCTTGTAGGGGGAAACAATTTTATCCTCACTTACACTGACAATGAAATAAGATAGTTTCACTTTCTTTCTTAAAATGCTACACTGACTTTTCATTCATTCCAAGAAACTGAAAGCAAAGCTGCACTGTAAGTATATTAAAAAAAAAAAAAAAAAAAAGTACTTATTAGATGAAGCCAAAATATTAGTTTCTGGAGGGGAAGACAGTCTTTAAATCTATTTCATTCCCACCATATTATTTTCTAAGTCATGTCAGACTCCAATTCACTACTGAAAATAGCTTTGGCAAGCTCTTGCCCTCAAGCTTTAGCCCACATAGTGGAAGTAAGAAGAAAATGCAAAGACTTTTCAGCCTGAGCTCTGTTCAAACCCTTTTCTTCCCCTCTCCAGCTTTACATACAAAAAATAAATCATTAAGTGAGGCTTTCTGGAAAGTATGTTTCTTTTACTTAAACCAGTAAATCAATACAAATCAAACCACCTTGATGGTCAGAATGAACAACAGATCATCTAATCCTGCCCCCTAACAGATGAAAGTACTTAACTCAAATTCCAGAAATTCCACACAGATTTTCGTATTTTTTCTTACACTGATGCATCTTTAACTAGGGGAGGAGTGAGTTCTCTGGAAGATGTCTTGGTTTGGCTTTTTTTGTTAGTTTAAGTACAAATTCTTCCAAAGATTTTTCCCGTCTGAAAAAACCAAAAATCTTCCAATGACAGGGAATCCATCCCACAGTTATTTAAACTAAAATTCAATGAACATAACCTGAATTGGTTTAGCTTCTGCTAAACTAAGATGTAATCATCAGTAATGAAATCATGCCACATCTCTCTTCCAATAAAAAGTCACCCATCTATTCAGTTTTCCAGCAGTCTCTGATTGGCTCAGTAATAAGTACATTATATGAGAGTTTAACTCTCTGCACACCTCTTCCATCCCACTTAACATCTCTTTGAAACAAGTAAGCTGTTTCAAGACCTTATTCAAATAATGGTCTGATGCCCCTGATAACAAGCTTTGAAGTCCATTCTGTCAGTCACTATGGTTTTACATTAAACTGATAAAGCAGCATAACAGATATGAACAAAGCTAAGAAACTATTAATATATTGTTAATCAAACCCTGGATGTTCAAAAGCTTTTCTCAAATAAGACAAAAATTATATTCTGCAATGAATTCATTTTGTAATAGTATTCAAGCTTTAATATTAAGCTAACTGATAAGCAATGCAATTTAAACGTCTCAATATGGACATAATAACTAACTTTTTCCTTCTACTGTGGTAATGATTCTGTGTTCTGATACTGGATTTAAAAATGTCTTACCCAAAACCCCAAACAAAAAAAAACCCTGAGGTCCCACAAATCAATAAGGACAGTGGTTCATGACACTGGAGCCTAATTACTTGATTCCAATCAGTAAAAAAGCACTCTATTTTACAGCTTCTGTTTAGCACCTTGCATACCCTCCTAACACAACAAAGGGCTTAATCACTTTATGACA
The DNA here is from genome assembly GCF_035770615.1 of Melospiza melodia melodia. NCBI lineage: Eukaryota > Metazoa > Chordata > Aves > Passeriformes > Passerellidae > Melospiza > Melospiza melodia. Next base: position 47,705,771 of record NC_086194.1, on the reverse strand, counting down.
ACTCTACAATTGCCCAGTCCTTTCAGCCACAGTGGAATTTTGCAGCTGAAGGAACTCTGCTGGACAACAGCAGCAATGGTGAGCATCCATGGCCCTCACCTGAACAAAGTCAGATTATCACAAGCTATCTTCACCAAAGTCTTAGGCAAGTGCACATCAAGAGAGGTGAGCAGAGCTCATGCATCCTTACTCAGGTGCTCAGCTGTGGAGGCAGAAAGTACCTCACAAACACAATGATTCCTAAACTACCCATAGCATTATTACTTCTTAGCATTAGGTAGCTGTCATCTTTAGTAATCTTTTTATAAGACAGAAAACATGCTCCTTTTCTTAAGGGAAAGTAGCAAGTAACAAGTTATTACACAAAAAAAAAAAAAAAAGATCAGCTTCAGTTTTCCAGTCTTTGGCTTAATATTTTATGTGGATCATGCACTTGCCTAGGTCTAGTGCTTAAAATCAGGTAGGTTCGCCCTAGTCCCTGATGTTTTACAGTAACAACTTGTAACAGGTAAACAAACAAGGTACCATTATGCCACTAAAGATACAGTCTGCACAAGACCCACAGATACTTTTATACCCAGGTCGCCACCCTTCTGTCAAATCATTTACCATTTGGTCTCTAAAAGCCTGTCTTTAACAGACAGGTTTTACTGCAGATCTATGTGTTTCTACAGATTTCCTCACTATTTTAATTGATAATAAAAATACATTTTCAAAGAGTTCTGCACATATATGTGCATTTTAATCTACAGGCAAAACACAAAACACTTCAGGGCTCCCACATTTCTACAGGCTACAGATTTGAGAACCTGAAAGTTTTGCTGTTCAGAGACACTGAATATTTCTTAGTGGTTCATATAATGACTAAATGTATCTTGAAACTCAGGATGATTAAATGTGTGACAACTTATATCACCTTACATTACTAAATTGAAAGTTAAAATATTCAGGCTGTACCATTTTTCCCCCAGACATACCTGTACAGTCTTTTTAATTCTGTGTGAAGGACCTGGATACTCTGGGGAATACAATTCTGTTAAGAATAATGAGTTGATTAATGTTGATTTTCCCAGTCCAGATTCACCTAGAAGAAAACAGAACAGTTTCAGTAAAACCAGGAGTATAATATCAAATATAAACATTTAGATCCACATTTCAAATCCGCTTTAAACATAGTACCTGAAAACATGCACTGCACTCTTAAGACCTTGAGAATCTATAATATTTTCCAATTTCAAGGGAAACCTTTCAAATCCAACTGCCACTGTTGGGCTCTACAGACATTAATTTTTCTGATCATATTAAGAATTAAGTACATTGAGCACTTTTGTCCATTTCTCCCATTACAAGATACAGAGATGATATTACATTCAATTTTATACACAAGCTATCTTCCTGGTATAACTCATCATAATGCCAAAGCAGATTAAGTTGTCTCCTTTATTTCAAATATTATTTATTTGAGAGTCTTTATTATCAGGGTGAGGGTGGGAGTAGGGGTGGAGGGAGAAAGACTGAGATTAGCTGGCTATAACTACTAAAGCCACAAGAGATAAAATGAAGTTTCAAACTACATGGTTTGCCTGGGAATTTTGTTGTTGTTGGGGTACAGAAGGGGGCTGGATTTTATTAGGCATTTTTTGATAATTTCTTCATGACCAACAGTAAATCAGCCTTATTAAACAATGAACTGCCATGACAATCCAAGCAAATACAGCTAAGGACACCACAGCAAAGGTTATCCTCCATTTACAGCTCTACAGAGACAAGGGCAGGAATTTCAGATCAATTATTTAGTATTCTAAAAGAAAAGTCTTTTGTTTAGGTTTTTTTTTTTTTTTTTTTTTTTGTTAAGAAACTTCAACACAACAATTCACAATGGCATTAGAGTTAATGAGAAAGGTATAAAAAAATGGGTTTTTTCTGTTTAAATTTCATATGCAGTCTGTCAGTTCATTGACCTAAACAGAAACAGTCACAGAGAAATTTGCTTTCAAGCTAACAAATTTGAGGGCAAACCATGTACTTTCACTACAGTAAAGGGGAGGGGGAAAATTAGCTGAACTGGGCCCATAATTGAAAAGTAATACTTAGCTAAAGGACTAATCACTCCAGCCCCAACAAACATTGTGCTGATTTGGAGACTGAGCTGAGAAAACCTCCAACCCTGTCTTGTGGTAAATGTCCTGGGTTAATGCAAGAGAGTTCTGTAACAGGGAGCAGTCAGGAGCTGTCTCCCCTGTAATGGGTATCTGGGTTTCCTACAGGAGCTGGCTCACACACAGCAGCCATCTCGATTACCGCGGTGCAGCACGGAGTGTCTGCAGCACGGAGCAGAGGAGCGATCTCATTAGCTACCCTGTAAAGGGATTAGCAGCTGACGAGACGCTGCAAGCAGAGCTCTGCCGGCTGTCCGCGCCCTCAGCAGCGCCTGCTCCTCAATCCCCACCCTCTGGGACAGACGAGCTAAGCCGCGCTGCGACAGAGCAGCGGCTGCCCACGGCCAGGCTGATGGAAAGGGAGATAGGTACTCCAGGTATGGGTGTCAAAAGAGCAATGAACACTAACCCCACCAGGACAGGTTTAGGCAAGCCAGCAGGGACATGCTTGCTGACAAGATTTCATCACTGCCCGGCACATTTTGCCTTTTTCCGTGGTCAGATGCATGAGACACCTATGAACTCTGCCTCCGAGCCTGGTTATAAAAGACACCCGTTTGCTACTCTGCATCTGCAAGACTTAAAGGGCAGGGACAGCTGCAGCCGAGGGGCCTCCCCACCAATTCTGCAACAGAAAGAAGCGTCTGAAATGCCCAACTTCCCATTCTCATAGATACATCCTGGTTAAAGCTTAACCTCCATCTCACAACCCCGCTCAAGAGATAGACATCATTCCAGTTAAACTGAAAGTTTTTATCCACCCTACTGAAGCCCTCAAGAGGGTGGTCTGGTTTCCAAATGTACAATTCATATCCCTTCAGTAACCTTTGCTTTTTAACTTGACCATAATCTTGTAAAAGGCATCCTACTACAGTATTGAAGAAAGATTTTAGCATCAGATTCCACTCGAGTATACAACAAGGGCTGCTCCTTCTTTCTCCCTTCTATTAGGGTTACTGCCAATCTTAATATGCTGAAGAATTTCAGGTGAAAAACACTGACAACTACCACTTCTCCTGAAAATGAGTGCCTGTCAAGTTGTCATTGAAATTCAACATATGGAAATAAGATTTTCAGTTTCAAAAGAGTGTAATGGAAAACCAGCAGCTTGCCCTAGACGGCTTGGGCAGCTGTGGCACTCCATACCAAGCAGTCTCTGAACTGCTGAAGCATTACACCCTGAGAGAGCTGAGGTTTGTTCCCCTCCTGCACTGCCCTCGCAGCTGCAAGGATGTGAAGACAATTTTGAGCTGAAATTAGTGAAAAGAAAGTATGCTAAAGATATTTATGCTCAGTCTTGTTCCCAAAGGTGCCCAGCATCCTGGATATCCTTACCCATCATGCTAACTTTAATCAGCCAGTGCAGATTATAACAGTTTAAACTGCTTAACTGCTAGCAGTAACTGAGGTATCACATGTAAGAGTCTGCATCAATGCACCACTCCTGGATGCAGTTGTGCCTTAGACCATGTAAAGGGTCAACATCTGCAACAGCAGTAAGAGGCTAGAACATCAAATAAAGCAATTGCACTGAAACTGTAGGTAAAAACTCTAACTGGAACATTTAAAATTGTATTATAGGAAGTTGTACTGCTTCCACTGTAATAAAAACAAGAGTTTCTCTGATAACTGCAATGAAAACAGAATTAGAGAAACCAACTGTAAGTGAACATTCTATCAGCCTTTCTGGACACACTAAAATATTGTCATTTTCATTAGAAATACAGTAAAAAAAAAAAAATTCAAACCCCAACCAAAACAACCTCCACAAATTCCCCAAACACACACACACAAAACACCCTGAGCTCCACAGCCAAACAAAACCCTCTGTCCTTCCTAAAATTACCTAAAAGGATTGCTTACTGGAAAGGCTGGGAAATCGGCTTCCACGGATGGAACAGGCTTTGAATATGACTAACAATACCACAAGGGAGAAGGGAAAACAAGTGAAATTTAATTTGCCTTTACAGAAAAAAAATTATACATCCCAAATAAAATGCATCTTCCCACTTTCAGTGGGCATGTCTGATGAGATTTTGCCCTTTAACCATTGCACAAACTGGCAAAACAATGCAATGTAATAGAAACTTTTCAACAGCAATAACTTCCAATCACTTAACGAATTATGATGTGTTAGACCTAGGTAACTAATTTAGAGTGAGCAATTTTTAGAAATTTGTTTTAAAAAGAAGAAAAAAAGGAAAACATTTACTTTGCGGGGTAATCCCGAATACACAATGTTAATTATTTCTGGTATCCAGGTACTGCTTTAACCTTGCCCTCACTCTCCCATTAAATATTTCACATAGGCATCAAATTCTTCTGAATATTGTTCTTTTTCTTCATTATTTTGTGTCCCATATTTATGAACAGCTTAGTGTTTCCAAATGTTAACATTTTATCAGGCTGTTTTTATAGCCACATTCAAAGACATGAAGCTGGCCACTCTTGTTGGCAGAAATAAGCACATACTTGTACTAACATACTTTTGTGAAGGAATACCTTTTGTGAGTCCTCACAGGACTAGCAGAAGTTCCAACTCTTCTCAAGTCCATGAATTTCTAAATGGCTGTACAAATAGAGTGGAACTCTTCTTATACATGTGGGTTAACAATTACCTCTTGACCATTAGCATATTTCTAAAGATGGCTCATAGCACATCACTTTACTAACCCTGGATAGCAAAACTTTTTCTCCTGTGAACAAAACACTGACCAAGTACCTTCCTTTTTTCCTACACATATAAGACCAGCTGTTAACATGAGGAAACAGACCAAGGAAAAAACCCAAAAAACAACACATTCAGTCTACTCTTTTATATCTGAAGCACAGAGATCTCAAACATTCTGCTAGGGATCAGAGAAGACCACTAGGAAACCACTGGGATGGTTTGCAAACCGTGTAATTATTGTCCAGAAGAGTACTAAAGCAAGTTAGCAAAGGCAATGAATAATAAAAATACTGGAACAACAGTGTACAATCCCTGTGAATAGAGGAAAGCAGTGCTCAGGTAAAAATACAAGTAACTAGCTCAACTGAACTACATAAATCTTTCATCTTCATTTCCAAATCCCTCCTCATAAATGAAGCAGAAATCCTAATCTGTGACAATCAGCTAGAAAATCTACTCACAGCTAACTTGTTTCCATCAGTTCTTGCTATGACTTTATTACTACAAAAAGCCTCAAACTGCCAGCATCTGCTCCCTATGTTAACAGAAGTGAATTGTTACCTTTAATGATGCTTTTTCACTGTTCATTGCTGTGGCACATTGAGCACGTAGCATATTTTCAACCTCCTCCAACTTTCTAACCTGTGTCATTCACACTCAAATATAATGAGAAAAATGGACAACAAGTCCAACCTAGGTTTCTTTCTTCCAGCTTTATTTGTAACTTCTGATGGAGACTGCAGTTTTCTCATTCATATATTGCCCCTCTCAATAGTGCATCACACTACATTTTCTAGATACCATATCATTCTAAAAATCCAGGATGGGTTTTCTTCTATATCTTTAGAATCTTGTTTCTAAAACTCAAACACCAAAAAAAGCATGACTTGCATTCTTAGATTTATGACCTCACTCACATGAGAGCTCATTAAACATATCAAGTGATCAAGCTGAGTAACCAATCTTGAACATTCTCAGCTTGTTCTCTGCATGACTTCCTACCTCTTCATTTTAAGTTACTCTTGCAGAAACAACCAGAAGTTTTCTACTCTTCACTGACAATTACTTGGCTATCTACCATTGAAACAGTATTTCATGCTTACGACCTGTGACAGTCAACTGCACCACTGGGAACATGACCACAAGTGCTACGTGTATTTAGGAATATCAAGTTGCTTTCCCAGGCTCCAGGTGGGACTACAAGACTGCCAAGGAACCACCCACCAGCAAGAAAAATCTTTTGCAGCACGGGAAGCTGAGACTTCAGTTCAACTGTTCAAAGAGATTTGCTTCATATATCATCACCAAGAAGATGGCCCAGTCTCTCTGTCACTGTTCCTATTAACCAGACACAGCAAGAACTGCAGATTGTAAAGAAGCATTAACTGCTAGTTCTGATGGCTGAGAGAAGGTAACTCATCTCAGTGGCACTTGTAGCTCATTAGAGAAAAGCTGCCAGTAAGTCCCATGGTAACCAGGTTTCCACAAATTGCACAGGGTTTTTGGAAGCTTCCACGGCATTTTAAGTAGACATCTGTATTTCGAGTTCCTTGATACAGTCAAGCATAAGCTGCAGTTACTTCACTGCTTTTTCAGAATGAAGATATCCAACAACATGTTTCTTCTGTGATGAAGTGCATTTGATAGCACATTTGACAGCCACAAAGAGTTATCCCAAGGGGATCAAATTCAACAGGAAAATGCTGTACTTCTCCACAACCTACTTACACAGAATGTTTACACCAAAGTATATTTTATTTTTAGCTGGTGAGCAAGTTTTTTCCTGGAATCTTTCAATTTTATAAATTCTAATTATTGTGACAGTTTTTGCTTAAAATATAATCTCATTAGTTTGATGCTGGTGACTCAAAGAAGGGCAAAAAGCTTGTCAGAAGGCATAAAAAATAATGCATTTCATCTTCTTTCATCCTTTTATATTCACAGTTTATGTGCACGACAGCACCTGCAGCTTTATGCAAATGCGCAATGGCTTTGATGGCACTGTAACATGCAGGCTTTTGCTTTCATACAGAAGGCAAGCTACAGGAATAATCAGAGAGCCTGAACTACAGCAAGTGGTATGACAGAACTCTCCTCTTGCCAGGGGGAAATGATGCTCTGCCGTGTCATTATAGACAACCACAAAAATGGAGACTACAAGATGCTTTTCATTTCAAGTCTGATTTTAGAAGCTTTTGTAAAGGCTAGTTCCTGCCTTAAGTGCTATACAAAATACAAACATGTAAGAACATCCAAATGAAACCTCTCAGGAGGAGGATGGGAGCAGGACCATGCTGCTACCACATATCTCCTTTTCCATGTAGGATGGTGTCATGTGAAATCTTGCAAATTATCAACTCTGTCTTTTACAGACATTTATAAGGGGAAGAAAGTCAAAGCTCCACCATTTAACAACTTGAATGTGAAGCATAAATTATGGAAGCAACATATGTTAGAGCCACAAAGATGCTCCTAACAAAACAGAAGAACAAGGAAGTCTAGCAGCAATAAATCCATTTCTGCCTGTCAGCAACTGCATCAACAGCAGCATAATTTCAGCATTTAGGATACAGCAAGACAATTTAATCAATTTTCTTAGAGCAGAATTTAAAGTGCAATAACTGAGGGCAGACTCTTAGCATATCATTCTTGTCAGAGATGACATTTAAATAACTCAGAAAAGCCATTAGCAGAGATGGGAAATACCTCAGAAGAATATCGCAACAGATCCTCCACAGCATTTTCCAAGTACTATTGTTTCTTCTCAAAGCAGAAGCAGGTCTAGCTTTCTACAACTGACAGATTAAAGCTGCCATGAAACAGTGGTTCAACTTCACAGGTGAAATTTTGACTACTGCCAAGAAAAATGGTCCCCTACTCCCAGTCCAACTCTTGCACTAGAATTCACAATGCAGCATCAGAAGCAAGAAGCAATCCAGCAAACTAGGGCACACAGGGCTTCAGTATGGAAAAAATGAGGGGGAGATGACACCAGACAGATGAGCTAAGTCAAATATTCTCCTCTTTCTGGAAATAAGGATAAGTGTAAAAATCCGCATTTAAAACTAGATCTCTTCTCTGTCACAAAAGAATTACCAGCAATTCGCAAGTCAAAGAATTTGTGGCACTTCCTGAAGAAAGTCTTATTTCCTCTAATTGCATATACAGACTTTGCTCCCGATAAGCAGCATGTCTGCAAAGCAGTCATTTAAAATAGGACATGTTACCTAATTTAACATGAGGCATGGAAAGAAATATTTCAGCATTTTGGACAAAAATTTGCAGCTCAGTAAAAACCAAGGAACCAAAACCACAAGTTTCTCTTCACTTCCAGCTCTCCAACTTTACTGCAGATGACAAAAACACTGCATAGTATTAGTCCCCTCTTACCTAGTACCTACAACAGCTGAAATGTAACAATCTGAGCTTCAGAGTTCCAAGCCCAACATTAGCAGTCCAGGCTTGCCATAGCTTACCTTGCTTTGTTTTCTGTGTTAGGTGAAATAAAACTCCCATGACTGATTAAGCTGTAGTCATACTGCAATGCAGCTTTAGAGACATTACAAGCAGCAAGAAGTTGCAAAAACTGACCTACATGGGCAATCTCAATGCACAAGCTCTTTGTGAAGTAATTGGGGTAAAGAATTCAGTTGGAAATGACAGAAGCTGAAGAGTTCCAGGACAAATTTTCTATGGTGCAATCTCACAACCAGGATATACCTTCAATTTTCACAGGCTTTGACAAAGCAAAAATAAAGAGCCTTCATAAGAGAAGAAAAAAGACCTTATTGCTTCAAAAATCAAATCAAGAGGAACAAAAACTGCTGTGAAAAATGATAAAGCAGGATGGTCTGTTTAAGGCAAGAGTGCAAACATCTGGGACCACCACTGCTGCAGAGCTGGACTTATTCTCTGGAGGTAAATACAGGGATAAACAGAATTGAATTCCCTGATTATACAAATTATTCATAAAAAAAAAAAAAAGAGGGGAAGATTATAGGAACGTGAGATTTGTCATCTCCACATTACTGCTGACAGCCAATTGTACAGCATTTCCAGTACATAACTGCTAACATTTGCTGACTAAGGAATAAAAAATATATTAATGAACAAGAGATTGCAGATTAGTCACATTAGGCTCCTTCTATACTTGGACAGAAACAAAACTGACACTGCCATCAAAATGATAATGAAGATATAAGCAAGAGTGATGGGGTTTACTTTAAGATTAAAACACTTGGTACAGATACAGGGTCAACATCTGAATGTGGCATGCATGTAACTCAAGAACAAGAAGCTCTAGACATCAATCTCAGCAAAAGGAGAGAAATGTGAAGCACTTTAGGCAGCATCTTCCTCAAAACGCCATCAAACTGATACATCTAAGGCATAAGCATCACAGAAAATTTCAGAAGGACAAAAACCAAAATTGTTTTTATTTACATGGAACCTAGTAAGTCTCTACAGAACAGTACAAAGAGCACTTATACTGACTTAAATCATCATCATATCTTCCCTTGAAAATTTACACTACAACAGAAAAAAAGCTACTGGAAGTATATTGAGTGCTCTCAAAATACTCCAGATGAGACACTCTGCTATTAAGCAAATCCACCAAACTTTGTCAGAGGACTTAGAATATTTCTTGTGCTAGAATATTTAGAATATTTTCTTTCACTACCTTCTACCCTCCCTCTTACTGCCTTCTCTCTTTAATATGCTTGGAAGGATATTTTATAACAGGAAACTGTGTTATGACAAACCCCTTAACTGGCACAAGTGGCAAGGGGAAGATACAGACAGCTAGACAGAATTCTGAAAATACACCCCAGTGATATGATTCTTGTGGCAATAAGGAACAGGAAATTAGGGCAATGTTGCTTGCAAATTAGGATAATTCTGCTTCTTTGGTCTGGTGTCAGCCAACCAAGGAGCAAGAGGATCACAGAGATGTGCTCTCCTGGATACACTGCTGCCACTTCTAAGCAACCTTGGCAAAATGTGCTTTTGTTTCCCTAAGACAGCCTCCACTGTCATATTTTTACTGGAATTGTAAAATTGGATGTTTTAGCTCTAAAAAAGGGTGTGGAATAAGCTTGTGTTGTCAAGGCTACACCCTTTTTAATATGGTAACAACTGTTCTGCTTAAGTGCTAAACCATTGTTTCCAAACTGCTGCCACCACTGCTCAGTTTTCTAATAGTGACTTAGAAGAAAACTGAGCTGCTTTTATAGCCAACAGAAGCATCCATTTACAAAGTGGAAAGGAAAACAGCCAGGTCTGATAAGGTCATGTCCTAAGACCTGTCTAGAACACTTGCTATGTTTTGCAGTGGATAAGTCTGAAGGACAGACATGGGAGGTGGACCAGGAATCCTTCTGGAATTCCTGCCAGCTACAGAGGACACAGCCCAGAGCCAAGGACGCTGAATCTGGTAAGCAATAGGCTTGTCCTTTACAGAAGGTGAGAATGATACTCTCTTTTGAGTTTAGTCAAAAGTGATACAAATGATAATTCTTAAATTATTTTTCACATAAATTCTTATATAATCACATAAATTCTTAAATCATTCAGTCAAATAAAATGCAAAAAACCCCCTAACATGTAAGTAAGTGAAAATGTGACATACTCTTTTCTGTCTCAATGCCTGCTGAGTTGCAGCTATTGTTTTCTGCTCTGCCTGGCACTGATGTAGCAGAAAAGTGGTGAACAAATACTTGTCAATAGCCAATTTCCTTAAAGTTAGCAACTTCATATATATTCCACACTTTTGCCAGCAGTGTATATCTCTAAAACCTCAAAAATAAAAAAATCTTGCAATTTCTTCTCCACAACAATGTCATGGTATCTCTCTAAATTAACCTTTTTTATACAAAACATCAGTTTCACCTCATCTTTTATTTCAATATTTATGCTACGCTAAGGCCACGTTGCACTGTAGATCTCAAAGCTATTTGCCTCTACAGGGCTAGAAGGACATGAAACAGCCTCATAATTTCTATATTCCATAAATTAGAATACAACAAATACCACTTTTGCAGCACTATGTATTTTTCTTTTATCCAGACTTCAAAATCTGAATTGAAGAAGTCTAATGTTGCTCTCCCATAGCAAAAATCTTCCCATACCTCAGGTGCCATCCTTAATTTGTGCAATTATCATATTCCTATTCAAGTTTGTTGTCCAAAATGATATCAGATACACATTTCTCCTGAAACAGTCATTTTAGTAATAAGACTTTAAAAAATAAAGGAAATTAAATTAAACTTCAGTGAGGCATGGAAGTCCAAGTGAGACAGACCTGATTAACATGTAGTTACTTATTTATAGTTTATATGTGAAAGCTCCCCATTTGGGGAGCCATCAGAAAATGCATACTACTAAGATTTCCATATTCCACAAATGTTTCATTTGGAAACAGACATCCTGATTTGGAAACATGCAACTAATTTAAAGCCAAGACTGCACTATGCTAAAGGATGTGTCATTTACAAACATTTAAGTTGTACTTTTAAAACCAAGAACAAATATTTGCCTTCATCCAACAACCAGTGCTTAAAAGAAGTGTCAACTCAAAAGGATGCTGCCAAAGTTATGTACATCCACTAATATCAGCTGATCTGATGTGTGACTTAAGCTGAACAGTGCTACAGGTTGTGCTCTTCCCGAGCTCTCAAAAATTTCAGATGCATACAGAATTAAAAAAATACAGTTTTTAAACATTTATCTAGTAATATTTTTCAATTCCACCCTACAGACTTCTGCATAGCCTCATTTAGTATTTTTAGTAGGAAGATTATCCATAGGATACAGTACTCTTCCAATTAGAGAAGTCGAAATTCTTCAAGGAAAAAAATCTCAGACATAAACACAGACCCTTTGTTACAACCACAACATTACATAACGCTCAAGATTTTTAGCCAAAACATTAGTTCAATTCAACCAAGGCTCAGTTTGACAACTTTCTCAAACAAATGCCTCATATGACTATCATATCAACCAGTACTGCCACTGAAAAAAAAATTAAATCCCAGCCTCGAAGCCATTCCTCCTTTGTGCTGACCCAAGATTTTCCTTTGCTGTGTTGCAAGCAAACTGAAGACTAATGTTCCTTGCAGCTCCCAGAAAACACTCCAGCTGGATTTGCACACTAATCCAATTCAGGCCAAGTGCTATTAGTTCTTCCAGCAGCAGCACAGACTTAGGCCAGGTTAAAATCTGAACTTCAGCCTAGAGGAACAGCTGCTATCGCTGGATCACAGCTTTTCTAATTAAACCAGAAGGACACTTTATAAATGCCACTGAGGATATTATGATTTTTCCAGTACTTAAAAATTATGAAGAATCATTTCCATTCTCTTACTCATGCCACTGACACCCTCTACATCAACTAAATTTTCCCATCCAGGCATCTTTAAACAGTTGTCCACTGCATTAATAAACAGCATAAAAAGAGAATTCCAGCATCTGTAAAAAAGATCGGGGACTTGAAAAAAAAAGCTCTACAGAAGAACTAGTCAAAAGGAGGCTGACCACATATGGAATGTATAGTATAATTTCTTCCCCCTTCATTTTGTTCTGGTTTTCATTAAACAAGCAAACCTTTTATGTTTTGGGGTGGTTTTATGTGGGTTTGTTTTTGTTTTGTGTGTGGTGTTTGTATTTTTTTGTTGTTTTGTTTTGGTTTTGTAGTTCTTTTGGCAAGGAAAGTACACAAGTCTCATTTTCCTAAAAGCCACCATAACGTGGTCTAGGAAAAGCAGCTGACAAGCACATGATACTTAAATGAAAATATGCATCCAAGTTTTATAGTTTTTTAAGATGTGCAATTATTGAAAAGCTAGAAGAAACTGAGAAGAACACATACCTTGAAATAAACAAGTCTAACAGTGAGCCCAGTGCCACAATAAAAAAGTGGCTTTGTTTCTTCACAGTGTTTTATCCATGAACATCTGTGATGCTCAACATCCTTGCCACGTTCTGATGGGAAACCTCTCCAAGGACCCAGCAGCTCTGGTTGTTTTATTTTCCAGTGGTAACTTCATGCTGGTCACATTACAGATTTGCCAACATTGAAGTGATTGAAGGAGGCCTTTGCCACCATCCCATTAGTTGGTGGAAAAAACAGCCATGCCAAAGAAATCCACAGGTATTGATACTAAAAAGAAAAAAGCAGCCAGATGGCACAGAGAACTTCCAAACAGAGTTGCACCTAAAGCACTGACTGACAAGGACTTTCTGCTGAATTTAATATTTTTGAAAAGGAAAATCCAGTTCTGAAGTTTTCCTAGTAATTTCCAAATGCTATCAACTAGTAGTATAACAGCCTTATAAAAAGAGTGGGGAATAGGGAGGCTTTTACCATTTCAGTAACATCAGGTATTGTTCAAATTTACTATGATGAAAAAAACAGCATAGTTTCTTGTACGTGAATACCTACAGTGCTATTGGGAACTCCATTCTCAAAAGTACAGGCAAAACAACAGCCAAGTCAGCATCACAAAAATGAAAATGTAACTAAGCACCCTAAAGGATAGGGAATTAAAAGGATGAAGCCAGTATATTCAGTCATTGTGCTGCACTGTAAGGTGCCTCAAACATAGATACCCATCCAAAGGTAAACCAGCATGCAGGCAAATACCAGAATCAACAGAAAACCTGGCGCTGGAATGAGGAGAACGGTGAGAAAAAAAAGTTGCTAAGTGTTCAAAAAGTAAAAGACAGTTTGAATAAAACTGAAAAATAAACTGCTAACTATATCTGAAAACAGTAGTTACACATAGGCAGCCCAAACCTATCTGCTTCTGAACAAGACTTCTCAACAGTGAAGCATCTAAGTCATGCACAGTGGTCAGAGAAAAAACATGGACAGAGTCCCAAATCGAATATAATACTGGGAGATCAGCATCAGTCACCCCAGCATCCAGTTACATGCTGCAGTGAGACAGTCCTGCAGAAAAATCAATTGGAAAGCTGTGGAAAATGGTTTTAGGCAAGATTCAAACTTCAGCAAAAATATGCTGTGCTGAGCTGTGTACATCAGTGTGCATCAATAACCCCTCTCCTCCCAAAAGCATTCTTTCCAAAAATAAACTCACCATAAACAACCTCAACAAATTTCCTCTTTCTATAATGCGTTTCAGGTTAACTACTTTTTACAGTTTGAATGTAATTCTTCTAGTCTATAAAATAAAGACCAATGTTGGCACTATGACCCCTGCAAAACATAGTATTTTCTCCCCAATTTCCATTAGGATTTACTTTTTCCTCCCCACTAATCTGCAATAATGCTTCATTTGAATTATAGGCCTAAATTGCTCCAGAAGTACTTGAGGCGCTGAAGTGACCGACAGAAGTTATTTGTAATTGGACCCAACTTGCTACTTGTACACCAGAGTTACATTTCACATGTTCTAAGAGATGCAGGGCTGTCATCTCTATCAGGATGTTGCATTGTTTCTTCCAAACATACCAGTTAACTCAAAAAGAAGTAAAAACTGTCCTTCTCTGCTATTTGACTGCCCAATTACTGGAAAAGGAACATCCAGGGGGTCCCTAGCTCCCTACAAAAACAATATGAGATGTGCATTCCTGTCCTCCCCATCATGACCACAAGCTGTGCCTCTTCTGCTGCTCCAAACAATTTTGAAGGACTGGATGCAATGCTGGCGTATTCCTGCATCAAATTTTTTCCTAAAACTTACCCAGCTCTGACTCTGAAAGCAACCTTTTAAAAGATAAGCAATGAAGATTTAAACTGAAATATTTCTTGAGAAATAAAGTACTTCAATTACTACTTCTGAAGTCCTTGTACCAAGTGTACTAAAGGTACTCCAACAAAATCATTTTCCCAGGTTGGGTATATTTTGGGTTTGTTTTTTCTTGGTGAGAGGGGCCCACAGTGTTTTTTAACTTGAAAAGCTTCATTTCAATGATTAAAAGAGATAATTACCATGACTGGGGGAAACCACAAAGTGATCTTTCAGTCCCAAAGTATGTCTTTTTTAAACTTCTTCTTTAAGTATAAATAGCCCACAATAAGCTACATTAAGATGTCTAATGTGATAAACAACAGTGATGTCTGCAGCACAGGAAGAAATGGAAAAGTCATTTTCTGCTATAGTGACTCTGATACAAGATACTCTTTTAGGATTAAATTTGTTATTTCAAATCAGATCAGATCTGCTCCAAGCTACATTCATTTCACAGCACTTGTACAGTAGCACAAAGTAAACTGGTCTTATTTTTAATACCAACTAGATTTTTAAGAGCTTTTTACTGGCTTTGTTTTCTGTCAGAATCAATTTCTTTATCTTAAAGATCATTATGACTATACAAATATTACTTAAAAAATATTTGTAAGCTCCTCAAGCCTTCTACAGACTCACCACACCTATGTTCCTGCATCTGCCTTCATGCTTACTCAACAGTCTTGAAATGTCACAAAAGGGAACAACCTGGGATTGGGGCAATCATTAAAATCCCACCATCCATCTGAGAGACTAGCTCCTTATTTCCTCACTAGGAAAAGCAAATGCAGCAAATCCATAGCAAACCTTGAAGTGCTAACCTGTTTTATGCTAAGCACCTTGACATTTATTGAATTAAGATGAACAAGCTTGAAGCTTTTACCACTGAGAGGTTTGCAACACTTGAGAAAGTAAGCTATTAATAAAATGCAGTCAGAACTGCATTGGCTAATTCAATCTAACTTGAACAATTTAAGTTATAGGTTACACCCTGAATGTTAAACATGTCACATGCTTTCATGGTTTCTCAGAGTTTTTACACATAAAAATCCCCCACACTTCTAAAGCTTGTACTAGACATCTTATTTCCTTATATCCTTTCAAAGAAATCACCCTCACCTAACAGAAAATACAAACTACTTCCTACAAACAAGAAGAGCCAAACACTGCAAAATTTGCATGAAAAGTTGTACTACAGGAACTAAGACTTTACTACTACACCTAAGGCCACGTTTACACTTTTACTGGAAATAGCTATGCCCAGAAAAATTGCCCTCATTTGTAAGCACTTATTATGGGCTTAACTGCAAATACAGACTTATAAAAAGGTTTATAAATTCTATTATTGCACATGTTATTCCACAACTGACCAAGTTTGGTTTTCTAGACATCAGTGGCCATCCCTTCCTCCCAAGCAGTTAGCACAGGTTCCTCTTTAAGCCCTCTTAACTCTTTATCTTTCTGGGTGAAAGCCTCAAGGCAGATGGACTGAACTCTAATCAGCAAACTGACCCTATTACCTGTAATCCTTGACAGGACCTTCTGATTTAATATTTTTTCTGAAAGAAATTGGGTTCACATGCTGCCAGGCTGCCCCATGATATGAATGAAATCATACCATGGGAACAACTGGGAGATCTACTTAAAAGATAAATTTACATCTTAGCTAAAAATGAATTGCATGCATTGCAACCATCTAGCACACAAGTGAGACTTGCTAGCCCATTACACTTGTGCTAATTGTACAACTAACATCAAGTGTAGAATAGAAAAAGCTTATTTATATTCTCTCCCAGGGAGAGAAAGTCACACAATTCTACAAAAAAAAATGTACAGTAACAGCATCCATGTAATTATCTGACATTTCTAATCTTCAGCACCTTTTAAAATACTCTGAGAGTATCGAAGTATTTTAAATATTTAAGTATTTCAAGTATTTAAGTATTTTAAATACTCTGAGAGCCATCAAGAGGCAATAGAATAGAAGGGATCTGAGAACAGGCAGCTTGACCACTGACTTCCACCCACAAGGAATAAGGAGTAACATAATAATAACAACAAGTATTCTGGTACCAGACAAAAGGTACAGGGAGAAAACAGCTCCAGTACTTCACACAAACATCTATAATCCTGAATTAGGTGATCAAAGCAGTAATTTTAAAACCTGAATGCAGAATACTTCCCCAGTCATAAGGAGCTGTTTTGCATGACCACTGTTGCTGGCCTTAGTTATCTCAAAGTTTTTTCACAGATAAAGTATCTAATTTTAGGGGCATAATTTATACAATCCAGAAAGGAAACAAACCTCCCTTCTCCCCTCTTCCTTGAAACTTTAGGGTCTGTCTTCCCACACCCAGAATTGGGAGAGAGGAAGTTAGCTTTATTCAACCCAACAGGAACACACCCAAAACAGTTTTTTCCTTATATTCTATTTCATATATATCTGTATTAATGCTTTTGACTCCAGCTTCCTTGCATGGAGCCTTGCTGCTGCTGTTTACTTCTTTTCCCTACAGGTGCAGAAGCATTGTTTCATCTAAAGCAGAACAGCACTTTTTAGTCCTCAACCCTCAGACAGCCTAAAGCAGCCACCAGTGAGTCAAAAGATATTTCACTGACCCCACCAAAACCAGTGCTGGTTTGCCAACCAAAGCAGCAGCATTCACACAAAACAGCAGAATACTCTCCCTTCCAGAGCCAAAGCTGAGAACTCTAATATGAGTGCCTTGGAATATAATTACTGGGAGCAACCCATTGACTCTGCAATTAGGGAGGGATGAGAAATTAGTTCTATTCCATTCTATTAATGAATCCCACTCAATAAAATAAACCTGAAAGAGTCTACATAAAATTATGCAATTTTTGCAACCACACTTCTACCCTCAGAGATTTCATAGCCCACTGAATACATTTTATTTACAATTCTAACATTGGTCCATTGACCCAGGCAGCAATATGCTGCAGAATATAGTTAGGCTATTTTCAGTAGTATTTTGGCAATAACGCATGAATGTCTTAAAAGAAACTGAATTTAGTACCTCTGGGTCTTAAAATTTGGAAAAAGAAGGATGACAGAATATATAGCAAACATACTCCTACATTAAATGCATCATTATATAACAGATCTCATGAAACTTCATAACAAACAACATGTTTGAGTACCCTTTTGCATACAAGTTTTACATAAAAGTAAATATATCAGTACTACTGAAAAAAATAAACAATTCCCACAACAGTGCAGCTTTTAAGTAATCTGTCTTTTTCTATCTTTTTCACTTGATTCTTTCCATAATCACTGTTGGACTTAGAGCATAGGAGAAACACTGTTTTACAACTTCAGTGCATTTAACTGAGAAGGATCAACATTAAACAACTAATACGTTTGGTATATCCTCAAACAAGAAGTGCCAAGAAAAACATGCCTGTAACAAGGCAGAAAGCTCTTTTACTTCATCCTGTTTAGAGCATACACAATAGTGCTTAGTTTTGATTTATGGTCAACACTGACTACTAATTAGCAGGATTAGAACAGAGATATTAAAAAGCCTGTTCTGAAAGGCAAACTAGAGTAGTTTCGACAAGCTTGAGTAGATAAATTATCAACATAGTACAAGTCATAGTCATTATGCATAAACTCAAATATGCCCAAGAGCAAATGGAGTCATGCTGAAAAAAATCCTAAAAACCACCCAAAAACAGTATTACACAACAACTTATATAAGCAAGTAAAAAAGGAAAGATTTTACTGCATTTGAGCAAAACTTTACATTAAAAAGGTTACCAACAAAGTATTTAAAATTTTCTTTGCTACTTTGTTACTCTTAAAGAACAGCCAAAACACAGAACCATAATTTCCATATCCAGGTTTTGTTTATTAAAAAAAAATACAAAATCCAGATCCTGCTCTCAGGGACTTTATAAATAAATGAGATTGGGATTACACATGTCAAGAGAGCTAATGAGGGCAAAGAGCTTCAGAATAGCTTCTATACATCCTTTTGCATTCTTTTCAGCCATCTGTAGTTTTAGACAGACTTCAGATCCAGACACCCTTTGAAAGCAGTAAACTGAACCAATTTGTGAGTGAGTTACAAGGCAAAAAGTGAGAAAGCCCTTCAGAACAGCAGCAGCCAACACATCCATAGAATGACCATGAGCCAACAGATCACTCAATCTGTGCAAAAAACAATTCTGCACTTAACCTTTTACAGGGCCTGTCTTTGTGAGACGTGAATCACATGAGTCAGATGAAGAGCTACCCCAAGGATTACTGAGTGGATTTAGTGATACTTGATGACAGAAAGGGCAGGACCAAATCTCATCTAAGGCTTCAAAACACCCACCAGCACACATGTAACAAAAGCAGCAAAAAAAGCTTCTGATGAAAGGAGTAGAAAGAATTCATGCTTTCAAAAATTCCCCGTGATAAAATATTCAGAGCACTTCCAAAAAGCTCAAGTACAATATAGGGAATTGCACTAATTCTGAACAGTGTCTATGCACAATGTCCCAGGCACACCTGACTGAAGACAGGTCACAAGCCTCCCCTTCTTGCTTTGTAACAACCTGTTAAATGGCAACTCATTTTTCCTAATGTTTTAGGGAAACATGGAACCTACCACCTCTATTTCACACAAGTGTGTGATTCCAAAATCAAAGTTTGATTTTAAAATGCTGTGGTATTCAGCAGATTGAAGATAAGAGAAATCCTTGTGGGGCATGGAGTACCATCTGACAACCTCTTTTGGCAAATTGCCAGAGGCTGAGCAGAAATTCCTGTTAGCAGATTCAGCCAAGGAAGAGGGCTCTCCATAAGCCACAGCTCTCTGCTGCTCCTGCCCACCTTATCACCAGCCAGTCACATGGCTTCCAGCTCTTCAGCAGCACCCAGTGCTAAATTTGAATCACAGGATTCAAAACAAGAGAGCAGCACACAGCAGGTATATCTGTCCCAGTCACATTTTTCCACCTTTTTATCCATGGAAATTCAATTACTAATTATTTTTGCAAATCAAAATTTACATCTCAAGAACAATACAGAAAGTTTCCTATGTCTCCAGTTTTCACCTTCCCCTTCGGTACTTTCCCACCTTCACACCCAGCATATAACATCCTCACTTTCTCCAAGAATAGCTCAAAGAACCACAGCTTTTGCTTGCTGCTAGAAGCAGATAGCTCTGAAGCCATACATATGTTTTGACATATGCAGTCACTTTGTCAGAAGATGTGGAAAAAGCTAAAAATGGTTTCTGAACAGTAAGTAATAAAAAGCCTTCCGGAAAAGGTTCAAAGTGCATCAACAAAAAAGCTGCAGCCAGAAACATCAGAAACAAGAGCACTACAATTTATTTGGTATGAAAGAATGCTAAATACACTCAACAGTACTGCTATGACACAGCAGCTTGAGCCAAACAGGTAGAAAGGCACACAAGAGACAGCCCTTGATCTTCCATCTTGGAAGCATAAACATATTCAAGACACAACTTAACAAAGAAGTTACATGTGAATATCTACAAAAAACAAAAACTGTCTCTATAGTTATCTTGGTCTTAGCTGAAAAATAAAAATTACTCCATTTTTTTAGGTTTATTTTTAATAATTAGTTCAATGACACTTCATTTAAAAGCTTCTCACTGTATCAAGAAAACCCATCTGAGTTTACATCTTTTTGCACCTCCACATAGCAGAATTCACCATAGAACTTAATCTACAAAAGCCAAAAAAGGCCATTCATCAAATTGAGGCTACAGATTATCACAAGCAAGAGAAACTGCATGTTTATGCCTCTTTGTAATAAACAGGTAACATGAACTGAGATGTCCATGTCACTCAGGTAATACTATTCATATAGTAATGAATAGCACTATGACAGCAATATCTGACATGAAAAAACCCAGGTGTTTTAACAGGATGGATACTTTATGGGGAAATATGCAGCAAGTACTGCCAATCTAAATTGGGCACATACACCCACTTCTCTAAAAGGCATCTCAATCTGCAGTATTTCTGTGTCAAAGTTCATCTTTTATCTTTCAGTTGAGTTAAAAGTGCTAAGAGGCTCTCTCTTCTTACCCAAGAAGAGCCAGCCTCGAGCTTCATCTGGAGCACATGGATGATAGGTTTGTTAGAACAGTACATTTGGGTTTTTTTTTGTATGAACAAAAACAAGCAGCTTAAGATGTGACAATTCTCTAGGATGTGACTCTTCTACTTTACTTGCAGAGGTATAGTTCCCAGCAGCTGGACAATTAGGAAGCAGTATCCTGCTCCATATTAAAAACCTACAAATAACAACATGAAAAAAGCAAAGAAAAAAAAGAATCCCATCACTTTATTAATGTTTGGATATGGGCACTTTCTCAAGAAGAAGCACAATCCATAAAAGCGTTCTTGTAAAGCACAAATATGAAGAGCACATAGAAGTTAAGAAAAGTCTCCCCAAAACCACTGAATGCAGTAAGAAAATAATCATCTTTACTGGGGCTAGAGATTGAATCTGAGTGCTTATTTTTGCATTTGGCAAATTGAGGATATCCTGACTTTAATGTGATATATCTACATCAAACCACTAAGAAATATGCAAACAAGTAAAAAACACAACATGTTTAGTGAAGTAGTGAAGCATGGCTACTGGGCTTTTTTCATATTATTAGTCTTTCATTGTAATAATTTACTTATTTCAATATTAATCACATTCAACATGCATTAAATGGATTTTTTTAAGCTGACAGCAGGAATTTTAAGGAAACTGGTAAGTACACATATTGACAAACAGCCTTATTTGAGTAAGCAGAAAAAGTTTTGTGTATCTGCCAGCAGTTCACCTTGCTAGTAACAGGGAAGCCTTTGTCTCCCTGCTTTTCAGCAACACAAAAAAATATGCAAGAAAAGATGCAACAACATGTCAGTTTTAAGATGGTAGAAAAATAAGATAATCAACTGAAAGATCTTCACAATCTGCATATTCAAATTAGTGTAATTCAAATAAGAACTGTCATTTTATGCTATTTAATCAAATGCTAATTTCTATTAATTTTCGTCTATTTTGAGGCAATTCAATTTCATCTTTGGCTAAAAAAATCTAATTTGGGGTAAAATATTTTCACTTTCTCATTAACCCAATACTGTGAGTGGCCTAACTCCACCTGATTAGCAACTGCAAAGCATGTCAGGACACCAATTTAACTACAGACCAAATCTGAAAGGTATTAGATTCACAAAGACTTCAGAGTCCTATCAAACTATCAACATCTTCCATCTTCCTAAGTTCTGCTTCTGGTTGAAATGGTATAAAAGCATTTTTGCAGTTCAGCCTTTTTTGAGCCAAAACAAACCACCTCAGTGGTAAAGTGACAAAGCTGAATGGCAAAGATACCTTTGCAACATCTCACCCACATGATGAATCTCTACATGACAATGTTGTCTCTGGAAAGGCTTGGACTTTAATCAGTTTAAGGACTGATTTGACAGAAACATTTGTCAAGTAATTTTAATAATCAGACTAGAGAGCCTACATTTCACCACAAGTTCAAGAAGGCAACAGACACCAGACTACTATCATCAAGTGTGACTCCAAAATGGGACTGTGCTTATTTTATCCAATCCAGCACCCTCCTCCTGAGAGTGGACAAAAGTAGATGTTCAAGAGAAACCACATGAAAGTGCCTTGAACAGTGGTTGGACCAGATGACTTTTGAGAGATTCCATCCAAACAAATCATTCTGTGATTCTGTAAAAAGGCATGCAAGCAAACAGTGGTGCTTGCTTGAAATATCACTTACCTCCCAAACTTTATGGTGCTAGTTGACAGTAATCTTTATTTTGACCTCTTCAAAACATGTGTTTTTGAAAAGTTATAAATAGTAAACAAGAAACTATCAACAGCCATGCCCACACACTATTAAACTCAAAATTTGTTTCTCAAAAACCAAAGGCACAGACTTCAGCAAGGCACAAACTTCAAGCACAAAATGGCTGCTTAACATTTATTTGCAGGAGGGCTACTTTGAAGCCTTTTAAAAGAGCTCTACAGATGAAGAGTCAAGAAACTGCAGGAGGCACGAAACTGGAGACCTCTTCATCCATCTCTACAGAGAGCTGTTTTCTCCAAATTAGTACCATGACATGATTTCAGCTACTGTCATTATGATGATCCTCCTTCCGATTTCCTACCTCTCCTGCTGTCTGTGTCTTCGCCTGGTCTTAGTCAGCCACTCAACACCATTTAATAGGCACTAGAAATACAATTATAGCACTCTACACTGCGCCCTAAAGCAAATTACTTCTTATAAATGAAATTTATTTATAGAAAAAAGACCAAATAGAAAACATCATATGAGTGCCAAAATAGGGAATAAGAATGAATACATACATATATATATACACACAATGCCTAGAAGTTTGTCTGTTGATTACATAGCACAGCTGCTGCCTTGAATGGTAGGTCTCAACTCCTTTCTAATTAGACAGGTATATAAAAATGTTATACAACTAGCTGCAGAATAAATGCATTTACTGTTACTTAAAGCAGAAGCTGTTTTTGAGTGGAACCTCAAACCGTCCAAGTATCTGCAAAGCTCATAAAATACTTCCTCTGAGTCACTTTTATTTTATTCAGCTATCTGAATGCTTGCCATTTGACACAAATCAACCACAGCAGATAAATTCACAGTCAAAAATCTGGACACTGTCCTCAGCTCAAACCACAGCCAAACAGCATATAAAAATCACATTCTTTTACTTATTGTAGACTGAAATAACTGTGATAATTCAAGCCAAACTTTTTAAATTTGATGAATATTTAAATGTAAAATGTGACACAACCATCCAAGTCTCAACTAATTTCTCTGCACTCAGTCACTAAAAAGTATCTGATTATAGAATGACTTCACTATTAAACAACAGCGGCTAAAAGGATCAAATTGTACAGACCAAGAACAGTATTTCAGAAACACAGCATGTTTTTCTTCTTAAGAATGTGGATTCAGTTTTTTAACCACTAGGCAGTGTTAGTCTATTACGTGGATTAGTAAGCACCGTGCATTACTGGATTAAGGTCTACCTGCATTGAAGCAGAAGTGGGTATTGCAAAATCATTGACAGAAGACATTGCCCTGCAGTGGCAACTGGTTTAGTTTTTTAGTTTCAGTTACTCAGAAAGAAACAGGAGACAATATATATCCTTCAAATAATAATTCAAATAAAAATTTTACTTACTCTAAGATGGTAATAGAATAAAAACTGAAAAATTCCGGCACAACTTTACAGAATAAGGAAACGTAAAATGCTATTTTTATTGATACAGTAACCTACATACAGGAGAAGTTTTGACAGAGCAACTAAGATCATGCTCTTCAAGGTTTGACTTGGCTGGAGTTTCACTCAGGTTAACCAATGCATCACAAATGCTGCCATGGGACATAGGTGGGCTGTGGGACAAGCGGCTTCTTTTGTCCTGCTCAAACCAACCTCTGCACCAGTTCCCTCACAGGCTTCAGAGCATATGGAAACAAGGTGGCTGTGATTTTGTTTAAAGCTAGCTTTTTTTGCACTGGAAGATTCATACTAACAAAATTACCTCTGGCTTTTTCAGAGCTAGGAATGTCATACACTGGACCTATACAAAGAGATTATATGATTTGTTTTCATAACTACCATTGCTGAGAGCACTGAAGAATGGTTAGTCATAAAACAGCGCAAACATCAAAGGTTTTGGCCAGAAGTCTGAAGATACAAGGTTAGAATCTGGTGATCAAAATGTTCAGAAGGGATATCCCCTTAAAAATAATTACAGTAAACTTGAACATTATGTTGCTAACCTATCAAGCAAAGCACCATCACACTTCATCCAAGAGCCAAGAAAACTCATCTTCAGGTCCTTAAAAATCTCCTTGTGTTATTTTTGTTATTCAGTCCTACATGAAGAGAGGGTATTTTTACTGCAGGGTATTACATTAATTGCTCAAAGGCTTCTTTGACAGACTGTGCTAACGTCATGTAAGGCATTTTCTTGGATGACAAAAAGAAAACAAACCAAATAATCTTCATCAATGTCAGATGAAAATAGCTAATAAGGAAAACAGCAGAGCAAAAAATAACCGGAAACTGACAATAAACCGTCTCCATCCATCAAACCAAGGAAGAACAGATGGTAAAAAGAGAATTGCTGACTTTTGAGACAAAGAAGTTGCCTCTCAGAAAACCTACAGCTCCCTTTAAACTCCACAGCGTGGGACAGAAACTTTAACAATATCCTGTCATCAGAAAAATCATGTAGATGTGAAGGCAAATTAATGGATCACAGTTTAACACAGAGAGAAAGTAAATGTTTTACAGATTTACAGCATAGGGTCCAAGGAGACGGTTACAGATGAAATAACAACCAGCTCTTTACCAGATTATTACATCCCAGGTGAACCACTCATATTTTTCATGAGCCAAACTTGGAATATTCCTGAGATTCCTCCCTATCATACTTGTGAATTCAACACATAATATTTCTATTTTGAAAGACAGATGACACAGGTAATGTGCATGAAGGCAAGAACAACCGATGGAAGTGTGCAGTGAATGCCCTTTGTTACTCCATGCCATTTGATCTGATCAAGCATCAGCAACTGCTTATCTGATAATTATATACTTCAGCAGTGGTTTGCTTCACAGTTGTTCATTTTAACACAATGCTCATGATCCTGTACTAAAAAGTGCTCCACAATCATCCAACAACTTCTTTCCACTTCAGATCACTGAATTACTATTTTTTCCCTATCTGAGCAACAGAAAATGGACCCGAAATTCTGGATTTGCCCATAAATTCAAAATTCAACATATGATGACCTCAGACTGTTATTTTAAAAGGCACTGCTGCTTGCAGTTTGAGACGTCACCTGGGAATGCTCCAGATTCTTTTCAAAAACACAAGCTGTCACCTTGCACAGAAAGCAACACCACTCCACAAATCCCAAGCAGTAAAACAGCGTAGCCAGATGCTGTTAGAACTGACACTTGATGTTTTTATCCAGCCCACATTTATCTGTGTCCTTCCATTGCATTGCTTCTCACTCCACGGAAGGCTGAGTTTAATCCCCTCAAATCACAGACCATTTTTGCCCTTCTGAGGAAGATTCTGCCCCATGAAACACATTTGTTTGGCCTTCAAAGGAGAAGCTTCATGAGAGGGACCAGAATGATGCACTCTGCATTAACTTTGACAGACACGTGGGTCCAGTCTGAAGATATCAGCACAATTCTGACTTACAGTTCCATCTATGACCAAAACCAAAGTTTCACTGATAAAAAGCCAGAAATTACTGTGAAATTAGGAAACCAGGACCCTCAAAAAAACCTTTCACTTTAAGTTTAACAGAGGGAAGGAACTATACCAAATGGCATTACAAACTTAACATAGCTTAAATCAACACTGAGAGAAAATTAGCACTATTCCAAGATGGAGGGTAAAGGTTCCCAAATTTGTGCTCTCGGTAAACTACCTACAGAGAAAAATCAAGATAAAAGTAAAGGATGACAAGAACTCAAACAGAAAAAAGTAATTTGAATAAACAGTCAGCTTCAGCAGCCTTTCTCCCCCCTCCAGATACTGATAAATCTAAACAGTCTGTTTAAAGTATTGCATTATGCAAAAATTACTAGAAAATACCATCAGATACACCATAAGAAGTGAGAAAAAAATTAGAAGAATCTCATTCTCTTTAATAAGAGAAATTCAAGACAAGAATATGGTATAAACTCTAATTTATCAATAAACGTGCTCAGAACCTCAATAGAAAAATATCCAAACCCATAATGAAACAGTTGCATGTAACAGCCATACTACATAAAGAAAAAAAACTGGAAAAGGAAGAAAAACTGTTTCAAATGGATCGACAGGGAAGATCTGAACTGACTGTTGCAAAATCAGCCAGAGGCAAAACAATCACATTGAATCACATTTAATGGGTCACATAGGCTTTACTACAACTGGATATTCAGACCACAAATACTCCATCCAAGAATATTATTTTGTTTACAAAATGAACCTCTTCCTTGGAAAAGTTGTCAGCATTTCCTGATACAGCAGGCAAGACTAACATTTTCAGCCAACAAGAAATGAGAATGAGAAGCAGTTTTAAATTCATACTGCATATTTATCTGTACAAAAAACTGGCTCCTACTTTGAATCTCACTCTGGGCTTGTAGCAATGATGGCTTCAAAAACCAGTGCTGCAGTATAGTGTCACCTGATCATCCTGGGCTAAGGAACTGGAAACAGTATTAATGTGACTTCTAACAGGTCACTGCTTACAAGATTTGCAACATTTAGTTCACACTCTGCTCACGCATGTGACAGCTCAGGACAATCTGTGGAGTAGCATCAAACCAAGTGTTGGCCACCTGATAATCAATTTAAGAAATAAAACATTCCATTCGTTTGGTACCTTCTCTAAGATGTGTTCAACTTCACACATTGCTAATTATCCTAATTCTAATATCAAAATGCCAGATACATTCATTGCAGCTAAAGTGTGATCTACAGACCTGTCACCAACAACAAGGACCAAGTTCAAATGCTGATCTCACCATAATGAACAAGCTTACTACAAAAAACTAAATATCAGCAGAGTAACTGTGGGTTTGTGCGCATGTGCACACATAGCTGGATGTGTAAAATCAGCAAGCACATTTTTATTTAGAAATAAAACAAAAAAAGGTAGGAGAAGAAAATAAAAGCTGAAAAAATATTTATGCAGTTAGGAATATAGCAAAGAAGGCCTGAAGACAGCTAGTATTGTGACAGGATTGATGCAGAGAACTGCCAAAAAAATCCACAAAGCTTCAAAAGTGAAAATGACACCTACACAATGCAGAGCACAATCTCTCATTAGATGTTTTCTGTGAAATTTCCTGAATTCATCTATTAGAGATCCAGTAAAATAATCCACAGCATTTGTTATGGGACTGACAAAAAATCAATTTATGGAATAGAAAAAAAATTGTTTGCAACAGAATCATCAAATTTTTTTCAAATAAAAGCCATTTAGATTACAGGCAGATTTTTTGCCAAATTATGGGTTCACATCCAGACACTTTGAAATATAGGTCTCTTTCAATAAAAAACTTTGCCAGTAAACAAAGAATTTTAATAGATAAATTAAGATCTGACCAAAATACTGCCACATGAGAAACTTACAATCACCAGTGCTTTACAAAAACATTTTCCTTGTTCTTCCAAGTAATATTTTAATATACAAATACTTGGTACTTAAGGTTAGTTGTCAGAACTTGAGTCATGTAACAGCAAGCATCTAATAAAAAGTACCTTACTGTAGTTGGCTTTCATATAATCTACTCAAGAAGCTTTGCATCCAAACACTTAATAAGAAAACAAAAATCCAAAGGCTCTTTAGAAGTTATCCAGTAAGCACTACAATTCCAATTAATGTTGTAATTGCAAACAATTAAAAAATGAGAATTGAAGACCAATCCTATTAAATGCCAACTTTAGTTCTGTTCATTAGAACCTTTAAGCTACTGCACAGAGAGGAAAATGTTTAAAATGAGCTTAACAAAAATTAAGATTTTTTTTTCCTATTGAGCAATTAAAAGCCACTATGCTACAAGCAATCTGTGAAAGTATTTGAAACTATTTGATAAGCTCAAATAGGTTGATTAGCTGCATTTCCCTGGCAATAAGTTTCAACAACCCACTGTAAAAAGTTCCTCTTTTCCATCAGGTTATACACTTGTGCAGGTTTCTTTTCCCAGCCATAGAAAAAAGAAACAGCAAAACACTACAAAATAGGTGAAAGCAGCAAGTTTGTTGCCATTTGGAGTTCACAAAAGAAAGAGGAGGAAAAAAAAAAAGAAAAAAAATCCATCCATAAAGCCAAAAAAAAGTATGAGAGAAAATTTTCTAACTGAAGTCAAGTATTCACATGAATGTACCTCAAGCTCCCACTTGAAAGTAACTCACTGGAAAATCATGCAGGCCAGTAAACTCACTGTTAAGTTGCTGATCTTTCACATCTTGGAGAGACACTTATTTCTTCATTAAGGATTTTCAGAATTCATCTATTCTGCCCTCTCAAAAAATTATTCCTTTCCACAAAAAGGAGTAATAGGCAACTGATGAGGCATTATTCCAAAACAGAGATTACTCCAGAGGAGCATGTCATCTGTGGGCATACACTGGCTCCATTCTGAGTTCCACCAATTTCTTTGGGTTTTACCTCTGCCAATTCTCCTATGTTCAACCTATTTTGCTTTGGCATCCCCATCAGGTACATGTTAACATATTCAGCCATCAACTTTTATACTTTGTAGGCATCATCGGTGGAATACAATAAATTACTTCTTTAAAGAATTCAGTAACCTTAGAAACAACCTTTTCTATATGTATACTTCAGGGAAACCTCATAATCCTGTGAATAGAATCCCTGCAACTTTATTTTATTTATTAGCTAGTTTTCTAAAGGATCTATTTGGGTTATAGCACAACACTTGAAGGCAGCCTCCAACATCTCATTATAGAAAAAGTCCCCTGAGAACTGGAAGAGTGCTGCCTAACCCAGCCCTAGCCCACTGGCACAGCTGCACCATCCAGGCAGTCCCCATGCAAGCAGCCCAAAAGGGGCTGCAGCCAAAGATGTCCAATGGCACACAGAGCAGTTTTCAGAGGATGAGAGAACTAGAGGAATTCAGGTATTCTGAAGAAAGGAACTTACAAGGGAATGGAGGCAGGATACCTGCAAGAAATCTTGCTAGTTCTTTTCCATCACATGCTGCTTCATTGTAAAAACAAGAGGGAACTACTCCAGTCCTGCACTCCCCTGACTGGATGCACAAGGCACTGCACACTCAGCAAGGGCAGAGCAGGATCCTCACCAGCCAGGTAATGAAGGTGACACCAAAGGCCAAACACCTACTCAGATACTGTGGTAGAGACATGACTGAAACCTTAACTAGGAGCATTTCAAATCACAGTAGATCAACAAGAACTGGCAACATCCCAAAACTCTTCCTACTTAGTTGTAACCTGCCCACACACAGGTTACTTTTCATTTAATTATTCTTTCTATCCTGTGATAAATGGTTTTGTTCTTGGCATTAAAATTGACAGCAAGTAAAGAATAAGTATCTGTGAGTAGCTGAGTGTCTTAGTACTATTGGTTGGTTTGATAAATAAATTTCTTTAGAATTACCCCCTTCACTTGTTCCCTTTCTGATTAGAACATGACCCATCACCAGAAGATACAAGTATTAAATCAGTCCAAGCTTTCTCCAGTGAACAATAAAAGCATTTTAAAATCAGGGTGTGCTGCTTCTTTAATGTAACTTCAAGTCTTGCAAAATACAGTCCTTTTCTTTGCATCCATGCCAAAAAACCACGTTTAAACCAAACTCCTTGAGTGTGCATATAATTACAAATGAAAGACTCCAACAATATTGCATGGCATTTTCCTTCCAGCTGTAATCTACAGGTGATCAACAAGGCTAAAGGAACAATTTGGAAACAAAACAGGCAATTTACTATGGGAGAGGTTTCAAAACACCTTTCAAAGTCACAGCTACCAAACAGTTGCTCAAGAACTAGGAACTGCGCAGAAAGGTCCTGTGGAAACCACTCAACTCTAAGTGTTCTGACTTTGGAAATCAGATCACTTTTAAAAAACCCCAAACTTGAAAGTCCATCTTCTAATGCGACTCATGAACACTTTGAAATACACAGCTCTAGGAAAAGTCACCACAAATACATATTCTTAAGTACATAAGGTCTACAGGAGAAATGAATTTTTAAGAATTATGACCTTGTATCTACTTGGGTGTTGGTTCAAATCCCGTTTCCAGCGTCATTTCAATGCAACAACAAAAGAGGGATTTCCTGACTCAGAGTTTAGAAGGAAGACACGCTGAAAAATAACTATTTGTTCCACACCTCATATACACTAAAGCAAAAACACACACCCACTACTTAAGCGAGCGTAATTATATTAACAAACAGACAGAACTACAATTCCACAATTAAGACTTTCTTTAATTGTGAGTTACTAACCACAGTGGTAGTGCTTCTGGAAGTTTTGTTTTCTTAAGCATCTGACTTAAACATGTACTTTCCTCCAAAAAACCCGTACAGTAGAGAAATACAGAGAATACTCTTTGGATTTCAGACAGACTAAATATTTATGTCGAGTTCTCAAGTGTTTCAACAAATGTCTTATACTTGGAAGAGATTACACAAGATTATGAAGGAAGCAGGCTACCAAGGCAAACTTGACATTTTTTCCACTGCTGAGCTTTAATGCTTCAGATGTGGAACCAGTTGCTTTAAACCACTACTTAAATGTCTTACATTGAAAGAATCAAGAATGGAGCTCAGTTAAATGTATATTTCTGCTCACTTTATGCCATATCCTGAGAGAAGGCGCTTGTGAGTTTTCATTCTGCAAAACGAACTTGTTGCAGAAGCAGCATGATGAAAACTACTGCTAAGCCTTTGAGAATATAACTGATATGAAATTGTCTCATGAAGATGAAGGACAAATCAATGAAAACTGATTAATGAGGAAAACAAAGGGCTATCTCAGTCTTCAGCTTCTCAAGAAAAGTTTATAAACACTAACAAAACAATCAATACAATTTAGAGAAAAGAAACAGAGATAGAAATGTCAAAATGCTTATTGTGGCTAAATATTATAGACTAACACCAGTTTCTATTAAGGTTTACTTTTCAATGATTCTTAAAACATTTGATATAAAAAAGGTATTTTGAAATCCTCTTTTGATACTTGTATGTGGGTAGCTCATAATCACTTTACCTATTAGTTATATTTAAAGTAAACACTATAACATCTGGAAATCAGCAACTGTACTTTTTAGAAAAGAGCTCACTAACATTTACAAGCCTCAGATACATCAATCCTACCAAGCCCTAACTCAAAAGAGCTAGTTACAGACAGACAACTGTCCACGTGGGTCCAAAGCAATGCCACCAACCAACTTAGCTCAGGAGGAGAAAACTTGCTCCAGAAACCATTCTCTAGGCTTTTCAACAACTTCTAGGCCTTATGCATGCCCATGTTTAAAAGTCCACTGTCTAACTTCCCTGGCACAAAGAAGAGCAGGAAGCCACCACACACTGCTATGGGCAGCTCCATTCCAGGGCAAGGACAATAACTGGGGAAATAGGCATTTTACATACTCACATTCATGCTTTAGGCACAGGAAATGTTCTGCAAAATTCATCTACTTACCTGCAAAACTTCTTACTGGAAACAACAGATCTGTTTGATGCTGTACTTACTACTTGCTCAGTCACAAAACTCTTACACTGTTAAACTGAAAACAGAATTGTTTCTACAGCAGTAGAAACACACACAATAGTATAACCATACTGGCAAATTCCCCCCAAACACTGCTCTAGTCAATTTTCATACCACACATTCCAAAGACCAAAAAGTCAGATATAACACTATGCACACCTATTAAGTTTAACTGATAATTCCAGACTAGAGGTACAACAGGAAAAGTTTCTATACAAATGCATTAGCTGAAATATCAAACCTCACGGACACCTGAAAATAGCTGGACACAGATCCCAGATCCCAAATAGGATTTGTTGTCTTTGTTGTACCTGTTTACCAAACACAAGCATATTTTTTTTTGGTTTTGCCTCTCAGAACAAATGGGTAACACACTAACTACCTCCAAATAGAGCAGAGCCAGCAGACCAGTAGTTGTGCAATCTGCAGTAAAAGGTAGCCACACACACACAACTCTTAGTAGTAGAAAGACCAACAGAAAATTTTAGATAATCTCCAAGAGAAAATACATCCAGTGTTATTTTCCCAGCATTGACCATACACAGATAAACACTACATTCTAACTTTTAAACTTTATCAAGTAGATTATAGATAACTCCATTTGCTATTACAGATTTGTATCATTATGTCAGCTAAAGACTTCAAACCACATTAGAGTACACTACCTCACAGGATGAATACAGCAACAAGTAATTACAATCCTAACAATCTACTTGCAGATTACATTACAGTGTTTACCAACACAAGTGATCAGTAATACACAAACTATTTCATCTTCATATTTAAAAACAAACACATTTTTCCAGAGAATACTACCACCAGGCACTTAACTTTGAAACAAAAAAATTTCCCTAACCCACCCCGCCCCAAATGTCTCCAGAGTACTAAAAGATCAGCCACCATTTTGTTTAAACACTCACTTTCAAGTATCTGATTTCTATACTTGAGGGTCAAAAGAAGATAATTAGTGGCATTTTTAATTTAGGAAAATACTGCCACCTCTCCTAGTAAACTTCCAGACAGTGGCACAAATTTCCATGCAAACAAATGAAGTCTTAGTAATAAGCACAAAAATAGTAAAACTATTTAGTAAAACTATAAAAATGAGTCAACATCTCATTTTCAATCTAATTTTGGAACAATTTTTCTTCTTCCATCTTCTACAACTTTCCTAAATGTAATTGCTTTAAACTATACTACAGGAAAACAAGAATATTGAGGTAATTTTGCAGACTTTCTCCAGTTGTATCACATCTCTACATCTACCACTTATGACGACAGTTTCATCCCTTCCTCCTTTTTATTATCTGTAGATAGCAGAAAACCAAATTTTACTTTAGACTGAACAGTTTTGTACTAAATATGTACTTGGATGCTAGACTGTAAAGGAACCTGTCATCAAGTTCCAAAAGAAGAAAGCAACCCTCAAGTTTTAAAATTCTAGCTCACTTCTGTAATCAAAAGAAAAATATACATGACCTATACAATGAGTTTGTACCAATTTGCCCTTGATTTCTAACTGTCAATAGTACTGTTATGCCACATGCACATAAAGCCTGCACAAGAAATCTATTGTGTTGATGACAAAACAAAGCACTACAAGCTATCCAAATTACAAAAGATAGAACTAGATAAAGTGACAGATGGCTATTATAAAACACTTTCTAAACTATTATTATCATTATTATTATTATTATTTTGCTGACTGGGATGCCAAAACAAGGTCACATATCCAGTAGCATCAGTCACATGTGAATGTACCCAACTTTACTAACAGTCTATTACCATAAAAATACTCAAAAGAGCAAGAAAAAAGAAATGAGATTCCTTAGCAGGAAAGATGACAAATTTGGGTCATCCCTGAAGCCTAAATGAACTGTTCTGAATGGCATTATTCATTCAAACTAACAATAATTTCCCATTTACTGTAGTCCATAGGGAATAAACTATTTACATTTGGTTTTCTCTGCAACCATACAAACTAGAAAGGTTTGTTTAAATTAAAGCTTGGATTTTGCAGCATAGTTTTGTGGCCACAGAAGGGCAGGACAGACAGGATCCTACTGCCTGGTTATATACAAGGTTTGCCGTGTTGCACTCAACCACAAAAATTTCTTTTTTATTCAAATGACAATCAAATTCAAATTACTTCAGTCATACTTGCAAGTAGCATTTTAGACCAGATCCACACCAAACTGCTTTCCTAAGACCATATGAACTACATAGTTCTCATCATTTATTTGTCTCCTCATTAAATTTATCAGTCCAGAAGGGGAAGATCCACGTTTTCTCCTGAGATCATGCATAACATACTTACATCATCATCACAGATTTTAAGAACTATGTCAAAATACTTCTAACTATCAACACTCAAAACAAAGAGGGAAACTTACCTACTACCATGAGCGTGAACTCAAATCCTCTCTTCACAGACTTTCGGTAAACTTGATTTGGAAGATTTGCAAACCCCACATATCCTTCAAGGTTCTTCTGTTGCTAAAGCAAGAGATATTTAGGAAAAGAAAAAGTTAAAAGGAAAGCAAGTAATTTCTTAATTGGCTTGTATTCTTAGTTAATGAAATGTTCACTTCATTTTCACATTTGTAGAAAAGTGCTATCTACCCAACCTCTCAACAGCCCAAGCTGTCTACATTCAAGACAGTATAATGAACTGCAGCAAAAAATACAAAAGACAATTTTTTGTCTGGATGGTCAGAAAAACTGGCACAGAAACTCAGGTACACTACGAGTATTTTGGGCAAATGCAATTGCCATATGATGCCTGCACAGTGAGCATGTGCAAACAAATTAAAACATAATCAACTTGGTACCAATGCCCATTTGACACACAGGCCAGCAGTATGAATGCACCCTTCCTGTATTTCCAAGTCATGGTGGTACTGCCTCAACGTGAAGGGAATCAACTTGAGACCTCTGCTTCTGTGTCATTCAACTGCAGGCCTTCATGTCAAACCCAGACTTACACTAATGCAGCATGCCTTGCATAAACTCTCCATACAGGCAAAACTTCAGTTGCCTTGTACTCTGCAAAACTTACCCAAAATAGTGCCTACTGTGAAACAAGAGAAGAATTCTGGATGTTAGCCATTACTTCTTCTCACCACATTAATGAAAATGCTGGAGGTACTTAAAATGCCTCCTCCTTACTGTACTAGACCCAGCAATCTTTCAAAGCTCAGCTGTGCTACCTTTACACCACTCTTCCAGCACAATCCTACAACTGTTTGTTTATTAATGCAGCAGCTCTGAGGATTGCCTTATGAGACTGGGCAATTTAGATATTTTACAAAGATTCTGAAAACACTTTCTTGAGAAAACTGTCTACTAAAAGCAACACAAGGCACTGCTAGTCATGGAGCAGTGATTTCAGCCTTTAGGCATTATGTCCATGCAAAGTTGAGAGGATGTCATGTGATGGTGGTACTGCCTCAGTTTCAGAGTTTGAGAGCTGTATATACCCACACAGCTGAAGTGCTGTCTACAAGTTCAAATTCCGCTGCCTAAAATTATCTTTATGAGAACAGAGGAATTCTAAAAAATAATTTGTAAAAAATTTTTCTCTTGCAGGCACTCTTGGCTCAGAACTTCTCTGTATGGGATACAGTTTGGTTAATTCAAGTCTGGTATGTGGTTGAGTCATTTATTTTGAAATTCTCTCTTTCTAAAACTGACAGAATAAGTTCAAAGCAGTAATAATACTCAGATTTTTTAAATTAAAAATATTTCTTTAATTAAAGCAAGGATATAAAACCACTATCACCTTTAAAGCATTGAATGCAAGAACTAACCTCTTGGCAATCCAACAGCACTAGTCAATAAATGGACTCTGTGTTTTAAGTCACCCAACTGATTTCTCCATTTGGCAAATAAACTATTAATCTCAAACAAAACTACACCATTGCAAAGACTAAGTTAGAGGCTCCAGTTTAAATAATCATAATGCAATAAATGTTGTTACTTCCCTAAATGTAGGAATCTTTGTGTTGTGTCATCAAGGAACTTCTTTAAGGAAGCTTTTTGTTTCAATATAGGCTTTGGTGCAGCTATAATCTCATCTGAAAGGTTTTAAAGTATTTTAAAAATCAGCCAGGAATTTAAAATCCAAATATTTGTTTTAATTTTCCAATCTATTACTGCATGTAAGGAATGGAATTTATCACAATCTGAAACCCTGAGCTGGAGCCAATGCTTTAGAGATATTACATGACATGCAGGTCAGTGCTGTTAAAGATATTAAAGGGCTCCTTAACAGTGCAGGTCCTTAATAACCATTAAGGATGTGGAACTCCTATTCATCCTACCAGATATGAAATATCTAATCACAGTCAGGCACTCCTAATAGTTCTACTTGTCAGTCACCTGCATTTTTTAGTATCTACATACCTTTTAATGTGTGTCATGTTTACCAGAAACACCTCATTGCCTCATTAGCTAATTCTTTTGCTTAAAAGAATGGGTTTCCATATAATTCTGGTCTTGAACTAAAGTTATTTCTCTTCCCCTTTATAAAGAGCTCCACACTTCAGATAGTTTTACCCCTCTGTACTTCTATATCACTGAGTATGAAATGCTAAAAAAGAATAGATGGCAAATTTTGGGTTGTTTGCTTTATTAAGTGGGTCTACATTAATTACACCCACAATTTTAGATAACGAAATAAAAATGGTAGTAACCAGAAAGATGAAGATGTATCAAATGTTACATTGGGCATTAATGCTGCGTTTAATGTGACCATTTGTCCTCAGTAGGAAAAAGCCTTTTAAAAAATTGCAGCTGGATGCCAGATTCAGATTTCTGGTACACCAATTAAAACTGAAGATTTCAACATACTGGTTCTTAAATGGCTGCCTTTGTTCATAATTTGCCACTTCTAAAGAGACCAAAACAAATTAGGAATTGAGTTTCTTTAATTCCTGCAACAGCTTTTAAAGGAACTTAGTACTTTTTTTGGTAAAAGAGTTGACTTCCACTGTCTTGAACATGGTGCCAAATGAGATCTCACATTTCTAATACTTACAATACCTTCCCCTTAATTTTTACCCCTTCTTGATTTTCAACCAGCTGTTACCTAAGCTCAATTTTAGTTCATTTAATAAAAACCTCATGCTGCCTCTCTTCCTACATTAGCTGTAAAACATCTGCATTAAGGTAATACTTACAGCTACTTTGTAAACAACACGTTTCCATCATTTTCACAATTGAAGATATCAGGAGAATACATCCAGAAGTAGACCAGCAAAATGATGAATTTGAACCATTGCAGCAACGAGTCCATGCAGGTGCAGCCGCAATCCAGAGAGAGGAAGAGGGGCAGTGTGAGAAAGAAAAGAAAAGAAAAGAAGAAAACGTTACTTACATTTGATCAAAGTAACTCACAGTATTTTCCACCTACTATGCTTAGGTTGCAGCATTTTAAGCAGAATCACAGAATGGTTTGGGATGGAAGGGGTATGGAGGAACATCTACTTCGAAACCCCCTGTCATGGGCATGGACACCTTCCACTAGGTCAGTCTGCTCTAAGCCCCATCAAACCTGATTTTGAACACTTCCAGGGATGGTGCATCCACAACTTCTCTGGACAATCAGTTCCAGCACCTCACCACCCTCACAATAAACAATTTCTTCCCAATAGCTAATCTGAACCTATTCTCTGTCAGCTGAAGGCCATTTCCCCTCGTCCTCTCCTGTTAAAAATCCCTCTTCACCTTTCTTGCAGGCCTCCTTAATTGTCTTTGTTAGTAACCTTAATTTAGTTTGGATTATACATAAAACAACCGAATTTCATGGTAATATACTACACAAACTCCAGCCATTTAATGATCAATACAGGCAGCTTAAACAATAGCTCTTATTACTTCAGGTATTCAACACATTTTTGATTGCCATATGCTATCTGAACCTGTAATGGGTTCAGGCATGTTTCTTCTTCTGAGGTGTTCACTAGAATATGCAATCTCATTTCACCACACTACTACACAGCATCTTTATTTTAGTCTGGAAAAGGTACAAAGACCAAAGCCATCATCCTCACAAACGTCTTCCAGGATTCTGTGTTTCTAAGTCACTTTACACATTCAGTGAACAGTGTCAATTCACTTCATTTGCAACACTGAGCATTAGAGCACTGCTGCAAACTTGGGCACAAGTGTCATGGTTCAACAGCCAGAAAATAAAGAACAAAGCAGGGAACACAAGCTATGTGTCTGTTCAACAACATCTAACTCTGTGCGTGACAAGAGGTCTACAACAGTTCTCCAACACACCACTTACAATACCTTAACTAAAAGCTGTATCACAAAGATCCTGTTTGTCACTAAACATCTTCCCAGGCTTGAGTATTTCAATACATAGATACTAAAAAAGTAAGTAAAAAACCCCATCTTAATAGCAAATTCTAGGCCAGCAGTTAAGATGCTTCTGCATCTTAATACCTAATTTTTAATCAATCCCATAGTTCCAGAGTCTGAATTTATTTTTAGAAACTCTACACCATGATGGAAACTGCACTTCAAAGTGGCACTGAAGTCTCCTTCTGCTTGTCTATGTAATGCAATATAAGCTTTCTGTTTCCACAGCCCCCTTCATGGTCTATCAGCACCCAGAGCCATACCAGCTCAGCACACTGGGTACACTGCTGCTGTACTCTTCTGAAAGGACAAAAAAGCAAAGCACTGCTGGATCAATGCCAGTCCTTCTCTGTGCCTCGCAGAAAGGTGGCACAAGATGCTCTGGGAGGAAGCTCCCTTTGTTTTGGGAGGAAGACAGATGCATATGCAGCAGAACTGGAGCGAGCTGTGCAGCCTGGAACATAACTGATACTGCAGATCCCACAGCAGCCCCAGTACTCCAAGATTTTAATATCAACCACCCTAAGTAATACATTACTATCAGGTATCATGTAGCACATCACTGCTTTCAACTGTGAAAGAAGGGAACATCATCAAGCACTAGTTCACTGAGTGAACACAGGCGCCTCCTTTCCTGGACAAAAGCAGTACTATTTGAAATCCTATCATCCAGCAAGAACAGCCACATGGGTCACACCAAAGTTCTGCCTTCACCTGAAGCCAGAAACATACATCTAAGGTAGCACACACAGCAGAATAAACAGAGCAGTGTTTCTCTTAACACCTCCACAATCACCAAAGATCCACCTCGCAAGCATTTAGGATGGGCTGTTTCTTCACTTAAACAGCATTTGACCAATTTCTCTTCCATGCACACTCTTCTTATAATCACAAACAGCATCCACAAAAGTCTCTGTAGCAAGGACTGCCCCTGTACATTGCTAAAAGGATGAATATCATTTCAAAATTACCTCCAGTTAGCACAGTAGTATCTTCATTGGAAAACAGCCCTAATCATCTAACGTACTGTGCTCAAAAGAAGCCATTTCATGTCTCTGATTGCTCCTGCTGC
Organism: Melospiza melodia melodia; assembly: GCF_035770615.1. Classification (NCBI taxonomy): domain Eukaryota; kingdom Metazoa; phylum Chordata; class Aves; order Passeriformes; family Passerellidae; genus Melospiza; species Melospiza melodia. The sequence continues at coordinate 47,666,436 of NC_086194.1, read as the reverse complement.
TCTTACATAACTCTACTCTAGCTCTGTACTCTTCTGAGGAAGCCAGGGCAAGAGCTACACACAGTGTCCAAGAGGCAAACACAGATCCAATGTCTGATCATGTGCTATCTCTTACTCTCATCCTTTTATCAATTCCCAACATGTAGCGTATTTGAATCCTTCCAAGCACTGAGCTGATGATACTGCGAACTGTACACAAGACCTCACTCCTGAGCTCTAAAACATGTTCACAGCTTGTCACTGAGCATACAGCACAGCAGTCCACTTGTATCATTTTACCATCATCCATGATGCATTCCAGCTATCATTGTATATCAAGTATTCTAATATTTTCATCTTCTTGTAGTTGTCAGCAATCTCCAATCTAACTCAGCACAAATGAAGGCAAGCAATACAATTATAAACTTGGCCTCAGATGACTTTCAGTGCATCTACTCTGTGTACTCAATGTTGCTTTAATGTACGTCTCCCTCAAGCAAAATGTCACAGCCCACATAAACCAGCTGCAGAGCTGGTGGTGTTTTTGGATCCATCATCAGAATCAATGAATTAATAGCCAGCAGCAAACTGCTCTAACTATGCAAATGAGTGAAAAGAGAAACAAGGCATCAGTGGCTTCCCAAGCAGTTCTAAAGAAGATCACTGATATTAAAAAAAAAAAGTAGTTTCTCTTTAAATAAGTCTGTCATCTTCATTATTGCCCAGACACTGTAATTTACCTTTCTCCTTTATTCTGGAATGACTGTGTTCAGGAATGATAAATTTAAAGTCATTCTTCACATATTACCATCTGGACCAAAAGATGAGAGCCTCTGGCCTAAGGTCCAGTGCCTGATAAAAGAGCACACCTTATCTCTCTGACAAAAAGGAGACAGAACTCCAAGGTGAGCTAAAGCCATTTTTTACCTCTGTGTTGCGCAACCTGAGAGTTCAGCTCACACTCAACACAGGCAAATGCAGCTTCTATGCACTGGTAGCAACCAACAGCCTGTAATAGGATGTTATGAAAACTCTTTGAGGCTTTATGACATAGCCAAACTAGCAGCAAATATTAATGAAGACAGCTGGACAGAAAATAGAAGAGCAAACAGAAAAGCAGTGTGACATCAAGGAGTCACTGTCCTTTCTAATCAAAGTTGGCTTTAGCACTTCTCAATCAAACTTACTCTAAGAAATACTTATTTTTCCTCTAGTCACTCCTAGGAAATACTGCTTTTAAAAGTACCCAGAAAATCACAGAAAATCCAAAAATTGTTGAAATCTGACCATAACACAAAGTGATATTAGAAAGGGCAGATACCCTCTGCATTTGGCATAGCAATGTTTGTTGTCATCAACAATGAAAAGAAAAGCTGATCATTCTTCACGCATTTCACACAGCTGGAACCAGGAGCATCCTCTGAACACGGTATTTTTTCTACAATTTACATTTGCTATGGTGTCAATTTATTTTGGTAAGGTAACTAGATGTAGGGCAAGTTTTCTTTATATACAATTTACTTTACACTCAGTGCTGCTAAGACACAAGAATTTGCACCTGCTCTAACAATGATAGGAAGAATTAAAATAGTATTTTTAGAACTTTTAGCTGAATTTCTGCAAATCCTTTAGCCACAATATTTCTATGCAATATCCTACCACTGTGCTGTGAGTATGACCAGTTTGACAGCTTCTGGTTCTATGCATAACAACTGGTCTATAAGCATTGTTTACCCCTATTTCCTCCACTACCCCTGACATGGTAACTTTTTCTTTTCTTCTTTCTAACACTGCTAGTTATTTGAAGTGTCCACATCAATACAGAGAAGCCTCCAAAACTTGCAGGAAGGCCTTACCAACATCTTCAAAACCCCTTCAAATTTTCTACAGTTTATCTAACGTTGCATTTTTTCAACTTGTCAATATAGAGGCAATACATAAAACAAGTAAGACATCTCCCCATCTTGTCCTCCCACATCTCAGAGACACAACTGCAAATCTTGCAACTTAAGAGTTTTTGTTATTGCATTCTTAAAATAGAGGCTTCAGGTAGCAGTATTTAGTGTAATAATGCTTCTACAATCCATGGGCACTCATTAAGATAATATGTAGTACCTCAGCATTGACTTTTTTCTCTGCAAAACCCCTTAAAATAAACACAATCCATATTAAAAAAACAACTAACAAAAAAAAATCCAAATAACAAAAAAAACAAAGTATGGAAATAACAATATAAAAGGGAAACTCATCAGATCTATTTGCAAAGTTAAACTTAAGCTAAGCATCTATGAATACATTTGTCCTTTCACTATTCAAATAAAGTAAAAATATTTGCTGGGTCAGTAACATCTGCTGTAATCCGCATGGCAGAAGTCTAGCACTGATGGAAAGGAAATGAGCACTTCTATCCCCTCAAAGAGACATCAGCAGCAGCCTTTCTTTGCAAGACAACAACTTGGTTTCCAAGTGTGAACTGAGGGCATGGCCTACGTTAGAAAAAATAAAAAATACTTCCATAAAGGATTGAAAAAAAGAAAATCCTTTCAATGCATAACCACAATTAAGAAATGAGGATCTCTTTTGGTCTCTAGTAGCAAGCTGAAGAAGTCAGTAAGTACTAATTTCAAGCACTGATCCACTGAATGCACTAATTCCACTGTTCCTCAAAATCACACTGGGCATAGTGAGTGAGCAGGTGAAGAATGAGCTTTAGGCTTCCCTCTTTTTTTCCCATATCAGACACCATCATCTGGCTAATTAAAAATAGTGCTGAAGTACAGAGCAAAAGGACTCTGCACTAGAAAGAGCAGACAGTATAATCTGTCTGTAGAGCTACAGGCAGCACATCCAGGAGGAAAGCAGAAAACTCCAAAGAAAAACAAACAGGATGTTGTAGGCACACTACTAAAGCTTAAGTTCTCTAGTAAAAAAAAAATATGAGAGACTTCAGAGCCAGTGTACAATAAATATGCACAGCAGCTACAGCCAACACAGCCAGTGCTGCACTTCTTTGAGCAGCCAAAGTGCAAGAAAGCTGACAACTACAGGAAAATGAAGCCAGTTAAGCAGTAACTAATTATAGTTATAGAAGGGGCAGAGAAGGAGGAAAGTTGTCAAACTATAAAAGCAGGCCTGTATAACTAAAACATCCAGTATTAAAAAGTTCTACCCACAATAACTACAGAATAATTCAGGCCAGCCACACATGTTGACTTTTTTTTTAATAGTTCAACCTCCACTACAACTAGCAAGGCAATTAATTCCTTGAAAATAAAGTAAACCTTTTTTGCATTTTAGATGGAATTTTAAAGTACAAAAACACTATTTTAAAGCTGCTTGAGTGTGTATTTTCCCCTTTGTTCTGGCTCTAAAAAAACCCTTAGTCTGCCTGCAGAGAGCAGCACACAAACCACCATCACACAGCAACTGGCATCCAACTGGAACGACCGACTAGAAATCACATTTGACAGCGAAGTGACCGATTATCTTCCACTCTATAAAGTCAGGGTCGAAATGAAATGGCAGCTGGGGACCTCGTGGCAGGAACAGCACCAAGCACACATCACTTGGTGCATCAATCACCACCATTAACCTCCCCAACTCTTCCTCAGTTTTGCTGTCCTTAAATGTTTTTTCCAACACAAACACTGAACCAAGGGCTGAAGGTAAAAGACACAAAAGAAAAAGAATAAATTCAAAAAACACCAAAAAACCAAACCCAAGTATGGAAGACCCCAGGATACAAAGCCTCCAAGGGAAAAAAAACCACTGAACACAAACAAACAACTCCAACAAGAATGAAAACAAACTATTTGCTATTCAACTTCATATTTAACATGTCTCATGTGTATTTAGCTTGTGGATATTTCCCAAAAGACAAGTAAATAAAAAAATTTAAAATAATTTTAAACCCCCCCAAAAAACCCTACCAATCAATACCAAAATGGCGGCATCTTTCAGACACTTTTATCTCACACTTTCATCTCCTATGACATCAACTAAACTATGCTTTGAAAATGCCATTTTTAAGGAAATGGATATTCTCCCCCAAGTAGGTCAGCACCTCTACATGGAGTCCATTTCGAGTCTCACTTAGCACTGGAAACAGAAGGAAAAAAGCACAGCAAGTGTTGAGAAACAAACTAACATGCCTTGCCACAATGTATCATTTAGTTCCTTTGTCATATCCTTTTTCAGTTCCTTCATGTTCACCCTAACACTGCATTTTCCTTCAAAATTTGCATACAGATGGATCAGTTAACTGAAAGATTCAGCAGGGGATGATAAAAAAGTCGACAAAATTAAAAAAAGAACAACCCAAGAACAAACCCAAACCAAGTGATTCCCACACCAAATCTCTGGGTGAAGCAGCAGCAACAGTACAGGTATCTCATACTAGCCCAAGCACAGAAGTCAGATTCTCAGGAAGAGCAGATTGCTGCAATCCAGCTGGCAGTGTTTCAACCAAGGGACTCTGAAAAAGGCATTTGCAGGTGTGCACTTTGCACTTCCTTCTGTTCGATGCCTGGAATCCCCACAGAAGTGAACTCCCCAGCAGCACATCCCATCCTGCCTCCTCATCAAGCAGCTGTAAGGATGGCAGGACAAGAAACAGCATTATTACAGTTCCAGCCCAAAGGGTTACTATCAGATCTAGTAAAATTTCTTGAACATGTAGGTGCAGAAATGCTAATGAGAGGTGAATCATTCATGCAAAAATACTCGAGCACATTCAACATAGTCTAAATGAAGTGTGCTCCCCTTAAAGAGAGAAATTACACTATTCATCCTGATTCTTCTGTTAACGTGCACAATTCTCCTTTGAGAAGTAACTAGGGTGAAGGGCTTTTATCACACATTCCTGTACACTGGGTGCAAATCATTCCAATATGGAAGTCATCTGGTTTTCTGTATATTCATATTTTCCTATAGTAGTTACTATGCTGAACTCCTTACCCTCTGCCATAGAGAAGCTTTCCAAAGTCCTGCTGGTTTCACCATGGCAGGTATTTTGAGCTAAAATTATAAGGCACATGTCCCTGTTCCCCCTATAACAGCATATTTTAATGATACCAAAACACAGAATTTAGGCCTTTTAATTACAATTTCCATGATATGCTGAAATAATATTTTTTTTCAATTCTTCCAATACAAGGTTCATCAAACCTTGAGAGGAGTCCATAGGGATATTATAACATTACTAATACTTGGAGAATTTTCCCTTTTAACTTTCCACACTGAGTTCTCTCTTTAGAATATAAAGAATTCTAATGAGACCAAGATGATTTAAAAAAGACCCAGGTGTTATTTCAAAGAATTATGCCAAGTCAAGTATTAAAAACCACTTCATGTGTTAAATTTAGATGTTATGAAACACAGCTGGCTGGCTGCATTGTTTTTAATTATCTTTATTTTTAAGCTAGAGAGATACCACAGAAAGATAGCTCCCATTATAATTACTGTGTAAGGAAGATAGTAAGTAAAAGTTAAGATTGTTGCCCTGTGAGTTGCAATGGCAAGTGATACAAAGAATGGTCCATATCTACAGTAAAATTTACCATCCACGTTTAATAAGACTATTACAATATATAGTTGATAAAACTACCATTCATCTGTAAAATAGTTTGGCATTTTGCTATCCTAAAGATTTATGTCATTTATTCTACATCAAAGATTTAATTTTTAACTTGGTGTTTACTGCTCATGTTTTTCAAAGAGGAAGGCAACACATCTGAGAGCAACCAAATCACCAGCAGTCAAACTGCTTTGGATGACAGCACTAAAGAGGAGTAAGGAGTGAAGCCACAGCTGGATTGCAAACCATCCCAGTGATTAACAGCACCAAAGCTGTTGATTTCTCAACTTCCCAAATCCTTTTGGTTTTGGCTTTAGGGAGGAAGCTGGCTGTGAAGAGCATGGTGTACATGGTCCAACACGTACATCAGCTGAGCAGCTATCCTGCATGATTAGCCCTGCCAAATTTTCAAGTGGGAGTTAAATCCTCTCCACACCTTGCTGCCACACCAGAGTGCAACAGAGTGCTGCCACACTCAGCAGGCAAGGTGCACAGCCAGAAACACAACTCAAAGCACAGGAAACCCAGGATCTTTCCTGATGCCCACAGCCACAAAGAACTGAACATACCAAAAACCAGTCATGTTTACCTAGGGGGACACTGGATGCCCTGCAGGCTGATCACAAGGCCAGGGGCAACTGAAAATCATTCAGCAACCAGGTTAGAGGCCATCCATTAATACTCCTTTGCAGAAGCTGTGTCTTAATCACTATCACTCTTCTTCAAATTAACTCTTGCATGTGTTTGGACAAACAACACATCAGTGACCCTTCATTGCTAATGTATATTGTATATAATAGTGTATATTACATTTGACTGTCAGTATATTACCAATATACTGACATTCAAATAACTTAGCTTGGGTCTGCACAAAATACTGAATATTAATATGATTTTGACCTCCCCAGCTGCAAATTTCAACTGTTCAGGAATTCTAAACAGAATAAACCTCAAAACACCTTTTATAGAGTCCCTCTTGTTAAAGACATGAAAAGGAACACCACCACCCAGCTCAAAAATTAACTTGCTAAATTTGAAACTGCTGGTAAGGAAAAGCTCCCTGCTGAAATTCCCAGCTTTCCTAGCCAAATTTTTATGGGAGTGGGGCTCATTACCCCATTAACCTTCTCCTCCCTTCAAGCATCTAGTCTTCAGCATTGTTTTGAACTTGCAACATTTAGCCATTTTTTCTTTAACTGACTGAAAAGGAGATTTTTTTTATTCACAATCCTCAACTGTACAACAACCACATATTATGGTTTTTGCCCCAGTCTCTTTAAGGTTTTGTTCCTCATTGTTTCAGTCTCTCAGATAGAAACTGCAGGTTCTTTCCTCTGCTCTGAGAACTTACTGGTTTGCAGATGCCCACAGAATTGCAAATAAGAGCACTGAAGGTCAATATTTGGCACAGCTGAACAGTAGGAGGTGACTGCAAACTTCAGAACCATACTGCAGCAGTTTGCAGACCATTCTCCTCTAAGTTCTACCTCAGCTAAGGGCTACAAAAATAAAGAACACAGAAGGCAACAGGATGGCTTCCTTCCCTTTACCCATCATCAAGGGATTACTCAGACCTCGATTTCACACTATCTGGCAAAGCCTCCCAAGAAGAAACTAAGATAATCTTGAATCTCTTGGTTTGTTAATACACCTTTACTAACTACAATAAGGACATGTTTGCTCCCAGAAGCAAGGGATGGGGAGGAACAAGAGGATGTGTTTCTTTGCACCAGTCTACTTTAGAAATTTTCACAGTCCCAAATGTAAAACATTTAAGCCAGCATCTGGAATTTTACTACAGTGCATATTGGTAAGATCACACATTCAGAAAAGCCTCTACTGTCAGAAAGCTTCCAGAGAATTACATTTCTACAGCAACAGCTTTTAGTGCCTCAAAACTGCTTTTTCTTTTCTTTTTTTTCCTCCTTTTATAACAGGAAGTCAGCTAAAACTCTGATACCACCACAGTCAGGATCTGGTCATGACTACAAGACTCTCTGTACTGTGAGATTTCTGCAGCCATCATTAATGAAGGCCTCAGTTCTGCAAATCACTCTAGAAAAGTCCTAATGCCAATATAATATTACCATAAATGTCACAGGCAATGATTCAACAGCCTGCAATAAAAAGCCTCACCTCACCCATTCAGTGATCAAGGACTGAGCGACAGGAGCTGAAACCAAAGCCATTAAACTTTGCCCACTTGTGTTTATCCTGGGGTAAGTCACCAGCTCTCACCAAGGGGAGAGTACGACACTCTCAACCACGAGCAATAATTCCTCCAACAGGATACAGTCTGCCACTGGTTGAGATAGGGAAGGAGGAAGAGTGGAAAGAAACAAGTTGTACAACGAGACCAACTACCACATATCCCTGCTGCCTTGGGCACCCCAGCACAGCAAGTGCCAGCCTATGTCAGGACTCAGTGTTTGGGTGGGAACAGCAAATGGAGCTCTCCTCTCTTTGCCGTGTCTCGCCAGCCCAAAGCACACACTAAACCAAGGCTGCACGCAGCTCTCTGCTGCCCAAGCGGTCAGCTCAAGCTCCAGCTCTTGCCTCAACCCCACTTGCATTTCTTTTTCCATGCCAACACTCCTGTGATCACGTGGTATAAAAGGTTCAGGGAGCTCAACTAATAGAAAGAAAACCCATTTTGAGGAAGAAAAACAGGCAGACCCTGTGAGCTGAGATCCATGAACTGACTCACTATTGGGCTGAAGAGGCAGCAGGGTGGGCAGAGCAGCAGAACTGCCTCCTTTCAAGCAGCTGGCCTAGATTCACCCAGGAACTGCTCCACCTATCAGTTCTGATAAGTGCACATCGAACAAGTGAGATTAGCTCACACACCCAGCTGAAAACTACTCTGCTGTAAGGTTAACTTTCCATTACATCAGCAAGCTCATCTAATCACACCACCATATGAACACACAAGTTTTCATACACTGTGCACAGAACACACATACAATCAAGACAGGATTTTTCAACTGCAGTGCAGTAACACATCAGTCTAGGCTATACAATCATATGGTAAGGCTCTTACAAAAGAACAAAAAGGAAAGCAGAGGACACTGCTGGGCACACTAGAATTTCCTGCACACTGTAACAGAATTACACATAAATGAAATTCAAACACGGCAACTGGCCAACACTGGAAAAGGTTTGATTTAAGCTTTATGTTAATGTTAACTTACGTATTCTTGGCAATTTTGACCACCTCACTAGGTCAAGTTTCATTTTATTTAAAGTTCAGTATGAATTATTACAAGAATGGTCTTTTAAATGTACAAGATATAAAGCCAGGCAATATTTAATGCATTATTCTTTTAAGAATCTACCTGCCCATAATTCAGTGACAATCACTGGTAGCAGTACCAACATTCATGCCATCTTACATTTTTCTCAGCATCAACTCCAATGACCTACAATGCTTTCTCAGACAAATGTCACTCCAGAAATTCTGCCATCAAGGACTTCGATTGCCTTTCTGAAAGGTTTCTTTGTAATAACATCACTGTATGACAGGCTGATTTCTGCATATATTGAGACTGCTTTGATTAGAATTTGATAAACTACTACTTCGTAGTTCATCATGCACCAACAACGCTGAAGAGCACACCTCATATACCTAGTTCGTATTTCTATTTTTCTGGTCATTCTCCCGTCATGCTTTACCCCACAGCACTAGAAAGAAGCCTCATATGGGGTATTTTCTACTTTAAGAGTACACTTCTAAAGACCACTGTCATCATCTGATCTTTTTCATCACACAAAAGAGCAGTTTAAGTAATTTTTCTTTTCTTCAGGTCTCACATCTTTTGTGAGTATGATGCAATCTTCCCATTAAAAAAGCTCTGTTCTGAAAGCGTCAGACCAAAACTATGTTCTGTATCTTAATATTGATCCCTCTAGAGCTACAATGGGTCATGGGAGGAAGCAACTACCTAAAGTTTCAATCAATCCTCCCCCTGGTTGTAAGTCAACATCTAAAGTATTCAGATTAAAAAATAAGAAGCACACAACTATTAATAGTTTTAAATAACAAGAGCAATAATAGTAATAAGCAAAAAAAGAAAATAAAGGCAATTAAGAAAAGCTGTTATTTTCAATGTTGACCAAAAAAAAAATTTCTAAATTTTCTGCACCACTAAGAAATAATTCAGTTCTATTTTAGTTTAAGTGCTTCTGAATGTAACACCCAGAGTGATATTGTTCAGCAATCCTGCTTCCAAAATTATTTTCAAATGCGTACTGAGCTATCACTGCGTTAAATGACTGAAATGTGGCGTGAAAACAGCCACACAAAGAGCCATTTGAAAATAAGATACAGAAGTACTCTGTTCCCCATGAGTGGCTTTAAGAAGGGCTGCTGGGCAGTGACTGTGAGCAGCAGCCCTGCCAGCCCCTGAGACCAGCAGGCTTCTGTAAGGCACATCTGAGGCGTGGGGTTGCACTGATGCACAAAAAGCAGAAGATTAAGTGGCTTTTGGGGGAAGGAAGTCCAGGACATACATCAGAGCAAGGTTTAGTCAGGCGTGTGTTTTACATTGCTCTAACTCAAACTCTGTCAAAAGGAAAGTGGATACATATTGGCTTCTGAAGTGCTTGTGAACCTACTGGCTACTTTTTCATTTTTAATGTAAAGTAAGGAGGCCATGCCTTACAGGAGTTTCACAGCCACATCCACACAATGAAGCCAGTACCTGGTTTCACAGGGCTGCTGCGTTAAACTAAAGTTATGAAAGTAAATACTGACCTGATTGTTTCCTATTTAAAACCCCCACATAATAGAAAGGAGCCGCCTGATGACATTACAGAGTTATCCGTGTGCAGCCATTAAACCAGGGCTGAAAAAAACAAATTGACTCATCCCTGCCATACGTGAAACTCACTCTAGCCAGGTGAACAGGAAATCACTGGTTTCTGTGAGCTGAGCTCCTGGCCCCTGCAGCTGAGAAATGCCTTCACCTCCTTGTGCCACCATCCCCACCTCTGCAAGACATCTGCTCCACACTCTACCCTTCACACCCTCCCAGGGAATAGTTTGCGACTGCCTATAGTTTAACACTACCCCAAATTTGAATTACTAATTTAAACGAGGCTTAACTAAACTACTTAAATGGTGCCTAAATGCCATTCTAATTACAGAGCACACATTTGCAATTAACTAGCTCATTTCAGGAGCTGGAGCACCAACTTAGAGAAAACAGAATGTCACTCATACATACACATACATCTCTGGTCTAGACAGGTTAAGTGAACAGTCTGGCAGTAAATTGAAGCTAAAAATGTGTGTCATACTACAGTCCTCTCTCCTACACCTTCTCAGAGGCAAATTTTCCTTCACTGATTTTATGCTTAAAATGAGGTTTTGAAACTGCAGCCATTGTATTTGTAAATCTTTGTTGTCTTAATGGGTATTTTAAGGTAGTAAAAAAAAAAAAACACCAAACCACCACAGCAGCACTGAGTTACTAGAAATAAAAAAAATAAAGCACACAAAGTATGAGCCTGCCCCATGAAAGAGACCAAATACCACTAAGTTGACAGCCAGTGAAAGAAAAAAAAAATCTGCTGTGCACGTTTAGACATTTCTATGCAAGAAAAAAAAAGCAAAACTTCTTGTATTTTAGCTTACAAAGCAGACAAAACTGACCATTAATTCCTGCACAAGATAAACAATCAAGTTTTTATCCATACACACAGAAACACACATGCACTGAGTACATATCTGAAGCACTGTTTTAACTGAGACCAGTTACTTGTCCTTATGGGTAAGCAGAAGGAAATGCTGTGAGTTATTATCAGTGCATGGATGAGATGCACAGTTCTTGTTACATCTGCTTCAATTTCAAAATGACTTAGGTAACAACCCTTTCTGCCATAGTAGCCAACACAGAACAGGTGACACTCTTGGATTCCAATTCAGGTTTCAACACAGACAAGGCAGTAATTAACCTTTAGAGCAATGGCTTCTTGAAACCCACTCTCCCAAGATAAAGAATTTCTATTTATTGATTTTTGTTATTCTCGAGTCAGCTTAAAAAAATGCAGTCATCCAAAGTCAGATTGAATTACTGTTCTTATGTTCACAAATCAACAGCTAAAAATGCTAGTAATCCCACAAACTAAGCAGGTATCAAGTGAAAGATGCTAAACACTACACAAAAATACATCTTCCCTTATTTCCTAACATTTCAGCAGGTAAAAACTTTATTATATATAGAGAATCATAAAGAAGAAATAATACTAGTTTGATACCTCAGTGAAAGTTCTAGACATAAATTAAATTACCATTTAGCACTGAGCAGCTATTACTACAAAAAAAAAAAAATCTCACTTCCATAAGAAGGTATGGTCTACCTTCTAAGTGCAGATACACAGCAGTGGCCCATCTAACTTTCATGGGAACTAAACCTGCATATATTACATAAACTGACATTTTTTTGGTCATGATATTAACACAGACCATAGGTATTTCTGCATATAGAAGCATTTCTTTAACTGAGCCCAACCTGAAGCCACTGTCAGTCAGAGGGAGATTACAATAGCCAGGAAAAAAACATTCAGTGAATGGGTAGTTCTGACAGTCTTCTGTTCAGCGATGTTTCATCTGCAGGAGGCGGCACACAAACTGCACGCAGAAGATTCCTGAACGCTGCCTTTTCTTGGAATTACATTTGCACATAACTGGTTCAGCGTGAAGCCAACAACTTCACGCTAAAATAAGTTTAGCTGCTTTTCCTTAAGTCGCCCATTAAAACAATCTTCGTGCATAATCGCCCCTTTTCCCAGTCACCCTCCTGAAACACGAAGCACCCCTCCAGTTTGTTCCGCAAGACTGGTTCGCTAAGCGAGCGGATCAAACAGAAACTGCTCAAAAACGCGTTTCATACAGACTCCCGGGGCAGCTGCTCGAAAATTGTAATGTCTACTTTCTCTTTTTTACGAACGACCGGCCGAGGACCCCTCGGGCTGCAGGGGCACGGGCTGGGCCGGCGGGGCAGCGCGGGCGGGCCACTAAAATCCAGACCCAAGCGAGATACACCCCCCAAAAAATGCTCTAGAGAAGAAAAAAAAAAAAAGAGAAAAAAAAAAAAAAGGGGGGGGGGAAAAAGGGCAGGAGAAGGCAGCAGGCGAGGCGGGCAGGAGGCTGGCGGGCTCCCGCTGCTGCCACACACGCTCCCACCCGCGCACGGGCGCCCCCTTCCTTCCTTCCCCCTCCTCCCGCGATTCCAGTCCCACCCGCTCCTCTCCCGCATATTCGAAAGGCTGCTTTAATTCCTGCAGCAGCAAATTCCTCCCTCCCAAATTTGGGCGCAAAAGGAAAAAAAGGGGAGGAGGGAGCGGGATGGAGGGGGAAGGGGAGAAAAGCTAGGGAGAAGAAATATCTCCGGCATTCTCGCCGCCCGGCTCCCCAAGCCCCGCGCAGGCATTATACAATTTCGGCGAGGCAGGAAGTGACTGGGGGGGTGGGGGGGAGAGGCGGCGGCGAGGGGGGCTGGAGCCGCATCTGAGGAGGAGGACGAGGAAGGCGGGGGGCGGTCAAAGGGACGGGGGGCCCCGCGGCGGGGCCGCCGGGATGGGAGCCTCGGCGGTGCCCGCTGTATCCCCCCCTCCCCGCGCCGCCTCTCAGCCCACCCATCGCGGAGACCCCACGGCCGCAGGCTCGCACTGTCACGGCCCCCCCGCCACGCCTCGGCCCCGGGCTGGAGACTCACCCATGGCGCTGGCCGGCGGCGGTGCGGCTGCCGCTGCTGACGCTGGGCTCCGGCTGGCTGCTCGTCCTCCCGCCCTGCCTCCCTCAGCCGCGGCGGCACCGAGCGGGCCGCCCCCTCCTCCCCGAGCGCCTCCCGCCAGCCAACCCGGCGGCGATTCTCCAACGCCCCCTACGCCGATTCCGCCGAGGGGCCGCGGCCCTTCCGCACACGGCGCCTACGCGCTCCCGCGGCCGGACGGACTTAGCGGCTCCGCTCCCGCCGCCGCCTCTGCCTGCTCCTCCTCCTTCTCCCTCGCCGCCTCCGCCCAGCTCCTCACACGCTCCCCGCCCGCCTCTCCGAGCACACAGCGGCTTCCGGCTCAGCCCCTCCGCCCGGCGCGGTCCCCACGTCTCTCTCCCGCCCCTCCCAGCCCGGGGTCGGTCACGCTGTTATTTCCTCCCGCGCCGCGCCGGAGAACAGAGGGAGCGCTCGGAGGCCATTTTGGAACCGGGCGCACGCTGCGGGAGCGCGCAGGCCGCACGGCGGGCTCTGCCCGGATCAAAGATGTCCGCCGGGCTTGACGCGCGGGGCGAGGCGGTCGCGCCGCCCCCGCCTTGCGCCGGGGCCATGCTCGGAGCGGCGCCGCTCCGTGCGCGCCTGGCGGGGCCCGGGGCGGGCCGGGCCGGAGGCCCTGCGCCGCCCGCGGCCGCCCACACAGGCGGCGTAGGGAAAGGCCGGCGGGAGAGCGGCACCGGCATGGGCAGAGCGAGCGAGACCCTCAGCCGCGCTTAGCCCCGGGGAGCCCCGGGCTGCGGCACTGCGGCGATCGACTCGCTGCTCCCCCCACATAGTCACGATTGGGTGCCCAAGTCCCCCGTAATGAATGAGGACACAGTGAGAAAACACCAAAACACGACCAAAGCATTTGAACGCAGCTGTTGGCAGGCGCTAGGTAACATTTTTCTAGGAGGCCGAAGGGATGCTTGGGTGCCCTGGGAATCCCAGTGCCAAGCCCTGAGCCTGGGCTGCTCTGTCCTGTACGTCCCTGAGTTCCTGCATTGGCTCCTCGGAAATGCTGCTGCCAGTCGAGAGAAACGTCCACTGCAGTACAGAAGGGAAAACATGGATTCCAAGAGAGGCAGAAACATGCCTTTTGCCTTTCCTATTCACCTAGAGCTCTCAACGTTGTATTTCCGTTTTACTTTTTGGACAGGTATCTATCCAAAGGTTCCAAGAGCCTTTTAAAATCTGGGATATTTATGCCCAAACTGGAATACTGGAGAGCTGTATTTATGATGTGTGATTTGAAACTTAGCATACTTTCTTTTGTGTTGGAGATTTTCAAGTATGGTTCGTTCCTGGCCTTTTCTTTCACATGAGGCACGGTGTATTTCTCTTATGAGGAAAGGTGGTTAGCAAAAAGGTAAAACTACGTTAATTTACTGTTTATTATATAGTTTGTTGCTGCCATTATTAAAAGTACATCTTAACATCATGCCCTGGTACTGGGAGGATGAAAATAGCAATTTTCATTTCAGCAGCAAAAGGAAAATTTTCAATAATGCAATATTTCTGTATGCACTCATAGCCAGGCAGGAGCAACAATGAAGACACAAAGTTTGCATTTGTTTCTCACAGCGTTCCATCCAATTCTTTCCTGTCTAGTGTATTTTTTTTTTTTTGCCCATTCGATAAACAAATACTTTTTATGACAACGAGGAAAATGCATAATCTTTTCAGAAAGGTATGCAGCCCTTCACAATGTGGTTCAGCACTCTTTAAGAACTGGAAATGTTACAATATGCTGTGGTTCTTGGGTGCCCAAGGGAAAGAGATTTTTATTATCATTGGTCACAGGACTGCCAAATGTTATCTTGTAAATCCATGTCTTTCACAATGGATGAGGTAAGAAATAACCTTTCTTTCATTCTGGTTGGTTTAGGTGGTAATGACCATGGGAATGAGATAGAGCTACATTGCTTTTGTGGTTATTCGAGTACCAAAGAGAGACATTTTACACCACAGAACTTGTTCACTGAATGCAAAATATGGTCCCCACAGCTCTCCCATAAAAATACATTGTGGGAAAACAAACAGTACGAATAATATTTGTTTTCTCTCCTGTAGTAAGGGCTTCACACTCCTTAAAAATATTTATCTTGGTTTTCAGATATGTAATGTTGAGAAAATAGCATGTAACTGATGGGGATATCTTCAAGTAGGAAATAATGATTTTGGGGAATTCCCTTTTAAGTAAAACATTACTTTGTATTGATTGTTGGAAAAACAAAAGTGAGCTTGCACCTTTGAAACCTACTGCAAAACTGGCACAGGGTTAATGAGGAAGCAAGATGCAAGCCAATGGGTTTTATGTGAGGTTAATGTCCCATTTTTCTGGGTTGTGAATAGCAGTGTGGGGGGTGTCTCTTTTCATACAGCAATTCACAGGCTTCGGAAGATTCTGCAAAATTGTGTTCATTTTGAGAAACAAAGCAAATGCAAATGGGTCCCTGAGGTTTGAAAAATACTGTGTTCTGTGTACAATATAATAAAAGCCAAACTTTTTCCCTTCCTATAGTGATCTGCTGCTCCTCTTCAAAAGCAAAGCCTTCATTAAATATGTCATTGAACTTTAAAAACTTGAACTCAAGTAAATGTCAGGATTCTGTCAATTGTGTTTATTTGATTCAAATATTTAAGGTACAATTTTGTGACTGCTTTTTTTGAAATTAATAAAAAGCTTTGCTAAATTAAATGCAGGACACTACCTGCCATAACTCAACCCTCATCTCTGTCCCTCTTGTCCTCAGATACAGAAACAAAAGCCACTCACCACATTTAGAAAATATACTAACTAGGGTTGGTTCCCAACCAGCCTAGCCAGTTTCAGTCTCTCCTTACCAGTGAGACATAGGAAGACTATTTTGTTTTTGTCTTTCTTTTAATGCAAGCAGACGTGACTCACTAGGTGAATTTGCACACAGCATTAGCTCCAGCATGAGATGTGGTGGAATAACTGCGCTTGTAGTGTGCTGACTTGCTCCTGCATGGCAGCTCCAGTCCCTCCTGGGTTTGTAGGGCACACGGTGCATCTCCAGACTGAATCATGCTTGCTCAGGCAGTCCAAAGTATGCAGCATCCTTTGGAGCTGCCGTGCAAGTGTGACAGATCTTTGTGGACCAAGCAATGTCTTGCTGAAACAACAGTTTTTTTACAGCAACGGGGTGAAGTCCCAAATTCCTGCTCCTGTCTACAGTCTAACTCTTGCAAGGTAGGAGGCTGAGGATACTCAGTGGGGAATAATGAGCACAGCATCCTCCTTCAAACCCATCCTTAAATTTCAGATTTGGAATAATGCCTGCAAGCATCTTGACCACTCTTTGACCCCTGCTTGTCATGTTGACCAGAAGTGTCTCTTGTCCTTGTAATGCATTGCCTCTTGGACACCTGTTGCCCCTTGCATTGGATGATCTCTTTGTAAATGCTGCCATTTTGCTTTGTTCTCTAGCACAAGAAACAGCAGTAATACAAATGCTAACAGTAATGTGAGGCATCAGGTGTCACATTTGTCCTGTCCCTCGACCCTGTCCTTTGGGAACATACCAAGTCAGTACGGTCATTTGCCTGAATAAATGTTTCCAGAATCAGTCCTGTATTTATGGCACTTTTCTGTTCTCAGAGGAGGAGGGCTGTCATGAAACAACCCTTGCAAACTCACAAGCAGCACATTAACCAGCTGGAGGGATGGAGCGCCTCTCCTGCAAGGAAAGGCTGAGAGAATTGGGTTTTTTCCTGGAGAAGAGAAGGCTTCAGGGTGACTTGATTGTAGCCTTCAGTATCTGAAAGGAGCCTACAAGGAAGAAGATGCACTTTTCACTGGAGCATGGGGGAATGGCTTCAAACTGAAACTAGGTTTAGATTAGATATATGGAAAAAATTATTTTCTGTGAGATTGGTGAGGTACTGGAACAGGCTGCCCAGGGGAATTGTGGCCGCCCATCCCTGGAAGTGTTCAAAGCCAGATTGGATGGGGTTCTGAGCAACCCAGGCTAGTGGAAGATGTCCCTGCTCAAGGCAGGCAGTTTAGAACTAGATGATCTTTAAAATCCTCTTCTACCCAGGCCATTCTATTATTCTGTCCTATCATTACTGCTGCATCATGACTGGCATCTTTGGCTGCCCCCTATAAGATTATTCTACAGATACGCACCTCTTGCCCCCCTTTTAAGTTTTCCCATTTGCTTTTTTTAAAAAGTGCTCTGCAGCAATAGGAAAGAGCCACATTCACCAGCAAGTGAATGCTGTAAAAGTTATGAACACAGGCTTCTGTTGAACAATTGCTACAGGAAAAATACAGCATCTCTTGTTTTGTAGTGTGTTTACTGTATCGTCCTGGTATACATCCATTACTTCAATTATCTAAAGAAAGAGGCTTTGATAGATTACGACCCAATGATGTGATCCTTGTGAGAGGCACACACATGCACTTATTGTTTAAGGTAGAAAATGGTTGCTTTGTGCAGTTCTAGTGGTGTAGCAGGGAATATAGCTCCGTAGAAGCAGGAAGGCGGCCTAACTCAGCCCCACAACTATTACTTCCTTAAGTGAGGTGAGATACAGCCTTCATGGCAGTTTCCTTCATCCATGTGAAAGACTCCTGTCTTGGGAGACATAGCAGGTTTCCAGTAGTGTTAAGCTATTTGAAAAATGCACCGTCTAATGTATTGTTTGTACAAGAGTCACAGATGCAAGCTGGTGAGCTGACAGATTGAAAAATACATTTCCTACTCCAGGGAATCAGAGCCTTGAGCAAAGGCCCCTCTCGCCCTTCCACCCCTCCGCTTGCAGGCAGCAGCTGCTGCTTGTATGACCAACAAAGGCAATGGTGTGCGCCACGTGTCCTGTAATTCCTGTTCTCCCTTTGATTATCTGTTAATAAGTAAACCCCACTGGGGCTGGGCAGGTCTGGGTAGATCCTTGGGAGGCTTTCCCTGTAGCCAGCTGTGCAATTGTTCAGAGCAGCGCTGCAGCTGAGCGGGCTGAGGGCCGCTGTGTCTGAGCAGGGCACAGAGGAGGGGCTGCTCAGGCTGCCCCTGCCGAGAGAGCCAGGCCTTCGGGCAGCTGGGCTCGCTGCCTCTTTACATTAGCAACTGCTTCCTAGCCTGGAATAAGGTGCTGCTGTCACACTTTGCATATTCGATTAGGGGGAAAAAATACTTAGACATGCAATGCAATGTGACATTTTATTGCCTTTTTTTTTTTTTAATTTCAGGAAAGGAGTTATGCTTTCCCAAAGAAAAGTTTGTTTTTTTTTTTTTTTTTCTTAAAATGAATTAATGAGCTAAAAATTAATTTCCTGCATAAACACTAGACGGTGGGTTTTTTCCAAATTACAGAAGAAAAATATTAGATAATAAATCAAATATTACATAATTAATTAAAACATCAATTCTGTATGTACAGTAGTCAGCTATTTATTCTCTTTACTCATATCAGGACATTGTTTCTATAAAAAGTAAAGTGAATGACAGGTTCTCATGGGAAACAAGTACTATGTACCCTGTGCCACTGTGGCCCCAGCAGTCTGGCTTTGTGTTTTGCAGTGTCACCTTTTGATTAAAGGACATCTGTATCAGCCTAGGAGCATTGAATCAGGCTTTATCTTTGCACATACTAAAGCAGCAGTACATCTAGTTCTTGACACTAGACTTGAGGTAGCAGTATGCACATCAAGGCCTTGGGTAGAAAAGCTGAACAGCTGAAGCCAAGTGTTGCAGATTGTGCCACTTACTGGCATTTTAATCACTTTGTCATTTCATTCTGTTTCCTTTACCTGTAAAAATGTGACTGTAGATTCTGTTATAGTTACTGCCATGCCTACAATCTGGAATCCTCTCCAAGTTCATTCTGAAGTGACGAGTCTCTCCCTTTGTGCCTCAGGCTGGACCAGCCTGGACTCTGCCACTGTGCTTACTTAGCATGTGATCTGGCTCCCAGATCTGGCCTTGGAGACTGCACCTGGCACTTCAATGAATTGATTAAATAAAATTAATTGCTTGGCACGACCTTTAGGAGCAAAGGATTTCACACAGAGTAGGACTTGTACCACCACTCCTGTCTAATCTAGCACACAAACACGTGTCATTTATCCAAGGTAGTCAGACCATACTTCCCGGGTTTTCTGAGTAGCTGCTGTGTATGAAAAAATTTATTGGTGTGTCGGCACCAGAGCATCAGCCCTACAAAACCTCCTGAAAGTCACTTTTCAGACACTCAGTTGCAAATTTCAGGTACTCCTTATGCATGTGATCTCTAGGTTCCAGCCTAAACCCAGCTGTTGAATCCCTAGGCTAGAATCAATGAACAGAAGCTTTTATAGGTCACTGCTTGGTTTTGTCTCCTGCTTTTGTCAGCAGATGACTTATTTGTACCTGTCTTTTGGGCTTTGCTGATAGTTTATTTAGTGACAGTCATTAAGCTGAACACACCAATGCACATAGCTCCAGTTAATCCAGTAGAGCTACTCACTTGTCTTTTGCAACAAAAGGTGACATGAAATACTTAGCAGTAAGTAAAAAGCAAACTCTTTTATTTTTTACTTAAACCATGTGTGACAGTTGGCATCTGATTACACGTAGGCCTGACTGAATGCTACTGCCATTGGTGATAGTAGGAATTTTGCAATTTAAGGTTTATTCAATCTTGAACAATCAAAGCTCACTATTAACAGAAAAAAAATCTCAAAACTATATTTTGTAAGAAAACCACAAACTGGTAAAATATTAATATAACATTATAGAAATACTCAAAATACATTATGGTTCAATCCACTTAGTTAAATTATTGGTGCATAATGTGGAAAAAACCCTAGAAACATAGAACAAGGAAAATGCTGCAACTTAATTCAGATTACTTCTTTCTGTTTATATTCTGAATTGCAACATTCTGAACTTCTATTTTACATAAGGAGAAAAATACTGAGTGATTTTTCTATGATGACTGAGCAATACTAGAAATAGAGCACAGTTCTGAAAGAATCCGTTACATAGACATTTGGGATTCATAATGGGAGATAATGGTCTTTTTGATGATGAATACACTATATAAGCCAAGAATATTTCAAGAGCTTGTTTCAAAGTAGATCCATTAGCATAACCCAAAACTTATCCTTATTCTTCCAGATAAGGAAAGTTCTTGTGTTGTTGCAATAACAGAAAGTTAGCATGTAAGAGAGTTTTTGAAGAAATTATGTGCTTGTTACAGAGCCAGACTTCAGACATACTCCTTACAGTGTGTAAGTTTTAATGCAAAACACATAATCTGCATGGAAGTGTGGAAAAATAAGGGTTAGGGTTATTTACATAATATCATAAATACATGTTTTTGAAACAACTTCTGGGTCATGCGCTCATTAAGTGTCTTTCTTGGATAAACTGGCAGCATGGACTCTTCCTACACAGGATGAGTTGGCAAGTTCCTTGCCAATGCTTTTTTTTTTTCCTTTCCCCTTAACAGCCCCATGTAATGCCCAAAGTTCTGTAAAAAACTATGGTAAAAAAACTGGTCAAATATATGGGAAGCATATACTGTTTGGTTTTAAATTGGTAGCACTTTTTGGTAGTTAATCTTGTGCTCCTAGAGTGCATGGGAATGCCTCTGTTATATAATAAACTAAATAAAAGATAGATAGATAGATAGATAGATAGATAGATAGATAGATAGATAGATAGATAGATAGATAGATAGATAGACCAGACATGCTTAGATGTATGACTTCATGTTTTATGAATTTAGTAGTATTTGTAATGGCCATGACTGTCTTCAAATATTACTCACTTTGACCAAAGATACTGTGATAGAAATAGTCTATTGAACTGACATGTACATGCCAGTTCCTGTGTGTTCTTTATTTCCCTAAAAGACCTAGCTGAAAAATTGAATGTTATTGAAAGAGGGTTCAGTTGTGTAGGAAGCAGATACTTGTCCACATTACCTTTCTTTAAAAAGTGTTTTGCCTGCTTTATTGCAGAAAGAATGTACTATTGTTCTACCTGTAGTGTATTGTTAAGCAGCTTGTGCAGTTACTGTTGAGTTGGCTAGCTGGTTCAAAAATGTAGTGTATTTCATTCCAGTTCATTGGTATTTCATGGTGTATTTCATTGGTTCCATGAGCCAATGATCTCCCATTTTATATCAATTTATTTCTTGGTGGTTTTTCCAGTTTATTGTATTTATCTCAACTATTTAAAATGTCTGCAAATGTCCCCTTGGTAATGGAATTCACTTGGCAGCACTATATAGTTATATGAATCATTACAAGACAGTAAATAAATTATTTAAGGCATAGCTAAATACCAAATGGAAGTCAATGGGTTTGGAAACAGCAGAAAGAGTTTATTGTGAAGATACCTCAACGCCACTAATATTTTTTTCTTGGAAACCCCTACTTCTTGAAAGAGTTGGTTTGGACAGACTGGAATGTTTGATCCTGATGTTTTGGGGGATGTCCCCCAAAAGAAAAGCTTTCCCTGCAGATGGGTGGATCACCCCATAACTCTGTTGTGCCTGAGTCCAGACAGCACAGCTGGAATGTGGATCACTTAATTTTGGGGTCATGCATCTATTAGTGCTATGGTCTGTCCATCATGGACAAATAGAGAAGTAATCCTTCAGAAAGGTTCTTAGCTTGAGCCTGTGCCTCTGACAGAAAGCAGGCTAAAGCAGTGTTTATGGACTGTCAAAAGATGTAGTGTATGTGCATGAACTTCCAGTGAATAAACAAATCACAATTTTTTGTAATGGCGTGTAATGGAATAAGATGGCTGAATACTTGCAGAGCATTTTTTGCAAGAGAACAGTATTCAATTTTCTTGGGCTATAACTGGCAAAGCAGCCTTTTTCAGAGTATTCATGATTACCACAGCTATGAAAAAATTGTCCCTTCAACTCAATGTCTTAGATGGACCCATTAGCTACTGTTGTCTTCTTGCATAAATGCAGTTGCAAAAGTGACAGGGTTTTAATGTAGGATGTCTTAATCCATTGTGATAGCTACATGGCTTCTTCTTTGAATATAAAGGAAGACCGTGCAGTCAAGTGTATTTTAATTCCATATCTAAAGTTCAGCAAATGGAAGAGAGAACATTGAAAGTCTTAAATAAACCACAATGTGATAAATCATAACAAAGTATAAAATGAAAACATTCAGTTTATTTAGAGAACGTTCTCAAAGAATGGAATACGTGGTCTTGAACCAAAGCATACATTTATGCAGCCCGTTGTTATTTCACAGTTTATTTATAAAATGATTCCATTTTTGATAACATCTGTGTATGGCAAGGTGCCTAACCTCTGGGGCACAATGGGGAGAAGTTATAAAGTTAGCATCCTCCTTCCTCTTGATGTACAGGCAGAGAAGCTGGAAGGAATCACAGTGTTACTCTGCTGACTGAACTCAGGCAGCAGCATCTGCTGGATCTTACTGACTTCCACTCATTGGAGAAAAGACAGAACTGCTCTAAAATGGGGGCAACACGAAATCTTGGTAGGAGGCTCTCAGAACAGCCAGCCAAGGCAAGGTGGGTACAAGGCTGTAGATCTGTTGTGGTACAGAGTCAACACTGACTTCAGTCATGGTGCAAACTAGACAAAATCACACAAAGTGACAAAAATAAATCTGAAATTACATACCTCCAGCTGTTTAGACAAAGCACAAAACTCCTGGCATTTATAATTCTGCTTTTCTCTCTGGTTACTTGACTGAGAAGCTACTAAAACATAATTTCTATTTGAGCAAATTTTTGAAAGAGCAGCGAGTACTTTTGAATTTTACCTATTAGGTAAAGTACTGATCTGGATGGAAACAAAGCTCCTAAAACACATCTTTGTGTGCAGAAATTCCACTTGCTGTACATCACTGAAAAATTAGGTATGGCAGAAAAAATAAATCTGATTCGCCATAAAAATGTTTTTTCTGTAATGGTTATGACCTAAAATGTATTTTTAATGTTAGATAAAATAACACCTTGTTCATTTTGTCTGATGGATTTTACCACTTCCTGCCTGATTATTGAGGAATTCAGAATGTTTTGGCCAACAAGAAGTGTATCCACACTTGGGAATTTGTTGCTCTCATTTCAGGAAACACAGCTACATTACTGCTATTAATGCAGGCTTTCTCACCACCATTAATCTCATGCTGTCTGGCCTCTGTCATTTTTCTAGATCCCTCTTATCTGTTCCGCCGTGGGCCTCTATCCTGCCATTAATTCCACGTGGTGCAGAGGCTGGCAGTGTGCTCCCAGCCATTACAAATACCTGTGGTAAACACAGAGGAGACTGCAGCACCTGTGCTGGCAAATACCAAGCCAGCAACTTTCTCACATGTGTCTGGAGATCAGAGTGAGCTCCTTCAGACACAGTTACACAAAGTGACCATTCACCCCTAAGCTTGTGAGCCTTTGGAGCAGGCACCAAACCCTTCCAGGCCAACGGGGACCCTGTCCTTGCTAGGGCGAGAAATTCGGAACAAGAAGAGGAGACCTGGCTGGCCTGCTTTCCATTGCCTGCTCCCATCTTCTCTCAGCTTGAGCTCTCCACCCTCACTTGCTTGTTTCTTTTCTTTTTTTTTTTTTTTTATGATGCTTAAATATTCTAAAACAAACAAAACAATCTATTTAACAAGAAAAATACATTAGCAAATGGAAGGGTGTTTTAAAGACTTTTCTCCTCAGCAAACTGGCTTTCATTGAGCATTGAGATTTCATGTATCTCTGGTAAATAAAGTAGAAGATAAATAGCATTAAACTCATAAAACAATTGCTGTATTTTGCTGGTGGTTGGCATCTCTGCAGTACAGCTGCTTCTCCCAGCCTCCTGGGAGTAGAAAAAGGGACAATAGTGAGCTATGCAGTGTGACTGACATCTCTTCCAATCTAAAGGCACACACACACATATTTACCAATACTCACCATCAAATCAGAGTAATTTCTATAGGTTTGGTAGCATCTTGAAAGGCTTTCTGTCACCCAGCCAGGAGCCAGCAGCTGGTCAATGCAGGAGGTCACACAGGATGGTCTTAACAAACTCTTTTGCCCACGCAGTCGGTCACTGGTCAGACAATGCCTTTGTATCCCGCAGAACACATCTCTTTTCTTAGCATCTATTCTAGCAGGTGCAGCTCTGCGTGTCAGCCACCCCAAACAGCCAGCTGTGCTTGCAGTGAAACATTACAGTCTGCAGCCATCAGAGGAGAGGAGTTGTCACCAAAGGTTGTAAATAAAAGGGGAAGAATGTAGTGGCTTTGGGACTTCTGCCCAAGCAGATAAACTTTGACTGCTGTTGTGCCTTTGCTTTCTTAAGAAGCTCCAAGTGCTATTTCTGATCAGAGAAGAAAGAAATCTGCTGCCATGACCCTCATCAGGGTCAGCTGTTCCAAGCTGGAGTTCACACTCCAGCATTGCCAGAACTGTGTTGCTCAACTCAATCCTCCATGCTGTATTCCACATGGGTCCTCTGATTCCTCTTGGGGGTCCTACATGTTTCCACCTCCTCTGCCGACTTATAGAAGTTTTTCATTAGTTCTCTGTTCCCCAGTGCCTGTGTCCAATGAGGAGTCATCCTCTACATTAAAGTAGGTGTTGAAAACACAGGAGGGAAAAGGAGTGTTATAAGTAACTGGGTAATGGGTAATTCAGTTACTCTTCCAGAGGCTAAGAGACAAGCAGACTTACTCTAAGGAGAAGTCACTCCTCAGGAAATCCTTATGGATCATTGTTCCTATGGAGCAGGAAAACAAGCCTCTCACAATAGAAAATATCTTCCCATCAGCAGCATTAGAAAATGATAGAGCAACCAAGCTCTGGTAGAGTGAGTCATCACTCAGCAATTTTTCTTCAGTGCTTTCCCACTGATTGCTAGCAAAGGTCATGGGTTGCCAAGCCAGAGTCTGCAGGCTGTGAGATGGGAAGGGCCATCAGGAAGCCCTGATGCTGACAAAGATCTTTACCTCTCAATTTCAGTCAAGCTCAGAATTAGAGTATCGGAGCAAGATCCATCTTCTTTCATCTAAATTCAAGATTTGCATTTTAGCAAATCTGAGGGAAGTGTTGTGGTTGCTATGGATAAGATATATGTAGGGTTCAAAACTCAGATTTCATTCTTTTAGTAGACAGAGAGCAAAGAAGACAGGAGAAGTTAAAAGGGTGTAGTGCTGTCATGTCCCCTGCTGAGACATCCAGTTCAGGTTTAGCTCCAGATTATGACACAGAAAGTAGCTTTGACTGCAGTGTTTCCCTGCCTGTTGTGATAGAAGTCACTTGCCTCTGAAAGGTTTTCAGTCCATCACTCAGCTCCTTCTCCGTTCCTTATTTGTACTGCCCAAGTAATTAATTTACCACTTGTAAATCTGTGATAGGAGGAGGAATTGCATTCAAAAAAGGAAAATCATTGCTTTCTGCTTCATTTATCTTAAAACTAAATCTGTAACGAGGTGTCACATTCCCTTCCTTCCTGCACATGTAGGCTTGTCTAAAATAGCCACCCTCCCCTAACATTCAGTTATCTTTGGTGTAGCACCATTGCCTGTAGCAACACTGAGAATAGTTAAGATAAGGCATCAGTGTTTTATCACTGTTTGGTCTAACCTTACTTAATGCAAGCCTGGATGATGGAATAATAATAAAAATAACAACACCTTAAAGGACCTCTCCTGCCCCAAAGCTATTATTTCTATCAACAATGCAGCCACAAGAGAAATCCCAACAATGGAAGATGCGGAGGAAGGACCCAAGTTTTAGGGTTACATTGGGGCAGCAGGTATAAAGAGAGGTAAAATACTGGAGCCAGATTTTCATGTCCATTGTATTCTCATATTTCTGCAATATTACTGTAAAAAAATGAGAGAAAACTGCTTCAGTAGTGTTAATTAACCATTAGTGACCTCCTGAGTGCTACAAAATTTATGGCCTTCGTGGAGGTCTCTGGCTCTTTTTTTCAAGGAGACTGTTTAATTTTTGCATTTCATGGTGGTTTGGTTCCTTGTGATTTCCCCCTGCAAGAGTAAAGTGACAGGCTGTGCTTGGGTAGAGCTTCTCTCCTGAGAATGTCCAGACGTGCCCCTTTCCCCTAATGAGATTATTTTTACTCTGTCTTAAGGGTATTTTAGGTCTTCACAGAAATTAAGTTTTAGCTGCATACCTTACAGGCATATATATATATAAAGACTGGTGTTGGTTGTATACAGTACTGCTCAAAGTATGTCAGAAATATGTAATGTTTGATAAACAGAAAGATGGGCTTGGGGTTTCAATCATCTTTCTTCTAAGTGAGGTATTTCAGGACTTCAGCGAAATGCACATGTCTTACATTAGAGAAGCTTAGCAGGCTCAGAGTATGTATATCCCCATTTCCCTTCAGCCTGTGAAGCTGCCTTACTACCAAAGCTGACTAAAGTATCTTTATTGAGTTAGTGTAAACAGCTCCTATTCAGCTCTCAGCCCTGCAATCACATACTGCCTGATTTTTTATTTTTTTTTCCTCCCCTGCTGCATTTTTCTTTTTCGGAAATAAGAACTTTCTCATGCCTGTTGATTTCATCATACAGGAATTTAATTCAGCAGTCACCTTAAAAGGCCATTCATTTAGATGTAGGGAGGAGCACATTTGCTTCCTTTGCAAAATGTGATGTCAATGCTTGTATTTTTTCCCCCTCAATTCATCTTTGAATAGGAAATGCAGAAAGAGGAGGGTCCACAGTAGAGCACAGCACACATTTATATGGTCAGCTAAATGAGCAGAGCTGAAAGACTCATAAGCAATGCCTCTTTCACTGAACGTGAGTACACTGGTTGTTCTTTCTGAGGGTCACAGGTATGGAAAAAAGGCACAACCTATTTTGGCAGGGTGCTGATTCAAGCTTCTTAATTAGCCAGCTAAGAGATCAAAGAGCAGAAAGAAGTCAGATGAAAGCTAAGTGCTAGTGTGGCTGCAATTCCTTTCCTAACTATCTGTTTCCCAGATTACAATGATGTCAGGCTGTATCTGTCACAATTAACATGGGGAGGAGGAAGATAAAACAAAAGCTTGTTTACTGTAGGCTGTACCAAAACAGTTTTTGTATAGATTTCTTCAAATGAAATCAGTTATTGTAGGTGAGTCTGATGGCTCCAGGTATTATTAAAATTGTCTGAACACCTCATAAAGCCCTGTTTGCAGCCAGTTATAATTCCTTCTGAATTCAGCTCCTAGAATTGAGCTGTTCAGAGCTGTCTGGCTCTATGGGATACACCTACATACACCTGGCTGTAATTTTCAGATCCAGCCTGGAAGGCTTGGTCAGGTCAAAGGCATTTGGAGTGGAGATTTGGCCTTTGCCATCAGGAGGGCTGAGGGGAGGAGGGAGAAGTGGTCTTGGTGAAAGAGCTCTCTCTTTTATACTCCTTCAGCAAACGCAGCTACAGTTCACTCAGTCAGAGGGAGGCCCTTGAAGGTTTGCCACTCACAAATATTCAACAGAAACAGCAGCTAACCTCCCTGATGACTTGTCTTCCCTGAGCACATTCCAATCCAAATTTAAGATAACTTTTCCCCCAGTATAGTTGTTACAAGGCTGGCTCTGTGTCAGGTCACACCTAATGCTGAGATCTGAACTGAGAGAGGGGCACAGCCTGGTTTTCAGCCAGCTTCCCCTGGCTAGCACTATGGAGGAAAGGGGAAGCTGCTGCACAGCAGAAGCCTCAGAATAGTGGAAAGTGATCCTGGAGGTGGCAGGAGGAAGGATGAAAGTTTTAGACCAGAATGAGAGATGGGGGAGAACACTGGTGATGAAGTAAAGTGCAAGGCAGAAGCTGGAAGGGACCAACAGAGCTTGGGAATACCCACAAGGAGAACTTGTGGTTGAACCTGGCTGAGTTGACACAGGAGAAAGGGAGGAAGGCAGTGGGAACACTGATGCTGAGACAAGAAGAGGGAGAACAGTGCTGGCCCAAGAAACAAGCTGTACATGGGGCTGATGTCTGTGGGCCATTAATCTTGGATTTAGTAAGGCCTAGGTTTTGCTGTGCAAGAAGATTAGGACTGGGTGGGAAGTTTACAGCGTGGATCAGTCAGAAAGGACTCAAAGCTGAGGGCAAAGAGAAGATATGGTATGGATAAATGGCCCCTGGGGTTTAAATGCTGCCTTGGACTCTGTCCCACTGCTCCAGAACTCCTTGCATTCCAGGCAAACTTTGTATATGTTTACCCGGAAGCTCCTAATTTCCCTAGTGGTCAGTGTGACTCCTGATGTGAGAAAGTGCTGTGTTCAGAGCTGTAACCAAAGTCAATGGGGGCTATGTTTTTTGTGCATGAAAAAAAAAATCCCAAACATGAAGTGCTTAAAAGGATCAGGTTTTAATATCTCACATTAGTTGCCAAGATTATTTTACTTTTCCCCCCATTTTTCCCCGCATTTTTTATCCACTCATAGGTTTTCTTAAAAAATATTTGTGAAATACTCAGATTTTATACTGTTAAATACCAATAAACAAGCATCTTGGGAAACAAAAAATCCTTCCTTCATTACAAAAGAATACAGCAAAGTAAAGTCTAAAGCCCCATTAAAAAACCAGTAAAATACAAATCATTGAACAGCTGCTAATTACATAATCAGGTCTTGTTCTGTGTGCTGGCTGAAGCAAAGATACTCTGAAAATATAGTTGTGTACCATGCTAGTAGGAACTGAGTCATCCATGGAAGTACTAATTGGAAAAATATCATCCATTTCTTCTCATGTAATAGTAATAGTGTAAATGCAAAGATTTTAAGCTTTCTTCATCTGTAGACCACTGTAAACCTTACTGGAGACATGCAGATCCTTGAACAGTGACGAGACAGCAACTTGTTCTTTAGTTATTTCTGCTGCAGCCCTTGGAAGTCATCTGTGGAACCCTGGGAGTCTGCAGACCACATGTTTTAGACTGCTGTCTATGACTGTATAGCTCACAAAGGCAAAAAAAAAAAAAGTGTTAAACCAAGAATCGTTTTTTCAGTCTGTCCAGTAACGTGCTCTGTGGCATAAGAAAGCGTGTGAAATATTCAACACCCTTGCTGCTAGCAGTCATCTTGAAAGAAGGGAACAAGTTTGTTCTGATTATGCCACATCAGATGTTCTGCCTAAGACTTGTCTGCTGTCTTTCTTTTTTTTCTACCTCTCCAGTGCCACTAACAAATCTTGCATTTCTCTAATTGACCGTTGTTATCATACCCAAGCCCAAGTTAAGATCCCAGCACACTAATTCACCTCTGCCAAAACAGTCCAGCTCCTAACATGCATCATGTAGGGCTGAAATCCAGTCTTAAGGTTCCCATCCTTGAATGTTTCCATTCCACTGCAAACTTAGAATGGTATTTGATTCTGTAAAAACAAACATCATGAAGGTGTTTCCCCTTGGAGTTTGGGACCGTCTGTCACTGATGTGCAAGGATCTGTAATTACAGCAGGGTTCCCTTCCATCCACCACAGCTGTCTCCAGCAGTGTTCCCCCTCATTAGGAAACTATCCTACAATTTAAGATTAAACCCTGAGCATAAGGCAGTAATTGCCCCTTTCTGTTTGAGTCCTTACAGAATTTACATTGTCAGGCTGAGGCATCTGTTGTGCCCAGACCTTTCCACCTTTCAGAAGCAGGTCTTTACTTGAACTTCATTTTGCTTTGCCTGCTTTGCACCAGCAGTTCCCCCAGTGCAACTGCTGTGAGAGCTGGCTGCAGATAGCTTTTTATTACATCGGTGACCTGTGTCACTTTCCCATTAAGTTATTCTGGCTGTGAAAATTATGGTGGAAGAATTGAAAGTGATGTGAAACGATAGGTTTATTCAGTTCCCCATTCTGAATAGCTGCTCATTTCTGGAGTATGGAACAAGACACATCTATCTTTATTCATTGCCCTTTAAAATGACACATATTTTAAAATTTTGTTAGTTCCATCAGTGTGATATATGAGATCTTCCTGAGCTCATAATTTTTCACTGCTGCCTTTGTATAACTTAATAATAAAAATCTTAGTAATGGATGCTGGGCTGGTTAGCAAAGGATGTAGCTCCTTGCTCCCTTTTTTCTGCTTTTTGATCTTTCAAGCCATGAGCCCTGGGTGTTTTCCTCTGAAGAACTTGGTGTTTGCTAGCTGAATTATAACAACACAGACATAAAATAAATTTGCCAGAAAGCTCCTTTTAGCTATTTATTTAATTCAATTTGCAAAACATAAAAAAGGATGAATTCTGAGCTGCAATCACATTTAACAAAGGATTAAAAAAGCAGACAAACCCATAAGAGCTTTAGCAAACCACTGGCTTTTTCCCACATGCCAGGGTTCTTCATCATATTTTTCAAGACTAGCAGAGTGAACAAAAAGGGCTCAGTGTGGGTGGGCTTGGGACAGAGGTCTAACACGTGTGGACATGGGCTCAGAGTGCTTAAGCTGTTTTCTGCTTCAGCCTTTCTGCCTCTTGCCTCAGTGTCTGCATGGCAAAGGTGTACATGTGCACATCTTGCTCCAGGTATGTGTGTAACATCCACATATTGTAAATTATGCTTTGAGTACTTACTCACTGCCTTCACTTTTCCTGATATTTCCTGTTCCAGCTTTTTTCCTGGAACCACCAGCATTGACTTACTTTCACTTTACTGCCAGAACACGACACAATGCAAGAGATAAATTTCAAAGTTCCACAGATAATTTATAATCATTCCTTTCCAATTACCCCCAGTTAGTGAGGATAAACATTTCCCCAGAAGACAAAACCCTAAACCAGTTTCTGGTATTCACACTGACTTTTTGGAGGGACTGACTTTTACAAAGTGATATGCTGCTTCATGGGAAGAAGAAAATTCCATTTCTGAAAATCAAGCCTTTGTTTTCAGAGAAACCCATACAGCTTGCATTTGCTGATTCTCTTCATGTGTTGCCAGTGAGTGGGGATGGCCTGAGCCTGACTTTTCCTTCCTCATTATACATGGTGCATGTTTGCTTCTTTCGTGGGCTGTGTTTTCAGTGTTTGCTTAGTTTCTCACTGTCTGCCACACTGACTTCTTTATTCTTTCACTTCTGAATCTGCTGCATATTTTATTTCTGTCTTGCATCTGCACTCTGCTTGCTTTGCTCAGCTGGATTTAGCATCCTGAATGTATAAGGATGTGCCTTTTTTTGTCATTTTAACTTAATGCTCTGTTGGAGAGACTGTAGAGGGCAAGTAAAAATAATTAAAACCCTAAATAAAGTCCTACTAACAGCAGGAAGAAAATTTAAAAGCCAAAAACCAGTCTTTGCAAGGTTAAAATTACCAGAACAGACTCAGAGTTTTAAAAGATGCATAAATTCTTCCCTCATACATGGTCCAGATATTACTCAATGAAAGAATCACATTTAAATAGAAAAGAATCTATTTATTGTGTTGCATAATCACTGTATTTTTTAAGTTCAAGAAAAATATGAAAAAAACAACTTCAGTAATTCAAAGCTTTCACAGGAAGGCAAACCTTCCTTAGCATGATTTATGGCCATTGCAGAATATGATCCTCTTATCTCTGGTGAAAGTCTGCAAGGTTTATCATCAGCTCCCCACACAAATGAACTTCAGATCTGGCTGCTTTTCTACAGAAGCTATCTGGGATCAATGGGGTCATGCTATATCTGCACTCCCTGCAGAAACATCTGAAAGAATCATGTTGGTTATCTTCTGGCTTCACATCCCCTCGTGGAAAGCTGGTTGTCAACATTTGTGTCAATGGGATGTCACTTGATGAGCTACCTCAGATTTCTCAAGTGAACAGTTGTATGTATCTCATAATCTGTAATTGAACATAACAATCATCCAGCTATAGCCAAGCCTGGGAATAGAGAATGTCAGAAGGAGAAAAGAAGCTGTCTCAAAATAAGTTTGAAGAAAAGATGGGTAGAGCTGACAGATGGTACAGCACTTCAAGGAAATCACGACTTTCCCCTTCTTCCATCAGTTGCTAAGGAGAGATTATATATAAGAGAGTATCAAGAATACCAGCACCCAGGTAATACTTAATTCTGATAAGGATTTGAACACCCATGAAGCCATTTTACACACCTTCCATCTTAATCCAACCTGCTTCTTGGGGCTGGGGCATTTATCCCTGTATCTGTTTCTGAAATGGAAGATGGGAATGTTCTATCTTTTGAAATGTCCAGAAAGCTTTTCAGAAGCATTAACCAGTCCACTGTACAGCTATGCATCTCTTGAGCAGCAAAGGCAAATACATACAGCTCAGAACATGTCTCCCTGCAGCTTAATGATTCCCCATTCAACTGCTTTAAGCCAGAACAATGATCTTTTTCTTTTTGGCTTTCTGCAGGATAGGGTTTAACCCCATTAATGACTGTATTTCCCTCCTTACCACTCCAGGGATACTTGGCTCAAAGGGGATGATGTAATTGTCTTGAAAATTGAAATGAAGCTCAGATCAGTTGAGGGGACAGAGTGTGAAGAACACACATCTACTGCAGAAATTCATCTGGCAAAGAAAAAAAAATGCAATCATTGCTTGCTTTAAAAAAAAAAAAAAGATGGCAAGGTGCATATTTTTTTACTCAAAATGCAGATCATTCCTTGCTTTTTTCAAAAAGATGGCAAGGTGCACATTTTTTACTCAAGCTTTAACTGACTGGAGGGTAGAAGTGAGACTGTTGTAGAGAAGGAGGCTACATCCAGAGAGAGATCAGTCACCAGCAGTGCTCCTCAGGGCTTAATCCTAGGAACAGTTCTGTTCAATATATTTATCAATGATTTGGGCGCAGGAGTTGAATGCACCATTAGTAAGTTTGCTGATGGTACTGAACTGGAAAGTGTTGACTGTTTTGAAGGACAAGTGGCCTTGATGAGAGATATGAATAGACAGGAACATTGGGTTATGATTAATGGGATGAAATTTAGCCACCTGGAATACCAGATTCTGCACCTGGGAGAGAATACTGCTGGGTACAAGTATAAACTAGGAGAGGAGTGGCTGGAGAGCAGCCCCACAGAAAGGGGCCTGGGGGTGCCAATTGACTGGAGGCTCAAAAGGAGCCAGCAGTGTGTGCCCTGGCAGCCAGGAGGGCAAACCTCATCCTGGAGTGCATCAAAAGCAGCACAACTGACCAGCCAAGAGGAATAATTATCCCACTGTATTGAGCTGCTGCAACCTAATTTTCAGTATGTTGTGTAGTTCTGGGCCCCAAAACTTAAAAAGGATGTGAAGATCCTTGAATGTGTCCAGAGTACACAAAAGATGGTGAGAGGACAGGAAGGCATATCCTTGGAGCTGCTTCTCTTCTTCTCGGGATCCAGTGATAGAACGGATGGGAATGGTTCAAAGTTACAGCAGGTAAGGTTTAGTTTGGAAATTGGGAAGCATCTCTTTACCAAGAAGATGGTCAAACACTGGAATAGGCTTTCTAGAGAGATGGTTGATGCAGCACAGTTGTCAGTGTTCAAGAGGCATTTATTTGGACTAAGCCCTTAATACCATGCTTTACCTTGGTCAGCCCTGAAGTGGTCAGGCAGTTGGACAAGATGATAATTTTAGCTCCTGGATGGGAGCTAAACTCATCATCCAGCTGAACTATTCTATTCTATCTTCTATAAGTTCTATATTCTATAGCCAATATTCTATATTCTCAAATAGAGAATAACCTTCCTTCAACAGAAGCAAGGATATATTTCCTGCTAAATTATCTCTCTTATCTCTTCTTTTAACTACCTTATATCTACTCATTTCTCAAAACACCAAAGCCATTGGAGAGACATTCCAGCTGAGGATGAACCAACATAATTCTTGGATGTAAGAGAAGCCACGTTTACAACATCTTCCTCTTAAACAACAGGCAGATCCCTAAAAAATGGCCCACTTCCACTTGTTTTAGTAAAGCAGACTATTTTACATGGTGGCCATCCACAATCATGACAATTATGAGGGAATTCATACGAGCTAATGAGGAGCACTCTTACTTGAGAACTGAGACCCACTAATGGATCAGGATCTGCAGGTGTACAGGATGGAGTCACTCACTATCTCAGAGAACAAAACTTGGATTTCATGAAGGGCCTTCAGGGAAAGGAAAAGAACCAGGCTTCTACTTTTTTGAAATGAAAAGCACAAAGTAGTGCCCATAGCATCCTTAAGTGTTAGTGGGAGAATCCATTGGGCTGTAGCATGGGTCAGGTTTGGGTGACTGGCAGCAAAATGAGCTACAGACTAAATGCACATGATGGTGATATCCTGAAAGGGAGGCACAGAAAAAACAAGGGATGGTAAAGCTAGTGAGGGGACAGAGCCAGTGGTGGTATCTGGGGGATATTCATAAATTTTATTGCTGGAAAGGAAGATGATGAGAAGCAAGGCTATAAAAATGACTAGTATGATTTAAGGCCAGTAGGAGAGAGACGAAACAGTGACTGGAGGCAAGGTTTGCTTGGTCAGAGCACAGCAGTGGGGGTGAGGACAGACAAATATCACTCAGGCTTGTTTCCCAGACCTTCCTCAGCTGCATCTCTTATTCCACAAAACAAAGACTTAAGAGCCTCCTTAAGACTCCTCTTTTTCAGCTTGACTTTGACTTGACTTTAATGAACTAGCTTCCATACTGGCGCTGTTCAGCATTGGTCTTTCCCTTGCAGTGTGGTCTGTAACTATCTCAGTCAGACTGCAGGCTCCATAGTAAATTATTATAGTGCTAAAGTATAAATCACAGAGAAATACAGCACCTGTACAGTGCCTAAATTATACCCATGCTGCTGTATAAATACTAAACCACTCAGGAGTAAAAATCACAAAAGGATAAGGTGCAGAACTAGAACCAGTTGTATTGCAGCTCAGGTCAAATTAAGATTTGGCAAAGAATTTTAAACATTTCATACATATTTTATCCAAAGCATTTGGTAGCACACAGAAAACCTCTTCAGTTGGGGAGAAGCTGTGATGTATTTCTAACCCAAGAAATATCACAGAGTGGTCACCAGTGAAAATCCATTTGAACTCAAGTGAAAGAAAGGGTAAAAAATGACAATAGGAAGCCATTATAGGACACTGGGGGAGGATGAGAAAGCAGAACAGGAAATGTTTATGTTGATAAAGGAAGCCTGCAAAATAGCTACAGCAGGGATCATAGCAATTTCAATCATCCTGTCACTGAGTGGAATTGTAATTGGGAAATACCAAATAAGTGTGAAAGGCTGAAGACTAACATAGCTCTGAATTGTCTTTACAGAGATTGTGAACACACTCTGCATATAGAAGGAGAAGCCTCAGAAAGCTCACATCCTGGCTTTTATCTCCCAATCCAAAATAGTGCAGATCTGAAAGAATCAGTTTATTGACCTTCTGCGTTACACTACTAGCTCTATTTTCTCAGGCCTTCTGCAGATGGTTGGGGGTTGGTATATTCACAGAGGATGTGGTTCATTTAACTTCTGGGGATTGACTCTTGTCATGTTTGTGGAGGGCGTGAGCTATAAATTGTTAGTAAGACAATATTGCAAGCTGTGAGATGGTAAAATGGCTATAGGTTTTTACTACCTGAGTGATTCTAAATTAAAGTATAAAAGATAGGCAATTTCTGGAAACCTAGTCATTTCTGGAAATCACAGTATACACTAAAAAAAGTTTAGTTCAATTTGAATTAAAAAAAAAAATCATGTGCAAACCCCATTCTTCTGCCAGCAGTACCATATTGACTTCTGTGAGGCTTAAACTCTCTGCTGCAAAAGTGCAGTTAAGAATGGGAGGCATTGGCAAAACTTCTTTGTGTTGCAGTTGTAAGAAAGAGCAGTTAAGTGAAAATTACTTGCTATTACTCAGCTGATGTTAAAGCATCTGGTAGCATTTGTCTTCTGTCCATCCCAAGGTTTTTGCTTTCCTTCTTTTCAGGTTCTTTGTGTCTGCTGTACCACTGCAAGCTTCTCTTTGCCCAGGGTTTCCACCTGGTACTTCCAAGGACATTCAAATGCCCTTGATGCTTGCCTCATCCAAAACCAGTTTGTTCTGCCATGGGACCAGTATAAAACAGGTGGCAGTGCCCTCTGAGACTGGGCTTCAGGAGACTTGAGGAACATCGTCTCATACTAACAGGCCTGCACTCAGGAAATAAGAAGATTTGCAAGAGTAATCACCAAATATTTATGAGAAGTAATTCAAAGTGTGTTTTTCTGAGAAGCTGAAACTCTGAAATTTATTTCACTAAACTCAATTTTTGCAAAGATTCATCTGAACAAGCATATGGTATGTTCCAATTCATTGCACACATGTCTGCCATTGTATCTTCTGCACAGCAATAATCCCTTTAGTAATTAGCTCTGACTTAATTCAGTATTGCTACTATAACACAGAATTTTCCTTGACATCTGAAAAAAGGACAGCATAATTTCACAGTATTTTATCTTTTCTGGCCTTTATTTGCTTTGGTGAAAGATGATCTAGCCTGATATTTCTCAAGACATAACTGTTGTGTCTGGAGTCATCTTTGTGTAACAGGGATAGCACTTGTGAGACTTGCAGGGGATTAAAATGAGCATTTATTTTATAATATGATTATAATGTAATTCACTAAGGTTTTGATGAAACTGTGGGAGAAAGTGCATAGTTAATTCTACTTTTCTCTGACTCCAAATGCATTCTGGCCTCCAAAAGCTGTGCAGATAGTTTCTGAAGAGGAAACTCTAATCAAACCTTTTCATAGGAATTTTTGTTAGCAGTCTGCAGAAATGCCTGCTTTATTTTAATGAGCACTTCCAGTAGTATCCCACAACTGTTTTCACAATTTCAAAACTCTTATTTAAAGAGCTGTGACAATCAAGGCAATTATGCTCCCATGGACCAATTTTTAGTTATCTTTGGTCAGCTTCCACTAAAAACATATTTGTGTTCCCTTGCTATCAGATGAAATATTTTTCTGGAAATCAGTATTATTTATCTCACTAATTACCCTTTAACTTGCTTTTGATTATTTTTACAAATTTTCCTTTTTTTCCCCTCAACTAGATTATTTGTTTTTTTAAGCCTTACTACTTATTGTTTCTCCTGACCTTTGGATCTCTGAGCCTATGAGGCTCTGGGATATTTTTTTCCTATTTAAAATAGGAAAAGGGACATTTTAGTTTCCTTTTCTTTTTTTTTTTTCCTCCAAATATTTTCTGCCAGCAATTCCCTTTCATATGACTGCTTGATTTCGTTTCCCCAACTCACAGAAATTCACGTTAAAATAGGAGTAGAAGAGATTCTTTTGGCAGCCTGCCTGTTAAACTCTAGAAATGCCACTTCACATAGTCCACGCTAAGGATGGTTGAGTGAGCTCCAGAGAATATAGCTGGGAAGAAAAACCTGTGGACTGAAGCCTGTTAATCTGAGGAGAGGAGAAGGTATCCTGTAAAGTGCTTCATCTCAACCATCACGTGTCTGTTTTATTCCGAGGGCTTCACGTTGGCAAAGCAATTCATTCTCTTCACTGCTCCATTAGTGGGTCACTGTGAGAGCTCAGCCAGCAGGCACCAGTGGTGCCTGTGCATTGTGTGCCACTGACACCCATTTATTAATAAGCCATTAAGATATGGCACTCAGACAACCATACAGTTATTAGATAGCATTAGACCTGTGCTTACCTGAGCATCCTTCAGGACAGGAATCTGGATGGCTCTGTTGTCACTTCACAGTCATCTCTCAAACATGACATTCCTCATTATATAACTGGGAAGCCCTAAAAGCATTTTGGTCCTCCATAAGTGAAATGAAACTGCCAGTTTACACTCCATCTTTGTATGGAAAACGTTAAAATTCACAGCAGATTTCCAGACGTCTGCTTCCCAACTGCTTTTAAAATCTAGGTCATTATATATAGGTGGCATCAGATATGTCTCCATGGAAGTCTCAGAATATTTTAAACAGCAAAATGGGTCAGCCTTCTTTAAAGCTTGTAACCATCTAACTCAAGTTTTCATATGTGTACAGTCCAAGAAAGGTTAAATATCTCCCTTGACCCCTCATCGAATGTGGATTTTTAACGTTCCATATTCTCACAGCTCTGTGAGGCAGCATTTTCTAGATAAATTCCTCTGCTATTTCAATCTGTGTGATGTTTTTTGCCATCCAGTATGAAATCTATGGCAATATAAATCCTATTTTGTTCCAGACCCTGGGTATTCATTTCCACATGCTGGGCAATCATTCGTTGACTGCAGGCATTTTCCACAAGTTGAAAACTTGTTTCTTTGATTTTGTGATTATTATTGTGCTCATTATGTTGCCCCAGACTGGGGCTGAAACAGTGATTCCAAAAGGTGCCATGCTCCCTGTGTGCAATTTTACACATGCTTGCAAACAATTTTCAGACTAGCAGGCAACACACATTACTTGAAGCAGTGTAGAGCAGAGGTGTGGGGTAGTGCAGTGCTGGAGAGGGCTATGAGATGGATGCTGCTGGGAAGTGGAAGGGGGATTAATGGGAAGATGGTCACCAAGCAGGAGGGAAGCACAGAGAACATCAGATCCATGTGGTTCCAGTGCAGAAGGATAATGAATGAGTCAGACATTGCTGGGTGAGAAAAGGAGTTGATGCTCTGATTTGGGCTTTCCAGAGGGAGAAGCTACTTTACCTGTGGAGCAAAATGTTGGGGATCCTGCCATCACTGACAATAGCTTGGGAACCTTTATCCTGGCTCCCCTTGTCCTGGATCAGGTCCATTGCTTAGGGCCATATTGCAGTTACAGACAGGTCATGGTTACACAGGAGTAGAGCCATGGGGGCCTCTAACAGTCCAAAGACAGAACTACAAGCCAAAAGCCTGACACATTTTCCCACTGCCAGCTTGAGAGCCTGAGAAACCAGCTGAAAGCCAGGCCAGCGTGAGAAGGTCCTCACTGGCCTGAGTGAAATGCACAACATTTGGCAGCTCTACAGGCTATTGAAACCCATAAAAACATTCCCAGTGCTTCCAGAGGACTGCAGATCCTGCCTACAGGACCTGCTTTCCTTGCTCCAGGAGCTCAGATAATATTACCACCTTCTGAACATTAATCCACCTGCATCTGAAAGTGTTTACTATTTTTTCCTGAACTTTTTACCTCTGTCACTAGTTTTGCTGTATCTTCCCACAACTGCCAAAGAATAAACTTGTCTCTTTTTTCATTTCTTTCCATTACAGCCAATATAATCTCCTTGTACCCATTGTAAATTCTGCCACCACTGAGTTCTTCTGGCATCATGCTGGCTTGTGTTTTTAGGACAGAGGGAAAGAGGGTTTTGTGTGGTCATTTAATGCATGAGAAAACTCATTAATAGATTTTCTGGGTAACTGAAATGTTGTTTTTATCTGCAGAATAGAAGGAGCCTAACACTCCAAGCTTCCTCCTGATGCCCTGGCAGTCTCCTGCAATTACAATTTGGTGTGACTGTTTCTTTGGAAGGGAAGAGTAGCTTGAACTCTGTATTTATTCATTCTCTCTGCTGGAGCTAATCAATGAAGCAATTGTAATTTTTTGGTGATGTGAGTGTTGCCATGTTTTAAGCTGACAGGAAGCCCATCACTTGTGCAATTGCTAGGCCACAAGGTGAGAATGAGGAGGAGCCAGGACAGTGACTATGAAGAACTGAAGAAACTCACAGTCCACTTCTAAACATTAATAACCCATTCCTTCCCAGTGGGGCATTTGTAACCTGTTGCTGTGAAATTATGGTGATGTCAAGAGCAGATAATTACTTAAGCTTAAGCTGTATGAAACAGCAATGCATGATGGCTCAACCAGAGAGTTAACAAAGATTTCGTGCAACTAACAAACACCTTAAAAAAAAAATGAACAATACTGCAAATTGAATCATTTGGAAACAACGAAGTGGAAAGGTCTGTGAACACTGTCAGCGGCTCCTTGTATCCCTGGGGAAGAGCGCTCTCCTTGGCCATGGCAATGCGGTGTTGTTCCCTGAAGGTGGCTAGAAGCAACAGAGCCATCTACTGACTGACAAGGTTAACCACAGCATCTCTGTGTGCTGCTCATTTCACTTGCCGTTTCCATCCTAAAATTGTGGCCTGTGGAGAACTGGTTTTCAGCAGAAGCCAATTATTGAAACACACAGTTAATAGGTGGTTAGCAACTTGCTGAGTCTCCCTATTACTCACCACTTTGACATCTGGTTAGGTACCTGTGTGAATAGGCACTCCTAAGCATGTGCCATTTATTTTTCCAAGCATGAGATGACAACACATGTCGTGGTTGAGAAGCAAGCTTGGTGTTTGCTGAACACTGATTACTCTGTAAAAGGCAGAAAAACACTCCGGACATCAACACAATGTTATTGGAGCAACCTGGCAAAATAAGGGGGTGGGAATCTTTGACATGGGAATCTCTGACTTGGAAATTATTGAGGACCTTTAATTGTGTTTAGGAGCTGTTTGTAGGCAGGTTTTGAAAATGGAGCCTGACATGCACGACCCTGTGTGCTACGTGACCTGAGGGCTCACATGTCTTAGGACCACGGAGTCTTGCAGGAAATCCATGTCTTGCCAAAGACTCTCATTAAAGCAAACAAAGAACCTTTCAAGTTCATTCAACTTAAAATGACAGATGTGAAAATGGAGTGAAAGTGCATGAAATAGTGATTTTAAAGACCATTTGTGTTTTGGTAACATTGACATCCTGGATATCAAGAAGCTCGCTCTTACTAACCTTCTGTTGGTTAATAATCATATAAGGTTCAGTGGGAACAATGTCTGTGCCAGCAAACTGAGAAAATACCTGGCATACTTGCTGTACAAGTAGCTGGCTGAACAGTCCAAAAGGCACTCAGGCAAATGCAGTCAAAGAGCAGACTGGCAGTGTAAGAAGTCTGGCATTGTTATGAAATGACTGCAGGGATCAAGACTGGCCAGAGCAACTGACTCTGCCCAAGAACCCTCATGACAGCTTGTAGAACCTGGTCTTCAGAAATGGTGTGTGAAGTCCCACGATCCCCCTTGGGTTTAGGAGGAGCCCTGTGACCTGCAGTGCTCCCGAGGAATCTCTAAGTGCTCTGCTAGGAGGAAGGCTGATTACATACACACTTAGGATTCCTTGCTGGAACTGGAGCGTCCAGATTTACACGGCTAAGACTTCTCTTTGAAGTGTCACTATGAGGAAATTGTGTCTTTCTTCCTCTTGCAAGCACCTCAGCATGGCTTGAATCAAATTGTAACTAGGTCTAACCCCTGTTGCTTACACAACCTATAGGCTGAATTCACCCTTTGCAATTTTTAGATAAAACAAAAGCCAAAACATCAATAACTGCAGGCAAAATACCCACCAGGTTATTTCATTGTATCTTGCTCTTGTAAATGAGATGTGACTACAGATTCTCAGAACACAGTGTTAAGCTCCACATTTATGAGCAAGAAGCTTTTGAAACTTTCAACTGAGACTCAAGACTCTTCTTATGTAAAATCTTTTTTTAAATAAGAGTGTGATGTTTAGTGGACAGAGACAAATGTTATTATAAAACCTTCTAGCTGCAAGAACAGCATTTCAGACTGAGAAGGTTATATTTTTCAGAGTACAGATGTCAGGATGACTCCTAAAAAGACAAACAAGAATAGAAAAGCATTTGGAAACAAAATATTTGGAAGCAAAATCTAAACCAGCTTGTTTCCACTCAAAAATATATGAGAGTGTCATCACAACAGACATGAGACAATGGCTCAGACATAACAAAATATAAATATACAAAATATATGGATTTCCAGGACAACTGGATCTTGTTTCTATAAATACCTATGCACTGAAATGGATGCATGAAGTTTCCTGGGATTGCTCATGAGTAAAGACATTAGTTAGAGTCTGTAAGTCTCCAGTCATGTGCTGTGACATCTGCAAACCTGTAAGACTGGAACTTCAAAAAGGATAAATCATTCTAAAGAACAATGGTTTCTTTTCTGCAGACTGGATAAAACTTAGCAAGCATTTGATAATTTTTGTTAGAAATAATAATAATAAATATGAAGACAAGAATGAAGAAAGATAGATATTTTATAATCATGAGACTGGCAGTTTTTAAAGGCTTTCCTCTACCCCTTCACAAAGACACATTGTCAGCATTTCACATTCTTCTGCCAATTAATGAATTACTCGTGTGGCTATTTTCACCTGTGTAGCACTGCCAGAGTGTATGGGACAGGGGGAGAGAGAAATCCCCAGGGATTGCTGCAAGGGATACTGCCAGGAGGTAATGGCTACACCAGAGTTGCAAGCAGGGAGGAGCTGCCTTGCTAATTCCAAGTATTTTCATCACTGAGCCTGCCACACCTTGTTCTCATCCAGACAATTCTGCCATAACCACGCTCCTAATTCTATTCCTTGTCCCACAGGTGCCACTGAACGAAGACGCTGTGCCATGCCATGCAGGGAGGATGAGGAAGGTGAGGAAGGCTTGGAACTGGCAGTGCTGCAGTGCTCTGCCCTTGTAATTTCCTTGTGCCCTGTCCTGGGAGCGGGGGAGGCGCTCAGTGACAAACACCACTGTAGTGGTTAGTGGAGGAGCAATCCCTTCTTTCATCAAAAGCTGGCTATTCACCTACATATCCTAATTCTTTCCATGCATGTCCTTTCTTCCCCTCACCCCCAAAATTTTGTTGACATGGAAACCCAGGAATTCGGTCTTATGTTTGGGATTTTTGGATAGCTAGCAACCTGAGTGGATGTGCAGTAGTGCAGACCAAGTGATGTCTGTCCTGATAACTGGCCAGCACACATACAAACATCAACTGTACTTGAAGTGAATAAAAATTCAAGGTATCTGGAGCATGTCACACTTACTGTGCAGGTGCCAGTTATCTGAGCACATGCCAGGAGATGCATGCATCCCTTTTTCTGTCTGTGTTGTCCTGAGCTGAAATTAAAGATGCTGACACAAACTTTACCCAAGAAAAGGTTAAAAAATTTAAAAATATCTGACAGAGCCCCTGTAATGTAAATCATAAACCTCTCAGGTTTCAGAGGAACTTCTCCTTTGAGCATGAACAATTCTGGCTACCATCAAGTCTCTTGGTTTTTTTCCTTATGTTTTTAGCCCTGAACACACTCAAAGAAAAAAATACAACTATAGGAAGGAGTGATCTTCAGTGACAATAAATTTTACATTGCTGTTGATTCAGATGAGTCCATTACTGCTTCCTGGAGGTGAAAGGGATGTTACTCTAATTGGCAATGCTTCAACATAGCTTGTATGCTATGGAGAATGAAACAGGCACCTTTTCAGTCTGCACTTGCTCTGTTCTTAGCTGGGGGACAAGTTACTCCTTTCCAACCATGAACTCTGCCCTTCCCTAATCAAATGCTTCCTGACACTGCCCTCAAAACTGGGGCTTGGGATTATCTTTAGGTAGCAAGTTCCACGAACTAATTATACGCTGTTGTAAAAAGAACTATGAAAAGAAGGGTCGCACTTTGTTTCTTCTTATTTTAATTAAGTACTGCTTTATTTTCAAATTATGAGAGATCCTTTTGGGTTTATTGCTTCTATGGTTATGGGCCCAGGACTGTGGGGCTGCATGGGCTGTGCCATGATGCACAAAGAAGCCACAGTTCCTGCAG
Organism: Melospiza melodia melodia; assembly: GCF_035770615.1. Lineage (NCBI taxonomy): Eukaryota > Metazoa > Chordata > Aves > Passeriformes > Passerellidae > Melospiza > Melospiza melodia. The sequence goes on along the minus strand of NC_086194.1, from coordinate 47,622,589 downwards.
ACATTTATGCACCTCCCACATTTCATACATGTCCCTAAAACACAGCCAGCTCATTGCTTGGTCTGCAGCCAGGCACTGTGGAGAAGTCTCTGCTCCAAAGGGCTTTAAACCTCAAAAGAAAGTCAAGCAAGTAGCAGAAAACAAGGAAACATTTAGAGTAAGAAACACTTTTTCAGCTCTCAGTGTCATTTTATCATATTCTGCCCTATCAGTGTCTTTGTGGGAGCTGACTGCAGTTTCTTTCATGTGGGCAGACTGACAGGTCTCTTAATGTTAATGGGGCGTCACATGAGTAAAGAATGCTACTGATGGGAGCAGAAGCTGGATCACAGCACTCATCTCATCAGTAGCCTCTTGTGGGCAGTAAGGTCAGAGGCTTCTTCAGAGTTAAAAATCAATTGTATCAGTAGACTTTCCTGTATTTACTGCTTTGCAAGAGATCATTCTTCGTAGAAATGCTGATTTGTCTCAAATTTTTCTTCATAGTGTCTTAGAATTATTTGAAATATAAAAAGACAAGGAATTTGTCTCTAAATGGAAATAGTATTTTTTACACAAACAAATGCTCTTCTAAAAAAACCCCATGATAATAGCCAGTTTTGATAGATTTCAAATGGCCATTTTAGCAATGTTATAAATTGAGTATTTGAAATAATTTTTCTTTTTCTTTCAGAAGCCCATTTCCATGTTGCCAAATGTTCGCCTGCCACCCCTTGCAGACTTGTAGGGCCTTAAACTGACTCATTCTTTACGTGATTTGCAAGTGAAAACAAGTAATTTTGTATTTCCCTCTCAGTCTGTTTGAATTCTCTGGTGGCTAAAAAGAAGAAAGATTATTAGCTTTCTTATCAGTAAATATGTTTTAAATTTTTTTTTCTCTCTCTCTCTCCTAATAGCCCCATAGTTCTTGCAGCCTTTAAATATCTGACTGCTACCCCTTGTGATGTTTGATGGAAATTGGCCACTGAGTTAAAAGTTTAGAGGAAGGATCAACTGGTACATATAGAAAACATAGGTGCATAAGTCCTGACCAAAAAAAAACAAACCTGAGAAGCCCATTATTATATTTAAAAACATATGCATTTCAGCTTGCTTGCTTACAGAAATATCAGAAATATTACTGACAAATTGCATACTTCTTGTCAAAAGACATGCAGTCAAACCTGTTTGTCAGTGCTGTTAATATGGCAACAAAAAGGCTTACAGAGACATTCTTCCTGACGGAAATCCATTATGGAAATTCCTATAGTACTGTTGGGAATTGTAATATTTCTAGTACTGAGGAGATGATACACACTTCCAGAGTGAGAAAATCCATGTGAACATGACCTTTCCCTTAGTTTTCTCAAGGAATAAACCACTCTGGCTGCATGTATACAACTGAACAGAGCAAAAACAGCACAAACCCACTCTTTCTTCCCCGTCAATCAAGTTTTCCAAATCATTAACTGAAATGTAAATTCTGTGATTTATAAGAAAAAATCTTGGCAAGAACTGAAATACTGATTTTCTCAAAATCATTTGTTCTGGAGAAGGAATGTGGGAATCCTTGTGATTGTTCCATGGAAAGGCAGAGTTTTGAAAAAGTCTTGGAGAAAACTGATGTGTCTGAGCATAGAGATTCTCAAGTTCTTTCTGGTTGTCATCCCACATACAGGTCAGACATTTCACATGACCCCTACTATTAGTATAAATAACAGAAGAGGCTGAATTTGTTAGTTGCAACTCAGTTTGTAACTCAGCTTGCAACTGCTGTGATGTTACAGCGCCTAAGCTGTGCCCTGCTGGCTTCTGCAGAGGAATGAAAGAAAGAAATGATCCAAGTTTTTAGACTGCATACTACCTTATCAGGAGATAAATAAATTAATAAAAACAATGGAGAAACAGAGATGGTATTCTACTGCCAATAACTTGAGATTTTGAGCTATTGCAGCATGATAAAGGGATATCAGCATGGACTAGAATCACAGAATCACAGAATATCCTGAACTGGAAGGATCCTGACCCACAAGGATCATCTAGTCCAACTCCTGCCCTGCACAGGACACCCCAAGAGTCACACCATGTGCCTCAGAGCGTTGTCCAAACACTTCTTGAACTCTGTCAGGGTGGTGCTGTGACCACTTCCCCTGGGCCTGTTCCAGTCCCCAACCACCCTCGGGTGGCTGCCCAACCTAAACCCCCCCGGCACAGCTTCCTGCTGTTCCTTCAGGCCCTACCATTGCTCACCACAGGGAAGAGATCAGTGCCTGCCCCTCTGCTTCCCCTTGCGAGGAAGCTGCTGGCTGCAATCAGGGCTCCCCTCAGTCTCCTCCAGGCTGAACAAGCCAAGTGACCTCAGCCACCCTCTGTATGAATTCACCCTCTAGACCACCATCTTCATTCCCCCTTGGTCACCATCTTCATGGCCCCTTTTGGATGTTCTCTAATAATTTAGTTATACATGTATCTTCTGTGCCTTAGTTAAGAGCCTGGAGATGCAGGATCTCATAGGCTGTGCATTTCCTCATGGATAGGCTAGTGCTGTATAAGAAGGCCCAACTCTCAAATCAGGTACCTGCTTTAGACATTTCAAGAGTCAGAAGATGATCTCCTCAGTCTTTTATAACATTTTATTGCATGAATTCTTTTACAAAAAAGACTAGTTTTGGCATTCTTTAACATGTGCCGAAATTTTTCCTCCGGACTACAGAGATGTCACAGACAATAGAAATATGCAAATATGCAAATTATTACTGTGGATGTGTCAAGGTATGTCAAGCCAGAGAAGTATTAAGAATAATGACATAATTTATTGCATGTTAAAATATCAAATGGACTCTTGGTGAGATATGATACCTCACAATCAGTATTCATAAGACATTTATGCCCCCATGGCAGGGGTTTGGAATGATCTTTAAGGTCCTTCCAACACTAATAATTCTATAATTCTATGAGTTTGATTTTCTGGAGCATAAATAAATGCTGAGCCATTTTTACAAGGTTTTAAGTTTTAGTCCTAAAATGAGATTGTTGCAAGAGTCATGCTGCCCTCCGTGGGCCTGTGCACAGTGCAGGGATCTGCTCACAGAGCTGGCACACCATGCAGCTTCTAAATGCCACCACCAAAGGGATCTTACTGTTCTCAGGTTCTAACTCAGGAGATTTCTCAGTCATCCCAAGTCTGAAATTTTGTATAGTAGTTAAAATGTGCACTGTAGAAATACTCGTGTATTTACAGACCGTCAAATTGTCAAGCAATAAAATTTCAACCAGTCTGAATGAAAAATTCTATGGACTATTTGCCTTGATTTTTGCATATTAATTCTTCCAAGTACCCATGATCAGCTAGCTGATCCATTGCCTTATGTACAAATATCTGCCAGGTGTTTGGAAATTCCAGTTTATTCTTGGAAATTCCCAGGAATTCCAAGTGTTGTCACTGAAGGTGCTGTCAAATACCAGTTGTCCACATTTACAATTTGATAAGCAATCTCAAAGACAACAGGTGCTGTAGGAACACGCTTGAGGTCTCATGTCCCATCTCAAACATGAGGTTTGCAAAGGCTGGTTGTACAGAAAGGTAATTAAAAGTCAATAAACATAAAAAATAAGGGCTGTTTCCTCTGCTTTTGCAAATCCTAACATTAGTTGTCTGCATCCGTGTTTTATTTAAACAGGAGAATTAGGTCCTGGGGGCAAATGATATTCCTTCAGGCTTTTCTTTTTATCTTTTCCTTCAGAAGCTGGAGTTCCTTATGGTCCTCTCTTCATTAGCAAAGTTCTTCATGCCTCTCTCCAGCTTAATTAAAGGTCTGATTCTTTGGCATTAAAGGGACACTATCTACTGGAAAAATCAAACCTGTCTGAAACTCTTGAGCCGTCTGTAGCTACATTCAGTGTTTGATGACAGAAGGGAATAGAGAGAAACATTGTTTGTTTGTTCAAGAGACAATTTGGGAAGTATAATGAACTGAACTTTTCCCTTATCCATTGTCATTTTATCCATCCACCTTGATGGTTATCCTTTAAAGTATTTTCTTCCCAGCAACTGAAAAACCACATTGATGATTAAAAGTTTGCAGTGCTAACCTGGAAATTCGGAAGCTTATTTTATGGTTTTAGACAGAATTCTTAAGCAACATAAAGGATCCATATTGAGACAAGTGTTATTTAATAACCCCATTAATGATAGAAACAAAGGGACTGAGTGCACTCTCAGCAAATGTGCCAATAACACCAGGCTGAGTGATGCTGTGATGCCATCCAGAGGGAGCTGGACAAGCTCAAGAAGTGGGTCCATGGGAATCTAGTGAGATTTAAGAAGATCAAGTTCAAGGTGTTGCACCTGGGTTAGGGCAACCCCTGGTATCAGCACAGGCTGGGGGATGAACTGATGGAGAACAGCCCTGGGGAGAGGGACTTTGAGGAGCTCATGGATGAGAGGCTGGACACGACCCAGCAATGTGTGTCTGCAGCCCTGAGAGCCAAACGTGTCCTGGGCTGCATCCAGAGCAGCGTGGCCAGCAGGGCAAGGGAAGGGATTCTGTCCCTCCGCTCTGCTGAGACCCCACCTGCAGGGCTGCATCAGCTCTGGGGTCCCAGCACAGGAAGGACATGGACCTGCTGGAGAGAGTCCAAAGGAGGACACCAAGACAATTAGAGGGATGGAGCAGCTCTCCTAGAAAAAATGGCTGATAGTGGGGTTGGTTCATCTTGAAGAAGAGAAAGCTGGATCTAGGGTCACCTAATTGCATCCTTCCAGTACCTGAAAGGAACCTGCAAGAAAGCAGGAGAGGGACTATTTTCAAGGGCATGTAGTGACAGATCAAGGGGGAATGGATTCAAACAAAAAGAGAGAAGGTTTAGATTAAATTCGCAAGGAGGAAAATGTTTACTGTGAAGGTGGTGAGGCACTGGCACAAGCTGTTCAGGAAAGGTGTGGATGCCACATCCCGGGTACTGCTCAAAGCCGGGCTGGATGGGGCTCTGAGCAACCTGCTCCTACTGCAAGATGTCTCTGGCCTTGGCAAGGGGCTTGGAACCGGATGATCTTTACGATCCCTTCCAACCCAAACTATTCTGTGATTTGGTGATTCCTTGAGACCTCCAATCTGGTTATAAAACAGCATTTCCTGACCTCATAAGGCCATTTGGGCTAACTACACTGCGGCATTCCCACGCAACCGTGACACAAAGCAGCAAAGCTTTAATTCCCATGCTGGGAAGCATTTAAGCCTTCCAGTCGCTGAGACCTTCTTGTGAATGAGCCCGGCGACCCGAGCAGCCGGCGAACGCCCACGCCCCGCACCGCGGCCCACACCCTGAGCCCCCGCCCACCATTGCGGCCCGCGGGCGCCCCCCGGTGCCGCTGGGCGGGAGCGGCGGGGGGCGGGGGCAGCGGCGCCGCCGCTTCCGGCCTCCATTTTACGCGGCGGCAGCGGCCGGAGGCCGAGGCGGTGCTGCGGGTGGGGGGTTCGGCCTGGACGGGCGCGTTCCGAGTGTCGCGTTGGTTCTTCTTCCTTGGGCGTGGTGGACGAGGTTGTGATCTCCCGTGGCTGCGGTTCCCGGAGTGCCTGCGCGGGGATGGGCTCCCCCAGCTCCCCCGGGAAGTTCGGCCGCGGCCGCTGAGCCCGCCCGGAGCCCCCCGAAAGGTTCGCGGGTCGTGTCCCCGGGGAGCAGGAGGAGGAGGAGAGCGGGGCAGGGCCGGCCGGCCCCGCGGGCAGCATGGACCAGAGCGTGGTGGAGCACCCGGTGACCCTCATCATCAAGGCCCCCAACCAGAAATACACCGACCAGACCATCAGCTGCTTTCTGGAGTGGACTGTGGGCAAGCTGAAGTCCCACCTCTCCAAGGTGTACCCCAGTAAGCCGGTGAGTTGTTGGCCAGCCCTTTTCCCTCGCCTTGTCGATAAGGCTGGCACTGCGGCGACTTGGGGACAGGCGGTCGAGACTTCCCTTTTAAGCCTTGTTAAATAAACAAACAAGAGCCCTGCTGCCGGAGAGAGACCTGCGGGAAGGCGATGGCCGGCCCTCTGCTTTCAGGGAAGTTGGCAGTGTAACAAATATGAAGCTGCTCTTTTACATCGTGTGACAACATCGCGGTGTAGCATCCTGAAAGGCGATATCGCTAAAGATGCTTACTAATGCTTTACTTATCTTTTATTTGGGAACTGAGATTTAGGTATCTCAGTTAACTGAATTTGAGGCTGATTTTTGTAAATCTAAGAGCACTGACTAAGAGTTCTGTCTGTTCTAAAGTACAAGTGATATACTTAGGGTTAACAGGATCTAGGGAATTCATTGAGATGTGGAGCAGATAGATGTTTATTCATAAAATTATTTGAAATTATGTAGCTGACCTACCTCTAAAATTATTTCCTCTTTGAAAAGCCATTTTTCTTGAGATTGTGTGGAAAATGCTGCTGTCAAGTGTTATACAAACTTGAGTGACAGCTGTGACTGTATTTTGAAACTTAATACCTATAGCTTTTTTTGTTTCTGAGGACAATATGTTTTATTCCTCCTAAATTGTAAATGTGGCAGTTAGAAGGGGCTATGAAAAAAGCACAGGCAGTAGATGATAGTATTGTATATGTGTAGAATAGCAGTCGTGCAGAACGGTATCTTTAAAAATTTGTTCTAGAGAAGGGTATGAGAACTGCAGCAGCATATGGGGCCTACAACCAGGCTTTAGAAAACACCATAAGAAGGTGGCATTTATATTTTAAATTACTTTTCACCTAGTTCAGTAGAAGAATTACTGTCATTGTTGATTTTTTTTGACATGGAAAAGTAAAATGGTTGCTTTGTCTCAAAAAGGGTTTCTGCCGTTTGGAGAAAGAAGAAGAAAAGCAGCCAACAACTTGGTCTGTGTCACTGGTACATTGACATCTGTTAAACAGTTGTGAGAGTTTGTGAATATAGTTATTGCTGTGGGTAATTCTCTGCTGAAAGAGCCTATCTGCTGTGGAAAACAAAAATACCACTCAGCTGATTGCTACTTTGTCCTCCTCACTAGAATTTCCTCCAGTGACGTGTTTGTGAAACACTAGTTTTCTTACTCATCCTATGAATGATCCTGCTAAATTCAGCTCCTGAAAGGAAAGAACCGTAGTGAACAAGAGGTTTGCATGTTGCACTGTAGGCTTTAAACAGCAGTATAGTGTTACATTTCAGTTTCCTGAAACATCTTTCTTCTGTTGAAAATAGATTCCTCAACATGCCTCTCAGTATTACATGATTAGTTCAGCACACCCAAGTTTGTTCTGGGTTAAAGAATGGGGAGTTTCTTTAATGAGAACTTTAATGTCTCAGTAATTCCAATTTAATTTGGATTTACTGCATTTGCAGTTAAACTAATAACTGAACACAGTATTTTTATTTCACAGGATCTTTCAAATTAAAGTAATAACATAGGAGAGGAGAAAGGTATTTAATAGAATGGCTCCTATGTATAGTAAAATCAAAAAGTATATTTTTGAGTGCTACTGCTTTTTACAAATGTAAGTCCTTTTGCTTTTAGGAGCTCCCCTCCCCCCCTTTTTCTTTCCCTTCCTTTTAAACCAGATGAGTGTCAAAAGCTTAATTTCTCTGTTCCCTCACTATGATAGGTCCTGGAAGTAATTTCTATTACCATGCTATTTTAAGGTGGTGGGAATACACCAGAACACAGAGACTCTACAGGCCTTGGAGTGTTCTTGAAGGGTGTAAAATAGAAGTCAGTTGCTGTCCTGCTTGAAATAGTATTTCAAGTCTTCTGTGTGAATTGAACCTCATTCTTGTATGTGCATCTGTAAATTATTCAGTAAATTACGATAACTGTAAGTGTCCTAATTAAATTTACAATTTATTAAGAGTATTTAGAAAGTGAGGTGATTAGAATAGGCAAATGAGAAGTTAGGTCTTGAGGCAGTGTTATCCAGATTAATTTGTGTAAATTACTTGCCTAAATACATACAAATTCCAAATACAGCAGATTTAGATTGGTTTAGTTGTTATTAAAGTTGATACACTTTGCAAAGTAAGCACTTGCATAAGCTAAATAGGTTCAGAAGGGTGTTAAGTTATGTTTGTGAATCTTAACTGAGATTCACGTTTTTCAGTACTTTTGCTTCCTGTTTGCACCAGTTTTCGCAGCTCGAGTACTGCAGTTACAGTGTCCCTAAATGAAATACTTATGTAGAATAACACAAGGCTCTTGTAAAATCAGCCTGGGTGTCTCAGTCTGGCAGATCCTACCTGCAGTGCATTAACTGCTGCATTGATTACACCCATAAACTGTAATTGAAAACTGCTATTTCTTATTTCCCACAGTACCTGTCATCTAGCATTTGCCTACAGTTCCAGCTAGATGGGGTTGTCTGGATTTTTATTAGCTATGGAAGAATGGGAAAGAGGCTTAGTGAACTAAAATAATACCTGTCTGGTAGCTGCAGCTGTATAGCTCAGAGATCACCTGTGTTCCTACAGAGCATTGCTACACTGCCTTAGGTTTGGTGTTTGGTAATGTGCTGGGCATAGCTAGTTTGGACTAAGCATTGCAAAAGAATTCTTGCATGAAAAATGGAGGAAAAAATTCCAAACCAGTAGCTCTAGAGTTCTTAGTTTTGAATACATACATTTTGGATTTTGATTTGCAGACTGTCTCCCATCTCACTCTAGGTTCTAGAATAATTTTCCTCATGCCATGTTCTTTCTTCTGGAAACGGGGCTACTCTAATTATGTGGTTTGAGGTGTTTTTCCATCACAGTTCAGTGTTTCAGCTAGCGGTGAGTGTCCTGTTCTTGAAGCAGGAGGTGTGGCAGTGAAATTTCCTCTGGCAGAGGATGAGTTGAATGCCTTTTCCATTTACTTTGGCATATATGTGAACTACTGTATTTCCACATTTATTACCTCTTCTTGCATCAGTATTAAAAAAAAAATCCATTTCAGAATTGCCAGCTTTCAACCTGAGAATTGCAGGTGATAATCCTTTAGTTCTCGGGCAGTTGTTTAATTTATGAAGGGAAGAGCATGGGATTTAAGGCCTCATCTTCCCCATTAAAGTACTCAACATATGCTTAACCTTTTCTTTTGTGGTTTTGTAAGGAGTTAAAATGCATTACTGAAGGCTGTGTAGTCAGCTTTGAGGGGCTGTTTTAATCTTGCCAGTTTCACCTCTGTATAATACTCATATTTAAAAGTGACTTGTATCTTCTTTGAGAAGATGCTTTAATGAGAGGGGGTGGAAGAGGGGCTGGTTCATGAGGTACTGAAGAGAAAAATTGAAAGGGACCATGTAGAAAGCCCCATTAGAGTGAGACAGGCAAAACAGCCCGCTAATGCTATGCTGGATGATGATTTAAAGATTTGGAGTTGGAAGGGTTTTGCTGTTGGGCTTTCCTTGTTTTAAATGCTTATCTGTTCTTATTAATCTCCAGATAATCTGTGTCAGGACCCAGAAACAAGGATTCTTAAATTTTTTCTTCTAATTGCACTGGTCAGTCTAAAGCAACAAGTCTCCAATTTATGGGAAATTAAAGTTTTCTTTAATCTTGATGCTCAAGTTCTGAGTTTTCAGTCCTTTCCCAAACACAGAATGCAAGCTTGCATTCTGCTGGTAGCCTGTTCATGCTTGAAGGGATCAACAAAATGTTATACCTCAAAAGAAGTTACTGACATGAGTCAGGCATTTTTTGGTGTTTTAAGTGTAAATAGAAATAGTACAGCATTGTTGTTGAATGTATTGCAGTATTTTATCAATTTGAGCTGCAAATAATTAATTCCCCATGCTGGCAGACATAAAAATACTGTCCAAGACCACTAATAAAAACACAGAAAAGTGCAGAACAGTAGAGAAAATGACTCTTAAATAGAAGTGATAAACAGTTCTGCACAGAATGTGGCAGGTTATTTTAAAAAAAAAACTTGTATTCAATCATGAATGGCTAGTATGGCTTTGGGGAAAAAGTTAAAGCTTCAGATTTACTGAGTACTTATTAGCATTATTTGCTTTGAATCTCTGTTTTGTTCTGATGATATGACCGTATTTTTTTCCAGGTAAAAAAACCCCAAACAGTTTTGTAACATTTCTGTATTCTGCTAAATTGTTTGGGATCTGTAGAAGGCTGTTGCAAGAAAAAAAAGTCAAAACTTCTGTGAAAGCTTTTCCTAACCACAGAGCTCTGGGTCTCAGCTGTTTGTCTTAGTATCAGCATGAACAAGCCAGCAGGGTGAGCAGCAGAGGGCTGGGATAGGCAGAGGAGAGGTGTAAGGCTTGGTGTTTGCATGATGGGGAAATTCTTCAAATAGTTCATGCTGATAATGCATGTTTGTTCCACTGCTGTTAGGCCAGATTCCTTTGTTTAGCATTTGTTTTTATTTATTTAGTTTGACTGAGTATGCTCATTGTTTTAGCATACTGGACATCTTACTGTAGATAGGGACCTAAAATAGTTTCCTTTAAAATAATTCTGTTGTGTGGAATAGTCCGAAGTTATTAAAATATGAACAGTATATCATTTGTTTAAAAAAAGAAATACAATCTTTGTTTACAACACTAGATTGTTTTAAACTGTGAAACTGTAAGAATAGGCAAAAAAGCTTACCCAAGTTGGAAGGCTACCTTACAAAAAACCTTTTGCTGATTCTTGCTTTTTAATGCTTTCCTTCTTGTTTTTTGTAATGATGTTGGTTTTGGTTTTGTGGGTTTTTTTTGTCTGCAGGGGGTTTTAGGGTGGGGGCAAAGACTAATAACAGAAAGTCCTTGTTGAAAAAGACTGAAATTTGTGTTCTTCTGTGTATTTTAATTGGCATTCCATTGTTCTGCTGACTTTCTTTGCCCCAGCCACTTCTCTATCTATATTTTCAGAAGGTGACTGGGACCAGGAGCAGGGTAAAGAACAAATCACTGAAAGACAGGAATTTTTGAATGTACTTGAAAGTTTTCTTGACAAGCATTTATCCTTAAGTGTTAGTTGTTATGGCACTCTTGCTGAGTGCTTAATAGCATAATTCTTTTTCAGGAGTAATTTGTGAATTGGACTTATGAAGCCTCTGAAATGTTTTTAAGTCTCTCTGTTGGTGATTGGACTTAACATTTGTAGATGAGAAAATTCCTTTTATCTCCAGCTATCTACCTGTGCAGCAGGAAAAAAGCTAAATTCCTTTCTTTGTCCCCATCTCCTAGTCTACAAAGGATCAGAGACTGGTGTATTCTGGCAGACTGCTTCCTGATCATCTGCAGCTGAAAGATGTTCTCAGAAAAGTAAGCTTTATATCAACACCATACAATATTTGATCAAACCCTGGTTTTGGGAAATAGGAATTTAGATTTGTGTTATCTAACTTAAAATTTTCATTGTTGTATTGAGAGATGCAACCATATAATGTTGCTATGTTCTGGAAAATGTATTTTCAAGTATGCCTTGTGTGTAGGATTATGATAATTGTGGATAGAGGAGGTGTTTCCAATTGGTGGGAGAGCAAGTAGGCTATGCTAAGTCCCAAGCAAGTGATATGCTCTGTCATAAAATCATGGAATGATTTGTGTTGGAAGAGACCTCCTACATCTTCTAGTTACAAACCTCCTGCTTTGGGCAGGGGCACCTTCCACTGGACCACGTTGCTTAGAGCTCCAACCTGGCCTTGACTTCTTTGGACAGCCACCACTGTCACATAAATGGAGTTATACAGCATATTTGTGTGGATTTGGGACATCATTTAGATTCTCAGGTTTAAATCCAGAACTTATGTCAAAAATGTCATTTGTATAAGCAGATAAAGAGTAATATATTAATTATGGAGAACCAAGAATTCTCAATTCCTGAATAATTTTCTGGGAAGGCTGTTTGTTTTCTTGGTCTTGATTTGGCAGCTGTTAACCATTCCTGATGATATTTGAAACTTTGTTGGTTCTTGTTCTTTTCATTTTATACTTTTAAAAATATTCTGTTGCTTCCTATTGGAACAAATAATTCTATTAGTCTAATTTTGGATTCTTTGGTCAACATTTAGATCCCAGTTCTGAATATGTGTGACATCTCATGCACACATGCTTAGTTTTCAGACTGGCTCAAATAGCTTGGATTGATGATACCAAGTAATAAGGACTTCATTAAGTTAGGAAAGTTCTTAAAAATGCATAGAACAAGATATTTAGGGTAGATTATAAACAACTTTTCTTTCAATTTTGATGGTGACAGGAAACATGATGCATTATTTTGAGTTGTCTAAATTATTTGTAAACAGCTCAGGATGAATCAATAGCTGTTATTGGGGAAATGCCTTAGGTCCTTGCACAGTTTTTAATCCTGTGAAATATATGAACTCCATAATATAGTACCTGGCTGTGGGTAAGGATAGTTTTCTCTAGTGTACTGAGGTAAAAATTAATCTACAGGCTGCAAGAGTGTGTGGGTCACATTTTAAAACTTCCTGTGGAGCAAAGTCTCCAAACATGGATGGTCCTTTAGTGGGCACCTGAACTTCAGTATTAAGATGGAGAAACAGATGCAGAGGAGTCTTGAGTATTGCTTCAGCAGACTAACACTTTATAATCTTTATTCTGAAATAGTTTTTATTAAATGGGATTAAACTTCTTACCAAATAAGGTATTTGTAGTTTACTATGTATAGGTTTACTAGAAAACTGAAGCTGGACTGTTCCAAACCAGTGTATGCCCTGTGCCACTTAAATGTTCAAGGAAATGGTTACAAAACTTATCTCAAAGCTTAGTTTTGCTTGCTAAGAACAAAATGAAATCCAAATTCCTTAAATTCGCTTGGCCTGCTTGCTGTGCACTCACTTTAGAAAACAATATTTCAAACTTTGTTTATGTGCTAGAGGAGAAACTTTGTAACTGATGTCTTCCTTCACCATACAGGGGCTGTGCTTGACTTCAGAGCATTGGCATAATGCTTTAATGTCATAATGGCACTTATAGGCCTTGGGTGTGGTTAAAGAAATTCAGTGGATTTGAAAGCACACCAGTCTTAAACACAAAGTTAGAACTTTGTGTTGCAAGAAGAGGAGTTTTTGTGCTAAAGCTTTTGAGAGCTTTTGGAAAAACATGATTAAACTTAAATTCAGTCTCATTCTCTGCCAAAATCTTCCTACTGGATTATCTATAAATTCCTGATATTATCTGAGGACTTACTAAATTGCTGAGTCTAGCCTTGTGATATTTGCTCCTTGGTACTAACCAGTCATTTCAAGGACACAAAATGCTTCAAGGCTGGAAGTTGTGACACTCTTCTGGCACAGTGGTGTCCACTACATTGCATATAAATAGAAGAATGTTACAATAAACTGCTGCATTTAATAAAGCTGTATGCTGCAGGCTAACCAGTGGTATGTCTTGCTTTCCTTGCCTTTCCCAGGGGCATAAATTCTTATCTAGGAAGAAGGTGATTAGTTAGGTTCAAGGCTTTTGACAAGGCCAAAGTGCTGATCACCTGTGTTCAGTGCTTTCTGATCCTTGCTCTCCCTGACTGGTAAGAAGTTACACTTAATGTAGGAGTGAGGCTGTGCTTGGATTTAGGGGCCAGTTCATGGGAAAGAGTTTAAATGACTGAATGTGCATTGGCTGTGCTAGCAGTAATGCACAGTGGTGTGTAAAAGCGTTTATCTAGTTTTCTGTATTCCAAAAGATCAAAACCATAAAAATGGGTAGATGGCTGTTATAACACATTTTTATGTAGTTTAAAAAAACCCCTCCGAATGCAGATTTTCTGAATGTCATCTCATTAAAAATGGCAGCTTGCCTACACCATGCTGATTTCAGAAGAGGATAGAGGAATGTTTTTGTTGCTCCTCTTGCTAAAAATTTAGTTACTGAGGAAGCTGCAGTGTGCAATTTAAATATGGAGCCATAGCTGTTGTGTTGCTATGGCCATGTAAGGGAGTGTTTTAATTTGGTACAGTGAAATAGCTTCAGATTGAAGTTATGGCCTTCAGATTTGGGGTGAGCAAGTTCTGGCAGAATTGGCATGGCCTTGCTATATGGCTTCAAGTTACGGCATGCATTTGCTTCCTCATGTTCAAATATTTGGGAATACTCAAGCCCCACCTAGCACTTTGAATAACATTCCCTGAGCATGGAATATCTGCAGGGGCCCTTCAGTTGCATGTCAGGCTTGAGCCAAGCTAGGGTCAAGCCTAACATGCAATGACTGGCACATTGTTCCTGTCTTGGTCTGCTTGTGGAATTCCAGTGCCTACATTTTTCATGTACCCTGATGTCTCTATTCAATAACGCTCTTCATAGACTTCAGTGCAAATGTAAGCATTCCTAATTTTAGGTAAACTTAGCCCTGTAAAAGGTGTGAGATTTTTCCAGCAGTTTGTCATACACTTCCTCATGCTTTTCCTGGAGTTCTTCAATTGGTTCTGCTATACTACAGTTTTAGGGAAAACTGGGATAAAGTCAGTGTTCCATATGTTATTGTGGACAGCTTCTAAGAAGGCATTTGTTCCGAAACAGTAGAATTCTCTTGGGCTCGACTCAAGTGTTGTTCTGTGATCTCTTTTGTATAATATTTCTTTAATGCTTACAACTTTGAATTTTTAAAGACTTTTTTTTTTACTTGTAAATTTCTCCAATATTGTTGCTTTAGCTCTTTGATTTCTTTAATTTTTAGCAAGATGAATATCATATGGTTCACCTGGTATGTACATCTCGGACACCCCCAAGTTCTCCAAAACCCAGCACCAGTAGAGAAGGTCATGGAGCATCAACCTCCAGCAGTAGCTCAGTGAGTTTTTTCATTCACAGGACATGAATTTTCCTTCTACACGAAGGAAACTTGCCATTAATTTCTCTTTAACTTTTTGTATTTTTCTGTAAAATGGTGTGTTGAAAGTAGAGCATGCTATATGAATTTGATTATTTAAGGATGTAATTGTATTTAAGCAAAGATGATCTTTTTTCAGATTGTAATAGTTATGTTTATTAGATGATAAAGCACTGCTTTTTCTAAGCTACTCTTTTTAACACTGTATTGCAAAGAACGCTTCCCTTTCTCTCCATATCTCTGTATCTTTGGCAGAAATTGCAGAGTGTATTCAGAATTTTAGAAAAACTAAGTTGAGATTTCCTTTGTGAAAATTTAAGAGAGACCAATCAAAATATTGCTGTTGTTGTGAGATACAGGTGGAACTTGGCCAGGTTTTTTTTGTTTGACAGGAATTGGCCGCTATTTATGTATGAACTTGGAGCTAGTCATAGCATCGGTAAGGCAGTCAAAAGTAGCAAGTGTTCTTAACACTTTTATTAGTTAAATTGTTAACAGAACATGCTTGTTTATGGTGTTTTGAGCCTTCCCCTCCTTACACCCTCCGAAAATGATGGTGGTCTTTGGTTATATTGTTTTAAAAGCAGATATGATTTCTGTTGAGAACTTGATAGTTCTTTTTTTTTCCAGAATTGGCAGTATCACTAAGCAACCCTTGAAGGTTAGTCAGAAAGGGATATATAAAATACCAATGTAGGTACATTTCATCTGAGTTGTGTGGATTGTCAGCATATGGGAAATGCCCTTTGAAGCTGTCTGCCTTCATTCTGCTGTTGACAGGGCCTGTGTCAGGCTGCTATGTGACAGTCAGAAACACAAGCAGTTTAAGCAATAAGTAGAGAGGGGACTGTGGCTACAACATCTTTTCAAAGGCTTTATTTATATTTCTGTTTACTGGCAGGACTCAGGCGGCCTGCTTGGCAAGTATTTATTGCTGTGTATATCAGTTGTCAGTGTTGTATTTGAATGACTGTATTAATGACTGCTTAAAGCAGGCAGTTTGCAAAGTGCTAAGTTCATAACACTTTGGAGGAAGCAGCCTAAACCCAAAGCTTGAATGGCTTTTGTCCTTCTATTTGTTTTTTATTTTTATTCCTCCCCACCCCCACTGGTCTAGCGGTAAATTCTTCTTGTGTTTTTTGTGGTATAGATGTCTTAAGTAATTGCACCTCCTCACTTCCTGAGTTGTCAAAGTTAAAGA
This sequence comes from Melospiza melodia melodia, assembly GCF_035770615.1. Taxonomy (NCBI): domain Eukaryota; kingdom Metazoa; phylum Chordata; class Aves; order Passeriformes; family Passerellidae; genus Melospiza; species Melospiza melodia. The sequence continues at coordinate 47,606,634 of NC_086194.1, read as the reverse complement.
GGATTTTTGACTAAGTAAATACTACAGTAATTCTTAGCAACAGGATTTGGGGATTTATTACAACTGAAATAATGCATCTCAATGGCCCCATTGTAATCTTGTTACGGTGACAGTTTAGAAGCCAGGTACCAGAGGTCTGACACTGGTTTAGGTGTGTTCCTTGGAGCCTGAGCAGTTCCTAGCTGTTTCCCTATTCTCATTGATAGCTCCCTTCCAGTGATGAGTGCAGCAATTTGGATTGGGCAGCTGGCACAGTGAAGAGGGTGAAGAGTAGAAGGGGTAACTAAAGATAAGGATAGGGGAATGGTGTTTTAAGCCACTGTCTCTGAAGACAGTCATATCCTGAAGTTGCAGTTACTTCTGTTAACAATAGTCACTAGACTTTCTGTTCCTGCTAAATACTATTTCAATTAAGTTTTAGTTTGCTTCAGCTTTTTGAAACTATGATTCCCAGTGACTTGTGGTTTTCTCTGGAAACTATCAAGTGTTGAGTCTTTCTGAAAAATTCTTTTATTTTTCCCCTCTTGCACCTGAGTGCAGTTTTGAATTTCTGTTTTTACTAAGGCTTGCCAGAACCAATAAAACCACAGAAGACTTACCCAGTGTTTACACTCTTATTAAAATTTGTGACAAAACATTAAAGCAAGTAGTTTCTTAAGACATTGTGGTAAATCTTATAACTGTGCCAAAGATCCACAACCTTGATTTTATTTATTTTTAAGAATTTAGACCGTTCTGGATCAACTGCTGCCTCACCCACAAACCAAGAAGCTGCTTCTACGTCTTTGAACACTAGTGCAGATGGAGTGAGGCATCGTAATCTTCCACAAGCACACAGCAATCCCATGCCAAGCCACCAGTTCCCTTATTTAATGCAAGGGTAAGTGAGACTGAAGCAATCCTCACTCTTTGATACTCTTTACAATGCTTTAAATGTTCAGTTGCAATTAAATTTTTTTCTCAGTCTGGAAAACCCATTTGGCTAGTTCACCTTGAAACATAAGTCAAGTTAGAAAAGCTTTCATGTGAAAATTAGTGGTTTTAGCCAGGAGTCAGTCAAAGAGGAAGTGCTCTTGGTGCTCTCCTTCAGGCTGATTTTTGTTATTTTTCTTTATGCTTCCTGCCCTCAATTTTCTTGGAGAAGTGCAGCTTTAATATGTCTTGTGGATGTAGTTAGTAATGTAACTGATATAATTACTACTTCTGGTTGTCTTTTCTGTCCCTTATTTTAGCAATCAGCACTAAATTCTTAGCAGAATGTGATGGTTTCTAGTTTTTTACACATAAGAGATGTAATTTTTCATTTCTCCATATTTGATTCAGCTGTAGAAATGATATGCAGGTGTTTTGAGTACATGTAGTGCTTGTGTATCTACAACAGAATGTTTAAGGATTTTCATACATGCCAGTGAAAGGTAATCAAGTCTAGATCAGGTCTGTTACTGCATAACTATTCAAGCTTTGTTCTTTTTTTTTTTTTTTTTGTGCTTAAAAAGCAGCTTTAGGAATTTTAAGCCATGTGACCTTAGCAGCTGCTTAAACATGTTTTTGTTGTTAGTAGCAGTAGTAGTAGCTTCTTCCAAGGGGAAAACAGGAGGATGGTATGTTCTGAGATGATAGCTGTCATTTCTTCAGGGAGCCACTTTCAAGCTTCCTTTCTGACAAGATGTTCTTCCAGTACTGTATAGATTCTAGAAACCTGCTTTGGGGAATGTTGAAACAAAAACCCCTAAAATATGAATGTGCTAACAGTAACATTGCTTCTGTTGCTGGAAAGAAAACAGATGCCAGGAGCTGTTACAACTTACTAAAAAGAGTTTCAGTTTAATTTACATGCTCTCATTACAGTTAGCTTAGACTTCACTCTTCTTGCTAGTTTTCATCTTGAATTTATTTTTTTAATTATTATCTGAATTGTACTATCTAATGGCAAGAGTGGGTGGAGATTTGTTATTCTGACCAAATGCATCTTCACAGACGTGGTCATGCTTGCCCTTCTGACAAAGCTAGGCAGCACCAGGTTGACTGTCAGGACTGCTGTTGGTGTAATGTAAATTAATTCCAGAAGCAATTTATTATGTGTTGTGTGAATGACCAATCTGTAAGAAGTTTTAACATTTTTCTAATTAGCTTTTCACATAGACATATTCTGAGTTTTTGTCAAGTGTGGTGAACTGAATAGGCTGTGGACTCCAAAAGGCAGCAGAACCATTATTTAGTCTTTGGGCTGAATTAATTTGTGTCAGTTTGGGAGACATTGCTGTCTTGGAAAGAAGGAATAACACCTTAAAAATACTAAGTCTGTGACTTGCTTTGTCTAGCATGTAATGTGGATTGAGAGAAGTGGATTTGTGGACTGAAAGAAGTGCAGAGAACCTGACATGACTGTACATATTTCAGGGGTTTCAGTCCTACTTGGACTATTTCTAGCTTGGTTACCTGGAATAGGGTCCTGCTTGTTTTTGTGGTGCATTGGCAGTACACCCAAATCACATATTTCAATTTTGTGTAATCTAGAAGGAATCCAGATGGTGTTCCAAGAGCATTCTGTGGTGCAAACAGAGCTGTAGTAAGAGCAAGTGACTGGAGGTTTCCAGGAGTGCATTCCTAATCTGAACAGAAATGCCAAAATAAACAAACTCTAAAAAATCCTAGGCTTTTTTTTTTTTTTTTTGAAAGTATTTTAATGGAATGCTGTCAGAACTTGAAGTAGATCTTTGTGGACTGTTGGGTATTGGCTCTGCTCAACTTGAAGTAATTTGTGCCCAGTGCCTGCTGGAGTCTGCTTGCTTCTTTAAGAACCTTTTTAATGCTTCAGTAGTCTTTTCAGATGCATCTGCTTTTGCTTTTAGGCACTGCTGCTTGTATTCCAGCAGAAATACCCTCTCTTCTTTTAGCTGTCACTTAAACATCATTTGGGGCAGTGGGATCTAGCTTTAATGTAATTTATGTGCAGATCAAGACTTGCTAGGAAAATGAAGATTCATAGCTGAAACTGGTGTTACTTTGTTGATTTTTCTTTTATTTTCATGACCAAACAATTTTTATTCTCGCTTTTCTTGCATGATGAAATACAGGCACTACTGATAGGGAAAGATCACCAGGTGTTTGAAAATTTATGTAAGAGTCACTTTCCTTGGGTGTTTTGCAATACTTGATTGACTTGTACAAATAAGTAATGTGGATGTTAGATGATTAAATTACGGTTTTGATGTTTTTTCGGCTCCTGGCTTAAAGCTGCAGTTTGAGAGTTGAACATACTTTGGGAAAATAGCATTTAGTTCAGATTGTTGAAGTGTATTACAGGGAAAAAAATTAAAACCTTCTGTTGCTTTTAAGCTTTTGCAAATGCTGTTTTTAAGAACTCCAAACTTGAGGTGGGACTGGGGAAGTAGTTTGTGTATGTGCCAAGTGATTCTTCAGCTGTGAGCAGCAAGCACAGCATTGTCTGCTCCTGTGGGCTTTGTTGGGGATCAGGGTCTGTGCTGCAGAGGCACAAACAGAACACACAGGCTCAGCCCTGGCAGGGCTCACATTTCAGGCTGGAGAGCTCTTGGAAGCAGTAAACAGACAAGAGACATCAAGGCAGTGAAATCATTTGTCAAGTGTGGGTGGCCCATCTAGTGAAATGCTTTTGTATTGTGCACACAGTAATGTTTGAAAGCAATCAACAAAATGGCATACTGACAGCATGCAGTATATCTCAGCACATAAATACATTGCTGCATCAGTCACCTTTGCTCTCTATTGTCTTCTAAGTAGCAGGTATCATAGTGGAGGATACTGAAATGCTGCCTGAAGTTGATATTAAGTCTGAATAAAAATTCTTGTTTTTCACTCGTGGTGAGCAGTATCTTTGTGACAACCTTGCCTTCAAATTCAGTGCTGGTTAGTTTATTTGGGTATCTTCCATAGACCAAAAGAAGTAGTTTTGTGCTTTAGAGCCATCCTGAGGAGCACTATGTCTCTTTTCAGAATATTCTGAGCTACCTCTACCATTTGAACTGTTTTCTGGCTTATCCAACTGTTCTTCTGTTGTCTGCTCTGCTTTGTTCTCCAGTCTTGGAATGCCTATACAGATGCTGTTTGCCTCTTTGTTCTTACACTGTTGCTGCCATTCTTTTGATATACTCTGCTTCCTACCTCTTTCTCCTCCTTTTGGAAGAAGATGAGGAGAAGGTATTGTGCTACTTTACTTTTTCCTTGAACAGCAAGCTGCCTTGCTTTGCTGAGAAGATCCTCTTCTTTGTGGAGGTTCTTCTCACTGGAATACATTGTTACAATGTAAAGAGTTGTTTCTGAATTTCATAAGCTGACTTAATATCATGGCAGCTGTAATAGCTGTATAATTGACAGCATCTGCCTCCATTTGATTTTTGATGAGCAAAGAAAATACTGCTGTACTAGCTAGCATTCTAAGCCAGAAGCCAGTTTTAAGCCATTAATTTTGCTCAATTAATGGAGCCAAGTCTTGAAAAATTAAGTCTTTCTTCTCAAAAAGTCACGTCTTCTAGAAAAGCTATTGGGGAAAATAGAATTAGAAACCACCACAATATTTGAATGGGAAAGAAATCATGTGAAAGAAAAGAGCATGACAACTGAACTTCTGTGGTTTGTCTTGTTTGACTGGCTACTTAATCTACTATTAAGCTTTAAGACATCAAGAAAGCAGCTTTCAAAAGTTTGAAAGAAAGGCGAGGCTCAAATCCAGTGATATTTCTAAAAGATGTATCTGTGAGAGCAAGCTTAGCCTAAGCCCTCTCAACTTTTTTTGAGGTCAACATAGCAGTTACAAGGAAGAACCCTAAAATCTGTATGTGAGAAAAGGAAGTGGCGAATTCCTTCAGAACTCACCCAGGCAAGTTGAATAGTACGGATTTTTGCTGACTGAGGTGGAAGTGAGTGATCCTGCCTGTTCAAAACCCCATCTGATACTCTACCTGCTTGAAATTGAGACACTGCTCAGTAATTTGTCTCAGCACACTACTTAAAGACACTCATGTAGAATATTTAAATCATCTTTACATTTTGAGGTCAAATGTTTTGTGAATTTTGGAGGAGTCTTATCTCTCCAAGTGTATGCCAGTTCCAGGGAGAGAAAAACACATTCTTATAGCTTGCAATTGTAAATCATGATTAATGTTTTTCAACAGTAGCTCCATGGCATTGCTGTTTCAACACATTAATTATGCATAAATAAAGAGCATCAGCAGGGCTCCTAGTTAACCCTTTCAATATTTGAAATAAACCTTGAGTAATGCCTCCGACTGTTTCAGTTTGTGTTTGGTATCAGGAAAGTACTTTTGGTGGTTTTTTGGGTTTGTTTTCCTCTAAACTGTTGTCAAAACAGGTTATAGCTAAATGCAAACACAACAGTTTTAGCAGAGGTCATGGTGTTGCATGGCAGGTTCTTGTCCAGAATTACAGTGCAATACTTATTCATGTGTAACATGGAAAAAGATTTTAATGTCTTCCTCCCATCTTTCTTTCTGGGCATGTCGTGTATATCTGAGTGCCTGGTAGACTAATGATATCTCTTGGTGATATCTTTGCAGGGAGTGCCTTACTTAGGGAACAGGTGTAGTCTGCAGTACAATTACAGCAGTCTCAGCTTTTGCTACCTGCAGTCTGAATAAACTTTTCTTCATGCTTTATACTCTCATGCTGTCCTGAAAGATGTCCTGGTTTACTACAGTTCACTACATCAAAATCTTTTGGGAAAGAGTTGGAAATCTTGCCAAAACATGCTATATGCTCTAGGAGGTAAGAGAGGATAAGAAGTCTTATAGCAGACAAAACCAACCAAAACTTATGTACAGGAGTTTTATCTCTCTTGCATGTGAATCAGAATCACATATACTCAAAATATTGAAGGGGGGAAGTAAATCCTTTACAGTGTTCTTAGTTGCAATCTTCAGAAGCTGTATCTGAAAGATTAGTTTGTTTTCTTTGCTTATGTTATTTCTTCAGGTCTCTGATCGCGGTGATATTTCAGATATTGCTTCTAAAATAAAACTGTAGAAGATAGTGAATTTTCCCTTTAGACCTCTTGTAGACCTTTAAGGATGACCTCTGAATTTGAAAGGAATTGTATGAAAGAATTTCTGCAGTTAGCAAACTCTTGAAAAATTTCCAGCATTGTTTTGTCCCAGAGACGCAGCTAGTGCACATACTAAATGCAAACCAAAATTTTCTTTCTATGGAAATAACCTTGCTCATTCATTTCTTTTATGAAAATGTAGTGCTTTTTTGGAATGGGTTAGATGATCTTACTATGTGTTACTTCAGCATGTTATTTTAGGGGAACAAATGAGAGGAGAAATGCTACTTTGTTTTTTAATACTAGCACGCTTCTTAAATGTCACAATTCAGAGCTGAATGTTTTTCCTTAAATCGTTTTCTAGCAACATAGGCAACCAGTTTCCAGGCCAAGGTGCTCCTGCTGGATTTTCCATGTATCCTGCATTCAGTCCCTTACAGATGATATGGTGGCAACAGATGTATGTACGTCAGTACTACATGCAATAGTAAGTCTGCATTATCTTAGTACTGAGCTACACTAGTGAAAAGAATATATTAAATGCTTTTTTCAGGATCAAAGTGGCAGTGTTTATTTTGTCTATCTCTGTCTTATACTCTGTTTTCTCTAGCAAATTATGAAATCTAGTCTTGAATTAGAATTAATGTCTTAGTAAATAAAACTCTAAGGGAGAATGCAGTTTGTTTTGACATGTATTACATCTGGAACTGTAGCAAAGAAGACAGGCTTAGTAATTATGGTGCATGTTTTTTGACAAACCAGGTTTATGTTTAAATTTTTAGCCAAGCTGCTGTTTCAGCCCAAGTGACTTCCAGCACTGAGCCAGCGAGATCTGCAGTTGCCCAGGGTGTAAATTCAGAACACGCTCCTGCAAATGAGCCTGCAGCAGTGCCAAATGTAGCTGTCCAGGACAACAGGCCTGTAAACCAAAATGTTCAGATGAATGCACAGGGTGGCCCAGTAGTGAATGAAGAGGACTTCAACCGGGACTGGCTGGACTGGATGTACACGTTCTCTAGAGCAGCAATTCTTCTGAGCATTGTATACTTCTATTCTTCTTTCAGTCGGTTTGTCATGGTAATGGGAGCCATGCTGCTGGTTTATTTGTGAGTACAACAGTTGAGTATAGCTGCAGATCTGAGATGTGGAGTATGGTGCTGATGTTTATTCCATTTAAAATAAAAAATCATCCACGTGCAAAAATTTACACACTGCTCCTTTACAATAGGATGTGTCTGTTAAAAAACAAATTTAAACAAGTAGAGAAACTGATGTGAAGAAAAGTAATTCTCAAAATGTTTTTACACTGAGCTGGATACTTCTTATACCTGAAACACAATGTTCTTACATATTGGTGATATTAATTCATCAGTATTGTTGAAATGTAGCATTTTGGAATGAAAATTTAGAAAGCAGGTCTGTGAAGGGAAGGAAGCTCATATAGGTCAAGCATATACTTGCCTAAACTTAAATTTACTGCTTGGATATGAAATTGCAGAGCAAAGCTCAAATATCTTTCCAAAATAACGCATAGGGGTGTGTGCAGTAAGTTTTCTTAGGTAATGGTACTGTAATAGTAGGGTACTAGATCTGGTAGAATACAGAGATGTAAAATTTTTTTAACTATATGTCATAAAGACCTAAGCACATTCTGTGCTTAGTTGAGAAATACCAGTACTGTTGTCATCACTTCCTTTTGCATATGAAGATACCTTAATGATGTAAATAGAAGTGGAAAGCATAAGTAATGCTTGGTATTTTGGACTCATGTCATTCACCGAGAGTTTCCTTACACTGTAGTCTCAGTCCCAACTAGGACTGTTCTTTCATACAGGTAAGGTAATTGAAATCAGAATATAGATGCTTGGAAATGTAGGATAGGCTTATTTTATTTGCAGTGGTGATGTGGTCCAAGCATTAGATGAAATTTAAATTGCTTTTTTCCACAGCAAATTAAATTTAAACTAAGAAATTAAGACTGGCTTTGAAAACTTACTTAACTTCAGTGCTTAAAAATGGGGAGGAGACCCATATTCTACATGTTTAATCACCTAATTGTGGTACATTATTTGTCTTCTGGAACTGAGGGCTGTGAACAGCAAGACCTTAATGCAAACATTGAAGAATAGCTATTCAGTTTAGTAGTGTGAATCACAGAAAAATAGATGTAACCTCATTCATTTGAAAATACTTGCAGAATTTGCTGCAGTAGCGAGCTGTAGAAGAAAAATTTTTTGTTGCTTTCAAAAGAGAGGTTTTCAACTGTTCCGCTTTCTTACATAGACACCAAGCTGGATGGTTTCCCTTTAGGCAAGAGGGAGGCCAACAACAGGCAGCCAATAATGCAGAAGTGAACCGTGATGGGCAACATGCAAATAATCCTGATCTTGAAGAGATGGTGAGTAAGGGCAGACATGTCTTTTGAGACTCCTATTTATTATATTGTATGTTGTAGTGCCTGGACAGAAAGCCAGCTTTTGTGGAATGGATTTGGTTTAACCAGAAGGCTTTCAGCATTGTCCTCAGGTTGTGCCTGCTGCTTAAATTCTGTATTTCTCCAGTCTGACAATTACTGATTGTCTCTACTTGAATCACAGACTTTCTTCGTGCTAGTTACTTCAGGAGGTTGTTCTGAGAGAAGTCACTTAATGTAGGAAGATACTGCTGGTTACCTTATGTCAGAATTCCGAAAAGAAGCAGTTGAATTGCTTCAATTTCTGTTTTTAAAGGAGCGACTTATGGATGATGGGATTGATGAAGACAGCGGAGAAGATGCAGGTGAAGATGGCAATACAGAGCAGCAGCCTGGATTCATGGCTTCTGCTTGGTCCTTTATCACAACCTTCTTCACATCACTGATCCCTGAAGGGCCTCCACAGGTTGGCAATTAAAGTGGAAAAAGAACTGTGTCAGGCAGCCTCAGTAGCCATATGTAGAAGTGGAGCAGATTCTAGAGAGTGTTCTAAATACAGTGCAATTTCTGAAAATTTATAATGTTATCTTTTTGATCATGGTGTACAAAAATGTGTATTTTTTTTTCTTTTGGCTTTCTCATGCATTGACTATTTTAAGCACAAGTGGACTACTAAATGCTTTCTTTAAGATTCTTCTTTTTCTGAAGAATAAAATGTAAAGATATTGGTCTTCCATGTTTTGTTTTATTTTCAAATGTGTGTTACTCTGATGCAAAGAGCTTGTATGTAATCTGCACCCTTACCTCTTTAAAGAGCTGTTAAAAGTATGAACGTTGACAGACCTTTCCAAATGCTCTCTATTTACCGGAATAACTAATCTTGTGTTTGATGCAGGGTATGAATTCTCACATGGGATTTGGAACTTACATAATTCCTGAGAGAATGCACTTAACACAAGGGTTACTTGTTAATGGCATGTTGTCTTCATGTCAGAACATGGTAAGCTTCTTCGTTTAAAAAGCTGAGAGCTTTTTCTTGAGACTGTACTGACATTCATTAAAGTTGGAGGTATTTGACAGCTCTTCAAAGACAATTGGCAGTGATGGGATAAACCTTAAATGTTTGATACATACAGTACTTTTTAAGGAGAATATAGCTGTGCTGGGGCAAAACATGTACATTAGGTTTTTTAATAAAGACTGTTATGGTAACTCTTTTGGATGTTTATATGCGTATTTGAATGCAAATGGCTAAATTGTGCCTCCTTAAGGATGAGGATATGATTAATTTGCGAGTGTAATAAAGTTATCATGGTGGCATTAATGACATTGACCAAAGTGATGTGTTTGTAGCAGCGTCTATACAGTTACGAGTATGCTATCAACACCAGACTATCTGTATTCTTTAACTTCATTAACCTAATTAAAACTGAGAAAGAAAATGGTACATGAGAGAGTAGCAGAGTGCTATGTCAGGTTTTTGGTTGCTTTCCTTAATCATTGTCAAGAAGGTACATTTCGTTTTGTTCTTAATTCTGAAGTTATGGTGTGCTCTCTAAAATTGTCTGCAAAGATTCTGTTACACTACCACCAAAGTAAAGCCTGTTTGACCTCAAGTACAGGACAAAGCTTCTTAATATTCTCAATGAGTGATAAATAGGGATTTATTTTTCGCTTGATTTTGTTAAACTGCTATGCAGCCAAGTTTTAAACTAAAAGAAAACCTTTTAAGTTTCACAAGTTTGTCAGAGGAGAAATAGAAACGTAAGTCTTAAAAGCATCAGTTATGTTATTTGCTGTATAGGTAGCAATGATGAATAAGTCATTTTTAATTATGAAGTTTTCTTCCTATTTTTACTACAGAAAGCTGCTCTAAGTTTAGGTTCTTTATTAGGTATACATAAAATGGGTAGACCTTGTCTATGAAAAGTTACCTTTTTTAGTTTGGCAGATGGATCTAACTTGACTAATAATTTAAGACATGCTACAAAAACTTAGGTTTTTAAAGGAGTGCCACAAGTGTCTTGTATGTAATAGGCCTTACTTCTGGAATACATTGAAGAAATTTCATCTGTTTGACATGTGTGTTCTCCCTCTCACTTTTACCAAGTTTTTCTTTTACTGTTTTTCTTTTTGTCCTTGTGTTAGTATACCTGTAAGATGTGCAGTTATGACCTGACAGTATCCAGCTATCAGCAGCAATTTGTTGCTTCTTACCAATGTTATTCAGGTTGGTTTGTCTTCCATGCTGTAGGAAGCAGTTGGTGGCAGCTCTCTGCTGTTAGCAGATTTAAAAAGCTGCTCATATGCTGTTACCCGTTGTTTGGTTAAAAGGTGTAGAATTGTCACTGCTGATTTGTATTTAGGCAAGGATGAATTTGACGGGTTTCACAAGGTTGAAATAGTGAAATGAGAGATTCTGGTAGCTGGTTGGACGTTGAGGGAGGCGTTCTGGGAGCTTTAACCAGAAACACAGAACTGAAGTGATTCATCACAGAGGCCACACTTCCATGTGATCATTAGATCTCCCAGCTTCCACAACGTACCAAGATAAAAGCAAGGAAAAGCAAAAATGTGGTTACTGAGGAAAGTGAGTGAGAAATAACAATGAGATAGGGAGCATTACCAAAGAGTTGGAGGCAGAGGAAAGCTACTGGGAGAAGCAAAAATAAGATAAGGTTGTGATCATGAGTAAATAAAGCAAGCATTGAAAAGCAGACTGAAGTAAGAAAGGTACAGTTTTTAGAAAAGGAAAGAATGTGGTGAAAATTAGACAAGATTCTTGCATGTTCTTCTGAGCAATTTGCATATAGAATTGAGGAGCATATGAAGGAAGTATAACAGTTGATGATGGGAGAGAAATTAGAACCCTAGGAAAATTGTTGCTTTTTTCTTTGTATATCCTTGTAGAAACTGTTCAATAGCATAAACCAAAACAAAGCACAGTTATGTAGTACATGGTTCTAGGCAAAGCTAGATGCAGAACTGTATTAAATCTGTGGCATGAAATGTATCAGAAGGTATGAGGATTAAAGCACCATAGGATGTGCCCCAGTTGACCTGTAAATCACACACTTTTTACAACTTTGCATATAGAAAAAGTGATTAAAAACAAATCTGTGGCATTATGTGCAATACCTTCATGGTGTGTTAATGTAAGAGACTCCTATCAGAAACAGACCCAAGTGAAGCACATTTCCTCTATAGCACTTCTGCTGTGAAGACTCAGATCAGCAGTGCTGATGGAGCAACACACAGCTACTCCTTAGCATGGTTTCTTAATACTGTACTTTGAAAAATACTTTGCAACTCCTGTTTATCTGTACATACAGGTGCATTGACTTCTAAAGCCCAGCTTACACTGAGTTTAGCAGTGCCACTGTTGGCTTAACAAGTTGTCACAGTTTAACCCTAGTGGGCAACTGTACTATGCAGGTGCTTGTTTCCTTTCCCCTTTCTTCCCTTCCTATGGAATGGAGAGGAAAATCAGGAAAAAAAGTAAAACTCATGGGGTGAGATAAGAGCAGTCTAATAATTGAGATAAATTGAAATACAATGCTAATACTAATAATTGTAGTAAAAAGGGTACAGAGAAAACCCAAGAAAAATGGGCACAGTAGGCACAATACAGTTGCTCACCACCTGCTGATGAATGCCCAGCCTCTCCCTGAACTCCACATGGCACCATTTAGGATGGCTTCCCCCAGTTTATATCCTGGGCATGATGTTCTATGCTTGAAATATTCATTTGACCAGTTCAGGTCAGCTGTCTTGGCCATGTTTCCTTACAGCCTCTTCTGTGTCTGCTCCTGGCATGGCATGGGAAACTGAGAAGACCTTGATTTAGAATAAACACTGCTTGGCAACAAGAGAAAAATCAGCATGTTATCAGCATTGTTCTCACACTCCATCCAAAACACAGCACTTCTTAGTACTGGCTACTAAAAAGGAAATGGATTCTATCCCAGCTGAAACCAGGACACAAGTGTAACATAAAGTCAAACTGGAGAATTCTTGGGTGCACAGTAATGGACAAAGGGATCTTTTTTTCTTCTATTGTGAGCTTGCCAGCTCTTGCTACTGCTTGGTTCAGAGACCTTGAGAGGCAGAATTGGCTCTCCAGTTGTTCCCTGTTGCCCTCAAATTAAGGTCACTCATAGAGAAGTCACCACCTGATATTCCAGGAAAAGTTTGCTTCAGTCTAAGACACGACCTTCTTACTATTGCTGCAGCAAAAAAAAAGAAGGAAAGGAGGAAAAAAACCCCAAACCATTGTTGGTGATGTTTGTAATCTTAATAGTTGGTGATGTTTGTAATCTTAAAAGCTGATGCAAAATGAAGCTGACACTTCCGTCAGATGGTATGATTAGTCATGTTTCTGCTGCATCTTTCCTGTACATACTGAACATTTTTTTAGAGTAATTTGTATTTAGCAGCCTTTGCTGTTGATAGGAAGCAGTTCAGAATTTATCCCAGTGATTGTGAACTCCAACCTATTTTTGGTTACATTTGGGTGGGCGGTTGTGGACCCAAGTGCAGCCCAGCTGAGTGCACCCTTGTTAGTAAGGTTGGGGGCCTGCCTTTACTCTGGTGCCAGGCAGCTGCCAAAGCTTCCAGGGTGCCAAGGGAAAGCGTTGATGATGCTGGCATTCAAGTTAAGGGGGTTAATGCCAGCGTCGCTGTTCCTGTGGGCGAGGTACTCTTCCTTCAGATTCTAGTGTTAGTATAGGTGGGATGATGCAAACTGGGAATGAGTTACTTCATTACTCGCAGCCTTCATTTATTTTATGTCTGCTGCTTGTCCAACTAATAAGGTAATACAAGGTTTCATTGTAATTCCCACCCTCCAAAAAAAAAAAATATTTGGCCATTCTGCATGGTGATGGCTCTGCAAGAATGCTGGATCTGGAGTTTCTGTTCAGCTGCAGCTTCTTGGCTGGATTTATTCACTTGCAGCTGTCCATGCAAGCTCTTGCTTTAGAAGGAAGCTGGGTGACTAATGTGAACGCTTATCAGTTTAGACTTATTTAAAGGACAATCAACCCAGTAGCTCTGATTGGAGAGGAGGGAAGCACATGCTGGACCTGAAGGAACTGTCCCTAAAGAGGCTAGGGCTGCCTAACTTCTTTTGCATTTGCAAAGGCAAGCACAGTGTCTAGTGGGAGAATTCCCATGGAGCAGCATTTCCGCTTTTTTACCAAGACAGTTTTTCTCCTCTTTATCAGGATTAGTTTGCGCTTCTTTTGACTTTGTTTAAACAACATGAGGAAATGTTGCTATATAACAATAAATATTTTTTTCCCTTTAATGAGTGTCAGTGATATTGGTGAATGATTCTTCCATAGTTTTTAGCTGTCCTAGGAATAGACTGCAAAATTACTGATAATTTTTGGAGTAGAGAGCTTATACCATGGCAGCTGCAACTGGAGTTTGCTCACGCAGTAGAGTGTGTGTTTAAAGCAGGGGAAAACTTACAGAAAGACTGTGGACATTTTTTTTTCCTAGCTTTGCAGAAATCTAGAGGGAGAAGGTCAGTGTGAGGTGCTCATGAGGCAAATGTAAATTGGGTTGTGGAAACAGTTTTAAAAGATGAGCTTTTTTGTGCATGTGCAGACGTATTTTCTTTATGGCTTTAGGAAGTCTGCTGACCTTTGCTGCTTGGAAAGGAAAGCCAAAACCTGGTCTTTGTGTCAAAGTTATCATATTTGGGTGGCTTTCTTGGAGTGTTTTGTTTAGTAACTTGGTGCAAGGTCAAACCGTAGCCATGAAATAACCGCAGCAATGTGAAAATACGCTGCTGTAAAAATAAATGAGCCGCTTGTCTAGCCGGTGAGCCACTTGACACTCTAATTTGTCAGCTAGAGATAATTAAGGAAATGAGTAATCGACAAAACAAGAGCACGTCATTCGTGACGGGGTAACCGGGGCTGCTGAGGGCAGAGCCGGGCCCGCGCAGAGCGGCAGCGGCGCTGCTCCAACGAGCCGCTAGATGGCGCCGCCGCCCAGCGCCGCCGCCCGGCCTGAGGGGGCTCGGGGCAGCGGGGCCCGGGCCGCGCGGCTGGGTTACAGCGGCTGGGATACCGCGGCTCGGGCTACCGCGGCTGGGATACCGCGGCTGGGTTACCGCGGCTCGGGCTACCGCGGCTGGGATACTACGGCTCGGGCTACCGCGGCTCGGGCTACCGCGGCTGGGATACCGCGGCTCGGGCTACCGCGGCTCGGGCTACCGCGGCTGGGATACCGCGGCTGGGTTACCGCGGCTCGGGCTATCGCGGCTGGGCTACTACGGCTCGGGCTACCGCGGCTGGGCTACCGCGGCTGGGATACCGCGGCTCGGGCTATCGCGGCTGGGCTGCGGGCCAGCCCTTCGCTGCGCTGCTGCAGACGGAGGCACGGGGCTGCAAGTGCCGTCTGGGCCGCGGACGGCGCTCCTGGATTCGCTTCGCGTGCAGGGAAAGCCCGTTGTGTGGCTGGCCCCGCGGCAGCCGGTCACTGTGGTTAGTGAACGAGGTTCTGTGTTTATAAAGGTGTTTCTTTTCACTGTTACCAAGACTCCTTGCTAGCAGGAGTGTGGCATTCACCTTCAGGAAATAGCTGATGCTACCAGGGAAAGCTCGGTGGCTTTCCCTTCAAAAACTGGGCAGCAAACCCTCCCCAGGCGCAAACCCTCCCTCCTGCGGGGCCCTTAGCAGAGGTGAGTTCCTGCAGCTGCCATGAGGGCTCGCTCACTCCACGAGTCCTGCTTGAGATAAGTGGATGAAATATTGCGAGGGAGCTGCCAAATCGCTCCCATTGTTGTAGCTTTTCTCTGGCTTGAGGGCTTCGTATTCCAAACATGCCTCCAAACAGCCGTGTCTGTAGCTTGCCTGTTCCCGAGCCACCAGATTCTCCCATTCGGGTGCTTGTGGTAATGCTGCTGCGTGGTGAAGCAGTGCTGTAACGCTAGGCACCCCGCTGTCTTCATCTGGTTGAAAATACCCAGCCTCCAGATTATGTGACACAGAATAGGCTCTGGGAAATGTGGAATCATCAGTTTATTGAGTTGTAGGCTAGTTTTCCAATGCTGTTGATTTAAAAGAATTTTTTTGCCCTGTGGCCAGAAGGATGCGGAGCAATACATAAGTTACAGCATGAATACTGTTAATTGAAATGATTATACATGACTTGGCTTTGATATGTCTTAAATTATTTTCCCTACCAGTTAGATGTAATGCAAAAGACATTGTGGGTCTTCCTAGCAAATAAGCTATGATGTATGGATCCATTTCCACTTCAGAACAAGTATTTTTTTTAATTGCTCAAGCAAACATTTGTCTTAACTCATCTGAATCATTCCCAGGCGCTGCTGTGGAGGACAACTGATACCTTCCTACTGCTGCTTTGCCAGCTGCATTTCTCTAGTGAGGGCTGGAATTTCTATGGCCTCGGCCCAAGGGCTTTTGAGGCCCTTTACTAAGCCAGAAGACAGGATCTGCAGAGATCCAGTACTGTAAAACCAGTGACATTTCCCAGTGTCACAGCACAGCACTAGGCAGGGGCTGAAGCTTTGTAGAGGTAGTCAGCTCATAAGGGTATTCAGAGTCTGGATCAGCTCTCTGGTCTCATTCCCAACATGGGCACATGAGAAGCTCAGCTGGTGCAATGGAGGGGGCACCATGATGTGTCATGGGAACACTATTCAGCAGCAATATCTTAAGGGGATGTTGCTGTCAAAGATCCTGTCTCATGGGACTACAGTTAGTGTTCCACAGTCCTGTTCAGGAACTGAGAATGCACAATTTTAACACACTGGACAGCGTGTTGGGTTCAAATTTCTAGGGAAACATGTAAGAGTAAAATGTAGGCAGAACCCTAAAACAGTTGTCCCTCTTCTTCACCTGGTGTTTGCACAGCATGTAAAGCCAGTTAATAAACTGGGTAGATTTGGACCTGTTTGCACTGTGCAAACATCTGGCCCTAAAGTTATCTGAGCTATTACAGACAGGCATAACTTTACTTGTATATGAAATATATCACATCATATATCCTTCAGTTTCTCTCTTCCTTGGCTTATTTGTGTGTATACGGTGATCCCAATTTTCTTTCATTTTTCTCTGTACTGACTTCATTCCCCTTTTTGTGACAGCACTTTAAGGAACATCCATGTGTAAAATGTGAGGCATAGATTATTGTGATAACCATACAATTAAAGTTTGCTTTTCTTGTTTTGGCATTTCATTGCTTCTGGGAAAGTGGTGTAGCATGAAGATGGGCAGTGGCAAAAAACAGATGGTGAAGCACAGGGAATACATTGTGAAGAAAAACTGTTTGGAAGGTCTCCTCCTCTTTTCTGTGTGTTTGTAAACATTCTGAAATGCCTCATGTTTGTTAAAGAAGGAGGTAGAATTTTAATATTTAATGAAGAGAAATAATATAATCTGTTTTTGCTAGCCAAGCTAAGTTTCACTTCAAGCATAAGTATAATTATCCATCACTGAGGGTCTGCAGTGTTCCAACAATACAAACAATAGTAAGGTCACAAAGACAAGTGAGTTTTCAGATCAGATGCTTGAGAGCACAATTAGCATCACTGAAACATGTTTCAGAGAGCTTTGTTGATGCCATGAGATTTTACTTTGTCCTTAAGCTGAGAGAGAGCCTGTTGCCTTGGTATCCACGATGCAGATGATACTTCATATTCTCTAGCCCTTGTGATGCTGGAAGATAAAGAAATTAGGTCAAAGAACATCAAGGGTGAGTTATCCTGATTTTAAGTTTTCTATAGAGTTTATTGCACTGCTCTTATGCCTGTATAGAATTTTCCATTTTTAAGAGGAAAAATTGGAATTGCATACATGGATAATGGTCATCTCAAAAATCAATTTGATTTTGATTTTAATGGCTACACTAATGTTTTTGCCCATTGTAATTTAATAGCCATAGTGATCTTCCTTGTAGGGAGAACAGACTGACTCACTCTGTGTATTCACATAGACATGCAAGCACTCAGCTTCAGTCACATGTATAACCAAGGAGCTGCTGCTCAGTTTGGTGCAGCCTGTTCACATACAGAATCTGCTACAAGATGGTTTTTGTGTAGAAGAGAAATTATGGTCCTAGACCGTCAGATTTTCCACCAGGGCATATGTATGTGCAGTATAATGTAGAAATATACAAACATTTCAGTGTTTTTAAGAAGACAACTGTCATGTCATCGACAGCAGGGTATTAACACAAATGTGTAATTAACACAAAAAAGTCATGTGAGCTACTGGTGAAGGACCTCAGTGGGATTGCAAGAAAGCCAGGTTGACACTTTGGGAACAGAGATCATGAAAGAAAATCCGGTGTTCAAAGAGGTGCACTATTCAGGACAGATTAATAAAGCTAAAGGTGATCATAATTCTCTTTTCCCAGTGTGACAAAGAAGGAAAAGGGCTTAACACTAGTCAGATGAACACACTTTGGATTAAAAATTGATGGGAAGAATGGTGAAAGAAAAAATCTGCTGGTATAATGCTTTGAGTCCTGCTTGCAGATACTCAGCCTTAGATTCACAAATGGGTGGGTTTTTATAATTAAATTTCATCTGTAAAATCGAGGTGGGAAGGCAGTACCTAGGACTGGTAGGATCCAGATAGTCTTGTGCCCAGTCATTTGCAGATTTCTTCACTAGTCATAATGGGAGTCTGATATCAGTGCTACAGACTCCAGCAGCAAAGAAGTGATTGTCAGAATCAAACCAAACTGCTTGGATTGACTGAATGCCCATGGAGTTGTTTTAAATCAAAAGGTTGATAAATAACACTAAGGTGCTTTGTCCAGTAGAGCAAACTTTGTGAGTAGGAATGAGCAGATCAAGGGGAACTAATGAGCTCAAGGATTTGTTGTTAGAGGTGTCTCAGAGCTGCTGACATCAGAAGTACAGAACTTGCCTTGACTTTGAATAGACAAAATCTTTGTAAGGAGAGACAATTGGAACATGAAATGTTGTGTCTGGCAGACCAGATTTTATGGTCCTTTGAGACAATTTATTAGTTTAGATGGTTAAGATAGGGACGAACACAAAAGCTAGATAAAGAAAAGATAATGGGAAGCTTTGCTGACAGGGGGATTACAGGGCTGGAGACATGTTTTAAACATAGCCCTGAGGAGCAGAATTCATACTGAATAGTTCAGTTAATGATCTTGCATAAAAACTAGCAGTGTTTCTAAGGGCAGATGAGATGGTAATCGGGTAGCATCCCTTCCCTGTGGGCTTTTCCATGGTAGGTTATGTGTCCTGGTCACAGTCCTCCTAGCCAGGGCACGTCTGTGGTCTGTGACCAGGCTCTGGAGTGCCAGTGAAACGCGGTACTGACATGAAGTTATGAGGCACCAGCAGTATGAAGAGGATGGTGATAGCAAGAATTACTCTTACAAACCAAAAGCATAGCACTTGGAAATGGCAAAGGAGGGGTATATAGGACATGGTGCATGATCAGATGTTTACAGGGAATTATAGATAAAAAGTAAGCAGAAAAAAAAATATCTACAATCCTGATGTCTTAAGGTACCTCAAATGAGGAATTGGCAGAAGGGTAGCAATTACTAACTCCACTGTTCAAGAGGTTAATGTACACTGCTGTGTGTAGCTGCACTCTCTCATTTTCAGCACAGATAATCTCCACAGTGGAGTGGTGTGCAGGAAAGAGACACCAGGATGACCAGGAGAATTTAAATCATCTAAGAAGGTGAAAACTGAGAAATGATGAATGTTGCCTATGAACACATCAAGGAGATAAACTCTGTCAGAAAGAGCAGCTCTTTGGCGTGAAGGACAAAACTGGCCTAAAGAGAAATGGCTGTAATTCCCAAGAGTAAATTTGGGCCAGGATAAAATTACTAACCATGGAAGAGGTATCTTCCCAAGAAGAGTGATGGGGGCGAAGGCCACAGGTAGGTGTAAGGTGGTGCTCAAGAAATCCTCTTATAGGGGAGCTCTCTTTCAGTCTCTGATCCAGCATCCTGTTACCAGCATGTTCTTTCAGGTTTTGCATTTTATGAGGAAGCATCCAAAGTAGCAGGACAATAATGTATTGATGCAGCAATGCCATACCAGCAGGTCCAGACATGTGATATTTCGTCTCTACTCTGCTTTTGTGAGAGCCCACCTGGAGTACAGAATCTGGCTCTGGGGTCCTCAGCACAGGAATGTCATGAATCTTTTGGAATAGGTCCAGAGGAGGGCTACAGAGATGATCAGAGGGCTGGAGCACCTCTCCTATAATGACAGGCACAGAGAGCTGTGATTGCTCAGCCTGGAGAAGAGAAGGCTCTGGGGAGCCTTGGAGCAGCTTTCCAGTACCTAAAAGGGGCCAGACCAACAAGAGAGCTGGAGAGAGACTTTTTACAGGGACATGCAGCAATGGGACAAGGGGGAATGGCTTTAATCTAAGAATAGTTTTGCTTAGATATGAGAAGGAAATTCTTTGCTGTGTCTGGAGAAATGGTAGAGGGATGCCCCATCCCTGCCTGGGTTCAAAGTCAGGTTGCATGGGGTTTTGAGCAACATGGTCTAGTGGAAGGTGTCCCTGCCCATGGCAGGGGGCTGGAACTAGATCATCTTTGAGGTCTCTTCAAACCAAAACCATTTTATGATTCAAATCTCACTGAACTCTCAGGGCACATGTAGGAGATGAAGTGTAGTTGTCAGACTTGGAATCTGTCCTCAGCACTGAAAGTAATGCTTGCCTCTGTGAAAAATAAAATCAGATTCCTGAAGACTCTTGGTGAGCTGGACTTTATTTTTATGGCTCTTCCAAAAATTAATAATAGTTACTTTGAAGACTTCAGGGAGCTCTCATTCCTTATACTGTTGTCACTTTCAAAAGAAGAAAATTCCACTGGACTTCCAGAGGCTTAAGAAAAAAACATATTGGATGCCAGCAGTTTAAATTGGGTCATGTCTGATCAGAAGATTTATTCCTTGTGGCAAAGGCTATTACTAAGGATACTGTGAATGACTCCTATTACACTTTAAAATAGTTTCCTTGGTCTTTGAATAAATGCAGCTCTCAGTGTCTTGGAAGTTTTTGCCTACCAAAATGTTCATAGACAAATCACTTCTTAGGTGCAGTGCTTGTGATCCTCTATCCTTAATTCACCCATTAGCCTTAGCTGGGTAGAAAAAGGTGGATGACTGGTTATATATATCAGAATCATAATGCTCTTTAATGTCCTCTATCTTAAAAACACTGATAATAGCTTTGACAAAGATTTAGCACTAAACTTGAACCATACTGCTTAAAATGTTCACAGTTTAGAGCTTTTAGCAGAGAGGGGTAAACCTCTCCAATAGTCTTTGGATTCTGGAGACAGGAGTGTCCCCACCCCACTGGGCTGCACAGAAGTTGCAGACAGGGCACTCAAACTCCTGCCACCATGTGCCTGGTTGTATAGAGCTCTCTTCCCTGGGTATTGAAATGTTGCTTTGGAGGCTCCCGAGGTGATGGAGTCCTGTGTCTCAGACACAAATAAGAAAAGACACAGATAAGGAAAGCCAAAGAAATGTAAGAGACAAGAAGGATGTAAAAATGCCATAATGAACTCGTGTGTCTTGAGAAAACCTCTAATCTAATGAGAATGGATTTTGTTTGAGAGATTGTACTGGTACAATTAATTATTCATGGCAGCGACATCGTTAGGATTTCATTTTATTTAAAGGCCTTTAAGTGACTTGGAAAATTGGGTTAAGCTGAAAAGGAGTTTGAGGAGAGAGACAGGGGAAAGCTTTTCCTTTTATTGTCTTTGTCTAATATTTTTTACATAGCTATTAGAAGTACAAACACAAATTACACTCAGTCTCTAACATTCCTGCATTAAACGTGGGCATAAATTTGAACCACATAAATACAATATCTGGGCCAAATGGGAACCTAGATGGCTTTTTGTGGGACAAGTTAGATAACGTTAAAGTGACCTACTGTCACTTGTTGGCGACTTGCTATGTTTCAGCACTGTACATTAACACCAGCCTGTAATTGGTGGCTGCAGACTTGGGTTCCTGGTGGAGAGAGGATCTGCATGGATTTTCTGTTTGTCCTGCAGCAGCATAAGTGTGGACACAAACAGAGGTTCATGGGGCCATTGTCCTAAAACTGGAATGGCTTTAGCTGAGGTACATACATACAAAAGACACAAGTCTTTCCCTTGGCTGCAGCAGAAAGCAGAGGCAGAAATGGTCCTAAAAACCAGTAACAGCCAGACCTCTCCTTCATGTACAGTATCTAAAGCTCTTCACACTTGAACACACCACCAGGTGTATTGCCCCTGCTGACAAACAAAACCCCTTTGCAGGGTGGTTTCTCACCTCTCTGGAGAGGACAACCTGTAGGACAGCCCACATCTGGTGTGCCTACAACAGCCCTGTTTTATGGCCTGAGACTACGTGCCTGGCAAGGCACAGGTCACAGGAACAAGTCAGGGTTCTCCTCTCTCCCTCCCCTCACCCCTGTAAATCCATACCTGATTCCCAGATAAGTTACACAGCCTCAGAGCTGCTAGATCTTGTGCACTGTTGAGAAGATTGGGGTTTTTTCTTAACACATGAATTACACACATTCCCTGCTTAGCCTGGGAACTATGCAGGCATCTGAGTGTTTAAAAAGTCTGGTTTTCTTTTTCTTTTAGTAATGTTTATTTGTTCCTTCCCTTGTAATTCTCCCTGTTAACTCATGGACATCATTCAGGGACAGATTTAAATCGAAGCAGACAGACTCCAGTTCTGCTCTGTCCCTGAAACAGTGAGATTTGTTTAAAAGTGCTATCGGGAGCGCACTTGGTATGACTGGAATGTTCAGGGCTTTATTTTTCATTTCACATCATGTGCAAAGTAATACAGCTATAGCTTGAGAGGTTCATGTGGCCCTAGTGGTACCATCTCAGCCTTGGTTTGTGGAGGGTTGTGTAAATTATTTACAGCAGCTTTACTGAGGATGCTCAGAAACAATGGACTGGCCACTGGGAGAAATGTGAGAGCCATTGGGCAATCAGTCTTAAAAATGAAAAAGTATGTCTGCAAGTACTGGTCTGGATCCAGTTTCAGGCTTGCTCTGAAGCCCAGAAGCAATCACTCTTGCTTAGAGGTCTGGAAGGGTTTGTTTCACAACATTTATATCTAGCTGACACTAGAAGGGAAAACTTCTTTTGAAATTTTTTAATTAAGAAGGAATTTCAATAAGAAAAATGCCATTTGTTCTACAGTCCCCCAGTGTCATCTTACACAAAAATCCACAACAGCTCTAAGCACCCAAGCTCCCATTCACCTGAAACCTAAGCTAGGTCACAGCAAGGTTTTGGCTGGCATGAGTGGTACCAGCTGGGTCAGTCTCAAATCACAAGAGAATGTGGCAGTTGTGGTTGTTTTGCCAAAGCTGTGGCTTGCCAGCAGCATCTCCCAGGTGATGTCCTGGGCACCTTGGAGCTGCAGCCCAGCCAGGCTGGGAAGTCACAGCCCTGCAGTCCTCCCTGTTCTCCTGTACTTCTCTGTTGGTGCTCACTGCTGCTCTGAAGCTGGGTGTGCAAACACTTCCCAGAAGGCCTAGAGGCCAATCCTTCTTTAATTTTGGAGTGCCTCTAATTGTTGCTGCAATGAAAAGAGACAGGGAGTGAAAAGAGACAGACAGATCTACATCTCACAGATGGAGACTTTGCAGAACCAAGTGGTTGCCTAAAGCAAATGTAGACAAACATTTTGTACTGGTGGTTAATTGATTTCCAGCGAAGAGCTGGAGATGCCTCAGCTAAAGGAATTTCAGGTGGTGTTTCCTTGGACACTGTTATCTTGAGTTCTGTGGTGTATATCATGCAAGGGTGGAGGTCTCTGCTCCTTTGGGCAGTGTACTTACCACTACTTGCTTTGCTCTGGCTGCATCTGGAGAGCATTGGAAACGGCTTTCCCACAGTGTCTCATCTTAATCAGTCTGAATGGGTGATTATGTTGGGCTGTGAAGCCTCTCCCTCAATTCCTCAGGGCCCTACTCTTGCTGCTTACCAAGAGAAAAACTTAGTTTCTCTTTTAACACAGGAGCCTGCCACCTCCCCAAACTTCCAACAGATGAAATATGGCTGCAGCCCTAGTGTTTATTTAGACTGAAAGAAGAAAGAACCACAGAAGGAAAAAAAATCTATTCAAATAATAAGACCTTTTCTCCTGATGGCTTTTTGATGACATTATTTTGGTGGCTAGACACTTGACTTTACAGTATATAAATATTCATTTGCCTTCCCATATGAGATGAATATTCAAGTCAAATAAATTCAAGTCAATTTGGTACTCTCATTTCTCTCCTTTTAAAAAGTTCTTTATTATTTTTGCAACTAAGTAATATGTATTTGACTAACCATTAATTTTTCCCGCAAGTAATCTTGGATAAATAAAATAGTTGTTAAAACAGAAGTGAAAAGTAACTTCTCAGTACTCAGAGAATTTCTTCTCTCAATCATTATCCACCATGGCAAATGTAAATCTTCATACTGTACATGAAAGCTGACTGGTCAATCCTCAGCTCATGAAAATAGTTTTCCTTTGGTACTGGTTCACACAAACTTGAATTGCTCTCCCTGGGACTTTAGTGGCACTATTCAAACTGTTGAAATGCAGCAATGCTTTTCTAATCATCCATTATTAAATGCCAGTCAGCCAGATTCTTGCTAAGCAAAACTTCTGATGATGTCCTTTAGCTGTGGCCCAAATTTCATCTAAGCAAATTTCAAAACTCCTCTTCAGTTTATTAGAGCACTGTGCTGGCAGCTGCATAACAGCCTTGTGGCTGGGCAGTGCTCAGGGCAGTGCAAGTATGTGCTGCTTTACAAACACAGATCCAAGCTCTACCACAAGGCTTTCAAGGGTTTGTGTTTCTGGGCTTTGTCATCCTGTTAGTCAACTTCAGAGAGACTTGCACATTTAGATCCCGCTGACTTCAGTGAGAAACAAATACCTGTCTGGAGATTTAACTGTTTTCTTCATTTCAGATAGATTTTGGGTATCCTTACCTCTGAGTGGTTGTTTAAGAAGACAACCCTTTCTTTTGGGAAAAAGAGAGGCTTTGGGATCTTTTGTCTTAGTGCTTTGTAAGAAAAGGCAATAGTTCCTTCCACACAGTGCTCCCATTAAAGGGGAACAACAAGTTGTCCTAGGGCAGGAACTGGTGCTTGCTTTGATTCCCTTCAAGGGTCCCCATACTGCAGAATTTTTAGTCTTTTTTTCCTAGCAAATCAGGGAAAAGCCCTTTTAAAGCAGATGCCATGTGTTTTTCCTCAGAAGGAGGAACTACTCGTCAGAAAAACTAATGCCATCTACTGAGTCCTGTTGTCTCAGTACGAGCTGACTTGAGGCAGGATCAGCTGGGAGAGAGGTGGTTCCAAGCCACAGCTGCTGTGAATTAGCACAGGCCCAGCAGGTGCCCAGGGAAGGGCTGTGAGCCTTGGGGGGCTGGTGGGAGAAGGTTTCGTGTTCTTCAGTTTGCAGCAGTGGGCTGTTGGGTCAGTTTGGTCTGAGTTAGTGTAAGTATGAACAGTGAGTAGCTAGGAAGATCCTTGTCCTTAAGGACTGTGTTGGTAAATACAAATTTTGAGCTTGTTGAAGCTCCCTGAACCAGCAGTAAAATACAGGAGTGCTGTGTAAGAAAGGATAGGTGGAAATAGCTAGATGCGTCTTGTAATGGATGCTGTTCCTGTGTTTTGGGTGGACTGGTACAACTACAAGGCAAGCAATCTGTGGCTGAAAGGTAAGTGAAAAACTGATTTGCCTTCATGGATGCTGACAGGAAAAGGGAGTGAGAGTTTCAGTGAAGATAAAGAGGGAAAATCACCTTTGAAGCTGAGAAAGGAGAAAAGAGATGCCAGCATCCCTAAGCCAGAATCACTTGCTGAGACCTCTTGAAGGCATCTGCATATCTACCTCTCATCCCATCTTGATGCCTTGAGTAGCTAGTGAAAACTTCATACTTGGGAAAGATTACAGCTTACAAAGCTGTGCTGGGGACCATTCACTTTGGTTCAGTAGTGCTAGCTGCTAAAATATGTCTTTAGTGAGCTCTCTTTGGGCTGCCTCCTCTCCTGGGAGTTGTGTTGCCTGTCCTGCACTGGTTGAGTGGTTCCCTCCTTCCTTTCCATTGACTTTTGCAGGCTGGAACAATCTCACAGAGCTGGCTGGTGTTTGTTTGACATCACACCACTGCCGGTGATAAGCATGTATCTGGTTATTTTGTTTTGTTTTGTTTTTTAACTGGAGCTTGTTTAAATACATCAATGAAACACTCTGTGCAGTGGAACAGGAATAATAAACTTCTGAAAGCTCCAGACTCCTGCCTGGTGCCAGGAGAATGAGCGATGAAGATTTCTGCCTGCAAATCCCAGCACTTACAGGGCCCCTTGATTTGGTCCAGTGAGTCTCTGTATGTGGGTGTTGGGTACAGTAGCATAATTTAGAGGTGTGAACTGATTTGTCCCATTTTTCCCACCACATGTCCCAGGACACTGGGAGAGGAACTCTTAGCTATTTGAAGGAGAGTGGAAAGAAAAAAAATTAAGTGGCTAGATTTAATGAAAGCACAAGGCCCATTACTTTTTCTCCATTCTTAATTATTTTTTCTGCTTCTTTGACTCAATTAACACATAGGAAGGGCTATGCAGTTTGGTGCCTGACCCTCAAAAAGTTTGAATGTAGGCTTGCTCAGTAGGTGTTCTAAAGCTTTACTGTAAAGATGGGTAGCCTATGTTGCTTCCTGATGTTGGATGTTATTCTCCTAGTTCAGCACATAGATCTGTGTAGATTGCTGTACATTTTGTACTCTTAGCAGCTAAAAGTTTTGTATTCAGAAATAATCCTTCTTCTCAGAGCCAATTCTTTTCCCAGTTGGATCTCAAAGCTGGACTTCAAAGCTTCATAGAAATTGGGTTGAGACCCATCTATGTTATTCTTAGATTGTAACAGCTGCTGTGTTTGAAGTAGATGGCAGCTGTTCTTGAATTGTAAGCTGCCTATCCAGGAACCAGCAGAGTTTAGGTCAGAGCTCAGCAAAGTCCAAATGCTGAAATTCTGTAACTCAGCTGAATTTTGTGTTGAAGTACCCCTGCACCAAGCTGTGGTTACAGTGGTGACTGTAGTGTAGGAGTAACACAGTCAGACATTCTTGAGTATCCTATTAGGCATTTAATATCACCCAAATTTTGGGTTTATATCATCTGAGCACTTTTTGTGTCAGAGCCATGGTGCTTTGAAGTTCCCAGAAAGCCTCACAAGGTTAATGTAAATCTTCAAACTCATTGGAAGTTTTGCTTCTAAAGTGAAAAGGCTGGGGAAAGGGGAGTTGGATGTTTTGGCATGGGTTTTCTTTGTTGGCTTTTTTTCTTTCCAGTAACAGGGTCATCTGCAAGAACTGATGCTCTAGCTTTGTGTGAGGGAGAGGATCTGGCTGTCCATAGCTGTGGACAGCTGATCCCTAAGGATCAGTGTCCCTTTGCATAGCAATGCTGTAGAAGTACGACATGTTCTTTTGAGGCGATCTTATCTGGATACTGAAGAATGGGGTCCTACCTTGGTTTTGAAGCAATAGTATTAAATTGGATCTCTTTGAATATACTCATATCTGGCCAAAATTTTGTGACTGTTTCATAAAATCAGTGTGAATCTGTG
This sequence comes from Melospiza melodia melodia, assembly GCF_035770615.1. Classification (NCBI taxonomy): domain Eukaryota; kingdom Metazoa; phylum Chordata; class Aves; order Passeriformes; family Passerellidae; genus Melospiza; species Melospiza melodia. The sequence continues at coordinate 47,579,523 of NC_086194.1, read as the reverse complement.
TGTGTGTGCACCACAGTTTGTTGTTTCAGAGCAGAACCGCTGCACAGATGGATTTGAGCTATGTACCAAGACAAAGGTAAATAAATGCATATACACTTCATCAGATATGAATTACTCTGTTAAAATATGAGCTGCCTCTTTTTAGAATACCACCAAATTGCTTCTCCTTTTCTAACTTACTTAAGAAAACCATTCTATTATACAGAGAGAAATTGTGTGTTATTCCCCTAGTTGACTTCTGGCTAAACTCCTTGGCTTGGTTTGTACCCTAAACAGCTAAATGCTTAGTCCTTAAAAATAATCCTCCCTCTTGGAGGCAAATGTTTTCCTTTCAACACTGTTTCCTTCATAGCAGGGCAAGGGTGGGATTCTCAGCCTCAGGCTGATCTGTAGCTCTAGACTGAAACTAAATACAATGCCCTGGGACCAAGTCCCATCATCTGCAGAAGCTGGGCAAGAGGAAATGTTTCTTGTGTTAGCTCAGCTTGTGGCCACACTGGGAGAATTTGTTTTCACACCAAACAGTTGGCTGACTTTTCTGTTGGGGGGAAAGGAGAATCAAGGACTGATCTCTGAGAGAAAAGGTTTTGCCTTAGCAAGACTCCTTTCCAGAGACACACTGTTATTTTTCAGTTGGTGTGTGTATACAGGACTTGCCTCCCTGAAACACAAGCGTAAATGTTTTGCTGGTGCTGTACTTCTGTGTGCAACATCAGGGTTCAGGAGAGCTGCTTGAATGTGCTGCTTGTTGTCTTTAAATCATTGCACAAGTAGAGCGGTGCTTGCCTAGCTCTTATTCCCAGAACATCAAATTTGATGGCCCTGGTGACAGGGTTTGGGTAACTTATGAATCCCAGCCTGTTTGCAGAGTGTCGCTCAGCATGTACTTTTGTTTCAGGTTGACTTCCAGGTTCAAAGAACAACATTTAAAATGCTGGTTTGAAAACACCATACACCCACTTGATGATTATTCTTTATAACCTATTTCCCCTGTGTAGTTCAGGGCTTTCTTGCCAGGAACAGCCACTATTTGGTTCAGGTTTCGACCTCCCATAGTGCAGGGAGCTGAAAGTCCTCTTGGAGCTCAGCCTGGTCCAAGCCTAAACACAGAGCCTGTCTCTACATGGGGTAACGAGACTGTCACTCTGGGCTTGTAAATCACCACCCATCAGGAGCAGAAGGTGAATGCTCTTTGTGTTGTTGTAGCAAATATTTTCAGTGAAGTGTTCACATGTCCCTCTTGAGTGATGAGAGAAAACATTAGAGATGCTTGGTTGAATTCTGTGAGTATGGGAATTTTGGATGCCTGCTGGTTTGCTAAGCATGTTCTTTAGCCTTTACTTTTTAAATGATGTTGCATGTATGCCAGATAGAAAGTACTAATTTGTACGTCATCATTTGGAGGATCAACAGTTCCTGGTTATTTGTGTTACAGACAAAGCCTTTGGGGATGAAAACGTATCTTCTTCAGATGAACAAAATGCTTTGTAATAACTGGCTCCCTATGAAAAAAAGCAATAGGATGACTGAAATTTTGAAAAAATATTTTCATTACAATGTATAATGCCTTTCTGAAACTCCAGCACCGATTTTCTCTGGTTTTGTTAAAAACATTGCTGTTACATCTTATCCATTGGGTTAGAAAACAAAACTCTGTAGTCTGTAGAGAGTTCTAATTTTTCAGTCTATATCAGAATTATTGCTATCTTGTTAGAATGTAGATAACGGAGGATTTTCTGGGTCTAATAATGGCAAATAATTTCCAGTAGCTCCTTTCTACTTTTTGATAACAATTTTAGACTATCTCATGTACCAACCGACAGCATAGCCATTTCCTAACTCTAGATGGTACCCTTAAGGAAGAAAATAATCTTGCACAGCCTTGTAAAAGGGACTCTTTCTTGGATGTGGTTCTTGAGGTCTGGAACACTGAGCCACAGCTCAATGTCAAAGTCCTGGTATTTGACATGATGGCTTACAAGAAAAAGGTACTAAGTTAAGAGTAAACAGGAGACACATATGGAAGCTGGCAAATGTCTACTGCCATTCTACTCCTTGCTGGCAGTGAGTGAAAGTGCCTATGAATGGTAAAGCATTGAATACATGTTGAGTATAGGTTCTGCAGTCACAGCCAGTTTCTGGTTTTTTATGCTTTTAGGGGTGTATTATTTTTTGCTAGTTGGTATGTATTCAATTTCTTCTATTTCTCTTCTAAAGTCTGCTCAATAAGACCACAAACTACTGCTGAAAGAAAAGGAAGACTGAGTCAGTTGTTAACATTAATTGTCTGTTGTTTGATATCCCTAAGCTTATTGCCTAATGGCATGTATGTGGGTTTTAGAGGACAAGAGGGATTGTGAGGGGAATAAAATGGAAACCTCCATGGAAATAAGATTTAGCTTTAGCATTCTGGCTGAGGAGAGAAGTGATCATATTAAAACTTTTGCTCTTTAATCTCTGTCTTGATCTATCATATCCATCACTTTGTTTCTTTGCAATGATACCACCTGAAACAAGTATTTTCTGAGTAAATCCATGTAATGTTGATGTAGGATAGAGCAGAGCCCAGTGTGATGCTGATTCTTCGGCCACACCACCTGTCAGTTGTCTGTGCTCCACTGAGTTCAGTGGTCAGGACTGTGAGGTGTTCCCCATCAGCACCTGCAGCTTTGGCCTCATTAGGGCTTCTAGAAAGTTTGTCAGTCTAACCATATAGCTTGTTTGGGATTTTGGAGAATTGACCCTCCTTGAGGCCAAATCCTTCGGGGGTGACAAGATACACAAGCACAGCTACAATCAGGACATCTGTAACAGAAATAACAATCCCTTGCAAATTTATCTGGGTTAAGCACTGAAGTAAAAAGCAAAGTATCACTCTAGTAACTCTCTGCCAGGTGATTTCACTAGGCTTTTACCAACAGTGGATTTTGTTAGGGATTTGCCATAGCAAGTAATAGTGCTCTCAGACAGCACAACAACTTAGGTAACTATTGCAAGTGTGCAGGTGTGTTTACTGCCTCCTCTGGGGGGGAGGCAAACTTCTGATTGTCTTGGGGCAGGTAAATGTGTTGATTGCCCCAGGCAGTGAGTATTTGCTGAGCAGTTATCAGCCCCCTGCAGTTAAAGCAGAACAGGTTGCTGAGATGCTTGGGTACTGTACCACCTACACCTGGTGCTTTGAGATGGGAAGTGTGGTGCTTCAGAACAGCATAAGAATAGTCTAATTCTGGCATGAACTCTGTCCTTCACCTTCTGTATAAGAGGAAGTGAGATTTGGAAGAATTAGAGCAGAATCTTCCTCCCCAGTACATTCTGCCAAGTTCATGCAGGTAGGATAACTTGTGGTTTGGCTTTCCTGGTTGCTGGGCTGAAGGCAGGTACTATGGTAGACCATAAGTTGTCTTAGGCAGTGGCTGGCTGATGCCCTTTCTCATGATTTGGGCACAGACTTGCCAAGATGGACCTCCTGCCATATGCAGAAGTAGCTGTCTATTTATTCTGTGGGGAAATAGGTTGTTAGCTCCTCTTTTACTTTGAGGTTCAAGTCATAACCAATCCATAAAGTCAAGGAATGGATTAGCTTTGAAGAACTTCTAGTGAATGCAATGCTCGAAAGCACATATAGTTGAAGAAACTCACACTTTATCCAAGCCTTCCTTCTGAATACAAGAATTTAGGAGGTGCAGATGGTTCTGATATGCAATTATAAATGAATAGGTGGACACATGTTTGAAAATGAAGTTTGGATTAATCTGGAGATAAGCTTTTATGGAGATATGGAGTCACATTTTACACATTGCTTTGGTTTCTACAAATATGTTGATTATTTAGTGTAGCCAAGCAGCAGAAGCACCAGCCATTAAATATAACTCCTTCTAACTTGTAGTTAATTTAGTTAAGCACAATTCTTCCCATCACTTTCCTTTTTGTTTTGCTTCAGGGAGAGGCTGTACTAGTAGTTAGTAGTGAAATGGGTCACATGTGCTGGCGATTAAATAGTTCAGTGTCAAGGATCAGAATTATTAGAAACCTAGACTTGAGCTGTCTGATGAATTTTGTGAAGCTCTTCTGCAGGAGTTAGTGCTCTCTCCTGCCAAGTGTAGTGTGGGCATGTTTTAGGCTTGAAGCTTGCAGGAGCACACCCCAGCAGTTCTCTGAGAGCTCCTGCTTTTGTGAAAACACAGCAATCTTTCAGGGATGTAGGAAGAGTCTATGTTTAAGCTAGCACGTAACACTGGAGTAGCCCTGCTTTGGGTTTTCAGTGTGTTTAGGGATCTACTGTTCCTGAAGGCTCAATAGCTTTGAAACCTAGTCTAGAGTCTCTTGAACTCTGCCCTAGGTAGGAAACCCAAAGGTGGCAGTGAAATGTTAATTTTCTGTATATTTCTAAACTTAACAAAATAAGCTTCAGCCTAGATAGATCGTTGGTTCTGTGGCTTGCAGCAAAATGTAATAAAATGAATACCCATAGGCTTTAATATAATCTCACGCAATTGTATTACTGCCCAATTACTTTTTTGACCTCTTTGGAAACATCTCCTTCTTAAAACAGCTTCTCTTAAAACACACTTAGTCTGCAGTTCTCACTGTCCTCTCTGTGTCTTTTGTGTCAAGCAAATTGATAACTCAGTATTACATCATGCCCTGGCTCCAGTTTGTAGGAGCACAGCAAATTGAAAGGTGGTGTGTGTCTTGAACAAAGAGTTTGTCTGCTCAGTGGCTGCTTGCTCAGTTTCTCAGACCTGAGAGAGTTCAAGACAGCTATTTATTTTTCTGAAATTATTAAGCAAATATGACAATTCTTTTCTGTCAGTGGCTGAGTTTTTGAAGTCAACAGGTTGTTCTTTTGATAAATTAAGCCTTCTGAGCTAATTCTGCCACCTCCTTCATTAAGTAGCCCATCCAGTCAATAGTGCTAACAGGTACCCTTCACTGACTTTACAAGTATGATGAGATACTCCAGGGCTCTGATTTAGGAAGTAATTCCATCATCTTCCTGGTTTTCAGTCATAAAAATATTTTGCATAAACTGATACTTGGCAAAGAAAGATGTTGACACAGCAACTGCTTCTGGATAGTCTAGGAAGGGCACCAGAGAGGGTAGGTTTTTTCCTACAGTTGTTTTAAAATGTGTTGTAGGATTTTTGTTAGTCCACAGTGGGTGCAGGACTGTTAATCTTGTCCTTGTGTGATACTGGACAAAATATAGACCCATATTTTGTGTAGCTGCACAAGAGGCCATAAAGAAGAATTGCAGGTTATTTATATGGACTAAATAATCCTGGACATCTTCTTTTATCATCCCAGGGTGAAAGGCTCAAACAAGATCTTAAAGGTCTGCAGGATCAGATTTAAGTGCTGAACAACCCCAAATCATGCTAGGTTTATTGTAGCATGGAAGCAGAAGGGAAAAGTGCAGCTTGGCACTCACTTGATCAGACCTGGAAAAACCCAACCCATAACTGTATTAAGGAGTAGAAGCTGCACACTGAAGTCTTGAAAAGGGAGATTTGCATTCAGTCTGAGAGCAGCTGTATCTCACAGGTGGTGTTTTAAATGAAAATTCCTTTCCAAATGCCAAGTCCCATAACATTCTAGGTGTTTCTAAAAATAATGAAGGGAGAAAGAAGTATTTATTTTGTGCAGGACATTGATGGAATATATAATGCATTTTATGGTATGTGTAATATTCCTTTTCAACTTTTAGTAGAGAGCTTGAGTGCTATGACACCTTCCATTCAGTCTCATTACTGTCTCTGAAGCTGTCCAGCTAAGAACCAATGACCATAACCAGAAAGTCTTTTCCATGTTGATAGGCAGAGCTGCCCGTGCTGATATAAAATGTGCTACTGGACATCCAAACTCTCTGGAGATTTCAGGTTCACAGTTTTATGCATGTCTCAATCCAGTCCAGTCTTCTGTGTTATTTCAAAATACGTTCCTGTCAGACACCTCCTAATGGAAAGAGCCCAGCCTGGAGGTGGCAAGACCACTGGTAATGAATGTCTGCCTCTGCTCAGTACAGACAAAGAATGTAGGCTTAATAGTGAGCACTGGTGTCTTACTGGACAAGTACTTTCTGGTACTCTAGCTCATTTAATTGCTTAAATAAAAGGTTTCAGGACCCTCTAGTTAATAGAGATGTTATTACCTTTGCAGTTAGTCTTCTTTTTTATAAATAATCTTTCATTTACAGATAGAAGGGGCAAATTGGAATGCCAGCATTTGGTGGGTTTTTTCCTCTAGATATGAAAGGAGAGGTGAGACAGAGTAAAGTAGTGATGGACATGGAGTTCTAGATTAATGTTGTTGGTAACTGAGATTTTGAGGGTAGCTGTAAGGCATTGAGGACTGGGAATATCTCTTCCAGCTTTATCTCTTTTGCCTCAATGAATAATAGAAAGGGCAAGATTTGGTGTGTGTAGGTCTCTTAAGACAGCATGTCTCAAAACTTGCTCGCTCTTTCCCAGCTGTGAGGGTTGATCTCTTGCATTACAGTGAGGAAAGAAAAAAAAAAAAGATTTAAAAAGAAAGCAGCAGGGATGATTGCAGTAAAAGAGAAATATTAAATGTAGTTTAGAGCTGGGGGCAACCTTTGTTTTGCAGATTATTTTCTGGCTTTCAGCCTGATCCAGGAAACCACTTCTATGAGGAGAATGAAAGATTAAAGTCTGAAATTTAATTGCTGAAGAAAAAAGATTTACTACCCATGAGGCTCATTGGCATCCAAAATTAGGCCTGTTCTGTAGTGTACACTACATCTCAACCACACAGAAAGCTATCAGAGAAATAGAAATCCTCACAGCTCCAAGAACAGGCTTCTAGTTCCACCACAAGAAAGTGATTTCTCAATACCACTGGAATGTGGTTTGTAGTACAGAATTTCTGCTTACAATATTCTTCTGTCATCTGGTGAATTTAAAGAATGAAATTATAAAGGAGGAAATATTTTGTTATTATAGATCAAATAAATTAAGGCCCAGTTAGATGAATAGCTTGTTGAGTTATCCGTAAGACACTTTATTTTTCTTCATGTCTCATTCATATAAAGTAATATAAATGTTGCTCTTCTGGCTATTAGCTTGTGATGCAACACATAGTATGTCTTTGTGCTGTCTAGGCCAATGCCAAGAAGATAGCTCTTCTAGTGCAAAATGGAGCAGCCAAGAGGCTTTAGAAATGCCAATTCCTGAGCTGTGCTCTTATTACAGTGATTATTATGAGAAGGAAAAATAATAGTGTGGTTTTGGCCTTTCCAAAAAAAAAGCCCCCGAAAAATCCAGCAAAAAATCCCCACCACCCAAACCCACCAAACTCATGTGCTAACTACATGTGCCACATGTATTGTTAGTACTTTGTATTCTTAGTTACCTTGCTGTGGATTACCTGCCTAGGAAAAGGGCTTTCCTTCCTCAAAGGACAATTAGGGAGGTAATAGAAAAAAATCTTGAAACTTTTTTGTATTTTATTCTTTCTTATTGTTGTAGTTGGGTTTTGGTATGATTATTTTTTTTTTTTAAGCTTGGGGTGGGTTTTTTTTGTTTTTGTTTTTTTTTTGGTTGTTGTTTGTTTTTTGGTTTTTTGTTTGTTTGGGTTTTGGGGGTTTTTTGTTTGTTTTTGGGTTTTTTTTTGTTTTTTCATTACCAGAGCACATAGAGCCTCTAGCAGGAACTGTGATCCCTCAAGGAGTAGAGGGCTCAGATGAAAGGAGGGAAGGAAAATGGATAGAGCAGTAATTTGAGTATCTTGGGTGTTCAGTGGCTAGAAGATCATTGTAACACTGAAAAGGGCTGTTTGGACTCCCAGTCTGAAAGCATACACACTCAGCCATGCAGTGTCTGTCTGTCTGTCTCCATGCACTGGGAGGGAAGGCAGGGACGGGGCTCTGGAGGAGAGCTGCCTCCAGCATGCTTCCATCAGGAAGAATTGTGCTGGAGTGGAGCCTCTTGAAAGACAAAAGAAAAGGGGGAGACTCTGTGCTCAGCTTCTGTACCCATGGTTCAATCGCGACAGAAATGGATCCAAAGCAGCACTGAGGTGAACCTACAGCTTCAGTCTGTGGAGAACATTGTCCTAAGGAGGTTTCTGTATTTTGGAGTGTAGTCTACTTCTGTTGTGCTTGTCACAGTAAGATCACCAACACCCTTTTGCTAACAAGTTTTACTAGAAATGGGCAACTTGGGGAAAAACCTGAACCTGGGGCCAAGCCAAAGCATCTGGTTTACTTCCACATGTCCAAACACCAGTAATACCTCTAAAACTATCTGCAGGCATGTACCATACAAAAATGTGCCAAATTATATACATTGGGAAGTGGTTGCCAAGAAATAATGACAGTAATTATTTTCACTGCCTCTTTATTTTTTTTGGCTTGTCCACATCTGTGAGCCCGGAAATAAGTCAAACCCGGGCAAAGTGTTGGAATATGAATTTCAGATTAACCACCTTCTCAGCATCCCTCTGGAAACACATTTGCCTCAATGGCTGATAGACACTGTTGTTCCTCTGTGGACCACACCTGCTGGGAACTGCAGCAGAACTTAACTTACCAGAATTAACTTGGGAGCAGGATCTTCCCTGGATGGGAAGATGGAGGACTGCAATCCAATTTAGAAGTCAAGCACAGAAGGAAAAAATATTGTCAAGTGCTTCTACCTTCTGAACTTTCTATGTCAGTATTCTTTAGCATGAGTGGTTGCTCCCCACTTTTCCCACTGCAGCCAGACAAGCCTATCTGCTTTGTAATTAACAGGCTGGTGTCTGGTGTCTGAAAAACTCTGCCCATCTCACTGGCTTAATGTTTCAGAAAGGCTTAAATTTGAAAAAAGCATAAACATCTGGCTTGCATTCCTTAAGTATCCTTGCATATCCTGGGTTGAGAAGAACAGAATGGTATGTTGGATAAGCTGGCGTCTGAAGGTTTAAAGACTTCTGGCTAGTGCTTTGTAAGATATAACTTGGCATTTTGTGGTACTTCTCACTTCTGGACTGTATTTTCCTTACTCCCTTTGAAGCTTGTTTTCAGGTTTTTGGTGTTACTGTGATTTAACTAGAAAACTGGTCTTCTTTTTGAATGTACTAACTTCTTTGGTTTTATGTCTACAAGTAGGTACCAGGCATATAAGTTAAAGGATCAGGAATTACTGAAGAGATGTTTTCCTGCAGCCTGTTAGCTCATTTATCAAGAATTCAGTGGTATCTGAAGCAACTCTTTTCTTTCTAAAGCTGGAATAAAGAGCAGTACGTTTGCAAGGCTTTATCCCCTGTGCCTTGTAACTAGCTTTGCTTTTTACATGGCAGAGGTTTAGCAGGGATCCCTTGCTCTGTATGGCACGTGTGTGAAGATGCTGATTCCAACAGGAATCACAGTAAAATGTCAAGAGCTTGTGAGGCTCATGTGATACTGTAAACAACAGAAAGGAGTGTGTTAAAATGCCTCTACACTCAAGGCACATACAAAACTCTCTGGAATGTGAAAAAGGTGATTTTAGCATAGTGCAGGAGTTCAGAGTCTGGTGTCCTAGTTGGACCACATCAATACTTGCTGCTTTGCAGCCTGCCTGTACTGGGATACATGACTTGGTAGCATGTGCAAGTATAGTGTTTTCCCAATCCCTCCTCCTTGTCCCAAACCATTTGCTCCCCAGCACTTAGGTAAGCATAACCTTGGTGCCTGTTGTTTGAAGCAAAATTTTTCCTGTGTGAGTTCTTGGCTCTTGAAAGCAGCTGATATCCTCCAGCAGCGCCCCACTGGATTTGTAGACACTGTGAAGTTAGTACTCTGAGCATGGAATAATGGACCTGTCCTGGCACAGAGAATGAGATAATTGAATTAGCAGGAGGAAAACATTAGCATAGAGCGGGTTGAGGGGCAGGATGAAGGTCGAGCCAAGTCTGTGGGTGTTTACTCCTGTAGTGTGAACGCTGTGACTGAGGTGCAAGGATAGCAGCTGAGATCAATGACAGGCCAAAGATGAAGTTCCTCTCTTGTATGCTGCTCTGCCATAGGGTTCTTTTAAATTGCCTATCTCTGTCAAACGAAAGATGAAATATACATGTAGAGCTTGCTCTGGAAAGACTTCCTCTATGTTTCCAGTACTTGCTCAGCATATTTTTATTGCAATGAAAAAATACTTCTGAGTTAGTCAGCTAAAAGATCCTTATTTGTTTATTCCATTTAACTGAACCATGGAGGTCTAGGGGGCAAGTTCAGTGCTATGTTTAGGAGACAGTATGTATGGTCCTTGATTCTGCTAACAGGAGACTGGTACTTGATCTATCTGTCATGCCACTAGTGTCAAAAATAAGATTTGAATTGACTCCAAAATGTATGAAGTGGCCTGCTGGAAAAAAAAAAAATCTCAATTAGAATAGTATGTGACTGATAGCTTCAGTTTCGCCCTCATGCACTGAGCCAGTTTGACATTGACTGAATTCCCCCTGCCCCAACATATTTTTAACAGTCATCATCCAATCTGCCGCTGAAAAGAAAGTTACTATCTTCTTTTTAGCACCAGTAGGATGCAAAGCCTGACAAAAAATCCCCCTGAGAGGTGGTAGCTCTGCTGCAGGTGCAGTCCCCTGGAACCAATTCCAGTTGCTGTTCAGGCATAAGGGGAGGAATACAGAGACACCTTTTGAGTCCTTTCACACATCCATGAGGACTGAACCAGCAATGCAACCTGTGTCTTCCAAGGAAGTTTGTTCTCCTGGACAAGCAGTTTTGAGATCCTATTTTCTATTACTATAGGAAGTTATGAGTCCTTGGGTTTCTGTGTGGGGTGAAGCAGAGATAACCCATGGCAGCCCTTGCCTTCTGTGGCCCTGAATAAGCAGGATATGAACACCTCTCTACTGTGCTCTTGAAACCTCTCTGGAATGCCATAAAGCCACAGGACTTTCTATCCTTTGGGCTGGACTATTTGCTATGTGGAAACGCCTATGGATTCTTTAGACTGGAAAAACTGCTCAAGGCCTCTATTCACAGTAGGGATGGGGTGGCATGCTTGTGGGGTGCCTGCTCTGGGGCAGGAACTGCTGTGAATCCCCTCTGGCTTTGAGGGGTTGCATGGGAGCAGCTGGGGTATTGCAGGATTTCCTGAGATGTTTGGGAACTCCAGAAGTCATGGTAGAACTCTGCATTATGGGGAAATAAAATTAAAATGTTTCTCACATGAAAAACAAGCAGTGTCTTCCTTTGGCATATTATATCAAAGTCATTAGTTTTCACCCCAGAGGAAGAAACCACCCTCAGAATGTCAGTGTTTTCAGGGAACAGAAATGTTGAGTGATCTGTGGTGTCTCTCTTTTTAGGGCAGTGATACCACAAAGGCATCAGCCAGCTATGTGCTTGCACTTTCCTTTGGAAACAATATTGCTTTCTTAAGCTTTCTCAGACCAAAGCTTTCAAGGCTTTCTCAGGGACTGCAGACCTCCCTGTAGTTGGGCTCTTACCAAAGAGGTTCCTTGAGGCTGAAGGATATAAAGAGGCCCATAATATTTCTTGGTCATCTTGAAAAGGACTTGCAGCCTCATCAACAATCCCCTCTGAAAAAGTTTGGAGCAGTGATGACAGATGTTGTGAAATATGCCTGTGGTGGCTGTCCAGCTGTTGTTAGCACCTGCAAGGTTCATGGATAGGAGATACTAGGGAAAGGGTATGAAGAATTTGAGGCATGAAGAAAAGATATCCTAAGAGCAGATAGAACTGAGGAGTTTGACTTCAGAGACCCCTATGTTTTCATTTATACCTATGTGCTTGCCTGTGTATAATGTATAAAAATTTCTTTGTAAAGATTGAATTGATTAAACAATGGTCAAGTCAAGAAGGAAACAGGCTTGGTACACGAACTAGAGCAATGTAAAGGAAACTGTGTTTAGGTCCATTATTTATGATATCTAGCCACAGCATCATGAGGTTGAATATAATGGATACCTTATTCACAAGCAGTGTTTATCTGGTACCTGTGATGCTGCTTCTGGCTTGAGTGTAACCCATTGAGTGCATTTATTTGCCACTTATGGTTCTTTTAGTGAGGGTCAAGGGTCAGATGATAGAAAAAACAAGTATTCTTCCCACTGTTTATGTGTTACCTGGTATTCAATGACAACCCCAAAACGGATGTCGCTTCCAGCACTGGTGATGGGCAGCAGAGTTGTTCTCACAAATCTGAATGCAACAGTGGAAACTGGAGCAGCCTCTGCTATGCAGAGAAGCATTTTTTGTTCACAAAAATCACTGCTGGCTCAGAGTGAACTAGAAAAAGCTGTCCTCTGGACTGTGATGTGTTAAACACTTGCAGTCCAAGGCTCTCTGGTATTCTCCAGCTGATGTTACCCACAAAGGCCCCATTGAGCTGCAGGACAGCACCCAAGAGACAGATGGATCATGAGGGGTCTTTCCTGTGCAAAGCTCTGGATGTCAATGTCTTGCAGATGCTATGTAAGAACAAAGCACGGGGCTGTAAATAGAAAAGCAAGAAGATCATGATATAAATATTGCTGTAGTGGAAAACCTTATCTATGAAGAAATAAAAAATGTTCAGTCAGCTTTGCACTAGACAGCTCTTGCAGCACAGGAGAGCTGTGAAAGGAACACCTGGCTGGAAGCAAACTTCTTGGATATGATGGCCATTGGCCAAACTCCAAGGTTGGAATGAAGACTCTAAATCAGAAAACTTTCTCACTGGTGTTGGTGGCTGTGCAGGGTCTCAGAAGCTGCATCACCCTGTTTGTGCAGGCATTGGTGATTGCAGTGTAGGTGGTCTGATGCTCTCAGTATTCCTCTAATTTCAGTTGCCTTTCTCCTGACAAGCAAGTTTGGGATTTATGTTGAGTGAACAGTCCAAGAAATGCTGCTAAACCAGCATGGGAAGCTTTTCTCAAGGCAAGATCTTCAGAGCAGCACAACAGAGACTGGATGGTGAGAAGACCGGGCTGCAGCTTAGCAAGCAGATGTCCCCTTTTCTCAGCACATGTTGGGTCCCTGCTTATCCTGTCTCATCTCTGTGGCTATGTGTTACAGACCTGATCCCTTATGGAATAGCATTTAAAAAGAAAAATTTTTACCTATGCTGATTGCAGAATAGGTTTGTACCAGGTTGACAATGCTTTCATTTTGGACAATCAGTGTGGGTTTTTCCTTATGAAGTAAATAATTGCCAACTCCCATACAGCAGCAGTGTTTTATGCTTCAGAGATGGAACCTGAAATAAAGGAGAAACAAAGTGCAAACCATCAGCTCTAATCCACTGAACAAAGACAATCAAATTTATAGAGGGGAAGAGCTAAGAGAATTCTTCCATTCCTCCTGAACCTTATGGAAATTTTACTGGATTCAGTAAGACCAGGTCAAATTTTTTTATAGTGAACATTTCTACCTGTAGTGTGTAATTTGAACTTTGTCTAAAAGGTCAGTACACCACTTTCACTTGTTTTCAAAGAACTATTTTGAAAACTAAAAATAGCCTTTCTGTGACTTACTGTCTGTCTATAAGTTATGTTGAGCAATTGATAACTTCATTTTTCATTGTCACCTTGACTACTAAAATGTAGTTGAAGTGGTGGCCTTGAAATACTAACTTTTCAAGTATGCCAAAGGCCAGGTCAGGATTTGTTCTTCTTTGTGCCAAAGGTTGAGTATAAATGTTACATAGGTAACTTCAGTTCTGGGAAAATTATTGGCATAATTTTCTTTACCAACAGAGTTGCCAACCATTTCATAGGGCAATAAAAAAAAGAAAAAAGAAGCCTTGGTGATTAATTCACAAACAGGATAAGAGCAATCTGCATTGTTTCCATACATTAGTCAGCTAAAATACTCCTGGCAAATCCTATCACTTTATCACCCTAATCCTCCAAGTCTGGAAGGAAAATGCAAAAGCATGTTTCTAAAGGGAATGCACCCTCAGCCTCTCTCCCTGTTAACAACTTGCTTTTCAACCTCACACCATCTTGGGGCATTATTGGACTTAACACTGAGTTCCCATTAGTATATGCAGAACAGAAAATTCAATTTACCATCTCTAGGGTCTCTGCTGACAAGTATTCCCCTGACACAAAACAAATGCTTTGGCTTTGTGTATGTGAGCAAGATGCTTCCTACCACTGCACTTTCTCTCAGAGAATTGCTCCCTTGATCTTTGTTTTGGAAATACAGACTTTTAAATGTGGGAAATCAAACCACCAAGGCAATGCATTGTCTCAGAGAAGTCATGGGCTGCACATCTGAAACACAGTGCTTTTCTGCTGGAGATGCTGGCAGTGTAAACTGTATTATTGATTGCTTTATTAGCTGTGTGTAGTCACTGTTCTTGCTAAAAAAAAGGCACAAGATTCAAAATCATGGATATTTTTTGCCAGCAAAAAACATTTTGCTGGTTTTGCCTTAGGACACAAAACTCTTCCATGTCTTCACCTGGCAAAATCCAGCACTGCAGCCCAGTGCTTCGTGCACCATTGAGCCCTGTCTCTGTTGTACAGGAGTGGGGAAGCAGCTGAGAGGAGCAAGTGCCAGGGTAGAGGTTCCTTCAAGCAAAACTTGAGCCTGGGATCTCTGAGGAGCATAAGCAAAGAGAAGCAAGACCTGGTGCACAGGAGAGGAGCTTGCAGAGAGTTATCAGTCAACAGCTGTAAGCCCAGACTCCTTGCAGGTGATAACAGATCTGCTCATTCAGCCTGGCCACTCATGCATAGAAAATCAAAGAAGACTGAAATCTGTTCAGGCAGGGGGAGGGGAATCACCCAGCCTTCAGTAAATGCCAGACTACCACAAAACTGTTGTCAAGACACCATGTGCAGTAGGGAAAGATTCACTTAGCACTACTGCTTTTAAAGATGCCTCTGCTGGTTATTGATCTGTGACATAGACAGTCCACTCACCTCTTGCAGCAGGAAATTAGGAATATCTGTATTTGGGGTTTGTGGTTTGAATTCTTGGTCAGAAGCAGTTGATTGAAATATTGATGTTTCTCAAGCTATAGTTATTTACAAGCCCATGGTGCCCTCAAGAAAACTAGGGATTAATGAAATTCCAACCTACTATTAACTGACTAACAACACTTCCAGTTTCTTACTCTGTCAGATACTAAGGCCTCCCCTGTCTATAAGGCTGCATGTAGCAATACAACTGAACACAGAATAGTGCTTATAGTGTTTTTTAAAAACCAAAATTTCTATAATTTTTATAATTTATTTTAAATTTTTAAATTTATAAAAATTGTTATAAAACATATGCTTCTCTCTTGCAGCCTTTAGGCTAGATGCTTCCATGCTTGGAGGTACATAGGGCTGCAACCACGTGTGTAGAGCAAGGATCCCCTCTCCTCCCTGGTTTTTTTAACAGGAAGGAAACCTAAGCACATCCCAGAAGCCAGAGCTGCAGAGAAAAATATTGTGTAGAATTTTTCTGAAAAATTCTTACTCTTTTATGATGGAGGTGACCAGGAGCCTGAAGAAATAGTGGCACATCCCAGGGAGAGTGCAGCCATTGAGCCTATGATTGCCCTGGAGCAAGGGCACAGTGGAGAGATCTCTGTGGTACCTCCCGTGAATGTGTAGGTGGGAACAATGTGCAAGAACCAGCTCCTGAGTGAAAAATACCTCTTTTCACCCAGGATGGGCCAGCATCAAAGAGACAGTAACAAAACTGAACATCCAGGACAATGACTAGGACATGGAAAATGGGCCTGTTTATGATGAGGGTGCTTCACAGGAGTCCAAAGGAATTTGGCTTTTGGGAGGAAGGTTTGCTGCTATGTCTGAAAGGCAAATCTTACCCAATTAACTCAGCAGAGAGGACTCAAAATCTGCTGGTGCTCATCATCCTTCTGCAACAGCTTGGCACCTCCAGGCCTTGCAGTTTATGAAGTCCAGAGAGCACTGTCTGGCTGAAAGGCACTAACTATGCAAATGCAATGGGAGTTATTATCATTATGGGGCTTTCATGTTCTTACTCAAATCACTGATGCACCTTCTGTGTCCAGCTGACCAAGCAGTATTTCTTGCATTATAGGATTCTGATTCCACTTCCATTGTTAATGTTCATTACTTTCTTAGAGAGCTACAATTTCATTATTAATACATCAGTGTAACAGAGCACAGATTACATAAATGCATTTCTGAGCATTAGCTAAATATTAGTTTTAAGAACAAAATACGCTTCCTATGCCAACAATATGTTCTGTCTTATACAAATACTTTATGGCTACAATTGTAAAAGTACTTGGAAAAAGCTTTTATTGTCTGAAAAGGATATGTATATATATATATATATAGTAAAATAAGACTTTGCTTATCCTCTTCTTCTAAGGAAAAATCAAGATTTTGAGTTTGAAAGGTGGTTACCATGAATGTTTGAATCTGTTCAATAATAGTATCAGTAAATTTTAAACCTCTTTTCTCTAGGAGAATCAGAGGGTGAGTTACTCATGTCAGATGTGTTTCAGTGGTACAAATGTCAGCTGTGGTGTGGTTGTCTCTAACTTTGGTGGTCTCCCTAGCCCTGGCTAGAGAGCTGATGTTGTTTGAGCTGAGGAGAGTCTCACAGTTGAGCAATTGGAGGAGAGTAAGGTGGTGACCATACTCTATTGTCACCACTTCTGGAGCTGAAGCTGGTTGAAAAGCTGATTTAGCTGCAAGCAGATATTTGGAGCGTGGATGTGAGCTATCCAAAGTATTTCTTTGCTGTTGTCAAACCTGGGTTGTAGCTGTCTGTGGGAATAGGGAGACTCAGAGCTAGGTTTGGTTGATCCTATTACAATAGCAATTGAGTGCTTGGAGTATCTCTGTGTGTTGACCCTCTTGGGAGAGCTGGGGCTAAGCTGTAACACCCACCTCCTGCCCCTGGGCAGCAGCAGGTGCCTCATCCCATGCTGGGGGGGATGTCTCCCTCCTGCTAGCCTCACACAGGCAGACATTGTGGCCACAGCTGGTTCACCAGGGATCTTCTGTCCTCCATGGATTCCTGGCATTGTTTTTGTCCATTATTATGAGACAATCTGCACCTCAGGTCTCATTTTTGACATATAGCAAAAGGACTGAGCTGCTTTATAAGAAAGTGCCCATGCTTTAATGTTCCACTCTCACCCCCTGCTTTCATGTTTTAGCCTTAAAACTAAACTTGGGAATTATTTAGAGATCCTCTGAGCAGGACTCTTTTCATTCTGTTCAGGGAAGCCTCAATGCTTACACTGCTGAACGCATCAGTTTTAGCACATCATTTTAGAACCTCTTTAAAATGCAAGCTAGTTGTGTTATCTCCTCCAGAGATATTCACAGGACTGATGCTCTGGTGGATTAAGTTATTTTATGCATTGTAAACAATAGGCTGATGGAGCTGAAGTGCTGAGGTCCTTTTTTAATCAGAGGCACCAGATTAACTTGCTTTTAGTCTTTCAGAAACTCACTTACTCTTAATGAGTTTACCATGATATAGGTCCACAAATTTCCTGTCTGGCTTCTTTTGGCACTCTTAGATAAAAATGCCATCTGGAAAGCAGATTTATTGGTTTTGAGACAATGTCCCTTCCTTATCACCTTGTTTTGCTGGCCCTGAGCTCATCCAAGATAGCAGTACTTACCTAGACAGCATCAGTTTGTCAGACACAAATTGTGGAAAAATTAATTTAAAATACCTTGACCTTTCTACCCCACTAAGATAGGACTTCTTTTTTTCTATAGTAAAACGTCTAGCTAATGTAAACTGCTTACATATATGTGTGTATGAATACATGTATGCATACAAATAAATAAAAGCTTTAGCCTTTTTCTAGTATTCTGCTCTGCTTCCACTGTAAATGCTGCCTTAGTTTTGTCATGGAAGCATTTCTATTTAGTTTTGCATATTTATATTTATTGTGAGCTTGGAGCTTCAAATGACATCTCTTGTTGTGTGCTAAGATGCCAATGCCAGCCAGGGGGAGTTCTGTGGCACAGTTTTCTTTAGAGACCCTTCAGCTCAACACAATTTTCACTATTTAACTCTGTGTATAACTGCCCTGGACAGAGGGATGGGTGCATCCACTGGGTGAAGCTTGGCTGAAGCACCACAGATGCTTTCCACAATATCCAGGTGATAAGGACTTCCCCACTCTCCATTTCTGGGGCCGCAGAAAACTATAAAACATCATTTAATGAAGATGGCACCAGAAAAATGAGCAGAATTACTCACTGCTGCAAGTGTCCAGGGCTCTTCCTCACAGCCAAAAACACAGCAAAAAGAAAAGCTTTGAAAAAATTGTTACTGACTACAGAAGTTGCCAGGACATGTGATGTGTGCATGCTCACATGTGTTATGGTAAGGTAATGTGGAGGACAAAGCTGCTGTTAACTCTTTGCACTTGAGCTCTAACAATAGCACTTAAAATCTGTGCAAGACATTTAAAATAAAACAATCCTGTGTCTTCTTGTAAACTTCCTACAGAAAATGCCTTATCCAGAAATTACATAGGAAACAAAAAATAGAAAAGTGTTTCTAGTTCTGTATGTTCCTTTATACTCAATCCTATTGTTGAGGGATGAGTGTATCCTTTTTTTAATCTGCCTGAATTGCATTCCTGGACAGATCCTGGTTGTCACTACTGAGGTGCTGCTTCTTCAGTGATTAAAGAAACATTGTAGAAAAAGGAGTTTGTGTTTTCAGAAATATGTGGGAAAAGACTTATGCATGAATTGGAGAAGGGCATAGAAACTTGCAGTGATGGTCATAGCAACATTTATTAATTACAATAATAACAAAGTATGATATGTTCTCTATAGTTTAGATAACTTTGCTCCAGTACTCATGGGTGACTAAACTTGAAGGGACTCCTGGGCATAAAAAACAAGCTCTGCTCGAATTATTTAAATTAACCTAAGCCCTTAAAAGGCTGTGCAGTTTAAACTGGTGAAATTAATCTTGTGACAATGCGGCCATGTGCTACATGGGAATAGAGAGCTGCTTCAGGAAATATATATGCTGTGCAAGGAGGGGATATTTCAAATGTGTTTTAAAATGTGCTTTCCTTTCCTTGCACTTGTGCTTTATTCCCATATATTTGTTTTCTGCAAGTTCCTAACAGCAAAATGTTCCTGTGGTGTAGGAGACTGACAGTTAATTGGTTTCAAGGGATGACTTTACAATGATTTTTCATTCCTGTGACTCTTTATAGCTAGAGAGAAGGAAGCTGACACATAAGCAAAATTAATTTTTGCTTCTGCCTCTCTGTAAAATTTGTGCTTAATGATCTTGCCTCTTCCTCAGTGCTGTGTTTTTTTACTGCCGTGTCCTAATCCAAGCTCTGATCTCACTTTCACTTAGCATCTGAGCTCTGATGAGCTGTCAGCACTTGATGCTGTCCCTTTCACTCCTTAGTCTCTCATTTGAGTGGAGTATTTGACTCTCTCAGTGGCTCTAGACATCAGCTAAATTTTTACAGGACTCTCTTAAAGAAACATTTTGTATTTGTTGCCCTGCTAATGGAAGATGTGACAGCCACATTTGCCCTATCCCAGCATGCACAAGGGAAATTATCATCATGTCAAATTACAGCTGCTGACTCCTGCCAGACAATCCCCTGCCTTATCTTATCTATCTACATTTTTTAATGCCATGCTCATCATCATGGCATCTAAGTGCCTTAAAAGTTTTCCATTGCTTCAGAGGAAAGATGCATTTATGTGTGTGTTACTGGAAAACTTTCCCTGGTTCTGGCTATTTGGTTGACCTGTGTGTGAACAGGGGTGATAAAGGTTAAAGTGAATTACCTCTGAAAAAGTGACCAACCAGTGCAACAACCTTTGACTTGACAAACCTGATCCTTGTTGATATTTTTCTAAAATACATCATATGGCTTTTACTTCTAGTTATGTTTGGGGATTAGCTGGATTCTGCAATGCTTCTGGCACTGGTGGTGGAGTGAGGGATCAAGCACTGACACAAGCTCTTGCTCTGTTTTCATGCTCTCACGCTGATCTTGGGTCTGGTTTGAAGTATTTGAGCCTTTTTGGTTCCCAAGTAGATGGCACATTCATTGGAAATAAACCAGCTTGACTTCTGCATTTGAGTTTTATTTTGTACTTCCCGTTGTAAGGAAGCCTGGTGCAAAGGCTGTTGGATGTTAAATAAAACAATTAAAACTAGACATTGCTGATATGGGAAGAAGGCCACAAGGTATTTCTTCCTCATTAATCACATTTCTGAGCAAAACCATCATTTTATGTCCCATAAATGTTCTGGGTACCTGTTATATACAGCTGCTGTTTATTTTTCAACCTGTACCAAAGAGCATAAGAATTTAATATAAGGGTTGAAACCCAAGTGTGTATATAAGCATGTGCTTCTTCATGTTGAGTGCTGCTGGCACCCTTCACAGGGCAGATCTGTGTCTCTAGCTCTTTTACTGTCCTCCACTGACTCCAGTTCTGCAGTCTCCAGGGGTCTGGTCGGAAGGCATCCACCTGACTATGCTAGAGACCAAAATGTCACTTGCCAAGTACTGCCTTTGTCCCTGAGACACGCCACAGCCATCAGGATCCCTGTATGGCTCCTGGGATATCAGATTTTGCCTGTGCACTGACTGTGGTTGCTACTGTGCCTTTCCCAGAGGTTTGTGGTGATGTTGTCTGCTGTGCACTGCTGCTGCCCAGCTCAATGCTAGGCAGTAGGCTGTGAGCTCTTTGATCCTCTCCTCGAGTCACAGCTGATCCATGGAGATTCCTGTCTGATCTGACAGCTCTCTGTTTTCACCCTTAACCTAGAGCAGTGTTGGAAAAAATAGCAGGCCAAAAGCAACCTCACATTATTTTATTATTTGCAGTCATCTACAGTAGAGTGTGACAGTGATGTTATTTCCATGGTTTCTCTATCAGCTGGGGGGAGGTGATGTTTGTACTCTGGTGATAATTCAGATTGGGGAAGCAGGCCAAGGGTTGATATATTTCAGAAACATTTTACTGTTCTTTCCTACTGATATAGAGATTTCAAGGCAAACAACAGTAGTAAATGCAGATTCTCAAGTCAAGAGGAGTAGCTGTCTGGCATCTTGCTAAATCGTGTGGAAGGGGAGCACAGAGTTGAGACTTGGTGCCAATGAAAACATTTTAACTTGCTTAACATCTCCCTTAGCTGTCCTGCAGGTTGTTCTTTTTTTTCTGTATTTTAGCATAACAGCAGCTTGCAAACAATGCCAGAGTTTTGTCTACATGTCTCTGCACTGTCAGAGATCAACTTGTTCAGCTGGCATGCTAAAAAAGAAAAAAATCACAGAGAAACACAAGAAGTAGAGAGCTTAATTTGGCCTGCAGACTGTACTTCAGCCCACTCAAACCGGGTCAGTGTAAAGCAAATAAACTGCAGCTATGTGGGTTCTGCTGTGGGATCTGTTGTGCTGCCTTTGATCTTGGGAAAGTGTAAAACTCCTGGATCTGACTCATCAAAGTTCTCCTTCATGCATCTAATAAAAATCATACAAGCCATCGTGTTGAAGTTGGTAGGATGCCCCACCCATATGTCTAAATTTGAGACCACGCCCCACTGTAGGGATATTTCCATCTCTCTTGGACAATGTTGCTTGGACTTCCACTGAGCTGTTCTACAGGAAGAGCAGAAGTTGAGAAGACGCAGAGGGGAAGGGAAAGATTTGATCCAGGTCCTCCTTCAGCTGACTTTTTTTGTTACTTCAGGTACAGTTGCTAAACTGTGTGTGATTGGCTTTGCTGTGTGCTGAAAGATTGCTTCCTCCAAGCTTGTGCTCTAATTTCCTGCCTTGTAATTAGCTCTTCCACATGGTTACCCCAATGTGCACAGCATGCAGTCATATGATGAGCTTATGGCACTGGACATCCTCAGCAGGCTGAATCACAAGGCAGTGCATTAAATCCTGCCCACCAGACCTGCTGGACGGTAACACAGGCTGATAGGCAGAGGGTAAAGCTGTGGAGAAGCAGCCCCTGAGGGCAAGGAGTTGCCTGCATTTGGGCAGTGAGGGATTACCCGGTGTTTTGAGAAGCACAGTGCCTCGTCTGTGCCGGGAGGGTCACAGCAGGTGCACCAGCCTGCTGTGCAGGTCCCACTGGAGATGCCTGCTGTTGTCTCGGGGCCTCTCGCTGATCAGAGCAACCTTGAAAGAAGTTAGAAAGTCTCTTTTCCCAGCCCGGCACTTAAAGAAGGAGTCAGAGCTCTTTAGTTCTCAGTCTCAAGGTTGTTTATTGTTCCTTATCTATAAAATATTTTCTCCTGTCCAGCTGAGGTCCACTCAGCAAGACAGTCCAAGCACTCTTCCTGCCCCTGGGGCAGTGTT
Source organism: Melospiza melodia melodia (assembly GCF_035770615.1). Taxonomy (NCBI): domain Eukaryota; kingdom Metazoa; phylum Chordata; class Aves; order Passeriformes; family Passerellidae; genus Melospiza; species Melospiza melodia. Next base: position 47,557,246 of record NC_086194.1, on the reverse strand, counting down.
ATGTCTTTATATTAAAAATTACATATACAATATTTACAATTACTTTCCAACACCTATCACCTATGTTAGACAGTCAGCTTCTACTCTAAACCAATCTAAAAGTGCCAACATCACAGCAGAAGATGGAGGTCAAGAAGAAGAAAGGCTGGACACGCCCAGTTCCCTCCATCTTGCCCCACTGAACCCCCATTCTAAAAAACCCCAAAATCTACTTTTTCACCCTGAGGTAAATTCACTATGATTCTACTTAACTGTTGTGGCTTGCAGATCTTCATCTAAGGTTGGTAACTTGCTCCATGGGTCATAATCAAAACCACAGGCATCCTGGGCTCTGTGCCAGGGTCTCTGAGACTCCTGGCAGGGGTCTTGGCTGCTCAGGACAGCCAGAGGGATCTCCTGGGTTCTGACCTGCTGTCCTGGCACTTGTAGCATGGGGGCTTCTGTAGCAGGCTGGGCTGAGATGTCTTTTCCCTCTAATCTCAAGGCAGAACAAAAAGGAAAGGAGAGGGATACAGTGCGCAGGAACAATGTCAGAGCACCTTACACCAGGAAATCAGATTTTACCCCTGATGGTTTGTTCTCTGAAGAAGCGTAGAAATGATGCTCCATCTTTACAGGCAGCTCCAGCCTTGAGCAGACACCACCATCAGCAGGCATCCCCCTGGCTGCACGCTGCTCATTCTCCCTGATGGTGTGGCTGACCCTGGGGTTTGGGGACACAGAAATTCCCTCCTCACTCATGAAAGTCACTGGGCAGCACTGACCTTTGTTTTCCACTCCATTATGCCTCAAAGGCCAAGCTTTCAACTGGAGCAAATTTGCACCTCTCTACTGACTGCAGTGAAAAGCTCTTGAGAGGCCTACAAGAAAAAATGGGGGGATATGCTGTGATTTTGTCAAATCTGGCTTGGTTGAGTTACACCGCTTTCTCTGCGCAGACAGAAACAGAGTTTGACTTCAGGTTTCTCAATAAAGATTTACCCTTTCTTTGAGTACCTGCAGTTCCCAATCAAAATCTTAACTTGAAGAGATAGATGTGATTTCATTGGATCTGACTCTTCAAATCCTTTTGTGCAATTTTTTTGTTTATAAGGTTTTATTTTAAAGCCCCCGTTTTCTAAAGTGGCACTTGGTGTCTTGTTACTTTCATGTCAAAACAACTGGGAGCAAGGTGACCTGAACTCCTTCCTGGAGCCATGGCAACAGAGGAGCTCATAAACACAAACAAGGTCGATCCCAAACTTTTGAATTATGTCAGATAAGCCTCCTGATGAGAAAAATGAAGAGAGAAGAATCTACTTGAAAACACCAAAATAGATGTAGTAAGCACCTCATAGTGTTATTTTAATGTGTTTCAAATGTTTCCAATATATTTTACAAAAGATTTCTTGAGGGTTAGGTACTTGTGGAAGGATGAATGGGTTTTTATAAGGGTTTTTCAGTGGCAAGATATTTGTACCACAACAGGCAGCTCTTATTGCCAGTCAAAGGAACCCATGGTCTGTCCAGGTCATGATTAATCAAGAGGCATCCATGATCAAATCTGATACATCCTATCAATACCTTATTTTAGCCGTGTTGATTGTTGAGGGACTGAGCCATGAGTTGCATCCATCTGCCTCATGCTGAGTGTGGCAGTGCCACCAGGAGATGCTTAAGGCTGTCCTGAGTACCAGCCATGGGCTACCAGCTCCTGGAAACACCACACAATGCTGCAAGCCCTGGTGGAGTCAGGATGCCTGTCAGGGCTGGGGCTTGCAGCTCCCCTGGCTGGGAGTGGCTTTGTGAGCCTCACGGCTGCTGGGACCAGGGGCTTGAATGGGCATCCCTTGGGGGTGTTGGTGGGTGACTCAGTGTAGCTCAGGCCAAGTAATTTCTTTGTCTTGTGAATATGGTGATCCTTGTCTTTGCCTGAGCATGCCATGTGCCCTTGGGTGTCTAACGGGTCATTTTGAGGCCCGGGTAATGGGTTTTAGAGCCACATTATGATACAGAATAATTGTGACTCCTTGCAGTAAACAGCGACCAGTCCTCCTCTTGCTTTGTTCCAGTCACAAGAGCTATTACCAGAGTGTGAGGACAGCTTTGTGCCTATGATTTCAGCCCTGGTCACCTTGTTCTGTGCATATCTCGCCCGTTCAAGTATGACACATCTCTGACAACAGCCCCCATAAAGGAAACAGCCCCCCCACCCTTTGCTGCCCTTTTTGTGTTGCCTGCTCTGGGTATTTGTTTGCAGAGAGCTTGCATCAACTCTCCTTACTGCCTTAGACTAAGCAGACTAATAGACTCTTTCAACACCTCTGTAGCGCTGCCCGCTGTCGTAATCATTCAGCGGTCACGGCTCTCTGCAAACAGCAGCCCTGAACTCGCCGTTCAATTACCAGTTTATTATTCTAAGACGTCTGGGGAGCCGAGTGGTGAGAGCCATATGCCAATATGGCTGTGGGCTGCTTGTGAAGTTCCTCATGGGACGTGGGGAGCCAAGCCAGGGGTCTGAGCAGTTCTCTTAGGCTGGTGACTGACAGCATCTGACATAGGCTTAAAATAACCCGCCCCAGAAAAGAAAACATGTCCGTCTCCAAATGAATTTCTAGTATGTGAAAACAGCTCAGAGGTGGGTGCTTGTGTTTGGGAGTCAAGGCTATGTTGACTTGCCTTGCTGACCTACAGTTTCAAGGTGTGCTGACCTGCCAGGACTCCCTGTCTTTAGCGATGCTGGTTCAGCAAGCTTGCAGGCATGTCCTTCCAGTACTGAAGAACTTGGTTGCCTTGGGATTTGGTGAAGCCACCATGGAATAACCCATTTTTTGCTGAAATTCACAAATGAAGCGGGAACTGATCCTCACTTTGGGCTGATGAAAACCAAGTCTTTCCTGGTGCTGACACAATGGCCTCTGGCTAGAGAGGGTCTCACGCTGTAACACTTGTTCTGGGCTGGTTCCTGCAGTGATCCTTGGAGGAAAGCTGGGGCACATCGACTGAAATAACAAGAACCAATCATCATGAAAACACATCTGCTGGCTTCAGTGTGTATGCTTTGTAAAGTGTGGCTGCAATTAGCTCAAACTCTTCTATGGCACTAGAAAACTGAGCTTCCTTGAAATATTCAGTTATGCCAAGAAAAAATAAAAACATAGTGGATTTCTCTGTGGCCCCTCAGAAATCTGAGGAAGCCTCCCAAAACTTAATATCCACTCATGAAGTGTCCATATAAAATAATTTATCTTCTTATGACTGGCTTGTCAAACAAGAATTGCTTCCAACATTCTTTCATTCACTAACTTCCTCAACTATGTTTTATTATTTTTTCCCTTTTGTTTCCACTCTCCAATCTCCCTCTGAAATTCAGTATATTCTAAATGCATGCTGAGAGGGTCCATGCCAGGTTAGCAAGAGGAAAGATTTGTTGGAAGTTGTTTCTGAGCTGCTAGAATCCAAAGCAAAACATTGCCATTTCTATTTGCCAAGATGCAGACTCATTCCTCCTCTTAGCAGGAAGGCATCCAAGAGATAAGGAAGTTAAATCAGATGAGTGTGTATAATTTAACATGTCTAAAATCCTGGTTATGCTATTATGCCTCATTCCTTGCTATTGTTGACTTGTGAAAAAGATAAATCTACCAACAGTAAAAACCTTCTGGTAGCTTGCTTATTCCAAATTTCTCTCTTTTGCTGCAGCTTAAACGTTAGAAGCAATTTTCTCATGAGACAGCTTATTTTGTGTGGTGGGGGTTGCCGCTGGTCCCTGTGGGCAGCAAGCTGGTTGGTAAAGTGTCCATGTTTTATTTGTCAACAACCAGAGTGCTACAAAGACAAGTAGGCATTTCAGAATCTGACTAGGGAAATTCCACTTCATCCCTTCATATTCCAAAAGCATCTAATGCCAATATTTTGGTTTGGGAGCAGGGTTGATTTATTGCTACAGATCCACCCGACAGGGTAGAGGTGGAAGAATGAGTTTTGGCAGAAGGAGAGAACTGTTGAGGAATGACTGCTCTTCAGTCTGATGGGAGATTAGGGATAATGCAGGTTGATTGCAGGAGTCCAGTGATTTTGTGACTTCATCAAGAAGATGAAGGAAAAAAGTTAAAAGAAAAACCTACGGAGAGATTTAGTTAATGTTGTCTAATAAAAAGGAAGAAAAAACACATGAAAACACAGAGAGAGCCAGAATAGATAAAGATGCAGATGAGTAGGAAAAATGCCTATATATGTAGTATATATACCTATATACTTCCATGGTATGCAGAGTCCAAATTTCTTTGGTGCTTTCTGACCCCAGTTCTTTCCCAAGCATCTTGGAAGATACTGAGGATTCAGTTGGAGTTGTCACAGCTCTGTTGCCTGCTGGTGAATAGGTGGTGGATAAGGTAAGATCCCATCTTGAAGTGAGTGGGGGGCCAGTAGGTTTACCTGACATGATTTTTGGTCATAAGTGTCTAGGTATAAAGCAAACAACATGATAACAATTAACTGATCTCCCACCTAAACTAAAGCATTGCTGGATTTGGACTTTTAGTAGCATGACTCTGTAAGAATATAAATTTACCTCAGATGTTCCTACACACAAATTTTAGAAGTTTTATGAGGAAGAAACCTAAGGATACTTGGGACCCCCAAGCTTTGATTCAGACCTATGTAAAAAAGAGCTACTGAAAACTATGATGTTGTTAACCATCCTGTTCTCATTAAGCTTCAGTGGAACCTTGCTTTCTGAGTAGGTTTGGAGATGTCAGGTGAATGAAGTGAGAAAGTAGCATTTTCTACCTCAAAAAGTGGAATAAATGTTAATAGAATGAATGTTGGCAAGTGTTGAAAAGTCTTCCTTGCTATGCAATGAGGCTGAATTAATGAGTGTGAAAACACACATTAGTATTTTCATTAAATGTATGATTATGCACTTGTATCTGTTTATGTGCCCTAATGTAAACAAGCGGACACACAAAAACATAAGCACTGTGGGATGTGTTAATGCACAAACATACTTCTAGAGACCTCAGTAAGAGGAACTGCAGTGCTAACCCTGCTCTTTGCTCCATGAGCAGAAATGTTAACTGGAAAGAGCTCACCTGGTATGGCTTGCTTTGCAGAGCCTGGATGCAACTCACTCTTCTGAATGTCAGCAAAGTGCAGGGGCTGCATTTATTCAGCATTACCATCTAATAGCACAGTGTGCTTAAGGAACGTGTCTTCCCTTCAGGGCTCTGGTAGGGAATCGGTACTTTGTGCACTGCACATCTGCGTCCCAATGTTATTATTTGACATGGAAACAGGGCTGGAGTCCCAGCCATGAGGTTACTCATGGCATGGCAATGAAGCCGAGCACTTGCACAAAGGCAGAGGTTTGGGTCGTATTCAGAAGGTGCAGGATGCAACATATGACATTATCCCCTTTGTTGATACTTCACTGTGGTGTGGATGGTTGAAAGCAGCAAGTTTCCTTTACATATTACAGAGGTACCTCTGGCTTAGTTGTAGAATAATTTAATGGCTTTTTCACCTTGCGTCGTTTTTGGGGAAGCTGCAGATTGCATCCCTGAAACCAGATGTGAGCATCCAACCTCCATCCACTCTTGCTCCTCCCCGTTTAGCCATTCCTGTTTAAAAGGAAGTAGCCATCAAAGTGCATCTGTGCATGCAAATCCCTCTCCTTTGGTGGAATTACACTGGGGATGAATTTTTCTCGTTGTGATTGCTTAAAGGACTCAAAGGGTGGCTCCTATCACATCTTGTGGCTACCACCTTTGGCCAATATTAAACATGATTCCTGTGCAGTAAGCACATTCTTTGGGAGGAAGGAATCCACCCTTAGTTCCCATGCATATCACACAGGGTGTTTTCGGCAGCGTGCAACTGTAATCAGTGGAGCTCAGCTTGGCAATTTTAATCCCCTGCTGTCTAGTTTGGGGCTGCTTGTTATGCAGCCAGCATTCACTCAACATAATGGTTGCTACCTGCCAATGTGCTTTGAGGGATATTGTTAGCATTAAATTTGCCATTTACATTTTCATGTTTGACATAATTGAGGAATGAATGCTCTTATGAAAATTAAACTTGTGGTCCTCCTGGACTACTGTAACCCTGTTAAAATGTAATGCGATTCTTGATGCGTCTTCTTTAGGTTTTTATTAAATAGAATATCCGTATGACTAATTCCCCTGGCCTAAATGTAGGCTGGGAAGGAACATTATTGATAGGGCTGAGCACAAATGGCCCTCTATACTCAGCCTCTAATGGCCTAATAATGCATTATACTTGAATCAGAAATACTTTGAGTTGTAGTGCTTATTGCCATTATTGAAAACACCTGGATGCTCCATTCATCAAGGTTACATCAAAATGGGCCCATTTGTTTATTAGTCTGTCAGTAAACATCTTTATTTAGTTTCATGTTCCTCTCCTCTCAGTAACATCAGAGAGGACAAGACCATGTAGTGTATCTTTCTGTGGTTTGCCATTATTAGTTTTCCCTGAAAAAGAAAGATAATTAAAAGTTTGGATGTCTTCATGAAATAAACATTTTTCTTGGGGATTGTTCTTTTTTTCCTTTCCCTTTTAGAAAAGGGAAAGGAAGAAAAGGAGGTTAAAGAAAAGCCATTGGCTCAGTAGTCAGGATGACCAAACTGCAAAACAAGCAGATTTGCCAGACTAAGATTTTAATGCATGTTTTATGGCAGGCAGCCTCTGGAATATTTTTGTCCCACTGCTACAGCAGCTCTGCTCTGCCTGGAGGAGTTTGCTGTGCTGGGAGGATGCTAAGGACAGACAGGTGCAGCTGTTGGGTATCGCTGGTGTCCACAGCCAGGCATCTTGCATGGAGAAACCTGTGCCCAGGCAGGCATTTTGGGTTTGGAGATATGACATATCTCTGTAGTTCTATCAACAGACACCCTGGCTCATTGCAAGCATGTCCCTTTAGAGCTTTTGCCCCTCTTCTTTCCTCCACTAGCAAAAGGATGAATTAATTTAGGTTTGCCAAGTGCTTTTAGGCTGGCTAGGGCTGAGGAAGGAGGCCCCATTTTCCATCCACAGAGGAAAGGGTGTTGAAATATTTTGACCCTGTAAAACCCCATCTCTTTCAGGCTAGCTGAAATATTTTTTCTTTGTCAGAAAATGTTAGCTTTGACTATTTATACAGGTTGTCTTCTGAAAGGAGAAAGTTTAAATATGACATTTTTGACTTCCATTTCAAAACAGAAAAAAGATCAACACTTGAAAGTTAAAGGTTTCTTCTTTTTTTTTTTATTTTAAACAATGTTTTGCTTTGACATTTCCCAATCAAAATTCTCCAGATTCTACAATTCTGAAGAGATTGTAGCTGGAAATCTGATGCAGAGCAGACAACTCCAGCACCACTTTGGATGTGAACCAGGCTCCAATTGAACCAGAGATTTCCTTAGTTTAAGCTGGAGAAAAGATATTATTCTTGAGAGCACTGAATTATCCAGTGTTTGATGCCATACATGAAGCATTTGTACCTTGGCTGTAAAGACAGGCACTCTGGTGAGTGTGTTTGGCATTTATATTTATGAATTTAATTATACCTCCTCAGCCCTGCTCCTTGTTGCTTAAGTAATCTGTCCTTTATGCTCTGTCCCATGAAACCTAGTCTGTTCCCAGATCTGTGGTTGTGCTGTGGCTTGTGCTGCCCTGCTGCAGTGCTGGTGATCAGACCCACAAGACAAAACTTCTGGGGGAGGGGGCATGGAAAAGCTACACTGTGTGTGTCAGTCAGTGGATTATATGAAACGTTAGAAGACAGAGCTCCTGCCAGCTTATCTGGTCCATTTTCCAAGCAACCTGAAGAATATGACTGGCCCAAAGGGAGGTCACACTATGGACTGGATAGAAAACAACTGAGTTTTAATTTCTGAAGTTTTTGTCCTTGACATCCTGGACAGGGAGCAAGGAAGAGTTAATATTTCTGTGGTCTGCTTGCAGAGGATTGGTTGCTATTATAGCTCAGTGTGTGATTGCGCTGATTTCAGATCGTGTTCCTGCTGCTGATGGTAATGAATTGCTATAGTTGGTGTTTGAGGTATTCCAAAATACTAGGGCCATTGACCTCAATGGCTGCTTTTGATGTTTGAAAACCATCAGTTTTGTGCTATCAAGGAAAACTTTACTGCCCTTTTCACCTGTGGATTCTTCAGACACAGACAAGAGGCAGCACTAAACCTGAATCTCAGCTTCAGATTGTTGCTTGTGGTGCATTCCCCACTGCATCACTCTCCAGTGAGAGAATGGGAATCAGAATTTCAGAGCCACAATAGCTGCAGTTTAAAGGGATTGGCACCGAAATGTGCAATGTTATGGTCTGCTGATGGCTTGGATCATGGCTGGAATGGGATACTGTCAGTTAGCAAAACTATTTGGCAATTTTGGCAATATCTCCTTGAATTTATCCCCTTCCTGGATTCAAAAGAAAACAAAGAAAGGAGTAATAGCCTTTTCCTCCCTCATCAGGGAAATACCAATGTGTTCATGACAGCAAATAAAGGGAATGCTGAGCAGTGAAAGGCTGGTGCTGGGTTTCATACAGGGTTTGGAATTGCGTGTGAGTTAAGGCCCTGGTCCACACTTCAGGTCAAGAAAGAAACATGGGTTTAGCATATGGTCTGGAGCCATGGAACCCAGATTATGTCATATATGGATACAGGGTGATTTCAATCTGAGAGAAGTGGGAAATACTTTCAACCTTGAAGGTGTTAGCTGATGATACCAAAATTAATAGTTCCTCTCTCTTACACCCTCTTGATCTTGCTGCACAGAGCTTCTGGAGGATTATTGCAGACCTAATTTCTCTCTTCAGACTCATGCTTCATATCCATCCAACTTGAGTCCTGGCAAGATACATTTCCTGGATGATCTTACTCCTTTGTTTCTGTATGTTTTATTTTTCCCTGAGTGTAGGAGGATACAGCACAGAGCAGGCAAAGCAGTCAGAAAGCTTATACAGTGTGGAAAAATTCGGACAATCTACAACAGACCTGAGTACATTTGGACTATTATTTTATTTTTGCAATATGTGTAGTTTTCTTCAGAGCATGGGAAGAGAATTAGAAATTGAAACACTAAAATCCTTGAAATTTATTGAAAGAAAAACCTTGCTCTGAACCCAAGTAAGAAAAAATTATATTAGTATTGGCTTCCTCAATGCTCACATCTATTGAGTTTCTTTGATTATTAAGAGAAGTGATGAATACTTGCAAACTAATCCATCTCTAAATCAATCTTCTTGTACAGTCCTTCAGGATCAGGGAGCATAAGTTCATGATGTTGGAAGAGAGAATGATATGGCAAGATATGAGGCAAGTGGTGCCACAGAGCAGTAAACACATCTGAAACACCTGCTATCAATTACTGCTATTTTTGCAGTGATCAGTTTCAGATTTGGAGACAGAGCAAGGGAGATTAGAAGTCTTCAACCATAAGTGGGAGAACAGAGTAAATTAGTATTTGTATTTAAAGAGAGACAGGCTGGATGTGAATACAAAAGTGGCACACAGATCTTAGATTTAGAGCCAGCCTTGCAAAAATTGTGTGAGCTCTTGAGCCAGAATTCTCATGTCCTACTATAGGTTTGACTTTTACAGCAAGGCTCTGCTTAATCACTGAGGCAAGAAAAAGGAGTTGAATCTCTCCATATGCAGAAACCTGTCATCTTCTCCTCTAATTTGAAAGTATTGGAAATCTGTAAGAGCCTCAGGTTTTAATGCAGAAGTTCACAGATACGTAGAAATTGTTTCTGGGTAGGTGGAAACACCCATCAGTCTGAGAGGCAGAAACAGCCTAAGCCTGAACAGATCATGTAAGTTAATTTACCTTCATATGTGCATATAAACTGGGCAGGGTACTGATGGCTAACTGTTCTTTCAAGATGTAAACACCAGAGAGTCTGGTCTCTTTCTTGTTTGCATTCAAGCTGATAGTAAAAGTATTCACCCAGAAAATAGGAGGTCAGAGGTTCCTGGCCCAGGGTTGCAGGGAGGTCTGCTTTCCAGCTGGATTCTCAGCCTGGTGTTGCCTCCCTGAGTCAGTACCCATGAGCTGGGTGTGGTGCTTTCCTCCAGCCTTGCTGGATGCTCTGGCTGGTGATGAAGCTCCAGCCTACTGGAGTGCCTCCTGAGCGGCAGGGCCCTGAGCCTCACTCACCTTCCCTGCCCAATTCACATCCATGTGTCAGGAGAGGGCCAGAACATGCAGCTTACAAGGTTTCCAGGGGCAGTCATCCTCTGCTTTTGGTTTGTGGAGGAGCTATGGCCTGGTGCTCAGAAATTTAATCTTGGCCTGTGCTGACTATGAAGGCCTCCTTAGCTTAAACAAGTCCTGGATTAAAATCAGGCACTGTGCTACCTTGTTGCATCCTTCAAGAAAGCAGTGGACTGGGCTGTTTCTGCCCAAAGCCTCATCTGGGAGACCTGAGCTAGGGAAAAACTTGCCAGGCATCCTTGTGTTTTGTTCTGGCTGAGAATGGGGAATCAAATCCCCAGGTTTTGGGCAAAAGAGAGTTACGGTATGTCCTAGTGCTCTAAGTCAAAGAGGAATGTGAGGCAAGCATTCTGACTTCAGTCTTGGCCATGGAGGTAAAAGCTGATGGGTGTTTTACCTGTCGTTTGTGAGGGCACTAAAGCCACCTTTGATCGATGACCTCAAGCAGGCAGTGTGAGATGATGACGGAAAGACTCTCCAGGGAGGCACAGGTGTGGCTCGGATATGCCGATTTTGGTGGTACTCAGGTTCTGCCGGTTTTGGGGACTCAGAGAGCTGATGCCGGGAGAATCCCGAGGGATGGGGCGGCGGTTCCCGCCGTCAGCGCTAGGTGGCGATAGCCCCCCGGCGGAGGCCGGTCCCGAGCGCCGAAGCCAGCGGGGATTCGGAATCCGGGATGCGGGATGCTCCCTCCGCCTGGCCGGCGGGATGCGGCGGCTGGGGCAGCCCGCATCTCCTGGGGGAAAAAAAATCAAAACCAAACAAGCCAACCGACTGCGTCAGTGCTACTCGATCAGATGAAACTTCAGTAAGTGAGGGGTTTAAAAATTGCTTTTCCTTCACTTACCTCGGGCTAGAAGGCATCTGGTTTGGCACAGGCGACTGTAGCGAATAAAATTAAAATTGATTGAGTGCAAATGTTTTAATTGTATGATGTTTTCTCATTGATAATCTCAATAAGCTAATTTAATTAAGGATAATGGGAACATGTTTGGGGACATTTAGGACCCATTCAGACATAATGGGTTCAAAATGTCTCAGCAGAACCAAATCACAGGGGTACACTGACAATGCTTCCCCTGTGTCCAGGGCGACCATAAGCCATACTGTGCTTCCTGCTGGGTTCATGCCACAGGAAAATGGCTCCCCAATTTATCTGACAATAACTGTGTGTGGGGATACCCACATGTGTCTGTATTTCCAGGGCAGTAGCCTCTCTTCCAGTTCCCTCAGAACTTCATTGAGGTTCAGCTGTGCTCCTCCCCTTACTATTTCACTTTACAGCCTCCCATCATTGTTGGCCCCACCAAGTCCTGAGACTTTCTGCGCACACTGCTCCTGCCCAGGCTGCCCACAGCACAAGGGAAGAGCCAGGCGGAGGCTGTTCTGGCAACCATGGGACTAATTTCTATCCCCCTATCTGAATATGATCTTAGTATGAAAAAATTGACACTTCCCTTACATACTCTTTCAGCTTTTATTTTCAGCTCACATTTTTCAGGGAAGGTTTTGTTTTGGTTTGATTTTGGTTTGCTTTTCTTTTAAATTGGCTGATATATCTGTGTATTTAATAATCTTCTCTAAAGTGGACCTTTTTTTCCCCAGTATACACAAGGATTAAATCATTATATCTCAATAATTTTCCGACAAGTATTTTCATAGTTCAATGTGAGAAATGGATTCAACCCTCTTCAAGACTGACTAGCCAAAGAAAAGGAAGGCATTGCAATACTGAGTCCCCTCTCTAAGGATTTTGTATGATCTTACTGAAAGTATTATTCTGGATCCTGGTAGCAAAATCTTGCATAATGTTTTTCTCATGCAGCAGTTCATTTTGCAGCCCTCAGTTTCTTTGAAAAGCCCCTTTCCAGCCCCTGGCTGTAGTCCTAGACTTTCTGTTAGCCCAAACCCAAATCCTAGGCTATTTCACGAGCCAGGACACTAATTCACTGAGACAAATGAGAGTGCCAGTATGAGCTCCTAATTATCTTTTGGGATACTTTTGTAGGCACTTCAGCACTGTTCCTGGTAGTTTATTCACTAGGAACCCTAATCCTTAACTTCAGTTGTCTGTAGGCCAGTTTGCCCCACTTCATCCCCTTCATCCCAAACTCTTCCTATATCTCAGATGAAGATCCTAACCTTAGCTCTTCCTTTCTTTTATGTGTCTCTTACATTCCATCCCTTCCCAGGCTCAGCTGCAGGTTTTACCATTCTAACATTAACCCATTCCTATTTCCTACTTTGAAATATTCAATGAAAATCTCTTCAAATATACGGGGACCTTTTTGTCCTAGCAAAGAATAATGAAAGTTCAATGATTATTCAGTTTGGAGACATCTTGCTAACCAGTGCCTTGCTAAGTAATGCTTTGGTGAAGGCCCTGCCTTTTCTCAACAGATCATTTCAGATGCATTGTATTTTATGTAACAGTTGAGTTAAAATTTCATAAGAGTGGGGAGGAAGTGAAATATGGGAAGAATAATCCAAGATTTCCCACACAAGGAGCAAAATATCCAGTGGAGCTTTTGGTGTGGCCTGGAGTGTTCAGGGAGATGTGTGTGACCCAGTGTTGGTCAGCAGCAGGTGGCCTCTGGCAGGGACGATTCAGCAGTCTGGTTTCATCTCCTTTGGGTCAGCCATAAATCTCAGTGACCTGTGAGGAGAAAACTAGATAGAAGTGCACCATATTAGCAGCTGAGGACAGAAAATCAATAGAAAGTCCTAGTATACTGGCAAACGAGTAACTGTCTAGAAATACAATATTTTTTCCTTGGTGCTCTCAGGAAATGTTGATGTTTCGATAAACTCTGAGAACAAACTACGAAAAAAATGGGGGAGAGAAGTCTGAGGTCTCAACAGACAGAAGTGGTGCTGTGATTTGAATGTATCAACTGTGATTTGAATTCATCTCATTATGTAGTCTGATCTAAATATGATTTATGTATCTGATCAACAACTAGCATGACTTTCTGTATGCATTAAGACTATACTAACTGGAAGAGAGCACATAAAGCCTGAGTTGCCTTCAGGGAGCTCCCCAAACTTGTAGGTTTTCCTTAGAGAACAATATGACTAATTGAATGAGATCTAGAATGTTTAAGAATTACATTGTCCATAGACAGTCAAAGTCCATGATTTGCACTGGATTTTTTTTTTTTTTCTTTTTGTCTTGTACCCTGAGCAGGAACTTCTAAGTATTGGAACAAAAAATGTGACTTTTTCAGAGGCCTATACCAAAGTATATTAGGACAAGGGGTTGATCTCTAACCATGACACCAAAAAAACATTCAGGAAATTTCTTTGATCAGGAAGACAGACCAGTCAAAACAGATCAAGACTTGTTGCTTGCATATGTAGGCACTGGTGTTATTTAATTTTACTCTTAGGAATTGCTGTAACTTACTCACAGAAGTGACATTTAGGTGTCTCATGCAGACCCATTTGACACTAATAGGTGACTAATTCTCCCATTTTGCCTGAAGTGAGTATTTGATTCAAGGCACCAGGGAAACACAAAGAAAATCCTAAAGGAAACATTGTGCCATGAACCTGCTATTGAAGTCATATGAAACAAAGCTTTAACTAAATGTGAAGTTCCCATCCTGGCTAGCAAGCACTACTTGAGTGTGAAATAGGTCCTGGATCGCTCTGCTCACCCAGTGTTCAGTGGGACAAGGTGGTAGAGAAGTGCATCTCCCCATCCCAAAGTCTGCCTGAGCTGTAGCACTAAAATTATAAAGTGCTGCATCCACGCAGACTCACATACATTGTGAGAGCTGTACTCATTCATCCCAGCTGAGCTTCTGTCCTTTTAAATATGCTTAGCAATCAGCATTGGTCCCTATGGTACTCGGCTTTGTGGATGCCCACAGTGACTGGTGTGGCAAGGAAAGTGCCTGGTAGGCAAACGTTGTATGTCTAGATCCTTGCTGTGCCACTTTGTGTTAACATACTCAGAAAAGGGGAATCCTGGAGGAGATCCTGTTGAGAGAACTCTTGGAGAAACCTCCCCTCATGCCTCTACGACTTCTCTTCCTCTCTTTGCCCCTCAGAGGGCCAATGAGGATCTGTGGCAGTCCTGCCGAGCTCACAACAAATTGGTGTATGGAGCCAGATGTGAGCTCAGGCTGCAGAATAGAGGGGTCTCCTCAGGGCTGTGCAGTGGAATTGCCAGCAATGAAAGTTAGATTTGTACATCAGACCAAAGAGCTCACTGGGCATTTTGAATAACCTGAGACTCCGAGCCAGAGCAAGCCACTATGTGGGCCAATCAAGGAGAAGCAGAAAATGTTGTCTCCCAGTTTTTTCCCCCAGCACTGACAAACTTCCCTCGGTACACTGTGAGTAAATTTCCCCTCCTGCTTTTACACAAAGCATGAATATGGAGAGCACGACTTGGGCTTGCAGAGCTCAGGGCAGAAGGAAGAATTTAAGTTTAAGGTGGAAGATGAGAAACCCCGCAGATCTCTCCCCCACAGATTCCTTCATTTATTTCTACTCTTACTGGAAGAGCCTGGGAGAAAATTTTATATGAGTTAAACACACATTTTTGCCCTATCTGTGGGCTCCACTATGTTTTCTTGGAGATGAGCTGTTAATAGGCATGGGAGTTTATCCAAGAGCTTTTATCTGGTGCAGATAATCCCTTAGATTACTTCTTTCCTCTCCTTCTCTTACAAGAAAGTATCCTTTAGACAAGTCCCTTTCCTGCACTTATCCCAAATGTACACTTATGCTCTTATGAAGATAATGTGCCTTGTAATTTACTCCTATTTCTATTTTTTCCTTTTTATTTTCTAATTTAGCTGATAACCACATACTTGTTTTATCTTCCTATTACCTGAAGGAGCTATGTATTCTTGTAGAAATTCAGAGTCAAGTATCAAGCCCGTCTGATGTGAGTTTCTCCCTGCATAAATATTTTACAATCAGCTGAAAATGTCACAGCATCCTATAAAAAATGAGAAATTTAAGTTGGGTTTATATTTATCCCTTTAGGAAAAAAGTAACAGTCAAGGGAAGTTGGATGCCTTAACCAAGTTTAGGATACTGAGTGAAACAGCTGTTGGTATTTAATATTGCTTTATTGACTTCTTTCACTCATTTGTGCCTTTGAAGCCAACTGACCTTTTCTCCAGTGGAGATTTCTGGCCATGAAATAATATTGTGGTGACTAAAATAGCTGCTGCTCGCTTTTATCAGATAACAGGAACAAAAAGGACTTAGATGCATGTGTAAAAAACTCAGTGATTAACCCTTTTGCCAAACTTTACACAAGTGCACTTATTTCAGCCATGGCTCTTTACAAGATCTGATTTTGGACTATATTTCCACAAAATATCTTCTTCTTTTCCAGGTGCCATTCCTCTTTTAGAGATCCTTGCTTGTCTTCAAACATCTTAATCTTCCTTGCTTGCAGTGTTCTTCCTCCACAACTCACTTCCCTTTTAGTCAGTGCCAGAGGCTCTCTTCCCATTTCCCTCTTTCCCCTCTTCCCTCTTTAGGAGAACTGATTTTAACCAAGAGGGGTAATAGCAGGAGTAATAGCCATCCTCCCAAGGGAGATCCTCTCCTCTCTGCCCACTGAGACTGACTGACTGGGGCTGAGTGGGTGGCAAAGCAAGGAGAACCTGTACTTTTAGTTGTATGAGGAAAGGAGTGAATGTGAGTTGAAGCAAAACTTTTCCATAGTCCTAAAGGATGTGTCATCAAAGGTAGATGGGGTGGATTGCTCAGCAAGGACTCTCTGCAAAGAGCTCAGCAGATGCCTGGGCAACTGCTTTAGAGTAGACACAGCTCCTAGATAGTTAAAATTAACAGAAACATATCTCACTCTGTATGTATACACAAAAAGAACAGCCCTTGTCTGGGAGAGCTTACAGTCTCTGCCTAATTGATTGCCATGTGTTTTTCATTTAAACTCATTGTTAAAACAGAAGAAAGAGCAATGAAATCTTTTCAAAAATGTTCCAAAATATCTTGCATTAGTTTTGTCTTCAGATATAATTGGCCAGGGAGAGTGGTAGGCCCAAACTGTCCTCTGCTAGCAGGGCTCCAGACAACTCATGTGCATGATACTCCTTTCTTACCCTGCCACACCATCCAGCTGCCACTGAAGTCAACAGCCACCTCATGAGGGGTCACTGCTTGGTATCTCCTCTGTGTGTGATATCTGAACCAGATGGAAGCTGTAAAGTACAAGGCACAAACATTGTTCTTTATGACACAGAAATGAGACTATCTAGGCCAAAGGAAATCTTTTCTACCCAAAAAAGTCCTAGTTTCCTATATTATGACCTAAATCAACAATATTAAAACTCAAAGCTATACTGTTACACTGATGACTTTGTTCCATTGACTGTACAGCTCAGTCAGTACCTATAAAATTGCAGGATGCATTTAAAGTAATTCAATTAGATTTAATTGAATTAAAACTATTATTAAATTCCGCCAAAGGTAAGTCTGTATAATTTTTTTCTAATAACTCAAAAAGCTCAAGTCTGGATGAGTTTAAAATAATAATCCTACAAGAGAATGATTGAATAAGTAAGAACATACAAACATTTAGAAGTCCAACTAGATATGAAACTGGACTTTATATATCACATAAATCAGTCATTACAGAAATGGAAATCAATTAGGGTGGGTTGCTCAACCTAATTTTTGCTCTGCTTTTAAGTATTTAAAGAAAGATTGATTTCATGCCATTTAATTGGTTTAATCCAGCTAAGTGTGGAGGTTTCTGTGTTAACATTAAAAACCCCATTTTTTATCATCTGGCCATGGGGAAAGTCTCAGAGCTCTTTCCCAAAGTTGTAGCAATCCCTGACAATGAAGACCTTGCATTTCCTCCTGTAGCATTTTAAGCAGCTCCTCTGCTAGTTTGTCTTCCAGATACCCAGATACCCCTGAGCCAATCCTGTACTGTTTTCAGCCAAGACTTCTTTTCCTTCCTTTCCGTCTCTCTGGTTGCAGACATGTTGTGGCCCAGTCAAACAATAGGAAAATCAATTAAGAAGATTTCAGCCCTGAGATCTTTTTCCATGGAGGCAAAAAGGCAATAAGGAGCCATTCCCTGTGGTGTTGGTGAGACTTCAAACTTGCAGTTACTGGTTGCTTTTGTCACAACCAGGGCACTGAACACACACCATTAATACCAAAAAAAGTGCCAGTCATTTCTGTTTTCCCTTGTACAGCAGGAAGGATAAGTTGTTTTACATCTTCTGTAGCCAGCTATGTTAGGTACAGCTTGGATGTCACTGATATAGCAAGGGCATGTGCAGGTAACTGAGGGGCAGAGTGATGATGAAAAGGAGCTGGGAATCAAAAGATGGTGTGGGACTGCAGCCTCAGATGTTGCACTAGTTTTGTCTAGTAGCCTGTTTTGTCTTGTAGCCTCTCTCCTGGGTAGGTGTGCAAGGTGCATATCAGTAAAAGGCTCTTCCAGCCACTACTGGAAACTGGAATGTGAGGAGGTAGTCACTGGAAAACTAAGTAACTTGTAGCTTTGCTTGGATGCTCATGGAGATGATTTGCTAAAAACTATGAAAGAAGAGAGCCTGAGAGATCTGATTCAAAAAACTTCTATTATACAGAATATATTTCTGTACTCTTTCTCACTCTGCTGGCAACAAGAGGGTTTGTCTGGTCCCACCTTGGTGGTGGCTGCGCAGGATCATGTTGCTTCATCAGATCTCTTTTCTTGCCAAACAAGAACAATTTCCCCTGTAGATGGCTCTGTTTTCCTACTCAATTTCGGGAGTGCTCTCACTTAAGAAACACCGTGCAAGTGAGATTCAGCTATTTCTTTATTTTCCTTTTCCTGTGGGTTTCGTGTTCAGAAAGCAGTCATTGAGATCAGATGCTATTTAACATGCCGAGTTTAAAGATAGCTGGATTGCGAACAGCCAGTCACTTCCAACAAAATATATTTTTTGGTCCTAAACCAAGCTTGATTTAGATTTAGGACTTATATTTAAGAGCAAAAGCTCAATATCAGTGCCTAATAAATGCTACTTGAGCTGCCTTGGGCTGCAGCAGCTGGTGTCAAGGTACTGTGGTTTCTGTTGCATCCCCCAAACTGCCATGGGTTTTGCCACTACCTGTATGGCATCTCCAGTGATATAAGGGTGCCTGGTTTAGGCAGCTGAAGTAAAACCAGAGCTTTCAGCTTTTTGTGTGGGTGGAAAAAGCATGTCTTTCTGTTTAAGGAAAAAGGAGAGGGAAAGTTTTCACTAATTTTCTTTCTAACACCTGCAGAGCAGAAGCTGTTGGTGTGGGATGAACAGGCACTGTGACTGCCATTAGACAAGCTTAAATATTTAGTGCAATGATGGAGTTCCTCTCTCTGGGCCCAGCAGCTTGGGTGCTCTGGTGTGGCACAACCATTAGGACCTGAGAAGGCAGAGGAGGTGTAAAGAAGATTAAAGGGAATTGCCTTTATGAGTCAAATGGACAGAAGGATTGTAATGTTTAAATCTTGGTGTTCAAGAATAAACCAAATGTCATGATAGCAGTGAGACCTTTCTGGGGTGCAGAATGGATGCTGTAAAATGCAGACAAGGGGTTATAATACCTGATGTTAGTTCCTCCTAATGCCACATCAGAGAACACCTTTGTTTTGTTCTGCTGTGTCCTGGTCATAGAAATCATTCTGCAGTGGAGCTAGCAAGATGATAAAGCTCTGACAACTCTCAAGCTCCTGAACTGCACGTGGCATTTTGTTACTGATGATATACCGAGACATCCATTCAATGCTTGCACAAATTTCTATCTGTTTAACAAATGTGATTGCTCAGAGATATTGAAACTGGAGATTATCTCTTCTAGTTTCCATCAACAGCAGGAACCTGAGCCTGGAGTGCAGGATCAGTTGCTTGTGCTGAGTGCTGGGACTTCCCATTGCAAGCTGCTGATTGGGGCTCACCTCCATGAAGAGGAAATGAAATCACCAGCCTGCACTCACTGAGAAGAAACTTGGCAGAAGGTGCAACATGAAGGTTTACTGAGGTCACCTGAAGTACACTCTGGGCACCAATGTTGCAGAGGTGCATGTGGGATGGATTTGACTACCCTCTCAAATTAATTGTGAATGTAAAACCAGACCTGAGCTGGGCTACACCCCAAAGTGTTGCCCCAAATACATAAACCGTTTGAGGCGGAGCTTAGTCTCTCATGTTTGCAAATATTGCTGCCAACAAAGACCATTCCTAGAGGCATTGTTTTCCTGAGAAATCTGCACTAGTGTAGAAAGGATAGATCATAGAAGGAACCTAGTTGTATAAACTAGGTTCCTTCCAAGTGAGTGTAAGACTTTCTAAATATTAAATTATTTTAAATTATATGTTACTTTTAAATGATTACCTTGAGAGATCTGAATATCCAAGAACTCTTCAGAAAGGGCAAAGCAAATGATTATAGGTTGGAAAGTTATCATTTAATAGGAGAGAATTAAAAAGATTCCAACTATTTAGTTTAGTAAAGAGACTAACAAGAAGTGACATGACAAAGGTATATAAAATAATGTATGGCATAAAGAAGGTCAGCAGGTGCTTCTATTTATCCTGTCTTATGAAAGAGACACAGGAGGATACCTAATTAAATTAAAAGGCAATAAATTTAAAAATGGTAGAGAAAATGCCCTTTTATGTCATATATAGTTAATCTGTGGAACTCACTGCCACAATAAGTAAAGACTTTTAGTTGAATTAAAAAATCTTTCAAGTAGCTAAAAGAAGACAGAATTGTCAAAAACATTCAAGTTCTGTTTTCAGGAGTAATTTGGGATCATATGTACAACGAAATGTAAGCACCATGCTGGACTGCTTGCTGAATAATACACAGAACATCCTTATTGCAGGGGCCAAGTTTTGGTCTTGCAGTTTTCAACTGAAGAATTAGAATTTTTTATTAAACTGAATGTCTGAAGAAAGAAAATGTCCCCTTTTGGGATATCTGGGAAGCTCTAGGATGAGGTATGCTGTGGTGAGGCACAAATATTGCCTCAGTCAGAGGAGGGATTTGAGTTTAGGTCAGTAATATTTATACTGTGTCTTTGGATAACTATCCTGATTATTGTAACCCCTAGGCTGCCATGGAAATTGTTTATTTCTTGGACAGCCTTGTATTGCTGGTGTGTATGTAGGTGTGATCTGGGCACCTCAGTCCTCCCCACCTCAAGGAGAGGGTCAAATACTTAATTTTTGAAGCCCAGATGAGCATAGGGATGTGGTAGACATCAAGCTAATATTGTGATCCTCCAGGATGAAACTGAGAAACCTGAACATCAACCACAGTTGCCCAGGGAAGGCAGGTAGGGACTGAACAGGTAGAGCAGTGTTTGGTTCTGAGTTTGTATTGCATTTTTCATTTTATATTTATAATTAATGTTTTCAGTACCTTCACTGGATCGAGTCATATATGCCTTACTTCTCAAAATAATGTTTGAGCACTTACATAGGCTTTTTAGAAAATGCTGTCCTAAATGGTGCTTTAATTATAGTAGCTATTTTATTCTAATGGAATAATGAGACAACTGAGGAATAGCAGGAAAAAAGAGGAATACAGGAGACAACTTCCTCAGGACTGTTCTTGTTTTCTATGTCTGCTTTATGCAATGGAGATTGACTACCTTGGAGCCAAGTGGTTTCAGATCTAAATGGAAAATGTGTTTCCTGATTCAGTCTCCTCTGACTCACTCAGCAGTGGATGCACTACACAGGAATTAGGCATTGCAGGGAGGATTGGGAGTGTTGAGATCAGTTTCTGGCTTTTGCAACTCTGCAGAATTTCAAATATCTCATTTCTTCTAATTTCTGAGTGTTTAAAACATAGTGCTTTTTTTGTCTGACTTTCTGTCGTGCTCATTCAGTGTACAAATGCTAGGAAACAAGAACTTTCTATGTGAATGTAGCTCTGTAGGCAATACTGGAAATAGAAATAGGTATAATTAAAAAGCATCTTGAGACTTCTATAGGGGCTGAAGGAACTTGGGTATTCATCTTGTTCTTGATTTTCAAAATTCTACCTAAAATGCCATTGGCATGTGAGTGATTAGTAGAGATTTTCAGTGACTTTATCGTATATTGTATTATATTTAGTAATTCTGTACTTGGGATAGGGAAGGTCTTCACAGATCATGAGGTCCAGACTCCTGATATTTCAGGCAGTCACATCACATATTCTTCCTCATTTATCAGGCTGAGTTTTAAAACTAGTTAGGATTTTTGCTTCCCACCCCATTGTAGAGGTTGAGTCTGTTCCAGAATTTGGCTTTCCTGGTGCCTGAAAACTCTCTTGGAACATGATGCTGAGGACAAATAATAGTGGCAATTAATGACAGACAGGATTACTTATGAATACTCATGTGGTAGTCTGTGAAAACAGAAAATACAGGGAAATACAGCTTAGGTTCACATCAGGTGCTCCGTTTCCAGCAGAGGAAGTAAAAGCAATATCCTGGGCAAAGCATCAGTGCAACTTCATAGGAAATATTGCACATGGCCCTAGACACCCATGAGCACAGGAGGACGGGACAGATAGTGTGCCCAGACAAATAAAAACCATTGGAGAGAGAACTGTGAGAACAGCATTTACAGGGTCTTGCAAAAAGTCATCTGTGAAGAGGCTGGAATTACTGTCTGCTTACATGAGAGGAACAAAGAGCAATGAGGAAAAATTGTTGTTTAGCCTAAAATAAAATTGAGAACAGCTGACCACAAAAGAGTTTGGCTGGAAATTGGATATTGAAGGTAGGGGTGTTCTGGCATGACTTTCCAATGGCAGCAGGAACAGCAGCAAATTTACCTGCTCTCTAGATTGCCCTTGGTCAAGTCTCTGAAAGACCAAATTTGCAGCATTCAACTATGATGGCATCAGTGTTCCAGAAACTCTCTACTGACATAATTGCTAAAGTAAATGTATGTAAATTTCACTGCTACTTTACACAGCTGGGTTTCATATACTAACCCAACAGATATACCTCAGCTTCCTCTCTTCTAGCTTATACTGTTCTGCTGTCATTACAGAGTTATCTCCCCTCTTAGTCTTCATCTTGCCAACCTAAAATGTAAGAAGCACTATTTATAAGACAGGTTCACTCAATCTAAAACATCTGATGATGTGATGTGAACATGGCTTGTTTGAACAGATATTTCTTGAGAATATGAATAGCCAGAACAATTTTTTCCCTGTCTTTAGAGCTACTTTTTTTTAGTTTTGTTTGTATCCACCATGATTGAAACTCTGTTCATTTGAGTATATTGAGATCAAATTCAGTTAATAATTAGTGTACATGAGTTGATACTTACTGTGCTAGAGCTGGCTTCAATACAAAGGACATAACAGCCTAATTCTAGTTTATTTTCAGTCTTCTGGTTTGTAATGGAAATGATTGACATCTGGCAGTGCTGATGGGTACTATAACAGTATATATTTCATTAATTATCTCTTTAAGATAAGAAACTTTCTTATTGAGAACCTTCTTGTATTATATGGAGAATTGCCCTTTAATCCAAGATACCTCTGGTTGTTTGGAGGCAAAGAAATGTATATAGGATTTGAATGCTGCCAATAGGAAAAAAACCCTAAATCTGCTTTGGTAAAGTTCAGTTCCTCTCATAGACTGGTGGTTTCTGTGATCCACAATATGCAGAGGATATGACCCACAATGGTACAGTGGGTCAACTTAGGGAGAGGAGTGGAGAGACTGCCAAGAACCTTTCCACACCTCAGTGGGGCACGATGCTGAGCCCTCATCACCAAAGTTTGGAAAGCATGCATGAAACAGGACAACAAATCTGAGGGACCTAAGTCCTGACATAGCTCCTTATTCCTGAGATGAAAGAGGTAAAATTTTTAACTTTTCCTTCACACAGACTTGAGTTCTGAAAGGACATGTAATAGAACAGGTGTTTTCCTGTCCCAAAGGAGGGAAAGAACTATAAAAGTGCAAGGGGAAAATAGAGTAAAGAGCAAAAAACAATCCAGAACTTCATTCCAAGTAGACCTCACCATAACAAGTTTGTCACTACATCTCTGTGGAGTTCGTACAGAGAGAACAATCCCCTTTTTTTTTCCCTTCGGACATCACCACAATGAAATAAATATATATGGTATAAATGCCCTTTTTTACATAGTCTGAATGTATGCACCAATTGTAGCATCAATGTACAAATTTGGAAGAAAAATATTACTCCTTACTCTTTCAGTACCCAAAATGCTAAATCCTAAAGGGAAAGATTTACCAGGATTTTAAATAAGACCTGAGAATCTTCTCACAAAGTGAGGTAAGCAAATGGGATGAAGGCCTTTGGGCTCTTCAGGAGGGATAGACAGGGCACATGAGGTGTGGGAATTGCAATGTCTGTAAGGGAGAAGTTTGCACAGCCCTTAATGTTAGGGATGATGTGATTGAGAGCCTCTGGGTGAGGATCAAAGGTAAAGCAGGCATCATGGTGCCTATTATCTATTGCTCAGCCAAGATTCTTGTGGAAGATGGGCACCTGACTAACTGGCAAAAAGAAAAAGCAAAGACAATCAACACTTTCAATTGTCTCATTCTCTAATAATACTGGTAGACCTGAGCCAGAGGACCATGAGTATGGAAGCAGTGACTTTCCTTCCATGGATAATGAACTTGTAAGAGGCCAGCAGTATCAGCTGAATGTTTACACGTCCATGGCATTCTGATGGGTTTCATTCCAGAGTAATGGAGTTTGTGGATCTCTCAATCATCTCTCTCTCAATCATCTACCAAATGTCTGGGAATATTCCTGCTGGCAGGAATCTAGCCAGTGCTACTACAGCCTAGAAAAAGGGCATGAAGGAAGACCCAGGAAACTGCAGACTGTTAGTCTAACCTCAGTACCTGGAAAAATTATGGAGACCTTCATAAGGGGTGCTGCTGGAAGACATTTAAAGAAAAAAATACCATCATCAGACGCAGCCAACATTGATTCACAAGGGGAAAGTCTTGTTTAATTACTTTAATGTCCTTCTGTGATTAGGTCACCTGCCTAGTGGATGAAGGGACAGCAGTGGGTGTAGTGTTTCTGGATTTTAAGTAACTCCTTTTTATACTGTCCATCATTCTGGACAACTTGTCCAGACGTTGTGCAAGATGAACAGGGAGACATTACACTGGTGAAGAACTGACTGAAGGGCAGAGCTATCAAAGGGCTGAAATGACTGGGGCTATAAATGTCTGGCAGGAAGTCACCAGAGTGTTGACTCTCTTGAGGGACAAGAGTCCTTGCAGAGGGTTTAACCCTTTAGCTGAAATGCATTTTGTATCCCATATAAACACAACAAAGTGGTGTGTTTAACAGAAGGTCTATGCAGCTTGGTTTCAGTGGGGAAAGGCAGTATGACAGTGATAGCAGAAGTGGGCTATTCTTTACCATTTGAATGAGTTGCTGCTTGCCTGGCTCTGCTTTGGGCACACATCTGAATTTTCTAGATCTGAGAATGACCAACCTTTCCACCACACCAGTGTAACCTCCATTTTTCAAAGCTTGTATATCCATGGTAGTCTTTTGGCTCCGGCTGGCCCAGCTCATGGCTCTAGTTACTCTTTGGCTTTTATCCAGGCTGTGGCTGCAGAAACCAGCCCTTGTATCCCCCCAAAACTGAGTTTGTGTCCCCAGCCCTCACTGCATGGCCTCATGGAAATTATCCCTGGTCTGCAGAGAGGGAACAGCTAATAGGGGTGGTCTCTGGGCTGCAGGGAGGTTTTTGCTGTGGTCAAAGTAGAGAGGAGTACCATGAGGTTAGTCCCTGGGAGCTGAATGGCAGAAGAGACATGAGGAATGCCAGCAGCTGTACCTAGTGCATCAGTGTGTCTGCCTTGATGTGCACTTCTAGGAAAAGGAGGAGATACTAGGAAGAATAGCATAGAATAGAATAGTGTAGTCCAGCCAAAAGGGACCTGTAATGACCATCTAGTCCAACTGCTTGACAGCTTCAGGGCTGACCAAAAGTTAAAGTATGGTTTTCAGTGCATTGTCCTAAAACCTCCTAAATTCTGCCAGGACTGGGGCATTCTTTGTATAGCTTTTATGGAAAATGTATGACTGGCTTGAGCGGGATTTTGTCTGCTGAGGTCTGTTGCTATTCAGTGGGTGGCAAGTATTGTTGTAGTCTGGTGACTGCCATCAGCATTGCTCAAATGAGACACATGATGGATGGTTGGTGGATGAAGGTTGGAAATGGGTCATTTTGCACAGTGCAGTTGTGAGTTCTCCCTAGGTCTCCCTGTGGTCTTGGTCTTCTGATCATATGGCTTGGTTTTCAGGTCTAGAGCCTGGGTAAAAAGACAGAAAAGAAGGCAAGGAAAAACCAGACAAAAGAGTTTGGGGTCTCATATTTCTCATGCATGCAGGAGAGTATGGCTGTTTCTGCATTGTTATAGGATTCCTCCAAAACTGAGTACAAGGTAATAACTGTACCCTCAGGGAAATCCATCCCCAAATCACCCTCTGTGTATGTATGCCTGGTAGAAATTCCATGCAAACATCTTAGATTGTATGATGTCACTCTAAGGGCATTTTTAGTACCATCAGAATTTCTCATAGTGCGTCTAGTCTGATGAAGATTTAGGTATGAAAAAGTCATGTAAAGCAAGAAATGGACACATTTAAAATGCCTAATATTTTAGAGGGGGGTAAAATGCTGTTCTCCCTTACAGAGTTTTCCCAGAGCCCGAGAAGAAAGGGTGGCTCAAGAGGATGAGAGAGGAAGGAGTTCAGTCTTTCAGCTTGGGAAGGACCAGATTGTTGAGAATTATATGTTAACCCATGTTTACCAATAGGAGTGAGAACTATAGATCTACAGATTTTCAGGAAAAAAGTTGGAATTCACCATCCCTGGAAGTGTTCCAAAATGAGTATGAGTGTTGTTTTGTGATATGGTTTAGTGGGCACAGTGATATTCAAATCTTGGACTGGATATTGCAGGTCTTTACCAAACCTAATGGTTCTAATTTTCCTCAATTGAAAGTCTCTATAGAAAATCCTGCTCAGAAAGAAATCAGACTATATTAATTTGCTTAATTGTGCCTTTGATCCACAGAGGTTTGGAGTTTGTTTTTATATACTTAACAGAGATGCAAAACTTCTCCCTCACTGTATGCCTTCTCAAGAATAAAGTGAAGGGAGTGATGGAGCTGAGGATACTGGGAACCCAGTGGCACAGGAGAAATGTGTCCCAGCAATAGGACTCCCTTGATGGCACAGCAGACTTACAGCTGCTCACAAGGGAAAATGTTCAGGCCTGCTTCCCTGACAGGGATTAGAGAAATCTTCCCTAATTTTCAGCCCACATAGAGGTTTTCAGCCCACAAGTGTTCTCACTCACAGCCCTAAAGGCACTACAGACTGACTGAGAAAAGCTGTGGTTCTGTAGTCTTTTGCCTTGTGACTTCTCTTTCCTTTTTCTTGCTGACTTGCTCTGACTGGGAAGATTTTTTTCCCCATAGTTTTGAATGGTGATATTTCTTCTTAAAGGATCATGAGAGCACAGGGTCAAATCCTTGCCTTGTTTTTGTTTTCTCCTTTGTATGTTGGATGCATTCACTGGCTCGTGTTCCAGAGTTGTGATTGGCATCAAAGCTGGCAGTGACAATTGTCTCTACTGATCTCTAGACTTCATTAAATTAGATAGTTAACATTCAGAAAAAGGCTTTGCTAGTTTCTGCCAAAGTGAATTTCCTTGATTTCCTCTCCAGGCTTTTTCCTCCCCTGCCTGGCCCTGTTGCGGTTTTCTGAGCTGACACAACACGGTAATGGCTTTTTGTGAGTTTCCTGCAGGTCACCTTCCAGCTCAGAGCTGGGGCAGAAGATTGAGGTAGACAGGACTCGGGAGCATGCCCCTGTCCTGGGGGGCTCCACAGACAGCTGAGGGAGCCCCTCATCTTGCAGAGGGGGCAGGGCATACTATGAGCCCTTGTTTTCAGTTTGACTCCTGCACCTGGAGAAAGAGCTGTTTGCATCCTACACTCTCTGTAAATCCTGCAGGTAACCACATAGTAGGTAATGCCTACTATTAGTAGGGAAGGGAGAGAGAGACAAGGATTTTTTCTCTGTGCAGACAGGAATTTACTGCTTTTGTGATAAACTGACTTTTAAGGATCCATGACGGTAATTTTTCTCTAGCATTCCAGAAAGTTTTCAGTGGTTTTAAGACAATCATAATGCAGCACTGAGGTCCTGGTAGGCAGTGGGTTTCCTTTGATGCAGGGATGTGATCTATTCATTTTGCTAAATCTCTAGAGCTGATGATGATGTGGAGGCTTTCACTCTTGTCACCCCAAAGCAAGTTCATGCAGCTGACCCACAGGAAAATTGTTTTAGCACTTTATAATTGTGTGTGTCTGAGAAATCGTGGAGAAGTAAGCACACAACTTCATTATGAAGGCAAGGTTTTGCTACTCCTACTACTCCTGCTGAATCATGTGGAAAGCCCACCAAAAGAAAACTGGCATTCAAAATTTCTCCAGCAGAAAAGTGGCATGCACAGAATAGAGGTTAGGGTGGGTCTCAGCCTAGTGTGAATCAGAAGAACAAGTACTAAAATAATTTCTTGAATTACATGCAAGGTTCATGGCATGCAGTACCCTAACTAAACATATCTGGTTTTGCTGATACATGCTTTTGGATATTGATAATAAGCAATGGAAGTGCTTGCACACAGGGTAACAGCAGATATGGCTCTTCCAGTCGGAAGATCTTCACATCTACCAAGACCTACTTCAGTTTGCAAAGCTGTAATTTTTCATGCTCATAACAGGGAGGTTTTAAAGATTATTGATTGTGTTTGATGTTAATTAGCATTTCCAAAAAGTTGGTTTTTTACTTACTACCTATCTTTTCTTGAACAGATCCCACTCAGTAAGGTAAGCATTGAGACAGCATCCTCCATGCCCATTAAAAATACTGCATGAACTCTGCCATCCTGACTACTATATTTTTGCAGGATTTTGTGGTTTTTTTTTTACTCACTGTGGTCACATGCTGTAAGTGCACAGCAGAAACATATGCACATATTAACTGGGTAATGTAAGAATGGCCCCCAAATTACAGGTGCTGTGTCTGAGTTTCCAAAATGTGGGTTGGTCTTTATACGTAGTTGGGCACCTTGGATATAGTTGTGGTTTGTTGGGAGTTGTGCTAGTAGCCTGTAATATGTTTGACAAAGAATAGCTTTAGTGCAGTTGTGCTGGAGGGTTAAAATGTGTGTGAAACAGGAACTGAGAAACTGAATTAAGCTTTGTGATTATTTTAGTCTAATTTCATATGGAAATCAGGTTGAAGACATCCCACTTATTTGGGTGTATGTACATGTGTGTCTTCCTGCTCCTTGGGTGCTTCCTGAACCACAGGTCTGATAGTGAAGATGGATTATGTCCTGGTTAATTGATGAATGTTATTAATGGACATGGTGGGAGAGAAGGGGGGAGAAGAGTACTGGTGCCTTCTCTTAGAAGAGAGACTTGAAAGTGAATGCAGTTCTTGTTAGAGTTGGGATAAACCACCCTGGAGCATGGTGCCTTGGCAACAGCCATCTGAGCTCCTGCTCATCCTCACATTCAGTGGCTGTGAACACCCATGGTGGTGGCTGGATGTAGATTTGTAGTTCTTATTATTGTAGATTTGTAGTTCTTATTATTGTAGATCTATTGCCACAGGTTTCATGGGTGCATCTTCAATACTACTGCACATACACAACCAGCACAGTGTAATTTACTAATTGTTTTGAGATCTATGTGTTTGATGACTATTCCAGGACAGGGAAGAAGCACACTGAGACCAATTTGATTTCAAAGGAGGATGGTCTGGGTGACGTTGGTAATGAATTTCGTGACAGCAAGGCTGTGGTAAACATATTGCTACAAAAATATCAAACTCTATGCTCAGGCTGGAAAGTAATGATGAGTGATGCTGCAGCAACATAATTGATTGTATTCAACACAATTCATGTGTTCATTATAACTGCTGAATTGTCAGTGCTGTGTTACCCAATGCAAGGTGCAGTTTCTAATTATAAACACTTATTCTGGGTAGCTTTGGACTGTATTTGTTGAATGTGAAATATTTGTGATATTTTTCTTTCTTTCAAAGAAATTGAAGAAATTTCTTTACCTAAAAAGAAAAAAAATGTCCCCAGGAGAGTATCAGAGAATCAATTTTTCAGCATGGGATTATACAGTTTGGCTGTATAGGCTTAAGGCTTTTAATTTGCTTACACATAGATAGACTTACTTGAGCTCTATACATCACCAGATCAATGCAAACCTATTTAATAGAAACTTGGGTCAATATTAAAAGAATTCCATTAACCAGCAATAAGGACCCTGGAATAATATGATTACTATAGGCTTCCAAGCACACATAAAGAATCAAGGATTTTCTTCATACTAAACTGAAACAATACCATTGTGGAAATTCCTCTTCTGATCCCTGTCTCCTGAAAAGTAAGAATGAAAAGGGATAGAAAAGGCTGTACAGGGTTTTTTGTGTCATGAATATTGTCTCTTTAGGTTAGCACCTCTGAGACATGCTAATAGTGAATGTTTCTTCAGCTTGTGGCAGAGAAAGTGTAGATGGGCAGAAAAGGTCTGGGCAATTACTCCAGGGGAAGAAGAGAGAAATCAATGGATTCTGAAGGACACAAAGGAAATGTGACATTTCCAAAAGATAAAGTTGATTTTATTTTCTTTTTTTTTTTTTTTTATTCTTTATTTTAGCCTTGGTAAGTAAGGAAAAGAAAAAATGTTCTCTTCCTATTGTTTTGAACAGCAAGTCCCATATTGCGGTCCTACTGAATTAACTTTTGAAGGATAAGTTTCCTGTGACTGCAGACCACAAATATGAAATCTGCAATGCAGAATGTAATTCTGAGACCCATATTTTGGTAGTAGAAAATCAAGATTGTCCTGGAAAAAGTTACCATTTTGCCTGAATGGAGACTACTGTTGGAAACCCCCACTGCTTTATTTTGTGTGATAGATTTCTTTACTTATAAACAGCAAAGAAACCTAAAGAGGCTAAAATTACATTTTCTTGTTAGGTTAAGCCTGGGGATTTTCAAGAAAATTGCAAGCAGTGTGCATTAGCAGTCTAAAACAGAGACTTGGGTGCCTAACTCTCTTTAACCAATCTTGGGCATCTCCTCTGCTGAGAAGAGCAAAATGAGAATTAGCCAAACCAGATACTGGGAGGAGATGGATACATTATCCTGGCCATCTGCATTGAAATGGCCACAAAATGGTGCTGTCTGTCTGTACAAGGTTTCTATTAGAAGCTCAGTATTAGAGGCCATGTAGGAAAAAATTTAAAGTTTACAAGGTGTAGAATCAGGTGAAGAATGGTGCTTTAGGTCAGCATTCTGCAAGCATTTGTTGTAGCTTCTGTGCAATGAGTTAAAAAAGGATTTTGGAATGGGGTTTTGGGGAAGTATTGGAGGTAGAGGTGCAGATTTGAAAACTATAAAATCATGAGACTGGTTTGCAGAGATAGTCACCTCATTCCAAAGGTGCTGGGCCAACTGGGCAAGAGGACTTTGGAAGGGCTTAAGGCATTGGATCCCTGTTCAAAATTTGCATTTGAGTTACAGCATCTTGAGTTACAGCATCTGTGAGTTAGGGAAGGATGAGGAGAGGAAATGGTAATTTGCACCTGGACCTTCTAGAGAGGGTTTTAAACCCTTCCATGTGAGCGCACAGAAGGCCCCAGCCTCCACTTTCCCCTGTTTCCCAGGATCTCTGCCTCCCCCTGAGTATTTTAAATTTAATCAATTTTCTCCTCAACTTCAAGTAAAGAGTTTACTTTACTTTACTTTACTTTACTTTACTTTACTTTACTTTACTTTACTTTACTTTACTTTACTTTACTTTACTTTACTTTACTTTACTTTACTTTACTTTACTTTACTTTACTTTACTTTACTTTACTTTACTTTACTTTATTTGTATAGAAATCAGATTCTGCCACCCAGAACATTGTATTGTATTGAAATGCAGTCTATGAAACACAGTACTTCCTCCCCAGGCTGTGCAAGAGTGCCAAGGACAGTCCTAAATACAAGATATTAACCATTTCCAGCAAAGTTTCTCCATCAGGCTGCAGGTGCAGGAAAATGGTTCAGCAGAAGCCGAATCCTTTCTCCTGCTTGGCTTACTTGTTTGAAGGAACTTTATAGGGCTATAGTAGCCAACAATCTCCTTTTCTGCTAATATAAGGTTGTGCTTCCACTAGGGCAACTTACTGGTAATTTTACAGTTTTCCCTTTTCCAGCAAGCCCTGTTTAATATAGGCAAGACTTAGATAGATAGACTTCCTCAGGCTAATTTAAGCATTTTTGTCTTCTTGCACTTTTCAGTCTATATTTTCAGTCTATATTTTGCTACTTGGTCTGCACTTCTTTAAAGAGAAACCTACTACTTTAGCTTTGTTCTCAACCACTGCTTGCTCAGAGCATCCTGGACTTGAAATTTAGAGATAAAATAACCTCCTTCATGTTAACCCTTTCCTTTTTAAAAAAGTATTTTTATTTTAAAGCTTTTCATCTGCTTCTCTTTACCCACTCTTTTGCAAAATAAAGGCCACAGAATGAAAATATTGAGTAAGTAGGTATTTTTTTTCTGTTTTTCAAACCAGCTGAACTTTGCTGTTCCAGAGAGACCCAAATGAATAATATTTTATGTGGATTTATGAAATAGGTGTGAGGAGCAAAGCTGTGTTCCTAAGAAAAAGAACTTTGCAGTAGAAGTTTTAAGGATTGTCTACGTAACCTGTGAGCAGCAGGTCATTCCTTTGAATTATAATATGGGCTATTGAGTCCTGGATGACATGACAGTCTTTGGGTTTCATGGCAAGTTATCTGTCAGGCTGTGAGAAAGCACATTCTGGAGGTTTTTCACACTCCCCTAGCCCCACTGGCACTGGGACTCAGGGTCTCCTAGTGAGAAGTGCTAATGCAAAATGCATTGGCACTTGCTGGTGAGAGAGTTGGGCCTCTTGGTACGTGGGTCACTTGTCCCTTTTCAGCCCATGCAGTACAGGTCAAACCTCTCATTACAGGAGGAGAGAAGGGCAATAATCCCGTGACAGTGGTGCTGCACAACAACGGTATTGTTTTAAGATATTTCTCTGTTGATTACCCCATTTTTCACTTGTCAGCATAGATACCTCTATGGTCTCGAGATGGAAATTGATGAATAAATAAAAGCTGGAAAATTGGTTTCTGTGCAGCAGTATTAAGTATTAGTATTGAAAACTGGTATCTATCAATAATGTTAATTATTAAGATTTGGACAGCATTTGGGCAGCAAGGACTGTCTCTAATATATTCTGTCCCTGGTGTAGGTGCTTGCCCACACCAAGAATGAAGGGTTTTCTCTTTCCCTATAACATGTTACAAACAGTTTAAAATGCTGATTTGGTTATTGTTTCCATCCATGATTCCTAAGCCGTGTATCCTAAATAGTCTTTTCACTGTGAGACTCTGATATTTACGTGCTTTTTTCATAAATCAAGCTGTTTTCAGAT
Organism: Melospiza melodia melodia; assembly: GCF_035770615.1. Lineage (NCBI taxonomy): Eukaryota > Metazoa > Chordata > Aves > Passeriformes > Passerellidae > Melospiza > Melospiza melodia. The sequence continues at coordinate 47,524,484 of NC_086194.1, read as the reverse complement.
TCCTCAACATGGTTCTAGAAAGCTCAGTGGGTATCTTCAAGTACCTGTCCTTATTCTCCCTGTCCTGTGTTCTTTTACTGAACCACAGCCTCCCAAACCCTGCTCTCGGCCTGCACTGCAGCAGCATCCTCAAACAGCCTCCAAGACAGGGCAGATACAAATAATCAATCATAAGGCCTAAGCTCTAAATACAAGAGGGTAACATTGTTCCAAAGTGCCTAAGATAACACCTTCTGAATAATGCCACCTTCATACAGTCTAATTCTTTTGCATTGCTCTCCAAGAGGCAGCTTAAACAAGCCAGAGATCTAAAGGCATTTTTTAAACTTTGCTGCCCAGCAGAGTCTCTGTCATTTCACTCTGCTGCAGAAATCAGAACATTTGGAAGCTTTTCCTTCCAAGTTGTAGCACTGCCTGCTTTATCTAGCATAACCTTTAATGGAGCAGCCATTGATTCCTTAAGGACACTTCCTTATGTCAGCTATGCCTCATTGCTGGGGAATTTGTTCTGATAAACACTGCAAATGTTACTGTGTTAAATTTTATTCCTTTGCTTGTAATTGTGTCCCTTTGGACCACCTACACCCTTTCCATAGAGCTCTGGAGGGCTGTGGACGATGAACACCATTTTGTGAGCACATTATTCCAGATGTACTGTGTACACTCACAGGGTGAGAGCAGTGCAATACAGTTCTTTGGATATTTTCCTCCTGCTTTAGATTTTCAGGCAGTTCTGGAAAGATAATTACCATTTTGACATCACCTATCCGGGAATGTTGATTACTTAAACACTGTCTTCGTTGACTTTATTCCTTTTAGCTGTTTTTGATATAGACATGCTTTGCTTTTTATTTGTGTGTGTTTCTCAGAGAGAGGTGTGTTTCCTTAAATATTTATTTTCACATTTATTAAAACCTCATATTGTGGCAAGATACATATCTGGTAAAAAGACCTCTAGTGTTTAAGAACACTGGGTGGATAATGTATGGAATTGATTCTTTATGGTGTAAGGTTTTCTGGGTTGATGTAAAGCCCTTTTCTTATCTGAGAAAATCAGAACTATCAACCTAAAACAGAATTTATAACCATGCACGTAATTAATTCATAAAAGGAAGTATTGTTCAGATTTCAAAGAAAAGCCATGCAAGAATAGCCGAGTGAGCAAAGTACCATAGTTTTAATTGAAAGCTGTGGTTAAAGATGCAGCTAGAGAGGTACAACTGCCTGCACAAGGCTTGTGTGGGGATGCCTCTGTAGTGGGTTGAGTTGTAAAAGATCCTCTTGCTGCTATTGGAGCTGGCAATTCTTGCCATATTTGCTTTGGTTGGGTTTTTCCCCCCCACTGAAAATAGATGACTGTTTCCCTCAAGTACTTTGTTAACACTGGAATAATAAACAGTATGTCTTTTATGTGACAGGGTACCTGTAGGACTTAACCATACAGACAATAAAAGGGTTAAGATGTGCTTGAGCTGAACATAAACACTGGAAAGGATAATGTTTTTCTCTAAGTGCTTTGCACTTTGGCTAAGCAGAGTGGGTAGCATGAACCACTTGCAGAGATGTTCAGGGCCAATGAGTCTTTCATAAGCAGCTAAATTAAGTCTAGAAATCTTGCAGGAGTAAAAGATATGCTCATGTTCACCGATGCAACAGGTAAAAGCCTATTGAAAAATAACTGCATGTTTTAAATAGCCTGAGAAACTCAGTCTCCTCTACTCATTTTTCACTTCATTTATATTTCTGTTTTCTTGTCTTCAGCTTATCTCATGGGGAAAATCTGTTTCACTGCTGATGTCCCAATGCAGTTTCATCCTTCCAGTTATTTGTCCTCTATTATCAGCAGATGCAGCAGAGCTCTTTGTCCTCTGTGGGCCCGGTGTCTCCCAGGAACCTCAGGCAGCCCTCTGATACTCTCTTACTTTTACAAGCAGGCTTTGATAGTGAGTTACTTGCTTGTGGAAAGCAGTGATTCCCAAGTAGGAAGATACCTCCATCCCTAACAACATCTTTGCATCAATTTAATCACAACATACAGCTCTCCCCCACCACCAGTATTTTTCTAGATTTTCTGCATAACGTTTGGAACAAACTAAAATGACACCGTAAAGGCAAAGTGGGCTCATGAGACAATTGATTTAAATCTAGGCCAATTTAATTGAAGCTAGTCTTATTCCAGGCATGCCAACAGCAGAACTGTGTTTTACTAATTTTTTGAGTCTGCAGTGAAAGAGCAATAAACCTCTTTTCTGTGTGCAAATTAATGCATACTCATAAAGTCTGCTAAAGAAAGGTAAACATTTATGGAGCTGGTTGATTTCTCATCACAATACTGGATACTGCAAGTTTATACTGGATGGGTAAACCATTATGAGAATGGTTGAGAGCAGTAGTTGGTTAATAAAGTGAGTCAGGTGAAAACTTCTGTAGGAAAACAAGATCACTGACAGCATATAAGCAAGTGGCTGTACTTTTTGTCCACAGAAAAAGCAGGGTCCATTGGATACACGGCCAGAATGAGCTGGTAGAGCCCCATTTTCTTGAGAGGAACCATGACCACTGCATTTGAGCCAAAGGTTCAGTGCTAGATCCTGTTGGAACAGAGCAAATGGTTAGATGTGTTTAGCCAGCTGTGCCAGCGTTCTTCTCCTGGGGAATCATTGAGTGAGAGCAGGCACTTGGAACTGTTTCCTCAGCTCTGACCCAGAACAGGTACAACCTCTGCCAGGACTCTCCTGCTTTAGGGAGGCTGATGATGATGGATTTCCTGTGAGTCCAAACCTCAGTGCTGAGGTGGACTGAGAAAGAAAAACCTAACTTCTATGAAAGAATTATTTTTCAGCCTAACAAGAGCAAGTTTATTTTCTTCTACCTTTCCCCAGTGCCAGTAATCTCTGTGCATAATCTCAGGTCTTCCTTTCTTAAAATCTTGTCACCCAGCCAGTTTTCCACTCTAATATTTTTCACTTTTTATAAAATTTCTCTCTTGATTGCTGGCTCTTCTGCCTTACAAGGCCTCCTCATCCAACCTCTGCAGATGAACACAGACTCCACTGCACCACATCTAGGTTGGTGTGCCGGCTGACCCTCTCCAAGGCACGTGTGGTCACTGCAGCAGATTAAACACCCTAAATAACTTCCTAGGTAAGAAGTTCAGGCTCCCAGGCTAAAAACTCAGTGAAGGGAGACTTTGGCATCTGCAAAATGCTCCCGTTCTCATGCTGCACAGGCCAGCAATATGTCCTGCCCTTTTGCTGTTTCCATTAAAGCCATTGTGAACCTCTGTGCTGTGTGGTGGGTCCTGATTCCCTTGCAGTACCTGCCTCTGTGTGTGCACTTGGGCTCCTCCTGAGCCCGTGATTTCTTCTCTGTTTGATGACATTCTTAACTGCCTGCACAGAGTTGCTGGATTTCTGTGTGGCTTGTACATACTCAGCTCTTTAAACCAGTGGGATCTCACCAACCCCATATCAGCAAGATAATATAATGGAAGAATGGTTTCCTACCTCACTGCTAATTCCATCACTCTTCTCATTCCCCATGGAGACAGTTAATATGAAACACTTGCCAGATTTTAAAGTGAGCTATTTTAGGGGGACGGACCTTAACTGGTTGGAGAGATAAGCAGAGAAGACAGTCTGAAATTCAACAAAGCTAAATGCAGGGTCCTGCACCTGGGAAAAAGTAACCCCCATTAGGCCAGGGCCTAGTCTTCTGGAAAGCAGGTCTGCGGAGAAAAGCTGGTGGTCCCAGTGGACAACAGGTCATCCCTGAGCCAGCAGGGCCCTTGTGGCCAAGAAGCACAGTGGTATCCTGGGGTACATTAGGAACAGCATTGCCAGCAGGTTGAGGTAAGTGACCCTGGCCCTCTACTCAGTCCTGGTGAGGCCACATCTGGAGTGCTGTGTTCAGTTCTGGGCTCCTCAGTACAAGAGAGACTTGGAACTCCTGGGGTAGGTCCATGGGAGGCAACAAGGATCATTGGGGAACAGGAACATCTCTCTTATGAGGAAAAGCTGAGGGGGTTTGGCTTGTTTAGCCTCGAGAAGAGATGACTGACAGGGAAGGGACCCTCATCAATATCTATCAATATCTGAAGGAAGGGTGCCAAGAGGATGTTTCCAGGCTTTTCTCAGTGATGCCAAGCACTAGGACAAGAGGCACTGAACAGAACTGGATGTACAGGAAGTCCCACCTGATGAGGAAGAACTTTACTGAGCAGTGACCATGCATTGTCACAAGTTGCCCAGAGAGGTTGTGGAGTGTCCTCCACTGGAGATACTCAACAACAATCTTGACACAATCCTGTGCAATGTGCTCTAGGATGGCCCTGCTTGAGCAGGCAGGTTGGACCAGATGACCCACTGTGGTCTCTTCCAATCTTACCTATTTTGTGACCATGTGAGCCTTTTTTATTCATTTTTATTTTTTGCTACCTGCTTTTCAAACATTAAGGTTTTCTAAGACATCTGTAACAGCTCATGGCCATAAGTAGCAGGTATGCCCTTGTGTCTCCTTTCCGCCACAGAGGGAGGCAAGGAGCCACAGGCCAGACAAAAAAAAGTCTCTCTTTCTCCTCCTCCCCACACTCCCTCCCTCCCCACACTTCTCTTGATCTGCTGGTGGCTCCTAAAAGGATTAATTAGAAAGATGTGAGCAGGGGTTGGGACGTCAAAAAACAATCGTCACTTTCATATCTGACCCCTATCACCAGCTGCAGAATTAACAAATTGAATGTCGTCAGCAAACAGGAGTTGCAGATGATATGAAGTTCATTACTAGCAGCACAGGGCTTGTTTTCAAAGCCCAGTTTAAACAACTCTTGCTGATTAAATTCCTTGCTGGGGCTCCTGCCAGACACATTTAGAAAATACGGATGTCTAACAACTCTGTCTTTCTCTGCCTGTCTTTTCTTTTTTTTTCCGCTTTTTTTTCTTTTCTCTTTTTTTTCCCCCTTTTTTTTTTTTTTTCTTTTCTTAACATGTGCCAATTATTTGTCTCCTATCTGCAGGTACTGGCAAGTATCAGCGCTCTGGTCCCACTGTCTACAGCCTTATCCATTTGGCGCCTGCTCCAGCCCTCTCACATTACCAGCAGTGGGGTCTGTTTTCAGCTGTGAAAAGCTGTGAGCATGACTCCATTCTTCCCCTCCTCCCGCTGCAGACTCTCTCCCCCCTTTCCTTCTTTCCCTCTCATCCCTCTGCTCCCAGGGCTCTCTTCAAAAGCTGTGAAGCAAAAAACTCAAACTGTGGTAACCTGCTAGACAGTGGCACTGGGGATTTATAACCTCCCTTGAATTGTGTGGTTGTGTCTTCCCTGCATGGGAGCCCCCAGAGCAGCTAAAAGCCCACTTCGGGCAGGTTTCATGATGGATCATCTTCTGGCTGAGCTCGACTGGGACGGAGAGGCAGGAGCTGTAAGCAAGCAGATGGGAGAGCTGTGGGGATAAAATTCAGAGCTACTATCTTAGCTCCTCTCTAGTTCAGGAGCCCAAACATTCTCTGAACTGTTCTTCCCCTTCCAAAAACATATTTTTGTCCTCTTTACTTTGATCATTTCACATTTGTCTTGCTCATGCATTTATAATTTTTCTCCATCATTTCTCTAGGAAGTAAGGATGGAGGAAGAGAGGATGGATGTCTGCTCCTTCTCACACTCACAGTAGCTCCAGGACTTGACATGTTGGGTGGCTACCCAGCTAGAAAGAGCTAGATCTCAGAGGTAGGTTGTTCCTGCAAGTTTGGTGAAAACAGGCAATCCCAAAGAAGGGAAACATCATCAGGGATAATGACCAGCCCACTCTACAGAGAGGTGATATGAAGGTCCCAGCCCTGGGAAAGCCTTGTCCAGGCACACAATGAGGCACCCAGGAACCAGACTATGAGACAGGCATGCATAACACAACAGGTGGTGTTTGCTCTATCGATGCTTTCTTTTGAGCTGTATATCGCAGCTAAAAATGTTGAGCCAAATTGGTAGAATTTTCAGGGATGCCCAGGAGATGGTGTGGAAAATGACTGTCCTTTGGGAGCCACATGGAACTGGGGCCCTGCTGCTTAAGTACTTTCTTTTTGGCAAACTCTCTCAGAAGAAAAATACCATGGATTAACCAAGCAAAATACTATTTTGCTATCCTTTTGACAGTGAAATTGTGGTATTAAGGGTAAGAACACAACATAAATTTCAAACATAATTTGGTCTTTTCTGTATCATTATTTTTCCCCCGTAGGAAGTATTTTCTTTTCCCACCATGGCAGTTTGAAATCTTTCTGAAGGATTTCAGAAATTTTTAAATATGGGTGAAACAGTCACAGAGATTTGCACACACTGCTATGTGGCATTTTGGGCTAAGGAGTGCTTCATACAAGAAATAGATAAGTATCAAGGGTTTTTTTTATATATTTTTTTTTGCTGTTTACCAGCTGTTGCCTCAGGGTAGTATTGACAGTCACAGGATAAAAAAGTACCCTACATCTTTATCTACCCATTTTTTCTTCATTTTCTCTCTCTGACCACTTTTGAGAGAGTGTTGTTGTAGAAAATAACTGATTCAGAGCAGCATGTCTAATTTGTACATTCCTTATTCCTAGGCCCCTTGCATTCCTTACACTATGTTTTACTGATTTTGATTTTGAAAAAGAAAAAGCAGCTTCCAAAATGAATTAATTTGCTTTGACTTATTCCAACCCCCCCCCCCTCCCCCTTTTTAATGTAATTGAATGCACTGAATTATAAAAAAAATTACTGGAGTGAAAGAGCACTCCACCACTCTTCACTTTGACACTTCACCAGCATTTTTCACTTCCAATACTCCTGCTGGTATATTTTTTTGCTTTTACCTGTAAAAAACAGGGAATTTTGTAGCTATTTGTCAGTGGGCAGTCTCATTTAGGCCTTGAAATCCATTACATACTTGCAAAGCATTAATCCAGAGTCCACATTTGAAGTTGACTGCTGTACACAGGTTGAATTCCTCTTGTACATGTGCTTGCACTGATTACTACTCAGCAACTGGGCATGCAAGTGCACAAAGCAAATCTAGCAAGTAGGAAGTTATTTTTGGAGGAGTTTGCCAGAGCATGAGTTTTCTGCGCTGCTGAGCATGGCATGTCTGTCCTACAGGAGGAAAAATCCACTATTAATGCAGTGTTCTTGCCAAATAATTGCAATATGAGCCTATGGAAAGACTTGTTCTCAAATCTAGCTGATCCTAGAGGACAGTATACTCCCCAGTACTGGCTGTCATTCTCAGCTGATTGGCAGACACTGACACAATATTTTGTGCCAGCATTCATTCAATTCCAGCAAAATGGGAGGGCTAGCTAGGTGCAGGAAGCATAGGGCTAGAGAAGTGCCTGATGAAGCTCAACTGGTAGTGAGTGTAGGGGTTGCAGAAACTTCCAGCAAGGGTTACCCCTGCAGTGCACAGATAGTCGCCAGCTCAGCCCAGCTGGATCCTAAAGATTCAGTGTCTTTCTAGTACCAAGTGGCTGGTACTTCTTTCTTTCATCCATCCCATTATTGTTGGGACAAATTATGTATCATGTCAACTGCAGTCTGTAGTGGTTTGCCTGCACAAATCCCTGCTCTCTCAGGAGACCCCCATCTCAGATGCTTTGAAAAGAGGCTCAGGCAGATCTTCAAGCTACCTCATCCATGTTCGGAACTAGCTCAAATCTTTGGCTTGCTCTTTCTGTCCTGAAGCAGCTCACACACTCTTCCTTATACCCACAACCTCCATGGGTTAATTGGTGAGGAAGAGATTTGCAATCACTCAGAGCCAAAGTAACTTCTGGCCACCTTGATGTCTCTGTTAAAATACTTGCTTTGATGTAGCTTTTCTGGCTCCTTCTGGTTTGTTTGCACCTTGCTTTTGAGCACTTCGCTTGGTATCTCTATCACACCTTTTGCCTCAAGTACAATAGTGCTTAGGGTGTTTGTAAGATATTTTGTTTGGAGGGGGAAATATGAATCAATGTAATTTGTGTTGGCCAAGCCATGATGTCCTGAGGGAAAGAGGGATCTATTGCTACGAGATTCGAGATTCTTGTTTATGGTGTGAAGCCCTTATGTGATAGTGGTTCGACTAAATTCTTTCTTGTGTTTTTACCAGAGCCTGACTAATCATATTTTTCTCGCCCTCTCATCTTCCTTTGTGTTTTTTGGTTGGTTGGTTGGTTTTTTTGTTGTTTTATTTTCTTCCTGTTTCTCTGACATCTATTGCTTCCGAAAAAACTCCAGCAATGTTGCTCCAGCTCTGAACCTCTGCTGTTGTCCATGGCCACCTGAGCCCGAGGAAGACATTACTTGTTTCCCAGCAATCCAGCACAGGTAAGATCTAACTTCTGTCACTTTTCTGAATGCAGGCTGAGGGTTATGCCCCACAGCTATGCTCAGCTTTGTGCTCCAAGGTGTTATGCTGGAGGATAAACCAGCACAAATGATCTGAGTAGTCATGACACCCTGCCCCCCTGGTGTTGGCAGTACTTTTCCAGTCCTGCACCAGAGGTCTAGCTGGGGTGTCTGGGACAAGGATTTCACATCTAATTTGGAGCTCATGTTAAAGGACCTCACACTAAAGAGTAAGTTAACGAAAATCTTGTTCCTCCCCATTCCTCTAATCTGGTAAAGTTGTAAAGAAATCTACTTGCAAGGAAGTGCATTAAGCAGCCTTTATGGGCAGTGACACAGAGCACAGTAAACCCCATGGCTGGGCCCCTGCAAGGACAGCTCTTAGGAGGGACACTACAGAAGGACCATTTTCTGTGTCCACACACAATACTGTAATAGGGTTAGCTCACAGTAAAAGTGTAATTAATGTCATGTAATATAAAGATTTGCCATTTTCTCTAAGGACTTCTCCCCCAGGCAGTTTTTGTGCGTCATTCAGTAATCTAAATTAAAATGACTCTGCCCATTCTCCAGTTTTTACCCCTTTTCTGCCTGTATGTTTGTTCCCAGAGATGTTTTTTGTGGGATGCCACTTCACCAGAGGGGGGCTTAGGAAGACATTATGTAATGATAGTGGTGATGCCTTTGCCTGCTGGCTGAGAAAGGAAACATTATGTAACTTGGTTGGAATTATTCTTTCTCCATCTTTAAATCTTCCACTCTGCATTTTCTTACCAGACTGCCATGTCTCCCACACTCCTTTATCCCTTGCTGTTGGAGATTTCTGAGGAAATAAATATCCACATCTCCTTCATTTATTCCACAGCACTTTTACCTGAAGGAGGAATGTTATGGTGGTTTTACTGAACAGCTTGAATGTGCACCTTCTAAAGGGTCTGTGCTGGGGCTACGTCTAATTCTTGTAGAAACCCTGATAGCAGGAGGTGTTTATAATTGCAGAAAACAGAGAGCACCACAGTGCCTAGGTCACCACCTGCCACTTCCATCCCTCCTCTCTCACCTTAAGCACACAAGTGTATTGCTGAATTATTTGTGACCCTTTAATGAGTACTCTGCAAATCTTGCTGCAGTCAGCAAGAGACCTCGGTGGTTTTCTTTTGGGACCAGTCCTGCTATGACCTGAGTTTTGACCTGACTCAGCTAAATTAGCTGAAGAGGGTAAGAGTCTGCTTTTCTCAGAAGGTTACTAGGGCCGCCCTTGCTTTAAGTCAAACATAGAAATGCTCCTTGTGATGTCCATGTGTTGAAATTCCAGACTCCCGTGGAGCCCAGGCTGAGCCTCCTCTTTTGAAGCCTTAACCCAGGCCAAAGCCATCCACACACCACAATGCACAGAAATCAGCATGTGCTTCCTTCCACTCTCAGTACCATCATCCTTGATATCAGGCTTTGCTGCAGGTAGCTGCCGTTTACAGCTCCTTCCCGACATTACCTCACTTTTTCTGACATTTACCAACCAGTAAAAGTCCTTCCAGACCAAAAATACTCCTCTCCTTTTGGACTGACCAGTGCTGCAGAGAGTTTGTTTTGCTGTAGTGTAACTGGAGGCCAAGGAAAGGCTGGTTTGTGCCGTCAGCCTTGTGTAAGGCACTCTAGCTCAAATGTAGCTGATTATAATATGACAAGGCTGTTTGGTTTTTTTTTTAACCTTGTTTTTCCCCATCTGCTGTCTCAGTCCTGGCAGTCTGGGTGCTCACCTCTGTGACTTGCAGGGATTTTTGTTCTGACCCTTCAATTGCAGTCATATGAATACCAGTCATCTGGGTGATTTAATGGAGTGAGCGATCCTCTTGTTATCACGTACTATAAAATCCCAAAGTGGCAGATCACCTGGGCATGTGGCAGCCCAGAAATATTGCCTGGCAATGCTGTTGCTCTGTTGCAGGCTCTCAATTAGTATACAGTTTGATTTTCTTCATCTCACAGTCTATTCCCTAACACTGACCCGGGTGAGAGGCAGCTGCAAATGCCTATTTGCATCAAAAGCTCCCCAGTCACTCCAGATTAGAGCGACCACATCTTTTACCAGCTAATGAATTGCTCCCATCTGTGAAATTACAGCTACTCACTTTTGTTTTGTTTAAATCAAAACTGCAGGCCTCATGTGGCAGGCTGTCTGCTGCCTCCAGGTATCCAGCTCTCACGCCAGGATGCCGAGTCGAAGGCGAGAGGGATCACTGTGGCTGCTGTTTTGTCACAGGTTTGTTTGTCTGGACTTTGACAAGGAGCATACACAGAGCAGCCCTGGCCTTGCATGAACCATCCAAGCAGAGAGGGGAATGGCTTTAGGGACCTCTTGGAGACCTGGGTCTTGCTGGCCCGTCATGAGTCACTGGAGATGCTTTCTGTGTAATGCTCTCCGTGAGCCTGACCTATTGATTGTCAGGAGTCTCAATAAATTTAGATCGCGGGTTTGTGTCTGCACTCCCTAAGCAGGGGTAGGACAATGATTAGCTGCAAAGATCAATAGGGAGGAGTCTTTTAATCGACCTTGTAAAATGTATCCTTCGTCACTGATGGTGTGTTAATTGGGATTTAATTCTTGAGGGGGCATTCTCCTGTCCCTCCCAGTTTTCTCTCTCCTCCTGAAGCCTTCGTTGAAAAATCCAGTGTAGCTTGAAAGTTAGAAAGATGAAGTATCAAGATTTTATTATTTTTGAAATGTTATTTCCATTGTATTCTGTCCATCTCCACCCTGAAATAGCCATCTGCAACTTTCTAAAAAAGTCCTTTTTCAGTGGCATTCACCAACACAAGGATGTTTAGCATTCTGTTGAATGTTGATGCATTTCTCAGCCAAGGACTTGGTGCCTGACTACTTGCTGGCAGCCACCAGAGACACACAGGTCTCTGAGATGCTGCTGGATGACCAGGGAGACAACAACCTGCTGTTCCAGTAACCTGGAACATATAGGGCACATGTATCCTGCAAAGAGTCATCCCCACAGTTTATCAGCTGACTTTTGATGATGCAGCTCTCCTTCACGTGCTTAATTTCCACCTGTGGCTCAGATTTTGGACAAGGAAGGGGTGACAATCTCAGCCTGCCTCTGTGGTTTGGCCTCAGAGAGGTTTAGGGACAAGCCACCTTGATCAGTAAGACAGCCTAAAAGGAGTAGTGTCTTTCCTTACTTCCTCAAGGGGTATAGTGCTTTCCTCAAAACACAGAGGTCTGAAAGGAAGAGAGCTAACTTTCTTTTTTATAAGCGCGTAAGATGCATAGTTTGCTGGTACTTTTTTTTTACTTTTTTTTTTTTTTTCTTTTTCTTTTTTTTTTTTTTTGGTGAACAAATCAACTTCTTTCTAGGTAGATTTTCAGAGCAGTGGCTTATCCCAGCAATAAAACATCTATTTCAGAATAAATCTTGTTTAGTCTGTACAATAAGAAGACCAAAGCCAAATGTAAGAAGAGGAGGATATGATGTGAACTTTACCACAGATCCTACCATGCTATAATAGCTGCTTTGCTCTTTTGGCCACTCCAGCAAAGTCTGTCACTGTGTCAGTCTGTTCCTTGTGAACAAATTCAGGAGTAGTGCCTGTCCTCACAGGTGTCACCTCCATAGCAAAAAAATCTTCCAATTCTTTAGTTTCTTCTGGGACTTTTCAGTTCAACCTTTAATGAAACAAATTGTGTCACTGGCTGGAAGATGGAATCAGCAGCATCCCAGCTCCAAGCATTGGCATTTCTACTTATTGTAAATTCTTTAATCTCTTTTAACAGATGACCTCTCTGGGGCTATTGTATTACCTTCCTGCTAGTCTCCTGACAGGTCTTCTATTTAACTAAACCAATAAATATGCATATCTGAAACATATATTTCAGTTATCCAGAATAACTGTACAGGATATTTGTTACTCAGTAACTAGCTTACAATTAATATTGAAAATTATTGCAGGCTGTGTGATTGTATGGAGATATAAAATTCTTGCATAAAACACCCACGAAATATGCTTTTTGTAGTTAAGTTGAATAATTAGTAAATATTAATACACAGATCCTGAATTCCTTCATGCTGCAAAGTATCTTGGGGAATGGATGAGTAAAGCAAAGCAGTGAAAGGAGTCTCTGTCACCCCAAACACAGTCAACTTCCATGTTTTTAAGAAGTACCTGTGGTGGGAGCCAAACTCAGCTCTGTGCCCCATCTCTGTGGTTAAGTTGTCCTTCTTAGACAGTGTCCCTCTCCTCAGGCTGTGAAAGAGCCGATTGCAGTTTGACAGTGTGGGAGCAGAGACTGCACCAGTGGTCCCATAAGCAACCCCAGATCTGTGTGAGGGATCAGAAGCTTAGGGTGAAACCTAAGTGCCTGCTGATTCCTGCACAGGGCAGCTCTGTGTGGAGGCTTCTTGATGTTGTCATTGTGTCCTCTCATTGGAAGGCAGGCCTGGTGGTGAGTTCCTCAGACCTGTCTTTTTGCTGCACAGCTATTGCATGTCAGCCACCAGAAAGAAGTCTCTCTTCAATACCCTTTTCCTAAGGGAAGGGCTTGGGAGGGAGCAGTTGAGATTTTTCTAATGCTTTCTTCTGTGATGGGATTAAGTGGGACCTGCTCCTTTAAAAAGTGTCCCCTTCCCCATCATCCTCCCTCCTTCCAATTACAGCACTAATTTCAGTAATGGAGCATTAATGGAGTAATGGACTGCTGAAGCTGGCCTGAAGGAACTGTAGTGCTCAGCACAAATTGAGTAAATAAACCATATATTAGATTTCTAAACAATACTTTTAGTCTAGTCCCCAGGGAAAGAGAGTTGTCAAGACTTACTTAAGTCAACCCAGCAAAACGTATGCAAAAGATCCACCCATTCATACCCTGGAAAATGGCACCAGTGGCCTGAAGCATCAGCGAATCTCTCACATAAATCTCTCCTATCCTGACAGACAGAGCTTTGTGTTGTTTCCTTCTCCCGATTCCTCTTCTTTGATTTATTTACCAATAAGCAGCTTTGTGCCTGTTTCCATTTGTGTCCTGCTAGAGAGCTGTCCGTGTATGTTGATAGAGAATGACTTGCAATTTTAAGGAGACTTATCACGGAGCCGTACAAAGTGATGGATGACAGTAGTGCCCTAAACCATTTTCAGTCTGGGAAAGTCCTGATTATTTTTTTTCTTCCAAAAGCAGAAGCCCTCTGTCCCATTTTTATTACTTTATTTTAAAAATAGGCTTTGCACTACCTTAGCCAAATAAATAGGAATGAGTAATGAAGTACTGACTACCCAGATCTACCCCACTGGCATCAGGATGACTAATTGTAATTTAGTTACCTTTGAATGTGTAGGCTGCAGTAAAGGTTTCCCTAGGCAGTGTGCAAACAGGGTGAGAGCCAAACAAAGAAGGTGGGGACTTTGAAATAAGACATAGGCACAGAGTAGCAAAATGACCTTTCTACATCACTCTCTAGGTCAGAGGAAGAACCAGGGAAAAATAAGGGACCCAGATCAGTGCCATATCTCCAGCAAAATTTCTGCATCTTGACAGAGCAATCATGAGAAGCCGTAATTCCTACAGGGCAGCATCTTGTGGATGTTCAACATCCTACAAGATGATTATTTATTTTCTATGAGTTTCAGCGTGATCTGAGAGCAATCCTTCAAGCCTTTGTGGCAGAAACAAGCAAGGGTTTTTCTGCTTTTATTTCGTCTGAGCCCTGAGGCAGTCAAGAGAGAGTGAAGAGGGCTCTAGGTCTAGTTTATACATTTATTCAGATTTCCTTTAGTAAGAATAAGATAAACAATGGCAGCTTAAGCTTGATTTGAAAGACAGAAGATAGTTTTAGTCCTGCAATCCGACAGGAGATGGGGTCTGAACTGCAGCATTTTGTCAGGGGCAGTTTTACGCAGACATCATTAATCTGCTTCAGATGTCTGACACTTAGAGCTTGAGTATGTTAAAATCACTCCCTCACTTAACCTCCGGATATAGCATGTGAAAGAATCAAAACCCCCTGATGTACACCAGACCGAGACCATGTAGCATCTCTTAGGTTATAAAGCAGTGACACTTGTGTTCTTTATTTTTTATTGGGAGTAATTTTCTATGACAGGTATAAGAAAAAGTATGCACACTGTGCTGGTAATAATAATCTAGCAAACTTAGCTAAGAAATCCTGAATTCTGCTTTTACAACTGACCATGGTAGGTACTTTGGCATGCTCTGATCATACAAAGGAACAGCACTTTTTTTTGGTTTTTTGGTATGTGTGGGAGGATTGGCATATTACTCTATGATTAATTTGTTAGGCACAAAACCAAGCAAGTCTTCAGGAGTGATGAGTTATCACTGAACACTCACACCTAGGAATATGGATTGAAGAGCTTGGAAGGTGTCTGTTCAACATTTGAAATGACATGCAAGTCTCATGATTTAGGAAATAGATTTTATAATGATTCCATTGAACTCCTGGGCTTAGTGTTTTCACAACATTATTGCTTTTGAATCCAATCAGACTCCTGAGCTCCTCCCTCAGTACCATCCTCTTCCAAGGGGAACAGCTCTAAGTTATCCAGCTTGACAAATTGCTGAACCTGTAAACTTCAGATCCTCCTTTTACAGGGCCTGCACTTCTCTCCTTCGTCAGCATGAATTCCTGGAGAACGCTGGTAGTGCACAGCCTTTCATCCGTGCTTGATACATTTCTTACTCCTCCCCTGCAATTCCTCCCATCCCTCTTCCTTGCTGTTCCAAAGTTTGAGAAATCCATTTCCCTTTTCTACCACTTCCACAACTGAGTCCAGCTACTCCTTTGCTTTTTGTCACAAGCCACTGCTTTCTACCCTAACCTGCAAGCCTTACTCTTACAAGTTCCTTCCCTGGATGCCACTTGATCCTGCCTTGGTTTTCTTCATTTCAGCTCTGAACTCACCTAAAGCACTGTTTGCAAACGCTATTTGGAGTTTCCTTCCATCAAAATTTCAAGCTGTTTCTTGAAAGTTTGCAGGCCTTAAAGAGGCACTGTACATGCAAAGGTGTAACATATACAGCATACTTCTTCTCCGATGATATTCTCAGGAGGAGCAAGGACCACCTTGACAGGAATTTTCAGCACATATGTGCTTAGCCTCAGACATCTGCCGTAGAAACTTCATCCTGAAGTTTTGCAAGGCAGATGAAAATAAAATTTTGTGATGAAAAAAAGTCCGGGAACTTAAATAGCAGACTGTTGCTTGGTGGTTAGTTCTTTGGCAATTGGAACTCACAGAGCTGCCAGCTCTTCAGTCTCATGCACAGAAATCAGAGTATGTGTATAACAACCTGATTAAATGAATATGAATGAACTTTTTCAATGAAAGGGATTCCAGAAAAACCATCCTAATTACACCTATAAATTCTGAGCTATTAAATTGCTGCTCTTGTTTTCAAAACCTTTGTGATGTGGCTACTCACACTGGTGAGATGACAAAATGATGGCTAGAGATCCCAGCTTTTCCACTCTGTCTCCTATGCTCAGGAAGGGAAGGCAACGAGGTTGTTAAGAAGAACCAGTTGCAGAGGATGTATTTTGGACATGGCAATTTGTTTGGTGGACCCGATCTAGAGCTCTCTGACATAACTGGGATCTGAGAAAAGACAGTCTTCTGTCCCTTCCCTGTCAAGCACTGTTTGCATTCAGATGGTGATTTGGAAGGTCACTCTGTTATGTTTTCATTTTGCTTTGTGATATGGGGCCTTCAGTAATTGCCAGGAAAAATACACTTGTATCTAAAGGGTGGCTGATGGGTTTTTAGGGTGTTTTCCTTGGTTTGGTTTGGTTTGTTCTCTGAGAATTCTTAGGTATTTTGTGAAACTCCCTGAGTGCTATGGAGTTTCCCTTTCCACTACTCTAGTGCTAAATATTTTTACTGACTTTTTTTTTTAACCTATCTAAATTATGTTTAATATAATCCTTGTCTTCTTATCCAAAGCTGTGTTGTCATGTCACCTGCATTGAAATACTCCTGTTGTCAAAGATAAAACGTCTGCAATATCAAAGAATTTTTCTTCCTTCTGCTGAGAATTTCTTTCTAGTGGAGAATGTGGAAAATATCTAAAATATTTTTATGCAAGGTGAGTGGGGTTTTTTGTTTCTTGGTTGGTTTTTGTTTTTTTTTTTTTTTGTTTGTTTGTTTGTTTGTTTGGGGGTGTTTTTGGTTCGGTTTTGTTTGTGCTCTAGCATGTCTGGAAGAGGAGACCAGGAGTAAGATACTCAATAAGCCTAATCTGGTAAAAATGCTTTCTTGTATTAGAGAAATAATCTTTCAGAGACCTTGTGGGAGCTGTTTTGATCTCTTGGGTGGTTTGTATCATTCCTGTGGGGGAAGTTTGTATGGAAAAAAAAAGGTGTTGCATGTGTGTGTATTCATTTTCACCCTTTTTCTACTCCTACTCTGGAAAATCTGGCCAGAAAAAGATATTCCCCCAGAAGAAATCCATTGGAACACAAGAAAACTCCTACAAAAACTTGCAGTAAAACTTAAAAAGGTTTGTAGCAAACCTAGCTTTACCACTGTGACTAGAACTGTGCCTGAACTTGTCTCCCTCTGAGCCTTAGTCGGGCCTTAGATTTCTGTTGAGTTTATTTCACTTGTTCCAGCAGCAATTCAGGGTGCACAGGTTATTTGTTTTTCCAAGACTAGATGGCCCATGTTAAAGGAGGAGGAAGAAAAGAGAGGGTATGGTTTTTAATCTGGGGCAGTATCTTCTCTTCCACCCTGGCCTGAGTGATGGCCTCTATCAGAACACTTCCCAAAGAGACACCCTGTATTAGTGCTGGCTGCCAACCTGAGAAAAACCATGGTGCTGGCCAGCTTTGCTGCTGCTCCCCCTGTTCCTCTGGTCGCTGCCAGCCACGTTGTTAAGACCAGGGAAAGCCATTGGGTAGGTGACAAGAGCCAAAGAATTTGCTGAATGTGTTGGGCTTGATAGCAGCTGCTCCTTGCCCAATTGCATTCCTCTGCTGCAGGACAGATGCACAGAATACATCCCAGACCTTCCTCCCAGTGGGAGATAAGCCCTGGAGCCCTCCATGGAGTGGAGCTGCATGTGTCTTTTCCCCCACATGGTGTGAAATTGGTTTTTCTGGCCTAGTGGCTATGGGCAGCTGGTAGAATTTTTATTTTTATTTTTCATCATTCAAGAAATTTTGATAAACTTGCATTTAGATTTGGTTATCCTGTATGTAGCAGAGACTTGTGGGGTTGTAATTACTGGGTCTGGCTCCATCACTGAGGTATGGAACAGAAAACTGGGTTGTGGCAAAGAGAATGGAGGGCACACAATCCCACAGAAGGTGCAGTGCAGTTTTCCCCCACCCCAGATGTCTGTGTGGCACTGGGCCATGGTAGGTGCAAGCCCGGAGGGGAAAGACGATGCTGAAGAATGTGCCGTTATGTATTTCCTCAGGTTTTCCCTCCTTGGCAGAGCTGCACCAGGACCGCAGACTTGGCAGGCGTCATGCAGAGCTGTCTTTCCCTGCAGCTCTCCAGGGACCTTCCCTGGCACTTTGCCCAGCTCTGGGCACCAGGTGCTGTGGTGGGGAGAAGAGCTTTCCCAAAGAAATTTTGGGTATATCTGTGCAGTCCCATGGAGAGCAATGCAAAGGTCCCCAGGTGACCCTTTACCACACTGGGAGACTGGGATAATTCATCCTCCTCTTACAAGCCCTAATTTGTGAGCCCTAATTATTATTGCACCTGCAGAAACATCATTGCTTCCAGGACTGGAGTGAGAGCCCCTGCACTCTGTGGAGTGTCCAAATAGGTGGACACCTCTGCCTTGTGCTGCAGAGATTCTCCAATTATGCACAAATTGGGCAGGCTTGAGACCCAAAGTAAAGGCACAGCAAGATCCTGCCATCATAAGAACAGTGTTTACAGACTTTGGATTCTCAAGTCTTACAGGGATTTTTTGGGCATTTTAAATTTTTTTTTGAAAATATCCCAAATGTCTGCATGGGGTAAATTTCCAAAATACAACAAGCTAGTAGAAATTTGAAAATCTTCCTCAGTGCTGCTGTGCTTCCTTATGCAAAACCCATTTAAGCCCAAATCCCAAAGGAGAAATGGTACATGGAGTCTCATGGTGCACATTGCATAGTCTGTGTGTACAGCTGCCTCTGTCCCAAAAATAGTTTTTAAAATCACTGGACAGCAGGAAATAAACAGTTCAGAGATGTTTAATCCTCATAGGTTTCATGGCAGTAAATACCTGGTTAGAGGATAGACAAGCTATTCATGCCCCTGCTGAGGAAAATGTAGTAGTCAACGTATCTTAAACGCCAGAGTTTTTGAAAGTGCACATATCCCTGGCTTTAAGAATTATTTTGGTCAACGCTTTCTGTGTATTAAACACCAAAAAATTTAACTGCAAGATGCAAACTTTCAAAAGTCAGTTCTCTTTCATCCCAGTGATTGCAGGACTACAACTTCCTAAGACACTGGCTCCCAGAAAACCCCATGCACTTTGATCCATCAGCAATGCCTATGAATTTCCATCTCTTTTTTGGAATCTGTAATGGATGAGGCTGTGGCCATGCACTGAAAAAGACAGAAAGGTCCCTCTTCTATTATGTTGTCTTTTCTTATTCCTCCTGGGTGAAATGTTAGCCAGTGATTAGGACCACTCTTCAGTCACAGTGCTTGTTTGCCTGAAATCCCTTCTGAAAATAATGCCTTTTGTTCAATATTGTTCCTGAGTTTCTGATATATAAAGTACTTTCCATCCTTCTGCTCAGGCAATGGGGAGAAATTAACAGTTTGTGGAAGTTGTTTATTGTCAGTGCTGTTTTTTGTGGTTTGGGATAGGGGAAGGAGCCAACAACACCAGAGATCTCAGAGGTAATGTTATGGGGAGACAGGACAAGCCTTCACTTTTCTTGACCTTTCTCACTTTCTTTCCCCATTTCTTCTCCAGGTGCACTATCCAGCACATCTAATCTCTTCCATCAGTATTACTTCTGGCTCTTGCCCTGCTTTTGAAAGTTGTTTTGGGAGCCTCTATTTTGCCTGGTTGTGTCTGTTGTGCTCTAATGTTGCTGCAGGGTGCTGTTGAATTGCTAACACTTCATGCACCGCCGTAGCCACAGGGATAGCTAACATCTTTCAGAACAGGACCATACCCCCAACACACTGCTAACTAGAAGAGCTGGATGAATTAGGTACCTTTAAATCTCATTTGCCAAGATTTTTCTTTCCCCATTGAGGATCCAGCCAAGAACTGGTTTTTGAAGGAATTACGCTTTTTTGTGAAGTTGTATTTTGTGGGTATCTGTGAACCATGATGGTGGACATAAAGTGTTTTCTTGATTTATCACCCCTCTGCATCACACAAGTAGAAATGTCTGTGATTTTTTTATCATATACATCTTTTTATAGAGATCCATGTGTTGATCACATGTTGAATATAATTTAGATGTTTGAATCTTTGCAGTCTGGAAAAAAAAAAGTCAACGTTTAGCTGGAAATTCAGGCACTTGGGAAGAAGGAATAGAAAAGCTTGTAGGGAGGGGAGAGGAGGTAACTGAGGCAAGGGGGAGCCCTTGGAGAGTGGTCCTCAAACCACGATGTGTATTTGTCTTTGATGCTGGCAGAGCTGAACAGGCTGTACAGGAAGCTCTGCACTGCTGGAGGACTGCTTTCAGCTGAGACACTGGACCCAGGTCCTATTTTTCCTGGCTCTGGTGACTGTCCAGGAGGAAGTCAGAGATCCTATGACACTTTTTGGAAGAAAAGGACATGATCCCAGTGCTGTGGATAAAGTTTCCTGTCTGGCAATGAAATCTGTTCAGCTCTGTGGATGGTATTAACAGGTGCCAACATCAGGCTGCACAGGCTGTTTGTTAAAGCTGAAATAGCTCTCAGCTGGTCTAGGTCAGGAGACCTGCTTAGATGGTGTCACTGAAGGAATTTTTCCCTCTTCCTTTGCTTGGAAATTATTTCTTTTATTTTTGGTTCTAACATAAGTTTGGCTGAGCATAAAAAATCAATTATATCATTCAAACCTGCTTTTTAAGAGTCATGATATGAATCTAGTTTGGTACAAAAAAAAAAAGGTTGTATGCAAGCAAATGAACATAGCCCATCTAGTGACATACATTTCTAGAAAGGTAATGCAGAACACCTAAAGCTAAGAGATTTTCTGGTGTATAAATAGAAAAAGTCTTCCAGACTGGCAGAAACAAAAAAAAAAAAAAACTTTGAGAGTCCAATTACCAATGTCTATCCTTGAAAGGGGCATCATGATGATGAGGGGGGGCAGAGGGAGGAGTGTCTGTGTCTGTGCAAACTGATTTGTTGATTAGCATTTAAAGCATTTTGATATCTCAGGTGAAGGTCAGTCCATTGTTGTGTTTTTCCTTTCTGCAATTAGCTGTAGGCAATTTGTATGGAGCACAAAACATGAATAGCATCTCTTGAAATTAATACTGAGGCGGGTGGAAAGGAAGAACAAGAGAAACAAGCAGAAACTAATTTAACAGGCTGGTTGCTGAACGGTGGCAACGTGGCTTGACTCAAAGCATTACTGCTTTTAGCACATGATTTATTGCTAATGCCCCTTCCCATGACTGGCCTTCAGCCTTTGATGTCAGTCAGCTCTGAATTAATTACTTCATAATGCAAAGTGAAAGTGCAGCAGGTTCGGTTTATTCCCCGTTGCTTCCTGAAGTTGTTGTGTTAACTTCAGTTAGCCTCGTCAGTGTTTGCTCGCTCTCTTACCCTCCCGCAAAGCACCTTCTCATTTGTAAATCCAAAAAGCTGGCAGGGGTGTGCGCACCCGTTGTGCTGCCTCGTAATAAATGGAGCCTTTTAGCCAGGGCAAGCGAGACTGATGTAGGAATGCAGGAGATCATATCTTGGGGGGAAAATCAATATTAAGATGTACAATTGCTCCCATGGTATTGAAAGAATTAGTTGATCTACATGCCAAATGACAGCCCCCTTGATAACAGGGATTATGTGTCCTGTCTTTCCAGGCTGTGCTCCGTTGGGGCTGCTCTCCGGGTCCCTCAGGCAGAGATAATCTAATTAGTACAACAAAGACCAGGTCGATTTAAAAAAATAAAGGGCGGGAGCGGGAGGCGGGGGGAGAGAGGGGGGATGGGATGTCAGCGAGAAGCAGTCTTTGGAAAAAGTTGCTGAGGAGAGGAGGAGTGGAAAACTGGGAATACAAGTTAACCGTCAGTTTGGCTCCAGAGTCGCTGGAAATTCAGACCCACCGGACTATTACCAGACGAACCCCGAATTAGCAGCTGCTTACAGCCTTCAGAAGCACTCATTTAATCACGCTGAGAAACCGAGGAGGTGCTGGGCTGAGCAGAAAGGTGGTGGCTTGGACCCAGAGCTGCTTATCCACGGCAGAGTCATAGACACCTGCTGCAAGAGCGGCTTGTGGAAAAATGCTTTACCACAGAAAAACCCAACAACCCGGGAACAAACAAAGAATCCAACACTTTTTCCCTTCACTAAATTATGCTTATGTGTAGACCTTTTTTTGCACTTTTTGGCTGGGGCTTGGGCAATGAAACTGCACTGCCCATGAGGCTGCATGAGGCAAATAATTCTGCAGAGGAAAGGGTGAGGTTTGAAGATGCCTGAGTGGAGCACTGGTCTCCATCTGCCACAGTCACACCAAGGCAGATGCACCCCACTGCCAACTGTGCGCAGATGAGTGATTCTGAGACTCTGTAAGTTTCAGAGTTGTTTTAAACTAATGGCTTAGTGTCAGGAGTCCACTCTAAACCCAGTATGCCGCCAGCTTAGTTGGAATAAGAGCTGGGTTTTCCCTCCTGGGCGGTGCTGGCTTTTGCAGGTGCTGCATCTGTTCTGTTATTGGATCCTATCAGCCCCTCAGCACAAAGATCCGCTGGCAGCTTTTGGTGAGACCCAGATGGATGGATGTGGGAGTAGGTACTCCTCAGTGGGTGTAAACTGAACTGGATTCACAGTAAGTGGTGGTGGTTTAGAAGAGAGTTACTCACACCTGGCCCTGGGCTTGCACATGACTTTTTTTTGGTGATTTTTTTACAACAGGTATTAGTACCTGGATATTTCAGTCTTGGTTTTGCTTTTAGACAGAGAGTCTTGATCTCTGCATAGAGTTCATGCAAGACAGACACCACAGCCCTGGGCTTTTGCAGTTCATTCCCAACCTTGTCTTAAGGGTGGATCCTGGATATATCCTGTCTTTTATGACCATGCTCCTGAAGTATAATTTAATTCTAATTCATTACCAACACACCTGAAGGGCTTTGGTGGTTGGATCTAGGATTTTGATGCAGTTCTCCCTCCAAGGCAAATATTGCAATTTCTCAGCCATGCAAATAGGTGCAGGCATCTTCAGGCTGTATAATCTGATATACTTAGGGGACTGGATGGCTGAAAGAAGGCTCACTCACATCTGGAAATTGCTTTCTTCCTAAGAATCATGAGCACAAGGAGTTCAGGCATTCTTGCACAGCTCCCCACTGACCCCTGAGTTCATGTCATCAGACCCAATCTTGTTGTCTTGGCAAATATTCACACAAATAATAGAACTCTAACAATGGGATCTTTATTTTCTTAGCTTCCCTCTCCCTCTCCTCTTGTCCCTTGCTGCCTCTGTCTCTTACACTGGAGATTGAAAATTTGGAGGCAGCAAGGATGAGATCACTGCTTTGTGAGGAGTGACAAGAAAACTGGCTGCATGATTTGGGGCTCTGCATAGCATTTTCCCAGGAGCAGATCTGATATTATTTCCCTATCCACAACTGCACAGAGACATCAGCACTCTGGAGACGGTGCTTGCCAGCTGCTTGGGGTAAGACTGTAGATAAGGCCCAGAGATGAGGAGCCATCAAAACATGAATGTCTAGCACAGACTTTGCATTCTTGGCTTTGCTGTATTTACTTACTTAAATCACCCAAGCCTATAAACCGTAGTTAGCAAGGCATAGAGTCATTACCCATTCCAGGGAAAGGAGCAGTCTGAGTCATGTGGAGGATGATGCGTGGGTCCACATTGGACTTTGCTGTGAATATAGATATATGATTTTATAAACAGTTTTTAGACTTTTATGATTCTTTAGTAAAAAGTTATACTGAAACACTGGAACTGGGGGCTCCAGATTCCTACCAATTCCTGCATCAGTGCTGCTTCAAAGCCTAACTTCAGGTTACTCCCACATACATTTGCTAGGGTGTTCCCTTTCCCAGCACAGTACTTTTGTGTTCACCTGAGCCATTGGGAAAAAGCCCACATCACCACACCTGAGCTCTTGCCAGCTGGCAGGCTGACCTGTCTGTGTGCTCATGGATGGCAGGGCAGCCCCAAAGCAGCCAGGTGTCTCTTGGATTCATGTTATAGCTCATCCTTCAGCAGAGGTGCTGAGTATGTGCCCCCCTTGTTCCTCCAGTCAGTTTTCACCAGAACTGCAGGAATTTCCTGCACTGACCGTCTGGACTCAGACATGTTTTTGCAAGTGTGTGCTCTTTATTTTCACAGAAATAGAATAAAAAACAAACCAGAAGAAGGAAATTCAATAAAATTACATTTGGTAGACCCAGAAAAAAATAGATTTTTTTAAAGAAAGACTACCATTTAAAAGCCCAGATGCAGACATTCCTTACTATCCCACTCCTACTGAAAGTTAAGATTGAAATCACCTAGGACTCAGTTCTTCATATGTGTGTGGTTTCTTTTCTTTTATTAAAATCAATGACAAGAAGCTTGTTGGGGATTTTCTCAAGCATCTTATACAATGATCTACGATAAATTTTTCACAATATACTTTCTATTACTCTGTTAACATTTTGGTTTCTAAGTCATTGGGAGGTCTTGGGACCACATTTTGTTTGATATTTTGCCTGTCATGCACACCACATGTCCAGCTGGAAATTCAATTTACTATTGCTAAATAAAAAGAAGTCATGCCTTGTTATGGGATGCTATGCCATTCATATCTCTTGGAGAGGCACCTTCTTTTGCATAATCATCAGGGCAAAATGTGGGCTGCTACATATTCTAGTAAGCACCTGTGTCAGCTGAGGGCAAAATGCTTCACCTGTTTCTCTTGCTATAAAACCTTGCACTTTGATGTGTGATGCTTTCCTCTGAAGGGTTCTGCATCAGCTGTATGTTGAGTACAACTGCTCCTTTGCATGTTTCAAGTTTAGTTCCTTGTTCTGGCAGACAGTGTAACTCTGATACAAGCTGTAGTAAATTACCATGTCATTTAACAATTACTTACAATGCATTCCCTGATCATTTGGTGCCTTGGGATATTGTGCCTAATTGCAGGTTTAACAAAAACATATTGTGGTCATTATGTCATTATGTTATGAGAGCATAAAGAGCAAAATAGAGCAAATCAGATAAAGTTGAGTGAGACTTAGCTGTTTGTATGGGAATGTTAGGAACAGTGTCTCTCACCCTTGCAGACCACAAAGATAATTTCATGACTACTAAGTAGTAGTTGGTTTTAAAAAAAATCTATTAGGCAGTGTCTCCACTCTCAGGGGAAATGTCTATCAGCAAAACTGATTAGAGATAAGGGTAAGCAGATGTCAAAACAGAAGACCACCAAAGAACTGAGGTCCTAAAGTGAATGGGGAGATATCCAGCAAGTATTAAATGTAGGGGGATTGCTGCTCCTACCTTTCTTTCACCTCCAGGGAGAGTTTTGCTGAAAAAAATTGCATTTTTTAATCTTATATGGGAGAAGTCTGTTTTTACAATAATTTTTCTGGGTGAATTTGTATGTGTGCATGTGGTTTGTTGTTTTGTTGGTTTTTTTTTCTTCCCATAAATTGCTTTTTAACCTTAGGAATGAATGAAAATTAGAAATGTTAGGGAGAGCAAAGAACTGTGAGAGGATGTGCTGCAGAATTTCTCGCTTTTTCTGTAATCATGGAAGAGCCAAATTTAAACAGTCTTCTTCTGTAGAAAATACTTCTCCATAATACTCAGTTTTGCCACAGTTTTCACCTGAATTAACCCTCCAGTTATAGGGCTACATAAAAGTTAAGAAAAGACAGTAAAAAAAGTTTTATTGAAACTTCTGTTGTGGGAACAGATACGTGAATTTCAATTGTTGCTGATCAAAAGAGGTAAGAAAATATAGGCTTTCAGGAGGGAATTCATGGGAATAGATAGTTTTATAGGTTAAAAATAATTTTATATGTCAAATTATTTCTGTGGATTGACATGAAATTATTCATAGTGTTTCACACCCACCCTGCTTGTCCTTAACTTCATATGTGTAACTTTGTGCTGGCCTCTCTTCCCTTGTCCTTCTCTGCCAGCCAGAGAGGAAACAAAGCACTGCTCTGCCACTCCTTCTTCAGAGACATGCCCACGTTGAATAGGGCTTCAGGCAACCTCTCTCAGCCAGTGGAAAAGCCACTTCTGCATCACCATGCAAGGCCTGTGGGAGAGTTTTTCACAAAATCACAGAATGGTTTGCGTTGGAAGCTAGGCAAATCCTAGGCAGATGATATATGCACTTTGACTTCAAACCTTCCAGAAGGAATATCTGCCTTGTTTGGCTGAAAGAAGGGCTAAATCAAAACAGGATATTATTTATCCTGAAGCACACTTTGCCTCTTCTGACAGTGCTGGCAACAAGTCAGGGTGAATTACAGAGGATGCCCTTCCCAGATCAGTCTGTACCTCGCTTCTGCAGCACAGCACTTGTTTGATGCTCTGAGATGTTTCAGGGTTTTTTGAACTGCTGACTTGGGTTTGTTCAGCTTCTTGTTGTCTAAGAGCTGGATCTGGGTTTCAGCATGCCTCTAGCAGTCAGATTCCTTCAGCCTTCCAACATCCACGCTTCCAAAGCCTCGCTGCCACAAAGGAAGATGTAACCTGTCTCCACAACCACTTCTAAGAAACTGATTTTCACAACACAAGTTATCCCTATCCCTCTGTGTCTGATGCAAAGGCAGGGAAAAGCTGTCCCATCCCCAAGGCACAACCTGATCCTTGGATATTTCTGGCCCTCTGGAGGAAAAATGCCAACAAAAATAGCAGGGGAAAAATGTGCAAGCTGTAATTGTTTTTTCATTTGTTGATGTTTTTCTACACAAAAATTCAGAGTTTCATCTCTGCTGCTGTTTGTACTAAAAGAGAAACTGATGAAAGCCACAGTAGATTTGCTTCATTGGATACCATAATACATCATTCAAAAGGTGAGTTGCAAACAGTGGTTCTAATCTTATAACATTAACCTCTGCCACTCCTCCCCCTATAATCCCAGCCACTTTGAAAAAATCTATCTTCTTGTCAAATACATGATTTTTTTATTGATGTGGTATATCCAGCAGTGAAATAGATTTCCCATTTTACAAGTTATGACAATTTTTGCTATGAAATATTTCCATTACAGGAGAGTTTAATTGATTTGGTAAGTATCCTAGATAGTAACAGGCTGCTCAAGAATAAATCTGCCTGAATGTTTATGTAGAGTGCTGTTTCTAAGTGGGCTAATGCTGTTCCTAATAAGATTGTGTAATGTTTGGAAAAGTTGCTTCTTGTAAAACAACTACAACATTATATCATTTTTATTTCCCTCAATTTGGCAAATACTCATGTTTTTCACTTTTCCTTCTGGGACAAGTTGTCCATATGATCTGAAAAACTTTGGTGTTTCTTAATGACTCAAGTTGAAAGCAAACAGTAGTGGCCTGTGCCAAATATTGATCTGATCCTGGAAAAGGCCAGCAGCTGTGGGCTGCTCCGAGTGGAAGCTATACATGGTTAGAACCACCCTTTGATCAGGCTTCATCACTTCCTGTCTTATTTGAGAGTCAAAAATCAGAGAGCTGCCTTCTGTGGGGAAAGTTGAACTGTGTTGCTCTGCTTCTCTTCCATGTTCTTTGCCCTGAATTCTTCCCTATGTACCTGCTCCTTCAGCAGTTGCCAGATAACAAATATGGTGATTATTTCAACTTTCTTGCACAAGTGAAGAAAAGTGCATTACTGAAGTGAGTTTCTCTGGCAGATGCTGTACAGGGTGCTTCACCCACAGATATGACCTTTGTGAGGTATCCTTTCTTTTGAGCAATGCCCACCCTGGTGGAGAGCAGACTGAGTGGAGTGGGATTGCTGGACAAGTCACTGCAAAGACGTGGCCTCAAAGACTCTCGGTAGAGAGTGCTGCTCACTCATAAACTTGAGAGGGTTTTCTTCTGTCTAGTGCCGGCACTAGAGAGCCAGGCATCTTTCTCCCACTTTTCTCCCTCTGGTTTTGCCCAAAATGAGTGACTATGGCTCCTCCATCACCTGCACTGCTGCCATAGTATTTTCAATTTGTCTCTAGAGGAAAGTCCCACGCAGAGCTGTTGCAGATCTTTAGGTCCAGTCCAAATTGCGGAATGGCAGTGGCATTTCTCAAGACACCTTGTGGTGTGTCCATGATGCCCACATCAGTTTTCCCCTTCTGCCCAGGGAGACAGACCCACTGTGAGCAGGATTGATGCCTGGTCTCCAAGCCAAACTCCCCTCCCCTGCCTGTTTGACCCAGCTCAACAGTGCCATGGAGACCCCAAACCCAGCACCCCTTGGTGCCACTGGGTCTCATCACCCCCTCTGTGTTTTGGATGAGCAGCCCTGTGTGCGGGTTGCTCGTGAGTGATGGGTGTGGCCATGTGGCTCTGCCTCGGGCTCCTTGCTGCCATCCATCCGTGCCGTGACCACAGGCTGGGACCAGCACCAGTACGGAATCACTGTTCTTAATTACAGCCATTTTAGTGGAGACTGCATCTTCCATGGGAGGAATTATCAGGATTTGAGAAATGCCAGACAGAATCAACTGGAAAAGCAGATTTTTTTTCTTTTTGTTGGCATTCCCACACCACGATTTTAAAGTTTGAGACGTTTTTTCCCCTCACTCACACAAAAAGACAGTTGATGCAAAAAAAGCAGAGCTTTAGCCCAAAATGGCCCGTTCTGGATTTGCATAGGACTGTTATTTTTAAGAGAAGCTGGCTTACCTCCAAACTCATATGCCAGAGGCTGAATGAGCTAAATTTAAATACTAAAGTATTTCAAATGGATATTTTACATTAACAGCAATCTCATTTATTTTAGTTTAGTGTTTTCACATATTTTTTCAAAATTAAGCCAAACCCACTGTATAAGAATAAGTGTTTCATTAATTTTTATAAGAGTTATAAGAAGCATATGTTTTAAAGCTTCCTTTTGTAACATAGCAAAGTATACTTTGGACATATTTATTTACATAATGGCTGCATTAGAAGAAATTTTCATATGGAAAAATGCAGCAATACCAAGTAATAGTTACCACAAAGTTAAAAAAATAAATTAATGATATGGGGTGACAAGAAGCAGAAATAATTTAAAAATGAAATGACTGGATGTGATTTTTTTTTTAAGTACTCAAAGTGAGCGTATTCCCACTACTCTCACAAAGCCAATGGAAGCACAGCATTCTACAGGAAACTTTCATGAGGAATTGCAAAAAAAAAATCTGTGAAATATTTAAATATTTCACCTAGAAAACCAGATCTTCATCTTAAAAAGGTGAGAAATGTTGGTTTTAACCTTATTAATCTAGTCTATTTGCAGTTCTTTTGTGTTCAGTTTTCATTCAGGTTGCATTTTTTACAATGTGGTATGCACTGTGTATATAACGTGTAAATCAAATGCTTTACTATGATACAGCAATAAATGAAAAGCACACAAATGTAAACGTTTTTACAATAGCTAAACAAGAATTGACACAAAATAATCAAACCTTTTCTGATGAGGAAATTTGTGATGTATGGTGGTGGGGAAAAAAAAATCATTTTCCTGTAAGAAAAAAACCCTGCCAGCAGCTTATCAGCTCAAAGTTACCACAAAAATTATTGAAAAGGGTTACAGCCAATAAACTACATCAGCACATCATCTTACTAGAATCAAGTCAGCAGCTACTGTAACCTCCCTTTGCTTAAGGAAAGGTTTGAAAGGAGCCTCAAAATGTAATTTGTTTTTATAGGCTTTCAGGGCTTAATAACTGTAAGCCTGACCTTAACAGGAATTTGAATTACCAGCTAAAATAATTTATAGGAGATGCACTAAAGAGGTTTTATATATATAAAAGACATATGTTTTCTTCTCTGCCTTGACTGAAGAGCTGTTGTTTTTGTAGGCATGTGTACTTACATTTTTTACTACATGTGGGTAGTTTCATAATCTAAGGTTTTCAGCAAGAGGACAGGTTTTTACATCAGGTATATATTTTGAGGAAAGCACAAGTGTTTCAATTTTTTTTTTCTGAATACTAGAAGAATATCACCAAGATTTTGCTTTCAAAAAGCCTCTAGGACTGGAACTATTGTGTCCAAGACCAGTTGGTCCTAATACAGAACCTGAACCTGTTGTAAGCCATTAAGCTCCAGCTAAACACCAGATAATCTAGTGAATATATCAGGAAAGCAGCAAAATCAACATTGCCCCACTGTTCCAGGGATTTGTTTCGATGTTGAGTAACAACTCTCCCAGCTTCTCTCTGCAGAAAGTTGTGTAATGTCCTGCTCAGTGAAGGCATGCATTCCTGGAAGAGCGGAGGTCCTGAGAATGTCAAAAGCTCTTGAAAACAGGTCCAGTTTCCACTTTGCCAGACGCTATGGCAAAGACTGCTCTGAGAGCTAATTTTGGACAATGAGCAATCAGCAGGGGCAGAACATCCTGTAAGTATCTACAGCTGAACACTCTTAAACAAGATTGGCATCACCCAGAGCTTTTCTCCTGGGTGTTAATATGGTGATTAAAGTTTACAAGAGGCCCATGGTTTTATTTTGGTCTTGTCACATTCAATGGCATCTAGGCAGGAAATCTGCTGTAATGCATCAATACTTTTGGTCACCTATGTGCAGAAAGCCTGACATGCTTGTGTAGAATAACTGCTGTATAAATTCAGTCATGATTGCTGTATAAATGGTGTTAGGCAAAGGTGTGTCAGGATACTTGAAAATATTATTTGGATAAATATACTTTTACTGGAACATTTGCTTTAGTCTGCCAGGGCGTCTTGAAGTACAAATCTCGTGTTGCATGTGAAATAGGCACACTCACAGATGTTTGTAACACACAAATGTGTGCTCTGTCACTGTGAGAAATCTCCCTCAAGCTGGCAATGTCTGCTGCCAGCACTGTGTACTAGCAGATCCTGTTGTCTATTGTTATGTGCACTTTTCCCAACAAAAGTCAACACGAGACCTCCTACTTGCACATTTTTGCGTAAATTTCTTTGTCAGTGTGCAGAGACAAACTGCCAACTTTTGGGAGGTGATCTACTCAAAATATGTAGGATTGTTTCTTCTACTTTCTGTTTCTGTTCTTTCTCACCTTTGTATTCAAAAGACTGTCTTGAACAGATAGGATCCTAAGTGAGTCTTATCAAGGTCAGAGCTTGTTGCTCTGCCACAGATTTGAATCCAAAACTTTGTATATATCTGATTTCCAAACATCTTTGGAAGCGATATTTACTACCAATAATTGCCTGTAATTGTGGTCAAATTTTTGCTTTCTTTGTTTCATTTCCATTTTTAGATGGATTCATCCAATTTAGTTAAATCAGAAGTTGATTTAATTTAATTTAATCTACATTTAAATGGGATCTGGGAACAATTTTCTTTGTTTTGTTTTGGGTAATGGTTTTTAACTATTGAGTACAAAGCTGAGAACAACTTAAGTTTCATGAGGATGAATTTATATATTTTAATTTTTCTCTCTTAAAAATGCTTCAAACTTTTTTTGAAGAAAGTAGTCACTTTTTTTTTCTTTTTCCCTTTCTTTTTCAGTAAGAAAAAAATGAAATCTCATGTCAATGGTATTTTTTGTCTCAGAGTGGTTATTAGAATGGTCACTGTCACCAGAAGGCATGCAGGCATGCAGAGCAGTTGCCCCAGCTGCAGGGCTAGGATGTGCTTAGGGAAAGTTTTCTCTGGTTGGGTCCCTTTTCCACTGTGTACAAAGCACCTGGACTTTTTGGGAACTGGCACTCACCTACATGTGGTATAGTTTTATTTTGTACCTCTCTCGTATACACTATAACTCTTTCATATGGAGTGGAAAGCAAATGTAGAAACTACTGAAACACAATCTCCTACATCGACCCACAATGCGGCGGTTTGGATTTAAATCCTTTAAATGTGCTCAAGTAACTTGATGAGTACCAACAAGCACTTTCTGTAAGACCCCTCTTGGATCTGGGGGGATAAAGTCCTTGCCCACATTGCCTGCTCTAGGTGGTTGGGGGATGGCCAGCCCTGACTCATTTGTTCACCTGTAGGTGTGTATGTGTTCTTTGATACATTCCCAGGGCACCACATCTGGGTTTCATTTGCTGGTTGCTTGGCCTGGTACTTTTATGTGATATCTGCCAGCCTTGTGCCAATGTCCCAGGTGTCATGGGACATGTCTGTTGGTTATCTGTACAGGGGCAATTGAGTTGGGCCACATCTGTCTCCTGAGTTTTGAAGATGACTGTCTTTAAATGTTGATGATTAGGGCTTGATTACCTCTTTTTCTTTCTCATCCTACTTTGTCTTGAGCAATGCAACAAAAAATCGTTGTCTAAGTTATTTTCACTAGGATGTATGCATGCATAATATAAGCAAAGGGATGACACTACATCTTTGTGGAAAGGTTTCTGTGGGCAGAATTGCAAGTAAGTAAGAAAACAGCAAATTGAAAAGCATTTGTTATGCCATTTGTCCCAATTTGATTTAGAGTTGTAAATATGTAGGTTTTCTATATTAAAATATAGAATATTTTTGTGTAAACATAGATGAATGTGGGGGGAAAAACACAATCAAGATACTCATCTTGGTAAACAGTTTCAACAGAAACTCTTTTAGAAGAACTGCTGAGACAGGATTCACGCTCATAACTGGGCTGAATCACCAGGATGTGAATATGTTCACTGGACAGGTGATATACTTGGATGTGCTATTAAGATCGGAGAGAACAGAAACCAAAGGAGAAGGGGGTTATTTGTTTATCACAGAAAAAGAAGCAAAGATTTATGGGATGTCAGGTCAAATGCTGAACTAGCTTGATGATATGGTAGTAAGACTTCAGGGCAGAGATGGAGTTCCTCCAATTTTGTGCCTGCAGTGTCAACCCACATCTTGGTTCTCAGGTGATCTCAGTTTTAAAGACTATGTCCACTTTAAAAATATTGCAGAGTGAGATTTTTATCTGTATTTGTTCTTTTGCTGCTCTACGCTGAAGATCAAACCATCCTAAGAGTCTGGTTTCCAGAACTGAGTTACTTTTGATAAAATTCTGTATCCATAAGCAGGATCTTTTCCACTGTGCTCAGTGTGGAGAAGGTCAGCTCTCCCGGTGGTGCCTCTTTCTACATTTTCTTCAATGATAAGTCAGCTTGAGGGTTGACTCATAAATACCTGGCAGGGAGGAATGAAGAAGACAGAGACAGGCTCTTTCCACTGGTACCCAGTGACAGGACCAGAGGCAATGGGCATCCATTAAAACACAGCAGGCTTTGTCTGAACATCAGGAAACACTTTTTCACTGTGAGGGTGACCAAGCACTGGCATGAATTGACCAGGGAGGTGGTAGAGACTCCATCCTTGGATGTATTCAAAACTCAACAGGATACAATCCTGGACAGCTTGCTCAAGGTGACCCTGCTTCAGCTGCAGGGGCAGACCTGAGTGATTCTGATTTTGAAAGAGTTCTATAATCACAGATTCTGGATATATTTGTCTCAAAAGTTTGGGAACTTCCAGAAATCTCCAGCAATTCTTGAAAAAGAAGGTTCATTGTACCTTCTAAACATGAGAGTGTTTTTGTAATATAAAAAGCTTTGCTGTGAAGCACTTATTTAGCCCTTTACTATGCCCACACTTGTGGTTTGCAACTCTGAACCATGAAGAATGGTCATATGTTTCTGTGTCCTTGTACAATAGCTGCAAACACCGATGGTTATTAATGGTCTAGAATGGCATACAGTAAAAACATGAAAAGTGAACCCAGAGGGAAGTCAACCATTAACTTCAGAAGCAGAAAAGCTTTTGAAGTTAGAAATTTGCTAGCTGTGGAACCTTCATCAACTCCTTATTATTTACAGTTTGCTCTCCAAATGTAATGCCGGTAAAAGGACAAGAACAGCTGGAAAGGGAGTGATTTTCTTGCCAGGTCCATGGACCTCTGATTACAAACACATGACTACATGACATACAAAAGTGACAGCGTTAGCAAGCATATTATGCTGAAGGTATGTCGCCAGTTGTACAGTCCTGTGGGATGAAAACACTTGCAAATATCTAGCACTACAACATAATTTTAAAAGTCAGTCTTTGCAGCTTATTTTGCACAGAAGGAAATAGCACATCATATTCTTCCTTGGTTTCCCAAATTTTTCTAATAGTGCAAATGAAAATAGATGATGCATGGGAGTCTGTGTGCATAGGATGTGTGTAGACAAATTCAGATAGTATATGCACACACCTGCATGTATTTTTATGGAACCAGTACATGCAGAAGGCCAGTCATGCTCTCTCAACAGTGTACAGGGCTTCACCCAAGCTGTCCTGCCTGTACAAAAGAAATAGTTTAGAACATATCAAAGGAATAAAGAAAATAGACAAGCTGCCTATTAAGTGAAATCCCAGCAACTGTGGCAGAATTCATGCACTTCATTGCTAGGTAAGCTGCATTGCTTTTCAGAATGTTCAAAGTTAATATTCACTACCTAGTCATAATTTTTAACATATAAAATCAAGCTCCATAGGATTTGGACTACATGGTTTTTCTGCATATCTTTCAAAACCAAGCAAATAATAACAACAAAACAGTAATTTGCTGTGTGACACAGTAAGAAATACTGTGTTAGTGGTTTGTGTTGCATCAAGGTGTGCAGTGAGGTACACAGTGTCTGCTGTCCAGTTCCCACACTGCCATACCAGCAAAAAACCACACAGAAGTTTGTGGTTATAAAGACTGCACTGCAATATTTTTGCAACTGCTCTGCTGGACAAAATGATATGTATTTTTCAGTAATTTTATCCGTCTCAAAGAATAACAGCCACTACAGATTTGCACACACTCCATTAATTTTAAATTTTGTATTTTGAAGGCAGATACGTTACTGCTTGATTTTCACTCCAAATATTTTGCCATTCAGATACACTTCTCTTAAACATCATTATGTCATTTTCACTTTTATGTTACAGATTGTTATTTGTAAGTTCAACTTTACTGGAGCTAGAGTTGGTGTTGAATTATAGCCTAAAAGTAAATTGGAATCACCTATGCCCAAAGTTATCTCCAATAACTCAGTTAATAAAACTATTTTAATGAATTGGTGCTTAATTAAACAGTAATTTAAACAGCAGCATGAAGTTCATTTTTAGGTGCAGTTTGATCAAAGAACAAATGGCACAGAGAAATTGCCTCTTCAGAGCATAAATAAATGTAGCAAAATCACAAACCAATGGGAAAGAAAAAAGCCATCAAGAGTCTGTGAAATCAGATATGGAAAATCCTACTTTTATCTCCCCCCATTATTAGTCACTGCTCTCCATCTTTCTACCTTCCCTGCACATTCAGCAAGTGCCAGATCAACATTAGCTGAAGCATTTTTCCACTTACATCTATTCTAGCCGACAGGGATGACGACAGCCCGTTATCTGTTGCCGCAGCTCCAAGGAGCCTCAGCCAGGGATCCTGCGGCGCTTGGGTTGATAGGAAATGTAGAGACAGTCTCTTGGTCTGCCTCAGAGCAGCTGCAGCCTAAATACATGTCACATATCTCACTCCCCAGGCAGCTGCAGCAAATGGATCGCGCCAGTGCTCACCCACCATCGGCACCAAGTAGTGCCCTCGGCAGTGGGGTGCCACGGGGCGCAATGGGACACCTGCCCCAACAGACACTGATATCTCAGTCCTAAAGCAGCGCTGGTGGTACTCTGCTGCTGGTGCTACCTTTTAGCCAATGTTTGAGTTGAACTACCAAGTAAGTTAGTAGGCTGATTTTAGCATCCGATAGACCTGAGAAGAATCAAGCAAAAATTACCCATCCCATCTGTTATATCTAATCCTTGATGCATGTTGCTAATGGATACCTGTTTTTCCTTACTGGTATCCATATTGGTATTTCAACGAAAATAACCATCACCACGAGTTCTGCTGTTTGCTTGAGGTTTTTTTGAGTTCTAGTGGTGCTTTCTGAGTTGTTCCCATTTTTGACTTCATGGTTTACATTGCCACATCCTCAAAAAATGTATACAATAAGCAAAACAGCCTCCTCTTGGAAGCCATTTATTTTCCTTCTATATGCACATCCCCATGCTTACTTATATTTAATGTAAATAGAGTAGGTTGGGAGATAGACGTGAGGGAGAATGTTGTGTTTTAAAGTCACTGGAGACAGAGAAGTTATGCTCCCTCTCTTTAGTAATAACAAAACAGTGCTTATAACTCTTATCGAGCCGTCTGTGCAACGTCTACATCCTTTCACTAATTTCAACAAACTGTCCCAAGGAGTGGGAAGATTAGCTGTAGGGTTGTTTACTCTTGGTGGAGTTATGGACATGTTCTCCATGAGTGAGAAAGAGAGGAGGAAAATAAAATCTTGTTTGTAGCTATCTGATCTGTCCTGAGTTCTTTCAGTGGGAGAGCATAATGCAAAGGGATTTAGGGTGCAAGCAGATGCAGTGCTCTTCCTGATGGCAGGTTCATATTCAGGGGCTTCACAGCCCTTCATTTCCTGCAGCCAGAAAAATGGCAGGATAAGGAATGTTATGGCAACTGAACAACCCCTTCTTTAAACATCCTACAAAAGCCCACAGTGTCCTGTATCAGGTGTGTGACAATTAGCGCCTGTAGTTAATGCATGGATATTAATTACATAATCTGCATTAACAGAAGAAAACGTCTGTTACTATCCTTTTCTTTTTTGCTTTTAGGCTCAAAAATTTACAATTTCCTGTCATGCATAAATGCTGATTTAGACTTTAGAGCCTAGATGCCCTTTGTGGAGTTTTCACCATGGGAGGAATAAAGGATATTGTATGTAAGCATTAGGAGTTAGTAGTTGATCTCTGTATGTTTGTTTGATATCTGAACCAAGAAACTGGAACAGAAAATTTTTTCAGGATTATCTTTAACTTAAATTAATGGGACATAATGTTCTTTGTGGATAAAAATTTTCTCTGTGTCTCCCTCTGCTTTTATGTGTGTATGGGCATGTGCACACATGAACAGACCCAGGTTCTTTGGGTGATCTTTGCATGATTTGAGGGAGGGCATTCTTTTATAATTGAAAGGGACACTTTGAAACAAAACTGTATTTTGAATTGAAACAATTTAAAATAATTTTTATAAAATATATAATTCAGAAAATGTTTCAGATATTTGGGTCCATTTTTTTTTCTGATCTTATTTGCTAAATTCCACAGGGTTTTATAGATAATTTTGGTCAATGTATGATTGCAAGTTTCAGTAATTCCATTCGTGTGAAAACTTTGCTAAGACCCACCATGGTTAAGGATGATAGGGAATTAACAGCTGTCTTTTCTATGACAGATCTATAGACGAGGTAGTGAAGGTTAACTGAATTCAGCTTTCAGGTCACAGAGGAGATGACAGCAAAAAGACACTGTAGACTATGTACTGAGGGGGCAATGTTGAGAGTCAATCTCAAATTAGAAGCTACTAACAAAAAAATAAGAAAATGGCTCTTTTGCTGCTAAACCTTCTTGCATAGATTTTGCCCTACACACAGCTTAGTTTTCCAGTTCTACATTAGGTGCACTACTGAGAAAATAAAACTCAGTGCAAACATAGCTACAGCCCCACCAATTGAGTTATGCCTGATTTTTGCCAATGAGCCTGACCCCATGGAAATTTCACCTATGCATGTGCACTTGTATAAGTGAGAGCAACTTTGGTATTCATGTCTGGAAGTTATAGCAGAAACCTCTGCATTTCTTAGTCCTTTCCCTCGCTGCATTTTGCCAGCAAACAGCAGTAGGCTAGAGGCCACTGAGATAGGCTCCACATGGTATCCCATGGCTAGCAGATTTCACCAGGAATGAGGGCCCAAGGCAGGAGCTTCAGAAAGGTTAGGAGTTATTTTAATGTATTTTTTTTTTCTTGTATTGCTGAGGGAGTTTGTCTCAGCCGTGTTTATCTGGTGTGGAAGAGGAAGCTTGCAGGCAGCATGATGCATGGGCGGCGAGTGCCGGCATGAGGTCATGGCGAAAGGGAACAGAGCCTGGCTGTGTCGCAGGAGCTGGGGAGGGAGCTGCCGTGCCCTGGGACGGCCACTTTATCAATTAGGTAATGTCTGGGGGAGATTGGGGGGGAATTTCATTACATTGTGTTGGGCCGTGCTGCTGATGTGTTACCAAACATCTGCGAGGGACCCTGCAGCTTCTTGGGCAGCAAGGGCTCAAGCTGAATCCTGCTGAGCTGAGTCAGCCATGACTGAGAAGAGGGAAGGGGTGGGGAAGGGGAAGAGTGATAACTTACCTCCAAAACAAACTCCAGGAGGGCTTTGCCCTTGATGGACTTCCCATTGAGGTCTGGGGGAGATGCTGATCTGTGCATTGTGCGATGGAGATGGTGGAATGAAGTGTTCATGTGCGCTCAGCTATCCTAGCCTGTTGCACATAGCCTTGTTGAGCAGGTATCTTTGGAAAGCCTTTGTAAAGACTTGGGGATTTTTCCCCCCACTTTTACCCTTTGAGAAAGACCAAAAAGCCAAGAGAAACAACATGGAAACAGTGGTGCTAACCTTCCCTTTTAAAATGAAAAGCTAGGTATTTGAAAGCAAACTTACTGCTAAGAGCCAGCTCAACATTCTGATATCTCAGAGCCACCATAAATAAATGAGCAGTTCTCCGGGTACTTCCATCAGGAAGATCCATCAGCAGTCCTCCACTCACTCACAAGACCTGCATCCCTCAGGGATGGTGCAGTCACGATGACCTGCCCCACTGACAGAAAGTGTCAGGTGTCCACTCACTGAAGAGGGTGCCCTGTAGATATTTCTAGCTTTGAAATCACAGCTGTCTTTTCTAACCCAGCCTCAGGGAAACAACAGAGGAGCAGAGCTTACCCCCCTGGTTCCCAATCCTGCTGAGCACTGTTAAGCAGTGTTAAAAAATGCTTCATGAACATGTTCAAAGCAATGTGCCGCCGCCCAAGAAGCTAGAAAATTGCTTAAGTTACATATTTTGTTTCTGCCAGCACAAGGAGGACATGTTTTCCCTTCTCCTGTGTGCCAGTGGGAGCCCAGGCAGCGGCTGGGGACTATGAAGGGGCTGGTCCTGCACCTCTGAAATTCAGCATAAATCAGGATTAGTGCTGGGGAGCTGCGCCAGCAGAGAGCTGACACGAGAGGGAAATCAGGCCCCGTGGAGCAGGCTCCCCAAGTGACATGTTTATTCTTGCCAAGCTCCCATCTTTTATCCCCTAAACAGAGCAGCATGGTAAGCCCCTCTAAGTCTCTGGTATGCTAAACTGATATGGGAGCCCTGCTCTCAGTCTGCTGGAAGGCAGTGTGGTGGAAAGGGACAAGGACTACATGTTTTGGCATTGCCAGCCAAGGCTTTCACTGCCCATTCAAGCATCCAGAGGTGCCCTGCCATGGGTTCAGCTTTTTTTCAGACCCCAGATGCTATCTGCAACCTGCTGATGGAGACGTAAGGAAGGAGGGAAGGGCAATGGAAAACTGCTGATCAGGGGAAATGTGGCCCTCCTTGTCCTCCCTCCTCCCCTTCTCGCCTGGGAGCAATTGATTTAGGAGCTTTTCTTAAGTAAAAATTTCATCACGAAAGAGCTTTCTTCAGAGAGCAGCTGAGAAATTGTCTCTCCCCCCTCTCTCTTATTTATGTACATATATGTGTATGTTTCTGTTTAGGAAGAAGCACCTATCCTGACCCAGGTGGCAAGAACTCAAACTAAGGGGTTTATTTGCTATCCTTCCCTGGAAAACAATACACAGTTTTCAGGCTTAAGGTGTCACAGAAAATTACTAAAGCGCCTCTGTTGATATCTTAAAATTTCTCATGATGGATTATAAGGAATAATAACCTTGACCTTTCCTCTGAGCCTAGGAGTGCTTAGGAGACAGCGAGTAGGATTCCTAACGTTTTCAGCATAAGAATTTCAAAAAAATCAAGTAAATCCACAGGATAACACCTATCTTTAAAATCCATGGTATTACTGAGATAAGTTTTGCATTGCTTCTGAATCCATGCTCATCCTTCTAGACTTTAAACACCGGATAAAAAAGCTGTGTCCTGTGCTCCTGTGAGTGGACATCTGGGCAGGGCCATTCTGAAGAGCACAGATGTTCCACCAAGATATTGAGGGACTCTACGTCCTCTCCCATGGAGTGTTTCCCGTGGTCAAGGCCTCAATGCTCTGTGTTGCACCATGATGGTTAAAATACATTTCTGAAAATTCCTTAGGAAAAAAGTGACTCTTTGAAAAAAAATCAGGTCAAACCTATGAGTGAGTCCAGGTCTGCAGAATGTGAAGACATTTGAATTTTCTTCAGTAATTAGGGAGGTCTGGCCATACATAGAAAACAACCCACTGGGTCACTTCTGGAGACTCTCAATATTCATGGTAATAATGAGATACAGAGATCCCACCCTGAACTAGACATAGTAAAACTTACAGGAGTTTTCATTAGAAAAATCCCCATATAGCATAACATTTGCTGTTTTTTCTCTTCATCCCCACAGTAAAATGAAGAAAATTTAGACTGTGGTAAGATCTTCCTTCCCTAACTTTTTTTGTGGATTTCCAGCATTAGTCTAGGATGGAAGAGTAAAAAAAAGCATGACAACATTTTTCCCCATTTCATTTTATTTGTTCTTCTTCTATTTTTTTTCTTTGAAGGAAGTCTCAGGGTATTAATTCTGATTCCTTGAAGAGAAAACATTTTAACTTTTCAAAAAAGATGTTAAAAGTGGAAATGTTAGTTTCTTTGTTGAAACCTTATGTGAGAACTTTATGTAATTATCTGCTTTTCTAGATTAAAAATAAGAATAAAACCAAAGACCTGCAGAAAGCTTTAATTAATACCATGGAACAACCATCTTTCAAAATACCACGTAATTTCAGACCTTTTGGAAGAGGAACAGTTTAACTGAACAAAGAATGTTTCCTGAAAGAATTCATTGTTACTTAAAGCCAGATTTGTAAGGAAAGCATGCTACTGAGAATGGCTTAACTCCAATATTTGTGTACAAAACACAGACAGAAAATGCACCACTTTGTCAGTAACTGCTATTGTAAGAAAAAACCAGTAATACCTAATTTATACTAATCATTCTGCCTTTCTGGACCATCATCTAAATCTATTCTTTTTTTTTTTTGAGATTATGAGAGTTTAAAGGAAGATGAGATTTAAATATCTAACCTGCAGGTTTTCTAGAAATGAACTATTTAACATATCTTTACTAATGCCTGGAACTTAATACCAGAAGATATCTGGAACTATTGCAGAGCACCCGCAAATAACAGTCTGGGCTTTCCAAAAGCCTGGAGCCCTCTTTTCCCTTGTGTAGCACAGACACAGTGCCAGTGGCTGTAGTGACACCCCTGCACAGCTTTGGCTGTAGCCTGCTGCGGTGAGCACATGCAGGTTTGGAGTGCACTTAGTCACTACTTACTAACTGCATATTTATTTAAAATGATATTCTTTTGTAAACTTTCCTGGCAGTAAATTCATTATTTGAACTAATTGAGGAGATTAAACATAGAAGGACCATGATACAGCAGTTCACTAATGAAGAATCGTGTTAGGGGAAGAGTGTGATCTTCTTTCATGATGAAGTACCAACTCTGTGGGATATCAGCTCCCAGAAAACAAACCAAAAGGGACTCTAGGGCTGCTCAACCAGCCAGATATTGACTGAGACCCCAGGGACCAGGAGGACCAAAAAGACACATGTTAGAGGGAAGTAATAGCATTGGGGAATGGCAGTTCAGGAGATATCTCAGAAGAGATGGATGATGGTCTAAAAGTCTGCCTGAAAACCATCCAGTAGTAGACACATATATCTCTGGCAAGGCTACATGGGCTGGGAAAGGAATTTGTCAAGGTGAAAACTACTGATTGTTTTTTTAAACAAATTGTTCTCTTTCTTATCAAATTAAAAAATCAATATTAATATCTGGATTCAAATACCACATTCAAAATTTGAAATTAATGGGTGTTTCTAAAGTTGTAGGGAGAAAAGAAATCATAAAGCAGAGAAATTTGGGGATTTATACATTTTTTCAAGAGATGAGTCAAGAGTCCCTGTGCTTCACAATAAATTTGGTTCTATTTTAAACTTTCTTCTCTATAAACTTTGTCAGTAGACCAGAATCCTATCCTCCTGGAACCTAGGTTTCCTGAAGAACATCTTTCACTTACAATACTCCCACTGCAAACTCTTATATTTGATCTTTCTTTGAAGACTAAAGGAACCATGTGGACTTCAGAAATACTGCTCACAATGATGAAGCTGAGTCACAGAAAGGTTTCCAGAACCTGGATCACAATTAGCTGTGCTCTGGGCTTAAGAACAGTTAATACAGACATCTCAAAATAAATATTTCTTCATCTTATTGCCCAACGCAATAATTCAGTATGCAATTTGCATACACAGAAAGAAAGCAAGCAATATAG
This sequence comes from Melospiza melodia melodia, assembly GCF_035770615.1. NCBI lineage: Eukaryota > Metazoa > Chordata > Aves > Passeriformes > Passerellidae > Melospiza > Melospiza melodia. Next base: position 47,482,452 of record NC_086194.1, on the reverse strand, counting down.
AAGCATTTGATAAACAATTACAAGGGAAGAACTTAAACAAGCCCAAATTGCTCATCAAAAAAACATCCCATCATTCCATTCTTGACATGAATGCTTCTTCTCCCAACCTGGTGCTGCTTATTAGGAAGCAAATAGAGATTTCTCTGTGTCTGAGGACAACAGCTGTGGGCTATAATATGCCAAAATGCCATGCCAAACCTGTGTCCTACCTGACCCAGGAGAAGGAATATCTTCACCAGGTGTTTGCATCAACCGCCATCACCTGTAGGAAACCTCCCATCCAAAGAGATGGAGAAGGCCTCCCCTGCACAAGTGCTGGCCTGGAAAAAAGCCAGGCTATGAGAAGCTTATGGTGAGCAGCCTTTGTCTTGGCCTTTGCTGAGAATAACTTTTGGTACTCTGTGGAGCTGGGTAGCAAGGTGTCTGTCACTTGCAGTGCACAAGGAATGGCCGTGGTGGGTTTATTTTTCCCTTTTGGGTATGAGTGACAGCAGCATGTTTGTTTGGTGGGCTCCTGCTTGCCCAGGACACTGGTATATTGTGTAAAGGCCTGGAGTGTGTTATCGTCCCGTGCTGTTACCATAGCTGAATGGAAATGGTAACAGCAGTGTGTCATTGTCCTTGGCCCAAACTTGGTGCAAGTGCTAATGGCCACCTAAAGTGCAGAAAAGTAATAAATGGTCCTTGAAATGTCACCTGCCTGCTACCCTCAGAGATGGGAAGCTCTCTTGCCTAGAGCCCTTTCATTAGTGTGCTATTGAACACTCAGGTGAAGCTGGGCCTTTGTCAACTTTACTTCAATTAAATTAAGTCTTCTTAATTTAAGTTATATTTTATACAATGGAGGCCTGGAACTACTACTTGCAATCTCTGTGAAGCTTGCTGGTGGTAGGTAGGACAGTTGTGAAGTTAGTTATTTTCTGTGGTGGGGTTTTGATTTTTTTAACCCTTAAATGAAGCTAAATTTCAAGAAGAAGATAATATATTTCCCTTTTTCCAGAATTTCATTAAGTCTTTTGCCTTCCTGACCATATCTGCCTCATGCCTTTAAATGCTTTTGCCTATTGGCTTATGTGTGTGCGTGCACATATGCCTGCTGCAAATTTTTGTGTGTGCATATTTATATCTTGGTGGCTGTGTTGCCAAGGAGCTCTGAAAGAAAGCAGAGCTGAGATAACTTCTAATCCACCTTTCTGTGATAATGTGGCGCAAGTGAAAAAAGCCAGGGGTCTTTCTCTTCTCTAGGTTTGGTAGACTGGGGCCTTTAACAGGCACTTGGGACTTGGCTCTTTCTGTCTCAGGGTTAGTGCTTGGCAGGGGAGAAAGCAAATATCTGGGCAAATGGAAACTGTAGGCCTTTGCTCAAGAAGGACTTAGAAACAGAATGAATGTTTCTGATTGGGCCTAGGCAGATGGCAGCTGTCCTGTTATCTGTGCCTTCTATCAGAGTGCTCAGTTTTCCTTGTCCCTTTTGGAAAAGGGGTCACAGAGTTGGAGGTGTGTTAGTGCTGCCTGGGATGCTGTTGCTTTCCTGGTTAAGAAGAGGAATGGACAATGGAAATGATTGTACCATCCCTCAGTAGTTTTTCAGTTGTGGAAGTCCCTGTCCTTGTTTCTTGTTTCCCTGGAGGGTCTCTGGGCTGTTTGCAGAGGCAGCAGGAATCCAAAACAGGCAATGACCTTCTGGTCCTTTCTTTCAGGACAGAATTTTGTTGCTTTTACTCAAAGCAGAGCCCCAACTTTCCCTATCTGGCAGAATGTCCAGGCTGTTGGACCATCCTATAGTTTTGTGATGATCCTTTCTGCCTCTCAGAAACTCTTCTTTCGAGGTGAGGCAGCCGTGCTCCAACTGCAATGCCTGGTGCTTATCCAATACCCTGCTAAAAACAGGTTTGTTTTTGGAGTATGCACTGTCTGAAGAAAGTGTTCTTCATAGCAGAATTCCTGACTTGGCTCCTGCCTTTGTTACTTTTACAGAATATAATATAATATGCTTCTTGGTAGCATGGACTTGCAGAGCTATTTTGCTGATATTTCCCTCGTGCAGCAAATAGAAAGAGACAGTTTGACAGAGAATCTTTGGAGGACAATTAATTTTTCATTTTGACAAGGGTTTCAATTAAGTATGATACTCTTTTTCATCTTCTGGATATTAAAAATAATGGGCCAAATGTTCCCATGGTGTAACTGCATTAATGACCTCAAATAAGATGTAAAGATATGCACCATCATTTGAAGTTTTGTCATCCATAGGATTTTTAGGATGTTCAGTGCTTTTGCCTTTTCCATCTCCATTCATTGTCTGGCTTGGCTTTTCAGAGTCTTATTAGACTATAAAGATAGATCTAGAATATGGAATGCACACTTGGCATCTAACTTGTAGTGTTGCTGATAGGAAGATATGTTCTGTAATTTAATGCTTTTGAATGAATGGATGCCAATAAAAAGGCAAGGCATCCATACTGGTCACTTTATTCTCAATAAAAATGTAATGCAAATAGCAAGCACAGGTGACAGTTTTATCATACAAGCTTAGATTAAAAGACATCAGTGACCCATTATGCCACTTTCTGACATTAGGGTATTTCATTTTGCAGCCTTCCCTTTCCGCTGCTATGACATTTGGGTTGTAATTTCCTACTCGTGTAGCATTTGCAATGTATTGAGAATAGTAAAATGGGATCATAGTTCTTGCAATGACTAAGCTCAAGATGTAACTTATAAGAGGTGAGAGTTCTGTTTTTGCTATTAGACTGCAAAGGGCATCCTCTGTGCTGGCTCCAGAAGGCCAATGTGTCTTTCTTTTCACCTCCTGCTCCAAAATTGCTCTTCATAGCTGCTGCTCTTCCTGCTGATGTGTCCACATCTGCTTTTGTATCTCCTTTCCTATGTGCTTTCCTCATTCATCCGAGCTTCATCTTCTCATCTCCTTCCTCTTCTCTGCTTATTCGCCCCTTTGCAGCTTTGTCAGGCTGCTCTCATTCTTCTCTGCCAGAACATTATCAAGGGAAGCAGAGGGCACAACACAGGCGGCTGCTGTCAGTTCTCCTGTCTGGCTCCACAGAGACCCCAGATAGACAGGAGAAAAGAATAATTGCAACAAGCATTTCACTTGGCCCTTTAGCCCTGGGATGTTCTGTGGAGACAGCCTAATCCAGTTGAATGCAAGAACTGAGGGAGGTTAGAGTAAGGGACCATCAGGGATCTTTGCAGACAAGCTGATGTGTTCCAGCTGAATGTTTGTGAGCATTAATTTATTTTTGCAGAGGCTTTGAATATGGGCAGAGGCAGAAAGCACATTCTTGATGAGATGACAAGCTATTTCCCAAATGCTAAGCCTCCACTCTCAAGCACAGGAGACCACAGAGCTCTGCACATGGCAGAGAGATACCCTTTCACCAACTCTCCATCACCAAATTATGGTTAGAGGAAGCCTTACCTGAGGCAAGTGAACTGAACTATTTCAGGACGGCAAGTGAGTCAAGATTGCTAGCAAAGCGCGATTCCTGCTAAAAGGCAGCCTGTGTGCAACTCCTGTTATTGCTTATGACAGAATAGGAGGAGATTTATTACCATTTTTGTTTTAATTCACTCTCTTTCTTTGTGGTTTTGACAATAGCCCCTTCACTACCATATACACTCCTTGATTCTGCTGTTCTCCTTTTGAAGCACCTTTGAGATATCCCAAAACCAGTCCCATGTTTCATACCTTCAGACACTAAGGAAATGATGCAACTGTTTTGTGCCCCTTCCCAAGACTATGGTGCTGCTTGCCTGAGCCATGTTGGGTTCCCTTTCTCCTGTGGCTGATGCTGGGGACACCAGCAGCTCCTGCCCCGTTATCTCTGAGACTGTGGCTGTCCTGCTGCTCTCAGCTGAGAGTGGTGGTGGTGACTTGATTCCCTCCTTGCAGGTACTTCAGTCTGATACCCAAAATTGTCTCTTCATGATGCTCTGCCAGTTGATATGCTCATAGGAAGAGTGAATTTTTGTGGTGGATATTACAGGTTGATGAGAAAAGGTGGTGGTATGTGTCACTTGAGCTGAGTTTTTTGCTAACCTTTATGTTGCCTTGGAGGTACAATGAGGGGCTGGCAGAATACTATCTTTCCACTCAAGAAGCCCCTCTCTGAAAAAAAATGTTTCCTTTTGAGAGATTCCCATGGACAGCTAAAGTCATCGTGATCTTTGTAGAGCTGTGAAACATCGGTGCCACTCTACTATTCAAGTCAAGGATGCTGTGATGGTGCAGGGTCAGATCTGGAATGAGGGTTCTCCCTTAGCATCTTTCTCCAAATAAGCTTGCTTTGCTCATGGTTTATGGGATGGATTCTAGACCACAAAAGCTTTCTAAATGGAAATCCTGAGTGTATTAATATCTCTTGTGTTGCATTATGGGCCTTTTGTGCTAGTATCTTTTGTACTGGTGTTTTTGATTGGTGTCTAGGCCTGTTCTGTACCTGATCATCAGATAATGCTTTTTCTTTAAATAATTTTCCTCAGGTTCTGACTCAAGTGAGTAGAAATAAATGTGTGCAGAGTCAGTAGGTATTGTGAGAGGAAGAGCAGAGCCTGCAGAATTGCCATAGCTCCACTGGCTTCCTTCAGGCTCATGTTCTGGTGATACAAAAAATAAAGATTCACTTTGTGGGCAAGGTGTTCAAACCTTAGGAAAACCATAGTGAGAAAGTGGTTTGGGATTGTCATAACTGTATTATGAGGTGAATCAAGTAAAACCTGCATGCTTGAGGAGAGAGCTTTAATGTGAAGCGATACATACCTTTACAAAGTGATTATCAAGTCCATTCAAGAAGACAAAATGCTCAGATGTGGAAGAATGAAAAATGTAGTGTGCATGTGGCTATAAAAAATGTTTTTGTTGCAGCTGAGTAATTGTAATAGAGTATCATAAAGTAGAAAACAGAGAAAGTATTACATACTTTAGACCCAGATGGGAGAACAGTGCAATATTTATTAGAGGCTTGACACTGGATCTATTTAGAGAAAAAAGAAAAGCTCTCCTTGGAATTTGACATCTGCTTGGTTGCTGGATCCATTCCTGCTTTAATAGCCCACACAGAGTGACACTCTGCAAACACAACATTGTCACCTGAACAATTCACTCAACAGCTCGCTATGCTGTCAATCACAGCAGACTCATTTCTCATTTAAAAAAAAAAAAATTATCCCCCCCTCATTTTTTTTCTTTTGTCTCCAAGTCTTTGTTGATGTTGACAGCTCATCCTTTGGCCATCATTCATCCTGGCTACTGCAAACTTTGGAGAAAATAAAAACCCTGCTCCCCTAATCAGATTAGAGGGCCTGCAAATTGAATTCAGCCCCTCTCAGTGTCCCCTCAGCTGGCTGTCATTAGGAGCAAAGGCTGGCCCTTGGCAGAGGTCCAAACACCAGCTAACTGAATTTGAGATGCTGGAGTCTTGACAGGCCAACGAAGGTAATTGAAGAGCTGTGGGGATCTTGTAAAATTTCAGGCAGTAGGGATTACACTGGGGGGATCTTTGGGACCCATCAGTAAAGAGGGTCAGAGCACTGAAAAGCTGCTCTCCTCATTGTTAGACTGACACAGATAAATAGAGGAAAAATATTGAAATGCAAAAATGAGGTTTTCGACTTACTGACTTCTTTGCCCCCCTTCTCTGCCTCTGTCTTGACTGAATGCCCAAATCCAAGCATCATTGATTGGTCGTAGCTCAGAAATGTCCGGAGGCCTTAGCTGTTCTGTAAACATGCTGAATTAGTAAATGCTGTGTTTGAATAATATTAGTTCTCTAAATATTAAGAACAGAAAAGCAAGACTACAAACTCAGGCTTAGATTTATTTGCTGAAGTATCTTATCCTGGAGCCTATTAAGTCTTTGCTCCATATAACTCTGCCTTCCAGTTCAAGTTGTCTTGCTTCAGCTTGAGACCAGCTATTTCACAGCATAACACCATGTCTTGGTCACTGATGTCTCTCCTACCATTAGAATTTGCTAAATATACCAAGGCAGAGGGGAAGCTCTCTTTAGCCAGTGTTCCAGCACTTGTAAGTGCTTATCTTGGCAAAAATGTTTTGGATTTTATCCACATGAAGAAAGGTTCTGATGGGGAAAACATTAATGTTCTGGTCTGTCAATACTTGTGGATTTGGGATGACTTTAGCACATTGTTGCAACAGAGGATAGGCACCACAGATCCCATATATACCAGAGACTGAAGTTAAGACTAATTTCAAACGAGAATAGCTGCACTTAACTGGGCTCCTTGAAGTGCAGCATGCAGACCATGGAAGAGAAGAATTCCACTGTAAAAATGTCATGTCTTTTCAAAATATCTAAACTCCTGCTGGAGCATATCGGTGAATCTGTCCTAGGCACAAGTAGCACAAAATGTACAGATACCCTCCCTATCTATGCTCCTTCCCCTTTCAGAGAGGAGTAAGCTGATCCCAACATCCTGTAGCCTTGATTTGTTTGGTATTACAGTTATTGGTATATTGATTGCGTCCTTGATTAGAAACCCTCATGGCTTTAGAAAGTCACACTCTTCCCTCTGCACCATCCCTCAAGAGAAAGAAGTTTTGCAAAGGAAAACCACATTTCAAGGACTCCAGGGCTCACACACTCTCAGGACACTTCATCTGTTTCTCAACCCAAGTCCAGCTCTATGCCAGCTACACAATTTTAGCTGAACTACTGGTGTGTATTTGGTCTCTCACCATTTAGCATTGTTATCAGCTGCCTCAGCTTCCCATCCATCATTCAAAGTACAGTTTGGGAAACCAGAATAACACAACATACATTACAGGCAGTCTTCAGCTTCTGTAGACTTTCGTAGCCCTGGGGAAGCCAAAGGAACTATGCTCATTTAAAAACAAAAAATAAAATAGATTTCTAAGGTCTTGTTCTGTTCATGCAGTGTTATAAGTAGGACCAGAAGTGTAACCTGCTGCTGAAATTTTTGACCAAGGTCCAGCTGCCCCTAACTTCACCAGGATATATCTCCTTCTAGTATTAAATGTTTGCTTTGGACTGGCTTAATATGATAATGGGGGATTTAAGAATTTTAGCTCTTCTGATCATTTGTGTGGAAGACCACATGATGTCACATGATATTCCCAGGGTGTGTTTCCTTGGGTCTTCCTGTGATTTATAAGAATTTTCATTTGTCTTCTACTGATGGCTGCTGCACTGCTGGGGCATGTTCCTTGTGTACTGAATGGGATCTGTGCAAGGTAAGAGGGTTAAACTCACTGTAACCTGTTCACCACCCATGGGCTGATTTAGGGGTCACAGGGCATCCATGGTTTTGGCACTTCCCAACTTGTAAGTGTTTAACTCCATGACCTGCTTTTTATGTCTGTTCCTTTCTATGTTTCACTTTGGGATGTGGGGTAATCTTCTGTAGAGAGGAGATGAAAGGAGGAAAGAAACATGCAGGCTTATCAGTTGGAGAAGGTAACTCTAAAACAATTACAAGTGTGAAGCATGCTCTCTTTCAATAGGGAAAATGACTGGAACAGCTCCATCTATCGTAGGACATCAGGACTTTCTAGGGAAAAGAGAAGTTTTCTTGTTGAATTTTTATTTTATTTTAAATTTTGAATTCATTTTCTGTCCAAGTAATTAAAAACAAACTTCAGCTTCCTTTTTTCTTGTTTGGTTTTGGGGTTTTTTTGGGGGGGGTGGGGAGGGAGTGAGAAGGGCAGGAATGGTGTGTATAACTGACTCTTTGCCATGGGTTTTGGGAGTAAGCTATTTAACATGGTAGGTGCAGAAGCTGTATGACCTTCTTAGTTACTAGAAACCAACAAGGTCCATTTTGGGCAGCTTTTATGGCCAGAAGGGGCAGAGGAGTTAAGTCATCATAGCTTAATCATCTGCCACCAAGAATTGCTGGGTTACATGAAAGCTAAATTCTGCTGAAGATTTACAGTACAGATGCAGAGGCTTCTAGATAGTCCCAGGAGCTCATTGATTCCTCTTCATTCTGATAGACCTGAAATCACCTCATGATGCTCACAAAGGCCTCAAAGTAAATTCAGGTAATCTCTCCTGTGGAATAACAGCCATGCCCTTAAATTTACTAAGTTTGAAAGCCTGAGATAAAGCATTACACTGAGTGCTTTTCAGTACTTATTCCCAAACAGCAACATAGAATAATATCCCAGAGCTTATCACTGGACTTGAATGCATTGTATTCAAAAAACCAAACCACAGTTTTTAAATCCTCCGGTACTCAGACTCCAGTGAGAGACTCCTGATAAACTAAATATGGGTAGAGGACCCTTTTGTCTTGTCCAGGCCAGATTGTGTGACTTCAGACTATCAATCTGATGACCTCCATGCTCCTGATAACACTGCCTTCTGTAGGTCATACTCTCCATCTAGATGAGCACATGTAATTCATATTCCTTAGAATAAAATATTTCAGTGACTACTATGTTTTATGTAACAGGCTGCTATATAACTGTAAAGTATTACTTGGGAAAATCAGTACCCACAGGATAGAACAAAAGAGCACTTTTTCTTTTCCTAAATATCAGTATTTTTCTCTTCCAGCCTGCTCCATCTACCTACATTTAAGTCTGCAGAGAGCAAAAGCCCTTTGTATGATGGGAAACTCTATCCACCCAATCCATTACTACTAAAAAACCTTTGGAAACTGTTGGTCAGCAGTGGCCAAAGTTGAAAAGGGTGCACTCTATGTAAAGGAACTGAGAGGGTTATAGATTGAGTGGATTGCAGTGCCCCTGTGGAGCAGGGCTTCAGCTAAGCAGAATGGAAATGTGGTACCCAGCATCTCCCTCTTCCTCCTGGACAATTGTATATGTACACACCAACTGGTGTATATTCAGCTTGCTTTTTATCCTTGGTCTGGTTGTGATATGTGAGATCTCTAGCTCAGGTGAGGTGAGTGCAGAGGGTGTGGGGATGTTTGTGCTTCTGACTCTGCTTGTGAAGTTTGTTATTGTCCTGCAGTGCTTCTTATTCTATAAGATGTACTTCAAAAGGAGACTTGGCAGAAATCTGCCATGAAGCCACTTCAGTGAAAGCCACCCTAAAGAGGAAAACAAAAGTCACTTCAAGGACTGTCCTTGTTTTCTAACTTCTCTTTCAGTTTGCATCTTCTGCCTGCATTTTTCATCTTCTAAAACTTGATGGGTATCTCCTCTTACTCTACTACATTTCTAATAGGCAACCTCTCCAAAGTGGCCTTGTGTGTGTTGGCTGTACAGCTGAGAGTGAGGCCTCACTTTGTGTAATGGTTTAATTATAATGTCAATGTGGATTCATTAGCATGACAGCTGTCACTGTAAATGGGTGAGCAGGGGGGCTTTTGGACCCCCTGGGGTCAGGGTAATTGATGTAGTGAACAGAATACTGTATTCACTGAACAATGGGATGGGTTTCCATTCTGACCCGGGAAGGGCAATCAGTGTAAGCGGGGAATCGATAGCAGCTGAATTTTCATCCATGATCAGATTGATTCAACCATGTTAACCTCCATGTGCAGATTATATTCTCCTGGAGCCTGGGTGACTCTAGCACACCCTGAAGCAGGACAGGCAAATGCTGATGCTTTCATTTTTAATATAAATCTTGAACAGACACAAGAGCAGCTGCAGTTTTGCTCCACCACTCTGATCAGAGGAAAAGGGGATCTGCCTGAACATCTGGAGGCAGTTCTTTATGTTTGTTTTGCCATTGCTTCCCCCGTTCTTACTCTTCTTGACATTTATTCTGCAGTTTGTCTTCCCTTGCCAAGTATGCCTTTGGAAAATGAGCAATACTGTTCTATTAGCTAACAGTGCATCATTGCTCATTTTCCTTAAAGGAATTTGCCCCATGGAGTAGCACCATATTTGTGCTTCCTTTATGGGAGTCTTGGTGAAGGTTTATGATATTTGATATCTACTACAGGTTTATTTCTCTGCAGGTCCACCATAGATCTTCTGTTGTTATTTCTCCAAATGGAGTTTATCTCATGCTGACAATTGCTTCCTGTAGTATTTTCTGATTTAATTTTTTTTGTCTTTTCAGTGTTACTTGTACATTTGACCAAACATGAAGACAAAATAAATATAGCTGGAAAGTGCAAGGGGTAAGAAAAATAAGGTGTTATGGTACAATTTGTAGGTGTCTTCTGTAATATTTGTATGGTAGCCTGAATGCTAAATTCATTCCTCTAAGCATTGAGCTAGGTAAAAATAAGTTGAAGCAAAGAAACTGAGTAATTTATATTTAAAGGTGGTAGTGACACCACTGTTCTGAGTTATCTTTTATTTCTTCCTTGACAAGGCAAAAAGTGCTCATTATTTCTTTCCTTGATGAAAAAGAGATGTCTAGAGAGACTTCCTTCTTTCTTACAAAATAAAAAATCCATAATTCCCCATGAAAATAGAATATTCTTGTTTGAAATCATACTGAGTAATAAAAGTTAGCAGATGTGTGGCAAGACTTTTAAACTGCTGACAGCCTCCTTTGTCCTCTGCAGCCATGGCTCTTTCCGCAGCAGAGAAGCTGCATGCATTTTGGGGAAAAGCACACTTCAGCACAAGTGATTCATCACCATAGCTCTCTGCTGGCTCTGCTTATAGTCAAACTTGAGTTTTGGTCTCCTAAGGCTGACCCTTCCACATAAGGCTGATATTAGGAGAAGCCTGGCCTTTGCTGGACCCTGCCTCCTCCAGCACTCCAGAGCTCAGATGTGTTTCAAGGCAGCTCAGGGGATGTGTCTGGAAATACAGAACACAGATGATGGGTGTAGGAGAACTGCAGGGAGAGAGGAAGTTCAGATACTTGGGGATTCAAATGGACAATTAACACCAGTACTAGGGAGATCTGGCTGAAGTAGAAACTCTGAGGCCAGCAAAGCAGAGTACAACGGGACTTTCTAACACTTAATGGACATGAAAATGCACAATGAGATGGGCAGGAGAGTGTGTATGCTAGGGTGTGCTGAGTGACCACTGTGTCACAGCTCTTCTCTTGCTCTTAAGGTTACTGCAACTACCAAAGTGCACAAGGTCCTTGCTTTTGGAGAAACATCACTCAGCTCCTTTGGTGAGGATCACACACTCCAGGCAATGCGAGGCTACAAAGCCGGGGGGAGAGATTTGGTTTCGGGGGCTTCTATAGAGCTCTTCCAGCAACTTGCTTCTGAACACATCTGAGAACAGGAATTGCATGAGGAGTCAGTATACTTACACAGACATTTTTTCCTCTTTAACACCCAACATAATCCTAAATTTGTATCTCTGGCATTTTCAGGCTATCTTTTTTAGTTTCTGAGTCTGAAGCAGCTCAAATATTGCTGGATACTAAGACATATTGCCAGCCCTTTCTTTGCCATCTTTGTCTCCATGGACAGAGACCTTTCTGCTCTGCAAGGAGTGATGGAGTACAATTAGGAGATGTTGACATTTGGAGAGAGGCCAGCACAATTTTTCCTCCCCATAGCCCACCAGAAAAAGGTGGGATTGCTGAATACCAAATTTTCCCTTTCCACCTGTCACACTATTCCTGTGTAGCTGTACATCACAATGCAGCTCTTTAAAACAGAAGAAAGGCTGTACAAATAATTTCTGTCCCAAAAAGGGATTATTTATTGTTCAACAAAAATCACCGAGAAGGGTCAAAAAACCCCAAAGCCTCTCCTGCCTTGGGCTGCTTAACTTTTGAGGGGAGGAGAGTGAAAATGAATTGTCTGAGATAACCAAGTATTGAAATGGGAATACTGTATCTGGAATGACTGTCTCAGTCCAGACTGTCTGATAGGCTGCCCTGGTTCCATGTTTTGGGGGTGTTTCACTGTGTTTGTGTCAACATTGTCTTTAGCTGCTTATTATGCTGGCTTTTAGGCCTACATAATGAGGGTAAATGCTTTTTTTAGTTGGAAGTGTATCATTGGAAGCAGATTTCAAAAAAATGAAATTAATGGACAATAAAATAGATACTTTCAGTTGCAAGCAAATTATGTGAGGGATTCTAAATTTGAACCAAAACTTGACAAACATGTTTTCAAAACACTGGGAAAAGTGACACTGCAGTTAGTTTGCTTTAGAGTAAGGGAAAGCACTGCAATAAATGAAGATCCCTTAGCACTCATAGGGGCTAGAGGTGGTTAGAGTTAACCTACTGGTCAGGGGACAATTGTTAAAACTCTGTTAAAAGGAAGCAGCTTCCATGATTAAAGTGGACTTGTATAATTCATCAAAAGGGCATTCTCTCTGCCTTTTCCACCAAATATAGCAACTTACTTGGATTTAACACATTGGAAGCTCATGTTTAATATAGATACAGAGGATATCAACTTGTACCTGGTTTAAATTTTTTTAAAAATTATTAATATTAATAAAGGCTACAGAAAGGAGAAAGTAGGGAGAGGGCACAATCATATTGACTCTGAGGAAGCTTGTGTATGCACACACACATGGTGTTGCCTCTGTTGGTTGCATAAATGCTTTTAAAATAATGAAATTACTTCCATCAGAAGGAGGAGAGAGATTCTTGCGTGATATGGCTTTTGGGGAGGAGGGAGGGGGAGTAGGGTTTGCTTTTGCGATTTAAAAATATCTATGGCTGTATTTATACCAGCCAGGGAAGTTGTGTTGCCAAGTCTTTTAAAGCTTACAGAGGAAACGCAACACAAAGCAAGAAAAATATCTGTGGAAGTACTTTAGAATGAGCTCCAGAGGGGGAAAAAAAAAGAAAGAAAATTCCAAATGCTGCGTACTGTGTGGTCTTTAGAGGACTACTTTGAGGGAAGGGAGAAGAAAGGCTGTATAAAATACAAATGTACATACGTACGCCTCCTGGCAAAATGGCCTGACAGTTGTGACCAAAAAACAAGAGGCTTTTGAACTTTTCATTTTATGTCTGTTTCTGAAAAGGAGGAAGAGGGCCTACTGCAATAACTATCTTCCTAAGTTTCTATTCTGAATAATGTCAGAATTAAAGAGAGTGCATATAGCAGGAGGAGATGTTTCGTTTGGAGGAGGAAGGGAGAACCCTCCTGTGAAGAATTTCCAATTTGATTAGTGTTGGCTGAAGTAGGTACTAAGAAATTAGGGGACACGTGCAGTGGGTTTGGTGTCAAACGGCTCTGCCAGAGCCATCATATACGTAGAGGTCATCAAAGCAGCACAGACTTGCACTGGGGAGGGCATCAGCCTGGGAAGTGGGAGGGTCCACACAGCCAGGTAAGGACCCATATGCTCTGTGAGACAAGGACTGTGCACCATGACAGGGGACAGTCCTTCCAACAGCCCTTCTGCCTTTTCCTTCTCCACCAAACCATGATTCATAACCACTTTCATCTGCTATTTTTGGTACCAATCCAGGGAATAGTCTGGCTATGGTTGAGCAGTGTTGTATTTCTCTGGGTACCCCTGACAGTATTTGAACAGTTTTGAGAACAACCACCCTCTCAACCAAGCAAGAACAACTGGGCAAGTGAAACTTCTGTGCTTCCTTACAAAAATATTTTTCCCTCCATGATGGAATAAGGTAGCATTTCTATATGACTAGATGTGGGTGCGGAGTATTTTGTAGTCCCCTGAGAAACTGCAACAGAAAAATTATTTCTTTAATGACACATGCTTGTCTATGAATTTACACTTCAGAAAAGAAATAATATCAAGGGAGTTTTTCCCCAGTTTATAACTGGACTAGCACCTTTCCTCTCCACATCCCTAGCTAGCCATAAGAAATAGAGCCTGCCACAGCTGACAGCAAAAGCAGCTGCTGCATGTCTGCTCACATTTGGCTCTTGCTATCCAGGGTTCTGCCATGCTGCCAGTGTGTTAAAGAGTTTAATGTGAGCCTCAGAAGCGTGCCTAGGAAACCAGTCCCATGGACTGACCACCTCGTTTCAACTGCTTCCCTGTTTGAACACTAAGTGCAATGTATAGCTGTGGTCCATTGTTTTCTTGACAGAAGCTATAAATTCAATGTAGTACATGATTTTTTTACACATGAAGTGTCTAGGAAAATGTGTTTCCATTGGTAATACAGCCCATTTATTTGCCTATGAGTAATAGGCATATTAGGCAGAAATTCTAATTTAAAAAAAGGATGTTATTCTTTGTACTACTGAACAGTAGTACAAAGAATAAACTAAATTTCTTTTTTATTCAGACCTCTTCTGACAGTGAGACTCTTATGTAAGGGATTGATGCAACAACAAAATCTATGTTACATCACTATGTTGCAATCTCCCTGCTCAGGGATGATGGCATACACAAACACATATAACCTCAGAGCTGACGTAGACTCTGTTAAAAATAAAGCTAAGACCTCCTTTCCTAAAGCCTTTCATTCTTCCTTAAGAGTCCTGTTTTCATTTCCCTCTTTCTCCTGTGACTGTTAGGCATTCTCTCTGAGATCCTGGGGACTGTCAAGAGAAACGATGACATGTCTTCTCTTGCAAGTAGACCAGAAGTCTGCAGTGGCAGAGTCAGAGCTGATTGCCTATCTTATCTCAAGTCGCTGGTCTCTAATTCAGGCTTTGGCAAACAACTACTAGCCCTGTTTTTTTCTGGAGCTACAGGTTAGTGTTTAATGTATTACTTTCCCGGGACTTTGCCTATCAAGAATGAGAAAAAAACCTTTTGCCTGTTTTGATGCCATCTGGGTAGGGACTCAAATCAAAATTTCATTGAGAACCCAGAAGGTGAGAGGGTGAAGGACAGGGGACATTTTCTGTCACTGAGGACCTATTTTTCCTGTAGCCGCCCCTGAAGGATGACAGGCCACGATTTATCAAATAGTAGATAAACTTCAAATCAAACAGAATTATGTCAAATTGACTTGAGAGATTCACTTTGTCCTTGACCAGTGGTGATCATTTTAAAATGTGTTTATTGAAGTGAGATCCTTGCCAAGAAGGAGCCATAATACAAAGGAAAGTCTTCCTTGTCATCAACCAACTTTCCTTCATCACTATGTTATAAAAGAGGTTTCAGGGCAGTCCAGTATCAATACCTACCTATCCTCTATGCCCCATAGGCCACTCCCCAAGTGTGACAGACAAACAGTATCTGTCTGGAGGACAAAATACCACCTTACCTGAGACATCCAAGCAGTTTAGTTCAGTATTGCATCTTTTATATGCCACTGGATGAGCAAGTGTCTTTTAAACTTGCAAGAGAACTAAGTGTACCTTGCAAGGTCTCATTTTCAGGAATTCATGGCTGTGAATTTAGATTTCTTGGTGTGGTCCCAGTCTGGCTGTTTAGAAAAAATGGTGTGATCATACACCTTTTTTGATAGCATCTACCTGAACCATAGAAGTCGGTATGAAACAACAGGTTGTATGGTTATCTACAAACCATTGCATGGATTTGTAGATAACCATAACCAAACACATGGGCTGCAAGGCTAAATTTGACTCAATGCATCTTGTATCTGGGTCTTACTCAGAAAAAACAATCTGTCTTCAGAAAAAGATGGAGCGAGGAACTGTTGGTGGAGGGTAGAAAAACTTTGCATACTAGGAGGTGATCACAGATATTTCCTGCTGCTGGTCCTATATTATTTCCTTATGTAGTTGTTCAAAGATGCTATGGAAATGGTAAACTAGCATGAGCAGTCTGGTTAGGGTGATGAGCAAACTTTGCTTTGCATGTTGGTAGAAAAAATGCTCTAACATTTCTGGGTGCTGAATCTCAGACATGTGCATCCATGCTGTTGCATTCAGCACGGTGTTACAGCAGCCTGCCCTGTTCTGCCTTGCAGGAGTCCCGTCCATGCACCAGTCCATCCCTCATACATGCTGAAGTCAAAGAATTCACTGAAGATTTTTTACTGAGAGAGATGTGATGATACAAATCATAATAATCACATTATTACAGGCATGGTCATGAAGACTAGGAATTATTTTCTGTTTAAAGTGATCTTTAGTAATCCCTAGGTGTATTATAATAGCCTGGTCCTTCAGGACTGACTAAAAGTTAAAGTACATGGCATGATATTTAACATCGTGCTAATCTTTTTTCTTTTTTCTTTTTTTGTGGTGGTAGTTGCTGGATAATACTGTAATCAATACACTCCCTAAAAGAAATTCCACCACAGAATGAAAAATATCATGCTACAGAATTTGAAGAGAGAATTTCTGCAATGCAGGTATACTTTTACATAAGCAGGGCTCCACCCTGTGTTAGTGTATCACTGTAGGGCAAGAGTGTGTCTCCCACATGTCCCCACTTAGCATGCTTTGGTTTGTGTTGTGAGGCAGTCCTGGAGGTCACAAACCTCATTTGTTCTGTGTGGACTGGAGGCAGAGGATGGGTGATCAGTGTGCTCCAGCTAATGGGTTCTAAGCCTCGGGTGACTGGACGAGTGCCAGGCTGAAGGACCCCCTCAGCTGAGTGCAGTGTGAAGCGGGGCTCTCTCCACCGTTTTCTTAGCTCTGCAGATCCCCTCCTACTGTGGCAGAACTGCTTGTGAGTGCTTACCTGCCCTTCATTTTTCCTAAGATATTAACTTGTGGCACATGTTGCTTTCACTTGCTTCCTTTTTATTGCTTCGGTAGTTTCATGGATTATTGAAACTTGACTACCTCAATCCATGGTTGTTTTTGGTTGGTTGGTTTAAGCTTTCAGTGGCTTCTGAGGTTTGGCTGTTTTGTCTCTACCATACTTTTACCAGAAACTGGACATCATCTACAGCTTATTTTGGAAGCTGATCAATCTGCTGCTTCTGCCATATTCCAAACACCTCAATAGTTTCTTCTATATTGTAGTATGTGTTAATCAGTCAAGTCTGATCTCCCTGGCTAGCATGACACTTTTGTCTGCAGGTCTATCACGTGCCCAACTGTACAGGAAATTGCTCTAGGCAAAATCTCTGGTCAGACAAAGCCACAAAGTAACTTAATGATACATTATCTGCCGATTTTTTTTTTTTTTTTTATTAATCCATATAGAAAAAGCAAGGCCTGTTGGCTCTTATGAAGAGCCTGGTTTTATGACACTAATACTACCCATTTTGTGGCTTCTGAACAATTCTGTACTGTGGTCTCAATTAAAAACCTCTTCTTTTATAATGACGTGTAACACCAGATTTATTGCTGTGTTTGCATCATTATTTGGATGATTTGGATTCTACCATGTTGCTGTCTAATTCAGCATTGGTATATGCATAATGGGTGGGATTTTCAGTAGGTACTGCTATTACTCTAAGCCTTTTCCTGTTGAAGCTTGTGCAGTCTTAAATCTGCTCTTAATAAAGCGGATGAGTCTCACTTCTGATGACGAGGAGTTTTACCAACAGTCATCACTTCCTCAAAATCTTTCTTGTTATAAGTATAGAGTCATCCTGTTCTCAGCCCCAAATAAAATAGCCTTCTATGAAGTACTGACCTACTTCATAGCTACCACCTGTGTGTGCTGTTGTGGTACAAATAATTAACACTTCACGTGTATGTAGTCCTAGGTGTTTTATTTCAAGCCAACAAGCCAAAACCTATAAAATTTGGCTTGAATGGTCTTTTGCCAGTGCTGGAGTATGTGCAATATTTTACAAGCATGCTACTAATCAACTTGCCCTCTGATTTAAGTTTCATTATTGAGAGAGCTGAAACTGTTTAGATAATTCATAGGCATGATACTGATGCTTTCTGTTAGTGAAATAAAAAAAACCCAAAAACCAAAAAGTAAGATCCATCAGCATGTAATATGACCATAAAATTAAGCACAGCCACAGCATCCCAACCAGACTGGTTGAATCATTGCAAAAATGCATTTGAAACCAGACTTTCGCTTCCAATTCTTGCAGTACATCAGGAAAACTTTCAACTGCTCCCTGGTAACAATAGCCTTGGCTCCTGACAAACTAGTGGGAGGGAGGAGAGGAAGGCTTTGCATTTTTAGTGTTGGGACAAAAGAAACATGACTTCTTGTAAGTGGGATTAGCCTTGAGCATCTTGAGGTGGATTTTGCCTGGATTCTCTTGCTGATATAGCCCACCATCCGTACCGCAGGCTGCCATGTGACTGCTGTGCAAAGCACTTTCCACCATGACACCTCATTTTGTGGTTTATGATAGCACCTTACTAAGCTCAGAGAGGCAGCAACTTGTGCCTGAAGCACAGCAGCAAATTTCTTGGCCTTCACAGTGAACCTGAGCTAATGGGTGCCATGGATGAGTCGTCCCTGGCACAGGAGGATCAGCACTTGTGGTTGCTCTGCTCAACCACTGATGACAGATGCCTGTCACTCAAATGCACAGCAGATAATGTGCTGGGGATGACATCTCTGTCCCTCTTCTGACTCACTAGCACCCTGGAGGCCAGATGTATGGTGTCTCCCAGCCCTCTCCATTCTGGCATGGCCATGAGAGAGGCTGCCAAGCCTCACTGTGGGATCAGAACTGGGGCATTTCCCTTCTCCTTCAAGGCCAAATTGTTTGGTCAGATCAAAACTGTTGTTCTTACTGTTAGGATCCTCAATTGACCTTGTTATCTTTAGAGTGACCTTGTTGGTCAGACAACACACTGTGCTTACAAAAGGACCTAAGCTAGTTCATATTTTGGAATACTAGTCTTGATCCAGCCCCTTACAGTTGAAGGAGTGTTGATATTTTCAGGCCAAGACTTAGAGAAATAAGATTTTAGTAGCAGAGTGACACAAGCCATCCTCATTGCACTTTCCCTCTTCAAAAAAGCCCCAAATTCTGCAATTTTCTCTGTTCTGTTTACCAGAATATCTGAATGGTTCTTCATGGTCTCAACTGTCATCTTACATATGTTAATACAGTAGTTATTCAAGGAATTTCACCAGTTGATTCGTTAAAATTACGGATTTTTTTGGATGGAGTTCAGAAAAGTACAAAAGGATGCTGAATATGACTGAAAACTGGCTGATGTTTGTTATGCTACATTAAACCTTTAAATAAGCTTTGACTGGAGAACATGGTACATGGACCATGCATGGAATGAAGACCCCTTTTTTTGCAGCATGATGTCAAGGTGTGCGCACCATTTTAATGGCTTGTGTGAATCTTGACAACTGCTCTTCAAATTCCTGCAAATTAAATAATCAAGAAAAGCTCCAAGTGCACAATGATCTGAGGACAAATTATCTTAGAAATTGCTGTGATCAAGAAACCTCAGAGCATGTAATACAGCTGAGAGATGAAGAAAAGCCAATGCCCACCATATGCTTAAATAACTCAACAGTTGATAAGCCACCCAAGCTGCCTGATGTGGTTTGAGGGGAAGATGAAGAAAAGTGCTTGACTGTGAATCTGAGTGTGGAGGGGCACCTGGGATCTAGCACTTTGCTATACAGCTTGGCTGTGGGAGACAAAAACACAGGTTTGAAGGTGTATGCAGGGGTCAGCCAGTCAGAGCCTGTTGCTTCTCATGGTGGAGTCAGTTACTGTGCTGGGGGTGATGTGCTGTAGACTCCTCATGCAGCACAAGAAAAATTCAGGCTGCCTTAGCAACACAGGTACTGCACTTGCAGCTAGCTGAGGTCTGCAGATTTCTAGCCCAAAACACATAGCTCCTTCCAGTGTTTGGCCCATTATGATCCTTCTGACTTTAGTAGTCCCTGCAGTCCCTTAAGTGAGTGTGCTTGTATTTTCCTTCCCCTTTCTCTCAGCTAAAATGACTTAAAAATATTTTGGCACTTTCTCCTCTATGGTGAGAATTTGGTCGGGGTCTCTCTGGGAATAACTATCAGCCACTTGCAAAAGAGCCCAACCTCTCTGAGCCTGCCTGTGAGCCAAAGCTTTTATCAGGGAAAGTTTAATTCTCTGTAGCTCTGCCATGACTCTTTTTCTCTCTTGTTGCCTCTGCTGGGTTAGATGGTGTGATTTAGGACTGACGCCTGGGAAGGTTGAGGTGAAGGCATCTTCCCTGAGGGAGGTGAGCAGGGGACAGCCTGGGTTTCCTTCCTCTTCACACGCGGAGAGAATGTGCTGGAGAAATACAGCTAGGAGTTTGAAAGGGGAGAGGGGTACCTTCCCCTCTGTGTTCCCAGCTACTGAGGAGGATGTCTGCCACTCTGTTGGGGCTGTGTGGGCACCTGCCCCTTTTTCCCCAGACTTTGGCTCCCCCCTCCCCAAAACTCATCTTCAAATCCTTTGTCCAGTTACACCGGGAAAGCTGTAAATCTGTACCCTAGTTTAGTGTGGCATGTACTCTGCCTCTAATCCAATTTCCCTTCTGTTTGTTCTCTGTACAGCCTCATTTGGCCTGACAGCTATTTAATAAACCTATTTGCTTTTCTTTGACATGAGGCAGAAGTGGTGGGTGTTGAAGAGCCATAAGGCCCTAGCGGACAATGAAACCCTTTCCCACTCAACACTCTTCCAGCTCAGCACAGATAAATTGTGTAGAACTGGGAAATTAACTCATCCTATCCTAAAAAAAAAAAATAAAAAAAAAAAAATTAAAAATAAAAGGAAAGAAAAAGAAGAAAGCATTCACAGGCTGGTCCACAATCAATTCAAGTTCCTTTCTTACTCCTAAATGAGAATTCCTCTCTGTTAGTGCAGATCCGCAAGGCTTTAAGATGTTTGAAGATGATTATTTATGCGCTTTTGTCTTTGTCACCTATAACAAAGCAAAAATTCAGAGACACTAGCATTTATTTTCAAAAATTCTGCCTAAGATATGAAGGAACAATATTAATCTGAGAAGTCGAGAGAAACTAGCCTGGTAATTTACACACCACAGAGATGTTTTACAAAATGTCCAGCTTAGACATTTCCATTTGGTTTTCATGTATTGTTTCAGTGCTCATCTTTCTCTATACACTCTTCCCTCAAACTAATGTTGACTTCTGGAACACTGCATCAGGTATCTTTCAGGCAGACTCCTCAAAAGGGATTCACATCCTTTTATGGCTCAGATGGAAGACACAGACTCTGCAGTGGTGAAGAGGGTAAAAGTCAATATTTAGATATATAGCTACAGACAGGAATAAGAAAGATTTTTCTTTTGATGAAATTAAAATAGAAAGTAAACTTAACATTAGTTTTAGCTTCTTAGTATTCTGCAAATTAAGAAAAAGGCTTTCTTGCTTTTTATCTCTTTTAATGATCTGGCATATATACATATATGTGTAAAATTCAAATGGCATCTACCTACATTCCAGGGTTGTGGAAAAAAACAAATGTGAATTTTGAGTCTGCTTTTCTTTTGAATCTGGAATATTATGTAGACTCAATGATAACTGAATGACAGATTAAGCAAGTAGAGTATTTCCTGCCAATTATTCCAGCTATTTAATACTGGTAATTGTTTCTTAAGTGAGCTTCTGTATTGCTGCCTGTAGCCTTTCCTTTTGGAGGAGAGCCTTACTGAATTAGATGCTGTATAGAGAAACAATGAAAAGAGGTCTTTCCCAAAGAAGCAATACAGAGCATCCAAAAGGAGCCGTTCATTTGACAACCCAACCTGAACCTGAGCTTGTTAGAAACATCAGGGATGGATGGACACAGTTATCCTCCTCCTACTTTTGTTTCTTATATATTTCCGATAGAGGATAAGAAAATTAAATATCACTTCCCCATATCTCTTTCAACTAACACAGTAGGTATTTTGATATTTTTTGATCTTTCCTTCAAAGCCACATTTTCTGTGATACCATAGATCCGTGTTCAAAGCAGCACCATTCCTCTTTGATGGCACTGGCCCCAAATCTTACTTTTAAAAATTATTCACAGTCATAAGGATTTGAAAAGATATGTTAGAAGTATTCCCTTACAAATGCACAAATACAACAGCTCCAATATAGCGTTTTTCTTTGAAGTTCCTGTCTTGCTTCATTTTTGCTGCAAAGGAGGAAGGTCAGCACCAGCAGGAAGAGGTAGCTGCTGCTCCCTGATGTCATGTGGGAGCTATATCAGCTGTGGCAGCACCTATCCGCAGTGAAAGGCCAAGTGGCAAGCTGAAATATGTTAGAGAAAAGACTTGCTGGCAGATTGATGGAGAACGCTGACATATTTCTGTAAACCACAATACAAAGGGAGTTAATCAAGATCAGAAGGAGTGTCCGTCTTCTTGAGAAGTCATTTCCCACCTCAATTAGCTGGCAGTTTAGGCAAACACAGGCAGTGGTTAGCCCCCATCAGTCTGAGTGATGCTTTCTCGAGCAGCTCTTGCACTCCTGCCTTCACTGAGCCTCTGTGACAATGCTGCAGGCCACTGGCAGACTTTGTCAGCAAGCCAATAAATCTTTATTGACAGCCTCAGCGTCACGTTTCACTCAACTAATGCCCCCTCTTAAAACAGAGAGGAAGAAGAGGAAATATCTAGGCTCAGCATGCACAATGTCTATCAGAGGTCTGGCAGGGATTTAATTTCTTTGTTATAGTGATTGTCACGTTTTACAAGCCTGTGTATGTCTCTGTTGGTGGACTCTCTTTTGAGATGTGTTTTTTCTCTCCCTCTGTTTGTATGCTTGTTTGGTGTTTCCTCTTCTGGAGTGACCAATGTCCTAATTCTGCAGTGCAGTCTATGTGAGCTCTTTGAAGAAAAGCAACTTCTTGTACAAAATGATGACAAAAAATCCCCAAGACTAGTGATCAAGAGGGAAAATGGAGCCTTCAGGCTTGTAAGTCTAAACAAAGGCAGGCAATAAACATGTGGTAGAAAGGGATGATTTCTTTTAACCTTTTTACTGTAGTCTCTGATATTATCCAGAATAGGTTACAGCCCTTTTGTTTTTCACTCTCTGGATTTGGCAGACCTCTACTCCCAAGCTGCAGTAATACATTTTTTCCACTGCTTTTTGTCCAGTTTTTGGTGTCCATGGGCATCATGAAATTCTTTGAATTTTCCTTCCTGCCTGACAAACACCCTGTTATTGTTTTAAACCACACTGAAGGCTCTCTACAGTGAAAGCTCTCAGGAGTATTATGCGATACACTGGCAAATTAAGTAGTAAGTCTCCAGGTCTAGTTTCCTAGCGTCCTACCTCGCAAAGAGTAAATTGAACTTTTTTTTTTCTTACTTTGGGTCACCCTCTGATGTTCCAGATTTTAGAGCAAAATAATACTTTTTCTTTCTCGTCCATTCACAATGAGAATTCCTGCAGCTGTGCTTGGTAAATATTCTGTGTGAATGTTACTGGTGCACATAAAGATTGAAATGGGTGCCAGCAGCAGGCACTGAGACTCATCCACTGACTCATCCATGTAGAAAGGTTGTCTGAATGGCTCTCATCATCCAAGGTAAACTGAGCTGCTTTAATAGCCCCAGGTCTAATTCAGGCAGCTATGGCAAGTAACTTATGCAACTACTTTTTTAATTGATACAGTCATCTAATTAGGAACTATAGAATGCGGTATGAACTCAGTCAAAGCTTCCCTTTTCCTACACCCTGTATTTGGAGCTATTTCATTATCAGTAATAAGTCAGGAATTAGTAAAATCTCCCTAGTAGAAAATTAGTTTGTATGAAAATACAAGTTTATTCTGGGGAAGGGGTTTGCAGACCTGTTGCAGGAGAAGCAGGTGCTGATCTCTTATCTCTATGTCGTTGGGAAATGCTGCACAAGGAGAAAATCTAGGTATTGCAAGGAACAAGTGTTTTGCAAATGGGAGTGTAGGAAAACCACTGCTATGGCTGTGACAGTACATTTGTCTGTGTGTGACATGGATGGATCTGCAAGGGATGTCCTCGTGGATGTGTGTAGCTCCATTGAGTATCTGGAAGTAAAGGGGAAAAAAAAAAAAAAAAAAAGAAAAAAAAAAAGATCTTCTGTCCTGCCCATGGTGCTTCTTAGTTGCAGACCATAAAACAGGAATGCTGTCTTCTGGTGCTGGACCCTTCTGAATGATGGATTTATACTTCAGTGCTGAGCCTTCTTGGTAGCACCAAGGATGTTTTGTCCAGTGCTCCTGTGACTGCTGACAGACAAAGGGGTCATGGAGGTGGTCTTGCAGTGAACAACTCAGCCATAGTGGTGCCTCATTAATTGCTGCTGCTAAATAGGATTGGGGGCCCAGTTTTCATGCTTGGCTCTTCTGTTCTTTGCACCAGAGTTATCAAGAGCCACTGCATTGCAATTACTGGTGTCACCAAATAAAAGTTTCCCTGAGGGAGAACCGAGCCTTGAGTTTATTTTTTTTAGCAAATTCTTGATTGCTACATCAGGGAATATTCTCCACCCCCAATGCTGGGATGGTACTTAGCAGATGGAGCATGTCCCTTCACCTGATCTTCCACCTGAAGGAAGACACCAAAACAACCCCAAACTATTTCTGCTTGCCTGGAAAAGGAGCTCCCTGCCAATGAGATTAAAATATCACTGGCACTAGACATTAGTCTAAAACATATTTATTTTCTGACAGCAAAATATTCCCCTTTTGCCCTTTCTTATCTCCCAGCTTCTCCTCGTTCCAGCCTCAGTACCTTGTTACTCCTGGAAGCATGACTGCCTCAACTGAGCCACTTCTGTGTCATCCCATCCTGTCTCTCCCCTCTTTTTGGCGGGTCTTGGCACTAATTAGAAGCATTAATGCTTTGTGAAGGAGCAGTGAGGAACTGTGAGCCATCTAGCAGGGTGCAGCTGCCAGGGCCCTGGTGAGTGCTCCTGACACACCTGTGTGCATGGGAGAAGCCCTATTTGAGTCTGGAGGCTGTGTGGAAATCACATGAAATTCCAAATAAACCCCCTTTCCTCTCCTTTTGTGGGCTAGAGGGAGGTGAACTGTGGCTACCTCGTGCCTGGTGCTGCATGGACCAGGACTGGGGACAGCCTCTGCACATGAATGAGACATAATTGTCACAATAGCTTGCAGGAGAATTTTGTCTGGGAGGTTTTTGATTTGTGTTAGCAAGAGGTTTGCGATGTCGATGCCTTCATGAAACAGAAAAGATGGCAGCACACAGACATCTTCACAATGCAGGCCTCAGACTCCAGAGAGAATTTGAGCTGGGAATGAAGCTTTTGAAATCCTTTTTTCCCCTTCAGCCATTTCCACTTTAACATGTTGACCCCAAAACACTGGCAGTGCTCGAAAGGGTTGGCACATCAGTGCTCAAACACAAGACTCTCTATTATTTCAAATTTATGCCTTAGAGCAGAAAAGATTCAGCTAAGCCTTTGAAGCATCACGTAGCGTTTTTCTCAAATCTCTTTCTTCTGTTGGGAGTCTCTTTGGAGGGAGGCAATAACAAAAAAGATTCACTTGTGTGTCTAGAGGGGCTGATGCAATGTGGCAGTTGTCAAAGTTCCCCTATGCTGTAAAACTGCCCACTCGATGCACCACCACAGTCCTTCAGAACACCAGATTTACAGTGATTGTGTATGCTATGTCCTAACAGTGTTATCCCAAGGGGAGTGTTTAACAAAAATTCATGCAATAACTTAAGATGGCTCTTGTCATCATCAGAAGTTGAGGGTAAAATGTTTTAACCTGCAAGCGTAAGTCTGCAATCCTGGAAAGCAGTGATCAGGGTAATACTTGGGTACGCTTCTAACAATTGCAAGGGGGGAGGGGTCAAACATTGGGAGCAAGTTTGAAAGATGAAGATACGACAACCTCAGACATCAGCTAAGCCCCCCCATGGAGCATCCTACTGTTATCTACCCCAAATGCTAACCTCAGACACCGCATATTTGCATTTCCCACTGTATCTGGAGAAGCATCCTGGAGAGCACGGGATGAGGCTGCTGTGTCCTGGAGCTGCTTCCCAGTGAAGTGATGCCATCCTGCTCTGTCTGACCCTTATTTTGGTGCCTGACCCAAAAAGAGTCACTTGAAATGTGGCAAAAGGTGAATTCTGCAAGAACCCCTTTCCTCCAGGAGGGTTGAAAAAGTTTTATCGCTTGGTTTAACCAAGGCTTTTGCTATCAGCTGGCAGAACTTGCAGCCTTTTCCTGCCTGGCAGTTGTAGACAGGGAATTGCTGATAGACTGTCTGAAATCTGTCTCTTGCTCTGAGTTGACTCCAGAGCTACCTTGTCTGGCGCTGTTATAAGCTCTGGGAGATTTATATATTTAAAAAGGGGTGGGGGTGGAAAGAAAAAAGTCTGACCTAACCTCAGAGTCCTATGGGGCTGCAAGAGGAAGCAAACTGGAACCCATTTTCCTATTTCTTCCTTGGCCTTATCCAAGAACAGCCAGCCTATCTGTAAGTGGCAACTGTGGAAAATGTGCTCTGGCCACTTGGTGTGAAAGATAGGCAAGACTCCTAAAAAATCTTCTCCGCAGCTTATCACCTTTCTGCTGGCTCCACAGCAAACTAGTGCCCCGGTGCAGAAGGAAACTGGCTGTCTGTAAGGCTGGACAGGGCCTCATCAACAACTGATAAGCTCCCCTGTGAACATTCAGGCTCTTCAGGGTTTACTGTCTTTTCAAATACCACAGAAGCTCTAGTTGGGCAGATTCATACACATATACATGTACATCAGTGTAGTTGGTATTTAATTTCATGCATCTGGTCTTCCCTTTGCTCTTTTTGCTGTTTTGGGTATGCTGCTCCTGTATCATTTGGTTGTAGGTGTAATAGGCCCACGCAGCATGTTTTATAAAGTTGGGTAGTGGTATTTAAAGATCATTCTCCTACCAGTTCCCTGGCTGTGGTGCAAAACTGTGAAAATTCATCTTGCCATTAAAATAGCAGTAGGAATAGAAGAATTGAGGTAGCTCCCATTGTGTTTTTGGGAAAGAAAATATCCACAAAAAAATTTCATCTGAAAGTTGTTCAGGTCTGAGTTATTTTAAACTGGGCCAGGGAAAGTGTGACAAGCCATTTTTCATGTTTCATTTTCTGCTGTGATTTCAGTAAAAACAGAGAAGTAGCACTACAAAACACTCCTCTTCCATGGAACAAACCAGTTTGGAGAAAGCAGCTATATAGCCAGTTAACTGAGAGCAATTAAAATATGCTGCTACATGAAAGGAGCAGGAGGATGCAAGGAGACAGTAAAAAGCAATCCCACATGCTGAAGTTCTGCTTTATATTTGGAAGAGTAATTTTGTAAGAGAGGACTTGATTTGGTCATGCAGAAGCTTGAAGTGAGGTAAAAAGCAGCTCTGTTTCTTTGACAACACTTTAAATTCCCAATCTTTGGAGTATCCCAGTCTTTCAAACCAAGGTTCTCTTCACACTAAAGGCTTGCACAGACAGGGACACTTAGTGGACAAGTTTAAATTATGGTTGATATACATGAACCACAGCTCCTGTAGAAAACTGCAGCAGACTGGAGCAAGGTGGGCAAGAGGGATGGATGTCTCTGGGGCAGTCTGCTGAAAGCACTTTGATTTGATTGCTTTAAAAGAGTTAACACACAATGAATCTAATATCACCAAAACCCAGAGCCTCAGGGTTTCTCTCTGCCACTTGACTAGGGAATTGTTAGATCAATGCAATTTATAAATCTGAATAGCTAACAATTAAACCAACTCAAGTAAACAAGTAAACAAAGCCACAGTAAAACACGTCCGTTCCCCATAGGGCATTTTCAATGTTAGATTGCCATTGCAACTGCAAAGCTGCAGAAGCCTGATGCATTCAGATCCAGAAAATCCTAGCTGGGATAATCAGGTACATGACTTGGTACAGAAATAAGAGTATTTCTGTGCTTGAGAGACTGTAAACACTATGTATGATTAGTTGTTAATGAGCAGAACAAAAACATGGAAAAGGGGAAGAGAAGATTATTAGGTGAGATGGAAACTCTCTTGGGCGAAGTTTAGTCTCAGTGTTTGCATACCAAGAACAACACTGTAAAGGAAAAGGACAAGGAATTGCTGGTGCCAACACTCCTTATATGGACCTGGTTAAGTAAAGCATGTGTTGATCCTCTCTAGGATTTTGGTTTTTGTTTAAGATCCACCAGCAAAAGGGATTAAAATATAAATGGTAATGTATTTATCCAATAGGACATGTACTAAAGAAGCTGGAGGAAACACTGTAATCACTGGATAAAATGGGTCTGAAGCTCTACCATTAGAGCAAAACTGCTGTTACTGCCCCCTAGAAACTCTTGCTATTAGAAGGGGTTTCCAGGCTTCCACAGTAACAGAATCTGACATGTTTATATATATGTATATGTATGTGTATATATATATAATATGGAATGCAGTCATGAGAAACAAGGAAATTTAAGAAGGAATAGGAAGCTTAAGCCGAAGGGAATGGATGTGTCTATCTGTATAATGCACAAAAGGAATGTAACATATTTATATTACAAATTGGGTTAGTTGTTCTTAGCAGGTGATCTTTTCAGTCTTCTAGAAAGAGGTGGACTGTTTTGGCTGTATAAAATAGTAGAATAACAGCTGTAGATGTGTGAGCACATTGTGTTGTATATATGTTGGTGTCTTTTTTACTTTACACAAGATCTCTAACTCTCTGGGTCTACAGGTGCTCCTGTATTACATAAATGCTCATGTATTACATAAATGTAAAATATTGTCATACTGAACATCTTTATTTTACCTGGGACTTTATAGGTTTAATTCAGAAAAAGGCA
The DNA here is from genome assembly GCF_035770615.1 of Melospiza melodia melodia. Taxonomy (NCBI): domain Eukaryota; kingdom Metazoa; phylum Chordata; class Aves; order Passeriformes; family Passerellidae; genus Melospiza; species Melospiza melodia. The sequence continues at coordinate 47,454,009 of NC_086194.1, read as the reverse complement.
TGGCTTCCTAGCATGCATTCATTCCTTCAGAAGACAAAATTAGTCATACAGTGACATCAGTGATGGGAAAAATACAAATTGAATGAGGGTAGAACAAGAAATGCCTTTTAATCCCATGTTAAATAATCACCATACATACATTTTCTATGTATGTATGGTGATTATTTAGCTGCCAAAGAATCAAAAGTTGGTCCTTGTCTCCATGATTTCAATGGTGCATTTGTTTTCCTTGGTCACCACAAAAACTACCTGACAGGATCTGTTCCCCCTCATAATTACCTGGTGGTGGGAGCTTGGGTTCAGCCCCTTCACACTTACATTTAGTCAGAGTCTCACCAGAAACCTCTGGGGAAACACTGGGAGAAAGACACAGTCTGTGTTTGAGGGTTGTAAAATTGGCTTGCTGTTGGAGTGCTCTGTAATGCAGAGTCTTGGTGGACAGTCACTGGCAAGCACCATTTCCTAAAAATGTGTGGTCCCTCCATCCTCTTGGGACATGGGAAAATCTCTCCTGACAAACCTCCCATGGTCTCAGTGCCTGCTGAGTGAGGGAGCTGCTCACCCTGCAATGCACACCACGCACACCATGCACACCACTTGGGTACATGGTCATACATGTGGGGCAGCACAGGACGAAAAGGGGCTTGGATTTTCACTGCCATAGCTGTATGTCCCTCCCTCCAAGACTTACTCTGCTAGTTATTTTATGTGCATGGTCATGGGCAATTCTTCAGCAAGTGTTCTGCTGGTTTTAATTCTAGAGGAATTATCTGCTGTTTTTCAGGTCATCTTTTTCTCCCTGTTGTGAAAAGCTCCAGCTTTGCATCTCTTCTCATTTTGCTCCCATGCATTCCCTACCTGGTATCTGTGTGGCCTACTTCAAATAGAACAAGAAGGTAGGGAAGGCAACTTAGGCTGCCAAGCAGCTTTGAGATTGCTTGTTAATGAATCTGTTTAGAGCCTCTTGCAGATGCAGGGAATCATATTGCAATTCAATATAAATACCAAGAGACACATCCGACTCACTCTCAGAGACAGCCCCATCAAACCTTCCTGTGAAAATTTTTAGGGACAGTAAATTTTAAGAGCCAAGGTCCTTGGCTATGAATGTTTTGAATGAGCCTGGAAAGCAAGCTGAACTGTTGTGTTTGGTCCAGCTGCTGGGAGGAAAGCTGTCCCTCTAGTGATCCACTGCCCCACAGTGAGAGGGGTCTTCCTAAACTAAAGAAAAAAGGAGGAAAAAGCAAAGTTCAGCATTGCAAATTCCTCCTTCCATATTAATTTCCCCCCTAGTTGAGCAACAGCATGGGGAGAAGCTGTGAATTTGTCCTCTGGCTACCAAACTACTCCACTTCTCCCTTTGGACCAGTTACAACATTTATGAAGGCTGGAGTTTTATAGAAGAAAACTGTCCTGCTTCCTTAATGACAGTGATCACTGTGTCTGCTGCTTTTTAAGAAGACAATAACTTATTATGTTAAGCCTGTGGGATATTTTTTTGGCTAGGGGGAGGTTGTACACTGCAGACATCTGACTGGTTGCTGTGGTGTCCTGCCTGGTGTCAGCAATGATGGGGATCTGCTGTTTCAGGGAGAAAAGCACTGCTGAAAGCAGACAGATCTGTCAGCATAGAAACCCTGTAAAGCAGGGCTTTAATCAGAGTCCACTGAGCAGTCCCACTGGTTTTAATCACACTCAGAAGACTTTATCTAACGTCCTTTGAGGCAGATGACTCTTCCTACTTAAATGAATTCATGCATATTTGTATTTGTGTGAGACTAACACGGGCCTAAAGAATATAAAGTGAAGCAAAAAGTCACAGAGATCTCCATTACCCCTCAAATGCAGATGTACTAATAGGAATAAGTAACTCTAATATCTAAACTATATTAGGAGCAGGGTCTATCCTTTCCTCTGTGTCTGCACAGCCCCTTCCATGATGAGTGTCAGCCCCAATGGGCAGGTGTATGTGACAGTGCTCTGATGGGGTGTCAGGACTGTAAGTAACAAGAACCAAGGATCTGTACTCCACTCTTCTTCCATTGCCTCTCTGTTTTCCCACCAGCTATGTCAGGAGAAACTCAAGGGCTTTGATTGCTGGGTATGTTCCATTTTCATTGTCAAGGGAATGTGGGATTATATGTGGGAGTCTTTAAGGTAGTTTGATGCCACAAAGAAAAAAAGTGGAATCCTTGAAGGAACAGGATTCAGAGAAGCCAGGTGACCCTCAGCTTGCTGCCTCTTGGCAGATCTTTTCCCTGGGGTGTAACAGGTCATTGCAGTGTTTTGCTGCTGCTTGGCCCTGCTTTAGCATACTCTGTATGATTTTGTTATGTAGAGTAATGCCAGTGAAAGATAATGGCTCATTTTTTAGTGTTTAGTGTTTCACCATAGACAGCATCCAGCTGAAACCAGCCTGATAATGAGGGACAGCAGCTGGTTAAGGTGTAGGGTGAACCAAAATTTTTGGTATCATTGCTTTCAAGAAGTTTGTGTGTTCATAGAGCTGGAGGGCATTATTTTAGGAGTACTACATCACAGTCCTGGCTAAGCATGGGCAGATGAGCTCCACTTACTGGCCCACACTCACTGGGGTGAAGGTATCTATTCATCAAAGGTGGCTTGGGCTGCCTGCAGCCAACCTGCACTGTAGTCATATACAGTGACTTGCTCCTCCTTTAAGTACCTATGGTTCCTGGAAAGAAGGTGCAGGGTAGGAATAGAACATCTGTGGAGATGCAGAGCAAGTCAGTGGCCTCATGCACAGGGTAAGTGACCAAATGTACAGCATCCTTAGAGATTTAGGAAAGCCCCACATTTTATTCCAGCTGCTGCCACTCTCCTGCTAGAGTCCTGTGAGAAGCTCAGCTGTTTCCTCCCTATTCCCATCCTTCCTCTCTTTTTTTTTTTTTTTGCTCATTCAGAGCAAAAGGCAGGGACTAGAATAAACAAATCTTGACCTTACCAGTGCTAATAATAATGACAGAAATGATAGGTCAGGCAGCTGACACCGTATGTGATTTAAAGTAAGTGTGAAGTTTTTGTATGTAGGAGTTGGACTGGGAGAGGCATCCTCCTCTGAAGATATGTCTTTTTAAAATACCTGGTGCTAGAAGGAATGTGGTGTGCTCTGAAGGCAAATGCTTTGGCTGCTCTGAAACGTTTTTATGAGGCCTGGGATAAATCAGCTCTGGAAAGTATGAGTTAGCAGTAATCAGAAGAGAGAGGGAGTTTTATCCAGGATGTGGGAATCACAGACTGCAGTCTTACTCATGCAGCAATAATGTGCCAAAGGAGATTTCTGTGGGTCCTACAGCAGTGGTGCTTTGCTCCCTCTGCAGAAGAAAGGCAGCATATGGCCCTGGCATCATCAGGGCTTTGTGCAAGTGCTGGAGCTGCCTGTGCCTGGCAGCTGCCTCGTTGAGGAGGAGGGCTCCTCTGGCTTTGGTTGAAGACTGTGAAGCTGATGCACTGGACTTACTTGGTTCATTCCTGGAAGAGTCAATGGGGGCAGTAGCAAAGGTCAGACAGGAGTGAGGAGGAAGGAGGGAAAGGGGTGGTGGCAGTTGTCCAAATTCCAGTTCTAAAATCAGCTGCATTCACAAATTGTTTTGTTCTTAGTATATTGTACAAATATTCAAAATTTAATGATGCTGTCTTGGCTCTGTTGGAACATTGAGTGCCAGGGCTGAAACGTTTGGGGCTTACAAGGCACCTTGATTATGTTTTTGAAGACGTATGGGTACTGCCCAGCCAAGAAAAACCCACAGCCTCTTTGGGGCACCTTGTCCCTCTTGTGTCATGGAATACACATTGTTTGCACTGTTAGGAGGGCATGGCTGATGATGAGGGTGCTTTCTGCAGAGGGGACAGGCCTGTCTGGTGGTGTCTGTATTGGCATCTATTATGCCTAAAGTTCCAGATTTTACTGAGAGAGCAAGAGCTGCCTTTCTAGAGTAGTGCAGGCCTTGATGTCAGGGACTGCAGTCTAGCTTACTGCCCATGCCACTCTCCCACTGCCCATGGAAGGTCCAGAAGGGAGTGCTGGTCCTTGGGCTCCCTCTTCCTTGGGCTTCCTCCTTCTCCAAACTTCTCACAGAAGTTTGCTCTCCAAACTGGCAGCTCCTGGTTCCTGAAGTTTTAGGGGTCTGGGTCATCTCGCCCTACAATGCCCTGAAAGTTAGTGGGTTCAGAAATGTATGCACCTAGGAGATGTAATAGAGCTCCAGCTGCAGCCCTGGTACCCAGCTGAAGGCCCCCACATGCATTTGTAGCCAGCCATGCTGAAATGCAGCCTAGACCTCTGAGAAACAGGGTGATCAAGTACTTGGGGAGCTATCAGGGAAAGCAAGCTGTGACAATAATGTTTGGAAAACACTCCAGGATGAAAGACATGCTACAGATTAGGTATCTAATCAATCTATGTTTCTACACTGAGTCCATCATCTCAGGGCCCATTTTTTTACAAGCTAAAAGATCAATGCATGTTTCAGGTAAATCCCCAGCCTCTTTGCTATAACCCTATGGACTTTAATTTTATTTCCTTCCTTGTTAGTGGCAAGCAAAGCCACATTAATTCTATGTACATGATGCTGAACCAGATTCCTGGTGAGATAAACCCCTGTGGTTTCAGTGATCCTGGCCAGCTGAGGATTTGGTCTGCCATTTAGCAAGTTTTTATGTGAAAGTATTATTTGGAAACATCCTTTGATATTTCCCCTGGTGCTGAACATATTACATAGCAGGAGTTATCTGAAGATTACAGTTGAAGTCAGGATTTTTGTGCAATGCTTACAGCTGTCCTGTTTCTTACACAGTATACAATGCATCTGTATCATTTTAGGTTTGGAGCAAATGTAGGCTTTATTGGAAAACATTGTCCATGCTGGAGGGGAAGCCATTGGGGACAAGGAGATTTCTGCTCAACTATTTTGACATGTCAAAATTACAATTCTATCACTTTTGGCAAGCACGACTCTGTCTGGAGGTGACTGGGAGTAGAACATGATAATTGTAAGGAAAAGGCCTGGAACCCAACAAAATACAGGCAGGGGTGACAAGCAGCCATATGGGATAGAGAGGGATGGGGACATGGACACACTCCCTGCCAGCATGTAGGATTTTAGAGGAGGAAGACTTGATAAGTTGGCTGTGGCTCCACCACTCAGGGCTGCCAGTGTCAGAACGAATGGCAAAATAAACATTTTGGCACGTGCATGTTTATCCCTGGCTGGGAAAAAGCCCACAGGGGATTTACATTTCGGCAAAGTTAATACAATTTTTTGAACAAACTCCGGAGCACACATAACATTTTCAGGTATAAACACATTTGCATTTACTCAGTAGCCATCTCTTACGTAAAATGACTGAAAGATAAAGGTGAGTGACTGGTATTAGTCATGCAGCATCACCTTTCTCATTCCAAAGTCCTCTAGTTTTGGTTCTTTTGGCTTTCAAAGAACATGTTTTAAGATCTTTCTTGCTAAAGACCCATAAATTACTTAAGCAAGGTCACATGAATGTGGTTCTTTGCATGTTAAAGCCGTTGCAAAATAGGCATCTTCAGACCATAAATATGTGAGTTTAGGCTCATCTTGTCTGAATCTTAGACCACACAAGACCTAGGACATGCTGTAAAACTACCAATATTTACATTTTTAATAGACAGTCAGTAGCCACAAAGAGTAAGTGGGATAACTTAAACCAGTGAGACAAACATCAGGCTCAGTCAAAATAAAGAATTAATTCCTACAAGGCTCTGTTAGTGAAATATTCAGGGACAGGAAGAGAATTTAAATCTGTTCTAAGATCAAAGCCAATGCCCCCCTCTTCTGGAATTGCAAACTTTATTGCTGAAAGAAGTTTTGGAAGGTATTTATGGCACTACCTTCTGCATGCCAGCATTATACAGTGCTAACAAAGCATATATGAGATGGACCAAACTTTGAAGGAGTTGTAAGTAAATGAGGAATTTTAATTGGATGTGGATTTTTCTTGTTTGATTCAGTGGCAATACATATGTGACCTGGCAGTTCGACATCTTTATCTGTGAGTTGAAGTAAAACCATAATCTGGAGATAAGGCGAAGATTACCTGAATGGTAAAAGTCAGGATGACTAAGCAGTGATATATATAAACTGGTCTGAATGACTTGGTAAGCATAGCCCTGTGAAATGAAGTGGTGCAGTTAAAATATCAGTTTGTATACCTTAGAACAAAAAATACAGCCCTCATCTACAAGCAAAGGAGGCTGTATTCTCAAAACCAAGAGGTTGTGCTGGCTATGTTGGACCAGAAGGAAAGCAGGGGATTGCAGCACAATACTCCAGTTCTCTTTGCAATAATGCTTGCATGAATAAAGAGGTTACTGAGCTCTGAGTTTGTCTGTGGTTGGAACTGATGAGAATGATGCTGGAATATTGCAGTTTCAGCAAGTTCAGCCCGTGAGGTGTATACCCAGAGAGCACAGAAACAGCTATAAAACACAACCAAAGGCTGGAGAGAAATCACTGAGATAGCGCTTGTTTACCCTTGTTTACCCATAAATGTGCTCCAGAGAGGCATCTTCACTGGAAGAGAAGGCTGAACACCAAAGAGTTTTACAGTCCAGTGAAGCAAAATATAACCTGAATCTGTAGCTGGAAGCTGAAGCTGGGCAAATTAAGCTGAAAAAACACACATTTTTATTAGAGTGAGTCTAACCACTGGAATACTCTAGTGGGGTAGGATGGATTCTCTGGCTCCTCAAGTCTTTACATCCAGACAGATGCCTTTCTGGGGATAGTCCTTGGCAAAACACGATTTATTGGACTCGGTGCAAAGGTAACTTGATGAAATGTAATGGCCTGTGATATATAGCAGGTCAGACTGGATAACAGAGTGGTTCCTCCTGGCTTGGAGCATTACAAATCTATGAACACTTAAACTTCAGGAAATTATGACAGCAAGCTGTAATATTTTTCTTTGCCGAGATTTCTCCAAAGCTTCTAAATAAATCATTACATACAAAACTTGCTAACCAGCATTGATTTTTTTTTTTTTTTGAGCTATGTTGGGGATTTTTTAGTCTTGTTTTTAGAAAAATAGTTTATAAGATTTTCTTTTTTAAGTACAGTTAGGAGGCTCTAACATTAAGACTTTCCAAGAATAGGGAGAATTACTTTGTCGTACCTGGAACTTCACCAAGCTGTATAACTTCATTGTATTTGGCTTTTCAAAACCTTTCCCATAGCAATTTGCACTTTCCATGTGCCTTGATACCACTCTAATGTCAGCTCTACCATGCTGTTGGCTGCCCATCCCCTATCACAAAATTTATACAAAATGTAAAGTTTTGACAAAGCAGGCTGATACAAGAACCCTGTGAGGGTGTTCACAGGGGTCTCGGGTTGAGGGAAGAGACGAGGATCTGACTCCATGTTTCAGAAGGCTTGATTTATTATTTTATGACTAAAACTATACTAAAAGAATAGAAGACAGGATTTCATCAGAAGGCTAGCTAAGAATAGAATAAGAAGGAACGATAGCAAAGGCTTCTGTCTCGGACTCTCTGTCCAAGCCAGCTGGGCTGTGACTGGCCATTAATCAGAAATAACTGCATGGACCAATCACAGCTGCACCTGCTGCATTCCACAGCAGCAGATAATCATTGTTCACATTTTGTTCCTGAGGCCTCCAGCTTCTCAGGGGGAAAAATCCTAAGGAAAGGATTTTTCATAAAAGATGTCTGTGACAGAACCCTTTTCTCATAATCTACACACTTCTCACAACAGGAGCTGGGCTCAGGAATTGTCCTTCATGTGCTTTTTTTTGCATGTTCCTCATTTGAAGGGGACGGTTTTGCATTATCAGCAGAGCCATCTCAGAAGCAGCTCTTTACACAGCCTCTCCTTGGAAGATTCTGTGGGGAAGAAGGGAGGCTGAGTATAACTTAAGAAGGTATTTGAGTCTCTTGTTGAGGAAGCAAGTGCTTAACTTTAACCAGGTGCTGAAGTCCATCAATGTAAAATAAATAAATGATCTGTGGAAACATTGCAGCATATACTTAAACATAGCCCTGTGCTGCCAGTTCTAATGAGTTACAGCTTTGGTCTACAGAAGCACTTGAGGAGCTGTGTCATCCAAAGTGCGGGAGAAGTCCCGTGAATTAAATGGAATGATTTGTATACTCAAAGCCATCCACCTCCTAAGTGTAGAGCTGGAGTAAAGTGCTCTAAAAAGCAAAAGGAAGCAAACTGGGAGAGTGTGGTGAGCACACACCACTGAATTTGTTGGTGTTTGTTAGTCACAGCAAACAGATCCACAGATCTATTTGGTAAGGATGGAATGGTGTGAGGCCTTCAGGTGTGATTTTCTTTGGGAAAGATTGGGGGCATTTTTAGAGGAGAAAAAAAAAAAAGAAAATCAACTCAAATTTAAACACTTCCCAGCAGTGTGGGAGTAAACAAAACCCTACATCTTAACCTGGTAGAAACTAAAAGGATTTTGCCTGAGATGTTGAATGATTTAACTGTAAGCAGGGAATGAGCTGTCTCCTAACTCCTTAGGCAATGGATTGATGGCTGTTTGGTTTGTTGCTAAAGAGGCAACTGTTGTTGATTCAATTCTTGTAATTCATCCCCTGTTTCTCCCCTCTCAACCCTGTACTTAATGCAATTATTTAAAAAGAAAAAAAAAGTAACAGAAAGTTTAGCTTTGTTTTCTTTTTTTTTTTTTTTTTTTTTCAGAGGTTATTACTCCTAACAGTGCCTTAACATAATCTCACAGCTGACTGAACACTACCCTCTGACCTTTCTTTCCTTGGGGACAAACTCAGGTTTAATTGACGTTTGTGTCTGTGAGCTCTGCTGAGGAGAGATTAGCAGTGGCTTAGCTAATTAGTATTTAAATGTTCACTAATGTTCCAATGGATTTGTCAATTACAATCTTATTAAAAATTGATGCAAAGATTTCAATTTTTTTAAAAAAAGCAGCAATGTCAGAGCTGATTCAATTTCTCCAGAGGATTAAAGAAAAAATCAAATCTGCTATTATGATCTTTTCAGTCATACTAGAATACAAGGAAAATATTTTGAATTGTAAATGGCCCATGTGTTTCTCAATGTGCAAATGTATTCAATTCTTGTTGCTGGGTTGAAAAATTTGAGGATGCACAAGCTCTCATTAGGGCAATTTAGAAACATTCACACTGTATTTAGATGTGTTGATGTTCTACTCTCCCACCAAAGCCTTTGCAGTTTGAAATACTAGAAGCCAGACAAATTTAACACATGGCATTAGGATAACTCCACTGGTAATAAAGGATATCAATCTCTTCAGAGTTTCCCATTGTGTACATGTGCACAGTGCATTGAGTGTGATCCACAACAGTTTTTAGCTGAAGAGTTTCAATTTCAAATTAAATCCACAATTTATACAGTAAATGATGAAGGCAGCTTCTGGCTGTGGAAAATCTTTAACTGGTCTAAACAGGGGCACCTTGTTGTAAGCTAAAAGCTTTCTTCTGGCCTGGTGAATGAGGAAAGATAACATAATATAGCAACTTGCTTAGAACCAACCTTCTTTCAACCCTTTTCTGCCAAAGTATTTCAGCACACAGAGAAAGTACACACATATATTTGATTTGGATCAAAGTTTGAAATTTGGTGCCTTAAAGACAGTCTTTAAAGAGATTTCAGAAGCCATCTATATAACCTAAATATACTTGACTTGACTTTTTTTTTTTCAAAGATTCTAAGATATGACAACAACCCAGCAGGTTTGCTGTATGAGGAGTTTCAGCCATTTAGGGGTTACGCACCTTCTTAAATGAAGCTAGTTTATTTGGCAATGTAACTGAATGTAACTGTGCATTTGGGTACTCAGGAAATATAAGGACATATTTTCATGCACATCAAATATTCAAGAATACTGGCATGATGGGGAAGCCCAAGATCATTGACCTTCCATGACAGCTCTAATTTGAGCAACAAGAATGTGTAATTATTTTGGGGTGCGGTTTTTCCCCATGTAATTTACAAACAAATCTATATTAGCACAAAATTGCTTTGTTTCCTGTCTAATGAACAACTAAGAAAAGATGTTTTGGATTGAAGTAGTGAAGACAGTGTTTCTAGGTTTACCTGAAAAAAGTTACATTTCATTTTCCGATGCTTTATTTAAACTTAAGGAAACAAGAGGTAGTCCAAAGTTTCAGAACAACACACATACTTTTAGTGTTCTTTTTTCTAAAGCATTTAGAAACGAATATCAGTCCAGAATTGTAGTAATTTACCCAGCTGCTTTTCTTCCGGTATTTTTCCTTGATGAACTCTTTTTCTGAGAACCTGTGTCTCTTTTGCAAAGAGACTGTAAATTTGTAAGTGCCTACATGATTTCCAGTCATCCTTACCATCCCCAAGCCTGATGCCATGGTGCTGACACATCAACTCATTTGGGTCCTAAGGGTCAGTAGGTAGTTTTCCAACAAATCTCATTGGAGCTCTCATTAGAATAGAGGTGTTGTCATGGAATATATTAGGGGAGATTCTTGGACCACAGCAAAGGAAGTAGGAATAACATTAGCTCCTCTTCCCACATCTAAGCAATGGCATTATCTCTTTCCATCTCTTCTCCCACCCACCACCTTTTGAGTGTCCTCTCCCCCCACTCCTCTTTATCCCTGTCTTGTGGCTTCCTTCAGGAAGGGCAGCATGCTCAGGTCCAGGGGATGCATCAGCAGGGGTGTCAGCAGCAATGGTGGGCGCAGACCTGGGCAGACCCAGCCCTGCATTACTGGAACTCTCTGTGGTCCCTGACTGCAAAGGTACTAGGCTCTGTCCTTCTTAAGACATCCCCCTGCAGCCCCAGAGCCATTAGTTACAGTTATCAGGGAAAGAGTTTTGGTGCTGAGTTTGAGATATTGGACTGGAGACATAGGGTGAGCAAATTCACCTCTGCATCCTACTGGGCTGTCTGGCATCAAAAGGTCCCAGCCCTTCTGCTGGAAAATGGATGTCTGAGGTAGTCCCAGGACATTGCCCTGCCTCCCCCAAGCCCTGATACCGTGGGTGTTAGAAAAAAGCCTTGATAGGGGGAAACATAAACAGATAAAGACATCTGGGGACTGTAGCCAACAACTGCATTCTGGCACCATGAGCCAAACCGCAGCCTTGACACTGCGAGAAGATATTTGCTGGGGTCACTGCTCACCAGGAGGAACCCAAAGGGGGCAAGAACCTCCCCTCTCCACCAGCTGCTGGAGGATGGGAGCAGGGGTGAGGGGCAGCGACAATACTTAGCAGCCCAATCAGGTTTTGGGGAGGGAGGGGACACCAACACCAGGTGTCCTCTTTTGGGGAGGAGAGGACGCCAACTCTCCAATCAGAGTCATCAAAGGAACATGACCCATCCCCAGATTCCCATGCCACTTCCTGATACAGTGAGTGCCAGGGAAGAGAGCCCAAATCACTGCCTCCCCACCCCCACAGTAACTGTGGGGGTGGTGGGATGTCACATTGCACCCAGAGCCTGTTGCTGGCAGGGGAGACATGGAAGGATGGAGCAGGGGATCCTGACCCCCTGCCAGAAGCCCATCTCAGCTTATCAAGGCACCATATGGTATGGCAAATATGGTGTCAGTTGATGGGGAGAAACTCTGTGTGTCCAAAATGGAAATAAATGGAAATAGAATAATTTGTAGCAAACTGACATCCATCCCTTGAAAACGGGTAAGAAAGAAGAAACAAGACTGATTTTGATTTGTTACTCTTTTTGTAAATGCATTTGCTGACAGTAGCAGGGTATGTAATGTCTGTCTCTACTTGATTGGCATATCTATTTTGCTCATTGCTTTATGAAATAATGCATACTTATTGTAATTCCTTTTATCTTGACTTTTTTAAAATTGAGAGGCCAAAATGGTGTTGCTGAAAATACAGGTTACAGCCATTTTTGTTAAAACTGTAAGTTTAGGAAAATGAACAATGAAAGTAGTGTCTCGGTTGTTAAAAGCCAGACAGCTTTTTATATTGTTTTGTCATCTTCATTCCCCAGAATATTTGTCATATAGGGAGAGTCAGCCCACTTCCTGGCTTTTTGCATAATGTAATGTTCTGCCTCTAAAGTTTTGTTGATAAGAGATGATTGGCCAGGCTTCATAACAGTCCTCTAAGAAATGGGTCACTGTATCCCAAGATTGGGCAGGAGGGGGATGACAGCTGCATGAGGCAGCTCATCTGCACTTCCAGAGGAAATGCCAAATTTTTAACTGGTTTAAGGAATAAAACCAGTAAATATCCATGTAACCTAAATAGGAGATAATAAAATACTGGATTCTAGAAAGAAAACACAGTAAGAAACTATTGAATTAAGTGCCAAATTGTGTGTAGTATTGATTTGCTAATTTATCTGACACATTTTTTAATGTCCTACCCAATACTTTTTAACAGCTGAAAGTTTTGATTTTTTGGTCTACCGGGACATGATGTAAAAACATATTGCCCAGGTCAATCTACTTCTGTCAGCTGTCATGTAACACATGCAATCAAAAAGTAAGCATTGTCCTGGTCCATGGAATTAAAGTGAAAAGGTGGAAAGACAAAATATTCCTCCCTGCATTTCAGTGAAACACAATATATATTTAATCAGCTTCTTTTAGATATAAAAGCAAGTACATTTCATTTTGTGAAGGCGAAGGGAAAGGGGAAAGCAGCTAAACTAGTGAAAGGATAACTGACAGATAAGCATCAGCATTCTCTTCATTTTTGAACAATTAAGAATTGTAAATTACATTGAAGCAAACCTGAAGTCACTTCTACTCACTGAAAGCCCAGCCTAAAGTACACTGAAGTTGTAAACTCCCCTTCAATGAAATTGGCTCTCAGTTGAAGCAGGCTTCCTCCTTTAAATGAAAGTTATAAAATCATCCTGAAATAGAAACTTGACTGGGGACATTTGGGTGCACTGAAATGTGTGAGTGCCCCAGCAGTGGGCTCCCATGCATGGAAGGTGGGCAGCCCCATCCCTGCCCCACAGCTGCCTGTGCACGTGTGCTCCAAGTGCAGGGCGCTGCGTGGAAACAGCCTCGGAAACCGACTGCAACCAGATGGTGAGGGGATGAAAGCTCATAAAGGATGCCAGTATTTTAGATAATTTCACAGAGGGTTTCTGCTTGGCTGAAGGCACAAGGAAACTCTCTCGCTCGGTGTTTTGCACAGCCAAGTGTTAAATCACTTTATATCAGAGCTGAACCTCAACCTCATGGCCGTTAATCTTCTTGATTGGTTAAGTCTTTGCTTTCTGTCAGAAAATCTGAAATCTGAGTGTCAATGATCAGCACATGAAGCCTTTCCGGCAGGGCCCCCCCGTTTCCACCCCTTTTCCCCTGCTGCTCAAGGGAGAGAGCATCCTCTCTGTTTCTTGCACTCACTGCTGACTCTACAGCCAGCCTGAGCTGCCGGTATATCCTTCTAATACTCACCCCCAGCCAGGCTTTTTACTCAGGTACTCATTATTCACCTGTACAAAGTAATAGTGGCTGGGAAAATCACAGTCTTCCTTGTGTATTTGCATGTATTGGCTCTGAGAAACTAGTATCCTTGTTAAATGAGAACAGTGCTATGAGGAGAAATCAATCTTCAATCACAAAAGGTCAAATACAATTCCAGCTTCTATTTGTAAGTCACTGAAAGTATTTACCATTTCACCAAAGGCAAAATCCCATTCTTTCATGAACAGGACCTGATTTGGGCTCCTAGGTGAATGTACACCCTTGGTATTGAGATATCCTCCCTAGACTGCTGCAGTCACTTCTGCAACCATCCTACGAGTTATACTGTGGGTAAAAGTCTCCTGCCTGTCCACCATGCACTGACTGGCTAATGCTTCACTCATCCTCAAGGCAATCCACGCAGGGCACCCAGTTTTCCTTCAAGAGAGCATAACCCATAGCAAACACCTGCCCATGTTGTGGGCCTTCCTTCCTAACAGCAGAGGAAGTGGATATTCAGTGAAATTACAAAGATATTTTCTTCTCATGTCAGAATTCATGCCTTCCTGTCCATCAAACCTCTTCGCCAGCCCCTTTGTAACTTAAGCATGATGTCTGACTGGCCCCTCAGTCACAGGGTATTATTTCAGTTTTCTAATTGAATCACAAAACGATTTATCAAATTAATTAAGAATAACAAGAAAAAGGCAGGGTGATGCATGAACAGGCAAACTAATATGGACATTAGGAAGATTAATAGACATGTCTCAACTACTCATATCAACAAAACTTTGGTGGTGTAAACAGACCATTAGCAAATAAAAGCAGGATGCTAAAAAGGTTAAGGAGAGCAGCCTCTCAGAAATCAAATGAATGTTTAGAAGCAAGATTTTCCAACCTGGCCTGTGGAAAAGAAGCATCAACCCCCAGCACACAGCAAGAGTCTCTGGGGCCATTCTTGTGATGTGCACATCACTGCATGAGATTCACTGAATGCAGAAATTCGTCTCTGTGGTCACTGTCTAGTGATGATCCTAGTTTGAACCGCAGTCACTTTACTGGGTGCCTGAGTGAACGAGGCTGCCAGAAAACTTGCTCACACAGTGTACACACAGCATGTGCCGTGGTGGACCCTTCCTTGCATCTTGTCCCCTTGGATCAGATAGAACCAGGGCAGAGATTTTGCAGACCAGCTTCACCCAAATTTGGAAAGCATGCTTCTGGTTAAAGCTGGGCTGTCTCATGCAGAGGATAATGTTTGCACTGAATGTCAATGTGCATTTTGGTTTGGTCAGGATAATGCCTAGCCAGTGACCTTATTCAGCCCCAATTAGCTGATAACTGCCAGCCAGTCGCATTCCTCATTGTTAGGAGTGAAAAAGGCAATCATGGGAGAAAGGTAGTAATAATAGGAACAGCTAATTAGAGTGTGAGTGGTGCACAAGGCAAAAAACGAGGAAGAGGGATGTGAGAGTTTCTAGATGGTCTGGCTGCCAGCTGAAGATGAAGCGAGGATCTGGAGTCCAGTTCATGAGCATAAGGCTCAGATCAAGGTTCAACTCCCTCTGGTTCTACAGCCTTCTCTCCCAAGCCCTTTGAGCACATTCATGTCTTGCAGCACAGCACCCTTGCAGCTCTGCTCAGATAGGCACCATCCTGGTGACACCACAGACCGTGACACACAGGTGGCAGCTCTAGTCCCAAAAGGACAGTGGATGGGTGATTGCAGTGCCCTTCCTGACCCCACTGCTCCATGCCTGAAGAAGGCAGTGTACTGCCAGCAGCCACCCAGTGCTCCCACACCTGTTCCCTTTTCCCTGAGCACTGGTGGAATCCAACGACCACAGGCATATATGGACCTCGGGTGTTTTAAGGAGATAATAGGAAAGTGGCATGTTTCGTGGGAGTCCATTCTAGCACCTTCAAGAAATCACAGAATCATTTACACTGGAAAAAAACTTAAGATCACTGAGTCTAGCTGCTAACCTAGCACTGCCAAGATCACCACTAAACCATGTCTCTGTGTACCAGAGTTCTCTTGGGCACTTTGTGCCCACAGGATTTTAGTATCAGCTGCATTGATATTCATCAGATTGGAAAACCTTCTTTCTGAAACAGACTTTTTGAGATACATTTCTCTAATTAATATAGGATCTGTAGAAGAGCAAATCATCATTTGTAGAACCCAAGGGAATTCTTCATATACTGCCAAGATTTCCAGATGAAGGGAAATATTTTCCTTTAATCCTGTTGCCACATTCAGGCCTTATACTTCCTGCACAGTCACTCCAACTGCAGTTTGTGATATGTCACTTGGGAGAAAAATGTATACTTACCTCACCTTAATTGTGCCTACAAAAATACCCAATCACAGTAGAATAATCCTACTGAAACTATGAGATCACCAATATTTCCTTACCTACAGTCTTTTTTGTGTGTGCCAGTAGAAAAGTCATTAATATGGCATTTTTAGAAAGCATTTGTGGTGGACTATACCCTGCCTTCACTAATCCTCCTAAAAATCAGGCAATTTCTATCAAAGTTGCTAGAGCTGACATGAACTCGCATCTAGGCTGAATAATGAAATTTGACCCTCTGCACCTATAGGAAATGTGGGTTTTTTTCAGGGGAACCATGTTTCCTGACTTGGATGGTGGATATTCCAGGGAAAAATTACTGATTTGAGCAGGTACAAATCAGTGCATCATGAGAGGTTGGGGATGCAGCCTAGAAAGCCCTGATGGTTTGAATTGCAGAGAGGCAGGGAAGTTATGTAATCCTGCAGAGGCTGTCATTGTAGGGGATCTCTGATTTTAGCAGAGAACTCGGGGCATTACTGTGAGACAGATACAATAAAATGTAAGTCGTTAGGCAGGGAAGATAAAGCACCACTTAAGGGAGCCACTGACAGATGGGAGTGTGGCTCTGCAGCTCCAAGCAGGGAGAGACTTGGGTGTTTGCCCCTTCTGCTGCTGAACCTCCTCACAATGCCTGGAGAATAAAAGCCTCATGGCATAATGGTGGTGGTGATGACAAGGGTAATAAGGCTCATGATAATAAGGACAAGCAGGGTTTCCATTTCCATTACCAGAGCAATCGATTGGAGCTTAAGGTTTTTTTCTGCCTTTTTTTTTTTTTCATCTAAAGCAAGTTCTGTTAGGGCCATGAGATAAAACCCTGAAAAAGGCCTTTAAAAGAGTCTTTGGGAACAGTGTGGAATTTTAAAATCTAATCTGTAATTTAAAGAATGAAAACTAATGTAATTGGTGTACAGTCCTTTTCCATTAGGAGCAGGATACTGCTGGGTTCTTTCTGCTCAACGTAGGCTGGATTAAACATACAGGTGAACTCTTTTTTTTTTTTTTTTTTGGAGTTCCACTCTCTAGGGCATCTGCAGAGTAACAGATGCAGCTTTTTGCCCATTATATAAACACACACACACATATTTTGCTCTCCATCATGGAGAGAGAAGCAGCTGGCCTTTAAAACAGAGGTAGTTTTAAAATTATGGTAATCTCAAAGCTGCCTACGTGCCTGAAAGTGGTGGCACCTTGCTGCTCACAAGAGATATAGGCTGCAGTACTGGGTGGCCCCTTGGCACAGAGGGGTGGTGTGATGCCCCTTAATCCCCACCACACTGCTGTGCCAACACCTGCCACAACTGACCACTGCAAACAGATAAATCAGCCTGGACTGGCCTCAGCTGGAGTCCGTGCCAGCAAAGTGAGGTAGAGACTTTGAGGGGAAGAGGTGCTGCACAATGCTTGGGGCCATGGAAGCACACAGGGGTTATCCTGGAGGGAAGAGGTGCTGCACAATGCCTGGGGCCATGGAAGCACACAGGGGTTATCCTGGAGGGGCTGCTGGCGGGGAAGTTGGTGTGAGATGAGGGTGGGGGAATAGCCTGGCTTCTGCTCAAGGTAAAACCACCTCTTTCCTCACCCAGGAGCTTGGAGCCAAGGCTGAAACTGAAGTGCTAAAGAAATAATCCTTGCCCAGAGCAGTTGGCTATGTTTCAGGATTGAAACTGTGAGTCAAAGATGTTTTTATGTCAAGACTTGCTTGAATCTTTCACTGTGGTCCATTTATTTTAGTCTGTGGCTGAGAGGGATACAGTTCAGATGGGTAATGATATTTGGGAGGTTGAGGATGAACTTCACTTCCAAATCAAAATGTCTTTGTATTCTGCTGCCTGTTGCTCACAGCTGTGAGATGCCCCAAAAGATGCTTGCACACACTGTGATGTTCTGAGTGTCACACAAAAAGCTGCAAGCTGTATCTTGTGGGAGTTTGTTAATGACACAGCTTTTCTCAAAAACATGACATACGTGGCCATCAGCCATACATCTGTCCATGCAGACGCCATACTATCTGGAGGAGAAAATTAGCAACTATTATGCATTTTAACTCCCTCACACCATCAACTGACCAGATGGTATCTGGAACAGTAACTCTCAAGCAGATGAAGCAAAGGAGAAGGAGCAACTTATTTGCTAAGTATCAGATTTAAATAACTATCTTAATTTAAGGTCTGTAGTTCAAGCAGGACTGGGCAGAGGTAACATATATTTGGTAGCATGGGATTTGTCCAAGGCACTGAGAACAGACAGTGCTTAGCACATGAGAGAGGCCAAGAGCAAAGAAGGGTACAGTAGCAATCTTACACAGACAAATAGAAATTTTGTCCCTAAAAAAAATCTGACATCAAATTGGAACCTATTCAGTAGTATAGTCACTCCTCCATCAGTTGGATGCCCCTAGAAATCTCAAGCTGCAGTGTTTTATTGAAACCACTTATGCACATCAACAATATGTTTTTCTGCAGCGATCATTACGCCCCCGACTTTTGCAACATCTTATTTTTTCCCCCCTCTATGAAACTGTGACTTAATGCAAAGTAATGGCATGTCAAAGGCAAAGTTACAGCTCCCGTCTTGAATGCAATGCTGAGTCTCCTGTCATGCGTGGAATGTAATTACCATTAAGGCTGAAAAATGAGGGAGATGAACAGTAGTGGCAGTTTTTCTCAAGTTTACATAAACACTGGCTGCAAGAAGAGGGCAGGAACATTAAAATCAAAGAGCTCCTGTCACATCAGCGCTTTAAATCTCCAAGCGGCTCCTTGAAAATCATCTGGCCTCGGTGAACACAAACAACCGATAAAAGCTTCAGTTAAGGTCTGCTCTTATCTGCTAATTTCAAGGCAGTCTTGCCCTTTACCCACTGTCCCTAGGAAAGTAGCGGTTTTGGCACTTTCTCTTGCCTTGCTAAACTCTCTGCCGTGGCAATAATGTTAACTAGCTGGAAAAGAGGTAAAAATGGGGTTGAAGATGTTTGAAGAGGAAATCCCTGTATCACTCACTGAGCAGCCCTGGGGAAACACTCTGTGTGCTTTGCCCATGCATCCTTACAGTTAAAGCCTGGCTGATGGAGAGTACCACTCCTCTCATTCCTGGGGCTGGGTGTTATCTCCTGGGCACTGGGCAAGCCCTAAGCCTGACCCAAAATCTCTCAGAAATGTGGGCAGAATCTCTCTCCCACTCGTTCCCACTGAATCTGCATGGTTTGTCTCCTACTGGCAGTGCCAGGAAGCAGGAATGCCTTGGGAAGAAGGAGAAGGCAAAGGTGTTTTAAGTGGTTTCTCTCAACTCTAATTGTGGGAGTAGTTCTTCCCCTGACTTGTGCTGAGTTAACAGCCAAAACACAAGCCCACAGGTTTCAGGTTTCATTAGGGACCTGAAGCTCTCATCAGGTTTGCCAGAGGATGTTTCAAAGGTAACTTGTCTGCACGAAACTGGGCAGATTTATTGTCTCTGTGGTTTTATTGAACGTTTTTGGCTTCTGTTTTCTCTTTTTGGTTTTTTTCATGTGAAACCCGGTGGCTTAAGGCAGGATTTCTTTTGTGGCTTTGATGGATTGGAGTCTCCTCATCCTGCCGCTCTTAATGGAGCAGAGCTGTAAAGCACTTCAGGTTCAAAACATTCGGTGCTGGTAGGAAACACAGGTTGCTCGTGTCTCTGTCTCCTGGGTTTTCCATGTTGCCCTCCCTCTCCTTTCTCTGAGGCTGGCTCTGGGCATTGTGCTGGAGCCACTGGCAGGCAGCCACCCAAGCAAACAGCCTGTGCCTTAGCATGGCCCTTTTGCTGCCCTGCTTCCCTTTGGCTTCTCCCCTTACCCAGCAAGGAGGGGAGCTGTGCCATGGAGATGCCACTGTCAGCGTCTCATCATGCTGCAATGGAGACGAAGAGAGAAGGAAGCAGGCAGGAAAAAGGCAGGAAAAGGGACACTCCACTGGCAGTCTGTGTGTCAGAACTCAGTAATGTCTTTATGAAAGAAGGCAAAATGCTGGTCTTCTCCCTGGCAGTCTTTTCCTGCTGCCATTGCAAGTCACTGGCTCTGGCGCTTCTGAGCTGTTATGAAAATGGTCCTCTTGAGTCCAAATGGGCTCTTCTCGTCTTCCAAACTGCAGACTGGGTGGAAATTGTAAACAGCTGCAAGTGGTTTACCTAACAGCAACAGAGAAATTACAAGAAAAGCAAAGAATAGGAAAGTCTAAGGCAATCCCACTTGTAGGTTTGGAGACTGGTACTGATTTGCCACAAAATAATCATGTGTTTTCAATAAATATCTTATTTTTCATTAAAACATTGCTTTTTGTGGCAAGCATTTTTCTTGGCAAAACCTTCTCCCCACCAGTGTCTTGTTCAGCATTTGTTTCTGAGCTGACAGAAATTTGTAAGCTCCAAATATCCTGGAGAGAAAAGAGGGTTTCATGTCTCAAATTTTCCAGGTTGAAGGTTCCAGATGAAGCCAAACTTAAGATCTTATAATGCAGCTAAGTCTTGAAATCACAGAATCATAGAATTGATGAGGTGGAAAAAACCTTAAAGACCATCAAGTCCAGGTGTGAACACAGCATTCCCCACCATGGTCACCATTAAACAAATATTTCCATGCTCTTTGCAGAATTTGGATTTCCAGATGGGTTGGAGACTCATGCTTGCAGAAGTCATCTCCTCAAAGCACAGGCTGAGTGCTGTGGCTCATCCCTTATCATAAAAATACTTCTAAGCCTATAATTGCTGAATCTTATGGGATCTGTCCTATGGTACTCAACAGCTGCAAGCAGGGCATGTCTGAGGATGGTTGCCAGGCTGAGATAAGGACACTGAAGGAGCCCATGGTGGTAAAGCTGGTTGGTCCACAGCCAAGCCAGGACCTCTGGGCCAGGGGGTCAGGAATGTTGATATATGAGACTGAGCACTGGAGACGTAGCTCAGGCAGAGACTGGGGTGGAAGCCTGACCTTCAGCGTAGATCAGGGGGGAATGGAGACCTGCAGAGACTTCTCATGGCCAGACCCCTAGGATGAAGCAATCCACCCAGGGTCCTGACACAGATGTGCTCACCCTTCAAAGTTGTGGACAGGTGTTTGCAGTCCTAAACCCTGGAGAGTACTCTCAGTACTACGAATCATTCTGGTATTAATGTTCCTCACAACAGGAATCAATATCAACAACTTCAATGTTCATTGCTGGTGCTCAGGCAGCAGAACTTCATCTAACCTTAACTCCAGTCAGCTGGGGGGAAATGCCATCCATTAAATATTATCTTAATGACACAGTTGGAATAAATGTATAAATGTAAACACCACAGCACTCAAGTAGAGTTGAAAACACCCCAAGGGACAAGTGTTCTTCCCTACAAGTGAGACAAAAATTGGATACTTCAGAAATGGTGAGAATGTTCTTGAGAGTACAATCCTTTTTGCAGTGTCACACAACTATGATGGACTTTTATCAAACCACTATGGTGATAAAAGCTCAGAATTGAGAAAATCAAATGGAAAAACTAAAAGTGGGAGGAGGGTGTCAGTAAAGTCTAATGTGTAATGTGACGTGTATTAGTAGAGACCATGCTGGACAAAGAAAAACTCCTCTGAGTATTCATCCTTTACATAGCGCATTCTGCATTTCATTCCATGTGTGAAAACAAAATGCAGTTCTCCTGTTCCCCAAAGTACCAGTGGACCAAATGGGTTTGATTCCTTTAAACACAATGGAGTAGGATCATTTGGGGTTTGGAGTTTTTTTCTATTACACTGAATTTTCCACTTTGCTTGTACCCAGATTAAATTTTGCCTCTATTTAGTCGTAGACAATTTGTCCATTCAGATATGTTAATTTTATAAATCTTTGACCCTTGATCTGTTTTGATACATGTAGAGGGATATGGTTTAGCAGCTAGAGAAGGTTTTAGTTTAATTAACAGCTATGTAAAAAGTTTTGAACTTTCCTAGCACTAGAGCAGCAGCTCTTGGACCGCTGCCTCCTGGTTTGTCCCGCCAACCAGAGGGCAACATGTGCAGCAGGATGCATTTCACTGGCTAGCTGAGCAGAAAGGGATAAGCTCCAATCCAGGAGGAAATCATCATGCTGGGAATGACTTTTATGACCTTAAGGACAGCAGATGAGACAATTTGCATGCAGTATTTCTGCAATCAGGGCCCGCAGCTTTGATCAGACACAGAGAATGGGTCCCAAAAGAAATTTTACACTTTCATGTGTTTTCCTGAGTGAATTCTCAGCTGCCATGTTAGGCTTTTTCTGGCTAGCTTCTTGCAAAGGTTTGAGTGATGGAGGTTTATAGGTATGTATATTCAAAGGAGGCAATTTAGGAATTACTTCAACGTGACTAAAAGGAAAATCTCCTAATGAAATTCTAGAGATGGTTGCATGTTCATTATTTTAATAAGCAGAGGTGGTACCATGTGGCTTGTCTGAACAAATTAGCTTAAAAATTTATAATTTTTTCCATTTATATTTGCTGGTCGGCTAAAAGATAATGTGTCTTCCTGTGCGGATTGTCAAATTAGTACAGTTCAGACACTGAATACCAAACCTTGGCAAAGGACTGAGAGAGAGAAAGATTTGGAAATAAAGGCAACACAACAGGTTGTTAGACTTTTTAAAGGATAGATATTTTGAGGAACATTTTAAATTACCATCAAAATTAAACTGGGTTTTTTCCCCTATTTGCTTCATATTTGTTTATTTATTAATCTGTATGACTTTTTAAAGAAAGGATGTCAAGGAATAGAGTGGTCTGTAATACCACCTATAGATAAAACCACAGAACAGCCCTTTTGCTGCTCTGTGACCCTGCTTCAGCCCAGACTGCTGTCCAGAATGTGAAATGCCATATCACGTGCATGAGATCACTTGTGGCACAGGGCACCCAGGTGCAGTGGTTTGTTGTTTTTTTTTTTCATGTACCCTTTTTATAATTATTGTTTTTCATTTGGGTATAACATTGGACATGTAAGATACCTCACTGCTCACAAACAGCTGGAAGTTACCATTAAAAGCTCCAAGTATACATTATTTATGACTTGATCTAAGGGTGAGTTAAATATAAATTGTACAGAAACTTAGAGAAGATTCCCTCTCTCCCTAAAAGCTGTTTGCACAAATACCTATATCTCCTCAGTTTTTTTCTGGAGGTCACCCATAGCTCACTATTTGAAATCATGAAATAAGTGCAGCTCTTTTAGAAGGAAGAAATAAAATCAGAATTTTTTTTTTTTTGGTTCCAGGGACAAGTGTCCTCAATTAACACGGACAGCTATTTAATTTCATTTAAAGTAGGTTGGTTTAAAATATGATTCTTATCTTGCCACCGCAGGATGGACTAAGTCTCTCTTTTAGAGCCACCCAGCAGTGGGGATTAAGGGAACTCGGTTACATTTCTTTCTACAGAAACCTGAGCTCCATTAGCAAAATATAGATTTGAGCAGATATGGACCCAGCATCTGGCCCCTTAGAAATGAGATAAAACTGTGAGGAGGAAATTAGAGAAGATCCAAAGCCCATTTAAATCAATAGGGAGCCTCCATAACCTTCAGCAGATTTTGGATCCCACTCTCAGAGAACAGAAGTACTTGTTTACTGTAAAGAAAGAAATTATGAGATCATTAAGGCCTTGATTTTATTTTCCTCTAAAATCTCTTATTTCTTTCTCTAACTGGCTCTCTAAAAACAGGCAGCAACCTATGCCATGGTGGGAGTATATATTGTCCCTTACTAAGAGGGCTGTTCCTAATCTTCTAACATATTGATCAAATATGCTCAAATACTACTCAAATTGTAATTAGGCAATGTGCTGGTTTATGTGCTGGTCTAGAGTTCGTAGAGTAATAAAATCAACTACTGTAATGTTTTGAAAATTTTTTTTCATAGTAATAGATACTGATGTGCGGTGCTTTGGTCAGTTTGGTTTTGTGGGCTTCTTATTTCTCATATAGGTTGTTTTCCTTTCAAAAATTACTGATCCTATTGGTAGAGACTTTTTATTAAAACACCAAAAAAAAGCCCCAAAAAAGCATAGGGAGGCAAGAATGAGAAATACCTCTCTTACCCAGCCCTTCAAAAAGAATTTACTGAATTTACTGAAATGAGAAGAACTGATGCTGAACTCGTTGCTAAGAAGGTGTAATATGTCATATTGCATTATATAAACTCATTGTTTGAGGTGATTACAAAATAGCTTCTTATCTCTGGGATTGTTTAACTCCTGAAACACAAGGCTTGAGGGCACAGCTGCTAAATTAATGTTCGCTGGGCCACGGTCAGCCAGAAGAAATACCCAGGTCCCAGGACAGCTATCACACATGATGGCTTCACAACAGCCTCCTAAGACACCAGGAAAGCTGTGAGGAGCACACTCTCCATTTCTACCAAGTTGAGGGGATTACTGGTAAGGGTTCCAGTAGGAAGAATTGTTACTACTGCTCTTAATCTAGACCACAGCTTGCTATTTGAGTAGTCCAGTCCCAGGTGTCAGTGAGGCTGTTTTCTCTGTTTTCTCAATAGTGCAACTCAGGAGAGTTGCAGTACTGCTCTAGAGAAGTGAACATGGTAAAGTTCTCTGTCAGCACTCACAAATAGCATCTACATAGCACTTAAAATCAGTACCTAGCATCCCTCTACCAGGTGTGGAGCTACAACACCTGCTTACAAAGACATGCTTCCCTGTGTAGGAGAGCATATCTGGGGTAAGGAACTTAATTGCTCTCAGGTGTTTATGTTCTCATTCTAGGTCCCTTTAGGCAGGCGTTGGCCTTGCCACAACCAACGGGGAAGAGTAGAGAAGTTGTGATATGCCTATTTCCTGGTTAGCAAGCAAGTGGACTGATTTGCTTCTGTCCATCTGGAGGTCTTAGGGCTGAAAAACATCTGTATTTTCTGTGGGGTTAATAGTGCCAAAGATGAAAGGGCCATGAAAAGCTACCACTTTCTTGCTGAGATTTGCAGTGGTGAGTGGAGAGGAGATTTCTGAAATAATAGGGAAGGGGATATCAATGTAGCACTAAAAATTCCATAAAACATATAACTTTTATGCGAGCAGTCATCTACTTCTACATTCATGCTTCCTGTATGCAGCTGACAACTGTACCCACAGAGCACCTCCGAGGACAGCTGTACACAGGTGATTCTTCCTTTCTATGCCATTTTTTTCAAGTTGGTGCTGTGCTGGTTCTCCCTTACTAAAATTGTCCTTTTTTGACCTGAGGTGCTTGCAAGCAGTCATGTTACAGCTTCTACAGCTGTGGTTAACAGGCTGTCTGGTGCTCCCTGAGAAATGCCTTTTAAAACTCAAGTTGATGCTTCATATTTTAGCAGAGTTCTGTTTAACTAATGGGAGATTGAATGTAGCATGGAGGTTTGGGGAAAAAATTGTCCTTAACTGGAAAAATAATTGGATTTTTTTTTCTATTACAATGATAAAATCATGCACTATGTGAAGTGTCACTGATTTCTAGTCAGAGTGTTGGTCTCCTCCAGCCTATTCATCTCCCATATTCCTTCTTTGCACATTTTCTAGGAAATGTTTTTGGGTGAAAGAAATGCTTCTGAGGATAGTCTTAAAAGTACATTACTCTTGGAGTTTGATCTGATTTTCTTAGTTACTAAATCTTAGAATAAAATTCTAAAACACAAAACTACTATTAGGATTAAATAATTTTTAAACTAGAATATTGAAAGAGGCAGTAACAAACACAGACTCTAGGATATTGAATTGATATACCATAGCATTACACTATGTCCCTAAGGTGATGGTTTTCCTTATAATCTCTTAGTTACCTGTTTTTCAAATATTTGCTAATTATTAATATAGCCAGGAGAGCACTACCAGCAGGCTTTCATGTTGAAAACAGCATCATGTTGAAACATAGGTGGAAATAAAGAAATGAAAAAAATCTATTGGTGAAAAAGGGGCATAAAAGATTTTTATTTTCATTTTTAACTTCCAAAAGGGCTGCTACAGTGAACCAGACCAAAACATCCATACAAGCCAATACTCTGTTAGTTGTTTTTCTACAAGCTGGCTGAGCAAAGACAGAGGGATCCCTTTTCTGGCATATTTTTCTAGCTTAAAAACATTAGTGATATAAGGACCACTATTCTTTAATACACACTGAGGGATGGCTTTATCCTCTACAGGTTTGCCTAATTCTTCTCTGAATCTCTTTTTATGCTCCTGACCTTCACAGCCTTCTGTGGCAATAAGTCCCAGAATTTAACCATTTAAATGAAAAAGTACTTCCTTTCCTTTAGGATTGCTTCAGCGTTCTTTCATCAGCTACACCTTCAAGTGCTTTGTGAGAGGCAAATACCATCACTTCACTAGTTTTTGGTGTGACATCCACCATTTTTAGGAACAGTTACTCTTAAATATTGTTTAAATTCCTACTTTACTAAAGAAAATATTTCTTGATGCCTGTCTGATGAGTTATTTTGCAGGACTTAGTTTTAGCTGTCTTTATATGTGCTGAAAGTCAAATTGCAGCTACACCCTTCTTCCATTACAGTCTGTCTGGATTGTCCTCAATAATATTGTCATTTTTCAGTCCTTTTTCAGTTGATGTTGTGCTCTTCTTCCTAACACATCCTTTGAAATTTATCTTTGTATTCATGTTTCACACGTGAAAAATTGTGCAAGGGAGATGGTGTCATTTACCTTAGGACACTACTTTGTAACCATGAGAGGACTGATTCAACAAGGCTGGAGGTTAAAGTTTTGTAGATCATAGGAGCAAATGAACCATCTCCCAGAATTTCATTTTTGGGTGATGAGAAGGGGGGAAGAACTAATGAAGTTTAGGTTTTGCGCTTATAAAGGTGAAACGGCTTAGCTACCTCAAAGTAAATTATTCTTGGGCCTTACTTGCGCCCCAAAATGAATAACATTGAAAGAACACCTATTTTTCTGTGTGGCAGTGACACATTCATGGGGTGTGTGTGAGCTGTAGCTGAAATGAGGTTTTTTCAATAGCTCATTTGGACCAGTTTTCATGTGGTACAGAGACTCAAATAATGCACTGGTGCTGAGTTTTAAGGTGAACAGCGATCCAAGCTCTGCCAGTCTGAGCTCCCTTTGCTAGTCCTGCCCTAGGGCTCGCTCCAGCTGCTCCAGTGCCACCTCCAAAGCTGGGCATGGCCCAAGTTAACCCACAGCTGTTAGCTAGCACAGATGATGCTAAACCCCCTCTGTCAGCTCTTTCCAGCATGGGTGCCCAGGGAGCCCCAGGGTGGACCTGGGGATGTGAGGCATGGATTAGTGCTGGACTGGGCAGTGCTAATGGTTGGACTCGAGCACCTCAGAGGTCTTTTCTAACCTAAATTCTTGTTGGATCCTATGGAATAAGTGGTTTTGTACTTCCATGAACTACTTCATCTTTTCCTACATGGAGATGTTCAGGAGGTCTTAAGGGCCTTAAGCATATCATAACAGGAAATGGGGGACTGGCTTTTCCAATGTCACAGTAGTTTGTGAGGACCAAAAGAAACAAAGAGAAATAAATAAAAAAAATAAGACCCTTAAAGTGCTCCAAAAATAAATTATTTTAATGGTAGTCAGCACCATGTTCAGGATGAATTCATTGCTCCTTGATATGAAATGGTCAAATTTTTATTAGATCCTTTCATTAAAAAAAATGCTAACTTGTCAAAAAACTTTGTAAAGATTCATATACAAAGAGTCTACTCACTGCTTTTACACAATTTTGAAAGGATTTAAACATAAGAAACTAATCACAATGCAGATTTCAGTTTGCAGTTATCAGGAGTGAAGAGTGTTTGTTGTGAACATTGTGACTTTGGTTTTCTTGGAGTATTAGTTAAGGGAATGTTATTTGTTTTGGGTTCCTTGGCAAACTGTTGTTTGGCTACAGCTGGAACAAATGCATCATCTCAGTTAGACTGGTAACTAATGACATGTTAGAATTTCTTGCCTATTGGAAACAAACTTTTATATAAGACAGAGCACAACATGAAAGACATCCAAAACTGCTTAGAAAATTCTGACAGACCTACCCTATGGCCAGGAGAGGTTGGAAAGGCTAGGACACTTCCAGCTTGTTAGAAAGGGAACATTCTGATAATCCAGTGCAAGAAAAAAAATTAGGTGGAGTTCTGTGTCCTGGACTCCTAATGAGTCTGTTTATCTCTAGCTAAGTAATTCCATCTTCTGATTTAGCATGAGAGGCTGGGTGATGGGAACATAATCTTCTTCTCCTCAGTCCTCCTGTCCTAGAGTTCAAGTACCCCTGTGCTTCCAAGTTCTTTGACACTTTTCCAGCACATCACTCCCATTCTTCAAGCTCCTTCCCCATTCATCCCCAAACTGTTCCCACACAGTTTTCTGCTCTTTCCCCTGCAGACTATGACATTTCACCACCATTACCCCAAACTCCCCCCTTTCCTCACCTTATCCATTTCATACTGAGGCAACTTTGAATAAAACTGTTGGTAGCACAGCGTTTGCAGAGCTCTCCCAGGATCTCCCTCTGTCTCCTACTGCAATTATACCAGATGAACTAGGTTTTCAAATATTCACTCCCAGCTGTCTACAATGGGAGCTGTTAGATGTTGAAATATTCATATAAACTTAGCTCAAATGGGACCCTATTGTAATGAACAAAGGAAAATGGTGTGAATTTCCTCCTAAGAGACAAGAGATTGTGAGTTTGGGTGTGCATACTCATGAGCATCTGGTAAAATGCTATTTGGTGATGAAAGCTTCCTTCACATGCTCAAGTCCTGACAATATCACATGCTGTTTAGTCTAAACTTTTATTTCAGCAAGTGCTACACTTTTGCTGTCAGTGACCTTGTACATCAGTCAGAGGGCATGCCACACACACTGTGATTTCCACTTTGAATGGGGAGGCTGAGGTTGAAAATTGCAGGTTGGAAACTCTACCACCCCAATACTCAGTCTCCATTGTTGCAGCTAAGCTTGTTATTGCGGAATAATTATTGTTATGTCGACAAACCAAGCACTGGGCTGGTGACCTCTGCCATATCAAGGGTGCTGTTTTCATGAGACTCATTTCAATAGACATTTACTAGTGACCTTGAACTGCAGCAAAGATACCCTGCTGTTCTTTTGTGATTTGGATGGCCTACATGGCATAGGCACGATGCTGAAATAGATTCCTTCCACAACAATCTCTAGAAATCCTTGACTGTTGGTTGTGTTCTGATGTAGCCCTAATGATGGGACCTAAACTGTTCTCAGAGCTGTGTTACTATTTTGCTCTATGCCCCTTTACCTTATATAATTTTCTATATGTGAAAGAGAAGGGGGGGCAGGGGGTGGGAGGAAATACAGTGCCATCTGTACTCTGGTGTTGTTGTTATAAGTGTTATCTGGAACTCTGGTATGTGGAGAGTTTTCATCACAGATGTAGGAATTCTAGGACAGGAGAACAGCATCTCTGTCTTTCTGCATTTGTGTTTTTGATGACTTGATGCAACAGGGGAATTTAGAACTGTGGCTCTGCCCAAGTTATCTGTATTACTAAATCCATGTTGGAGTATTATCCAAACATGCAGGAATAGGATGCAAGTAACCAGATCCTTCAGAGATGGGAAGGAGATTGCTGCTGACTCCTCTGACTGCATCAGAAGCCTAAGAGAAACGTTTATTTTTTATTTGAAAGGAAAAGTTGAAGGGTCAAAACATAACACGTGATCCAAGGATTTGTAATGGCTACCTATGATGGGATTTGGAATAAAGATTTAGATCTGAATGCAAACTTAATGTAGGACAGTGCCTTCTAGCATTCTTCAGGTCCCCTCTTTTCTTAGAAAGCAATTGATGAGGACATGTAGGGACAGAGGTCATGGCTGAACAGGGGAGCCTCTTGCTTAGGTTTTCAAAGACTTTGTGCTCAGAGGGAATAGGTACACCAGGTATGACACTTTGTGATGTCTCTTTTGCATGTTTTCTTTTTTAAAACAGATTTCTGACATGTATTGCTAATACACCTATTGATAAAGTTCTGCAGGAAGATTTCCTGCAAGTCTGTGCTGATGTGAATGTGGAGAAAGGTGTTGAGGAGATGTCTTCCCCTATATAGACAAAGTCTAGACCACAAAAGGTTGAAAAGCCATCTTTTAAATGAAAATAGGGCCTTCTGCAGATGCACACAGTGATAGTGCAAGCTGTTTTGCTACAAAGTGCTAAAATAGAGACCCTGCGCTTTCAAAGCATGAAACTAAGGATGTTTTGTTACTTCAAGTGTCACAAATGAAAGATGCCAGAGGTGAATTTTTACCTGCTCTACCCCTTTTGTTCCAGAGCAGACAAACATCCACAGTGCAGCTAGAGAAAATAGCAGGAGAAAGATTGCATGGTCTGTTATATGGCAGTTCTTAATATATATGCTTATAGAAAGTTTGAAAAAGTCTGCTTTCACCTTGAAACCCTAGAAATTGAGAGATTGAAGTGACATTTTTCTCTTGAGGGATTACAAGCAAGTAGCAGTGGAGTGGTATTATTCAGACTGGTAGTCTATTAAAACAGCAGAGCAAAGGTCTTTTAAACTGATCTAAAGGAGTATTAAGAAAGGTGTAGTTGGGGGGGATATTCATTGATTTGGGTTTTTTTTTTTAAATATACATTAGTTCCTACCTATGTCAGAGATTTAAGATTGGGTTGGATCTATGACAGTGCTTTGCTTCTCTGGACTCTCCTTTTGCTGGTTTCTCCCACCTGCTTGTGGAGTGCTGTCTCTCACTTGCTTGGACAGTCTCACTGAAAAAGGAATCATATCCTAAGCAGAACTTTTTTTAAAATGTCAGATCTTGAAAAAAGAATTTGAAAATCACATTACAAGTGCTATGTAAATCCCTTGTAATTTAGTAGTGACTTTTAAGAGAAATCTGATGTTTCGCATTCTATACTGATTAATTCATGTTCTTAGCATATCTCAAAGACATTTCAAAGGCTGAAATTTCATAGATCTTTAATAACTGCATAGTTCTTGTCCAGCCAGTTGAACTTCTGAAGAATTAATTTATTTGGAGGTTGAAATGTTCTATCTGTATCTCTCCCACTAGCTTATGATTCCATGAACTAAGGTGGACAGGAACATATCTGCCCTGTGTCTAAAAATAGGTTTTCTGGTTGTCCAAATTCTACTGAGCACAAGATTAAGAACTGGAAGATAAATAGGCATGTGCATATGTACCTGTGTAGAACACATTTAGTTGGAAGATGCTGGATGAAAGGAGTAGAGCAGTTGATGACCACTACTTTATCCAGTAGAGTTCAAACAGAGATCTCTGGTAGAGGTCATTGCTTGGAGCTTCTTTTCTTCTTGCTGTTAATTTGGTCTTAATCACTGTTTACCTCCAAGATATGCTGAAGTCTTCCTGAGACCCTCATGTCTGAAATCAGATCAAGAGAGTCCTCACTTGGCTGAAAACTTCTCTTTCCCTTGGATTTCTATACTCAGTGGGGAAGAAAATCTGCTAAAGCTGCACAATGCCCACTTTCTCAAGTCAGACTCTGAGTAGGCTCGTAGACACACAGTGATTTCCAAGCAGTCTTCCCTCAAAATCAGAAAGCTGTGCCTTTCCACTCCTGAACAATTTCACTAAAATTAAAAGCATCAAGAAGAACAGGGGAAAAACCCAACCAACAGAATTGGAATCTTTCTTCCCTCTTTTGCGGAGCTGTCATGCCTTGATTGTAAATTAGAATTTTAGGACTTTAATGGGGAATGGAGCGTTTGGCTGCCTCATTTCATCCTAAATCAGAAATAGCATAATAGAGAGGTTATTTTGCAAAGAAAAGAACAAGAACTACTGCCCAGAAAACTGCCAGGTTTCTCCTGTCTTTGCAGCCAAGCCCTAGGGCCCCTTTCATCTCAGCCCCTGCTATAATTGTAACACCTGCTCTGGAGTTGCAGAGAGCTGAGCCGATAAAGGTGGTGGTTTGCAGACCTGAGCGCACTGGAGCGCCAGAGCTTTTTGGAAGGCCCTGCTTTCCCTGGCCCAAATCCAATACACCACTTAGACATCTGCTTAACTTTAAGCATGTGAGTATCCCCTTTGAAGTCCTATGTATATTGTTTTGCTGGACTGAGGTCAATGAGCTCAGTACCTTGCAGGATTGAGCTCCTGAATGTCAGATTTGATTAAATGCTCCCCTTTTCTTCCCCCCTCCTCCTCTCCTACCATGAAAGCCTGACCAGAGCTAAAACAGCCTCAGCAAAAATAAAAAAAGAAAAGGAAAAAAAATATAAAAGAAAAGGCAGGCAGCTGTTGGGAAGTGAGCCTGCCTCAGCTGTGGTAGCTTGGTTTTAAACTGTTGCAGATCTAACCAGAATAAAAGCAGAGCAAAAAATTCAATTGGAGGTCTGGTTGAAAATTAAACCATCTACACTTTCCTAAGGGAGCTGGAGAATCTCAGCTAGAAGTGACAGTGATCATGATCGTGCTGCCTTTTTCTCCTTATACTCTTGGTGCTCTTGCTTCACAGGTACGACTGTCTGTTTTATCTACGTGCCCCCTGTTAATTGTCATCCTGTTCCTGTTTTTTTTCCCTGTGGCTCCAAAACGCGCTCTCCACAAGTGGAAAGGACCGTGCTCTCTCTCCCCCAGTCTGTTCCTTGTCAATTCGCATCAGTTTAAGGTCAGGAAAGCTAACGGGGAACAAGGCACTGCAGCATTTGAACTCAACCTTGCCTTCCCAAGGAACAAACTGACAATTAGTACAGGGATCAGCATCAAAAAAGAGCAACCCAGCGTGAAGCCTGTCTAATTAGTCATATGAACGGAGGGCTTCCCCTCCACTTCCTCAGGAACACATGCCTGTCAGATCTGATCCAAAGAGACTTCTCTCCCTAACATAATACTGAAATTAGGTTGAGAACAGGTAGCCCTGCTTGTTTAAGCAACAGGAGGCTTAGCCGGGGGATCGATTTGCACACCCATATTCCCTGTTTCAGCGTGCTTACGACCATGTGCTTTGCAAGTGATTGCAGGATGTTTCCTTCCTTGCAAAACACAGGGGAGAAAAGAAAGAAAGAGTTGATCATGTTGCTAATCTCCTCGATTTAATAACACTTCTTGTTTAGATGGAAAAATGAGCAAGGGGAAAAATTAGAGATGAAAGCTGAATGACAGTCTCCTAATCTCAGAGAATTGTGCTGGTTGAGGGACTACATGTGTCTGACTTTTTTTTCTTTATGAACCAAGCATGCCTTGATCCCCTACAATATGAAAGACAAAATAAGTATAACTTTAAACTTTGATTACGGCTAATTTTGCTGTAGGATTTAAATCGTGGATAAAAGCTTGAAATTAATATCTTTTGCATTCAGTCTCTGATGAAGGTGGTAACTAAAGCTCATGCAGACTAACAGCTTGTCTAGACAGAGACACAAAGAAAAGGAACAAGGTAAATTAACCAGAAGTGTATTTTCTCTGATTAGTTTAAATTCCCAAGTCAAACTCCTAACTCAGAGTCAAAAAGTCCTTCATCTTACTCTGTGATTCTGCTGAATTTACTTTGTAAATGAAGAAAATTAGATTAAATAAAACTGCTTTTACCATGTCCTGAATCTTTTCTGATGTGGGCTGCAGAATGTATGTGGCATGCTAGCAATTCTGAATTTTCATTTTGTTCTTGAACATAAGGTATGTTTTATAGTGCTTTGGCTTATTTCTGAAAGGAGAAAGGAATAAGCTACTTGGACATGTAGAACTTTGCATCAAGGTAAAGAAACATCTGTTTAGGTGCCACATGCACAGAATGAGGAAAGAAGACACACACCTCTATGGGGACAAAGGGTAGATATAGGTCTAATTGTGTCAGGAACTCACGTCTTAAAAAAGGAACTTACTTGCCGCAGCAAAACATCCAGATATGGACGACACTGGACAAACTAGACTAGTGAAGAGCCTTTTTTTATTGATGGCACATCAGTCTCAGAACATTGTTACAATGGAGACAGGATGTTAACACCTCGCTGATCCACAGAGAATGTCCAAAGAAGGTGGGGTGATACAGAATGATCTAGATTGGCCTAGATTTCAGCCAATCATACATAGAACAACACATATTGACAAGCATTCTATCTAATCTTATAAAACATACGTAATGGTAGTTAAAGACTGGTTCATAAGAGACAAAGAAAAGAGCTCTATTCATGCTAACTTTCTAAAGATATACTTTAAATAACCTAGTTGCCATCCTAAAGCCAATTCTACAGAGGCCTATTGTTATTTGTCACGTATGCTCTACTGCTTGGGAAACTTTTCTGCTTGCATGGAAAACTTTTCTGCTATATCTGCAATGCTAACAAAACTTCAGTCTGAGGTCTATACTTTTTTTTTTAACCATTTCCTAAAAACCCTCTAACTTTATGGATTCCAACATTTCCCCCTCTCTGTTTGACTTAGAAGTTTTTATTTTCTTGTCGCTTGTTACTTGCGTTTCATAGCTCTATTGCAAAATTTCTGCTTATTATCTGTTGGAGATCTATTTGCACTAAACCGAGGCATTGCTATATTACGGCACAGCATCTTAATGCTTTGAGGGTTCAATCCTTGAAAGAGATATGAATCACGTTTGGCAATAGTCACAAGTCATTGTTCGAAAAACTTTGGTCGATTTTAAGGTCTTAATTTAAAACCTTTGTTCATGTCAATACTTTCATCTACTGCCTTCGTGAGATTTCGAACACTCTCTGTACTTCTACTTCTTAACTCTCCTGCTTGTATGACAAAAACTTCTCGGACTGTTTTGTTCATCATTCGCTGTACACAACAAAGTACACAAGGTACTACTATCAATATCCGCATTAGAACACCTAATACATAAAGACCTATCTTGCAAAGTTGCTTTAGTTAAGGTGCAAAGCTCTAATTTTGAAACAAATCATCTAGCTAGGAATGTCTATTTTCTTTAGTTTGGGCTGTCAGATCTTTCTGACAGATACAGAATGACATAAAACCATTTCAGTCTAGATTTCAGCCAATCATACATAGAACAACACATATTGACAAGCATTCTGTCTAATCTTATAAAACACACAAATAGTTAAAACAAATTGTTATTTGTCACGTATGCTCTACTGCTTAAAAAACTTTTCTGCTTGCTTAAGAAACTTTTCTGCTATATCTACAATGCTAACAAAATTTCAGTCTAAAGCCCATACTTTTTTTTTAACCATTTCCTAAAAACCCTCTAACTTTATAAATTCCAACACACCTCCATCACTGCCCCAGTTTAGTCAGTGCATCTGCTGTGTTTTTATGATGGTGATGTGTTGCAAAAAGTTCCTCAGCAGTGATTTCCATACAGACCATAGCCTAGACTGAGCTTGCTTCTCTCTCTCTCTCTTTCCTTTCTCCAAAGTGCTTTATGCCTCAGTTTCACTGACACATCTGTCCTTTCAGACAAACTCTCTGCTCCTTCTGTAGGGGCTGCCAAGCAGCCATCAGAGAAGCTTTGCTCCCACAAGATACATAGGGCTGCCTGTTTCTGACAGGGGGCTGACAGCTGCATGTCCAGGTTCGAATTTCTGGCATGGCAGGAGAATACCAGTACTAGTCCAGGCATCTGTATTCAGGTTGCTCCTTTGTTTATATACCAAAAAAGGAACACAGATGTTTTTTATTTCATATAATGCTGGCCTGAGTCTTGGGAGATGTGCATACAGTTCCTACCATGCCATTTACCTTCTGGTGCTTCAGAGGACAAAGCTGGAACAGTTTATGTAGTTCTTCCTGTCTTATCTATCATGATCATACACTTATTTGCAAAGAACTTCAGCTGTCCCACTGAAAAGTGTGAAAGAAGGTCTTTTCATCATTAGTCATTGTTCTTAATGCAGAAGACATGGGCAACCCTAGGTTGAGCTAGGTGTGGGCTCATGAGGAGCATCCCTGTGCCCAAGCAGAAGTGCCCAGGACCTGACTCTGTGATTCAGTTCTTTGTTTCCCCATGCACCAGGGTGTGCGTGTCATTTCCTCTGATACACTGATTCAGAAGTAATGCCACATGCCTGCCAGGGAAGCTGCATCTCCCCAGCATTCAAAAAGCACTCTCTGCTTTGTTCATGCAGATGTTCCATGTATTCATTAACTGCAATCAGATATTTTAGAATATTAGAATTAGAATTTAGAATTTAGAATTTAGAATGTTGCTTTTAGAAGCTTGTATTTGAATAGACACTTGGTGGCACACTTTCTCTGGGCAGTGCTGTGGGAATACTTAGCTCTTGTGCTAGAGACCCGTTTTGTTATCCTTCCTTGTCCTTGGCATGGTGTGTTCGTACAGGCTGCCAGCCTTGTCCTCTGACTTTTGCAGCTTACCTGGAGAGGATGAGCAGGTGCTTTTACAAAACAAACAAACAAACCATTTCCCCACAGGTCCCTTTCCAGTTACCCAGAAAGAGAAGAATATTGACAGACAGAGTTTTCTGCAAGTTTTGATAACCACCTATGTGGTTCCAGCTCAGCTGAATTTCACTGTAGTCTGTGAGTGGTGGAAACACAAAGTCCTGCTCTCATGGATTTCCTGGGCATTCCTTCCTGCTCCTGCATTGCTGCTTTCTAGAGGGTACAGTACTCTTCAGTATTTGCATTTACTCAACAAAACAGCAGTGTTTGCTTTAGCTAGTCTTAGAGACATATTTCTGTCACACTCACACATAAGGAGGAATCTCACTGTATCAAAAAAGTATTTGTACAAGTAGTAGGAAGATAAGTGCTTTTTGATTTTTCCTCATAAAAATATGTGTGGCTCATAAATAGTATTTACCCTGCTGCCTATCTTATATGAGTACTTGCCTAATACTGTTGCTCAGCCATAAAGCTGACTTTTGCTTCCAGCAGAGTTCAGTGGTGTGAACTGGCTAATACAGGTGTCATCTCTCTGTGAATACGCATTACTGGATCACTAAAATAAGAATTGTGTGTACATTGCCCTGAAATTTTAGTTTTACATGATGCACTGTTGCCTTCCTGTGCTTGGTGAAACATTGGTTGAAATGTGGAAAAAGTATAGGCAATACCCAATGTCTGTTGAACTTACAGCTCTGATCATCTTTCCTTCAGGCTGTTTCTACTTCAGGGATGCAATGGACTGCACAGAGCTGGCTGTGATGAACCAGCAGTAAAGGACTCTGGCAAAATCCACTGCCATTAGAGTACAAATGTGGAGAAATGGCCATATTGTAGTGTTTCATATGTTTACCCATAGACAAGAACAGAAGGAGAAGGGAAAGAACAGAGGGACAGTAGTATGTTACATATCAAAGATGTCTGTCACATGATGAATGGGTAACTAGTTCCCTGGTGTTTTATCTGCAGTTTCCCCAGCCCTGCAAGTAGTATTTTAATTAACAGGGTAGTTGTCCAAAACAGTCTTTGCTTATCTGCTCACTCTCCTTACTCAGCGTATTACAGCATTTACTGCTCTGCAAAGCTCTGAGGACTTCTGTGAGGAGGAAAAGAAACAGCAGGTTTGGTTCCCAAATGCTCTAAAGCTCCATTTAAAACCGGAGAGTGAGTAAAGGCTTCCCATCACTCACATGGGAAGGTTTCAGATGATATAATAGTGTCTTTTTCATCCTGTACAGCTCTGGTTCAGGTCTGTTAGCCATTTCAGCAGTGTCCCTCTGAGGGACCATTAGCAATTCTGCTGCTGCTGACTCACAAAAGGCTCCACTTCCTTGACACATCACAGTGACTGCAAAGAAAGCCCTTCTCCATGTGAGCCATGCAGCAGCCCAGCCTGGTTCTTGTTATGTTCCTCTCCATCCCACTGTACTTCTGCATAGATGCAGTACCCACCCAACTGGGGTCACGTCTGCTGCTAGCAATCTGCCGACATATTAGATAATTTATATGGGTTTCTTCACTGCTGCCAAGGGCAAAATATTCCCACATATACTGGGTTTTGTTATCTTTTTTTTTTCTTTTAAACCAGATGTGGGTCAAGCTGCAAAAGCAGGGAAAGTTCCTGAAATATTGTGTGTTTAACACTGCCTGGTCTGCTCCCCAGAAGTGTAGGATATGAAACAATGGGGAAGGAACAGTCAGGATTTTCCCCCTTGGCATGTCCAATGGGTCTTTCACTTCTTTGCTTCTTCCTATACTCACCCAATGTAGATGCTGCGCAATTTACTGTCGCTCTCTTTTAATTGAGGGAGGTCTAATCTAATGATTCACCTGCAGGACCTTCACCTTCAAGATTGAACACATGGACAGTTTGCAAGATGTCTTTATGTCTCTCACAGAGCTTTTATCCCCAAAGCACTGTCTTTGTTTATGGAACACAAAACAGATATGGGTCGTTATTTGATATTACCATGAGGGAGGTATGTTTGTTTCCTATTTCTCAAAACCATTCTCCTTAAGGAAACAAGACTGAAACAATTCTTCCCATCCCACCCTTTCTCCAACAAAGCTTCTGAACTACTTGGGTAATTTCAATTCAATTTGGAAACAAGGACAGGATGTCAACAAATTTCAATATCTACTTGTTTTGTGACTATAGACAGACTGATATATGAGGCCAGAATTCTCTTCATACTTCCATTCATGGAAGAATTACAGCACGGCTTGATTCTCATATTAGAAAATTATTGACATAGCAAACTTTATCACAAGACATACATAAATTCATGGGTGACCAGCCTTCATAGGTTCTACTGCTTTCTACTACTAATCAAAACACTTCTTTATGTCCCCTCCAATATATGCAATAGAGAAACTGTACCTAAATTTGCACATACTGCTGCTCCACCACATCCCAGAGGAATTGCCTGGTTCCCTGCAAACAGAGCATGGGGTAGATGTACCAGCAATCTTGCTCCTTGAGCCTCAGCAACTGGTCTGGTTTCCCAACACATGGAGTTTTGCAAGCTCTGATATGTTCTTCCTTGCTTTGATTACACAGGTTTCATTTGTTATAAGCTCCTGTTAATAAAAGCAAACCAACCAACAAAAACCCAAGCCAACCAAGCAAAAACAAAAAAGGTAAATTCAAATGACACCAGAGAAGGCAAAATTAACTTTAGTTGTTTTGTGTGTGCTACTATCTCATATCTAATAGTTTGTACCTTTTCCAGTCCCTAGCATGTGGATGACTAAATGAGCTTGTTAGGAGCTTCACTGTAAGCTGTCATAAAGGACCTCACCTAGACATGTCTTAAGTTATTTGGTATCAGTGGGGCACATGAATATCAAATCTGCTGAACAGATAGTAAATCTGTTTTCTGTCTTTTGTCTTAAGAAGGGAACCCAGCTTTTGTAAAATCTGGGTTCCATATGCAGAGCCAGCTATGAAGTCTTTCCTTTCACAGGAAAAGCCTGCACCAGTGTCCTCAAAGTCTCATCAGCTCTGTTATGCCTCTCATGTCCCTTCCTTCCCCCACCAGGAGATTCAAAGTACCAGTGCTTTGGTCAGGCATGCTTTTTCTTTACTAGAGACAGATGGTGATAAGTAGGTTTCACATCCCCACTACCTGTTAATAAAGAATCACATCGAAGGACCAAGGTGAAGAGCCCAGCAAGGAACTGCAGCTTCTGGTGTCAGTTGTATGAGACAACAAAGATGATGTGAACAGGTTATAAACAGACTATTAATATCATTCACTCATAGTTTGGCTGCAAAAGTTTGTTACAAGACTTCCCCCCTGATTTATGGCTTTGAGGGGAGGTTATTTTAAGATAGCAAGAACTAAGTTCAGGAATATGGTGAACTGATGAAATTACCCTGTCTTTGCTAGATGGTGCATGGCATGTTTCCTGTGGATAGCTGGGCCAAGTTCACCAGCAACTGTGGGTTAGCAAAGATCCATCTAAACAGTAGCTTAAGAAAGTATAACAGTGACACATGACAGGAGGAACACTGCAGAATGATCTCTGTTTATTAACTCCTCTGGGTCTGGGGCTGAATGTGACAACGTTTCAGCTTTATGTCAACATTTCTGTGCTTTGAAAAAGAGCTGGCATTTCACAGCAGAAACTGTTTTTCTTTAAAATAATAATAAAAAAATCTAAAGTAAAATGAGAACCAAAGTGAGTTACAGATGTCAAGGACTGTAGGCTGCCAGTGATGACATGAGATAGCATTCAGATGACTTAGGCAGCGAGTGAATAAACTGAAAATTCTTTTGTTGAAAAAAAGACAGGAAAAAGAAAAGATGGTTTTCACTTCCTCTCTTTCTCTAATGCACAACCTTCCTTCTCTACCTCTGAGCTCATACATCTCTCCCTTACATGTTTCTGATGCACTCAAAAGTTGGTTATTTTGGGTTCTTGATTTTCTATGAAAGCCCTCTCATTTCCATGACAGCTGATTCTCTGAATTTCAACATGGTGCATCCTGAAGAATGCACATTTGTGTTAACAAAACCAGGATAAGGGACATGGGTACATTTGAGATCCCACTCTGTGCTAAGTAGCTGCATCTCCAGTCCCACCATTGCTACCATCTACACCACCATTGGTAGGAAAACTGCATGCTCCTCCTTCCACCATCAACACCATGTAAAGCACAACAGACACAAATTTTAAGGCGAAAGAGCAAGGTTCAGAAATAGATAATAAATAACAAGGTTAAAATGTTATTCAAAACTGTATATCACAATTTTTAGTGGAGAAGACCAGCAAAGTAATGGTGACCATTGTGTTGTGCTTGTGACTGGTCTGCACCCATTCAGTTCTCCAGTGCTCAGGTCACACATTAGAAAAGGATCAGTCACTGTAGATTAGCAGATGTCATCCATTTTAGTGACAGCAGAACTAAGTAATACTCCTTTTTCTGCGGCAGTCAGTAGTATCTCTAAAGACATTTCCAAATTCAATTGCTGATGGGTTAATTCCTCTTCTCTTATATCATGCTGCAGACTGGACAGCTGCCTCAGCTGGTGTCTGAATCCTCAACAAAGAAGAGGTCAGCAAAACTATTTTTCAACATTTAGCAGAAATCTACTGAATCTGTCAATTTTAGAAAGCTGATGGCAAGTTGTTTGACAGATGCCAAGTGGTAAGAGCCCAAATATACTATTGGGAATGTTTATTTGTGGGCATAATCTCCCCTGTCAAACTGAAGAAACGGAAACCATGCAGGTTTCAGATATTAAGTGACAGATTTCATGCAGTCTTTCTTTCACTGGAAACATGAGTGCATGTTAAACATAGAAGTGCTCTTCCCAATCCCTAGGAACACATCAGTGCAAAAGGCACACAACCCTTTGAAACTGAACTGAGGAAGTAAAGGGTTTAAATATTGGTTGTTTTGCTAACAAAAATATTTTAAAACCTCTCTGAAAACTGACTTCATTGAATATTATTGTATCATTAACTATTGGTGGGTAGGAAGGTCAGGTTTAAAAATAGACTCTATTTTCTTTGTGGAAGCTCAGAGAGAGTCTACAAATCAAGGTGCCTTCCCAAGTGCCCGGTTTTGTAGGTAATGCTGACACCATCTCTCTAGGTGGTGCTTTTAATCAGCAGACTCTGATGCTTTTTCTGCAGCAGGTTGGTATAACTCCACTTGGGTTTGGGCAAAGCAAAGCAGGAATGCAGAGAGTTGCAGCTCTGGGCTAGAGTCTAAGACTAGTTAATTCTGACCTTGTGTTCTAGTTACCACATGGTACTGATCAAGGTCGCTTGTGGCATTGCCAAGGAAGGGTGGAGGCATCACCTGAGGTACAAAGCTGTCATTACAGCTGTAAAAGTTTAGCTGTGCTTAAGCCACTCTTTCTTCTTAGCATTTCCATCCCTGGAACTTAGCACTACATTTTTTCTCTCTCACTCTTAAATATTTGGTCTTAGGTTTTTTTCCAGTACCAAATATCCGATATGTCTATACGTCTGTTTATTTTGCCAGAATTAACCTTGGGTTTCCCTTTCTGACATAAAACACCTGTTATAAAGCACTCACTAAATTATGTCCCAACTTTCCCCCTCTTATCCCTCCTATAGCCTTACTGTACACCATTATCTTTCTTTTATGATGCCAGCCTCGGTTTTACGATCTGCTTAGTAAATCCACATAATTTATTCTAGTAGGATAAAGGGAATTTTCTCTTCAATTCTCATTTATTCTAGGCCTTGTTAGGGGATCCATGCTAATCACAGTTAATAGTTTTAGTATTTTACACACACTATAATGGTGAATATCACTTTCCACATGATCACTTACATCCAAGTGTTTCAAACCTGAGGGACAAGGTTTGTCTTGGCACTGGCACCCAAAGCATTCCTGGTGTTAGAAAGAAAAAAACATTAAAATTCTTCTACTGTTCTTTGGTTGCTGTCTTTGAAGTTGAAAGATGCAGGATTCTGTATTCCATACTTGCTCAAGAGTTTCAGTAACCAAAAGAGGGGTGTGAACTCAGGTGTATGAAAAGGGGTGCTGCCACAGACTTTTAGAGAGAACGCATTCATTTCAGCTTCTGCAAGACCTAAGCTCTTGATCAAATCCTTAATTTTCCAAAAAGTGACAATGTAAAATACATTCCTTAACTGGAAATATACTATTTTAACCTGTTTAAAATAATAATTTCCATTATTGGAAAAATGTTTCAGTTAATGAAATGGGGTTTTTTATTTGATTTTTTTTTCCTTTGAAATCCATGTACAGATGGAATTAAAGCATATGCCTTCAGCTGATTTTCATCACAAAAATATCTCTTAAAGAGAAAAAGACAAAATATTTAACCTTAAATTTAAGAGACGACCACGGAGGCAAAATAAGTTGCCCCCAGTCCTCAGCAGTGGTTATGGGGGAACACAAGGAGGCTAATCAACCTCTAGTGTAATACAGGGCTACCTTGGCTACTAATCATCAACTATGTTGTGGCAGGGGTACACTGGGTAACTATGGACAGAGAGAAAGGCCAAATCCTGGTCCAAAGTCCTTGCAGTATCCTAGCAGGCAGAATCAGGGCAGGGGTGAATGGAGGAGGAGCGAGCTTTTTCCACTGATGGTCACCTTGCACAAGAGGAATCTCTCCTGCCCAGCAGTCACTGGTGGGGTTCCCTAAGGCCCAATATTGGGGCCAGTTGTGTTTAATATTTCTGTTGATGATCTGGACAAGGGTTTGAGTGCACCCTCAGTAAATTCAA
Organism: Melospiza melodia melodia; assembly: GCF_035770615.1. Lineage (NCBI taxonomy): Eukaryota > Metazoa > Chordata > Aves > Passeriformes > Passerellidae > Melospiza > Melospiza melodia. The sequence continues at coordinate 47,411,095 of NC_086194.1, read as the reverse complement.
AGTTGGGCTGGAGAGTTGATCTGCTGGAGGGTAGGAAGGTTCTGCAGAGGGATCTAAACAGACTGGATCAGTGGGATGAGGCTCAATAAATACAGTGCTGGCTCCTGTGCTTGGTTCACAACAAAAACCCATGCAGCACTACAAACCTGGGAAGGAGCAGCTGGAAAGCTGCCCAGCAGAAAAGGAACAGGGGGTGCTGGTCAACAGCCAGCAAAGTGCCCAGTTATCCTGGCTTGTATAAAAAATGGTGTGACCATCAGGACCAGAGAAGTGATTTTCCCTCTGTACTCACCACTGGTGAGGCCACAACTTGAGTATTGTGTCCAGTTCTGGGCGCTTCACTACTACAAGGAAAACGTTGGAATGCTGGAGCATATCCAGAGAAGGGCAGCAAAGCTGGTGCAGATTCTACAGAGAGTAAATCACATGAGACAAGTGGAGGCTCAGGGGTGACTTTACCACTCTCTCCAACTGCCTGACAGGAGGTTGTAGCAAGGCCCCTCTTCCCCAGGCAGCCGGTGACAGGACAAGAGGACATAGCATCAAGATGCACCAGAAGTTTAGTTTGGGAATTGGGAGGAATTTTTTTCATGGAAGGGGTTGTCAAGCATTGGAATGCACTGCAAGGTAGTGGAGTCACCATTCCTGAAAGTGTTTAAGAAATGACTGGAAATGGGACATAGTGCTATGGTTTAGGTGACAAGGTGGTGATCAGTCAAAGGCTGGACTTGATGATTTTGGAGGTCTTTTCCAACCTAAATGATTGCATTTTTTTTTTTTTTTTTTTGTGAAGCTTCCCATTTATGTCCCTAATGCTGGGACAAAAGAGGACTGGAATGCAAATGTAGTTCAGTCCTTATCTAACCAAAGATCACCTAACTAAAAGCCCAGGAAACCTGATTTTTCTATGGAAAAAAAGAAGATGCATGATAGATAATAAATGTTGTCTCATTTTTGTTGGAAAGGAGCTGTTCTCACACTTTTAAAATTCCCCTTGTTTTTATCCCTGAGATGTCCAATGTACATGACTTATACCCATTTATGAACTATATCTGTGATTGTATTTCTTCAGCACAAGCAGCAAAGTATTATCTCATTAGTTAAGTTTCATTTGTGTTTCATAGTAACAGCAGAAACAATTCTGTCAAACTTTGTTAACCTTTCCCATATCTTGAAAAACCCAGCCCAACCTGGTACCCTACAAGAATGCTTGAGGTTAACACATGACTTACTCTTGTCTAGCTATATTTTACACTGCCAGATTTGATCACTACAAGACCATAAAGATTCTTCATTTGCAAAAACTACACACTCACTTATATTTAATATAAGCTGTTATAATCTCATGGCTATCATAAAGCAATATTAATTTCTATGTCCCCCAGAAACCTAATTGATTTGTATTTTCATTGCTGCACTTATTATTGGTGAAGGTATTAAGATCAACCATGAATACTGTCCTATGGTCAACAATAAGTTAAGCTCTAAAACCAGCCAAAAATTCCTGCTAAGGTTGAGCTGAAATATTGGTTCAAGCTCTTCTCTGGTCCTCTGATCCATGCTAAATGAACTGTTAACTTTAAAGAGGCCATAATTTCACCTCTGATCACCTGAAAGCTGATGGCAACCTACTTGGCCTGTAGCCACTTTTCATGGTGCAAATTCCAGGTTGATTGGTTTCCTCACTTTGATATGACTAATGGAAGCAAGCTGGCTTCTCCTGCAAACCCGTGCAGGCAGGCCAGGAAGTGCTTACCTCGTAGGGTTGTCTTCATGCTGCTGAAATGAAAACCCCCTCGGTGTCAGCCTTCCAGCATAGTGTATGCTGGGAGTTACACAAACTTGTGAACTGTTTTCCCCCAGTGTTATTTACGACCACATTATTTCAAATAAGCTTAGTTTTGCTCTCTGAGCTTAGCTGTTGCCAGATAAATCAGTGGTATGTTATGGGTACTGAAATATGTTATTCAAGACCTAATCCCGAATGCTTTCGAAACTGCAAGCTTTAAAAAAAAAATCCTTTTTATGCCAGAACACCCCCAGTTCTGTTCCCCATACTGTTAAAATAAGCAAAAGCAATGCCTTTCACCATGCCACAGTGTGGGAATGCTTCTCCCTCCATCCTTACCATGGGGACATAAGCCAGAAATATCTGCTGTTTGTGGTGCCTGGTGGGTCCAGCAGCAGGATCCTCTCTTCACCCGCTGGGTTTCTGTGATCATGGCTGTGGGACTTCAGGGAGCAGAAGGCTGCTGGAGCAGCCCTTCAGTGACAGCAGTGCTGCTCGCAGACCATATCACACGCTCTGTTACAAGCTCTGCATGAGCTGGGAGAGTTGTAAACCACAGCGCTTCTTCTCACTTTGCAAGCTCACCAGGCCAGAAATGAAACCTCCTTTTTCTATGTTCACCTTACTTCTCCTTGTTTTCCATCTCTTAATTTTCTTTTTCTTTTCCTTTATTCTTTTATAACTACCTTTTTTTCTTTACACCTACCAGGAGAGGTGGACAAAAATTGCAGATACATCACTGAGCAAAAATGGAAAAAGCACCACTACTGAAGTTTTTGGGAAGTGGCTGATAGCCTTCTTTTAATGCTTTCTACCTCTGGCCTTCAAAGCAAAACCCGTTTTCTTTACTCGTTGTCTTAGGGCGTATTCTACTGCTCTATGTTCACAGAGGGAAAATATGCAGAGATCAGCAGTTTCAAAGGCAGTCTCTAATTTTAGGTCCTTAGCTTTGGATATTTTGGGACAGAACTTTGGACACAACAAAAAAAATTGCAAGGAACTATAAATCTAGATGAAGTAAGTAACACTCAAGATATCTCAAACTGAGGACCCCAAACCAGACTCTTCTATTAAAAAAGAAAAAAAAAAAAGAAAAAAAAAAAAAGAAAAAGTTTTAACATTTACCAGAAAGTTTTTTTTTCTTAGTTGTTGAGGTTTCTATTCTTCCCAGCACTTCCCACTATTCCTATTTTCATATTGCCATTACAGGCAACTCTGAAACTCTCCTACCAATCCAAGGGCTGCAAAAGTCAAGAGAAAAATTTGCCCTTTCTCATACATGTGAACATGATCATTTTTAGGGCTGTGTAAAGTCTGATGATTTTTTTAACCAAAAAATGCTCCTTGAGACTTTTTTTACTTAGCTGAAATTGTTCTAAATACTTCTAAATTGCCAATTTATTGTTTATTAGTATTCCTTAAACAGGCAATTTTCAGCATACAGCAAATAAATATTTTAATCTCGCTTGCTTAATAAAGCTCAAAAGTTCTGATCCATTACTTTTTAATAAAAATTAAATATGAAATGAGAAAAAAGACAAAAAAGCCTGAAAGAAAATGAAAGGAAAAAAAAGAGAGGTTCACTTAAAATATCTTTCAAAGATATAAGAAAAAGAGAAGAACTAAATATTGTTTTAGGAGCTTGAGGAACATTTTCCAAGCTGTTCAACTGCACAATCAGGTCACACACTGGCCAGAGATTTACTTTTACCAACAAACAATGTGAGTGACAGCTTTCCTGAAGACTGCAAGCCCAAAATTTTGGGTGGATCACTGTACCTGATCAAAGGAGAGTGAGCCATCACATCCTTGCAGCCTGCCAGGAACTGCATCTTGACTTCCACCATCAAGGTGAAAGTCAAGAAGAAGCTCCATCCTATCTCAAGGACAGACAAATAGACAGCCATACATATGCCTGCCAGGATATCTCAAGTCCAGTGAGACTTCAAAAGTCAGGAACTAGAAAAGATTTTTCCAATGCTCCAGCAAACTGCTTCCATATCACTGGCATGAATTTTTTGTCTTTAAAATGAGCACTGAAATAAAGAAGTCTTCTTTTCCACTAAAGTTTTAGTCCAAAGCAGTGGTTTCAGCTTACAGTAAATCTTGTGCTGTGGCAGACCATGGGTTTCTTGTATTGTTTCATGGAAGGCAACTAAGAAAAGCACCACTGGGCAAGTTTAAGTGTATGGTACTGCAGATGTATGTATGTGTATAGAAAAGTGTACACACAAGCACATTTTGTTCATCTTGAATAACATTCCCATCTGCTAAGTAAACAACTCACATTTTGTGATTTATAAAATTTTGAAGCGTTCTGAAATGCTTTGTGAGTAAAGAAATTAATAATAGTTTTTGTGTAAAGAAACCAGACAAACACATTCTGTTCCAAGCCATTGAAATGTAGTTCTCTCCAATGAAAAAGTTGGACAGACAATTCTGTGTTCTCTGTTGTCTTTCTTAAGACCTGTGAAGGAGCTTTTCTAAACTTATCTTTCCTCTCTAACATGCCAGCCTTTCTGCTTAATTCTGCCAGTTAATTAATATTTCCTCTAACTCTGCAAAACAGGTGGATGGGCTCCTAAGGGCTTTGATCTGAAATTGAGCATAAAATGGTTGTATAAAAATAGAGCATTAAAGATGTGGCTTTTCATCACACTTCTGACTGGATTTAAGCCCCAAAATCCAAAGCTGGTGCTTGGTCCCTTCAAGCCCGGTGTGCATTGCATAGGTCCTGGCAATTCTGGCTGTCTGGGGGGATGACTCATTTTGCTTTAGTTTTCTATTAAGTGATGTCGGGAAAGACGAGCAAGACAAACTTGTGTGTTAATTATTTATATGTGTACACCTTTAAAAAACCACAGAGGCTCATGATTTTTGGTAGGTGTGACATGAAAGGAGGGAGAGGTTGATGAATGGATGAATAGAGTCGGGAAGGCCCTGCTGCCTCTGCTTAGCCCATCCCGCCGTGGAGAGCTCAGCCTTGCTCTCCACCGTCCTATGGTCCAGGACAGCCTCTTTTGGGGCAGGATGTGCTGCTGGCCGGCCGCCGTGGAGCATCGCCTTCCCGGGGCTGCAAGAGCCTGTCCCCGCCGTGGGGAGGGAGGCTCACAGTCCCCACGCCCCCGGGACAGGCACGGCACCGGCGGCTGCGAGCCCACTCACCCCATGACAAAGATTTTGCAATACTGGAATTAAATTATCACATAGGAAGTCGTGTATTGCTTGGTGGTTCTTCAAATTATAGCTGCAGAGTTCAAGCCCTTAGTGAAAATTTCGTCAGCTTTCAGTGACAGTTTTAAACCTAAATAAATAATCTGTTGAGTACCCAAACTCGGATTTTTTTTTTTTTTAGTAAAAATGTCATCGCTGTCATTAAATATAAACTTTAGGTTTATACGGAAAATAGTGTATTTTCTGCACGTGAAGGGACATTAAAATCTTAATGTGTCCAGCTGATGCGGCGATATGTAAGAACTAGACGATCTTCCAAGCTACGCTTTACACACACAGCATGGCACATTGGAATAGGTGCCTCTGGATGCGCTTATCCTGGCGCCTCTGCCGCGGCTGTGCGTGCGCTCGTCAGCTTGTACCACACACAGATTTGCCACTCGGCTCCGGGTCGGGAAGGATGTGTTTAATGATCCTCCTGGCTGCGAGACCTCCTGCGTGTGCATCTGTCCGTGCGTCCGTGTGTCTGTGTTGAGTTGCGCCCGGCTGTTCGCGCTCTCCGCGGACAAAGACGTCTCCCGTTCAGGAGCGCGGCAGCTCGCAAAGTGTGAATAATTTTCAGCGAGGAGTTACACTAAATGGGAAAGCTTTTAGCACATTATCCGCTGGCAATTGGACTATAATCTAATTGTCAGCCCTCGGGTCTTAATAGAGCCTTTCTCTTTCCACCGTCCGATTTGCATCTGGGAGATCCCTAATAGGTTTAAAATGCCTCGCATTTTGCTCCAATAAGCCACCTTCTCGCTGTAGGTGACATTGAGACGTTTTTGTTGTGAAATTGGATCTCGGGTACCCGGGCTTCTGCCTTGCTGGCGCGGCTCTTTCCGCGGAGGGGAGAGCATGGAGCGGCGGCAGGGGAGCGATGTCCCCGCCGGGAGCGGGGGCTGCTCCGAAATCGGGGAGCGCAAAGAGAGGGGGAATCCGGCGGACACAGCAGTAGAATTACGTGCAGCGGAGGACAAAAAGTCTCTTGAAAGCAGGCTGATAATCTCGTGAGGTTGCAGGGGAGCAGAGCCAGAGCCGCATAGCGCTGTAGCCTTGGTTTTGTAAAGTAGCGGTGCTCTCGCAAGGCACGAACGGGCGAGCCGGAGACCTTGCCCGAGCAAATAAACACCTTTCTTTGTGCTGGAGAAACTGTTTTTATCTGCAGGGGTGAAAAATAAGAAAGAGCCAAAGATTTTAACTCTTCCCTGCCGAGGCAGGAGTAAACTCAACGCCAAAGCAGCGCTGTAGGTTACCTTGGAGAGGGGCTGCGGGCTGCAGGGTCAGACCCACACCCGGGCAGCAGCGGGCCAGCAGCGCTCGGGTGGGACGGCGGCACGGAGGGTCTCGGCAGCGGCACCCCGCACCCGTAGGCTCCCACTTAAAGGGAATCGCGGTCCTTGCCCTCCGCACAGGCTGCGGATCCGGAGGGGAGACGGGGAACTAACGGAGGAGGAGGGATGGAGGCAAATGCCAGGTTATCCCAAGGGACAGCCGTGAGAAGAGCGGGTGTCAGCTGGGCTCGGTGCCGGGCCCCGCACAGGTTTGTCTCTGCCGCGTGAAGTGTGCGGCGTGGGCGCTTTTGCGGGAACAAAAAAAGAGTAAAAGGGCAGCGGCCCCTCATCACTACGCGAAAGAGTTGCTTTAATCCTGAGCGCGGTTCCCTGCCCGGTGCGCCCCTCTCCGCACACCCCGCCCGCCCGCGGGCCTGCGCGGCCGCGCAGCGCCGGAGCTCTTGTCACATAGGGGAAGGCGCACCTGAAAGCATCCCTCTGGACCTAGGCTGCTCGGCGGGTTTCTGCGGGTTTTCTGTCCCTCGTGTGTCGTTCCCGTCGTGATTTGTGTAGGTGAGGAAAGGGCCGGGAAGAAGCGGCGCTCTTGGTTTTCACGGGATCGAGCTTTCTCCCTGGTTTGTCAGGGATCAGAGAGGGGTTTTGGAAGCGGGTTGCAAGCTCCCTGTTTGAAACCTGACGGCGAAACTGAGACCTAATCCTGATTAAAGCTGGGAACCGAACGAGCGAGATGAGGCGTGCAGCGATTACCGCACTCTGCTTCTTGCTGGTGCACAAGAGAGTAAGGAGCTTTTTGAGCAAAGTAAAATGGGGGGGAAAAAAAGTATTTTGAAAGAATTATGAAGCCTAATGAATGTCTCTGCCACAGCAGGCTGACACCAGCGACAAACACATGGATTTGCTAGATTAAAAACAAATCTGCAGTGTAGATTGCATGTCCTTCATATACGGGTAAACAATAACGAAGGATTTAATTGAAACGGGTTCAAGCGAGGCAAGCGCCCTGCTGGGGAGCAGCAGCGTTGGTAACTCTGCTCTCGGGAGGGGTCGGTGCAGCGGTGACAGCCGCTCTGTGCCTGGGCGCGGCGGGGACTGGCAGCTCCGGTTCGCATCCCCTGGGAAGAGCGCGCGGACGTTTCTAAACACATCCACTTGGTTGGGAAAGCAGAGAGGCATCAAGAGCTTTGGGGTGGTAGTGTATTCCCCTGCTACCCCTTGGTCTCTGGAAGCCGGCCCGTCGCCGGAGAGGGCCGGGGCAGGGACGGCAAAGCAGCCCGGGGAAGCCGCGCTCGGGCTGCCTGATCCTTGTGTCTCCCCAGTTCGGCCCCGGCGGGGGAGGGAGCCGTAGCGAGGATTAGACGGCCGGCGTTGAGACCCATTCCCTGCCCACGGGGAAGGAGGGGGTCCTCTGGGCGTCTAGACAAGGCTCATTTCCTTATCGGAGGCGGAGCGAGGGGAAAAAAAAACTAAAAAAATACAGATTCTCATCGGATAGAGCGAAAAATTGCATGGCATAACCAAGTAAAAGAAAAGCCATCCCATGTGGACGTACCCTTTTAAAATAAAATAAAACGAAGCTCCTGGTTTCTTTCCACCCCGTTTTTTTTTACCTCCAAGGTACAAGCAGAGATCTGCAAGTCCCCAAAGCCCGTTCCTCTCCCCGGGGGAACCCTCCTGCCCGGAGGTGACCGGCAGCCCCGTCCCAGCTCCACGGCCGCGCCGCGGCCTCGGTTGCCCCTCGCCCTCGGCGCCCGGGCGCGCCGTGCCCCGCTCACCGCGCAGCGCTTCCCCCGCCGCGGCCGCGTCCTCCTCCCCCCGGACTGGAAATCCCGCGGCCAGGGAGAGCAGAAATCGGTCCGAGCTGCCTCAGCTGCCGAGGCGGTGTTTCTCAGACGGATGCACAGAAATATCCACAGGCACCCACCGCCCCTCTCCTCTCAGCCCCGATGCACCGGGGGCAGCCCCTGCTAGGGACAGGTATGTTACGACCTCACTGCTGAGGGACGGAAATAAGCAAAGGAAAAAGAAAGGTTGTTTTGGAGGTTTTGGTTGTTTGGGGTTTCTTCGGTTTTGGTTTGTTGGGTTTTTTTTTTTATTATTATTTTTGAGGGTTTTTTTTTTTTTTTTTTTAATAGGATCTGCCATTACTTTGATAGGTTTTATTATCCTTACTTGCGCGGCGCGCACAGTAGGTAGGAAACCAAAGGAGACTTCAGCATCCCCGTTACCAGCAGAGGAAAGGCGAAGAGGATAACTTCCCCGGCTGTTTGTACCCTCCTTTGCCTGTCTTTTCAGGCAGGCCGGACCCTGATTTTCAGGTAGGGCCAAGGGAGCGCAGGGCCGAGAGCTCGGCACCCCCGTCCCGCCGCCCCTCGCACGCCCGGAGGGGTCCCAGGAGCGCGCAGGGAAACGCAGGGAAACCGGACCCGTATTTGGCGGGATGTCCCTCGGGATACAGTGGTAAAGCGTTGAGGGGACTTTTTGTTTGTTGTTGGTTTTTTGGGGTATTTTTTTTAAGATTGGTGTCGGCAGAACCTCTCGTCTCTGCTTCCCTGTGTCAAGCAAGAGGCGATGCTTGGTGAGCTGACCCTCCCGGCTCGCCGGCCGCGGGGCTGGCTGGGCTCTCCCCTTTCGCCCTTCTCCTCTCGCTGATGCCTGAGGCGAGACCCGAGACCGCTGTGGGCCACGCCGAAATCCTCTGCCAGACGCTTTAGGCTCTTCTAAATAGGCACGTCCCATTTGCGATAGATATTCTATCTATTAGCAAATCCAGGTAACAAAAGGGCAAACTGCAGCTGGCTCTCGCTGATCTCAAAGCGATAAAGCACTGTTTCGTCCTCCCCACTCCACTGGCCGGGCAGGGTGACCCAAATAATTCTTTCTCCATAACAATTAATTAAGTGTAGTAGGAATGGGATCGACACCGGGTATGTATGGCTCTTGGCACGAGCCTGCATAATAAGAGTGCTTGGATTCTGTTCTAGATTTAGAAGGTGGAACTTCATTGATAAAGTTACACGTCCTCTTGTGAGTCGTTCTAGAGAGTAAATATCTTCAGTGATATTTTTATTTAAAGGAATTTTATTTAAACGCACCGCTTTTCTTTATTTAATTTATTCATGAGAGTATGTTTACATGGTATGTGTGAAGGAGCGCTGGTGAGAAACTTACTTAAATCACTGCCTTGGAATAAGCTGTCGTTGGTACCATCAGCCCGTCCCGACTTTCTCTGTCTTATGTGCCTGATCAATACCATCTATTTCGGCGCAGCCGATGAAACGGATTTGAAGAAAACTGTGCGATCAGCGGCCCACGCACTGGGTGGGCTGGGAAGGGAGTGCTGCAAGGGTCTCACCTGGACTCGGTGTGGGGAGGACATCTCACCGGGATGACAATATTTGGGATCCGGTGCAGCAAAACCAAGGGTACGATCAGCCTTAAGGGACATTCTGTCCCAACAGAAAGCACACAACGACGAAAACGGCTGCTTTCAAAGCTGCGGTCTTTTAATATTTGAATGCAAAAGAGAAAACTGACACTCACACACACGCACCAGAAAAATCCCCAATTACATTTCATCCTTTCAAGCGCCTCTCCGCCGTGTCTTGCCTCGGCAAAGCGAATCGCCTAGGGACCTTCTCGGGAGCATCCCTGGCCGCGCGGCCTGCCCCTCCTTCCCGCCCCCGGGGCTCGGAGCAGCGGATGGCGCTCCCCGGAGCGCAGCCGGGGCCCGGCGGGGAGCGGCGCTGGGGTGCCCCAAAGGGGAGCGGCTGCGGGGAGCTGTCCCGAGGGCCGGCCGCCCCCTCCCCACCCTGCGGGCGGGCAGAGCCCTCCCCTCCCTCCCTCCGTCCGTCCGTGCCTCCTCCTCCTCCTCCTCCTGCTGCTCCTGCTGCCCGCCTCCGCCCCCTCCCCCGCGGCCGGGCCGGGCCGGGCCGGGGCCCTTGACGTGTCCCGGCGCCGATTGGCCGCCGGCCGATAGGATCTCCGCGGCCCCGCGTTAAGGCGGGGGAGCGCTCGGCGCCGGGAGCAGAGAGCTCCCGGTACCCCGGCTCCGCCGTCCCGGCCGGTCCTGCCCTGCCCCCCGCCCCGTCCGGGCAGCGCCGCACCGAGCCGCGTCCCCGCGCAGTGGCCATGGAGTACACGCCGCCCCCCAAGCCGCAGCTCTCCTCCCGGGCCAACGCCTTCTCCATCGCCGCGCTCATGTCGAGCGGCAGCTCCAAGGACAAGGAGTCCCCCGAGAGCACCATCAAGCCTCTGGGTGAGTGGGGACGGGGGTGTCCGTGGGGTCCGTCCGTCTGTCCTGTCCGCTCTCCTTCACCCTTCTCAGCGCTGCGGCAGCCGGGCGCGTAACCCCCTGCGCGAAGGCTTCCCCGGCAGAGGGGAAAGCAGCACCACCTAAGCTTGAAGGTTGAGTGCCGTCATCACCCACGGTCGTTTTGAGGCTGTTTATGGCATGAAGAGTTTCCTAAATTCCTCTAGTTTCAGTTATGCTTTTTATTTATCCAGCTTCGCCATTTGCAGAATAATCCCACACCCTAAGGTAGTTAAATTTCTCTTCGCTGACATGAAATTAATTTCTTAAATGGATATTGCAAAACCACCCTGGTTGTGAACTTAGAGACGCTCCGTTGTCGTGCCGAGGCTTACAAGGGGTAGTAAAACTTGTGCGTAGAACTGAAAATCCCTTCACTCCACAGCTCCTCGATGTAGGCTCATATAGGCTGTTTTGCTCTACATTAACCGGGAGGAGATTTTTGTAAGCATTTGTGATTTTCGGGTAAGCGATTTAGCTCTATTCGGTTGCCTCGATTCAGAATCCTGAATGCTTTTAAAAAACACGAACATCTTCTCCTCCTCCCCCCGCTCCAAGTTTCTGCGGTTTGTCATCCTTGCGTGTATCCAGGAGTTCGCAGAAAACTACAAAATATGTGTTAAGCTTTCAGGGCGCCAATGAACGGGATTACACTCAATCTTAAAAGAATTTAGAAAAGGCAGCCCCTCAGCGTCTGCTGCACCTAATCAATTGTCTCAAAAGATTTCACATAGCTTAGGGATTCATTGAGAACTTCAGTTTTAAGTCTGGGCGCTAATGTAGGCCGGGAACGTTGTAGCATTCCTGGTCGGCGTATTTACATGGTTTGTGTTAAACTTTGTGTTAGTGGGGCTGCTTTGGTTTTTTGGTTTTGTTTCGTATTTTTCCTGAAAATGCTTATTTTATTTAACTTTTCAAAAATGTTTAACCCCTTCCCTCATGTCGCTCAACTAAAAATCGAAGGGAAAGGACTGCCTGTGACTCGGTTTTTATTGACTGGAGCTTTAGGCAAAACCTTTCCCTGGAGGGGCAGGGCGCGTTCGTGCTCCTCCCGTTCTCTGGCGCCGGGCGGCGGATCCGCCGCCGCATCCCGGTGCCGCACGGCGGGGCCGGGCAGAGCCCTCGCAGCCCTGCTCCCTCCCGGCCTCGCCTCCGGCGGAAACTCCCAAGGGAGCTGCTGAAGCGCCCGAAGCCTCCCGGGGCTTGCGGGGGCGGGCGGCGGAGCCAGGCGCGGCGGGCGGCCCGCGTCGGCAGCAGCTTCTGCACCCGCGTAGGTTGCGCGGCCGCACGCAGCTCCTCCGGGGCCTGTTTCTCCAAAGGAGCGGGCCCAGGGTCAGCTAACTGGCTGGGGTAAAGGCAGAGCCAGCTTTCCGGGAGGGTGACCCCGTGCCCGCTGTTTCATTAGTATTTGGGGTCCGCTTCCCCGCGAAGGAAGCGCGGAGCCTGCGCGGCCGCGTTCGGGCTCCTTCTGCTTTGCGCTCTCTGCCAGCGGCGCAATCCAGGAGCAGCGTCCCGTGCTCCCCCAGCGTGACCCTGGCCCTCGGCAGCCCCTCGGCGCCCAACGCTCCCGTTTTAATGAGAATTAGTGACCTTTCCGTGGAAGCCCTCGGCTGGCGGGGGGCAGCCCCGCGGAGCGGATCGCGGCCGGGCGGCGGCGGGGCCGGGGCCGCGCTGCTCCCGCTGCCCCCCGAGAGTCCCTGCCGGTGCGCCGCTGTGGGCTCTTCCCGGAGCTCATCTCCCAAAATCAACCCCGCCGCCCTCAAATGATGAGCGGACGTCTAAAGAATCGGCCGGGTGTGCGAGGGCAGTTAAACGATACATGCCTTTCATATATATATATATAATATATATATAAGTACCTTGTCTCGGTGATCCTATTGTCCTGGCTGAATCCCCTCTCTCTCTCTTTCTTTTCTTCTGTCTGTCTCTCTCTTTTTCTTCACATCCTGCAGAACAATTCGTTGAGAAATCCTCCTGCGCCCAGCCTTTGAGTGATTTATCCAGCCTGGACCCTCACGGGGATTTTAGCAGCAGCCCTTCTTCCCTGTGCACCGAGCCCCTCATCCCCACCACCCCCATCATCCCCAGCGAGGAGATGGCCAAAATCTCCTGCAGCCTGGAGACCAAGGAGCTCTGGGACAAGTTTCATGAGCTGGGTACCGAGATGATCATCACCAAATCCGGGAGGTAAGGCTGGGCAGCCCCGGGGTTTCCCTCCGCGCATCCTTCGAAAAGCGGCTTTGGACAGGGGGAAAAAAGGGCAAAGGTACCGAAACCCCGCAGGTTTTTTTGTATCGGGAGAACAGCACGGCGGGGTTAAGGAGGGGAGGAGGAGGAGGGTGAAGCCCCATATTTGCCGCAGCCCCTCGGCGGGCCCCGCTGGGGCAGAGGGAGAAGCGGCCGGGCCGGAGCGAGGTGCGGTGCGCTGCGGCGGGGCCGGCTGAAATCCGTGCGGGGCGTCCTGGCGGCGGGGAAGAAGAGTTGTTCCCGTAATAATCAGGTTTGTGACTAAAATCCTGCGGTGATTTTGAGGCGCTGGGTTGGTATAGACCGAGGGAAACGCGGGGTCGTGGGGAAGTGATCCTGTCGGAGCTTGGTTTGGTTTGTTCTTTTCTCTCGGTTGCAAAAATGCGCAAAAGAATTTCAGGCTTTCTTCTTACCTCAAACTATGCCGTTTCTTCAGTAAAGCTTGTGGGGTTTGGGTCAGTCAAACGCAGTCTGCAGGAGCCAAATGTTTTTCGGGGTTTTTAATCCCCAAAGTTACTTTTTATGAACGTAGTTGCCTGAAGATTTTTTTTCCCCCCTAACTGATAAGATCTATCGGTATGTGTTTTTATTTTTAAAAAATAGGTGTAAAACATGCAATATAAAGTTCAATATTTTAAACTGTCAAAAATTATTTAACTTTATTTCTGGTCTACAGGATAACCTTACGTTTTAAAATTGTGTTTTGTCAAAACAGTACAGAAAATAAATGGTTTAGTTTTGAAAATTCCGTTCAAAAATATTGCGAACAGGCTTAAGAAAACACTCACGTAAAATATGTGAGAATAACAACGGAAATAATTTTGGAATATTTCCCTTACAGTAATATGGATCCTGCAAAATATAAATAATGAAAGAAAATCCAAGTTCCTAAGTATCTATGTACCTTAACTACAACTATTTTCTGAAATCGTTGTGTGCTTTAAACTGTCAGGCAAATCGTGTATTTCTCCTTTCCTTATTCACTTTTAACAATGTTTTTCTTTTTGCTCCCCAAATATAATTTCGATTTCAAGCTGCTTTTTGTCTCCTTATTAGAGAGACACAAGATCTAACTCCCGTCATGTGGAAGCAAAATCAATACATGCTTTAAGATTTTGCAGGGGATTTAAAGATAATTCTTACTTTTAGCAGCTTTTTAGATGCTTTGTTATTTCTGTTCTCTGCCCAAATATTTATTTTCTGATTTGCCTTTTTTTTTTTTTTTTTTTAGGAGAATGTTTCCTACGATCAGAGTTTCCTTCTCGGGAGTGGATCCTGAGGCCAAGTATATTGTGTTAATGGATATAGTTCCTGTGGACAATAAAAGATATAGATATGCCTACCACAGGTCTTCCTGGTTAGTGGCTGGAAAAGCTGACCCTCCTCTCCCTGCAAGGTTTGCAGATTTTATTGCTGGTCTTTTATTTCTCTTTACTATTATTTTCCCCTTCACAAAATATCTTGTATTAATCTTTCTGTTCTGTTTGCAGACAGTGCTCTGGGATTTTAAGTCCGTGTTCAACAAAGCTGGTTACAAAACTCTGAATACAATTTTTGTGTTGCAAAATCTAGCTTCAAATCTCTGCTTGAGATTTGATTTATACTGAGTATTCCAAGATATGCACAATTTGGTTAAAAGTTGTTTTACACATTACCGGGGTTTTATTTTTTTTTTAAATATTTAAGTTTGTCATGATTCAGATAAGACAACTTAAAAAAAAAGTGTCCCTTGGATCTCCCCCCCCTCATTATTTGACCTCATAATTTAAAGCCATCCAGGCGCCACCAGCCAAGCCAAAAGAGGAATAAATTGCAGCTCATTGCTGTTTATGCCTGAAATGATATTATTTCTGTAACATACTCAGCATTTGCTAACCAACGATTTTATTCTTGATCTTAATCATCTCTTAGGCAGCAGGCAAAGTACAGATCGGTTCCTCAGTTACTTTTCTTTTTGTTGAAAGATCTTTACATATTCTGAGACATCAGGAAAAAAACCCTCTGTAAAAGAAACCCTCTGCAATAAATTCCCTTTTCTCTACAGAAACAAATGTTTTAGAAATTTAATTTCTAAAATAATTCCATTAATGCAATTAATGACTGATTCCTTTAAGCACTGGGCAACCGAGGCTGCAGCGCTGGGCTGTACAGTGGGAGGGCAGGTCAGGGGAGAGAACACTTCATCGTATTCAGCCCAGCACTTCTGTACCTACTTCAGTCCCCAAGGCCAGTGAGCCTGCAGCACATGTCGAAGGGCTTTGCTGAGTCAGAGCTGGAGATATGGAAATAACGCGGATGGAGCCTCTCTGGCTTCAAAGAAACTTTTTGCGGAGAGCTCCCCGCAGGAGCACAGATCTGCTCCAGGTGGCTTAGCCTGGGGTTAAGAACTTGCTTATTACAGAGGCAGAAATTATAAGTGAAACACAAGAAATGGAAACCATTTTTTTTTTTTTTTGGTGTGTGAGTATAGGCACCAAATTCTGCGCAATTTCCTTATATAAATAGTTGAACTGAAATCTTGGTGACTGGTGATCTCTGGAAGGCTGTTCAGGGGAGTAAACAAACAAAAAGTGCAAGCAGAGAAGCTGTGATTAAAGACAGCAACCTAGGAGTTATGTCTGCTTTGTTTTCATGGCCAAAAACTCCTTCTTGCAGTGTGGTTAACGTCTGAGGGCTTCATTTGACGTCCTATTATAATAGGCACTGATCAAAACCCAAAGATAAAACACAGATCCTGCTCCAAAGGAGTCAGCATCAAAAGAAGAAATAACAGAAGAACAGAAATAATTTTAAGGCAGTGTTTCCCCCTTCTTATTTTTCTGTTCACGCCCCTTTTGGGATACCTTTAAATAGATTTCTAATTCACACTCTCTCTGGCATAGACTTGTTCAACAAGGAAATATTGGAACGTAAGACAAGAGACTGGAATAATTAGCGATTGCGCTACTGAGTATTGGATAAAACCTTCTTGAAGTTTAACAGTTACTTTTATTGTACTGCGGTAACTTTTGGGAGTCCTCAGCAGATCAGTGCCCCTATGTGGAAATTTGTGCTGTTCCATTTTCAGGATGCTTTGCCCCCATGTGTGAATGTACACCTTTCCTGCTTCATTTTCAGGATGCTTAGGTAAACAGACTATTGATCAGAGCACAGGCAGAGGCTGCTTTTTTTCTTTGTGTAGACAGCACTTACATATACATTTATGCACTTTGTCCTCCTTATACCTCTCTTTGGTGAGAAAAAGGATGTCAAGAGGTTCAGCGTGCTAGTGTTTGCATTACCAGTGCTTCTTCTAGAGTGTTAATGCATCTTTTCAGGTGGGAGGCCTCAGTCTTGCTTGAAAAGATTAAAAGTAGTTCTCCTCCCATCTTGAAACGAGTTTGGTCCTGCTTCGGTAACAAAACCCTTAACGAAGTTGTGATTTCTTGTCCTCCAAACGCAGGGTTTTAGCTCTCCCTGCTTGAGGAGTGTCAGTGAGAGGTGTGTGTGTGTTTTAGTGTCTGGGAGCTGGTAGCAAGCTACTTACTCCCCACACACATCACTGCCTGCATCTGCCCAGGCACAGTGACATCAGGGGAATAATTCAGGAGTTGCATTGTGCCTGGGTGTAAGGCTTTGCAGGATTGAACCAGTTTGATGGTTTTACTCTTTCCATTATACAAATAACTTTCAACACTGTGACAGTTTTGTAGGGTTTTTTTGGGTTTTTGTTTTTTTTCAAATTAATAAGTATTCTGTGATTCTGTTTGAAAGATTAGCCCTTCAGGGAACTTTCTATTAAAACCAGTTTTATCCTTGTCTTCCTGCTGTCAATGTTGAAGACAAGTATATGTTGCAATGAACAAGTTTATGTTGCAATGAGCACTTAAACAAAAATACTTTTCAGAAAGTCTTTTGTAAATCTTCTAAAGTGGTATCTGGGGATAGAGTTCCTATGTGATATTTTGTGTTTGTCTTCCACATTGTTAAAACTGTGTGAAACATCAGTTCAATAATTTTCCATATGTACCTTTATTTGATCATCTTCCTTTTTTGCCTCATTTCTTTCACTCAAAAGTTTATCACTGTATAATTTTTTTAACTGTATTTGTCTACAATAATTTATTTAATGAACTTCGTGTTTACAGACTTACAGAAAACTCTAGGCAGGAAACCTTTATAAGGTATTATATTTTGAGAATTATTTGAGACGTTACGGTAAATAAAAGTAGCATGCACGGGGACCAGACCATCTGTTAAAGTAAATAGAGGGAGTGCAGTGTTGCATTCCAAAATACACAAGAAAGAAGCAGTACCCAAACCTTGTGTATATTATGAATCATTATATACTGCAGAGCAAATTCACACCCAAATATGGCTCCTAAATCCTTTGTGAATCGAAGCGAGGAGCCCCTCACATCTGGCTGGCCTTAGGCAGCAGATCCCGGACAAACTTCTGGGAGAGCCTCGTGTGCCGCCCTGGAATTTGCACATTTATCTCACTGACCTGTTTGCTCGTGAACCGTGGTCTGGCCAACAACTTCTGCTTCCAAAATTGCTAAATTGCTGTGTCAGGGGTTCAGCCCTCTTCCCTGAGGTGTGCAAGCTCTGGCTGTGGGAGAAGTGTGGGAAATAGGTGTAACTCACCAGGTGGAACCCTGTGTTGCAGTGGGATTGTTGGGGTGTAGCAAATGGGCAAAGAAAAGGAAGGTCTATTATTGTATTGTATACCAGTAATTGATATTCTGGTGCCCATCCTTCAGTGACTCTCCTGTTAGCATTCTGTTTACAGGCCCTTGGTAGTTTTAAAGCAGTGCCAAGCATTAGCCATGATGGTGTAAAACAATTGTGCTCAGCTTTTCAGCACAGGGAGGTCTTTACTCATTCCCTGCACATATTTGAAATACTTTGGCTTCTTGGTCCCAATTAGCCAAACCTTGCTGAGTCTGACACTCTGTGATGGCAGTAAACACTATTAGCTAGTATCCAGACACTCAAAATTAGGAGGCAGGCTCAATTAAAAAAAAAACAAAAAAACAACCCACAAACAAAACCCAAAAAAACCCCCACCCAAAACCAAAACCATCACAACTGAAAATTTGCAGGGCATGTTCGACATTCTTTTTGTTTTACCTTCCCTAATTCATGGCTCTAAATATTGAAATTTTCACACAGTTTTTTAAAGGAAGGCAAAGTTAGTTTTCATCAGAGCCAATATTCTTTTGACATAACATGATTCCAGGTCTTGGGATTTCAGATATATCATCATTTTTTATGAGCTTTGCAGTGCAATCAGCAGAGTCGATAGCAGTGAGGACGCCTGCATGCTAGGAATATTTTATTGTGACAGGAACCCTGGCTCAGCATCCCTCCCATGGACATAGCTAGAGCAGCCAAGCTGTGCTTTGGATCAATGTAAGGAAAACATCCTGCACATCTGAGACGAGCTGTGCTGGTAAAACTTTAGTTTCGCTGTGTCTTGGGGATTCTGCTGGCAAAAACAGAACACAGGATCAAATCTCCTTCCTCTTGGAGCAACAGGGCTGCTCTCCCCAGCATCTTTGGTATGGGCATTCCTTGATTAGGGATCAGCATGCTCTATTGGAGAGTTACGCCCCACCGTTTAGTGGTTTTTCCATTCTAAAATCGTAGCTCAACAACAAGAACAAATGTTTATCTTCCTAACCTGGCAGCTAAGTCCTGCCCCACCCACCTAATGGAAGAAAGTCATTTGTGAGGCCAATGACTTCACCCAAAATGAGAGTCAGGCCCTGAGTGAGTGATAACCAATGCAGGCAATAGCAAACCAGGGCTGGTTTGCACTAGCTGAAGGTCTACTCCAGCTCTTAATTTGCCATCACAAAAGAATGGCTGAGTTAATAATTTTCAGCAATACATTATTCCTATAAAATCATTGCTCTTAAACAGCATGGCACTTGTAATTAGTGTAGTCATAATGTATATATCATTGTATCTGCATGTCTTCTTGCTTCCTTTTCTTCTGCTTAATTTCCCAAGTGTAGGATTGTTAATAGCAGAGCTGCAACTAATTTTTCATGTCAGACCACTGTGCTGGACTGCAGCCTTCAACCTCCTATAAACAGACGTCACCACAGCAAATGTGTGATCGAGTGCAGGTTAAAATCATTATCACGGCTTAATGTTACATATAAAGAAAAATGCATTTTTATCTGCATTCCCCCATTATCTCTGTAATGACACCATGTTTTTTCTCTTGGAATTGTAGTCATTGTTATTTTAAGTGCTTGTTAGTACAGCTGTGGGGAAAGACATGATCAATTTTTCATTTGGGAAAAGACACAACAGGGAATGTTAATGTCTCCATTTTAGATAACAGGATAAAATAATAGTTATGGTTAAGGAGCAGTCTAGCACTCAGACACAGGATTCTCAGTTATGTTCCAGTGAATTAAATAAGTCATCTGCTTTACTGTCCTTCATGAATAGCTTTATTTCAGGAATTCATTAATTTGGGGGAGATGGTGTCACGTTTTAGCAGCAGATTTGTATTACCCTAAGTTCTCAGGATGTCTATGCCTGAGGAACCACTGCAAATCCCAAAAGCAAAATGACATGTGCATTTTGACTTCATACAGAGGTAGTGCCCACACACAAGCCCAGAGGTGAGATTTTATTTTGAGCAGGCATTTTCTCTGTGTTTTTTAGGTTGTATGTGCACCCTGACTCCCCGTTCACAGGAGAGCAACTGCTGAAGCAGATGGTGTCCTTCGAAAAAGTCAAACTCACCAACAATGAGCTGGATCAGCATGGTCATGTGAGTAGCTCTATGGGTGGGAAAGGGAAAAGAAATCACCAAGGAATTGCTTGCTTGTGCCACAGGGCTAAATGGGAGAGAGACTGCCATGGAACGAGGCTGCCATGGCCCCCATGTTGCAACTCTTTTAGCCAGCCCTTCATACCACAGGGGTAGAATATGTTGGGTGAAGCTTGAATGTGTTTGGTTTAACATGTTTAAGGGTCCTTTTGGGTTACTTTGCTGTTCAGGAACAGGCAACTTTCAAAGTCAGGATTTTCTGTAATTTCATAAGGTGGATCTTGGTTCGGTGGTTCAAATCATGCTCCTACTTCCATCAGAAAAAAAACATCCATCAGGGACAAGTTCAGGGTGGAGTTGAGCATCAGAGCAAGGGATAGAAGGGAGGCAGAAGAGCCTTTTGTTGTGCCTCTGCTTTCATTTTGCTGTGACTTGGCAGTATGCTCTACCACGCGCCATGGACAGCCAACCTACATGCTTTTATATGTGTGCTTGGAAGCTCCCTGCAGGTCACTTCAGGCCACCTCTCAGGGTTGGGTCTGTCAATAAGAGCTCTTTTACTTCCAGACTCATCACAGTATGGGCTCAGAGTCAGAAGAAAATACTGACCTGACACCAAAGCTGGGTCTATAGAATTATAAAACATAAGCGTGCCTCAATTGCCCTTGAAATAACTGTGGGCTGCCTGCCAGTCAAGGTGCCACAGGGTGGGCTTGGGCCTCTGAAGGAGACAGGTCCCAGCTCTGATTGGTGCCAGTTTGTTTTCCTAAGCCCTGGAAGGCTGGAAGATGGTGAATAGGATTCAGAGCTTCTTGCCACAGGTTCTTGCCATGCTCCATCAGTGGGGACAACTTCCGTAGTTATCCGAGTGCCTAGTGGTAGGTGGTAGGAATAGGTGTTTGTCTGTCCTGTTCTCTCCATGAAAGTGCCTGTAAAGTGCAGGAACAACTAGATAGTGCTCCCAAATTGCAAAGAAAGAGTTAAAATTGTTGCTTCTGGGCTTGGTGATTCTCTCAAGGACGGCAGAAGGAGGAAGGGGACTGATTTGGGAGAATTGTTGACTGAGAACAGAGCAGTTCAGTTTAGAAGAACAAGCATAAATGCAGTGTTAGTAAATGAGGTGTTGGAAAGAGAGAAATTATGTTGAATTCGAAAACATGTTCAGCGATAACTAATTCATTCAGCTGAATAATTGCTGAATACAATGTATCAGAAATCCCTTCCCTAGTGTGGTATTTATTGCCTGGACTGTGAGAGACAGTGGCCATTTGTCTCAGCTGCGTTCTGTGCAAATGTTTCTCATCCAAAAGAGGATTTTCACTCATTTCAAGAACTGAGAATTGAATCACAGCCATGACCGTTTAAAATACATCCTGGAAATAACAGCATCAAAACCAGCTGAAACCCCCAACAAATAAACAAAAGACGGCCCAGATAGATGCCTCTGTGTTGTTCTTTTGTAGAGATCCGTCTGTGGGTATATTGTTCTTGAACCAGTCCCCACCGTTGTTCCCTTCAGGACTAGTGGAGAATGGTTTTGCTTTTTTCCTCTCTTTTATTTCATAATCTGTAGAAGGGCAAAGCTGAAGATTTGTGAGGTCTATCACCGAGTGATGATAGAGCAGTATACGTGAGCACTTAAAAAGAAGCATTTTTCATCATAACAGGGGCCATGTGTGCTTCTAATAAAGGGCTCGCAGCAGTATATTGCAAGCTAGTTAGGAGAGCTGCACTTCCCAGAAGCCCAGAGGAGTAGGAAGAAGAAGTGGGTCTGAGGAGCTGTCGGGAACAGAGACATGTGGCAGAGCAAGAAGATGTAATCGTCTCAAATACAGGCAGCAGGAGAAAATGATCCCCAGTGTTTGAGACACAGCCTTCTCATTCATTTCTGGAGAAGCAGAGCTTGATCCCATTCTTTACACAAAGACTCTGGACAGCCAACGACAGTGGAAAGTTTTGTGTGCTCAGCTAAGGATAAGCCCTGAAGGCTTGATCCTGTGTTGATTTGAGTGTCAGGTGTTAACCCTTCACAGAGCACTGTCTTTTTAATATTTTGTGGGGCTTTATGTTCCAAATTGGGATGTCAGGTTTTATGTGCTGCCTCACGGAAGCTATACAAATGCCACCATTGGATGATCAGTAGAATTTAGGAAGAAATCAGTTCTCTTGAGCCTTTAAGGAGGGTTCACTCTACTATGGCTCAAGGCATTTCCAAACTCTTATGCATGAAGAGGAGAGGAGAATTGAAACCTCCTGAAATCTCTCACTTCTGTTTGCAAGAGCCAGTCTTCACTTTTTAATTATGTTTGATAAGGCTTGTTGGCTCCTGAGGAAGTTTGGATGACCCAAAAGACGCTTTTAAATACTAGTTACAGGTAGGGAAAATGGATCCAGCGTAATTCCAGTTTGTTCTAGTTGTTTGCTTTCTTCACCATCTAGAAGACAGTTTTGGGTGTTAAGGTAATTGTGGTTTATTTGTAGGGTGGTTCCCTTCCTGAAAAGGAAGAAGTAGAGAAGAGAGGCATTTGTTTGTTCTAGCATATGTTTGTTTTCTCTTATTCCGAGACTTTAGGGTTGGCAAGCATTTCTGATTGTCTACCTTCAGCAGCATGTGTAACCCCAGAGTTATGCACATATTCTCCTCAAGCCTCAGGCAGAAGTCTTATCTCTGTGCGCATGGCATACAGCTCACTGCATGGAAACACTTTCAGATTATCCTTACCAGAGGAAGGAAATGGCTCCTATCTCTATATTTTTACAGCCAAGCAAGAAATTCATATATATTTCACTGTCAGAAAAATGGCAGTGTGACATTTCCCCCCCCATTTTTTTAGTGATACTTTTCACAGAGTGCTTTCTTTAGGACTTTTCACTGCCCTTCATTGGAGTGCTATCATTTCTGGTTTATGGTGAGGTGAGCCATGAGTGTATACATTATTGTAATAATGTACTTGGCATTATTGTTGGCATTTACTCAAACACATGAATCTATGCAAAAGCAAACTCAAAGCTGTGAACACGTTTAATAAATAACAGTGAAAACTGAAAAGGGGTCATGGAATAGCCACAAGGATTTATGCCTAAGTTTTTTTAGTCCACAAGACACAAGTTAGGAACCTTGGTGCTTTCAGAAAGAAAACTTTACATGGTAATGCTATTGTTCGAAGCAGCACTCACAGCACAGTTCCTGAATTCAAAAACCACCTTGGAATTTTGCAGCTGGCATCCAGATTGCCTCTGGTGGCTGGTCTGTAGCCAGTGGGAGCCAGATGCCTACAAACCTGCCTGACCTTACAGCAGTCAGGATCCTGTAAGGAGGTATCCTGGTCATCTCCCCTGACTCAGGCTGTCAGCACAAAGGTGGATGGGGTGGCTGAGGGCCTGTGGCTGCCAGCAAGTGTGTGCAGGGGCGCAGCCATGAACACATGGGCACCTGAGGGACCTCTTGGGACATGCCAGCAGGATTGTCACTGAGCTGGCATAAGGCATTTTCTGATAGCTACACCATGCTTGGACTTTGAGGCCACTCTTGGAGCCTGCTCTGTGAGGAACACCCTTTGGATCTCGCTCCTTTGGGCTGTTTTTATATGGTCCTAACACAGATGTTAAGGAGTGTCTTTGTGTGTCACCAGCAGCTTGTGTGAGGGTGGAGGTGGGGAACTACACATACAGATCCTCACATGAAGGAAATGGTGACATTTTCCTTGGTCATGGGTGTTTTGTGACCTCCTGGCTGCATTCAGTACTTGTTTTGTACATGAATGACCAGACTTGCCTCTGGTGGGAACGAGAAATGTATAGTACCACAGCAAGGGAAGTTATCCATGGGCACTCTATTTTATGGAAAACTTTCATAAGGGATTACACGGTCTTGTTTGAGAAATGTAGTTCATTCATCACAATTTGCACTCAGAGAGGAGTGAAAGGAAAGGGCATGTGTGGGAGCTGCCCTCAAGTTTTTCCCCCTTCCGCCTGACTGCTGCCAGATGTAATGCCTTGGTGTGGATATCATGGCCATGAAAGGCAATGGAAAGCACCAAGGTCTGTGGGCCAAGCCCTCAGTAATCTCATCACCATCCACACACGCTGCTTTAAAATGTCTTTTCCATCTGCTTAGAGCACTCCAACTATCTAGGATGGCAAGACAAAATTTTACAAAGAGAGGGAAAAGTGCTAAGGAGGCAAGGTCCGCAGCCACTGTGTGTGTTCCTATACAAAATGGTGAAGTGCTTTGAAAAAGGACCTGAGCTGGTTAAAGCAAACATGCAACACTTTTAGGATGATGGTTCACTGTCATTGCAATGTCTTTTTTGTTGCTCTGTGCCTCCCCCCAAGTCCCAGGGTCTTGGCAATATTTGGCCCCAAAGGAGCAGCAAAGAAAAACACTAATGGACATTGTAGCTGTGATAGAACTGTCTCTAAGCTCTCCACTCCAATGCAATGTGCAACCTTTCTCATTGACTTAGCATGAAATACTGCTATGTTTCAGCTGAAGTTAACGCTTCCTGAGGAATGCACATTAGCTATTCCAGATGTAGGGAGCTGACTGTAATGTCGTTATGGCCCCTGCAAAATAGAACCACCCACACCATTGCCAATTTTGTCTTGTGACTGTGATTATATCCAAAAGAAGGGCTGGTGTGAGCTGAGCTCTGTATTTAATTCTTATATTGTAATACTGTGGTTAGAGACCGCCAAACAGGCCTCCAGCCAGTGGTAACTAAAGCAAAGGGGACTCTTGGTTTGACTCCAGTGAACGTTGAAATTGGTTGGTTGGTACCTTGGGTTTAGAATTGTTTTGGGAGCTCGTAAACAATTATTAATGATGATAGAATAGCAAAACCCAGTCATTTGGGAGTTCCGTACTGGTTTCCCTCCTCGCTCTCATTTTGGGTAGTCTGCGGTGACGAGCACTCCCGAAGGAGTTTGTTTTAAAGGTTTGCCACAGTGAAAGGCTACGTGGAGTTTTACTTTTGGTCAGATGGTTTGTGCTGCTGCTGGTAGGCTTTTGGATGGGTCTAATTTTTTCCATAATTTTTTTTCTGAGGGATTTGTGGCTGTTTTCATTCTGCACGTGTGCATTTTTGCAAGTGGCGGCTCTTGGCCATTAGCTTTCAGGAGTTACACAGTCACACCTGCCAACCAGGGCACACTCTGGCAGTGACTAATTCTGTATGTAAAACACCTCACCTGTAGGAACAGGTATTTATGCCTCAAGAAATGCATGCTCGCCAGTGGCGTAGGAGTGAGAGGATACTAGCTTCTGGGATGCCTGCTTTTCCACCTTCATTTCCTGGAATTGCCCAAAGGAGCTGGAGAATTTGCTCTGAAAATCAGCCCCTGGCTGGGTAGATTTCAGGTGCTTCCCCTGCAGTGTTAATTAGATCTTTCTCTCCCCTCCTCCCGCTGTGGTTTTATAGCCTTTAAGGGCCCTGTCAACCTTCCTCTCAGGACAGTGCTCTGTCATTCTTCCTTGCAGATCATTCTGAACTCCATGCACAAGTACCAGCCAAGGGTGCACATCATTAAGAAGAAGGATCACACAGCTTCTTTGCTAAATCTGAAATCAGAAGAGTTCAGAACATTCATCTTTCCAGAGACAGTTTTTACTGCTGTTACTGCCTACCAGAATCAATTGGTGAGTAGAGTAGCGAATTTCCACAGATGTAACTAGATCCCACCCTGCTAAAAACTCCCTTCTGCCCAATCTAAGCTAGGAAAATTTCTGCTATAACCTACCTTTCCATGCCAATTTTATTCATATTCATGAGTAATTCCTGAGTAATTCACGAGTAGTAGTACAGACTTCAAAGAGCAGTAAGAATTATTCATGAGAGTAAAAATGGCAAGTAGGAAGTTTTCTTTTGTCTTCCCCTCTGACTATAAAAAGCTTCTTGCATACTAACATTTAGTCATTTTCTAATTATAGCTCATTAAAGAACTGTTCTTATTTACAGTGATCTTTCATGTCACAAGCTATGAGCTGAGAGAGATTCTGGTTTGCACATGATGATTTCATGGGCTTAAAAAGTTGACTAATTAAGCTGTAAAGCTCAAACGTAGGGAAAATCACTCAGAGATATGCTTTTCAGAGGCTGCCCAGATTACATCCAGATGTTTGAATTTCAATTTGCATGCCAGTGAATAATATATACAAAATGGAGGAGATCATAACAATGGATTGCTAATGAGTAATTTTAGGAAGTCTATAAACAATCAGAGAACAGAGGCTCTGTTTGATGGTGGATTGGACTTTAATATTTAAGTCAGTGGAAATACGTTGTTGCCTTCAGTGTGATTCAGAGCATGCTTTAAGGACTTACTGACTATGGTACTTCAAAAAAATCCCACCTATTTTGCTGTTTAGTTCCCTCAAGTTAAGAAAAATATAGGCACTGCCCAATATGTGGGCAGGCAGCATCAGAGATTTAACGTACCTGCTGGATTATTTAAAGAAGAAGGCATTTCCTAATATGAAGCAAAAGCAATTTTGAAATGCTATGAATAAAATGAAACTGATGCATAGGGTGCCAAGGAAGCTCTGAAGATAATATTAGTAATATTAAGTCAGTCCTCATGACAGACCCCACATCCTGCTTTAAGGCTTTAATAATGTATTGATTTGGACTTAGATTTGTATCTGAATGCTGTAGAAAACATATTCAGCACCTGGCTATCTCAAGAAAATAACATTTGGACAGGCAGTTAGATTTTTCCGTGTAACTTTCTTTAGAAACCAGAAAAATAGTAACAGGCACAAAACCAGCTAAACCCAGAATTTATTTCTGTAGGATGGATTTTTGTCTACCGACGATATTTACACTAGAGATGTTTCTAAACTAAAAGCACATACATTGAGTCCTGGAAAATTTCTCAATGGAACATCTCCGGAACCCCTAGAGGTTGATGTTGTCATTTTATTTATGACTAATGAAAATGGAGCCTTTTTTCATTTTTGCCATTTCTTTCAGAACTGTTTTAAGGAGGGATTGATTACATTTCTGGAGGTTATTAGATAAAAGCTAAATACATTACACTTTCAACAAACTATCTCATAATTTAAGATTTAAAGGGCATGCATTTATTTAAACAGTCAAACCACTGCCACAGAGTTGAATTGTAGGTCAGATTTCATTTTAAAATGCTTTCTAGCAGATGTTCTCTGATTGTTTGTGAGGCAGTCTCTCAGGAAAAATATGGCCATAAATGATTGTGAGTCTCATCTGGCTTTGGTGGATACAAAAAGTTTCTTCTGTGATGTCATACCAAAACTTTAATATCAGGAAGATGGAAGTTTGATTGGTGAAAATATGCTCAAGAGATAAATAGACATCCTTATTGTTCTGTAGTGCAGTTGGCTTGGTGTGTCGGTGATCTCAGTCAATGGAACTAGTTAGAGCTTGTCTTTTTTCAAGGTGGTTTTCAAAATGCTGCCATAAAAGTCTTCACTGGATGTGAGGCACCAACTTGCCACTCTGCAACATCTCCGTGAGCTGAGGGCTTATGGATGTCTTGGAAGTAGAATGAGCCTATAACTAATTTTCTGAGCTGTTACAAGGTCCTTGTGACAAGGCTTCAAGATTGTTTCCACCAGCTGTATATAAATGATGAGATAACCTCAAACCCTCCACTAGCACTCAGGTCCACGGTGTTCGACCACTGACAGACCCTTAATTAAAAATTTAGAATTTCCCTTTGTCAGCATGTTCCTTCCTCTCTGTGTTTTCCTCAGAAGACCTCTTTCTCAGAATTAAAAGTTGTTTCCAGTTGCCCTCTTTATTTTTTAACATTTTATAAAAATATATATTTTCCCTCCTTATTATTTTCTTTTTATTTTGTGGGAGAAGCCACCCCATTTTGAAATATATTTGTTTGATGAGAGTGTTTCATTGTTTGAGGAATGGAAAAGATTGGAAAAGATCCCATTTCTTTTTTTCTGAGTCTTGAGGCCCAGTTATTAAAAATGAGGTTGTAGCCTCTTTGATACAGGTTTTTTTGGATGTTTTTTTTTGAAGGAAGTCAGGCTGACAAAGCCCCTTAATGTGAAATTTTGAAAGCTGTTTGATTTTCTTAAGCTAGAGCTGGTGGCATTCACTGCCCTGCAGGATGGGTCCTGTGTTTTCTCTCATCAAGCTCTAACTCCCACTTACAATTTTACTTTTAGCTCTTGGAAGAAGTATGGCTGGAAAATCCAAATATTACAATGATGTCTGATGTTTTATTCACTAAATCTAAATTGGTTGGATAGATTGAAAATTTCACAAGAACAATGGTGCATTTTTTTCCTGGTCCTCGAAAAAACATATTGAAAGCCACCACCATATGCCTGAAAAGTTTCACCACAAAGGGCAGCTCAGATGTTGTGGGGCAGGAGGGATTCCTGGTCAATGGGTTGCTCACTTAAAATGGAAAGGGTGACTGAATGAGTGGGCAGGTTTATAGCTACCTTTGAAGAAGGGAAGAAAGTTTTTATTCATGATCTGTGGTTTTTCAAGATAAAATAGTGATAGTTTCAGTGGAGTTACTCCTTCAATCCAAGCTCTGTCACTTTTAATCTGAGCTCTCCCCACATTTTTCCTTCCCTTCCTCACCTTTTTTTCATACAAAACCAGTTAAACTGGCCCTATGTGGTGGCTGGTAGGCCTGCCTAAGAAGATTTCCCTGGAAAATAAATATTTTTTAATACCACCAGTAAAAAAAAACAAGGTGGTGGTGAAGTGAAACTGTGGCATCAGGTCACTGGGGCTTGTGTTGGTTATGTTCAGCTCCACCAAGCAGGCTCAGCTCTTAGCAGGGTGATTTGTGCTGCCTGTGAAAAGACAACCTGATTGATGCTGGTGAAGTATTTGGAAGCTGTAATGCTGTCTGTGGGTGGGTTCCTCCGGCTCCAGGCAGCAGGAAGGCTGAGCCTGCCGTGCCCTTTGGTCTTCCCACTGCCACACGTGCAGCGAGCCTGGTTTGCCTCCTCCTCAGCTCTGCAACGTCTCAGGAGCAGCGCGCGCGCAAGGGGCACGTGGATGAAATGGGCAGTGAAGCCACAGGGGATGGATTGGCCAACACTTTGTACACTGCAGTACCCTGACACTGTATTCGTGTAACGTTGCTCTTTTTTGTGTTCCCAGATAACCAAGTTGAAAATTGACAGCAACCCTTTTGCTAAAGGATTCCGTGACTCTTCCAGACTCACTGATATCGAGAGGTAATGGGGACTTTCTGTTTACTTTCCATGCAGATAAGATAAAGAGAAGAGAGAGTTTGTAGGAAAAGCATCCTTTCAACTCTTGAGAACCTGTGCATTTTAATGTTATCTTGCTGCATATAGTAAGACTCCTCCACATCCCTTAAAAATACTTATAAACTTTATGAAGAAAGAGCTGTTTTGAGTTTTGACATCTGTTCCAGTTGGGGCCAATATATTCGTCTTCCTCAGGGGGCTTCTTGAAGGGGGAAGAGGGTCAGTTTTACAACTTCAGAATGAAAAGCTTTTTTCTTATCATGCCATTTAATCCTATTGAGAGCTGTGAATTGGGTCAATGGGAAACAAGGGCAGTGGTCCTGTGAAAAACATCTTTACAGCTCCCCACTGCTCAACATAGTGGAAAAGAGAGAGGGGAGCTTCCAAAATTCACTTCAGCAGTCCCAGACACCAAATTGGCAATTACTACTATCAGGATGACTCCCATAACTCCCACTCTGACAACAAAGATGCCATTTTTGTTTCACCAAAGTTGTATTACAAGCTGCATCAAGGGAAAGCTTTATCTGGAAACTGTTCTCTGTGTGTACAGCTCATTACAAGCAACTGCTGCCATAGGGACAGAAGCATTAACCCACAGCTGAGTTAGGAAATAAACTTCAATCTCTTGGTAGCTTTCCAGCACGTCACATTTTTATGGTGTCGTGTCAAATAACTTGGCAAATGAAGCAAATTAAGCTGCTTGTGTCCTTTAAGCTGGAAGAGAACTCGATGGAGATGGATATAGCACATCCAATTTTTCCTATGAGCACACAATCATGAAAGAAAGTTTGAAGAGTCCAAAACCCTCCAGGCTCCTATATGGAGATATCCAGATGTATCTGTGAATCATTTTTCACAGGTGCATGCAGGGAACAAACTGCTCAGTGAAGTCATAGCCACAGAGCTAGAGAAAGTCTTTACAGCAGTTCAAAAGTACATCTATCTAAGCAGGCACATGGATGGGAAATAGTGGTATCCTTTACACCTTACTAGTGACTGGATCATAAGTGATCTGTCGAGTAAATGGGTAAAAGAACAGTAATTTGTGGGGGAAAAAAAGCTTGTAGGCTGCACTGCACATTTGCAAATTTGTTGAAAATTGTTTCTTAAGTAAAAGCCTTCATTGAAAATGAAAACAAACAAAAAAAGGAGGCAAATTTAATAAAATAGCATGGCCTGCTGTATTGAGAGAATACTCAGGTAAACAAGATCCAAAACTCAGGTTAGTATGCAATAAATAGTAAAGGAAGGACCTGTCAGAAGAGGTTTCCTTGTTTTACAGACAAGAGACATCTAACGACACAGCTTTGCAAGGGCGGAAAGAGTCTGAACAGATAAGCTGGGAGAAAAACTTAGTTACCTCTGTGCAGATGAACTGACTATCGTGGTGCTGGATATGAAGGGAATTTTTCCAGAGGACATCTTATAATAACAGCACATGGCATGGAGTCAGAAATGCTGAGCATAAGCTGCAGTGCCCTTTTGTTTATTGATAAGTGTAAGAATAGAGCCTGAGACAGGCAGCCGAGCCCAGGCACAAATGTTGCCACGAAAGATAAGGCAGACAAATGTGAAGCCTACAATAAATACAAGAAACAGAATGCAAAAAGTATTAAACTTACATTACAACTCTGGATTTGAGAGGCCAGGTTTTGGTCAGGTCTGATTTTGATTTAAATTAGAAAACCTAGCCCTGATTACTATTACAATATTATTTAAAAATTTAGAACCTGCTGCAAAACACATCAAGTCATGAGATAATACAAGTGTAACAGGCAAGTGGGCTGGTAAGAGAGTATTTGAGAATTGCCTAAGTCATACAAATGGTGCAGAAATATCAAGGGTTCTTTTTGGTTCTGCCACTAAAATACTCAGGCACGTGAAGACATCATTCTCTAAGTGCCCACTGGCTCTATATTAGCACCAGAAAAATCACTTAAAGAAACCCAAAACAAAGCAAAGGAAATAGCAAAATAAATGACAATAGGGAGAATGGCAACAGGAAGAATTTCTTATTTGATGTCCATTGCAACATTAATTGGAAATAGGTGAATCTTGAACAGCACAGCATGACTCTTCCTCAGTCTAATTGGAAATGATAAGATCACCGCTGGAGAAAAATACTTATTTTCCAGAGAAAAGACTGTGAAGGCCAAAATACACTTGCACAGCTCTTGAAAATCGACTAGTTCTCTAGAAGCTGTGAAAATACTTTCCCTGCACTGCTCCCTCAGCAGGCATGCACTCAGCACGTGTGTGTGTGTAATCTACAGTGTGGTGTGGGGATCCTAATGGCCTCCTGTAAAGCATCCCATGATGTTGGGGCCAAGACAGCACTCATTTATCCTGAGTTCTAGCTTTTCCAAATGACCTAAGTAGTGTGAAAGCACACAGTGCTTTGTATTTCATTTCCAAGTATTTAAGCCTGCTTTTTCCTAAACAGCCTTTGGGGAGGGAAACAAATCAGATCAATTGATCTTTAGAGACCTAAAGAAATTAAATTAGTCTGGAGTCAGTTACTGCACTAAACCATCCAGTAATTGGATTGCTTCTTGTAACTGATTGAAAACAGCCTCTATCTGTAACAATATAGGGAGCTTTTCTTTATAGTAGATCTGAGAGAAAAACACATCTTTTTATGACATGATGACAGAAATTGCACTTTTTTAACCTAATTGAATATGATTTTATAAATATGTGACTTTAACGATTTCAGGCTTCCCATTCTAGATTTACGATCCTTATGTAAGAAATTCAAGCTGCAAATGCCTCTAGGATTAAATCTGTTGGCATTGTATGTGTTGGAGCTGAAATAATATATATAAAAGTAGTGAAATTTGCACAGCAGTAGAGGAGATAGGCAAGAGCAATGTTTTTGAAATGCCCTGTGTTTTCTTTTGTTCCTATCATAGAATGGTTTCCTTGTACTCAGAGCTATATGCAAGTCTTTTAACTATCAAAAGGAATCTTTGGTGAGTTTGGTATATACTGAACTTCTTGTAGGATGCAAGGTTCCCATGACTATCAACCCTTTCCCTATATTACTTGTGATCTATTTATAGCAATGTGGCAGACTTTATCTGGGGCTACTGGGATTTAGATAAGTTTCTGACTCACCTTTTGATCTTTTACGTGGTATTTACATCTCCTCTACTATAAAACGGCTTCCACTGTGGTTGTGAAAAAAATTGAACATTTAGCAGCAATTACCAGAATGTGGAGCTTAGCATACTGTGGGATGTGGGACTATGGGTGCCAAATCGAGTAATGAGGCATTTCTGCTGAAGAAAAAACTGTCACAGGCATAAAGGATGCAGAGGCAGAACCCAATAGATTAATTTTTTTCTCATTTGAGTCTGAATTAGCTTTTGAGTTGTTGTGAAGAATAATTTTAGCCCATTAAAAATAAATAGATAAATAAGACCATCATACCATTTAAAAAATCCAGTGAAAAAGGTGATAATTTTAAGAGCAGGAGCCAAGTATGTCATAGACAAGTTCAGGGTGTGGATTTTTAATATTTAAGGAGAGAGTTAAATGAGTATACCCATCTGCACAAGTCCAATAATGCTTCTGGGATACTTCAAGAGGAAATATGGAAAAGTATAGTTGCACACCCAAGTAATTTTTGGCAGAGAAGGAGAAGGGAAGGATGGGGGGGATGGGGAAGTTAGAGAGCAGCATCCCAATTGGATTTGCATGGTAATAAAATTCCAGATTTTCCCCTGAGGAGCTTCATCTCTGAGATGTGGAAATACATCACACTGGCTTCCAAGGCAGTAAGCAAAGTTCATGCTAATGCCTGGATAGGGGCACTTCCCTGCTGCAGGATCCGTCAAAGCCACGTGCTCAGTGCTGGGCCGAGCGCATCCGTCCTCTCTGCCAGCCCTTCCCTGCTCACCCCACTGGGCTGCCCTCTTCCCCATTCCTGTTGCTGGTCTGGAAGATCTTCCCAGACTCTTTGAAGCCTCCTACCAACAGCCAGAAACACATACAGGCTGTATGGCCTACCCCCACACCCATGGTTAAGCAGGGCTTTGTCACAGTTCTCCAATAAGTCAAACTGCCAGCTGATCCTTTATTCTCAGCCAGCTGTCAGCCTGTGAATGTCAGCAACCAGCCATGAGATATCATCTCTGATGTTTAGGTTCAGACAAGAAAAGAAGAGTCCTGAATTTAGGGGAGAAATGCCAAGGACTCTGGCACAAACACCTGGTATCTAGTGCCGGTATTCCAGATGTCGCTGAGGTTACTCCAGCCTTCAGCTGCTGCTCAGATGCGGGGGTGGATTGTCTCTATTTTCTGCATCATCCCTTCCAGAATACTGCAGGTGGCTTGGATGCCTTAGCAAATCTTGAAAACACTACCTGCCTATGTTTAAACACCTGAATTATTCCTTTCAAATCTAGTTCATCTGACTCTGCTTGTTGTTAGCCAGGGAACAGTTCCTTTTCACCCAGCAGAAAGCCCCCCTGTGCCACTTAAATCCTCTTTAGTTGCCAAGTTTTTAAGCACTCACACTCTGGCTCATTTTCCACTTAGGTTTTCTGTTATCTATCTTCTTACTTGTGCAAAATGGTATAAAAATATTATTCTAATTGTTTCCCCTCACCTCATGCAGATGTAGTGTGGGCATGACAGGTGGGGATGATGTCAAATCAGATCTATGGTTTCCACCCCAGAGAAATTTTTCCAGGGACTTCCCCCTACAATTTCATAGGACTTCTCTGTACTCACCTCTCATCATTTTCTGGTTACAGTCAGAAAGAAATGGTTGCTCCACTGCGTGAAGTGGAGCTCCATGGGGCTGGCTATGTAAGATAGTTTTCTCATTTTTATTTGCTATTGACAGAAGTGGTGTGAGTGTATTGATAACTTCATGCCCCTTCTTCATAAATGTCATTACTTTTCCCATGCCATGGCATCAGCTAGGCTTTGTCACATCCATGCAAATTACAGCTCATCTACAAGTGCTGGATTTTTACTGAGAGGGTGACAGTAAACATCATTGTGGAGGTACACTTGTTCTCCTATAGCCATCAAACCCTAGATTTTTCCTAATTTAAGACTCATTTCCCTTCTTTCTTGTATGAATTCTTGCAGTAATGTATTCATCCAACACTTGCCCAGCAGTTTTGACTCTGTGTGAAAGTATTTTGCAGCTCTGGATGAGTTTTTGGGCCAGGTCACACAAGCTACTGAAGCCTGTAGGCTTTGTCTTGTCCCGGGTTGGCTCAGGTCTGACCTAAGCACTGGCACAGAACTACTTTGTTCTGCTCAAGGATTTGGTCCATACCATGGACCATCCACACCTGAACTATGTTCCTGTGGTCAGCCTCCATCTACCAGTAGGAGCAAGTATATGTAGAAAATTAATATGTCTGTATGTTCATGTATATGTAAAGTTGCAAATAAAAGCCAGAGGGACATAAAGGCTGAGTGATATCTGAACAGTGGTTCTGACAGCATAAATTGTTCACTTGTAGCTGCTGTTACAGAAATCTATTTGCTCTTCCTGCTATGTTGTTTTGGTTTTTTGGGAGGTAAGTGGTTTTTGTTGGTTTTTTGGGGGGAGTTTTATTCATTGGTTGGGTTATTTTGTTGGTTTCTTTTTTTTTTTTTAGAGACTTGTTTTTAGCACTTGTGTCTTGGACAAATTAGTCATCTTTTCCCTTAAAAAAAGTCCTATTACAGTGTGACTTCCGACAAGTTTATTTTTGTGCCTTCTCAGCCCATTTATTCCATCTGTCTTCACCTCACCTCACTTCTGACATCTTCTGTTATCTGGGCTTTCTTCCAAACATACTAACTGGCAGCTACAAAAAAAAGGAAACCTTTGAAATACAGAACTAAAGAAGTCATTCAGGCTGCAAACTGATAATTCATACACTTTATATCCTGTTCTGTTCTGTATTTTTCTTTTTGTTGGAATGGTCAAGCTAAACATGATTGTCAGTGTTACTACTTTATTATTTTCCTTATTTTTTTAAATTTACATTGCCTTTCCTTTCAAAGAACAAGAAAAAAAAAGTAGAAAAAAGCAAACCCCGTGACATCAGGAACAGGGAGCAGATTCTGGGAATATCCTTACCCTTCTGCATACCTAGCCCTTGGATAGCAAGGGGTAAACAAAAAAAGAAGTTAATAATAAGAGGCTTCTCAGCTCTGCTCTGGATTTTTTACCTCTTGTAGACATTCCTGAAACAGCAGGGTGTGCAGAAGACATAAATTCAGAGTGCCTGACTCAGCCACTTGCTCTTTCTCACCACAGTTTGACTTTAGCATGTTGTCTTCAAAGAAGCTTGATCCTGGCTCCCACTGGAAGGGATGGCTGCCCCTTATGTCAAACTTCACCCTCTTTGTAGCCATGGTGTAGATCTGAGATAGATACTGGATGTCCTGGTTCCAGCAAGCTACTTCTGAATCAGCTTTCTTGACACCTAATATATTGTCTTAAATATTTTTGTCCCAAAGGGAGAAGGTAGGCTTCCCACCTCCATCTCCTTTCTGCCAAATTCAGAATCAGGGTCGTGGTGATCACCACGCTGCTGTTCATGCACAGCTGAAGTAGAGTAATAGCAAAAGGAGCAGAAAAAATTACATCAGAGATGCCTGCTCCCACCTCCAACAAAGCCCTGTTCTTTCATCTTGATTAAAGATCCTGCTCAGGGTAATCTGAGACTTTATCATCTCCTAAGAGAATTTCTATAATCTGGGTTGACAGCAAAAGAAAGTGAGCACTCTCACACAGAGCCTCAGCTCCTTACCAAGCCAACTCTGTTCTCTGCCCTCTCCTAGCTCAAATCCATGGCAAATCTTGGGTTTGGTCTGTAAAGTGTTAGTGAAACATTTGTGAGTAGCATCCAGATTTTCCAATCTTTTGGTCCTTTGAGGCTACTCTCTACATAGAGGGCACTGTTAGCTGAACAAGGCCAAAGACTCAGCTTGGAACTTTATGACATAAAGCTTCCCTAACCAGAAGTTTTGTTTCAGAATCAGTTGCCAGCAGAGGCAAGAGTGAAAAGTTTAATCAAGAGGTTAGAACCTGCAGATTAGCAAAATGTTCCCTGTGTACCCTAAACCCTTTCCAATTGATGAATTCTTTCAGACTTCTATATGCTTTGATTTCAGGTTCAAATTTTGCTGTTTTATTTCTTGGACAAAAGAGACAAGTGCTTCATTCATAATAAGGTTTATTGACAGGGCTGGGCTCAAAGTGTGCTTCTGTTGGAATGCAGATTATTGGGATCAGCCTGAGCTCCTTTTCCTATTGTCCCTCTTCACATTTATCCTTCCTTGCATCATCTCTGTGGGCATGCTTGCCAATATGAGCTTAGTTTTCTGCTTTCCATTTGGCACATGGATCCTTTTCCTCAAGCAGCTCCAGTCCCTAACTTGCTCTTCTCCAGCCTGTCATCTCCTACTACTATCCAGTTGCACACATTGCACAACTTAATCATAGTAATATATTGTGCGCATGTGCGTGCTTTTCCCTCCTCTGGGTATTTCCAAGATATCTGTGAGCTGAAGAACAGCATGAAGACTGAATTTGCTGGTAGACCACACAAAAACATTTGACAGAAAGAAGACATCTTTCCTTTATTCAATTGGCAGGTTGTGATCTCTCTCAAAACAAATTTAATGCTAATTTCTTGCTAATAGAAGAAACTGTGGAGTTCTTAGACACATTAAAAGGTAAAAATTGTTAGGTCCCACTATTAGATAACAAGTCTCTGATCTCAAACAAAGGACAGAAGTTGAGTACTGAGTTACTGAAAGTCACTTTATTCTTCAGGCAACATGTTTACTGTGGAACAATGCTGAAAAATTAGCAAAGACAGCTTTAAAAAACCCTCCACCATATTCTTCACTTGCTATTTTTTGAAATTAAGC
Organism: Melospiza melodia melodia; assembly: GCF_035770615.1. Taxonomy (NCBI): domain Eukaryota; kingdom Metazoa; phylum Chordata; class Aves; order Passeriformes; family Passerellidae; genus Melospiza; species Melospiza melodia. Next base: position 47,374,333 of record NC_086194.1, on the reverse strand, counting down.
ATAGAATCATAAGGTAGCAAATATTAATTTATGATTCAGTAATTTATAAAATTATTTCCATAAATTCTTGGAACCACATTGAAATATCTGATGTTGCATACAAAACTAAAAAGCCAGAGGTAATAATGTATTTCCCTTTTAGTAGTGTTAGTGTAATATTTTGTGATTGGAAAAAAATGTATTTTATTAATCCACTCTCTAGAGCACCGTATTTGGGATAACTTAAAGGGTTCATACTTCCATAGGGAGAATTTTCAGAAAGATTTTGAGATTTAAGTCCCTTTTGTACCCAGTGGAAACAAGGATATAAGAAGGAATCTGTGTTCCAGATTGCCAGCTTTGCTCCTGCATTTTGAACTAGATTTCATAGGCACTTAAGTCTTGTTGTTAAAGTTTTGCTTCCTCCTACGTATCTGTGCTGGAGTAAAGTCCTGAGGCACCTCTGCCTTTAAAGGGTGGAGTAGGTTAGTCTCCTCTTTCCAACCTATGTGGGAAAATCCAAATATTTTTATAGGTTAAATGAATTGCAACTGCTGCCTTCTCCATCCATTCTCCAAGTGGTGCTCTCTGAGGATGGAATATTGCAGCGTGGTGCAGAGGGCACCACACCCTTTTCCTTTGAAACATAAGGGGAAGGAAAGACTTCTGCTCTTGTTTTCCTAAGCAGAAGAAACAGTGCTTGGAGTATAACTCAGAGATGTGCCTTTTGAGTGGAGAAAATACACCACTTCTTTTTTTTCTCCTGTTTCCTTTTGCACACTTAGGTGGCACTCAGCCTTTTGCATTTTGTAAGTCTGTTTGGAGGTTTATGTGCAGTATGTGTTGTATGTGGAAAGAAGAGGAGCCACCTGGAGACTGTGGGGGCAGGTGCTTAAATTCTGGTATGAATCTCAATGCTTTGCACTCATGATGAGAGTCACAGCCTCAACCTCTAAAATGAAAATTCAGTAGGTGTTTTGTGCTTATAGCATAAACAACACACATGGTTCGTCAAGATAAGCTCATACAGTTTTGAATATTGAGTCTCAGCTGCACAAGAGGAACTGTTTCTGTAAGATTAGTTGCTTTCCCTGATCCAAGTTTCCACATTCTCTCTGCCATAAAAACCTTTGGCTCTTGTGCCGATGAATGAGATTAATCTTCCAAAACCTTTTGCATACTATCTGCAATGCTACATCATAAAATAAATAAATAAACCTACCACACAGTTCCCTGGTTTCAAACTTTGCAGATTCAGGGTTCACTAAGAAGTCATCTCTCTTTTTCCTTTAAAAGAAGACAACCATATAGAATAATAGAGTTCTCTGTCTAGCATACAAACCCATCTGGAAAGAATTTAGTCTGCAATAATTGTGGGCATTTGATTTAGCTTTAAATCCCTGTAGGTAATTCAAATGTAAATTTATTGGGGTGAGTTTATCCCCAAGCTGCCATTAGATCCAATGTTTTAGAGGTGAAATTGGCCCACTGTGCTAAAACTACAGCCTGCATTGTTTCTGTTGAATCAGGATATTATTACGTGCTGTAATATCTGCTGTTATAAGCAGACCCTTACTAGAAATAAAGCCAATAGAGACAATATAGACAATCACCTGTATTAAATTTATTTTTCAAACCTTGATAGACTAGTAATTCCTAGATTATGATATGTTTATATACCAGTATCTAAATCACTCAGACAACACCGGTCTAATTTGTTATTCTGTTCTGCTGTACTCATATGAAATAGCTCTTTTGGTCAAGTAAAATTCTATGCATTTCACATTCTGCTTCAGAAGAAAGTCCAATGTTTCAAGAGGCATTCAGCACATAATGTAAACAATGCCATCTGTCTTTTTCTTTGGAAAATCTTCTTCAAGATAGCCCTGATATGCCTACTGTTTTCAATCACTTAAAAGGCAGTAATCCAATTATATCATCCTCTATGTAGGAACTGCCATTGCTTTCAGTCCACTTCCAATCCTGACACAAGTAAATCACTTTGATAAGATCCTCTTTTTATTTATTTTTTTCTGAGGAGACTAGCATAAGTAATGATGGCAGCGATAGACCAAGGACAAAATGACCATAATGGACTTTCTGTAGGAAAGGAAAACATGTGCCACTGTGATTTATCATGTTACTTGAAAAATATTTTTCCTTGGAATTTCTGGAACAGGAGCACTCTCTAAGCAAAGGGCATTAGCAAGTATGAATGGACAAATGGTAAATTCAGACAAAACATTCATCAAGTAGCAGATTTAAACAACTATTGCTACTTAGATTTCTTAAACAGGAACAGAAGGTCAAAGCCATTTAGGAAATGTGCCTAGGCCATTTTCATCTGTGGTATAATGCCACCTACTTACATGGAAATGCGCTTGGAATGTGTAAGGTTGGATCTTCCTTACAAACTACTACGGCTTATCGTGCAGATATGCCTTCCTTCTATTTAAAAATGGTTTGGGTGACTTCAGTGATTTGTGCTACCAGCGAGGCAGGGGCCTGGCAGACACGTCTAACCTCCCAGAATAGACGTGGCACGAGATCAGTAGTATCTGCAGACTTCCTGCTACAAACTGCCCTCCACTGTGATGCTGAGAGAGCATAGTCAGAGCTGAGTTCTCTCTGGACACACCTATCTCTGCCCCTGCTTTCAGAAAAAGGGGAAAGCAGCAATTGAGGTGGTCACGTGCAACGCAAAAGCTTGTTTGAAAGGAGCTGGACCACAGGTGTCTCTTTGAACCCAGGCTCATCACTCAGCACAAATAACTGCAGAGTTTGCATTTTCAAATTTATGAAGAGCGCTGCTCTGATATTCACTGTCTGAGACCACATCCAGGAAGCACGGTAGGAAGTTCACTCTACTGAAGAAGCTGGTAAGCGGTGATCCACAATATTAAAAAATGCAGGCCAAATCTGGCATTTCCAATGTCATGCTATGAGATAAGTCTTTTGTTAAGTAACTTTGGAGAGCCAAAAAAAGCTGTGACCTGGACAGGAAAAGACACTGTATTTACCTGAACAAAATAGGATGCTGTTTAGGATGGTATTGATACATTTGATTGTTTCCTTTTACAGAGAAAGTGTGGAGAGCCTTATCCAAAAGCATTCCTATGCTCGATCCCCCATTCGGACCTATGGAGGAGAGGATGATCTTGGAGATGACAGCCAGGCAACACAAAGCAGAGGTAGGAAAACATGCTCATGATGTAAACTGTGGTGACTCAGTTATGCTGGAGAAAAGCAGGACCACGGGCAGTACTGTGGCATTTCTCTGGTGTGTCTCTCTGCCATGAAGTCATATAATGAAGAAGAATACTTGCTACCTTTTGGCTCTTTGGGACATCTGATATGCCCACAGCAGTGGTGTGGGTGGTTCAATTCAGGAGGCAATTCTAGAGATGACCATATAATCTTTGCCGTCAGGAGAAAATTAGTTCTACTTCCTCTTCAAGATATCTGCAAACCAGAAAACTTCATTACTGAGAACAACTTCATTGCTGAGAACAAGTTAACACTCTCCATCTCTTGGCAGGACTTACTAGCTGGGCTCCACACCACTTGTAAAGCACCATGTAGATGTGGCACTTGCTGCCCCTCCAGCCTTCTGTGAACAGAGGACTTAGTTCTGACCATCTTCAACCCACTTGCGGTTAACCTGCTTTGCTTCCTCAGGAAGAAAATTTGGTAGCTCCCTGAAAAAACTGATGTTTAATTGTTATCTGTTAGTCTCTTAAAGGTGCTGTTCCTGCTGAAGCAATTAGCCCCAAATGCTTTATCAAACAATTTGTCTGCATTAGCAGTAGCAAAAGTAGTAACAAGACAGACTTGATCTTTGCAGGGATGCTTACTGGAGAAATTGCATCTGTCACAATTAACCACTGGAAATAGATCTCAAACCCTTCCTGTAGGATTGCTGACTGGCAAAAACTTGTCTTGCATTATAGTTTGCACGTTGACTTTGTGACCTGCCTGATATGCCACAGCCACTTGAGGTAAAGCAGTTCTATCTGTCTTCCGACTGGCAGTGCCCTTGTCTTGTCCTCTAACTTCATACAGTGCTGCTAAGATAACAGCATTCTTTCTGGTCATGAGCTCTTTGGACTTGTGCAGGGAAAACACACTTATTTTTAACCATGAGTTGCTCTTCAGCAAAATGTGATTAGGTGGGCTTGTTTTTACACATCCATTCCAAGTACAGGTCCTTAGATTATGAAGTTTCTCAAGCAAGTTCACCTGCTATGATGCCATCCTTTCACACAGTTCTGGGGAATTACCTTGCTTCTTGTCAGCTTAGATCCCAGGCCAGCTATTGTTGAAGACAGTATTAAATTTTGCTGAAAGTGCTCAGAGCAAAGCACCTTCTCTTCAAGAATTAAATTTCTCCCTACTATGATGTCCTCCCTTGGGAGTGACAAAATGAACCAGGTGAACCTCAGTATGAGAGCTGGCTGTTAAACTTCTTCAGAAGAGAGTCCTTAGAAAGGTGTCATGGGGGATATACTACTTTATGACAATTAATTTTCTGTGTAATAAAAGGGTACAGTTCTGCATTTGCTTGCAATATGGCAAATGAGTAAGTGAGGAAAATTGTGAATCATGGCAAAGAACTTTTTTCTAATCTGGGAGCCATATGCTACATGGGACGTGAGTGTTCTGGGCAACCAGAGACATGCACAGAAGGTAAATCATACTTCTCTTGTACATGAGTAACTGGTACTGCCTTTGCTCTCTCTTTAGGTCTAGTGTCCTTAAATAGGAAAACTCCTCCAAGATACAAGGAGAGAAACAATGTTCTCACTGAAATTCCATAGATATTTTCATTTCTGCCAATGAATTTTAAAATTACCTTTCATGCAAAACTGATGGGTGTTTCCCCACAAAAACGAGAGTTGAGAGCCAAATACATATGCATTGCTGGGTGGTGTGTGTTATAAGCTCTTTGAGACCTTGATTGTCTCAGAAGTACTAATTCCCTTGGTGGTGGAAAAAGTGGTATGTGGAGTACAAAGCTGAAATTAGAGACCAAATCAGCTGGAGCAGGAAAGGATACTTGAGGAAGTTCCTCATGAAAATCATTGGATAGTTACTGTTGGAAGGGACTGACAAAGGTCATGTAGTGCAAACTCCCTTCAGTGAGTAGGGACTTCAACTAGATCAGGGTGCTTCGAGCCCCATCCAACTTCACCTCTCATATTTACTGGGGTGGGACATCTGGCCCCTCTCTGGGCAGCCTGTGTTTCACCAACCGGTGTTTCACCAACCTCACAGTAAAAAATTTAATTCCTATATCTAGTCTAAATCTATCCACCTTTAGTTTAAAGCCCTTTCTTGTGACAGATGATGATAAAAAATTTGTTCCCAGCTTTCTCATAGGCCTGCTTTAAGCACTGACAGGCTGCAATTAGGTGTCCCAAAAGTCTGCTCTTCTCAAGACTCCACAAGCCCAATTCTATAAGCCTTTCCTTATAGGAGAAATGTTCCAGCCCATTTCACAGTCATTCATAAGAAAGAATCACATACCTTATTCTGCATTAAACAAAGAAATAAATATCAGTGATAGCCTTGGTAATTACCTAGGCACCCTCCCAGAGCATTTTCTGCTCAGCAAATTTCAGCCATCCAAAGATGGAAGCAGCTAACCTACAGTACAAGATGTCTAATTCCAAAGGAAGTAACAAATAGGAAATATATAAATTCAATGGAAACTCTTTAATGCATAATTTCTCTGTGCCTACATGCACAGACATCCACAGGATTCATAGTAGCCACCTGGAAAGAGAGCCAAATGAAAACCTTCTGGGCAAATCCAGATTTGCACCCTGCTTTCCCTGTACTGCAGCAATGCTCAGATACCCTCTGATTTGACAAGGGTTTTGCTGTGGTCCGTGAGTAATGTGTCATACTTAGAGTTTGGCTCTGGATCCTAATTTCCCGGCAGTTGGGATTTGGTTCAGCGGTAGGACCAGGATTTGGTTCAAGTTTATCTCCACTGCTAAATTGGCACAATTTATTTTTCCTGTTACTGGGCTGTTTTACTTGTTTCATTAAGCAGAGGAAAAATAATTCATGGCTTGAGAATATATCCCACAAGAGATTTATGAGTTGTTTTAAAAGCCCCAACAATCTACACTTTTTATTTCTGGGGTGGGTTTTTTTTGCTTATAGTTTGGTTTGAGTATGTGGCTATGATTGGTTACTTTACTTAATTCCAGTAAGTTTTCCTTGATGGATAGACATCTTCATATGTTTTCATTCTACAGTCTGGATGAACCTCCCTTCTTGAATTAGATTTATGAAATTAGCACCTGTTACAAAATTTGTTGTCTCCGAATATTTTGCAATACTGAATTGAAATTATATTTCATCAAATAGTCTTTCCAAGAAATTTATTTTCTAAAGTAAGAAAGCTGGTCAAGTAAGAAAATACATAAGAGACAAGAGGTAAATTATAGTTTAAAGAGGAATACAATGAGTTTATTTGTAGCATTTTGTTGTAGTTCCCATTTCTAGAAATCAGACATATGATGGTGACCAGATGCACATAGGTACTACAGATATGAAGGACAACACAGTCATCAGATTATTTGAAAATGACCATGTGTAATTATCCAAACGGATTATTGTTTCCCCAAAATTTTACTGTCAACACAAGTAATTAGTTCTAATTTTAAGAAATAATTTTTCTTTTTTTTTTAAATGATTCTTCAATCTTCAAGAAACAGAAAGTATTTTAAAAAGTTGGAAGATTTGTGGAAATAGGTTTTGAAATTTTTCAAATTAAACAAACCCAAAACAAAATGACAAACAGAACACTTTCATTTGATCTAAAGTAGATAATTACCTTCAGAGCAAGTTCTGCACCTCTTACTATGAATTAGCACTGGTGTTGTTTATTAGAGATGGAAAAACAACAAATACTTTGACATTTATGTTTTTTGGATTTTTTTCTCTATATTATGGAAAGAATCATGTTGACTGGAAAGATGTAATGTTGACAAGTTTCACTGGGATTAAAAAAAAGGGAAAACTTGTAGAGCAAATTGCATTTTTTCTGCATTTTCCCCACACTGAAATTTTGGGAAAAAACCCAAAACAACAGTTCTACTAAGGATCTGATGTAAAAATCTACAAGTATGTCTTCCAAACAGGGATGTAATACAGTGAACTTCCCTGTGAGAGGAGATATTTCAGTGTTTAGAGGCAGCATTACAAGGTGCTTCAGTGTTTAATATCTAAAATGTCCAATGCACAAAGCTGATTTTACTGTTGAAACCACTGCAACCAGCTTCTGAAAATGGAAATTTGTCTAAGACAGCAACCAGCAAATAATATTTTAAAGACTGAAGTATGTAGGAAGTATTTCCAATGACAAGTGGTCATTGAAACCAGGCTTGCTGTGAAGGACTAATTTTCTCCCTTTTCCCTACTTTACCAGCTTCGTGTGCCAATGTTAGGTATTCTTTCTCTTTGCTTGCAGGGTCAGCCTTTACAACATCTGATAACCTGTCCCTCAGTTCCTGGGTTTCCTCTTCAACCAGTTTCCCAGGATTTCAGCATCCACAGTCTTTGAGTGCCCTGGGTACCAGCACTGCCTCCATAGCTACACCCATTCCTCACCCGATCCAAGGATCTCTGCCTCCGTACAGCCGCCTGGGAATGCCTCTTACACCCTCTGCTATAGCCAGCTCCATGCAAGGCAGTGGCCCCACTTTCCCATCCTTCCACATGCCAAGGTACCACCATTATTTTCAGCAGGGTCCTTATGCAGCTATCCAAGGACTGCGTCACTCCTCCGCAGTGATGACGCCGTTTGTATGAGTGACGTGCGGCAAGAGGAACACGAGATTTTAAATGTGCAAGTTTGCTATGACAAAATACAAGGGACCTTCCTGAAAGGCCTGTGGCAGGAGCACTGAACTCATGACAAACCAGCTAAGAAAATGCATTGTGGATACAGATTCCTCTCTTGAGGGATCACAAGAAGAGAGCACGCAGCTTGGAGCTGCTGACAGATCTATGTGTAACACAGCCAAAATGGATCCCAAAGTCCCCAGGATCTTTGGTCGTGTGCAGCTTGTTACAAAGGTGCATTATACCTAGTGGAAAGAGATTATCTTTAAGCAGCAGTGTACAAACTAATTGTCTATAGGTCTTTTTCCATATGCTAGGTGAATTCTAAAAAAGGCAATACTCTTACTCATCTTCATCTCTTCTTGTGACTGACGAGCATCTAAACAGAAAAATGTATTGCTATAACTTTGAGCATGTTTTAGGCTATCTCAGCATACATTTGTTGAAAACAGGATAAAGTGGAGAAGACCACTGTCCTTTTTAAGACTGGCATATATTCACCAAAACCAGTATTTCTTATTGCTAATATAATCACAAAGAGAATGTTATTAACAAGTCTTTCTTTCTTTCTGTGTTTCTTTCACAAAACACTTATTGGTTCCAAAACAAGAACTGTGTTACAGGACTGTAGTAGTAATAATGTATTCTGTCATTCAGTCTAAAAGGAGGTTTGTCCAATATCTGAGGAGGAACAATTTAACTGTCAGTTAAGATACAATGAAGAAAAAATTTAATTTGGAAAAATCTGTTACTTAAACTTAGAAACCCAAGATTTCCTATTTTAAAGCAGTGCTTGTTTACTGCTGTGTGTGCCACTGAAGACCTGTTTCCAGCTGCACATATGTACCAAGTTAACCCACTTTCAGGCTAGATCAGTCTATAGACTCTGTGGATCAAACTATAATTAATGGACTGGTATGAGTGGCACTGGAGTATCTTTCCACTTGTTCTGATTTTGTTGGGTTTGGTCATGGCTGTTATTATACAAGGCATCACCTTGGCCAGCAAAATGAGGGTTGAACTACCAGTTTTTTCATGTCCCACTAGAATGGTGGAGTTACCTTGGGAAAATATCAGTACAGAGCTTCACATGAAAGTGTTTTTAAATTCATGCCTGACTTTTTTCAGTTAGTATTTGGGGCTCTCGTTCAAAGTACTGTCCCCTTTTTCTAGTATGTTGCGTCTGATGCCATGGAGGAGCTATAGAGGCATAAGAAAATAATGACCTTGTCTGCAGAGAGCTAGCAGGAATCTTTTGCACTACTGGAAAGAATAATAGTGTGATGTTGGTTTTCTGTGTGGCATGAGCTGGGATTCCAACTGTAAATAATAAGTTGACACAGAGTTTCTGTGTGAGTTGCATCCAAGCTGTAGATGATAATGCATCTACTGACAAAAGAGAACTAGCATATATAATTTCATATATTACAGATCTCTGTAGAGCTGGAATGCAAAAGAGATGTATTGTCCTCTGCTTTTCACCATTCTGTATTGGTGTTACATGGTAAAAAGTGGAGTGCAGTACACTGAGTCACCTACTCTCATCTCTGAAAAGTGCAAGGCAAGGCATATGCATCCCACAGAAAAAGACCACCATTATGTATTTTCTAGTAGCTGAATTAAAAATCTTCTCAAGCTGGCCATTTCAACCACCTTTTCAACCAAGTTATCTGCAATATCACCCTAATTCCCCATTAATCACTGTTGGACCTGCTGATGAAAACTGACCTGGGCCAATTTGCAACTCCTGTGCTCTGTATGTAAATAAAAAAGAAAATTTATTTACAATTCAGACCTGCTACAAGGAGTTCCATAAATTAATGTAACGGGCCAAGCTCTGCAGTATTTAAATGGCTCAGAATCAGACACTGAATTTGTCTTGGTGTACCCAAATATTAGATTTTGCTGTAGGTTACCAGATTTACAGGAAAAGTGCATGTTGCAAGATTGTGCCTAGTTATAACTGGTTTTGAGATAAACCCCCTATTTTTCAGGAAATTAGGTGGTTCTGACCCTACAAGAATGTAATTCTTCAAGTAAACATGACCCTACAGAAACAATAATTACAGAAGAGGTTTGGAAGAAAGTTTTCTGGTAGAGTTGCACAAACACACTAGGATGATGTGCACTAAAGCCTGTGGGGAAATTCTTTTCTCTGGTTCCTTCTGCAGCTTCATTAACTTATCTGGAGTTCAGGGGATATGATTATGTTCAGAACTCAAGCCAGGAGTTTTACTGCTGATACTTCCATTGGAAAGGGTCAAGTGAGTGGGCAACTTTTATTTGACCCCAGAAACAAGTTTGAAACAGGTGGGCTGATTTAGGCATGGTCGACATGTGACATAAAGTCTGCTCATACATCACCTTCCTTCATGAACCAAATTCACAGAAACAAACTGCACAATCTTTTCAGCCCTGTCCCAGTCCCTGCTCTGAGATCACCAATATTTGGATGCAGAAATCCCCCTTATATTGTCTCAGAGAAAATTCTCCAGGCTCTTTCTGGAGAATGAAACTGGATTTTGAAAACTTCATTTACAAAAAAAAAAATTAAATGAAAGGGCTTTCTACTACAAATGAAGTGTGATTCATATCTGAAATAACATGGCAGTAGGCTGTCTTGATATAAAAACAGGATAAAGTCAACACCTCTTCCAAATTCTCTCTGATGAATTTTGTATTGCAGATGATGCAGAATTATCTGTCAAAATCCACAGCTTGATTTTTCCAGTCAAACCAAGTCTCTCTCAGTGGGCTCATCCCTCCTTGTGCTTCTCTCTGATGGTTTAATTCCTTTGCAGCAGAAACCCATTAGGTTGTCCACTAATGCAGAATCATAGGCAGGTCCCAAGCAAGGGAATGAAGGTAGCTTGTGACCAATTTCCCTAGGAATGAGATGTGTCCATAGGTATGTCCATAGTGAGGAATGTCCATTCCTCACTTCCTCCTCTTTGCCCTCACAGTCTTACCTACAAAACCTGTTGCAGAGATTTGAGGCTAAAGGGATTAAGTTCACAGAGGCCACAGGACATCCAGTGAAGAGGTCTTGCCACCTCACAAAGTTGCTGCTCCATGTCCCACTCACCTTCCTGTAGGCCTGGGGAAGCATGGGAGTGATTCCAGGAATAAAATTTCCATGCAACTGAAGTCAAATGGAAATTTATTGACTCTAATGGGGACAGGATTTCATTCCTCATTGTCGTCTAAAAATAAGGTCTGGCAGTAGGAACAGTGACTTAAATGACAGCAACAATATAGAAACAATACAGGAAAGATTAAAACTCAAGTACAAACCAACTTTAGCACTGACCTCACAACTGGAAGAAAATGAATGCGAATTTATAATTGATTGGTTAAAGAGTGAAATCACTTTTGCTAAAAAAAAAAAAAAACCAAAACTCCACCACTTTGACAATAGCCCAGTAATTTATTTAAGGACTTGCTATATGGCTGTCAAAATTGCATCACTTTCAGGACAGAACATCTGTTGTTAGTAGATGGGCTAGGAATGCCAAATATAATCTAAAATTATTCTCCAAATGCAATTCACGTTTTATATCCCATGAGAAGTGCTCTTCACCTTTATGAGCTTTTGTCTTGGCTCAGAAAAACTGAGCTGGTTTATGTTGTTTGATTTTGTTTGGGTTTTTTTTCAGGGCGGGGGGAAGAGCTGTTTTTTTAAGAAGAGTGGAGAGAACATGCCTGAATATGCTTTTCAAAGAGAATGATAAGATTTTACTTGGAAGTGTTCCAAGTATTTTTTGTGTTTTTCCTGTATTACCATTTTATCCATAGATTGTCAACACCCTCCAGTCTTTAATCCAACAAAAGCATCTCATATATTAACAAAACTGATTTGGATGTATTTATCTGAATATTTTTTTCTTCTACTTTTGGAGCCCTGAGAATTCAAACATAAACCCTCCCATTTTTAACTTACCTCTTTGGTTTGCAGCATTGCTTTGTACAAGCACTGTCTGAGGCACTATCAAAGACAGCAAATCGATGCCACTGGGTTTCAGTTGTACTCTTCTGGGTGTAAATTGAATAACAAGCATAGACCAAGTAGCTAAAGGTAGAGTTCCCAATGGAAATGCTTCTTCATGAGTCCAGGGATGGTAAGTTGTATGGTAGCTGATGTGCTTGGTACCACAACCTTCAGAATGCAATTGCAGAATTTCTCACAGACAGTTTTACCCATAGAGGCCGGGACACTGCAGCAACATGTACACATGTAAGGTGTTGCCATTTCCAACATCCAGCAAACACTAATTGGCACTTGAAAAGGAACGTTTTTTAACTGAAAAGTATTTGGGCGGGCAACTTGATTATGTAGTACACCCTCTTCATATGTGTGTACTATACAGAAAGAGAAATATCAATGAAAATTTTTGCAAAAACCTGGGATAATTTCCAAAAGTGTAAGTCAATATAAATTGTGGTAATTTACTCCTAGATAAGGGTAAAAGCAACAGTGAGATCAGTGTAACACTTACGGCTTTTTGTCTTGAAGAAGTTGTGGCCACAGTGCATATACTCATCATCTGCAGGGGAATGACACTCACTGCAAAATTAATTTTGTTTTTAGTGAAATTTTATTCACACAATTCTTTACAGAGCATTTCTGCTGCAGGAGATGTGGTTTCTTTACTAACCACCTACTTACTGGCCAGAGGATTTATGTATTACTCTATAATCAAATGTCCTTGCATATAATCTCTAGATTATCAGATCAGACAACTTCTTTTTCTTTATTTTATCTTTTTAAGAGAAAACTAAGCAGTGAATTAAATAAGCTCTGAAGTAACTTTTTATGATAGTTTAAGGACAAAAAATACAGTTTGCTGTATTTTACCTTTAGCAACATTTAAACACTCTTTTTCTTTTTAATTGTACCTTCAGAAACATGAGGAAAGATATGGTTTAAAAATAAGGAAGGTAAAAAAACTGGATGTAGCCTCTTTAACAGAATGTACCACAGTTCTTCTGTTTGCTGTGTTGACTTTGTTGTTTATATTGCATTGCGTGAGCACATTCACCATGTACCGAAGTGTGTGTTTGTGTGTATGGGGTGGGGGTAGAGGGAAATCTTTTTATGGAAAAAAAGTTGTGAACATAAACTATGAAGCAACATCTAATGAAAAGTTTCTTTTTAAGTGCAATATATTTATTTCTGCTAGAAATATAATATCAACATTATGTAATATTTGAAGCATTAAATGTTATTTGTAAACAGCTTAAAATTATATATATATCACAAAAACTGTACAGAAGTGCAAATGTGTGGATATTCAGTTTCTTTCATTAAAATATTGGGTGTTTTGATATATCATTCTTATTTAGCCAAATCTTTCTGGGTTTTTTTTCCTCTAACCAAATTGCTGAGGGCAGTGGAACCAGTCACAGATGTTTCTGAGATTACACACAATTTGTTATGGCTGCTCATCTACAAAAGGTAGTCTAAGTCTTGGATTCATATGGAGTGATAGTTGTACTGTAGTTAAATACAATTGTAGCTTGAATGGAGTTGCACAAATTATTTCTTTTTCAAAATGCTTTGCAATCATATTCATAAAAACTCCTGGGTCTGCCAGCAGAACTCAAATAAATGGCTGAAATATGGGGTTCTCAGGGTCCCCAAGATAGTAAATACAGACCTAGGAAAGGCAGTATAAGAAGAGAGTGGAATTAGCTCTGTTAAGTCAGGACAAGTAAAGAACGTAAAGAAGTGAGGAGCAAATTCCTCTCCATAAATGCAGCAGGCCTTTTATTTAAAAGGATTTAATTTCAATTATAATAGCATATATTAAAGCAAGACAGAGTTACCTGAGACTCTATCTAAGGTATTCAAAGAAGAAAGATAGTGACACAGAGTACAGGATTACCTAGAGAGTATAAGGAGCAATACCTATCATTCAAGGTCTTTTAGAACAGGTTGAACATGCACTACTCAAGAAGGATGTGATTAAAACTAATCTTGCCTTAGGACAATCAAATGATCTCTTGAGGTTCTTCCAAGCTTCCTACAAGGGCCTTCCCTTGAAGCAGCTTCTGACAAAATCCTCGTGTTGCTCGAAAAGTTTTTTGTTATGCACCCACAGTTTATCTTGTTCCCCAATTGAGATCAGCTGCTGGGAGTTTTGCAGCTAGATCACAAGATCCCTGGTTTGCAAAGAGCCTCAGTGGGATGGAGGAGCTGTGAGGTTCCAAGGAACAGTAGCAGCAGCAGCATCGTCTTGGTTTGCAAGTGTAAGCAAGGAGGTAACAGCCTCAGGTAATTCCAATCTACCTTGAACTATGCTAAATTGAAACCAGGCATTAATGTATCTCATTAACATTTGGAATGTATGAAAATTAGGATGGATTGCTGAGTTGGTAACTCTGTATGATGCCTTTTGTCTCTGCATTATATTTTTATGGCATCTTGGTAGCAAAACAGCTGCATTCTCTCATGGATATTCAATGCTGTGAAAGTCTTTTGCTTAACCTCAGGCTAAGGGGGCTTTCTGGATTACAAGTAACACCAGGCACGTGCACTGGCACTCTCCTGAATCTGAACTATTGGCTGCACACCGGTTCAAGACATGGTTATGCCAATGAAATCAGCAGCCTTGCTTGTGTAAAATTAAATCAGTGCTCAAGCTCTACAACAGCAAAACTCCTCATGCTTCGCAGAATCAAGACCTTTGGGAATAAGCTGTCCGTGCAACAAACACCTCTATAATTGGAGCCTTTATTTGCTATTTTCCAAAGAGAAACTGGGGGATTAAACAGAAATGAAGGTTCTGAACTGTCTCCCATAGGGTTACTTTGAACAGACTAATGAGTAGTCATGATGACTGTAGGCTGCCTTGTGTATCACATTTAGAAAACAGATTTATATCCAAATTATCTATCTTGGAGATAAGCAGTGCAGAAAACAAATTATTTGGAGAATGCTATTTTCTAAACTTCCTGTGCAGGAGCACAATGAATCCATGATTTAATGGTATACTTGAACTACAGAGCAAAAACCAATATTTTGAATCATGATCATTTCAAATACACATAAAATATTTAGATTATATGCCAACAGTTCAATATATAAAAGCTAACAATAATCACTAATAATAACTCTAAAAATTAAACTGACAGTGGTCTAATGTTCAAGATCTTTATTAAAGTTAGCCATTGATGTACTGGTTGCTCAGTGAGGCTCTAGGGACCTTTGCAGGCAGTATAGAATCTGGTCCTTGTTCTCCAGAGTAATAACCAGAGGAACCAAGAAAAAATCTATGGGGATGCCTATCAGAAAAGTTGGACAGAGAGGTTTTTTTTGAAGAGTAGGTTAATGATTTCTCCCAATGCAGAGAGTATTAGATATATCACCTCTGTAGCATTTTTAACTTTGTTAATATAAAATATAATTTAACAGTCAGACACATCAATATCCAGTATTTTTAAGGCTTTTTAGGATGGGAAATAGGTCTATTCTAATAGGTCTATTCAATGCAGGAACTGTATTGAATAACTAATTTGATAAATTAAAATCAAGCAACCATTCTCAAGCAACAATTTTTGCCTCTTGCTTGACTGAATTGTTTTTATTTCCATTGTGAAGCCTACCAGGAATATATGCAGTAATTCTAAGTGGTTTTAAGGTGTTGTGTCCTAGAGAATCTCCTGGGTTTGAATCATGTTTTCACAAACTCCATGAGCACCTCCTTCAAAGGTTTGTGTTCTCCTGTGTTTGAGGAAGGATAGTTGCAGAAATGGTTGTGAACTGAATGGCTGCCCTCAGATATGCAGCGGGCTCTTTGCCTGTTTAAATTACCAACAACTGCAGCATAGCTCAAAGAGTAAGATGAATTAAAAAAGGGGAAAATGCTTGCAGCTGAATCTGTAATTGATGACATTTGGAACAAATAATCCCCCAAAAGGTGGAGTTGATAACAGTTCCTTGAACAGCTGTGGCTCTTGTCTATTTAGATGTTTAACTTTGGTTAGCTGTTCTGAGACAGCCAGAGAAGGAACAAAGTATATACAAAAAACCCATTTCAGAAGTCAGCAATTCCATTTAATTCCTTTCACATCATTTAAGACACCTTAAGACACGTGTAAAAAGCACAAAAATCATTCTAGACTTTGTCACCTCAAACTAGAACGATTTCTGTGCTTTTTACCTGTGTCCATGTCTTAAGGCATCTTAAATGATGTGAAAGGAATTATATGGAATTGGTGAAGTTCATGCTGTCGTTACTTCTAGTGTGCACTGTCTTCCAGTCAGCTTCTAGTGACAATGCAAACATAATTTTAGTACAGATACTAAATCATTTAGGTATTTGGTGTCATCAGAAACAACCCTCTTTTTGAGTTCTCACAGAGGTAGAGTAAATAGTGATGCTTAAAGTGGCTGTGCTTCACAGGGGTTACTGAAATTGAACTCCTTTCAATCTGAGTTTTTTCTATGAAAATTCCCCCTGTTTTCCTGAAACAAGAACTCTGTGATCTTCACTGGTCTTCGCTCTGGTGTAAAAGTCGAGTGTGGGAGAGCAGTTTCTGTTTCTCTTAAAGACATGGTTGATACATTATCACAAATCAATTATTATTTCTTCCTGTGCTCTCTCATGGATTGATCCCAAGGCAGCCAAAGGAGGAATTACTTTTTATCTTGATGCAAATTGTTGGCTGTAAGATTTGCATTGATAATATCTGAACATGTACCGAGGGCTTTGGAGTGGCAGGCTTCAATTACCTTCCCTCTGAATGCCATAGCTTTCTGACTTGAGACACCAGTCACACAACTCATCTCCAATGACATTACAAATAAGTTAGTAGCACTCAGGGGATTTATCAGCCTGACTTTATTTAATCTCTCCATTTTCAGTTAACATAGTCACCTCAAACAGTGCATAGCCAGAGGATGATTAGATTGTTTCAGATGGTTAAAGCCTTCCTTCCTGCTTCATTTTACAATGCACTAGGAATTTTGTACATTTTTCACTGAACAAAGTCTAACATTTGTGCCCCCATCATTTCCTTTACAAGGCTTTAAATACCTCTGAGTTGTTCTTAAATGAATTAGTATGTGTTGTAGACCCTATCTAGCACTTAAGACAACTTGGCATGGTTTCCAGTAGTTCTGGACAGACAACTACTTGTGTTTTCAGTCACAGAAAATGTTTTCTTTCCTATATAGCTGATGAGGGCAAAGACTAACAAGGAATATTATAGGCTGAGATTTCAAAGCCATTACAAAGGTGGATGCACAGCTCACACTCATTTTAGCAAGACTCGGGTTTCTGAGTCCTGTACAGAAAGTCTTTGCTATAGTGTTTGTTATTTTAAAAGGTTTATGGTTTTTTTTTCAGAGACCAGCCTAAACATTTTAACATTTGTTCCTGAATTATTTTAAAGCCTCTTTTGCTCTATGCCATAATATCATGCCTTTGTTCTTCTGTTCTTTCAACCTTGGCCAAACTGTTAGAGAACACATGGATACTTCCTTTCCATTTGCCAATTCAATAATAAGAGAACTCATGTGAGCTGAAGAGGTTAATTTACTTTTTTCTTTGTGGAGTTATGGATGTGTTTGGGGTTTTTTTTAGGTTTTTTTTGTTTGTTTGTTTGTTGGGATTTTTTGTTTGTTTGTTTTTTGTTGTTGGGTTTTTGGGGTTTTTTTTGTGGGTCCTCTTCTTCAGAGCTTAGTTCTACTTTGCTTTGCTTATAGAAGAATAGCCTATATATTTATCTCAAAGGCAGAGCTGCTGTCATTACAATATACCCAAAACTGGATTTTGCTGTCAAAAATTTGAGGGATGGGCTTGAGCTGTCTTGACATAGAAGAAATCAGAAGGTAAAATGACACGGAGAGGCATCAGATCAGCACGCTTTTACCATTGCCCGGAACTCCCACCCTGCTGCCATTCTGCATGCAAAATTTCCCCAAGAGAAAAAGCAATGTTTTCCTCCTCAGGGCTTCGGTATAGGCAGCAAAGCAGGCATCAGGTTTGGGACTGGTTTGTCCCCACCTTGCCCACAAACACATAAACACACAGAGTATTTGATGCTGAGGAAGCGTCAGTTTGTGCCGGGAGCTGCTCAAGGCTGTGGATTCCCCGAGTGATCTAAGCCCAGAACCTAAGATCTGAAATGTACAAGTCTCTCTTTCACACACACAAAAATGTATGGCTTAGAATATTTTTAACACTTGTATTGTTCTGGAAATGTGAATCCACAGTGCAGCTGCAATGAAATGGACATTTTCACCAGAAGGGATGCACTGGAAAATCCAGAAAGACATAAATAGCAACGGTCCGGATGCAACAGCAGAAATAAATTGGAAGCTGATCATAAGATCCAAGTGGGTATTTAGAGTTAGTGTAAATAGAAATACCAAATTAAGCAAATAACATGTAATTTTGAGATGAATTGCCCTATGTGCCAAGCACAAAACTTTGCACTGACTATGCAGAGCATGATAACATGAGAATAGGGCAGACATTTTAAAACCTAAAATCACATGAGAAATTGCAAACCACAAAAAAGAATACTAAAAGTCACACGTGCAATGTGACCATAAACAAAACTGCAGTATGGTTAAAGCCAACTGTAGCTCAGAAAGAAGTTTTCCATAACATGGAACCTGAAGGAAAACCAGACCATACATCCAAATTTCAGCTATACCAGATTCTAACTGCAAAAAATTTTAAAAAGCACCAGTGTGAGCATGCCTAAACACAGCAAATATGAATGCTTATTCTAATTTTTGTGTTAGACTACACTGGTAATTCTCTGTTTACTGCTTTGGTTCTGGAGTATGTCCACATAAAATAAGTTGCTCAACTGTGGCTTAAACCATTTTTCCAAACACACAAAGACAACAAATGGGACGGCAATAATGGATTTCTGCTTTATCTGGGATTCATGGCAAGTGCTGAACATGCATCCAGATGGAGAAATTATTTAGAGAAGACGAAAAAGATCCCAGAAAAGGAAACAGAGAACTGTGTATCATCTTCATTTAACTAATGAAAGCCATAAGAATTAATAAGTGCACCAATCGGTTGGAATAAAATTGAGAAAGGAAAGAGAGGTCTGCAAAATTTCCCCCACCATTGAATATGACATATATAATTTCACAATGAACAATGACTTCATTTTTGTTTCTCTCCACACTTCAGTGATGTTGAATTAACCAATGCCTTAAAATAGATTTCTCCATGTGAAGTCACTTTGAAAAGTAGCTTTTGAATGAAATGTTTCAAGCTAGTGAGGAAATCACAAGTTAAAAAAAAAGGCAAGCCTTTGAAAAAACGTTACGTGATGGTCTGCTCTTTTGCTAATAAAGAGAACCATGATTCCTGAACAGGAGAAAGTTCAGGCATAAACCTGATTCTGTAGGTACCGTGCATCTCTGTGGTGGAAAGCACCACAGCAGGGAGCTTGTTTATTTAACACAAGTGTGGTTTCATCTGTTTTAACTGGATTTCCTTATTTGTATATACAAGACATCATAAACCAGTTGTTCTTCTTGCTCCACCCACATGTATTGGATATCCACATGTAGAGCTATCAGGTATAAGAGTACTTTTAAATTTTAATATGGGATGGCTATTCCCCATAATCTAATTTTAAGACTAAAACATTTCAATTCAGCATTAGGGAAACCAACCTTTTCCACTTCAAGGCATCCTCTGGTTTTTCTTTGGTAATTTTACTGTGAATTTTGTGTTGTTTCACCTTGTGTTGCTACTAAAAGTATGGACATGAGAAACAAAATTTCATGAGAATCCCACCTTCCATTAAAAAGAAAAAAGGTGGGAGGAAACTAAGGTGGAATAAATGTTTGAAAATTCAGGATACCAATAAATAAACCACCTTATAATTCTTGTTTGGACACTTTTTTTTAATATTTGGGACTGGAAACAATATTTTTTGTTGTTGTTGCTATGTCAGAAAATACATTTATTTCTGATATAATTTATTCCAGTTACATAACCAAAATAAACAGTAATGGCAAAGTGACTTTTCACTGTCACTCTTTATGCACCCTTTAGGACTCTAAAAAAAGAAGGGCTTGTGGATGATTTTTGGTTGGCTGATAAACTGAAAAAATAGGGGAAAATTAATTCAGAATCAAATGAAAACACAAAAATCAATTTTGGAGGAGTATGAAGGGCTGATTTAAATGAAGAACAAGCAGACCAACACATTTTGAGTAAATGTACAATGTTGTATTCACTGAAAATATTTGACTGTGTCCTCAAGCTATTCACGACTCCTTGTAAACTTACTGGTTTACATCAGTTTCAACTGAAATACTAAAACACTTTATCACCTATCAAATAACTTTTTATTTTCAACTTCTGATATAGTTTCCTCTTTTTATTTCCAGCTGAAAATCATTTGGTCTGAATTAGAAACTCATTTCCGCTTCCAGGAACCAGACCTTTCTTTTGACAAACGCGCTTATCACCGAACTTCTTGGCCATGTGGGGTCCTAAGACACAGGACTGTTTAATCTACTGTATTATTCACTGCCACTCCATCATAGCTTTTATTATTAGATGAAAAAATAACAATAATAAAAAAAATTAAAAAGGAGGGCAGTTAGCTTTACTATTTCTTGACAAGCATCATTGAGTTTCAGTGAGTTTCTCACGCGTGCCCTAACACTTAGGGCTAACAATTATTTTCCTCTGTATCTTAACAAAGAAGTAATCTTTAAATACTTCTGCTCTGAAGGTAGATAGACACAGGAACTTTTCTGTTTGTTGGTCCCTGATGGGAAGCGTTGGGTTGCACACCTGCGATGCAGGGAAGGGAGCGCAGCCGCGTCCCGCGGGCGCCCTGTGCCCTCTGCCGGCGGCACCTCCGGGGAAGGCGGGCGGGAGCGCCAACAGCCAGGGGGAAAAACAGGGAGGTAGGAAAAAAAGGGCACGGGTGAGAAACTCACTGAAACTCAGTGATGCTTGTCAAGAAATAGTAAAGCTAACTGCCCTCCTTTTTAATTTTTTTAAAATTATTGTTATTTTTTCATCTAACAGGGATTTGTGTAGGCAGTGTTTTCCATGCGCCCTGCGTGCCACCTCTGGTATTGCCTAAATTCCCACTGCCCACCCCTCCCCTGACCTCCATCCCTCTGGAGAACTCAGTTTTCTGCCCAGGAACCTCTTCTGCCACTGCGGCACAATCGCACTGGAAAGCCTCGGATGTTCTTCAGGAAGCGAGATCCCCTTGGGTTTTTTTTCCCCACCATACACAATAAGTAACACAGTCTGCCTCAGGTATGTTTTCCCAGATTTTCCACCAGGTGCAAAATCGACATGGTGAGTGAAAGCGCGCTGGCCTGCAGCACCTATCTATTTGTGTTTCTTAAGTTGATTAGGTTTGTTTTTATCTCAGTAGTTTTGTTTGTTTGTTTTCTACTTACTGGTTGGCTGGCATCCAGGCAAGACATAAATGTCTTTTTGGATTATGAATGGTAAGATATAAATTTTTTTACTCTCCTATTTTAAGTAAATATTACTGTTGTCTGCAATAATTGAACCTGAACAAGAGGAAAGAATTAGCTTGTATCCACATGTACTACTTCTAATTTCTTCCAAGTAGACAAAACAATTATTTTGCTCTGTATCTTAACAAAGAAGTAATCTTTAAATACTTCTGGAACATGCACTCAACACCATGCCAGGCAGAAAATACACAGCCTGATTTTCATTTACACAAAAGGCAGTTTACAAAGCTCAGGAAGCCTTGCAAGGATTAAAGCAGATGTCTGCACCCACTTAGAGCTTTCTTTCCGCACCAGAGTTGTGTAACTGAATAGCTGCTCAGGACTTGCTGCTGCTGAACCGGGTAATCGTGCCACACCTAACACCTTACTCAGGGCAAAACTATGCAGATTCCATGTTTGCATAAAGAAGCATATATTTTCTTCTGTGGCAATCATTTTCATACATTTGCAGCCCTTCACTTCAGTCTCAGAAAACCATGCTGACGGTCTCAGAATTTTGTCCCCTTTTGCCTCCATTGATCATGTTTATCTGAACTGTCATTAATACAGAAGTCACCAAATTACAAAGCCACACCCCACCATTTTAAAGTGTAGCGTTGAATTAAGTTGAAACTGGCTATATACTAAAAAAATCATTTCATATCATTAGAAAAATTCATATATCCAAGCATCTTTTTCTGTAGGAATCAGAGTAAAAATCAGGAGCATAAGGACTTATTTTCCTCCTTAATCTTCATGATTTTGGATTTTGAATTCAAGTGGGCACAATGAAAGAAATGCAATCACACACTGGAAAGGATGAATACAGTCTCTGCAAAAGGATCAGATTGTCTCAGCTGAACTCCCTAGTGAAATGGGAATAATTCTCTTTTAATGGAAATGCTGAAGTCCAAAGCACATGTCTGCCATAGCCCTGGCATCTCTGAGGAGTAAAGATATATGACTGGTCTTGAGTTTGAACTCCTTCTTCTTCCGAGCTGTATTTGGAGAGCTTTTTTAGAAAGTGGAGAGTTAAACCCCGGGAAAAAAAATTAATACAATTCCATAAGTGCTAAAATCACAGGGACTTTAAGACACAGGGCAACTCCAAAGAGTAGAACAGGGATAGGACAGTAACCTGACAGTGTTTATTAAGGACCTTACAACGGGAGAAGTGTAAGAAAAATTTGAAGGTGCAGTGGTGATCTTTCTTTTTGCAAGGTGAGTGTGAAATCTTTGCCTTCTTTGGCTTTCCTTTCCTTTGTGCACAAGGGCTGCAGCTGTTCTTCTCTGAACTTTAGCAAGGGCAAGTGTCAAATTCTGTGGCCGAGACAGGGCAACTCTAGTTGTGGCCACAGGGAATGGGAAGCTGGAGAGCAGTGCTGTGGAATGGGACCTGTGAGTCCTGGCTGACAGCAAGCTGAACATGAGTCAGCAGTGCCCTGGCAGCCAGGAGGGCCAACCCTGGCCTGGGGGCATCAGGGACAGCATCTCCAGCCAGGCAAGGGACTCACTCGAGTTCTGGGTGCAGTTTTTGGCACCGTAATATTAAAAAGACATGAAGCTGTTAGAGAGCATTCAAAGCAGAGCAATGAAGATGGTGAAAGGCCTTGAGGGGAAGCCATGTGGGAAGTGGCTGAGGTCATTGGTCTGTTCATCCTGGAGAAGACTGAGGGGAGACCTCACTGCAGTCTGCAGCTTCCTTCTGAGGGAAAGAGGAGGGACAGACTCTCACAACCATGGACAGGACTTGAGGAAACATCATGAAGTTGAGTCAGGTGAGATTTAGATTGGATATCAGGAAAAGGCTGTTCCCCCAGAGGGGAGTTGGGTACTGGAACAGGCTCCTCAGGGAAGTGGTCACAGCACCAAGCTTTGTCTGATTTCAAGAAGTGTTTGGACAATGCTCTCAGGCACATGGGGTGATTCTCAGGGTGTCCTGTGCAGGGCCAGAAGTTGGACTCGATGATCCTGATGGGGCCCTTCCAACACAGCACTTTCTATCATTCTATGATTCTAATTCAGGTAGTAGTGACAATGAGGAGCAAGGACCAAAAACAGGCTCTTCGCTCTTCACAAGACCTTTGGGACTTACTTGTGGAAATCCCGAGTAGGAAGAAACCTCAAGTCAGTTCAAAAGAAGACAGCAGCAAAAATCCATCACAGAAGAGACAGACCCACTCCTGAATGAGGGCATGAGACTGGATGGGATGCCAAGAAAGCAACATTTATTGTCTCCTAGGGTAGAGAAGGTACATACAAGGATGCCTTCTCAATCTCTTGAATTACATGAGAAATTTACCCATGGCTGACTGGTTTTTACTTGTCCTTGGGAGTATGATGTTTCAGGGTGTCTGACCTACCATAAGCAGCAGTTCAGGGGATGCAGGTTCCAGAGCCAAGGTTCACTTCAGTACTTAGATTTTTTTTGTACCTGTAGAACTCCTTTAAAAGCATATGAAACACTGAAAAGCACAGAATCTTTGTTGGAGTTAGGCTTTTGTTGCACTAGCACATTTAAGATTATTTTCTAATATGACTTTTCTTTCCTTCTTCATCCTCTGACTTTTCATTTTCTTCCTCATTTATTACCTACTCCTCTTCATTCTCATTCTGCTCACACATCCCCTATTCTCAATGCTACTAATCAATTATTGTCACAGCTCTCTTCCTTCCTTGTTATCGCCTCATTTTAGACCATCCACTGTACTTACAAAGTACATCTGTGGCAGACCTAGTAGTGAAACCTGTGTGCCTCTTTAAGACCTGGGCTAGTTTTCCACTGCAAACTCAGTGTTACTTCTTCCTTCTTTTCTTCTGCTCTCCCACCTCAAAAGAAATGCCCAAGCAAATATTACAGGTTTGTCCCTGCTCTTCTCCTTTCAGAATTCTTTCTCTTTTCTTGTTTGGTTTTTTTTTCTTGTTTTTCAGATAGTGGCAAAGTTTGAAGGTGTTGCCCATGTAGTTTATTGATGAAGACTGATATTCTCCAAGTTACACTGAGCCTTTGTGATAAACAGCAGTGAAAGTAGCATTGCATTTTCTTCAGTATATTAGGAGCTGGGTGGTCTCCAGCTCAAAGCTGGGTCAGGGGATACTTGGGATGAATGTTTTTCATAAATACTCACTGAGGGATTAGCCAGTATATAATAATAATAATAGGTAGGGCAGGAAGGGGTCTTCAGAGATCATCTCCTTGACTCAAGCCAAGATCAGTTTATAATTAAACCACCTCTGGAAGATGTTTATCTTTTTTGTTTTTGAAGGACCCCAACAATGGCAACTCCACAGGTCCTTTAAAGATTCTGCTGCTTAACTATTCTTTCTTTAGAAATTGGCCCTAATATCTAACCTGACCCAGACTGAAATTTTAGCCCTTTATTCCTTATCCAGTGCTTCTGCCACTTCTTGTAGCAACCTTTTGCCTATTTGAAAACTGATATTACATTCCCTCTGATTACTCTTCTCCAGGCTACTTTTTACATCTTTCTTGTGTAGAATTCAAGGGTGTTTTCTGCTGTGTATATATGCTTGGTGGAGGGGGAAATCTGCTTTGCAACTACCATGGCTGATGTAAAATAAGGATGACAGCAAGGGATAAAGGAGATTAGGAAAAGTCCCTGTCTTTCAGTGGGTCTGCACTACTGAAGTGCAGTGTTCACTATCAGACATTCCTTTAGCTGAGATCTCCCCAGTACGAACTAAAGTTAATAGATGACTGCAAAGTAAGACTGTCATAACCCATTTTGTATTCTTTCTTCTGCATTTTTTCTAACAATGCTGGCAATAAGGCTTATAATGACAGCTGAAATGTGGAGGTTCCATGCTGCCTGTAAAATGGAGTTCCACATATGGTGTGCTAACACAAAATTACTTTAAACCTGGTTCAGGCAGTTTGTGAGTTGTTAGTGGGCATTGAAGCTTTTTCTGTTTGAAAGGCAGATAGAATTTTTCCAAGTACCACTCCACAGATCAGAAAGTCTTCTCTGAAGAGAAAATACCTTGTAAAACTTTATAATCTTTTTCTGACAGTTATTCTGCATTCTGCTCTTTGACATCCTTTTCTCCTTCCATTAAGTGGCAATTTTAAAAGTATGTGAAGTATCTCTTCAGCAAAATCCAGGATTACTAGTGGGCCATAGTTTCCTTGCAGTGCAATCCTGGGACTCATTCTGAAACCACAGCTCTACTCACTCAAATTCTCTGTGACTTTATGACATGACAGCTGCATGAGAGAAATGGCTAAAGACAGGTCTGTCTTGTGAAATATGCCTTCCATGCCCAGCAGTGCAGCATTTTTAGTATTCTATAGATGCTTTTTATATATACATGCATGCAAACACAAACACTTGTATGTGCACATTTGAAAGTACATTGTTTAGTGAATTCTCCTTATTTTACTGTGGGGCTAGCAGGAGAAAATGAATGCCATCCTATATTCAGGCTTCAGTCCATCATCAACATATACCTTGATATATATCATGAATGGAATCTCTCAGGAAGAGAAATCCTCTGAACTCCCACGTGTGATGCCACGGGGAGCCATGCTACGAGATCCCTTACTGGGAAACAAGTTGTAGCCCAGGGAGGAACTGGAGTGGTTGCACCTGCCTTGTGAAACAGTAAGTCAGCTGCTGCTGTCTGAGCATCACGAGTTATTCTGTCAAACTAAAAAGAAATTGAGAATATTAAACAAACAGTGTATTTTAGGAGTTTTTCCCCTCCACTCACATAATCTCTTCAATGCTGACAGCTGCATGCTTCTTGAGAAATAGACGAGGCTAGAGATTTCTCTTGCTTATAGATGCTTCTTTTGAATTGTTTTTGGTAACATCAAAAGTTCTAATGGTAGGGATGGAATGGGCAGAGCAGTCCATGCCTTGTGTAAATGTAAATGGAGCTTATGGGGAGAGAGGGAGTGCCACCAAGGGTCTGTGGTTACTTGTGAGCAATGGTCCCAGGCATTCTCACAGGACAGTCTGTGGTGCTCCAGGCAGCACTCACAGGGAAGTGAAACTACCTACATTACCACACAGCACTCATGGAGAGAGTGAAGGCAAACACAAATTGAAGAGGAGCTTGTAAAGAGCACCTCTGTGTGAAACACGTAATTTGTATCTGCAGAGCTGGAATGATCACCTGGAGCAATACAAATCTGTGGCAGAGGTATTTACAATTTGTACCTGAAACACAGGCCTGATTCTACTTACTTTGCATGCATCTCCAAGTGCTTCCTTATGTAGACTTTCTCAACATTTACAAGTCAGGTGTGATTCAAGATCTGCATAGATCAGTTGTTTAATTTAAATTACCAGCAACTCTGACAAAGCAGCATTAGTCAGCAAGAAATTACAATGGCCCGGCCAATCTGTTTTCTTTTCAATCAATGAAACAGCCCCAGACTTGGCCTTCTAGCCTAGATGAAAAAGTATATTGAAACATAAATGAATGTGTTATTTCACCTGCTGCTCTTTGTAATTGTGTCGATGCAGCAGCAGAGAGGATGCATTGGACAGTAGAGGGCACTGTGACCTCAAAAATAAGCTTCAGACTGGGCTGTAATTGAGCCTTTTTGTGAACACAGCTGATCAGGCACAGACAAATGTCCTATTCCAACAGAAAAAAAAAAAAAAAAAAAGCTCTGTTTGTTTCTTAGTAGATCTAGAGACTAGAGAAATAATGTCAAAAACAAGGAGGGGCTGGACTTAGACATACTGTAAGGGCATGATCACTATAAATTTCCACAGGAACAAACTGAAAAAAAGGGGATGAATTCCATCAAGATGCTTGACACTGTGGCACATCTTAATGTTTTGTGAACACAGACTTTAAAGCCTGAGTTGGGTGCTACTCTTAACGAAGTTTAAGAATGTATAATGAAGTATTTAGGATCATGCTCTGAGACAGATTGTCAAAAAGTTGAAAAGGTGAGGAAGGAGATGAGAAGATGCAACTACTATTTTTAGTCACCAACAGGGACTCCAAGTACCATTTTCCAAATTTTTCAGTGTAAAATTTGTATCACATTTTTAGTCTTGTATGGGTATAGATTAAAGAGTTTGTAGCCTCAGTATCCTTTTTCCCCCCTCCTCTTTATAAGATATCTAGCAAAAAGACCACGTTTACCAAGAAAGGATGCCCTGCAGTGCTCAAAGTGACTGTGTTAGTCACCTCAGTTTCTCATAAAGAATTCACCTTTTCTCAGTCATATACAGGAAGCAAACAGCATTCCCAAGCCACGACTTTGTTTGTCATTTAAGGAGTGTTAGATGTGTAGGATTATCTTGCCTTCAGTCTTGTCTGCCATGTTGCTCAGTTTGCCAGAGGTACTTTCTATCACTGTCCTAACGTGCCTCTTCTCGACTTGCAGTAACCAGGGCAGCAAAGCACATTCTGGAATCCTGACTGAAATGAAAATCAGGTCAAGCAAAGAGTGAAACAGAAATAAACTTGCTAACATCTGAACAGGCGAGCTTAGACCCTGCTGCTGTTCCTGATACAGCTGTTTGTATTTCACACTGGTCCACAAGCTTCTCTTGCCAAAACAGATTTGCCAGTAAATCTCCAGCGATGCAGATATACTGACTTCAGTATGGCAACATATTTCAAGAGCCCCACTGTCTCTCACATCTGGCTGCTCTGCCAGTTGTTCACTGAAAAGCTATTCTGTGAGCACTTCCAGATCATTGCTTTCCTCCTGTTGCTAAGTCCACTGCTGACCTTCCTGTATTTCCACCCTAAGTGGTGTCTATACTCTCAATCTCCCACAGCAAGCATCTGCCATGAGATACAGGAGTAGCTCAGCCCATGTTCATATGGTCCTGTTCTGCTGTTACCACTTAGCTTCTGCTTGTCGCTGCAAGCTGTTTCCTCCGTGTTCTCTGATGCATCTTTTGGCAGCTGCTACTTAGAGACACAGCAGATAAACACCGACTCCATGAAAAATTAAGTAAAACCACCGTGGCTAGTAAATCAGGTTAGGGGAAGCTGGATCCATCACTTCTGCTTGTAAATATTGAGTTCTGTGGTCCTCGGATAACTTACTCTGTAATTTGCTCCTCCAAATAGAAGCATAATGAGATGCAGTTGCTGTGGCTGTGAATCATGGCATCTATGCCAAATTAGCATGACTACTCACAGTGGCCAAATGCCACGCAATGAGCATGTGGCATGTACAGCAAGAGATCTTCATTTTGAAATCTGTAAGGAGATTATGTCATGCAGAGGAGTTGAAAGTCCTCAGAACTGTGAAGAATTACAGAAACATTCCAGGCCTCAGCTGGGAGGAGATGATCACACTCCATGACTTAGGAAGGGGCATTGCCAAATCTTCCCAGTCAGCTGCTCAATAGGGCAAATGAACGCCTCTGCTGCTTTCATCTGTGCAGCAAGGAAAGAAGGGTAACTGGAAATATGTTAGAATTACCTAAAAGGTTCTCAGAATTTATTTCCTGAGGTCATAGTATTTAGTGGCCCTGGTTTTATTTAACTTTTTTTTTTTTTCAGAGCTGCAGGGAAGCACTTAAGGTAGCATGAATACATGGTACTGGAAACTGAAAGCAAAGAAATAAGGAAAACTCTGGTGGAGACTAATTAGGTTTTCTGAGTCACTAATGTTCTTCAGTGTTATTCTGGCAGCAGGAAGTTTGAGGCTTATAATCAACATTATAAAAACAAAGGAAGTAATTTCCATGTCAAAGATAGAAGGGCTTTAGGATCTCTAATTCATAATACGTGATTTTTTGTTTCTTTTGTTGTTGTTGCCAGGGTAGGCAAGCTAGGTAAATTGTTCTTACTTGTTTCTAGTAGAAGCAAGGTTTTGGTTGTATGAGCAGTTAGCCATACAGACACAGATAATCCACTTCTACATGGTGTTTTATATATGTAAAGTTAAAGTTAGTGCAACTGCAACATGAAAAGTGAGAGAAGATACATATGAGCAAACATGTGCAAGCAGAGATTGGATTACTAACCTACCAGGAGCATACTTTTTCCTCCTCAGAATACAGGTAAAGTATGTTTAAAGGGGTTAGCTCATGGGGGCATATTTGTATCCTGCAGAAAGTGAACTGGTCCCACAAAGCTGTTAAATAGGACAAGGTACACACTATAATCGTTTGCCACTGCATTCTGCTGTTTTTGTTTTTCCCTAGCAAATTCCTCCATGTACAAACGCCAATGGCAATCCCACATCTTCACTTCTACCTTACAAGACTCCTTTGTCTCCTGCACTTATATTCAGCCTGGTCTTCACAAGAAGAGGTCCCAAATATTAATGTTTTCCTTAAGATCCTCCTGTAAGTAAGAATTTTTCTGCTCTGTGACTGAAGCTCAAGTAGTATAAATAATGAGTTAAGTCAGATATGGCCATATGGCGTGGAGCTCAAAACACTCTAACATCCTGGTTAGTTACCTGAGGCTCTGAGCTCCACATTGCTGCAGCTCTCTTGCTGTCAGCACTCAAAATGGCTCATTTAATGCTAGGTTGAGTACATCTAACCATGCAGCAGTCACACAGTGGTTTTCTGAAGAGACGTACTTTCTAGAACATGCCTTCATTGCATGCTAACCTTGGATTAAATGAACCAAGGAGAGGGAGCCTGAAGTTCCCTAACTTGCTACAATGCAGCCCTGCTATTATTAAGTTGCTGCTGAACGTGTGAAAGTGTGGGGGATCAACAGAAACCTCACAGAAGCAAAGCCCTGTGGTAGGTGGGACGGCAGCCTTGTCACAAAATCCACAGAATTCACGGCAGCTCCACTGGAACAAAGCAGAGCAGTACAAGAAACACCATTGCAGACTGAAAAGGGGAGTCTCTACAGGCACCCTTATTCAGATCTCCTTGAAGGTGGCTGGAGAGAGAAAGAGTTGGTATTGGTAACAAACTAGAAAGCAGAAGTCTCACTAGAGGCAAGAGAAAAAGAGAGAATTGGTGTAATGAAACAATACAGAAGATGAGGGTGAGTGGGGGGAGGAATGCCAGCTCTGGACTGTTTGGTAATGAGGTGTGCCCGTCCAGCCTCCCAAGGAACAAATGTTGTTAGAGAACGTACAGGAACTGCCAAGGCCAATGGGCTTCACTAGCAGTGAATTCCTGAGGACTGAGAATTATTTCTGCTGACAGTGTGTCACAACCGCTATCCAGCTGAGATTGCTGATATCTGTCACAGTGATTTTGAAATATCCAGTGATCACAGAAAATGTGTGAGCAAAGAGATCAGGAACACCTACCAGAAACAGAAATCTCATGTTCCAGAATGTGCCTTGTCCTGGGACACCACAAAACTGTGGAACAAACTCTTACAGATTTTGTTTTCCCTGGACAAAAGAAGTCAGGACAATCTGATTAAGATGATGTCTCTCCTATGTACATGTATAGGTCTGTCAGCACCTTTGAGAGTTGAGAAAAATTTCATTTATTTTCAGAGATATATTTCTTTCCTTCCCTTCATTTTTTGTTATAAACAGAAAGATTTATTGGAATCGCTCCTTTCGCTGTAGTGTGCAGGATTAGTAATGAGCTACACTGTCTGAAACGTGATGCTGGATATTAAACATAGCACTTCTCAAAAAAATATGCAATTCCTGTGATGATATAAACCCAAGCTTTGTTTCTTACTACTCGTATCTTATAGATTGAAACAAATGTCATTTTATTTTTAGAGGTGTACTGCTCTACTGCAGCTTTTCTGAAGTAGTGTTGGAGGTTTTCTATAGCAATTCATGCTTTCTGAATATGGGCACCTTTAGATTTAGGAATGTGATGTTCTGTTTTTTGCACACTTACAGTAACTTTTAAAACCTTTAGAATTGTTTAGTAGCATGTGCCTTTGTAGCCAGGTTCTGTGGGTGGCACCTGTTGAAATAAATTGCCTGAAGAGTTTTATTAAGCGAAAACAGCCTGAAGGTAATTGATCTGCTGCAGGCTGGAGCAGGCCTAGTTAATCTCAATGGCTGAGCCATCCCACAGCAATTTTATGAACCTTAATAATATCAACCCTTCAAGTTTCTAAGTGTTCCATGACTCTATTGATTTTGGCAAAAATTGAAATATAGGTTACAGGAGTTAAAAATCAGCAGAACATATCATATTGCTCTTTTTCTATGCTGGTTATGTACAAAACTCTATCTGGAGCCTGTACCCTTCAATCACTCAGACAGCAACAACAGACTCCTCTGGTTACTGAATTTATAACAAGGCTACTCAATTAAAATCAAATACAAAGAAGAGCAGATTATGGGACTTTTTCTCCTGAAAAGCAGGTGAGGAAAATAGTATGTAATCCTCAAACACTTGAAAGGTGTTCCTTTTATGCCTTCATTTATATTTAGTGTGTAATAAACACAGATAAATGTTTCTTGCAATATGAAACTGCCACACATAATTCACGTTGGAAGAAGAGCCTGGGTACTCAGGAGACCAGCTGTCTTATATGAAAAATTGTATTTCTTCCTTGCTTGCTTTTTTGAGATCAGTGTAATACATGTCCTTTGCAGCTATCTCCCCAAAACAGCTAGTGGTAGAAGGGTGATTCTCTCCCAGCAAGGATCAAAATATGGAGGACTTGGACACACAGGATTTCTGTCAGTCCCACAGGCTGCTTTGTTTAGTACCAGGTTTATCTTCACAACCTTATTGGGGTGTCAGTGGCCTTACTACTACCGCAAAAACAGCAAAAGCCATCCTGTTCTTACACTTCCATTGCCTCAGTAGCTGAATCTGAACCAAAATTACTTTCCTGGGCTTGCAATGTGACAGTTATCTATCTGTTAAATAATTTTTAAAAATACCTAGTATGGTACTTGCCACATTAGACTCGAACCTTGTGTTTCACAGGATAGGATCATAAAAATAATTAGGAAAAGGAGATGGACATAGGTTGTAAACATTTTAGGAGAAACCTATATTTGTCAAAAGAAAAAAGTGCAAAGGCTGGAGAAAGTAAATAGAGTTGAATGGAAAACTCAAACATAGAAAACTTCTCTGAGCAAGAACATAAAATGAAGAGTGCAGAGGGATAAAGAAAGCCTGAAGACAGCAACGAGGAGCACCTGGGAGGCAAGGAATAGGTACAGTCAAGAAAGATAAAAATAAGAAGAGGTCAGGGAGGAAAGAGTGAAATTGATCTGTTTGGAGAGGCTGCACTTACTGAAGAGGTTCTACTCTGCTACATTTAATCAACACTACCAAAATGTGGTATTTAAATTGTGAGAAATTCCTCACATAGATAATTAATCTATCCCTACTGGATGAGCCACTGCTTGAGCGCTGTTCTGTGCTGAGCAGGAGAGCACAAGGAGGAGAAACAGCGGCTTTGCTGTAGCTGGGTCTTGTTCCACAGTTGTGCTGTACATTCACAGCTCTTCGAGGAGTAATTAGAGTAGGAGCTTCAGGGATTGCGACTGAGAGCTCCTGAAGGTAAGTGCTCTGGAAAAGTCATGAAGCACCTCATGTCCCAAGGGGCCGTGTAACAGAGTTTATGTGCAACGGGGCCTTTTAAACCCTGAACCCCAAGCAAGGGTTTGGCTGGATCTGCAGGGTGTTCATGAGGGGAAAGGCCGCTTTGCAAAGGCAAACCCACAATAAAACTCTAGAAGAAGGAAGAGGGGTGTTTTCTGTGCTGCGGAAGCCCCATAGGACGTAGCAACGACCCACGCAAATTCCCTTCTGGGAATGAAAATTTTGGGCATTTGGGCGGGGGGAGGAGGTGCCGCGCACTTCTGGAGCGGACTCAGTTTAAGCAGGCAGTATCACAAAGCTGAACGGAACGGGAAAGGCAAGTGACAGAAACACCGAGAGGCTTCGGAGGACGAGGCCGCAGCAGCGCGGGGGGCAGGCCCGCCCACACGGGGACCGACGGCAGAACCGCGGCCGGCCCTCGGGAAGGAATGAGCGGGAAGAGCCCCGCTCTCGCCTCCTCTTTCCCCTCCTCCTCCTCCACCTCCCCCTGCTCGCCGGGCTCCGGGGCGGCGCGTCCGTGAGCGGCGGGGCGGAGCGGGGCCCGCGGGAGCCGCTCCCCGCCCCGCCGGCAGCGCCGCCCCCGCCCCCACGTGTCCAGCCGGGCGGAGCGGGCGGCGGCGGCGGCGGAGCGAGGACCGGCCGCCCCCTCGCCCCGTTACTACGAGCCCGCCGGCTGCGGCTCCGCCCCGTGGCCTCCGGGCCCTGCCAGGGGGTGGGGGAAGCTCCTCGCTGAGCACCGCCCCCCTCAGCTCGGCTCCCCTCCCCTCCGGCGCGGCGCCCCGGCCCCGGCGGGGACTATGCGGAGATGGTCGTCCCGAGCCGAGGCAGGAACAAAGAGTCGCCGCCGCTCAAGCCCGGGCAGCAGCAGCAACAGCAGCAGCAGCAGCAGCAGTCGCCGGGCGCCAGCCCCAGCCGCGGTCGCCGGCCGCACTCGCCCGGCAGGCAGGGCTCCGGCGGGGCCCGCGCCATGCGGAAGGGAGGCGGCGGCCGGCGGGGAGCCAGGGGCGACCCCCGGGGACCCTACCGGGAGGGGCCCGCGGCGGACGGGGAGCGGGACGTGCTGGGCCGCGGGCCCCTGAGTCTCCTGCGCCTCTGCGGAGAGCGGCTCCGAGGTGAGGCTGCTGCCCCGAACCCTGCCCCCTCTCCGCTCCCTCTGCCCCCGCGGCGATGGGAGCCGGCCCTTCCGCCCGCGGGAAGTGCGGCGGGGCTGAGCGCCGCTTCCGTCCCTCTTTCCGGCAAGTGGCTGTTCCCTTGCCCCGTGGCACGGGGCGGCTTTTGCCGGGGCAGGGAGCGCCGGGACGTCTCTCCCGGGAAGCAGCAGCGGTCGGGGTCCGGCGGGCGGGAAGGAGGGAGGAGGCGGCGGGCGGTGCCTGGCACTGCCCGGGCAGCGGCGGCCGGGTCGCGCTCCCGCTCTGCCCGGGCCCCTGCTCCCCCGTCCCTGCGCGGGGACGGTAAGGAGAGAGGAAAGCTGACGAAACCCGCACAGCGATCGGCGAGGGAAGGGGAAAGGGCTTTTTACCACTTCAGCATCCTCTGGGGGAGAAGTGGGGAAGCGTGCTGTTTGTGTAAGTAACTCTTGTTAAAAGAGTCTGTCTGGTGGTGCTGACTATCGCAGCTTGCGGTGCTGGCATGACCAGCTTATTTCTGCTGAAAAGCACGGAGGGCTCAGTATTCTTTAAAAGTCTGACTTTCTGCTTGAGCGAATTTGCCAGTAACATAGCTTTGTAGAAATTCCCTTTTGACAAGTTATTCTGTAAAAGTTATTTCAGAAATTAAAAACCTGATGATTTAAATAGTCACCTTCGTAGTCTATCTGTGATGTTTAAAGCTTTTGTGTGTAGTTATGAACTTGCTGTATGAAATTTCAGCATTTTTGAGGTCAAGATTTTTACATAAAACTAATGTTGCAGAGCTCAGATTTCCTTTTGTAGACTCTGTGCTTAAGTGATGCTTAAGGTGCTTGTATTCTTTTGGCAGTATTTATTGTCGACAGAAAGGCCTTCATCACAAAAGCTGATAGCAACATCTGGCTCACGTTCTTTCTGGGTAAGTAGAAGGAATACATCAAAGGGGGGAAATACTGATCTCTTTACCCTTCTCTGTAATTGTAAATTGTGTCAAAATGTAGTTGGAAATACAGATTTGAAAAGGAAGAAAACACAGCTGATGTTGAAAACGGACAGGAAATAACTTCCTATCTGGTAACTTTTGGAAAGCTGTTACTGTAGCAGTTGATGGAGGAAAAAAGGATTTTTGGGGAAAAAAAATTCCAGGTATTCACGTATTTCTTCTATCTAGTCATTAATTTATAGGGGGAAAAAAAAAGGCAGCAACTCTTATTAAGTAATGTAAGAACAACAGCTTGTTTCAGTGGAAGAACATACAGTTGTAGAGGGATGTAAATTTGGATGTTATTATCTTTGGTAATATTTTTGAGTAAATAATGGCATGATTAATGACCAAAGTCTTGAAAAAAACATCTGAAGTATTTGCCAAGAGATGCATTCCTAAATTTAACAAATGTTAGGTAATAGCATATTTGTCAGCTGCACCATTAGGTATACACTAAAAGGTATTTTAATAGAGACTTTTAGGGTATTCCAAAGGTGCTGGTACTGTTAATCACATCACCAGTAGTCCTGGCTGCTGGAGGGAGTTTCTTCAGTTTGATGAATTGCATTGCAAAGCAGTAGCAGGGAAACAGCCCTTAGCTTACAAACTAATTAATGAATAAAGTGTTCCTGAATTGCTTTACTTGCATCTGTTTATTCAGCAGTTCCTAGACTTGTAGTTACTTAAATGACATAGAAATGCTTAAATGATGGTCAGAATTGAAAAAGGCTTTCCTCTGACTGAAATTTGAGAGCAGATTAGGGAGAGAGCTTTATAATTTTTAGAATTTGATTTTGTCCATGACACCCAGATAACACATTAAATATTTCAGCGATTTTTTTTTTCAGTTGGAGTAATAGCAAAGTATGTACTAGCATACAGTATTTGCAGTAGCAAAGAATGTACATATACGAAATATGAAATAGTGAGTTTTGATTAAGTTTAGTGGAATTTGAATTTTTGTTGTCTCTTTGCTTAAGATTTAAGGCCTATTTTAAAAACAGAGGCTCCCACAGCTGGAGCTAGTTTAATTATAGAGTGTGACTTTTTTCCCTTACAAATTATCTCCCAATTTATGTGCAGCAGTAAAGTTGTCAGACTTTCAAGGATGTTCTTATACAACACTTCATCCTATTATGTTGTTTGGGTTTTTTTCATAATGACCATTGACTTGAGGCCTTATTCTTGGAGACATCCTTATTATATTTCACAGAATCTCAGAATGTAACAACTTGACTAAGCTGCAGAAGTAGTCAATGCTTGCAGGTTCCTCATTGCTTCCAGTTCTGCTGTATTCCTACTTGGTCATTTTGTGGATATTTGCAAAATATGAATCAGTGTATTGTACCCTTCACATCCTGTTGGATTATAGTGTCTCAGCATTTGTTGTTCTCTTGGTAAATAAAGCCAAAGAATGGCTGTATTCTTCAGTATTTAATTTCCAGAATTAGAATCCTTTTTATATGCCATTCATATTGCTTTTCTTATAATAACACGCAGACAAAAATAGGAAATCTATCAGATTTTACATAATAACCCTAGTCTGCAAAAATCTTATCATATGCTTTGGTTTTAGGGCTTCTTAGGCTGGGTGAAAAAATGGCATCTGCAAGTTCAAGCACATGGTAGCTGTGTAAGTGTCTGTAGCATTAGGACTGTAGTGTTCCCTTCCTGTCCCCTCCTTCATTCCCTCTCCAGTAAGGACATTAATGAGACCAAAGGGTGGTAATTTGACAGAGCTGAGCTGCATGTTTTCCATCAGAAACTGGCTTAATGCAGTCTGTTGAAAAATGCTGATTTGGGCTTAGAGTGGAAGTCTATGAATTAAGCCCATTGTCTCTTGAAATATGAGTAATTAACATTAATTGCTGTGTGATTATGAGAGGTCTTCACTTTGTACTTATAATAGAATGATACTGTGAAAATGTATATGAAATTCTCCAAAATAACTGTGAATGTATTTACATTTACTGCATTGACTTTCAATAAAGCATTTACTGAAGGGAAGAATCAGATTTAAAGACATTGTTTCTTCTATGAAATAAGTGGTATGTCTGGGTGTGAAATGTAATTTCCATAATAATAGTTAATTTATTTGCATCAATAAAATACTGCATATTTGCCTTATGTGGAACCCTGTGAATTTGAGTTTAAAAACAATACTGGTAGCTAAGATGCATTGGACTTTACTGTATATTCTTAACATGTGATCTCTCTTAATTTTTTTTTTGCTTTTTTATAGCTGGTGTATGTGCAAATGTATTTCAGTATCTAATCTTACTGGGAATCTTGTGAATGTTGCTGAGAAATAAAATAATGCCTTGTGCACATGTGTAACTATTAGTCAATAAGCAGTAACTAAGAAAGGTATGAGCTGCTCTGTTTCTTTCCATACAATTGCTGCAGAAGATGTTTTTTTTTAGTATGGAATATGGTTTGCTGCATTGCTGATAGAGCTAATGTGCTTACCTGGAAATCCGTGTCATATCAATGTCTGCTCTTCTGAAAGACATTTGCAGCTTTCCATGGGAACTAATGTAAATGTCCTTAGTATAAAAATACCCCTGCAGCTCCTGAACCTTTCCTAAAACATTAAGTTCTGCTTACACCAAGCAATTTTGGTGATTTTTTTTAGGAAGGATATAAAAAAGGGGAAGTTATAAGTGAAAGACTGAGGTCTTCATTTTCTAACTGGAACCGAATTGTCTGGGTCCAGTCTTGTCCTTGAAAAGCCTACTTCAAGTGATAGAAGTGGAGCTGTAAAACTCTGAGGGAAGTTTCAGTGTACTATAGTACCACCTCACCTGCTGTGTGAAGTGTTTAACATGAGGTCAATGTTGTTAAATTGTACCAGCAGCTCGTTTAGAAATTTTTTCAGGTAATTTTTTGTATGTTTTTCTTTTTTTGTTTTGTGGTGGTAATTTTTTGTCTTGCCCAGCTTCATCTTGGATCTCTTCACTTACAAAACTTAAATTTTAAAATTAGGTCATAATGCAACGCACTACAGTTAGGAACCTTGTTGTGACCAGGATAACAAGTACTGGCAGTAGCAGCAAGCAGCACTTCCAGCCTCTGTGTTGGAGGACTATGTGAAATAAACATATATATGGAATATATGTTGGGTTTATGTACTCGGGCATGAAGTGCACATTAGGTCCACTCCCATGCCGCATAAATTTAGTGGATTTGCAAAGGGTTTTTCTTTCTCTTATCCCTGCTGCTTTTCAGAAACGGACAACTCGAGTCTTGTAACATGCAGCCTGAACAAATGTACATTCCTTAACTCTCCGACTGTATTCTGCATCAGCATGCAGGCATTGCTGTGTGCTTTACCAACATCCAAGCACCTTGATTCCTTCCACGTCTTCAGAGAGGCAGCAGCAGTGTCTGGGTGCCCGAAGGAGGGAAGGTGTGTGCTGGTCAGCACCCTGGAGAGGGACACAGTGCTCAGCACCTCTCTGGCCACAGCTGGGTCTGGGCCAGGAGGGTGATTGTCCTCTCCATTTTCTCTCTGCTCCATACAGCCTGTGTGAGTAAGAGGGCTCTTCATTAACAATAAAGATTTTAGTGGGTTAAAGACAACTAGTCTGCCAGATCTTTCTCTGGCAGAAAGCCTAGAGGGCACCTGAGACACCTTCAGTCCAGGAGGAGCACTGTGGTCCCTCTAAATGCCTTCCCATTATCCCTCCTTCAGGCAGGCTTTGCTTCTGTGGTAGGCTGCGTTTGTTGCCAGCATTGCCCAAGAGAAATGGAGTGGTTCCTTCTCTCTCTGGGTCTTGTCATGCTCAGGAGGTGTCAGAGACCTAGGCTGTTAACTCACTGCTTTATCAGCATTTGTCTCTTCCCTTTGTCTCTCAGACAACCCCCTTTGTTCTGTATCTACATGGTAGCAGTGCAGATAGTCTTCAAATGGAACCTAATTGTGCGCAGAGTCTATCATTTTTTAGCAATTACAGTTTCAATTAGATTTGTGTTGGTTGTCATGGTCCATTTGGATTCCTCATATTTACAGCACAGTGTGCTCTGTAAATTAAAATTTATTTTATGAGTCCATTAAGGAAGAAAACCAACAAACATGACGAACAAGGGCCAGTCCACTTTGTGCAGGCTAGTCTGACATAGGAATTCACTGAACCATAATTTAAGGCATGAGGTTTTGAACTTACAACTTCTCTAGTTCATAGCTGAACTTGAAGCTTCTAACTTGTGCACCTCTCAGCAAAATAATTACCTAGATGGTGGTGAGAGTGTTCATCCTTCCTTTTTCATCATGATGCTGCATCACCTGGGAAGCACAAACCTTAAGCCATTTCAGCCCACCAGGTTCTGCCTTTGGTGCCCTTGCTTTCACCTAGCAGTGCTGCTCGAATGCTCCAGGCCTTAGCATGAGTTACTGAAAATCTGAGCAGGAATTGAGTGAACAGTAACAGTAGGTGTCATAAAAATCCTAAAAATATTTATGCTTATTAAAAAAATGCGTTTAATTTAGCTTTGTTGTCAATAACTGAAATGTGTGCATTAGATGCTGGTGGGTCAGCTTGAGTGATGCAAGATGTAGGTGGAAACGTTGCCTAGTGCTGAATACCACAGAAAATTTTCAAAGACCTGGCTGTGGAGGTGTAATTCAGATGTTCCTATTCTTCTGTTTGCTGGGGTCTTGAGTACCTTCTGTGC
Organism: Melospiza melodia melodia; assembly: GCF_035770615.1. Taxonomy (NCBI): domain Eukaryota; kingdom Metazoa; phylum Chordata; class Aves; order Passeriformes; family Passerellidae; genus Melospiza; species Melospiza melodia. The sequence continues at coordinate 47,334,772 of NC_086194.1, read as the reverse complement.
ATGTCTCAAGTAGTACTGCAATTACTGCAGTCAGCACATTTTCATGTTCAGTTATTTAAATATTTGAGTAACTTTGCACCTTATGTTTTCTTTACAGCTGTTTTTGCAGGAGTTCTACATTGGTAAGGTTAAATTTATTACTTCAGAGTAATATGCTATTTTAAAATAATATAAATATAATTTTTAGTTATTTTTAGAGAAGACGTTGGGATAATTTATATTTATAACTTTCCTCTCAAGACTAAATTATCTTTGAACTGAATAATTCTGTTCTTGTGAAGATGATGTGAAAGGTTTCTTAAGCCTGTTCAGAGAAGAGTGAAGCCTGCTTTTCAGGTGAAAAATTGCTGCTTAATCCTTTAGTGTTTGCACTTTAATTAAAATACATTACAGTTTATATATAATATATAGCGTTATAGTATTGTTACTAATGCCATACTAGAATTTAATAAATACTCTTTGTTTATTCTTCTTCAATTTAAAATTATCTGAATAGATGAGGATATTGCTATAATATATGAAAAAATTACAGTAGCAGTTTGTAAGTAAACTTTGGGTATTCATTGAATGTTCTTTGCTATCTATGACTTAGTACATATTCTAAACCTCTTTATTCCATTTTAATTGTTATTATTTTTTGGCAGGTGTCACATAACAACTCTTTTTGAAAATGACCGTCATTTTTCTCACCTGTCAACACTAGAAAGAGAAATGGCTTTTCGCACGGAAATGGTGAGTTATGTTCCAGTGTTTGGAAAACTTTTGTTTGTAATCTGATCATGGGCTTTCCAAAATGTCTTAATAGATAGATTCTGCATAAGTATGCATATTGCTCTCTTACAACTACTGTGCATTACACTTTTGTGTGCAAAGTATTTGTGTGACTTGCAGCTGATCCCTATGAATTTATCACTTCACAGTTCACTTAAAGTATAATCTAAAAGTACGGTTCTGGAGGACCCAAAATACAAAACTGCAAGTACCTTATATCTTGCTTTCAGTTATAGTCTTCTTATGCCACCTTTTTTGTCTAAATATTTTTTCAGTTAATATATGTTGGCATATAGATACACACACGCACCTTTTATCTGCTTTTATTTTGAGAATTGTGAAACACTATTTAATGCATAGTTACCAGCCCAAATGAGAGCTTGCCAGGTATGCTATGAAACAAAGTGGAAGGAAACCCACACCACTTGTTTTGGTTGCAGTAACAGAAGAGATTTGAAAAACAGGATAGTCCTCTTCAATAAGTCTGTCCTGTTTGTTATGTTACAAAATTTGTTTAAAAATGAAGCTTGTATGTAGTGGTTCCTGAAGCAGAAGTGACATCTTTAATTGTAAATAATTAATCTGTTCTCCTGTAGGGTCTTTATTATTCCTACTTCAAGACCATTATTGAGGCACCGTCATTTTGGAGTGGAGTAGGTGCCATTATGAATGACAAGCTAACTGAATATCCTTTAGTGATTAACACCTTACAAAGGTTCAATCTTTACCCAGAGGTGAGTTATGTTTTAAATGTAATCCCTTCTGCAGGTCTTTGGTTGTTTTAGCTTTGACTATAAATTTTTAAAAGTTACTTTGGAAAATGTATTTGTAAAGATACAATGACTAATGAAGTGTTGCTTAAATATTGTATTTCAGTTCCAGATTTCAAATGAGAAAGTTACTTCATACATTATAATCAATTTCCAAACGTCAAGTATTTTCAATTAACTATGAAAGCTTTCTAGATCTCAGTATTTTGTGCCCGAAAGTTGCACTTCCTGCCTTTTTTTGTTCTTTTCCCTGAAAGCAAGTAAGTTGCTGACATTATATACTTCAGGAAATCCGATGTATGCAGTATCAGTAGTATGTGACAGTAATGACTGAAGTGATGCAGGTTGCAAGAGATTATTTTGTTTTCCGTTTTTTGTAGGACACATGAAACTGACAGGACCAAGCACATCACAGTTCACAGTGGCTGTGAAATCCTTGGGTGGTAATAGTTTACTTAGATGTTGCGCAGGAAATTGCTTCGTGGAGGACTGACTACTGTTGATTTGTGCATACTTAATGTTAGACTTATTACCTGGTTAGATCACATTCCTACTCTGCTTTTTTGTCAGTAAAAAGAACATGTGTTCAGAATGTGTTCAAAAGAACAAGTGTACAGAAATGTTGAGGTTTCTGTCTCTTAGGGTTTTGCCAGTGTGTCTCAAACATTTTGCAAAGGGAAGATTCCTTTGGTTAATGTACGTTTCTGTAATTTCATGTGTCAGCAGCAGTTTATTTTTATGAGAGCCAACTAATAATGGCTGTTATTGTTGGGTACTAGCTTTTATACTCATTCTTCTGCTCTGTTGGAGCAGAGCTGCTGTCAGGAACTGTATGTGTAAGAGTTCTTGGTGTGCATGTATTTGTACAAGTTGCACATAGTGGTTTCATTTCCTTCCTAAGTCCTTGCTCTGGAAGAACTAAATGCTGTGTAGATGAGCACGTTTTTGTTGCCCTCTCACTTATTTAGGGTTTTTTTTGGAATTTTTTTCTAATTCCAGATGGATTGCAGTTCAGTTCTAGAAATGCCCTATTGTGAACATCATTTGAATACTAAAGAGCTATTTCCTTTAGCTGGAAAAAATTTATTGACTTCAGCTATAGTCTGACTTTCAAAAATCAAGGATTACTGGTCAAATCAACTTGTTTTTAAAGACTCAACAGTATCCTCCTGAAAGATGACTAAATAAATTAGGTGGTGGAATCAAATATAGTGGCTTACATTCTATGAATAAGAAAGCTGGGTTGATTACAGTGCAAAATGTGTAGGTTTGTCTGTTCATTCAGATTTCTAGGATTATACTGGCTCGTAGAAATATTGGTGATAAGGTATGAATTCATTCATCTTTTCTGTGCCTGTGTGGGCATGCAAAGCAGACAAATAGTCTCCTCTACTCCTTTCAGTCATTTACTGCTTAATGTCTAGACTTCCTGTAAATAGTGCTTTGGGGTTTTTTTTTTTTAAGTGTATTTCTTAAGTACTCCTGTTTCCACATAACTGTATTTATAAAACTGTCAATAGGTGCAACTTGGCATTTGAAATATGTTGTCTGAATTTATAGAATTTTCTCATGATTATAATGGGGCTGGGTGGTGAGAAGATGCATGTGGATTTATTTGTTGGCAGTAAAATTTTTCCTTCAGATGCTCAGTATCCAGTCATGCTTCCTGAAAGTGTTTCATTTCCTGTTTGATATTTTGGGATCTTTCCAGCTCTTTAAGCCCATTAGTTGCACTAAGGATGAATTCTAATAAAATGTTTGTTTAATGGATATTAAAATTAAATTCATCAAAACCAATCTGGAAATCCCATTGCTAAATAGGACGTTAAATTAAGTAAGAAAAGTAAAACAATTCACTTACATGTACAGCCAGTACTAGCCTTAAAAACTTCAAAAAAAGGGAAAAAAAGTAAAATGAGTGTGTAGTAATCAATACATCATTTATGTAAATTATACATATAAGCAGTAAAAAAAAGCTGTCAAATGCTACAAGGTTGTCCTTGTAGCTGTACAACGTTAAAATTCAAATAAAGTTGATTTTCCAAGTATTTGCTCCATAGTCAGGTTGTTCTAGTAATTGTAGTGTTTTCATTTCTGATGAAAAATGGTAGAGATAATGTGTTAGTTTCTGTGGTGGAGAGATAATGTGTTAAGTTTGCTCTCTGGATGGATGTTCATTGTTGTGGAACAGTTGATATTTCTGTGTGTGGTGGTGATAATGAGGATGTGAGTTGAAATGAGGAGTGTGTTACAAAGATCCATGTAGTTGGCTTTAGAGTGTACACTCAAAGGCAACTAGTGAAAGGGCTTAACTTTTCTGCATGTTCTTTTGCAGCAAAGCAGTGGCCTTGTCCACAGAGCACTCCTGGGTCTGAGTGCCAGGCTTTTGTTTTCCAGGGTCAGCATTTGCTGCCTCATCTGATACAGAACAGTAGAAATTCCAGAAACATCACTGTGCTCCAACTGACCTAGCAATTTTGTGCTGCTTACTGATTTGTTTCCATTTCTATGCCCATGTTAACTGTTTCAAGTAAAGCAGCTTTTGCCAAAAAATAGGTTTTTTTGCTTGAAGTACTTAGCCTGATACCTTTTTAGGGAGTATTCACATGTAAAATCTGCAGCAGACAGGCACTTGTGGCATAAACAGGTTAAATTGATAAATTAAAAACAGGTTGATAAATTAGTAATTTGATTTTTCTTTTTTTTGATGCAACATTTGGCAAGAATGGTTTATATGCTTGGCTAATGTCAGCTTCAGGGCTGGTGATGCAAATATGCCATAGAGATATCCCTAACAAAGGGACATTCAGGTGATAAAAAGAAGGACACCGATTTGGTTCTCCAGGCCTGTTGATGTCTGTCTGGATATATGGGACAGTGTCTGGTTCATGTATGCACGTGTGCATTGCCAGAAGCACCAGGGCACAGATGTTCAGAAAGCTTCCAGGAATTCAGGATACTGTACTTTGTAAGGCACAATGTTGAGGCACAGAGTCTTGGTCTAGGAAGATGTAGTTATATTTTAAATATACAGGATTTACATTGTGAGGGTGTGAAGGTCACAGATGAAGTGAGCCATGAAGACTGAGGCCTTGATACTAAAAATGAATGAATTTTAGAATCCCAGAACAGTTGAGGTTGGAAGGGTTGTCTGAAGGTCCTCTAGTCTCAGCCCTGCTCAAACCAGGGTGAAGTAGAGCAGGTTGCTCAGGGTCATTTCCAGTCTCAATTTGAATATACTCCACCTCTCTGCAGATTGTTCCAGTGTTTGACCACTCCCGAAATAAAAAATTCCTATGTATAAGTGGAATTTGTTGTATTTGAATTTGTGCTTGTTGTCTCATGTCTTGTCAACCAAAAAGAGCCTGTCTCAGTCATCTTTATTTTATGTCCTCCTTGTCTTGAGCAGCCCACAGCTGAGCCCAGCACCGCAGATAGAGTGTTAGCAATGCTGAGAAGAGGGGAAGTTGCATTTCTTGTCCTGGTGACATGCAGCTGATGATATATTTGTCTTTTCTGCATCAAGAGCTTGTTGCTGGCTCAAGTATAAATTATGCATCAGAACTCACAGGCCCTTTTCTGCAAAACTGCTTTCTAGGTGGTCATGGTGGTGTTCATTCCCAGTGCAGGACTTTGCATTTCCCTGTTGGGAAGATTCCTGTTGGCCCATTTCCCCTGCCTTTTGATGTCCCTCTAAATGACAGCACAAGGATCAGTCACTTCTTCCAGTGTTTATCCTGCAGATTTGCTGAGGATGTTCCCTTGTGCCATCATCTAGTCTTAAGATGTAGAACAGATTGGCACCAGATTAAAAAAAAATCTGCAGTTTTCTCCTTATCTATCAAGACAGTCATCTCAGAAGGTTATAAAGCTGGACAGGTGGGATTGCACCTTTTTAAATCTGTGCTGATTGCTTCAAATCACTTTTTTGTCCTGTGTGTATTTGGAAGTGGTTTCCAGGAGGATTTACTCCATCACATTCTCACACGCGTTGTCTGTTTTTCCTTCTTGCCCTTCTTGAAGACAGAAGTGACATAAAGAGTTTTATTAATTGTATGGGGAACAAGAAGAGAGAATCATCTTTCTTATATATGTTCTCTGTGACACAGGGCAGAGGCAGCTAATACTGCAGTGGTGAAACATATTGTCAGTCTGGGAACCCCTGGGTTATAACTTTCAAAGCAGCTCAACTGGAATGGCCACATTACTCATTTATGAACTCTATAAAGTCAGTTATATCCTGACAGAATAGCTTGGTAATGTTATTAACTAATGACTTTGCTGTGAGATGAGTTCTCATTTTTGCTGTGTGTAAAGTACTGATGTTTTCTGTGTCAGGTGTTGAGATTTAGTTGAGTTGTTGCTATAAGAACATTACAGCATTTGCATGGAAAATGGAAATGCTCTCTTACATTGCATCTGGAAGCCCTTTGAATGCATGCTTAAAATTAAGCTATCAAAATTTAACAGACTAAAAATCCTAAAGATTTGGTCCACTAATATTCTTGTGAGGTGGAAAAAAATTGCCTTGAATGGGTTCAGTTTTGTCCACTGTCCTCTGTCAACAACATCTGTGATTTTAATATCTGATACACAAAAATACACAAATGAGGAGCCTTCCAGACAATGCAATATGTGGGGTTTTTTTGCTGAATATTGCGGCTTGATGCATGAAATTATTTCTGTTATAAAGCATCTGAGTATCAATAGGCATAATTTTAGTCTGTTAATGAAGTCTGTTAGATGCCTCTAGGAAATTGTGGTCAAAAGTGCTGAGATAAATCCTGAGTTTGAAAATGAGCCTGGATGAGAGCCAGCTGTCCTGAGGGGTCACTCTGGGCAGAAACTTCTAATCCTGTTTTCCCCCTAGGTGGTCCTTGCCAGCTGGTACCGCACATATACCACCGTTATGGATTTCCTTGGTGTGCCAACAAAGACTTGTTGGACTGTGAACAGAGGAAAAGGGCTTAGTCCTGTTGAAAGCTGTGAAGGTAAATTCTGGTTTATCATGGTTTCTCCATGGAAGCATGCACTTGTGACATTATGTATTTCAGAAATAATAAATATTCCTGTGTTACCGAGGGTGAAATATGTGGGTTTTGCTTATTAGATACCTCCTCTGGCCTAGATTGAATTCCTGTCCTGGAGTTCAAAACTTCACAGTTATGGTCTGAGCCCTCATAATGTTGGGTTGCTACAAAGAATAAGATGTCCTAAATGTAATTGGAAGCCTACTGTAGATGTATTAATTTTTGTAACTTCTGAAAGATCTCAAATACATTCCAACTTCCTGCATTTCAAAATTTCCTCCTTCAATTTTGGAGATTTTTTAGAGAACTCTTGCCTAGTGATGCTGCTGAGAAAAATCCTCTTCTTACATGCAGTGCTATTCAGCCTAAGAATTCAGCATAAGAATTTCAGCCTTAAACGTTGATTTGACACTGTGCTCCAAAGGACACTGCCACTTTTTTTCCCCCCACATTTGAAATATTGGCTTGTCAAGTAGGTATTAAACAATAAAAGTACCTTACTGAGAAGTGCTTTTGAGGTGTTCTACAGTCAGTTCAAGCTGAATAATAGATGGTAGTTTGTGAAGTTGTTTCATTTTATCATTTAGAATGCCTTTGTGTGATGACAGGGTAGTATTTTTCCTTTGCACAAAGGCTGTAAGAACTTCAGAGCTTGAATGGGTCACTTTCTCTAATTTTGTAAGAAGCAATAAACGGTGTGCAACCTTTCATTCCTGTTTTTCATGAAAACAAAACCAACAGAAGCACCAGCTATTGAGACTACTCTGTTTTGTGAGCATATCATCATCTTACTTTAGAAAACTGTCTTGCTGTGTTTTCAGCAGTGGGGAATAATCAGTTCTGCATATGAAACTGAAGTTTTGCTGCCATTCACTTTAATGAATAAGGCTTTTTAATGCTGTATTGCTGAAATGATTAGAGCCAGGAGGGTTTAAAGAAATAGTGGGAAAGAGAATAACGGCAGAAGAGTGAGCGCAGAAGTGTCTGTTAATGAATAAATTGAAAGACTTGCGTTACTGGAAAATATCTTGGTTTATAATGAAACAAAGCAAAGAGTGTTGTGTGTGATATGTTTAAAGATGAGTTTACTCCTGCAAGAGATGGGAAGTGTGAGTCTAGGATTAACAGACCTGTTCTAAAAATCTCTATGATATAAAAATGTAGTCTAGAGAATATTCTTAGCTGTATTTCTACTTGCTAAACCTCACAGGTTTTTCTCTGCAGTTAGTGCATCCTTCTTGGCTTATTCTGTCACTGACTGCCCCAATGTTGTATCTACCCCTACTCTTCCTGTTTTTTTCCAGAGCTGTGATCTCCTGATTGAATCTTCACAATAGTCTTAATGCCATCTACTTTTTTTTTTTAATTGTCTTTCTGTAGATACACTGAGATACTATACTGATAGTTTATAAATAATATAGACATACTAAGATAGTATACTGATTGTATGATGCTTTGTAACCAATATGGCCTTCCTTCTATATTTGACAACATATATTAACTGTTTTTTGTTAGGGTTGGGAGACCCTGCTTCCTTTTATGTTGCTGTGATTTTTCTGTTGAATGGATTCATGATGTCACTGTTCTTCATATATGGTACATACCTCAGGTAAGGCAGTTGAGACTGGGCTATTTAGTTGGTATTAGCTGTCAGTTTTTAGACAAAATTTGAAAAAGTGAATGTAAAAATATTTTTGTGGGATATTGATGGTTTGTACAGCAGTAGTGCTTTTTTTTTACATACACATTGTCAATAAGAATTACTGAAATAGAGAAGCTTTTTTCTTAAAACAATGATGCTGCTGGAAAAAAAATTGTCAAAAATTTTATTGAGGCTGTGTCTCATTGGTACCATGGGGTTGTGGATAAAACTAGAAGTTTATATGTGTTTTAAAAAGCTTTTGACATATTTCTGCTCTTAAAATTATCATTGTGACTTATTTTTACAACAAGTTGAATGATGGTGTACTTTTAACCAAGACTGGCGTTTTCCCACTGCTTTGCTTCAAGTTATATTTGCATGTATTTCCATTTTAACATAACTGAGAAGGCAAAATATTTTTTGACTTAATGCATTCTTTTGGACAAATTGTATGCACTTCCTTTTTTCTACAAATTTGTGTTTTCAGTATCTGTCCTTACATTTCAGGAGCTGTAATACACTTTCATACAAAAATGGACTCCACATTCAGCAGAAAAGCAGAAGTGGAAATATGTTTTCTGTTTGCATCTGTTTTCATGTGTTGGTTTTGCCAAAAAGTGAAAGGCAGCTATATTTTCCTAAGAGATGTGATTGATTTCCCCCCCCCCCAATTCATTTCTGGCTTCATTGTCATGGGTTTTACTCCTTTCTCAAGCATGTGCTGATAAAATAAGGAATAGCTCAGGGCAGACACTGTCAGTAAAAAGAGGAAGTTGCCTAGTGCATGTTTTGAGGAAGTAGGTAAACTTTGAATATTTGTCTTGTTAACTTGTAATATTTCTCTTAAGGGAGTTATACAGAAATTCACATTTTATATATGAATGTCATTGAAAAATCAGTGACCTCTTTATTTCTCACTACTTTCTTTAGAAAGCATAGACCTTGAGTTTTGTTTCTGGTTTTGTGTGTTTTTTGGCAAATTTTTATTCTGTTTCTAGGGCTAACGTTTTAACGCTAAGCATGTTCTTAACATTAAAAATTTTAAAAACTAAAATTGTCCATTTTAGTGTTGAAGCTTTTCAAATTTATGGGATGTAAAGTTGAGTTTTATGTGCAAGAATGCACAATTCCTGGAGATTGGTTTAGCACTTGGTATCTTTAATCCTCAGATTTTGTACCCAGAACCTACTGATTCTGTTTAACTTGTATATTAGTGATGGGTGAAGGATCTCAGAGGGCTTTTTTTAGGGATTTTTTTTTTTTTTTTTTTTTTTTTTTGTGTGTGGTTGATTTTTTGTTGTTTGGGTTTTTTTTTCCAAGAATCTTAACAGCTGGCTGCTGCTTTGGTTTAGTAGCAAAAATGGTATCATCTGTCATTCAGAGTAGTAGTGAACTTGTGTGCACAAAAATGTTCTTTGCTTTATATCACATAGCTTGAGCAATTATAAATCTGTTCAAACAATAGGAACTTTTTCTATTGCTCTTTTGAAATGGGAAAAATCTAATTAATATCTTTGGGTTTACTTTTGGTATTTATTCAATAGGTGAATTTGATTGGTATGGAAATGTAAAAAATACATTTAAGTCAAGGGCTTAAAAAGCTTCCTCATGTTAACATTGCAGTATTTCACATAAAAATTAAATTGTATCTTGCATTGACCCATATAATTAATTAATTTTTAAGTATGATTTTGAATCTGCTTGATTTGATTACCCTAAATTAATCTTTAGATCCACACCAAAATTTCCTGTTGGGTGACTGAGCATGCAGATTCTGATATTTACTGCTCAACATATTAGGGAAGAAGTACTGCATTTATATTGTCTGGTTTTTAGAAGCACCAGATGTAATGATCTGCACCAAAATTTGTGAGCAGTGGAATAACTGTTTTCCAAGTTATTAACATTAAAATTGGTGTTCTGTGAAAAAGAGTTGATGTATGAAGGACTGGTTTGCTCTGAAATAAACCCTGTCTAACTAACTAGTATTTTAATATTGTATGTACTTTATTGATTGCCTTCCCTTGAAGTTTGAAAGCTTTCCTCCCTTCCTCCCCAATAAAATTAGCTGTGCACAAGTGCAGCTTCACTTTTTTTTAAGCAACATTGGCCATGATAAGATTCTGTTGTACCTATTTTTCTTGTTTTCACAGTGGGAGTCGCCTAGGAGGCCTTGTTACTGTGTTGTGCTTCTTTTTCAATCACGGAGAGGTAGGTTTCCCTCTCCCACCACTCCTTTTTGTTTTTAGTTATTACCAAAGTTTAAGCTTATTTTCATTTCATTAAATGTAGTGATGTTGCTTATTTATTTGAGATTGAATTTAAATAACTTAAATTCAATTAAAATAAATTAATAAGACAATTGAAAGCAAAATAGACTATGACTGAAAAATACATAGCACAGTCCAATGTCCCTTAAGTGCTTAAAATAAAAAATCAGAAAGGAAATATATTGTAAATTGGTCCTGAGATTGAAACTCAGTAGCACAATGACTTCAAGTTTCAAAACATCAGGATACTCTATTTTCATGCCCATACCACACATAACTGGGCTACATTTACCATATGAGTGAGCTTCAGAAGCTTCTTTAAATTGCTGTATATTTTACTGGAAATACAAAGAAACTGCAAAGAAACCTCAGTATTATTTATATACTATACCCGGGATACATAGAATTTAGAAATAGTGTATGTATGTAAAGGATTCCAGTGCTAAAATTAAGTAAGCTGCATTGCAGGAAAGCAAAAGGATCTGTCACTTGCAACACCTCCTGGTTTTCCCAGTTAATGCTGTTCATGTCATTGTTTCGTATTTTGGAAGAAAAATCATAGCTTTCATTCTTATTCCCTTGGGCTGTTTTTTTTTTTTTTCTTAGTGCTCATTTTATGAAAGAAAATTTGTAAATAACTTCTAAATGGAAACTAACTACTTATAAATTAGTTTAGGGTTGAAATTATGTTTTGTTTTCTTACTTTACTGAGCTGAACATGGTAGAGAACACTGAGTTGTAAGAACATGTATTGTACATAAGAGAATTAGAGATGCTTCCATCACAGTAAGCTTTGACAGTTTTTTTATAAAACAAAAATCTATGTGATAAAATGACTATTTTATTTTCAAGTTTCATTTGAAATGTCTTTTCTTTAAATATCCCCCATGTATGCATGGGGGATATTTAAAGAATTTAGGCACTTAAAAATTTAAGCATATTAAAGCATTGTCACCTGTGGATGTTGAACTGCCTGGTTGAGAACAGGTGAACATTAGAGTTCCTAAACTTATTTTTTGTGCTCTATGTGTGTAAATATGGCATTTTATGTGGATTTCTATTCTTAATGGCATCCTGAAGTGAAATGATGTTTCATCCTTTGCTTGTGAATACTAATGGAATAGGCACTGTTTTCCAAGTCTGTGAAGGTGGTAAGTGTAATTTCAGAAAGAAATGTGTTGAAAAACTTCAAGGTAGTGGTAGCAAAACAACATTTATTTCACTGTGATACAGTGCAATTCTTTCCATAGGTGACTGTAGGAGAGCTTCTCTCTCTCTGTGAATGACTTGACTTGGGGAAAAAGCACAGATAATGTATTTTGGAGAAACGTGTGAAAGCAGATCTGCATAGCTCTACACAGATGTAGTCTGGGTTTAGGTGGGGCTTAAGGAAGGCAATCCTGATTCAAGCTCAACTGCATGGATTTCTGGAGAACACCAGGAAATACTCGCAGAGGTGCAGCATTGGATCTCAGCTGGTACTTTTGTGTTTGGACTGTAGCTGAATGGAACAACTCAGACTGATTTGATATTGTTGTGTATATATTAATGGTAGTACCTGTAGTCAGAGGTGCACAGGGGCTCTCTCCTCACGGGGTGCTCTGTTGAATGCCATGCTGTGGGTGTGCCTGTGTGCGTGGAAGAAAGGCCCAGCTCTTTGACAGGCTTGTGATTATGTGCAAATCATCTTGAGTGGGCCAGCAGTGCCTGCAGTCTAGCTAGACCAGCTGCCAAGAATTTCCCTTCCTATTTGGGAAGGATAGGACTGAGCTACACAAGTAAGCCTCATGTACAGCCCTTGGTATCTCAGCTGTAATGCTGAGATGTAAAAGTTGTATGTAAAAATGCTCTCTGGCTTTCAGCTAGTGACCCTAAGGCTGTATGTTTTTGTTTGTGCCGCGCTTGTGCTGCTGTGTTTTAATGATTTCAAACTTAGACAAATCTGATATATTTCTACCTGCAGCAGAGTGAGTTTACAGCCTTGATAAATCATCCACAGATGATTGAGTTTAGCATTGCATTCTAAATATAGAAAAGTAGCCCATGTTAGTCAATCTACTTCTAAGGTAATGCTTCCTTTTCATGGTTGTATATGTTCATCATTTTTTTCATGTCTTATCTTTCCCAGTATCATAAGATTTGGTAAACCAAATGTTGCTGTAGTCTTGAAAAATATGCAAAATGACTACACTGCTTTAGAATAATCATGATTATATTTATTGCTTATTAAAAAAATTAACTCATCACATCTGTGCAGTCAGCTGAGGACAGCATATTAATACATATATTTATGAAAGGTTTATTTTAATGATAATTGCTGCAGCTTTTACAAAGAGTGCTTCAAGATGTCAGGGACTGTGATTAATGTGATGTGTTTCTGTTCTTTGCTTTTATTTTACACTGTTAATTTAACATACTTGGGAAATGGCAAGACAGTAAGCAAGGAATTATATAATGTTGATTTTAGTGACTTGCTTGGTAAAACAATATTTTAAAAAATGGTTTAAAGATTCTAGGAAGCAAAGGAAAAGCTACATTTTTGCAGCAGTATCCTACAGTATTTTCATAGATTGATTATAGTCTATGTTAAGATTAATTACATTTTTCTCTTGTAGCTGTAAATAACTTATTTCTAATTTTTAATGCAAATCTCTTGATCGCCAATTTGAACCTGTTTTTTGTATGTCAGAGTACTCCTGTAAAGTTGTATTTGTTGTTTTTTTAAGGTCAGTGTAAGCCCTTTATAAAGAGCTGAATATAAACATTGGAGACAACAATTGTAGCTGAGCCATTTGCCATGAGGCCCATTATTTATTTGTCATTAACCCCATTAATTAAGAAATCAATGAAACAACTATTCAGTTGACTTCAGTGTATTATGCTTTGCTTTATTAGGGTTAAAGAATGGAATGCATAAATTACGTATAAGTAGTATAGGGTCTGTGTGAATTTAATTTCATTATTTTAGTGTACTGGCCTGTTTTGTAAGGCAGCTTCAGATTTTATACTTAATGTGCTGTTACTGATAGAAATTTGAAATGTTTATAACCTAAAGAACTCTAGCATAATGAGGAATATATTGCTTTATCTTTCAGATCATCTTCCAACATACTGTCTCTGTCTAAGTGTGGCAAGTCACTGCATGAATTTGAGAATTATTTACCTAGAAGAGTTGATTATTTCAGCAAAACCAGGGACAAGTAGCTGCTGTCTTGCTTTTTCCTTGGATATTCTCTAGCTGCCACATTTCATTTTGGAAAAGCAGTGCTCTATTTTAATTAAACAGTGTATATTAGGCCCCAAGGGTGGAAGCCACTTCCTTTTCCTTCCTCTTTTCTGCTTCCTGGCCTGTCTTTTTAACGTTCTGACTAAAACCTCTTGTAGCTTGGTTTTTGCTTTATTGGAGTATCTGTAGTCATTCATTTTGAAATACATTTTATGGAAATATATCAGTGAATGTCACCATCTAACCCAGTTCTTATTTTCAGTGCACTCGTGTCATGTGGACTCCACCGCTTCGTGAAAGTTTCTCGTACCCATTCCTTGTGCTGCAGATGTTGATTTTGACCTATATTCTCAGGTACCTCTCAGTTTATACTGGGTCTTTACAATGCCTTAAAAAACGTAATGTCACAGGACATTTATTGAAGTGCCTTTATTTAAATATTTATTTGAATGCCTCCATGTGCTGTAACAATGGTATCATTAACAGAGAAACTTTCCTGTGGCTGTTACATTACAGACGCTGCACCAGTAGAACTGCAGTCATATTACTCACTTATTAAAAGGAAAAACTTTGCAACTTGAAGACATGATTAACATAAAAATCAGAATTACTGTGTTGGCAAATACGTGTCTAAAGTAAAAATCAGAATTTTTGGTTGATGTCCCTTCCTTCCCATGAGAAACAAGCTGATACTTCATCATTTGGTTTTGTCCCTCTTGGAGAGTGGTATGTTGGCTGCACGTAGAGTAAGCCTATGCTTTGCACCAAAGGATGCTGTAGGCATCCATAAGCTAGTATGTTCTTGCAGTTTTCTGTGACTAATTAACTAGTCTCATTAACTAGTTCAATGATTTAGAGCAGTCTAATTACATTAATGCAGGGATGCTCTTGAGTTCATTAGCCCTGCTTTTCCGTGATTATTTCTGGCTTGCAACATGATTATTACTGTCTTGCCTCTGTTTTAGAAAATAAGCATGACCATTCCTACTTAAGGGCTTCTTCACCAACTCCATTGCATCAGATTTACTATGTATTTATGATTTAGGTGAACTTGGTACTTATAACCACCACCTTTCCTTTATTAGGTCATACAGATTTGTACTTATTGATGTTTAAAGCAAAAGTATCTCATGCTTATCACTAATTTGTGGTTTTTTATATAAGGAAAAGATATGTGCTCTCAAGAATTTAGTAGAATTTGAAACATGACATGTTTCAGAATTGAACTTGAACCAACACAGGATTAAATAGTTTAAATAGCATTTATTTCCAAACATGGAGAATAGACTGGGGTTTCAGTTACAGATGAGTTTCATGTACTTGCCATTGTCTCCTTCCCTGAAACATCACTCAGGATTGCTAGCAGAAGGTAAATATGGAAGAAATGTGAGAGAGAGGAGTTAAATCACTTTCAAATGCAGACCGTTCTGAAACAGTTGTGATTTCAACTGAAATGGAAATGGTTGTGACCTGACTGTAGAGTCATCACAAGAAGGTGTAGCACTTGCAAATGACATGCTTTGGCCTGCTCTACTGCATACTGCCAGGAGAAGACTTGTTTGGTAACCAGTGAGTCATCAAACAGTTAAGAAATCAGAGCTGTTGTCATAGAAGCTCAAGAAAAAAAAGATATTAAATTTACTTGGGCAGTGTTATCTGTAGTTGATCAATATTGCTAGCTATCTTCCAAGGTAGCTGTGTTTTTATTGCATTTTCTATTGTACTTTTCAATTATATGCAAACACCTGTGTAATTGTACTTACTGATGCCTATTCTGTCTCTTTTTCCCAAGGATTCCGAGTATTAATACAGGAAGCTTGATTGCACTGTGTGTTTCTAATATCTTTTTCATGCTTCCCTGGCAGTTTGCTCAGTTTGTTCTTCTAACTCAGGTGAGCCCATATTTACCTCTAAATAGCCTCTTTGTCTAACCTGGACAAATTGACTGCTTTGTATAGACAGCCATTGAATTCACAACTATACTTTCCTTTTTAGCCAGATTTCATTCTCGCTGTCAGGAAAGATTCTCACCCTTTACCACATCAATCTTGCTAGTCTTGAGTTTAAAAGTTGACTGTTTACACCTCTTATCATTCTGTCTCCAGATCTAAAAATATTTACTTTTCCCACATAAACAGCCTCTAGCCTGAGATCAGTACCTTAGAACAAGAAAAAAAACTTTGTCTTTTGGAGCACAAAAATAAAACAAAAGGCATTGATCAGGCTGTTAGAAAGTTTTAAATGTACCAGTGTTTGCATGGCATGTAATAGTTGGCATGGTTTTGCATGATTTCCTATATAATTTTGATGAGTTCGTGGGTAGTGCTGTAGTCTGAGATTTTGGATAATTGAGGTAACTGTAGTTAGCACTGAAATCTAGGGAATGCTGATTGGAACCATAGGATACTCTCATACAGCAACTTTCTCCATGTTTGAGTTGGTTGAGATGTAGCCTGTTGACTGAAATCCAAAATCTGTGTCTCCAGACCTTTTCTCTTGTCTGCTTTACTCGAAGCAGAGTTTGCCTGGTTTGAGTTGATAGCTTTAAACAATCCATATAAGCTGTGGTATGCAAGGTTTCTAACTGCATAAGAGGAAATCAATAAATTCTGTAACATATTGAGAAAATCTCATCACTGTAACCTGTTCAAGAAGCTGAGCCTGAAATTTGAAAATTCAGGTTCACTTCATAATTTCATTAATTTCCCATATGACTTTTAAGACGCTGTCTGATCCATATTTTCTTGAGCCTTATTTTCCTCAGCAGCAAATTGTGGATTTTTCCATACTTTGCTGAAAACTTAAAATTAATGAGTAATTCTTTTGTGGTTTTGACTGTTATATTTTGGGGTTTTTTTGTTTTGGTTCATTTGGGTTTTTTTGTTTATTAGGGGTTTTTTTTTTCCATTTTTGTTTGGTTTGGGTTTTCATGTGTTTGGTCTGGGGTGTTTTGTGTTTGGCTTTTTTTTTTTAATTTTGTTTTCAATTTAAACGTGAAAGGTAATGTGTTAGTGCTGTATTTTGGTGGCTTGCATTTTTACAAAGTTGAGTACTTAGTTCTTAAATATTCAACTGGATTTGATAATTCTTATTTAGAGCACCACAACAGGATTTTTGAAAGAAATAATTATGAAATGCCTAAGTACTAAGCAAAAAAGTAGCAATAAAAGTTAATGATTGGTTGAATAATCTTTTCTTTTGCATGAAGGAGTACACCAGTGCAAATTGTTTTAACTTCTCTTTCACTTTTCATTTTAGATAGCTTCATTATTTGCCGTGTGTATTATGGGTTATATTGACTCCAGCAAATTACAGAAGATACTGTCTGCTCATATGGTAATGTTTTTTAAAATAAACCTTAAGTCCCCTCAAACAGGTCAAAGCATGAAAAGAGACCATTTGTCTGAAGTGTTTTCCTTAGTTGCACAAAGGTTGAAAACATGCAGTGATAGGGGAGGGAGGAGTCTGGACTGGAACTAAAATTGGGTTTTGAAAACTACTGTAGTCTTGACTATCCAGAGATCTTGTGGTTTAACTATTTGGGGAGACACTTAAAAAGGAGGACAAGAAAATAAATTTTTAAGTTGAAAACCTTTTTTTTTTCAAAACTGTGCTAGAAAGTCAAGAAAAAAGGGAAATGATAAGTAAAAGATGTGTAAGTTTCTGCATAATACCTGATTTTAATTTTTAAATTCGAGATAGTGATCAAGTTTTGCTTTTTGAAGTGAGATTACAGTTTTAAATACAAAGGAAGATGTAGACAAGTTTTTTTAAGAAATGTGATGGTGCTTAAAAATATGTTTTGCTAAAATTGTACTATGCTAACTCAGTGAGTGAAAAGAAAGTATTTCCCCAGAAAAGAAGCTGAATTATATTTCATATGTTTTAAAACATTTTTTGAAATACTGTAAATGGTAAACTAAAGGCAGTGTTAAGTTCTGTGTGATTTTTTTTTGTCATGTAAAGCAGGAACAAAATAAGCAGATTTCTTTGGTAGCTTTTTGACAGAAGCAGGATGACATACTTAACCTTTATGGCTTATGTCAATAGTTATATCATAATTTAGGTGCTGAAGTACCATAAATAGCCTATTTTCAGATAGATAAACAGTCATGTTATGTTACAGTGACAGCTTATTGAGTCTGGGTAAACTGCCAGTCTGTTTCGTGGTGTTTTCAATTTTTTCCTCCCTCCTACCCTCCTCCTTCTGTGGAAAATGAAAGTCTTAACTATGTGAAGAGGGGAGTAGAAAAGTCTGCACGTTACTGTGTTATTTTTCCTTATTCCTGTGTATAAAAGAAGACAGAGCTTGCTTATTGATTTTTGCCCGCCAAGTTGGAAAATGTAATTCAGATTGCTTTCTGTTAAAAAAGAGAGCACAGTAGATCAGGATAGTGGATGAAAGTTGTATTTCAGCCTTGAATTGAGTGCATATGACAAGACAGAGTTCTGCTTCCTTGACTTTGATGATGATAGTACTTTAAATAAATATTTGTCAGTTAGGAAGAAAGAAGACATGAAACATTCTATTAATTTTTACGTTTGTCCAGAATTCTAAAACGTAACAAACAGGATAAAGATAAATAACACAGTAATTTAGAAAAAAAATAATATGTTAGAAGTAGCTTCAGAAATTTATGTATTGTATTACATAAATTTATCCAGGATTTGTTCTTGCATACTTTTAATGAATAAATTAAAACAATTATCTACACTTGACTACCTGCTGCCATTAGGTCCTTACAATCAGTGTTTTCAGAACAAATCTGCAAGTGTATCAGGACTGCACTTTGCTGTAAAGTAGGTGTTTTTAAATTTAAAGCTGTTAACACATTAGGTAATCATTACCTTTTCTATTTTGAATTGAATAATTTTTATTTTCTTCTTTCAGGTATCTCTTCTGGTGTGTTTTATTCTGATGTTTGGTAATTCAATGTTACTGACATCATATTATGCTGCATCTTTAGTAGTTATCTCGGTAAGTTGCTTAAGAGGAATCATATGCTGTGCTGAGACTGCGGTGCTGTACTTTTATATATGTATTGATGTAAAATGTGCAACTGCTGCACTACCAGACGGATGAGGAACCCTTCACATGAGAAACAGGATCAGACCATAAAGATATCTGGTGATGGCGTAAATACTGATTCAAGAAATCATGGATTTACACCAAAACCTCTTTGTAAGAGAAATTCAGTTAAGACTCAGCTCTTCTACTTTTATAGTTCACTTCTTTTTATTAAAATATAAAATGCACCATGTATGTAATTTTGACCAGAGTAACTGTAAAATAAGAACCATGAACAAGAAGGAGCTTCATTTAAATGCTTCTTATTGATAGTAAATCCTCTAGTGCAGAACAAATGACTAAGCCATATATAACAGTGGTTTAAGATTGTTTGAAACTGCTGCATCATGCCACAGTGTTAGCAAAATTACTCACTGAAGATTCATCATCTCACTATTCATTATCTTAATCTTTCTTTAAATAGGAAAAAACCTCACAAGCTCTTTCACTTTTGTATAGTTCCTCATAAAGGATTTATGTACATAGGAAATAGGAGAGAAAGTGTTGTGAGCAGATCCTATTTAGCTTGCTGCAAATCATCTTAATTTCTGATTCTTTTTGTCTGTTTAAATTTTGTCAATCAGCAAGAGTGTGGCAATTTCTCACTTATGCTAGAGTAGACTGCCTTGGCTGCATATTTGCTGTAGTATAGTTTGCTTGTTATGAATCTATTCTAGTTTCTTGTAGCAGCTGTTCTAATTACATATTAAGTACAGTTTGAGTTCTCAACCTGTTGAGTTCCTTGCCCATTTTCTGCTTTGATAAAAGTATTTGTTGTTTGTGTGTTATTTGGATACTTATATTGGCCTCAGTCTCACATATGGACTGGATTTCTGGAAGCTTTTAATTACATTG
Source organism: Melospiza melodia melodia (assembly GCF_035770615.1). NCBI lineage: Eukaryota > Metazoa > Chordata > Aves > Passeriformes > Passerellidae > Melospiza > Melospiza melodia. The sequence continues at coordinate 47,315,140 of NC_086194.1, read as the reverse complement.
TTCATCAAATTAGCCTAAAATGGGTCTTCCTTGTGTTATAAAATGAATACGTTGTGAAACAGAAAGGTGTGACTCCTACCACCTTCCATACTCTGTTGCCTTACTTGAAAATTGTTTGTATTAATGCTGCCAGCAGTTTATTTCTTGCTTCAGTCTCTTGTCATTCACAGAAGCAGACAGAGCTCAGTTTCCCATTGGTTTTGATTTAAAGAAGCTCAGAACTGAATAATGCAGAATCTCCTTACTTGTTCAGGAGAAAAGTAGTCTTCCATAATTGTACTCAAACTGCAGTAAGAGTTTCTTTGTTGGCAAGTTTTGCCAGTGGAGGGTGAAATCATACTATATATATTCATATCTCAGGTTGTATTAATTATGGAAGATTTTTTAATAACTAAATATATGGTGTGATAGGCTTACCAAAAGGAAAAACCTCTCATTCAGGGTACTGGAATAGCTTGTTGTTATTATGTTACCTGAAAATATGCATTAATTTTTTTTTTATTAGGGAATTCTTGAATGGAGTCCAAAAATCTTGAAGAGGCGCAAAAGAGAAGTCTATGTATGGGTAAGGAATTTCGAATATTTTGAAATTTCAGGGAAAAACGATGACTTTTTTTTGTTTGCTTTTGTCAAATACAGAAACAACTTCTGGTTTCATTTCTAATAATTGAAAATCAAGGACTATAGCTGCGCTATTGTCTTTAATAAATTGTCAACATTCCCAGCAATTAGTGTTAAATTCCTGAAGAAATAAAGAGAGCATAAACACATTTATATGAGAAAGCTGAAATAACCTTTAAATGGCAACACATTTAATTTCACATTGACAACTTTACATGTTTACAAAATCTAAGATCTGTATGGAAATACTTTTAAAGTAAAGGTCAATTTAGAAAAGGCAAGTAAAAGGCTAACAGTGCTTGCAGAAATGGAGATTAAGGTACTGCATTTGATATTCACTAAAATGTGGTTATCTATAGAATTTTTTAAGGATATTTTTATGACAACAGCAAACATCTTAAAATTGCATAGGGAAGCAAGTCACTGTAAAATACTGTAGAGTGTGTAGGTGAGGTTGGAGAGTAGAAGTCATGTCCAAACAGGGAGAACACTCCCAAAACTATTATGAATAAAATGTAACACTGTAGAAAACAGGAGAATTGATTTGCTGCATAAGTCATGATGTTAACATGTAAAAACACCTGAAATGGGAGCCTACCAAAACTATGCCTGACTTAAGACAGGCATTCTTATTAAGTGAAGGGTGAGCTGTTAGCAAAACTGGATGAAATTCATGCAGTTATTATAAAGGAATTAGAATAGGAAGGAATTAAAATATTAATAGGAAACTGCAGTGTGTGGCTACATGCCTGGCTGTAGTACCAGAGAAAATCAGAGTGTAGGCAAATTTCATGTCAGTTTTCTGAAATGGAGATCCAATGCACTTGTGGAACAACAAACTAAAAAATCTGGGTTTTGTAAAAGAATAAGAACTTGTATGGTGAGGAAGGTGTTAAGCTGTATGTACATGCAGAGAGACATCCAGTGCAGCCTTTGTGAAAGGAAGTCGTGCCTTGCAAAAGTGTTTGACTCCTCTGAAGGATGTAGATAAGGGTGTGTGGGTGAATGTAATGTACATAAATTTCAGGAACTTTTTGGAGAAGCTGTCTAACTGGAACTATAAAAGAAACTAAACTCCATGAGATAAGGTATGAACGTTAGAAGGTCAGAAACAAAGGATGGTGGGATTAAATGGTAAGTTTTCAAAAGACCCCACCAACCTTAAAATGTATATAAAATAATTGATCCTAAATAAGATGCTACCATTCAGCAGAGAAATATCAGTATTCTTACACAGAGTTCTCTGAACACACCAATTCATTACTGAGCAGACACCAAAGAGGAGAATACTTGATGGAAATCAGAGAGAAGGACCTGTAGAGAAAGCAGAATTTCTTTTTTTTATTTTGTAAATTCATATGTAACATTGTACATATTGCATGTAGTCTCAGTCAATGTGTCTTACATAAAAAAAAATTAAAAACTATAATGCCTTCCCCCAAAATCTATTGACATTAAGTATGAAGATAATTATTAATGTAGATTTACTAAATAGCTCAGATTTTAAAATATGTTAGAATTCTACATATTGTAAAATAAAGGTAAATATGACAAAGCCAGTGAAGAAAAGTAAAATATAACTTTTTAAAGGTGCTGTGGAAGAAAAATACCCAGAGGCATTCAGTAAAGGATTAGGATACCTCCTAGGTATTTAGGTTTCTTAGCAGCCATGAAATGAGCTGATTGAATGCAGCCCATCGTCACATAAAACCCTGGTTACATTAGGGCAAAGATCAGTTTTTTGTTGCATTCTCTCTGAAAGCATCTGCTGTGGGTCCCAAATACAAGATGCAGGGACAGGTTGTCCTATTCAGTTGATCCATTTTTATAAAGAATTAGCTAGATTAAGCTACACTGCCAAGAATTTAACCTTCTTGGTACAGGAATAAACTTGATACATAACTAAAAGTAGTAACTGGACATACTTTGTTTTTATTTCCATCAACTTCTAACCTCAGATCATCTTGAGACGGTGCTATAAATCATCAAATTCCTCCAAAGATTTAAATTACCAGGCTAGCACAACCTGGTAATATGGAGCAGCTCTTGTCCAGAAACAATCCCTGCACACTGATATGTGCAAAACAGATGGAACAGACAGCGAGGCTGCCCCTGTTTCAAAATAACTTTTCTATCCCCTCTGCTGCACTGTTGTATGCAGTGGTACAGCTGTAGTGAAAGGCAGTGGCACAAAATTATTCAGCCATAACATAGGAGAGTTTATAAATAGTGGCTAAATTTAAGAAGCTTTTTAAAAAAGAAAAAATTTGTAAAAGATAAAGACACCCATTTCATTCTAAATATTATTTTCAAGGTCATTGAAGGATGTGCCTGGTTATTTGGGACAGTCACCTTGAAATACCTGACTTCTCTTGTGTTTGGAATAGCTGATGATGTAAGTTCTATTATCAGAGTATCTGGTTGGTATCTTACAAAAATTTTGTCATTCCTAATATTTGATTTTGACATCTTACTGATGTACTTTCCTGAATTTCCAGAATTTGTTTTAGAGAAGTGGGAGAGAGATTGTATATTTGCTTTTTCTTTCATTATGTATTATCGCTTCGAGATCTTATTACCAAAATTTGCAAAACTACAAATACTTTTGTCTTAGTGAATGCTCTATGTGTTTGTTTTTAAATGTGGATTTATAGGGCTTTGTTTGTCTTGGCTATCTTCTACCTACACCTTTATTTACTCAGTTTGTCAATGCACTCTTCTCTGGAACTAATTTTTTTGCTGTTTTCTGCTTTTTATATAACACCATACCATCTGTGTTAGACTCAAAGATGTTATTTAATACACTGAAAGTAGATTTTTGGTGCTCTTGTAACAATACTGTAAGTGATATAAAATTCTGTTCTAATTAAAAATATTTCTCAATACAGTGTAATTTATCATATTTATACTACTTTGTTGTGGAAAACAGGACTGGTTTTGCTTACTACAGTTTGGTATTTGTTTCCTGTGTATCCTACCAGGCTCATATAGGAAATATATTGAAATCTAAATTTATTGGCTACAAGGATTTTGATACATTAATGTATACCTGCGCTGCTGAGTTTGACTTCATGGAAAAAGAGGTAATGTGATTTTGGAAGAGGGAACTTCTTGCTTTATTTTTATTTGTAACTTAAAACATTTCAGAACCACATGTCCTACTGCCATCATAAGTTCAAATACATACTTGAAAAGATAAATTAATGAACTAAAGCTAAATATAATTGGGTTTATTGCATTTAAGTGAACTTAAACCGAAGTAGTGTTTTGATTTTAGATCTAAGAAATATGCTAGCTTCAATGACAGAAGTGCTTCCTCAGGAATAAATGAAAGGTTACAGTTCTGCAAACAGGATTTTATGGGGCTCTCAGTACCTGGTTTTGAGTGTATGGAAAGTGTACTGAGAGCTGCAAGGGCCTTATGTGATAAGTTTAGACAGGAGAACAGCATTGAAGGTTCATCATGTGGCATTAATAGACTTCCTTTAATTTATCACTGCCTAGATATGCATTTAGAATGTTTATAGATTAGTCAACCTATAGTACTCAAATTCAGATGAGATACAAACTATTTCTCATCTTTGAATGGCTTGCCAAAGAACTGGAAATAATTTACTGATGACCCTAGTATTATGTCTTTAGTATGATTGCTGAGTGGAGTTTACATTTACATTTTACTCCAGAAAGGTCTCATTATATTAATTTCTTTTAAATGGTGATTGAAATAATTACAGATGAAGGGAAGCAATTAAAGAACTTGATTTCCATTTTAGACTCCAGTAAGATACACAAAGACTCTGCTATTACCAGTTGTTCTGGTGGTTTTTGGGGTAATCATCAAAAGGGTAAGTGATTGATTTCATGAGTCACCTTTACCTTAAACTTACATTTCAGGGTTTTTTTTAAGGGATTGCTATTTATTTATTTATTTGATATGGGAAGACATTTATATGGGAAGAAATTGATATGATGGGTTAACCTTTGCTGACTGCCAGGTGCCTGCCAAGCCATGCTGCCATTCCTTACCCTCACTATGATGGGGGAATATGAATAGAAAAATCTCATGGGTCAAGATAAGTATGGGGGCTTCACTCTCTGATTCACTGTCATGAATTGAGGAAGATCACATTAAGTATTTTGTGAATTAAAAATAAAATGCAAGAAGAAAAGAAAAAGCTAAAACCATCTTCTCCTCATCCCCAGGCTCAATAGGTCCCTTCCATAGGCTGCAGTTGTTTTAAGAATGGGGTCAGCATAGGTCAGGTCCTTTCTGTGGGGTCCAGTTCTTCAGAAACAGACTGCTCCAGCATGAGTCCCCCAGAGGTTGCAGCTCCGGCCAGAAAATCTGCAACAGCTTTGTGGGCTCTTGTCCACAAGCTGCAGTTCCTGCCAGGAGCTGTTTCCTTTGTGGGCTCTCTGTGGGTTGCAGCATCCTTCAAGGCATGCGCACCTGCTCTGGCATGGGCTCCTGCACAGGTCTCAGGTGAATTTCTGTCTGCTCCACCATAACCCTTCATTGCCCTCCAGGGGAAAAGAAAAACAACTTACATCACTGTGGTGTTCTCCAAAAGATGCAGTCTCATGGTTCTCATGGAGCATCTCCCTCTCCTTCACTGACCTCGGTGACTTGAGTCTCATTTCACTCCCAGTTTTCTTGCTGCTCTCTCTTAAACATGCTGCAGAGTTACCTTTTTGTGAACATGTTATCAACAGGGGCCCCACCAGTGCTGCTGATGAGTTCAGCTTTGCCCAGTGGTAGATCTGGTTTGCAGCTGTCTAGAACTTGGCCTCTGACGTGGGAGCAGCCCTAGCTCTCTTCCCACAGAAGCCACCCCTGCACTGCTCCTGATACTGAAACCTTGACATGTAAACCCAATACAGTCAGAAAAGCACAGGTTTTCAAGAACATGTATTTAAAATTCTGTATTCTCATTGCAAAGATTTTTGCAAAGGTCCAGTCCTGAGACAGTTAGAAGAAATTTCTTTTATTTAGCTGATGAGTACTAAACTGGAGTTTATAACTGTTTTTGTAAATTTGATTATGTATCGTTTGTGTAAAAACAACTTACAGTTTGCACAGGAACAGATGGGATAACTGCTAACTGCCTGGCTAATTTAACATCCTCTAAAAGAAGTTCTGGCTAAAACATTGCATGTCTTTTATCTTAGCATTATCTCAAAAAGAGATTACCCAGGTGTGGTTTAATTTAGCAAATGTTGTAAATGCTTCAAAATGCTTTTGAAAGTACGTTCATACTTTTTGTTGTCTCTTGTTTTCTTCAGGCAATTAAATATATTCTGGGCTCCTTATCTCACACAGGCCGATATGAAAAGTAAGTATTGTCTTCTTTTTTAATGTAAAACTGAATTTTGATTTGCTATATGCTACAAAGTTCAGAATTCTACATTGTGTAAGTTCTTTTTGAAAGGTTAGTTATGTGCAGTTCGGTAACTGAATGGATGTATTGCAAATGGTATTTTTATATTATAACTAAAATGAAAGTTATCTGACATGTTTTAGACATCTTAAAGCCATTTATGCATAGATTTTATATTTAATGATTTACTTTTCTTCTCTTTTCCTGAAGCAGTATTTATGTGCTTTTTTGGCTTTTTTACTATAAATAGTAAATACAAATTCTTTTTTCCCTCATTAATTTCATCATGGTTATAAAGGTACCAGAGTTTCATCTCATGGAAGTAATTAAACAAAACCTGCTAAAACCAGTACTCGAGATTTCCAGATAGATACAGGGATTGAGGAAGATGGTTATGGTTTGCAATTTATTTCAAAACTTGGATAGAGGGGTGGAAAAAAATTCTAACACTTGATTCATGCTTACCGGATTAGCTGCATTGTCTAATGCCATTAGAGATTATCTTATTATAAAGCCATTTCTTCTGTACATAAATAATGATGGCTTTTGGGTTATTATTTTTTTCAGAGAAGAACGTTTTAACCATGGTGAGGTAAGATTCTTTTTCTGCACAATTTTGTTCCTGTGGTAATGCAAATACTCAGCATTGAAATGCAGGTTGCAATGGGCTGATGCTAATACATATGGTTTATTTGCATCTAAGTATTTGCATCATTATTTCCCTCATCTTAAGCTGGGTCTGGTATGTCACCAGAATAACTCTGAAATGTTGAACAAAGGAATATACTGGCTAATGGGGGTGATTGTGCAAGAGAGGAATCTTGGGCTTTTACTGTACCTGTTCCAAAAGACACTGAAGCTAGGCTGGACCTTCTGTTTTCCACATGGAGACTGAGAAGAAGATGGTTCCTTTACTGGGTTTTCACATGACATGTAATGTTCAAATTCTATTTTGAGATATGCCATAATGAATGTTGTAGTACACATAGTTCTTATTAGTAAAACTCTGCAAAGCAACATAGTGTGTCCCCCTCTGGAGCCATCGGCACAGGAAGAACGTGGACCTGTTAGAGCAGGGCCAGAAGAGGTCCACAAAAACAGAGGGATAGAACATCTCTCCTGTGAAGACAGGCTGAGAGAGTTGAGGATGTTCAGCCTGGAGAAGAGAAGGCTGCAGGAAGACTTTAGTGGGGCCTTTCATTGCTTAAAGGGGGCGTATAAGAAAGACAAGGACAACTTTTTAGCAGGCCTGTTCCATTAGGACAAGGGATAGTGACTTAGAACTGGAATCAAATAGATTTAGGCAAGCCATAGGGAAGAAATCTTACTACGAGAGTGGTGAAACACTGGGATCAGGTGGCCCAGAGAGTTGGTAGATGTCTGTGATTTAAGCTCAAGTTGCCTTAGAGGAGGTTTAGATTGGATATTAGGAAAAATCCCCAAAAGAATTTTCAAGCGGTGGGATAGGCTGCCCAGGGAAGGAGTTGAATCACCATCCCTGCAGGCATTTAAAGGCATGTAGATGTGGCACTGAGGTCATGGTTTAGCAGTGAACTTGGCAGTGTTAGATTAATGAGTGGACATGACCTTAGAGGCTTTTTCAAACTTGAATGATTCTATGATAATCAATCAGATAAAAGCACTGATTGCAAAAATGCCTCTATATAGCACAGAACTTTGAAAAGTGACATAGATTAATGTTAGGAGTAATGAGTGATGTATCTGATGCTTTTTAGAAGACTAAAGCAAGCTGCCTCTGATTGTGTCATTATCAAGGATGATCTTGTTTTCTTCTCTTACTCTATACTTGTGTATTTTGGGCACTAAAAATCAGGGTCTCTTAGCTTCTATAAAGAGGTTATACAAGAAGTTTTACATATTCTATTGTTGTCTAAGTGAAGCCTGTTAATGGCTAAGGATTTTTTTTAATAGCTAGCTGTTGCTCTAGCTCCTTTTTCTTTTATTGATAATATTTCTCTTTCCTGTTATTCCATTCGTCAGCATACTACATGCACTCTAGATAAAAGATTACAGAAAGTCATTATCACCATCTGAAATATGAATATCTTTACTTTGACTTGGACTCTTTCAGACAAGCTCATCATTTAAGCTATACTGAAAATGAGGTTGTCTGTTTAAGGCAGAAAAGGATGCAAATTTGCTTCTGTGTCTTGTGGTTTCTTTTTTTCTTTTCAGCTGGTATTCCATGCATTGCAGCTGTTGGCATACAGTGTCCTAGCGATTTTAATCATGAGACTAAAGCTGTTTTTAACACCACATCTGTGCATTATGGCTTCCTTGGTGTGTTCAAAACAGGTAAGGTCTTTTTTATCTTGTAGCTATCTCAGTACTTAGAGCGTTACACAGATATTTGTCCTAAAGCAGATTTCTCTGTGTGTAATTGCTGAATCTGAGGGTACCAGATAAAAATAAACCAGATTATATTGCTTGTCAAAAATGGTTCCATTCTCCCCTCTTCCCAAATAAAGCAAAAGTCTTGCTTTATGCACCTTGTCCAACTGCATTATTATATGAGTTAGCATGCTGTGTATCAAGCTTGAGCACAGGGAGACATCTCTTAGATTTTACTGTGTTTGCACACCTCTATGCCACTGCAAGTTTTTATTGACTATTAATTTTATCCAGTGTTTGTCTTTGTTTACACTGTGTTTTCACAGCTCTTCAGAGCTTACTGCCTTGCATATTTCCTGCCTATTAATTCTTTCTAGAAGTCTCGTTTGAAGTCTTGCTTGTTGAAAACATTTCAGTCATAAAAATCAAAACTCATATGCCTCAGACTTAATCTTACTACTTTGAATAATCTGTAACATCAAATGTTAACTAGATTTCCTCCAGATATAAAAGGTCTTAGAATAGGCTTTCCATGTTTCATTATCTGTGTTTCTGAGAAGTGAACGTGATTAAATCTCTCATTTAAATAGCTGTTTTAGAAGCTTTGAACATGCAGCAAAAGTAGGGTAAGTAGTCCTTTATCTGGGAAGCAGGCAGGAAAGGTAGATTGAAAAATGTTTGAACAGCTGGGCCCAGAAATGGGTGGTGCCAAGTCTGGTTGAAGGCCAGTAACCTGAGGGGCCTGTGCTGGGTCCAGGGCTGCTCAGTGTTAATGGACTGAAGGGTGGGGCACAGGGTACCCTCAGCAAGTTTGCTGATGGTGCAGAGCTGGGAGAAATAGCAGAGTCTTTCATGTGGTGCCCAGTGACAGGACCAGAGGCGATGGGCAGACCCTGAAATGCAAGCAGTTCCCTCTGGACATGGGGAAACCTTTTCACTGGGAGGGTGAAAAGCGTTGGCGCAGATTGCCCAGGGACGTGGTGGAGTGTCCAAAGAATCAGGTCCATCCTTGGAGGTATTCGGAGCTGGACATGGATCAGGGACACTTGGCTCTGGGTGACCATGCTCAAACCAGCCTTCAGAGGTTCCTGTCACCCTGCATGCACTGTGCTGTTGTAGAAAGTGTCTAAAAGGGAATTAGGGTGCTATGGTGAAGGCAGTTCCTGTCTGTGGAGCAGCTGATACCCGTGTCAAACAACTGGAGGATGAGTGAATGAGACAGATTTATGCAAAGAGGAGAAAGCTATCTCATGTTGGGCTAGCTGAACAAATAATTGTTTCCCAGAAAACTGAACTGCTTCCTAAATGATCTTTAGAGAAGGGTAGTTCTTTATAACACTGGACAGATTACACTGTATCAGTCTGCTTAAATGTGCTCATCCCTTTCTGATGCCTGATGTACTTGGCATAGGTTAAAGTGCCACGCGTTTGCCAAAATCAGATTAATCTCTACAGTTAAAATGTAAAATGCTAAGAAATTATCAAAACCTCTTTCTTTAGCCACCCTGTAATTGGGACTTAGAAATTTCCTCTACATGCTTGCTATTCTGGAAGATTCACAGATGTCCAGTTTTGCAGCTCTTAGTTGTTCTTGAAATGCAGGCATCCTCCTAGGTGATCTGGTTGTTCAAGCAATAGCAGTTGCACTGGTTATTTTTCTAAGTGAACTTTCATAAGGCGTTTCTGAGTAATTTGAAATGAAGCTGCTTTTCAGAAGTCAGAGGAACAAAATGAAAAAATGTTCTTTTAACATCCAGTTTCTAGATAACAGTTATGATTTAGATTAATGCTGTCCAAAGTTGATTTGTTCTTAGTTATTTTTTAACTGTATATTTCTTGATGGTCTTTTCTGCCCTGTTGGTTGTGGTGGTGGTGTGGTAGTAGTAGTAGAGTTTTGTAGTGAAGTTCAGGACTAAAAGTATTTATATATTTTGAGCCACAGTAAAATCTGTGCTGATTTTTTTTTAGCTGCATGGTGACTTTTTTTTTTTTTTAAGCAACAGAGTGATAGCATTTCAGTAATTTTTCCTGGATTGTTGTGTGTTTTTAGTACTGCAGCTGAGGTCATCAGGCCAGTTAGTGAATGCTGGTGCTTTTCACAATTGTTGCATGTTGGATCTTAGAGGATGCCACGTGTCCTAAATGTGTAACTATTGGAAGGGAGGACAGTAGACAGTATTTTGTCAATATTTTTTTATCTGCTGCTTCCAACTGCATTTTGGCCCTTTGATTGTTCTGCTGTTTCCTATTGTGGAGTGAGAGCAAGCTTCTCAGGAAGCTGCAGTTGCAGATGATAACCTGCTCTGGGAGCTGCCCCTGTTGGATCAGGTGACTCTGGTCCAGTAACTTTTCCTTCCTTCACTGCAGCATCATGGAGGCTTGAAAGAAACAGGTCATGAGTGCTAGGGAAGGGCTTTAGATTGCTGCAGGTCAGACATTTATTTTGTGCAGAAAGGGATAAATGACCAGCAGTGATACATAATACAGCTTGGGGATATCCTGGCCCTGGCTTGGGCCTGGGGAGAAGTGTTCAGGTGAATCCAACTTTAGGTGAACAGCACAAGGGGAAATAAAATTGATTTCCTTCTCCTGTTGTTAGTGAAGGTTCTTTTGCCTGTTCAGCTGTTCCCCAGGTTGGTGCTGACTGATACCTGTAGAAGACAAGCTGGATTTTTTTCCTGGTCTGACAGACATGTGCTTGCTGTAGTAGAGAGAGGCTGACAATCTTCCAAGCAATACAGGACTGGCTTCAGCATGGTACACAAACACTGGCCCATAAGGCTGTTGAGCCACCATTGAGCAGATCACCTCTAAGACTTAAGCAAACAATAAGAAAACTTTTTTTTGTTCTTGTTTTGGTTGGTTTGCTTGTTTTTGTAGGGCCAGGAGAATATGAAGTGTTTTTTGTTGAGCTTTTTTTATCCTACTGGCAGCTGAGGAGAAGTAGTTTTGTGAGGCTGAAAAATCTAATTGTGTGTGCAATACTGATCCAGAATTTCTTGGATGGAGGAAGATGAGATTTGTGACAAAATGATTGATTAACACTCAGTACAGTATACCATTGGATAAAGTTTTAGATGTTTGAATGAACATAAGTTAATAAGTGACAGTTTGGTTTTACAGATGCAAGAAAAATTTAAGCAAATTTAAGACAGGCATTTATCTTACTGCAATTGAGGTCAACACTGTCCTTTCATCTAGCAGGCCATGAAAGCTTATCTGCAGTGGTATGTTAGTATATCTAGTTTCTTTTGAGGCTAAAAATTACTGTTTGCACATGGAAAAGAAATTTTGTATGTTGTGTTGTTTCAGCCCATTGTGTGAATCCCTGCACTTTCCATTTTTCCATTACCAGCAGCCTGTGGCAGCTGATGGGCAATAAAAATGATAATGTTCTTTTTCAAATAAAGAGTATTTTCATTGTCTGGAATGCTTTCTGATGAAAAGAAGTGACCTAATGTTGATTTTCATTGGAAAGTAATTCACTTCATAACACATTTTCAAGAAAGGATTTTTAATGAAATGAAAATTTAAAGTAGCTGCATCTTTACAAAGGGAGTAACTGCCTTCTTCTGTACAGCTGCATTTTAAGTATGAGAAACCTGCTATTAGAACCTTTACTTCTCTTAGGTTGAACAAGGAGGAGTAATTAAATTAGGGATGATTCAGTTTTGTCATGGAACTCACTGTTTGTTCTTCAAGTTAGGCCCAGATCTTCTGCTGTTACTGTTCAGACTTTTGACCATTTGCATCCACACATTTCTTCTTTCTGTTAGGGAAAATGATGCTATCCTGAATGGAAATTTTGAAAACAAAATAAAATAGCTGGAGAAATACTTAAAGTATTAACTTGGGGAAACTAATCAAAAAACTAAAAAGCAACCCAAAAGCTTGAATTGATTAAAAAAACCCAAAAAAACATAAGGAACAGCATCCAATGAAAGAAATGCTTTTTTTGCATTGCATATATATTCAATCATTTTAAGCTCCTTGTGTAAACAAAATAGTGCTAAATTCAGAGACTTTGAACATCAATGAGGCTTTATAAAAACGTGACAGTAATGTAATTTTCTTTGATTTTAAAAGTTGTGGAACTGTCAAAGTTCTAACATGTCAATGAAGTGACATTTTTGCAGCTGTTGGTGAAAGGGAGATTTGCTCATGCAGAGCAGCCTACAAATGAATTAATTTCACTTCATCCTTCCAGATGCACACAGTGGTCAGGCCTGTTTGGGAAATTAACTTTCCCTGGATAGTATTGCTGTTCTTCTCTGAGTGTTTAGTGAGTCTTTAGGGATGAGAGTAGAGTATACTGTATCTTTGGAGAGGTGACTGGAGAATTTTAATAATCTGAGGTAGTTTGTGGTTAGTTCATAAGAAAGATAAAACACACTACTTAATTGGTGTAGTCAGCCTTGTGGGAGCTTCTGCTGAGAGACTTTCTTTCATTGCTTGATGCTTTAATTGAAAAAACCCAAATAACAGTTCTATGAATTAAATGTATTTATTTTGTGTGAGTTTGATATTTTTGATGTGTGGAGCCTTCTAATTGGGAAAAAAATGTAGTTTATACTTTCTTATTTAATGGTTCAGGTATGGATGTGATAAAGTGTTACTGCTCAAATTAAGCTTCCACACAGCAAATTTAGTACTACTTTTTTAACTACCCCTTTTCATGTATTTATGAATATTTGCTTAGAGCCTCCAGCAAATTGCTTTTAGGAAACAATGCAAGCCCCAGTTGAAGAAAGGAAAGAGTGGGGTATAAAGCAGCGTTAAGCTTACTGTCTTCCAAGTCTGACCTTCTAATATGTTTCAAAAGTTTGTAGTACAATCTCTAATCTGTATACTAAGATAAAAACTCTAGATAGAAACAGGAGATAAAATACTGTTAAAGTCCTGTTAGCTTTATTGAATCATCTTTCCTTGCAGATTTTGATATCTGAGATTTGACATTCAACTTTAAAAGTTTACATTAATGTGAATTTTTAAAATTCTTTTTTTTTTTTTAAATTTATTTAGAATTGCAAATGTAATGTGCAATATTTGTTGAACATGAGTAATTCTTAGGAATTGCATTCTGAAATACAGTATATATTGTATATAATATTATGTTCTGAACTATATTATAATACTATGAATTATAATCTGAAGTTTAGTGGAGAAGAAATAGAAGAGATGTTTTATAGTGCAATATAGGTTAGATTCTTCATAGAGAAATAAAAATGAATTGTTCTGCATACAACATTACGGAATTGTTGTCTAGGAATTAATTGATTCTTGCATTTCAGTTGTTTGGATGGCTCTTCTATAAAGTCCAGCCCAAAACATTGGTCTTTGCTATTCTAGCATTGATGACAATAGAAGGATCTGCAAACCTTCGAACTCAGTGGAACATCATGGGAGAATTTAGCAATTTGCCACAGGAAGAACTTCTAGAGTGGATACAAGTGAATACCAGACAAGGTGAACTATTTAATAATGTAGGATGTCCCCATTTATTGTGAGGTTGAACCATGGAACCTGTCACAAATGACTGCAGAGGTGTTGCTACTATCTGCAGCTCTGGCATGTCTACTTGTCCACATAAAAGCTCTGTCCAGTGAAAAAAAGCACCAGAAGCTGTCTTTGTTAGACTCCTGGCTACTGGTCTGGAGGTTCTAACCACTGGTGGAGTATTTTCAACAAAAGCATCAAAAGCATCTTTGCCAAGTCCAATTAAAATAGGTTTTTACTTAAATGATGCTGGTCTTGTATGTTGGTACATGATCAGCGTTTTGCTAGAGGTGAATTAAAAATGTCTATGTATGTTGTGGTTGCACCCCTCCTTTTCCTAAAATCTGTCAGAAAACTGGCTGGAAACAAGGTACTTGCCTTTCTAGAGGGAATATATGTTAAAGCCATAGTGAACTGAGATTTTACTGCCCATTTAACACTGATGAAAGAGTTGTTTTAGTAAGTATGTTATTCTACCCATTCAAGAAAAATGAGTTAATTAAATCTCCATTCTTAGATGCTTAGTTATCTAATTGCTTATATTGAGTTCAAGGTTACAAAAAACCCAAACTAAAACACTGATTTTGTGCATTTCCTGTTGATGTCACATACAGCCTTTTAAAAAGGAGTACCCTACCCTTTTCATGGTTTTCCTATGGGATTACTGCTCAGATATTTGAATTGCTTCTCTAATTGTTTGATTCCTCATTTCAAAAATGCCCTTGATTGTGTATTTCAGATGCAGTTTTTGCAGGAGCAATGCCTACAATGGCAAGTGTCAAATTGTCTACACTTCGTCCTATTGTAAATCATCCTCACTATGAAGATGCAGGATTGAGGTAAATTTTGCAGTTGAGGTTTTATTTGTGTCTGCTATTGATTCTCATAATGTCTGTAATAAAGAATAGGAATGGCATTGTTTTATATTGTAAAATTTGTTGAAATCTCACAGAACTGGATTTGTTATTTCAGTCAGAATGAAAACATCGTTTCTTGAGGATTTGTGTTCATCAGAAAGGATACACTCTAGGGACAGATATGGCTTCAAACTTCAAAATCAGAATTAAGTTAAGGAATTTGATTTCATCAGTTCAGTTATATCCTTTCTTCATTCTAGTTACTCCTGACGTTGTAGACAGATATAATTTTTTTTCCATGATAGCCAGTGTATTTATTCTATTAGCTTTCTGTGATGGGGTGTCATTTTTTGTCATAATTGGTTAATTATTGAAGCTGAAGTTTTGGGATGGAGTTACTAAGATTTGTACTCTTGTTATTTTCAAAATCAGGATATTTGCCTAAATTGAAATTGATTTATCTGAAAAGGTCATGAATCTCTTTTACTAAATTTAATAGTGTAGCATCATTTTTTTGTTAATTTGGTGAAACTGCTTGAAAGAAATCCAACACAACAAGAAGGCAGCAAGATAGAGGGGGATAAAAGAGAAAGGGCAGGGATTTTTTTTTACATGCCTTATGTCCTTAGTTCACTGCCTGGCATTAACTGGCTTTAACTTTTGGTCAGACAGTGGGACTGGGATGATCACTGCAGGTCCCTTTCAACTGAAATATTCTGTCCTAGTTACAAAATTATGGGAAAAATAAGGTACAGGCAATACCTGTATTAAGTGTCAGAAAATGGATGGGCTTTAAGAGTATCATGCTTTGCACATTCAGAGGAGGATATTGCTGGATATGGTGTGAACTGGCCTGGTTTGGAGGGACCTAAAGGTCATCTACTTCCAAAACAGGATCATGGTGTCCAAGGGCTGATTTGGCTTGAGGACTGTAGGTGGACTCCAGGTCTTATGGTCTGCATTTCAAAATGTCCCAGCAAGGGCAGTGTGACATAGTGACCCACAGTGATGGGGATCTTTTCGTGGAGAGACTTGGCACAGGATTGATTCCTCCTGATCACCCCAGTCCAAGCAAGCTCATTTCTAGTCCTGAGTATTCCATGGTGAATGCATTGCTTTGACATCTTTACACTTGCAGTTCACAGTAGCCATGGATCCTGTTACACAGTTGTCTCCTGCTGCAGAAAAACTGTATAACTTGTTCTTGGAATCCTTATATTTCTGAAGACATGATCGTACTTCAGCAAATGGCGCTATTTATGGAAACTTTGCTTTGGCATAGTTACCTTGTGAAATAAAAAAGCCTTCCTCTCCAGTCTAAGGTTAAAGCTTACATTTTCATGCTCTATTGCAGCTAACCCTTAGATTTTTCTTTTTGAAGGGCCAGAACTAAAGTAGTGTATTCCATGTACAGTCGAAAACCTGCAAGTCAAGTAAAAAGAGATTTGATAAAACTAGGAGTGAATTACTACATCCTTGAAGAGTCATTGTGTGTAAGCAGAAAAAAGTAAGTAATCTCCCTCTTCCTCACAAGAATGATACACTTCTGAAATATGTAGTCTAAAATTCATATCAAGTTTTGATTTGTGGTTTATTTATTAAAAGTGTCCAAAATACATTTTGTCCAGCATCTGTAGATAATAACTGATGTAATTGACTTTACCCTCATTAGCAGCCCTGTGTTCTGTGTGTGAACCTGGGAAGCTCTGTGGTATGAGTTTTTAAACTTCAAACTGTAAAACCCTGAAGGAAGGAAGTCATTACAAAGGAAAGAAGCAGTTATTCTCTGATGGCAAGAACAGATATGTGTGTATAATGAAAGCCTGGTATGAATAAAAGGTGCAGAGTTAAAGATAGTTGGAGCATCAAAATGTTATGACCACTAATAGTCAATAAAAATTTTGTTACATTTAAGATGTTCTCCAGAAAGAGCTATGCTTTTACTGCCCCCCTCACCCCCCCCCCCCCTTGGTTTTTGGCCCCCCTTCTCTTTCTGGCCTCCAGAGCAGAATTAGTTTGGATTTTTTTTCATTTAGAATAAAATTAAATGTATGTGTTCAATTTCTTTTCTGTTATCTTTGATAAAATTAGAATATTCACAGTTATTATAACTTTGAAAGGCAGTTTTACAGGGAATTGATGTTGGCTGTGATTTTTTATAAAAAACAAGGAATTACTACTTTTTTTAAGGTGTTTTATTTCCTGAATTTTCTTTAGAAATGTTAGCAATATGTATATCACACTCCATTTTATAGGAAGATTTAAGGGTCCCTGGTAATGTATGATGTGTGGCATAATTTGCGTCGTTTTATGTGCTTCCTCTTCCAAATTAATTCTTTATTAATTACATAACCACAAAAGCCATTCTCAATACTATTTTTAAATTACTGTTATATTTATTGATTTTGTAATCTGATAATTTTTCTAGTACAGAGACAAACTCTAAAAAATATAGATGGCACAATCAAGTATTCATGGGGGCACTATGAAGGAAGCTTCATGGGTTTTTTATGGCATTTCTTCATTTCTCTTTTCATATTCCTGTTTTTTAGGCCTGGCTGCAGTATGCCTGAAATTTGGGATGTCGAAGATCCTGCTAATAGAGGAAAAATTCCTTTATGTACCCTTATGAGCAAGGATTCCAGGCCATATTTCATCACAGTATTTGAAAATAGCAATTACAGAGTCTTGAAGATTCCAAAGGAATAACATTTCAATGCAATGAAGCATCAGTCTTTCAAATCTTTAAACTAGTAACTGTAAGAATTCTAAATCAGAAATATCTTTTTTACTAGACTTAAAATGGAAAAATGTGTATTTTATTTTTTACCATTTTAAGTAAATTCTGATTATAGAAATATCTTAAACCTAACAGTTTGGATTTCTATTTCAGGGTCAGTCCCTTGAAATTTGCTATGCAAATGATTATATGTTTGCACATTTTATTTAACACTGATCCAAAAAGAGCTAAAAGTAGCTATGGAAAAGTTTGTAGGTGGACTTGAAACTTCATTTTTTTGGTGCATGTTATTGGAATCCTATTGATATTAAAAAAGAAGACTAATAAGGGTAATATTTGCAGTAAGCAATAGTTTAGCTTCTCAGTGTCCAAGGGTTTTTAGCATTCTTATGCATTCAGAATAAGCTGGCATAATATACATGAAATTTTTAAGGGAAAATGCTTTATTCAGGAAAAATCTGTCATAGCCTTAGAAAGATACTAAAATAAATCCTTCACTGCCTTAACTAGACCTTCAGCGCCTAACTTGATAAGAAATTACTTTCAAAATTTAATGCCCTTTTTCCTTTCCCCATATATTAGATCCTGCCTGGACTTTTTCATCAGCATTAAAGAAAAACGAAGTTTATCCCAGTTGTGCTATGGGTGTAGTCAGTTGTGTGGGTATAATTGCTCCAGCATTATTAGACTGGTTTTGCTGTTTTTCTGTCATCTTGATGTCACACCAGTATTATAATTAGATAATAGAGAGCTCACTTTCCGAGATACCCAGTGCAAGGACGCCCTTTAGTCGTTTATCTGACTTGGTAGAATTTTTGTATGTTTATTGCCATTGGGAGCTATCACAGTAATTGTGATTCTACTGCATCATAAGAGTGCTAAGGTCTAAGATGTTTCGCCGTGTGTTGTTCATGGTTTGGATTTGTTTCAACTGGTTTTTTTTGTTCACATCAGTCTATTGGTGTGACTGGTCTTTCCAGCCCTAATGGCATCTGGAGATCCTGGATGTTATAGGGACACCATCCATCACGCCTGTAACAGTGTCAATTAAATGGGAACCTGTGATAAAGTAGTAGTATAACGACTGATCAGTATTCTAAAACATCTTATTTTTTTATAATCTGTTTTATTGAGAGGGTGAGGGAGAATGGCTGAAAATGCATTAGCTTTTTAACTTTTACAGAACAGATTTTGGAAAAATTTCTATAAGGAAACTCAAAAAAAAAGGGCTTTTGGGAAGTCACTTTTTAAAATGTTAATTGAATTCAAGGAAGCAGGAAAAAGTCTTTATATAAACATTGTGACTAGTGTTTCGGCACAAAAAGGTACTGTATTTTTATGAAGTTTATGCCAACTGTTGACATGTACTTATGTGGTTAAATAAAAAAGAGAAAGATGGAAATTGTGCTCATGTTTCTGGTAGGTGTTACACTTCTCTTATGTCTGTTAAACTGAAGTTTAACACAGTTACCACAGCAGATACGATTGGAGCCAAACTTTCAACTAAAAAAGTGCACAGAAGGGCTGCAGATGATTAAACCAAAATCACACACCTCTTTCTGGCTTCCTTTTTATTCAAAATATCAGTGCAGGAGTACGTGAAAAGACTGGTGGAATGAAGAAACATTTGAAAGTTAAAAGTTCAAAGATGTGCTTTAATAAAAATGTTTGTCATTTGTTGAGGAGGTGACTTTTACTCGGGACATGGCCAGACATGCAAATTTTCATCTCCAGGGATATTATGCTGTTCATCTCTTTAAGCTGCTCTGAAACCCTAATAATTGTTTTCATCTGTTTGATATTAATGTGATAAAATTTAGTAATGAAAAAATATGGAGTAAAAAATGCAACATATGACTGTGAGGAAGAAACCTGTGAATTCTTGAATCAGGTATCCTATGTTAGGAATTTCCTGTCATCTCAGTAATTTGCTCTGAGTTTCAAAGGAAGGAATTTTTATTTAAACAACACAACATTTAACACATAGGAGCACCATGTTAACATTATGCTTATCGCTGCAACCTCAGCCAGAAAACACAAGTTGGAGGCTTCTTAGCTCTCATTGAAGTTGCTTCTCTCTTTGCAAGATCCAAATGATAAATGTGTTATACGAGTAAGTTTGGCTTTAAATACATGCAGGCCTTAAAGTAATTTAGGCATAAAGCTGGAATACTTCCATACTTGAAGACAGTTTCCATTACATTTTAGTAATACTGGATCATTGTGCTGGTTTTGGCTGCAGGCTCTGCTTTGGCAGAGCCAAGGCGTACTGCCACACTGGCCGGGAGGTTGGGGCTGTGTGGGAGGTGGGGAGGAGACACAGCCAGGAGAGGTGACCCAAAGTGACCAAAGGGACGCTGCAGACATAGCGTCATGTTCAGTGTGTAACAAAGTGGGGAGAGGGAGGAAGAAGGGGGGAGGGATGTTTGGAGTGATGGTGTTTGTATTCCCAAGTCACTGCTGTGGGTGGTGGGGCCCTGCTCTCCCAGAGATGGATGAGCACTTGCCTGCCCATGGGAAGCACTAAATCAATTCCTTGGTTTTTGCTTGTGTGAGCAGTTTTTGCTTGTGTGAGCAGTTTCTGCTTTCTCTTTTAAAGTGTCTTTCTCTCAGCCCACGACTTTTCTGGCTTTTGCTCTCCTGATTCTCTCCCTGATCCTGCTGGTAAAGGAGTGAGCAAGTGCCTTGGCTGCTTGCTTGTTAAACTATGACAATCTGCCTGAAATGTCTGTTGGAATCCAAAATGCGGCTTGCTTTGTGTAAAATTTCTTCAGTACAATGGGCAGAATTTGGTACCAGACTTCTGATAATTGTGCAAGCTTAATATTCAGGGTGAAATCCAAATGAAGCACCTTTGTGAAATGAAGATGCTAAGTCCTATTCACTACTGCCCTGACTTCATTCTATTCATATACCATTTAAAAAATGCTCTTTTGACTTTTTTGCAGTTTAGTTGAAACAGTGACTTGAGTCAAACACTTGAATTTTTATGATTAAGACATGGGGTTCCGAAACACAGGACTTGCTCCAAGTGAAGAAAACTCCTCTAGCAAAAGCAGAGATGTAAGGAAGAGTATAAACATAGGGTTGTCAGAAATCAGCATTGTTTTTCTGCATGGCGTGCAAAATTCTAAATTTGAGAGCTGGTCAGCTGTGCAGAATTTGCTTGGGTAGTGAAACCTGTCAGTGCTGCAGTAAGTTCTCAGCTGTAGCTGTACAATATAAGCACTTTTATTTCAGTACAAAATCAAAGTCAAGTGTTGTGATGAACTGTTTGTAGTGCAGCTTTAAGCTGACCTTTTGGGTTGCAACAGAGTAATAGGAGGATTTACAGTGGTAGGCAGAATCTCCTTCTCAGCAAACTGGCTTGTTCCTGATCTCATGCTGTAATTCTCCATTATTGATGTAATTCATATAATGTCTAAAAGCATCAGTTGTTTGAGTGGGTTCATCATGTAATAGTTCAACAACTTTATTACTTCCTGCTACAGCATATATAGAACACTTATTGCCAATAGATCAAGAGATATGGATAGAAAACACAGAGTGAATGAATAATATTGATTTCATATCTGGCTCAGGACTCAGGGAGGGTCCCTGTGGCCAGTCTTCCACCTTGTCAAGGTTATTAATGTTTAAAGTGAGTATTGAGTGCAAGCAGCATTTGTTTCACCTGCTTGGTAGGAAGGATGAGCTCCAGTTTTTAGCCTGAAGAATATGAAAACACTGACTAGATTGCATTTAAAGGTGAAACTGAGCCTGCAACAGGAAAACCTCTCTCCTTTAAATGTTTACCTGAAAGGAGACAAATCACTCTGGTTCATTCTTTAGGCTTGACCAAGCTTATTTTTCACAGCCAGTGCACCAAATTCTTCCATTACTAACAATCCCTGTGTCTGAGCACCTGAGCAGTATCATCTTCATGTTACTGAGCAACTGGTTGCTCAGCTTCTCTGACTACAAGTCCCTGGAGTGTCTTGAGGTGGTGTTAGCAAACATTATTTGCAGGGAGTTAGTGTTTAGGTGTAGGTATCTCTGTCTGAGCTCTGCAGAATAAATTCTAACCTCTTCTGAAGTATTGGCTTTTATAGTTTACTTATTTCTGACAAATCTGCTATTTTCTTGGCTTAAGCAACGTAGCAATGCCTGAAAATAGCCAAGAGTAGGATGCCGCCTATTTTTTTCCTAAATTAGCTTTATGATGTTGTGTGAATTGCTGTCTTGCTTTTATTTGGAATGTAAAATGTAATGCATCTATACTTGGAGAAATTTACCTTCCACTGCTTATTAAAATTTTTTTCAAAGCTGAAGTTAGAATCTAGCTTAGTAAATGCATTTACATTCCTGGAGTATTTCAAAGGCCATGTGACTAAAAACACGAATTGTATAAAGGCACTAGGTGTAGATGTTTTCCTTAACCTTAATTTTCTTTATTCTAGATTCTTGCTGGATTTAGCTGCAGTTATCATGCTGGCTGCTGCATAAAGAATCTTTGATTTGATACACTTTGGCTATTTTGGTGTTACTACATAATTTGATCATAAAATGTTTTGTGTTGGAATGGTCCTTAAAGATCATCCAGTTCCAACCCCCTGCCATGAGCAGGGATACCTCCCTCTAGTCCAGGTTGCTCAAAGCCTCATCCAGCCTGACCTTGAAAAATGAAAGGAATAATTACTTTGAGAAAGAATAGGGGGTAGCAAGATGATCAAAAGAATTTGTATTCCACAACTTATTTATTCAAAACTTTAATTTCAGAATTTACTACCTTCAATGCTTAAAACCAATGAAACTTTACTTAGGAAGTAGTGCTTACAGAATCTGTAACTAGTTTTAAGCTAATGACATCTTGCCTATTTACTTGAAGAACTACAGGTTTGTTTAATCCATGAGGTTTTGCCTGAAATAAAAAGATACTGTAGAAAGCTTTTGAATTAGGAGCTTGTGACATGTATTGTCTTACTGTCTTTCTTTGAACCCTCGATGTGCAACTGAATTAATATTTGAATTTCGAAGGAAACCTGTCAGCACTGATGGCTTGTTTTGTAAAGTTGCCCTTGCACATAAGGAAGTAGTGAAGCAATAAAGTTCCAACTGAAATAAATTGAAAAGCGTAAATATTTGCAATGTCAAGGGGCAGCCGGACTATCTAAAGGAAACATGGTTTCAATAAAGTCAGACTTTATTTGGAATGTCTCTTTCTGGGTGGTTTGGGTTTTTTTTCTTTTTCCATTTTGCTTTATTCTGTTCCTCTTCAGTGCTGGGAAGTAGGATAAAACTGAACCGAACAGACTTAAGAAAAATTGTGTAGCCGAAACTGAGAAGATGTTTGTGTCTTCCAAAAGTGACCTGGTTTTAGTAAATCTCATCAAAATGCCTGGCTTATGACAATGATCAGAGCATGTTGTCTTCTGTGTGGTCATGAACCAGTGAGTTAGTAGGAGCTGGGTTTGTTCTTAGGGAGGACTGCGTTGCTACTGCCCTAAGCAGCACATCCAGACGAAGGCTTTACTGAGGGATTTCTTCAGGCTGCTGGAAATCTGCATGACATCTTTTTTTAGGTCATAGTGGAAACCAAGTTTCTCAAGGACTTTGATTTCATCTTAAGAGCACTTTGGACAAATGTTATACACTGTGTCATGGTGCAGTCCTTTGAAAGGAATATAACTTGATCTGACTGATGAATGTGGCAGAGTCAATGTACAGAGGAGGCACTCTGGACAAATTGAGGGATTGTTGGGATTCTTAATCACTGGGAACATAATGCACAAGGCTTAGTATAAAAGAGGTGAAGGAATGGCTTTTCCAAATTCATGAATTATTTTGTGTGCCTTCATTCTAGGGTGTACAGTCCTGGCCCAGCTTCCAGAAAAAAAAATATTGATCAAGTCAGTCAGAACTGGCTACTTAAGCTGAAACTTTCACCCTAGGAGGAAGGGAGAGAAACTGATATCCTACAAGTAGCTTGATCTGGGCTGTACATGTAATAGTTGTTATAAAGAGTAGTAATAGTAGTAATAACAGTAAATCTTGAAAGCTTTTCAAGAAAGAAATAAGTTTTTATTTTAAGAAGATTGCAGGATCCTCAATGATCACTGCTTCAAGCTGCCCTTTTTCTATGGATGTAGGACTAGAGTTTCTTCATTGTTTTTTACTCCCCCATGAAACAGCAAAATGTGAAGAATTGCAGTCCTTCCACTCCAAGGCTCCTTTTTTTGCTCTCTTTCCAAGACTGATGTTAAAGCACATTAAGACAAGCTACTGAAGAAGCAACAGGAGGATGTTGCTCTGCTGTGCTAAGCAGTTCAGTTGGAAAGCTTTTGTGAAGAGCTGCACTAATGAACATGTGACCTGTACAATGCTCACTCCTGCTGATAGTTTTTGAAACTGAAGAGGATATGTCCAGTGTGTTTAAAACCACAAAATTTGAATGGCTGTGGTTGGTGATGTCGCTTCATAGCACTGTTGTTTACAAGCTTAACTGCTGGGTTTGTCTTTGTACAGCTATGTTTTCTGAATTGTTTCAAATCATCTAGACTCTTAGGCAGCACATGGTTGCAGTTACCTTTGCTGTCAGTGAGGTAAGGCACAGGACCTCTGTTCCCTATTGTCTCACTGTGCTTTCCCCTTCTTTCCCCACCTTTTTATCACTTTTTAACCCTTACTACCACTGTGCTTCACCTAATGCCTTTGTGTTAAAAGTCGTATTCCACTCTGTGACTAAAGGGATTTAAATGCTGTCTGTGCAGAGCAGGCAACTACGATGGAGTGTTATCTGTTTCTGTGCTCCCATTTAAATTCCACAAGCAACAACAGCGATGAACCTTTTGATGTTGCTACCACTCTGTAAATGCTTACAGTTCCTTATGGAACTTTCTTCTCCAAATTTGTGGCAGGAAATTACAGTAAATACACATAAAAATTTCACTGTTCATTTTATAAATCAAGGCAGTTTCCTTTGATAGAGTGGCCAAAATGTCAGAAGATATTCTCTGACAGCGTTTCAGATCACACTGATCTGTTTTGGTGGGTCAAGTTACATTTGTTAAGAACCAAGGATGAAGGAAGCACACAGTTTTGAAATAGAATTGAGGGCAAGCAGTACAGACACATTTAATCAGTTTCTGGTCTCCTAATAGCCCTTTGTACTTTTTCACATAAGGTGACTGTGTGTCTGTGGACACCCTTCTCTGTTGCCATCTGAGCTGATAGCAGAGGGTATGTGAGCAGAATTTCAAGGTAAAAAGCAAAGGAACCAAAACCTCTTGCTGTCTCAGCTTATTGAGTTCTCTGCATCTGT
This sequence comes from Melospiza melodia melodia, assembly GCF_035770615.1. Lineage (NCBI taxonomy): Eukaryota > Metazoa > Chordata > Aves > Passeriformes > Passerellidae > Melospiza > Melospiza melodia. Next base: position 47,290,396 of record NC_086194.1, on the reverse strand, counting down.
TGTTTCTGCACAGTCAGTGGCAGAGGTCCATTGCAGGGAATCTCTCTGGGTATTACTTGCACCCTTGGACACAGACCCCATAAATGAGTTTCACTGACTCCTTTGTGAGTGCCTAAATCACAGCTGTGAGAACTAGATGGGTGGTGGCAGTGACCAGCAAGGTCCTTCCCAGCACCCGGAGCTGGGGATGTCACATTCTGTGCCATGGGCTGTCACCACAGAGCGTGCTGACCTGCACAGCTGGCACGCCAGAGTTCAGGTGCGTTTCCTCTGTATCTCTGCCAGCTGAGATGCCTTTCAAGTGCTACTCCAGGAACTTCAGGGAGGTTGCCTTGTTTTTAGTCTGAGTTTCCTGTATCCAGGGACCCATTTACTCAGGCTTTGCTTCTTGAGTGGTTGGGTTCAGTCTCATCACTGTATGAAACGTCCCTATCCATTTACTAGCATGTGTGTTTGATTTTGGAAGGATTTAGAGAAGGATAAACTAAACTTTCCCTGAGGTAGAGATTTTCTACTTCCTCAGGATTACTGAAGTCTAAACACACAATTTGTACAAGCTGTAATACCACCTCCCAGAACTGTTCTGTGCCTGAGAAAGATTGAAAGGCTGAGGGGAGACACAGCAATCACATTCAATTAGAGAAAAAAAAAAAAAACAATACATTCTTCTTTTTCATTGAATTAAAAATAAAATGAAGGATGAACATTTCAAGAAATGAAAAGCTGATTTGACTTTGAGAGAATGGCTAATGCAAAATACCGTTATGAGAATGTTAAATACATCTTTTTCTAAACCTTTCTAAGGTAAGTGATATTAAAATTGTGGAAAGATTTAGTCTGGCTAAAGCTGTATTTCCACGTACATGACAGCATAAACACGAGTGCCACTGATTAATTCATTGTCCCCCAGCCAGCTCTCATGCTAGCATGAAATTTCATGTAGTCAGGGCTATAAACCAGATCAGGAATTGGTCCAGATGAAACTCATCTGGGAAAATAAATTTATTTGAATTAATTTGTAGTCTCATTTATCACACAGCTACGGGAACCTTCAAACTTCCCAAGAAGAAAAAGTCTCATGGAGAAATACATGGACAGTCAACCATCTTCTTTCAGTGGCTGGGTCAAACAAGACTCATAGAAGCCAGGGATGCTGGTCCTTCAGAACAGCCCTGCTCTGTCAGGCCCTACTGAAAAACTTTTAAATTCTTACCCAAGTTCAATGAAATTTAATGAGGAGGTAGAGCTCCAACAGGATATTTGGTACAGGTTTTGGTGAAACTGGTGCACAGGAGGAAGGCAAGAGAGGTCAGAGTTTCCTTCTGCCCTGCAAAAGCAGCAGAACCCAGCTGCTGGAGTACCTCTGCCCCAAAGCACTGTTGTCTCTGTGCAGGTGTAGTGAGGACATGGGAAAAGGGAGTTGTTATGGTAAAGGAGGGAAAGCTAAGGAGAGAGGCTTTACTGTTCATAGGGCAAATAATTAGGGTTTTTTTCCCCTTGGAAAGTGCTTATATTTCAGAGCTTTTCCCCTTTCACTGAGAGGATCAAGAGAGACCTTTCACTGGAAGGATCAAGATGCCTACAAGCTATCAGTAAGTTGCATCAGCCTGATTTTAAGATATTATTTCCATCCTCATACCCCAGACAGAAAAGCCCCTCTCCTGCCTCATATGTGCAGGTTGTGCTCAAGGAGTGTGTGCACATCCCTGCCCCTTTCATAGCAGCCCCGTAGCTCCAGGGCTTGGAAACAGCGGCTCCAGCTGCCACGCTTACAGAGCACTCCCAGCCCTTCCTGAGTCAGCACAGGTGGGACCAGCACCTGCTGCAGGGAGGACCAAGAGAAGGAGGCTGTCTGGATGTTGTTTGAAGTGCTGTGGATACTCCAGCAATTCACCCTGTGGCCTAGAGTACTACAGGCCTGTTTCCAAGGGCACAACAAAAAGCCGGAGGGGGCTGCAGGTAGGTCCAAGCCAAGGTCCTGTAGGCTTGCAGGCATAAATATCAGCACAGGCTTGGAAGGCAAGCTGTGGAGCTGAGGCATTTCTGTGGGTCTTGTGAGGTGCACAGGTTCAAGGGGACTGGCTTGGGGACAGCAAGGACGTGGAGTGGGTGTTTGTGTCTGCAGTTGACCTGCAGACTCCCACAGCTCTAGAGGAGACAGTGATGTGTGCTTCTCTAATACAGTGGGTTATTTCCTAAGGTGTGGTTGTGTCATGTTTATCCCCTTTATTATCTGCTGGTAGTTTAACTAAATCAACCAAACTTAAGGGTGAGCAAGGCTTCCTAGTTTGGGCCCCTTCACCAATGCAAGTGGAATCTGCTGCAAAGGGCTGAGCACTTTCAGCTGTCCAAGAAGCCGCTAGGAAATTTGACTGGAAAGTATCAACTAGACCAGGTGATGCAAGACTCCTGTGTCCACAGATATGGAAGGATGGGCTTCCTCACAAGGGTGTTGGGGACATAATTTCCCTGATGTGTCTAATGCAAACTTGTGGTGTGATAATGGCTGTGAGATAGAAATCTAAGGCAGCACATCTGAAAAGCATGGAGTAAAGAAGGTGTGTGGCCATGCACTGAACATTTGGGATTAGGTAAACTAAAGAAATAGAATTAATCAGGGTAGCCTATTTCATGTGTAGTATAAATCAAATATACTTTGTGGTAGCAATTCTGTTCTATAATGTATGTCCACATGTAGAAAGAATGATTAAATTAATGGTCACACCCAACCTTAATTTTGGCTTGTGCTTTGGGATTAACTTTGGCACATTTCCGGGGTCTAGGCATGCACACATGACCTGTGTGGTCCAAGGGCATGTGAATAGTGGATTTCTGTTAGGCACAATGCTGGACCAGAGTTTTCATCCATGGTACCTCACAGTGCTTTGTCCTCAGAGTACATTTTACCAGACAGTGTTTTGGAAAGCTTTGACAGCTCAAAAGGCTGCCTGCTTTCTGAGCACAAAGCCAATGTCAGCACTCCACAAACTGCTGTTGCTGCCAGAAAGCATGGTCTGCTGGCTCTCCGCCTCCACCCTCTCCTTTGGTTAGCTGAGGCATTCCTGCAGCTTTATGAGGAACAGGATATAGGAAACAGGTCAAGGTGATACTTGGTGTTGCTGAAATTAAAGCTAATTTAAAGTGCTTTTGCAAACTGTGTGTAGATGTGTAGCCAACAGCTGAGAGATGAAGGTGAAGGAAACATGCGTGTTGGAAAACTTTTAGCAAGCCCTCTCTGACACTTGCTGTATGTTACAAAATCACACCCTAAAGCCTGAAATTGCGAAAAGCGGGGACTGGTTTTGATGTCAAAGTTGATTATCTGTGAAATGATGCATTATGAGGTTGTGAATGTGTCCTGGGTAGAGAACTGACCACAGCTGAATACCTCACCAGCTCTGCTTGAGAGCTCTCTTGTTGCAAAGGGACTCCATACTAAAGCTGCAGATAGTTTTTTCCATAATTTATAAGATTTTGGATGTTTCATGACAATTGTTCAAGCTTATATTGAGATTGTTTTGATTAAGAGGTGACAGAGAAGTGCATGTTAAGTAAGGTACATAGCAGTCATCACCTGAGCTGTCAGCAGCCTCTGTGCATGCACAGGTGGAGGGCAGGAGCTTTGATTGCAGGGTGGAGCTGTATCTGAGATACCCTGTCTAAGGTAAAGGTTTTGTTATTTTTATTTAGCATCCCACCTACTCTTCCTCAGGTATAAAGAAAAGAAAACAACTATGTGATATGTAAAGGAAAGCCTCGGGCTGCAGAAATGGCTAAAAACGGGGAGAACAACATTATGGCATCTCATATATTGTCAACAGCTAGCACTGACTTAAGTATGAAAATCCAGAACAAGATGTAGAGTGATTGAACAGCACCAGATAGCCAGAGATTTAGAGAGAGGTCAGGAGATAACTGCTAGGAAGTATGGGAATAAGCCATGGTTATGGTTTGTGGTTGTGTTGAGCAAAGCAGGCAGGCTTTGTAGTGCTGTGGGTGGGTGCCACCTGTGTCTCCCAGAAGGAGAGGTACTGGATACAGACTGCCCACCCTGGCACTGGTCAGCTGTGCCTATCCTGGGGCAAAAGTGTTTTGGAATCATAGAATCATTTTTAGGTTGAAAAAGAACTTTAATATAATTGAGTCCAACCCCTAATCTCGCACTGCCAGGGCCACCTCCAAAGATGTCCTTAAGCACCACATCTATGTCTTTTCTAAATATCTCTGGGGATGATGACTCAACCACTCCCTTGGGCCGCCTCTTCCAGCACTTGACAACCCTTTTGGTGGAGAAATTTTCATAGTATCCAAGCTAAACCTCCCTAGCACAGAGCTGTAAGATTTTAGCAGTTGTTATCCCAGACACTGAAGTGCCAAAAAAATAATGACTGATGTGTTGTTGATCATGACTCAGTACCCAGTAGCAGCCCATATGGAGTGGGACAGATCCAGTGCCCTCCTATTACACAAAGGCCTGAAGGAGTTTCTAGAACCTTGCACATCCAGGATGGCACCTAGAAGACCTGAATTACCGTTGTCTGGTTGAAAGACTGTTTGTTTATTTGCTAACTCAGATCAGTTTGTTACCTGGCAGCACAGTGTAGCATCTACTAATTGATTGGGAATGCAGCTCAACAGCAACAAGGAATTTGGAAACACTGAACTGAAGGAATGCACATCATCAACTTCAATTCAAGGGTACTTAGTCATGGTCCAAAGTGGCTGGGGTTTGCTTTCAGTTCAATGTTTCATGTGCTATTCTCTGTATAAAATCAGTATGTCAGAGCTCTAGAAAATTGCTTTTCTTGCCTTTTCATATTCTCCATATGTTTTTGCTCAGGTAACTGCAGAAACATAGCTCATTTCAGTGTAAAATTTCTTGTGTCAATATTTTACCCTATGTAAGCTGTATAACTAGATGAGAGGCTAATACATAACCCAGAAAAGAATTCTCACTTTAAATGGAAATGCAAAAATAATGGAATTTTGCCATTCTTGAAATAGGTGTTTTCCTTTGGATTTAGGTTGATTTAAACACTCTTTTTGCAAGTGCTGGCTTACAGCTGAGAAGAGAAGTGAGCCTGAAACCTGCAGCTCTGATGTTTCTTGACATGGTGCTGCTGCCTGTGTACAAATAAGGATGGGACGGGTGAAGGGCTGGGAGCATATCGACTCTGCAGGCAGGGATTTAAAGATTGTAGCTGGCAGAAAAGCAGAGGCATAAAGCTTTCATCTCAGTGGCTCCAATGACAAAGGCAAAGTGGCTGCAGCAGCGCTGGCCCTGAGTGTTTGGGCAGAAATGCCTCTGAGTTTCAGTGGTATCCTGCCTGGTCAGATGAAAAACCACCTTGTGTGCATCTGTGCAGTGATGTTTGCATCCCTAACACTGCTCTGCCAGTGTGAGGGACAGCAGAGATCCCAATTATTGCTCTGCCAGTGTGAGGGAGAGCAGAGAGAGCCCAGGCATTGCTAAGGGAGATCTCACCCCCTGCAGCCCAGAGAGCAGCTGGAGACATTGCAGGAGCGTGGGGCTCCTGTCTGAACTGCAAGGGGGCTGGGAAGCACAGCCCTGGTTCCTACCTCCAGACAAGCATATTTCAAAGAAGGTAAAGAAACAGCCTCCGAGCCTTGCAGCAAGCTCAGTGTAGTGTAAATTCTTTAGGCAATGCAAGTAAAGAGGAATTCAAAGTGTAGTTAAAGGTCATGAACTTTACTTTCAGTACTACAGCAAAATAGAATTAAAAAGAGACATATAAATAACAAATATGTGTGTCTTGATGAGTATAACGGCATTTTGAAAAGGACAAAGGATTCCCCTGAATAATATTTAAACTTTCATGTCGCAAATTGCTTGAATGAATAAAAATGGCATTTTTAGAAGGTCAAAAATTGCTTCAGAAAGCTATCTAATCTTTAAAGTTCAGTAAAGAAATCTGCTTCTTACAGCCATGCTTCTGTTCATGTTGCTATGGACTCACTTCCAGCTGGAAGAGAGGAATCTGAGCTGTGGTGGAACTGACCCTCTGTCTGTGGATTAAGGTGTATCAGACAATGATGACCCTTTCTGGATGCTTTTCATTAATGCTGGTGGCTGTGCAAGCTCAACAAACCTCTAGGTAAAGTCCATCCTGTCCCAAAGAAAGCTGAGAGGGAAATTCTGAGCATTCTGTGCAAATCACAGTCTACACGGCAAAGCAAAAATAGCTGCTGTAGCTGGCAGAGGGGGCTGATAGGATTTTCTGTCGATGTGTGGTTGGCACTGTTTTGCTTCAGCCCCGTATGGAGACTCTTAGCGAGCTGCCTGAAGTGTCCCTGCTCTTGCTTTTGTGCCTCTGCTCTCAGATTAGCAAGATTAGGGGCTTCCTTACTTTCTGGGAGATGTTTAGCCATGGGCATAGAGTGCGCTGTGGATGGGAGGCAGAAGGGTGAGGGAGAAGTAGGGGCTACCCCAGTACAGGCAACTCAGTGACCAGCACCTGGAACCCATGGACTGAACTTGCATTTTGGTGCTCAGCCTGTCTCCATTCAAACACACACCTAAATGTGTTTTTGGTATCAGTGGTGTTACAGACAAAAGAGTTCATTTCATACCACCATATCAAAGGATTGTCCCTACTCTTAAATCTTATCCCCCTGAGGCAAATGTCCCAGGGAATGCAGGAAGATGGGTTGGAGAGATGGTAGCATGACCTTTTGTAGAAAGGATAATCAGTGGGATAAAGTTGCATATTGAAGTACCCATCTGCATTAGAATTCTGCTGGTGCTACACTGATCCAATGCATGGAAGTGCAGTGCCTGGCTCACTTTGAAAAATGCAGCCAGCAAGGAGCAATGTTGTCCTCTTGGAAATGTGCTCATGATCCTTTCTCTTCTCCCCCCCTGCCTGGCAGATGGGGAGAGCAGTTGAGCAGGGGATAAACCACATTGCCATCATTTGTACTGGGCTAAACAAGGGTTGTGAGAATTTTGAGCCACCGACCTCAAACTCAGAGTTCCCCATCTGGGAGGGGAATGTGTTACAGATCCAAATCTGCCCGGGTCTGACTTCCTCATGGCAAATTCTCTTTCTTGGCCTGTCTTGTTAGTCTTTTACATAGTAACTGACTGTAACTCACCTGGAAACGACATGTGTTGCTGTGTGCCTTTACTTGTTGTTTTCCTACTATCAATTTTGTGCAATTCCAAGGAATAGTCACAGTGTGGGCTGAGCAATTATGTTGCTGCTTTACATGCCTCTTATGTAATTATAGTAACAGAGACAATATCAGCCTCCTTCTCTCTAAAGTTGCACCATGATGAGGCTCTTTTATCACAATTGCGTTTTGGGTAATTCATTTGGTGTGCTTAGAGTAGCGCTGACTTGTAGAAAGGAGGATTTTTCTATGCTGTCACCAAAGGGTAACCAGGCATTGTATGCACACTTGTTCTTGGGGAGTCCCAAGGGTACCGGGGTGGATGGCACGAGCTACAGAAATGTGTGTGGTTAGCATTAGATCAAGGATCAAAACGAATAGGAAGGCTTGGCCTGATCTCATCAGCAAATTAGATTAAATAGACTTGGCAGGCTGATTGAAGCTCTAGTTGTCAGAGTGTCAGTGAACCCTTGTTCGTGAGCTGATTGGAAAATTGCAGTTTTCCTTCTAGTAACTTTGAATGCCTTCCTTCCCTTCATCCTGCTATTGTTTCACTCTGGTATTTCAGATCTTGCTCATTGTGGCTGATACTTCCAAATAAAACAAAGTCACATTCAGTAGCAAAAAAAATATTCTTTGGGATTTTGTTGTAGGAACAGTTGTGAGAATTGAGTTTTCTGATAAATGTGCAAATAACTGAAACTTGGAGTTTGACCGTCTGTTTCAGGCCAGCTTACTTGAGGACACCTTTGGATGGATGCTGACATGTTGGGAAGGCAACTTCATTTCATCTTTGCTGCCACTCTGTACTGACTGACAAAGTCCTCTCGAGGTCACTGTGTACCCTGGTAGGTCTGACTCTTTTCTTGCAATGGTGATGACCTGCTGTTGTTGGACTCCTGAAGATGTACTATGGCAAGCATAAATGGCTGAATTGTGGGGATCAGCAGTTTCACAAGTCTTTGGACCAAACCTCCCCATCCTCATCGTGGGTTTGTCAGCAATGAATCCGTTCTTTAGGAGTTGTGGTGGGAAGTTCTGGTTAGGTCAGGCCACTACATCCACCAGCTGGCGGCTGTCTCATGCACTGCTCTGGTGACAGATACACCTGCATAAAGTGAGAGGCTCCCTTTGGGGAAGTCTGAAGTGGCACTGGGGTCTGACTTTACCCTTGTCTTGCAGTGTTAGAGAAATTTTGTCACCAGGTTCTCATCTCCATCTCCAAAATACTTTTTGGACACAGACCAATGACAGTCTCTGGTATCTCAAGCCAGGTGCCTCTAAAGAGGGACCCCAAACAGAGAAATCCCTGGGCAATTATACCCTTACAATTTGAACTCCTCATCCTTCATGTGACAGTATGGACAACTCTTGTGAAAATCCTTACCAGTCTTGCCTGGTGCTTGTAGGCCCTGTGCTTGCACTCCCACATGAGATGCTTCATGAGATGCTGATAAATACTCATGTCTTTCCAAAGAGAGCCCATCTTCTGAGGATAGCTCAAGCCTGCTGGAGCCCCAATACTGTTTCTGGTGGGAATAGATTTTTCCTTGCTGGTCCAGGTGCCAGGGTTCTCTCAAGTGGAAGCCTGGCCCATTGCTGCTTGGCTACAAGCATCCTGGCACTTAGACAAGGCCAATTGTCAGGTTTTTCTGAGGCAGTACATCTCAATAGTCACAGTGGACCATGCTCCCCATGGGGATCAGCTGAATACACTGCCTTCAGGAAGGATTAATGCCCACTAATCCTCCATTCAAGAGAAAAAGACTCAGGTGTTTGCCAAGCACCAATGAGCCAGTTTAGTCCTTTCCTCCCTTCCTGCACTTTTTTTTTTCTTTTTAAATAAATCCTTCTCAAAATTACAAAAGCTGATCCAAGCAGTCACAGCGACTCAGCTGTCGAACCATAAGCAGTCCACACTGCAGATTAAATTTGCAATTGGTAATATCATTGTGCAGCACTGTGAAAATGTAAAATCACTCTTCTCCTACTTGCTACATGCAAAGATTTGCATCAAGCCAGAACAGCTGCTAGAAGAGGAAAAGGAGGAACTAACATCCTCAAGGGGGTTAGAAACCATCTCCCCCAACTCCCTGTTTTACCTATACTGTGATCTTGGCTGGCTTTATCTAAAAGGGAGAAAGGAGACCGACTCAAAAGCAATATACGAAGGGCACTCATTCAGATGAATATTGCAGGGAGTGGTATTTCACCACTTTTCTGTGACATTTTTTTACTTCCAAAGATAGCAATCATGATATTTTTAATCTGAAATCCACCCAGAGCTACTGCAGGTGCTGCTCATTTCAGTCAAGTTTACAAAGATTAAAACTGATTAAGTGTTAGAGAGGAGTGATGAATTCCAAATACTAATATGCTAATTACGATAATGCATTTATAGTGATTGCTTACAAGTGTAATAGCCTTTCTCATCGAATCTGGTTCTCTTTATTCCTTGGTCATGTGACAAAATAGATAGCAGTGTCACCAAATCTCTGAAAACTGGAATTTTACTCCTTTATACCAATGCAGTGTCAAAAAGGGCATCAATTTTTCAGGTACCTGGTTTCACAGTCTGTTCTTTATCTCTCTTTTTTGTATCTCATTCCTGTTCTCATAAGACAGCTGTCTCAGCAGTGCTTAAATAGTATCACGATGTTGTCCAAATTCTGGCTTTCTCCCAGATAAACTAAACAATGTTTTTGTGTTCCTTTTGATTTCAATGTCAGAATTTCCATTGACAACAATAGGAACAGGAAATCTCCTTCATTATCCTGTGAGTTTCTTCCTGCTACCCAACCATGGTCTTGTTCATCCCCTCTGTTAAGATGCTCAGTTTTCTCTGTGTCCTGCTGGGATGAGGTTTGGAATTTGCTTTGCCCAGACTTCACCCAGCCACTGGTTTCCCTGTGCCACTTCAACACATCCTAGAAGATACTGGGGCACTTGGCTGATTTTGATTCTACATTTAGAATCATTATTTTGTTTCTATCCCAAACCAAGGATGCAAAAATCTTGTTGGAAGCTGGACAACCATTTTACCTCTGTTTCTTCCATTAGCCATAATGGGTAACTATGGCTTGAAGGGAAGAGGCAAAGCCATGCAGAATATAACTCTGCTTTACAAATCCCATAAACTGAAGAAGGCTTGCTGAACTACACTTATAAAAGAGAAGTTCTTCAGCTTTGATAAGAAAAAAAATCAAGATGAGGAATCCAGTATTTCTTCCTCATGGTGATTCCTTCACTAGTTAAAAACATCCAAAATCTGTAAAAGCTTTTTGAAAAGGGTGTGATTTTTATGTCTGTCCTTCCCATTGTGTGTGGAAGGGTATTGAATGACCCCTTGTTTCTTGTCCCTGATGTCCTTTGATGCCCTGATAACACTCATGCTTTGTTGTCCATTATTATTATCTCTAGTCCCTTTCTACTCTTGGGCTTTGCATCCACAGCACCACTTTCTTTAGATAGAGGGGACATTCTTTTCCCCTTGATTCATAATTTGGTGCTTGATTGTACTCATGCACCTTTTGTATAGTTCTAATTTACAGAATGTCCTTGTCCTGCTTTTGTGAACACTCAGCCCCCATCTGTGTTTATCTGTTTGACATCTGCATAGCTTAGCAGAAGGGATTTCCTTTATATTTTCAAATCACTGATAAGTATACTGAATCAGATCAATATGATATTTCTCCACTTTCTTTTTTGATCTGCCTATAAGGGTTCAGATTGCATAACACTTGGTAGCAAAGCCATTGCAAGAGCCCTGGGGAAAGGACTTTCAGTGGAAGGTGATTTCTCAATGCCCTCTTTGCCTGCACAGTCCTGGCAGAGGGCACCTGCAGCCAGCTCAGCTTGTCCCCCATTAATCTCCTGCATTTCCTCCCATCCCTTTTCTGTATAGCAAGTGGAGCTGGAGGATTAGGTGGAAAGGAGACCCCTGCCATCAGGGATTGTGTGGGGATTGCTCTGGATTTCAACACACTGCAACATGGTAACAGGGGAATTTCTGATGCACTGTAAGGGATTTATGAAGCTGCAATGGGGTGGCAGGTGAAAGCCCTAAATGGGGGGGTTTGGTATGCCAAAATGTCATGCTGCAGTTCTGATTGTAGCTGTGGGTTGTAGTAAACAGGCTTTCCTGATAGTCACTGTACTTGAAAAGCCTTTTTTTTCCCCTTCTGCTTTTCAGCAATGCTTTAAAGAACTTAAAAGCAGCTTTAGAGCAAAAGCGCTACTTCTGTCTCTGCTTGCAGGTATGCCACCTGAAATAGTATGAACCATAAATTACTTTAATAGATAACAGCAGAAACTTCAAAAATCTTTGTGATTCAAACTTCAGAGGCAGCTAATGCTGCAATTCAGAAGAGGAAAACTGGGAAACTGCAGTCGTATTTTGTGCTGCTGGCTGAAAAGATCATGAAATTACTTCAGCTAATCATATAAAGATTGTCAGTCAATAGAGCAGCGGTTCTGTGTTTAAACGGTTTAATGACTCCACTGGTGAATGTCCTGTAGCTTGATAATCATTTGTCTTTGAGTTAATTATCTGAGTCATATTAGCTTTGTGAGGCAGAAATGGAGTGGTGGGCGGCTTTTATTACACCATAGAAATATTAAAATCAGACTGCTGTACTGTTAATCTTGAATAAGAATGTCTTGGCAGAGACAAGCACTTAGGGCAGTTTCACCCTGGAGCTCACCTTCTCCTTGAACAAACAGCAAAGCAATCAGGCATGCTGAGGCTTTTATCCAAAAGCTTTTACTTTACTAAAAAAGACAGATGTCAGAGTTGGTGTGACTGTCTCCTAGACAGAGGGGTGGTGTATCTGCAGAGGCAGTGTCTAAGAATGCAGTTGGGTGCAGCAGCATGCAGAGTATCCAAACTGGCTCCAGGTACTATGGCCCCAGACTTTTTGTCTGTAACCTTATGCATGCACAAGATTGCCATCCAGAGGGCTACTCAAATGATGGGCTTGGACATGGCTTTTGACCATGACTAAATATTTCCTGATTCAGTCTGATTCCTTCTCTCTGCAGTCTGGTGTTCAGGCTGCAGATGCAAGTGCATGGTACAAGTTACCCCGCAGGAACCAGGGTTTCCCCAGGCTGAGAAGATGAGAAAAAAGATGAAAGAGAAGATAACAATGAATCCCCAAACTCTCCATGAAGAGAGTGTGTAGGAGAATCGAGGGGTAGCACGGTCGGGACAGATGGAGACGAGAGATCTCTGCAGCCAGGTCATGGAACTTGGGGTTCATTGCAAAGGGCCTGGGTGCAGGGGCCTGCTGGAATTTGGGGTTCATTGCAAAGGGCCTGGGTGCAGGGCCCTGCTGGGAGCTGCCAGCCAGAGAAGAAAGGGGTAGAGAGGATGAGAAGGTAAGAGAGTAAAAGGGGTAGGAGCGTAAAAGGGTAAGAGAGCAAAAACGTAAGAGAGTAAAAGGGTAAGAGTGTAAGAGAGTAAAAGGGGTAAGAGGGAGAAGTTCCCGTTACAACACAATAAATCTTCTTCTGTGTTGAATATTCTGATTCTCACTAACCAATCTAGTACAATATACAAATCTTATAGCATTTACATGCAGCCTATAAGAATCACTATATTACCATACTGTGTTATATTTTAAACCCTAAAAACTACTCTTTGGACCCCTTCTGCCAATCTGGCAGGGTCTGCTCGGACCCTTGGACCTGCCTGCAAGCAGAGGGTCTTGTTCCATCAAAAGGGGATTGCCTTCAGTCTTGCCACACTATTGTTTTCCAGTTGTTCAGTAACTAAGGGATCTCAAAGCTTGCTTTCATTTCAATCTTGTTTATAGTCTCTATATTCTCAAAATCTTTTGCCAGACAACCATATTTATAAGGCTTTCCTGTTTCATCTTCTCCAACAGAGTGACACCTGTGAAATACTCCAAGCCCACTTTTGAAAGCCTATCTATGACTTTTGTCACAGTCTGGGGGCAGGGTGGCACGTTTCATCGAGTTTAAGACCTTTTTGTCTATTGGGACCTTTAAAGCAGGGATTTTATGCTGCTTAATCCCAGTTTGTGGTGGGAAGGAGTAAAATCCCTGAGAATTCTGATCTTGACTGGGGAGAGGATTGTATTTTCCCTGAGATTGCCTTTAGCTCCTATAGATGTGACTCTGAGCATACTTGGTGATCCAGGAATTATGTTGTACCACTGCCAAACCCATAAAAATGTCAAGAAGGTGTATGAGGTTCGTGCAAAAATCCTGGAAAGATCTGTGTCCCATAGTGTCATCAAATACATGCTCTTTCAAGACTGCTGGTATTCTATGATATTCCTGTCTCTCCTGTCTGTGATGTAATCTGAATCCACTGAATTTCAGTGGATTCAGCAGGGTATCAGGGCATTCTTTCAAGAAATAGGAATGACCTGTGAAAGAGGAAGCAAGCATTACTTATTTCACCACTGTCACCATTTCAGTGGTTCCTCCCATCCCATTTCTTAGGTGTTTTGTTAGATAATTCTATGTCAGTGTGCACTATTTTTCTCCTAGCATTTTGCTTGGCCGACCTGAAGAAAAGTCTCTGCAACCTGTTTTTTAAATGTCAGTTTGTTTTGAGGTGGTAGTTAAATCAGTTCAGTCCTGCCTGAAATAGTAAATGTAAACACATTAAACAGGTCTTGTGCTCTTCCTGAACAGAGCCCGATCAACTCCTACTGAAACCAGCAAAAAGAATCTTCCTGACTTGTGATACGGCTGGGTTAATCTACCAGAAATATTTATTCATCACCCAACAGGCCTCCTCCAACAATGCAAACTGAAGTTCATGCTGCTTTATCTAAGAAAAGAAATTAAATTGATTAGATACTTTCAAAATATAGCAGCTTAATTGCCTTCAGGCTTTTGCAAAGTCTCCAGCTGGCTAGACTACTAATCTTTTGCAATTATTCTCATAATTATAAAATTAAAATTATGCCTGTTTTCTGATGATTGATTGTGGTTCAGAATGGCTCACACTGGAGTTCCTCGATATATGGATGTAGGCCTGATCTAATGAACCCACCATATCTTCAATGGAAGGTGATAAAGACCTGCTGAGATGCATAAACAGAGAACCTGGCTCCAAATATTAAACAGATCCAAATGTGTAATGCTGAATTCCCACCAGGCCTTTCTGATATCTGAGTCCCTGTGTGAACCATACCAACAGCTTGCCTCCATATATTGTTAATTAGGTATCTCACCCACGGCTTTGGAATTTGAATTGAGCGTTTACCGTAGGCATGCAGTATGGTGCCTTGCAGTCATTCTTCCTGGCCAAGCAGTGCTCTTTAGGAAAACTGAGGCAGAGCCATTTGCCCTCTCTTGAATCAGGTTAGACCCATTTGCATGAAACTTCTCTCTTTATTTCTCTTTTGGTAAGAAGGAAGACATTTTTCCAGACTCAACAAGAAACCCCAAGCCACATGAAAATCTTGGTGTAGGAGGGAAGATAGGCTAAGAAGGAGGGAAGGAGCTGCAGAGGGGTGTGAAAGCAGAGGCAGCTTGTCCTGGTTTTGCCTGAGATAAAGTTAATTTCTTCTAAGTAGCTGGCAGAGTGATGTGGTTTGGATTTAGTACGAGGATAATGTTGATAACATGCTGATGTTTTGGCTGTGGATGAGCAGTGCTTACCCTGAGACTTCTCGGTGTCTCATACTTGACCACTGAGCAGGTGCACAAGAAGCTAGGAGGGAGCATGGCCAGGACAGCTGGCCAAAGAGATACTCTGTACCAGAGAATGTCATGCCCAGTATTTAAACTGAAGGAATTACCTGGACAAGATTACTGGTTGTGGGGATGGGGTTTGGCATTGGTCAGCACATGGTGGTCAAGTCTATTGTGCATCACTGGTTTTTCTCGGGCATTCTCTTTTCCTCTCTTTCTTTTCCAATTTAATATTATTATTATATTTTACTTTGTTTCAAACATTGAGTTGCTCTTAGCCTAC
The DNA here is from genome assembly GCF_035770615.1 of Melospiza melodia melodia. Lineage (NCBI taxonomy): Eukaryota > Metazoa > Chordata > Aves > Passeriformes > Passerellidae > Melospiza > Melospiza melodia. The sequence continues at coordinate 47,275,305 of NC_086194.1, read as the reverse complement.
AAGTTTTTGTGGCAGGGGAGTGAGCAAGCAGCTGTGTAGTGTTTAGCTGCCAGCTGGGGTTAAATCATGGCACAGCTCCAGGGTGCTCCTCTGTGAGGGTCTTTTCCTAGAATGGGAAGTCATGAGATGAGTCTGAGGGGTTCATTACCACAGAGTGGATGCTGGACATCATGGGGGACTGGAGGTCAGGAAATGTCTCTTTATTTCTAGTCCTGGGGACTTTGGATCTAAGAAGCTATGTGAAGACCTCGCTTCAGCAGGTTGCTTAACCCTATAGCCAAGGCCATGGTGATGCTGAAGTGCCTCTCTTCTCCATTTGATTCAGAAAATACTCTCTGCATCAAAAAACTTCAAAGTTCTCTCAAAAATAATAATTTCCTAGAAGAGCTCGATTGACAGTAACTATTTCCAGATGACCCTATACCTTGTTCCACATTACCAGCCCATTCTCTGGGGAATGTTCTGGGAAATGCCAAGTGTTTGATGGTATTTGAATTTCTACTATGAATTATCTGGCACCCACAGCATCTCATAAACACCATAATGCTGAGTCACCTTTAAATTGCTATTTTGGTCCTATATTAAAACTGAGCATGCTTCTTCCACCTACATTACATATATACAAATCTGTAATTCCCTCTCTAGGTTTTTAAAAACTCTCTTGAAATAATCCTCCCAAGGAGAAGATTAAGCCATGAGGTCCAAATGGGACTTGGTGATATTTTGCTACTTGATCACTTTAAAGTCTCCTTTCACTCCCTAGAAGCTACTTGAAGTGCCTTTTAGCTTTTAGCATGATCAAGGGAGTCTGATTTATCTTTAATTTTCTGTGTAAAGCATTTAAGGGGCCCAAATCCTTCAAGTTAAGGGCACTTCATCAATTTATAGTTGCAAGAAATTTTCCCTTTGGCATTAGTCTTTCCTGCCCAGGAGGCTGAATTCTGCTGTCACTCCATATATAACTTATGCAATTACAGGCATTTAGTCACCTCTTTGTAAAACCAGGTGTGAAGGAGGTAGAGTGGGAGCCCAGACAATGGTGAGTGGATCCAGGCTGCCTGCAAGCCACCAGTGTAGCTGTGGGCTGCTGCTCCAGCACACAGGTTGCTGTGTGAGAAGAGAGTGAGTGTCTTGGGCAGATTGGACAGAGGATTAAGCTTCAAAGAACACTGCTTGTATAACTCTGCTCTCATCAGTATTGATCTCAGCCTGGAAGCCTGAGCAAAATCAAAAAGGCCAGGTGCTACCTTGCACTCTCCTGAAATCTGTGATGTGAGTTGGCCGGGCAGCAAGGGGGAGGGCATGCTCCTGCCTGAAAGGTCATTGGCTTTTCCAGCTCTCTCAGCTTGACTTAAGAGGATATTATCCCTCTAAATAGAAGTCCCCTTTGATACTGTTCATCCTTGCTGCACCATTACAGAGGTATGACCATTAGAAAGATCCAAAATTAGAGGAACAACTCCTGGTCCCTTTGAAAAGCTTGTAGAGAAAGCTTTGCCTTACCTTGCCTTGTTGTGGATATAGATCTCAATAAACAGCCATAGCAGAAACTACAAGGGCCCTCTTATAACCCAAAAACTTGTTTCCAGCCCATACAACAAGGTCTGGGTAGGCTGATCGCTGTATTAGAGGAATTTATTCATAGTGAGATTATTCCAGGGGGCAGGGTTTGTTGCAGACTTATGTTTTTAAGTTTTTTTGTCTTAATAAGCAGCAGAAATATCCCTTTTCCAGCTTTCTATTTTACCAGTCCCAACAAACCAGAAGCTCAGACTGTTCTTTTCCATGCTCCCTCTTTCTCTTGTTTAACACCCAGTGGTCTCATCAGAGAACAACAGTGACACTCACAGAGTCTTAGAGCTCTTCTGACAAATGCTTCACCAGACACCTGTGGGGATCATGCTAGCCCCCTGACCCCACTGGCTGTGGTGCTGTTGGTAACCAGGCATCCTCTGGCTGAGGATGCTCAAGGCTTTCTTCTCTTCAGACATTTCCAGCTGAAGAGTTCCCAATTTACAACAGAATTTCTTGTAATCAATGTAATTGATTGTTAACATCGTGTTGTAGTTATCACATTTCTACTATTTGGGTCCTGAAGGTCATCCTTCTGTGTGATGCCTCAGACTCTGTTCACTTTTACTGACTTTATTAAAATTGCTGAATTTTAACCCATTTTCATTTGCCTTGTTTGAGACTAAATCAACAACGAAGATTCTAATTATGTACCAGTGTAACCAACTCAGCCTGAGAAATCAGCAATGTCTATTTGTAAATTCATGCATGTTTGTATGCCTAACCCTCTACCTCCATATTTTATGCATACTCAGAATAAGATGCCATCAAAAATGACAAAAGATTATTTAATGAGCCATTCAGCCATAATGCTTATCTAAATTAAACACTATGTAAAATAAATTAGTTTGCTAAAGAAAATGAAGCATATTTTACCTTTCACTAAATATTGCATTTACTCCACAAATTAATCACATTTCTCAAGATTGATGAATAAAGTAAAATCCCTTCTCCTGTAAGCACCAAGGCTCTCTGTTGGAAGGTACACACAGATAGCTTCTACACCAGTTTATCTTCATTTGTGGAATGATTCCTCTCTTGATGACCAAAGGCACTTGTGACCAGAGCATATATGTATACAGTTGTTTTTTTAGTGTACTTTCTACCATTTCTTTCTTTTGTTGTTCTTTTTCCGTTAAGTGTTTATGAAAAGCAAATGCAGTCCTTGTGAAGGGTAAAATGAAGTGGCAGGTAGTGTGATGCCTTCTGTGTTCTTGTTAGAAACATATCTGCACAAACAAGGAATTGGGACTTCTGAAGGGACACTGAACTTGAGGCCTCTTGTCAGCAAGGGTATTCATTGTAAAGAGGGCCAAGTGACTATCCTCACTTATCTTGGCTCATAGTTACCCCAAAGTGCTCATATCTTGAGAAATTCCTTGCCAGTGTTGTGGGGTGTTCAGTTGGGTTATTTTTCTTTTGTTTTTTTCATAGGGCCCTATGGTTTGAGAGGGGATTTTCCTCATTTCCTGCATCTTGTATTGTCAAGAAAATATGTAATCTGAGTAGGCATGAAGATTTCTGTTGTTCAAATGTCAGGGTTTGAACTACAATAAGTATTAGACTTGCTTTTACTTCTCTTCTGTGTCTTTGTAGATTGCTATTAAGAGGGGTCTGGTGCTGCAATAGCTTATACTCCAAAGCATACTTCCATAATGACATGTGCTTGATTCCTATGAAAACAATTAATATTTAAATGCTTAGGTAACATGTAGAGTACGAACCTTCATTCATTTATGCCTCACAAAAATTGCAGATATGTAAGAATATTTTTTTGTTGTTACTCTGTGGAAGTCAAATCATTCTGTGTCATCTCAAAGAGTGTAATTATATTTCTATGAAAAATATCTTTCAAAAAGAGCCCCAAATCTACAAACAACAAACTAATGGCTAAATTTTTCTTTTCTTGGAATGATAATGCACTTCTTAGCACTTGTTTGGCAATGTGCAGGAGGGTGAAACACATTTCTAGGTAGAAACACATTTCTAGGTAGAGTTTTGCTTTGATGTTCTACAATGGTCACAATGGGAAATGTTGAATTTTGCTGCCTTGCATTAGTTTTCTTCAAAGTAAAAATAAAAAGAGGAGACAGAAATTTCCGAGGCAAAACCAAACTGAAAGACAAAATTCTGCTTTACACTTTTAGCAAGAGATGGAAATCTGATCCAAGAGAACTGAACTTTAAATTACATCAAAAATATCCAAAAGAGAATTAAATAGCTTTCTCATTCAGATTTTATTTGAAACTTGCACTGAAAGCATACATGTTTTCTTGGATTAGTGTTAGTTTGGAAAGTATCCTAGTCCTATGCTGTTTGATGTGACTTCCCTGAGAGATGAGTATCTGATTTTTCATGCTTCTCAGGAATCTACAGTCAAACAGGACTTTATCATCACACAAGGCTTTATGTCCCAGCAGTCGTGTGTGTGAATATTTCTGTTCACTGTGGCAATGTCAGAAGGATCTCACAGATGCCTCTGGAAGTGTTAAAGCTGCTGAAAAGCAGAGCTGCTCCTGGGCTGTCATGGACAAGCCAGCTGGGTGCCCTCTTTTTGTTGTGTTCTGCCCCCATCTCTGGGCACTCAGACCTCAACACTGAATTTTGCTGCCTCCTCCTAAGGGTGGGGTCTGTCAGAGCAACTCTGGCACCTTTAGGCAACCAAACAGCCAACAGATGTGGGGTGAGTTGCAGACAAGGAATAAGAAACCTGCTGGAGACAGATGAAATTCCCTAAATTTCTCTTCCCCAGAAACAAAGGAGGAGCATGCAAGTGTTTTCCAGACTAATGGAAAAACTCAGCTTTACAACAGAAGATGTGGAGAATAGAAAAAAGGTAGTAAAATGCCGTCTCCTGCACAGTAAGAAAGCAGCATGGAAAATAAGATGAATTATTTATTTCTGTATTTAAGCACTTGCAAGGGATGCAGACAAAAGCAGTGTGAGGCCACTTAAACTGAAGGATTCTCATATGAGGAAAGGCATCACAATCATGTCCAGAGGAAAAATGATTAAGAACAACTTGTAAATGGTACATAGTAGAATAATGAATGAAACAAAAAGCTGTTTCCTTGAAAATAGATTGATAATGACTTTATTTCAGTCCAGAGTCCGACATAACTCATGCAAATGCTCAATTTAGATGGATGGGATAATTCATGTGGTGACCCTAGTGACTATTATGTAAATTTTAGTGGGATTGAGTCATACTAAATTTGCAAATCAAAGTACTGCTCAGAAACGTTATCTGATTTCCAGGTATTGAGTCTAAAACTCCATTAATTGTTCAAAAGTAGGTGGTGAGTGTACATTTATCAGATGAAAAAGCTAAAATCTACAATCTGTGAAGCTTAAACAAAGCAGTCCAATTTTAGGAAAGTTATTACATGCCCATGGGAAGAAAATATTGTCTTGTTCTTATATACAGCCTATCCAAGGTCACTGCAGTAAAGGCTGCTGCAGATTCATAGTTTTAATTAAGCAGTAGCAAAATTTAGACACAGAGTCTAAATAACAGAACTTCGTGGTAATAAAAAGAGATACCTTATTTATTTTCCTGAGAACATAAAACCCCATGATTTTATATGTCTCCTACTTAGGAAAATGTATTTTTGTAATATGGGCGATTATAAATAAATTTTATTCAGTTCTTGCTTTACAGGGAACAAACTCATTGCAAAAGATCATAATAATAAAAACCCCTTTTTAAACTGAGTCCACTTAAGTAAAAACAATTTTTTTTCACTGAGAGGAAACAAACTCAGTTGCCATACAGCTGGTTAGAGTGCATTTTTAATACAAACACTTCAAGCTGCCTTGCTGGAAAATGAACATTGAAGTTAATGTCACCTCCCCCGGCTGCATGAGAAATTTTTCCCTATATTGAGTGGTGGGAAGATACCCAGAGGGCTGGGGAAAGGGGATGCCCAGGTGCTTGGGCACTCAGTAGCAAAGTTCGGCCTGAGCATTGGTCCTCTGTGAAATCTATAATGAGTTCACAAGACTGGACCATCAACAGATTATTTTTTCTAAATGTAATTGGAGTTGTGTGGTTTTGCTTGGGTCTTTTTCCAGCTCTGAGTTTGTGCAAAGATGTGTGTGATTCCCTGCGTGATTTACAGTGATATGGGATAGGGAAATGCTGCCATGTGGGTGGTGAGGAAGATCTGCTCTGGCTGAGTGCCCTGCATGGCAGCTCCCATAGGATCCTGAAGAAGCTGCTCAGGGCCTTTGCCACAGAAGTGTGGAAGGATCTGCATGTGGGATGCACCATGGAGTCTGTGAAGGTCTGGTGAGCCATTCACCATTATCCCAGAAATAAATGGCTGTCCAGATGTGTCATGTGTGAGTCCTGCTGGGACAATGGGGTGCCACTGATGTGCCAAGGTAGGACAGCAGGGAAATAACACACTGGAAGGGGATGAAGAGGTACAGGGACAGTGCTGCTGGTGTGATCTGAGAGGCTGGGCCAGGTGATGTGGCAGGCAGTATCCCAGCCATCCATTCCCCTCTTCTCTGGCTATAATTTTGTAAATGGCTCCATATGAAACCCAGATATAATTACACAGAGTGACAATGGTGTTTTCTCATTGGAAAAGTGCCTGTGTTTTCATTTTAGCTAGGGTCCTTGCTCTGTAATTTCTTGTAAACACTCTATTGGTTATAAGAGCCAGATGGTGCAGTAGATGGCTTTTAGTGACTCCTGAAAAATAGAGAAGACTCTGACTAGACACCATTTACATTTTTTTTTTTTTCTGTTTAGAGCACATAGATTACAGCTTGCTTTAAACAGAGGGTCAAGATGAAACCCCACAACAGAGGCATGCAAACCTCTCATAGTGAGCTTGGCACTGGCAGTGTGCAGTTGCTGAGGCTGCAGTGCCCACCCAAAACGTGCGCTGCAAGGTGCAGAGGAGTACAAGGTGCAGGCTCTTGCCAGGCAGTGTCCATCCACTTCACCATGCACAGGGCTTGTGGGGGACCTCTGTTTTCCTCTGTACAGGTGCCAGTGTGGCTTTGCAGAACACTGTCAGTGCTAGATGTATTCTGGTCTCGACAGGACCTGCATCTCCTGCCCTCCATTGCTCCTTTCCCGCATAGTCCCCCCCAGCCTTTGAGTTCTTCTTTCCCTACAAAAAAATAGAGAATGGTCAGAATTAAAGGAGTCAAAAACAGTTAGTCAGTTTAAGGACTGTGTTTATGTATTCCCTCCCTTCTTAGGGGTAGTCAGAGTGACAGTAAAGGAGCAATACTCGGAAGGGGGGCAGAGGCTGTTGCTGAAGAAGCAGTAGATGAGGGGGTTGACGGCGCTGTTCAGGGCTGGCAGGTTCTGAATAATCACAGATGCGTAGAAGCGCTCTTTGGTCTCAGGCAGTATGTTGAAGTTGTCCAGGATATCAAACAGAAAGTAAGGGCTCCAACAGAGAATAAATGCTGCAGACGAGACAGAGAGAGGAAGAGCTTGACACTGGATAGTTTAGCAATTTAGGGAAGTAATTACACACTCATGGAGCAACTGTCATAACACATAAATATTTGTTCATGCAAAAAAAAACCTTTCCCCATTCAGGATCTTATTTAAGAGAATACTTATTAGATTGTGCTTTTATTTGTCTTTATTTTTATTTTAATGCCTATAAAATATATTACGTGTGTTTCTCTAAGTGTTTAGAGTGCTCCCTCTAGACATATTGAGACACTTCTGAACACTACACAACACATAAAGGGTAAATAGGTAGCCAGTTAAAGCATCATCAGTTCTAGTGAAGTGCTCTTTTAATGGTCCCCGGAGTGAGCAGCCAATCTAAATGTACACACAGCCAAAGTGCTGCTTTGTGACAGTGCTGTCTGTCACAGCCACCTATTAAAATAAGGTTCTCAGACACCCAGGAGCAAGGAGTGACACCCTTTCACACTGCATTATGGCAAACCAACATGCCACTCGGCATGCTGGATGGAAACACTGTGTACGTGGAGGGTGCAGGAAGATTCTCCTGGTTCCCTGTACTGCCATTTGAGAGATGAATTTGAGGAAGGGAAGAGAGGACTGTCTGTTCATAGCCTCTGCTTTGGTTCAGAGTGACAGGGAAAAAAAAAAAGGTTAGCCACGGATCTAGCTTTATTTGCAGGCATAGGGAATAAATCTGTCTCACACAAATTTCTGTGCCATCTCTTCTCACAAAGGCCTTTGATTCAGGATTTGCATAGAAATGCTGGGACAGGTAGTTCACTCAACTAAGCTATAGTACCTGGGTTGCAAACATACAGGTAATTGTGAAATCAGACTCATGATGACATCCTGACTCAGATGAGACAGCAGAGTAAACCTGTGCCTGGTTTTTTGTCTCATTAATCAGAATTTCTTTCCGGGCAGTCAGCTGAGTGCTCACTAAAAGTGCAAGGAAGAGGTAAGCTCCCCTCCTGTTTTTAGAACAACCAAACAGGAGGTGTCTATGCATAGATATATGCAAAATAGCAATACACAGTGCCAGAGTGTGGATCATAGCACTCACTATGCAGAACTTTAAGTGGCTTTAAAAAAATCCATGGATGTTAGGTGTCAATCTGTTTGCACATCAAGAGATGCTGGGTGCCTAATATTATCAAGGTCTGCTGAAATACTTGAGCATCCATGTGAGTTCTCAAAATCTGATGGCCTTGCAGTAGTAGTTGTGTCTGCCAAAAGCTTTCTCTGATTGCCACGCAGAAAAGTTCAGACACAGAGAAGCTGTTCTTGAGCCTATGGAAAATATAAATCACACTGGCCTCTCTCATGTCTGCAGATGCTGCCTCTAGACAGTGAGCTAAGCTACTCAAGTGGCTGTTATCACAATATTCTCCAATCTGAATTTTACACATTGTTGGAAAGAGAAGCAATCTCTTTTTCAGTGTCAAGGGATGACTGTCAGCCCTTGGGAGTAAACAGCTTTAGTTCCTTTCCTGCATGTCTCTGGCAGCTAATCATAAGTTCTGTATGATGCTGCCTTTATTTATTGAGATGGAATATCAGCCTCCTAATTGCATCAGAATAATGTAATTTCCCTGGGAGACAGAGAACACCTGCACTAAGTCATCTGCTGCCCACTTGGGAAAGGAGAGTTCATTCTTTCCATCTTGGCAGGCAACACACCTGTGACATTAAATACAATTGCTGCACATCTCACCTTTCTTCTCTCCCTTGCAACACCCCAGCACCTCACAGGCCATATACAGCATCTCTAAGCCTGAAAGACAACTCAGTTGCCAAATCTTTTGGCAGTCTGGATAGAAAAGAGATGTCCTCTTCCTTTCTTCCTTTTAGACATTGTCTCTTCACTTTCTTTATGTACACAAGAGGCTGTGCATCTAATTTAATTCAAAGGTTATGTCAGATACCTAAAATAGAAATATATCAGCCAGAAAAGAGGGGAAGGACAGGATCAGAAGGCAAGTCAGGTGTCTGAGTAAAGCTCCTTCTCCAAGCCATCTACTTTGTCTGCTGATGACAGAGGTTGCTGAGGAAAAGCAGCTTCCTAATGTCAGCATCCTCCCTAGCTCCCAGCTCTGGGGCTTTTCACTTACCAAGGATAATTACAATGCTGTACTTGATCGCCTTCACCTTGGCCCTGGATATGAACCCACGGCTGCTGTAGCCACGGGAGGTTTTGCCACCTGGGAAAAGAACAGTTCAGCTGGTGAAAGAACAGGACTGGTATGTGGATGTGTCAGTGTGCACCTTGGCAGGCAGGACAGGAATACACAATCTCATCTTTCCCTGGTGTCACTGTCACCTCAGTAGTTCCTGAAATTTGGACACTTGCAAATCTGCTCAAGTTGGACAATCAAAACCTGAGCCACCCAAAATAAAAAAGGAAAAAGTAAGCAGAGTAGATCCCCAAAGAGATCTACTTGAGGCATGTGTAGTCTTGGGATGGAATACTCCAATCACTTTCTAGCTTTCTGTGCCCAGGAATTTCTGATCTTGAAAAAAATTTAGACTTGCAAGTACATATGAAGACACAGAAAAAGTGTTGCCAAGTATATGCTAGAAAAAAACTATTCTGGGAATGGACAAAGTTCTGGGAGTAGGAACTCTAACTTCTGGAACAAGTAGATTTTATTTTTTATTCATTTTCTCACAGATGTTTCCTATTATGCCTCTAAAGAGAATTTAGTGTCAAAGGGAAGAAGTAAGTAATGTAGAAATGAGTTATGAATGAACAAATACAGAAACCCCATTCCCACCACAGCGATAGGGGCCCAACATGACATGTGCATGTCCAAGCACTCCCAGATTTGTGAGGATCAGCTGGAATTGAATCACAAAGCAGGAGTCACAGGTATGCTGAGACTCACCAGGACAGCTGGATAGGATGACAGCCTGAGCTTTGCTCTTCATCCAGATGGTTCGAATCACAATTGAGTATATGACGCTGCAGAAGGGGAAAAGTTGCTGGTATTAGGCACAATAAATTTAACAGACATCCCAGCCATTTGTGCCCTAAGAATATACTTGTTCATGTGTAAGGAGTTCACAGAGGTGGTGGGATTGCATAGGAATAATAATAGTAAATGACAATAATAATAATAATTATTATATGACTCTCCCACAGTATTTTCTGTACTGAAAAGTGAAGACTTTTCACCATGGACATCTTTTTGGTTGCCCTGGCTTTGCAGATGTCAAATCTGAGGCTCAGAGGAATGCAGTGATTTGGCCAAAAATCTTTCAGGCAAGAGCTCATTGGTGATTTTGAGCCAGTCAATGCCAAATCCATCTGAGTATCAGCCCTGCAGCACCAGCTCTGATGAGGGAAGCAAGGGAGGGACCTGGTTTTGCTGTATGTATACTTCAATTTTGTTGTTACTTTTTGGATGTGAAGCTGGTGAATAAAATTTCACCCTGGGGAATTAGATAAGGGCAAGATCCATGAGAAATGCAAATAAATACAGCAGTGCTCAGTTTTGGACCTCAGTGTCCTGTGGAGAACTGAATCAAGAAGAACTGAAGTGTCAGATAAATGGGAAGAGTTGATGGGATGGTTCAAAATCAGATCCACCACAATTTGCATATTTAGAGAGGTTTATATACTTTCAATAGGAAAGATGAAAGGTGTCTTAGTATACAGTGACCTTGCATAGTTATGGAGTTTCCCTGTGCAATAGCCAATCTGGACTTCTACTGACTTAATATAGAATAGATAAAAATTATTCCTTCAAGATGAAGAGCTGTTTAAACCACCTCCTGCTTGAGGATATTAATTGTCATAAACCTTAGTAGTCCTTATGTGAAATAGGTGCAACAAAGAACATCATTTCAGGGTGTTTTATAGAGGCAAAAATGTGTCTTACTGTTATATGGCTTATTTTTGTTATCAGAAGAGGCATTATACTTATTAGTCCCTTCAGACTGATACATGAGTCTTTCCTACAGCGCCCTCAATTTCTAGACACGCTTGCAAAGGCAGAATTTGTGCTCAAAAAACTATGAAGGTTTGGAGGTTTCCCTTTCTGTGGAAGTCTGAGCCATCTGGTTTCCAGGCTCAGTAGGTGAGAGCTGTAAATTCAAGGTGCAGTCTGGGCTGTGCAGCGGAGCAGCAGCGTCCCTGCCCAGTGAGGGGTTTGCTCACATCTGCCTGCAGCTTGGACTACAGCTTGCTCTCCTTAATCCCTTCAAAAGTCCAGCTTGGCTCCCAGCTGATTTGAACATTTTCCTTTTATCTCCTGGCTTCTCAAGAGCCTGTTTATTTGACAGCTTGTACACTTGAAACTCGAAAGTTTCTTTGTACTTTTTACAGACAATGGTGGAAAATTAATGTACGTTTCTCCTTTGATTGTTCCAATGAATCAGAATGTATTATAATGATAATTGTTGTCATCTCAGAAATTTTACCGGCTCGCTCTTAAAAGTCCTGTTTCTATTTTCTTCCTAGCCTGCTGTCTCCAGCCTGACCTCTTTATTTGCAGCTGAGACAATGTCCTTTCTAATGCAGATTTTCCTTTGTCCAGCAGGAAAGATTCAGAGTTTCTTAAGCATCAGAACAAAGGAGTCTAACTCTGTAGTCAAAATATCCTTACTTTCAGCCAAATGGCATAAGGACTGAATTATGAAGCCAGGCTCCTCACTTGCTTTGCCTTGACCCCAGAATTTCTGCCCTCTTGGCTGCAGTCTGGTAGGGGCATGTCTTTTGCCAGATACAGTTACAGCATCTGTCTTCTCACTGGCATTTCACCTATGAGATTACATGCTGATTCATTTGAATCCTTAATTTTTAGAGCTCCAGAGGAAAGCTGAATTGTTGTTTTCATCCAGCAGCTTAACAAAGTGCTGCCAACATAGTGGATCTGTGTCGGTATTTTTGCTTCTGTTCATCTTTCCTTTCTCTGTAGCTGAAGCCAATGGAGCCTTCCTTATCAAGAGTGGACCAGAGGTGGTGTAAAGCTGCTCAGGGTGGGTGTCAGGAAAGTGTACATGCTAGGTAGACTTCTGAGCAGCTCTTGTGCCAGCCACAGTTATTCATTTATAATTTGATCTCTCTGGGACTCCAATTCACAGTAGTGCCTGACCCTTTTCTTTATTTTTTTCCCCAGCAATGTTGACATGGAGCTGAGGAATTGGACTTTCCAGAAACGAGTTACTAAAGCATAGGATCATAACAGGCACCTGCACGTGTGTTTAAAGCCACAGAAGTAAAAAGAGGGCTCTTATGGAAGAGAAGTATTTTTCTTAGGAGGGAAAATCAGCTTTTTTCAGAATATATTCTTAGCTCCTTTCTTTCTTGTAAAAGGCAGCTGGAGGAGGATACAGAGGTTGGTCAAATCTCAAAGAAATTCTCACTTGAAAAATGAAGTGGCAGATGAGCAAAGAGTAGCAGGGAACAGATGACAAACTGGTATTCAGAGGAGTGTTTGGAAATAGTCTGCACTATTCCAACCATATCCTGATTTCTGCTCCCTTCCTCTGGACTCTGAACTGCTCAGCCCTCACTGCCCAGATGTAAAAGCCTGTGGTACACACTGCCACAAAGCTCTTTTTTTAACCCATGCAACAGGCCTGCATGCTGCTGGCCCTTGTCTCCCCCGAAAGCACAGGGAGGTGTGATGTGCAGCTCTTGAGGCCCAGGTGTTGTCAGGGTTCTTTGTGTCTGTAAGTGCACAGCACACTGATCTTCCAGCCCAGGCTGTAGGTGAGAGACTAATGAAAAGGTACTAAGGTGGAAAAGTCAAGCCTGGATGGAAAATTCATCCAAGCCATTCTGAAAAGTAGCTGCTCAGGCTTTGATGACCACAGGATAGAAAGGACATGCTGTTGATCTGAAAATGTGATGATTTTTCTAACCCTGATAAAATAGGTATCTCGAGAGGTGGGAGAAAAATACAAAAGTATGGCTCACATTATGGGTGTATCTCAGAAATTAAATTCTTTGCATCTCCAAAAACTTGATCCAAATTTTAAAAGATTAAGAGGCATGTCCATCATAGCCTGCTATTAGTTAATGGTGTTGTTCAATATGCCTCTTTGGTAATTACAGCATTTTTTATCCATGTAAATATGTAACTTAGGGTTAGTCATACAAATGCAACTGTGAATAATCTCACCCCATCTGTATTTTTAATTCATAGACCAGTTTGTTTGTTTTTTTAAATAAAATGTCTTCTGGTAAAGCTATGTACTGATATTAACAATCACAAGTGTTATTGATCTGCCCACTCTTTAAATGTAGATTTTTTTGGAAACAAAATCTACATTTTATTTATTGGAAATAAAATCTACGCCCACTATGAGGGCGTCCCACACAGCCTCAGTATTTTCTAGTAAAATGAGCCTTTACCATGGCAAAAGAGCACTTAAGCTCCCTGTTAATTACTTCTATTTATCATCCAGTATTGCCTATTGTTCCCTATACTTTATTTGTGCAAAGTGATGTGGCTGCTTTGTTTAATGGCAGCTAATTTACAGCACTATTTGTCTGAAGAGAAAAGTAACCTCATCTGAACAAACCATTGCAGCCACATGTAATGGATAAGTGAAGAGATGGACAGATACTAGAACGTGTGTGCAGGGTTTTTATTTAGAAATGGAAATTGCAGGCAAAAAAGAATGGCCTCACTGAATCAAGTTCAAAAAATGACCTTTGGTATTTTTATTAATGGCATTTCCAGTCCTTTTATTTGATTTAATTCAGAGAAATACCTTTTATTTAATCTATTTTTTATTTCATTACAATACCTTGGGTTTAATTCCATATTTTTCCTTTTAGATGATTTTGGGTTTTTTTTCTCTTCTAATTATTTTTCAGCTGCTCCAAAGCAAATGCTCTCTTTGGAGTTCAGATTTTAAACAGCAGATGGATAACTTTTTCCTCGGTGCTTCAAGAGGAGTTTAAGCAATTTTTTTAAAACATGAGTTTGCAATTATATTAGGTAAATGTCTATGTATCATATTTATAATTTTAAAATATAAAAAATATATTTAGCAGTCATGAATAACAGCTAAAAACTCTGAATTTCTGGATACTCGAGTGCCAGAACATAATTATGTTTTGGCACAGAGTAGCAATGCAGACTAGAAACACAGTAGCTCTTCTGTTTCCCCATCACAGGTTCCGAGGGGCCCAGGTGCAAATATTTGCAGGAGAGCAATGTGTAATCTTGATTTGAGCCATATTTAACCTCTGTTCAACAGTGTCCCAGAGGTTTTCAACAATCAAAGATACCATTTCAGCTTTGCTTGGTGTGTTTCGGAATAGGAGGAAAGGCTTTGGTTATAGCTGATGACACTCGTCCCAGAAGAGGAGAGAGCTAATTGCTGCAGGTTCCCTAATTACTTTTTTTGAATCTTCTGTGGTTTCATAGGTTGGTAATATCAACTGCAGATGAAGTGGTAGAATAATGTAAATAAGAGGGAACAGGCCAAATTTTTAAGCGTTGTATAGAAATGCCTGACTCAGGATCTGTTGTTCTTCTTGCACAACATTGAGACAGTGGGGACAAGGGAAGTTTTAATATGAAAAGAACAAATATTCTCCACTTTTTTCAGCTCTCAAAGATATCCACACACTGGGGTTAAAAATACCAATCATAGCTTTTCATTTTCTTTTCATTATTCAGGTCTTATTGCTCATTGGTATTGTAGTCAGATAAAAAAACTTGCTGAAAAACCACAAGCTTTTTGATGACTGATTGCTGATTCTCTAGTTGTGAAGAAGTGGTAGGAATATACCTCAGAAGTATTAAGGTCTTTCAGGCTGTTGCAGTTTTCATCATAAATTACCTTTCTATACATACATTTTTAAAAAAGCAGGGGGTGAGGGGGAGAGAGTGCTGCGTTCTTCTGGTTCACGTTTTGGCTTGGAATCTGTAGAGTTTGCTCACACCACATCTGGGGGTTTAGCTTGTCAGTGGAAGGGTTTTCCATGGTGAGCATAAGGTTATCAGCTAAATAATTCATTCCATGGGCTGCAGAGTTATGAATAACACAACTCCTGTGAGTTAGTTGAAGGCTATCAGGAACACGTGAGATCAGCTCTACAGAGAGCTGAGAGCTGGATGAGAGAAGCTTAAAAGATGATGGTGTCTGAACTGTAACAAGTGAAAACAGCTCAGCTAAAGCAGCATATCTAGTGTGGAATTAAGTCCTGCACCTGAAAAGTAAGATTTTATCCTTTGTATGCACTTCAGATGAACAGCACCAGAAAAAGTGCTGTCATCAGTGAACTGCTTTGCTCTAGAGGTTAGGTTTTCAGCAGATTCAGGCAGCAGAACTAATTAAGAATTAAGTCTGGCAGCCAGTGTCCCACATTGCATCAGACACCTGCCATGCAGCTAAATCAGAGTGCTTCAGCAGAGAAAATAAAGTAGCTGTGCAAACAATATGAATTCTTGCAGAAAAGGTTTAATTTTTTTCTTTGTGTGCACCCTGCTTCCTCACTAAGTGTGGTGTATGACTTAGCTTCTGGCTTATATGTATTCATGGCTTCTTCTACTGATCCTTGACCTTTCAGTCACACATTTATGGATCTTCTCTCCATTTTATGTTGTGGCTTTTTCTAAGTAACATCTTCGGCTAAAGGTCAGAAAAAAAAAAAAAAAAAAAAAAAAAGCCTTCCTAAATTTATTAAATAACACCTTTCATTTTATAAATAATCTCTTGTCAGAATAACACACAACTGGAACATATGTGATTCCTCTCACCCTTATGAAATAGCATCTCATTTATCATCTTGTGCACCTGAAAGTATTGGGTGGAATAAAACTTTTACAGAGAAACTGAGTCCCAGGGGGTATTAGCAGCCATTCCTGCTGTTCTTGAGCCATAAATTGCTTACCAGAGTATTTGTATGCTGCAGCCACATCAGGTGGATTAGGTTTAAACTCCTGGACTGCCAATGATTTTTAAAGGAATAGATGTCACACCTTCAGGCTATGTTGCCAGATGTTTTACAGATACATCGGCTGGGAAGCTGCAACCTTCACTTTTATGCTTGAGACTTTAAAAAGTGTTCTAAAAAATAGCCATTTCCTTCCAAATTGCATGGCATTTTTTCATAATGTCTCTGCTGACCTTGCCCTGTAGCTAATCCTCTTTTTCTGTGGTTTTAGACAATCCTCTCTGTTCTGAAGAAAATAGTATCACTGACAGCTAGAAATAAATAAGCACAAAATAAATCCTTCCCTGCACCACTCCCCTTCCTTCCTTCCAGTGCCAGACACCACTTTGGACCTGTCAAAAATCTTTTTTTCTGCTGGCAAGGACACAGGAGCATTTGTGTTAAAAAACACTGAAACCAGGAATGTTTCTGGGCAGGTGATGGACACTGTGCTGCCCCTGGCTCCAAAACCAGTGGTTTTAGCTCCTGTCCTGCCATAAACTTCTTGTGTGAATGTTGCTTATGGTTAAAGCCACAAAAAATTTAGGATGTTTTATTCATGTGTCAGATGTCAGGACAATCTCATGAAATGCCAGTTTCACTGCCTTTCTCCATCCCTTCCTGTCTTCATCACCTTCTTGCTTCTGGGGATTTACTGTAAAGCAAGTCACAGAGCTGATCTGGTTTGAATATCTTTCTTTGGCAGGGAGGAGGGGAGCATAATGTCAGCAGCTCTGAAATATTTATTGCTCTGTAGCTTGCCTTTTCTTGCCAAACAAGTATAGATGGCCTGTAAAAGGAGTGGCTGGTCTGTAACAGAAACCATGCAAATCTATGTGTATGTTAGAGTGTGAAAGAGATGTTTCACACACCTGTGGAATGACTGGTAACTGGGCAGGCTGTGGGACTTTTTCCTGAAACACTTAGGATGCTGGCTAGAATTTCCCAACTGCTGCCTATTTGAGAAAGCTCATAAAAGAACCCCTTTCACAGTAACAGCCAGCCTCAAAATTTTCTGGTGCCATTTCTTTTCATGTTAAATTGCTTTTTGTCTGTGCAGTGTATGTTTATTGTTTTTGCTGCTACTGCTGGGCTGCAGATCTACCCACATTTTTATTTACATATTCCCAAGAATATTTTTTCTGCATATTGAAAACTGGGCTGGCTTTCAGAGACAGGAAAACATGCAGAGAAATTATCCCACCCAGGAAGGATAACTTGGGGGTAGTTTTTCTTTTCTTCTCAAACTTTCCTTTAAGGAAAACTTTCTTGATTTTTTTTTAATTATATCTATGCAATCTGGCACAAAAAATAGAAGGTTTAGTGAACTGACATGTTATGAACAATGTGTAAAAATCATCCTTTTTCTCTAGGGAGCAACACTGGTCCATTTTGAATCCATATCAAAAAGTCAGCTAGATGAGTTCAAGCGCCACATGGTTTTGATTCTATCAGAGATAAACTAGTTGTCATTAAAAGCTGCAGAACTTAATCTCTGTGATAAAACAGTAATAAACTTCAAGGTTATGTAGTCACTCCTGTCATCATCTAGAAGAGATCAGTCTCTGCCCACCCCACTCTCACCCAGGGCACTAATGAGCAGGAAGCTAAGGGACACTCATGGCTCATCACTCATTGGAAAAGCAGCTGGAACAAGAGATAAATCCAAGTGACATTGCAAAAATAGTTCTTCTCTCAGAGTCCAAGCAGCACCAAATTATGGGGGGAAAAGAGGAGTCCCAACAAGTCTTTCTTGCTGCTGACAAGAAGAGATGGACACCAAGAAATACAATTGTAACCTTGCTAGTGAAAGAAAGAACAGTAATGGCTCTGAGAACTGTCACTGACACTGGCAGCATTTTGAGGCAGTTAGGAAACCTCACCCCCCTTCCACATCTGATTTTGACTGCTCTTGTGCATTGGTGGCTCCTCAGGGCCAGTTGCCTTCTGTTCCACAGCAGCTAATGGCAGTGCTCTAGAGGGAGGCTGATCACGAAGTCTGCGATATTGATTGACCTCAGTTTTATACAGTTTCTGCAGATTGTCTTTGTGATTTGAGGGAAATCAGTCTCAAATATCTGCTTAGGTTTCCTATTACAAAACAGGAAGAAGTACATTTGTTCATACTTTAGGATAATTGGCAACTACTTGGAGCACTTGGAGATTTCTTTCCAATCCTGGTGAAGGAATCCTTGTCGAGTATTGTGAAGCTTGAGAGCACTTCAAGTTAATTTTAGTTTAATTAGTGTTAAGTGCAGTTTCCTGTTCTTTTATTAAAATTATCTTTTGTAATAATGGACAAATATTCATACTGGGTTTATAAAGATATCTTTCAAGCCTGAAGCTGTGGAGATAAGTGGACACACTTAGAGATTCGTTCCTTTTTTCAGAGAAAATGTTTCTGGCTGTTAATACCACACAGAGAACACCCAGGGCAAGTACAATGACCCCTGTATTATGTGATAAAAACCAAAACAGCTATGCAGCAGGTATGGAAATGAAATTGTAATGAATGACTAGAAATTAAAGCATTAAGCTGATTGCACACTTGACAGCATTCACCACACATTTGCTGACTGGGCTTTGGACTCACCTGATTATGATCAGAGGAATGAAATACACCAGGAAAGCCACAATTGTCATGTAGGGGATCCAGTAGGAGTCATCAGGCCAGAGAGCCCAGCACTGCACTTCCCCATTGGAGAGCTGCCGTTTCCCAAAAATAATCAGAGTGGGTATGGAAAACAGGAAGGAGAGGCTCCAGGCCACTCCAATGAGCACTTTTGCCTGCCTTTCTGTGTAACAGAGTCAAACAGACAGTGTCAGTGGGCTTGTTGGTGACAGTGAACCCTCACAGCACTATTAACAGAAAGGCAGGGAGGAGGAGGAAATTCTGTGAAGAAAGGGAATTTTAGCCTGCAGCTGGCTGGTGCTGAAAAGACTTCAAATGAGAAAAAGGATTTAATCTCTTTCTCATGAAAAATTGTCATGTCATTAAGAGCTTGTATTTTTGCAAGTTTTATTTAAGGATGCTTAGGGCCTGTTGAATCTGAAACACTCTGAGAAAGGCACAGGTCAGGGTCAGCAAGTCAGAAACATGAAATGCAAATGGTAGCTCTATGCCACCGAGAGAACATCACTTATGGGTGTGAAGGACCTCAGACCTGCCCTACTGCATGCCTAGTGATGCACCTTGAAGTGAGAAAGACTGCAAAACATTTCCTAGGAGGAAAAAGAAAATGCCTCAGCTCAGGATCAGAACAAGATTGCCTTTAACTCCATCTGCAATTTTACTGTCCCAAAGAAACATACGCCTGAAGAGCCTGGGCATCACTGGCCCTTCTCTGTATGATGGTAGGAATAAAATTTAGCTCCTGCTGATGAACCCACGCCATGCCAGGAGTGGGCTGCTAACCACAAGACAGGGCAGATGACGGTGGTCAAGTGCCCAGCCCTGTTTTATCTGCTGCAAAATACAGGAACTGGGAGATCCTGCTGGACTTCATGGCGAAGAACGGGAGCTAAAGGACCTCAAAACCTCCAGCAGGTTTGGGTTACTGCATCCTCTTGACTTCTGGCCACTGCCAAGTGAGGACAAGCAATTGGGAAATGAGATGACGTCTGGTGGCACCCACAAGATTTCGTAAATATCAATGGGTTGGAGCACAAAGTTCCAAAGCTTTAATTTTCAAAAACCTGCATCTTCTGGCTAAAATCCAGTTAGCTCTAGCTGAAAAGTGTGGGGAAAAAGGGCTTATCTGTGGAGTACCCATGATTATCAGTGACACTTATTCCTCCTCAGCCAGATTGCAAGAGGAACATATGGGGACAGATTTTTTTTTTTTTTAATCTGGGAGCTTTAGTGTTCAAATACTTTATTGTCCTAAAAAATACCCGAGGTTGTGTGTGAAATAGAAAACCACTTTAAATTATGCATATCAAGAAGAATGTCTTTCCTCCTTGAAGCTCTAAGAGCAATACAAAAGCAAGTGGGCGAAACATTCAAGAAGTAATTTTATGCTTTATAAAACATCAGTTGCAAATACTCAGTTATCCTGCTCATTTTTAAATGCTACCCACGTTCAGGAAAGCATGGTCTTGCTAATCTAAGGCTTAAGGGAACTCTGATGACATCTGCCTAAGTGAGAGAGTTAGATTAAGGCTATAAATATTGTACAGGCGAAAGAGAACAGTGAAATTTCCCAAAGCATAAGGGAATAAACTTAGCAAAAGGAATATTAAGAATAAATTTCACAAAATATTTCATCACAGAAAGGACATTTCAAATGTGAGCTAACTACTTAAATTACAATCATGCAAGCCTCAGTGTTTTTCTAACTGAAAATGATCAGAGCACGAAAAGAAACCTTTTTTTTTACTGTATATTGAACAGAACTGGGTAATTTGGTTTGGCAATAGAGATATTTCCTTGTGTTTCATAGCACTTTTCCTGCAATGTTCCTTTATTTTATTTTTTAAATGTCCCTTGCATTTGGTAGAATATGGCCTTGCTAGTCTAAAGTGTTTATGGGGCACTGATAGGTAAGCAGATTTTTGTTTTGTTGGAATAATGTCAATTTTCTGCCTCACCAGCAGGGCTTTTTTTATGCTGCATTTTTAATAGCTGCTCTAATATGCTCAAAATGCCAGAAAATCCCATAACTAGAGCTGTATCAGTTATAAATGAAATCAAACAAATAACTTTTGAAATACAATATTCTATTGAACCAGTCTGAGCATTTTCCTTTAGAGCTTTTCAAAGTGTGGTGGCCAAGACTAACTCCCAGGGCTGGACTGGGAGCTGTGAGCTCTGACTCTCCTAAAAGAAGTTTCCTTGTGACTGTTGCCTTTGCTCTGCTCCCACCACCCCTGCCCTGTGCCAACGGGTTTGAGAGCATCTCTCTGCTCCCAGCAATACGGGACAGGGGGTCACCTCTTGCAAGGAACTTTGCTTTCTGCTATCCAGAATGTCAATACTAGGCAATCCTTTGATAAATTGAGTGCCACCTTAAAATTAGGTTTTAAATCCAGAATCTCAGTGACAGCGCTGTTTCCAGCCCAAAGCCCCACAGGGATCAGTTTACGCCTTTTTGGGTTTTGTCATTTTCTTCAGCAGTTCTTTTTTCACCTGTTGTTTAGTTTGCATGTTGTTTGCACATACCTTTCAAACATGATGAAGTATCCATAAAATATTTTCTGCTATAATTTCTCAGTTTCTTTTCTTTTTGATCTTTATTTTACAATTTTTTCTTAATACCCTTTTGGTTATAGAATTAGATGTCTCATAGTAAAAGCTTTAGGATTAAAAGGCATGTTTCTTTCCCATACTGCACTTTCTCTGGTCATTGATGTATTTGATATGTATAAAATATTCAGCTGTTGAAGTTTGTTTTCTTAAAAACCATGCAAAGAACAGCTCATTGCAAATACTTTATAACAGGACTTGAGGCTAGTAACAAAACCACAATTAAAAAAAATAGTTTGACATTTTCAAAGTGGAATGTTTGACTTTTTTTTTTTCTAAAATGATATTTCAAGGCTACATGGAAACATAATTTTTCAAATCAATAAGAAGAAAGAACTCTTTTGTTTCTTGATTGAAGGATTTTGGGGGGATGAGTGTTTCATTTTGCAAAGAAATTTGCCATAGGTTGACTCAGAACTATTCATGAAGTTCCTCTGTGTCATCACCAATGACAAAGATTTGTAAATCTCTTTGTTCTCCATCTGTAGAATAGCTAAGAGGGCATTTCAAAAGCGTCCCACACAGCACCTGTGCAAGGAATACCTGGGTGCAAAAGGTGATTATTTTATGTACATTCCAGAAAGTTGCTATGTTTAAAATATACCTCTCTAGAGCCTTCTTTTGGATTTACAGCTCTCTTCTTTTTTCCTTTGAACATGGACTTTGCTTGTGCATCAGTGTGTAGCCAGACCTTGCAAGAGGCAGATGGGTTTTGTCAGTGTTCTCTCTGCTTGTGACCTTTTTCCCCTGACCAGAGCTGCACCCAGCTGATGATTATGCCACCCTCAACTGGGGCAACATCTGCTTTTCTCCAGTTTAAAAAAAAAATCAAACAAAAAAAACCTTTATGGTCTAGGTATAGGAAATGGGATTTTAAAAAGGCTTTTATGAAGATTTGAAGTGATTTTTCACGGGTTCTTTTTCAACTTCAAAGCGCTTTTCAAAGATTACCCATCAAATTCTTTACTATACCCAGGCAGTAATTTAACAAGCACTGCTTTTCCTGTGCCATGCATGAAGAAGAAATGCCAGCAGGTCTGTCCTGCTCAGCCAGCAGGTTTATGAGCCCCCACCCTGCCTGGTTGATGAGCCCTCCTGAAGGAGCTGTAGAGCAATGCCACCTCTTCCAAAGCCCACTGAGAAAACCTTGATATCCATCTCCCTGTGCTGAAAGAGTTGATCTACACACTGGGGAATATAAAGCTAAATTTTACACAAGTTTTTGAAGCTTTCAGACCTTAACATCTGCCAAAGCTGCACACTGTCAGAGCTGTGATTGACTCACAGGTTTTTAAGGCCAGGAAGGACCATTAATCTGATCCCCTGAATGGAGCCGTCTGGCAAAAGCCATCAGTGCTCCAAAACAAGAATGATACTTGCATCTGATTAAAGCACATCCTCCAGACCTCATGGCTCTTGTAACTGTTCTTCTTCCTCCCCACCTGCAATTTCTGTTTCTTCACTCACTGCAACATTCTTAGCACCCCACTTTGGCTCTGTGGGGAAGAAATAATTTTTTTTAAACTGTACTGCTAAGAGGCCAGGATATATCTGAGTGCTGTAAAAAAAAATGAAACCAAACAAACAGAGGAAATTATAAGAAACAATAGATATCCAAACTTATATGCTATGTCTTTTGAAGATACATGAAATTATTGCATGAATTCTCAGTACACCCTCCATCCAAGTTATTTTTTAATGTGAATAAATAGACATTATAGATGTCTCAGCTCCTACAGTCAGGATAGTGGAACAAGGGATAGCTTTTGTCCATTAAAACTTTCTAAAAATCCTGGAATATAATGAAAACCATTATGCTTTTTAAAATGTCATTTCATTCTTTGCTAACACAATACTTGTAAAAACTGCTGAGGGCTAAGTGGAGTTTAATAAATCTTGAAACCACAACTACTTCGTCCTTTGGAAAACTGTAACAGAGTTCAAATGCAGCTAGAGCAGGAATGAATAATTCAAAGCAACAAGGTTTAGAATTTTGAGAACTAAAAAATTGCCCAATAATGTCTACAGCAAGAACAAGGTACTGAAATTCTCCTACCTCCTTGCAAGAACTTCATGGGGTAAACTATGGCATGGTACCGGTCTATGCTTAGTGACACGAGGACGTAAGTTGAGGCATAGAGAAGGACCACCTGGGGCAGAAAGCATAACAGGACAACAGTTGAGACACATTTATTGCAGAAGGTGATGTCAGTGAGAACTCTGAACTAGGAATGTTTCAAAGCTTAATGGGGAAAAAAAAAAAAAGAAAAGGAAACCCCTCCACCCCCTTGTATATTCACACAGGTATTTTTCGCTTTTCCTGTCCACAAAATTTAAAATATTTAATATGCTCTAACGTGTTTGATCTTTAAATGAACATTTTCAACATTTAGCACTTTTGCTGCTAGAAAAAATTCTACACAGCGTTTTTGTCAGAGTTTACTGCTATGGGGGCACAAAGCACGAGGTTTTTGTACCTGGAAGTAGCGAACGACCCTGCAAACGATATCAGGGGCCATAAAATCTCCAGTGTAGCGCCAAATGATGTCTGTCATTATGTTGATGAGTCCTGTGAATGAATCTACAAAGACATTAAGTGAAGAAGCATTGGAAGAAGCAAATACATGACTTCAGGTGAACCACAGAGGCAAGTAGGACCCTTGGGATGTGTCTGCTCCCCAGTCCTAGGGGCAGTCAAGCCATGACCCCTCAGCCCAGTATGCCAGAGGAGGTGGGAAAGCCTCAGAAAACACCCCATAATTATTGTCTAAGTGTGTCAGCTTGATTACTGCTGTGACAAATACTGAACCACTGAACCTCCTTTATTCTTTATCTGTTATTTCACTTTAAAAAGTCTCCTGCGAAATCACCTGGAGTGGCAACCAAATGCTGCTAAAGTTAGTGGAAATTCTGTCAGGAGTTAATTTGCAAATTTAATTAATTAATGACTAACCGTGCCTTGTCAGCTTGAAGTTAACCTACTTATGCCTTTATTTTTATATTTTCCAAATAAAATACACCTCAGGCTATTTCTTCTTTTTTCTTCTTCTTTTTTCTTCTTCTTTTTTTTCTCCTGCAAGAAAATCTAAAGAGAAATTCCAGCCTTTGTTCTGTTTCTTATTGAACACATGAGTGCTCAGAGAGATGCAAATTTTACAAATTAATCACAAGAACTGGTACTCCTGTTTTACACACAGGTAATATTAAGTTTCGTCTTCAAAACCAGCTTCTCTCACATGGACAAGATAAATGTTTTCAGTGCAGTCCATGGAAGAAAATGTGTACCAGTCCAATGTCGTGCCACTTCAAGTAAGGTGTCATTTTGCTGTTCTTGCACAGGTTACCACGAAGGGAGAAAACAGGTTAGGAAAATATTTCATGCAATTTTCAGGACAAAATCAAGAAATATGAAGAAAAAATTTCAGTCTATATTAAAAAAAAAAAAAAGTGTTTCATTTTGCTACCACCATTTTACACATTCAAAAACCATCTCTAAAGTGTAGTGCGATAAAGATATTTTAACCCCCATATCAGAAGATTTTGATTTGAAATTTATGCCTTTGGAAACAAACTATTTCAACAATTTTAAAAAAATGTTTTGGGAAATAAACAGTTTGGGTCAGTATTTCCAAGGAAATAGGCATATGTTTTGCAAAATAGGTTTCTTCTAAGCCCTTTGAAATTACAGAAATTCCAGATATTTCTAGCTGGAAATTGAGATTGCAGCTTAATGCTTCAGAAAAAGCAACCTGGTTTGCTTCACTGGAAAATCAGGGTTATTTTTTCTGTATCAGCAGTCCTTTATCTCCTCATTTTCTTCTTCCATTTATCTTCCTCTTCAAGTCTCAGCTCAAAATTAAATTAGTGTAACTACATTGCTTCCCTCCTTATGACTACTGTTCAATTAATACTGGTTTGCTCTTTATTCTCGCAGCGTTTCCCAGCCCCATTTTCTGTCTCTTCTCTCTTCCCCTGCCTCCAGAGAGAGGCTGGATCAGAGGCAATATCCAGAAGGAAGTCTGTGGTTTGAAACGTTATGTTAAATATTGTTCATTGATTAGGGTGATGGGGCAAGGAATGATTGTTCCTCTGATGAGTACAGTGGCTTTAAGACTTTACTGAAAAGACTGTAGGTATATAATTAAGGTGGTCTTTGAAAAAACCACACAGTTAAAGTGATTCAGAAAGCGAAGTGCATCCTCCAGCAGTGGTTCCAACCGATCCCTTTCCCTTGCCTTACCCCTGAATTATTGATTCATAGTCTCTCTCTCTACAGTAATGAAATATATATTGGTTCAAAGTATTGCACATCAATAGAGCTTCACCTCAGGGCATCCTTCGGCTTTTGATGGTGTGAGCATCCGCCAAGCAGGTGCTAAATCAGGGCTCGGCTTTGCTCGGGAGGGGGAGGGCGCGGAGGCTGCCCTCCCTCCTGCCGACCTCAGTGCTCTGGTGAGGAGAGGGAGGGAGAAGGGACAGCACCTCGGTTATCTCCTCAGTTCCCTCTTCTCATGGCCATCTTCCTGTGTCTTTTCAGTGCATCGGAGAGCGCTTTAGTGGTGCACCCTGCGGCTGTGGTGGGAGATGGGACAGCATCCTGGTGGTTTCCTTCAGGTAAGCAATTTGGCAGTCCCAGGTAACACACTTTCAGCTTACACCTTTCAGCTTTCTTGCGTCAGGAGTGTGATTTTTAACTTATGGATGGCCCCCACTTCACTGGAGATGTGATGAAGATCCACAGGGAAATGAGCCTTTGTTTGGCTGATGCTCAGCCCAAAAATACTCTCCAGGGTTGCCCTCCATGCATCCCACTCGTGCAGCTACCAGGCAGTGCTCAGGCTCAGGAGCAATGGCAAAGTTTATGCAGCAGAAGCAGATGCCTCTCCAGAAATACAGAATGTGGGTATCAGCTCTGTGTATTTCATGCTACCGGTCTCTACCCACTGTGTGTCATTACCCACAAATATATCTATAGCCTTAAGTACTTCAGGAGCTTTAAAGACAACTCAGAATTGTCATTCCCTTGAGAGCCGTAGAGTGAGGTTTTTCAGGTGACTGCAGAGGCTTTTAAATGAGGCTCAAACTTCACAGCTTTTTTTGTGCTGGCAGACTCAGCTCCTCTCCCCCAGCAGTATGTTCTAAGAGCTCCTTGTGCTGAATTTCAGAACTGTGGAGGGCTCAGCACGAGCCTCCAAGCACGTGCCCCTGAACACAACATACATGTGTGTACCAAAGCCAATGCACCTGTGTGGGCCAAATTCAGTCAGATTTCTCAATGCCCTTTAATTATAGAAACATTCTCCCACTCAATGCCCTCATGCCCTACTCAGGTTTCAGGAATATCTCTTGTCTTTTCAATCCTAAATGTACCAGACTAACTGTTCTCAGAGGATCCTTCAGTCCTCTGCTGCCTGCTCCAGAGAGTGTTTCTTATCCCATCTCTGCCAAGGACCAGGCTCTCTCAGTATGAACACACGTCTCCAGGGTTTGTTCTGCAGAATTTACACAGGGCCACCAAATAAATAATGTGCTTTGTGCTGGTGATCAGACAGCATAAAGGGAAAATGCAGCAAGCCCACAAATTATGACAAAGGATTGCTATATACTCTCCAGAGACACAAGTACCTAGTGCAAACCGTTATTAGTGATTTAGACACTAAATGTGCTGCTCATTAATCTGTTCTCTTATGCTCATCACACCTTCAATAACTAGACTTTATATTTTTCACACCGTCACAGTGGTTTTTCTTACAAGCCTCTTTTTGCACAAAGCCCTGACATGCCAGCACTATAAACCTGGTACAGAGATAATGAATTGCCAGCAGACCTTTTGCCACTGGTAGATGAATCCTTCTCACCCTTGTATCATCTCAGATGCAATTATATCCATGACCACAGCATCTTGAAATCCTCATTTGCCATGTAATTTGAATTGCTGTGGTAGAGGTCAGTGCGTGGAAGTCAGCTGGTTTCAGTGATGATCTCAGCAGATCACACATTCCCTGGCTGCTTTTGGCAAGCTTGCACCTCAAACCGTGTCACTGGATTGCATCATTGTCATCCTGAGTGGTGAATGTCAGGTACACAAAGCTGACATAGCCAATACATTGCTCTAAACCTCAGTGTCCTCATTACTTTGAGTGTGCTCACCACTCCTTACAAAGCTGGTGGCTCAAGTGTTAAACACTTGTGCTCTTTCACTGACAACTGCTCCTGGCCCAAACAGCACCAAGATAATTTCTAAAAACTGTCCTAAGCAATCTTCACTCACAGCTGTGTACAAGCCTTGTCATTCCCACTGCCTTCTAAACAGTGTTCTAAGTTTTTTTACTAAACAGCAGTGTGTTTACTGTGGTACTGTGTCAGCATTGCTAGGCAACAGTGGGGTTATAAGACCATTTAATTACTCAGAAAAATAGGCAGAAATTCAATTAATGAAACATATTCTCTTCTGATTCAAAATAAAGATGCCAGAAAGTGATACTTTTTGACTTCTAAGCCGAATGTATATTCAAAGAAGGATACAGATGAAACAATTTCTTGTTGAAGAGAGAACGTAGCGCTAGTATAATAGGAATGGAAGAAGTTTGCTCTTGAGGGAGAGTGGATTTTCTACAAACAAATGTAAAAGAAAAAATCCATGAGATTTCAATAATAAGGAAAAGTAGAGGGAGAAGGGGAGTAAAGATAGCTTTGCCTGGGCAGAGGGAGGGAAGAAGATCTTTGTGGGGTTTGTGCAACTGGACAGGTCTGCAAACCTTGATCTGCCTCCTCCCTGCTGCCGCCATGGCCACAGACAGTCCTCAAAGGCAGAATTAGTGTCTGCCTTTACAAACCTGTCAGCATTTCAAAATGCAGCATTTTTAGACAGCATTTATCAAAAAGGCCAAGAAAGTGCCTGAGAAGGAGAAGCGCCCTGTTGTTCCCAGAGGAGACCGAAACATGCTGAATATAGAGCTGCAGCATCTGTCGTTGGGAAATATGTCAGGTACTGAAACAACCTGTGAAAATCCTGGGTCCTAAAGGCCAACACAACTCGGGTTTCCATCATTGTAGCAAAATGCCTTTGGGTTTTTTTACAGGCACGAGTGAGTGCAGGCGTTGCCTCTATAGTTTTGAGCCCAGGTACCACTTGGTTCAGGAGGTGATGGCAGTAGCTTGGGTAGTGGGTGCTGCCTCATATGACTGATCTCAGAAATGTAAAAAAGAAATCACTGCCCTTGGAGGGAGAAATCTGAATGTCAGCTTGCTGTTGGTGTGAGTGAAACAGATTTTTTTTGTCAAAAAGCCCTCCACAGAGAAAGAAGTTCATTATAGAAAGCAAATGGAGGTAATTAGCAATCTGGCTTGGGAATAGACAGGTTACAACTGTCTCAGATAATATGTTCATAGAAATTCATTGACTTGATGGTATTGCCACAGGGATGTACCTGTGCAGACTTGAGGATATTCCTTTCATTGCAACTAAGGAGGTTCAGACAAAAATCTGCACTAGCAAGTCTACAAGAAAATATCTCTATCATTTTATTATTACTACTGACACCACTCTTCCCTCAAGACACTCACCCTGAGGATGAAAGTCTTTTCTGTCAGAAGTGGAGAGCAGATTGCTGGTAAGCTGTGGTGGGTTAAAAACCTCCACATGTCATCTCAGCTGCAGTTTCATTTTCCCCTGATGAGAACAGTTCTATTAAGTTGGATGTGGTGATCCATGACATCTTGGTGAAGCTGTGCCTCTTACTAAAATACCTGCTCTCTTTTCGTGTCACTTACAGTGATTCCATTTTAACGAGGTATATCTTGTTCTGCTTTGTAAACAGCACCAAGAAGCACAAGGAAACACAACATTTTGTAAGGCCAGACAAAGGGTGCAAGCTGCTGGTCAGGGCTGAGCATTTCATATGGCTCATTTTTTCTGGACCTTGTGATATACATTCCCATCACCCACCACTCCCCAAGGAGTGGATCCTCTGGAAGCATCAGAAGCAGCAGTTCACCAACAACTGCCTGCAACTGAGTGATAGACCCATAAAAACAAAAGTGGCTTCATTGCCCTATAGCAAAAATCAGGTCCTGTCCATGATTTTGAGCTGATGAGGCAGCCACTGCTCTCTGACCTTGCTGCTGTGTATCACACTTTATGTGCTATCAGCTAACCAGAGTCAGTGCTGTGAACTGGCCTTGCAAGTTAGCAAAACTCATATCTGATATTTCTACAGGCCTGTGGGTGCAAGATATTTAAATTAGGTGTTCTTAGGGGTCCTGGAGGTCAGCTTTAATTCAGGCACAGGGTAGAGATAACAGGAGAAGCTGCCCTGCCTCTTGCAGACACCCCTGCAGCTCATTTTCTCCCACTCTTCCCATAGCCTGTGATTTCCACTGTAAATTTCACAGGTGGCTTTGCAAGCATTTACTGCACTAGAAATAATTTTGTAACCACATGTCCTGAAAAATATACCCAGAACTCTGTTCTCATTCAGGACTTGATAGTGAAATAGGTTGTGTCCCTGCTCTGGGCATCTGTAGGACAAGATACTTACAAGATGCCTTTTCAAATTCTGACATTTTAGCTCTTTAAACACTGTGCCAGGAGAGCCTGGTGTGTGGCCTCTCTGTGCAGTCATGGAGCAGCAAGGGGCTGCGTGTGGAGCAGGGTAGGTGCAGGGGCCTGGGTACAAGAGTTGCCCTCGTGCTTTGACAACTGATTCCTCCTCTTCACAACCCCTCCAGGTGCATTTATCCGAGTTTATGGTGGTTTGCAGCCCCTTGCTCCAGCACTGAAGAGCATCTGGGCACCATGCTGGAGGCAGGGCCAGTAGGGAGGGTGGTTGACAACCCCAGGAGCTGCCATGGATCTGCCAATCCTGATTTTAACTATTTTAGAAGTGTTGATAAGAAGCAGATGTGATTGTGCTAACGCAGTGCGAGGATCCCAGCTCTCTGCCAGAGAATCTCTGGCAAAGGGACAGCAAGTGTGAGCCAAAATGTGGGGTGCACTAAGTATTTGTAGGGAATCAGCAAGGACACCCACAAGTGCTTTGTTCCACTGTGGTGCCTGCATTGGAGCACACATTTTGCATTGGAGCAGCAGTTTTGCCACAGGTGCTAACAATGTGTACTGTGCTGCTCTTGGGCATTTTATCCTTCAAGCCTGGCAGGCTGGAACAGAACACCAAATGTAATGTATGAAGCAAAACCCACTTGAAAATTGTCAAGAGAAAACCTGCTCAATTGACCTGTTAAAGCTATGTGGATTTTTTTTTTTTTTTTTTTTTTTTTTGTGGCAGAAGTGGTGCTTTCTTTCTCTTTCTGGCTCATTGGAAGTGACAGGAAATTTTGTTGAATTGTGTAAGCACCTAATTTATTTGTTGCATTTCTTATATTTCTGCTCTGAGATCCACTTTCTCATGAGATGAGGCAGGCCCTGTTAGGCTAGATGTTTTAAAGGATGGATGCAGTGATGCACCAGCCTCACTCCATAGCTCATCCAGGCTGAAAGATGAAGGGCTGAGAAAAGAATATACTGCACAGTACCAACCTCTTAAGAAACAGCACTTACAAAAGACGTGGAGATCAGGCCTGCAGGAATTAAAATTTAATATGCCCTGCCATTGTGAAAGGCATTAAAGTTATGTTTAATTTACCTTTATTAATATATCTCTTCCTACCACACCATTGCTCTGGGGATAGAGCTGGAGGGGGCTGGACTGATCGAGCAGTTCTGCCAAGAAGGAGAATGGCACCCACCAAAACAGGGCAGGATAATGGGAACAGCAGCAGCATATCAAATACAGTGGGGAGAGGTAGGCAAAACAGAGGGCTTTGTCTCATCATTCAGAAAAACTGGTTCCTCCCACAAAGTTGAATAAATTACTGGAGATCGGTTTCCTTGTAAAACCAGGATGTATTATGAACCAGTCAGAACAGTAAAGGCAAGTAATTTTCATTCAGATGCCCCCTTCTTCAGAACTCTGTAAATACTGTGGTTTGGGAATGGCAGTTGCCCTTAGGGGGAATATGCAGGGGCAGATGAAGTTGTTGATAATTCTGAATCCTAGCAAAAAGTTTCCTCTTCCCAGATTGAGTTACTTGCACGTAGATGAGACCACTTTCTACTAGATGAAATATTATTTTGTTGCATGCAGTTCATTTTGTGTAAATTCATTCAATGGTTCATTCAGTGGTTCATTCTGTGTAAAAAGAATGTGTCTCAGTGTAAATGCAGAAGACACAGTCCTGTGGATGAATTTGTCTTACTTAAACACAGAAAAACAAGAATATGCCTCCTCAAAAGACAAAGGAATCACACTGATTGTAATTCATTGCTGCTGTATATATTTCAAGTGGTGCCTATACTTGAAGTGTTTTCCAGAAAAAAAATTACCTTCTGAGATACCAAGTACCAAACAATTCAATTTTTAATTATTTGCTTCCCCAACATCTTGTACATTCAACCTTCTGCTATTTCTTCTGAATCCTCTGTATTGATCCTTTTGCCAACTCTTTACCTCAACTATTTGAAGGACCGTAGGTGTATATATTGGTCACAACAGAAACTGTGTGACTATTGTCATCTAAAAATGTGGACCATCCTAGGAGTATTTTCTGTTGGTGTAGTTCAGGCACCCAGGTCACCAGAGTCATTGATTACCCACACTTCTTCCAACACTGCCTTAGTTGGCTCAGATATTGTTGATGCAGGTAGCTTAGTTTAAATAGGAGTGGTAAGGGTGAAGCCTTCTTTCTTCCCTCACAGCAAACTGCAAATCAGACTCCCATGGTGCTCAAGCAGTGACACTGCATGCTGCAGCTCAATTTTTGTTGAAGCTTAGGCTTTCCTTTACAGAATAGTAGAATAGTGTTCCTTCCCATTTTTGTATCTGCTTTGTCTCCCCTGGTGTTTGCTCATAGCACGAACAAAAGCACACTGGTTAGTTTCATTGGCAAATTCCCATGTAAAATCATCACATGGAAAAGGCAGATCAGGCAAACTCACACTGAGCTGTTTTCCATTAAATATACTGCAGTGCCAGAACAGGCTGAAAATTCATTACATGTGGTGTGGATCTCAGTCCTGTAATTGAGCTGAACATGGCCAAAATGGACTTCTAAGCATTTGGTCTTAATAGAGCAACTAGGTCTCTGTAGTGCCGCATGATATCTTTGACCTGAATTCCATAAATCCTATTAATCATTTGTAAACATTTGGTAAGCATCTAGGCAATGGAGCTAAAGGGAATGACTCTCCAGAGAAAACCTGCAAAACAGGTGAACGTGAGTTGGACATATTGGCAGGTGATGAACTGCCACATGAAAGAGTTGGATGTGTCATCCTAGAGCCCTTTGCAAAGATGGGTAAAAGGAAATGTGTCAGTGTTATTGTTAGTGACACAAAGACAATCTAAGTAAATAAATACCACTGCTTGAATATGCAAGAGGGGAATAGAAAAACCCTGATCTTCTTAACGTAACTTCAGTGCCTGCAAAGGCTGTTTCTAGAATAATTTCTGTTCGATTGCAACTAGATGTGCTGCAGTACAGATGATGGACTAAAAGGTGCTAATGATGTATTTGTACTTTTGATGTCAAAAGTTTAAAGTCATGTCTTTTAATGGGAGCTAATGAGATCCTAAGTGATGATTCCAGGTAAAGCATAGTCGTTATTGCCATGCTGTTGGCAGTGCCACACTTGTGCAATCCTGTTTCTCAGCATTTACTACTGCACGTGAAGAAAGGTAGCAAATGCCACACACCTACCTATAGTTAACAATAGAAGTCAAACTCTCATGTAGAGTAACTGTAAAATAAATATCCTCTATGCCAGGTGACAAACCTGCCTGGATAGCCATCAGGGAATCAAACAGGAATCCATAAAATTTAGAGGTAATGTTTTTCAAGTAATTCAGAAAGAAATCCATTTCTCCCCTTAATGCTTAAATGTTGGACCCAGAGGATTATACAATTTATCTGCCAAGCACCTTTTATTAAAAACAAAACCAAAAACAAACATAACACAACTGTCATTAGGATTTGAATGTCTGAAACAGGCTGAAGATAGAAAAGCCATAATCAGTCCTTCAGGACCACATAACAATTCTGTAGCTGTCAAAACAAGAATTAAGGCTTCCTATAAACTGACATAAATTGGCACAGCAAAAGCTGACTGCTGCTGATGTAGAAAATGCATGGTTCATTTCATTGACTGTCAAGTGTATCTACAAAACATATTCAGGGCCACCACTGGGCTACAGGAAAGGGTATCAAAATAACCTTCCTAAGATTATCAAAACAACCTTCCTAGACCATCCTCGTGTCTGGTTTTGCTCTGGAGCCCCATAGAAAACCCTGAGTTCACCTCTTGCCCTTCATGTTTCCCTGCGCCTCATTACATGCAACAAGAATAAAACCCCACCTGTTCTTGCACTCTGCCTTGTTCAAAAAATGCGGTGTTTTGAAGAAAGTGATTTATGAAAAGAGGCATTAAACATTGTTTTTGCAGCCAGACTTAGAGATGTTGCTGCTCTGTTTTCCCAGACTATGTTACTGATGCGAATAAGGGCTGTGCCTACACACACCACATCTGGACTGTGGCACTGCATGGAGCTGGTGCATCAGATGTTGTCAGTGTGGCCAACTCAGACCTCTCTGACTCCTTCCCTGGGTTCCCAAAGGGTTCCACCTGAGACCAATTTGGGGCACAAAAAATCTCCAAGACCTACACAGAGCTTTGCTCTGATGGAGTCAAAGTCCCCCACAGTGTCAAAAATATTTGGATTGCATCTGAATTTTAGCTTAAGGGCTAAGCCAGCCAGCCAGAAGCTGCGTCAAGGTTGCAATCACAGCCCAAAATTGAACCCCCAACATGCTAAAATCATAAAAGACATTAGTTTTTTCAAAATGCCTGGCTTCTTTTCCTGACCAAAAATGCATGAGAATCTTTGAGATTAATAACCAGATATTTGGATTTTCCCTGGAGGTAATTCACTGAGATTGATTGACTCTAAAGACTGTAAACAACAACTCTAATTTGAAAGCTAAAATCAATTGACTTGTGCCTCTTCCACATCCTGTCAGTCAACATCCTAGCAAAGTGCTTCTGAAATTGGAATGTCTTCCCAAATGATGAATGAATATGAAGTTTTGTGTTTATTTAAAATTCACACTGAAAATGTAACTGTGAGGAAAAAATAATGAAATTCCAAGTATGTTTATCTATATCTGAAGCAGTGAATGGTCAAGAAAGGGATGTGAGTATTTTTACAAACACCTTAGAATCCTAGAATTATTTAGGTTGGAAACAATCTTTGTGATGAATAAATGGCATAATCAATAGACTTCATAAATTCAGCAATATGAAGAATTTATAACCACTATCATTTCAAGAACATTTTCCTCAAGGCGCAAAAAATGTATTGTGGAAATATTGTTAGCTGAAAACAATGCTAACCTACCAAAGCACTCATACTGAAATGTATTTGGTATACTAATGAGTAAGTGTTTAAGGATTTGGAAATAGAGTTGAAAATGAAAAACTCTATCTTGCAGGAGTCCATTCATTTGTGATATTTCAGAGTGATCAAATTAGTCTTGAGCAAGAGTAAAACATTTTGTTTGTGATAGTATCTGCATACAAAGAGGTCCAATAGAAGAATTCAAAACCATTTCCTTTTACAGATCCTTTCAAATTCACATTGACATTATAAACCTTGTAAGTGGAGCACAGAGTTATTTAAAAGTATACCTTCAAGGGGCTTGGTTTTGGAAGCACAGCTTTGTTTTTCCAACAATCTTGTTGAATTGATTTTTTCCAGTCTATTTGTATTAGCTGGGTAGAGGATTCACAGAAATGCAATTGTGTATTGTAATTTGACTTTGATCACAGTAATTTTCTTTCTTGAGTCTCCCAAGCAGTGTTCTAGAAACTACAGCAGTAATGGCATGCAGCAGTGGATATTGAACTGCTTGCAAGCCACTCAGGCACCTCATAAAAAACATTATTAAAAGGCAAATGCCCTTTGTGCTCATAACTCCTAAAGCACACAAGCTGAAGTGCTTTAATACTTCTAATGCATTTTAATATATTGAGATGTGCTCTCTTGGAGTTGGTGTCGTGGCTTTCCAGCCGACAGCTTGTGCTCCTCTGCCAGTCACCCTGGTCTGGTTTGACTCTGGCTCTCCCTCCAGTTCCAGAAGTCAGGAGTCTGAGTGTGGTTTGCTGGGAAGCTCAGTGACTGGCAGGTGGCACAAACAACCTTTCTTCTACAGAAGGAACCTTTTCAGAGCATCCTGAACCATTTCCCTTCTACTAATGAGTGTTCTCCCAAACCACAGAGTCTCTGGAGATGCCCAGTCCTGCAAAGGTGCTTTGGCTCACCTGCTAATGTGAATTGGCTCCCAAGGTGAGAGTTCTGAAGACCTACAAAGGCCACAGAGGACAAGAGCATTTTCTGTGCCGATGTGCTTTGTGTGCTTTACCAGGTAGAATAACAAAGGAACCATTTTAAAGATAATCCTGATGTTCACGGAAAAAGTGGCATAGTGCTTTATTTTCTGGCTGCATTAAACAGCAATCTTCCCATCTCCTAAGGTCATCCCTTGCCAAGCAATATCCAATAATGTTATGTTCAGACCTAATGTCCAGACATATGAGTTTTCTCCTTTACCTGATGAATTGGGACCACATCTGAGGATGTGCTTTCTCTCAAAATCAAGACAACTTGTGCAGGTGACCTGGAACTTTCCCCAGAAAGAGAAGACCAATGAGACTTGCTGTAGAGCTCAACAGCTTAATAAGCATTGCTAATATTTACAGTGTGCTGGGGAATTCTTCTATAATTTATTATTTTCTGTAAATGCTGTTTTTTTATTATTTTTCTATTTTGCCTAGTTCTTTTTTAAACTAAGCATTAACTTTATACTGTCTACAGGGTGCAGATTTTGCAGCCTTAAGAAGTATTTCTGCAAAATGCAGTCAAAAAGGATGCAAGATATGTTGGAACATCTAAAACCTTCATACAGACAACAGGCACCATTCTAGTCAGTATCAAATTGTCAACATAGGATTTATTTTTTCAGTTGGCCTCAAGAGCTTTATCTCAAACAACAATTTCTCTATTGGCTCACAACTTCCCCTAAAATGGAAATTACTTTCCCTTCTGGTGTATTTTGATCTATTAGGGAATCCTCTTTAATAGTGAATAAACTGTACTGCCTTCATTTCCTCCTCTCCACTGCCCCCTTCCCCTTTCTCCACTTCCCCTTTCTCCACTTCCAGCTCTGAATGGAGATATTTGATTTGCATAACTGTCTAGATAGCGAGAGCTCCTCCCAAAAAGAGCACTTAAAAGTTACTTTCAGAGATGGAGTTTATGCCTCCACCATAACCAAAAGAAATTAGTAGGCAGAGGGCTTAAATTCAGTTTTAAGTATATAAGTTGTTTCATGCTCCATGCCTTTGGACATGGTATGCACTTACAGTAAGGTAACTTTGGAGTGCAAAACATGGTTTTAATGCCTTTAGTGACAGAAAATCCATACTTCAGGCAATGTACACACACTTTTCCCTGCCCCAGACACAGTGCAAAACAATTCCATGCTGATTTCCATTAACCATCCATTTTCTCCAAGGCCTCAGAAGACAGCCAGCACTGAACCTTGTCTCATTCGTTCTACAACCAGGTCCAATAAGCTGCGTTGCTACAGGCCCACACCACTCAAAAACATCTGGCCTAACAAGCATTTGGTAGACATGTGACTGCCTTTGAGAAATACCTGAGGAGAGCCAAAAGTGCTCTATTTTGAACAAACCAAACTGGTTTATTTACTGCGTGGAAGGCAAACTGGGAATTTGGGAGGCACTTGAGTACCGTGTTGTGGTGTTCCATTGAACTAGGCAAGTTGTGAGTACCAGCATACCCACGCAGGGAGACTTACAGACAGACTGCAAAGGCACAGGATGCATCACTGATTTGTTTGTCTAAGTTTCAGTGCTTGAGAGAAAAGATCTTACAGCATATTATGGGAGGGCACTTCAGAGAAACTAGGTTGATGTGCAACTGATGTGGTTGTCACTTATTAATATTAGATTAGACACCTTGGCAAAGCAAAGATTTCAGGTGAGTAGTTTTATCACTGTGCTGTCTTTTGTGCATTAAAATTTCATTAGAGTTTCTGTCTTAGCGCAATGAGATTTGCCACTAATAACTCTTTGACACAAAGAAACTTATTCATTTGAGAAACACAACACTATAAAACCTCATCAGAGATTGGAGATGCATGGATTCCATGAGTGGATTGGAACTGGTACTGTAGTGGAGTCTTCTTGGGTCTCATGCTCCCAGTATTGTGAGGATTATTCAAATGGAGTGTGCCATCTAACAATGTGTCAAGCTTGCTGTGTGCCTGCATGTGCTTCTGACAGGGATAAGAGGGAATCCAAATTTAAATTGATTCTCTGAATGAAACATGGAAGTGTTTATGGAATTCTCCTTTCAAAAAGATGAACATAACACTGAAAGACCCTTACTTTACCGTTATGTACAAAGCTGTCCTCAGGAGTGGTGACACTGGATTCCATGCTAAGGGTGACGGAAAATACCACTCTGCTTTTCAGCTCTTTTAGAGGGAATCTGCTACTGCCTCCCATGAGCAAACTGCTGTGACCTTGCAGTTCTTAAGAAAAGGGTGTAAATAAAAATGTCCCCTTGATTTCTAAAAGTTTTGCATGTTTCATTAAACAAAGATGACTGAGCAGCAAAAGACATTTCTTGTATTTCAACTGGCTTATCAGCAGGAGAGACAGTTTCAAAATGAGCATTGAAATTACCATACTTAATATACCTTAAATTTTTTCTCTGGACTTACTAGTAATATAGCAGTAACTCCAGCACTCCCATAACACATTAGATTTTACAGTCCCTGTCCCTGCAGCATGGCAAAGTCATTTTTCTAAGAGGGCTCTCCATCCTTTCCAGATGTGACATCAGCTCCTGATTTTCTCTCTGACTATGGGAGCTGGAAATGAAAATGTGTAGAAATCATTCTTCTATTTAAGACTAGAAAATGTCCATCAAAAAAACCAATACCATCTCAAAATGTAGATGGGTTTTTGATTGTGGAGTTTTTTTTTTAGGAAACAAATAAACGTCTCTCTTTTGTCATGTGTCTTCAAATTCCCAGAATTTCAAAGCAATCTGTTTCCTCATGCAGACAACCCCTTATTCCCACTTCTAGTGTGCAGGTTTCTGGCATATTTGAATAACGTTTTGTCTCTTGTTCTATTTTGCTAGTTTACAATGAAAGCAAAAAATGCCTTTCAAGAAAAACTTCCCTTCCTTTGTTATGAGTAACCTCTAAGAAACTGGCATAATCAAACACTTCACTTTTCAGTGCTGTTATCCCTGTTCCTTAGGAACTAGCAAAAAGTTTGACTTGTGAATGAAATGTTTGGAGATTTTTCCAGATGTAATTTCCGTGCTATTTGGACCGATCATGTTCTTCTTAAGCAGGTCTTCACTCTTCTTTCTTGCTTGCCACTGCCTGCAACATAACATAATAGGAGTGGAGAAACGTGTGACTTACCTGCAAGTTTTTCTGGATTTCAGGGCTGTGGTGTGGGGATGGGCAGGTGGATGTGGCTGTGCCTGTATTGCATGTGTGCAGAAACAGAACCAGATCCCCATTGCATCCTTTAGTGATTTCAGGTGGTTCTTTCCACCAACACAGTGGAGCACAGCACTTACATGCACTGAACTCAACAATCTTGAAGCTCTTTCCTTACCTAATTTTTTCTATGATCCTAAAGATTCTCCTTTAAGGCTAATCATGCAGCTGTAGTGTTAATGCACAGGTTTGGAGTAATTTTTGTCACTTAAATTTGTCAGTTTTGTTCCATATCCCATTTAGATCTCTGCAACTACTTGTAAGGACAATGTAGAAAGTTGAGAGGCAGTCTATTCTCCCTAGTATCAAGCAATAGAACAAGAAAATGGCTTCAGGTTGTGCCAGGGGAAAATTAGTTTAGATACTTGGGAAGATTTCTTCTTAGAAAAGATGCTCAAGCATTGGAACAGGCTGCCTAGGGAAGGGGGTTAATGACCATGCATAGATGTATTTAAAAGAGATGTAGATGTGAAATGCAAGGACGTGATTTAGTGATGGAATTGGCAGTGTTAGGTTTGACTCGATCTTTTCCAACCTAAACGATTCTGTGATTTCATGAAAAAAATTGTCTTTTGGGCAGCACCTAGAAAATCTTGGACAAGTTCCACATGGCTATTAAGAAACAATTCTGAGCACAAAAGAAATAATCCTGCACTTTCCATCAGGTAACATTGCTATGCCTTGCTGTGCTTAAAAATAAACAAATGGAAAGGTTCTGAGAAATATCTTCCCTGTAAAACTTGGTGTTTGGGAATGGGCTTGGAATCAGAGCCTTCTGAGGTCTGATTGAAAAGGAGGAAGATTGGGTTCTTAGTTGTCAAAAATGAATAGTAATCCTGACATATTTGGTGATGTACAAACACTGGAGGGATTTATATAGTCAACTTCAGAGACCTAAATTAGGAATTGAGTCCTTCTGTGCAAGTCAATGAAACTTAAGCCCAAGTATAGAACTGCATGGAGAGTTTTGCTCTATTGGCTATAAATTGAGCATGGGAAGGGTGACTTTGTATCTTATATACCTACAGTGAAGTGCCTAAAATAGATGGCATGAATAATCCCTAACATGAATACCAGTGTGCAAGAATGCAGTCATGAGATTTAATCCAATTATCTCTGTGACAATTATGTCCCATTTTTCTTCCCAGAACTGATGTCAAGTTGTGGGCTTTCTTCAGACCTCCTTCTGTACACATGGTAAGAGGCTAACAGGGCATCTGCCCTCCATCCTCCCTGCTATTAGAAAGAATCATGGAATATTCTAAGTTGGAAGGGACTCTCAAGGATCACCAAAGTCCAGCTCTTAAGTGAATGGCCTCATACAGCGATCAAACCCACAAAATTGACATTATTAGCACCAAACTCTTAGCAGCTGAGCCAATCTCAGTATTAATGATGTTGTATAAAACAAAAGGTGTAATGTTCCAAATAACAGTAATTTCCTCAGGTGGAGAAGGTCACAGATTAAAATTGCTTTGGTCAAAGACCAGCAAATGTAAATAGTCACCACCCAGCTGTAAGACAAGGAAGGTAGCTGAAGATACTTGCCTAGTCTGCATTTCACTTGGCTGACTGGAAAAGTTACCAAGATTAGAATTTTGTTGTTCTTTTTGCTGTTTCTTTCAAATGCCACACAGCTGCTCTAGCATATGAGCCCAGACCATACTACATTTTTTTCTTACAGCCCTCAAAGTGCTGTCGTTGCCCCTACAAACCTTTTTAATCTCCACACAGCCCTACTGGTACCAGCAGAGCTGTGACAGTGGAGTAACTTGGCTGCACAGTGTGTCAGCAGAGGGTTAGAGAAATTATATTGCAGGTGAAAGTAGAGAGTAAAAAGCTACTGGCAAAAAAAGTCAAAACAACCAGCTGAAAGGAAATGCTTTCATTTTAGTCACACAGCTGTCTAGTCAGGAAAAACATTTGTATGCAAAGATCTGAAGGAATGACAGCTTCTTTTGAAAGAATAGAAATGGTAAATGTGGACTTCCTGTGCAGAAATCTGTAGGTGGGTAAGTGGAATCAAGTTTAGGCAGTGTGTGTCTGTTGAAATGGGAAAACAATGCCTTTGACAAAGATAGGATATATAAGGTCCATTCATCACTTTTAATCCTTTCAGAAATGACTTATTAGCCAGGAAAAGCAAGCAGAAGAACTGATTCCATCTTAGTTTAAAACTGCATGATCTAGGGTGAATTTGGGAAGACAAGATTGTCACTGAGATGTTATGTTGATATTTCTTACTTCCTTTCTGGGGATGTACAGGGGCCCAAACCTTAGAGATGGCATTCAGAAACATTCCCAGATGACTTAGTACAGAAGTCTGGTGCCTGCTTGTGATTTTAAACATACACATGCACTGCAAGGGAATAGTCATTGGACACTGTATTGCATATTTATAGACCTGTTGTAGTTAAATTTTCCTCTGCTTTAGATGCAAGAGGATTTATGAACTGAAGCCTATTAAGTCGCTAAAAGCTGTATAAGGAAATACTCAATATCTTTGTAGAAGAATCACCACATCTACTGAAAATACTTCATAACTCAAAAAAAAAAAAACAACCCAACAAAAAGCCACCAAATTAGAAAAGGACATGTCTGACTTCAGAGTGTCAAAGTGATTGAGATGCAGATGAAATGAGGGCATATCATCTTTGTTGCTAAATTCTCAGGTCCCAGGAGGTCCACTGGAATGTGAAAAAAACCCCACATGACCATATCCTACACTGGAACTACTGACAAGCAGAGAAAATGTGTCTGTTGTTTTGCATTTGCAGAGGAAGATACAGTTTCTATCCCTAGGCACTCTGAAAATTCCACAGAGTTCCTATGTACGATGAGCACACAAACTGTCCCCTTCCAGAACAATTTAGTGCAGCATTTAGGTGCTTTGAGGAAAGAAAATACTTTTTTCATGAGTTCTCCTTGCCTGTGTGAACGTCAGCTCTGCACTTGGGTTTAAGCTGCAGAGTGATTTTTGCTGCCTGAAAGGGATCTGAAGACCACTGTTCAAAGAAAATAGACAGAAAACCACTGGTTTAAGGATGTCTGCCTAGCGGGTTGTGATTGCATTAATTACAAATCATGAATCATGGACATTTTCTTCCTGCATTTGTAAGATTAAAGTACGCGATATAAATAAAAGTCATTACAGGGTTTTTAAGGGGATGATCATGCTTGCTTCCAGTAGCAAATTACCATTATATTGCCACTAATGGGAGGGATACTGCATTCTACTCATTCTACTACTATAGTTACTGCACATCAGTGCCTTTTTTTTTTTTTTTTTTTTTTTTGTGCTAGTGCTGCTGTTTCCTACTGCAGTGAGCTCCAGTGGGTAGAGTCTAAGCAACTAAGCAAACACAAATACTGTGTCCATCCCTGGACTTCCCAGCGAACCCCTAAGAAAATATCTAATTATCTAAAACTACATGAGTATTAAAAAAATATAGCATAACAGGCTTCCATCTGTGGGCTGGTTAAAAACACTTAGGGTTTGGTTTGGAATTGAATTCTAAGGCAGAAGTTGTTGTCAGCAAACCTACAGCTCATTTCTGCATTCTCCAAATGTCCCATTTCTACAATAGCTCCCAGCCAGGTTTTTGGGGTATCTCATTCTGGCCTAAAACTCTCTGGTTTCTGCATCAAGATTTGATCCATTGCTGTTTCTTTGTCTTTCCACATATACTTGCTTGACTCCAACCTTTTGGGCACGTACAAGAAAGGCAAAGGTGATCCAACTGCCCTAGATCCCAGGATTACTGCCAAGTCTCTAAGGCTACCTTTTTTTCTTATAGTCCCAATCTTGTGGTGTCATAACTTTACCTTTTCAAGGACGTAAATATTGCACCAAGAGAAGTTTCTTTTGCTTTAGACCTCACAGGGAAGTAGTATAACTCCATGGATTGTTGGAGCACTAGTCCCAAATTCAATGTGCCTACACTAGTAGACAGGATCAGAACAAAGTATTTTCAGGATACCAAGTTTTCTACGTCAGACCTCATTCTTCATGATTTCACCTCTAAAACGTAAAATCTATTCATTTTCTGTGAGCATTTTCCTTTGGCTGGCAGACCAAACACTACAAAATAGAGGCCCTGAACACCCCTTTCACATAAAGCTTCTTTCTGTCTTTCAGTTTTGATGTTGAAGTTCACTTCTGGTTTCCTTTCCTACCTTCTGAGGATATTCCACTTTTTACCCCATCTACTTCAGGACTGGTTGGGGAGAAAATGCATTTTAAGAGGGATGCATGTATTGGATATTTTCCTCGGGAAAACAGAAACTATGTTTTGACTAACCATTTATGCAGAGATAAATGAATACATGCAGAAATACTCATGGCTCTTTACGTAAGAAATATTAGAGTATAGTAAAAGATGATTCATAATATCAAGCTGGAATTGCACAGCACCAGTGTCCAAGTTGCATATTACAAACTAGGGAACTATGATTCATCTTCAAATCTGAGTAAAAGTTCAAAGGAGAATTCAAGTCTCTCCTAGATGTTATTGAATCACAAGGAATGGCAATGGGTAGCAAATCTGTTTTGCCTCGTGCTGCCACAGGGTATTGCAGGCTGTGATCACATTTATCTTATCCTGCATTATGTTTCAGTTTGTGGGGGCACGCTAATACATGCCTCGCTTAAAGTCCCATGTTGCTTTCCTCTTACTGAATTCATCTTGGCAGAATCAGCATGGAAAAATGATTGCTACTTTTCCAGGCAGCTAATGCAACCATGAAACAATTTTTTTTTAAATTCACATAGTTTCATGGGATGCATTGAATAAGCAATATTAATATTGCTGTGTTTACTCCCAGAGACCATTTTTGCTCTTGGTAAATTGAAGCACATTTATTCTGTAAATGCAAAATGAAAGTTGTACTAAATGCTATCGTTTTCACAGCCTACAGAGGAAAGGTGAATGTAATCTATTTCTTTCCCTATTTATCAAGCCATGTGTGCAGTTAGGTGATTTGCAGAATTCTTAGACTTACAGATAGGTTTTTGGGAATCAAGCTGCTTGCAAAAGTGGGGAATTTGGATGCCATTGGGTATTCTGTAAAATTTAAGTGTCTGTGCCTGAGGAAATATTAACAAATTACACTTTCTTTCCAACCTTGACAAACCTCTTTCAGCAGTGATGGGAGCATGCAGTGCAGAACACAGATGATCCATTAGCAGAGACAGTTTCCTTACATTAATTACACTTTCAAGAGGTTTTAGATCATAATGAATATAAGAAATGCACATGTCCTTCTCTCAGTTTCAGCAATGAATTCTGCAGTATGATTGTAACTTCCTCTAAGTTTTCTTTTCTTCAGGTAGGATGATGAAATTTCTCACCTTTCTTCAGCCTTCATATTTTTCCTACAAATAGCAGACAATTAGCATGGAAAGAGGAGGAAGCCAGATTTCTGGGAATTAGTTCAGTTTTGTGCATTAAGTTTCTGTGTCTTAGGTGGACAGCCATGTAAATCATATTGGTAAGTTCCAGCCAAGACCCA
The DNA here is from genome assembly GCF_035770615.1 of Melospiza melodia melodia. NCBI lineage: Eukaryota > Metazoa > Chordata > Aves > Passeriformes > Passerellidae > Melospiza > Melospiza melodia. The sequence continues at coordinate 47,230,968 of NC_086194.1, read as the reverse complement.
GCTGGCAAGAAAGGCAAGTTTTCTAGTATAACTGGGAACTCTTTGGACTTTTTGGCTGCCAACAGTCCACCTGCATTAAGGTGACTTGCTGATTTAGCTGCTAATTGCCTCTGTGCAATTAACTTCCAATGCTCATAATCACTGTGATGTCTAAGGTACTTGTAAAACTGATGAATTTGTATGTATGATTTCCCTAAAGTGCAGAAATATTCCAAGTATCATTTTCCTGATGAAAAGCTGGAACAGAGACCATTATCTGTTAATAATGTTCTACATGTTAATTTTGGTAATGGTGTTATTATATTAAGCTTTTCTACAGATCATGGAGTAACAACTCATCTTCATTCCTTCAAGTTATATAGAACAATGAAGAAAATTATTGAAGGACAGGCACAGTACATTAAAGCAGTCAGTACCCAGTACCCTACTGGTTTTGGTGTAGGGGAAAAAAAGAAGAAGAAAAGAACAAAATTTGTTCATGTTTAGCTCTTGTGGCTGCACAGTTAGATACACTCATTTAGTGCATTTAACTGGAAAATTAGTCTCTGCCTTCAGTCATCTAATCCAAAGTCGCCCTAGAAGTCGGTGATTGAGCCCAGTTGGTTTTAGTCTCACTGTCATGCTCTCTCTGGGCAGAAGCAGCACAGGAATAAAGCAGCACTCTTTGCTTTAGCAGGGTCCATTTCCACCTATATGCTTGTGTTGCCCTCTCGTAGCAGGTTCTCAGTGTATTGGCTTTTTACCAAACACTGAACAAAATGAGTGCAGCTGGTGAGGACCAAGGCCTTCAACTTTCTGGGAGCAACCGAGGAAGGTAATGATACAAATATCTTTATATCACTTTTTTAATTACCTCCTTGCCTTTTTAATGTAATTCTCAGGTCATCCCTTAGGATTTGGTATTTATACCATAATATGGACTGTACAGCTGCATATGCTTACAGAAAATCTTTTGTTTTCCTCTTTATATGTAAGCTACCATAAAAGTTATGTGATGTTCTTTCTATTTTCTCTCTTCATTACAGCCAAAGCAATACATATGTGAGCACATACTTCCAAACAAGACTGTCAGACTGTAGCTTAAAATTTGGCATGCAGTTAAGTGCCTACATGTAGTTCTACCCCTAACAATGGACAAAATGTAACACTGTTCCTAAATTACTGATTTCTGTTAAATGGTGGAATAGAAGCACACTGGGCTAAAGGTCGTGACATTTCAAGTTCCAAATTTCCGGATGGTAATGTTGGAGAAAAAGATTTAAATAAGCTACCTACTTCTCGTCAATAAAAGGAACTTAAATACATTCCTCTGTCAGTGGTAGTTAAAGTTGAATGGAAAATAATGAGAAGAAAAATTCTTTCATTTCATTCGTTCTCTTCAATTCATTTCTTTTCATTTAAATATAGACTTTTTCAATGTATTGCTTGATTGGTTTTGGAATTGGTCAAATAATAGCAGTTCTTGCTGTTACAAAGTACTAGCTCTTTGGCCCATAAATTATATTTCTTATCCACTACTACTCAAATAGTTTGATATATGCCTCGTGTCCACTGCTTTTACATTTTGAGAGTAAACTTAAGAAGGCCTTCATTTGGTAGAGCTGGGTAAATTGACCTGTTCAGATACAAATGTGTGGACAAACCATGTTTCCTGAAAACAACAATATTTCACTTCAATACTTCCAGCTTTATACAGCGCCTTCGAACTCATCCCAGTCTTTGATCTTGAACCACTTGGTGATTTCAGTCGGAGGCAAACATCTTAAATACAGTAAGACACTGAAGTTACATGAAATGGCACCGGGTAGGGGAAGATGTAAGAGATTTCCTGCCAGGAGAGATAGATATGCCATGAGCATAACTTGTGCTAAGCTCAGAAGAAAAGTGTTTGGGGAAAAGTGCTTAGAAATACCCTCCTCACAGGGTAATCTTCAGAGCTTGCTCTTTCTGAGAAACTAAATTACCTTGGAGATAGAAATCTGTAGGAAACCTAGCTTTAGTTTCCATCTGCACAGACAAACTTGTTTCTAAGAGCAACATTTTTACAGAAGAGGAATATGCCCAAAGGCAAACTGAAAACTGAACACAAGCCAAATATGGCAATATTCCTCTTCATTAAATTAGCTGATGCTGAGTGATTAGTACTATTGTTCAGCTCAGCTGTTAACTCTTAGCTGATTTCCTAGTTCTTAATTCCCAGATAATTTCAAAGAGATTTATGCATGAACTGAGAGTTAGACATAGACTTAAATGTGGTACTGACACAAGCATTGTATAAGTGTATATTTAATGTAAAATATTGTGAATCCAGGCTTCAGCAACATCCTTAAGCATTCTGAAGTTGAAGGGATTACTCACATTCCTACAGATCGCCACAGCCCTGAGCACCATGTTGACTTATGATGTAGTAAAGGATCAGTAAGAATATTCTCTAGATTTGTGGAGTGGGTTGAACCACTGAATTCTGTCAGTGTTGAAAGAAGCCTCAATCAGTTAGTTATTTCTCATCTGCATCTGGCTTGGCAACCAATCAAGAAGAACAACAGCACTCACTTCTTATTCATGTATTATGCACAATTTTGCTTTGAATACCTTGTTTATTCTAACACAAAGGCTGAATTTTAATTTCATTTTTGGTACTACATCAGCGGCTAAATGTGAGAATTGAGGGTATCTCACAGTTGTTGAGCCACAGATCAATAGACAAAAAGTTTTTAAATGGCTTTGAAATGTCTGCATTGATAAAACTATATCCATTATTCTTCTTTCTGCTACTGGGCAGAAATAATAAATATTTTAAGGACCTCAAAATAGATGAAAGTAGTAATATTGACTAAGCAGAAACTTTTTGCCAGGAGATTAGGCCCTAGTTGGAAGGATTTAAATATGCTTGGCATGTCAAAGCAATGTGACAAGTCGGTGTTTTCATAATGTTCTGCGTCTACCTCATAACTTGTTGTGAAAGGATGATGGCTGTTGCCAGCTTGCTTTGTTCTTAATAATATTTTTAAAGATAAGAAAGTGAAATGGCTCCATTTCAGGAATTAAGTCATTTCCTTGTGCCAAAATACTGACAAGCAGTCTTGGTGCGGGAAGATAAATTAGAGTTCTGACTCCTGCATCACAAAAAAGAAATCGACATTGCTTGAAAGGAGCCGTGTTGTTAGAGCTGAAGTTACTTCTTTTAACGTTGCAGATGTGAATGTCAAGTGAGTTTTCTATGTGAATTTTCGTAATATGAAATGGAATAGACTGTTGAACTCAGGCAATTTTAAAAGTCAAGGATAATTTTAGGGAAGGGGAAGTCAGAAGAATCAGCAAGTGGAACACACAAATCTCAGTCAAATTATAGCATCAGCTGTATAGCACTATTTGCTGCCCACATCTAATGGTGTATTTGCTTTGTTGACTTTGCCACTGTCACTGATTCTTTCAGCTCCCTCAAAATTGCACTTGCAATGCCTTCCTCTCCCTTCATGCTGACAGTACTTAAACCCCTAGTGAATAGTTCTTCATGGACCTCCATTCTAATAGAAAAAGTCCTCTTTCCTATGGGTACAAAATGGAAAAATTCCCCCTCGGACACTTTTCCAGCACAGAAACAGCAGTAGACTCCTCCCAGTACCCCTGACAGTAAGTATGAAATGGATGATGTCCGTCTGGGGCTTCCTCTGCTCTTCTTTCTTTGCCTGTACTTCTGCTTGGCTGCCTGAGTACATTCCATTCATCTGGGATGGGGAGCTCTTTGAGCAGTGTTTATTTTGAAACTCCTGTGAACACTGCAATGCTTGATCTGTGATTGATGCTTCCAAGCTGTGGGGTGAGGCTGTATTGACTTGCCTTACCTGATGGATAATACTGCTGCCTCATGAAGGAAGTGGCAATAAAGGTCACAACTGAGATAAGAAGTAAAACTATTTATTACAGATGACTCAGGCAAATAGGAAAACAGCTGTCAGCACTTCAGAAAAGAAGTCACTGCAAACCCTCACCTCCTCACCTTACAAGGATTCTTCCATCACCTGTTACAGGCCTGCCTCTTTGCATCAATTTGCACACCCTGGTCTGTTTCAGCTAAGAGTAGTTCTTCAAACTGAACATGCTCCTGAGCAGACATGGCTGAGACCATGGAGTTCATTTATTTACAAAAATGCATGGTGGAAAGTGGGCAGCGTAGTGCTTTGTTTTTCCAGTTTAAACACAGGTACAACAGACAGCAAAGGAGGAAGCAGTATTGTTGGAAAATCATATATTAAATGGTTCTTTAGTGAAAAAGTGCTATAATTCCTACCATAGCTTAGGGGAAGAAAAAAAACCAATAGAAGCATATAAACATATCCTATATACACAAACAGTACAACACAGATGTCTTGTAAGCAGGGATTAGTAGCAGGACACTGTTAGAGAAACAGCACATATTTTTCCTTGGGAAACTTAAACCCCCACAAATGTAGTCCATTCAAGACCACAGATAAACAATGTGCTGCTTATGCTCATTTCCTTTCCTTCTTGCTGAGACTGACATTTTACAAACCAGGCTCCTGTACATTTCACACTCTGTTTAAAAACTACAAAGTCCTTGGATCAGCATCCTTTTGTCCATTAAAAAAAACCACCTAAATGCATTCCTCTCCACCTTTATATTGTTATATTTCCCTTCATTAAACTGGACAACATGAAGTTATTTTCACTCTTCACCGCAGGACAATAATTGATGGAGTAGTTTTAGTAGAAAAACACAAGAGATTAATCTTAAACTAGTTTAATTTAAGCAGTTCCATGACAACAACTGGAGACAGCTTCTGGGAAATGTAGATGCAAACTCAGACTGGAATATAAGATTTAGTGACACCAATGAGTTTCAGCTGCTGCATACTACTACATCTAGCAACATCTTTTTAGATCAGAGTCAGACTGAGCCCTAAGATAAGTAGCCATCCATTTGCTTTATGGCAAACTGCAACTGGACATTAGGTGGCAACTAGATTCTTCACCCCTCAACTCACATTTTCTTATTTGTCATTTTAACAGTGATTCCTGTGCAGGTCAGGTGCCCTTTCCCCTCCCATACACTACCTGTGATTGCCAGCTGAGTAACAAAGTAGGTCATTCGAGATTTCCGCTTCCTCCTCCAGGTAGAGAAGAGCACAATGGCATTTCCAGAAATTGTGACAATAAAGAGAATCCAAAGAGTCACCAGCTGCTCTGTCTGCAATGGAAAGAAGGGAAAGAAGCATATTGGTGGTTGGATGGACAGTCACTTATCCTCAGACAAATGAGACGAGAATGGAAAACAGGAGTGAAATTTGAGTTTTGCTAATTGATTTAAACTATTTAGTCTAAAAGACATTCTTGGTTTTTTTCAGAAAATACTTAACATGCATCACTGCTAGTGATGTTCTTTCCAGTTTGGTTTGCAGGGGCTGTATATTACTTCTCCCTTCACAAAACAACTAGCAGCGTCTGTATTCTGCACTTAGTGCTAAAATGAGAGGCAGCTCTCAGCTTTCTTGTGCTGCTCCAGCAAGCTGTGAAATAACCAGCTGCCTCACTTCATAAGGAATGTTGATAGATGGGCTCCTTTGGAGAAATGGAGGAAATAAATACTTCTCTCTTCCCCAACTTCAGTGAGTCTGGGTCATTCACGAGCCCTAATGAAATTCAGACATCCACTCCATGATCTAGATGTGCACCAAGACTGAAAAGGAAGCGTGACCCACTAAAGAAAAGTATACTTGTGTAGCGACTGAAACGTGATGACAAAACGTCCCCTAGTGGTGTGTGTATAAAGAAAACAAGGTAAGAAAGCTGTTCGTGCTCTCAAAGCATCGGGATGCTCTGGCTGCAGGATCAACACCGTATGTGTGTGTCCACGTTTGGTTGTTTGGTACGTGCACATCCAATCTTTATATCCTAGCAATTGTCAATGCAGTAGTTTGGGATCTTTCCATTCAAAACAGCAGATCCACAACATGGGAGTTAGGGGAAGATGGAGGATGCAGGCGAGGGCTGCAGCTGAGGAGGGGTGCCAGGTGCTGGCCCTACAGACTTGGACTCAGCAGGCTGGGGGAGAGATGCTGTCAGTAATACCCACCTACATGATTAGGCTGATAGAAGAGCAAAAACCAGGGAGAACACTCGTTAAAGGCATTTGTAAGCCACTATGGTGAGCAGAAGCCAGAGCTCCTTCTGCTTTCAAAGAAAATAGTTCACTATGAGAGTGGGGAGGGAAGGTGCAATGAAATGAAGGGAGCAGGGACATGGAACTTCCTGCTTTATAATTAGCCTTAGTGCCTTCTCGGGACATAGCCCCACTCCTGGCCAGCAGTCATTGTCCCTCCTTGTCCCTCCCATTGCCCCCCAGAGCAGCCTCTCCTGGGAACCAGCCTCAGCTTTGCTCCAGGTAGGGACCCACACTACCTTGTGGATCACAGGGTCACGCAGGGAAAGCAAGACCTGATGAGGGGCAATTTGATGTTGCACTCTGTGCCTGAGCCTAGAGATAGTTTAAGCAAACAATGAAGGCTGTGTAGAGAGGATTTCACTTTTCAGAGCATGATGATTTTCACCAACATAGTGTCATCTCACCTAACTTTGAAGTTCCAAAGAGACACAACTGTTCTAAATTGTCTTAGTATTGTCTAGGTAATAGCATGTCTCAGAGATGAGTCACCACTCATCTCACCTACCTTGGGATGATTTGTCTCCACTGAGTATAGAGTGACCTAGATGAGACAACCCGTGTGGGCTAGATACTTGGCCTTTAGATTAAAAAAAAAAATTGTCTTTTTGTGTTACCTGCAAATCTCTTTAATTTATTGGAAACAAATTTCCTTAAAAATGTGTGGCAGAAATATGGCGAAACTGTTTTTATGGGGATGCTTTTCTTAGCACAGGAATTGGAAGGAAATATCTTTTTGGAAGACAATAAAATCATAAGATAAGATTTCACATCTCTTTTGTCCTTGAAATCAATGATTTCTCCTTGGGGTTTGTTTTGGTTTTTCCATTTCAGAAAACATATTTCTCACATGAAGAAAACTAAGGGACTAGACTTGTTCCCGTTTTCTTTGGTATAAAATCAGAAGAGCATTTTCTTAAAAGGAATTATATTCCTGTATTAAACTGATATTGATAGGAACAGAAGAAAGATCTGACACTCAAACCTTCTTATGTTTCCCACAGAAGAAATAGCTATGGAGCATCAGAGGCTGTGTTAGAAGAATAAGAACACAGTACAAATGGTCAGATTAAATCCCTTCTGCCAATTTAAAAGCAATGCCTAACAATTAAGCAATGTTAGACTCCAGACATTAAACCAGACTGCAAAGATAACTTAAAAATGCAAACACTGAAAATAGAGGTAACTCTGGAAGGGCCGTAGACAAAGAAATAAAGCCAAAATTTCTATTAATCTATTTGTGGGAGCTGACATTCTGACTAAAAGGAAAAAGATCTCATTCCTGAGGATTAAGGAGTTGTAACAATAGGAAACTTAAATCACTGCAGCCTCTCTCAGTCTGTGTTAACTTGCAGAATGAAAACTTCCATGGTTATTAATGGGATGCCCACTGTGATAAAGGCCTTTGCAGAGGCCAGGATTGGAATTCAAAATTATCTTCATGAATTGGAAACGTGTACTGGGAAAAAAAAGCAACATGCTGTCCAACAAGGAGAAGTGCAGGGCTGCAGTGCAGTGAGTGTAATCTCTCTTGGTCGGACCAGCCTTCCAAACACCAACCCTCACAGGCAGCACACGTGCAAAGTGCCCCAGAACGTCATGGAATCACCCAACCATGGGAGCAACAGCGCCCACCACTCTGGGATCAACACCAGGCTCATGCTGCATCTCCTGGGCACAGTGCTTCAAGAGACACACACAAACGAGTTGGCATAAAGGATGTAGTCAGGCAAAACGACTGAATGAATCAAGTTGCTAAATCCAGGAAAAGCCGACTGCAGGAAAAGATGAACATAGCCTTGAGGACATAAAAAGACTAATGTAAAAAAGTAAAGCACTAATCTCTTCTTTAGATCCACTGTGGACTGGACAAAAAAATCAAAACTACGGTACAGAAGTCAGGATGAAAATTTAAAAAGAATAAGAAGGCCTTAAAATATATCATAGATAGAGAGATTGATTGAGCCAGTGAAGCCGTCTGTGAAGCCTTTAAAAATAGTTATTAGATTAGAGAGATAGCTGATGGATTTTTGAATCTCACTCCAGCTGAACTTTCTTTAGTTTTATTCATCATCTTCAGATTGTTTTGATATAGAAGTGTTTAGATTCATGTCTTGTTCATTCATCAAACAAAAATCCTTTCTTAATAACAGTCCTGGACAAGGTAATTTACAAAAAACATGCCTCAATAATATGTTGTGCAAACATCAGAAGCATTCTGATAAAAAGGAAGATAATAATATCTCCCAAACCTCTTTTGACAAGGGCTTCTTTTGAAATGGGCATTAATAACTACAGTAGATGAGAATGCCATGAGAGACTAGTGTCATAGAGCAGTTATTTCAGGTTAGAAAAGCTAGAGATGCTGTTGACATTATTAAAGTCATCAACAAATGAAAGTCAAGAGGATTTCCTTGGTTTGACTCGAGCCATTGCACATATTGCTGTTCCACAAGGCTGCTGTGTTTGCAGCATGGAAGTGCTCAACATCCAGAGAGCATATTCAGGTTTTGCTATGTTGCTCCAAGATTAAAGCCATGTTTAGTCAATGAAGAAAATGCCTCTTCATGGGTGAAATGGAAGCCAGAAAACCTGTCTGAAGACTGTGTGCATTTTCCTTTGGCTGTAAAATGGCTTATAATTTTCTTTCTCTAATTAAATTTCTGAATCCAGAGGCTGGAATAAGTCTAACAAGAGGTGTATTCTGCTTTATATTTGAGGCAGAGATCACTCCTGCAAACCCCTTTAATCAAGACCATACTTAAATCCTTTTGGAGATGTTGGGTGGCATTTTGGTACCACAATGCCATCCCTCCTTCCAGTTCTCCCCAGCCAACTTCCTTGCTCTGTCTTCCCTCAGAATTTGTATCCCTCTTGCTGGGGAGCACCAGCTGTGACTGTGGAATGGGGATATACCTGATAGCCCAGTCCAATGGAGGGGCTTTTCCTCGAGTGTTGAGGTGCAAAAGCCTTTGTCTGATATTAGAGAAGTTGCCTAATAGAGAGAGAGGTTCAACTAGCAATGGGCAAAGATTATTTGTACTTGAACAGAGACCCAATCTAAAACGTGTTAACTGCTGAGGCTGCTCTGGAAAAATTTGGTTTCAGGTAAGAAATGAGGAAACAGAAAAAGGGAGGGAGAGATACTCCATGCCTGGAGTGGCTGACTGGCCTCTTAATATGAGCACTGCAGGCCTGTGGCAACTTCTTGGTCCTGCTGACCTGGCGTCTTTCTGCACCATCTTCTTGGTCTCCTGGGTGAAGAAGAGGAATGATTCCTCATATCACAAGCCAGTAGCAGCTTAAGTCTCTGAACAGCTTTTTCTTGACAGTTGATAAACTCTGGGAATACACAAATGATCTTGCCTTTGGTATATTTTAAAAATTATGGGGTTAGCGTAGCAGCAATTGAGATTGTAAGAGAGCTGTAATCATGAAGCAAGCCAAGCAATTTTGCAAGAGTGCTCTTAACACATAAGAAGAATATATAAATCCCCTTGTTAAATTGGGTAACTGTCATGCTCTTGGTCAAGTTCAGCACTAGTAGATTGCATTGCACTTTCTTGAAGGAGGGAAAAAAAGAGAAAAATCTTTTTTCATTCTCTAAAATAATCACATTAATTTCAGACCATGCAGAAAAATGGAGCAGTCTAGATTAGCATTTATTTTTATCCTACTGTAGAAGATTTGGTATCTTGAACATTGAAAACTGAAAATGTTCAGGATGGATTTGCTATTTTAACATCCCCCATTTAGGATGGAAACTTAAAACCCTTAAAAAACACCAAAAAAAAAAAAAAAACCCACCCAAAAATAAACCAAAGACCCAAAAAAACCCCCAAAAAACCAGGAGAATTAATTTTCCAGAGGCAGACAGGTGCCATGCAGTTTGACTGATTTCTGTCAGGGATTTATAATCAGCTTATCTCTAAGGCAAATTGCACTTTGGACTGCTACACTGAAGGGAATAAAAGAAATACACCCATTAAGCCAATTAGGGAGTTTTAAAGGTACTGACTAAACCTCTGATATAATTCATTGAATTTTTAAATAAATAAACAAAAGCAAAAATAATAAAATACCTCTTTTCCATACTGCCAGATTCCTACACAGCAGAAACTCTAGAGGAGCCTTCTGGGGTCTATGTGCTGCCTACAATTATCTGGCAGGAGGGTGCAGAGAAGATGGAGCCAGATTCTTCTCAGATGTGCACCATGAAAGGGCAAGAGTCCACAAACAGGGGTTGCAACATGGGACATCTTGGTATGACATTACAAGGAAAGTCTCTTCATGAGGGTGGTCAAGCACCAGGATGGGAACACAGAAAGGTTGTGAGATTTCCATCCCTAGAGATATTCAGAAATTAGGCAGACACTGCCCTGAAAAATCTAGCATCATTTGGATTTGCTTTCAAGTGGCTAGTTCAGGTTACCTCCAGAAGTCCTTCTCTACTTGAATTATTATGCACATACACAAGTATGCATAATACCTATTTTCTTAAGTATTCTTAAAACTAGAAGATACTTAAACAGACATAATCATATTAGTGCTTTGCCCATGTTGCATATTATTTTTTGTATCACAGAAAAAAGAACAGCTCAGATCTTTCTGGTAATCTTTACATAACTTAAAATTTGTTCTGCAAGTAAAGAGTATGGCTGTAAAGGCTACTGGCATGGAAATGGGAAAAACATCATTGTCTTAAGAAAAAGGACTTTAAAGGTCCTTTTTAAAATATTTACTTGCAGTTCTGACATGAAGAATTTCTGCCAGGTGTGATCAGCTTAAACTGTGGGCTTCCAGAAATGAAGTGTGATGCCACTGAAGGGGTCATGACTATGGTTATGCTTACCACCTACAAAGTAAAGGTTTTTTAATACATAAAAATAAAGAACAAACTTGGTTAAAATTCTAAGGAAACATCCATCTTTTTTCCTGTGCTGAAACTTTCTACCCAAGTTGGGTTGTGAAAAACCCCCACAATGTAACATCAATCTGCTCAAAGAAAGTTGCGTATACTTAAATTATTAACAACAGTTCTGACTGTCAAGAAGGAAAAAAGCAAGGGCCACCAAATATCTTACAAGAAGAGGCACAACAAACAGAATACTTGGGCTAGAAGTAGGCTTCAAACAGCAGCAAATGCTAATGACCTGAATGTGAAGATTCAGATTACTAATTCGTCTCCTAATGTTCAAGAAAAGAAAAGCTAAAAAAATGGCTGAAAAGCTCTTGATTCATTTGCTGATAGCCTGTGTCTTAATAAGAAAGAAACATAAAACTGGGAAGGTCACTGGAATCTTCAGCCTTGCTGTCACAAGCAGCAGGAAGTTGTACTGTCCACCCCTGTAATACAAATATGTTTTGAAAGAGGGTTCTCCATCCAGCAAGGCAAAACTGAGAAGATGTTTCTACTCAGATCTCACACAAGATATTCCTGAAAATTTTGGGAAAACAATTTGATTGACACTTAAAAACAGAGGGGAAACTCATGTGAAGGTAAGAAAGACTGGGAGAAAAGAAAGTTCAAAGCTAAGTTTTATATTTTGTCATTGAAAGTGCTTCCATTATGATTGAATTTGAGAGAAACACATTTCAGCAGGCAACAAGCCCTCTAGGAGTTGATCTTTTTTTGTTGTTTTTAATTAGTGAGGCTGGAATGGAGCCTGATTCAAAGTGCATAAACACCAGTTCAGCCTCAGGTTTGACTCTGGGACTGCTGCTTTCTCATTTAAATGCTACTGGTTGTGCTTGATAGCCCTCCTATCCCCTGTGCAGAGGCTGCCTTCCAACTGATTACTTGGGTTACCCTCCCAGCCCAAGGTTACGGAACATTCTGGAAAAGCTGGGATGCATTGCCACATGAAACCTCCACCAACATATCAAATATTCTGACAACAGTCACTTCCCAAGGAGTCCTTATCATTGTAAAAAACACACAGCTGGAAGGAGCACAAGCTGACTTTTTCTGTTCTGTTGAACTTGAGAAGCAGTTTTGTATGAGTTTGTGTCGACATGGTATTTCACTCATAGTCTGTTATGTTTATGTGTTACATAGAGGAAAGATCTACAAAATTTTCTTCCTTTTAGACTTAGGGAAACAGAAAAGCTGAGAAATAGACTGAGAAAGTCTATTCACTAAATCAGGACACTTCCTCATGGAAAGGGGCAATTTTGTTATCAAGATGCATTTCTCCTCTTTTTGAAATCTAGCTTTTTTCTTTTTTTGTGAACCTTTTTTGTTTTAAAAAAAAAACTATTTATTAGCTCTGACTTCATCACCATGGATGAGCAGGGTCCCTTCAGTGCACGCAATCTAACGCATGCTAATTGCAATGATCTTTCCAACCTCAACAGCTGAACAAGCCTCCACTCTGTCCCAAAATTCTCCACGGGTGTGATGGTGACAGTCAGTAACAAATGTGATTAATTCAATTCAATTCTGTCACCAAATAGTTCTTATTTGCCATTCTGTTGTGATTTGGTACAAGACAGATAAGAAATGCAGGCAGTGCTGTTCAGTTATTGCAGGATGTTTTACTCATTGCACTCTAGGAAAATTCCACAGAATTAGACAGATATTCCTGATTTAAATGTCATCAGGAAACATAAATTTTTAATGGTGTACCTATCTATATTTTTTTAGAATATTTTCAGTCTAGAAAGATAATATTAGACCACTCAAAGGTCTATCCATAATCTTATGATTTTTGACAGCCCTATTTAAAACTCCAAAGTGGTGTTTTTCTTAATCACCTAAAATTATTATGTATGCCTCATTGGTAAAATTTAAATATCTCAAAAATGTAAAAAAAAAATTATACTTTTTAGGGACATTTATGTAGGAGATGCAGACAGGTGCAAACAGTGTGCCTGTGTGGAGAACAGGGACAGTAGTATGAGGTTTGCTGGTGTAGAACAGCCCAAATCAGCTGTCTCAGAGCTGCTCCCTGTTGGGCTGTCAGACTGCCAGTCCCTTCTGTGCTCTGTTTAAGCTGATGGATGAGGCCAGCCTGGCCAACAACAGGGCAGCAGCCCAAGGACATCATTCTCATCTCAGGAATAGCAACAGTCATTACAGCACATTGCAGAGGCTGTGTTCAGGAGTCCCTGACATCTTATTTGTGTAAACTAAATCCTCCTCCTCTCCCCCACCGAAAGATTGCAAAGTTACCTCTGAATTATTTGATATGTCTATTTTCTAAAATGTGTGATTGCATTTGCAGAGATTACTCCAGAAATTTGACAGCACCCATTATTATTTTCCTATTATGTATTCAATGATGGGATGCTCTGTGATCTTTGCTTGAAAATCAGAATGAGCAATAGCATAAGCAAATGCTTTTCAGGAGATAAAGAGACTCCTATATTTGGATTAAAGGATAGGGACGTTAGACTGTGACTTCAGCAGTCTCCGAGAACACCTGGAGCCAAATCCATATAACAGGACAGTCCTACAAAACCTCTCAGCATGCTGGTCTCCTCAGCTCTTTGCTGGTAATGGTAAAAACCCCAACCCTTGTAAAGACCATTAGCTCCATGGATAAGCAGCCCATGTTCTTAGAGTTGTACTTACTTGTGCTAGATTGTGCTATCCTGTTTAAAATCTGAGCTACATAGGCTAAAACACACAGGTACAGTGAATGCTGCAACATTGGGGGAGTGCAGTCAAAGACACATTTAAAATAATTTGTGATGGTTTTGATAAGCACACAGTTCCTCCTGAAAGCGGTAACACTTCAATGCCACTGCTGTGCCCTTGCTGCATGGCACGGGGACCAGGGCTCATGGGCACAGAGGCAGGGGTGTGTCAACTTTTGGAGCAGTGATTGGGGCTCCCATTTGGCAAGGGGGGACACTGGGGTTCTCAACAACCTTGGATGTAAGCAACAAAACCTTTGTGTCCTGCTTTTCGTTTCCTGCTGTACAGGTGGGGACTGTACACAGCAGGAAACAAAAAATACTACTTGATGGATTCCCAGCTTTGCTGGGAGGTAGGAAATGATGGTGAGAACACAGTCCCACTGAGAAAACTCACAGTTGCTGTTCCTTTCTCTTTTTGAGCACTCCAAGCTCTACTTTCCTGTGTAAAAGCAGGGCATCTTCTTTCTCAGCAGAGCTCTTAAAAAAGAGATGAGCCCTACCCAATCTTTCTGAGGACAAGCACATGCTCCTACCATTGTGAAAACTTCTGGTCTGTTAAGAATCTGGCAGGAGGAGATGCTTCCTCTAGCCCTGACAAAACCTCCCAAACATTGTGCAAAATCAGGCCAAACCTATTCTGAGATTCCACCTTTTCTCCAGGCAGGTTTCTGGTTTGTACCCTGTCAGGTTTGCAGAGTTAAGGGGGTCCTAAAGTAGAGGAAGGCTACAGGTATTTGGATGATTTCTGCGCTTTCTGTACTATTGTATTTGGCAGGTGCTATTGATGCTTAGAGCCCTTTTACACATGGATTACACATACACATATGGAGGAGATTGTAAAGGATTGTAATGAACTTTCCTTTGGCTTGGAAGGTTGGAGCTGTAATTAATGCCAATTTTCACATCTGTTCTGAATTAGGTGCTGAAGCAGCCAGCAGAATTCCTTGTAGTTTAAGACACTAACCTACCTGGTATTTTATACCAGGTAGGTATAAAATGCCTGGATACCCCACAAAAAGGCACCCAGGAAGAAAGATGATCTGAATTTTCAGGGACAATTTGCCATGACACAGCAGCAAGACCTAAATAGCAGTGGGAATGAGGCAATGCCTTTGCCATGGAAAGCACCAGCTCTTCTTGCATGCTGAGTGATGCATGGATACACCCAGTCCTGCCCCAAAAGCTGCCATTCTGTATGCCAAGAGTCAGTTTAGTTAGCCCACATGGCCCCAAAATTAGACATCATTAGCAAAGCTTTGATGAGCAGCTGGCCCTTCTGTAGTAATGACTACTAGAAGAAAATCTGCATTCCTCTAAGTGGAGGAAATGTTCCATTTTTGAGATAAAATAAATCAATAAAATTCTCCTCAGCCTTCCCCCCAAAAAGACAGCAAAAACCTGAACTGGCAAAACATTGTCTAATCTGAAACTCTGCAGGGTTTAGTTGTTAAGCAGAGGAAGAGACAGAAGCGCAAATTTTTTGGGAAGAGAAGCAATCACAGCTCAGCCTTTCTGGCACTGAAATACTCTAATGCACATTATTTTACTTTTGTCACGTTGCCACCACAGTACCCGGGGTGGGTACTGGCCATCCTTTTGCCACTTGGGAGGAAAAGAAGACACCAGCACATGCTCATGTAGTTTGAGCAACGTGTGAGATACCCTGGCACCTGTCATTGGGTAGAATCATGAAAAAGTCATCAACACAGTTACAGGGTGTCACTCCCTAGTCTCCTTTTATCAGTTTAGATCATATTTTCCTATGACTGCTTTGCTAAGGTGGGTTACACCTGCATTTTCCAAGCAGAAATAGCTTGTGTGCTCTGTCTGCACATAGGGTCTGGGCTCAGCCTGTGTAGTGACCGCTCACCCACCCTGCCTTCACAGTCAGCCACAAGCTACAGTGTGTTTGAAAATCCAAACCCTATTTGTAAGCTACGTTTTGAACACTGAGCTCTGGTTTTCAAATTCATTCAGCCTGTTCCAAACTGAAACTTGAATTGTTTTAGCTGCTTAACTACAGCATTATAAAGAGGAAGATGATGCTGCTTGGCTTGCTGAAGTGGCAAGGACGCAGCCACAATATGGGCAGAGCAGGGGGATGATGATGGCCAGCGGAGTCAACAGGTATCAGCAGCAACTTCCACATGTGGGTTTTACTGAGTGCTGAAATTGCTGGCAGGGAGCCCTGTCTTCCCTGCACTGCAGTCATCAGAGCAGGTGCTTTCTCCTTCCTTTCCTACAGCTGCACCAGCTGTCACTCGTCTCTAGAGTCAAAATATTTCCATGCCTATCAACAGCTAGTAATTGATGTGAAATCAGTGAGTCTCCTTGCAAAGTTCATGCTACATGTGCCAGAGCCAGGCATCCGGCAGAGACTCAAGAGCAAGTCTAATGAGAAGCCCACAGCTACAGAAGAATCATTTCCTTTAGCTCTGGATGAGCATGCATGACTATCCTTGGTTCCCTAATTATTGTAATTTACTCAATCTCTCCTATTAATGAGCATTTTTCTGCCTGGGGACTTTCTAATCATGGAATTAATTGTCACTTTTACTATTATAAAATATTGGTCCCATGACATTGTTCAGATTTACAGCCCTAACTGTGAAAAGAAGACAGGAGATAAAGAGAAAGTTGTTAAAATATTTTTCTTGTCCCTTGTGATTTTTTTTTCAAGAGCATTTTAGGAGTCTAACATGGAGAGGGGGAATAAAAAATACTTTTCACCCTTGAAATCCTAGCTAGGAAGTATTACCCTAGCAATTTCAAGCAGCATGTTAAAAGAGACCCTCACTAGTTAAGACTGGCCCTATGGATCATCTCTTTCTAAACCAGGGCTGGGAACCTGCTATAATTCCACTGATTCCACTAAGATTGTGTCAGAGCACTACTACTACTCTCACAGATACAAAATTGCTCCTGAATATATCCCCTTTTACCTCTCATGTTGTCAAATGATACAAATGCCTGGATCTTTCTTGCTGAAATTGATCTCTGGTGCTGAGGTCCAGAAGGAATGGCAGGGCACTCCTAGCCAGACTTTTTAATGACTTGAACTTGTACAACATACCATAAAAATAAAGAGATACATGGCATTCAGAAAAAAATTAAGCAGTAGCAACAGGCAGAGAAATCTGAAGGAAATGTGAGCTTCAGAACTTCTCCAATCTTTTTCCTTCATTTACATATCGCTAGGATGATGTTTAGTTTTGGAGATGACTGAATACACTTCCCATTCAATTGAACAGCATTCACTACTGAATGACTCATCTAATGCATTCTTAACAACAGATTTCAAAAGACACTGCAACCCCCACTCAACTCACCAACAAACAAACAAACAAATTAGAACCTGTCCCTCACAATTAAAAAAACCCCAAACAACAAAAACCCCGTCTCACTTGTGTACAATATTTGTTACAGCTGGAAAATTGAAAAGAAATCCCTTATGCCAAGATGATGCATCTAAGAAATTACATTAAAAATGTGTTAAAATAATGCAAGCTTTTGACTAAAGATGCATGTATAATTACAATACCTCTACAGAAAACCAGTACTGTCCTCTCTTGGAAGGGGATAGAGTTAGCTAAGACATGTAAATCTGAAGTCCAATTTCTACAAGTATTTTGCTTTTCAGTAAATGCCTCACACATGCTGTCAGCTGTTTTTGCAGGGAAAAAAACCTACCAATATCTGGGAAAAAAAGTTAAAGAATGTTAGTTGCCTCCCCACATATGTGCTCAAAAAGCTCCAAAGCTGCAAGCATTTGAGAAAAGTAATGCACCCCTAAAGTAATACCTTAAAGGAATAGTAAAAGGATCCCCACTCCTCTTCTGCCACCACTTCTGTGAAAGTCACCGTTTCAGTGAAAGTGACCAGGGTAAGATCCAGACAGCCGGTGCCTCCCTGGGAGCTGCTGCTGGCTTCTGTGGACTTGACCTCCATCACTGGGTTTTGCTGAAGTTGTCTAGTGCTGGTTTTAGTAAGAGTTAATGCAGCCAGGCTTCTCCTGTAAGAGCGCAGCACAGAACCAGCCTCTCACTGGCTACCAGAGGTGTCGGGCTTCAGTGCAGCTGAGTGATAGGAAAAAAAAAAAAAAAAAACAACCAAGCTGGCATTCCTGTGAGCTTTCTTTTGGTACAACTCTGACGACAGCCATCCACATGCTCTTCCCAACAGCAGCAGCCAGTAACAAAGTCAGCACACATGGCCCCAGCCATGTGCTTTGTCTATTCTGGATTACCTGGCACCCCAAGCTGTTAGCTCTGGAGTCAGGCACACCTGTAAAAGCATGGAGCTCTTCCCTGCACTAAACCCAGGAGCCTGGGTATTCCACTCAGCAGCATTGCTTACTTACCTTAGCTGGGCTCGCTATGATGTTGATTACCTTCAGTCTTATGGTATATCCATAAACAAACACCAACATGCTCTCCCATATTAATAAAACCTTATTAAGTTTGTAGGCTTAAGGGACCTGTCAATATCTTCCTGACCCCATAAATAGACCTCTCCCTCACCTCTGCAAAGAGCTGGAGTGTGCTGCACACCCAGGAAGGCAGTGCTTTCTTCACCATACAGAAAACCTATCTGGAAAGGCACAGGTCCTAAATACTTAGAGGCTCAAGACTCTTCAGAATAATCAGGTAATCAATTATGTCTCTATTCACCGATTTTCTGGGCACCGATCCCACACACCCTCTGTTTATTCAGATGTTTTTTGCCCATCTCCAGTGGCGTCACTCTAGCTGTACATCAAGGTGACAAATGAGAGAGCACTCACCTTCCCTGACCAGAGCTCAAAGTCACTTGTAAATACAGCCTTTGTTCATCTTTGTGAGGATGCTCTGTCCCAATGACAGTGCAATCCTAAGCAGAACTCGAAGTGTTTCACACTCACACCCCACCAATTCAATGTCTCCTTACCTGCTCATGGCAAAACCCAGTCCTGCATTTCTGTAGGTACAGATGGCCATGGGTGAGCTCAGGAGTCTTTGGACTCCTCTCTCTTGCTAGCACAGCACACCTTTTCCCCAGGTGCTGGAGCAGCAGTCTCCACAAAATGCCCACATCGTCCATGTCCCTGATCTTTTTGGGACTGTGCCTATCCCTGCCTACACGAGCAGCAAGAGAGGGGTCACTAAAAGGCCCTCCAAATCCCAGACCCTGTATTCATAGGGGAAATTAGGGAAATTCAAGTCCAAATTTTGACTCTGAATCCTCCCAAATTAGGACATGCCTGGATCTAGGGCTTTAGACCAGGCTGTTCTGGAGACTGCAGAAACCTCTGTGTGTCTGAGCAATAATCAGGCCCTCCAGAAGATGCTGGAGTCCTCAGAGTCATTCAGTGGAGACATTAGAGGAGGGAATCAGTCTAGACCAGTACAGATAATCAGTACCAGTCAGGAGGCAATCAACTCTGACTAATATGCACCAGTGATCAATATTTAACAGTGACAAATGACTCATGGGTTGGATACATGAAATAGATAAAAAAGAAATATAAAGAAAAAAGATTAAAAGAAATATTATAGAACCACAACATTTTTGCTGAAAACCACTGGGGAAATGCTCATATATATTATATAAAAGAGAAGGGAACCATTTTTGCATTTTTTTCTGACTGATTGTACAGGTTGACTTTGAAACTCTGCTCAGTATTTAAGTAGCATCCAACCGTCTTGAAAATACTCTACCATTTTTTTTACCCCTCTTCTTCCTTCTTCTAATGTTTCTTTCTTATATTTACAGAATTCTCTTGTCTAGAGTCGAAATTTATTACACTGAGCTTTTGGGTTTTTTGCACTTTCATTCCTACAGAGCTGTTAAGCTCAAGCATATTACAGGCACTAAGAGGCTTCTCAGTATCCACCCCACATGCCAGATCATGGGCAGCTCTCAGGGCTAACCTAGAGTGACTTGTCTTGTGGCTTTGCCAGCTACTTTCTCTAAGTAGTGCTTAAGGTGCTGCAAAAGGTTATCCCATGCCCTGCTCCAGCACTCTCCGGTCTGCAGAGGCTAATGCAGATTTTCCATCACTATTAGCTTTTCCTCCAGTGAGTATTTCTCAGTCACTGTCTCTGCCGTGTTTTGTTGTCAAAATGCTGTTTAGTCACAGAATTGGAAGCCGTAGGCTGTCTGTGGTACCACGTCTAGAATTAGGCTAATTCTCTAGAATAAAATACTTTGGTTTTAAACCACTACAAGTCATTAACAACTCTTTGAAATTTCGTGTTCAGATTTTTTTCCTGACCCCACTCTCCATGGTGATATTAAGCAAATTCTGAAATGAATGGCAAAATAAAATATTTTATGATTGAATCTCAAAAACTTACAAAATGCAAGATCAAATCCTAGAAGCTCCTCTGTGCTGAAGGAATAGCTGATTGAGTCCAGTAACACACTTTGGTTTTTCCTCAGTTGGGACCTTGAAAGCCTCTGAGAACTTTCAAAGTTTTAAGAGATTGAGACAGTTTTACAGGGAGAGAAGTTCAGTCTTCTCTCTGCTTTAATGCAAAATGCTGTCCAATTATTATTGCAAGACAGTTTTTCATCTAATGTATAATAACATACGCTTCTTCCTTCTTAACCTTTAGAGTGGCTTTTTTTTTAAAGTCACTGTATTATAGCACTGCACCACAGCATGCTTCATAAGTAGGAAAGATATTTAAATATCCATAAGCAATAAGAATGGATTATTTGAAAGAAGAATAGAGAGAACTTGCTTTAGAGGCCTCCTCATTTGCTGTTGCCTTTATCTCAGTCTCAGGAGCTACACACATTTCGTTTTCTTAAATAAGAAAACTTGAAGCAAAGCACCAGAAAACCTAAGAGCATAAATGGTTCCACTGAAAGGTGAAGGAAGTATTCTGTGGTTGCTGTGTGCATCAAAACTGACACCCTGCATGTGCAGAAACATGGGGGCAGATGTGCAATTTCTATTATTTATCTCCCCATAGTGGCATGGCACTCCCCTCTGGAAAGAAGAGGAAACCTTGTAAACTGCAGAAAGTGAAACCAGGAGATTGATGTGATGATGTGATGTGATGTGATGTGATGTGATGTGATGTGATGTGATGTGATGTGATGTGATGTGATGTGATGATGTGATGATGTGATGTGGTAGATGTAGGTCGGTAACTCTGGAAAGAAAAGGTAAAAAAAGAAAAGGAAAAACAGGAAGCAATGAATCAAAGTTTTTAAAGATCAAGTAAAAATTAGTGATTTTGATTATTTAAGCCTGAAATTCCTCATGCAAAAACTCTGGTCTTTCCTGCACAGCAGCCGTGAAATGCAATAGGTGGAGATGGTTCATTTTGTGCATCACAGTGTGGATGCTCCATGGCAGGCAGAGGTGCCATCACAGAGGATGTTACACTCCAAAACTCAGCAGCAGTAGGAGGAGGGACTGTGCAGGAATATCTGGTTCCTCCTCTGCTATCTGTTTCTGTATCTTGACTTCCCTGGCAGAAACTGTTGTGTGGCAGTATTTTTGTGCATGATGCAGATAACCTGCCAAAAGCCAGCCAGTGTAAATATTCTAATGTGTCAAATTTTTAAAAAGATTAGGTACATCTGAAATGGGCAGAAAAAAGATTTGCTCAAGTATATTATTTTTACTGAGACTTTATGCTAGATTTCATTTTGTTGTATTTAGGCATCGTTCAGAGTAAAATTGAAAAAATATTTGGTTTTCTGCTCTTTGGAGCTTTGGCACCCAGGAATAGTTAGGCATAATCATATTAAATGCAAAGAACAAATAACGGTATCAGACTGTGGGAAGAAAGAGAATGAGATATTTCTTACTTCTAAAAGAGCAGCAAGTTAATTGCTTTTCTGTAAAAAAAACCCCACGCTTATCCAAATCTTTATATGCCAGCTTTGGAAGAGGAAATTTAGCCTGCTCTTCCTAGTGCTCAGCTCCTCCCCAAAAGCTGAACATTTGGGGCAACTCAGAGGGACTCAGCTGCTGGTTCTGGAGCACAGCACCACTTTAGAGTGGTGTGCCCTCATCCCCGCTGCACAGGAGAGCAGAACTGACACATTGGTGACACAATTCCTGTTGTCTGTCAGAAACTCATTCTCCTTTGACTTAACAAGCTGCTCAGCACATGCCTTGGGTTCCTTTGGCGCTGTGCACCCAGAGGGATGCAGACCTGGACACCCCGGGTAGGCAATACCCAAACAGGCTGCATTGATTGCCTCAAATCTGGAACCAAAAACATCTCCACGTGGTCCCAGTGCCTGGGATGTGGCTGGGAAGGGATGCCCATGTCTCTGGACTCTTGTAGGTCATTGCTGTGTGTGAAACAGAGGATTTCATGTGTGCCTTACTTAGGATGCAAGTATTCCACCACACATTTGTACTCACATTTATACAATTTTTGAGCCCCTCCAGGTGGAGATGACATCAAATTTATAAATCTTTAAGACTAGAAACAGCAATGATATTTTATGGGCTAAATAAAAAGATACTGGATTTTCTTGACAGAAACCCCTAATATCCATCCTCCACCCTCCAGAATGAAGTGGCTGTTACTAGGATTAAAAATTTTGGGAGTCAAAGTAAGATTTCAGAAGCTGGTTATAACCTCCTCCCAAGCATTTAGTTTCAGGATCTGCATCCCAAAGCAGGACCTGGTAGCAGCATGTTGACACTGCCAAACTTATCCATTCCCAGGATGCTCTTTGTGAGGTGTGAACTTCAGCTACACTCTGCAGAGACTCCAGGGGCCACGGGGCCAACTAACAGCACACTGTGTTCACTGCATCCCCAAATTTCTTGCTTCTGGAGTTAGAGTCCAGTAAGCACAGCTGAAAAGCCCTTCTCTTTGATGGAAAAGTTTGACTTTCATCCAGAATCTGTATAAACTTAATTTTGAAATATTGAAAGCATCACAGAATTAGATAACTGTTCTCTGCTGGGCTCCAGGTTGATCTTTCTCACCTGTCAAGTCTCTATCCAGCTTTGAATCAGATCCCCAAACTGACAGAAAGTTGAATTTTCCTCTAATGTCAATTTTGAATCAGATCTTTTGCAAATGCTTAGATTTTACCCATAGTAAAACACTAGAGTTTCAAAAATCACTGAGCATTTTTATAATAAATAATAAAATGCGAGTTGGTGGTTTCTCTTTCTTATATAATTTAAACTTTTTTCTTTTTTTTTTAAATAGGAGATTTTTCCTCATCTTTATTACTCGTTGTTGTCTTATTCCAGACTGGTTCATTTTGCAAAAGGGATGCACAGCCATTTCTCATTTCTTGTTAAGAAACCTTTGCAGAAGAATGAGGAATCCTTAAGGGATTATCTTTGAAAAGAAGCAAGCAGATAAAGAAAACATGGAGATGAATGTCATTAAATATGAATATTGTGTTAGTGGAACTGTCAGACACCCTGAGATTTCAAATCCCTTCACTCTGTTCCTCTCAATATTACCATCAAGGAAATCATATATTTTGCAAGGGCCTGATTCTCTATTCATTTAGTGTGTTGCAGAGCGGAATTTTTCTTGTTCTGTGACTAGAATGGCAAGCAGCTTCCACAAAAAATGAGCCAAGCCCCATGAACTGAAACAGATGCCTGATGAATGTGCATTCCTATAAAATATTGAGACAGTCAACATAGTCACTTGGAGTGTTCTAACTTTTCAAGAGCTGAGCAGGTGGCCAAAATGTATGGCATCTATCAGGCGCTGGCATGTAGTTATGTGTACAGGTGCCAGTACGTAGGTAGAATAAATGCACAGCTCGCATCACCACCAGAAAGATTTTTCCTTCAAAATCTTCCACTTCCAATTGCCAAGGTACTGTCTGCCCTTCTCAAAGGACTGCAGCTGGAAAGGGAAAAGAGCACAGAAATAAAGCCAAGCTGCCAAAAGGGGAAGGTGGCTTCAGGTGAGCCCAGGCCAGCTCCCAGCACAGCCGGCAGGAATGCAGCCAACCCTTCCGACTGCATCGCCCGGCACACCGTATGCTCATTAACAAGGCAACTGCAGGGAACAAAGCACCAGCCATATGCTTGTCCTGCCCTGCTCCTCCCTCTGCTTAAGGTCCCATTTAACTACAATGAGCACCAATGTACTTTCAGAGGAGGGCCAAGAGGCTGTGCAGACACAGGTACTAGATCCTGTTTTGTCTACAGCTGGCATCAGCAGCTTGTTGTAAAATCTCCTGAGCCACAGGCCAGAGACTCAGCAGTCCAAAGCTCTGTTTGCCACAGTACAGGAAGGCCATTGGAGGAAAATTGGGTTCAGGATTTCCAAAAGCCAACTTCTTAGCCACTTCTGACACATAATGCATTTAATAACCATTAATAAGAATCTTTTTCAATTCTGTTTTCACCTTGTTGTTTAGAAGAAATTTTCTTTCCTTCTCCCATTTTTAATTGAACCAAAACCAATTTAACAGATTGTTGGACAAGATGATCATTGTAGGTCCCTTCCAATTGAAAATAGTCTCATCTGGTCACTTCTATACCGATTCTTAATTCATCTTAATCTGAAGAGTATGGATAACCACATCATATCTGCTTTGGGAGAGGAATACTCCCCTCCTCCCACTCCTTACCTTTCTTTCTGCTACCTCTGTTGAGTGCGCCAAGAGGTCATTTCCATTATTCCCATTCAAGCCTGCACTGATATAGGAATTACTCCCCTGTTAGATTTCAGAGGATTCCCAGATCTGATTAACCTCTCTCTTCTTCTGCAGGGGATGATCCAATGGCTAAGACTCAGGCTTGGAGTTCAGGGAAGACAGTAAGCACCTTGCTCTTTTGCACATACCCATTCTGACCCTGACCTTTCTCCTGTCCCATAAGAAAGAGCTTTGGAAAGCAAAGAAACTCAGGCCCTTCTGGATCTCATTCCCCATTCACCTGGATGCTCCTGCCTGCATAGTTATCCCCAGCTCTGGGTACATGCTGGTCCATGGCTGAGCAATTAATTCAGTTATAAATAAGAAACCCAGCCCAGTTCCATAAACTGGCCCCTGGGTTGAGCTATGATAGGATGGATTTGAATACATTTGACTTCACCCAGTCACATTCCACTCTAAACTGCAGACACCGCACTGGCACAGAAGCTGGGTGGTGTTTAAGCCAGACCAGTGAGCTGTCTGCACTGGGAGATTCAAATTCTCCTACTTAAGGAGGGTGAGGACAATAAAACAGGCTGCTGTCCCATGAGAATCCTGGGGTATGTGTTGTCTCTGTCTCCAACCACCAACTCCATGTGACACGTGGTGCCCCATGTGAGGATCCAACTCAGCCATTTACAGCAAGCAACCACAGTATTGCAGGGAGACAGGAACTGCAGTGGAATATTGCCATGAGCAGCAGAACAGTTGCTGCAAACAGGCAGTGGGACAGCAGAAAAGCAGTGGGAATTGCTGCGGGCAGCAGAAAATGGCTGCGAAATCCCTATGGTAGGCAGCAGATTATGCCCTGTGGTTTCAAACCCCCCTTTGCAGATTGGAATCACCATCAGGACCATGGGAGCGTGGACCTCTGCACCAGAAGTACCTGTTCTGAAGATATGGACTTCCTTTTTTAAAAAACAAGGGATTAATTATGACAAGTGGGCTCTGCTGGCCCTGCTCACGTGGTACAAAAGCCACAAGCTCGATGTGTCTGAAAAGACCTCCTCAGAGTTATTAATCTGGGAGAGGACTGGCTGAAATATACTTGCTGCAGCCTCCATTGGTGATGACACAAGGCATTAATGTTATAAACCATGACTCAGGTTGTGGGTGTTCAAAGACCTAACATGGTTTGCACTGTTGAAATGCCTAAGGCAAAGCCTTTGCAGATAAAGGTCAGTGGAATGATTGGCACAGGGGCAGACATCACTCTGCCAACATATGGACATATGGCCTACAACCCTTGCAGGATCTGCCATTGCTGGCCTCTGAGGGCCACATGGAGCTCCTTGAGCAGCAATCCTGTGTTGATGAAAAATCCTGAGGGCCAAAGAGCTACAATCTGGCCTTACATCACTGAACCTGTGGGGAAGGGATGTTTTTTCTGCATGGGGAGTGTGGATGGGAATGGATTTTTAACAGAGTCCATTTTAAACAGAATGAATTTTTAACTGTGTTAAAGTGTGCAAGGTATCCCATACCAGCTCTGAAATGGCTTACTACTCAGCCTGTGTGGATACCACGGTGGCCCCTTGAGAAAGAAAAGCTAGATGCCCTAAAATCATTAGTACAAGAACAGCTAGCTCAAGGACACACAGAGCCATTTAGGAGCCCTTGGAATGCCCTTGTATTTGTTGTACTAAAGAAATCTGGTAAATGGAGTTTGCTCCATGACCTAAGAAAAATCAATTTTGTGATGGAGGGCATGGGCGCTTTGCAAGTTAGTGTGCCTTATCCTACAATGATACCTGCCTCCTGGGACATCCTGATTGTGGACCTGAAGATTGTTTTTTCACTGTTTCACTGCACTCAGATGATACCTCAAAGTTTGCCTTCCATTAATAATGCTGTACCAATGCAACACTACCAATGGCAAGTTCTCCCCCAAGACATGAGAAACAGCCCCACAATCTGTCAATGATGTGTTGCACAAGCACTCTCATCAGTGAGAGAGCAGTTTCCAGGGGCCTACTGCTATCACTACACGGATAACATTTTGATTGCAACCTGAACACAAAAGGAACTCTCACAGATTCAGCCAAGCCTGCTACAAGCATTAAAAACACTTGGGCTGCAGGTAGCACCAGAGAAGTTGCAGCAGCAAGAACCCTGAAAATATCTGGGACTCAAAAGATCGAACCAAACTGCTCAGCCACAAGCAATTCAATTTTCAACCAAAATTCAGACTCTAAATGATGCACAAAAACTTTTGGGTACTATCAATTGGGTCAGATCATATCTAGGTTTAACCAATTCACAATTAGCACCCTTATTTGACCTCCTAAAAGGTGATCCTGATTTAACTTCCTCCAGAAAATTAACCTCAGAGGCAAAAGCTGCTCTTGAAACAGTAGAGCAAGCTATCACAAACTGACAAGTCCATCAGATATGCCCAGAGGTGTGTATCACTGTGTTTCATTCTTATTGTTAATTTTCATCCTACTGGTATTATTGGACAGTGGAATACAGACAGGCCTGATGCTTTGCACATTCTAGAGTGGGTGTTTTTACCTCACCAACAAAAAAAGACCCACCATCTTTGAGCTAATTACACAGTTAATCATCAAATGTCGTCACAGGTGTTTACAACTGAATGCTAGAGATCCTTCACAAATTATTATTCCTGTGACACAAGAGCAGTTTGAATGGTGTTTTGCTAACTGTACAGCCTTGCAAAGTGCCTTGCAAAATTTTTCAGGACAAATCACTTACCACTTACCAAGCCATATATTACTAAAGTTAAGTGGCTAAACTGCACTGTCTCTGAAACCTCTAAATACCAAACACCCTTTAAAAGTGTTACAGTGTTTACTGATGGTTCTGGGAAAACAGGAAAGTCCACTGTGAAAGAAGAAGGTGAGTGGCAAACACTGGAGGGATATGAGAATGGATCACTTCAAATAGTAGAGCTACAGGCTGTAGCTGTGGCTTTCCAACATTTTCCCCACACTCTGCTAAGTGCTGTAACTGATTCTGCAAATGTGGCTGACATCACACAAAAATTAGACCAAGCACTACTAAAGGAAAATGATAATGCACAACTATTTAACTTAGTAAAAACTCTATGCCTTTCTATCCAAGCCAGAACTTGCCCTTATTATATCCTACACATCAAGAGTCACACAAATTTACCAAGTTTTATCACAGAGGGCAACACCAGCCCTGCTTGAATAGCATCACAACCAGATACACTAGTACAAGCAAAGGCATCACATAATTTTTTCCACCAAGGTGTTTGAGCCTTACAGCAGCAATTTCAGCTGTCAAACACAGAGGCTTGTAATATTGTTAGCACCTGTGCTGACTGCCAAGGTCACACTGCACCACTGCAGATGGTGATAAACCCTTGTGACTGTGTGCTTTGCAAATCTGGCAAACTGATGTCACACACATCCCTGAATTTGGCCGCTTAAAACATGCACGTGTCTCAATTGATACCTTTTCATCAGCAATATGGGGTACAGTACACACAGGAGAAAAAGGTCGGGATGCCACAGGAGATCAGCTTTTGTGGCTTTGGGCATCCCTCACATCATCAGAACAGAAAATGGCCCTGCATACACTTCATGGAAAACTAGACCATTTCTACAACTCCAGGGTGTGTCACAGCAAACTGGTATTCCCCATTTAACAACTGGACAGGCCATTTTAGAAAGGGCACATGGCACTTTAAAATGTATCTTACATCAAAAAAAAGGGGAATATATGATGAAACCCCACAGAGCAGAGTAACAAAAGCTGTTTACACTTTGAACCATTTAACAGTATTAGAAAAGTCCCAGAACCCAGTTATTTTGAATTACTTCTTATCACTACAATCATCCTGTGATGTTCAGCTTGCCCAAGGCAATAGTGAGAGATTTCCTCACCAATACATGGTGGGGGTTCTTGGGATCTTATTAGCTGGGGTTGGGGACTCTTGAAGTGACAGTTCATATAAGGACTTCATTTGTTTACAAATTATTTTTTCCTGTTTACAAGCTGGTTTTTCTGTTTACAGATCGTTTTTCTAGTAGTTGGGTTTTCCTCTAGCAGTTCTAAGGGTTAAATGGTTTATTGTTTTTAAAGTTGTGACTTGTAACTATAAGCAGGCAACCTCTGGCATGTTAGCCTGAAGGATGGTGATCTCGCCTAACAGCTCCTGGAAGTGGGTGCTGCAACTTCAAGTGGTGCATGGAACACTGGTAGCTGGGGAAGCTATGTTTGTCAAATTAAGCAAAAGGCCTCATTCACATTAGGCCACACCATTGGTGCTCAAGTGCCAGATTGGAGCCAGTGAAATCAGCAGTATCTAAAACTGCGCCAAGCAGGAGCAGAAGGTTTTAAAAAACTGCAAGTCTAGGTGAAGTTTAAAATTGAAGTTCCAAACATAGCAAAAAGATTGCAATTAATGCATAAGAACATGTTTTCAGACTACACTGCCACCTTTAATCTCTGATCATATAGTACTTCAGATGCTACAGAGATAGAAGGGGGCAACAAAGGGAATTGGTCTAATCCATCAACACTAAAACCTTGGGAAAAAAACAGTACAAACCACAATGTAGGTCAAAAAATATGCCCATAGAGAGGTACTGGGAAGAAAAGTAAGTGTGGGAAGAAAAAAATTTAAATGCCTGCATCCCTGTTCTTCTCTTCCATGGAAGAAGTTGTACCTGAAGTAATGAATACACTCTGTCTTGTGGCGATGAGCAGCAGAGTGGAGTTACAGATTTACAGCAGAGATAGAAAGCCATTAGATGAATTGCAGGACCTTTTATTACCAATTGCAATTTCATGGCAGGGTTATTATTTATTAAATACAGGAGCAGCCAGTTGAATTCTTACTGCTCTTTGGCTTAATTCCACTTATAAAAAGGCTGAAGAAATTACACAGAGCAGACTAATAGTGCTCTGCAGTAGCAGGCTTCTTTCTCACTGCCTTCACCTGGATGCACATACACACACACACACACACACACACACACACAGAGAAATTTAAAAAGTCATTGTATGGAAGGGGAACAAGTCATATCCAATTTCGCTTTAAAAAATCTAAGGTATATTGAAATAAATGCACTGTACTGCTATCATTACTGCACCTGAAGAGCAGTTTGGACGAGGTAACACCCTCAAGTACTGAGGCTCAGTTTTTTACCGTCTCCAGAATAAACACATGAAATGACATGACCCAAGCCAGAATTACTAAGTGGGTGGGGGGAAGGAGATAATATTTGCCATAATATAAAATTGCATCCCAGGTCATCTTCATGAAGAGAGATTGTGTATATTTTCAGGCAGCAAAAGGGATGAGCTATTCAAACCTCAGCAGCCTTGTACCAGCACTTATTTTGAATTCCCTGAACCGCAGAGCAGTGGAAAGGAAGAGGAACCAGAAAGAAGTGAAGAAATACCCACTGAAGAAACTGTCTCAGCATGGCTCAAATCTCTAAGGCTTTGTTCATGCTTATCTGTCACTGCACACTGGCACAAGCAGGGTGTTTAATAACTTCGTTTGCCAGAAAAACAAGTGCTATAAAAAAAAATTCTTTTTTAAATTTATTTTCATTAGTGTTTGGCAAATAATTTAAAAAAAGATTCAGCAGGAGCAAAAAATATGTATAAAATTTCTGTAAAATATAGTTTGTATATAAAAAAGTAGTCTTCTGCAAACCAGCTATTTTTAGACTATAATGTAGATGTAGATTAGTCTGGTGTGATACAAGCCTTCATTTCCAAAATAACATAGTCCTTTGCTAATATATTTTTCAGGCATACATCTTCATATATTATCTGATATTCCTTAGCAGTACATTGATGTTCCTGATCACACTGTGAAATATATTTTCATTAAAAATGTGGAAAAGAACTGCTATCATTTCCATTTCTGCACAAATAAAACCACTCAATTACGGTTCCAATCCAATGAAGAAGTGAAACAGGACTGCCTCACGTGCTGACTTGAACACAGAAAGCACAGTTCAAAGAAACAAGATTTTCTAAAGAAAATTACAAAATTTAGCAATCAGTTTAAGGTTGTGGATACAGTTGCTCTAAGTGTCCACATCCCCAGTGACCAAACAGGCAAATTCTAACTAGGCAAATAAACTCAATCCAGCATTTTTATGTTCCCACATTTTGAGACTGTTGTGCCTCTTAGATCACCCGCATTTGAATAAGGTGACAATGCTGTGGATATCTCATGCTAATGATTCTTTGCTCACCGTTGTAAATGTGAGCATTATGATACAAATGCTCAGAGAAATGGGAATAGGGTGTTGTTGTTGGAGTGGGCACGATTTCCCTCACAATGGCATTGCACACAGGCAGCCCTCACGAGCTAGATGAGGACAGCTGCTTTATGTGCAGTAAGCTGAGGACCTGCAGCATCAGATCTTCATGCAAATAAATGGGCTCAGCCCTTTTCAGCTCACAGATTGTACCCAAGTATGAGAGCAGCTGTTCTGCCTTGCTGCTTTTGGGAGGTAAGCTGTGGATTCTTTTCACATGTGTGTATATGTATAAGCAGAGATGATTTACTGTCTATACAGATAAAACAACATCTCCTTTAGTTAGCTGAGAAATTTCCAGTGCCTGTCCAAACATACCTCTGAAACAGGTAATATTGTTCTTGTACTAAAGGAATACAGGATAAAATAATAAGTATCATCTAGGAAGCAGGAGTGCGAGAAGTTTCAAGTGCATAACAGTGGTGTGGGCGGAATATATGAAGTAGCAAATACAATACCCAATTTGCTAAAGTCATTAGAAGCAAACCAGAAATCAGTGTGGGAGACATTCGTTGCACCTGCTGCTCAGAGCTAAGTTTTCAGAACTTTTTAAAAGACCAAAATTGTCGAAGAGTTCCTAAGGTTTTATCTCTGGAACAGAAAGAAAATTGGAAGGGAAAAAAATTATTGTTATGCATCCACATGTAGCAAGCCAGTGAGAGATTAAACGAAGGAAAAGGAAAATGCCTCTACGCTCAAAGCGTTCAAAGCTTTTGTAGCACAATTTGCTTCAGGAGAAAATAATGTTTTCTATGGTTATGAACATGCAAAAAAGATTCCAGACTTTATATGAACTGCTGCTCGGGGATTAGATGAGGATTTAATATCTTTCTCAGAGAAAGGATTAATTAAAATCTGTCTTCTCTGGGAAGGTGATGAGCAAAATAATTTCATATGCATACAGAGCTTTTGAATTTTTTCTCTACAGAAATGAAATGTATTTGGTGACTTCTCATTTCGTATCTTTTTCTTCAAAAAAAGGAATAATTTTATATTTTTATTCATAGGACTAGCTGAAGGGATTTTAACATGCTTTCAAAATGTCAAAAAAAAATTGAATCATGGGAGTCTCCTTTAGAAAACTTTGAAAATCTGCTGTTAGGAGTTGAAGAAATACTGCTTGAATATCACTAGAATCTGTCCTTTTGCTACATATTTCACCATGCTTAATTGTGAAATTGGTTAGAAAGTCAACTGGCTAGTGATAGACCTAACTGCATTTTTAGTTTCATTATCATACTGCAAAAAGTTTTACTTCTCTTTCCACAAAAGGCCTTGATTGCCATCAAAAAGCTGAAGCATGCACACACACAATTGTTTTTTGTTTATTTGCAGACCTTAGCAGCTGGTGTTTTAGGGAACTAAAATCCAAGTAATCTAGCCCTGCCTCAGAGCGTGAAAGTTTGGAAATGTCTTTCACCACCTTGAGAAAGGAATGACACAAATTAGAGCATCTCATAGGATACCTGCTGGTGCCTGGCCCCCTCTATTCTATTTCTCTCTATAAAGCAGCAATCTATGACAGTTTCAGTGAAAAAAAAGAATTTAAATCTTGCATTATGTGTTTCATGATAGAAATGCCAGTAGACATGTCTGAATTCCCTCCAGCACTGATATGAAAGGAACAGATATTTTACTGAACAAATTTAATTAAAAAAAAAAAAAACGTTAAAAATACTCTTTTTGAGCCATAAGAGTGGAAAAGCTATGATTCATAACTTTTTTATCAAAACTAACCTTTCCTTTTATAAGGAGTTTGACACCTGTGATCCTTTAACTGCACCATTTTTAAAAATTAAATATCTGGTAAATTTACATAAATTTATACACACATATGTATATCTCTCTCTCTATATATATATATATCTATACATCTATAGATATATAGTAGGAATTTAACTTACGCAGGCTAAATTTCAGAACTTCCTGTACTGAAAATCATTAAGACACAATGAATGGATAGTTAAAAAAAAAAAAAAAAAGAAACAAAACAAAAAAACAACTTAAAGAAACCTAAACACAACCAAGCAAACAAACGAAAAACCCAAACCAAAATAAAACCAAAAAAAATACCCTGATCACACAAAAATCTGTGTAAAGGTGCATAACCCATACCAGAAGGAAAGTAAAAAGCAATGAGCAACAAACTGAAAGTAAGATCTAAAGAAAGAAACAAAAACAAAAGCTCTACTGGAGAACTTTACACCTTCTTGTTTATACAGCTTCTGTCCTTAAAAACCTGGACCTCAAGTGGATTTTTTGTCTTTCATCTGTCTCATTTCTTCAGTCCCAACATGCAGGAAGTCTAAGGCAAAGGCTTGTCCACTTCTGCTGCCCTGTTTGATGAGCATCAGTGTCCAGTGGTCAAGGTCCCTGCCCTGCATCAGAGCATGCAAAGAAAGCAGGTGATCCTCCTCCTGATGAGCACACTCCAGCAATTACCAAATAGTACAGCAGGGAACAGCATCTCTTGGATGGAGCAGGGAACAGACCCGGATGATCTGGTCTACTGATTTAAACATGGCTCAACTCCAAGGAGTGTTTGCCTGAACTTTATAAGGCAGTCTTAGCCCATATGTTTATCACAGATCCAAGGAGCTCAGGAAAGGATTGATGGCCTGCAATTTTACAGTCACTGCATGGTCCTGTAAGATTAGTATGGATTAACTGTCTGAGCATTAAATATTTAATGTAATAAAAAGTTTTCTTAAAGGTATGGAAGTGTGACTTGGTCCTGCATTTTAATTATGCTTAAAAAATGTCCAGTCAACATCTAATTTGTTCTGTTCAAATCCCAACATGGTCCAAAGATAAATCTCTTCTGTTTGGAGAAGAGAGAGTCAAAAGAGAAGATCAAATAATTAGGCATAGCTGAATTTGAAATCACTGTTCCAGACTATCAAATAGATTAGACTTCAAAGGCAGAACAGTAAATTATACATAGGTATAATATATGTGTAAATTTCTCATTCCGTTTTTGTAATTGAAAAAAAAAACAAAAGAAAAAACCATATATTATTAATTCATCCCAGACTCTCTAGATACTCAATACTAGGTCAGCAATTACATTAAATAAGTTGCAGTGAAATCTTTGTGGTACCTGCCCAAAATTAACCTGAGCCTGTACCACATCATAGCATATCCTTTGCTCGGTCTGGCTGAGACTGGGTATGCATTTCACCTTCTGTATCTTTTCTCCTGCATTACTTTTTGGACCTGTGCTAATAAATTATGAGGACAGGAGGTATGACCTCACTCAAAATGAAAATAAAAAATTTCAGCTGTGTTGCTTTAGGTCAGGTAACAGCTTTTCTTACTTTAATTACAAGTAGATGCAGCAATAATGTTTCAAAACTTGCAAAATGAAGAAAATCAAATATTCCACAGAGAAAGTGCTGAAGTTGAAATTTCTCTGACCTGTTATTTTACCTGAAAGTCTTTGCTAATTTGAACACTGCTTGTGAAAGCAAAAACACCATTAAGATTTTATCGCATTGGCCTCTTACTGGTTCTTGGTGGTTTGCCTGAAGATGAACCCAGATCTTGTCTGTGTGTCAGCACTTAAGAGCAGCACCCTTCAGTTCAGGTCAGAGGCAGAGCATTTTTCCTCCTCTCCTCTGTTCCTGGTGTCAAACAGGTAAGAAGTTGGTGGGTGGTAAGAAGATCTGAGTAACAGAGAGTGAGCATCCTCCTGCCTTTCTACCTTTGCCCAAGGGAAACAAAGCTCACCTCCAGTGCACGGTGTTCCCCAGGAGCCTCAATTTCCCAGCTGAGGGAACAGAATCATGCAAAGTTAGGGATATAGTTCCAATGGTATGTAGGTTAAGGTTTCTGGCCACTACCTTCAGCATCAACTCAGTGACTGAATTTTTAAATGCTTTTTTATAGCAGAGACCATTAAACCACAGAATGTCCCTCCTGAACGCTATTAAGTGGATAAATAATGAGTTCAGCTATCAGTGGTTTCTGCACCTTCACTGCTGCCTTGCAAATGGAAGAGTGAACTCAACAATTTGACACCAGCAATTAAAAGGAAAGAGGTGAGCAACAGTTAATTTTACAGCATGGAGCAACCTGAAAGCCACCCAAGGTAACACCTGCTAGTGGAGCCAGCTTATAAAGTGACCACACTGCCTGAGTGGCAGCATTCTGGTGATGTACTTCACTCCATAAAGACTCCTCATTAATTAACACATTTGCATTTGATTTCTGATGGCAGGGTTTCAGCTACAGCAGGATAAACTCTCTGGGGACAGGGAACCTGCTTGCAGGAGCAAACAAACCAAATCCACTGAAGGAGGGGAATTGTCAAGCTTGTCCTGGTGAATCCCCCACACTTGTGCAGTGGGAAAAAGGCTACCTGGGACCAGCATGATTTTAAAACGAAGCTTCACACCTCTTGACACCTACCTTTCTTCTGGAGACCAAAGCAAATGTGAATTTTTTTCCCATTTCACAGTGAAAATTTAGTTTGTTCCTTAACCTGAAGAAACAAGATGAAATTTCATTTGTGCACAATCATTGTGCCATGATTCTATTTAAAAAATCAATAGACACAGCTGTCCTACGGCCTGCCTTTATTGTAAAGTACATTGATGCTACCAAAACTAACTTTCCCAGAAACCTACTACCTCAATCAGGCATATGAAACATTGGAGACAGCAGCTTGAAAGTGGCTGAAAATACAGTTTCTAGCATTTTGCAGTATCATGACACTTTTTCCCCTCCATGGCTTTACATTTTAACTCCATGCATTCTCTGAAAATTAAGCACAGAGTACAGGGTCTGCATTTTAAAAGGCAGAAATCAGCTGCTCCCTATGTGTGAGGCATCATGCTTGTTTTCAAACTCAGGTGGAATTCTGAGGACAAATCCAGCATATAAAAAGCAGCTAAACATTGATGGGTTGTTTTGAAAAGCTAATAGAGGCTTGACAGACTATCAGTGACAGCAGGAAGAGCAGGTACTCCATGAGTTTTACCCGTGAAAAAGATAAAGGACAACTATCTCTGCTGATGTTTAAAAATCAGCAGCAGTACTCATCCTTAGTATCTCCAACAGAAGCCCTACATGCTGCCCATTGGAACCAGAAGAAAATACCCCAGAGGTGCAGGAGACAGCGGGGTGGGTTTCTCAAGGTGGTTACAGGTTACTAACACAGATCCTGGTGGTTCCAGACGGCTCCAGCCAAAAATTGAAAGAAGGACACAGCTGACAAATTCCACAAAGCTCACCACAGTATGTCACACTACTCACACCTAGTCCTCCCACATCATTGAATTTTCTACTGTCTTGTATCCATGGGCATACCTACACTTTCAAGTATTTCCAGCTGCTGCACAGACATGTTTCATTATCCTAGCTAGAAATGGAGGAAGATAAAAAGCAGGATTTCTAGCTCATGGAAAGTTTCTTCCCTTCGCTCCTCAAGTACCTATTCTTCCACTTCCTGTTTCCAAACTCTTGTACAAATCGACAAGCCAAAGATCTGAGAAGGCTCTTCAGTGAGCAGCTGTCTGTTGAGAGCCAAAAGTTAATGAGCTTTCGATTTCCTGAACTCAAACAGAGACACTGCAAGCTCTGGCGTGGCTCTGCTGGAACTGCCTGGGATTCAGAAAACACACACTAAGCCTGATGTGTGTGAGATCCAGTCCTTCAAATAAATCACTGTCTTTTAATAAAAGAGAATCATACCTCCTACTTTACTAGCAGCTGTTTTGTCAAGTTCTGCCTGTCAGTCAGTAATGATTCTTTTTACTGTCCATAAGGTGTCAATGCCATAAAAGACAGCGTCTCCTAAACCTCCTGTCAGGGGTTTGCTGGAAACATCTTCTCATCTATAGATCCTACCCAGTGCAGCAATTTGTCAGAGCAATTACAAACTCACAAGAGGACTTTGCCCTGCTGCTCTCCATCAACCCTTGTGACACCCAGCTAGGAGAGCAGAGAGCACTGATTTCAGCAGCTAAGATCCACATGGTTTGTGGCAGAAAACATGGCTGCTTAGAGCAAAGATCTTCAAAGTCAACAAACGAAATTACAGAAAACTGAGCTCAGCTAACTGAGCACTTTTTCATGCTGCTGAAACCTTCATCTACATTTAAGTATTCTCAGCTGCAAGAAATTTAAAACTTGCAATCCCTCCTTTAGGTGTAGGTAAGCATCAGAGCACTAGCACACTGCAAGATGAATTCTCCATCCAGAAAATTTATGTAATAGGAGCAAAGCAAGACAAGCCCATCATCTCTTCAGTAAATGGTCCAAACTTTTAAGGTCTACATCATTTGCAGCTATAAAACAACTGTTCAGTGTTTTCAAATAGCTATTGCAACCATCATTACTCAATAACACATCTTCCCTTAGCAAAAGAGGAAAAAATAATGCCAGTGCATAGAAGATATATGATATATGATGTGAACAGTATTAAGTACCTTATTTAAGCATTAATCTTTAACCTTCACAAACTTTGTGACAGCATACAATGATAGTTGCTGGAGGAAACTCTTTTTTCATATTATGAAAACAACATTATTTATAGCAGCAATGCACATCTGAACAACAAAGGAGCAGGAAAGGTAGTGATGAAAGATGCATTGTAACAAGCAATAAATCATACAGCACTGAATCATTGAGTGCTAAAGAAAATGAAACTACCTGAAAACAACACTGTGATTTAGCAAAAGTCCTTTAAGATGTGCTTAATGCTAAGTACATATTTGTTTCTTACTGAAGTAGTGAATTTTTATTCAGAATTAAGTATGTTCTTAAATGCTCTGAAGAGTCAAGATCTAAAGGAGGATGACATTTATGGTGACTTCCATCCAAGTCTACAGGATAAACAATGTTTTCAGGGAAATTCATAGAGCCATCAAACACATAGGCACATCTCAGTTGATAACAACAAATATCACTGACAAAATAAACTCTATTAGCACTCCTTTCAGATTGCATAAGTGGCATTCCTATAAGCATTCATTTTTCACCTTCCAGTAAAGTGCTTTTGCTCATGAAAAACTGCTTTAGGAGACTTAAATATATCTAAGAGCTGTTACAGATAAGCTGTTCCTCTTTACCTATGATTTTCATGCTTTTCTAGGGCAACAATTCAAGGCAGTCAGGAATGAAACATAGAATTTATCCATTCAGTCTCTATCTTTGCAGACTGCCTGTGATTTTCATATGTGTGGAATCCTTTATGTGTATTCTGGGTGTGAATGCATTTGTATTGCCTTAAATAATATTTAAGCATCAATCTTTGATTCTCTAAGAGTTCTCCATAATCATCACTTTCATTAAAAATCTTTGATCATCAATCCATGAGGATCTGGTCTTTACAATATTTAGCATGATTATTTTATACAAATAATTACTTTTTCACTGATTTAAGGCAAACATCTATAATAGTAAAAATGATCAGAATCTTATGGCATGTGGCCTATACATAACATAAAAGAACAGTTTAATCAGGAGAGGAAGTGAGTGAAGAAAGACACAGAACCAGTCTTCAAATCCATCAGCATGGGAAGGGATATGATATGAGGGACACAAACTGCAGCAACAATTAAGGTGGACATTAGGGACATAAAAATTTCTCTACTTGTAAGGCAATGGAAATCTCTGAGACAGGTTGCCTGGGGATGTAATGTAAGCCCATCCCAGGGTTTTTTCTAGCTCAGCTAATGAAACATCCATCAGGAAGAGTTTAGGAATAAATTTTTCTTGCCATGAGGATAGGAGACGTGTCTCTTGGCATGCGGTTCATCCATTTTTTGTACGCTTTTTTTCTAATTCCAGGGTAAAATTTAAGTAGAAAGTAATAGAGAAAGGAAAATGGAGGAAAAATCATGCTAGTTTCTTTATGCCAGACTGAAGAGACAGATGCTACTTTGTTCCTGGAGAGTTGTGGCTCTTCAGAGTACCCCTTAATGATGCACACATTTTTATCACCTCAGCAGTATGAATCAGCTGCCTAGATGTCCTGGAGTCTGAAAAACACCCCTTAGGGCTGGCACAGGCTGAGATATCTCCCACAGATAACTTGACAGGCCTCTAGGTAATTTCCATTTGTTGAGATAAATGCAAAAGCACCTCCTGTGTGTTACTGGAGGCCTGCTCTCTGCTCAAGAGGGACCACAGGGGTTTCCTTGCCATTTTCATATACATACATATATATATAAGTTTTAGCTTAGCAAAACTAGCAGCTGCTGCTGGTCTTTGGTGATGTGAGGTGATGTATCTGACCGTGGGAAGCAATCTTTGATACAGAGAGCATCCTCATTCATTAAATTAGTTTCAGCCTGAGTCTATAATAATGTGACAGCATCTTTGCAATGAAAGCCTTTTGACTCATACTCCCTCTGTAAATGCTGAGAATCCAAGCAGTTGCAGAGGTCAGCATCAAAGTGTGAGTCATGAAATGAGTTTCAGTCTCAGTTATATAATGAATCTGAGCACACAGCCTCCTTTGCACAGAAATAAAGCAGAACTCCATGAATCAAATGAGAAATGGCCAGAAGGAGAAAATGTTTTCTGGTCTTTGATGTAAGTCACTGGTATTTTTCAGTTTGAAGACCCCATAAAAGTTTCCCAGTGAAGCTATGTACTGTCTTCAGCGAATTTCAGCCTCTGCTGATAGCTTTGCTTGGTACTCCCACTGATCCCTTAGAAGTTGAAGAACACAGGTATATGTGAATTCCTTAAACTCAGTGAAGTTTGAAAGGGAGCAAAAATTACAGTCTTCACAAACCTGCCTGAAAATGTTTGCAATTACCTTGCTGTTCTGGTTGCAGTTAAGGAAAGCTCATCCTGCTCTGTGTAAGTAATATGAAATGAACAACCTTTTCCCCTCAAAGACACAACACCTAAGGATGCCAGAACGGGTATATTTCAGAGCAGAATTAGGCTCTAAGCAACATTTCTGTTGGCAGCTTTTCCTATACCTTTATATTAAATCCATTTCAGAAGGTTTTTAGCCTACTATTCCAATATCAGCTGAAATCAGTGATCTTTATATTGATATTGATATTAAAGAACAAAAAAGACCAAGTAGTTGCAGGATTAGCAAGTTTTCAGTTTTCTGTGAACAATTATCTAAAGACCAATACATTCAGGGCAATTTTGCACATCTGCTCTATTCTAGGTATTTTTCTAGATAACTCGTTCCAGCTGCAATTACACCAAGTGAAATTTTAAAATTATTTCCTCAAAATCTGCTTCATTCACTGCGCAAATCTATAGGACTTTGGCCACCAAAGCTCACAGCCTTGTGTGCAGCCCTGGAAAGAACCCAGAGCAGCCTTTTGAAGAGCTTTTGCAATGAACAGAAAGGTTCACACTTCAGCTATCAGACATTACCTCTCCACCAGTTGGTGCTTTGATCAGCCCATTACAGCAGTGATGTACAACACAACACGGCACGGTAGCTATTTATACGTGCTCTGAACAGCTGCACAAAACAACACACTGCAAAGGGAAGACAATGAGATTTGCTGTGCCCTCATCTGGGGCTTTTTGCCACCCATTTATTATTCATACTGAGCTGTAAAAATGGTCTGTGCTTGGCAGTCCTAACAGGATTGAAATTATCTAGGTGAAGTGACACTGTTCTCAGCAGTTGACCTTCCTGCAAGTAGGACATACTTTATGCATCTGATTTTAATTTAATAAACAGTGTTTTATTTTCTAATACAAAGAACATTTTGTAATTTTCTTCAGCTGTACCTCAGGATACATTTTAAATGTGGTGCCATTTTATTCAAATGTTGCAACCTATGTACATATTTGACAGTTTTCACCCAGAAGCAGCACAGAGATATTAGAGATCATTATAGAACTGTTTGATTTTTAGAGGGAATGTTGCTGATAGCAAAAATATGACAGGCTAGTAATCCTTATTTATTGAATTTCTCTGTCTTGCACTGAAAGGGACATGCTTTCCTAATTCCTCTTGTGTCTTTAGCAATTCACTTCAAATTTACTCAGTTTAGAGCTTTTCCATTCACATGCTGGGTCAAAATCTAAATAGAACAAACTTTCAGGTTCATATCCAAGCTGTTAATTCTATTTGAAAATCCTCCATCTTTGAACATGTGTTCTATGCTACCCAGAATCACTTTCATGATGACTTTGTTTCCTCCATTCAAAAAAAAGCTATTTTAATCCATGACACCATCTAGGTCTTCTCTCTTTATGCAAACTGCCTCATCATTCTGGATCTTTTCATGGGTAAGGATTTGGATGTTTTTCTTTTTGCCTTTTTTTTTTTAACCTGCATCTCATAGGAGAAACAGAATTAAAATATTAATTACCTTCTAACAACAAAAAAAAGCTAAAGGGCTTTCTGAAATATGTGGAAAACTTCCCAATAAATTCAGTAGGGTGACAATTCCATCCTGCAAAAAACAGCATATATTCTAGTGCTGGTCAGTGGATGTGGTTTTAGACACACACGGATACATTTTTTTTCACTGGGTTTTACACATATATATCTTCCTTAATGTCTCCATCTACAATCAACACACTATTTGAATTTAAAACAGTAATAGGCACTGTAGAGAGAGAAATATCAATTAACCATCCAAGAAATCCAACAAAACCCACCATTAAAATATTTGGAAGCACCTTCTAATACCACTTAATGTAGTCCTGACAGATAAGACTGTACCTGTCATAGATTCTCTCCTCTGCCTCCACTCAGTCCATTCACTGCACGTTTCTGACGGAACACTTCCTCTGGTGAGACAGGGAATCTTTTCTGTACTTGGACAGCCGTGAAAGGCATTTCAGCCTTCATCTGTGAAACTGTGAAGCATCTCAGCATCATGGACATCAGAAAGTCTTACCTCTCAACCCTTGCCCTGCCAGCATGCCACTGTTACACAGCTGCTAGCGTCCAAAGAGAGTTTTCCACAAGAGCCCTGCGAGTAGGCAGGTACAAGGTTTTGAGCAGGGAAAGACAACTTCAGTATGATTTTGCTTGCCCAAAACTCACACCAATTGCATAAGCTGCAGAGCTCTTCATCAAAGACCTCTAATTTGCCCAGAAATACAACAGCACTGTCACTTCACCAGCACATTGTGTTGCTTTCTGTTGGTGCCCAATTGTCACCATAATAAATAACTTTGCAATTACAAGCTATTATCTAGCAGAAATTTTTAAAAAAGGAAGATAAGATGTTTGATTAATTTTATAACATTTCTTAAATTGTTTTTATTTTGCTATAGATTTTTGCACAATGCTGACAGTTTTTCTCTCCCTGTCCTTGTAGCTAGTCTATAAATGTTTGTTCACTGATTTTTTCCCAAAGAACAAGATGTGCTATTATTCAGCTTCCATTCTCCTCTTCTAATCTCTTCCTTTCTGAGAAGTCAGCCAGAGAGTAAGAAAGAGCACAGTGAAAACAATATTGTCAGAAAAAGGCAGTGTATTTTAAAAATAGATTGCTATTTTTTCCATTAATTTAAAAGCTATTTAGTCATAACTTCAAAATTGAATCTAAGTCTAATATCATGAAGCATCATCTTTCCAGTAGTTTTTCTAACCAGTCTTTTTATTTAGAAATTTCAAAACTGGAGATCATTTTAAGGTAAGGTAAAGCTACATAGCCATACCCTTCTGAAGAAAAGAAGCAAAAAATACCCACATGGATTCTGTCTAATCACGTCATATTTCTAATATTTTTTCAAAGAGAGTTTTTCCAGCTGTGTTAGCTTGAGGACATATTCAAGAAGCACCTTTTATTATCAGGTTTTTGCTATTACATTTATTTTGGGGGGCATTTTGGTTTTCCCCTCTTTTTCTCACTGTGTTCAAGGTGGGAATTCTTTTAAAACTAGTGCATCAGAGCAGTTGTCTTGCTCCTGTTATTTTATTTGCAGAGAATCTTCATAAGATCAAACACCCAGAATTTAACCACAAATATTTCTTCTTTGTTTGAAAAAAGAAAATAAGATAAAAAAAGTATTTGTTTTCTAAACTAAACTGACACACTCAACTTTTGTTGAGATAATGCAAGCAAAGCTCAAGAAATTCTGATACTTTGATCCCTCAGATTGAATCATCAGGTTTCTGTTTTTTGAAGTGCTTTGCTCAATCCTGCTTCTAATGAAAGCCAATGATTTTTAATGAATGAGTAATAGGAATGACATTCAGAAAACTTCCACTGAGTGGTCTTGGCAATGGAACTTTGGTTCAGTGTAACTGTAGAGCTTTATACCTTAGCTGATTAAAAGCTGATCTTCTCATGAAATCTTTAGGATATATGCAGAGTGTTCAAGCTGCTCTGTATTGTAATGCAAATGAAGCTAAGTTAATTATCATGGAAACTATGTTTTATTAAACTGCTACATAGTT
This sequence comes from Melospiza melodia melodia, assembly GCF_035770615.1. Taxonomy (NCBI): domain Eukaryota; kingdom Metazoa; phylum Chordata; class Aves; order Passeriformes; family Passerellidae; genus Melospiza; species Melospiza melodia. The sequence continues at coordinate 47,187,884 of NC_086194.1, read as the reverse complement.
TTCTCATTTTGCAAAGTAAATGTAAAATAAATGTTTTGTCATGATTCTCTCCTTTTCCTTTTCCTCTAAATCCACTGCTATAAACTAATCTGTCAGAATGTAGTTTATTTATATGTTTGTTCAATCAATGACACAAGTGAGAAATGTTAATGCTCTGCACTCCTTGCTCCATTTCAGCTTCAGTTCTCCTCCTCTTTTAGGTTGCAACTCTACTAAATAGTTTTCAAATGTTTTAAAATGAGGTTTGTCTGAGAGGCGAGACACCTCCTCTCTTCCACATGTGAAAGTTTTTTGGTATTTATTTTCTCTGCCCACTCATTTTAAATCTCTGACATGGATACACTCAGCTGCTGAAATTGCCGCTGCTTAAAGTTCCTGAATTTTATCTCCTCTTCTCCTCAAGGAGGCATCTTTTTATACAGCCCTAAATGCCACACTGAACCAACCTGAAGTGTTGGATGCAACTTATTTGTCCTTCCAGGCAGCTTTTTCCCACCAATGGCAGGGAGCCAGAAGGGTGCGCGGCTGCAACACCTCTCCCAGGACAGTTTCTAAAGGCTGCTCAGAGACCATTCTGGCAGGACTTGTGGCCCATAGGGGACTGGCCACACTGGAGCAGCCCATTCCCAAAGAACAGGACATCTAGATGCTCCATGCTAGAGAACTTCTTGAAGCACTGCAGCCTGTAGGAAGAACCCACGGTGGTGAAGGTTTGTCTCCCATAGGTGGAACCCTATATGAAATAGGGACAATATGAGAGGAGGAAGAAGAAGAGAAGGAAGAACAGACCGCAATCCCCATTCCCCAGTCCCATGGGACACTTGGGGAGTGAAGGGGAGGTGGAAGACTCAGGACTGAAGTTGAGCCTGGAAAGACTGAGTGGGGAGTGGGGGGGAAGGTAATTATGTTTAATTTCTCATTATCCTTCTTTGTTATTAACTGGCAGTAAATTAAATTGCTATTCCCCAAGGTGAGTCACCCATGAGAGTGATTGATAAGTGACATCCTTGTCCTTATCTCAACCCGGGAGTTTTTTCATCTTATTTTCTCATTCTGCTCTGCTCAGGATGGAGAACAAGTGAGCAGCTTGGTGGGCAAATGAGCCAGCCAAGGTCAACCCATCACAGGCAGAGAGATGAGGGTGGGTGGAGGGGTCCTGCTCTACCTGCTTTCATCAAGAGATACATGGGACTCCTTTTCTCCTTTTTGCTCTGAGCAGTACCTGCTAATTGTTGGTGCTCTAAAGTTTAACTTGCTTGCTGTTTATTACCTTGGGCAACAATTTTAAAAATATAGGACCTAAGCAAATTGGTCCAACATAAAAATAGGGAAATTCATTGAACAAACTGGTAAACATTAGCTATTCTTAATTAGAGTGATTTTTCTTTTTTATGTGACTTACTTTATACATCTATGAGTGTCCCTTAACACTATTAGAAACATTTCCCTCCTCAGCTGCACTGGAAAGGACAAATTCCTCTAAGGTGGCGAAACCACATGAAAGGTCAGCTGCATCCTGAGAGTTTGGGTAGCTCAGTGCCTTGTGCCCTGCAGAGAGACATTACAAGCTCAGATGTGCTAAGCATTTCATGTCCTTGAAAGAAAAGTAAGGGTGCTCCCTGTGTTATGACAAGTATCTTTGGACTATAAATACAGTTAAAATAACCTTTAATTTTGTGAGAGGCATCTGCACTTAAATTTTACTAGGAATTTGGCAGAAGCCACAGATCTAACCTGTCTCACATGCTGGTGTGCATGATTAAAGGGATGCAGGCTGGCCCAGCCAAGGAGGTGTGCTGCATTCCTACTTAATGTGTGTTACTGTTGCCAAGTAACATAAATTCAGTGCCGCAGTCAAATTCTGCCATAAGTCAACAGCTACCCTCCAGCAAGGCATCAATCTTGAAATTAGTTGCTAAGATGCAAACATAACCTTTTCATCATTTCTCTGCAATGGAATATTGTTTTGTCCTTCCTATTTTCCACTACTTCTTTCTCTTCCCACCAAGGTATGGGCAAAAGAATGTGACAAAAATATTTGCTGTCTGTCAGCAGCTTTTAACACTAAGTGGTCTGTCATCATTTCTTTAACACTAAGTCAACAGTTATTACACTCAGTTCAAAGTTTTGCCATGTTGCTTCCTAATCAGCTGGTTGAACCTCAAGTCAGGACCTCCAAGAATTTCCTTCCTTTTCCAGTCTACCAAACTGGCCTGGCTTACATGATACAAGGCTGTGAAAGTTTTGAGTCTCAATGTTCAGTGAGAAAGCGTCTCTGTGGTTCCCAGTGTACAGTGAAACTGAAGGGAAGCACACAGAATGTCTTCTTTTCCCTCTAAGGGTGACAAGCAAGCTCAGATTAAAAATAAAAAATTAAATTAAAAAAAAAAAACCTAAGAAAAGGGAAAACCAAACCCCTTTCACACTGTGCTGGTTTTGGTCGGGGTAGTTAATTTTATTCACAGTGGCTGGCATAGGGCTGTGTTTTGGATTTGTGCTGAACACAGGATTGATAATATAGAGAGGTTTTTATTGCTGTTATTGGGCGGCTACACAGACCCTTTTTTGCTTTCTATATGGCCACACTGGTCAGGAAGCTGGGGGTGTGTGGGAGCCAGGAAAGTCAGGAAAGGTGACCCAAACTGACCAAAGGGACATTCCAGACTATGGCATCATGCTCAGTATATAAAGTGAAGAAGGAGGAAGGGGGAGACATTTGGAGTGATGGTGTTTCTCTTCCCAAGTCACCATTTCTTGTGAGGGGGCTCTGCTCTCTTGGAGATGGCTGAACTCCTGCCTGCCCATGGAAAGCACTGAATTAATCCCTTGTTTTGCTTTGCTTGTGCGTGCAGCTTTTGCTTTTTCTATCAAGCTGCCTTTATCTCAACCCACAAGCTTTTCTAGCTGTTACACTTCCCATTCTGTCCCTGACCCCAGAGGTGAGTGAGCAGCTGCATGGGGCCTGGCTGCTGGCTGGGGTTAAACCACAACACACATACCCTTTTGGGTATGACCAAGCAAAGGACTTACATGTGTGGAATCTCAAAACACACAAAGTTAATTTGGCTTCAGTGAAAAGGTAAAGACATGTTTACACACCTCTGTGAAAGTTATGCAAGGTTTTTTAAATGCTCTGAGAGCTTTGCAGGGTGGAACTGCTTAAGGGAAGGCCACAGGAGCCATCTTATCTCTACCTAAGTCAAGGATGCAAACAGTTTCTACTGGAGAGCAACAAATGCCAGGATGTCTTGAGCCAGAATATCCAGAGGCTGAGATAGCCTGCTATTATAAATATAGGGAGGAAAGAGTTCAGGTTTAGGTTTATTTAGGTTTAGCAGAGATTTTAGTTAATTCGTATTTAATGGATTCAGGTTCAATCCCTATTCAACTAACAGATGGAAATGAAAATTAAAATATTACAGATCTTTTGACTATTTTTAAACTTCACAAGTAACAGACTTCAGCAACCGAAAGTGTAACTGAGAAATTCACAGAAGAATTAAGGAGTCTGATACAGCATATTTTTTATTTGCTCAGTTGTTTTACCCCTCAAAAGGACTCATAATACTGAATGCCAGCAACATATGCATACATAGCTGGAGTAGACAGAATGATTTTTGGTAGCTGATACATCCAAGTTGCATCCTTCCAGCAGTGGCCTCAGAGACTTAGTGTCACTTCTTGCTTATTGAGATTTGGTTCACCTGCAAAGCATTGGCTGGGTTCTTTTTCAGAGCATCGAGGTCTCTGTGTAAAGCTCATGAAATCTTAAAACTGGAAGAAATTTCAGTTCTTTAACTGTACTTTCAAGGTCAGCTATGTTTAACATTGATTCTGTGATGTATTATTTTTGTTCTATGAGCAAAGTATGTCTCTCTTAATTTATGTGTGTGTTAGACAAAATTTTGTGCTACCATTGACAAAATTTTAGAGTAGGACTACTATCTGTGACCACTATACACATCTGATGAAATGCATATGTTCATACAGTTTTTGTTCTTTATCTTTTTTTTTTTTCCAATGACATTTTATAAAGCTTCAGTAGAAGAAACAACCCGATGGTTACAGCTGACCTTTTAATAAAATACCATGAGGTTCCTCATAGCACTGTTCACATCAGAGAGTCTTTGTTGCTGTCTTAGCAGGCTTCATCACTTATTCCTTTGGTGCTGTTCTATGCTCATTTCTGTTTCAGGATGTGTACTTCAGATCACTTTATGTTGCAGGCAGGTGTTTTATAACATGGCTGGAATCCATGGGCTCAAAATGTTGCTTAAAAATACTTTAAATTAAATGTTACTTGTAAGACAAACTAAGAGGGTTTTTAGCTTGAGTTTCTAAAAAAAAAAAAAAAAACAAACAAAAAAAAAGCCAAAACCTGTAATCACCCTGCACATCTTTCCAATTCTTACCTTTTGAGTCCACCAGCAAACAGCAGTCATGAGTGCTGAAAGTGTCTAAGACATGAAGATCCTGCAACTTCACAAACACCAGCTACAGAAAGTACTGGTGTCTTCATAGAGGACCCACAAAGAAGAATGCTTTTTTTTTCTCCTGGGATGATTTTCCATTTCCCTGAGCAACAAAAGGCCACCCAGCATATACACAGATGAGTACACACAGAAGCTACCAAAATGTGTGGAACAGCCACCAAACTGCATGAACAATTTATGACACATGGGGGTTTCTTCCCTGCAAAAGACAGGAAGAAATATAAGAGAACAGTGTGGTGAGTACTGTATGGTATTTAAGGAGACATACATATCATGCTAAAAGAATTTTATGAGAGATGGCATTAATTTTAACTTCGAAACACAGAGGGAATACACCCCCCTCTAATTTAAAATGCATCACTTTCAATGCCCAGAGAACATTCTGTTCTGCAACAGCACACTTATTTCTTTAGTCTTGAGGCAAAATGCTCAATCAGTAAAACCCATCTTCCCTTTATTTTTGTTGATGGTAATGACCATTGTCACTATTTTTATACATCTCAAGTGTTCGTAATTTCAGCATTTGTTCAAAGTTTCAAGTCCTAATAGCCCTGAGTCAATTATTTTGCAGGATAATGATTTGTAAACACTTAGAGTGACTGAATCAAGGAGAGGGCACAGGAAGCAATTTGCTGCACTTTTTGTAGTAGTGACTGTGAAATACAAAGAGGTGACCATGAAATACAAAGCTTGTGTTGCAGTATCCTTCTTGGATATGGATTTAACTGAGAATATGTTTTTCAGAGAAGAAGATACTTAAGATTTGAAAGAAAGTGCAGCAATTTTCTCAGGATAATGTATTTGAGTGAGTTTTCACAGACTGGTTCCCACATTTAACTACTGATTTTGATTTTTTAGTTAATGACTGTTATACCTCTAAGAACATTCTTGGGAAATGGGGGGGTTTTGCCACTCTCTCCCTTACTGCAGCTCAGCTGTGGCTGTAACTTACACTGCAAGCACCATTTTATGAATTAACCAGAGGCTGGAGAGGTGTCTGTTTACATTTGCACAGAATGGAATTACGGATAGCAATGTGGCCTTTTTAATAACGAAAGGGGTCTGAGAGGCTGCAGAATGATTTCCATGAGTGGTCCTTCCACTTCAAATCCCAATGCTGTACACAAGATTTCTCCTACCCATACATGGCCAAGGGAGTATATTGAGTAAAAAATGCCCTCCACACTGCACCTCAGGTGGCAACTGGGGGGCTATGTACTTTTCTATATCACCTCTATTGCATCTGTCACTGCTAGCATAGCTGAAGAAAGCAGCCTTTATTAGATGACATTGAAGGAAAAAATCCCCATGAAACAAACAAACAAAAACAAACAATAATCCAAATAAGAAAAGGTAAGCAAAAAAAAAACCAAAATCAAACCCAAAACTCAAACCAAACAAAAAAAAAAAAAAAAAAACAAAATAAACCCCAAACCAAACCAAACAAAAAAAAAAAAAAAAAACCCAAAAATAAAAACCCAACCAGACAATAAAAACACACAAACCCAAACTACCAAAATCATTACTAAAATCCACCTTCCCACTTTCAAGCATAAGATAGTTTTGAGGTTGGATTTTTTTTTTAATGCATCTGAGATGTTATTCACTTACACACACACATTTTCTTTCCGGTTTGGATTTGGTAGATACACTGTGGTCCGAAATGAAAGCAGCATCCCCTTTAAATTTCTGTTTTAACTCCTTGCTGGACTGTAAGCTGAGGAGTATTTGATAACAACTTCAAAAGCTGTGACTCACTGGACCCTGGCTAAAGGGTTGGTTTTTGATCTCAACAGCCTTACCAAGGTTATCTCAGGTGAGCAACTGCCTCTTCCCCAGGCACGTGGGACCCAGCAAATCTGGGCCTCCAAATTCACCTCTTAATGAGCTAGGCAGCATCCTTCTTGCTGTGCTGGTTGTACATACCCAGGTTTGCTGCCCAAACAGCCCTTGTTTTCACTTTCCTCAGAGGACAGTCCAGACCTGCAGAAGCCTCTTCAGGCAATTCACTTGATGGCTCTGCTGCAATACAGGATCATGCTGGATGGTGCTTTGAGCAACCTGGTCCAGTGAAAGGTGTCCCTGCCCACAGCAGGGGGCTTGGAGCTACATGGTCTTTATGATCCCTTGCAACCCAAACCATTCTATGATTCTATGAATATTCCTCCTGGCCCAGAGGCTCTGGGCACAGCTCCACATATTCTCAGCTGAATTTTTTTCCAGCTGCTCTCTCCTGACTGGCTCCTCCAGCACTCTTCTGGGAACACTCTCCTTAAGGGAACTTGTCTCATAGAACAAGAGTCAAGGCCACTGCAGACTACTACTACTACTACTACTACTACTACTAATAATAATAATAATAATAATAATGATGATGATGATGATGATGATGATGATGATGATGTCCAAGTTAAACAGCTGCCTTGCCCCTACTGGGACAGAGTTGCCACATTTGAACTTGTATCTGCTGAGGTGCTGCACTAGACTCATCTGTAGCCAACATGAGACAGAAGCTTTGCATCTTTTCATTTACTTTTACAAGCTGTGCTGCCCATTAAGATTTCCACATGACCACTTTACTGAGCAATTTAAATCAGAGGAGTGCTTTCATTAACAAGCTCGATGAGTTGATTTGTGCTAGACTCCAATCACTAGAATCCTATCTGTGCGCAACGTAACGTGCTAGACATGTATTTCCTCTAGTGGCAGAGGTAAAGGTTATTGTCCTTCTTTAAATATTTGGTTTTTAACTCTTTCCACTGTACTGATCATGGAAAGGCCTCTTCAATATAGATTAATTTTGTACAACCTTCTCTGAGCTCTATGTGTGTTTTGAGCTTCAAGACACCAGGAGTGCAGGAACTGCAGGTATCTTGAGAGACAACGAAAGCCATCTTTTGCAGCAATCCACTCATATTAAACTAAATGTGCATCAAGGTCTGCTTCTGATGGATACACCACTTCTACAGTCTCTTGGTTCTTAGTTGTGTAACAGTGTTTTTTTCACAAGTGCATACCCACTAGTCATAATTGGCAGATCAATTATCTGTCTTTCTCTCTCACTGACAAGAGATAGATCCTACATCCTTCATCCCATTTAACGACAGTCTTCCCTCAAGACCTCCTTCACCTGAAAGACTTTGTCTGTTCAACATCTAGCATGTGGCCAGCAGGTCAAGAGAGCTATTTCTGCCCCTCAGCCCCAGTGAAACCCAACCTGAAGCACCGCATCCAGCTCTGGAGGCTCAAACATAGGAAGGATGTGGACCTGTAGGGGTGAGTCCAGAGGAGGGTCGGGAACATGACCAGAGGTCTGCACCACCTCTACTGTCAGGACTGCCTGAGAGAGTTGGGATTGTTCAGTCTGGAGAAGAGACCTTATGGCATCTTTACAGTACCTGAAGGGGGCCTTCAAGAGAGCTGGAGAGGGACTTTTTACATGTAGTGATAGCACAAGGGGGAATGGCTTCAAACTGACAGAGGGCAGGTTTAGATTAGACATTAAGAAAAAATTCTTTACTATGAGGGTGATGAGGCACTGGAACAGGTTGTTCTGAGAAGCTGTGGATGCCTGATCCCTCTCAGTGACCAAAGCCAGGATGGATAGGGCTTTGAACCAACTAGTCTGGTGAAGGTTGTCCCTATGAACGACAGGGATGTTAGAACTAATGGTTGTCCCTATCCATGTCAGGGATGTTGAAACCTTTAAGGCTCCTTCCAACCCAAACCATTCTATGACTGATTCTGTGTTTGTTTAATCAAACAGCGTATAGGAAGATCCAGATGTAGCTACCCAAGAAAGCAGCCAGATCACAGGTCCTGTCTGCATATATTTAATCAAATCTTCAAACACTGCATCCTGTACTTTCCCATTATTTAAAATGCTTCATTTCATTAAGCACACAGTTGAGCCTCAGTCATCACCAGCAGTATGTGTTCACCTCAAACCATGTGTCTTCAATTGCTGTGCTTGGCCACTTCCAGCCTCCATTTCCCCAGTGCACAATACTGCAGGCATCTTGCACAGAGCTCTCATTTTCCTGACAAGGTCTCAGTCATTAGCCTGTTATCTGCCTGCTCACCAGTTGCACTCCTGACAGTCACGCTCCATTACCTCATCCATATTGCTGTAATAATTAGCCTTCCTGTTTACAGGCATGAACAGCATTGCTACAACATGTACACATCTCAAGAAAAATTCCAGGCAAGTAAAACCAGAATATATCCCAACCTAATGCACAAGCAAGAATACAATAATCATTTGACCTCTTGTATTGGATAATGCACCTCTATCAGCAAAGATAACAACACTGCCTTTGCTTTGATTGTGTTCCACATTCACCACATGATCCTACAGAAACACATTTATTGACTTATTTATAAAAATATCTGCTTTTACATGAGTTGAATTTTCCTTTATTTTCTTCACTGTGTTTCAACAGCTCTGTATCAGAATACAGAACTTGAAGGAGCATCCTGAAGGATGCTTGTATCCGGTCCCCTCCTCTTGCAGCCACAACCTCATACTATTCCTTTCACAAAGTATTATCCAGCTCAGCCTTAGACATGGATTTTTGCCCCCACTACTGTGGAGGGACTTTCAAAGAAAGCTGATTCAGAACCTCACGTTTCTGATGGTTGGGAATCCAATTTGCATCTTCACTTTATGTATGGCTCTTTGATAACGATTTGCTCACAATCCTCTGTTGACACTTCTCTCAGATTTGTCCTTGTTGGGAACTTAAAATTATTGACTATTGACATGCTAATGTTCCACCATGTTTATTTTGTTTGGCTAAAGAAACAATGTCCTTTTATGACATTGTTTAAGAAACAATGTCTTTTATGCCCTCTACATTGGCATCAGGCTCCTTGTTCCACTCATCACCCTGTCTGTGACTGTCCCAGTATGACTTAGTCTTCCCAGAGAAAAGACTGAAAGTTTACACATTTGTCCAGATATATCTTGAAGAGTTTCATCACATGATCCATCCTTCCCTGTCTTTGTTGAAAAGCTACCCCTGAAATTGGATTACTTATCATTATTCCTCTTTTTCTTCCCAGCTGACTTCACTTTTTTCAAGCAGCCATACCACAGCTGAACCATCTAAGCATTCATCATGAGATCCTGGTTTTCAGGGATCATTAGCAAAACCCTGCTGAACTTACAGAAGGGAAACGATTTTACATTCTGAATTTTGATCAGTGGCTTCAGCTTCCTCCCACCACTCAGACCATGGCACACAAAGAATAAGCTTCTGTAATTATGAACAAAACTCCAGCAAGTTCAGGACATAAACACTAATTCATCCTTGCACCCCATTCACCTCCCTCAGCTCTTACATGTTTGAAAGACTTTTTCAAATCTTTTCACCTTGAGTTGGTAAAAAAAACCTGCAGTGTAAAACAGATGAAAGCTTCAGTCAAGAAACACTGGTGGGTGTTTGAGCTTGTGCTTCTTCCCCACAGGAAAACACAATTAAAGCTGATCTGTTTGCTTCTGGATTACAGTTCCATAAGAATCCCCTTGGAAATGTCATTGCAGAAACAGTGCCACAGAAAACATAAACCAGAATTTTCTTCCTCTGGCAAATTTCATTTAATGCAGATTCTCTACTCCCTGTATCTTAAGAAATTCCTTCAGTTTTCACTTGCCCTTAATGATACTTGAATAAAACCAGTAATTTGGCTTTCAAGCAAAGAGCCTGTGTGGGATGTTAGACTGCAGCAAATTGGCCCTTCTAAAAACCCCAACACACACAGTAGGTTTTATCACCAATTAAATAAAGTACTTGAGCCATAACTGGACATTTAGCTTGGAAAAAACAGTACCTTTGCCAGCACTGTGAGAAGAAATAAAAGGGAGACCTCTGTAGAGCTTTCAGATTTGTGCAGCAGTTTCCTAGACTATTTACTAGAAATCATGACAGACAGGGAAAGATTACAGGTCCATCTGTGTTAGCCTTTTAGTTCAGATCAAGAGTGCCCTTTTGAAGTGAATCTCCCAATTTTTCCCATTTACCACATTTTGGTTCACATGGCTGAGCAGTCCTGTAGAACACAAACTGGGTGTCATTCAAATAAAATTTACCTGTAAGAAGCTTTCCACAACTGCCCATAGGGCGCTCCAGTCACTGACAGATGTGGACCCTTCAGGATGAGACTAATCCAGAGCATATCCCCCTGAAAAGTGTATCTTTCCTGCTGAGTCTGCCGTGTCAGCTCTTTTGCCCTGCAGATCCACCACTACTATTGCATTGTACTTACTGATGCAGGTGGACAGCCCAGGTCAATCCAGATGTCTTGCTTCCCAAGAATTTCCTTCTACTGCTTCGCTTCATTGCTGTGAACTTTCAGAAATTTCAGACCTGGAATTCAGCTATGCCTCAAAATGTTTAGGTTTTTCTTCAAAGGCATCTGTGCCTGTTAAGGCAGCAAAACAGGACTAAAAGTACAATGTATTTACCCACTTGCCAGAAATGTGGCATTTCTGCTGGATGCAACATGAAGAAGACACTTCTGAAGTTTCAGCAATTCTCCTTGCACACCTGGAAAACAAATAAACATGAAGCAATAAGCCAGAAATAACTAGCATCCCTCAATCTGTTTGGCTAGAAAGAATCATAGCACACAGTGAAGTTGGAGAGGCATAAGCCTGCTCATCTTCTGGTCCCAGCTGAAAAATATATGGCCATGCAGTGCTTAAGATCAGCCTGAAGCCTTCAAATGCTGAGAAGACTTTCTGTATTCAAGCCAACCAAATCCCTTATGGGCATCTCTCTGAGCACCCATTTGGCTTGTGCTGTGCTACATTTGTACCACAAGGCTCAGAGGGATGAATGTACATTCTGGTGGGTGTAACACCACAGCAGGGACATTTCTATCAGAGCTTCGTGAGCAGCAGTTTCTGGGGTGAAGCACTGCAGCAGCTCAGAAGTGTACAGCAAAAAGCAACAGTTGGGCACAAGCCACATAGCCTGATAAGCTTTACAAGAAAGACTCAGAAAGGCAGCATTATAAGGCACTTTTAATACCACCAATATGCCAAACTCAAAGCAGAAGGGCTTACTCATTTAAGCAAGGGAATACAAATATAACCACATATAAGGAGCTCACCACTATTATTTCATCCCATCCTGTCACACACGCACAGAGAAACTAGAGCTGCATGCATCCATCCCCTGCCAAGAACAGTCTCTAAGGAGAGATTACCATGTGTTATCATCCTGAAATGCATTAATTTGATCAAGGGAAGGTATTAATAGTGGCCAACTTCTTTAGCAAATTTCAACCTCATTTGCTGTCAGTACATTATCTACAAACATCTATAAATCCCAAACTACTGATGGCTCTGTAACTCTTGATAACATTAGAGCTGCAGGCAGGGTCCTGAGAGTATGAACAGCCCTTTTTGTCTCATTCTGACCTCTCCTGGAGACACTCCTACCTCTGCCTGTGGCCCAGGACCCCATTTTACCCCATGTCCTAATGTGTAGCACTGCCAGCTCCACACAGCCCTGAACTGCCTGGCCATGGAATCTGCTGATCCTGTCCCCAACATGTGGTGTGGGCTGATGTCCCAGACTGGGCTCAGGGATTTGCTCCATATGCTTCATACAGATGACTTCTGTTCCCTCTCAGCCCTCCATGAGTACCACTGCTACAAATGCATTTGCTAATACATTTTCGCAAGATTACTTGCACAGCAGGGACAGGTGTCCTTTAGTGTGGCATGTGATCAGCTTTCTTAAAAGAGGTCCATTAAGAATAAATGAACAAATTTATTTACAAAGCATTGAAAATGCAAAGGAAAACATGATAAGTAAAATTCAGGGCAGTGAGCCAAATCAAATATCATCCAGCTGAAAATAAGTATCTAAAAAAATGAAGAAAATAAAACGTCTCGTTGACATCTCAGAAGCCTCTGTATAAGGACAAGGGGGAGAGGAAAGCTTCCCACAAATGAAATTTGAATATCAGTCTGAGAAACCTGTAGAAAACTGGATACTCCTATTTTCCCTGTTTAGCCTGAGCAACCTGGAAACAGTCTGACTGTCCAAGAAGCACCGCCAAACATTGAGAATTAATTCCTTTTAAATTGCTATCCTAAATTCAACACACTGAATTTAGAAAGCACCCATCACCAAGTTCAAAAACCTTGGTTTTCATCTGAGAACTTAACAATAGTGAGATATAGGGGTGCCACAATACAACATAGGGGACACAAGCAAAGTTAATATCTGGGTGGCAGAATCATTAATTCAGTGATTTTTTTTTTAATGGATGCTTAACCTTTTTTCTACTAACATGTCACGAGGGTTGCCATGTGCAATTCCAGGATTTGGTGAGACTTGGGCCGAGTAATGGACACCGAGTAATGTTACTAAGAAGATGGCTCAGTAAAGGCTGTAAATTTGTATTTACTTGGAATAAAACACAGGATGTCTGCCAGAGAGCTGCACATGAGTTTTGTGACAAAGCAGAGATATCTACCAAGACTGCAGTAGGATGAACTCCAAGACGACATACAGCTCAGGATAAAATTATCAAGTATGGTAAGTGGTGAAACAGATGAACACATTAAAAGACTTTTTGAGAATCTAAGCTCAGCTGGGAGCTGTATTTAATTCCCTTCCATAATTTATATTTAGCCAATGTTCTTCACAATTCTGCTGCTGTAATTAGTGCATGCTTTCGGGGAAAAAATTATTGAAGATAGTTCTTCTTGAGAAGACATTTCTAAATGTCTGAGTATCAAAGCAACAGTGAAAGAAACAAGGAGACTTTTCCCCTGCTGAGTCTGCAACCTGAGCACAGAGATAGCCAAGTGCCCATGGACAGCTAGGAATTATTGGGAGACACCACCTTCAATGTGTCACTTGGCTTTCTTTTCCACCACCACCCCTCCCCTCTTGTTTTTCTTAGGTTGTTCCTATCAGTAACCCCAAAGAATATATCTGTCAGCCTGTTCAGAAGGTGAAAACATAAGCTCTCCTTTGAACTGCCAGCCAGGAGGATTATAGCAGCCAGAAAAGTCTTTAATGGAAAGAGGAGAAACATTCCATGAAAGAGATGTCTCCCAAATAATAATGTCTGCACTAAAAAGCATAAAAGAAAGAAAGTTAGCTTAAACCAGAACTAGGATCCTACGGAAGGAGTAATAGTCACTGTTTTAACAATTCCATACAATCACAGAATTGCAAAATATTCTGAGCTGCAAGGGACCTGTAGGGATCATCAATATCCAGCTTCTGGCCCACCACAGAACAGCCCATGTGCCAAAACATCACACCATGTGCCTGGGAGTGTTGTCCAAATGCTTTTTTAACTCTTTCAGTCTTGCTGCTATGACCACTTCCCTGGGAGGCCTGTGCCAGTGCCCAACACCCTCTGGGTCAAAAACCTTTTACTGCTGTCCAACCTAAAACTCCCCTGTTTTCAGGCTATTCCATCAAGTCCTGTCACTGGTCCTGACAGTGAAGAGATCAGTGCCTGCCCCTGCACCTCCCTTCATGAAGAAGCTGCTGACTGCTGTGAGGTGTCCCCTCAGTCTCCTCCAGGCTGAACAGACCAAGTTCCCTATATAGCTTCCCCTTGAGGCCCTTCTCTCTTCGCTGCAGTCTCTGCAAAACCATTCCCAACTGGATAAGGATTCAGCAAAGGTGACTGGAGAAAAAATTCTTTTCCTATATCCCTTTTTCCTTCCTTGTCCAACCGCAAAGCCAACACACATGAGTGCAGAGACCTGCAGAGCCCCCACCAGCCTGGCCTCCTCCTGTCTTGGATGAGGAGGGAACAGGCATGGTATTCACATTCTCTGAACAGAGAGAGACATAATTCTCTCTCCCAGGATTTTTCCTGGGGAAGGCAATGAGAAGCTCAGAGAAGAATGAAAACAATTCTTATCTCTATTCGCTGCTCCTGTTGTTTGGCACATATGGAATGTGTTATGGACATTATTTACTGAGAGAGATTTTTTTTTAATTGGACTCCGACTGAGGGTTGTTTGGATTGATTGGCCAATTATGTCAAAGCTGTGTCGTGACTGTTGGAGACAGTCACGAGTTTTTCTTTAGTATCTCTTTAGTATAGTTTTAATATATAGTATTAGTGTAACATAACATAGCTTAATAAAGCAATTATTCAGCCTTTGGAAATCATGGAGTCGGAGCACTGGGGGTGCTCTTCTATGATAAACAGGTTCACACCAGTGCCCTCTTCCTTTGCTTTCCCTTTGGCAGTGAGAGAGCAGCGATGCTGTCCTGCTCCGAGAGGTTCCTCAAGCAAGTTCCAGTCAGCTCTGCTGTTCCTATGGGGCCCATCCTGTGGGCTCTGAGTATCCATAAATTGTACAAACCAGCACTCAGGGAGGAATCTGCCATCCAAGGAGAGTCCTTTTCCTATGGCATTCAGTGCATTGACATTCACACCAAATTTTACAAGTAATTACAGATACAAATAATTAATTTATAGAAGATGAAACCACTCACCCAAGACAAAACGACAACCAATCGCATACCTAAGCTTTGGGTCAGGAAGTGGAAATAAATAGTTTTTCAGAGATTAACAGTCAGATTTTACATGTTTGATTCATTAATTTTTAAACTGATTTTGAGGAGAGATCTTCAAAATATGTATCTCAGTCTTTGTCACAAGCCCCTGCAATGAGCATGACAAGAGAGTGAGAGTATATGCTCTCCCTTTTCAAAGTGTTATTAACAATGAAATAAAATCTACAAAGATTTAGTGTGCCAAACACAACATACTCCAAGAACAGAGTTGTATAAAAGTCTAAAATTTAAGCATGATGTTACCTTGGGCAATAATCATAGCTAAGATATTTTCAGAGAGCCATTCTTGTGTTCTCTGCAAAGTAATCAAGAATAAATTACTTTAGCAGAAGTTATATGAACAAGGATATACATGGAAATATACAACTTACTTGCTCATATCCTGCATAATCACTCATTCCCATCTCATAACCCAGTCCAAAAACTTAATAAACTAAAAGAAAGACGGACTGATAGTACAATATTGCAGACAGCCAACAAAGTACTGAACTTAGGGTTCATTTTCATTGGTAGTGGCGGTCATTCCACAATCAAACCATATTAAGAGAAGAATAAAAAGTTTTTGCTTCAGGCTTGTCTTCACTGCTGTATCAACACCAGGAACAATCCTGTCGTTGCTGCCACAGGAATACCAACTCCTGCCCACACACAGAAATCTCAATTTCCATTTAAACCATATCAGGAATCCTTCAGACAGGCAGGGGAAAAGCAAAATTATAAACTTGCAGGACCAGAGCCACAGGCCATGACTTGTCTTAGATTAATTAATCAGCTGTTAACAAGTCTTGCAAACATTCCTTCAGCCATTCTGAAGCCCTTATTTCTCAAGTCAGAGTACATTAATGCAGAACCAGGTCCTGAGCACTGCAGTCAGGCAAGCCTGGTTCTGCATATCACCAAATGAAGGGACTACAAGAACAGCTCACCTTGAATGAGATGGAAAACCATCATAAAGTACCTGTTCCTACTCCATGCTCTGGTAAATGCACCTGACTAAAACACAGATAACCAGTTTGTTATTCTTTCTGCTAAAAGAGCATTTTTAAGTTAATAAGGAAGACTTAAAGACAAGTCTTTATGCTTCCAGCAGCAAAGGAAGAAAAGTCAATATATGCAAATGCAGGGTTTAAATCTGTCATATTAACTCAAGCTTTTAAATATTAATCTACCTCAGTGTTTTAGTAGTACTGTTGTCTTCTTTATCCTCAAATTGCTATTTATGAGTCAGTATGTTACCAAGGGATACCATCCAAAGGAATGTTTCAAGGAGGTGAATGTGTTGCTGGATCCTAATCTTGATTACCAGTGATGTGTTTTTGTGAGACTGCATTCATGTATGGCAGAAATAGCTGGTTTGCACTCCTCTGACAGTTTCATCTGCTTGCCTGAAGGATAATCCCTATAGCAAATTAAAAGTGAAAAATATTGATGCAAAGATATTATAAAGGCAAAGAAAACTTCATGTAGGTATGATCTACCTTTAGCACCCATCAGAGACCCAGGGCACAGGGGCAGAAGGCTGACCCCACATCGGCAATAGCAAGGAATGTGACCCATGGGGGTGGGCCTGTAGAGCGAAACATTTGATGCTGAGGACCTGATTTCCCAACTGTGCTGTGCTTGGTTTTACTTTCAGACTATTTCTAGTCTGGCCTCTTGGCCAGGATGCCCATTTTGGCTGAAGTACTGCACTTCAGCGCATATTCAACCTTCATTTCCTCTTGAAACAACACAGCTCTCATGAGTTCTAAGGCCACCCCATGGTACAAAATTAGGTGCAGGAAGTGTGGGAAACCAGGAAGTTCATTTAAAACTTCACTCTGATCCAAAAAACAAATCATTAATCTAAGTGGACCCTTAGTGCCTAATTGATGCTAGCAAGATGCAGCTTTAGTCCATGACACACAGTGTGCAAGGGAGAAGGGTACAGGAGAGAGAGGCTGGAATAGAGGAATCCACTCAGAAGTCTGGCCAGCTTGGAAATCTTTCTGCCAAGAACCGAAGAACTAATCAAACAGGTCATAATGGCATCATATATCTTTTCCTCTGCTGAGTTGCCCAACCTTTTTTTCTTGTCATTTATTGCATTGACTACTGGTTGTGCTTTTTATAGAAAAATCACACTCAATATCGAGCCTTTGAAGACTGTTGGGATACTGCTGGGAGGGAATAAGATTGCTTTCAATAATCACACTACAGGAAAGGGGCATCCAATTCTCCACCATAAAGAAGAGCTTTTAAATTAAAAGATGTCATTGGAACAAGAGGAAAAGGACACAAAATGGCAATGAGTAAACAGTCTGGAAAAAAAGAGAGATTTATAATCATGGGAGAACTGGAAGTGTAGAACTAGTTTCCAGTAGAATCCAGGATACATTTTCCAGGTGAAAGTCAATAATTTGCTAGAGGAAACTGCCAGACATCATTGTCTACAATTCTGGACTACCATCATAAAGTCCCTTCTAGTTCCACAAGAACTGCATCAAAGTCCAAAACCAGGAAAGGACATGAGGGACAACTCACCCCCACACAAAAGAAAGTGATCTTTCTGCTCTCAGAGTGGGAGAGTGGGGGGTTTGCATCTTGTCTGGATGAGTGCTATGGACAGTCAGAGCACAGCATTAGACAGAACTCTTCACATCTCAGAAGTCATTGCCTGCCCCCTTCTTTGGCATGCAGCTAGATGTTCATGGGCTTAGCTCCAATTTTGGATATAGATCTCTTGCTACAGAGTTTATTGCTCCAGCTTGCCAAGAAGCAGATTACTGTCTTTGGGAATAACACTACTATCTTGGGAACATGCAAATGCCTCTCCTTGTAAACTGTAAACTGCCACATATCTGTTAAGATTTAGACCAGACTCCCAGCAATGTCAGTACCTACCAGATCAGCAACCTGCTCTATCTCACAGGCCTTTCAAGCAACACTGCCTGAAGACTATCTCAGCTCCAATGTCCTATTTGCTTTCAAATGCCCACAATTTCAGACTTTACCTGTACAAAAAACTACCAGCTACTGCTTATAGATATACAAAAATCCTCAGCCCTTCACTAATGATATGTTACAGTGTTCCTATGGAAATGGAAAGAGATCTGTCCTTGTGCTTGGAATGAATGCGATGCACCGGACTGTTGTTATGGAAATGTTTTGCATTTTTTGTAAATGCCAATTATATGAAAACAAAAACCAGGCTGAAAAAGCATAAAGGTATTTTCTGCACTGAAATATTTCAAAGGGATATATTGACAGTCCCTCTGAGATAATAGACAAAAGAAAAAAAAAGCAAATCAGGAATAGCTAATTGCTAGGTTTGGTCTGAAGTAAATGTCAAAAAGGAATCAAAACACAAAAGGCATCAGCTATGACCATCATAAGCTTGTACTCTTGCTATCTTCCTTTTCAAAACATTGGTCTTTATTAACTTGGTTTAATTCAGTTGTTACATACATACACAACTCTGGCACACAGAACCATGATTTCTGTGCTTTCGTCAAGATAGAAAATTTTAAACAATATGTTAATATTACTCATAGTTTGTTTCATACAAAATCAAATAATTTCACTAATGACAGGAGGATCTTGCACTGTTTTTCAGGGGCACAGTAGTGCAGGCTGTGAAGAATGCAATTTTGACACATCATATTGCAATGTTTTTTTTTAAAAAGAGCTGTAGTTCTTCTGCTTTCATTTTTATCTTTGCTTATAGATAAAACTATTCACTGACTTCTGCACAAATTCTTTCAACTAGTCTGAAAACACACATCTTTTAAAACTAAAAGGCTATTTGATCCAAATCTTCACCAAACTCCATACAGGCACATGCAGTGCTAATATACCAATACCACAGCCCTTGCCACCCCTTTGCAAGCACATCTTGCACCCATGGCAACCTCATGACTAAGTAATTAAATGTAGTAATACAATATTACAGTCACTATTTTAGGGAAAAAGATTTTTTTTTTAGATCAAAGTGTGGCAGGCAGCTTCAGAGTCGCATCAAAATTAAGTCAGTAATGAAAGAAATCATCACCATCACGATTTTGATCTCATTAATTACCATGGCCAACCTGATCTTTGTAACAATTTCTGTTATTATTCAACTGCATATTGATGTTTGTCTCAGTTTGGGATTTCAGGACTTTGTTTTCCAGTATCCTCTTCTTCCAAAAGAATTAGGATCAAATCAAAGCACACATTCCCTGTGTAGGTTCATGCTCTAATATTCTTCCTGCGCCATTTGCTTTTAACCACCTTTCCTCCCCACTTCCATCATTGCTTTTCATTTATCATTCAAAAAAACCCATGCTTTTTAGAAGCCATAGCATTTAACGGCATCATTATTAGCACAGCTTTCTTCTAGCATTAAAATTCATATTTACACTGGTAAATATGCAAGGGAGCATGAACGGGTGAAGAAAGGATGTGTGCATATCTCTATGTGAGTGTAAAATGAGCCATGGGGATGGGTGAGCACAGGCCAGCTTCTCACAGTCCCTGCTTGTGGGGACACCCAGACCTTCCTGCCCTCTGTGGCTGATGATGTGCCTGTTCCACTGGCTATTTTTGCCACGTGAAGGTGACTCTTGCAATTAGCTTCATGCACCAGGAGATCTCAAAACAGCTCCCGTGGGAGGTGATGTTGGACCAGCAAAGAGTATCAGTGATCAGGCAGAACCCTGGTTCCCTGAGGGCCAAGTCTATGTCCCATGTGCTGCTCCGTGTTACCAAGAGTTACCTTCAGGCCACCGAAAGGAGATTCTTCCAACCTGAGATCCGCTTCTCCTCAGACAGCGCCACAAAGGTACCGTGGCTCCCTGCAGCACCCACAGAACTCACAAACTCTCCTGTGTCATGATACACATGCCCCTTCCTCCTCCCCCACATTTTGCAGTTCCATGCCTTCAGGCCATAACTGTTCATTCTACTGAGGAGCTGGAAAGCACTATAATTTTCCAGTTTGGCTACTCAGCATTGGATGCCATCAGCCCACCAAAATGTTAAAGGCATCAGTACAGTCTGCAGATTGTTTTAATGGCAAATCAGTCTTGTAATGCTTAAATAATGAAGTCTCATTTTCAACAGTGACATTGTAGCAGATTTGTAAAGGCCCTCCAGTGCTTTAGCCCTCACACATGTTCCTATCAGACATCTTTGAAATAAGGAGGCACAATAGTCTCATTAAAAATAATTGCAGCTGAGCATACAGCTACTTTAGAAAATTCTTCCAAGTACCTACCTGTATCTTTAAGCATCTAAATACTTTTAAAATCTGGGCTGAAGGGAATACAAGTCGTTAGCATTTCCTGCCAAGCACCAGTTTTATTTTTTAATTAAAATGATGCTATTTCTGTTGATCCCCTTGGTCCTTCCAGTGACCAAATGCCAGAAACAGCAAATTCTAAATTAGTGCTGTGAAGGTGCAATGGAGCAGCACCAAAAACTTGCTTAATGAAACCTTGCCTCTTCCCCATGCCCTTGGGGCATGCAGCAATCAGCAAAGAAGGCAGCAAGGTCACACTTTTCCTCCTATCTAATTACCCTGCCTGCCATAGCTCTGCAGTATTCTGGGGTGTCATTTAAACCCTAAGACATGGTTCAGAGCTTTATAATCTGATGGTGGTCTACTTGGGATGTCTGTAGTGGGGCAGATTGCCTGGACTCCACTGCTGTATGGTACCCATGTATCTAATTATCAGCACTGAAACGTGCCTTCAGGTTTTGTATCAAATCAAAGATGACTAGAGAAAGGTGGTTTACTTCTAATTCACCCCAGTTCAATTATGCCAACATACATAGCCTTGATAAAGGAAAAAGAAAGTATTTGTCAGTGGACATAATGGTGTTTCTTTCTGATGAACAGCAAAGACCATGATGCCAAAAGGTTTCAGTGGGGTTGCTTGTTACACCTCAGTGTTGGTAACACACCTTGTCCCCAGGACTGCACCAATTTCTGGAGGCCCATTTTTCTAGGCTGACCCAGAAGGAGGCAAATAGTGCACAATGCTTGTAGTGCCTTATTTTAAGACTCTGAGTACAAATTCATCAAGAGAAAGAAATGCTAATAGGCTGCTTGATTCTAATAGGTGACTCACATTGCTTAGAAAGGGAAGTTTTAATCTTTGTTTAAGAAGGAGCCAAGAACTCAGTTGGCAGTGCTGCTGCCCATGGTAGCTGCTGCCCTGGGAGTGCAATGTACAGCCTCTCACAGTACTTCCAGCTATGCCATAATGACCTATAGGCAATGTAAATTTTTAGGGAGCTGGTCTTGGAAGAACATCAGCTTAGCTTCTCTCACTATTGCCAAAGAGACATCCTTCTGCTCCCTGCCCTTGACATCAAAGAACACTACCACTTTTCATAACCAAAGAGTTCAGCACCAAACACTTCCTTGTGGCTCAAAAGCTCAGCAAATGCAAGTACAGATGACAGATATGGTCATACTATTTTTTCTTCAGAACAGTAACCATCAACACACTGCTGTGATGGTTTAGTGCATATATCCAGATTAAAGCTTTGTCCCTGCAGAATTGTTGATCATCTAGTTGGCAAGGAATCAGTCCACTGAGTCCTTCCTATAAGCATTAAGTGCCTCCAATATTTGCACAGCTCTACAACGTCAAACAAAAAGCTTTAAGACTGAACTCTTAAAATTCACCTGAGCTTTTGAAATGGATTTGCTAATAAGTAGGCTCAGATATGTTCTCTGAACTTTCCAATCAACTTAATCTTGCAGTGAGACATATTTAAAACTAACCTGGATATCTGTCCTTTCATTCCAGTTTTCTTACCTTTGCTGTAAATATCCTTCCTCTGCTAGGTAGTGAATTTTGCAGGCTCAGCTTGCTGTAATCAGTAAAGCATATGCCACAGTGTAAGCCGCAATACAAAACAAAGCACAAATCCAATATATTCAGGGAAAAAAACCAAATACATAAAATGAACATATGCTTCCTTTCAAAGACTTAGCAGCTTACTTGACTACTTCTGCATTTACTCTGGCTTTTAAAAACAATCCACCCAAGACATTCCAGTGCACAGAGTTCATGGCCTTCAGAGAGTCCAAATTCACACCTTGGGGAGGGATGTATAAACTAAACTATCTCCCATTAACAAGTGGGATACCAACATATAGACAGATTAATTATTCTTGTGCTGCACACTTGGGAACTGAGAGCATCATGCAACTACTCTCTACTCACCTGCACTTCTGCAAATCTGTAGATTTCCTGCTGACCTACACATAAAAACTCCCAAGTGTCTTTTTTTATCCCACTGTTTTTCCGACTTGATGCCTTCCGTGGCTAACACTCCTGCTTTATCAGTACCAGGCATGTCCACAGTGTTCTTGTCAAAAGCAAATTATTCCCAAAGCAACTTTTTCTCCAATAGTTTAGGTTGAAATTTGTGGCCTCATGGAGTGGAGATCTGCTGATTTGACTCAACTACTTCTTGTGTCTTCACAGTCAAGGCGTCTGTGTATTGAGATGAAATTACCTCAAGAGATCTGTAAAACAGCCCATCAGATTTACTATTTCTGTCTTTTCTGCTTCATTGTTTAGTATTTTCTCAGCCTCAAACAATCGATCCCCTTTCTTGCAGCCATCCCAGTAAGGAAATCCAATCCTTACCCTGTATTAAAGTAGCACTTTAACATATCAGTACTGCCCAGAATTGTTTTTATTGCACAATAACAAATCTTCTGGAAAAACTAAAATCTTGCCCAGCAGATTTATCATCTCTAGTGTCTGTGTTTGAAACTACAAGCAATGTTGAAGTGTATGAGTGTAAAAATACAGTGATAAAAATTAAATACTGTTATCTCCACTTAGATAAGAAGGCAAGGCTAAAGAGCTCTGAAATGCAATGATTTTTGTGATGCTGTTGCTGATGTCTTCATACAAATTGTTATATTGATTGCACTGATGAATGTAGTGGTGCAAGTTCAGGGGAAACCTGAACTGAAAATCTTAAACATTCTTTTGTTCTATCACTCTGGTGTAGAGTTTATAT
This sequence comes from Melospiza melodia melodia, assembly GCF_035770615.1. Classification (NCBI taxonomy): domain Eukaryota; kingdom Metazoa; phylum Chordata; class Aves; order Passeriformes; family Passerellidae; genus Melospiza; species Melospiza melodia. The sequence continues at coordinate 47,164,810 of NC_086194.1, read as the reverse complement.
TTCCACTAATGTGGTAAAGACAATAGCTTCCCTTGTTCCTCTTTTGCTCTCAGCTATGACAGATCTATCCTAACAAGGTTTTATTTGGGGACTGAAGGAACTGCACATCTCCATTTCCAGGAGATGTTTGCTACAGAGCTGCGGTGGTTTGACCAAGAAAAAGTGAGAATTCTGAGATGCTGTGGTCAAACCAATAGGTGCTCAAATTTTGATATTGGCACCTAGTGTAGCCAGTGAAGTTTAGACACACCTCCGAGAACACACAGAGGTTAAAAACCAGAGCCTCAGCCCAGAAAAGCTCTCTTAAGACTTCGAAAGAAAGGAGTCAGATCGCCCTCCCTTGTCCAGCAGCAGCAGCTGGGCTGGGGAGGGGCAGCCATGCGGTAAGCCTGAGCCTAAACAGAGATGAAGAGTGAAGAATCCCTTGAAGATAGAAAAGTAGAAGAGCCCCAGGAGGCATCGGGCAGCCACCCCGCCCCCAGCCCTCCCAGGGGGGGAGCGAGAGAGCGAGAGAGCCAGCAATGACAAAATGTGATAGCAGCCAGCCCAAGAAAAAAAAGGGGGGGAATGCAGCGAAGAAGTGCCCGGCCAGAGCAGCAGCAAGTGTGAAAGTGCCGGAGCTCTAAAACAAACAGAAACTAAAATGTTTAACCCTTTTTCTTACATGATTGAGACCTTACAAAAATGCTGATCCTCCTCAAAGCTAAATAAAAAGAAAGAGAAGAAATGAAATAAACAAAAACTAAGCCCAAGAAACGTAGAAAAGACTAGCTGAATAGAGAGAGAAATGATTAGAGTAACCTTTTAGCTAAACTTTTCTTGTGTAGCCAGTTTTATTCCTGTAACACAGAGACTGCATTTAAGAGAAAGCAGTACCTCAAAACCAAGAAAGTTCATTGTAGAGACCCCTCAGCCCCAAAAAGTAGAAACAAATAAGAGACAGATGTCCCAAAGCAAAAACTGTACCTTTTTAGAGTGAGACAAAACATCCTTAAAAGACAACCCTAAAAACAGCTCTAGTCCATGCACATTAATAAGAGCACTGAACAGAGAAAGATGTCACAAAATAGCAAAAAGACTTTCCTAGCAGTGCTGAGTAACACAGAAGCACACGAAGTTTCAGCGTGTTTCCAAAAAAGCCTATAGTGCAAAAAAGGCTCCTCTCCTCTTCATAAACTGAAGTTTGAGTATTCTAAAGAGTAGTGCCAGACTGAACAGTTAGTGATTTAAGATAATGCATCAAATTGAGAAATTTTAGTAGCAGAGAAGAAAAAAGTGCTTTTTGTAAAGTTTTCAATTTTTTCCCTTATAGTTTTTTTCCTATTTTCTTGTAGTTTAAGTAATAAAGTTTTCTTTATTTCTAAGCTAAAGCCTGCTTTACTTATTCCTAATCACATCTCACAGTAAACACCAGAAAAAAAATATTCTCATAAAAACACTAACTCTATACCAAACCCAAACCATAACAAGAGCAGAAGCATCCATCCTGCTAATGTTACCCTGATAGGAAATGCAACGTCCAGACTAAAAAAAAAAAACCACCAAGTTTTCAGGAAAGAGAAAGTTTTATAGAAAATTTTCCCCCCTCTTCTTGGATATGTTGGATCACCTTGGAAATTGCCTTTCTCTGCCTATCCACAGGAGAGAGTCTAGATGAAAACTCAGTCTGGATATCCAGCTTTCAAATGCTAAACTGAAGAATATTAGTCTGTTCCTTGGACTCACAGCAACTTGCTCCTGCCAGGAGGCTAAAGAAAGGAATAGCCACCTGCTACTCTCAGCTGCAGTGCTGGAAAAGCCAGTCATGGAACTATGTACTAAAAGGAAGGCACTTGACAGCTTGGTTGCTCCCTGTTTATTCTGTGGCAATACAGAGAGGGGAAAAGAAAACAAAAATATGGTGATCTTCTAAGCTGGAGAAGAAGCAGGTATTTTACTGTTGTTAAAAGGAGAACACGAAGTAAAGAGACCGCTGAAATGACAGGAGCATCATGACTACATGCAAAGAGAGTTCATACAAAATACCCATTTTAAACCTAAAAAAACCTTAAACATTAAATATGTGCTCTTTTCTGTTAATCTTTTCTTTGACCTGAAATAAGGCAGCTGTTTCACTGGAGCAAATCATCTGCCAAAGGAAACACTGTGGAAACCCTCTCCCAAACACCAAGTTTAAAAAGAAAAAGACAAGGAGAGCTGATGTGTAGCTGAAGTCTCTGATTACAGGTATGCTTCCTACTTTGAAGCAGCCATGGAAATCCAAGCGCTAAGCCCAGACACAAAGGCTGTCAGGATCCCTGAACTGCTCTGACCCCTATTCCCCCATGCACACAGCAAGAACAATCGCCACCAGAGAAGAGCTCTGTTGGAAAAAGCACTGACTTGACTGCCTCACTCACCTCCTCCTGTGATTTTAATCTCACATTTTCACAAATTAAGAAGAATCCTCTTGATTTCAGCAGGGACCAGATGAAGCCCATCCACAAGAGCAGTATCTGAGTGTTAAACATCTGCCTTTCCCAAGTCGGTCTGATAAAATATCAAAGAGCATACGGACCATTTATTCAAGTAAAGAGTGTTTCTCTGGTTATAGATGTTGCAGCTGCCAAGAGACTACCTAGAAATTAAGTGTTCAGAATTTAGATGACTTTAATTAGCCCTCCAGAAAGGAAATGTGTAATCTACCACCATGACCATGAATGGGATAATTCAAGAAATAGCAATTTACACAGGGCTGCAGCTGCAGACATAAAAGAATAAGTGTATGTACAACACATGCGTATTCCTACAACAAACAAACACTTGGACTTCACATTTTAAGCCTTTAAACTTTGTGAAGACACAGAAGAAGCTGAAAGTGATGTCAAAACACCTTAACTCAAATTGCTGCAGCTACTTAAATTGATTTCAAGTGTCTGTTCTGAAATTACCTAATAATATATTGCATACATAAAAATCACAGCTGAAAATGGGACATCTCTTTCTCCTGATGAACATGGAACCACTCCAGGGCACTGAGCTATGTTTAAAAGCTCCTGTGAACTTTCAGAAGAGCTTTGAAGCAGAAATAGACAGGGAAGAGCAGGACAAGAGCTCCCAGGGACCATGGAACAGAGGGGCCACGGACAAGTTTGTTACACGGCTTTATTTCCTTTTGAAGGTTCAGTGTTTCTGAGCTTTTTGGCAGGTGGACATTTTAGTGAAATTATCTTTGTGCCACAACAAAAAAAGGTAGGCGTGGGTTAACATAACCCTACATATGTTCAGGAGCAAGAACTCTGCCAACTGATTTGGATGAGATAAAATTGGTAGTACTGCTAAACTCTCATTTTTTAAATTCTCTTGATTTGTTTTTTTCCCCATAAAATTTGACAGAGCTCTGAAAAGTGTGAACATTAGAAAATGGTAATATCTTGGAAAGGAGTGCTGTTGTAGTCTCTGGTTCAGGTAATGATTTTAGGTCTCATTTTCAGACTTCAAGTTTTTTTCATAATTTTTAAAATAGGCATTTTCCTTCTTCTGTGACTGAGATTTTCACATAATAACATGAATTAAGCGGCTAGAACTTTAAAAATAGCACCATGAAATATTGCACCAAATACCACAGGAATAGAGATTTTTAAAAAGAGACAACCACAGATTTCACTGTTTGGATTCCTGACACAGCACTGCTACTGCAACAGGAGACCCCTCTGCCCTTCAGTCCCTAGTCCCAGCTGAGTGGAGAATCTTCTTGGTAAGAATGCACCAGATGAAATTTCCCCCTCAAAAAAAAATGTTTCTGGTGGATATTAGCAACCTTTTCATCACTGATCCACTGGGAAAAACTGTTTAATTAAGTTACTGTGCCTGCCTCTGAATAGTTATCTAGTCCTAGAAGGATCCTAAGATTGCATTATAATTAGATCCCACAAAATTCTTTTTCCTGAAACCAAAACCTTCTGGCAGTTCTAGATCTTAAAATTAGTTTTACAAAAGAGTTTTAGAACATCCATATTTGAGTTAGACTGTTCAACACATGAAACTGACTCATCAAATGAATTTAACGTAAAAATTAATGAAATGTGGCACCTTTATCTTGTTCACATAGAAGCCAATCCAAGAAAGTTATTTAAAACTAGCCTGAATATAAGGCAGTTTAGGACTGATCTTTCCAGCAATAATAATTATGTTATTACTGCACCTATGCAAACTGTTGGACTTCAAGAGAGTTAAATTATTCTATGACTTGACCACGTAAATTCCTTTCCAGCATCTCCTAATAGAAAATTCTGCCTTCATATTGCCTTGGTCATTCCTAATCAGGGATTGCAACATGAATTCTTTTCCTGCTAGGATTCTAGGTCCAGAGCAATAACACTGAGCACAGGCAGGTATGCAGAACACGTAAAATCCACCTGGGAGCTGAGCGTTTGACTCCTGTTAGTTCTTGTGCTTCCTCAGACATTCAGGGCTGCATTTCCTTCTTTCCAGAGTTCAAGCCAGAAGTCAATTTAGTAAGAAATCATGGCATTACATTGCCTACCTACTACAAGCTGGGGTAGTCCCAGGCTGCTCTGCCTTGCCCTGGGGCGAGCACCAGTGGCCACTCCGAGCGGTAGCGGTAGGGAGATGGCTGAAGGTGTAAAGAGACATTTCTGCATTGCTGCTCATCACAGGCAACTTGTGCATGCTGCTGTGTCTCCATCACACTCCCTGGGTGATCCTACAGTGATCATTGCTCAGCCAGGTGCCAAAGTTTCTCATATAATGTTTTCAGTTCAAGGTGATCCAAGAGGAGGGAGCCTCGTTCCTGCCATGTATTGCCCTGTGAGGTAGAAAAGGCTGTTTTCATTTTCATGTCATCTGGAAAAAGATTCTGGAGGCAGAGCACAACCTTGCACATTAACGATGGTTCGTAAGAATCCTGAACTGTGAAGTGTAAAAATCAAACACACATGCACCCAAAACTATGCCTGCACTTCAGGCTTCAAAAGGATGGACAGCACTTAGCCATTAATAGAGGAAGCTTCTCAGATTAAACTGCATTTTTTTTTAAGAATTACCAAAAGAAGGAAATGACAGATAATAAACAGTTAAATGTTTCCAACTGTCTGATTGGTCTCCAGCATCCTCTCTTTGCACAACATTGTACAGCCCAGTATTTGCAAACAATTCCAAAAACCCGGAGACACAGCCTTTCCTGCATCAAACCAGGAAAAAGTAACCAACTCTGTTGAGTTCTCATTTTCCCCCTGGTTCATTCTGCTCATTGCTCATTTTTCTGATTACCAAAGCCTCATTTGGCATTGATGCATTTTGCATGCACACAAAGTCCCACTGGAGATGGAGGCATGTTCACTTAATTGAATCTGCCTGACAGATGTGACACAGCCAGATAATGAATATGCAGTTGACAGATGCCTATGCTATGTACATACACATATTAGGAAGCAGGGACGCAGATTTCCTGTGATGGAAAACAGAGAGAGCTGCTCATTGGAGTTGAGCTAAGAGTTGTTGCAGATCTGTTTCATTTAAGAGAATGACATAGTTGGAGCCTAGGGAGAATTTAGGGTAAGTTCAAGACCACCAACTGAATGAATTGAGACTGTTTGACACTTGCTGCTGCTGGAAAGGGCCTTTCCTTCCCACTCCGGCTACACAGCCCTCCTGTCTGCTTTGCAGAGATTCAGGTGCTCACTGCATGCCCCCAGGCCAGGCCTCAGCAGGCAGCAGAGCCAGGACAGGGGCTCCCTGCTGCCAAAAGAGAATGATGCTGCATCCACATTTTTGGCACATCATTTCCTGTTCCTGCCCATATGGTCTTGCTTCCTCCCCAGCTTCAGCTCTGGCACTCTTCAGGTCCTTCCCAGGACAAATCTATCTGTTCAAAATGGCATAGCTTTGCAATGTTATGGCGCAGGGAACATGCCAGTCTGGCTGCAAGCATGGTGATCATTTTATTGTTTATTCTATGCCAGTGAGCACTGGTGGGATGTTCTGCAATTCACACCACAGACAACAGAGCAGCAAGGAGAGGTTGACAGGGAGCATCATTACAGGTGATGGCAGAAACGGGATTTTGACTGGCAAGTGTCAAAACCAGCATTGCAGTCCCATATGTTGTTGTGCAAAATCAAATGCTGCAGAAAACAGGCTCAGGCAAGGACTACAGATGAAGGTATATTTTAAACATCACCAGCAATGTGGTAGGGTCACTGCTAGATTCATACTGATTTAAAAGTTTACATGAAAACTACCAAAGGGAGTGTGATTTATCGCAGTATCTGGTAATGGCTTCCCCACATGATTTTCCAAGAGTGGTGTTTTGATACTTGCTGTGCAAAAATTAGGTCCGCAGACTGGCAGTCCCTACATCCTTTGGCTGTGTGTCAGTCTAGAATTTCCTCTGGGACTCTTCACAGCATTCAGAGCCTATGCCAATTGATTTTGCCAATGCCAAAGGCATGAGAAACTTGGACCTTCTCCTGAAGTGCTGATTTTCAATGAAAATTGGAAAGTAGTATGAAACTCAAAGTGAAAAAATAATCAGATGTGTAGCAATGAAAGCTGAAGGTTATGTGAACAGAGCTGTGATGGGCTGGTCTCTTCCTCATGCACTTCACCAAGATCCAGCAATGTCTCAGGGCTCTCAAGTGCTCAGAGCTTCATGAGGATGAGAAGGTGGTCAGCTCCTTGCAGGAATGCACAGCTCCTGTTCGAGAAGACAGGGAGCATACGGGTGGCAGGTTTTCCTTCGTCCCAGATGGGATGCTTGTCACGTGCCTTGCCATGCAGAAAGCACACAAAATTCTGGGCTATTTGCCACGTAGCTGGAAGTCCCCCAGCAGTGAAGGCAGTGAGGTGTATGTGGTGCAGTCATGGAACAGCAAAACTGGGACTTCAGGGCTTTCTCCTGAATCAGATAACTAACTCTACCACATGCAGGAGGCAGCTGTTTGCTTCTCAGATAACTAAAATCAGTCACATACTTCCTTAAGGAAGTTATATATATAGTTATATATATAGTTCCCCCTAAATCAAGAAAATAATAAAAGAGCAAAAGGAAATCTTATTCCTTTTTTTCAAATAGGGGAACTGCAGCAGAAAGGTACTAGACCTGGACCAAGCCTTTCTGTCTTCAAAACTACAGTGGTATCTCAGCCTCCTACACAAAACAAATCTTCCTCATTCCTGTCTGCTTTGGAAGCTATAAATCCTGAGAAAAGCAACACTGACCAAAGGAGAGAGCATTTGGTGGGTGAGCAAGAGGTATAGCAGGAGTGCATGGATATTACTGCTTTCCCCATCTGGAGTGCAAATTTTAGGTCTCATTTTCAGACTTCAAGTTTTTTCATAATTTTTTAAAATAGGCATTTTGCTTCTTCTGTGACTAAGACTTTCACTTAATAACATGAATTAAGCTGCTAGAAATTTAAAAATAGCACCATTAAATATTACACCAAATACCACAGGAATAGAGATTTTTAAAAAGAGACATATTACATGAGAGGCAGGTGAGAAAAGCAGCCTGTCCTTGATAACCTTCCTTCCACCTGGCACCTATGTCTTTTTGTCCTAGTGGGATTGTGACTGTAGAAGATCCCTCTCTGTGAGATACTCTTGTGGGACACCATGTTTTCTGAAGTGCCTGCCACACTAAGCAGGCATGGAGAAGAATATACTTGGTTCACAGTATCATGGCAGGACACAAGAGTAAGGTCTAGGAAAAGGCACTGGGATACTGGTATCTGTATCCACACTTACACACAGGCTTATACTATCACAGATAGACATATTTCTGTAACAAATTTGTCTTGGAAAAATTTATCCTGAGTCTCCATCATAATCTCAATCATGGATCATCAATTATTTGGTCATTAACACCCTCACCTGCCACCTCTTTTTCTATGGTTTTCTAGTGGAAGCTGGTACAAAAAGCTGTACAAAAGATTGATCAAGGTTTACTCATGTTTGACCAAGAATGCTTCTGTGTCAAGTTCAAGTTTTGTCAAACTTACTGCAAGACACAGATCCAATGCAAGTTTCCACCCAGGATGTTTTCCTGGACCACTAAAGCAATTAAAATCATACAATTACATAGCATGGAACAGAAGGTCAAGCAAACTGATACATTCAGTTAGATCAAAGGAAAGAAATGCTGGTTTACCCAAGCCCAGATTTATCTATCAAATGTCTGCATAGCATCACTTTGTGTTGCTATCTGTAACTATCACAGAACAGTTTCATGAAGATCAAGGAGTTTCCTCATCTATCCCACAAAATCTCAGTTTAGCTTTTTGGACACTTTAACATTTTAAATGTGAGTAAAACAATAACAACAGTAAAATGCACAGTAAACTGTAGCAGTTCATCAACATTTGCATACATAACTGTCATCTAAAATGCTTTTGGATGTGTTCTAAGATCAGTACAATGGAAACATAAACTTGCACTTTGTGTAATTGTTTTCAAAGCTTGGTAGCATCAGAAATCAACATTCTGCAAAACTGCTTGTTAGGAAAAGGTTCTCAAATCAAAATTTTGTGATAAAACAATATTATATATTAAAATATAGATACCATAATAAAACACACAGGGGCTTTCCCTGCTGCATTTCCAGGAGGGACTTCAATCATGTTGTCATATTTGCACAGGGTAATAGCTTTTCCTTTAATTTGACAAGGATCATTAGAATTCTTTCTGTGGCCAAGGGATTTGCACTAAAACACTTCTAATTAAACGTTTGGTGAATGTGTGCACTGTTAGAGTAGTTACTGAGTATCAAAAGCCTTATAATTAGTATTTTACAGGTGTTAAGCAGACATGCCTTAGGGCTTTCTGGAAAAGTCAAATGATAGCAAAGCATAGACAGATGACATTTCCTCTCTCTCAGAACAGTCCTATTCTGACAAGAAGCTAAGTCTTAAAAAGGCTTAGCTTAACTCCCATTTGACAGGAAATAGGCAATCAAGACACCACCACAGAGCAGAAAATAGTTGGCAGTAGTCAGACTTACAAACAGCAAGATGCCACCCAGAAGTTGGCTCCACTGGCTAGCGGAAAATAATGAGTGGGCTCAAAGACACACATTTCCAAAAGCACATGTCCCCATCTGGTTTTGCACATGCAGCACAGTAACAGCAGGTACCTTCCAGCTGTATTTCTTGGCAACCATTCAACTTGTCAACTGGAGGCTGTGCACCTGGTGCTAGAAGATCAATTTAAAATGCCAGAATACTGTCAACTGCTAAATTTCTGTTGTCAATTTTGGGGGGGAAATCCACCCAAATTGGTTTTCTTCCATTTAAAATTACATTAAACAAACCCAAAGACTACAGTAGCAGTGAATGGAAGTCAAGGAAATGTAGTTCAACAGCTACAGCATCTTTCCTCCCCTCTCAATGCCTATGTCTCCAAAAGACCCAGACTTTCTACAGTTTAGTGTTTCTTATATTTCAGATTAAATATCCACTTACAGAAATTATAGCTCTATGAAAGCAATAATTATAGTTACAGTTTTTCTCTTCAGACTATATGTTTATGTGTGCTGATCACCCACTTCATGGATAATAATATAAAACACTCAAGTAGATGATTGAAGGATATTACTTCTGTGTAAAGCCAGATGCTGCTGGGCCTGCTGCTCCCACAGCCCAGGAGATGCTCTGGGGCTCCTGCTCATTCCATCTGCCCTGAATGGCCTCAGCTATTTGTGGACATACAGGAAAACCACCCTGCCCATCACCTTTGGCATGGAACCCTTCAAGTACCAGGAGTTACATCCATGGCATGTTGCACTAAAGGTGTGACAGGGATTCCATTTCTAACCAACAGAGGAAGGAACACATGCACTTTTTTGGGATGGCAAGAGAGTTTACCTGAGGTTATGGATGTGAGGAAAAGTCAGGAATAGGACATTCGTAAGAAGCTCTTCCAATAAGGAGAGCTGTAGGTAAAAATGCTCTTGCTGTTAAAGTTTGATATGCAGTATTTTCCCACCTAAAAAGATGTATTCAGCACATATATTTCTTTTTGCCTGGATATTGTAATTATTTCTTTCTGTCTCTGATATAACCCTCAGGTTGCACAAAAGCAAAAAGACATGGAAACTAGGTAAAAATATCACATCATACATTGTTCCAAGATTTTATCAATCAGGCATACTGGTCTAGACAGATGGATTAGAATTCATAACCTCCTTAACTGCCAGGTAATAATAATCTGCAGGATTTCTTCATCATGAAGGGATTCTACAATCCATTTAATATTCACAAATACCGGAAAAATATGAAACAAACAAACAAAAAATTGCTTCAAGAGTAAAGAAATGGCTGAAAGAATGAATAATTCACTGAGAAGTCAAAAGGAAATCCAATCAGAATTTCCTATTTGTGACTTCTATTAAATTGATTTCTGGATATGAAAAGCTGGTACATTACAGAGAGTTTGGCTAATGAAAATTTAACAAAACACACAATCATTCAACATCTACAGAACCAAGAGATTCTTAGCTGATCAGAGTTTCAGAACATTAAGATTTCCTCTTTCAATCAATCTTTTACCTGCTGAATAAAAAAGCAGGGAAAAAAAAAAAAAGAGAAGTATATACCAATATACCACAATTATTCAGAAGTTAAAAGAAAAGAAGAAAGAACACATTATTAACATCATTTGTCTGCAGAAGCACTGAATGCAGCCTTGACCAAAATCATGAAAAAAAAAAAACTGAGAAGGATCAAGGGCAAAACTAGTCAAATGTACTTCATGATCTTTATGTTTCAAATCACCTTCACAATCTCTGTTAACAAATAAAAAATTCAATACTGGTTCCTGCAGAGAAATTGCTTAACCCTGTGAAACAAGATGTCAGGGAATGGGACAACAAGCAACCCACCAATAGCATAACTATTTCCTGATAAGATATATAATTTTTTTACCCAAATATTGCAATATTTTGTGCCACAAGGCAGAATTTCAATAAGCTGCTTGAGGGGAGAAAGAAATTCCCACAAGAGTACATTGCAGGTGTAGTGTCAGAACAAAGAAATGAGCAAATTAATATAATCTGATTTATGGTTACAAATGGCATTTCTTAAAGCATTTCTTACATGTAAGAGGAAAAATTGATGAATTATAATGTAATGGAAATTTACATTATGGTTTATTCTTACTGTTTTATAATAATTATAATTATATCAATAATAGTAGTAGCAGCAGCAGCAGCAGTAGTAGGTATTTTGTGTTAGTATTAGTACTAGTAGTATCCAAGATAAAAGCTAATATACATTTGGCAGAAAGATTTTAAAAAACTATTTGGTCTAATAGTATTTTAAAACCAGCTTGTCTAATGTGCAAAGGAGCGCCTGAATTTATACTCTGGATCTCTCCCACCCTCCAAAGCAAGACGGTCCCATCTAAACTGCCTACTGAGAGTGCCCCTGGCCCCAGCTGGCCTCTGCCCCTGCTCAGGAATTGTTTGGGAGAGCTTTACTTGCTACTTACAGCTATCAAAGGCCTTCCTACAAATTTAACAGTACCACAGCCCATCCACCCTGCCCAGGACAAATCCCTGGCACTATGCACTGGCAACCATCCTCCTTCCTGTCTAATCAGTGTCTGATTATGAAATAAATCTGCATCTTTCAGGTTATAAGAGATGACCAGCAGTTCTAGAAGTATTAGCTTAGACTCTGACACAGCTTATACTACAGGTGTCTATCAATTAATCTATGCCTCCAAAACTCTCATGCATGATACCTTTGAATAGAGGATAAAAGGTCTTCTGTGGGCATTTAGTCAATATTTTATAAAGTATTGACTAAATATTGACTTACTTATTTTTTCCAGTAAGATTTGATAAGAGAGATCAAGCTTCAGCCCCTCTCCTTAGAGCAGGTTTCCAAATTTGTTTTGTTAATAAGGAATCAGCTAAGGAAATTAACACTGTGCTCTGGAGAGAGGCTCTCCTATTGTTTGACAGCTACACTGAGCAAACTATTCAAGTGGTGAAGGAGGCCATCCGACCTGTAAATGCTTTTAAAAGTCCCATCACAATATTATAATAATTCCTAATAGAAATCTCAGGAGCTATAAAGACCTTGGATAGAATGTGGCCCTCACACTGAAAATTTTCCTTCCATATCCAGCAGGTCTCTGATTCTCATCCAGTTTTCTACCTAGGGAGCAAACAGCTGTGTTCCCATACAGTAGACCACAGCAGGTCTTCCACATGATATTTAACAGACATCTTATGGAAACCCCAATTTCACAAGGGAGAGGAGATTCAGTCTGGAGCATGTCTTCACTTTCTATGAAAGGAGGTATGTCACTCCTTTAATTGCCAAAGGCACACATTAAAATAAATAACCTCCTGATCTAACTGTTAACATCTTTCCCACCCCAAAGATGTCTAACAAAACCCAGATCATGTAGTACTGTAATCTTTTTTTCCCCTCCTTTAATAGTGATTGCATTTATTCAAGACACTATTATGGGAAGTTGACAATAATGGATGACTTTGAGGAACACAGACAAAATTTTTATGTTTCCAATCAGTACATGGCAATATCCCAGTTTAACTGTAGGTAGTCTATTAAGTATCTGGAAAGCCACTTAGTCTTCTGGACAGACTCCACAATTCCTCTGCACCTAACATTCAAAACTACACAAATCAAAAGCCTTTATTTTCCATCCCCTCTTAGTCTGAGCTCATTAACAACCTTGTAGGATTCATCTCTCCCTACTCCTGTGACAAGAAATCTTCAAAGGAAGCTCCAAGAATGATAAAATACACACCCTCCACATCCAGCATAAACTAATGTAGCCCTGTGTTCCACCAGCAAACTCCTCCTATGTGCCTGAATTTGGTGTTGCAGCCAAGTTTTCCATCATAAACTGAATGTTTGAGTGAGCTGGGAGCAGTGTGGTGCTGCACAATCCAACTGTGCTTCCAATGCCATTAAGGTATTTGTACCTTAAGTCCTCCCAAGGGGTGATTGTGAGTCACACATCCTGGTGCCTTGGACAAACCCATCTCCAAGGGCAGTGCAGAAAGCCAGACAATCTGCTTCCTATTCTATTTGCACACAAGTTTGTGTCACTAGATCATAGAAAACCTTGAGCAAGAAGTCTGGTATAAAGTATCCTCTAATTAGCACTCACACCTACCAAGGGTAACTACCAAAACCCCTTAAGTCAAACATGACAAATTCTGCATTCAATAAAAGGTAGGTATCCTTGTTTAGCTTTTGAGGGTTCACAGAGACATCACCTTTGTGAATAACATGACCTGCAACATCCTGTGTTAAAATTCTATTGTACACTTTAGAAAGTCAGGGACTTTTTTCCTTTCAGTATGGTTGTTTATACTGCCTTTCAGGGGCCTTGCCAACCTATTACTCTCACCAAAAGAAATAAAAAAAATCAACAAACATCTAGACCTGACCAGACATAAGTCCTGTTTTTAAGGCACTGCCTTTATTCTGGTCAGTGTTCTATGAAGAAGCAAGGACTGAGCACAGGGACTATATGTACAGAGAAAAACTGTCTGGCTGGCTTTTGTAATGTATTATTACTTGCTGCAAGGGGATCAGGCAGAAAAGAAAGACTGTAGGACACATCATTCTCATCTCTTTGATAGTACATATACATAAGTAAAGAAAAAAATTCACAATTGCAAACAGCATCCCAATTACTTAACCTTTTGAGACTGGGAGTTTGAGAATATAATTTTGTGACCATTAAAGCCTTTCTGATAGAAAATCCATTCTTCTGCATAAACATTTTCCTTGTACTAGGGCTGAGAGATGAGACAATACTTTTTCTCCCAATACCCTTTGCAATGGCCTTCTCAGTGTTGCTCAGGTCATGTCACTCATCTGTGGAAGCTGCAGAACTGTACAAGACTTGACAACCCTGCCATCACCCTCTTCCTCCACCAGAAACAAGGAAAGCTGCTAGAAAAGTAGCACTGGGAGATGTACTCTTTCAGCATACCTGTTCATATCCTTCAGAGTTACCATCTTAGAGATTTCTTCTTTCAGTATGAAAGGTAATGGCAATATGACAGATCTGTAGATATTTTTAGTACTTCTCTGGGAAAAATCTTTTTTTGACACCTTGTTACAATTATTTAAAGTCCTGTTGAAGACAGAGATAAAGATCCAGCATGTAGATAAGATACATTTACCATCCATCTCATCAACATACTCATCACAGTTTATGCCTATGGGGTATTTTATTAAGCCCTAAGTTAGGAATAGGCCTTTAAATGGCCTATTCTTAAATTAAAATAGCTGATACATGTCATCTAGTATTAGAAGAATTTTACTGTTGTGTTTTATAAATCAAAACTCCAGTTTCATCACATAACAGATAGTGCCCTTAAAGGTTTATTTTAAACCTGTTAACTCATATGAGGTGAGAAGCAGGCCCATGATGTTCCTCTAAAAACCAAATGCAGTGTAGTGGAGAGCACATTTCTGTGAAAAAAGACAAACATGTTAACACATTTCCAGGCAGAGATGCCACAGTGCATCTGTGCCACACAGGTCCTCCGGCTGGGCAGGAGGCTGCTCTGGCAGGAACACTTTGGGAAGTCTTGACAATCATCCAGCCAATGGAGAGAAGCGTTCTCAAGAGCTGCACAGAAATCTGGGGCAGAAAAAAAAGCAGTAACTTGCATGTCTATGAGGGTGAATGGAAAAAATATTACAAGCTGCTGGATTGTTTGAGCAATCACTAGTAACACTCAATTTAGACTGCATTTTTCCTTTATCAAAATTATTACATTTAGCAACAGTTTTTAATCTCATACCAGCTTCAAATTTACTTTTATCCAAAGGCATTCAAAACTTCAAGGAGACCACGACTAACAAATTATTGTTAGAACAGCAAGTCTCTCAAAGCAACCAAAAACCTTTATAACATTTGTCCATAAGGAGAAGTAGAAAACAGCAATGAAATCTGCTGGGGAAGAAGAAAGCAACAACAGCAGGAATTTTTAGTTTCAGCACAAAGCATCAGTGTTAAACATTTGATAAGTCTCATGGTTTTGTTCTGAAAATAGATGAGAGGGAGTGTTTTCGTGCATGACTAGTCACAGAGAAAATAAATTCATGCTTAAAAAATATAGCTTATGCACAGATGGCTGCAGAACAATTACTATGTATTAGTGTTTCTCATTCCATATTAAACTTGTGATGTACTAGAAACTCCCTCTTCTCCCACTCTGAAGATTTCTCTGAGAGATTTTAATGCATCATTACTTCAATAATTGTGACATGGACATATTGCATTTAACCTTGTTTTATTCCTCCAAATGCATAATAATTCTCTTTCTTCTTATCCAGTTCCTTTAATTTAACAAAGTTACAGTCTTCTTGTAGTGATAAGGAAATAGGCAGTCAGATGCCATCTGGCAATACAACAGCCTGCTTGCTGTCCACACACATCATCCAGAGTTAAAAAAAAAAAAAAAAAAAAAAAAAAGGAAAGAGAATAGCCAGGCTCTCTATCTGCAATTTAAGCAGTAAATATCTGAAGGTGCCATGCATTCACTGGAGCCTGTGGTTTTGGTGCACGTGCCATTCATCCGGACACTCAGCCTGTAACGAGGACACACCAGACACACTGCAAGGATTCCAAAAACAGATACAGCAATTCTGATAAAATGCAGACCTGACACTCAGATTACAGCTCTTTCAGATCAGATTGAATTTACAATAAGGAAACAATTAGTGACAAAAGCAGACTTGAATATGTAGACTCCTTTTCTCTTGTTCTATTCTAGAAGAATGTGAAAAGTAACACCCCTAATGCTATTATTCCTATTATGCTATTTACTCTAGAATGCTTCACTTTTGTGAAAAGATTTAAATTGAGTTGCAAAAATATATACTTTGTTATGGGGTCCTTTTTTTAAAATTCAGTTTTCACTTATTTGGTCTATTCTGGGCACACAATCTATTCATATTGGTGACTCTTTTTTTGTCTTCAAAATATAACTTGCCCAAGTGCTGTTTTGCCCATCTATCATGTTCTCTCTTTTCATGATTAGAAGACTTTGACAGCAGATTGATGTTATGTACATTTCCAAAGGCAGCTGAAAAATTGCATACATTTTTAGTTTTTTTGAAAGCTACACTAATATAGTTTATTCTCCAAGACAGCACTGTCAAACAGTACTTTGATTTTGCAAAATTGAGTCACTTTATGTCAGATTTGAAAATGAAAACCCATTTGGCTATTTAGGCTTTTATCAAAATGCTCTCCTCTTTCTCCCAGTTCTCAGGGAAGCTGAGCATTAAGCTCACACTGGAGAACCACATAATAGAGCTCTGACCCAACTCAGACAGCTGAGCCTTTACCTGTGAGCATCCCAGAGCCCCTCCTGCCAGGCTACACCGTCATTTACCAGATTATGATGGACAAAATTCACAAATGACAGCACACTGGGAGAGGAGGCAGATCTGCTGGAAGAAGGAGACTCCTCATGGACACACCTTGGCAGTGTGAAAGGCAAGTAGGCCAACAAGCCCTGCATGAAGTTTAACAAAGATAAATGCTGAATGCTGCACCTGGGATGCAGCAATCCCAGCCAGCACTTGAAGGCACAGCTTGGGTGGTCCTGATGGGTGAAAACCTGGATGTGTTCCAGCAGGGTGCTCCAGCAGCAGGGAAGGCAAACATTGTCACAGGTTGCATTAACAAGAGGACAATCAGCCAATGGAAAGCTGGGATTACTCCAGTCCATTTGGCACTTGTTAGGGCACACCTGTAGCACCAGGTCAAGGCTTGGACTCCTCACTTCAAAAAGACACTAAAAACTTGGGGAGGGAAGGGCCACCAATATGATGAGAGGGTAGTAGGGCTTGACAGATGAAATAAAATTGAAGGAACAAGGTATGTTCAGCCTAGAGAAGTCTTGAGAGAATCTAATCACGTTTTTCCAATACCTGAAATGTAATTTACAGAGAGAAGACAGAAATTACTTCCACAAGGATGCATAGGGACAAATACAAGTAATGGATGCAAATAATTTTGGAAGAAAAGTCATATGATAAGGAAAAATTGTGCAACGTGAGAAAAAAATAAACATTAGAATAGGTTGTCCCATTTCCCTTGCTGGAAATGACAAGATTTGACAGGAACCTGCATAACTCAATTAAAGGCCCAGCTTTCAGCAAAAGGTTGGACTGTGCAATCTCCAGAGGTCCCTGCCAGCCTCAGCTTTTACTTGGCTCTGCTGTGCTATGCAGGTCTGGTGACTGGTCCATGTTCAAAGGTGACAGACAGAAACTTGAGAGAGTAAATCTCTGCAAAGAAACAAGAGCCAAAAGCAAGAAGATGCTACTCCCACCTCTAACCAGGAAGGTGAAGCTCCTTGGCATGAAGAAATACTTATTGCTGTTTTCTACAGAATTACACACCAGTAACTTTTGATACAGGGTCAAAAACAGACCAGTAACTACATAAAAGTTGTTCCATATCTCAGAATAAAATATTTTATTAATTTGAATATAAAATAATTCAGGACCAGCACTTTATTATTTTCCATCTTGCACTGCCTGTGAAAATCTGTGTCACTTTTACTTCTACTTTCCTGACTCCTCTCTTCAAATTTCAGGGGGTTGGGATTGTTCTGAACCCAGTGTATGGTGAGGTGCTTTGGGCCCCCTCTCCAACAGGATGCCCACCTTGTCTGCCAGGCTGAGCACAGCTCAGGAAGCACCACATCCCCTTCTCCCTGCCTGCACACTTCCAGAGACAGAAATCTTGAGAGAGGAAGAAGTCTGGGAAGGGAGAAAGGGAAACCAAACAGGTTAAAGAGCTAGTTCCATGGCAGTAAATCACTGATTACACTGTTCCCCCTGTCTGCTAGCTGTAGAAAAGGGTCTAAAAAATGCAGAAGTCTGTCTGGTGAAATCTATTGCTATCACACTTTTTGCTCAGCATTACACTAATAAAATTGTATTTCATAGGGTTGTGATTATAAAAGAAGAGAAAAAGAAAGAACAGAAGATACTCAAACGGGCATTATAACTGTCGGTACATAAGTCACATTTCACACAGCTACCAAAGGATGGGAAAGTGAGGGGGTGAAATAAAAATTGATTCACATTAAGTAACACTTCCCAAAGATGTAAAAGGTTTTCGACCAAGTGCAGAAAGGAATTACTGTGACAGCTACTCATGTGCATTCCCACCAGCACTGCAGAGGTGACAACTTGTGCTAACTGGTTCCTACTCACTGCCCAAATTTTTGCAGCTCCTGTTCGAATGCATCACTTCTTCCCCTGTCTGTATGCAGAGTGCAGCTATCCCACGTTGGATTCTCAGCTTTCCCACTGGGGGCTGGATGCACGCATAACAAGCATAAATACTCAGGCTTTGCAGTCCCCAAGTCCCCTCAGTGTCTAGGCACTCTTCAGAAGCTGCCTTGCTTTTTCACTCACAGCATATTAACATTTAGCTATTTGCTTTAAAAAATCAAATTAAGAGAAAATAAAGATTGACTTTATTTTCTCTCTTCCAACTAGTAATTATTTCAACCTCAGAGAGAAAAAAAACCCCAAACATCTAACTACCAACATAATTTTAAATTCTAAATTTAGCTTAAAAAATTGCTTCTGGAGATCAGAAGGTCTAAACTCTGACATACAAATATTACCCATGAAGAAAAAAGCCTTTGCATTCCACCCCTAAGTCATTCCTGATGGCAAATAAAGCTCATTTTATCATTGAAAATGCTCTTCAGTGCAGTCTTTCAACAACGCAGTTATGTGAGTTCGAAAGGAAACATCAGCCTTGTTTCAAAGCCATTTTATCCAGAGTGTTTCCAGAGCCCTGAGAAACCCTCTAATTCCTGATTTAGTATGTAACAGGGCTTTCAGGAGAGGCAAGAATCCAAATCTTTACTTAGTGCCCCAGATTTACACAAATGCTACTAATGCAATTTAAATGTCTTCAACGTTAAAACATTATCAGTACTCCCTCTAGTGGGTGTCCTAAACGAAGCAAGCATTCCCTGCTGACTTCCGAGGGAAATATTTTATTGTCTATGAGGTTTCTCTGAAATTGAAGGGCAGAATTGCAGCTCTCAGCAAACAGGGTTGTTACCGAGTATCCCAGGAGTTTTTGTTTCCTTAGGAAGTGCAGGGGGCCGGCAGCAGCCAGCACTTCACTTTTTGTGGAACTGGCAGGAGCAAGCCAGATAGAGGAAAAACCTGGTTCTAAAGAAGCAGTACTCGAAGACATCGGTTGCCTTTGGATGCGCATCCTGCATCCCTGAACAGCCCTTCACAAATCCATCAGAGAAAACAGAGAGAAGGATGGAAAATATTAGAAGAAACCCACCCACCCACCCCCCCATTGCCAAAATCTCAAGATCTCAAGGGGGAAGGTTTTAGGGAATAAAAAGGTCCCCATCTCCCAGCCCCCCTTCCCCCCAGAGGAATAGCAGGCACTATCATTTCACCAGATTTACTGTCCCAGCATGAAATTCTGACTGGTTTGAATGAACAAAGCAAATAACAAAGCTCTTGTTGAAATCCAAATCCTTGCTTTTTCATTAAGAGAAAATGATGAGAAAAGTGATGCAGAATTAGAAACACTAATTGAAAGCATTGCATTGATTTGTGTGATCATTTTATATACTTTCTGAGTCAAAATTTAGCTTCTTTTTCCTCCTCTAATAGAAGAAGAATTGGAAACGCACACCATGAACAGAGAGGAACCTTCTGGATGTAAATCACTACCAGATTAAGCAATGGCAGCAAGTTATTTATGAATACATTGCATTGTTCCTGTATTTTAAACCACAAGTTCTGTTGAAAACAACTTTCCAGCTGATTGAATAATTTAAAATGTCATCTTAAAAGATGTTCAGTTTTGAAGGGTTTAATACATGCTTTTAGAATAGGAAAAAATTATGTGCTACTTTATAAAAATAGCTGTATCAAGAGCATATTCATGTTCTACATTTCAGAGCTAGCACACTATTATCTCATCATAGAGAAGCTACTTAAGATTAAAGCAGCTTGTTTAAGAAGCTCAGAGGTTTGTGTGATCTCCTTCAAAATTTTTTGGGGAAAAAAAAATCTCTAAATATACTGATGAGGAAACAGTCTTGTTTTCTCCGGGCTGCTGCTAGTCCCTTATTTTTTTGTGCCTTGCACCCATCTCCTCACCTTCAAGGACTCTGCATTCTACATTATTGTTTGCACAGCCATAAACCCACCATGGATCATCCCCTATGAAGGCATTGGTGCTGGAACCTCCCTCACACTCCTTTTTTCTGAATATGAGATGGCAATAATACTCCAGTCATTGATATTATCCTTATTCCAGGTGAGTTGCTAATGTAGCTGTCTCAGCCACAATTCCAAATACAAATGCAATCTTTCTCTTCCAGTTATCTGTAAGGGAAGAAACAGCACAGCTCACCTGATCATGTAAAATAAGAGGACACCAAAATTAAAATGCGAAACCAAAAACCTTTGCTTTAGAAAGAAAATACCCATACAAGAGGAAGAGAAGATCAAGCCTTAACTATGGCAGAAAACTGCTGTATTTCTTTAATATCTTATATAGTCTGTGGGCAAAGTGGCACAACTGGAGTTTAAAACCTTTACAAGAGAAACAAAATAAACAGAAGGGGAAAATCACAGTAATGAGTGATTTTGAGTGAAAATGATTTGTAAATCTAACCCAGATTGGATCTTCAATTATCCTAATTAAGCATTTATCCTTCTATTAGTCATCAGACATCAGAACAGGACCATAATACCTAGATCTTTTTTTCAAGAATAACAATTTCATGCTGAAAGACACATAAACTGTTCATTTCTGTACTTGCACTTCTCAAATTCTGTTATGAAAGTATCTGCACAAGAAAACCAAAGGTTTTGAAAACTGGCTTTTTAATTTTTGTTATGGTTCTCTATATCCAGATGCTACTGGGCTTTAGGCACTCCTCATGTGCAAGAGGAAGGCACTGCTCTACCCATCTCCAAAACTGGGGAAAATTGGTCTCATTTCCAGAGACTGCAAGACCAGAAGAAAAATAAACTTAAACTTACAGTCAAAGTGAATAAAAAAAGTCCCAGTAATCTGATAACAATGAAAATATGGTTGACGACAGAGAAGATTATTCTAAGTTGCATTTGTCCAATCTATGAAAATGTATTTGCCATTTAGCCTGCACAGCTGAGATGCTGTGTTAGCTGTAAAACAAGAAATGTTGTAAAACAAAAGTCAGCATGCTATCGAATCTGAATGTCAAGAATCAAGTAAAAATAGAACTGTTTCATGAGCAAAGTGGTGACATTTATAGCATTTCCCATTAATTACAGGCCATGGGGCTCTTTCAGCTAAGTGTGGGAAATGTTAACATGACTATGAATTCTTCAGTCACAGAAACCAAACTTAACAATCAAAAAGATGTAAAGAAAGGTGATACAGCCTTAAATAGAGCAGTTCACCTTTCCAAATAGCCATTCTTCTGACCTTTTGATGACATCTATGCAGTTAAGACAGATTCAAATCTGAAGAAAATACTTAAATAGACAAAAGAAAAGCAGGGCACAGTTCCCACAAGGTATCTGAATTTTTTTTAAATTCTTCTTCATGATCCAGAAATCTGCAGCAGGGTACAAGCTGACCATACACCGAAATTTGAAAAAAAACATGGGAGTGTTTCCATACTAACAGGAAAAAAGATTTCTGAATATCAGGAAATGTGAAATAATTATGGAATCGCAGAACAGTTGAGTTTGGAAAATACCTCCAAGATCATTGAGTCCAAGTTAATGTAGCACTGCCATGTTACCATCAAACCACGTCCCCAGGTGCCACAGTCACTCGTGGGTTTTTGAAAAATTTCAGGGATGGTTATTCCATCACTTCCCTGTGCAGCCTGCTTCAATGCCTGAACATCCTTTGAGTGAATAAATGTTTCCTGTTATCCAATCTAGACCTCCTCTGGTGCAACTTGAGGCCATTTCCTCTTGTCCTACCATTTGTTACTTGGGAGAAGAGACAGCTCCCACCTGGCTACAGCCTCCTTTCAGGGAGTTGTAGAGAGCAGTGAGGTATCTCCTGGGCTCCATTTCTCAGGGTTAAATACCCCCCAGCTCCATCGGTCACTCTTCATCCAAACTGTGCTCCACACCCTTCCCCAGCTCCCTTCTCTGAACACACGCCAGCACCTCAATGTCCTTCTTGCAGTGAGGGACCCTGAACTGGGCACAGGATCCGAGGTGCAGCCTCACCAGTGCTGAGTACATGAGGATACCTGGTCTCTGAAGCCCACAAGAAAAAAGTCACAGTCACTCAGAATTTGAGGGCACCATTAACTTCCCATTCAGATGTAACTGAGCAAAACTCTCAGTGAAATCAGCAGGAAATTGTCCTAAATAGGCTGCATAGCAAACTCAGGATTGAAAAATCAGATTTACTAAAGGAAAGAATAGCATGATGCGCCATTTGCACAGAATAAGTAGAAAATAGTTATATATACATATGCATACACACATAGATACTCTCAGTAACACTCCAGTGTAACCAGCATATGTGCATACATTGTGAAGGAATTAATTACAGGCAACATGAAAACTTCTAAAATTGGTATTTCTAGACATTTTGTGTATTTTGCTGTAGAGTCTAGATTACTGTGGGTTAAAAAAAAAGTTTAGGGATTTTTATTAAAACAAAAGTAATTCCCTTTCTCAAAATGGAGCATTGAGTTTTGAAGAGAACTGCTTTTGGGCAGAATACACTGTTACAATGCTTTGCATATATTAATGCAAACCACAGATGCTAAAGAGAATTAAAAAACTATTCCCAGAGAGATTAATCCAAAATTAAAATTTATTCTGCACCAAGTTAAATAGGCCATACTGAGTCCTTCTTTTCCTATCGCAAATAAAGTGTAATTTCAGACTCTGAATTTCTTGTATTCTTGTAACCATGATGAGCTAATAAATGGTTTAATACATAGGTGCTGCAGTATTTTTATGGAATCCTTGTTTTATGCTATGCGCTACGTATGTACACACTAACTGCACATATCCCAACAACTTTATATCAAATGGGGACAGTTTATAAGAAATGTTCTGTTTTCATTCTGGAAACCATTTTTCCCCTTTACTTCAGACATTTTGCTATTCCTAGCAGCTCATCCTGCTGGAGGCTTTTGACTAATAAAATGAGTCACATTGAAATGCTGTAATACCCCTTCACCTCCACAGAAGCACTTACACAAAACTTGCTCCTCTGTATCCCAAAATTCTTTTTTTTCCCCCTTAAGGAGGAGAACATCATTGTACATATTCCCAGTGACCCTGAGCTGAAAGAAAATCAACATGTGCTGTAGCTGGCAGTTCTGACCAACAACTGTTGGTCAAAACCCTCCATACTAAAACTGCAATAATATTCTCTAGAAAGAGGCTCAGTCTTCTTCCCTCTGAGGCATCCACTCAAACTCCAAATTTCAACCATTATCAGCAGCAGAAACACACAAAGGCAGATGGAAAAGTTGACCAAGAAGCCTCTAAATACACAGGGAAATAGAAGGGAAAAAACCTTCAGAGAAAAGACTGAGTTTTATTCAGTATGATCAGAATTTTAAAAATATTCACTCCAGCTGAAAACTTCAGTAAAGGAGTCTTCATTAATTTCTTGCCAGGGCCTTCAAATAGAAGCAGTTGAACTCCACAGGACAGAGGATTCCTCAGCATGCTGGGAGAAACCACTTGTTTTTCAGACCAGCAGAAAATGAGCCTGGTAATTATTTTGCATACCCTGATGGAGATTGCAACAAAACAGATGGCAATAATCAAGAGAGGAGATGAATTTTAACTCTGAGGGCAGGTGGGGAGAAAAAAGGCAAGTCTTGGCACAGCAGGGAGAAGCAGTTCTGTGTGAAGAGGCAGTGGAAACACAAGCTGCCCTGTATGAAGCCACCAGCAGCAGGTGCCCTTTTGTTGCTCCAGGTGGACGTTCCTGGACACGCAGCCGGGCATCGCCGGTTCCATCTGACAGAGGGAGATGTGCACACCTCGTCTGACTCACACAGCCACCAGGCAGCTCTGCTGACAGCTCCTTCCTTCAGAGCCCTCCCGATTTGCCGTGCTGCCTGTGGCATCCCTTTGTCTGCTGAAAGAATCCCTGAAGTGAAACGCTTCCCAGGCTGGGAGCTGCTGCTCCTGGGGACGCGGCCATCCAGGCCCAACATTCCTCAAAGAAAAACACTTACACACTTGATGTACAGCTGAAGATAGAGACCTCAAAAGAGATTACCCCAGCTTACTGTTTTCAAAGAAAAATCTCTTTATCTATTCATCTTTTGTGAATTAAGACATTTCTCAAAAAAACCTGCAAGGGTTAAACTTTAATCTGTTAGGAGTTGCGATTTTTTCCCCTTGACAATTACCACTTGTTAAGAACTAATTGGTTTATGAATAACTTAAATGGCCTTTTATTATTCAGAGGAAAACTTTTGATACTTCATATCTAATAAAGGCAGTTTGTACAGATAAAATCTTCATCTAAATTATCCATCTAAAATATCATTTCTGTTGTTCATTCTATACAGTGAGTAAAGGAAACCTCAAAATCAAATTCATGAAGGAACTGTGTTTTAGAAATTCATTTTATCTCCATTCTAATCAAATTATTTGTATAATCAAATGCATGGCTATGAAATTCTTGTTTACAGACAATGAAAATAATCTGCAAAGAGTAATTTACAAAGCTACTTGTCTTCAAACTAACAAAAAAACCCTTCTTTTTTTTGTTTTAAATGCTATAAACAATGTATATAGCTTTTTAGTAACCCACTATCAGTGGCTTATGGTTCAACTGAAAATTATTTTGGTTTATTTCCTCCTGGTATAGGTAATTTATCAATAGAGCATTGTTATAAATTCCTACAAAAAATGTAGCTGCTGTGTAGAACTTCAGTAAGCTTTCCCATACAATTACAGGAGGATATGTATTTACAAAGTGTTTGTAGTCAATATTTCATATCACTCTAATAGTTTTTTTCATTCCTCTCTGGAGATGAACACTTGGCATTGTCCTAGGTTTTAGACATTGCTTTTAATAAGTTTTCAGGAATCTCTTCTCATGGAATTTCCCTCAATTGTAAAAAGCTTTCATCCCCTTTTTTACTAAGCTGTCTAGAATTAGACTTTCTGGACTGTCTAGAAGAGCCTCAGTGTTGTTATCATGTTGCTATTATCATATTTCTAGAGTCCCATACCTTCTGGGTGGTTTTCTCACAAGCAGCTCTTCACAGCAGCATCATTCCTGCTTCTTCATCAGGGCCCCTCCAAGGCTCTCCCTGACCACCCTTTTATCCCAGTTATCTTCATTAGCTACAGCTGCCACCCAGTTAAGGACATCACAGCTGCAGCCCATTTAGAACAACTAGGATTGGGGCAAGGCCACTTATACAATACAGATATTTTACCGAGACTCATAGGCCACTTATACAATACATAGATTTTACTATGGCTCAAAGGCCACCTATACAATACATACTAAGATTCAATGGCCACCTATACCTCAGGAGTTAAAGCAGATGAGTGTGGGAAGTACCACAATACAAGAATGAGTGAATTTGATGTAGAATAGTGTATATACATAAAATAATTATTAGGTTAACATTTTAGTCAAGAGCTCAGGTTTGAGAATAACCTGAGGTTTGCACTTTTATATGTGTGTGGTATAGCTGCAGGGACATGTAAAGAGAGCAGCTTTGGAGCAGGACCTAAATTTCCTGATTCTGATTCAGAGCTACCTATAGAGCCTCTGTGGAGTCAGTCCCACAGCAGTATAAGATGGATTTTTCAATTAAGTTTTCATCAGACAAGTGTCCAGATCCAGCTTTGTTGTTTGGGCTGCTGTAAAGATGGATTTGTATCTGTTTTCCTTCCAAATGGAATCCAGTTCCTTAAGTCAGGAAATGTCAGGAGGAGTCAATATTACTGATTTATGCAAATAGATTATTTGACAAGTAACTCTGACTTTTCTCAAAACTGTAGGCCTTTTTTTTTTTTTTTGAAAGTTATCTTAAAGACATCTGTTTCTATCCTGTTCATTGTCCTCCTTATAGATCACCGCAAATGAAGGGTCTGGACACATTTCTTTAGGGTCTTTGCAGAGAGCACTGGCACAAAGCAGTCACCTCTAACTCACAGTGGACACTTCATAGCATTCATCTGAGTGAGCTGCTCTTCCATCTTCCTCCTGTGAAACTGAATCACAGCCAGTAAACCCCAAACACAGCCACAGCAGTCAATGAGCGATGGGAGCTGATGAGAGACCACTCCAAAAAAGAAAGGACAAGTTTTCCTTTCCTTGTGAAGGGAAGCCCTGTGCTTGGGAGACTTGTAGGAGACACGTGAAACATCAGATCCCTGGATCTATTGTTCCTCTAATGATTCCTGATCATAATGTGTAGATTTTTCAGTGTGTCTTTTTGCTGATTTATTTCTGGTTTATGCTTGTCGGTTTTCTGTTTCTCCCGGCTGGCTGATTTATGTCCGGAGATAGCTCAGGGATGCCACTTGCTCGGTTTCTCGGCTGTTTCAAAGACCTGGAATTCTCAGAGTGGCCTTGGACAGCCCCGCGCTTCAAAGGACGGGGAGAGACTTCTGATCTTGTTTCGGTCTCGGTGTTTATTGTTTATCTAAAAGATTTTCTTTCAGCCCGACAGAGGTCTGCACAGCAAGTCAGCCATGGGCACACTCCGCAGCCCCTGGGGCGGTCACTTATCTTTATACCCAAAGTTACGTGTACAATATTTATGATTTTTCTCCAATACCTTCTACTCTTATTAACCGGTGCACTTCTAGTAAAGACCAGTCCCAAAGTGCCACCATCACCACAGAAGATGGAGGCCAAGAAGAAGAAGAAGAAGGACAGGACACGCCCCAATTCCTCCATCTTACTTCTTTACACCCCCCTGTACAGAAATCCTAAACCCTGTGTTCTATACCTTAATTAACTTATCCCTTCACCATTCACCCCAGTGAAATCCTCCCAGTCCTCATACAGGTGTCATCTCCTGTGTAGGATCAAAGTCCAGCCACCAGACACTTCTGGCAACATTCCAGGACTCCCGAGCCCCCCAAGGGTGGTCTCGGTCTCTCTGCACCTCAGTCCTGAGGTGCTGAGATCCCACAATAATGTACACCTTCCAGGAAGAAGATCACTGTTTTGACAGGGCAGGTGTATCTATGAGATGTAGACAGGGCCGTGGATGGTTTGTTGGTTACCAATGAGAGGAGCCAAAGGAATGTGCCAGCTGATACAGGCTGGTAGAGTATCTCGTGTCACTAGAGCTGTGCAAGAAACATATTATGTGAATTTATGCTAGTAAACATCAAATCTAAACACCTGCTTTTGTAAGCACTAGTCCATAAGCAGTTAGCCACAATGGGAATCTTCTTGGAAATTGCTTGTGTAGGACATGTTTTTCTGACTGGAGTAAGGAGTTGCTGTTTTCGATTCTGTAGTCTTGTTTACAAACACACATAGCAGAAAGCAGTTATTTTAAACACAATTCAGTCAAGATTTCTCTTCAGTCTTGCTCCCACATTGCCTCTGCTGTTCACTCACTTTCAGATTCCAGTCACACACAACCACAATGAAGCCAGTGCCCCAGTGCCTTTCCTTGCTGCCAGTTTGAAAGGACCTACCACAGAGTTTCTGCTCAGACCTTAACCATTCCACTCTGTGCCTTGGGACAGGGATTTCTGTTGATCAAAGAGAAATTAAACAAAGATGTGTAATTGACTTTCTCTTTGCTTTGTATAAAAAGTATGTGGCATTAACTGAATGTCCCTTTTACTTTTTCCTCTGTATAAAAAGTACATGGCATTAACTAAATGTCCCAATTAACTAAAAGTCCCTTTTAGTGCCACTGAGAGCTGAACTTGGATGTAGGTTGAATTGCAGCTACCTACAGCCTTACAGGACACCCTGAGAGCCAGTTCAGTGTTAAAAGTAGATGTAAGAATTTATTCCTATCATATATCTCCAAGTCTTTTGGAGTTCACACTTACTTACCTTCCCTGATGTAAGTCACTTTTTTTGTGTTTGCTTGGTGCAGTTCACAGTGGTAGAGTGAAACCCAAGGGCAAGAAACAGCAGCTCTTAAAACTTTAAATTATATGGCACAATACCTTCTGCTCTTGAGAACACCCTTATTACACTCAACTCCACATTACCATTTCCACTTTTGAGAGAATAGGGTAAACTTGTAAACTCTAGCTACATTTAGGCAAGCATTATAGAGACCAATCTTGTAAATAACAGGACACCTTTTATACCTTTCTAAATTGCACCTGCAGCCAAGCTCTTCCCCTCTCACTGTATCTGGGCAAACTCTTTCCTGGCCAAGGGGACAAATTTTAGACTGAAAGTGATGCTGCAAACTACCTTGGTTCCACTTTTAATTTTTTTTTCCCCCACTGGAGACTGTGGTGCTGAATACAACCTCCCTTTAGATGAATGGCAGCTTTGAAATTTCCTAAATATGAAATATTAGAATACAATTTCTGATCAGGTACTAGTAGATTCAGCAGTAAAATTTGTTCCTTTTAGCTCCTTCAGGGATTTGCTTAGTGGTTTTTCTAATGTTATTTTAGTATTAACCATCCTGTGAAGGAGGTTTGTGGAGAGCCAAATCTACATTTCTGTTCAGCTCTCAGGAAGACATTACTGACTGTGGTAGGGACAGAAGTAGCCAGGAGGATTTTGGCTTAAGTACTCACAGTAGGGAAACATTGCAATTCTCCATACCAAAAAAGGAATATTCTGATCTGAGGAAGAGAAACAGCCTTCACCATGAAAATGGACAATGCATCCTACCTCATATGATACAGTCACAGCAATCCTGCTTCTCTGCCTTCCCCCATCCCAACTGAAGGGACACACGCAACACACATGTGCACACACACTTGGGCTCACCTGACTCCATGCCTGAGAGCGCACCCTTTTCAGGACTGGGTAAATCAGAGTTCCTTTCTGAAGCCTATAAAATATTTCTTTTACAGTCTGCTTTGGCATTTACCCAGTACTCTACAAAATGGGACTGATGAAAGGGAAGTAGATGCTGTAAATTTGTGACAGATTAATATATCAATTAATCTTTTTCCTACAGCTTTGTAATTGTAATAAAGTAGCAACTTAAACAATGGAGTCTGTTGCCCAAGTTTGTTTTTAGAAACTTCAATATTAGACTTGGCTTTCTCAGTAGCAAGAGAGTTAAAATGAGAGCAGTATTGATTATTGCCTCAGCAGCACTGTGATCTGCTTACAACAGCCTGTGGAGAATAGAAACCTAAACAAAAGGGGAAGGTGGGCCAACAGCTGCAGATGGTGCTTAAACAGACACTGAGCTGCACACAGGCTCCCAGCAATCTTGGCTGCAATCACTTACTCCTCTAAGAAATGTTCTTAGGATCAGGAAACAGAGGCTCCTTTAATTGTCTGGTATTATAAAGGTTTCAGAGAGAGTTTGGCCATTTCTGTTTGGCAGCACCTCAGATAAATTCACATCATTTCCCATTGCCCATAAACAATCGTGCCGTCGTATGCCAGAGAGATGAATTCTCATTCCCTCCTCTGCCCCGGAGCAAGGAACAAGGGCCCCTTCACAGGGCTTGCACATGTACAGTCCCAGTAGATCTTCAGCCTCTTTGCTGAATTGATGGCAGCTTTTCCACTCAGGTCTCAGGAGATCTGAGTCATTAATGGACCACTCACCTTTGTGCTAAAACCTGGATTCTGGCTTGTTTTAAACAACAAAGCTGATGCTTTTTCTTCCCCATATGGACTAGCAGGTATGATTCATAACGTCTCACGGCACCATGTATTTTTCAAAGTTAATCTGATCAGGTCTGTATTTGAAATCACGGTGGGTTTGAATCCTAGTAAATCTACTGCAGATGTGGGACTTCTACACTCAAGTCCAACTGGCAGGTCATCATGTGCATCCCTATGCAGATGTGTTGGAAAAGCACCCAACTCATGTGTCTAAGCTCTTAAAGGAGTCTTAACACCGGCACTTGGCCTGCAGCTGCATTAACTTGACTTAAAGGCTGGCTTGCCTTTAAAACTTCTGTAGGCAAGGATGCATCCCCCACAGCTGCACATAAGATCTATTGTTTTCCTATGGACAGCCTCAGTTCTAGTAGTGAATCAAGCTTTGACTCTATAAAGAAACTGGGGCAGCACTGTGGCATAGCTGCCTATTTAGTAGGCAAGCAGGGCATCTGAAAATTAGAGTAACTCCAGAGATTTTAGGTTGATTATGTGAGCATGAAATGTCTTCCCAATGGGTTTTGCATGGCTGGCTGGCTGTCACTACAGCCCAGAGTCTGCAGCCATGTACCCTTCAGGCTTCAGAACTCACCCAACAAGGTTGGGGTTGATACACCACTGCTATAGACTGGTGTAAATGTTTGTATTCCTGCTGTTCATACCTTATAAGTGTTTGTGCAGGAGGAATTTCCCTCTCTGAGACATTAATTGTGAGCCCTTTAATCAGTAATTTTAAAAATGCACATTTAAAAAGAAATTATTATTCTTTTGGAAGAAAAAAAACAGGCCTAAAAATAATAACGATTAGTTAAATCTTTACTAAGCATGTCATTAAATTCTCTTTAGCTTTCTGACTCATTGCCCCCCTTCATATTTTTCCCTTGGCTCATGATAGCTTGTGTTTCTTTATCATGACAGCTGCCTTATTAGAGATAAATCCTGAGGTTTTGACATTGCAGAATGTAAACAGCACCTCAGAGATGCAGCAACTTCGTTATCTTGCTAACAAGACACCAAGAGTGGTAACAGTGATGCAAGTTCTTGCATAGTCCTGAGACAGGTCCCACCCACGCTAAGAAAGGCTTACCCAGAACCACAGCACAAGATCATCTGTTGGGAACAGAAGAAAAAGTATCTTCTCTCATTGACAGGTGTGTGAATGAGAGTTTGGGGACATCAGACTAGGTCTCATCACACCATTCTCTTCACCTCTTTTTGTCCATGTGGAAAGGAGTACCTGGGGGCTTGGATCCTTCCCATTAGTTAAGTGAACTACGATGAGCCTGGAGGAAATGGGCAATGATCAAGATCAATAATCCTGCTAATGCCTAATTCCTTTCCAAATATATAGTTCCTTATAGCATACAAGAGATGTTTTTTGAAGAGCTGTTGTTATATCCCTTTCATTCAAACATTGTACATTGATGTAAGTCAATCCTGTTGGGGGCCTTCCATTCAAACTCCACTATTTGAAAAGACTGGGAAGTATCATTAAAATTCAAGTTGCTAGGCTTAGCTGTTTTCAGACATTGGTTGTAAAGCATATTTGTTAAGCACCATCTGCTGTTTATTCAGAAAATAGCAACCAAAATTGCTACTCTCTTTCCATCTTTTAGAAAAATACATAAATTATTTAAATTTTGTCAACTGTCCAATAAATTATTTCACCTCTAGAATGTTGAAACAGTATTTATCTAGTCCTAGAAATGCATTATCTATCCATGTAAAGTTATATACAGACCACAGACTGGGATAGACACTTGGGGGAGAAACTGCATTACAAAACACTGTGTCGTTTAAGTGAACACTGGAAGGAGATGGGGAAATAACAGTGATGTTGAGCCTGATTTCCAGATGTACTAAATAAAACAGGATGAATACAATTGAAGACAAAGCATAGTCTTTCTAGGGCAAATTTAACATGTGCTAACTGCAGTACACAACCATAAACACAGAAATTATGCGCCAGTTAAAAATCCTAAATGAGGATTATTAGTGTGTCAGTATGGTTTAATTACAAAAACAATTATTATCAATACTCTCAAACATTAAAGATGAATTGATGATGAACTGTAAATGATGAAGAAAAGTACTTCAATTATTAGTCTGAATTAAGCAAATAGCCTGAAATAAATTAATTTAGAGACTGTTTAAATGGAAAACAGCCACACTTTTTTTTAGTTCTCCATGTAAGCTCTTCCATACTTTTCTTAAGTAAAATTTTTCTCTCTGAGCATTTTTATGAAAAAAAAAGAGTGTCACAAGCTGCTCAGCTCAGAAAAGGTCACACAGGAGGGAGGAAAGGATTACTGCTGTGATGTGCAAGGCACAGGCTGTCCAAATGAGCAAGGCAGTAGAAGTGGAGGAGCCCACAAAGTGCTCTGCTAGAGGTGCCCATGACACCCATACTTTGCCTTCACAAACAGTGCAAGGGTTTTGCAAAAGGTCAGTCTGTAAAGCTCTACACTAGGCAGAGACAAAATTTTGATTGTTTATATGCTTGATCTCACCAGGAGCCAAGTGAAGCCTGGAAAGAGAGAAGTGGGGATAAAATCCATAAATGCACGTTGTGAATGAGAATTAATACTGCAGCATTTTTGGTGAAAAGGCTGCATCCCAAATGGGTGGGGAAAATTATATGTAATCCCTGTGACCACTGAGTGGTTATTCTGGGGTGGAAGTTGTGTGTGACCAAGTGAGTCATCACCAAGCACAAGGAGCATGCAGGGCCTGATCACAGAGCCTTTGAAGTACTGCTCTTGCCATGTCTGCATTGCCCTCATACCTCAGTAATGGAACAGAGTCTGAAGGGACCAGCCTGCACATCCCAAAATGAACATTCAGTGTCTTGTGATGTTGAAGCAGCCTGTCACTGGGGGCTTCACATGAATTTAGTTAGTACAGACTGAGCAAGGTCTCCCACAGCTACAGAGGATGCAGCACAGAAGTCCTATGAATTTCCAGGAAAGTTCCAAATCTCTTACCGTCTGTGCTCTCCTCATCCTCTTATCTCCTCCTTCCAGGAAGAAGAATCATATCAAAGAAAGTCTTCTTGCTCAGGGTAGAGCAACGTTTGCTCTCAGTCCTGGCTGTTTGGGGTCATGACCTATTTACACTTTCAGAAGCAGAACAGGCTGCTCTTGGCAAAGAAAAAAGCATAAAAACAGTGGACTATTGTAAGGACTGATCTGGAGCCCAATGGGCATTAACAGCAGCCTTGCTCAAACACAGATCAGTGGATTTCTTTCCGAAAGTTCCTGTGATTTTTGTAAAGCATCATCATTTCTGTTTCACCAGTGAGAAAACAAAGACAAATAGCAGTGAAGTAACTTGGACAAGCAGTACCACATGAATGGCTCACCAGCTGAACTAAGGGTGCCAAAATTCCATCTCCCTAATCACAGGTGAAAGTAAAGAAAAGAGTTTGCATGGCTCCTTCTTCCCATCCCAAGAAATAAGAGTATTTAAATTCTTAGGAGAACACAGTATCAACCATTGTATGGAACATGCTGCTTTTCTGAGTCAGACCTTGCAAATCATAACAAGTTTTGCTGACAGCTATGAAATAACAAGGCATCAATATTTATCTGCATAAAGATAATAAATATTCTGTTTATAGGGGTGTCTTAATAGTGTCTTTACAAACATACTCATCACAATTCTACTTTTACAAAATTGTATTAGTACAATATTCTTACAAATACTGTATGGATACTCAAAGACAAGCCATGGGAAGGTTACTGCACCGTTTGCGATTTTGTGAGACATTAAACTACATAAAAAATTCAAATTCAACAAAGACATAAACTGAGACATCCTGATGAAGACAAAAATTCAGGAAAATTTTAAATAGGTATCATTTTACCTTAATGCACCTCAGGTGAAATCTATCAAAAATTTAGCACAAGTAAGCAAAGCAATTCTAAACACTAAGATGTAAACATTCTGCAGTAATGCTCTTGACACTACAGAGCATTCTCCATAAATTGCATATAAAATATGTCATGTAACCCACCCATACATTATTGGCTTCTAATAAATGTGATACACTCTGCAATTCTCCCTGCAGCTTCTCTTCCCCTTCATAACTTGCAGGGTACCATTTAATTGAAATGAACAAATAAAAAAATCCCAAACATGTCATTTGATATAGATACTATCCTATGAGTTCCACTAAAGTTATCCCTGATGCATACCAATGTGAAGAAAGTCAGGGCTGTATATTCAACATGGTGGAGTTCAAATACCTGCATAGTTACACCCCAAACTAGAAAACATTCAGATGCCTAAGATGGGATAATATATTTTCCTCCACACTACTCATTTATTTCAGTCCCTTCAAGACACAGTGAAATTTTAACTGCAAAACTGCATCAGCACATATCTACTTCTGAGTTTTGATTCATATTCTGTAGAGCCCAATCAAGTTTTATCTGTGGGGTTTGAAAGCCATTCAGGGATACTTGTAAAAGAAGCTGAATACTTGCACTAAATATTAAAAAAAATATTTTCCTCATTATCTTTTCTTCATCACTTTCTATAGTCTTAATTTGCTTTTCCTTATTAATACAGCTTATAAAAGCTATTGTGAAAATAAGAAAAGAAATTAATTTTTTCCTTGTCATTTACAAACTCTTGTAGCAAATTATTTATATTGATTTGGGATACAGGTGTTTTTATTCTAATACAGTGTTATCACAGTTTTATAATGAGCTACATATAAAGTCAGGACAGTGTAAATGTGAACTCAACCCAGTTTAAAACTACTATAGCTAGAAACTGTTAATTCACTGAAATTATTTCCTACTTTTACCAGTGCAAAAGAAAAAAATCAAGACCACTACATCCCTTTGTTTTAACAATAACAGCAAATAAAATAGAGTAGGGAATTGAAAAGTGATGGAAGAAATTACTACATTGACATAGGAAATCAATAGAAAGAAATTCTTCTAAAGCCTCAAAACAAAAGCCTTCAAAAAGCCTTAACTGGTATGATTTTCTAGCAGTAGATAGCAGCACGATCATAAAATAGATATATGTGTAGAAATAATGAAGAAATACAAAATATCACAAGGTTTAATATTTGATCCTGCCAGATGCTGAACTTTTTGGCCCTGGCCCAGGAAACCATTTAAGCCTGTGGTTAGAAGTCAGCATGCATGTTGCCCCATTGAAGCAAAGGAGGTTATTCAAAGTTTGAGCACAGATAAGTGCTTTGAATGATTGGGTCATTAAAGTACCAACCACTTACTGCCAGAATATAATGCTAAATTGGCACTATGAGCAGGTTGTTGCAGAGCTGTCCATTATGAGGCTTACAAACGCTCTTTGAAGTGTGCTTTGAAGCATTTCTTCACCGCTGGGTAAGGGAAAAAAAAGGTGGGTCTGTCTGGACAGGAATTTCCTACATTCCCATCAATTTACTTTCATGTGCAAAACCAAACTATATTGATGCCCAGGTATAAGCATCACTGAGGGAAATAGAAAGTGCTATCAGTGATAATGATAATTATATCAGGGCATCACTCTCCCACCGCACATATGCACCCCATTAGAGGTTCCTCCTGTATGCAGGGCTGGCATTAACTCAAGTCACCATGAAAAGGGTAAAGTCATGCAAATAGCAAATGCTACATGTCATATTTAAATCACTTGCAGTTTCTAAAATGGTCCTTGATGGTGAGTAATGTTGCTGCAAAAAAAAAAGACCGATGCTCTCTCAGCAGTGAGGAGAACTTGCAATTTTATCTCAAGGCCAGGAGCAAGTCTAGTTATAAAAGCACATTTGTAGGTTTTGTTCTGACAGTTGTGGCAATGTGTGTTCACTAAAATATAAATCCTGGAGGAAATCAAGGCAGGTTTGCTGTGCTAGGAAATATGTGCTAAGAAGTTTCCAACCCTGGAAATAAAATCCCTTTTCTTCCCTTTGGTGACTTCTTCAAAGGAGATGTAACAGTTGTGAGAAAAGTAGGAATAGATTCATAATCTTATTTTAATTATGGATTCTACACCTAACAATATATCTATTCCAATCAGATCTCAACACATGACTACACTGCCATTGGATTGGGATTTTGAGTGGTTGGTGGGGTGGTTTTTTTGCCATGGGCATGTGAGGGATTAAGAGTTACCTTATGTTGACAGGAGGAGAACCTTATTTTGTTTTTAGAAATTCTGATGCTGATGTGTCACACTTATTTTGCATAGAAATATCAATCTGTGCAACAACTTTTTAACATGGAGAAAAGGAATATACTACTATGGCAGCACAGTAAGGCCTTTGTCCTGAAACATTTGCGGAGGTGGACTAGAAATGGTTCTGTAAGGGAGCAGAAACATCTCTCTTGCCACAGGGCTTTCTAAAAATGATAAAATCTAGGACAGAAGGACAAGCATTTGATCAGCGTTATGTAACATAAAGTTCCTCTTTGTCAGATACTGAGATCATGGCATAATAATATCCTTTAGTTGGGACTGTTCCTGAAATAGTAGAACAACTTACCACTTCAGTGCTAAATGCTGTTGACTGACTCTCTTTCCAGTCTGTCCAGCTGAAAATGTTGTTATTATTATCATATCTGTTAGCTCTGATATCACCTTATCCACTTTTGATGAAGGCAATAAAAAGCAAACTGCCGTACCCCTACACAGTTGTTGAAGATCAGTCCAGCCATTGCAACTGTCAGGTTCTGTCAGTGAGAAGCCAGGCAGTGTCAAACTGTATTTGAATCCTGTGTTCAAGAAAAGCAGAAAATATGAGAATTTACTTCTTTTAGGTTATCTGCTGAAAACTACTCATGTGATACAGGGATGGGTGGATGAGTTCACATTTGGGTCAGACAATAAGAGTATTTTCTTTTTTTATTTCTTTTTGTTGTTGTTGTTTGTTTGGTGGTTTTGTTTGTTTGTTTTGTCTAAGTGCAACCAACCTTACTCTATAGAAGAAAAATGTTCTTGGAAGATGCAGGACTCTTGGGCTACAACTCAAATTGTTCTGTTTGGCTATGGCTTGTCTCCATGATTTATAAAACTCAATATAGAAAAGTAGACACAAAGACACAAATACATGAGAAGGAAGTAAATACATTTGACCTCCACATATGCCAACTAAAGGCTGATTTCCAAGTGATGATGATTTGGGAGAGATAGGACAACTTGATGCAAAGCAGACCTGAGTAGATTGGTAAAATATCAGCTGACATTACCCTGGTATGTCATTTTAGAACATTTTCCATCCGTAAACTTAAAAAATATGCACAAATCCAGAGCCTTGTTTCCCCACTGAAGTTAGAATATTAAATGACTTGCCAGAGAACACACAGCAGATTAATTGTCAAACTGTTGATCCAGGTTTTGACTCTCTCCATTGGACTACAGAAGCGGTGTTCAGACTTCCCTTTTGGATCATTCTTTGATTGGAACCTCTGCTCCTTCAAATATATTTCACCTTACAAACTGGCACAAAGTTATATAAACAGGTTGACATAAGCATTATCAAGATCAAAATTTACACAACCATCAGTTTTGCATAGTGAATACACCATATGCCATATGAATTACCAATGTTATGTTATTATTTTAAAAATTATTCCACATTAAACACATTTAGCATACTAATAGTGGATTAGCAGTTAATTTCATAAAAAATAAATCCCCAGTGATATAAAGGAAACTTCCAGCTCTAGCATGCTAAGGGCAATATTCCATGAGGAAAGACAGAAGGAGAAAGATGGGCTTCAACCCAGACTTTGTGAGGCCATTGATAATAATGGTATTGATGGTATTGGGCTAGACTTTCAACTTTTGAATGACCTTGAAAGAGAGAGAAAAAGAGAAGAGTGGAGTGCAACAGACCCAGCTGGGCCTGATAGGGTCTCAATAGTTCAGTTAGGCACAGGGCAACCACAGATACAGATGTAAAACTTCTGCCAAGTGGAAATCTGGGGGAAATGTCCAGAAGAGTGGAACAACCTTTTTTTAGATGGTACATGTGAACTGAGATTATAGCACTTAATCTTGCCTTGAAAATGGTGGATTTTGGAGGAAAAAGCTCTACAACACCATAAGGACACAACCACTTGGCTTAGAGGTAAAACCATTTTCTATTCCTCAGTCTACATCACTAAACTTAAAAGCATGGGTCTAGTCTTAATTAGGCAGACATGAAAAACTTAAACCAAGGAATGAGTCATTTTGAGATTACCTGGTCAGGTTTCAAACTGAATCATTTTAAGACCTAAAAAAAAATAAGAGTTCATCCTATAGAAAGACTGAGTCACCTCTTCACCTAGAATCAATTAAGCACTGCTTGAATGTGATCAGTGGACTGGAGAGCTGGAG
Organism: Melospiza melodia melodia; assembly: GCF_035770615.1. Lineage (NCBI taxonomy): Eukaryota > Metazoa > Chordata > Aves > Passeriformes > Passerellidae > Melospiza > Melospiza melodia. The sequence goes on along the minus strand of NC_086194.1, from coordinate 47,126,650 downwards.
GGCTCTCCCTTCACCTTTCACTCACCTTTATAAGTCTGAAGAAGAGAGAAAGAGAGATGTATACACCCTTCATGTATGCAATTCACGTTGCCTGTATTTTTATTTTGGAAACATTGAGCAGTAAGTAATTACAATATGCCCTAAACTAAAGGTAGGCAAATATTCTTTTAAATTGTTTAGACCCCATATCTTAGCACTGAAAGCTCGCAGGCTGAAAAGCTCTGTGGTCTGACTGACACTTTAAATTATTTTAATGACTGCTATTTTATATTTTAACTCCTTCAGCCCACTGCAATTGTTCTAAAGTTCAACTTTGCCCTTCAATTAGCACATGAGCCACATAAAACTCTTCTAGTTTCCTGCTCTGATGGGATCTGCACATTTTCAATTCTGCTTCCCAATCCACTTGTGTATGAGTCTTCATAACCCTCTCTTGCCAGTTAAACTGAATTATTTGATTGTTCCAAGAAAACAAACACAAAAGGGACATAAAAAGATCAGGCTGAGTTTATTTAAGATTTGGATGAACATCCATGGAACACTCTTGGCATTATATGCCCAGCTCTTTTTAACACTGTGGTGGTACAGCATTTTGGATAGTGTGGTGCCTAAGTTAACCAGGTTCACTCAGCATCTTCCTCCAGGGTGGGATCGCAGAAAGGCTGTATAACCCAAGTGTGTTTACCCCCTCACTTACTGCAAACTCATACCCTGCTTAACTTCCTCAAAAGAAAAGAATTAAAGGAGAAAGTTGTTCAAAGCATTGTAATGTGCAATTTCAATGCAAGGCATGATGGAAGTAGCTATGTGGGAAGATATTACTTCATTATAAACCTAAATCAGATGCACAAAGATTTCTATCATCTCCAGAGACCATTCCATCAGGCTCTACAAGAGCCTTTTCCAGTGAAGAAAAATAGCCCCCCGTCCCTTCAGGCTTGAGAAAGTTGCTTGGCTTTTTTATCCGTTTCTTATGAAATCCCATATTATTGCTTCTCCCCTGGGAGACTTCAAAAGTCATGCAAACTTCACAGAGCCCACATGTTCATAAACCTCAACCAAAAGACCACTAAGGAAATAAAATGCAGTTCTCCAATTAACATTTGACATTCTCTACTGGTTTTCAGTGGGGTGAATTTGTCTTTCCTCTAAACCATGCTGATAAATTAAATGAGTTACTAAGCCTGGCATTATTTGATGTTTTAAGGCACACTGAAACAAAACGTTTCAGTGTGGGATTTGCTTTTGCATAATATTTGGGGGAAACATGAAACAAACCTAGGCATTTCAAACATATTTAAGGGGCTAATATGCACATGAATATTTTCTTCAAGCTCCTCATTGTGTATTCACAGCTACTGCCAAACACAACAGAGATGGGGCATTAGGATATGAAATGGGAAGCGGTCAGATTTTCAAAGTGAGCTGTTGGGTGCCTAACACTTATGAAAATCTGGCCCCGACTCTTTGGTGCCGTTCCAGAAAGAAATATCTCTATCCTGGCCATTGTCCAACCAGCTTTGGAAATCATTTTGCACAGTTATTTCAGTAAAGCATAAAAGCCAATCCCCAGCTTTCTCTACCTAATTAAGCACTGTCACCAATCACTATGCAGCTCTAAGGTACGCATGAAATATTCCTAGATAAATCCTCCATCTCCAGAGAAATGTGTTTCCTGTACAACTGTAAATCCAGGTTCTGTGTTGAAAGTAATCCAGCCTGGCAGTGCTGTGGCCCTAGAAAAGTTTCCTTGGTAACGACAAACTTATGCAACGGCAAAGTCATCCAATCTTTTCATGCCACAATATTATATTAAAAACACCTGGTTTATTTATACAATGACTTACAGATCAGGGTCCTAGAAATAATAATACATAAACTTTATAGCAAAAAATATACATATTATAATTCATCCTTCTATGGCATATAGAAATTATGTATATTTGCATGTGGACATATATATAAATATATGGGTTGTACTTACGTTTAGGGCACTTGTGTATGGACATGTGTGTCCAAATACACACAGTATACATTTATATATCTTTCTAGGTGCCACGTGTGTGTACTTAGAGACACACAAATGCACACAGAGGAGCATATTTACACTCTGTGAGTAGACATGTACTTTGCAGAATCTGCACACAAACAGCTGGAGTCCTTCACTGGCTGTGTGCATCAGGGGGGTCAGTGACCACGTGCACTAATGTCCATGGAAAAAGAATGAATGTCACCGCTGCGGGCACAGCACTGGCTTGATGCATCTTCCTCTGTGAAGAACTAAATTTGCAGGGCAGTGACACCCTGCAACGCAGGGCTTGTTGCATGGTCCAATTTCATTCCAGTTGTCACATGTTTTGACACATCCCGGACCGCAGGTATCATAAACTGCACCGTGTTTACACTGGGTTGCTGAAAAGAGTTAAAGGGAACAATTTATGCATATTACACACAGCCCCACAAGGAAATTTACTTATCTGTTTGCTTAGTTTCTACTGCAAATATGAAAAAGCACATTTTAGCATGATGATTACCTAGAGGAAAAAATTACTTGTAAAACGATTCCACTATATTACATAATAAATATAAAAGTAGCAAAATTCCTTATCAAAAGTATCAAATCCACAGCAGTATTGAAGTTTTTGAGAATTTTAACACAACCAATGGTATATAAGGCTTTGGCAAGGTTTCTGTCTATATGCAGATGTATGCTTTACGTTAAAGGATTAAAACAGTTTATTCATTACAATGCCTTTTATCAAAGATTTCTGAAATGTTTACAGGGACAGACAGTTTTATTATTAGTTCCATTTCTACAGAAAGAGGAAGAGAAAGAAGAGTCATTCACCCCATTAGAATTTCTGACTCTAAAGATTATATTTTCTATATTTCATATTGCAGCAAACTAAATCAATGTTTTTATTCAGAAGCACCATTTCCAAAACAAACAAATATTAAAAATCAATTGTATCCACACTGTTTTACCAAGGGATTGCTGACAGTGAGGGCTCTTGTACTTAATGATTCCAGTATCTATTCACTAATTTATGGAGCTGACAGTTCAATGCATTTTCAACATAAAAGATCACTGAAAGCTCAGCTAAAAGCACTAAAATCCCTTCAGATCAATATTGAAACTCTCAACATTTTATATCCTGCCTTTTTAGTATGGAGAATAATACACAGTTCAATGGCAAATAAAAGTCTGTTATTCTTTTTAACAGCTGTGCTGATGGCAAAAACAGGGACTGATAAAATAATTCGTAGATGGTAAGGGACTCTCAAGCATCCACAGTCATCTCATGCTATTTTCAGAAAGGTGATTGTATTGGGAAGATTTCTTCAACTTTGAGAGAGACTGAAGGTCAATATTTTTTAAGTGAAAATTTTCTTATGGACAGAAAACACTGTTTTGTTTTGAGAATTGGCCTACAGAGTCATTACAGCACTGCTATTATTCATAAAGAAAAAACAGAAACAAATTGATTAAATATATATAAGTGTATCAAAGAGAATGGAAGTCTTATTGCTAAGATATAATAAATTTAAGGGGTTCCTTTTCACCATTAAGGCATCTCCAAAACAGCATCAGCTTCTTTCAAGTTTTACTTGTGCATTTTATGGAATTTATGCATACACAATTCTCAGGACACAGATATTAATAAAAACCCAAAATTAAAAAAAAAATAGTACAGAAGCAAATTATCCTGGTGTTACAGAGAATCAAATGCTGAATATTAGTTGGATATAAGATATCAGGGGAGAAAAAACCCCAATCTTCTATCCTTAAGCATAAGAAATCACCAAGAGCAACCTACCTAGAAACTCTCTGAGACATCTTTAATTAAACATTGTTTTAGAATAGGCTGGAAACAAATATCTGTCTGTCAGCTGTGTTCAAGATAGGCTTATTCAGTTTTCGAGCATAGATCTTTTCAGAATAATTTTCCAACTTTACATTTCTGTCTTGCTCTGTATGATAACTTCCATGCATACTTAAGAATGAACAAACAAAAGAAAAAACTAAAAAAAAAAAATTAAATTAAACATGAAATTTAGAAGGTGGGAAAAAATATGCAAGCAATATTAAGCATAGAATAAAATGTTAGATTCCCAGGAATCTCTACACTTACATAGTGTGTTAAGAATAGAGTTTGAATCTTTGTAACAGGGGAAATGAAACTGTGCAGATCTCCCCAGTGCATTGCAAACAATGTATTAAGAGATTAGGAAAGCAGACTAAGACATTCAAGGATAGTTAGTGATTGTCCATACACAATGTGAATTATCTTACAAGAGATGTTTATTAGAAGCTTTTATCCTTCTTCTATGAAAATGAGTTCCCCTTTGTAGGATCACTAATTGACCAACCAAAAACAAACATTAGACTTCAGCTCATATAGTTTCCATACCGAAGGCAATACAAGCTTCAGCTTTAAGGCTGCACAGGTTTCATCCCACAAAGCTTAAGTGCAGTAATAGCTGGCCCATTCCTTTCACCTGAGCTCTGTTTGGTTCCTCAGCTGGTGGTTTTAAGGAAAGTTGGCTAAGGGCTCCTTTCCAGAGCAAATGAAAAGGCTATTACAGCCTGCCCTTGGCAGCCATGGCATCTGTATGTACTCCCCCTTCTGCTTTACCACACACACATTTGGGATGTCAGAACACCTCCTTATCCTTTAGACGATGCCATGTAGAAGATATGATGACTATTTTCAGCTGTAGGCAGCCCATAATGGCATTATTAACACACTGTCAAGGGAAAAATCAGAAAAGTAAAATGGCTGCTGTTTAAGTTCCCTGGATGGCTTTTATTGTTGAGTGATTCAGCTGTTAACATGTGGTGTGATTGATCCAACATTCCACTTCATCAACAGCTTAAAATATAAAAATAAAGACATTCTGCAGAAGGCTTCCCAGGAACTGCTGAAGTGATTCGCTACCATGTAAACATGGAAAACAGAAGTGTTGTCTTTGCACCCTTCCTCTAAGACAAATTCCTCTCTTAAAGAACTGAGCTCTGTTACTAATAACTTCCTTAGTACACTAGCAAAAAAAAAAATCCAAAACCCAAGTCCAACGTACAAAAGTTACTAATAATACTGTATTTTGAAACATTACCAGTCCCAACAGGATTTTTCCACTCTTCTTCTAGAACATGTGTTTGGCATGACAGATGTGAGCTTCCTCAGACCACTTTCTGAGCTGGCGGGATAATAGCCAGCTCCAGTCCAGAAGCCATATAGTCACATAAATACAGCACTGTGCCTGAGCTAATAAACCCAGCCTAATAAGGCTACAGTTTGCAGACTAGACCTGGTTTAGTCCAGCCACTTTGGCAGTTTCACAGAAGAGGCCTCTGTGCCTGTCTTTGTAGACATGGCCGTAATTATTCAGGAGGAAATCTTATTCCCCAACAAAAAAGCCAAAATATGTTGCATAACTGCTGAAGGATTCCCTTGGCTAATGATATCTGATAAATCTGATTTCACTGAAAATTCTGAACTAATATTTGAGCATCAATGAATGTTCTGGCTTGTTCTGTCAGTGTTACACAGTTTGGAAGTCTTCTGTAAGACTTCCATGGTATTTGACTAATAGTGCTTGCAATTCACAACACCTCTTTCTAACAGAGCTAAAGGTGATGGATCTGAGCACTGACCTTCCCATGGTACACTCCTTTTAATATTTTCAGTTTTCAGTTTTCAGTAAGTATCCACTGAAAAGCCAGAATAGCCCTCCTGATACATTTACACAGGCAATAAAGCAGTCAAAGGAAAGCAACATATAGCAGGGGAAAAGAGTGACACATGCCATAAAATTCTCCAGCAGAAAAGGGACCCAAAGGAGAAGAGTCAAAATCTGATATATGCTCATATTCCTCCAACTGATCACAGAGGAAAAGAGAAAATTGTTCAGATTTTATGAAACTGTTGTAGCATGTCAGCACATCAGTGCATTTTGCACTATATTATGGCCCTTTTCTCATTTTCTTGCATGTGTAGTCATGCCCATGGCAGGGAGTTATTGCCTTCTACCATCCTTGAGTCTTCTTTCTCTTGGTATCGTGAAAAATGCAGCATTAAATTACTATATCCCAAGGCCTTTTAGCACTTCCGTTTACTTAATTGTACTTTATAAATGTCTTGTCTAGCCTTTCTTGGGTAAAAAAAAAAAAAATTCTTTCTCCTTTCCTTTTCAAACAACTTCCTTCCACTTCTATCCTTTATGTTTCTTCTTGCAGGTATCACTTTTTTTTTTTTTATTTCTTCTTTTCCTCATACTGGCTGTCCTGGTTTTTTAATTTCTCCTTCAAGAACCATATTTTTTCCTATGCTCATCCTAACAGGTCTAAGTCCCCACTACTTTCCATGGCAACCCACATCCTTTTCCTAACCCTCTCAGTTCCCATGTTCACCAACCTTTTCCTCCTCTAACCATTTTCCTTACTCATTATCTTCCACTTTTCACTCCTTCAATAAATGACAGCTGACATTCCCTTTAATGAGCCAACCTCATAGGACAGCAAACCTTGAGCAGCAGTGTTCTGCAGAATAATGTAGAGGAGAATAAGCTATTGCACTGGGGGAGAGAGAAGAGCACGCAGGGGACAGGGCATGCAATTCCTGAGCCTCCTGAGCATCCTATTTGGCTGGCCCTCCAGAAAACAAAAGTTTCCTGAAGATTATAAAGATGAGCTAAGCTTACAGCAGTTAGGGCAGAGCAACTGGCAACCACACAAGATCTAGTTTTAAAACACACAAAAGTATAATTAAAACCTGACTTTCTAATAAGTCTACTCCATTTTCATCAGAACACAACTCTTGCAAGTGTCCTGCCAGCTATGAAATGTCAAGCAGGAAATGAAAGTCATAGAATGCTAAAGTTTTATTACAGAAATTTTGTTTTCCACCTATGAACTTTTATCTGTAATTGAGACACAATAATTGCAACTATTTGTTTTGGAGAGAAAAAAAGTCTGTTCAAGATTAAATCTTGGTGCTGGCCACTGGTACCATATGGAAAGCAGTGGATACACTTTAATTTAATGGTTACTGTGTTATTTACTTAGAAGATGGTGCTACTTATCTAACATTGGATACTTTAAGCGTTTTGAGGGTACTTAGCCTTATACAGCTTATTTACATTTTCTGCTTAACACGATTTCCCCTTTCTCTCTAGAAGAGATTAAAAAATTCATGTTGATTTAAAAATGTCTTTCATTAGCTTTAATGGAGGCTGTGTGTTTAAATTCCTTCATAATGTTCTCTCAAGGACTGGTTTTGCCTCAGAAAATTTTCTTCTCTTTGGTAAGATGCCAGAAAAAAAATTGTGAAATGAAGCCTCAATTAGTTAAGTCGTGATATGTCAACACTTGTATAAACTCCTTAAGGCAGGAGCTGCTTGCAAGAAGTTTTTATTCTTTTTACAGCATCTGCCACAGTGAGGTCTCAGTCTGAAGTGCTTTGGAAAAAAAAAATCACAATGCTTGCTTCATGTTCTTCATGGATCAGCTATCATGATAGATAGATTAAAATAATATATATTACTAGTGCTATCCAAAACCACATCCTTGAATAGGGTTTTCACTTAATGACACCCTGTTTGGATTGTCCTGTTGCTTTGTAAGGAACAAAACGAACCTTTTGGGAACAGTCAATCAAACGTAATTTGCTCTGTCACTCACCCATCCCTGCTAAAATGCCTTCAATAGAAAAGGAAATTGAAGTTCAGAGAGCAGATCCTGTACCACACACAATCACCAAAATGGACCACAGAGTAATAGCTCTTAGAACAGCACTGAGTATCCTCCTCTCACTCTTTGCTGGTTTTTTTCAACTCCTCTTAATTGCTTTACATAAATCTGAATACGTTTCCAGGCAAACCAATGCCATTACAGAGTGTCCTAAATTAATGAGACCATCATCAGGGGAAATAATCATCTGCAATATTGCATTTTAGTTCAAGTGCCCATAGCCACAGGCCACTGCTGCTCATGGAGGCAATTACTCACAGTTACTTGCAATTAATGCAGTCCAAATCACACAGTGAGAATGGACCAAATGCAATTATTAATGCAGGTTTACATTTTAATATTTGCACTAAATAGATTTGCTCCTCTTTCCTTGTTGAACCAACTGCAATTATATGTGCATGTTGTCCCCAGAAATATAACTATGGTTTGACAGGAGGTCAAAGGAATTTAAACTTTTTCTGTAATCAACAGTTTACATATCCTGAAAGAAAAACTTGCAAGAACTTCCAAGCTGCTATAATTCCTGTATCATTTTTGATCCAATTCCTGTATAATTTTTGATCATACTATCTTTTTACTCGTGGATCATACTGCTCCACGAGTAAAAGGATAGTATGATCACAGCCAATTAGCCTATGCAACAGCTTACAAAGAAGCAAAATGCTTACCTGCACAGTTCTGCTCGGGCACCCACTGGACTTTCAGTCCTTCCCTCTGGCAGGCACGGGCATATGCCAGGAATGACTCACAGTAGCAGTTTTTATGGATCGGACACTCACACATGTCTGTCACACAGGACCTGCAGAACAAAACCACAAAACAAATAAGAAAGGAATGCTTTGGCAGATATCTGCCTGAGTGCTGGAGTTGTTTACTTTCCAGTCACATGGCATTCAATGCCACAGCAACTTGTGCTAAATGGCAAGAAAGTTAAAGGCATCCCTGAGATTCCATCCCAAGGGCTCATCTCCTTCTTGGCGTGCTACTTTAATGCAGAGAAGCCTCCAGAGCACCAGGGAACCACACAGAAACAGGGAGTTGAGAAGATCCAAGAAATGTCAGGCAGACAGGATTGAGACCTTAATGGGGGAAGGTAAACTCCATTTTTGCAATGATTTTGTGTCAACATAAGACAAAAACTTTTTATTCCTAGAAAGTAATAATTTAATAATTTTACCAACAATCATCACAGTAGTGGTAAGTGTATGAATTCTGTAGGCAATGAGCACATGTCCCTCCAAGAAAGCGATGATGCCTCCTCTTCAGGTTACCTCCAGACTCTTCCTCCTTTGAAGGCGTGAAAACAGCTATATGCCTGTTTTTCTCAGCAGCATCACTACTAAGTGCCAGACTTTAGGACACTCCAAAGCAACAGGGCTGGTGCAGCATAACTGAGCAGTTTCATGCTAGGAAATCCCTCAAGCACGGTTCATACCACCCAGTCCCTTCTTATGAGGAAGTACCACAATGACAAGGAGCAAAGCTGCTAACATGACCCTATGTGACCACTATATTTCAAGTTAGCTTGCTCAGAACATGTGCCTATTTGGCACAGACCTAAAATATAACTGGCAAGAGCCAAGAGGTTTGCAGTTAGTGGTTTCTCCATATGCAAAATGTTTAGATGGTTCTGCATGTGTAGCAATGTGAATTCAGAAATGCTGAGTATCTACTACTCTCAGCAGAATCATTAAAAGGCAGGGAAGAATCAGAATCATTAAAAGGAAAAGGGAAGGCATATTCTGAAAATCACACCCTCAGTTCATCTGCTTGCCAATGAAGGTGCTCTGTGCATGAACCTTGGGTGTCCATGGGGTCAAGGCCCCCCTGTTCCATGCATGTTTGGGGGCTTTCCTGTTTCTGAGAGGACAAAGGCACAAGTCCTCTTGTAAAGATGAAGAGCTGAAATGAAAAATGTGCTCTTCATGTTAGTTGCTCTTTCTGTGGACCATAATATGAATTGTCTATAGGAAAAGGATAGATATAGACTTAGCTTCCCAGAAACTTTTCCACAGCAGAAGAGGTGCTTGGAAATGATGCAAAAACCTCAGACAAAGTAATCAGGAGTCCTAATGCCCATACTCTAGAGTAATTGAGAAGCCTTTATTCAAAACCAGGAGAAAGGATCAGTGATCCCTTGAACACAGACAAGTCCATTTCTGTAAGCCCAACAGTGCCTCTGAAAGAAGAATATTTCCCCATGCCAAAGTCACCATCTGCTTCAGTGACCAGACACTTCTGCTTGACATTTTCATGAGTTTTAATAGATTTACTCTCAGTGGACCCTCAATATGAAGTTACCTACGAAATAATTGTGACAAATAAGTAACACAAGTGCTAATATCTAACGTTACCTGTCCTTGATTTATTGAGATATATATGCGCTGTGAATAAACAGAATTGCTTTGGATCAAATATATAACATGCTCGTACTTACAGACCAGTTGTTTTCACTTGCAATAACTTTACTTTCTAAGGACAATGTCATTTTATTTCACTTTAGTCCTGTGGTAGGTCCCCTTACATCTTTTCCAGTAACAGATGTTGCTGTATGCATACCACAGCTGAATGGCAAGGAATAGATTAGCACAACATCCTTGGGGTGGTTTGATGTTGTCAGCTGATAAAAGACCTTGTTTAAGCACAAAGGGTCACCTTTTTACGTGGCACACTAAATAACTTCACACTGTTTTCCTTTGGCCACAACATCTCTTTGTGATCTCTTCCTATTATCTCAGCAGCAGGCACTGCTCCATACACCCCATGTAATTTAAGAGGTGCCTGTCTCATTTCTACAGTGAAGTAGATGCTTGCTTGCTACTGAAACAAATCATTATCACAAAGAAAGTCTGTATATAATCTCCATAAATAGTTGATGGTCCAGGTACCATTTTATCATGTTTTTGTTTCTGTGCCAGCCCCCTTTATGAAACACATTTCACCGCTCTCCACTCAGATTTAGTTGTTACTGATGTCCATGGTGTTTAGGGATGCTTGCCAGTATCAGCTTGGCTATATGTTCAGCAACTTCTTTGACTAAGAACTTATAAAACCCTAAATCTGAGGTACCTCCTCTGCTTTTTAGAGCATACCTTTTGGTTTTGTTTTTTTGGTTTTTTTTTTACCATTACTCAGAGAGAGATGTCTTGGACTGAGTCAATGAACCTACAGCTACCTCAGATGCTTGCATCAGAAAAAGATGCAAGAACAGGAAAGCTCCAGGCTCACCATCAATCACCCAAGCTTTTTAAAAGCTAACATGCTCATGCTAAGGCTAGCACAGACCCTGGCAAAGCCTAGGCATAGTCTGAGGGATCAGGGAAGGGAGGACAGCATTCCCAGTCTGCGGGAGGGCAGCCATGCTCCTTGGGAGCACATAGCTTAGCTCCTATATTTATGTGAGCAACACCAACCATTATCCCTTGGCATTGAAACGGCCATGGACATCCAGGCATGCTCCAGAGTGAAACATCTGAGCTTTGGCTGGGATCAGCGCTGTTTGCTGCAGTGTTCAGCATGGGTGTCCACCGAGGAAGTAGCATGCCATGTGCAACAAAGAATCTGCTGATTAATTACATACCAAATTGCTGGTGTAATTTTTATTTTCACCGAGTGTTTAATCCTGGTGACAGCTGCTCGGTTCAAGCCCTAGGCTTAGCTGAAGAGCCATTGTCAGATTGCAGCAGTTTTATAAATTAATTACAATTTCAAATTATTTGTACAGTTCATTAAATCAATTAAATAATGTCAAATCAAAAAGGAGTTTAAAGAAAACTATATCTACAGCTGCCAAGCCTAGTGAATAAAAATAAAACCTCCTTTTATTTCCTAATGAAAGGGCAGTTCTGAGCAAGGACACAGAAGTAAAAGATGTCCGTTCTCTGAGGCCTGGTTCTGAGGGTGACCTGCTGATGGCCCATGGCCAAGCTTCAACTTAGGGTCTGTTTTTTAGCAAAACTTGTTTACTTCTTGCACTTAATTACATTTCTCACATTAATTATTGCTACAGTTGTGTTAAAGGGCTATTATGGGAAGATTTACCAAGTAAATTGAAAAACGGATTATTGTGTGCTATCCTAATCCTTTCCCCTTGCAAGAAACTTTGGCATGCTCATAGCTTTTATTTTTTTATCCTCTCCAGTGATACATTTCAAAAAAGATTCTCTGCTTCCCCAGATTCTGCCTTCTTATCATTCTTCCCTTGAATTGGAAAAAGACATTTGGTGACACTAACTGCATGTACTCACATCTTATCTGTACTCTAATCTGACTGGACTGTTCAAACAACAAAAAAAATACATTTTAATAAAACTTTGGAATTATGCCAATAATGAAGTTCTATTGACAATTTACTGTACTGCACAGTAATGGAGACTTTGGGTCTTGTGGGGTATTGTGACTCTTTACCAAAAAAAAGCATTTGTGTAAATGAAGTAAAAACATATTAGAAACTTAAACATCAAAACATTACAGTCAGACAGAAATAATTCCACAAGAAAGCTGCAGCGCAAGTTACTTATAAAATGAAGCTATTTCACTAGCCATGGAAATACAAACAAGATACTTCAGGCAACCTCAGTTCTGCCCTCAGTGAAATCATAGGGATGCAATGATGTTGTGGTCTAAAAGAAAATTACATTTATTTTAAGGACATATTTACATTTAGAAAAAGAAAAACACTTGGATGTGACCATACACTTTATCTGGCCTCCCTGCTCCAAATAAGCACCAGAGAACAGCCAGCCTCTGAGTCCTGGTACCAAGTGCCTCACTGTGATTCCTTTTGATGCTGCCTGTGCTGCCTGCAGGGTATGTGTCAGAGATGGTGTTAATTGGGTGTGTATAATCACAAACTGTTGCAAGGGGAAATCCATGAAAGTGAAGGCATCCGGCAGCTGTGGGACACACCCTTGAAGGAGACAAACACACACTCTGCTGCCACATCTTCAAAGCAAACTGGATGACTACACTCCTTCAGCAACAGCCCTTTTTCATATTAAACTATGGAAAGTCTCCAAGTCCCACAAAGGGCAAAGAACAGACTCCTGTGCTACATGCAGTATTTAAAAAAAGAAAAAGAAAAGATCACAGCAATGAAGCCTACAGCCTTAGTCTGTGCCACACGGGATTGAAATTGCAGATGTTCACTTGGGGAACATCAGCAGTTCATTTTCCTCTGCAATGCACATGAATCCAAACCCAGAACCAACCATTTTAAAAGGGGCTTAATTTTTCCCCCACATATCATAACAGGAGTATGATGCAGTGCATTTTTCAAACATTTTGGTACCTTTGAGCTGTTCCACACAGATATAAAACAATAACATCTTCTTCTTTCCATCAGTAGATCTCAAGAGGTTTTACAAAAGCAGTTAGAGATAGTGCATCACTACATACATTTTGTGTATATGAAGAAGCATCAGAGGGTGACAGGGTTTGTCCTCTCCTACACTTGGAATAAGCTGTACACTTGCAAATTTCAAAGCCTGAAGAGTCATCTGCCTATAGAGGAATATTAATTTCCAGCCCCACCATCCTGTGAGACATGACTTCTTGGGATAAATTTTTATTGGGTAAGCCAAATCACAGTTTTAGCACAAGCTTGGCCTAATTTTTTAGGAAAAATTAAAGCCTCTTTAAAGTTAGTAAAATAAAGTCAGTAGTTAAGTTGAGAGAAAGTTTCTTTGGGCTGTTTTTTCGACAAAATTCAATGAGTTGCCATTATTTATGGCCCCAGATAGAAAAGGTATTTCACAAAGTAAGAAAATGAGAAGATGAACCATTTTCCAATGTATAATGGAAAGTCTCATGCTGTTGCTATCTCAAACTCTCTCTTGTCTGCATGTGCATGTTTAACCTTACTGAAGTACTGAAATATAGTATGTAGAGCTGGAGACTTATTATGGCTTTGAAGCTTGAGATCAAAGGCCTGAGATCATTCTTTCTTTCTCCAGAGTTTACTAATATTAATGCACAACCAGCAAGTATCTCAAAGAAAGTTATTTTGGAGGCTGCTGAAAACACAGAAATTCTTAAGTTTATTGAGTATTCACTCAAAGCACTTGCCTGGGGAATTGACTGTTTCATGCAGAAAAGTCAGTCATTTTCAAGGACCATTTCTTCCAAGACCAGGTAACCATGTCTGTACTCCCTCTATGCTTTTCCCACACATCCTAACATTGGTAACATTGCCTTAAATTGGGGATCAGATAAAGGCATCCATAACAAAGTTAAATCATCACTGCCCCGACCCTTTTTTCTGGTAAGTGTGAAAATAAGGGCCCACATAAACTGGGAAGCAGCTTATGTGCACTTTGTACTGGAGAATGTGCACTTTGTACGGGAGAAAGCCCCATGCTGAAGAACTCCCTGCTCAACAGGCTCCAAAACATTGCTACGAGTGTGGGAGCAGAAAGGGAACTCGCAGCTCATCTTCAGTGGGCTGCACATAGCAAATGTACTGCAGGCACATCCTCTCCATGGGGAAATCTCATTACTATAAAGAAAGCATTGGCTATAATGCTTGAGAATATGACTGTTGTTTTTTGGCAGAATGCAGAGGAGAAGTTTGCAGCAGTAGGCATTTGAATCAGGCATTCAAAGCTCATTCTGATTCCTGATTTTTGTGCAACTTGGAACTTGGATTCAACCATGGACTGTATTTTCACACTAAGCTAAGCAGAAAGAATTATAAAATACATAATTACATCAAAGAGAAAGAGATGCATGCGATTTAAGATCTTTGGGGCATAGCAGTCTTGTTACACACACACTGAAGAGTCTTAATTTAATTCTGAGTATCAACATTCCTGGTCCAGATATAGATGTGGCACTCAGATAATGAAACCAAATCACACAAGATACCCATATCCCATCTCTGTCTTGCCAAGGAACCCTCCCAAAGCAGTTATTTAGAGTCAACATTGGAAAAGGATGCTTTCAATGCAAGTGGTAATTACTGCTGGTAATTTCCAACATAGTAAAGACAGACAGCAATTCAATTTTGATTTCTTTGCATATACATCTTCTTAAAAAACATCAGAACCCATATTTCCCTCACAAAGGATAAGCAAAAACGGTATTTTCCCAACGCTGAATAAAAGAATGTCCATGTGGACCTCTGAAAGAAACCATATTGTGGTTATCACCTCAAGCCTACACTATGTGCTGCTAAAAATATTATCCAAAAAGCCTTTGGATAAAGCCAAAAAGAGTGTTCTGCATGTATTTTTAACTTTTATATAAAGAGTATTTTGTGCCAGAATTGTGTTTCATTGCTTTAACCAACATTACCCACAAGAATATGGCAAAATTAACAATGAAACATTGTGGAAAATTTTCTAAAATCTCATGAAATAGAAGTTGTCAATAGAATAGACTACTCTGACACCTATTTATAATCTCTTTCAATATGCAGTACCAGTGGTACATGCACTTAAAAGGGAGGAAGGAAGAAGAACCAAATAAAGAATGAAATGGCACAGTAGCCTTACTTACTTCATTCTTCATGATGATTGTGTCATGATAATGTGTCAAGTAGGTTTTTACATCTCGTGCTTGGATCCTTACAGGCATCTGTGACTTTAATTGTACTTTCTGGTCCTGAGAATGGAAAAGTTGGCTAAAATCCCTCCACAGGGAAATAGCTGAACAATGACTAAGAAGGACAATGTAGTCCCATGCTGGACTCCAAGAAGCATCTGGTATGACTCAGAATATTTCCTAGAGCTGAAAGTTACAGTACAGCTGAGCAGCTGACTTGCCACCTTTAGAAAGAGTGGATTTTTGCTCAAAAAACTCGCAACAAAATATTGAAATGCCACCCACAGCTGTGGAAGAGCTGACCCCTTGCACTCCCACACATTTTTCAGAAAGTGGAAAAGAGTTTTCACATCCTCTTCTTCTGTTTCTGTTTCTCTGCACCATGCAGAGTTTCACCTTCATTGTGCAGCCATGGCATTTGAAATAAACAGTCCTGGCATTTGAAAAAAAAATCTGTATGCAGGAGAACTCAAGTGGTTTGAGTTCATATGTAGCATATATCTTGAAGTGAAACAATTAAAAAACAATCTTCGTGTTTACGTGACTCTGTAACTGGAATTATTGGAATAAAGAGGAAATGCAGCATAAGATTCTTAACCCATTTCAAACAACTGCCCAAGAGAACACTGAAAATAGCCATCAAAAATATTCTCATTTTATTTGCGTACTGGAGTGGTATAAATAAAGTTTATTCCACTCTCTTTGAAGAGATTACTGCAAAAAGGATTTGGCTGCCTGTATGCTGTATGATCTGTGGATTGTATATCTAGCTGGAAAATGCCAGGACCATAATAACACTGCACTTAGAGCAGAGTATCCAAAACCCTCATCAAGAAGTAATTTGCAATAAAATATTTGGATCAACAATAATATAAGAGAACCAAATTTAGGATTATGACCTGGAATCTGACACTGAAGGTTCAATAGCTAAAGCCTGCTTTCTGAAGATATGCTATCTTCAGTTAACTAATGTCCATAGTCATCCACTTGCAAACATCCATCACATAACTGGTAAAGGCAACAGTATCTGTATATGTAAACCTATATGATAAGGCTTATCATGCATTTATGCAAAGGTTTAATGTTCAGGAAGAAAGTTAACTCCTAAAGCATTTTCTACTAAAAATCCCATCTTTCATAGGCCCAGGAGCCTTAGGTGTGCAGCCTATATGCTCATCACTGATTTCCTATGGCCAAACTGACCTTCTTTGTGTTTCTGGTATGCCATCATTTATCATAGAATGCCTTGGGTTGGAAGGGACTTTAAAGACCATCTAGTTCCACCTGTCACAGGCAGGAATGTCTTTCACCAGACCAGATTGGTCAAAACTCCATACAACCCGGCCTTGAACACTGCCAGGGATAGGGCATCCACAGCTTCTCTGGGCAACATGTTCCAGTGCCTTATCACCCTCACAGTACAGATTTTTGTCCTACTACCTAAGCTAAACCTACTTTCTTTTAGTTTGAATCCATTCCCCCTTGTCCTATCATTCCAAGTCCTTGTAAAACGTCCCTCTCCATCCTTCTTATAGGTTCCCTTTAGATCCTTGAAGGGCACAACTAGGTCACCCTGAAGCCTTCTTTTTCCAGACGTGAACGATCCAAATTCTGTCAGCCTTTCCTCGTACAAGAGGTGCTCCATTCATCTAATCATCTTGCTGACCCTACTCTGATATTGCTCCAAAAATTGCTGATGTTCTTCATATACTGGGGACCCAAAACTGCATGCACTCCATCTCACAAGAGTGGAGGGGCAGAATCACCTCCCTCCCAAGCCACACCCTAGAAAAATTCCTAAATTTCATAATGTTTAGGATTTTTTAATCCAGTAAGACTCCTTATTACAGATTCTGTTCTGATATAATACAGCACTATTCAAGTTATTTGACTGACCACATCATATGCACATATCACGTCTTTCCTAAGAGAGGAAAAGAAACAGAGAATGTTTCAGTGGACCTTTTCAATATCCATATTAGTATTCTGCATTTCCATTCACTGCGTGCAATACTTAGCTTAGCACTTACACTGCTAAAGTGAATTTGCCTTATGACAGAGACACTCCATCATAATGGAATTTTCAGTGTCCTCTGGCACAGCTACCAAGGAAAATCCATCATCATTTTGAACTTTTACATTATGTAACTGACATAAAATTTTATCTTTTTTTCCATGTCTAGACTTGATTTTTAAAGAATACTTCCCCCAGCTCTCTAGTCAAGTGGAGACTGAACTGCCATATCTTATCTAGAAAAGGAAAAAACTTAGTAATTTTAATTCAATTTCAAAAAGACAGACACATTTTAATGTCTAACTTTATACATTAAAGTACTTTCAATCAACAGTTAAACTTTGTTATTCTGTTTCATTCAGTGTAAATGAACATTGCATGGACTAAATGGCTCTAATATGACTGCATCAACTTTCACTCTGGTAGACAGAGAGCCCATTAGTGTATTCTCTGTGACAGCTCTCATCTGAGAAAAGCCAGAGGTTTTGCATGAGCTTATAAACATCCTAGATAGAACCTCAAAAATTATTGGGAGGTTTTGAAGTTATGGCCCTACAGAAATATAAACCATGTAGATATACCAAAAACATATTGTCATAGTCATTAGATAAACATATAAAATGATACAGGTTTCAAATCTTCAAAATAAAAATTCAAACCAGATCATCTCCTCCTGTCTGCTGACAAAATGTACTGTGGCCCTGCTATACTATCTGTCATAAAAATATGTCCTATCCAATAACAAGCACAATGAGAACATGAAGCAGGAAATATTTCTGAACTATAAACATAAACTGAAGTTATCTTCAGCTTTTGATGATGATTCACTGTATATATTTCCAAGGAGGTCTTGTGATATAATAATAAACAGGCTGGCTAGTTTAGAAACTCACATTCTTAAACTCTGCAGAGCCCACTCCTTGGCTTAATCCATATAAAATTAATTTCAATCAAGCAGTATTTTTCCTCTAGGTGGCTGCAGAGCATTTAAAAAGTTGCTGGCTCCAGATGGAATAAGAAAGAAAGACAGCAATGGAAAGATCTGATAGGACTGCTATTTAGAAAACAGCTTTCTCCCTCATCTTGCTCTCTTTAGAAAACAAGAGCCAAACTCTCATCTCAGCAAAGACAGACTCATTGAGAATGCCACCTTCCAGCCAGTCACATCCTCACAGTGCATTTCACCTCTGAGATCTCCCTCTTTGCTCCTCATCAAAGTTGTTGCTAAAAATAGGACTTGGATGAAGTGGCAAAACAGACAGCTTACCTGAATTTAAAAATACAGAAAAACACTCTGTTTCTGGGTTTTATGGCTTCCTGTGTGGTCCTGGCCCAGACCCATACAAAGACATAGGCTCATAAAGCATGATTGAGACAGGATTCAAACACATGAATGCAAAACTGCAGTCCTGGAGGGGTTACCCTGACTCCAGCAAGGCTGAGCTTTTTCATGATGGCTATTTAGCTCCTGCCTTACATCTCCTCAGGCACCTCTGCTTTTGTTCTACATCTTCTAATAACCATGTGGGCATTGGCAGGCATAAAGCCTGACTGACACCCCAACACTGAGGCCCATCAAGGATGGCTGTCTTAAAACAGCAGCAGTGCTGCCATGTCCCATTCAGGATTTTATACCAGAGGCAGAGGGTGAGCAGAGTGATAGGGACTCAGCCAGGAGGCAGAGACATAGTTTGTGCTCTCTAATCAGTTTGACATAGCCTGCTACTTCACAGAGAGCTTTGGATAAGGTGTGCTTTGCATAGTGCCACAGTTCTTCAGCCTTCCTGACTGCAAGGTTTCAGGTACAAAACACCACACAGAGCATAAAAACACAGTGGATGAAAAGCTGGCTTCAGTGAAATGGATGGGGATTTTCCTGCTCACAACACAGGAGCCAAGACTCAGAACTGTCATCAGCCTTTTTCTTTTTTCAGTTCTGTACTTCAAGGCTTTGAAGGATCCAGACTCATTCAGAACATCACTGAACATTAAATTCAAGCATTCTGAATTTAAATGCTATGAATTAAAATTTCCTGTACTAGACATAGTGACTCCAAGACATATCAGCCTGGCCCAGGAACCACAGAAACCCACATAGATGTTATAAAGCCAGAATGACCTAATTCTGGGTGAAGTGGGATGAGATGATATGAGCAGACAGAGCCAAGGTTTGTTCTTGAAACTTACCTTCCAGTGACTTGGTTTGGGCATGGTCATTCACTTGGCTAGATACAAAGGCAGTTGTGATGTAAATCAGCAGACTTTAATGAGAAATTGCAGCCACATGAGCAAACTCTCCCTATCACAAAATAATCAGAGTTTTTTTTTCCTGTTAATCTGTGGGTCATGTCCAATGGCAAAGATGTTAAGATAAATTCCGGGCTTAGTCTTGTATACAAAGTACTAAACACAGTTTTGCCTCTTTTTGTTGGCTGGGCAGCGACTATGGAACAGATCAGTGCTCCATGCTGGCCACCTTGAACAAGTTGCCTGGTGAGCCACAAAGCAATTCATTCTCTCTTCATCACTTCTCACCCCATAAAATCTTCCCTGGCCTTCCTACAGAAGCAGCGGAAAGATCTCGGAGCTGTACCAGTTTGTTAGGAAGCTTGCTGTCAAACTTGGCAGCGGCTGCAAGCTACTATATCCCTTCTCACCAGCACTTTGAGGGTGGAAATTGTCAGCCCCAAGTGTGCCTTACAGACTTTGGGAAAGGGGAGGCAGCACAACTGCAGCAAAGCAGCCCATACAGCATGTCTCCTGAAGAAGCCATCTGATAGATGGAGAGAGAAATCACAGAAGGCAATAAAGAAGGAAAAGCTATCGCTGGGAATTGGACAGATTGTGCAGGAGACTGTGTTCATGTTCTCCAAGGGTCCTTGGGAACCACAGTGTCCATACCTCTGTGAGGCCACTGCTTGCTTCCCTTTGAGGTGAGCATGTGGAATGAACTCAGTAGTTTTTCTGCTCCCATGGATCTTTCCACAGGTGGGGAGCCTGAGGGCCCATATGAAAGCATGAGCAGATTATCTCTGTCAAAACAAAGATCCTGTTTTTGTGCCAGTAAGGAAAAAAAGGAGGGAGTGGGGAAAGCATAAAATAGAGTTTATGATATATAGGAGGAAAATTGTTTTTTAATAGAATCTTTTCAACGTTTTCCATTAAACTTTGGTTGCTTGCAGTGCAAGTTTTGGAATGCAACTCCCTCATCCCCTTAGGATGGTCTGCGTTTTATTAGGTTAGTAAGGAAGCCCAGCTTACTCCTACCAGAGCTACTGTGTGAAATGTTTCAAACTCAAGCCAAAGTGGCAGGACTAAAAGCCCCTCCTCCTGATTTTCAGCCTCCATTCTGAGGCCAGCGATTGAATGTAATTTTTATAACGTGCAAAAGAATCTTTTGTTATCAAGCAATAGTAAATCACAAATAATTACATCATAATGAACAAAATTACATGAATCCAAATGTTACCCATATGATGACTTGATTTCAGTCGGAATTCCTAACCAGAATGAGCACAGGAATATATCAGAAGAGAGGAGGAGGTATTGGTCATGAAACAGGGGTGATGAACTGAGTAATGAGAGAACATTAGAATGACTTCCTTCCTCTTTTCCCCATCCCTCTCTGCTCCCTCTACCCCACCAGTGATACTGGGCACACCAGTATTAGAAATAGGTGTACCAAAAGAAGAGGTATAACTGCAGTACTAGCAGTCAAGGATGAAAAAATATGGGAATCAGGACTAGTAGAAATACTAGAAGTCTATCATCTTAGAGCAGCAATAGTGGGGAAGTTAGGTGGAATAAATAATTACACATTTCTGTAGCAACTTTTATAGTTCAGAGACACTAGGGAGGAAGAATTAAAGTTATGCCTACCAAGATGAACCCAGAGAACAGATGAGACACTTCAGTTGGGTCAGAGGGTATATATCCGCATAAACCCCATCAGTTCTGTGTATTAAAGGTAGCCATAGTCTCCATGGATATAATTTAGAAGATTCCATGAGCACTGACAAATTGTTACACATTTAAAGATCAGGGTAAAGGAGAAAGTCTTTAAGGTGCAATTTACCTCACAATGTAGCCAGGGTCTAGGCTTCTCAAGCTGCCTTTCTTTCAGATCTAATTTTTACAGGTAAAGACTGAGCCTTTTGCTATGATTTATGCTGAGTTCTGCATAAAATGCTACAGAAAGTAGTAAGATTTCTCTGTCTGAAGTTATTTGTCTAGATGCAGTCAGCTTTAAGCATCTGCCGTCTCACAAAGGCCAATATTCATTCCTGTAAGCTGCAAGATTGTGGCTCTTTAGTACACTGCCCAGAAAGCTTGTATTTTTAATACCTATCACAACAAATGCTCCAGTATATTGTACCAAATTCTCTCTGTCTTCCATGTGAATCTTGTGAATAAAGTCTATGTTAACCAGAACTGTTAACCAGCAGTACAATTCTGCTGTACTTTCCTCTTTCTCTCTGTGTACAATGAGTGTGTGTACAGATTTCGTTCTTTTCTACTCTTAGGTCAGTAATATATTGCACTTCAAATTAGACAAAAATCTTGTTAACTAGTTGCCCTTGTATTGGACTGGATATCTTGCCATTTGCTGGAAATAAAGCAGAGCAAGGGGAAGGCAAATTTTAGCATTAGTTCTCTCACCAAATAGGTTGATGAAATCATACAGCCTTAGAGATTTGCACATGTTCAGCATATTCCATGTGGATGTCAGCTGAAGTCATACCTTAACTCTCTCCACTTCTAAGAAAGAGAAACACAGAACATGAAGAAATTAGAAGTTCATCTTGTCTTCCAATCTTTTCAAAGAGAATGTGAATGGCAAGCCCAGAAATCCTTAGAGATCCATTTATGTAACAGTGGCAGCAACCAAGGAAAGAAAAAATCAAGATGCAATGAAGTTCTTGATCCCATCTGGGCAAATAGTACAAAGGGAATCATCACGTCTGCATGAAGAGAGTGATGGTGATAGAGTATTAACAGAAGAGTCAGAATCCCCAGAGTCAAACACTGTGGGAACAAGTAAAAGCCACAGAAGGAAATGGAGGCTAAGGAGAAAGGCCCACAGTAAATATCTGCAGATGCTGTTGTTTGCAGTGGGGGCTGAACCAACAGGGATGTAGTCATACACACACGTAGCACCTCACCAGTAGAAGAATATTCTTTTCAAGATCAAAAGTCAAGCAGCAATAAAATCCGTGTCAAAAAACATCAGCAGAGGAGGTTGTGCATGCTCACTCATGAACATCTGCACTAAGAAGCCACTTAAGTAACCATGCAACAGCATGGAAGAAACATCTGCAGCATGTAGACCACCAGCTGTGCAGTAATAATACTTTGAATATCCAGACTGCCTTTTATCTGAATGCTGCAAAGCATTTTCCAAACAAATTAAGCTTCACAACACCACTGTGAGCTTCTTATTTAATGGCAGGATTATTTCATCCTGCACTAAATGCCATTGCTGCCAGAATGAAAAGTAACACCTGCTTATCATCTCACAGAAATGTACAGTTTTCACGATGGTAAGTGACAAAAAGGGTGGGGTTAAGTTAAAGTGGAGGAAGACTTGAGGTGGTCAGAATCGAATGCTTAGAAAAGAAACTCAGACAAACATAGTATTAACACTCCCTCCCTTCACCCCCTTTAGTTTTAATGCAAACTGTCACATTAATTTTTATGCTCACATGTGGTTAGTCTTTGGTCTTAATTTCTCATTGGAAAAAGAGAACTTTCACGGGTGTATGCTTGTAGGGGTGTCTCCAGATGTGCTCAGAAGCACAGATAAATACCTTTCTTGGTTGTGTATACTCAATAAAATGTATTGCTGTGCATTGCAAATAGCTTTCCTTTGTACTCCTTCAGATCTGTTTTTATAAGGCATCTTGATGATTATATTACAGATCTCCCTTCCAAGGCAGCATGCCATATAGTAAGTCCTATAACAAACTTCTTGCTGTGTGTGCTTTCAACCCCACAGGGTACTCCATGTAAGCAGCATTCTAACCTGACTCTGCTGAGTTAGTGAGATCTGACTATGTTTCTTAAGAACAAAAAGAAAAGCTGGGTAACATGACATACATCCAATGAAGATAGGAAATCTTAGAGACGCTCCATTATGATTCCTTCTTTCTGCTTCTTATACACCCACATTTTAATCCTGTTGAAATGTTAGTGGAGGAAATGCTTTGATAGGGAAGCCGTGGCAGTGAAGCAGGCTGTTTCTTTATTAAATGAAGTTCAGTACTGGCAGGACAATGCCAGACAGGCTGTCCTGACAGCTAGACAAACATAAACTTTTTGAGGGCAGCAAGGAAACTCTAATATATGCTTGACACTAGCACCCTAGGATCTTAACATATGAGTAAGGCTTTTTGATGTTATAGTTAAATAATAATATTAGCTAGGACTTGGACATGACTAATTGTATTTCTAAGAAATTGTTTGGGGTGTTTGGATATTAGGCAAATAGCCCTAGCTTTGGCTAAGGATTATATTTTAAGCATTTCTACAATTATATTTTAAGCATCTCTGAGCTGGTCTCAGCTGGGCATGAGGTGGTTAACCTCAGGCCAACTTCTCCCTTCTCTTGAAAAGCTGGTTATAGGAGGACACAGCCTGGCTTGAGAAAAGAAGGCTCTTTTATGGTTAACATTTTCCAGAAACATTTGGTCTTGGTATAACTCCATGCCTGTTGAAGCCCAGGGTAAAATTCTGTTTGTCTATAATGCCAGGTATGGTTGGCCAGCACCACCTGCTTCTGACGTCTCATCCTGCATGACCAGCTCTGAAAAAGTTCTCTCATGCTCACAAACTGACTTTTCTCTAGAAAGAGCTATTTCTTTTCTCTATGGATGCAACTGAACATATGTGCCAAGTAGCTCATGATCCCGCCAGGACTGACTACTTCATTTCAAATAAACCATAAAATGGCATGTATTACTTGGGGAGAATAAAATGTTCCCTTTCAGTATGTACGTTCATTAGTTTTTCTCTTGTATGCTGGTTTTGTCTGTTTGACTCACACAGGATTTTCCTTAGCCATATTTCAAAATGGTGAATAGAAGGACTAAGTCTTAAAAAATCCTTCATTTTCAATTCTATCACACAGAGGATAAGCAGTTCATCTACTTTTTGATATATGATACTAAGCTGCCCACACAGTCTGACCCATTTAGAAGGACAGTAGTAAGGTGGGAGGTTCCTGTCCATAGAAGTATCAATGTTTGTTCTCAACATCAATTCCCATTTTGGTTTTTCAGGATCATAACATTTGAATTGTATTTTGCTTTCCAGTTCAGACAAGGGTCAGAGCTCACAGGGTAACAAAGTTGAGACCTAAGCTGCACACCATCTCCAACTCACCATTTGAAATTATAGGACTGCACTGTTTCCACAAGACAAGGAGAAGAACTGAAATCTCCAATCCCAGATCTGACATCTGTTCCAACTTAGTCACAAACTAAAGTCATTCTCCATCCCCCATATGCATATCTCCACATACTCACAATGGAACACTCAGTTTTAAAAACATTTGCCGCTGGATCCACACTGGGTCACTTCTAGTTTCCAGAAATGACCATAAATCAGTTCAGTTTCACTAGAAAGAGTGAAGATTCACAGAGAGCCCCAGGCAAGCATCTCTACCCAACTTTCATAACCCCAAACCTGGCTCTGCAGCAATATATTATATTTGTTTTCAGCAGTGGAATAATATCACATGTGATCACAGTCTCTGCAGCAACAATTTATGAGTCTGTTTCCTCTAACTCTTCTACATCTGGTCCTTCACAGAGCTAGTATCCATGTTCAGAAATCACTTGAAAACCACATCTTCTCTCAACCCTGTTTTGAACCCCTGTTGTTTTAGCAATATGGTAGCAAGAGGAAAAAGAAAAGCTGTGAAAAACAGCAAGGTTGAACCTCTTGGTGGGGACACTGGAGCCCAGGACTGTGTGGCTGGGGTCAGCCCCTTGCTGCCCAGTTGTGGAGCAGCTTGGCCAAGCAGCACCAAAGAGCCAGCGTCAAAGCATCTTCCAGCTAGGCAGCCAGTCATTTTGGGACACTCACCGGGGAGCTGCAGTGGTCTGGTAGTTAACTAATCTCAGGCCTTGACTCAACTGCTTTCATGGTGATGCCACATGAAGGAGTCCTCCAATCCCCTCCCTGCTTCTACTGCTCCTCCTCTTCTCAAGAAAGTGCTCCTCTCTACATTCAAACAGAATCCAAAAGCTGAGGAAATTTGAAATACACTGCTGACATGCTCCAAAGACTGCAAATTGCAAGGCAAGTAGGCAGCTGGTCACACAAAAAAGCATTGTGGTTTTGCACCATGAACTCCATGAGGGTAATAGCCATTGTACCACTTGGTGGGTTCTATGCCAGTCAGAAGCTGCAATGATAGCAAGCAGCCCTGAATGCTTGAGATCAGCAGATAAAGCCTCAGAAGCATGCCATTGTTCCATGTTCTGTTTCCATATTTCATTTTACACACAAGTAAGTGGGCAATCTGGAGCCTCAAACCTTCATTCATGTGCTATTACAGTAAATATTTTTAAAGTCAGACTAGCTTGAAATGTCATTTCCCCCATCTGTTTTCTGCTAAGTTTGTGCATCTTTTATACTTTTTAACTTGTGAAAAATCCTACATTTTTCACTTATAAAACACAGACAAGATGAAAGCCCAAGCATTAAAATCTCTTATTTAACAAGAAATGAAGGGAAGCAATGTATTTCACAGTATTAAAAATGATCCAGCTGCACAGGTGGGGAAAGACTCCAGCCCCTTTACATAGCTTCTTTTGAGGATACCACTTTGTTGCTAATTATTTATACAAATGCCCAATAACAGAGGGAAGTCACCATCTCATATAATTTACGTACTGCTCACTGAATGCAAACAGCTTTTAGCCCCAGGCTCAATTCAAACCAGAGGCAGTTGCTAAATTATGTGCATTCACAGTCAGATCTCACATCTGTGGGATGCAAGAAGGAAATTATGCCAAGTCTTAAGTTTGTTCTTTCCAAGTTCATGGCAGTGGGCAGACTCAACCAAGAAACCTGCACCTTCCCCTCTGGGACCCAGTCATGGGGAGGCACAGGAATGGTGACAATTTGGGAAGGGATTTCTCCCACATACTCACAAATCATGTCTTCAGCAGTGGGGGAATGGCAGAGCTGGCCCTGACACCACCTTCTGATCTTCCCATTGCTATGTCTTGCAAGGTGTTTCATTGCTTTCAAATCTTTGCCTCAGACCATCTAAGTGAACCAGACCCTCTCTCTCACTTTTTATTTCTCCTTCCAGCGCATTCATGACGATGAACAAAATGCACAGATCACACTCTGTGACCACAGAGTGAAACGTAAATCACATTTCTGGGGTACACATGCTTCCTAGAGCTTCCTCTGATGCTGCCTGAAGCACAGCAGATGTGCTAACTGGCCTTTCCAAATCCCAGCCCTTTGCAGGGGGAAGCACAGCACACAGTCTGCTGCATCTGACTTCCAAAAGCAAAGGGGAATATGCACAGAGGTGGAAGATGCCCTTGCCTCATCACTGTAATCATATTACTTGTCTAGTATTTACCAGATTTTACAGACATACACTCCCCTGGCCCAAGGTCTTGGCAGTGTCATTTTAGATTAATCAGCCCTGAGCTATCCAGGTCAAAAAGAGGGTCATGAGGGGTGACATTCAAAACATAGAGTTTCTCTTGACAACAGAAGCAGCAAGTGCTATCCCATATTATAATCTGAAATAAAACAGCACCACTTTTCCAACAACTTTGTGAAAAATCTGTAAATTGACTAGATTTCATCAACTATGATGACAATACCAGCACTTATTTTCTTTTTCCTGTTTTCTGTGCAATAAAGTGACCCAGAGATGTTTTTCCATTCATAAGAAAAAATAGGGAAATATCAGGTTAAAGGCTAAATAGAAGAACTTTGCTAAGAGCAATAATTCTTCCCCATTATAATTGTTTATAATTATTGTTAAAATTATTGCATTACCAATCAAAATACCTCTATTGTTTTATGCTGCAGAACTCACAGACCCTATGATCTACTGCATGCAGTAGCATAGCAGTCTAGGGTAGGCTTAAAAAACACTTCCTTATTAATCTTAAATAGACGTGATTTTCTGGCGTGGCCTCAAGCAAATCATCTCACCTGCAATGAGACAGATGAAAAATGTGCCATGAAGGTCTGACCTACAGCTGATGTAAGATGGTAGAGACCTGCAGAAATTGTCCTGCCACAGGCTTGTACTGAGAGTAACTCCTGGAGCCAGTGAAACTGGCAATATGCAGTCCCAGCTCTATGCACATTCTCTCCTGCAAAGGGACAGACCCTGAAAAAATATCCACTTAAACAGCAACAGTCAAAGTAAATTTCTTCATATAGATATCCCCTTGACATTGTCAGTCACACTCATGGTCTTATCTCCAGGGAACTTCCAACAGCTTCATATTCTGGTTGGAGTGCAAATTCCTACAACATGAAGTAAACACCTCTGGCCCCTTGGAGCAGCCCTTTTCCCAGAAACCTCCATAGGAAAACCCAGGGCACTCTAAAAGACCACATGCCAGAATGGAATCTTTTCATTCTAAATCCACTTTTATTGCCGTTTCCAGCCATCACAGGAATCACACAGCAGGCAAGTCAGGAAATGCAGACACCAGAGATCATCTAAGCGGCAAATAACTCTCACTTGCTAGATCAAGCGGCCAGCTGCTGCCCTCAGCACTGGACTCCTCTCCTACCTCCAGTTCACAATGACTCTGAAATCTGGTGCCAACCTCTCCGCTCCAGTCATCAAACTGAAAAAGGAGGCAAATCTAAACTTTATAGTCTACTTCTTCAACTTTCTTCCATGAAACACTCTTCAGCTACACTCCCACCGACATTAGCAAAGCTGTTGGGTTGCTTCATTGGAGACCTAAACGCAGCAGAGTAAGCCACTCCAGAAGCACATTCCTGGTCACTGCCCACTAACTGGGCAATGAAGAAAAAGTGAAAACTGCAGTGTTGAGCCAATGGATAAGACGCCAGGAAATTTCAAACTGCACCAAGCATGACGGCAAATGGAAACCGTGACATAAAGTTCAGAAGAAGGTCACTGCTTCAAAATCTTTTTCTAAAGAGACACTTCATTATGCTTCTTCTTTTGCAAGCATTCATCAATAAAGCTAGAGTACCAGAGACAGAGAAGAAGTGGGTTTATAAAAGAGAATAAAAATAAATTTTGAAGTACTTGTTGCCTGGGTGGTTCAGGCACATATTTTCAGTCTCTGGTGCAATGGGTGTATCTGTAAAACTCTGCACTGTTGAGCAGTGGTTTAAATGGCAGCCCACGTTCTGCACAGCTGATAACCCGCCTGCACCAAAAGGTCAGTGGAGACTCCACCATAGCACCTGACAACCAATTCTCTCTGATTTTGGAGGCTTTATCTTGCATACTGTCCTGGATTGCCAAGCAAACTCTATTCTCTTTGCCATCTGTGTGGCAGTTGTCTTCTGTTAAGAGGGCAGTTTTCCTCATCTCTTTCACAACCACTCCTCCCTCTGGGGAGACAGCTGCTGATAACAGGCTACTGAATGTCACTGCATGACTGATAAGAACTACAGCATCCCACTGTGAGATGCTCTGCCCAGAGGGAGGAGCCAAGCATTCCTACCTGGATGTAATCTTGAGCTTCTGGAACACCAGCACAGATTCTCCACTGGATTTCCCGGAGGAACAGCTGCCTCTTCCACTGGATCTTCAAGGAAAACTACACCCTTCTACAGGATCCCTGCTCCAACAGAACCACACCTGACTCTCCAGGAGGACTGCAGCCACAATTCCAACTGGACTGCTACCAGCACCCTGACCCACAGGGTGTCAGGTTGTATTCTGATTCTGTTAGTGCTGTTTTGGTTTACCACATTATTTATTTTATCTTTTTATTTTCTTCCCTAATAAAGAACTGTTATTCCTGCTCCCATGTTTTTGCCTGAGAGCCTCTTAATTTAAAATTTATAGCAATTCAGAGGGAGAGGGTTTACATTTTCCATTTCAGGGGAGGCTCCTGCCTTCCTCAGCAGACACCTGTCTTTTGAAAACAAGACACATACTCAGATATTGAGACTTTGAGTGATGCATTCCTGGTTGGTTCAGATGTGACACAGGACAGAGCTGGGGCCATGCCTCATGCCTCTCATTCACTCACCTCCAAAACACCAGCCACCTCTTGAAGGTTTTAAAAAAATTATGCTTACTAAAAAGCTTTGGAGATTCAAAATGAAAGACCAAGACCACCTGAAGAAAAGGGATCACTTCCATACAATGGGACTCTGGTATTTTCCTGTGTCTAACTAGGCTACAGCTGAGAGTACCACTGTACCACTTACAGGTTTTTTACTTAATAGCATAATAACACAGAGAAATATTTCATTACAGTGACTGCTCTCCACTAGGTTTGAATCACCTCTGTATTAGACAAGTGAAAAAACCCCTCAAACAACAAAAAGCTCTGGGTTTCCTGTCAAAAGTTGAGTGCTGTGCTTTGATTAAGGTCCTCTAGGAGCTCTGCTCAAGCTAAGACAACTAATTTAAGGTACTTTATCTTGTGCAATTGGAATATAATTTTAGGTTTTTCGGAAGTAAAACAGAAAACTGACACCAGTTCAGCCCCCGGTGTTTTTCTCTTTCCTCATGTTGTGTTTCATGGCAACTTTCCATATTTAAAAGCTATCATACATGGAAACCCATCTCTTATAACAATCCACAATCATTTATGTGATTCCCTAGATCAAGCCAACATAAGAACCATATGGAGTCAGAGTCAGAAAGCAGGTTCAGAGATGATCCAAACAATCAGCATGGCTACACTGCTGGGAGAGCTGTCAGTCAAGGTCACTTCTAATCCCACTTGTAAATACAAAACCTGCTAAATGGCTGCTAAAGTGTTCTTGCCGGGCTGTTGAAATATTTGCCTATAACCTGCTGTGCAGCCTTAGTAGGGTCCACTTCTGACAAGGTGATCACTTAAAGCTTCTATAAAATACAAGTAAAAAGAATGCCACTTAAGTGTTTTCAGAAAAATCAAATCACAATGGAAACCCAGGAGGAAGGACCAGCAGATCTTCTCTCCTTCATGTTCACCACATGTGCACTTCCAATGCCAAGTCCTCTGATGAAAAAATTAAATTACTTGTGGGTAGGGAATTACAAAGCACTATTAAAATTATATAAAACTTTCTCATGGTTTTTCTCTGGTGTTTTCTGCAACATGTCAGAAGATTAATTTGTTTACTGTCCACAGATGCAACAAAAACCACAATTACTTGGAACAAGGAACATTCAGTACAGCAACACTCCATATCCCTCTGTGCCACAACTGTTTTTCCACAGCATCTACTGGTGACTGCCACTGCTGAGAATGATTCTGAAAGCTCAAGGTGTCCTGCCTGAGCTCAGAGAGCCAGGCTCACTGTTGGCAGTGGAGGAGAAAACCGATGTAATCTCCTAAGAATAGACCAAAGAGAGACTTCAAGCAACAGAGGGCTACAGTGCACCCTGTGGCACTAAAGGCAAAACTCTTGCTTCTAAATCAGTATTAAACTCATGACACCACTCCTGACTTTTAAATGTTATCAATGTAAGAAGAAGCAGGTTAACAAGATTAACCACAGAAGTGTTGCCACATGCTGAACTACATGACTGCATCCTTCCATGCATGCATAAAAATCCACACAAGGGTTTACACTGAAGCCCACCAGTGATGAGACACCCAAGCAGCTGCCTGTTACTGCAGATAAAATGCTTATCACATCACAGCCTGGCCCACCAGCATATTCAAGTAAGAAGGTGAGTGATTCATTTGGACTACTTCCATTTCTGGGACATATCTTAGTCCTCCGTTATTTGTCCGAGTTGCTCCCACTACACTTCCCTTTTCTGAGTAACTATTAAAGTAGTCGGAATAGCAGGACAAAGCTCTCCTCCTGGGCATCACAAGAGTTTAGGATGTGTCAGATAAATGTATCAAAGAGGAGATTATTCCTGAACACTAAAAACCCATTGGAAATATATATGACAGCCCCTAGGCAGTCTGACACTAGAATCCCTCATCTGGGGCTGTTAGACAAACAGCTCATATTTTACTCAGAGTGAAAAAATCACACACATTATGGTTCTCTGACACTCTTTAATCTTAACACAGCTGCAAGCTTCTTTCAGCAGGGAAACCTTCTGGGTGAATGTGACCTTTGGATAAATCCTTCCATGTTCTCTGTCATGGTATTTATTGTTACAGTCAGGCTAATGATTCACTTTGTGAACAGCCCTGGGAGGGACCTTTTTTCCAGCAGCCCACAGACCTGTAATCATGTTCCTCCATCACTGTCACACCTGTACTACAACAGGGGAAAACAAAGGGTCAACCAAAAAAAAAGGAATATATATTCTTTCGCACTTTCATTTGGATTACTGCACAGAAAGACAGCATTCATATTTACAAGATATATAAAAGAGCACTAAAAATTTTTAACATTGAGGCAACTGGCTTCAGGTAAACTCTGTAAGAAGTTAAAACTGCCAGAAACACTAGCTACCTGAATATAGTGCGTTTTCCTAGGATAAGTAAGGCGTCACTTTTCCATTCAAAGCAGACAGTGGACACTACAGGAGAGGAAGACAACGCCAATACAAGTCTTGAAAATCAATCCCTATGTCTGCCAGTTTTCAGATATACAACTAACCTTAAGATAAAACAGGTTTTCTTGCAGCTGACACTCAATATTAAAAATTTGTGTAATCCTCTCTTGGTCATTTCACACTCAGCTCATAAGAAATCCTTTTGCTGAGCCACCAAGAAGCCTGAATTGAGTCTGAACATGTAATTTGATGGGCTCCAAACTGCCCAGGAAGGGAGGTGGCAAAAGCTGCTGGATAAATTACTTTGCTGGATCTAACTGTTGAGTAGGTTATTGGGCTACTTCATGAAATACCATCCTGTCTAGAACCCCGAGACATGAGCTAGGTCCACTCTCGCCACCAACAAAAATGAATCAAAGACTTGGTTCATGTCAATCTGGATGAATTTCTCACATCTGAATGGAAAGCAGACTTAAGCATTTTATTAGTACCTTAAGCCTGAAAATGAAGGATGCTGCCAGCCACAAGTCAGCATCTGCAAGAGATTAATTTCTGTGTTCAGATCTTTAGCAATGCATAAAATTCAGGCAACAGTTAGGAGCAGGCAAAAATACATATGTTGTGTATGTAGGAGTGATAGTCACGTAATAAGTTGGTTTATGAGATCAGTCTCTGATCTCTGACTTTCCTGGCTCAAACTCTCAGGCATCTGATGTTTTCAAATTCTAAAACTTTTAACACAAAAGCATAAGTAGTGGTGACCTGGAATGAGTCCAGGTGCATTTTCACACTTCTCAGGAAGGAGTAGTTCATGTCACAAAAGTCATCATTTGTTTGCAGTAATTCAGAGACAGTCAAGGACTGGATAGACACAGGGATGATTCTGTGGACTTCAGCAAGCTATGCTGTCACATCCTGAGCTGGAAACATAACAGCGAGAGACCACAAGAAACTTCTGTTGCTCTTGTTCATACTGCATCCACACAACACTCTACTAACCCAACACACAAAACTCCCTCCCTCAGGCTGCCAATCCAGCATTCTCATGCACTCCACAGAGCTCCAACTGTATGTCAAAGGGGCATTTCCACAAATAAAAGGCTCCTAAAAGTATTACTGCAATACCAGTTTTCCTAAAGCACTGTAAAAAACATTAGAAAAAACTTTGGAATCTTTCAGAAAGACAAAGAAGTTCTTATCCTTGAAACAAGTTGCTATTGGATGTCTAAACCATGCAACCTTCTGCTTTCAGTCACCATCCAGATTTAGTAGGTCTTAAGAGAAAAATCAGGCCTAGTTTCCCCCCCAGTCAATATTGGTCCTCAAGTCAATAAATCTTAATATTGACCACAACATAGAAACCAGTAAATGTTTAATATCTTCTTCTGGGTTTTAATTATAAACACTGAGAGAATTTATCAAGTCTTGACTTCTTAGTCATATGGAAAAGCTTTTAAACATTCTGCACAGACCACTGTCGATCACTCCCATCACAGTTATGGAACTAAAACATATTTCACCAACAATTCTCTGAGCACTTACATTTTAAACCCTGGCATGGCTTTGAATGTACCCCCATCTGTTGCAAGGACAGTGAAGAAAATAAATAGCATCTTTTTACGTTATTACTTCCAGTGCCACAGTCAAATATCCTCCACCCATATAAAATTATAATTTCTATAGATGGAGAAAGTTGACAAAAATCCCTGTGGTATTCTATAACTAAAAGGTGTTCCTTTATCATTTGTAAAGAAATATGAACAGCACTGAGAGACAAAGAGAAATAAAGGATGCAGGTAAAGAAAATTCTTGGGGCTACAGTGCACAGTTTGCATGCAACTGATAAAAAGAACCATGCAGTGTGAATTCCTTGCCTCAAAAGCCAGATGGGAATCCTGGCGAGGGATATCACTGGCTACCACATAATACGGACTATGGCTATGGAATAGATTATGTCAAGGCAGCAGTCTAGACATCTTGGGAGAAAGCACGGGCTCATGAGAGTACACTCTGCCAGAGAAATTTGTTCCTTTGGTGTCTCTCCGCCACTATGTTTGGTGTGATCTCACCCAGCTGTGCATAGTACACAGCTCACAGATGCCTGTTAGTGGCGTTCTGCATCTGCAGGGTATCGGTGGATACCAGTTTGAAATGACTGTAGAGATCAAACTAACCAAAGAGACAAATGATCTGGAAATCAGAGCAGGTGAGTTAAAGGAGAGATGGAATACGAACCAAATATCCCTTACAAATGGGCTGAAATGCCTGCGTAGTGTATTTTGATTTTGGGCTAGTGGATATTTTGAAGTCAGATCTTTACTGCTAATGGTAACATGAAGATTTGGGCCTTCTGTAAAGTGAGGAACTGTGATGCAAATAATGGGAGCTACATTTTTCAAATGTTGACAAAACACAGCCTAATTAACTTACAGAACCTGAGATCATATTAACAAGTTCAATGGCAGATAAAATGGGCACTTTTTTGTGGGATCTGTTCTTCTCTGATTACCAAACAACATTCAACCCTTTCTAGTGATATATTGGTGATCTTTATACTGTCAGCAAATAGTCTTTGCCTTCAGACACAAGGCCAGGAAGGGTATTCCTTCATGCCAACCAGTCCATAAGATATTTTTGACAATGTTTTCTATAACCACAGCAAATCCTAAAATTACTGAAAGTTTACATCATCCTTTGAGGACACAAGGATATCTATAATCTATTTCATCACCTTGCCATACTCCAAGGAGTATGGAAATTCTTTTTCATGAACAATGGGATGAAAAATTAACACAACAGAGAAAAACCATGTAGACAGACTGATGAGCAGAACAACAAAAATGGGTTTTCAAACCTCAGCCAAATCTTTGATATCTGAACACAAAGTTCAGTGGGGGTTTTCTTGCATATTGTCTCCTCCTGCTCCAATTGCAAGTCTTTTATAGCCCAAGCCTCAATTCATTACTAGATTTTGACTTATTTTAAGGTTCTTACTTGCCAAAGACACATTGCTAAATGGAATATTAATGAGGTTGTCATCTCTACTGGGCCTTAAAGGAGCAGAGAAGATTTAGTGTATTAAAAAAACTAGCAATGCTTTTTTCTGAAAGTTTGAGAATTTTTGCTTTGACAAGAATAAGACAATACACTTTTTGTGCATATGAAACCTCTTAAATCCCATCAGAAGGACTTGAGCTTGAGGCCAGAAAGCAGGCATTTTCACGTTTTAATCTCAACTCTGCTCTTGGCTTCCTGCACAGCAAAGAAGTCTTTCTTCATTTCAACAACTTCAAACCAGGGAACAGTGAGAATTAAATGTTTACACTGTGATTTGAAAATGTAAAGTGCTAAGAAGGAGCACTTAGGAAATGAACTTTGTAATCTTTTTCTTTGCTGCCATGGTATCCACCATTCTCAACAAGTTCTTACTTCATGTACTCATAGACTACATAACCTTAAGCACTCACTCTCTGTAAACTACATACCTCATTTGAGAGCTGATGTACAAAAATCAGCTGTCTGAATACCTTAACACTTACAACAGCTTCCTCTGGAGTTATCATAAGAGAAATTACTTGTTATTAATTTTCACATGCTAGATTTATTTTAGCTTTTATGTTTCAGAAATATTATGCAAACAGAATGTTAGTTGTAGGAATACCCCAGAATGCAAGAAAACATATGGCTCCAACTCCCTTCAGTATTCCCAGCACATTCACGAACAATTTTAATTTCAACTGGCTTAAGTGGAGGAGTCAGAGAGAGACTTTAACACTCTCATCCTCTGCCTATCATGATGAAGAGGTGAACTCACAGCACCTGCTCTCATATATGCACATCCCTCTATTTTGGGTTAAAATATAACCCTGCTGCTCCCTTTGGGTGAGGAAGGTACTTGTCACAGTGTATTTTGGATACAGTGGCATTTTAGTTCTACCCCTGCTCCAGCATGACACTGGCAAAGTCTGTGTCTGCTCTGATGAATCCACCACAGAGAGTTAATTATGGGAGCACAGCCACACGTGTGTTTGCAATGGGTATCTCAATAGTTTAACAGTGGGTGAACCCAACACATACACCCACACATTACCTAAGATTAGGGACTGTAGTGGGAAACTTTTAAGATGGATAAATTCACAGAAGTACCTGTGACACATTCTTGCCTGCTCCCACTGAGTCTGCTCTGTGCTTTGGTGCTGCAATGCCTGAGGGGACAATAATCCTTAGGTGCTAAAACTTGCCATGGGGGGGTCAGGACCTTTTGTTGTCATGTCCCAAGTCCTCACCAGAACTTGCCCTGCCACATATGTAGGACCTGTTTGCTCACAGTTAATCACGGACTGCATCTGTCTCTCATCTCACTGCTGGTGCCTGGTGCTCAATCTGCTCTTGCTCTCAGAGCTTCGCTGCCAGGTGCAAACATTGAAAGCAGGTTGAAAAGCAAAGGGAGAGGACCCCAAAATGGATTGTACTGTGTTTGTTTGAGGCACTGTGTAAATCACAAGTCCTGCAAAGTGCTGATTCCTTCATGTGCTGTGAAGAACAATAGAAAAATGAGCTTGAATAATTAGAAGATAATTGCTTTACACACTAGTGGTTTGTACACTTGAGAGAGCAAATGTGGAGTATGGGATCTTCACACACCTCTCAATACAGCAAGCCCTTATGGGGACAGACAGGAAAGAAGGAGATTTGCCTATACCCTGGATTGCTGCTTTATACCACAGACAGCTACTTAAAAGCTGACATAATGCAGCTCAAAGCCTGGGAACATCCCAGATTTTTTGGATGCCCTGTGAGATTGAGAAAACAAGACAGCAAAACTGAAATAAAAATCTGCAACTATTAAAAACACCCACAAGAAAGCTTTTAGTTAAATCTAACCCATAAAATGTCTCTAGAATGGACCCCTCATGTGCAGCAAGTCAGCTCTCCAAAATACAGGGAGAGCAAGCTTGATAAGCTCCTTGGAGCTGTCAAAACCTTCCTAAGGCAAGCTTTCTACAGAATTTTTTTTGTAGTGGTCACAGCTCACGTCCTGCTTTGTCTGGTTATCCTGCCAGAAACATAAATGAACTCATAAGAATAACAGGAGGATTAGGTTAAGCTTATTTTTAAAACATTTCCCACAAATTCATCTCATTTGCCTGCTTACAAACACCCTTGCTCATCTTTGATCTGTGTCTAATTAGGCAGGATATACTGCAGGTGGCTTAAAATAGGAACTGAAATATAGTAGATTTGCAGTTATGCATGCTAAAGGAAAGGTAATTAAAATGTCATGTTATGGAGATGTAAACTGATCATCTCAGGGTCTGAAAGGATTTCTCCCACATTTATGACATGGTACAGTTGGCCAGCCACCATATGGGTGGGTTTCTTCTTCCTTGCAACACTTACTGACCTCTCCTTAAGGCAGAATGTGAGATCTGATGGGTTGGTTTCTTGAATTATTTATGTACAGAAATAGACATATTGCCATCAGCTAACCATCTCTGCATTTTATTTACAGTCAATACTGCAATAAAGCTTAAAACATAAAAAGCTAAAATTAAATTAAAACAAATTTGCAAAGAAAGCCCTGCTGAGAACTTGTTGTAGAGGTTAATTAAAATGAGATCGAACAGAGATCTTGGATTTTGCAGTAGCTGTAGTTAAAAATCTGTGGTACCTGATAGAGACATGGTGGTTTCCCCTGACGATGCTTAAAACTTTTCCAAATAACATCTCTCCAAAAATAGGATTTCTTTTTGCAGCTAAAAAGAAATACTGCAGAGTAGCAGGTATTTTTTCTTTGGCAATGGATTAAGTTGTACCAACTGGCAGGCGGTATCTTTTTAAAATATTTCTACAAGGGAGGCTATCCCTCTGCTTTTCTACCAGTTCCTCTCCACACCTTCTCTCCTCTTTTTAAGCATTGTGCATTTTATTATAATACTGAAACATCAGTGGTGCTTTCCAGAATAGAAAAGGGCTCTTTCAAAAACCATTTATAGTGTCTGAAATAAAGATGTGCTTGTATTTCACCATGGCAGTCCTACAGCATGTTCATGCTCACTGTGAAATAGTGGCATTTGAATATTTGAATACTGTAGCTGCAATATTTATGACGTTGAACTCTAGATTAAAGAAATTATTCCTATAGCATGTTTTAAAGCCTATCCAACAAACTTTGAAAAATGTGAGAGACAACTAACCTATCATTGCAGGTTTTTTTCTACAAGTTCCTTACAGAAAAGAAAAAGAACCACAAGTGAATTCTAGTCAGCAAAACACAGAACAAACCTCTCAGTTGCCTGTGTCCAGACAAATAAGGTTTTTTGCCTTGGAAAGTCACCCTTTAGTTTTGCCCTAGGAAATAAGAGACCAGCAAACAGGATATGGGTGTCCAGATTTGAATGTGTTTTCTTTTGCCTACCCCAGTAAAGAATGCTAATGAAACAACTAGCTGAAGCTTTCTGAAATTATCTGTGGTACAGAAAATGGTGGGAAGACAAAACAAGGATTACTAACTGATGCAAAGATTACTGTAATACAGCTTCCTGGGACAGGAAAATTCATAATGATGAAAACTTGTCACTCAAATACAACAAAATTCCCATTGACTTCAATAAATCAGAATTGTACCTCATGACATCAAGGCACTGTAGAAAATAAAAACAACACCAAACTACTAAACCTCTATTAAAAGTAATCCAGGAACAACAAGCTCTAAGAATGCAGTCCATATTGACAAATGATAAGGGTATTGGGCACACCCTGCTTTTCTGTTAGATGTCTCCCCACCTCCTCCCTACTCCATAGTGCCTACCATCCTTCAGGATCATTTCTGTCTCAGTCAAACTGACCTTACAGTTCCACATGCAGAGTCTCACATCTGTCAGACAATGGACAATGAGCAAGACAGCAATCAGTTATGAAACACCTGACTTGAATTTCATTGAGCCTGGCAATAAACCAGAAAGAAATGAAGTTTTACTAGGCAGAAGAAGGTTTTCATCATAATTCTCCATATACCTCCATTCATTATAATGACAAAGGAAGTTCTTTCCTGGAAAAGTGAGAAATGAAGCCTCATAATGCACTTGCAAGAAGTAGGAAATAACATTTCATTCAGTGTAAAAGGACAGGTAGGGTTGTGATCATGTAATTACGTAAGCAAAACAAATACATTCCAGAAATGCCATCCTTTGAAGGAAAGGAAACTTGTAGGGGTTTAATCACATAGTAGTATGCTGCTTCATCTGGTTTTCCTGTAACAGATCTCTCCTTGTTTTAAAAAAAAATTAACTTTCCATATAGGGAAGTACAAGGGGAAGCATGCTGTCCTTGGCTGGAAGCAAGCTATGGACAGTCCCAGGTGAATGGTGTCTATCCAACACCACTGTTTTGTCATTTTGGAGCCCTCTCCACCTTAATCCCTTCCCCCCACTGAATCCCAATACCTCAATAGGAAAGGAGACATCTGTGAATCGTCTGGCACTGCTTCGATGTTTTACAGCTGTAATAACCACTGATACAAAGAGAAGAATGTTTTCTAGCCCCAAATTCCTGAGGTACTTTTCTAAACAGACACAAGTGGATGGGACTTGGTTACACTAGGGTCAGGGGTGTAGGGAAAGATGAAGAGGAATCATGATCTGCAGATAATTTAGCTCAGCTTGGCTTTAGATTTATGTTTTCTGACCACTCAACCCATTTGTCCAAATCCAAACTTCTAATCTTTGAATCTAAACAGTATTTTTCAGGCAGCTTGAACTCACTCACTCTAGGCTATATCAGATGAAAAATACTTCAAGGAAGGGGCTTAAGAGAGTGGTGATTTTACATCTATGCAGTAGTTTTGCAGTACTCCTTACCATTAGCATATAGACGGGACAGTTTGATGCTTGCTCCTAGAAATCCCAAAATGCACTGGACACAACAAAGTCCATTTTCTCTCACTGTTGGCACTGTCAGTCACCAACAATCTAAGTCATGGTGCCTCTTACCTGTTTTTCAAGCAGCTCATCACAGCCTTACACAAAATGCACAAGTTGGCATTGAGTGGTTTGGGGGATAATGTCAATTCATATAGAGGCATAAAGGAAAGGCAGTAAACAGCCCAGACAGATAGGTGTGAAGAACTGATTCTAAAGCACCAGAGCTCTTGCAAAGGTTGGGGACACACTGGCTCTCCCAGTGCCTATGCACCTACTACCAGATTGCTGTGCAGCCCTTTGAAAGGACCTCAAGAGGCTGGAAAGATGGGCAGAGAGGAAGTGTCTCAAGTTCAACAAAGGCAAATGCAGGGTCCTGTGCCTGGAGAGGAACAACCCCATACACCAGCACAGGCTGGGGGCCAAACTGCAGGGAAGCAGCTCTGCAAAGAAGGACCTGGCAGTTTGCCCTTGTGGCCAGTGGTGTCCTGAGGTGCATCAGGAAGAACATTGCCAGCAGGTCGAGGGAGGCGATCCTGTCTTCTGCTCAGCCCTGGTGAGGCCACATCTGGAGTGCTGTGTCCACCTCTGGGCTCCTGGGTACAAGGGAGATATGGAGCTCCTGGAGCAGGTCCAGGGAGGGCAACAAGGACTGGGGAACTGGAGTGTCTTTCTTATGAGGGAGTTGGGCCTGTTCAGCCTTGAGACAACTGAAAGGGACCCTCACTAATGTGTATAAATATCTAAAAGTGGGGTGCCAAGAGGATGTTTCCAGGCTCTTCTTGGTGGTGCAAGTCAATAAGAAAAGAGGCAGTTGGCAGAAACTGATGGACAGGAAGTTCCACCTGAACATGAGGAAGAATTTCTCTGCTGTGCAGGTGACTCAGCACTGGAACAGATTGCCCAGAGAGGTTACAGAGTCTGTCTCACTGGACATATTCAAGAACCCTCTGGACACAACTTTGTGCCATGTACACTAGGATGATCCCTCTGGAGCAGGGAGGTTGGTCCAGATGACCCCCCTCTTGTCCCCTCCAACCTTACTCATTTTTTGATTCTGTGATTCATAGAAAACTCACATCCTCATGCAGATTTCCTTAAAAATAAAAAAAAGAAACAGTAATTGTTTCAAATATGTTTAAATTCCTTTCTAACCAGAAGTTCCCTGGGCCATGCAGCTGCTCTATGACAATTTGCCCAAGAAGCTGAATAAATTGTTTCATCCTGAGCTCCTCTCTGTTGTGGTTACACTGCTGCTAGTACCCAGACTCAGGGCCAGCTTCAGGCAGATAGTCTGACAGGCACAGAAACATCCATTCCTCTGCACAAGGGCCAGCAGAAGCAAGAGCCAACCCCTGCTCTGTGCCAGGTCTGTAAGAGGACCAGTCACAGTTTCATGCCATCAGTCCCTTTCTTGAGCCAACACAACTGGCTTTGTCTTAAAAGGGGGACACAGGCCAGCTCTGCCCTGGTGTGGGTGGAAAGACATATGTGGAGGCTGGTTCAGGAGCAGGAGCCAGGACAGGAGTCACCCTGGTGAGCGCTAAGAGCTACAGCTGCCCTGCATTTACACCACAGAGGAGCCAGAGCAACTGCTGTGCCCTAATCCATAGCCAGAATCTTTTCAATTTGCATCTTGGCAGTAAACTGAGGGTATCAGAGATCTCATCTCCATCCACTCCTTAAACTCATGCAACAGGATTTTCTTAAGTCATTCTGCAGCATACATTCCTTTTGTACCATCCTGTTGAGTGAACATAGAGGCACAACCACATGAATTTTACAGCTGTAGGACATCATTGTTAACAGGGAAAAAGACCTTCAAACCTTTTGCTTCAAAGCCACAAACCTTTGGTCCCCATCTTTCACACAGTTTGTAAATATCTTTGCAATGCTCACATGTTCTCTGCAGCCATTTCATGGCATCATCGCCAATCTTAATAACAGAGATCTAACAGGCTACACAATGTTGCAAATTATGCCTCAACTCCAAGCAGTAATATTTTCTCTAATTAAGTGGAAATTTTTAGAAAAACTGCAAGACTGCAGCAGTTAACTGAATGAAGTTAATAGATTAACTGAGACAGAAACTCATTAACTGATTAACCCAGAACTATAGATGAAGTAATATCACCACATCACAAAGAACATTTAAGTAAAGAATTGCAATAAAGTAGATTTGCAATTTTTGAATGCATGTGATTAACAGATTCAAACAAATAATGCTATTAGTATGTTGGTTATTGCTTGCCCTAAAATACTGATGATTAAAGTGTTTAAGAGAAAAACACATCCTAGGACAATTACAAAAGAGAAAAAGAGTAAGCAATTATTCAGAGTGCTATTGTCTGCTGAAATATAATAATAACAATAGCAAAAATATATATTAATAATGGGAAGAGTAATAATCATAAAAAGACTTCTCTTAAGAGTTTTGACACAAATTTTCCAATGTGAAATAGAGAAATCTACTGCACGGCAAAACCAAGATACTGAATTTTTTCAAAAGTTGTGGCAGTAGTGAGAGACTCAAGCACTGTCTAATTAGTCATTTATGAGCTCAGCTGCTGTGTAGGTGTGTTAGAGATGGGTGATACACTGATATCATGTTGATGTCATGTTCCAAATCTGTTGATGCAACTGCTTAAAAGAAAAAGACCCCACCAAGCTACTAGAAAGCCATGGATGCCAATGAAGGCAGGTGTTCAGGGAATGTGAGGCCTGTGTCTTCCTCTGCAGTGTCTCCTGCAGCCACATATCTCCCTGCATAAAGCAGCATTGCTGTGGCTCCCTCACTGCAGTCCCTAGACCTGTGGTAGGGGCTGCTTGCTCCTCTCAAGGAGGCTCCTGAGAGGTGTCAGTCATGACCAAGCACAGCAGGCATGGGCTCACACTGGTGACGAGCCCTGCGTGACCACACTGCTCCCTGGCCTCACCTGCTGGAGTCACCTGCAGGCCCCTGCTACAGCACAGCTCGAAGAAGCACAATGAGATCAGCCATAGGGTAGGGTTTGGTGAGAACAGAAAGTCCTCTTCTTCTTTTTCAAGCTCCCCAAGGTCCCCAAATCCTCATCCATGAGCTTAAATGGTACCATAATATTTCCCAATAATGATAGAGCTTCTTCTGTTAACAACAACACAAGATATTGAGATAGTATCACCTATTTTTAGTTCTGCTTATAATCAAGAGCAGTTTCAGGAGTTTGAGTAACAGTTTTATTGCATACATGGTTTAAATATCTTCCTTACAATTTGATACTGAGAAACCTTGGTAACTTTCTTTTAACTTTTTTTTTTTTTAAGGACCACTCTAGGATGATTAGTCATAATGAAGAACCAAAATAGACTAGTGGCATGGTGATGACACTAACTGTTAATCTCTTCTTCACACAGGATTTACCAAAGTCTCCTAGAAATTCAAAATAGTTTCCCTGCTTAATGAACTTGCCTCCAAAAAGTTGAAACCAAAGGGTTATTTTTAGAGTATTACACATGAGTACTGAACAACTAGAAATGCATTAAAGACAAACAAAAATACCAGCCCCAAATTAAACAAAGCAAACCACAATTAAAAAAACATAAAATGTGTTTAGTTACAAAACAAAGAACTTAAAAAGTGGGGTAAAATTTTGTTAGTCTGCAGTCAGAACTATTTCAAAATCCTTTCTCACATGCTTACATTTTACTTTCTTCTGCCATACGCTTTGCAGGGAAACACAAGTCACCAAAGTCACAAAAAAAGTGTTAAGGGCAAGGTGCAAAACCTAAGGCATCAAGATCTCTCAAGGTCAAGCACAGGAGTCAACATGCAGCTAGATCTCTACTCTCTAAAACATGAGCTATATCCTTTTAACTTAACAGTCATGACAATCACACTGCATGTTTTTTGGATGGCTAACAAAAGGAGAAACTACAGCTGTACAAAGAATGAGACTTAAATGAATTTGAGATATCTTCACACAAATCTCCTCAGTAACACAATGTCAAACAAAAGTTTGCAATGCATTGTTCGCTGCCTTTTTTGGTATTTGGAGAAAACACACCCTAATTCCTAATGTTCCTGCTGAGTTTATTTCTATATCTGAGAATTTTTATTAATAGCAGGTCACTACTGGAGCAGCAAAATGAAAATGAAGCAATGTCAGTAATACAGGCAAAAAGGACAAAGAAAGGTTAACTCTTGAAAATATAGTATTTCAAAAGGAAAAATTCCATAATTATGTTGGAGGGTAAAAACTGAGAAGCTATTCAATTCATTGAGGATATTGGGAGAAAAAAAAAAAAAAGAATCTAACCCTATCATTCTGCCTCCTCCCTTTTCTTACAGCTAAGAGCCTGCTCAGAGTTAAAAAAGCAGAATTTTAAAAATTTTAGTTGAACTTACCCTGAAATTAGAGAAAATTGACTACATATGCTTTTCCAAAAAATCCCTCAGTTAAAAGCTATGTTAATTCGAATTTCTTTCAATGGAAATCTAAATCTCCTGCAAAAGCACATCACCAGTAATGAGTTATTTGAACAGAATTAATGAAAAATGCAAATCTTTCTTGAATGTGTGTCCCAAAATCATTACCTTCTTGTGGACACTTCCTGGTACAAAAAATGGCCATGGTCATTGACAAAATTCCTTGCTACAACTTTATCAGTATGCGTTGGAAGCTGAGCATTTTAACAGCTAGCAACATCGAAATGGAAACAACAGCTACTTCTGACAAAATATTATGGTCATTTCAATGTAACATTTCCTGAGGGAAAAATACTCTTTTCTACAAAAGGACACAAATTAAGTACTTCC
Source organism: Melospiza melodia melodia (assembly GCF_035770615.1). NCBI lineage: Eukaryota > Metazoa > Chordata > Aves > Passeriformes > Passerellidae > Melospiza > Melospiza melodia. The sequence continues at coordinate 47,081,965 of NC_086194.1, read as the reverse complement.
TTGATTTCATTGCCTTTCCAGGACAAACATTAGATATCATTTTAAAGGAACAGAAAAGCTCTATGGTAATTCTTGAGTGCAAGCATGTAGAATTTTTTTGACTGTTGTAGCCAAAATATAAATCACTTTCTGCTCTGGTGTCAGGAAGTGTATTGCACTAAATTAATCATGAGCTACTTTAAAATAGGAACAAAAAATCCACTGCAAAATTAAACAAATCTCTCTGCACCTGTTTTCCATTTGCATTGTCACCACTTACCTTTAAAGGACGATGGAAGTGAGATGGGAATGTTGCTGAAATGCATTCAACAGAACCTGTGTGTGTGTTAGCTTCTCTAGTGCTCTCTGTTGTGCCTTCAGCCATTGGAAAAGATAAAGTATCATAACCTACATACAATATAATCTTTACTCTTTGCCAGGCTCCTAGCACAGGACACACCATAGCAAAATAAGTGCAGAGGCATACAGACTACAAGCCAAGCTGTATGTCTTCTCCTAGCATTTCCCAGTCTCAGATGTATTCTGCTGGATTAGATAAACGTCTTTCTGTCTCATTATAAAAAAAGAGGAAAGGCAATTCATAAGGGAAATTGATTCATTCTAGAAAGCTTTTCCTAGTAAATCAAATAGTGAATGTGACCAAGTGGGGAAAGCTGGGAGCACAGAGATCAGGCAGCTTCATCCACAACCATGCAACTGTGACTCAGCTTGCTCTTACATGTAATGTCAGGCAATCCAAAGACTAGACAATTGTATTTACTGAGTGAGGGGAAAATAAACTCATGCTAATTAAAGAAAATATGTCTTTGTGGCTTAGACTTAAACCATTTTAAAGATTAAAAAAATCTATAATAATTCACTCAGACAAGGATTCTAGATCCTCATCTGTCTTTCTTTTCTCCCAGGGCAGGACAGGCCATGCATGGAATTTTTTGTTAACAGTCCCCTTTCAAACTCTCAACCCACAAACCACACCATCCAAGAGGCATTAGACATATTTAATATCCTTGCTTTAATAAAGTAATTTTCAAAGTGTTTCTGGGAAGACACACTTCTGTGGACCACAAGCAATAGCAATTGAAGTCAGCCTCAATTTTACAACTGAGTTTGAAATCAGAGAGAATTTACAAAAATGTTTTGAAGTCTCTTCCCCCTCTTCCTTCAGTCTCCAAAAGTACTTTTTCTCTAGGTTATCACAAGCTTGCCTTCCTTTCTCACTGTTGGCTGCTCAGCTCTATTTGCTCAGGACCATGTTCTGGTTCTGGACTCAGAAAACCTCCCATAATATAAGCTTTATATTAATTCTTGACAAACATATCTCAACATGCGTTCAAGTGCTACTGAAACTCCTACCTGGTTTTTCTCATCACGCAGTCACTTAGTACCTCCCTCCACAGCAAGCCACACTTACCGGTAAAAGGTGGTATAATCCACTGTTGAATGACAGCTCTGGAACTCCCAGGCTTTGAGCTTCTGGCATTCCCGATGAGCTCGGAGTTTCACCCTGACTGTCCCGTGGCACAGCTCGGGCAGGGGTTTCCTCTGCGGGCGGCTGCAGAACTCGTTGGACTCCACGCGCCAGGATTCCGCAAAGTCGTCCACATCAAACTTAAAATTCCCATCCCCTCCAATCAGGTCATCTCGCTTGTGCCCATTGTAATTGCCACACAAACCACAGAGTTTGCCTTTCAGATGAGGTGCAGCCATGACTTCCACAAAACTGTCTCCATCCCATGAGATTTCCAAGCCTGATAAAAAGATAAGACACAAAATTCACAAAAAAAAAAAAGAAAAAAAAAAAGAGAGAGAGAGAAGAAGAAGAAATTGAGGATAACTGACGATAACAAACTGCATCTTATGTTTGTGAAACGGTGTTAATGGGAACCTGAACAAACACATTGGCTTACTTCTGATAATGCTGTTAGATTTCTATATCCCAGTAAGTGTCTCTGGCTAGTGCAGTGTTTCTTAAATTACAGTCAATTACAATACATGCACTATCTCTTCTTAGTTTTGTTCTTTCTTGCTAATGAATGGGGTTATCCTAAAAAATATGGAGCCAAGGCAGGGCTCGTGCAAAATTCTGCAAATTGAATTTGCTGTGGTAAATTTCTAGCTGATTTTGCAGTGGGCCCAGAATTTCAACCATTGTTACCCATTGCACAGGTAGTGGTAATATAAAGATGTCTGTGATCCATGACACTCCAGCTGTAACCTTATGGGAAACATCCTACTCTTGCCTACAAAGCTGACACTGCTTGCTCATTGGGGTGAATACAACTGTTCCAATACAAGTTACCTTATTTTGGGAGAGTAAAAAGAGTTTAAAAGATTACAACAAAGATATATCAGATGGCAAAACTGTTGTAAGAAAGCATTCTGAATTGGATTCAAACTGTTCACTCAAAAGGCATTAATTACCAACTTTTTGTCTGCATAAGTTAGCAAAACTGAGAAATTATGGTAAACATCTAACCTTCATCTAGTGGCTGGGATGTAAGCCCTCTCCTACAATTTGCTTTACAGGAAGGTTTGGTACTTCTGGAACATCAAAATCAGAGTTACTTTTTGTGAGTGACACCCATTTTATCTGTCTGTACCCATCTAAAAGCTAGGTGTCTTGTTTAAGTCAGCTGTCTAGGCCCTTTGAGGGAGTAAAATAGGCAGTGCTGGATCACAACAGGATTGTCTAATGCAGAGGAAATAAACTACTTTCTGAATGTTCTTCTGTTCCCTGAGATACTCTAGAGGGGCCAGAGATCAGGTGGAGACTAAATTTCTAGTTTTTACCTGAGTGACTGTAAATTAAATGGATTCCATTCTTTGAGGAGTAAATAGGCAGCTCATAAGGGAAAACATTTTGATATCATTTGGGATAAAAACAACACTAAGAAACATTGCTGCTTAACTTCTACCCAAAAATGCCCTTTCTTGTAATTACTTCTACTGTCTCCTGAATCCTCCTATGTCACATCTGCAGGAACCCTGCATCTGAAGATCACAAATAATTTTACTGATATTAACTTATTCTCATAAAATACCTGTGAGCAGCCATTAGTTAAGGACAGACACAGGATCCTGTTTTTCAACAGGATAATCCAGATTTTACCCTGTTCCCCCTGCTTAGCCAAGAATACCAAAGAGCATCATTCTGTGGTGCAGGACCAGGGCTTTGCTCCAGCTTTCTTCATTTGCTGTGTGGGCTGGCTTAGCACCACCCTTTCCCCTGGTAAATCAGTGCTTGTCACTGTGTGATCCAAATCCTGCCCTGTCCTCATGCAAGTAATTAACATACCAATGACTCAGTTCAAAGTTGGAATCCTTCCTTCAGCAACACATCCCATTGTCTCCTATGACAATTCCTACCCCTGCTGCAGAGGAACAGGGTGAGGTTCAAGAGGAAATTATGGCTATAGAAGGGTGCCATCTTAACATCCTGCCCCAGTGCTTGTGTGGGTTACACCATGTCTCCAAGAGCTTTGGGAATGATTTACTAATCAAGGCTGTGAAGGTAATTCTGCATTACCTGTCACTGCAGTCTATTACACTGTTTTCTTACCACCATAGCTTAGCAATGGTAGCACAAAAGTATCCTGAGCTAACTATGCCTGAAATCAGTTTCAAATTACCTCATAAACCCAGCATGGATGGGGCCACTGTCTCCTCCTCCAAAGGCACTTTACACTCAGCCAACTGAGAAATTGTGCAAGACTACAACTGTTAATGAGGCCAGCACAGTGGCAAGGGGGAAAGCTGCCTTTTAAGCTGCTTCATACATTATCACTGCTGGACAAATTCAAAATCCAGCTGTCTTTGCTTCTGACAACACTGAACAAAACAAAACACAGCTTGATTTGCAGACACAAGATTAATACTGCCGTGCTGGCATTTAGAAAATACTTGCCATTAACTTATAAACCAAGATTTCTTCAGACTTGAGAATCACATAAACTTTCTCAAAGTTTAAAACATCAAGATCCAAATTCTCAGACAGTTCTTTTCAGAAAATAACTAAAGCTTTAAGGCTATGTTCAAGTTTTTCCCCCAGAGAAGCTCCCTCAGAAGCTCCCTACTTTAAACAAAGTCAGAAAAGACTGGCTAAGGATTCTGCCTTAAGTTTGCTTTTAAGACTATTTTTTTCTTAAGAAAAAACTTACTGACCTTCAGTTAAAATACACTAATTGTGAAAGATTAACTTGAAAATTTTCCTGAACATTTATGTCCTCTTTCACTGAGTTACTTGTTACATGTTTTGTAGACCTGCAAAAGAAATGCAGGTATGCAGAAGAAAAATAACATGAAATTATTGCTTCTCTTCTCAACATATAAAAATGCACATTTTTAAATCTAGAGATTCCTGCCTTGATTACTGGATTTCATTCAAGAGACTCACTGTGTAACTGCCACATGGATGCACTTTTCTCTAGCTGGTATGGCTTAATTACACTTTATTCTGCTGTAATTGCTCAGATGGAAGGGTAATTTCTGGCTTTGATGAAGAGCCTAAAGGTTTCTGTCCATAACAGAGCTTATTCCTTTTTGGAGTAACAAGGAAGGGTATTTACCCCTACATGCATGATAATTTTGTTGGAGCCTGATCACACTGTGCAGTGTGTGCCTTTTGTTTGTTCACAAGCAGAAAGTCCAGTTAGTTTCTGTAAACCAGTAAGAGCTGTGACAGATGGGATTATGCTACAGAGCAGTGTTTGAAATGGTCTCGTTGGCAGGCAGAAACTGTTTGGAAGATTTTCTTGGTGCCTATACCCCCCCTTTCTTCCCCCCACCCAAAATGAATGAGTTTCCCATTCACTTGGACAAGAATCAGAAACCAAGAGATGAGAAGCCAAAGGATGCAACATCTGTCCCATCTGGGGATGTGCAGAAAAGGAATATTCTCTGAGTTACTTTTTCATTTTTTCCAATTACTCCCTCTCTTTGAAGGATGCTCAACCAACTTGTTACTTGATTTTTAAACTTGGCATATTGTCTGCTCTACTCCATTAAAAAAAATCCTTCTGGATTTATGCATATCACACTGAGTTGCCCATTATAGGACCTCTCATCAATTCTTCTGCATGATTTTTCATGGCATCCTTGAGGTTTAAAGGCATCCTCAAGAACTCGCAAACAGCTCTTCCCCAGACATATAATGCCAAAATAGTACAGAAAAAATGCAGCAAAATGGCTTTGTGCAACAGATAGTGCAGAAACAAGAACAACAAAATGCTTGTGCAGTAGAGGAATGGGTAAGTAACACCACCCCCGTGTTACCTACCAAAGACATTTTTGTCTTTGTAGCATGCAAATTTGGATAAGGACTCAACACCCCAAGCACACCCATAGCTGCCAGTGCAGAGTACAAGGACTGCTGCTGCGTGCCATCCAGGGCTACAGCTGGTGAGGAATTTAGCAACAAAACAGGTTTTCACTGGAAAATGCCAATTCATCAGAACTGAAATGCTTCAGGGAGACATATCGTATTCAATGAACTTCCAACACAGCACCGGCAAGGCTCCAAGCTGGTTTCCTGCCAGCTCGCCTGGTGGGCTGCCTGGAAGCCTGAATGATCAGGGTATGAAACTCCAAGACTGCCCTGCCATGCACACTGCCCTGTAGCCAGGGACCACAAGACTTCCTGAATCTTTGGGCTTGTCTGTTTTATCTAAGGCTCAATTCCCAGCTCTGCAAAAGGAAAACCAAAATCCGTGGGAATGCTGGCTGAGCTGTAAGGAACAGACCCTGCATTTCCCAGCCCAATTTTACTTTGAATTTTACTTCTGGTGCAGCAGTTTTGCTTATTTTTCGTTACTTCCTCTCTCTCTTTTTTCACCCTACACTGGGAAAGCACATATTTTTAAAAATCCATATTTCCTTCTGAAACAGAAATTTCTCCAATTCTTTTCCCCAGGTACTCAGAACCTCCTCTGGAACAAAATGTTTGCCTTTAAACCAGTTCTACAGCACGTTCTTCCTCTCTACAGTCTCTCTGCAGCTCTCCCAGCAAAATGGAGCCAGGTCATTCTGCTACTTCTCAGGCCTTATGTGCTGAAGAAAGTAGGACTTGGCCCATCATGCTGTATTCAGCAAGAGAAACCTGATCCTGCTCCCTTAAGAGGAGGAATTATTTAGGCTATAATTTGCAGTGATTACACACTGTTTGGTATGTTGTCATATGCCATGTTTGCACTTCCTCTGCCAACACATGGACAAAGATGTGTGCAGTCATTTGTTAGGCTTGCACCAGAGACAAATGGAATAGCAGCAGGATTAGCTGTCATTCATCTTCAGCTGAAAACCTTTCCTTGGCCTGTGGCTGGCTAATGAAATCCACATCATCTGAATTCATGGTGTTCAGCTGGCTGCAAAGAAAAAACCTCAAGATGCTTCTAATTAGAAGCTGTGAATAAGGGTCAACTTGTGTGCATTTTACAGACAGCCACAAAAATCTGCATTGCCACTTTGAGGAATGAGCCCAGAGCTGGGATCCACATTATGCAGACTCACTTTTCCAGAGGCAATATGAACAGGTGTCTAAATTCTCAGCTCAACAGCGGGTGCTAGTGTCCCCCCTGAAAAAAAATTATGCTAGATAATGAGTATGACAATGCGTCACGCCTGTGACCGTGTCACTCCATAAGAAAGACTGGTTTCACTGCTTTCACATGGCATTTAATTGAATTAACAGTAAACAGTATCCTCATGGAAACAGTACTTCACTGTGTAAGAGAAATCTCTCAGGACTACAGTACTACCTAACACATGCTAATGAGAAAGTTTTAAACTCCCCTCAGTATTTATCTATGCAAAGAAACTATAGTTTCAGAACAGTTCATCAAAATAAAAGTAAGTCCTCTTACTTTTTAGCATTTTGACAATTAATGTATTTTCTAAGACTCAAAAGACCTGAGAGAATGCTACTTCCCTTCCCTTTTTCTAGAAATAAGGTAGAAATTTTACTTCTGGTGCAGCAGTTTTGCTTATTTTGTATTACTTCCTCCCTCTCTCTTTTCACCCTACACTGGGAAAGCATACATTTTTTAAATCCTTCTGAAACAGAAATTTCTCCAATTTTTTTTCTCCTGGTGAAAAAATTTTATAAAGTTTCTCATTTCCTCTTGCTTGTGGTGTTTGTTCCTTGCAGACAACTTCTTACTTGGGCATAAAGCAAGCCAAATAAAATGGCACTGAACAGTAAATTAGGCCTTGCTTTTCAAACCAGTGCCTCCATTTTTCTGGACAGTGAAAAATTTCCATAATTTTACAACTTAAACTCATTCCAGCCGTCTATAACTAAGATTATATAATTGATTACCTCAACTGCAAGATACATTGCTGCAACTCTGAAAAACATGAATTTTATGTTTAAGAACTGATATTTTCTCTGTTCTTATCTGTATCAAACAATACCATGCATTGAGTTTTTATGGTAAGATTTTGGAAGGAGAGAGCTACAGGGGTGGCTTCTGTGAGAAGCTGCCAGAAACTTCCCCCATGTCCAACAGAGCCAATTGCAGCTGTCTCTGAGATGGACCAATTCCAGCTGGCTCCAAGATAGGCTCGGCCTTGGCAACAGTGGCAGCACCTCCGGGATAACATATTTAAGAAGGGGGAGAAAAGCCCTGTGCAACTGCAGTCAGAAAGAGTAGGGAGAGTATAAGATAAACAATTCTGCAGTCAGCAGAGAAGGAGGGAGAGGAGGTACTGAAGCAGATATTCCCCTGCAGCCAAGGCTGCCCTCCTGCAGCCCATGGAGGTCCATGCTGGAGTAGACATCCAACTGCAGCCCCTGGATAACCTCACACTGGAGCAGAGGGATGCCAAGAGACTGTGACTCCATGGGAAGCCATGAAGAGAGGAGCCCACCCTAGAGGATATTTGCTAGCAGGACTTGTGACCTCATGGGGAATCCACATAGGAGTCTGTTCCTGGAGGGCTGCACCCTGTGGAAGGGACCTGCGTTTTTGAAGTTTGTGAAGAAATGCAGCCCATGGGAGGGATGCACACTGGAGAACTTGGCAGAGAACTGTCTCCTGTGGAAGGGACTCCATGCTGGAGCAACGAATAAGCGTGAGGAGGAAGAACTGGTAGATACAATATATGTGATGGACTGACTGCAAATCCCATTTCCAATAACCCTACACCACTCAGGGCAGGGGGAGGTAGAGAGAATCAGGAGTAAAGTTAAGTTTGTGAAGAAGGGGATTTGGAGCGTGGAGGCTTTTTGAAGATTTTACTTCATTTCTCATTATCCTACCCTAATATTATTGGCAATAAATTAAACTAACTTCCCCAAATGGAGTCTATTTTTTCTCACAGTGATATCTACCAGTCCTTATCTTGAACCATAAGTCTTCCACTGTATTTTCTCCTTCCTGTCCAGGTGAGGAGGAAAGTGATACAGTGGCTTTGGTGGGCATGTTTGGCTGATGTTCAGCCAGGGTCAACCCACCATACTCTCCATAAGTCACTTTTAAGTTACTGGAAGTGAAAGTCATGGCACATTTGTCTGGGCAGCTAATTATCAGCTGCAGAATTAAACACAGCTTAGCAATATCCTCCAGGCTTCAAACTCATAGCTGGGATTTCTGTCCGCTTGTGGGCTGTGGGAATTTTGAAAGCACTGTGGGTTTCTCTGATCTCTAAAGAGTTATAATGCTATTTATTACTGCTATCATGTTTTTTTACTGACTACTGTTCACGCTGAACTTCAGTTCTTCAGAGAGAAAGAAGACACACACACAAACACATACGTAGACACACACATACTTGTCTTACCTGCTTTGGTTGTCACTTTCAGCATATAACCATCCAAATCGATGTGAAATTGCGGTGTCTCGCAAGGTAGTGAAATTCGGGTCCCATTCCACTTCACTGTGAGGTGCTGCTGGAGGCTGATTGTGCTTCTGCCCAACACAAGGTCCACTGACTTTGTCCAGGAGAAAGAACGGGTCCGACGGGCATCGTTTTTTACCAGCACCTGAAAGGGCGAGGCAGAGGAGGAGCAGTCTTTCGTCAAAACGTACTGACATGTTCCCTGAAAGTTAAATGTCCGTCCATCAAAAGTGTTGTAGTGAGGATCTCCAAATACAGTGCAAACTCCAGGCTCTGCAGGTGAGTGAGAAACAAAAGCGCCATATCAATCAAAGGTGGAAAAAAGTAGTTGATAAGAACTTAGAGATGCTGCTCTCACCTAATCTACCTGCTCTACAGGGTAGATTTTGACTGGTGCCCACAGGATTAAATATATCTTTGAAAAACAAAAGCTTCATTGTTTTAGAAGTCTTTCCCAAAGCGGCTGGTAAGCAAGGCCAGTTCATCCCTGGGGCAGTACAGGAAGGCTAACCTGTAACTTTGTTCCCTAAACATAACGTACAGTTTAGGTTATTACAATGCCTGTGAACTTTTTCAAATTTCAGGGACTCCCTGAAATTAAAAACCATCAGATCATTTTAGCAGGAGCTGGGTCAGTTCATATTTTACATATATGTACTTATAAATATTGTACATTTATAAACTAGTTGTGTTTATATGTTTTTTCCCCAAAATACTTGTAGAACCAGCATATTTTTTCAGTGTTACAAGCTATTGTATATGTTTATACACAACTGACTTGTAGTAGTTATTGATATCACACTGCCAACTACAAGTTGGTACACGACTAAAATGATGTAATGACTGCCAAAGAGCATGGAGGTTCCACCAATCATTTGCATCATTACAAATGCATGAAGATCTCTTATGGATGTTTGAAGCCATACGCTGGTCAGAGAACTCACAGCCGAAAGACAGAGCCTTTCCATTTTCATAGCAATGATGCTGAGTTATCCTGCAGCTACCCAGCAACTGATTGAATTGCCTCACAACCAAATATAGCAGCAAATATATTTGCCTTGCAGCCTACTCGTATAACAATAGGTTCTAACCACATTGCTGGTATTCCTGGAAGGAGTCTCAAGGCAGAGAAACGCACACTGCTATTGCCAGCTGTATACCCATGGGCTAAGGCTGCTTTTGAAAGATGATGTCTGTTTAATTAACAATGGCTTGCTTGAAAAACCAACTGAAAAAAGCCAAATTCAAATCTACCAAAAAGAAGGAGACATGAATGTTATGGAGAAGGGGAAGGGAATTCCTCCCATGGAGTGCAATGCAATTCTAACTATACAATACACCTTTCCCAACAGAGTTTTTTCAGCCTAGGCAGAGTGCTATGCTAGAGTAGCTGTAAACTTTCTGCTGTTTTTCTAGCTGTAAAGAGCATCCAAGGAAATCTATATGGAGACACAGAAAATGGAGCTGAAGGAACCCTAGGAGACATTATCTTTTTTTTCTCCAGCTCCACCTGCACCTATATTATTCCTGACAGATGTTTATCTAACCTGCCCATAAAGAGGAGTAGTAACAGCAGCTCCATTGCCACCTCTGGCAACCTGCTGCAGTTTTGGTCTGTCCATACTACAACAAATGTCTTCCTAAAGCCTAATCTCACTTTCTCCTCACTGCATGGTGCAGAGCCATCACAGAGGTATCTGGGTGATTTGTACTTTACCACTAATTGGCCACATACATGCTTCTTTAGCTATGCCAGTAACTCATCTTGGCATCATTATTACTGCTCTTTACTGGAGTGTCTGGCAACTAGGGAGCAAAAGTTTAAATTTCTTAAGGACATCATATTGACATTTCTGACTCCATCAGAAATTAAAATGATCCATATTGGATCAACATCTCCAGAAAACAGGTCTGACAGACTTTAAGCAGAACCTGAAAACCGAGACATTTAGACAAAAGAATGCTTTTAAAAATGCGCACTTCTGTGAGTTTTGTTTTCCTCACTGATACCAAAGAGGACATCAATAACTGCTTTCCAAAGTTCATTAGAAGATTAATTGGTTCTCCATAAATTGGCAGGAACTATATGGATTTTAATTAATAACATCATTTTTACCAATAGGAAAAATAATCGATAGATTTTGTATGGAGACCATCGGACTTTACCCGTTACTAAACCACACTAACATGTTTATGATTTCCTTATGTATACATCTCAGTATCTGCATGACGAGTATTAAGATACATGTTATTATCAGCTCAGATTGTACTTCAACTATTCCGGCTTTAAATTTTTCTTAAATTTAATGATAACTTTTATGAAAACTTTTATGAAAAAACATCAGCCAAACATCAGTGAAGATTCTAGAGGAAAGATCTGATTTTTCTCTGTGTTTCTAAAGGCCCAGAATGTGGACATGTTATACACATTTTTACCAACCTACTGGGAGGAGGAGGATGGTTCTTCACCTAAGCAAGTGACTAAGAGGCAAGACATGAGAGGAACAAACATAATTTAGAGATGTGCAAGTAAAATTGATAGTACCAATGGGATCCAAAGGAAATATTTATTTTTAATTTCTAATGTGCTATGCAGAGTAATGCTGTTTTATGTTACGTTACATCATGTCACGTCATATGTCAATTTGATGCCGTGCAGTTAAAAATGTATTTTGGACTGGATAGCTGAAGGTCTGATCCAAACTTTGCTGTTTTCTTTAATAACCAAGGAAATGGAGGAGGGAAAATCCACCTAAAAACAGTCCAAATAATTGATTCTCTGATATCACTGTGTAAAACATTCTTGAAAGGTTTGTTAAAATTGTGAGGTTTAAAAATAAATCCACACCCCGCAAGTATGTGTGATAACTCAGGCACTGCCAGTAAGAAAAACTGGTTGGCCTAGAAATAAACCTTAAATATCGGGTGTAACAAGACTGTCAACATGAAAAGAATTCCTGCCATTTTTAGCTTTTGAGTTGTTATTTATTTCCTTTTGGGAGAGTTTCAATCACATCATATTTTATGGTTTGCTTCTTTTTCTTTTCTTTTTCCTTTTTCTTTTTCCCTTTTGAAACAAACCAATCTTTTTACTTGGCAATTTTTAAAATCCATTGGAAGCACTGATCCTCTTCTCTATTGGGGCATAACAGATGAAGAGGTGCTGCTGCATCACCAAAGTTATGTTCCCCAACCCAGGAGTATGAATTTTGCTAGCTTATAGTAACAAGGTATAGGGTCACAGATGTAGATCTTTTCCTTTTTTCTCTAGATTAAATTGTTCCCAGCTTATTATTGCCAACACTCCGTGTGTCAGCTGTCTAAGGCAGAGCTAGAAAAGGGCTATTCTATACAATATTTCCCCCTGAGACACCCTCAACCTGCAACTGCTTTCAAATTAGGGACTTTCGGAGATAGATGTGGTTTCTATTAATCTAGTAACTTTTGATAGAAATATTTTCTGTGATTTTTTCTAGCCCAAAATTGTTTTTAGCATCTACAACATCCTTGGGCAAAGGAACTGAAGAATCATTGCCTCTTTCTCCTTTTGAATGTGGTATTCATGATCTTTGGTGTCTTCTTTTGCTCACCTAGATATGCACACGAATGCAAATTTACCCATTCCCTCTCTATCCTTGAAAAACACTGATTTTTCAAAAGAGGGCCCCAGAGCTATGTTTAGGAGGCTGTGATTTTCAAAACACCTCATGCACTCAACTCTGATTAAACATTATTGAGAGCTGGATGCAAAAACCACTAAATCTCTTTTGGAAATCCTGCAAGTTGCTCCCAAATCAATATTCAGACCTTCATAGAAACTTTTGGGAGCTTGGCAGTTTTTACATTTGTTTTTTAAGCAACTAAATACGGACTTCACACTTTCACGTTTGACTAAAATATTAAACTACGTGTGTGATTAATGCAGTTTGCTCAGCTCCCACCTAAGGCTCTACAGCTCACTTGCCAACTAATAATAGTATTTAGGTGCTAAAAGTGAATACTATAGAACTGTTGGCATGTTTTCCTTGAATTTTCAAATCATGCTCTCAATTCAAATGAAATAGTGACTTTCATTAAAAAAGGCAGTGTTTTTGAAAACACATGTAACTGTACAAAAAAGGAAGCTGAAAAAGCAACGGCATGGAAAAGAACACATTAGCATTTCCTAAGTTTCAACATACTCTCATAAAGAAAAAAAAAATCACAACCTATTTGGCCAATGTGGAGGGATAAAAGTCTGAAAGACCACTCATTTCTAGTAAGTAGTATGCTGAGTACAGGTAAGAACCACTTATTAAACTAAGTGGTTGCCAAAAAGAACCTTTCTGCCTTCCACCCAGTGCCTCCATTCCCCCAGACAATATTTAGCCTTTTTAGAAAGGCAAAATATATATACTGCGTGGTGGAGGCCAGACAGACAGTCAGCACACACATCCTGACCAGCCGAGAGCACGAGCATATTGGCTGGGCAATTAGCACACTTGTAGCTCCAGACCAGCCACAGGATATATTGTCTCTAGCTGGGTTTATTATTTGTTGGGATATAAAGGAAATGGGACACAAATCCATAGGAAACCAGGCTCTGTTAGCTCTGGTGCTCATGGAATAGCTTGTTTTGTTTTTTCAGGAGATCAGAGCAGTCAATTGAAGTCCAAGATGTCCAGATGTCTGGTCACACTCTGCTGGGCTTGTAGGTAGTTAAGAGTGGCCAAGAAAAATATACTTTAAATTACAACTAAAATCGGTCTGGACATGTTCTAAGTAAGGAGAGGGAGGAAAAAACACAAGTTTACCAGTGAAGGGTGTTCTGGTTGCAGATCTATAATTCAAAAATATCTCAGCTTTTTAAAAATAAAATGAAACTTTGAATGTAATTAGCCTGTATGCTGAATTAAGCCCTAAATCAAACAGAGCACATTATTAACCTCTAAAAACTAGCTACAGAACACGCATAATAGAATTTCATTAGGTTTTCTGTAAAACATGCAAAGCCATAGAGGACTTTCCTCATAACAGCTGCATAGTGCAGCTTGATATAATATACATTACAAGGTGTGGTGTCAAAAACTCCACAGGAGTCTTTATGGTCTATTTCATAAATAAAATAGCTATTCCAATTTGTCCAAATACATATTTATACAGTAGACCATCATAGCTGAAATGGGAGGTAAATCACGAACAGTATTCCAGTATGAATAAATAATTGCAGTCTTTTTGTTGCTGTATTTCTTCATGGAAAGGAAATAACAGAAAAAACAGGGACCTATGTGGTACTTTAGACCCACTTCCTGCTCTTACAGGTGCCCACAATGCATAACCTCACTTTGTTTCTTTTTCTTTTCTGTTCTTTGAAAGTCAGCACTTTTTTCAGTAATTCTATAAAAACACATAAAAAGGATGTTGGACTAAGTGGAAGTACCAACCTCTTAATCCTAAGGTGGGTCCAAATGCCCTTGAATTTGGTTTAGCTCTGTTGATCATTCTGTCAATTAAACAAGCTGTGGAATGATTTGTGATGAACGAAATTTTCTGTCCCAAAAGCAGCCTTTACTGCAATATTAATCATGTGTACTGCACATGTAAACCTAGATGACTGCAGTTCACTTTGAAAAAACTTCATCCACAAAATCTCACAATGACTGGCATAAGACTGTGCTAGGACTATTAATAATGATTAAAGTATATCTACATGATTTTAGTAACAAGCTTTCATCCTGTGTACTGTAATTTCAGCAAGGCCTATGAATTCTTCTTTGTCAAGAACAAAGATTTTACTTCCACTGCAAGTTCCTATCTATGTTTGAAGTTGAGAGCAGTCTGTAAATGTTATTTGAGCCCAGGTTTAGTTTTTTCTTATTTTTAATATGAAAATGACCTTGGTCTAACATAGGATTACTAATTTATGGAATTGACGTCAGTGGTGATTTTTCTAAATCAAGCCCAAAAGAGTACATTTCATTACATTTTTTACAGCAGCATAAACTAAACTGTTGAATTTTCCACTGGTATGACCACTGTGTTTAATTAGTGATAACTGTACGCCAGCCATGGAGCTTAAAAAGCAACATGCCAAAACTAACTATAGCTAACTTCAGCAAGAGTAGACAAAAGAGACTCTCCAGCCCTTTAGGAGACGAGGTACTTTTTCTCTTTGCAACAAACTGCTTTGAAAATAATCCTTTGATTATTTTTTTTTTTCAGTTTAAAGTGTATCCTTTCACAACATGACTGGTTTTGACCCACTTCATAGAAATTGGCTGCATTTAAACTCTACTCAAAGCTCCCCCATGTACAGTATGTTCTTGTACCTCCCTATGTTGTTTTTACATTGGAAAATTAATATCGGCTGGAGCACCAGAAATGTTTGGTGTGTTAGTATTTGGAGACAGGATCAGGATCAACATGAGAAAGTGGGTGAGGGACGGGGCTGTGTGTACATCTTATCAGAAACTGGCTGAATAGCAAAGTTTCCAACTACTGTCAGATGATAGTCGTGATGAGACTTACAGCACTTCTGCTGCAAAGGTGGAATTAATTCTTTGCAAATGGCGAATGTTAAAATATCAATGTTAAAACAGCTAGTGGTAGCCACCACTGCTGTATGACACTAGGTATTTAAGCTCCTTGCTCACATTCTCTGTAAGAGAATGCCCTGTTAATCATGAAAGTTTGGAATCGGCTCTTCTCCAAGTACTGAATGGGTCCATAGTGAGATAACTGTAAAGAAAAGACCCCTCTGTTTCATGTGCAATGGTGGAGCATGGGACAGTGAGACAGGACGAGCCTCTTAGGCTCCAGCACAGGCAGTGCAATGCAGATGGGACCCTTAACACCCTTGATCCCTTACCATAAGGGAACAAGGTTGTTTATCCTGCGGGGAGACCTAATAGCAGGCTGCCAGGACATAGAAAGAGGTCACTGGGAAGATGAACCCAGGCTCTTTACAGATCTGCATGGCCTGAGGACAAGCAATAATGATCTGCACTTAATTTTACATGTTTGTAGTCATGAGAATTTCCTTCTTATATCACCAAAAAGTTTTGAGATTTTAGGTAACCTGGGTCCTAGATAAGTTACTTTAACTTTGAAGAACTGCAATTTTTTGCCTCCTTCTCCCATGAAACAATTATCACAAGTCATCACTCTCTGACAGCATTTCTGAAGGACTCACTGTACTGTCTTCTTTTGAACCTCTTACACCAGAGGGTCTCCAGTCCTTTGATGGAATGGCTGGCCTCACTCTATTCCTCCCCTCTCAAGTTACAGAAGAACACAGGAAGAACACACAAGAAAGGTTAAATTAAATGAGACTGAAAAAAAAAAAAAAAAAAAGAGGCAAGGTAGAGATTGATACATTCATGGCACTATGGTATCTCATATCTAAGCAAAGGTCTATGCAAATTTCTTCTGCTGTGCAACTGAGCTAACATGAAATCAACTGCTAGTCAGTTGAATCCTCTTTCACTTCTTCCTCTGCTCAGTATTATTTCAAGTGTTTCTGAGTGTGTTTTCCCTTGTATTTGCTCTTATTTTGATAATAAAGACTTGCAAGCTAGATGTATTTTATCCCAAGATACATGTTTCAAAATAATTGAGCCACAGAGTGAAAAAACAGATATTTAGGATATGGGATTTGTGCAATTCAAGAGAACCCAAAACTGAGTTGAACAGCAAAAACATTTGATTTTAGACAAAAGAAGAGGAACACTTTCTCCTTTCAAAAGCCTTCTCATAGGTCATAAAATCCCACTTTAGCAGTCTGTCCCTACTTGGTAAAATACTTAAGTATGTACTGAAGGAAATACGTAATGGTATCTTGTTAACTTCAGCTCTCCCTGTTGAGTTAAATAGAACAAACTTAAAGATAAGTATTTGTGTAAGTCCTTTGCTGACTGGGAAGGTGATATTGCAATTTAATGATCATTCCTGAAGAGAGGAGTAAAGGGATAAGAATATAAGAGTTTAACTAAGCATTATAAACAAAGAAGAATAGTTTTCTATTCTACTTTCCACTGCTCTCCCAGACCGTGTCTCAGATTTCTGCACACCTTTTTTTAACTCTCACAAATCATCTGCAAAGGTGTGATTATATATGCACATAGCTGGACTGTTAGTTACAGGTGTAAAATATACCCAAGTCCTTAAACTTATAAGTCTATTCATTTTCTTGTTTTATTGCCTACAAATGTCACAGACCAACTATATCTTTCAAAATGCAGCACCTCAGATTTGAAAAAAAGCATCATTTTGAAAAAGAAAATGAAAACAAAATACCCAGACATTTTATTTTAAAATTACAGATTTATAGAAGGCAAAATCCATTGCTAAAAATAATCATTTGCCCTTTAGCTGCCTCTAATAAGAAGGCAGAAAAGCAAGCATACTTCTATATATTTAGTTTCTCATAAAGAATAAAAAAGAATTTAAAGAATGCAAAGAAAGGACTTACTTTCAGTGCAAATCGGACAGCATCCTTTTCTGTTCAGGATTTTACCCTAATTGGGAGAAAGACAGGCTGTTTTAATGAGAGAGTTCTTGGAGCAATGACTGTGTCATCTTGTAAGACTGGATAAGCCTTTGAAAATAATTCAAGTTGTGTTTGAACTCAGTGCCCTGGTTACAACTTCAAATATCAGGTGCTAAAAACAGACAGAGCTATTCAACAAGCTTCCTGGCAGTCTTATAAGAAATGAAATACCAAAAGGGCTCTCTGTTACCATTTTTCTCTTTAGAGAGTGTGAGAGAATTTTGGACTTGCACAGATAGCTAAAGCAGTTACCGGGTTAAGAAGATCACTACCTTTTCTCTCACCTTCCCAAAATATATACCTTTCCTATGTATTCCCTGCTTTGTGGCAGGCAGGCAGGCAGGCAGGCAGGCAGGCAGGCAGGCAGGCAGGCAGGCAGGCAGGCAGGAAGGAAGGAAGGAAGGAAGGAAGGAAGGAAGGAAGGAAGGAAGGAAGGAAGGAAGGAAGGAAGGAAGGAAGGAAGGAAGGAAGGAAGGAAGGAAGGAAGGAAGGAAGGAAGGAAGGAAGGAAGGAAGGAAGGAACTTGGTCAATTCTATTTCTTGTTGTACCTTATACAAGGCTGACTAGCCAGGAGGCATGCCTTTGTGTATGTACATTCATGTTCCCTGTCAGTCTTCATCAGTTTAAAAGATGTTTTATCTGATTTTACTTAAATTACCTATAGTCAATCAGCAAGCTATCAGAGAAGCCTGAAAAAATTCAGATTGAACAATGGGTTTTTCCAAGCAAAAGCTGGTGTTAGTTATAACAGAATGTACAGTGATATTGGAGCTCACCCATATTCCCACAGAGGGACTGAAGAGGTATATGGAGCTGCACTGTTCCCCTTTGCCCTGACCCTTTGCCCCAACAGCAGCTGAACACAGAGGAACTCCCCTCTGCGTGACCACTGCTCCTATTCCCACCAAATAGGTGAGCAAGGTGAGGGCAGCAAGAGCAAGCAAATGGAGCTGTGTTGTGCTGTGCACTGAGCAGTATAGAAAACTTGTGAAAACAGACAAAAAATTGGTGACAGGTCTATGCAGAGTGGGGAAGTGGGCACAGGCAGCCCTATTGCTGTCTGCCTTGTTTTCTGCCTACAGTGCTGCCAAGCTTTGACAAAGTGCACGGGGAAGCATGAACTCAAAGTATCTTCTAGCAAACTGGAGTGGAGCATGTTCAATCCTGCTCTTGCTTGATATACACATGGCATGAATGAATCCTTGGTCATGAATGCACTTGGGCACATCATCCACAGGGCAAGCTTGTCTATGAATATGTAACTTCATGTGAACAGACCTGAGACACACCTGGACTTCAGAAAAAGGCAGGATGAGAGTTGCACTGGCAGAGTGAGCAGCGCTTAAATTGTGAGCAGGACTCCCAGGTCCCTGGACAAAGAGAATAGCTGAGGACCAGGCTGCAGCAGGGAGGCCTACCAAGCAGCTGCTAGAACAGAACCCCTTAAAGGTGGAACCCTTAAAACCACACAGAAATACCACATGGAAATAGCAGCACATATTTGTAGGAATGGAGACAT
This sequence comes from Melospiza melodia melodia, assembly GCF_035770615.1. Classification (NCBI taxonomy): domain Eukaryota; kingdom Metazoa; phylum Chordata; class Aves; order Passeriformes; family Passerellidae; genus Melospiza; species Melospiza melodia. Next base: position 47,063,086 of record NC_086194.1, on the reverse strand, counting down.
GCAGCTGAATGCCACACACTGCACTACACAGCCTTACCTCTCTGTTTCAATAAAAGAGCTGAAATCATCAGCCGAGCTGGAAGTGGCAAGAATTCAAGTGAAATTGAAATCTCCAAGGCAGCCTGCTGAGGCTGGTTACTTGAGCCACCATGTTGGCCCGAGATCCTGTTTTTGTCTTGTAGAATAAGGAAACCCATTATTGCTAACATGTGCTGCAAGAGTTCGTTAGCATTGAGGGTTCCCTTAGGAGTGGGCTAAGTGATGTGATCCCATTTTTCCCTATGAATATTTATAAGCAGACCACATTTGAGTCTATTTATTTTCAGGGATTTTTCTTCCTTTTTATGGGGTTTTCAATTTTGTGTCTGAGGTTTTCATTTTCTATTTTTTTTAAGGCAAGACTAATTGCTGGGGGAAAGGGGTTGTTTGGTTGTGCAATAGCAACAGCTGTTGTTTTTTTGTGCCTCATTTGGCACTAGAGTAAAAACAGCAACTTTTTGTTTGCAGCAATAACAGATGTGTATAACATTATATGCAGTCTGTTCTAGAGATGGAAGAACGTGTTCTGAATAAATTTTCAGCTCACTTGAAGTTCACGGGTTCAAAATTTACCCTCAGACTCAAACCCTGCAAATGTCTTCACCTGCCGTGAATTTAATTCTATTAACTTTTGCACAGCCTTGGAGCTCAGAAAAGGTTATATGCTGTAAAATTCAGCAAGCTCTCCTCTAGCAGTACAAAAAGAGACATGTTCATGACCACTGATCATTACCACAGACTTAAGATGTTAGTGAGGAATGCAAAGACATAGGGAGAGCGGGCAAGGTGACAAATTATAAGGATGGGTAATAGAAAGGAGATGGCACCAGACAAGGAACAGACAAGAGCTGAGCTAGGGCAAGTAAATAGTGAATTCAGTAAGGAGAAGTCTAAAGGATCTCTGAAACTCAGTCTTGCCAAATGTTGAGATTGTTCCCTCTCTATAAAGTATTTAAGCATGTGTTTAAGTTTCAGCACACATGGAGGGCCTACTAACTTCAGCAGAAATGGACACATGCTTAATAGCTTTGCTGAACGGGGGCAGTATGCATCACACCTTGCAGGCTGGCACTCCAGGTAACTTGAGAGAGGAAATATCTGTGTGGAGTCAGTGGTCTGAAAGCAACAAAAAGAAACCACAAGCCACAAGGCTCAATAGAATGCCAAGGAGGACCAATCTTACTATAAATCTGAGAGGAGGGACTAAATTTGAAAAATATATTGCCTCCACAGCAGATGAAAAGAATCTAAGACATTTCCTGCAATGGCTGATATGGGATTAAATGCTTCAAAAAGAAAATAACAAAAGAATCAGAAATTTTTGTCCAGCACTATCAAGAAAACTGAAGAAATGGCAGAAACAGTCTTAAAAATATGTCAGCCTGCAACCAATAGATTGAATAATACAAATGGCTGTGCAGTATCAGAAATTTCTGCAGAATTACCACTTTGAAACCCACACATTCAAGAAATAATTGGTCAAAGTTTATTATTATAAATAAAATAAAATAAAATTCTACAACCAAAAAAACCCACCCACAATATCATGCATGGTAAAGCATTTAAGTCAAGGAATAATATTCTAAATTCTTTTTGAATCTTCAATCCTTTCACACTCAGTTGTCTGTATAATAATACATGTTTAATGAGATAATTTCATGTTGCCTGATACCTAAGGGACACTAAACCACATTTTAGTCCACAGCAGTCTTCAACAGTCAGTAGAGACAGCTTACTGTCAAAAATATTGTGAAGAGAGAAAAGGAGTGGACACATCTACAGTTTGCAGAGACAGCAGCACAACTCTATGCATGATATTCAGACTATAAGTATCAGAACTACAAATATATCCTTATATTGAACAATGTGGTGTGTTTAAGTGATATTTATAGATTTCTGACAAAGTCTCATCAGACATAGTGGAGCAGAGATGAAAAGTAAAAGATTTAAATCAATTAGCATACATTATTTGCTTTAAAACTACTAAGTACCCACTCGGAATAGGAAAATAAATCTTACTCTACAGTTTACATTCTTTCTCCTACTTCTCCTTCCAGTTTAGCTTGGAAAAGAAGAAATGCAATGTGTACCTGTGGAGGAGGGTTGGTTTGCTTGCAGCTTGCATTTTAAGGCAGGGATGTGGCTGACTGGTAATATACTGGGGGGAATGGTGCTGCAGGGTAACAAAGCTGCTCTTTCCAGCCCTAAGGAACCAGACCTTGTTTGCAGACTCACCTCAGAGTTTGGGGCAGTTTAGGGCTTCACATTAGCCTTGGAGCAGGTTCTATTGCAGCATTGAATGAGTTTGTCAATCTCGCTTCCATGCTGCAGCACTGTCAGTGGTTATTTTTTACCAACCACTATTTTCAGTTCAGAAGCCACTTCAACTGGTCATCTCAATGCTCAAATTTACATATGGACACAGCTGAAGCAATGCACTTAACTGAAGATCTCTGTTAAGTCATATTAGCTACCTGATTTCAGAAGCATCTTAAACATTTAAAATGCATCAGCACAAGGAAAATATAAACGCAATGCAGTGTGTGTGAGACCTGAAGAGTCCAAGCTCTCACTTCCTGCTTATACTGTGAATGGCATTAAGACAGCAAACTTGACTGCCATGTGCCATATAACATTCCCAGAAGAACAGCTCCATTTGTTCACACTTCCTGATGTGTATGCAGCATCTTGTGTGAGGCCCATTAAGAGGAGAACTGCCCTATGGAGCAAGTGCCAGAGTGACAGGAAAAGGACATTCCCTCTTCTGAGGATCTTGAAGCCCACTGCCACACCAGAATGGGAGGTGCTAAGGTGCAGGCTCTTTATTATACCACCACGTCTGTCAAAGGTTTACACATATAAAATTGTACAAACTAAGAATTTTTAATTTAAAAATTTTATATTTAGGTGTCTGTGATTCACATTTTCCCCACTGGCTTCCAGGATTGAGAAGGAAACACTGAGAAGGTGTAATGCTAACAACTTGGCTCTCTCATCTACAGTTTTGCCCAAAGATCCTCCCCTACATGAGGTGCTATGTAGAGCTCCATCTTGTGAAAGCTTGAGCCATAAGACCAAAATCATTTGCTGGTGTCAGAAATCCAAGAAACAAAGGCTGATTTTAGCCCAGGGTTTCAAGTAAAGCTAATTTTTTATGCCCTTAAGTTACAATTACAGTATTCTTTGGGTTCACTTCAGACTTTCAAAAAAAAAAAAAATACCCAGGCCACAACCTTAGTGAAAGCAGTGTGGTTTGGTTGAACTAATTTTCTTCAATTTGTCTAATTTACATTTTCAACCAAGTATTAAGCCTCAGATGCACTGAGAAATGCAAATACTACAACATCCTGTGGCTTGCCTTAACAATATACACACTACTGAAATATTAACACAGTCACCTCACCACTCTATAAAATTATTAAATAAAAGTCAAAAATAACAGATACTTGGGACAGAGAAGGTTAAAGGAGAAGGAGAGGAGGAGCACAGAGTCTTCAGAGTAAGGACAGAGGCAGAAAGACCATATTCAGGATAACATTAGCATATTTGGGGAATGCCAACCTAAATTAACATTCCAGATGATCCCTTCTTTCTAAACAGCACTCCCCACTGTCATGCACACACTTCCAAGAAACACTGGAAAAGATAATGTTGAGCAAAAAAGACAAGAAAGCACAGTTCTTTTAAAAAACTCACATGAGGACAGCTGCTGACTGGAATGCACTGTTTCTTGCGACACTCTGTCTTGCCTTTCACACAAGCACAGATGGTGCAGTTCACAGAGGACCACATCTCCCCATCCTGCAAGAGGGAACATGATATAGTATCATCTGGGGTGGCAACAAGAAGCTATTTCAGCAATGTATCATTGCACAAGAAAGGATGAATTTCCCTGTTGGCATTGTGTCATTGTTTAGTCTAAATTATTTTGAGGTGTCTGTCCATGGCCAGTTGGATTCAAGACAGAGATCAAATTCAGCCAGGTTTTCTTCCCTTTGGCCTTTTTGGTAAGAAATTCATTTTTCCAAAGCTAACCAAATCACATTTGCATTTTTCAACAGTGCCCTCATTATTTGCATTGTTTTCTCTCCAATAAGAGTCTGAGTTGTGATCACACCTACCACAAATTTTCATTTAAGTTCACATAATTAGAAAAACCTGATTCATTGGGTTGAGTGACGTCTTTAAGTTGTTGCACATGAAAATATTTGATAAGATGTCAGTAGACAGTAAATTTATTCCCATATATAGTAGCATCATTTCAACATAGGGCAGGAATGGTCAAATAATTCTAATTTAGATTACTACAGCACTTTCACAGATATTTGATCTGCTAAACATCTGAAAATATTTAGTAAAGATACAGTGCTGAATCTCTCAAAAGCAGAGCAGGTAAGACAGCCTATGTATTGCTCTGAAAATATGAAGTGCAGAGCATAATATGCCTTGTGGTCTTGTCCCCACTTGGGATGAATTGCTTGTGGAACTGCCCTGGCTCCTTTTTACATGGTGTTGCCTCTGCCAAGTGTGGTTCCTAAAACATTCTGTCTCACCCACTTACAGTCCAATGCTAGTCTACTTAGAGCCAAACTGTGCATGTTTTCTGTTTACAGGGCTGCTGGGAAGGAAGGGTGAGGATAGACCTGACAGGAACAGGCAGTTCAACAAGACAGCTGTGAATAATTATGTGCCCACCTCAACATGATGTTCTGACCAGAAACAGACTATATCTGAAATGCCAAGGAGGCCAACTTATTCAGCTCAGCTTGCTTCATCAAAGGCTGTCTCTCTCCTATTTTTTGTTTCTAGGGCATGTTTCTATTGCCTGGTGGTTTTGATGTTCTTCAGTCTCTACTGACCACTCACCAGGCATCTGCCAAGGTACCAGAATACATCACAGCTGACTGCATGCAGCTGCCCTGAATTTTTGTCTTACAGCTGGTTTTGCACAGGAGTGCAAAAACACATTTGCTGTACCCATTCTACCTGTGTTAGACCATTGACTTCAACAGAGCAACACTAAATGTACTTTTTTGCACACAAGAACAGAAATGGACGTACTGTCTCGTTATTTTTTCACACTCCATATAATATTAGTAATATAATAAAATCTTCACAAGAAGCAGAATATTTTAGTTGGGTGCCTAAGAAGTAGGCATTTGTTCGTGAAGCACAATGGCGCCAGTGTGAAAGTGCCAATCAGATGGAGCATAGTCTCAGAGTACAGTAGGTTCACATGTAATTTCCAGAATAAACACTTCTGCTATGTACACAAAAGATGGAATAAATGGGAAGCAATTCTGGCTGAGCAAACCAAGTATTCACACAGGACTTAACATTTGATCTGATTCAAGGGTCTCTTAATTCACAGATGGCCCATGAGGTGACAGAATCTTTTTCTGACACAGTGTGAAAAAAAGCTGCACCACTTGGAAAAACAAACGGGGTCTCAAGAACAGCAGAAGTGTTCTGCAGGGAATCCCTTGTGATTTGAATACATTGGGTGAGAGTGCAGTAGGTAACAGTTATTACATGGCTACCCCAGTATTAGATGTCAGGGGTGCTGTCCTTAGCAGAGACGTGCAATGTAGTAAATCAAGTAACTTTCAGCCAAAATGAACTTCACAAAGCTCCTGTTGGCTCAGTTATGGAAAAGAATCTTTGGCTCAGCCGATAAAGCCTACATACCACTGAGAATATCTTCTCCATGAGTATCAGTGTTTGTTTGGGAAAGCAGAGCACTAGTATCTCTTACTAAAAATGCATCAATTGTCATGAAATAGCAGTTTGAACATCTACATACAGAGGGGGAGACCACATGTAGCATTCAAGGAGGAACTAATTTTTAAATGTTGAATATCAGCAGAATTTATGCAAACTCAGAAAAAAATAAACAGATGGCAAATTTTGCAAAGCTTTGCCTCTGAGTTGTTCTATCATCAATGAGGATGGTGAGGATTCTGCTAAAAACAAACCACAATTTACAGCAAACTCATGCTATTGTGGCTGTTAAAATGGCACCTACCCCTGAGCCACTCTGAAACCTTACCTGGAAGATCTTATTACCAAACTTGCACACCTTCACCTCCTCAGGAGAGATGTATGAGACACACTCCTTGCAGCAGTGGTCTTTGTTTTTATTGCATTCACCAGGAAGTAAGCACCTCTTCTTACATATCACTGTTGAATCCTAAGTACAAGGGTGAAAGGAAATCATAAAATTGTCACCAAGATGTTTGTGCTCCTGTGTGTCCTTATATATTTCTGCTTGCTTAGTCATTGCATCCATCCAAGGCCAGTTGCTTGGAATAGGCCAGCTCAGAGAAAATAAATATTATTTGTAGTTATTATATATTTATTTATTTATTTATATCATAAATATTCTTTAAAGGGAATCTTTCATGGTCTGTGAAGCTAAAGCCCAACTTCTAATTCTGTTGGCCTGCAAAATCTCACTGATTTGGCGGCACTTTCATTTTTCTGCCTTGCTAAAAAAGTGTAAGTTGTTGCAGTCATGTTAGGGAACTAAATAAAAAACACTGACCTTGATCAGAAACATGGTAATTCATCATTTAGAAACTCCTCTTCCATTCTAATGCAGTCTTAAAAAGAGGACGACATAATCTGAGCAACTTTATTTTGCATCACACAGGGTGAGGCGGCATGTCCCAGTTGAGGGAGCCAGTAACATTTCAAACTTTCCTAGCACAACTGCAAGCACTCTTCAGATCAGATTCTTTGAGACCACACAAGATGCCAAAGAACAGCATCAGGCTTACAATTCCACAGCCCTACAAATTACTGCTAAGCCAGACAAACATCAGCACACAGTATCCAAGCACTACGGACTTACCTTGCATGTACACACTGTGCAGTTGTCATACATAAATGAGGAGCCATTATCATACACGTTGCTGTGAAAGAGGCAGCTTCCAAATGGGAGGTCAAACACTTTCCTCTGTCCTGAATATAAATAAACAGTAACAGAAACAAAATGTGGTTGAAAATATGCCACATTGTCAACAAAAATAGTAGGGCTTATTGTCACCAGACCAAATTTATGTGCAGTGTGTCATTTGCTATGTGTTTCCACTTCAGTGTGAAAAAATATGTACTTTTAACAGTTCACTATTCTTTTAGTACACATTCATCTCCCACAAATTCTGTGGGATGGAATATAAATTATTTATAGCATGTTTATGTAGGAAAAATCTTTCTTCTCCTTCTCATCATAAAGTGCACAGTGCAACTAAAGGAATAAAAAGTAAGCACTGCAAACTCTTAAGGTAGGTACACTTAAACTAGTTTAAACAGTCTTTGATTTAAAGCAATAACTTTTCAAATAGAGCAGTCTTAACTTCTTTTAGCATATCTATCTCAGGGGTTCACAGCAACCAAGCTAGATCAACTCAGTGACACTGATCAAAAAAAAAATCATAGTTGTTGTGCCATCTCATTAAGATAGTTTTTTGTACCATGTGTTCACATAAGGCTGCAAGAAATACAGGAATTTGTATCATTTATAAACAGAATGAAGGCAACACAAGATATTCAGTTTCCATAATCTGCAAACTATTTGGGTTCCACGGGAGGGACGCAAGGGCTTGGGGCACTAAACAGGGAAGGCAACACCAAAATCAAATCATTCCTGAAGTCGTGCAATCCTGCAGCACTTTCACATCCAAGTTACAACAGTTTGCATTCCTGTAAGCTTCTGTTATTCCTCAGCTTCTTTCCCAGTAAGTTATTTTTTAAAATAGAGCATTATAGTACATACACATGAGCTCTTCACAAAAACACTACACTTATCTTTCTAATTTTGAATCGCCCTGCTTACTTTTGGAGGCAGCCAACTAATAAGCTCTTTTATGAGTGGTTGTCAATCTCCTACCTTATAATTTCTGAGGTCTAATGTTTAATAGGCATCAAATCCAAAGTAGGGAATGCCCACTCTAAGTACATACTAGAAGTACTAAGTACTAGGCCAACATTTTAGCTTTCAAACCATAGGGCTTGGCACACTGTAATTCCTTCCTTTTTCAATAATTCTTGATAAATCTTAAAAAATATTTAAGATTTAGATTAGATTAGAGCCTCTTAAAAAAGTTCTCTTTTCCTCTCAGATATAAGTGAACAAAAGGATAAGCCCACAGTAAAGTCCATTGGATTTGCCTTAAGTTTTTACAAATTGAATGTTAAACAAAAGTTATTAAGTAATTGCCTTTATTCAGTTAGACACAATTTAAACATCACTTTCATGCAAATTAGCTACTTGGAATTAATCTGTGCCTGCATAGCCAGACATCCTTTCACTGGACGTGTGTCTTTCTCAAGAGGTTTAATTTCTCCTTCAGAACTGACATAAGGAATCAGTTGAGGATGCTCAGCAGCCCTAAAAGGAACTGCTCTACATCCATGTACTGCAAAGCCATGCCACAGTCCTGCCTGTAACGACACTTCTGCTGCTCTCTGTGGGGCCAGGACTTCAATTGCAGAGCTTGTGTCAGCAAGTGAACAAAAGTCCAGTTCTCTCCCACACCCTATTGCCATGCCTTGCAAACCACTCAGCACAATTCTGGGTGGCCAACCCAGTTCAAATAGTCGGTTAAAAACCACTGTCAAAGGAGGCATCACTTTAAAAGATGTGGTGTTGAAGATATTGGCTTAATGGTTGTCTTTGCTGGCTCATAACCACTAGTTAAACTAATAATTCAAGTCCCAGTAGAGTCCACAGCATTCTTCTAAGCTATGTATGCTGAATATCAGGAATTCAATTGCAGGGAGGTCTTCCACATGATACTTTAAAAACCATGCCTCAGCATCCCTGGAAACTATTCTCTTTCTCAACTGCCATGCAGTGTGTTACTCATCCCTTGGCTTTACCTCCCCACCAAAACTTTTAACACTTTCCTGTAAATAGACATAATCTATTCCCAGGTATATTAAATGCTTTAGAGTAAAAACCACATAAAATTAAATTCATTATTATGACTGAATTTGTTTAAATTTGGAGGGAAAAAAGAAATTGTAGAAAGATCCCCTTGAAGGAGTCAAAAATTAGTCAAACTGCAATTAAAAGCTGCAGTTTGAATGCCTAGTTCAAGGAGGGGAAAGTTCAGTCAGGAAAAGCATGAGGAGGAGAGGACAAGGAGAGTTTTCAGAAGGAAAGAAAAAATGTCCTCAGCCAAAACAGAAGCTCAGCATTTGGACTTCTCTTCATTTCATTCCTCTACTGCATTACTCTCTGGTACTGTGGTTGAATGTTCCAGGCAGACATTCATTTATCAGTAGCATTTCTCAATTAGCAAATAAATAAATTCAGGTTAGTTTCAAGCAGTCAAAAATGTTAAGTATTATCAGAACCCAGAACTCTATATAGCTCTACTGGCTCCAAGGCCAGATATCTCTATATCCCTAACCTAGATCTGCTAAGAGATTTCAGATAAAAATATAGTCAAAACTACAAAAGGTTTCCATTGAAGAACTGGGAATAATTGGCTCTGAATTTTTTCCAAACCTAGTTATAACCCCATAAACCAAACTAAAGTCAATTTAATTGCTAGAATGTAAGTGCTCCTTGTTTATGAGATAGATGGAATATTAACCTGTGGGATCTGTGGACAAAGTAAGAACAAAACAAGGCAGTGCCTTATTTTGTCACTGCCTTGCTTGTCATGACCTGGAAGAACCAGACCTTCTTAGAGGCTTATGACTCACAGCTTTAAAATGTGTTGGAAAGGCATAATTGAAAATATTCCTAGATGACAGTGTGATTCCATCTTGAGAAAGCAATCCTGAGATAGACTCTTGGATCTGTGGCCTCTCTGACAATAGTTTCTAAAAATGCAGAAGTTCAGAAGTTTCCTCTGACTTGTATTTCCTCAAAACTAAGAATGCAAATGCTCACTTAAGTGATTATATGAGATGATGAGGCCTTTTTCTTGTGGCAAACTCCAAAGAAGTGGAGTGGCATTTCCTCACACCTCAACCTCCTTTGTAAAATATATAATGAAGCTGGAAATCATCCCTGTATTTGTTCTTCTAAGCAAGGCAACTGGTCTTCTTCTGCAGCTGCTTGCTTAGTACCACCCAACACAACTCTAACACTGACCCTGAGTACCTGTCCAAAATCTGTGGATTGTAATCTCTGAGCAATAGAGTCTCTTTCAACTTCTGGAATTTACCAGCATTGCGAAATATTGGTCTGAAAGATGTTATGTACAAACATATTGTATTAATTACAAAATTCCTAGGGGGAAAAACCACTCACCTAAGCATTTGGGGCAACACTGTCCAGCAGGAATGTGACTGAGGTGCTGGGGACATGAAAGAATGGGGCAGACTTCCTGGATACACTGTGTCCTGCCACCCTGAAGGAAAATAGGCTTCATTAGGAAAAAATTAAAGCAAAATATCAAGTAAATATGCACACACACACACAAGCAGGCAACAGTCCTGAAAAGCCTTACCAAAGCCGTATTTGCCAACAGAAATTTCTGCCTGCATCAGGCATACAGGACATGTAAACTATCCTTCAAGACTTTCTATATTGCTTGCAGAGACCTTGGATTATCTATATTTTTTTCAATCTCTCAAACAACAAATGCAGTAATTGAAGAAACAGTGTCTTTCTATCTTATTTCTTGGTGTGGATATGATAAAACCAGGCAAAATAAAATCATTATCCAGGAACACTTCCGGATGTTCCAAAAAGTTATTGAGCAATTTTTAATATTACCCTTCATCTCCTGTGTTGTGCCCTTCTAGGCTTGTCTGGGACAGGGATTAAGTGCTGAAGCAAGATGAGAGCAGGTGTTCTTCCACTATGTCTGTGACCTCAGAAGCCAAAATCACTTAAGAAAGCTCATTCTTGTTAGCCTCCAAGGCCAACTATGCAAAGCCAGAAGGTCTGCTTTGTTCAGAGGTCAGAAAACCAAGTAGGTACATGAAATTTTGGGAAAGAATGGGTGGGGGAAAAAAAGAAAAGAAAAAGAAAGCAAACTGGACTAGATATATCAGAGGCAAAGACAAAAGCACAGAAAATATATCAAAGATGGAGTCAGTTAAAAAAGATGTTATTTCTCATTCTGCTCTGTTGCCTGATTACTTCATCGTGCCTTCAGAACACTGTGTTTAGCTCTAGACCCTCTACCAACATGTGCTCCATAGGCTTTTGAGAGGTCCAGGTTGCCCAACTTTAAAAATCAGTCCACCTTTTTCTCAGCAAGGAAAGTCAGGTTTTTTCATCTAGCTGTCTTGCCCTATTTATCACTCAGAGCTGCAGGCTCATCCCAGAAATAAGCTTTGCATTCCTGATGCTGTGATTGAAGGCTTATGAACAGTCTCCTCCAACCTACATGCTGAATGGCTCTTGGGGCTCCCTGGGGAGAGATGGAAAAAACCACTCATTTTGAAGAGGCCTGTGCCTGAAATGATGGCATACCACTCCACTCCTAATGGCCTCCATGAATCATGTAAAAGCTTTTACATGTAGGCAGACCCACTGTTGCACAGAAAATAACATACTGACTGTACCCCCATTCTATAATAAGTTTTCATGCATTGAAGTCTACCTGTCCCATGGGGCTACCAAAGCATCCTGAGTGCACATGGCTGAGGACTGCTCGTAATTCTTTCACTGCAGCACGCAGAAACACAGAGCTTATTGTAGACTGAAACGACTGCTCTAAATTAAGGGTCAGACCAGAAACTTGACAAAACTAAATTAATTCTTTAGTGATGTTTCTTAGTATGCTTAGGGAATAGCTCTGTGAGAAGAGACACAGGTGCAGAATGAAAGAAAAAATCTAAGAAGGGCTCTCTGAAGTAATGCTGTGATTCACCCCGGGGAAAAAGGCTGCAAGAAGCCAAAGTTCAAATTTCGGTGACAATTCAGCAAAAGGGAAAGCAGGGCATGGATGTCTCAGCCAGACTGGTGACAGGATCAGGGATATATCCATGGAAGATAATGAGGAAAGGCTGAGGGAACTGGGACTGTTCAGCTCAGAGAAGAGAGGGATTTAAGGTGACCTAATTGCCGCCTTCACCAGAAGGGAGCCTGAAAAAAAGATGGAGAGGGAGTGTTTAGAAGAGTATTTAGCAACACGAAAAGAAGAAATGGCTTTAAACTGAGAGTAGGCTTAGATTGGGTATTAGGAAGAAATTTTTTACAGAGAAAATGGCAAGACACCTGAGCAGGTTGCCAGGAGAAGTAGTGGGTACTCCATTCCTGAGAGTTCAAGGCCAGATTGGATGGGGCACTGAGCAACATGGTCTTGTGAAGGTGTCCTGCAGGGGAATTGTACCTAGATAATCTTTAAGTTCCCTTTCAACTCAAGCTATTTGAGGACTCTGTGAAGATAAAGCAATACTCCAACACATGGTGAGCGCAGGTCTTTTCTCGCAATCTTGCTGCTGCATTCAATACTCACATAAGCTGTGGCTCTGCACAACTGCCATGGACTTGTGCTTCTCTGATAGATTGAATCAAAGTTCAGGCTTAGCACACTATTGAGAGCCTTTGTAGCCTCTTGCATAAGTATTTTTAAAAATAGAAAATGCCATGGATAATGTAAAATATTTTCTCACTTCAGCCTTTTGTTTATAGCTCCTGCCTTACTTATTGTACTGGCCCCTCTGCACAAAACGAAGACTAGTTCCACCTGTCTCTTCAACTCATTGCTACTCCTGCTTCCAGCTGGAATGCTGCCTCTTAACACCAAACTATTTTCTAACTTGCTGCTGTCCCACATAGGCTCTCCCATGCTAGTGCAAGTTCAAAAACAGTCTGAAACAAACCAACCCATACCCTTTAAAGTGGGAATAATTCTACCTGCGCTACCAAACTTAGGGAAATAATTCATTGGGCACTCACTAAATGTTAAAACACACAACAGTTCTATTTTCTTAAAAGCCTCAGTCATTGTAATTCAGGACTCACAAAGCATTCAGAATACCTGCTTTCAAAGCAGCTGGTGCAGCCAGTGCTTTAAATTGCATGGAATAGAGCTGGGTAGGAAAAAAATGAGTGCAACAAAAGTTCAACAAAAAACCCAAAATCAATGGAAAAAATAACTCTGGAGAGGAAGAATATTGGCTTTGGATGACCTAAGCTAGGATGGGAATTGCACAGTGAACACCTTTCTTCTTCCAGTTCTCAATTGAATCTACAGCTTTTAGCTCACATTTCCTTGCTTGATATCATCCAGGCAGCCAGAATGCTCCAGGTCAGAAGCAACACCCTCCAGTTATTCCAGTAAAACCAAATCTGAATTGGAAGCCTGCACAGACCAATAAAGTACAAGTGACATCTGCTTCCTGTGAGAACTGCTATCCAAGATCTAGGCAAATAAATCCTTGAGAAATTGTTAACATGAAACTTGAATCAGAGGAGCCTGCTGCAGTTCAGTCTTTTGGAGGTAACAGATTTTGTAGGAAATCTACTGTCTACAAAGAAAAGATTCACTTTCTGTCTACAAAGAAAAGATTCACTTTTATTTGTAGACAAATAAAAACATTTTATCTCCTGCTGCCACCTCATATCTGCAAGACAAACCAAAAGGCTCTGAAGCCACAGCTCAGCAGGTGGTGTGGACTAAGGTTTCGTCTTGTCCAAGCAGTTTTCTCAAGAGACAGAAGAGAGGGGGAGATGAAACAGCACTTTCTAATGCTCCCACGAGAGGTCCATCTTTGAGAAAGACAGATAACAAAGCCTTCTTTAAAGGAAAGCATGGAGCTGGTCCATCTAGCCATGCATTCACTTCTGCTCAGCTCCTATCTCAATTATGCTATTTTGCTGCTCAATAAGGACACAAGTAACTTGGCAGTGTTGAGAGACACACCCATTGAGGATCCAGGCTATGATTGACTGCTGGACACACTGGATGGAGGACAAAGTGCAATTTCTGTGTAGGCTACCCACATGCCTGGTGCACAGCACATGTGCAGCCTGTGTTCTGGGGCAGACAGAGAAAAAATTGTCTGCAGAAAAAAGTCTGCAGGTTGGCAGTCTGTTGCAATTAATCCCCAAGAGCCTTGGGCTTCATCTACCAGGAGGACAAGAAAGTGATCACCACCAACAGCTTTTCTTCAGCAGATTTTTAAAGTATTCATGAAATCCCAGTAGGACAGAGATTTCCACACTCCCAATTTGTTTGCTACTGATAATGAGCATGTCTAAAGTTAATAACATTTTACATGCATGATTTTTAAGGTTAAAGGTTCACATCATTATTATCAAGAACCAGGTTTCTTGTGGGTATCTCATTTTTCTATTTGACTTTCAGGTTTCATCTCTGCGCTTTAGTGAACCTATAAATCATCTAAAGAATATTCCTCTTAGTTTTGCCCTTTGTTCACCTTACACTTGAAAAACTTCTCATCCTCTAACAGAAGTAAAATTTCCATTGATTTTGCAGAATATTTTGTCTAAGTACTGACTAGCATGAGGAGTCAGTGGATTGCAAACATTTATTTTTAACTTTCATTCTAGAAGAAGTGTGAAAGGTTTCATTTGCTACTACTGAGCCTATCCTTACAGGGAAAAAAAAAAAAAAGGAAATATCAAAATAACATTTCTCTCAACTCTGGGATACATATTCCAGACATTAAGAGCAAGGTCAGACACACACTGTAGACTCAGCAGGGTTGTTGTAAGAACTAAGACAGATGTTCAAGGCTGTCTCCAGCTATGAAGAAAGATTTTACGCCACCAGCATGAAAAAAAAAACTTTGAAAGTTCAACAGGGTCACTACTGAGCAAGTCTGCCCCATGCCAGTGGCCAGAGAAGCCAAATAAACACCCAACTGTGTGACTGTTTGTGTTCAACTGCTCTGTCCCAGTGCAAGCAACTACAGTCACCATGAACATAATAAGAAACATTATCAGTTCTGTGACAGCAAAGGCATAAAGGCAATAAATAGACATGTTCCAATAAAGAGATGGACATATTATTTGAGATCCAAATAAAAATGAGTATTACCATTGTGGAATTAAAAAAATATTGAGTCATTCCAGGCTTCATTTCATTACACCATATTGGCTAATGTGTGTAGGGTTTCCTAGGTGAACTGGACAGTGTGTTGGCTTGCATACACCTGGTGGCCTCCAGGAGCTCTATCTGACTTATTAACTACTGTGTGATAATAAAGATTTTGACCACCTCCCAAACGTGCATTAAAAACATAAGCCAGGCCAGCAACATGTACTATGCAAGCATCTCCAAAATGCCTCTGGAATCACATGCCATGAAAACCCATACCTTGAGTTTACAATCAGATTATACAGTCTCTGATGTACCATGTAAGTAGACTTCAGGTACAAAAGGGAGAGGATACTGTACTTAGAATGTGGGTTTAATCTGGAAATTTAATCGGAAAGGTGTCCTCTCCCAAATCAGATGAAAGGCACTCCACTTCTTGTAAGAATGCTGGTGCAGCATGGGGTGGACAGCCTCTGGAAATAACTTCACCCCTGCACAGTATTTCAGGGCCCCTGAAACACCCATGTCATGCACAGTGAGAGTTCCCTGGAAGGGTCACAGGAGGAAGAAGGTTTTTAGGAAATGAACAAAGTAGCAATACAGTTCGCAGCATAAAAGCAATCAGCACATCAATCAGACAGACAAGCCAGAGCTTCCCACATCCCTGCAGCCTGATCTATTGTCTAGATTAGGATTTTTAAAATGCCTCTGTAGAAAGCATTGGATAAAATTCAGAATGGGGAGATCTTCAGCTTCCATTCAAAACAGCAGGTATTTTAACTGTAGGTATTTATAACTGTATGTGCCAGATTTTTAAACTTTGGATTTAGATCTCAAACCACATTTTCAGCAATATTGCTCCTATGGGAGGGCTTTAGAAAGTGGCCCTGGTGACAGTCTACAGTGGTGTCCTAAGAACTGCATGTGAAAAAAATGCTCTACAGAGCTCACATATATGTTAATACAAGGTCATACAGATTGGTGTGGATATAAATAAATCTTCTTAAATGGCTTAAAAATCACCTACAATCTAGACAGATTAGAAATAGTAAGATAAAAGATTATTTTGAATAAATTACTGAACCAAGTTGGGGCAAAGCAAAGGCACAATTCTTGAAATTATTTCAATTTTTAATCTCAGCCTGGTGAAAGGCATTGACATAGCAAAAGAAGCACAAGAAATTCCAGCAATTTCTAACAGGTAAAAGTTTGACTTCCACCACCTAGATTTCTACACGTACCCTTATGATACAACTTGTTAGGTGTACAGTCTGTGTCATCAACAAGCTACAATAACCAAAAAGTCTGGCTACTTGTCTCCAACTAATGTAAATTCATGTCCCTGTGTTCCTTGCAAATTGTAAGCGCTGTTGCAAAGTTTCACAGAGTTAGAAGATCTTGACCTAAAAACCAAGAATTCTCCCTCCTTTGGAAGTTACTGTGTATATTACTGTATCCACCTGCTGAAGAATCAACTACATTAATTCATTAATTATTTATTTAGGATAGAATGAGGGCTCTAAATACTGTTACATGTTCCAAATTATGTGTTATGTTAACCAAATACAGTGTGTACAAAGTGACATGTAGGTGTCAAGTCTATCCAGTCTTGCCATCCATTCCTATTCACAAGAGCCACTTTTCCTGGGATTGGTTAGATTAAGAGAATAGATTTCTCTTCTGTAGTGGGAAGAGTGTTGCTGTTTGTTTGCTGAAATATCCCAGCTTCCTCCCAGAGACTGAAGTACGCTCTTCTGGGATATAGCTCTCCGCTTTGAAATGAGACTGTTGGGGAGCTGCTGGTCCTGCTTCTTACAAGTTTCACAAAAACATGAATTGCACTGAGTGTCCTGTGGGAGGAGGTGGAAGACCAGGGTATTTGCTGCCTTAGGTGAAAGGGACCATTCTGGAATAGGAAATTATGGGTTGCAAAGTAACTTTCTTTAAGGTACGCACAGACAGAGACACTTGTCCTAAATTTCACAGTTGCTGGAACTGGAGAAGGGCTCCTTGGAGGAGGTCACAGCACTCTGCTCTCAGCTGGGGGACAGTGCAACCAGCACTTGGCCACATTTCTCCAGTCTAATAGCACTATGCAGAAGTGTTGCTGGGATGATATTGCATCTGGCTCCACAATCCAGCTGAAATCAAATTGTTTGCTGACCCAATTGCTTACTCGCAAAGTAACACAGCTGAACAGCCAGCAGCCCTCTCGCCTCTAGGGCTTCCACACTGTGCTCTTGGCTCTGTTGAAAGTGATGCTGTAAATAGCCCCCCTTCTCTTGAAAGCCCTGAAAGGTTTAATTGTGGTGCATACTTTGTCTCTTTCAGGCTGATTCCTAAGGAAAGAAAGCTTATGCAGGTGGAAACCAAGGACATCTGTAGTTTGTGCATCACTGACCAGCTCCAGCCACAAATGATCAAGGGACTACTCTGAAAAAGGTATATAGAGACAAAACAGCAAAGATCAAACTGACAGTACAATCTCAAGGACATTAAGTTCCTACAAGTTTTTTTTTCAAAGCCAGACTGCTGCACAGAGTAGAGAGCCCCCAATTTCTTTCTTAGCATGAACTCCAGAAAGCATCCTACAGTGTCAGGCAGCAGCTGGCCTTCCAGCTAGCATCTCCCTGATCTTCTGCCTTTCATTCAGTGCTTGTGTCATGGAGGTGTTGGGGAAAAAAACAGATTTTTGCAGATAGGACAGATCAAGTGCCACACATCTATAGAAATAAATCTTTGCTGCTTCTGCTGTTCTGGGAACATAATCTACTCCTAGGTTAACAGGAACAGTGGTACATAAGACAGGTCTGTGTCCCATAGCTAATGAGATTTTCCCATGAGATGAGGCATTTTTCTTTATGCCAATCCTGTGTTGGTGTTTTACTCCCAGTATCTACAAGGATTCATGATACCTGTGTTCCAGACTAGCCATCAACTATCCTAAGTGCTGGATGCTTTCAGATGCAGCCCATGTATTTGTTCTGCTGTAAGAGCCATTATTTTATTGATCCTTTCCCTGGACAGTCCTGGAGAGCTGATGCTTTTTCCAGGGCTAGATCTGTTTCTCTCAACAAATGTCTCCTGCAAGCAGAAGTAATGTATCTCACAAATTATTCTGTCTTTCATTAGGTGGTTTTTAATGTCTCTGAAGTCTCATCCAGAAGGCAGAGTTTCCAACAATGTAATCTATTCCTTCTTTTGCTAGTTGATAGTGAGTTAAGAAAAGAAAATTTATAAAAAACAGAAACAGTATCTCAAAAATTCAGAGATGGCTGGATTCACACTGCACCACAAACACCTTTGTGGACTGTTTAATTATCCCAGGCACTATCTCCAGCAACAGATCAACACTTTTCATTTTTTTTTTCCCAGTGAGAGACCATGTAAAAAGTTACTTTAATTTTTCTCAAATTTACCAACTACACTTAATGCCACATAGCATGTTAGTTCTTGCTTTCAGCATACAGATGACTGGCCAGCATCTCAAATCCAGCTTTTCCTCTAGCCTGAATCCTTTCACATCATCTCCATCCCTTGCTGCCATATCATTCACTTACTAATCAAACTCTTCCTTACTGCAGGTGTCATTAAACTGATTGCTGTCACTGTGCCTTTCAAAGTTCATGATGGGTAATAGTATCTAAAGGCTTTAGCCTTCTGATATTAAAAATAGCTCATTAATAGGCAGCTACATACCACCAATGCCACAACCACCAGTACCACAGCCCCTATCCTCCACATATCTTGGTGTTTTCCACGAACCAGACATCTTTATACAGGCTATGCCTTCCCCTCTAATCTCCCTGCCAGTTGCTGCACAGGGCACACTCCAACAGAGCCAAGGTTGGAGGTTAAAACATATACACCAGATGGCAGAAGGGAATTTTAAGGCAAGATGTAGGCAAGCACTGCCCCAAAGGTTCATACAACCCAGTGGGGGTCTTTCCACTGATTTTCAGTCCACTTTGGATGACAGCACTTTGAACAAAAGTCCCAGAAGTTGCACAGGCAATGGTGAAAAATGAGCCCGGATAACCACTTAGGCAGGAATGGGCCAGGAAGGCAGAAGGCAGCTGCACACTGCAGAAAGGGGGCTCTTCGCCACCCTGGGGGAAAAGAGCTGCAGCTTTGTGGGGACAGCAGATGGGAAGCCAAGACATTGGCAAGGAAACAATTCTGGCACACCACTGCAGAAGGGAGTTCAGCTATTCATGATTAATTTAGCTGTTGCACCAGAGGTCTCCAGTGACTATGGAAGCTTTGCTGTGAGTCACATGATTATTTATTTCTCTTCTAAAAAGAACTGTTTCTATGAAAAATTGCAATAAAACATGCTAAGCTGGGAACTGTCTGTGGCCAGAAAAACTATTAAAAACCACTAACAAGCTTCTTCAGCTTATTCATGTCCTATTCCAGATAATAAGAAAGTTAGGGTTAAATCCAAGGGACTTTCCTCACTTCAGTTATTAGAAGCAGAGCAGTAGCTCTGTAAAACAGGTCCTGGCTTCTTGCAGCCATGACTTTTCCCCTGAATCAGTTGGAGCCTGCTTTGTTTTCATTGGCATCAAGAACACATGAAGTACAGTCCAGTGGGTGTACAGTTGTGTATACACCACCAGTGCATTTGCATATGGTTTCAAAGCCCTAACTTAATGACTGCAAAATGATAGCCACTGCCACAATGTATTTATATTAAGATCATTTGCTTTTCATAAGATAAACTTCCACAAAAGGGTTTTTTCTCCTTTTTAGGCTTATTTTTCTACAATATAAGCTTTGTGATAGTACCTCACAAGCTTTTCTCACTACATCCCACAGTAACTGGTACTCCTATAAACCCTACACTTTGGCAACTATCGACAACACCCTTCACCCCCACTTCCAGCTCCCACATTACAGTGCAGAACTGACCTCCCTTCTGAGAGCAGCTTTTCCCTCTGAACAGCTTGTTCACAGAGATACAGTTATTAAATCCCTCCAGTGTCCCCAGTGTGTTCCTCGCACACACAGAATACTAGTACCATTGTGACCCTGAGAAAGGTGACAGTTCTGACTCTCACTTCATCATCATTCTTTAAAATACTTGGTCACAACCAGAAACTCTACAGATGTATCCACACAGCTTTGCCTTAGAGCACTAGTTTTAAATAATTCTCCTTAAGTTATCTGCGAGAATAAATTGCAAGACTTGAGCGAATTAAATCTCCAAATGCCCAAGTTCTGACATCTGGCATTTAGATACAAAGTAAAGACTTTCTATTCAGCCGATACTTTCTCGTAGACAATATGAACATCATTCCATTGAATGGTTTGAAACTTCAGGTTTTGGGATGCAAATGAGTAAAACCAATTAGGGTTGTTCTTGGAAGAGCAAAAACCACAAAATTTAGAAGCAGATACCTACACACCTTAACTTTGAAAAGCTGTTGCTAGGTCAAGACCTACCAGAATAGTTCACATCAAATCACTGTTCCATTCACAAGCAAAGAGAACAAATCTCCCTCTGTGATTCAGGGCAGTGAAGTATTGGGGAGGTTGAGACTTAATCCTTCACCAGTTATTTCTACAATTTTTGAATGACCTTGCCTCAAGGTCTGCTGATAAAGCACACTGGTATCTGTAGAACATCCATGGTGAAATAAATCATACTGTCATAGTAGTAGCAAGGATACTACTTCTAGGTTTTTACAGGACCTTTATACATGCATCTAGACTCCTTGAATGTTATGCTCCATGTATACCGGTGAGGTAACCTCAGGAAATATAGGATTACCTACACACTGCTTCCTTAATGCATCCATCAAAGGTTTTCATTAACAGGAGATCTGTTTGTCCTAGGCACTTAGCAAAGTGAGTTAAAAATACATTTTAAAATGTTATGTGAGAAAGAGGTAAACTGCAGCTCATTCAGAGGATTTCTGGGAAAATAAAGTTTTAGGAAAACTAGGCTACTTTTATGAAACCAGTAGGTTATGAAACTGTTCCTACAGTGAAATACTCATGGGGATAGCTTCAGTCTACCCAAAATGGTATAGGATTAGACTCACTGTCAGCCAGTGGCACCTATCTGTAGCAACATTTGTAATAGCACTGTGCATAATTCCATTGCTTTGTACTACATAGAGCCGTCCATCCCCAGAGATGTGACTTGGCTCTGCACCAGGGTAGGGCACACTCTGGCTTGGGATCAAGGTAAAGGAACATGTTTTAGTCTTAAACACAAGCCTGAGCAAGGGGTGCTGAGGAATCTGCAGTTCTCCACAAATAGCCTTGGGAAGCCTTTTGATTAGGAATCATTTACAAGTTAGAGTTCCTCTACCACTTCCTCCTTCCTCCAGGGGTACTGACTTGGAGAAGTATCAGCAGCAAATGCTGACATTTCCCAGTCCTGGATAGATAGACTGATAGAGGAATAACAGGTTTGGATTTTTTTTCTCATTCTTAGCTTGAAAGCAATCTGCATATTCATGGGGAGAGGGTGGACGAAACCCTAAGAAATCTATTCGTCCTTTACACCGCACCATGACGCCCATTCAGACATTCCAAGACATGGCTTCCTGTTTTTTCACAGTAAAGTTCATATCTAGCAATTGCTGTTCTTTATGGATGGGATCCTGTTGCTAATTAACAGCTTCTTATTGGTAGCCATTTGTCAAAGGCTGGTGCCCAGATGGCAACATTCTCAGGGACACCTTCGGCATGGTGAAGTCTCTAGAGCAATACGGTGCCATTTAGGCATTTCTAGCACACCAGACTTGGCTGTATTTTGGGCAGGCCAGCTCTTCTGGCACCTGCCTAAAGGCCTGCTGCTCTTCTTGATCTGGGTCAGCCCCATTACAGCAAGCTAACCAGCTTGGAACTCATCTCCTACTAAGCTCAGGTGGCATTCCCAAAGTGTATGGCCATACCTAAATTCTTTGCAAGCCAACAGCACATGACCAGCTCTGTTCAAAGAGATGGACAGAATAGTTGGAAACACTTGTACCTACCTTTCCAATAATGTCCTGCTAATCAAAGCACTTCAAAATAGAAGTACAGAGCAGTAAAAAATAAAAAGAACCATATGAACCATGAGGCTGTCTAGAAAGGAGGAGTATGTTTCCAGAAGCGAGTGAAAGGGGCATGTACCCAAGAAGAATTTTTCACATCTGGGACTTCTCACAAAGGAAGATCTTCCTGCATTTTACATTACAGAAAATACTTATAGTAACACTAAGAAAGGGGGTCACACCACATGCAATTGGAAGTGCAAATTACAACACAATCTTATACTTGGCTTACTGCTTCATCATCAAAAACCATTATTAGTCCCTCAAAGAAACAATAAGCAAGCAAATAAAATCTGGGTTTGCTTGCAAGCGTAGGTGTCTCCTTGGCCTCATTAAGTCTCCTTTGTACCTGTCTAATGATGTAAAATAGTCTTAAAATCAGTGTAAAGTAACTCATTAAAGACTCTCATAGGAAACAGAAACACACATTTTTATGTGTAGGATTTGTTGAAGTACTAGAAAAAGGTATGTTAATTAGCCAAGCAAAGACATTTGAAAAAAATGTGAATTATTTATATTGCAACCATCATCTATAAGCAGAGAACTTTGATAATATACTTCTCCAAAAGCTCCTGTCATTTTTTTCCCTACTCTTGATTTTATTTAACGTGCTTCTGAGATTGCAGGACAGAACCCAGAACTCTCTTCTCAGCAAGTTTTCACCATTTGCAGTTGCACACACTTTCAGTTATTAACCTTCCCTCTACTCATGCAGGGTGGTTCTCTGATTATGTGAAAAAGTGTAATTTGAAATTATTCTACAGCAGAGAGTAGCTACACACACCAAACTATTATTGTAAGTTAACATTAATGGCTGCTATACCTTTCAAAATGATACAATATTTTCTTACTATTTAAAAAACAGACCCATCATATAAAACAGCTGCCATGTTTATTTAGATAAGCGCTCCTCCACTCTTATAAAGTGGAGACTGATGACAGATGCGTCTTTAAGGCGAAAAATATTAATTCTAGAAATGTCAGCATCTGCTTCTTTTCAGCCTAGCCTTACAGATTCACACATCATTTTTCATCCACAACGAGAGTTTCTTTTTTTTTTTTTTTTTTGCACAGAGATTCTGAAAACATGGGTGTAAATTACTGGTCCTAGGGCCTGACACTTTTATTAGCACATCACTGGTGCTACACGTGTTAGGTCTGATTAGACATAGAGAGCATTTTCCACTGCCCATTCCCCATGCAATGAGGAAGGCTTGCACTTCCCTGACAGGAGCTTCCCACCCGACTGTTCCATTTCTGCAAATCAGTATTTGCTAAAGTTATGAGATGCAGTACAAAAATATTGTATGTAGTTCCTGGAGTTACTGGAGATTTAAGATTTTTAAGAAACAGGACAAAACAAACAAAAAAACCCAAAACAAAACAAATTAAAAACCCCACAAAGCTAAATTTTCTACTGAATTTAAGGAGTCCAGTCTTCTGGCCCACCCAGCTACCATTCTATAATTCATTTGCATGTAGTTAGCACAGTAATTGTTGTTCTTTTAGTAATTTATATAGTACTGGTAGTAGATACAGCATATGAAGCCCTACACCTTACTCACTACAAATGCACAGAGAACACTTCCTACAGCACAGAAGAGCTCTGCAGTACTCACATTGCCTCCCACAGAAATGCATTCCAATAGAAAACATCACTCAAGGATAATTCTGTACAATCAAACCATGAACAGACACACGAACAAACAGCAATTAGAAGGTGAATGCTAACCATCAGCAACTCAAGATAAACCATCTTACAATTAGTGACAAAAAGTTCAAACAAATTAAGGCTGCTGCAAGAATGGACCACACTGGCTAAAAAGTCCCTCTGGGCAAAATCCACCTACGTGTCGCTAACTGGTGCCACATCATCACCAGTGACTATCCAAGACATTGTCACAGCACTTGCAGACATGCTGAAGGATTTTCCACTGAAGATCCATACCTTCCTGGCACAACAGCAAGCAGCCGGTGTTCTATTTGACTGCACAAAAGATGCCTCTGTTGAATAACCAAAAGCTGTCCTATCCTAACTGGTAGCTGCTCTCCACAGCCAGACATTTTTAATTCAGACAACGCTCAGGTTGTTATCCTAAACATTTCAGTGACAGTAAAACCTCTCCAGTATGATTGCAGAGAAAGGTGCTGACAAATCTCTATATTTCAACAATGTGAGCTGGCTAGAGATGAGACATCGCTTCTGGCTTGCCTGCAGGCCACACTGACCTCCCAGCATGGCAGTGTGCCGAGGCAATACATCTCAGAAAGAGCAGACCATGAGCTGAGAACTTGAGGCTGTCCACATCCACTATAGGGGCACTTTGTACAAAGTGCTATCACTAAATTACTTAACAAAATATTCCCAGTTTTCCTTGGGGTGGGGGAGTGCAGATCTTCTCCTGTGAGAGTAAGTAATTTATTTACATAGGTACAAATAATGTGATGCAGGCTTTAAGCATAAGTAAAGAAGCTTAAAGACCAAGTTCTTGCCTGGGCAGTCTTATTATCAAAATAGGTAACACAAAGCCAGGGAACAAATGGGAAGCAGCTCAACAAAACTGCAACTGTGACTGTCCTGTAAGCTTTGTGATCTCTTTGTTTGCTTACAAGCTTTCTGCAATTTATCCTGCTTTTGCTTCTTGGCAAAAACATATTTTTACAGATGGGGCTAAAAATAGCAATGATAGAAACAGAAGACTGGAGAAATTAAGAGTTGCCAAGAGAGGTCTGCATGAGGTCTCTGCAATTCTGTGTCCAAATTAAACTGATTCTACAGCAGCCTTTGCTAATGGCTTTCTATTTTGCTATTTTCTGTGGTTAACAACCACTTCTTCTATTGGCTACACTTAATATCCCTGAACTCTTAATTATTAGGATTGATCCTGCATATAATGTAAAAGAAAAGCTATTCTGACTGACATTAATCTTGTATTTCTTCAGTAACACCAGGGGAGTCTGATTGGCAACACCATTTTGTTTACGATTCAAAGACTCTGCAGGGACTTTATTTTCAAAATATTTTTATGATTTCTTTAGGAGGAAATGTTTTTTCTCTCATGCATTTTCAGATTGCAGAAAAAAGGTCAGTTTGAACTTTTTACAAGCCTGAGCGCAGCTCTGCCAAATCCTGTACACTTGCAAGCCCTGGTTAGTATTGAGAAAACAGGATTAGACAAAAAGGTCATTTTCAACTTTGAGACCTTCCTTTCTCTTCTCTCAAGGCCTCTGTAAAAATCATGCAATAAGGTTGTTCAGATGGTAACTGGTAAGCACAAACTGTCTGCCCCAGCACTAATTAAGACCTACGCAAAGAGAAAAACAATCCAAAGTCTATTTTGAAATCCACCCTGTTTTTCAAGGAAAGATGCCCACTGTGTCCCAGGTGTTCCTGAGGCAGCATAAGCAAGAGAAGTGTCTTAGGAGAGGCAGCATAGGGCTCTTGATTTGGCACAGGCATGACACAGCTCATTCTGTACACATACAGGAAGTAGAAACAGCAAAATAAGGGTTAAGGGAAATTCCTACCAGGAACATCCTTCAAAATACTATCTATTCTTTCCATGTCATTTAAGTAAGTGTATGGACCAGAAGCAAGAGAATTGTTATTGAAGTGAAGACACAGAAGACAATGCAGCACTCTAGAAAACAGCACTACAATTTGCACGTGAGACCTTCCCCATCAACTCACTCGTTTTCAAACAATTGGGTGCAACCAAAATAAATGTACAGAGAAAGGGATTATTTAGCAATTTCATCCTCTACACAAATGTGAAACACTTGCTTAGGAAGGGCTCCTCTTCAAAGCTAAATGAAATTTTCTCTGTATTATCCCTCCTATCCATAGCCCTCTCAAACTTTGTTAATTAATTTTACTGCTGGTTTCAAAGAGCACTCAGCATTGGCTTAAATCCCTTTGGATTGCATATCAACATTAGAAACAGAAGATGTATTACTATTCTCTCTTTTTCTTCTTCCTCCCTTCTTTCTAAGAGGAAGCAAGGAAGGGTAATCAGTCACGTTATCACTCTAGAGAATGAGGCCATTATTGCATCTGAGGCAAACTCTGGACTCCTCATGTAATTTTTACACACACTTCTAACTTGATAGATAGTAACTGTGCTTTTTTCTTTTTCCTTTTTTTTTCTTTGCTTTTATTCTGGCAAATTCTAATAGAGTCAGTCTATTCCATAATAATCCCATTAAATCAAGACAGGTCTGAATTATGCTTCTTTTTTCCTGCTTTACATGACTTCAGCACCAATTACAATGCCATGATGCTCTCCTCTTCCCTCTCTGTGCTGGAGCAAGCCCCAGGTGAGTCCTGTCTCTCTGATGCCACCACAGACCTTGTTTGCTTTCACTCAGCTGCTTGTTGCCCAGGAGTCAAGTTAGGCAAGATGGCTAGACAGCTTCAGGGAGGTGGCCAGAATCTCTAAGTTTAGTTAGAAAACTGCTTTCCCAGTACACAGCAGAATTCTGTTGAGAACCTCCAAATGCCTGTAGCGATGAACCTCGAGCTGGTAACCTTGTGCCCACTCTTTTCCAGGAGACACCTATCCACTCTGCTGGAGGAGAGGCTGAATGTAGATGAGTCTGGATCATGCTTTGCTCAGGTAAGAACGCACAATGTCAAACACTGCAAGAAAAATCAGTCTCTCCATGGCCCCATCACTACAAGGTCCTCCACACTCAGGGCTTGGCCAGCTTAAGAATCTCATTCCAGTTTTGCTTTGAGTGATGGAAGTAAGGAGCAAGAACTGAATTTTAATCTTACAGAGAGACCTAAAAACAGGAAATAAATTGGAGAAGCCCTGAATGAGATTCATTACCTGAACAAAGCCTCCTACAATTAAAAAATGTAAGGCCCATGAAGATGGTATAAAATATTTACCTAACTCCTGATCAACACAAGAGAAGGGATAAGCAAGAATAAGGGTTGCAGTTGAGATTCTAAGACCACCAGCTGATGGTTGTCTTCCAGATCTGAACATTGCCAGCTGGATGCTATCCCATCCTCAGAAGTTTGCCAAGTCTATGAGGTTCAGAAAAACGTGGTCAAGTTATCTCAAGCCACCTATACCAGCTGCTTGATCTTCTGCAGCTGATTTTGCCTGGAGCCCATTTAGCAAGTGCTTTCTGGCTCCCTTCCACTGGCAGAACTCAGGAGACAGAAACATATGCAAGATGGGAATATCGAGCATCTGGGTATGGTAACATTTTAACCAGCACAGCTGCTGGCAAAGTGAACATCTGTCTGTTGTCCAGGCCTCCTTTCACAAAGAAAAATGCTCTCTCCCACAGACTCATCTGCATACTATACAAGTATCTGCTCCTTCACAAAGTACCTTGGTTAAGTTTGTCCACAGTGTAAATTAGCCCATGCAATGGTTTGTGTTACCATGGCTAGATTCCTTTATATACCAACAGCTAACTTGAGTACATTGCAGCATCAAGCACACTGACTTATTTTTATTGCAAGTTTTGTGTAAATGAGCCAGAAAAGAACCTGGGAGGAAACAACACCTAGGAGAATATTCTGTATGACTTTTTAGCATGACCAGTACTGTATACATGTTGGATAATAACAATGTGATTACCTCAAACTACTTCTTTCCTAAAGAATACAACACCTGGTTTGGTTCTTAAAACTTAAAGTTGTTTTCCACCCAGTAATTAAGTAAGTCATCAAGCAGCTGTCCTATACACAGCCAAAGCCATTGCTTACAAACTGTCTGGGGCCCACTCTGAAGCACAGTGGAAGATCTGGAAGCTTCTTAGACACAGCTAACCATGTCATGTACACCCTGCATCATGGAAGGGAAGCACTACCACAACTGAATAATGTTGGCTAAGACACAGAGAATTCTAGAATTTGCAAATTCAAACCCCTAGAGTAGACCTTGAGTGTGATGTCAATCCCACCTGAAAATGTGAGCCACGTTACAGAAAGAGCAGTGTCAGGTGGAAGGGGAACACCACTCAGTGCTTATCAGGAATCTTTCTGGCCTGGAAATACCCTATTCTCATGCCTCCCAGGCACTGCTGGCTTCACCCAGCATGAAATCACCACTAACACTGCCTGCGTCTCACAGTAGTCTATTTCGCTCCCAGGTGCAATCAATTCTTATTTTACTCCAACTCACACATTCCTACTGGTGATGCCTTTAGGCTCTCCTAGTCTCATGACACCAACGAGAGAGTCTCTTGCTCTCATTAGCCAACAAAGTTTTCAAACAACTGTGTCTGGGGAGAGAATTCCTGCCTGAGAACATAAGAAGCCACTTCTTCTCTCTGGCTGCTTCACTATGACTTCTATCAAATCCCATTCAGCTTCCCAAGCAAATGCACTTCTGCTTGTTCACCTCCTGCCTCCCCTCCAGCTCAGTACAGCACAGATCAGAGCATCTCCCAGTTCCCTTTCCACCATTGCAAATTACACAGAAATTCTGTGCTTTCTACCAGCAGAGAAAGACAAATACATTTCTGCTCTGTTTTTTCCATGCTTGGCTAAATACACCTCTGCCATTGTTCCTAATGGTCTGATTTGCTGGAGGAGCAGCAGGGAAAAAAAAGTAACCATTCTTTCACCAAATTTCTCAGTATAATGATTCCTTCTCCTAATACATTTCCTGTGTTTTTGAGAATTTTCCATGTTTCAGAGGAAGGTAAATAAATCCTGCAACTCACACGAGTGTTCTATTTTTGACAGTTCTCAAGGATATCAGATTAATGGGCAATGTTCAGTACCATAAAATACTGTGCAAGAAAAGGGAAAAGCAACGCTTCCTGGGAAAATGCATAGAGATAAAGTGTTCCAGCTTGAAATGTATTTTGCTGCTCTCCTGCTGGCTCTTTGCCTGTCTTCATGTGGGAGAAAGGAGAAGGTGTGAAACCAGATCAAGCTTCCTCTTTTGTCTCCAACAGGACAAGCAACAACTAAGGAAAGAGCACTGTGAATAGGTCCTGCATACAGATGCTTTTCAAGAAAGCAGGACAGGCAATCCCAGTGGAAGGTGAGCTCATACTAAAGCTTGGCTGGCCAAATGCCCATTTTCCCCAGAAGTGTTACCAGTCCAGGGATATAGCTGTAGCTGAGTCATATGGACCTTCCCCACTTCCCAAAATTTTTCATCATTAGAGCTATCACTGAAGTAACACAAAATCATTTATCCCATTTGTGAAAGCTACAAATAATGTGTTCCATCACCCACAGTTAAACTCAAAGCTCATATAGAACTTTTAATCCTGCTCCTTCAACATGAGGCATTGCTCTGCTCAGAGGATGCAAGCTCCCGGAACTTGTCGTGTTTGTCCAGTTTTCATTTGTAGCCATTGAATGGTAGTCCAACATCTGTACGTCACATTCTCTCTTTAAAAGCATAATTAAGTTTTCAAAGCATGCCATATGCCAGAGTTTTGTCAGTTTTTGCTAGTTACTGGAATGCACTTCTTCCTCTCCTTGTTCTTGGAATGTCATCTCTGTAGGTGACCCAGGAAGGTGCTCACTGCTATGCTTGGCCACACTGCACTAGCTCATTGGAAAGCTAGTAGTTATTAAGAGCATGCTAATATCCCAGTTAAAGGGACACCACTGCACAGTAAATATGTGCCACATCAGTCAGAAGCAACCTTACCAGCAAGAGTAAACAAGGGTTAAGAAAGTGTGTGTACTGAAAGCACAGGCTACAGCAGTTGTGGAGCAAAATAAAGAACAAAACCCTAACTGCATGATTAAACATTTAGTAAATAACTAATTACCTCTTTCATCTGCCCCAACATTTCAGGCACCTTTTCAGCTTCTAAATCAAGCCAGTCTCCCTGTTCATCCTGAAGAGAGCCTGTGGCATCTGCTGCATGAGCCAGCACTGGCCTCCTCCTCTCTCCTCTCTCTCACTGTGCTCTCTCAGGGGAGTGGGGTGGCCTGGAGCCAAACCCGTGGCATTTCTTCAAACTACACCCAACCCTAAAATGCCTTTGACCCTCTGACTTCTGCTTACTGCATGATGGGGCTCTATGTAATGTTTCAGGGATGAAGTCAACCAGGCCTACCCAAGGTTCTGTAATTGATAGTTTTACTATGCTTTTTAATCACCACATTCCTGGCCTCAGCATCTCTTCCAGTCAGCTGAAGAAACGGTGATAAAACTTGATATATTGTATTAGGAAGAATATTAAATTAACACCTGCTTATAGGAAGTACTTGAGACCAGACAAATGCCCAGATGAACCATTCTTCTGCCTCAATCTGCCAATCCTTATGTCTGAACAAGCAAACAGAGGATTCAGATACACAAAGCACCTTAACAGGCTATTGTAGCAGCAGGCACAATGGAAAGATGGCCATAGCAGTCCTAGAGAACACAAAGACACTGGCTAAGTAACCAAGACACTTCTTTTTAAATATTCAATTGCAAGTGAATTGGTCATGATTCAAAATAAACAATTGTCTTGTCTCCCTATGAAAAGTCAAGCACGGGGCAGCCAGAGCTGCCCCCAGAGAAACCCATGTGGGTGCTTCTTCCCAGGGTTAGCAAGGCATTCTCTACTAGAGTGAAAAGGAGAGAAAGGAAAGTGGAAAAGGAAAAAAAGTCTACATTTTGTTCTACATATTTGCTACACCATCCCCAGGCCCTTCAGGTCAGAGACAAGGGAAATAAAATGTAAATGGGAATTACTAGGGCATAGACTAGTTCTTCTAAATTATAACAGTACTTTGGACAGGCACTCCTAATTACTTACTTCATGGGGTGGATCTTCCTGCTAACTCACCTGAGAGAACAATAATAAGTGCCTTCTGGCACTCTTCCCCTTAGGTCTAAAAGAGGAAAGCTCATCACCAAGAAACTATTTTCTGTGTTCCAGGTGGTTGCAAATGCCCCCAGTCCCTTAAATCCTTCCCAGCCTTGCAAAAATGGAAGTATTGTCGCGTTTAAGGTTGTAGTTTAAATTTGCCCCCTAGGTGGTGACTTCAGTGGCGATGTAACTGCTGACCAGCTGACACACCCACTGACCAGCCACCACTTCCTCTGCCCAGGAACCCACTCATCCCATGCTGTCTTTAGCTTGCTTCCCTACCTGGGCACACCTTACCCATCAAATCAGCCCAAGAGAAGATATGACAAGTGTGGATAACCCAGCAGCAAAGCTGTTGCATCCTATTAACATCCTCTGCAAGGAAGCAGAGAGGCTGCAGCTGCCCCTTGGGAGTCTGCATGTGTGGAAAGGCATTTCAGAGCTCTTTACACATTGTGAGTTAATGACTGGTGATTTCATTTATCTTCATTCTGATAATAAATAACAACTCCAACTTAGCACTTGCAGCTGACTAGCCTCCCACTCAATACTGCCTTTCTCCTCAGCAGAGCACAACTGCTCAGGTTTCATTCCTTTGTATTCTCCTATAATTTTAATTCGGCTGAAAACCAAAAGCCATAAGTTAATGCCTGTTGTTCCAGTATTGCCAGTTTTTAATCAATCTGCATATGCAAAAGTTTCTTTCAAAAACTGCACTGTCACCAGAAATCAAATCCAACAATTTTACCCTGGTGACCTGAGTTTCATTACCAGAGAAATGATGACAGGGAGAGGTGAAAGCAGAGAACAGGAGCACTCGTAAAAGGCCTCACTAGCACAAATGCACACACAGGAACACCACCAGCTGGGAAGTCAGCTCCTACAGAAAAAAAAGGGTCAAGTACTTTCAGGTTCTAGGGAATTATATTTAAATCAGGGTTTCACTGCATGCAGAAACAGAGCTGCTGGAATCTCTGAATGCGGCTCCTATTAAACGTCTGTTATTAATTGCCCAGTTAGTCATAGTTGGCTATTTCTCTTCTTAGGAGCTGCTGAACTCAAGGGCAGCCCACCAGGCTGTTGTAGCGTTTCACAGTGCATTTCTACTGGTCAGTTATTGTCACAAGGGGTAACTACTCCTTCTTTATCACTCTGCATTGCATATTCCCTTCTGCAGCTGCCTGTGCTGCTGGCAAAGGCCAGCACCCCTGGGCCAGGCTGCGGGGCAGGCCAGGCTCAACCTCCCTACACCCCACACAGGTGCTGCACCAGGCCCAGGGGGATAATTTGGTGTCCATTTCCCCTCTCTGCTGTCTCCCTGCTGCTTGGTTATGGATCTCAGGCACACCTTGGTGCCATGTGTGCCCTGGCTCAGGCTGAACCACCAAGGCGTGCCTGAGGTGACCCTGCCAAGTCCCTGCGGGATCAACATCACCCATCTTAATGGGTCACTGTTCACCTGACAGGCTTCACCTCTCCGACCTCCTTCTCACTTTACGGCTCCTGGTGTTTTTCACAAAATCTGCCATCACAAGCCGGTTTCCATGTCGTTTGTTCTGTGAGGCGGCCCCTTGAAAACGCGCGGGGACGGCGGAGCGGGGCTCCCTCCTCCCGCGGCCGCCAGGTGGCGCTGGGCAGCAGCGCCCGCCGAGACCCCGCGGGGCCGCGCCCGGCAGCGCCGCCTGGTGGCGGGGCGGGAACGCGCACCCAGCCGGCGAGGGGCGCGGGGACGCGGGGAGCCCACAGGGACACAAGGATCCAGGGACATGGGGACCCCAAGGGCACCGAGGGCCATGCACACAAGGGCACGCTCTCCGTGGGCACGCAGCAGCAGCACGCGTGCAGGACACGGATCCACACACACGTGTGCAGACAGAGGGACCCAGGCACGCTCCCCCTTTTCCATGCCCCTGGGGCTGTTCCAAGAAAGAACAAAAGAATGAGCAAAAGAACAAGAATGAAAGAACAAAAAAAAAATTGTTTTAAAATTCCCTCTGTCCCCACGACCACCGCTCCCCTCCCCCCAGTTCATATCCCTTTCTCTCGATGTGGCAAAGCAATCCATTTAGATGAAACTTTCCATTTGGCCTCCAAGCCTTCATGCAGGATGTTAAGGTAAAGCTTGCCAGTATTTGCTCTTGAGTATCAAAACAGTAAGTTACAAACGCAGGACTCAATCTGTCCCTGGGTTAGCACTACTGAAATGAACCTAATTAAACCAGGAAATCGTGCGTTGTGTGGGATTACACAAAAACCAGTTTGTTTTTCAAAATTTAGAGATAGCACATAGTCATCTCCAAAGACAGCAGTCTGCTGTTTTGACAGCACACTAGCAATAGGTGATAAAATTATGCAGTGGACATAATTAGTTCCTCATTTTTATCCCATCCAACTCAGTTCCCGGATTCCATTTTTATGAACAAAGTTATCTCAATTTTATCATGGAAAACCACATTCTTTTAAATATTTGTAACTTTTTAAGTTCAGCGTTGTTTAATTCAGATAAAAGGAGGAGACGTGGAGTCTAAATGAAATTTGGATTAAAAGGACTAGAAGAAACTTTTATAAGCAGCAGCATTTCAAATCCAGTGCTGCGGAGACTTTCTAATTTGAGAATGAGGTGGTGGAATTCATCACTGCCTTATTTGAAGACACGTAGATTTTGGAGCCAAATTCAAAACTAAGAGCACAATCATAAGTTATCATTTTTTAAAAAATTCCACCCTGTTTCTTTTCATTGCTTTCATTCCTGCACTGAAATGCTGAAACCATGAATGCTAAAAAAAAAAACTCCAGCAACTTCATTTCTGTCAACAGACTGCAAAAAAAATCTTGATAATATTTCACAGGGCTGACACATCCTCATTCTGGTATTATGGCTGTTGAAGACAAATTGTCAAACTCCTACACATTTTCAACATATTGGTTCTGATTTATTAAGCCAGTAATTTTGAAAGCTATCATAAAAGACTAAATTTCATTCAAATTCCTGTTCAGCACTGGGGAAATGGGGAAGCAGTTAATGCATTTCATATTTACACTACCCAGAGATTGTGTGCTTAAATAATTTCGAATTAATAGTATTAAATTGTTATTTATTTTGTAGTTGAACCACAAGCATGCTTGTTGGCATTCCAGATATGAATATTTCAGGTTATTCTGACTAGGCATGTGTGGTATGCTATGTTTTATCTTAGTTTTCCTTCTGTGGGCAATTGTCATCCCTAGGAGAAATCTGCTATCTGATCAAAGTTGAGATGAACTTCAAATGAGATTTTAGAATTATTTTTATGATACTGACTTAAACTCCTACTCCCATCATGACTGGTTTACTTTGTTTGCAAGAGCACAAATACCTTATAAAATCCTGTACATCAGAAATTATTAATTATTTTTTTGCCTTTGCTTTCATCTGCCCACTTCTAGGATATAGCTTATGCATGCTACCTCACCTTAATAAATGTAAGTATTTAAATAAGGTTGAGCTCAAAATGAAGGAGGGATGGAGGATTTTGTGGAGAGCTGGAAATTACAGATTTTAATCTCTGTACTGTCTGGATATCCCTGGGTTTTCCTGGGCAAGCCAGCACCTTTGCTTTCTGTAGCAGCTCTGGGGTGCCAGCCAGTTTGAGCCCTGCCTGCTCCCTTGGAGCACCGGGTGCTTCACACATTGTTGTGCAACCACCACATCATGAAGGACAAAATTATTCCCTGGCATGACTTGGCTCCCTTCTGCTAAACCTTGTTTCATACTGAGAGAGAAGGCAACATCCTCTCTGTTTGGAGCCCATTGCCCTACAAGAAAAATCAGACTAGAAATCAAAAACTTATTATAATCAGAATATAGCAGGCTACACACTGAAGAGCAGTATCAGGGAACAAGCATGTCAAATCCAAGTCAACTTTGGGAACTTTGCCATCTCTCCATAAGTTTGAGGAAAGTCTGAGATAAAGGATTTCCCAGAGACTTTCAGCAATGAGAGGCACACGGATAAGATACTTAGAAATAGAAACAGGCACTCATTATGAAAACTGCAAAAAGTCCCTTTGGTCATATTAAAAGTACCTTTAGGTATATTAATAGTATACTCATTAGCCCCTTATCTGACTCAGAGAAACACTGCAAGATGCAGTTCTCAACAGAATGACAGCAAATGTGTTACACAGGTCGATGATACTTCTGTGGATGGTGTACAGGCGTGTTTCTCCTCCCTCCATCCTCACACAAGCCTGTAACTTACTCCTCATTTTATGTAATCACTTGCTGTTACCTCTGCTGCACTGAATACTCAGGAAGTGAAAATGTGTCCTCCAAATACCACAAATGCTGAAGCTTCAAGCAATGGCAATTTGTACATGGAGTAAAGCCCCACAGCCCGTACTTCAGGAGGCACAGCTATTACTGCAGACCACAAGGAATGTAACACCACCACGGGGAAAGAAAATGCCTCCCTGGCTTGGTTTCCACCAGGTGTCAGCTTTTATGGGCCCTATTCCCACTTAGCTACTTTATAAAATGCTCTCAGAGTTAGAATCAGGCTCACAGTCAAAAGAGACAAAGTCACAGCAGCAGATGCTGTGCAAGTCTTGCTGATACAAGACTTTACATGTGCCTGTCAACTACAAAAAGCAGTGGAGAGTAGAAGATATAATAAACATGGGATTTTCCCTCCCTGCATCACCCCAGACATACACACACTTGCTTAAGTGCAGCACTAAAAAACCTAGATGGGGGAGGAATGGTAATTGCAAGAACCTTTGGGAATTTAAAAAACTGACCTCAAAAGACAGGGAGCAGGGCAGTTCAGCTGGCTGCTGAAAGAATAAATAGTACATCAACAACTGAGACTGCTAGGAAGAATTGCTATTCATCTGCATCCAGGAGAAGGAAAGTTATGCTGCCCCTAGGAGAGAGGGCAGAGAACAGACAGAGCACTGAAAAGAAGAAAATTCTTACACTTCTTGCAGTTAATTATTTTCACATGCATTAACTTATTTTCAATTTTTTGTTGAGCATATTGAATATATGGGTGCAAGGCAGAGGGTAGTAAAAGGAGCAAGACTCTCCTCATTGTTATGCTCTCAGAGTTGGGACTGGCTCTGTTTTTTCCTGTGAAGAAGAATTCTGTTGGCAAAGGCACATTAGCTTCTGTCCTACTCTCAATTCCTGATGCTGTGTTCTGGAGAAGGAAAAGAAAAAAGGGAAAAGGAACCATACAAAGCACGCAAGCTACTTAAATCCTTTTGGGCCCCAATGCTTCAAACATGAGATCTGAGTGCTGGAAGCTGGTCTTTCAATTGCATCGACTCTGACACCCAAGTAGGGGCAATAAAGAAATTTCCATGCCAATTATTTTAGCACAAAATAACAAGTAATGCCAGTAACTCCAGTTAAAAAAAAAAAAACAGCACATGCACACACACACACACATCTGCTTTCTGTAGAAAATCTTGATGCTTCGTTACAAAGCTTCTGGCAGAGAGCTGAAAACTTCTTGGGTTTTCAATGAACCTTGGAGTTGTTAAGTTTAATGGTGCTCTAGTCATGTTTGGGACAGAAGTTTAGGTACCGTGGGAATGGAACTTCCTGGAAGAAAGCTAAGACATCCAGGCAATTTCTATGGCTAGAGTTAGAAAGCATTTTTAAGGCATCACCTTTCATATTCAGGCACCCACACCGGAAGCTGGGTGTTTATGTCCCACTCATGACCCTTTGCTGCCTGCAAGGATTTCTGCAACTTTGCTTCACACTGATGTACCCACAGCAGAGTGCCAAGGGTGTTGATAGTTTAGCACCTAGTCACATTCTATTTCTGACAGGTTAAACCCAAGGGAGTAAATCACTGTCATGTCTCAAAGCACTTTCTTTTTTCCTTTTCTGTTTCCCATGTCTATTTTGACAGCCAATGAATTATTCTGCCTATTCTGCTCTCAGCCTAACAGGATGCATTGTATGAAAAAGTTACAGCCTGTCACAATCCTGAAAATAATTTGCTGGGTATCATTTTACTCCCCTTGACTATCCAATGTGTTTGTCTCCAATCATTAAATAAGGCAAAACCAGTAAGTATTTTTGCTAACATTTAAAAAGTTGATGGAATCCAAGGAGCTTTAGCCATCCTTTCAATACAACTGGTTTGTTTTTAAAAATGTTAATTTATCACATATCCCAGCTGGAGACTAGTTTATCAGTTAAAGCTGGATACTTACTCCTTTATCAACACAAAATGCTTCAAGGACAGAAAACAAAAACAATGCTGTAGGATGCAGTAGATTAGGTGGAGTGATAGTAAGTCAAAATGGAATTTGGCAAGCACACTAGAGCTCAACAGCAATTCAAACTTATTGATCCCAAGTTTCACTTTACATCTTCTACAAAATATATTAAATAGGAACAATGTCAACAAAAATAACATGATTAACTAAAATAATTCAATACCCAAAGTGATACAAGTTCAGACTTGAGAAAGAGGGGTGGAAAATCACAGAATTTCAGAATATTCTGAGTTGGAAGGGACACTCAAGGATCATTGAGTCTCTCAAGTGCCTTAAGGCTCTAAAGTGAATAGCCCATACAGGAATCAAACCCACAACCCTGGTGTTATTAGCACCATGCTGTAGCCAACTGAGCTAATATTCATTTTCATTCAAAACTAGGTTGCATAAGGTCCTGAGCAACCTGGTCTAGTGGGAGCAGAAGTAGGACTAAATGACCTCTAAGGTGTATTCCAATGCCTTAACATTCTATGATTCTATGATAAAACCTAAAGGGCCACATGTAACAATGTATTGTCTCCAATACTTTATTTCATTTTTTGCTTTTGAAATCAGAGAGAGGAAAACAAGTAGGTGCTACACAGTTAATTAAGCACTCGTGTAAATTCATTTACCAGGATTGTGTGTACTAAACCATCTTGTCTAAGGACACAGAGGGCTGTGTGCAAGTTTAAAATCATTAACTATTGTTATCCGATAACAAGCCCCAAACCTGCGACATCCACGTTTATTTAAACTGAAAGGATGACAAACACGAAAGGCAAGCACTCCTACTCTCTTTTCAGCTTTCCCTTCATTGTGCCACCAGCCAAAAGGGTCTTGGACTCTCCATAAAATGTTTGGCAAACAAAGGCCCAGTTAATTGACAAGCTATTGCCTTTACTGCTTCCTACCACAATTTGTGGGAATCTTTTAGACCCAAATCAATTCTGCACACAAGCGTTCCCACGAGATGCCACACACATTCCCATTTGAAGCCACTTACAAGAACTGCTACAGCCTCTCTCATAAAACCTTTGTCTTCACTGGGCACTTCTGGAACCACGTGCAAGCCTTTCATCCCCTGATGGACAGCAGGTTCTTTTTTTGCTTGTTTGCTTACTTGAACCAGGTTCTTTGTTTTCTGCCATCTTACTGCTTTGTTTTTACTTGAAGATAGATCCTGGCCTTTGCAAGGAGTGAGTTACAGCAGAGATGTTTGGAGTCCTCATTGCACCCCAATGCCCATAAAAAATAGTCCCCTCATCAGAAGCTGCCTGTTAACAGCTCTCCTTTATTGCTAAAGCTCAGTGCAGTTAATTCTTCTTTGTCAGTAAGAATAATCAATCTCAGCCTGTTAATTAGGAAAAGTTTAACAGGGGACAGACACCTGACAGCATAAGCTCTGTTCCTTTTCTGTCAGGAACAACAGCAACCTGCACTCGTGGTATAAGCCCTTATTAACACCATTTAAAAGTGGTCAGCATTATTGTTTTCTTTATATGCTTTTGGAATGCATAATCCACCCTGCTTTGTGTATTTATTTCCTTTAAATGACAAGAAGTTCTGGACACTTTTTTTCTGTACTGCAATGTCCCGTTCAGGAGTATTGTTAATCAGCATTCATTTGGGCCACTCAGGTAGCCAAGAAGCTTTAAGTCTTTCATGGCATCTAGTGTCACTTAATTAATTCACTATCACAATACCATCTTTGATCATAAAACTGGAAAGACAGTCTCTGTATAAACAAGAGCATTATTAAGTTAGAGCACTTTCCTCCAATTCCTCAGCATTTCTACCCTCGTTTTCTAACAGGAAAAATTCCCCACAGAAATCTCCTAAATCATGCTTCCATCTTTCTTCACATTTCTTTTTCCACATTTTTTTTTTCCTCTCAGGGACAGAATACAGATCCTTAGAGTATAAAGCACAACAGGCACTCATGTTTTACTGCTGCTCATTCATGTCATCTCAGAAATAGTAACTGGGTAGTGCTACCTATATGAAACGATGGACAAGGAAGAACAGCTGAGGCAGACTCCTCTGACTGCATAGCCAGAAGAACAGGGACCATGCTGAAGCATGGAAGGCAAATTTGAACTGAACTCTGAAAGTAGGAGAGACAAGGAAAAAGGCTTCAAGGAAGAAAGGGTTATGAGAAAGAGGTTGTGTGTTCTGAGTCCATGATCCTTAAAGAGTATTCTAGACCTTCAGGGAGCTGCTCAATACCTCTGTTCCCTTCAGAATGCATCCAAACAGGGCACAGTCTCTCACTGCATAGAAAGACTCATTTGATCCCCACCAAAATTAAAGTTATGATGAAGGGCTTCTGCAGCCTGAGCTGGGAACGCACTCTGAGTAGGTGAGCTAGGAAGCTCTGCAGGTAGGAGAGACATACGATGAAAGTCAAGTATCCCCAGAGGGAGGAAATGAGACTTTGACACAGAAAAATGTTTCTGAAATTCTAAGATCCTAAGTGCTTATGAATAAAAATTATTTACACTGAGTCATGCCCACTTGTACTGCTATGCCACAGTCTACTTCTATTTCAGAAAAATTGTTAATATTTTTAGTATTTATTTTTAACTTTTCTTCTTGACTCCTATTAAAATAATTTTTAACTTTTCCTCAGAGGTGTGCTTTTTGAGAGAAATCAGAAAAAAAATATTTTAAATGGCTATGCATGTTGATAAAAGAAAAAACACACTGGTTTTAATCTTTTCTTTTTAAATGTCCAAATTTTATTTGAAACACTGGTATTTCCAAAATTTAAGGAATTTAATATTTTAGACATGGCCCAGGTAGTGTACAATCCCCATGAAAGCAGGTATACCTTTTAAAGCCTGAAGAAAATCAGATAAATGAAATATAAACAACAGGAGAATGCCTATGTCTCCATGCTGCATTACTTTTCTCGCTGAAGTTCAGCACATACCAGGTCCTTGGTCTTCCACACTCACCTTCACAACCACACTCCACCTACCTGCAGGACTGTTTTTTTATTAGGCTACTGGGAAAGCCAAACTCTCTAGCCTTGCAAAAAGCCTGCAAACAAAATTATGGGGTACTCCCAGAGAGACACAGTGACCAACCCTCCACATCCCATTTCTGAGCACTCCCTTTTGCATCTCCATTTGAATCCACCCATAAACCAACCCCTTTACTTATGCCACTAACTTTGAAGATGTGAACACTGCTCCTACCAAAAGACCAACTCTTTGCTTTTCCACCCCTCACTACAACTCCTTGTCTCTGTTCCTTAGCCCCAGAGTAAGGGCAGACAGGGTCTGCTGCAGTTTGGAGCTGAATCAAAGCAGCTGAAGTACGTGGAAATTTGGGGAGATCAGCATTTGGCACTGCACTAAGGATGGAAATTTGAATTTGAATTATCCTCAGCCTTCACTGAGGATACATTTAATTCCGCGTTCCCCTGAGCTTCCCAGTAGGCTGGCGTACCTCCCCCACTGTCTTTTGTGGTGGGAATGTTTTCCAGCAGCTCCCAATACCAGCTAAAGCCAAGCCTTTAAAGCAGTATCAGGGTGCTTAATCACCCGGCTGACTGCAGGGGCAGGATCGGTCTTGGCTATCTTCAGCCATCTCTGGGGCCAGGAGCTGGGTAGGCTCCCCCTCCAGTTAGTGGAGGAAGATAAGCATCTGCAGAGAGTAATCTCTCCCACCTCTCTCTCTCTCTCGCTGAATTAACTGAAGAGGAGCCCAGATAAGTAGTTCAGATCAGACATATTACTTCTGAATAGCTGCAGCTAGACAAGATTAATTCCACCCTCAGCATCCAAAACAGTCACATATGTAGTTTCTCATTACTTATCACAGCTGAAACGTCTGTTACTCATTGATTTAGAAACAGATTTTGCCGCTGTGATTTCCTTTTCTTTGTGCAGAATGTTTATTATTCAGTATTTGTATCCTAGCATGCAGGAATATAAGTGACAAGACATTTCCTACGCACACACACCCACAGTGCACCTGCAGACCAGTAGCTGGGCACATCTTGAACCCCTCTGAGCAGCAGTCTAAAAGCCCAAAATGATGCAAAGGAGATTGAGCAGAGGCTTGTTTTTGACTCAGCTCTCCAAGAGCCTCCAATCCCTGTGCTATGCTTCCAGCTATTTGGGTTTTATTCCTTCCAAACCATTTTGGAAGAGCAGCTAGGAGGACAGCACTGCTTTTGTGAAACAATGCTGTCTGGGGACCCAGCACACATAACCACCCTGCTGATGGTCATCCCTCGGACACGTCTCTCTGCAGGATAGACAGACAGCACAACTTTTCCCACTCCCAGGCCATAACCCAGCCTCCATTTCCCAAGCAGGTCCGCTCCCCTTGTCCCGGCAGGGTGCGGAGCGCGGCCGGCGTGGGCTGCGCTCCCGGTGCCTCGCACGGCCGCATGCCTCGCATGCCGCAACACGCAGCGCCCACGGTCTGGGCAACAGCGCTCAAAGGAGTCAAAAGGGGCTACTTATGAGTTTGGATACTACCACCTAAAGATAAGCTTCTCCATGGTTACCGCTCTCACGCAAGGTCACTTTCCTGCCAA
This sequence comes from Melospiza melodia melodia, assembly GCF_035770615.1. Classification (NCBI taxonomy): domain Eukaryota; kingdom Metazoa; phylum Chordata; class Aves; order Passeriformes; family Passerellidae; genus Melospiza; species Melospiza melodia. The sequence goes on along the minus strand of NC_086194.1, from coordinate 47,021,408 downwards.
AACTCCTCTCCTCCCTCCCTGGCCCTGTCTCCTTCCCCCTCCGCTATTTTTTTTTTTTCTCAAACGTGCTACATCAAAGGAGAAAATGAAAACATTTACGATAATCATAGTCTGACTATTTTAATGCAGGCTGTAGGAAAGGAAACATGTAAGCCAAGTGCTCTTACTGTGCAAGCAGAAACACACTCTCAACCTCATAAAAGTAGTATCTGAGAAATAACACTTGATTAAAGAAGCCAGTCCTTCATTTAAGTAGGTGCTTATGGTAGGGAAAACAGCCAGGGTTTCTCTAGAACAGGCCACTGGCCTATCACGAAAAGCAGGAACAGGCCAGACAGATGAATTATAGTGAGACAGCTGGGTTTCAGCCGGGGTGCGAGGAGATCCCTATTATCCCGTCCACCTTTCCTACACAAATGCCTCTCCCCAGGGAAACTGAGTCATTAAAAGCCAGCTCGTTCACTCCTGACAGGCAATATGCATTGAGTGAGAGGTGATACATTCTCATTTTCAGCAAGAAATCTTAGTGGCCCCAAGGAGCAGCTCACTTAGGAGAGTGGTAATGGAATACAGGGCCTTTCATCTCCGCCTCGCCGCCGCGAGCACCGCCTGGCTCGGTAACAGCCCAAAAGTTATTAGTTAATGGCTGGTTTTGCTGACCTCCATGAGATGAGCTTGGTGGGTTAGGTCTGGTTTTCAGGAGACAATAGCTAGGACCACAAGTGATGTTAAACAGGAACCATGATAATGAGTTGAGCACCCAGCAGGCAAGGACTGAGCGGATTGCCCAGGTGCAGCCGTGCCATTGCTCTCTCTGGCCGCCAGGGCCATGGAACACATAGGAAGCCCTGCAAATGGCCAGCCTGCTTCACCCAGATGGGGACTCCCAGCTCCCAAGATCGCAGTTATGTCCTTATTTACACAAACAATGTGTTAAAGACAAATAAACAAACAACAGCCATTTCTCATTCTTTGGGAGCTCAGTAGTTTCTAGTCAGCACCATTTGGATCTGATAATACCACAAACCTGACCTACCAAAGTGCTGTCCAAAAATGTGTTCCCACAGTCCTGATCTGAAGATGTGTACTTACTTCTGAGTACATAATTTTGCAACAGTAAAAATACTCTATCTAAGTAATTCCTCATTTTAATACATTTGGTGAGGTCAGCCTTAGCAGATCAACCCTACATCTCTGCAGAAGAACAAACCACAGCCATCCCTCTTTACTTTCTTCCTGTTCAGCGGCATCTGCAGTCCCAAGTTTGAGCTACCCCTGGGACAGTGATGGCCTGTGGACTCCAGAATCCTCTAACATTTGAAGAGCTTGCTCCCAAGAAAATGCAGAATTCACCCTGAAGTGAGAGTATCTGGATACCATGTATAAGGTATAATATCTGCAAAATACCTTAGCAACAGTTTATGCTACTTCCTATGCCAAGTTTCCACAAAAGACTGAAATCCCAGAAAAAAAATCTAACTTGGGTTGAAGAGCTTCCATCCATCTGTTAAAGCCTGCACAAATTACAGCACATCACACACAAGCCTGTTTCCATCACTTTGCATGAATAGATAGGTATCTTCAAATAGGACATCCATCCACCAACTGCTTAGATAAGAGATTCACTGAGGACCCATTCCCAAAAGGGATGCAAAGCAGGCAACAAACTGCTATCACAGCCCTGAAGGTGCCCCCTTTATTTACTTCAAATTTAAATCACATAGGAATTAGCAGAGTTTCCAGTTCTGGGGGAGACTGACAAGAGGTTAAAAAAGACTCTGCAGAAAGACGGAAGGAAGGTCTGGTGTGGCTTACACATTGATGATCTTTAGCTGTCAGAAAGATTCAGACTGAGAGCTCGACATTTTAAACAGATGCCATTAACATCCAAAACAATCATGGTGTCTTTCTTGGAAGGGATAGTTAAGTGGTTTTAAACTTCTTACTCTCCATAGTTGATGCATTCCCTTCTCTAACACAGATGAGACTGGTAACTCTCAAGGTCAGATCTTCAGGTGTGACCCTTTATTCTTTTATTTCTTTACACTGCTCTCCAGTGCAAAGGTACCTCCCTCCAATGCTCTTCACATAGAAGCTTTTGATAGTCAGAGAACAAAGGAAAGTTGACCAATGAGATGTTGGTACACCAATAACTGGGCAATAGGCAGTGTCTGTACAGTACTTATGAAAGAGCAAAGCAGAACACAAAAAGACTCAAGCATGTCTCCATTGACTTCTCAACTATTCAGACCTGCCTTACCCTGAGGAACATAACTAAGGAAAGCAAGAGTAAAGCTACTGCTTTACAGCTGAAGCTGAAGTGAGAAAGGGATCCACCAAGTACAGAGGGAGTTCTCGGCCTGGGACTGAAGGCATTCAGCAGAGCAGGAGCCCAGGGCATACATCACTGTGACATGTGTGATGGCATGTTTTCATTATTACAGGATTAAAACTTTTTATAAAAATTACCTTAGCACCCTGATCTCCGCAGGAACAGTGTAAATTAATTTTGCAGATTATCAGGGTTTTTTTCCCCACAGAACAGTTCAAGTACTCTGCAGCAGCTTCATTAAATCAGTGTGTATCATTAAAAATCATTTAAAATGGGTAAAGTTACATTAATTCTCTCCTCCTTTTTTGATTTTAATGATGCAGGAGAACTGTATCTGGTACTGACTAATTTCTTGGCATGCTACTGAAATGTAAAGCCTTACATATTCTGCTGATAACAGGCCCACAAATTGCAACAAAAGCAGCGATTTGAACTTTGTGTTTTACTCATCTCACAGATTACAGAAAGGAAGCCAAAGCTATCTGCCCCAACTCAAACAGCATTATATTTTAACTTAATGGAAGTGAAAAAGAAGCCTGCACTCATTACTCAAAGGACACAATTTTTACTTCCTCTCTATATTGCTGCTAGTCAAGAATAAAATCCAGGATATGACCTTTTCATCAAGTATCAAGCCAAAAATCCACCTGGGACAGCCACAGGAGGCAACCCTCATTCTTTCACTCAGTAATTCAGAGCAAAGGCCCTTGTTGCATATAGTTGAAAGGAATCCTTGGAAAGGTTTGGCTTAAGGAAGCATCTAATAAATGCTGATCAACAGATGAAGGCCAAAAAGATTTCTGTCTCCTCCTGCATGATCCTATCACAAAAAAGGCACCACTAACTCAACAGATCAGCTCTCTTCCAAATAACCTGCTCCACCTGCATACGGTGGAAAAGATTATAAACTCAAATTGTGAGTGATACAATGTATTAATGCCATAAATTCTTCAACAGAGACCTGAATTCCAAGAGAAGAAAGCATAATAGTGTTGGATTCCTTATATTTTTTGTTTTGTTATGGCAATAATAATGTGCCTTTTGAAGTTCGTACAGGGAGATACAATGCCAAAAGGCAAATACTTACAATGCAAGAGCACTTGGTACATTTATTTCCTTCAGGCCTAAATTCTTCTCCTTCATTGTAAAGTCTCCCTTCAAATACACAACCTGGAAAACAGCATTTGAATAAGTTTGGCTCAAGGTAGAATGCTGAGTTTTCCCCCTTACACTCCCCACTGTACAACAACATGGAAAGTAAATTGTACCATCATCTCCCATACAGAACCATGGCATCGTTTCAGTTGGAAAAGACTCCCAAAATATCAAGTCCAACCTTTGACTCCATCTAGTCAAGTAGACCATGGCACTAAGTGCCACATCCAGTAATTTCTTGAGCACCTTCAAGGATAGTGACTCCAACACCCTGGACAGCCCATTACAAGGTTAAAAACCTTTTCCATGCTGAAATTCCTCCTGGTATCATCAGGGGAGACTGAACCTCCCCTGGCATATCTTGAGACTGTGTCCCCTTTTCCTGTGACTGGTTGCCTGGGAGAAGAAACCAATCCCCACCATGCTACAACCTCCTTTCAGGTAGGTGGAGAGAGAGGATCACTTCAGAAGAAAACAAATCCTAAACAAATCCTTGAGAAACCCTAAACGTCCTTTGTGGGGGGAGAGGGGGAAAGCAAACATCCTTCTACAGCACATAAATATGCAAAAATGAAGTTGAGGCAAGTCTCCCATAAGAATTGCCTTTAAAACAGGTTTTTTGGCTGTTTGCTTTTTAATAATTCATTCTTACCCCCTGAGTTTATACTAAATATTAGCAGATATTATTATAACTAATCAAAATATAATAAATCCATTATATCACAACTGGAGCAATGCTTACCTTCAAAATCTCTGATAAAATCAAATTAACCTAAAAAAATATGGCAATTTGCCACTGTGCTTCACAGAGGCAACCCATTCTCGCTCCCCTTCATAAGTTAATCTCCCTTTTTATGATTACTCTTATCCTTCCCTTCCTCACAAAATCATGATGATTGGTTATGCAAACCCACCTTACAGACCCTCTAAAAAATGACATAAACACACCTGTGAATATTAGCACAGGATATTGCCCTGGCATCCCCTGGTCTGCATGTCCTCTACTAAAACATATTAAATAAATCTTGTGTCATATTGTTCACTGTGAGTCACCAGCCCACATTTTAGTAAGTTGTTGAGTATAACAGATTAGAGCCAGCCTCCCAGATGATGATTAGTATCATTAGAAATACAGTTGCACATGTAGAATAGCATATTAACCAGAAAATCTCACCTGGACACACAGGACAACACATTCCCCTGAGTTTGGAAGGGTTTTTGCAGTGAACAACACACTGTACTTCTGATTCTACTATCACTCCTTCCTGAAATAGAAGCAGATTCGGCACATTTATTGTTAGCATTGTGGTTGCTTTAACAAGCAAAAATTCACAATTCTATTCAGTAGAATTAAAGCCCAGCACATGCTGCAAAGCACTGGCTTTCAAAACTTCTTTTCTTTCTGTACCTGCTGCCTGGTATCAGGATTCAGGTTAATCCACACTCAAAAGACCCACTTCAGTCTCCCTGACTCCAGACATGGGATTTGCCTTAAAATGCATCAAGTAAAAAAACCAAGCACCCTCTTAGGGAAAGGAATCCTGCTTTATCAGGAATCCTTAACCTCAGTAATCTGCCATGCAGCTCTGGTGAAAACAGGCCAGACACAAGGCATTCTCCTCCCTCTCCTATTGGAGGAAAATGGACTTGGTAAGCAGATAAAAGCATCTTGTTCTGTAGAGGGGAGACGCTTATCTTTGATATTTTGTCTGATAAGTATTAGTAAATTAACATTTCCTGTACTTATTCGAGAAGTCAAGAGTCCTGAACAAACCTGGGTGTGAGGATCTATGCATAAAAGCTGCTACCTTTTTTTTTACTTACAGCTGTCTGAGGCAAGGCCAAATTGTTTTTTAAATGTGTGGATCTCGGGTAAACAGAATCACCCAGTTTTGCATTTAGACACTGAAACAGGCAATAAAGAAGTTACCATTTCATGCAACATATCTAAATTGATGTAGTGAGTTTCTTTTCATTAGGTGCAAGAATACAGACTACTGGTCCAGCTTCAGTCATCTCAGTGTACTTATTTTCAAAAATGAGTTTGTTTCATAGAGCAGAAGTTTTAGAGAAAAAGAGAAAAAAGCCTTGAAACTCTCATCTCCTCTTAGTAGAAGCTCTTCATACTCACAAATCTCTTCTTTGCCATTCTTAGTAGCTGCCTGAATGTTACTGTTAAAACCAGATCAAATTGTCAGCAAAAATGGCAGACCTATTTACAGACATAAGCTAAAATTGCCTACATAATTACTTGGTTTGAGCCTGACAAGCAACAATCTTGAAAATGTTATGGTTGCAGATAGTCAAGCTACCAAAAATAGCACTGTGTTAACAGTTCAGGAGCCCAGGAAAAAAGATTTGGTTGTGGGTTTTTCTTAAAGAAAGGTAAAACTCATGGACACATGCACACAGAAGTGTCCAATTACTAAAATAATTTGTATCTCACAAAAGGGCTTCGAATGCTGAAGAAAAGAGGACTTAATTCAAAGTCAAGACAGCAGGAAATGGCATGGCTGTGTACCTCTCCTTCAGCAAAGTTTGGATATTGGGGTGCTCAAGTCATTTAAAACCCATACTTCTGAATATTTGGTTATAGCTGGCTGCATCTAAGTGGATTTAAATTACTTTAAATGCAAAGTCCATATTGTGCTTTGAGCATAAAATATTTCAGATTATTTAGGTTGGATAAATGAAGGCTCAGGATTTCCTGGGAAAAGCCTATAACTCAATTAGCACAATTTTTATAACATCCTTACCTGGCACTGGTATGTAACACAGGGATTGCTGGGGAGGTGCCATTTCATGGAACTGTTGTACGTATTTCCTTCAAAACTGCAATCTAGAGGATGAGAGAGAAGCCCATCAGTTCAGCTGAACAAAATCTTGTGGGAGGCTGCTGCTGAGGATCACAGGGTGGCATCCTAAATGCCAACCACCCTCTCCCCTGGGCTGACAGAAGAGGCAGAGCTGGGAGCTGGGATGAAAGAGAAGGATCATGTCCTGGGAGGATCATCCTGCTGCTGATGCCCAACTGGCCAAACTCCTTACTAACTCTGACTGGTCAAGAGAAACCAAAATCAGTGACAATTCACTTAAAAATGGATGCCGGTGCTTACTCTGCAGTCCATTCAGGAGCTACACGGTTACTCAAGCACTGGAACGGGGAGAGGGAGGAAAGAGGGTGAAAGAAGAGCTGGAAGCATTCATCATGTAGCTGGGCCATGCTATCTTCATCCATTAACCAAAGCCCTTGGGAGAGCCCTTCAGCAAGCACAGCTCAGCAGGGATGAGCTGACACTGGCACAGCTGCCTCTCCTTAATGCCTTTTCATATTCATGACAGGAGGGATCACCATCCACACAAACTGAAAGCCATCAAGTTCTCAGGTGTGTGGGGTGAATCTCAAGGGGAGACATTTTGGACCCTCATGGAGTTTGGCTTTATTCATCTTTTTGTGCTATATGACAACTTTGCTAACAGAAAACAAGTTTGTTTGCTCATGCACTGGATCGACCCGCGTTTGTTTTGTGCAAAATGAATTTTCATGGAGCCATTTGGAAAAAAGCAAACACCAAAACAAACATTAATTTTCACTTTTTTGATTATATGTTTCTACTAGTTTCTCTTCCTTTTTGGTTTTCTCTTTTGCCGTTTTCTGGTATTTTGCAAAAAAGAAAACCAAAAAAGAACACAAAGAAAATAATAAAATACCTCACCAGAGAAGCAAGACCAGAAAATACTTATAAAGTAGAAATATAATATTTGTTTAAAAAGAGTTAGTTTATTAATGCAAAATATTTTCAACTAAAAAATAGTTCTTTGGAGACCTAGAGTGGTTCTGAGAAAAATTTTGCAAATAACACATACCCCATTTTCTGTGGGAAAAATGCCCATTTTCCATTTATTGCTTTTGGGGTTTTTTTCCTAGTATATTTTATTCAAAATTAGCTGGTTCAAAGAGCCCATGAAACCAACAGGAGTCTTGCCAAAGACTTTGAAACACAGACGTGTACATGGAGCTGCAGAACCACAGAACTACAACCAGTCAAACAATGCCCAGGGCACTGTTCTGTTTCCACACCCTACCTCAGCAACTACTCTAAGTCTTTCTCTGCTGTGTAGGGTGCACTGTCCTGCTTTGGAATAAGTTTTATGTCCTTCTGAAAATAAAGGCAATTTATCAGTCCTACACCAGTAAATCTTTGAGCCTACTGTAAAAAAAAGATCAAGAGTCACAGCTCTGAGGTACTCAGGACCTTAAAATCTCTTTAAAATAATTTTGAATTCAACACAAAATTTAAAGGAATCATGATATATAAAGATAATTTGAAAATGTGTTAACTGCCTCCATTTCAGTTCCTAAACAATAGAAGACTTGTACTTCATTATTTGCAGTAATCAAATTCTTTTTCCAGGATAAATACAGAGCAACACAGGAGAAAATTTTAGATGCTGTGGCCATTTCACTTACCTAAGCTGAGAGAGGTATATTTTGGAAAGGGATGATTAATAGTCTCAAAGTTGGCTCTGATAATTTCATCTTTGACAAACATTGAAAGGCACAAAGTATACATCTGAGTCTCATAGTCATAAGTAGAAAAGCCCCTATTAAATTATTTTGAATAATAAAGAAATATTCAGATTCTCAGTGCATTAAATACAGTTCTTTGAGCTCTCATACATGCAGGACAGCACATCAAAAGAAGAGTGTACAGCCCTATACTACCCTTATGCATTTTGAAATTCCATTCTGAAAACCACTGAATTAATCTTGCAGCAGAGTCTCACTTACTGCTCACTGAAAACCCTGATGACTGCAGAGCCTATTCAATGTGCTTAACATCCCCAAGCTGCTGAAGCCCAGGTCAAGCTGGTGCCAGTCTGAGAAACAGTTTACAAGTGTGCAGAACACTCAACATGGAATGAGCTGTGTTGTTAAATATTTGTGTGTATATTTTACCAGAATCATGAATCAAGGGCTAGGTTGGAAAATAGCAACTGCAAAAATACCTTACATATTTGCTCAGCAATTATGTTCTTTAATGTAAAATGTTGCTTCTAAAAGAAAGCTAATGACCCTAGGCCAATCTGCATGTACAGATGTGCATATTAAAGTGAAATTTTCAGCTCAAGGATTAGTCTGGTTGACAAAGCATGAAGGTGGTGCCCTCATGTAGTCAGCACTGCTCTTGCTTGAAGGGCATTTCCAAACTGTGCTGCAAAACCCTCTGTCCTGCAGCATTGTCCCTGTGGAAAGCAGCAAAGGCACAGCACACCAGGAGCAACCACGGTAAGGAGAGTCTGCAGGCCCCAAAGGGGAGTTTAAAAATAGGAACCAGAATGGAAAAGACTGCAGAAGCACTGGAGGGACTAAGACTGCTCTCTTTGGTGTGGGCCAGCAGGTTGAATGAGGGGGACAGAGCAGCTCCCATCCAGCACCAGTGTGAGGCGTGGCGGGAGCTGGATTTCAGCAGATGCTCGGCAGAAGGAGCAGCATGAAGAAAGGGAAGAGTTAGCCAGTGTAAAAAGCATCCTTGGGAAGAGATGGGGGAACGTTGAAAGTCAAGCAAAACTGAAAAGGGTAAGAAAGGAGTGTTTGACAATCTCAGGGTGACACTTTAACCTGTCTCTGGCCACAGGTGTGCCCTGACACTCTGCCCTTTGGACGCCCCAGAGCTACACCCACTACTCACTCTTCAAAAGGAAAAAGAAACAAAGCCCACATACCAGCTAGTTTTTCTGAACCTCACTCTCAATGTACAAATCCCTCAGCTGACACCTGCAAACATACAGCTGGACTTTCCTAGTCCCTTTACTCATAGCATGGATATTTCTGGGCCTCAACTAAATTCATCTGAGTGAAACCTGCTGCATTCTATGTGCCAGCTCAGTCAAGGTGTTCTGGCTCATCCATGGTTAAAGGTCCACCAGATTTGGCCTAGAAACTAGAAGTCACTGAATATTTTGTTTTCAGAAGTCCCTGATGTTAGTTTCCGTAACAGAGTATGCGGGAAGATCCTTGAAGTTCTTAAAAATCTTTTAAAGCTTTTTTTTTTTTTTTCCCCAAAAGCCCTTTGGAAATATCAGTACATTAACTTACTTTCTCCATCCACCATTCAAAGGAAGAGCAAGAGAAAGTAATAAATCAAGATCAGAGCTTAGGACTATCACTTAAATGCTATCTACTTACTTCTGCCTGAATATCTACTTAAAAGAAAATTTTAAAAGGGTTACAGAGGAAGTTTTCAAAAAGGGAACCCAAAAAGCCTGAGAACACTCTAAGGAGTATGCAAAAGATTTGACATTAATAAGTAAATTTGATCCTGACTCATATACTCCATAAGGAAAATCTTTAGGATTCCAAATATGGAAGGAAGTTAAATATTAGTGGTCTACATCAATTTTAAAAATGCTGAAATGATTCATATCAGTCAAGGAGCGTGTCCTAATTTTTCAGTCTTTCCTGCTCCTTTCTTTAAAAATAGCTGGTGTTTTATTAATGTAAAATATTAACTTTCAGTTAGTTGTAGGTTTTGTTGCCATTGCCTCCTTCAATCCAAATAGTTCAGATAAGTCCTGGATAAACATGCAAGCCCAAAGTTGCTTATCTGAATCTAACCAAACCACTAAATACTTTGAAGTTGGTCAATTGTTGCATATGCAGTGGAAACTAATGCTAATTACCTTCTAGTCACCTGTTAAAGGCAAAATGATCCTCCAGATTTAGTTCCTCTGACACAAAAAAGAATGATGCTAAAACAGTAAAATAACTTCTAATATAATTATTTAGCTACTTTGTTTCAATGTTGTGCATGCCATACTTGGGCACTTTTGTTTCAAATATAATAAACCAACCCTTGGCCAATTTAATTTGAAAGAACAATTTCATTATTAAACAAGCATCGTTATGGAGAATTGGACTAGAATAACAAAAGAGGAGAATTATGGCAGATTTTTCTGTTGGCATGTGGACAAGCCGATGATCAGGAAGACATTTGTCTTTCCAAATTGTACAACTCTGATAAATGACCTTTTTTCTTCTTCCCCAGATACCCACCCATATAACAGTACCATGAAGATAGGGAAATTGACTGTAAGAGACAGTTTAGTAGTGCTAAAGTTCTGCCAGTGTCCTCAGGAGTTCATTAAAAAAAACCCCTTTATTACTCAATTTGACATAGCCTAATTAGATTCCAGAAGAAACTTGTGCTTATTTTAGTCTAATGAGAATTTTATAGACAAGTCATTTCCTTATTCTCCCAAGAGAAAGTGATAGATTGGTGCACAATAGACTGGCTCCTCATCCCTCATTTCTTCAGCATCTTTCTTCTCCTATTAAGTCTTTTTTTTTGCTTTCCCTCCACTTTCTGTTTAAAAATGCAACCTCTCTTTTGGCATGGAAAATAAACATCAGGGAAAAGAAAAGAGTCAGAAGACATGTTTTATTTAGTGTTTGATAAATTAATCCTCAGGGAGGTATCCAGGCATGCTAACACTAAATACCAGTTCTAGCCAAAAAAAAGAGCCAACCCCAAAACCCTAAACAAAAAAACCACACCAATAACGTGCACATTCTGCAGTATTTCTCTGGCAGGAAATCAGTTAGCCAAACTAAAAGAACTGTGAATCACACATATACCTATTATGAAATATATTTTCACATGTAGCAGTGATGGTAGAGCCATTGACAGCTACCAGAAAATTAAACTTCCTGTTGAGTAACCCTGGTCTTCATTTGTCAACACAGAAGCATGAAAATGTATACAAAACCTCCCATGCTTATCAAGCCTAGCTCTAAACAGTGAAAATCCAACTCTTTCCTCTCTAACCAAGTCCAGCAAACCTATTTGCAGCTGAACCATGGCAATTACAGTACCCAAGGGATGCACAGGGGCCATTTAAAGGCTGCCCACCACAGCAGAGTGAGGAGGCCACGGGGGTGAGCTGTGCTAGGACCACACAGTTCACACACAGAGGATGCAAAGCAGCCCATATTCACTGAGCAAACAGCAGCAGAAACAAAGACATCAGCTCCTCCCAGTGCTGTTTTTGGCCCTTGCACACAACTGGAACTGAATTTTACCTTCCCAAATGTCTCGTGTTCCACGTATAGGGTGAAAAAAATTTGCCCTGCAGGGTTCCTAAGAACCTTGCAATTCAAAATGGCATACAGTGAGGGCTGCCATTGAATCCTGAGCTGATACTCATTGTGCTTGCCAAGCCTGGCAGCTGGAGAGCTTTCACCTCTCATGGTTATGAGGGCTGCCATGAATGATGTTGCTCAGTGATAAAATTACTTGCTCTTGTACCCAATTTTCCCACACCAGCAAAATCATCCAAGATCTGTACAGCTTACACCTTCAAAATTAAATAGTAAAAAAATTCCTATTCCAGTACTACATGTCCTAAGATGTTTATCATTTTGTTACAGAAAAACATTTCATGTAAAACCATCAATGTGAAAATCTGTGTAACTGATATTTGACTGAAAAACTGTTTACAACAACACGACAAGAGTGTTCATTGAAATTTCTTACATAAATGGAAAATTATATTCACCAGGGTAAATAAGAGTATCTGAAATTTGAGGCACTACTGAACACAACAGTATACACCAGACATTCAAGAGATGTCAAATGTATCTGCTACGACCTTTGAAAGAAGAGTCAACTCAAAGAAAGGATGGAGAGATAAAGTCCTTTTCTTAGGCATAACCAGAAGTAATCAAAGGTGGCACTGTGGTGATACTGAATGGTACTGTCCCTGGTGGCTGTTTGTCACAGCTTCAAAACCTCTGCCTTTTCTTCAGATACAAACCTAACATCTGAATGAACACTGAGATGAACCTGGACTTCCAGCCTCAAGAAACAGACCTTCTGGTTTAGAGCTGGAACACTCTAGCAAGGGACTCAGAAGCACTGAGAAGGGCCAAAAGAAAAGTTAAGACTTGATTATATTCTCAAACCATCTCTCATAGCCAGTCCCTGACAGAAGCCAGGTCTAGATTATTCAGGTGAAGGTGAAAGAAATTTCTTTAGGAAAATACACATATTATCTTCACATCCCATCCCCCTCCATCCATGTATTATCCCTTGCCTCTGACAGCTTGCCTTAGAGCATGCAAGGATGGGCTGCAAGTTGTAGTGCACCGCAAAAAGGTCCCCCCAGTCAGTCTTGCAGCAGAACACCAAAATGGTGTTGGGCACCTCACACTAGGGCTGTCCAGAGGCAAACAGAGTGCAGAGGTACATTTGGATCCTGCAGGGTGCCAGCAGAGCAGCCAGAACACTGATAATCTCACAGCCTCCCTCTAACTTCCTTTGCAAGCCAGCCTAATAGTTGAAATTGGCTGCAATCCTCAACCATAGTATTTGATATCCTTTCCAAGAAATGCACAATTAACTATGATACCTTTGGATATTCAATATTTAGTAGACCAAGCACTGTTGCTGCCTGGGCTGGGATTCCATTCTCTGATGGATTCCATTTCAATGGAGCATAGCGCAAGAATTTCTAAGATCAATAATTAATTACTAAAAGGAAAACCAAAAAACCAACCACAAAAAAAAAAAAAAAAACAAAACCAAAAAAAAAAAACAAAAAACAAACCCTCCCAAAAATTCTCAAAAGTTAACAAGGTTAACAAGGACAGAAAATGCAAAATTGCATATGAGAAGCGAAAGAAAATTCTGAACATCTTTCCTTTGTTGTAAAAGAATTCCCACCAACTTTTTCTTTGAACATCCATAGAAGATCAAGATTCTTAAGATAAGAGAGTAGAATATGGCTCACAATTTTAGAAATGCAAACTTTATGCAGTCCTGAGCCAGTATTATCACTTCTTCAGAGTGCAAATAACTTACTAGTCAATGTGTAGAGAGCTCTATATGTAAGTGATAGGTCTCTATCCAACTAAATAAGATAATGCTGCCAAATCTATTTCTATAATCTCAGTGACCTTATAGGTTTTCATTAAATATATTAAGTAAAATGAGAGATGAAAAGTGACCTATTTATCCCATGCAAAAGTAATACAGGGCCTAATTTTTTAGTATTTTCAAAATTAATAGCATGCTAGAGGTACGTGGTATGTTTTACAAACTACAGAAAATATCTGTCAAAAGGATAACCTTACTGAAAACTTTTCCTATTACACTGAGTCACCTGCATTCTCCTTGCAGCAGGGAGCCATAATCAAGGGCCCCACATTTCTCTGTTCCAGACTTTTCACAAACACACAGCAAGAGTGAGCTTTGCCCCACCAACTTTACAATTTAGGTCCTATGGCCCAAAAGTCAAGAACAGAAAGTTAAAACAAAAGTTAAAACAAATGGCTATTCTGGAGGATTTAAATCTCAAATCCCAATTTAAATCTTAGACCTCATTGCAGCCTTCAATTTCCTCCCAAGGGGAAGCAGAAGGGCAGGGGGGCTGGCACAGGTCTCTTCTCTGTGGTGAGCAGTAACAGGACCTGAGGGAATGAGGCTGTGTCAGGGGAGGTTCTGGCTGGATATTAGGGAAAGGTTTTTCACCCAGAGGGTGGTTGGGAACTGGAACAGGCTCCCCAGGGAAGTGGTCACAGCACTAAGCCTGACAGAGTTCAAGAAGCATTTGGACAATGTTCTCAGGCACATTCTTATCCTGTGCAGGGCCTGGAGTCAGAATTTGATGATCCTTGAGGGATCTTTCCGACTCAGAATATTCTGTAATTCTGTGACAAAGCAAAGCCAAACCTTTCCATATGCTACTTTCCAGCACAGTGATTTTTCTGATTGCAAAAGCTCTACTAGTAGCTGCTCCTTCCTTTTCCTGTTTATTACAAAATATGAAAAAAAAAGAAGTGCTATAAATTATCTAAGTAGCATACAAATACCCACATGGAAGCATGGGACTTATGCCCAGCACACAACCATTTGCAGGAAAAGTTCTCTACCAACAATTCAGTTTCTCCTGTATGCAGAGCTCTGAAGAGGAGAGTTCAGGTGGGCGCACTGCTGCAGGTACCATCAGAATAGTTTGGGTTGCAAGGGACCTTTAAAGGTCATCTAGTCCAACCCCCCTGCAGTGGGCAGGGAATGTCCTCGTGCTCCTCATGATAGAATGAAATGCACTGGCAGAAATGTCACAAATGAGTCATGAGAGGTGGTTCCCTTCCTACACAAGCCTGCTCTGGAACATGCCCTTTGGTCTTAAAGTTATCCTCCTGGTGTTGCACTCGGATGACAGCAGCCATTCATTCATTCACTCACTCGTTCATTTCTTCACAAGGTAGGAAAATGTGAAGCTATCAAAGAGAGCTGGCAAGAGCCTGTAAGGCTTGATAAAGCTCTCCCAGGCTTTGGGAACAAAGCCAAGAAAAAAGTCATCAGGTTCTGATGTCTTTCCTTGGTAACATTTTGTTCATGTTTAGATGAAATGCAACTAGTAAAAAAAATTTAGAAAAAAAACTCCCTGTTTCCCTTTTCCTGCTTGCATTCCCCATGGGCACTCTGGCAGCTTGACAAAATAGTAACTGAGAATAAGTGCTGCAGGGCCAATCCCTGCTGCAGCTGAGCTTTGTGTGGGGAGTGCTGGGGAGGTGCTGGGACACCAAAGGGAGCAGCTGAAGCGCTGTGCACTGCCAGCCTGGTGTTTGCAGCCTTCATTCCCCAGCTACCCCCATGGCACACTCGTTTTAGGCCTGGCACAGAACAGAGCAGGATCTCCAGCAGGGTTCAGAGTGCTGGGAGAGCAGCCTGCCCTGGGGTAGAGGTGGCTCCATCAGCCTCTTCCCCTGGAACCAGAACAACCTGGGGACAGAGGGCGGTGTCAAGACTGTGGGATTGAAATGGTTGCATATTTTGCTTTGCCTTTCAGCTAGCACAGAAAAACTTACTCAGAAATTTCACATCTACTTTGAAAATTCAGTCCTTGAGAGCTTTTTTTTCCCCCTTTGAATTATGAAATTTAATGTTCTTCTTGCATTTTAAGCACATAGAAACTGACATCTTAGATCAGACCAAAAACCCTTCTAGTCAATAATCTTCTCATAGCTGCTACTATGAGACACCTTGGGAAGTGTGAAAAATATAGACCAAGGTCCATAGCTCTAGTTTAGCCTCCAGAAGGGCAGGAATAAGCAGCCTGTCTGACTCAGAGGGAAAACAGGGCATTTTGATTTGTACCTTGCTCCTTTCCTAACAAACTCAGAATTCAATTTTCCCCCTGGAGAACTGCTGAAGGTTGAGTTGATTGTGCCACAGAAGTATCCTCTTTAACACTCAGAAACAGTTGCTATTCAGTTATTGTCAACTCAGAGCCCAGAATTGTATTTGTAAAGTTATGACTGTTTTGTCCTCTGGGCATCCATTTATTCCCATCCATGTTACCTTCCTTTGCTGCTTTGTCATCAGTTGTTCAGTGCCCTGAGAGCCTTTTGCAGCTCCTCACAGGGCATCCTCCTGCTTTGCTATGCTGCAGAGATCAGGGCACCAGCAGCAAACTTCCTGTCCCTCTTCACCCCTTCTCTGGGTCATTTCCGAGCACTTTGGCAAATTGAGAACTTTGCAAGGATATGTTGGCAACATTTAATTACTATGAAAACAACATACTACTAGCTAACTAGTATATTATCTAACTCATCCCTCCAGCTAATTCATCCTTCTTCTATCTCAAGTACCCATTTGCCTCCTGATTCTGTTTTTGAATAGTTTATATTAATTATCCCATTAGAGATGTCAAGCATACCAATCTGCAGATGCCAGGCTCAAGCCTATCCATAGTGTTCTGTAGGTACCCACCCCAATTCAGGATAAACAGAAAATGTTAAAAGGAGTCTGAATTGAAATACTGTTTGAATTAAAATATTGTTTGCTCAGCTTTGAAACATTCATTCTTTTCATTTTGCATGCATGCATTCACATATGCATATGTATGTATATAGAATTTTCAGACCATTGAGCAAATACACATCCCATTTTGAAACTGAAAAATCAAAGTCCATCCTAATCCAGCTGACACTTAGCAACCTTTTCCTACAAAGCTGATACTAAACATGGTTTGACAAAATAAATAAATTTCATTTAATTTATGTAAAATCTTTAATTTCAAATTCTTATTGTTTCAGTAATGGTTTAATTTTCTTTTCCAGTTCACTTCCTTCTCTTTAAGTGTTATGTTTCTAGACAAATCCTCAAATTGGAGCTTGCCAAACCTATTCCAAAGCTGCAGCACAGAAGCAAAGCATCTAACACACCTCTGCAACCTTCCAGGAAAAATGCACATCCATTATGCCTCTTCCATCTAAATTTCAGCATTATCTGTTTTCCTGAATTTGTGTTTCCTCTGGGAAGGCAAGAAATTCTTTTATTTCCCAGCAATTTATCTTACCCTACCTCCCTCTCAATCCCACACAATCACCAGTGGAAATTAAAAGTGACAGAGGAAAAATAAAATAGAGCTGCTTGAATTTGACATTCTCCACACCATTGATTATGGAAGCAGTCCCTCAGCAAAATTATTGGTTTAGAGCATATCATTACTGTATCAATTTAAAAAAAAAAAGACTACATCTACTTGCTTATTTTTCATGTGGTTAAACACAGCAGATACATGCCATGCATGCTTACACTTTTTTTTATTTATTATTATTTGATCATTATCTCATTTTAAACAGATTGGAATATATAGTGTTGGTCAATAAATAAATGTATAATATTTAGATTGTTGCTTATTTGGCTTTCATAAAAATGTCCACAATATTATTGTTTTAATCAGGAAATGTTTAATAAAATGAATAAAATTTGCTTTGTTTGTTTCTTTTCAAGGGGAGAAATAGGAATAGCCATGGATAATTAATTTCCCTGCTCTTTATTAATCAGAAGTATTATTCTTATTCTGTCCAACCAGATAAAAAGCTAAAGAAATTCTTACTGACCAGTGACTACTAGTGATTGCTACTACATTGATGTTGACCTAAAATAAGACTGATAAAATTAGAACTCCTAAAATATCAACAACATAGCAATGAAGAATAAAGATGTATTTCTAAAGGACAGTTGCTGTGCAAGGACTAATAATTGCAGGACAAATATGTGAATTTATGTATTTCCCTCAGCTTTGCAAACAAATTTATTTCAATTATGGTTACTGCCCTCTTCCAGCCTCTGGTGGCAGCCAAGTCCCAGCTGAGAAGCTGTGAGTTTACTCCTATCTTTGGCAACCAAAATGTGCACTGATAGCTTTTTAAAAGGAGGGAAAATGACAGGAAGGGAATGGCACCTTTGCAACGCTCACAGCAAGCTCCTCTCTGCTTAATGACGAGAGCACAGTCCTTGGAGAGCACTGGACACTTCTCCCTTTTGCACGTCACTTCCTTATTCTGGAAAAAAAAAAAAAAAAAAGACAAAAGCTATTACAAGCAAACCAAACCCAAGGCTACCATTTCTTGCATTTCAGAAAATAAAGTGTGGGGCCAGCAGCCTGCTCTTTTGCTTCAGGAGAGGTCCTTGTGATTCAATGCATCTTTCTTCTCTTGAAGGAACACAGTAGAAAACAGTCTTAGAATAATCCAGGAGCCCAAGTAAATGATGTTTAAACCCCACTTAGACAGTAATCCATAACTGCTGCCCAGTGTCGTACAGAAAATGTGCTGCACTGAGGAGATCCATGTTACTTAAATGAACAACTACCTACATCATGTCCTTGTTAAAATATCCTCAGGGTGTTGAGGAGCTACCCCATAAACTGCACAGCTTAGGAATCACTTCTCACTGTAACAGAAAGACAAACAGCAGAGAAAAAGGCAGTAACCTCAGAGAAAACAAAATTCTGCCACTGCAGAACATCAATTTTGCCTAGAGGTTCTTTGAAAGAGGCTACTGTGTACTATACCAGGCAAGATGATTAATGTAATTCATCTTTCTCCCCAAAATGCTGAGAATCAATGAAACTCCACGAGCAGACAGAATCACTGTACATTATAATGTCATCTTGCTATGGCAAAAAGCCAGCGATTTCCCAAGGCCAAAGAGCACATTAACCACATTAAGGAATGTCAATAGAGGATGTGCAACAGCAGGCAGCAGAAATATTCCATTTATTGCCTACCTTGCCGCAGTGGTGTCAACCCTTTTGGTTATCCCTGCCATTAAATAGGTGCAGAAAACAAATACTTGGGGCGTTTCTTTTAGTAAAATTTTGCTACTTCAAATTCCTTAGTTGAAGTGGCCCTCTGAAGTGACCTCCACCTATAATTAGTAGCTCAGTTCATTAGGTTACACAGGTGGCCATCTAGAACATGCAAGTACCCACCTCACTCCATCTTATGACTTAATTAGAGACCAAAAAATCAAAGGGCTAGAAAAATGTAAATCATAAAACTCAAGAAAAAGAAGATGTGCTTTACAGTCTTTTTACTTTGCTCCCTGTGGCCTTATTCAAGGTGCCTGTGAAGAATAACACACAGCTTTTATTACACTCCAGCCCTTTGTCTAAAATCAGAGGTTTATTTACTTCAAAGTCACTGCCTGATCTGATGGGAGCTATAAAGGCACTTCAGTCTTATCAGTGTAAATGAGGACTCACTCTCACCAAGACAGTGTGAAATCAGCAAATGAGAATCAGGCCCTAAAGCGCAGCTGCAGGAACACAAACCATTACTGTAAAAAGCCAGGTCACTGCAGTGCTGGCTGTTCTGCATCACTCCAGCACTGCAGAGCAACCATAAATGCAATTTAACCAGCAGGTTAAGCTGAATTTATGGCTGGTCTGTAGCTCTGGACTGGCACAAAGCAGCCACGACACGGAATTCAAGTGGTTCAATGTCTCTTTTAAAGCGCTCAGAGGACTCTAGATTCCCTTTGCAGGAACATGGTGCTTCATAAAGATTGCTGAAGGGCAGCAGAACCAAACTTACCAACTCAACTACAGTCTGTATTTTAAAGGGTTCTACTAAGATGCTCTCTAATGAGTTTGCTTAAGGAAAGATTTAATAAGCCTATCAGCCCCACTACCTTTATCTGTGGGAAAGTCTTCTGCCTGGTGAAAGTGGGTGTGAAGGAGGGGCAAAACCCAGTTTAGAGTTTGTTCCTGTGGAGAACATGGCTTACCCAGCTGCAGCATGCATCGTGCACCTCTGAGAGAAGCACAGTGCCCTTCAGATCCAACCTGGCTGGGCTGGGTGTGTGCAAGGGGGGACAGTGGGCAGCTGCCCATTGGAATCCCTCTTCGAGGACAACATTGTTGCTGCAGATGGCAGCAAGAGGGACAAAAAAAAAAAAAATAACAGAGCTCTGGTTTTTTTTTTAGTTCCCTGGTTCCCAGAGGACTCCGGAGGCAAATTCCTCATGCAGCCCAGCTTCCCAGGCAATTTCTACCCTGAGTGCTGTCTGCCTCCTTCTGCCCTCAGGTACATCCTAACATGGTATCTTCCTGTTGGCAATGCAAGAAGTTCCTAAGGATGATCCCAACACACATATTTCAAACAGGAGATACCTGCTAGTTACTGTTCCCAGCAGAAGCCTCCTGTTTCCCCCACATTGCTAAAATCAGAAAAATTCTCCCCAATTATGAGGTTGGTACCACTGAGCCACCCCAGGGGGCCAGCCAAATTCGGGTCTTGCTCTTCTTTCCTTATCACCAGCAAAGCTGCTGGTTTAGCAGGTTTTCTGGGAGGGAAGATTTTGGAATTCATGTGCTGATGCCAAGGGCTGTGTTGCATTAAGCAGCTGTTCCACATGAAGAATATTAGTGGCCACAGTGCAGTGACAGGACCTGAAGGGTCCTTCCCCCTAGAGAATGTCTTAAGCAGTAGGCTACAGATCCACATTTCCTTTATCTCAGTAGGCTTTGAACTATTTGCTGTTCAGTGGCCTGACTTCAGCAGAAAGGGGCTTGTTCTTCATGCCCCCACAAGTCACTGGTTCTTACAGCAAGGGCACTTGTGGGGAAAGCAGGAGATGAGTCATTGAATTGCCTCTGGATGTGGAGGGCAGCAAATCTGGATCACTGACTCAAAGCTCAGTTATTACAGCACAGTGCTGAAAGGTAGGGAGGAGGTGCCACAATCATCACCCACTGCACTTTTTTGTTGTTGGGTTTTTTTTGTTTGATTTTTCTTTTGTTTTGCTTCTTTTGTTTGGGTTTTTTTTTTCCCAAAATTAAAATGGAAGGTTAGCTCTGTCCCTTGGAGCAGAAGCTTCAAGCTCCTCCTGCCTTAAAGGACAGCTCCATGTATCCCAGGTAAATAGAGCCAATCTTTGCCAGCACAAAGGAGAAGAGCAGCTAAGCACTAAAAAAGGGTAAGATTTGCAAAGCTGATGTTCATCCTCTCTAGCTTGCTATAGCTCCAAAACAGGCTGTTTCACATGTCATCCCATGCTGCCTAACTCCCTGCCATCAGGGCTGGGCTGCTCTTCCAGGGTGTGAGGTACAGCATTGCTCAGGATTGCAACCCCACCACTCCTTGTGGGGTCTTCTGGTGAAAAAAACATACAGTAGAGCCCCAATTGTAACATACTGCTGCCCTGGCATTGTCCTCCTGGCAAAATCCCTCTTGAAGTAAGAAGAGATGAACGTAATTCCAGGGAACTGCATCCTCCTACAGCTTCTACTACTATTATTACTATTATCCCAAAATTCTTTCTAAAAAAGTCCTGCTGTTTTATCTCAGTGTTGTATCTTGTGGAAAACAAGGTCAGCAGATGTGGAGGAAAGGGTTAATGTACCATGCTGATCCATCACAGGCCTGCAGCAGATAAAGCAGGGCTGGTAAATCATTGTTTAGTCTATTGCAGTCAGGCATTATCCAGTGCAGATCTCCTGAGTCCACTGGGTGTAAAAGTACAAAAATAAAACAAAAGAGTAATTGTCATCTGGAGGCTGGGTTTTTCCCTTCACCCAGTTGCCCAAAACACTGCTCTTAATGTCTACTATCCATCTGCTTGTTTCAGTTCTGCTGCCTCCTCCCCTCCCATTTCACAAGGGCAAAGTGGAGGCTGAGAGCAAATGGGACTTGAGCAACAAATCCTTTCCTCCCAGTTATGTCCCCTCCTACCCTCAGTAACCATAACATTTCATTACTTGTCCCAGCCATACATTTAGAGAGTGGCTAAGTAGCTGCATGCAGGAGAGCTGTATTACCAAGCCTCCATCTGGGCTGTCAACAGTGTCTCTGAATCTGTTGAAAGCTCTCAGATACTTTGAATTTTGCTGTTCTTAAGAGAAAACTTCTTAGACGGCAACAGTCAGAAGCCAACTGTTATGGGAGGGTAGGGGATTTTTTTTCCCTTTTGTTTAAAGGACATGCACTCTGGCACCAAGAAGTGCGGAAGAGACACATGGCCCATAAATACATAAACCCTTTCCTAAGTCAGAAAGCTGGGAGTCAGTCAAATCCATAATAGGATCCCAAGATTCATAATAAATAACTTTTAATTACAGTCCTGCACAATAGTTATTTTAAACAGATGGTTTATAGATTCACATCTGGGATTATTTTTTTTTTTTAATTTAGTGCTCAGGCACACACACAGAAAGGGAGAGAACCTCAGCTAAGGTTTCTATTAGTGTTGGAAAAACGGGTATTTTTTTAAAAGAGGTCAGGCTGATCCAGAACAATGCTGCCGCGTCTGACGCAACTCCCCAGCCAGTGCTCAGCTCAGCAAAGGGCTCACTCTGGATCCCAGACTCCCCTGAAAAGGAAAATTTAGAGAAGTGCTGGAGGGTCACCCTGGACTCCTCACTGCACTCACCAAGCCCAGCTGTGGAGAACTCATGTTTTAATGCGTCTGGGGAAAAGATCAGAAATTGTGTTGGGTGTCCATGTTTCTCCCCTCTCCCACCTTTTTCCAATGAGAACCAAGGATCTCCTTAAGTAGGCATGCAGAGGTGATGTCAAATTCCCACACAAGAGAGATACACTAACCAGACCCACTATCACTGCTACTGCTTCACGTTACCTTTACTACAACCTCCCCTCAACGCAATTTGTTCAGCTTTTACATGCATCTCATATTTTTTACCTTCCATCAAAGAACCCCACACAAAACACCCCATTCTGGCGACAAATTATATCAAACTAACAGCCTTAAACTCATACGGTACAGCTAAATAGAATGCCAACATGAAAAGGAAAGAAAAAAAAAAACCCACACACTAAAAAGGAGTCTGAATATTTGGCAGAGATCTTGGAGAGGATATGTGCCAAACCACAGCTTGGAAGCCACAGCCAACTTTCTACAGGGTTCCCCACTGGAGTCCTGCCGGCTCACAGCAGCCACCAAGAGGATGGCTCTTTTCAACCTGGATTTGGCTTCAAGAGGGAAAAAAAAAAAAAAAAAAAAAAAAAAAAAAGGAAGAAAAAGAACGCAAAATAGGAGTCTGCTTGGTTTATTCAGGACTGTACCAAGGAGTGCTTCCATCGATGGTATCCTGAGCCCACTCTTGTGCTGTAACAGCTGGCTGCAGAAGACATTGAAGATGTGGTTTCTCAGGGGGACAGATGTCCACAGTGATGGTCTGGGGTTGTTTTTCTTTCTTTCTTTTTATGTATTGAAAATGCTTTTAGGAAGCTTGCGCTGCATTTCTAATACCCTGAGGCTATTAATTATTTATACTGAACGGGAAAAATGTTACTTAAACTTTCATTTAACCAAAAAAATGCTGTGGAGAGAAAAAAAATAAAAGCAAGAGAGAGAGATTAGGTAGGAATACCAACTACCATTAATGACTAATCCTGAAAACATTCATTTTTTACCACTATTCATTGTAATTCTGATGGAGTCCTCAGCAAGCAGCTCAGGGTGTCCTTAAGTTTCTGCTAGGAGAAGGCTGTGGGATCACCCATGAAAACAATAGCAATTTTCAAACAATGGCAAAAGTTACCCCCAAGGAATATGGGATGGAGCTTTCAAATACACACATGTGGCCTTAGGAGAAGAAAGAGCCATTTAAAATTAATGAAACAAGTGTATTCAATTCACATGGGCGGCCTCTCCACCCAAGGCAAAGGGCAGGCCCCTGCCACGTGCCACGATCCCATGTTCTTAGGCCACGCTGCTGGGCTCTCTGCCAGGTGTTGCACACAGCCAGAGCATCCTCTCAAGCACACAAGAAGCGACACTCACACCACACAGGCCACGGGAGCCAAGGTTGGGGCCAGCACTGCCCACAGGCTCTGTCCCTCAGCAAAGCTTGGGAGTCCCAAGCCTGTGCCTGCACCTATGTTTATGTGCAAACAGCCCCGATGTTAGGCCAGCTTGAACTCGAGAACAAGGCTCAGACACATGCTCAACTCATGGTCTAGACAAAACCTGAGGCTCTTTCTGAAAATAGCACCCTTGCTTCTTTGGCACTCCTGCCTGGAACTCTGTCTCAGGCCCGATTTACAAACCAGAGTTGATGCAAGCAAGAGATCCCTGCTAAAGCTGTGGGACTGCTGTCTTCCATGAGCATTTCTTCTACCTGAGCAAGAGTCACACCATTAGGCTTCAGGCAGGAGACACCACTCCTCAAGGAGAGATGTCTGCAGACCCTTGAATCACTGTCAAGATGAGGGAGATGAGGATACGGTCACATTTCCCTTATTCCCTTCCAATCATCTGCTGGGGTTTCTTTCTCTTGCAAAACAAATTTTGTGGGTACAGTAAAAAGCGGTTTAGCACACTAAATGCATGTCTAAATTCAAGGTGAAAAAAATATTTCCCTATGAAATGATGTTTGTTCTCAGGAAAATGATAGCATTCTCTCCACATAAACCTACAAACACCAAGGCATATGCTTCACCAAGAGAGAGAAAGGTCCCATTATTTTAAGCACGTAAAATTGTAATGGGACAACTCACAGGAGTGAAGTCAAACAAACACTTCAGTACCTTCAGCATTAGGTCTTTGCCTGTGGCAGAACATGACCACGATTTCAGCATGAATTGCATAAGATAAAAGTGACAGTATTTTAGTTCAGTTCACAGTGTCTCTTTCCTTTTTGAGCAGACCACTCAGTAGCCTTTGATTTCCCCCCTGATCCCTGTAATCTGTTTAGCTTATCTGGCCTCTCAGGGTGAGCAGGAGGAGGCTGCAGCCTTCCCTGTGGTGATGCTCAGCCAGCAGCAACCATCCCCCTTCATAACTCGAGCTCTCCCTGCTCCCTAGGAAAGATGATTAAAACAAGGGACCTGCTGAAAGATGACACCAAATTTCACTTCAAATGGGTATTCCCCACTGCTGTGAGGAAGACATGAGTATGTGCAAGTGATTCAGGACAAATCACTCACAACCCCTTACAGTCTGAACAGATTTTTTTTTTTTTTTTTACTGTGCTTAATGATGTACACCAGCACAAGGAAAGTGACCTTGGTGGCCTGCTGCAATCCCTACACTCCCTGACAGCAGCCCTGTGCACCAGCATTTGGTGAAAAGAAAGCCCATCTCTTCCTCCTACACTTGCTGGCATTAATACCTAGGCTGCAGCTGAGGTCAGGGTCCCAGAACATCAAACATTTTGCAGCACATCCCTGCTCCAGTGAGCTCAGGGACAAGGCAGACATGGCCAGACAGAATTACTGTAACTGCAGACTGACATTTCAGTCAGAAAGCCAGAGCAGGATCCAGACCATGTAGCTCTCAGTCTCCCTGTCTCTACCACAACATCCAAGTGCAGCTTCAGATTAGAGTTCTTCAGCTGCACAGTTAGAGGCAACACTCTTTACCTGTCAGCAGAATAGCATGGCAGTCTTCTAGCAAAAAGAGACAGGGCCTTCACAAGTTCCCAGCAGTTCATACTGTAGTAAAAAAAATACCCATGGTAATCCAGGAGCCAGATTTCAAGGAAGGGTTACATACAGAGATTCCTGTGGGAGACCACACCTTCATATTTCATGAGATGCACACTTTTAAGATTCACATATTTTTCTGTGAATTTTAATTCACTGGATTATGTTTCTACTTTGTCAATGAAGAGTTTGAATCAATTATCAACTACTTAAACCTGATGACAATACCTAAGAAAAAGGTAATCACAGGCAATACCTATCGATTTGAAGCTCCAGCTGCAAACCTGTACCCATGCTGCTGTAAAAGCTCACTGACCCAGCCCTGTGAGTTTATGATCTACCCCTTGCTGGATGTTCACAGGTACTCAGATCAGTCAGAAAAGCCTTTTGGATGATTACTACCCAGCCCATTTTCAGCTAAATGGGTGATGCTGAAAGCAAGGTCCAGCCTGGTCCTGTCTGGTTTACCCTGACAGAAGCTGGTGGAGAATTCATTCTCCCAGAGAAGTGACGGGCAGCTGAAGGCCATAAAAGCTTCTGCTATCTGAGCTTGGTCCACCAAACACAGCTGAAGTCAGCAGATGTGGAACAGCATTGCTGTCCTGGGTGTATCCTGGAGCATACTGGTCACCCTTAAGTGCCATAGGATGGCTTGGAGTAGGAGAAGTCGGCCAAGAAAAGTGTTCTGAAAACACCCAAAATAAATTCTACTCCTAAAAATCATTGAAGATGACACTCATGGATTATCCAGCTGATTTGATAGAGGGGAAAGCAGGTTACACCAATGGTTTAAAATAAATTATTAAATTATTTTAATTCAAAATTTTAGATCAAGCCAGGGTGTCATGTTGTGGCTCATCTCAAAAATTAGCCCTGCCCATCAAAAGAGTGTCCTAAAAATATTCTGCTTTTCTTTCTTTAGTAATGTTATCCCAGTACTATACACTGCTATTTTCTGGTAGATAATGTCAGTGAGAGATAAACAAAGCCATTAAAACAATAAAAAGGACATCAAAATCAAAGCACCTCAAAATCAAATCTATCAGTTCAGAATTCTTGGTTTTGGTAACTGTATTTTCTATTAGAGATGAAATACTGACCAATAGTATTTTTTCTTCTAATGTTGTGAATTAAAATTTCTTTGACATGTATTAAAAATAAATACATTGACTGCTTTTAAAATAATTATGATTTCATCACAATTTGATAGGCTAAATCTACAAATATATTATCCAAACAATAATTACCTGTCATTGCATCTTTATTACCTTCTCTGTCTGAGGCCTGCTTACTCAGTCTTTACACTGGAGATTTCAGCAGTGGCAAATGCTCTAGTTTTGGGCTTCAATCTGTTCTAAAAACTTTGAACAAAGCAGCCCTTGAGGCCATGTACTTCTTAAAGAGACTTTAAAAAGCCCAATGGGCCTCCTAACTTACTCTGCAACAAGTCATATCCCATGAAGAAACTCACTCCTGTACAACACAAAAACAGGGTTAGATTAAAGAAAAGGAAAGAAAAAGAGCAGGGTCCCCTGCTGCTCTGTCTGGCCAGAATCATGTCTTTTACTGCCCATATCCTCTAAAGAAACGATGCTCTCATGATATATTACCCTAATACATCACCGAGTGACAGTTTTCTCATGATACTGTATCCTCAAAGATGTGATGCATGCCAGAAGCAGGGACAGGAGATCTCAGCTGGGGGAGAGAAAGGGGAGGGTTTTTTACTTTCTTTCAAACATTTAAGCTACACTTTGGGGTTTTCTAATGTTATTTTGAGAGGAAAATCCCTGTCAATCGTAGCTTCATAATCCAGAGGACTCCTAGAAGTTTTTGCTGTACAGCTTTTAAACCGGAAAGCACCAAAAAAACAGTCTCTTCATTTAATTGAAGCAAGTTTTGAAATAGGACCAAAATGCTTGAGGAACAACAACCAAATAAAAATAGTAGCCCAAAAGAAAGAAGCAACGAGAGTCTGTTTTCTATTATGAAATTACTTAGGCAAAAGGCCTCCAGACACTGCTGTTTTAATGAACTTGCAAGGAAACTGAGAACTGACCCTGAATTTGTTTTCTTACGTGATCTTGCCCGTGCTACGCAGTGGTTTTAGAAAATAAAAAAAGGTTATTCACAGCAGAGTCTGCAGAGAGAAGGCACAGCCTTCATCTTGTCAGTCAGCACAGAGAAGAGCAGGAAGAGACAAGGGAAAGGAACAATTCAGGCAGGACCCCCCAGAGAAGGCAAAAGCTTTCAGGGTCTTTTAATGCTGCCTTCAACTCGCAAAGCCACACTCATTTTTGCTGCAACTGCTGCTTGGCTGCAGTAAATCTTATAGGGGCTGTGGTAATCCTGGGTCATGGGCAACCCATGGCAGGCACCACTCTCAAGATGTCTCCATCCAGCTGCTGCCAGCAAAGGAAGGCTCAAGGTCTTGGGAGAATTAGTCAGAAAAGCTTATGACACCTTGATGTTTAATTTGACACATCTCACTTCTGGGTGTTTCTATTTCCTATCTACTGAAACTTCTTTGCTTCCATCAGATGCAAAGAAGAAAGGTAGGATAAGCTTTCCTTTGTTGTGATTAATCACACTGCCAAATTCAGTAAGAATTGTGACTTTCAAAACTTCAGCCAACACTGTAGCTAATAGGAGAAAAAGCATATTTTGACTTGTGGGCTAAGCAAAAGCGATATGGAAGTCATTGAGAAGAAACTAAAAGCCAAATCTGTCAATGTCACTTTCACAGTCCTTGAGCTGAATTTGACCATATTTTGTGGCCTGGCCATGGCTGCTTTTGGGTGAGATGTAACAGCCCTCAATCACAGCAGTGATCACTTAGCCACATAACAATACCACTGCAGTCAATGAAACCACCCATGAGAGCTCAGAGCTTTGACTTGAGCTCTTTAGTGCAGACACATGCACAATGCCCCATGCTCTGGGTAGACCCTGTTAAACACTTATTTTTAAATGCTGCTCTGGAAAAAATTTGCTGTCCAAAATAAGAAACTCATCTTACACAACCACTTTCTTCTTGAAAAATCCAGTGGTTAAAACATGTTTTTGCATAATCGTAGCCCTGCAGGGACAGTTCTCACTTCTTAAAAGCAAATTCCCTTCTTTCTGTTATGCACATGTACAAACAAACAGATTCTGGTATGTCCAAACCTTGCAAATTGCAACTATAATAATACATTGAATAGAAGCTATAGAAGCAGGGTTTTTTTCCTCAGCCTGCGTTCCCTTCACTCCTTCCTTTCCCTTGCCCCACTTGCACTGCGGGAAGTAAAAAAAATACCTGTTTCTGACAAGTAAATGGAGCTGACATTAGAGCAAAGCTCTAAGGTGAACAGGGTATGCACAAGTCATTTGTCATCTTGACAAAGTGAGATTTGGTCACCAGTGGGACACTTGAAAGACATCTGAACAGTTGGCCTTGACCACCAGCATTTCTTACAGCTTATAAAGGGACCCATGGGACCAAGAACACAACCTGCTTTTGGAAGTGACTCCTGCAGTGGTACCTCTTGATAGATGTAAAGGCAGTGTGATATATCAGGTGCCATTAAGATCTTTGCTAGCAGGTTCTATTTACATAAGTATGGAAGGTAGATAGCATCTTGTTAACCCAATTAATGAGACTCAAATGTCAGGAAACAGATTATGCCTGGCTTAAAGTCCACAGTGCTCTGAAGGCAGATAGACAGGTTTCATTGTGTGGGACAGCACTTTGAGCGAGAACTCAGGCAGCAATCCTTCTACCTGGACAGCTAGGAGAGGCAGAAAGATGATCTGAAATCCAAAAGTTTCACACCTTTAGCACAAGAAGGGCTCTTTATGATGAGAGATTCAAGAGTCGTGTAAAACAGAGAACCTACAGCTGGACTGAGGAAAACTAAAGAAGTATCCACTTGAGGTCTTAGAAACTTTATTTTTTTATTAACTGTACCTTCTTCTGCAATTAGAGAAAGTCCTTGCTGCCAAGTCACAGCCAGGTCTGGATTAGAAGAGAAACACTGTTTCATCCAGCCTGTCCACACTGCTGAGTTTTACATGAGCAATTGAAACATACTTCTCTACCCTAGAGATCCTGACCAAAATGAGATCACTAATCTCTTCATCAGTGGCTCTCGACACACTGCTTTATACAATAAACTGCTGTTCTCCCCAGCCTCCCACTATCAAGCTCTATGATATAGAAGCAGATGCTCCTGTCACCCAGGTCAGAGCAGTGAACCCTGAATGGCACAGCATGAAGTGCTTGGCCCCAAAACAGAGGGGGGTTTAGGGAAAGGCCTTGTACTCAGCAACGCTGCCAACTCCCTGCTCAGCATGGCAGCTGTAAGGAATTCCTCTTCAGAGCTGTCTTCCCAATGGAGGAAGACAGAAAGCATGGGCAGCCTGGGCCAGCAGCCCAGCCTCAGCACCACTCAGCAGGTCAACCTAAATCCTCCAATGGGCACATTACCTCGTGGGCACGGACACAACTTGTCTACAAACACACAGGAGTTGTATTAATTCTCCAGAAGACACTTCAAATCCCTCTAAACCTCTTGTTCCAGGGCCATGCATAAATTTCCTGAAGCTTGCATAACTTTCCTGAAATCACATTGCATCCACATCCTCTCCTGCCCGCAGTCCTTGTGCCCACTGAAAAGGCTTGGAGCTGCCTGCTCATCTCTCCAAAAGGCTTACTTCCAGCAAAACTCCCTTTTCTGGTACAAGATTTCCTTCCTTTTCCCCTTTTTGGCTTCCACCTTTTTATGTTGACTGGTTTAATTATTAAAAAAAAAAAAAAACAAACAATGATATCAAAGGTACTCCTTCTACACTAAAACAATTATACAAAGTTTTAGGCAGCAAATATGTATATGCTTCACATAACAAGTGCATTAAACCATTCAAATTTCTTACTATCATAGCCTCAAGTTCTAGATATTTTACAAATTTCAGCTTCAGATTGATTTTTGGGTCAAATGATTTTTTTCTTGAGGATTGAAAATCTTGCCAACTTAAACTGAACATACGCAGGCATTTTCTCAGAGGCCATACAAACTGCAGATTTCTTCAGTTTCTTCTGCATTTCCATGTTAAACAAGTTCTGGTTCAGTATCAGTGCATTCTGCTGCATCTTAAATGTCTACATCAAGAATTTCCTCCAGAAATGCTTCATGTCTATAGATGATGGACAGATTATGCCTCAAACATGCATTTGTTAAGAGAGTTCCTTACACTACCAGACCCACAACATTTTAAGGTGCAGCAATTTTCATTTCCCAGCATTTTTTATCCACTGCACTTACAAACATCCACCAAGATTTGGTTTATAAGCTAAAGAACTTGCATGTTTTGCATTTTGTCTGCCAAAATAATTTCATTCATTTATTTGAATCAAAAGGATTTTTCAAATTGAATCACCAGGCTAGCTATCCTCAGGACTGTTTGGGTAGAAGGGTAAAGTGCTACATATGAAAATTATCATCTGTGCACTGTCACATACACAAAAAAAAAATATTCTCTGTAACAAGCAAATGTTCAACAGCCTCCCTTGTAGCAGGAGAGCCTTCTGGTTTATCAGTGTTTTATGCCTTACAGGCAATCCTTCAGCTAACAGCCTTATCTCAAAGCCAGCCACCCTCCTGGCTCCTTCCTGCCCCAGTGGTTTCAGTGTGACACAACCCTGAGATGTTTCACTAACTGGCACAATCAGATCATCATCATCATGTAGCCCTAGAGCACTCATTTATCAGCTCTTCGCCATCTCTCTCAAACCATACCTCAGCTGTACATCCAGACATAAAAAAAGAACAGGGAGACAATCTCAGGACAACCAAGGTCTGTTATTTGTCATCCACTAATAAATCCTAAGACAAAACAGAAAAACAAATGCAAACATATGAGTCTAGCTGGCCATCAGAATACACTTTGATGATTCCAAGCCTTGGGAAACTCTCATTTCCTATTGAAGCCGCTTAGCATAACTGAACATAAACATGTCAGGAGCAGGTAGAAAAAAAAAACAAACCCCAAACAAGGAAACATAATCCAAAACACATAGACTTCTAACCTGTGAGCTGTCAGAAATCTGATTTTCCTGGCCAGGGCCATGCATCATCTTTGTTTGCATCCCCCTGGTTATGGATAAGTACCAGTATGATAGTCATGTTAATAGTAGTAATACAGGTAAAAGCTTTTATGTAATATTGGGGTTTTTTATTCACAATGGCCTTTTATGTGACCATAAGCTCAATATAAAGAGGTTGCATTTTCATTTGATTTTTTGGTTGTTTTTTAATATTTTTCTTCCTTCAAATTTTCTATTAAATCATGATGGGGAAATAAAACTAGATATTTGATGGGGAAAAAATATCTCTTTTTTATGCAGCAGCACAAAGCAGAGCAGCAGAAATACTGACACTGTGAGCCATTCACTTACAGAACGATAATTCTTAAAAGGACCATTAACAACTCAATGGAAGAAACTTGAAAGCTAATAAAAACTATATACAGGTAACTGTATGCTTTTTAAATGCCATTTTGATATTGGACCAGCTCTTTAATAATGTTTTTCTTATTGGCTATAAAAAAGTGTCTTAACTTAGACTGATCCATTTTGCTCTTATTGTAGATGCATTCCAAAGACATTTGCAAGTTATATTACATTTTTCCATTTAGTTTATGGCATTTTTGTGCCCTTCATATTTTTCCATGTATTATTTATACATATTCTTTTGTATTTGAGATATCTGATCCTTTAATTACACCAAAGAGAATCTCATTTTCATACATGATGGATTGGATCTTCATCATCGTTACAGTGACATATCACCACCTCCCTTCCAGGAGGGTTTTGCCAAGACCTATAATCAGTTCAGCACTGTGTGCATATGTGTATTTGCTCAGTGCAGCTGCCTATGTAGGAAATGTGCAAGTAGTGAACTCTTCACTAGCCCATGTGGTCTGAGAACAACATGAAATAGCTTCTTCCAGCCTGCAGATTTGCAGAAAGGTTTCATCATAAGCTGTTACACATGACTGTGTACCACATCCCCAAAATCATTGTCACGACAAAGCAGAGTGCTCTGAAGGCCAACATACCTGTGCAGGGATGTGCCACAGTCTGAGGCAGCTCTTGGATATGAAGTGCAGAAAGTGGACATCAAAAGGTCCATGGACGGACAGACACAACAAACAATACTATAGAATCCATGCTCATTCCCCAGAGGAGGAGATGTTGCATGTGGTACTACTTGAGCAGGGTGGGCATACCTGTAATGGAACTAAACTGACTTGAACATTCTTCAAAACTGCTGATGGAAATTTTAAGGATCAAGCCAGAGTAACCATCCTCTACCACAGAGAGTTTGTCAGGCAGGTCAAACTCCTGTTTCACGGATGTTCTGCATGAATTAAGAACAAGTTCAGGTGAACCTACCAGAATCATCCTCGAGAAGAGTTTACCAAAGCAATCACAATCCACCTCTGGGTCTTGCTCCAAGTCACCTCTCTCTTGCAAGACCTCCTTCATATATACATATATACACATATTCATACATAAATTGCTTTCATTTCTAGGACAAAGCACATATGGGACACCCTGCTGCACCAGACATGGTGTTATGTCTGGTTTTTGTTTTCAGGGTTTGTTTTTTAGGGTGGGGAGTGTTGGGTTTTTTCATTTAAGAGATTGCGCATACATCTGTATTT
Organism: Melospiza melodia melodia; assembly: GCF_035770615.1. Classification (NCBI taxonomy): domain Eukaryota; kingdom Metazoa; phylum Chordata; class Aves; order Passeriformes; family Passerellidae; genus Melospiza; species Melospiza melodia. The sequence goes on along the minus strand of NC_086194.1, from coordinate 46,988,466 downwards.
AAGGAAAAAAACTAATAAAACTTTCATCATGTTGGAGCCTGTTTGGGTTTCAGGAACCCTTCATGCACCGATCAAAAAAGCATTCTCTTTTGGAGTAATATGGGGGTGAAAACTATCAGTACACTACTGTATCATAGGCTTTTTTGTCTCTCTGTTTATTATTTTTGTGGGTGAAGAGAAAGCTGATTGTATTATACAGTAATAAAGACCAAGAATATTTAAATTGAAAGAAGATGCAGTCTTGGTAGACTCTGCAGCTGATGTACGTAAACTATTGAAATTAAATTAAATAAAATAGGTATGAAAGAATTGTTTGATGATTTTTTGTTTGGTTTTTAATATGCACTACTCCACTAAAAGTCATCTGGGCTGCATTATACCTTGAAGCAACAACAATTGAATCCTCATGTACTAAAACACTGCCATCTTCACTGAACATGTGTCAAACACTTGCTCTCAGGCTAGCTATGTGCTTTTAACTTGTGTACTGTGCCACAGAAATCAGCTCTGCCATAGGTAAAGAACCCCAGCACATCTAGTGGCTGTTTTGCTTTAGTCTTCAATGAAGACATGGTTTTCAGGACTGGGCTTCTTTTTGGCTGGAAGTGTGTGCATGCAGGGGTGAACAAATGTCGAAGTTATTTCTTCAGTTTTTTGGTTTGCTTGCACTTGGTTTCACCAATTTATTAGTTCAAGCTAGGCAGAACACTAGGTCTTATAATGATAAATTTAACATAATTTTTTATGAGTAAAAGTCAAATTCTACACTGCTCATTTGGACTTAAAGGAGGAAATTTAAACTGCAGAATGATGTTTCATGCTGAATAAAACTTATGGCAATCAAAGCTCTGATTTCTAGTTTCCTGAGATCCTGTCTCCAAACTTTTCTCAGATTTCCAACACTTGGTTATCCTTTCTGGCTCACATTTATTTCCTTCTGGTCTGGATTTAGGTGATAAAAGGTTGAGACATATGATTACCACTCCTCAGGTGCAAATGGTAAGTTTGAGGCACAAGCATGAGGGAATGCGGGGAGGAGAAAAGGTGGGGAAAACGGCTCTGGTTTAGATGTGGCTTGTCAAGATTACTACTGGCTTTTATCAGCTATTTCTTGACACAGCTCACTTTGTTCTAAACTATTTTAGGGGAAAAAATAATAAAAGACCTTTTCTCCCCACAAAAACCATACAAAAACTCAAATCATTCATTCTCTTCAAAAAAATTCTAGAAGCCCTTGCAATGGCAAGGCCAGCATTAGCTGAGGTACATTTATCTATTTCCTTGCAGTTCCTCACTTCCACCCTGTCCCTTTCAGCTGGCATTTTTGGTATGTTCATTTTGGAATTACACACACCACTGGCCAATGGATACATTATTCTTGGATCCCTGCTTGCTTCTGGCGAGGTGCTCAGGGTCCATGGAGTCGATGACAAACGAGCATGAAATGACACAGCTCTCCCCACCGCTGCTGGCACCACCACCTGTCATCATTGTCACTGCTGAGCCCATCTCACCTTCACAAAACTCAGCACTCAGAACTTTAACTGGGGCTAAGTTAATTCTGTGGTCTTTTCACATTCTCGCTCCGTAATTATGCACAGGTTCCCATTTCACCTATTTCCGACGGACTGCGGCGTTTTTATGTCTTTTCCACGTGTATGTTGAAGCACGTATTTCTTGAAAGCAAATGCCATAATATCAGTTGTGAGCCTACTTCTATTTTGAGTGCTAGATACCTTCCAGCCAAAAAGCTGTACCAACAAAAACTCTACTGAATTTCATCATTTACCGTACTTGTACCAGATCTGAACTTAAATATTCCGTGCCTGTTTTAAATGCTGACAGTTAAATAAAAGAAATCTAATCAAAAATTCCCTTAATAGTCCATTAATAGCATTTTTCCCCTAACATTTCAAAATCCTCCATATACAAAAAGTCCCAAGCTTGCCAAAATGTTCTAGGCTTTTATATTTATGAAGCTTTGTTTGGTTCTACAAACAGAAATTTACTTATGCCTCCACTACCTTCAGCCCAAAATGTACACATAGAACAGAGCAAGATCTGAAATTGTCATACACAACATGTTTGGGCTTCTCAAACTGCACAAAATGTGTAAATTGTTCCTACAGATTTAAAAAAAATCATTTTTCCACAGATGGATAATTTTAGAAGATAATTTTTGCATTAGGTAGTGTAGCTATAATCATTTGCAGTCTTAAAGTATGTAATAACTGGAATCAATTTCTCCAAGTGAATCAATAGAACTCCATTATGAATACCATCAAGATTATGTATTTTTACCTAGAATCATCATTACCAATTCAGGCTAGTTCCCTAAAACACAAATTTCTTTCATTCATCTTCATGACCCACAGTTTCACTACTTTGATTTTCAGAAGCCAAAAAGGCTTAAGACATTTTTACTGTTGGCCACTAAGCATGACATAATGTCACAATCATATGTTCTCCAACATTTTTTGTACTGTCAGGGGCCACACCATTACCTGAAATAATAGTTTCCCTTCTTTGGACAATTTTTTTTCATAGGGTTGGTTACCTTACTGCCCATCACATCCAGCATTTCCTTTCAGTGTTTACCTTCATCTGATACCCAACTTGGTGTAGCTGAGAGCAATTCCCATCCTTTAATCAGGAAAGTCTTTAGCTATAAACATAGTTGCAATGGGATGCTCAGCCATGGAATGATCAGCAAAACAATTTTCCAGTGCAACTTCTGTGTATCTGTTTTACCCATCAGCTCTAAGTACTTTCCCCAGGATCTGTGTTTAACAGCATATAAGGTGAAAGCATTTAAAAACAGGTACTTTCAGTTGCCTTCAGCCTTCTCTGCCCTTTTCCAGTATCTCAAATCCTATGGAAAACAAGGCTGAATGTTTTGGTTCCAGAGGCAGTGCTTCTCCGAGGAGATGCAGAGCCACAAGACATTCAGAGTGGAAGCGGGCAGAGCACCAGAGCACTCTGGCTCTAACAGCATTTTGCAGACAGCAACAGCAAGTTGTAAAGCATGCTTCCCCAAACCTCTGGATCATGAAGACAGCTTTAATTTGTCTTTTGTCCATCCATGCCTCAGAAGAAGCTCAGGAGAACAGACACACCAAAAACCTGGCATTGTGCAGCCTGCCTGTTGCCAGAGAGACACGAAAGAAAATAAGTATGTTCAGATTGTGACTGTGTCGCCCACATCCACTTGTAAAGTGGAAGTGCATGAAGTAAAAAGCAATGTCTTTGTAGTCAAACCATTAGACCAGGAGTTAGGAGACCCAAGCTTTCATCAGTCCTACAAGAAATTCCTTGTGGATAAACCACATTCTGTTCTTTGACTTTGATGTTTTTCTCCAAAAGGACAAAAACAAAATGGCCATTTGTTGCACTCAGCTATAATAATGACAAGTTCTTTGGAGATCAAATTCACTCATGCTTATGTCATTGTTAAAGTGTGGTAATTGTAAAAGTTCACATTGAAACTATTGTCTTAGAGGTATTAAAAATTACCACTTTTATGGCATTATTAAGACCATTTAGTAGAGACATATAAATTATGAATGTGGGAACTCGAGACTTTGCCCATAGAGGCTTATTCAGCTGGTAGTTTTTGCATGCAGAGCATTACAGTGTTTATGTACACACACACCTACACACCCTTACTCTTACCTGTTTCTTTATATTAAAAGCCAGCATCAGAGCTGTTCCATGCACTCCAACACATTTCATTTTGACAAGGAGGTCCATCCGAAACAGAACTATCTCACTGTGGGTGCAATGCCTTTTCTATTAGAAAGCATTAGCCATAGTTCAGAAGTGAATGGCTTACCACACACCATATACGAAACCTCCAGCACATGACCCTCTATGTGAACTTCTCTATCACCTCAACTTCTCTTTCCACATGTTAGAGCAAGTGCTCAAGGATGAGCAAATCTGGTTTGGTAGCTAAACTTGGCTATCTCTAGGACATCCCCATCAACGTCCCTCTTGTATTCAAGATTCAGGAGTTTGGGTTAACAATAAAATTCTAAAACAAGAGATAGAACCTTCCACCAAAGAGGTGTCCACATACAGCAGTCTGTGCTCTATCTGTTTTACTTCTGCTCATGTTCCTACCATGAAAATCAGTCCACCCTGTCTGTGCTAATCAATGAGAAAAGAAAACTTTTGGTTTTGGTCTTCCTGCCAAGACTTTCCAGTGGTGTAAAAGGAATTGATTTTGTAATTGCTCTTTGCAGTCTTCATTTCATTATTGCAACTTACTCATTATCCATGAGCTTCCAGTGTTTACCACATTTGCTCCTAGAGCAAACTTGTTGCTTTACCCTCCAAAATAATTTAGCCTATTAAGAGAAAACCAGAGATCATTTTGCTTGTGCTGCCTCTCATTCCCTCTTACAAGGATGTATCTGCATGCTCCACAGGACAGTCTGCAAAGTTCTGTCAAACACTTGATGATACATTTCCTGCATTTCAGTTCTGTGTCCTCTAATCTGTGAGATGGGCAAAGTCCTGGAAGGAGGTGAATGGAATCATAGAATGGTTTGGATTAGAGGGATGCCAAAGATCACTTGGTTCCAAACCCCTCACCATGGACAGGGATGCCACCCATTAGATCAGGTTGCTCAGGATCCCCATCCCTGGCCTTGGACACTGCCAGGGATGGGGCACCCAGAGTTATTTAGATATTCCTCTTCATCCCAGAGCTGTTCAGATTTCCATAACTTGTGTTGTTATTTATGGCAGCCTATGGTCGTGGAAATGCATCACCACTAAGGAAGACACACCAGAATCCAATCTGCAATTCCAGTGACTCTCTTTACTGGTGTTTTTAATATAGGTGCCCGCTGTTGAATTTTCTGTCATCTCCTAAACATCAATTGCTTCCTTTCTGTAACAGCTGAGCAAGCTCTCTTTTTAATTCCTCACTTCTTACAGTATGAATTTCCATCAGGTTTGCCCTTGAAGAGTATGATCACTCTTCCAGAAAAAGTTCCTCACTGAATTGTTATTAAACAATCAATATTTCTAGTTGAATGTAAGGCAATCTGGTTTTCTATTCCCTCCTGGTCACAAATCACCCCATTTTTTTCTTTTGTTTCCTCTTTCCCTAGACCTCTTAAAATTGATCTTTTCCCTAGTGGCAGGCCTAAACAAAGATTTCAGCAAGGGGCAGTCCAATAAGTCAATGCTTTGGATGTCGCACAGCACTAAAGCCAGTATCTCCAGACTGGTTTCCATCTCCTCTACCAAGTCTCCCAGCTTCCAACTCAAGAAACAGAGATTGCATTTATCCTTTGGCAGAAATAAAGCCGAGTGCAGCCAGGGCAGGTAACTGCAGTAACTCACTAGGCATCTGTGTGCTTAATAAAACATAGTGTTCTCCTGGCACAGAAAGGAGCCAAATGCCCTCAGCTGCCATTTCACTAAAGTAAGCCCTGCAAACCACAGGGATTTAGAGTTCTTACATCCAATGCTTTTTGCAGTTCTTCATGCTCGCACACTAAAAGGGTGCTCATTGATTTAATAAAGCCAAGGTCTAGAGAGATCTATAAATACAAGTGTTTTACCCTCATGCATTATTGCCCTGATGCCCAAGACTGAACTTCTGCTCTTTCACAGATAAATTGCTTCCTCGCTGGTTAACACCAGCTTCCATTAGCAAAAGTGGTGGCTGACATATTTGGGAAGGTGATCCATGATAAAACACAGCTTCGTCTCTCTCTTTGTTTTCCCTTTGATTTCTTTACTTGCCACATCCCATGCTCCTCTTTTTCCCATCTGACTATGCTCAGAAGAAATCAATAAGGTATTCTTTATCAATATTACCTATAAAGTTATCAATGATCTCACTAAAATCTACTGAATTCAGTGCAGTGACAGATATCAGCCTCGAGGGGTTCAAGATGCTCTTGATCCTAGAGTTGCCAAAACTGCCTTCTAAAAGGCAGTCTGAAACAATTCTTTACATCTATTATAGGCATGCAATAATAATAATAATAATAATAATAATAATAATAATAATAATAATAATAATAATAATAATAATAATAATATCAATAATATTAGGGGAGAGGGTGTGTTGATATTTCAGTCCTAAAGTAGAACACGTTCTGTACATTCAGCTACTCTGTAAATTCCAAAATGTAAAACATAGGGCTTTCTAGCCTATACTTTTCTTTGCATTCAACAGTAAATTAAGGTTTAGGGCTTTTATTTAAAAATATCATAGGAAGTTTTATTTAGAATGACTGTTTTACAATAACTCCTGGGCCTTGGCTTGTCCAACTGAACTGCTCCCAAAAATGCTTAACTTTGAAACAGAACGACAAGGAAGCAGAATGTTTCTCCCCAAAACGTGCATCAGCTAACAACACCCATTAACCACTGCACTCCCAGCACAGAAGGCAAAGCACTCTGACAAAAGCATCACTTGTCCCTTCACTGTCATGCTATTACAGCACATTCAGTCACGTGGCTGCCTTCACCTCGCACCCTTGTGAGCTCCTCACCCACTGGGATTGTGACAGGGACCAGCTGGGAGCTCAAAGCAGCAGCGTTCCCAATCCTTACCTTTCCTTCTTTTTGCTGAGCTACAAGCAAAGACTTCTGGGTGCACCCCCAACTCTGTGAAAGTTCTCCCCACAAATTCACATGGTAAACATGGTTTCACAACGTCCTGAAATAAAGTCATGTACAACTTTGTGCCCGGGTTTTAAAGTCAAAGAAATGATTGCCAGATCATGTATTGGGTTACTTTCAATTAGCTCAGCTCTGAGATAACCTTGTGTTACATAAAGGCGACAGAGTCACCCAAGATTCGATTATCTGAAACATTCCCCTCTCTGCGCAGTTACATTTAGTACACGTCTGGATGTTCTTACTAGCTGAAATACACACTTACCAGGCAAACACACATTATACAAGGGTTGTCTGTGATAAAAGGTATCTGCAAAATTTCCCCTTCATTTTCACATTTTGCAACCGATCCTGAAATAGAAATAAAAATTTTAAAATACTAGCATATTTCATTTCGCCCTGACAGTTTTGGAAACTGTCCTGGTCACACTCATGCTTAACCCTTGCTCCATTCCTAGCCCTCGATTTTAAACCCTGCTGTAATTTGCCCAATTTAATCAGTTCAGAATTTCTGCAAGATTCTAAAGAGAACAGGGAATGAGTGGCCTTTTATTGCTGCACAAACCTAGACTTTCTTTGTGCCCCAGTTATAGCAAAGAAGGACGCTTTTTCTTCTCTCGGATGACGTGTGGAGAATAACGAGTACTCCATGCAAAGCAGGATACGTCTAAAACGATAGATCCAGAGCTCACTGAAATCAGCAGAAAGCTGTCCACTGCACTCTGAGGAACCGGACCAGCACAAGCCCTAAACTAAGCATCCTTTCAATGCGTGGCAACCACTTGGCAAATGAGTCAAAATTAGCAGGCTGACTGTCAAACTGAATCAAATTAAGAAAGCCTTTACGGCCCTAATGCTGATTAGTCGGTATTCTGTCACGCTGGAATCACTCCTCAAAGTCTAATGGCTCCTCGCCTGCGCTAGAATTTGATTCTGCGTTTCGCTCCGTGCCCCAGATCCCAGGAAGATAAAACCCTCGAGGGGAAACAGGGAGAATGGGGCGGGGGAGGAAAAGCAACAAGAAAACCTTTTTTTGGGGGGGAGAGAGGCACGGCCGCTGCGCTCACCTGCCCCAGCGCAGGCGGGCGCACCTGGGGCCGCCCTTCCCGCGCAATGCCACCCGGCGCAGGTGGGCCCGCAACGCCCGCGCCCGCCGTACCTGTGAGCAGGGAGGAGGCCGGCGCGCCGGGCAGGCACAGGACGCCCAGCAGGACGGCGGCGGAGGCCGGGGAGAGCCGCGGCATCGTCCCGGGGGTGCCGCCGCCCGCCCGGGTGCCGGCTGCGGGGCAGCGTCCGGGCCGCGCCGTCGGGCGGCGTAGCCCGCCCACCCCCGGCTCGCCCGGCCCAGCACCGACCCCCGGCGCCGGGCAGCGGCGGGGGGTGGGGAGCGGCACGGGAGACCGCGGCCCGCCGGGGAGTCCCACCCCACGGCGGCACCGGGGGAGGGGACTGCGGGCGCGGGGAGAGCGGCTGTCAGCGCCTGCCCCTCGGCCCCGCACCCCCTCTTTCCATCACCCCCCTCCCTCGCCCGCATCCCTTCTTATACCTTCCTCTCCCCATAGTCCCTCCTCCGGCACCCCCCGGCCCCCATGCCTCCCTCCCCCCCGGCGCACACACGCACAGACAGGCTGCCAGCCCCAGACCCCGTTTCCCTGCCGGGAGATGCCCGGCCACTCCCTCCCGGCCCCACCGAGCACCTCCCGGCCCCGGCAGCGGCGTCGGGGGCTGCGCCCGCGGCCGCTCTGCGGGAGGGGCGGGGGAAAGGGAGAGACAGGATCGAGGAGAAGAGGAGGAAAGAAGAAGAGGAGCAAAAGGTAGAAGAGGAGTAGCAGGGGAGGAAACGCGGATCCTCGGACAGGGCCGGGGTACCTGGGCAGAGCGCGGCGGCTCCGGCGGGCTCGTCCCCGGCTGGTGTCAGCGCCCTCGGTGCTGCGGGCAGGTTTTGCCAGCCGCCAGCGAGCGGCGACAGGGAAGGAGGGAAAGAAGGAAGGAAACAAGGAAGGAAGGGAGGGAGGGAGGGAGCGAGGGGTCGGAGGCTGTCCGCCGGGAGCTCCGCAGAGTGGCTCCGCTCCCCGCTGCCCGCCCGGCCGGGGCCGCCGCTCCCCCTCGCCTCCCTCTCCCACAGCCGCTCCCCGGAGCCGGCCGCTCCCCGAAGGGCTCCTCCGGCCCTGCCGCCCGGCCCCGGGGCTGCCTGTCCCCCTCGGGTTCCCCGGAGCTCGGCACGGCGCGGGCTCGGCCGGGGGCAGCTCCCGGGCCGCGCTGTCCCTCCCGAGCCCGGCCCGCCGAGCGCGTCCCTCGGCCCGCCGCTTCCCGGTGAAACCTTTGCAGCTCCTCCCTAACACTTGCAGGTCCACGCTTTGCTGTCCCAGGTGCAAACACGGGCAGTGTTAGCGACAGATATCCCCACACCCAGCGTTTGTGCGCACAAGTGGGCGCGGGGTCTGGACGGGATGACACTCGGGGAGAGTGGCAGGAGACTCTTCTGTGACAGATCTTTCCCAGCCTGCTTTACAAATCGATTCCTTTCAAACTGTGATGTTTCACGTGGGGAAATGAACACTGTCTGAAATTTACAGCTCTGACAACAAGCTGAAAAATGCTTCCATATTTCTGCACGTTCTGATTTAATTTCTTTGGGGGCTGCATGTGAGGTATGATTTCCAAAATGCTTACAAATAGTGGAAAATCAGGTGCATGGCAGGCTGGTGTATACAGGACTGCTTCAAATACATTTTATTTTCCAAGACAAGCTGATTTGCAAGTTCATTTTGAGAGTAAAACCCAAAAGCCAAGACCTCTAAAAGTCTACACCCTTGCTCTAAAAAGCAAGATACGTACACCTCGCTTTCAACACAACTTGTCACCTACCTTTAGGGTAGAAAGCAAAAGTCCTAAAACAGCTGAAATTGCACCTATGGGAGGGACGCAGAAAACTGATACCGATCACCTTCTGGACATCACTATCAAAATCCCTCTCCCTGAGGAAGGGAAACCTACTTTTTTTCTTCCAACCTCAATCTGTACAGGTTGAAGCTGCTTAGGAACATAGAATAATTTAGATGCCATTATAAGGGTTTTGTATTCCCTAAAAATACAAGTGAGGCCCAAAACTTTCTCCACACTGTGTAGAATACATTATAAACTCAGTATATAAGTACAAAGCATGTAACCTGGAAATATTTTTTTTTCTGGGAAATATAATTTTTACATTTCCATGCATTTTAAACAAAGATAAGCCTGTAGAGGTACATATTATTACGCACTACTCCAGAATAGATTTTCACAAATCCAGATGTTTTTCCGTTGGAAAGATGTACTGAATCTTCTGATAAACTGGCCTTTTCTTACTTCTCTATCTGTAATCAGTGGTTACATTTCCCTTTTCTAATTACAGTGCAGCCACAGCCTTTCTAAAGCAACAGCCATAGGAAAAATAAATCTACGCTGATAATTTCTTAAGTGACAACTACCACAGGAGAGTACTTATATTATCAAATGCATCGAATCTTCTCTTTATGCTGGTCTAAAATCCATTAAATATTAACATCACCCAGTGTGAGAAACACACAAATCACAATGAGGGCATCAAATAACAATCCAGGCATCCAAGTAACAGCAGGGAACATGCTAAAATAGTCTGGAAAATGCAAAGAGGAAAGTTCTTTACAAAATGAAGACAGGAGGTGACAACAACTGAGCATCACACTCAATCCCTGCCATAATTCATTCACTTAAGACAAATACTTCATGAAATCATACTAAAGCAGAGCAGTCACAAAGCAATATGTTCAGATTTGTGACGTGATTTTCCTTTTTCCATGGAAAGAAACCATTGTCATCATCACTAAAGCACCTTCCACACACTGATTAGGCCTGAAACTTACCTCTGAACATGTGCAGCATGAAAACCTTGTCCATGGGGTGAGCTCACTCTGTCTGTGCATCTTCTGTTGCGGCAGCAGTGCTGAGGAGAGGAATTTGCTCGTCTTCCTTGCTTGGAGCATCTCCTGAAAAGGGACTTTAGGTCTCCCTGCACCGTGGCTACTCCACACCTATTGCTGTCCAGTGGAAGAGCCTGCTGAGGAGTGGCGCTGCCTCCGAGTCTCCCTGGTTCCCTATCTCCTCTGTCATCGGGGAAGAGGGGAGATGAGAGAGACGCTCATCCTTAGCAGCAACCTTTGTTGCTTCCTTGGTATTGATAATGATGACATATCACAGGGGAAGATCACTCATTTAAATCTCTCATGAAGTAAAACCCAGCCTGGGAGGGAAATATGCCATCTTAATCCTCCCCCACCTTAGTTGCACCCGCTCAGCTCAGTGCTACAGGTTTGTCTTGGCTTTTTATCTCTCCTTTACCCATTCTGCCAAGCCTGCCTTATCAGGGATCAGCATCCTTTTTCATTGAGTTAAGTTTCAAGGTGGGTTGGTTAATTTTTTCCCTTTTGTATCCCTGTTTAAAGAGGGACCTATTTTTCCAAGCAACATTCAAAGCTGCGGTCATTTCAGCAAAATCAGAGGGTCACACTGAAAAACAGTGTCCTGCTATCAGATACACACAGAGATTTTGTGCTATGGCAGCAGTTAAAACAGCAGTCATGTCATCAGACCACTTACCTCTTTTGTATAAGCATTGCATGGTATCAGCTGTTATTGAAAGGATACGTTCATTAGTTCTATTTAGTGCTCGGCCTTGGCTCTTCCAGCTGATGGAGCAGTAGCTGTTCACAATTAGCACTTTGTGCAGAGCTCAGCTCCTTCTCCAGGGATGCTGTCCCAGTGGTCAGCCATTAAAGAATGTCATGGTCACCCAGCACCCACCCTAAAAGAAAAACAAAGCTTTATGCTTAACAACAGCAACACTGAAGAAGACAGTGATCACATTCACATTTCTCCTCGTGATTTTTTTTGCAAGTCAAAATCGCTAGGAGGCCTATTCTCCACGGGCTAGGGAATTCTTCCAGAAGTGGCAGAAGGCAGCCATGAGTCATAAGCATTAGCATATATTTTCTTTTTTTCTTTTTCTTTTGGGAAGTCACTTTTCTAGGTCTTGGGCATAGGTTGTCCTAGAGTTTCCCTATCATTCAAGAAAGAGTGCAATAAACATGCTGCATGTACATCAACACTGCAGGTGTCCTTGCTTTTATTACTTTTATGTTGTTTCACCTTATTCTAATACAGTTTCTTTGTGTTTATGAGACTCTTAGCATAAAGAAGAAAATATGACCCAGATATACACTGTCTTTAAGGCTCTGTAGATTGGCACAAGTTGCTGCTTCCAGTTCTGGCTTGCTAAAGAACTATGCATTCACAAGGTAGTGAAGGTGGTTTGCATATCTGATCAAGCTTACACATTTCTATTGTTATTAACACCTTGCAAAAGATAAGGAACTCTCCATCCAGTAACTTACATCATCAAAACAAAGGTCAGGGTGAACACATCTGCTGTAGTTGAAGGCTGATAAGCTTCAGCCCTAAAAATTCTTGCAGAAAGACCTATAATTTGGGAAAGTGTTTTACCTTTATGGTGCATCAGCACACAGCAATTGAGAAGCTCAGTAGTAACTCACAGGATTGTGATGAAGACATGGCACTTTCCTGCAGGAGAGCAGCTGGGAGTTTGCAGTTCATTCCTCAGTTCTGAGTGGGCTGCAGCCTTTGAAACGTCTTTGCATGTTCATTCATTTCAGAGCTTAATCCTGTTCTAAAGTTAAGAGTATCTGCCAGTGTGGACAAACAGTATTCCTTGCACACCACTTCTCCTCTAGGAGATGATGTTAATAAACCCCAAGAGTAGCCCGATTATGTCAGAGAGGTGCTCCTGACAAAGCTCCACTTCTGCAAAATATTCAGGAAACTTAAATGGATGCAAGCAAGGTCTGGAGATCACACCAACAGGTTTTAAAACTGTAACAGGATTAAAAATCACATATGGTCAAAGTCTTTAAATAAAAGCAAAGTACAAGAAGTATCTAAAATTTACAGTGAGACTTACTTGCATAAATGTTTATAAACTTTATCAAACAACTCATAATTTTGACAGTTTTCCATAAACCCCTGGAACATGCAAAGCATTTAATTTATTTGTGGCAAGATAAAGATAATGAGCAGCATTTTAAAAGTTTATTAACATAAAATGTCCTGGCACAGTCATACTTACATACTTCTATTGTTTAAATTATATTTTCTAAGAACTCAAAAAAACCCCCAACTTACAAAAGGGAGCTTCTGATTGCAAAAGCATTCAAAATTATCCTCATCATTTGTATTCATGGAAAAGCAAACCAACCAAACAGCATAAACTAAAATGGATACAAGCACCAGCCATATCTCAAACTGAAAAATGCTTGTGTGCAGCAGAAAATATGGCTCCAATATGGAGACAATAGACAGCTGAAATAGTCCATATCAAATATGCTAAAACAACAACAAAAGAAGTAAATTACAGCAGAAATGCTGAAGTTATCCCAGTGATGGGATTCCCAGCAGAAGCTGTTCCAGAGGCCACAGGCCAAGCAAACAGAGTAAAGCAGTGTATGCTGGTACTCCTTTCTGTTATTTCACTGCTGTAAATAGCTTGCCTTACAGAGATAATAAAAATTATTTTATGTGAGTTATGTGGGTTTTTGTTACATTTACCCTTGAACATCTGCTGTGTCTGATAAAGGATAAGAGCTAATGAAATCACATGAAGAGTGGCATACATGGAGAACTGCTTTGTTTCCAATTTGTGAGACAAACCAAACCCTGCATTTTGCCTGCCTGTTCTACTGCCTGGTGAGTGCAGCAAACAAGGAGTACCCAAGAAACACTCTATAAAATGGAAGATTGATTGATTAATTGATTGATTTGAGATGAGGATGGACCCTGTCTGTACTAGACAGGTTCATTATCCCATTGCCTGCCCCTGGAGAAGACAAAATATGCTTATTGTGACAGTAGACATTCCTTCCGGCCAGGATCCAGTTGAGAAGCAGCTGTCTCTACCCGGCACAGAAAGACAAAGGCTTTCATTTTTGCTAAAAGACAAGTCTCCATGGTATGCATGCTGTAAGAGCATCACTTCACCCACTAAGAGTGTACCCTGTGAGTCCATTCCTCTTGCTGCTGGTCTCCTTCACAGCAGAATTTCTCCCAGGACTGTTTTTTTCTTTTGAACGATAACCAAAAGCTTGCAAACTCATCGGTGAGGTTTGAGGAAGGAAATGCACGGACACTCGGAGCCTGCTTTGCTGCCCCCGCGCCCTCATTGCACCCACGCGAGGCAGAGGAGCCCCGCGAGTTTCCCGCGGCCCGCGGGGAGGGCAGCGCGCCGGGCGGGCCGGGGCTGTGCGCGCCGCCGCCGGCAGGGGGCGCGGCCGGGAGCGCCGAGCGCAGGGCGGGAATAGCGGGAGCCGCTCCCGGGATGATCCCGAGCCGCGGGTCCGCTGGGAGCCAGCGGGAGAATGAATCCCTGTGGCACCATGGCGGGGCTGGGAGCGCCGAGCGCAGGGAGGGAATAGCGGGAGCCGCTCCCGGGATGATCCCGAGCCGCGGGTCCGCTGGGAGCGAGCGGGAGAATCCCTGTGTGACCGTGTCTTGGTCCCACCTACACCAGCGAAGTGCTCTCTTGGTTTATTCTCGGAATGTGGCTTTTCTTTTAACTCTTCTAGCTTTGTCTGTACAGGACATTCGCTTTTGCTATCCCTGCGACACACCTTATTTTATCCGGAAACAAAAGAGTTTTGTAAAACTATTTTGTAAAACTCCTATTTATTGTTGTTTTCCAAATACAAAGCCTTATCAATTTACTGATTACCTTTTATCTTCAGTATATTGGCTATACAACATTACAGCTGGTAATGCTGTATACAGCTCCTTACCCTTCCTTCTTGGCTTCTGACTGAAGTGAAGCACACTCAATTAAACAATAATACCCAATCGGTCCTGCTTACTGTACCACACGTACAGAAAGCAACAATCCGACAATCATAAGCAGCCTTGTAAAGCCCCATCAATCAGGATATGTCCAAATAATGCACCTGAGCAAACTGGGGCAATCCTGCACTGATCTGCTGAAATTTCTGCAAGTTATGCAGCTTCATAATGAGTAACATGACCATTATTAAAGAAGCAATACTGCAAGATTTAATAATTATAACTGAGCTGCCCACCACTCTTATTGGCTTAATTAAAACCTGAATATTCTGCCTATGTTTAAACCAAGTAGATGCACATACACACACACAAAAAGGCAGAAATAAGAAAGTATTCCAGCAACAAAGCAGAAATTCATTAAAAATGCATTTTATTTTGCTACTGTTTTCCCCAGGTCAGATTAATCTCAGACCTTCACCAAAAAGAAAACACAGAGCCACTCGGGCAAGGGAAAAAAAATGCACTTCCAGAGGGCAGTGTAATTCATCTACCTGCCTCTGAACTATCTAAGGCTCTTTCAAGAGATGAGAGCAACATTAAATGTGCCAGAGGTGGGCTTTTGGTGTCATTACACAAATCTGCAGGGAGTTTTTGCCAAATCCCTGAGTTTTCTAACAGTAGCATACCTCCAAATACATCATTTAGAAGCATGAGGTGAACAGAGACAGGGAATAGTATTTACTTTGGGAAAGTATCAGTCACATGTCTTGTATATATTAGCAGGTTAAACCCAGGAGAGGCAGCTGAATTACTTGTGACCAAAGAAAACAATTAATCAACAGTTTTAAGGCTTCACAGAATTTTAAATATGTATTTACATGTGGTATACACTATTTATTTTAGGTATCTTTAAACCTAGACTCTGAAGTTGGCAGAAGATGGAAAACATCTTCTGAGGGGTTGCTTGGTGATAAACTATTTTCAGACAGAACAGAATTTGTGGCTTAGGGGTTCTGGGGTTTTAATTCAGCTAACTGGAAAAACAACATTGAGCTACCTCTTTACCAAGTTACTTAAAATTCTAATCAGTTTTAATATTGCTATATATTATTTTAATATTGATATAATTATCTTCATTATTCTTATGTTTGGATTAAATTGAAGTCAGTCTCTATGGCTGTAGGGTAGCTTGTATTAGTATGGAAGTCAGATAATAAATAAGACCGCTAGTATTAAACAGAGAAAATTATGCTGCTGAAAGCATTTTGGAAACTGCTCACCATGCTAATAGACCACATAACTTAGACTATTTCCCTGGAAACATTCACACATTAGAGTAGTCCCAATGAGGTCAGTGTGAATAATCCCATCATGGGCAGAAGGTCTTCTCCTGCAGGCACTTTTGGCAGCAGGTGCCCATGGGGAGCCAAGATAACTCCATTCACAAGTGGGGTGGCTGCAGCATCAGGATGCCCCTGTGTTCAGGGCTCACTTTGTGCTGGATTACCCAGCAGTGAGTGCTGTGCAGCCAGCCAGCCACACCTCTGGCCTGAGGATACACCATCATGGTCCAGAAGGACACTGAGGACACTCCACCCCATTTAGTTATCCCTCACACTCCAGCTGGCAACAGACCTAAAACAATCCACAAACTCAGCCCAGCGGCACCCAGGGTCACCCAGTGTTCCCGGGGACAGAGCGGTTTAATGGAAACCAGACAGAAAGAAACCCAAAAGTCCAACTGGAAGCCTCTGGAGAAAAGATGTGTGATTGCTCCATGTTTACAGACCACACCATGCAAGCTGCATGACTTGGCTGCCCACTGGCATCCCTTGGATGGCTTGAGTGGGACAGCAGCAAGATGGAGAATCCAAACCTTTCCCTAGAGATCACCCAGGATGGCATTTCTAAGCTTCCACAATTACTTTCTTAGATGGATTTGTTTTGAAGTAGGTGTTTACTTTCATAAATGCTCTTATGAGGAAAGAAAAATGTCAAATAACAAATTACAGAATTGAGGGTTTCTCTATCCCAGTGTAGAGCTGCTTTCAATTGCTGCTGTGCCAGCAGTAATGAAAACAACTGGACTTCTTAAAAGACCATTTCTGTGCATTTGTATTTTTTAAAAAATCAACCTCATGATCCAAATGATGATGACTTTGCATCTGAGCATTTCACAAAATGACAATGCAGGCCATCTATTAGAGAAAGTAATTCTGTGAGCACTAGCCAGCACTCACAACAATTCCACAATTTGCCTTTGGATCCACTCCAGCTGAATGAATAGGCAGCACATTTCCCAAAATGCAGGAATTTTGCTGCCATGAAGCACACTGAGGACAACAATCAAGCCTCAGCTTTGTAATGATGGGATTTTAAAAAATGGTCATTTAATTTAAAATAGTCTGTGGTTTGTAAAGCTGTTTCTGCAGAGCACACAAGCACACAGAGGATGAAATGCACACGCTTTCACAGGCCTTCAGCTGCTGGCCCAAGTGCAAAGAAGGATTAAGGCAAGACAGCTTGAATTTACATGATGCAAACTAGAAGGATCAGGAAGAAAAGATGGCTCTGAAGACTATACTTTTTTTTTGTCCTAGAAGAGGGATAATTCAAACTAAGTAGTTTTTTTACAGCTAGCAAGATCCAGCCAGATTGCAAAGGTATGAGCATGGGAGCAGCCAAACAATAGCTCTATTCTCCCACAACCAATTTCTCCAAATCTGGAGTCTCACTTTCTGGTTTCCCACACTGAGCCGCAGGCCTCAAATTTAATTAGAAAATGAGTGCAATCCAAAACATTATTGGTTAGCTTTGATAATGCAGGCCTTAGCAAGGCAAAGGACAGGAACTGAACCAAGCCTAGCAGTGTGGCACAGTAACCCTACAATATTCCCATGGGCACACAGTGAAGATGAAGAGAGGTGTGGGAAACTGTAAGGAAAGGCAAAAAACTCTAATACCAGCTTATGAGTATTTGCTAAGCACCACTCTGTGTACAGTTTACAATGGGTGGAAAATACATAAAGGGGAGCCAGAATTCACCTCTGACATGAACTGGATGAAGGCACAGAGCTGCAGGAATCTGTGGTGAGTTTTAAGGGATGCTGGCACAACCTCTGCTGGAGTTGTGTGCTGGAGCAGGAGACTTACCCTTGAGAAGTAAAACTGAGCATTCCCATTTCTGCTGTGTTCAGGAGCAGAGAGGAGCCTGTGCAGCTGTGGGGAAGGGGGAAAAGGGCTACTGCACAGCTCAGGGGCTGCACAGGAACACTGTCTGAGCCTTGACTGAACCCAGATTCGTTCTGTCCTAGCTCAGAATAAAACCCACACTCTGTTCTCCATAGAAGCCACATGACTAAGTCTAGCCTCAAGCAACGATGAAGTAGGCACAAAAAATTAAGGAGAAGGGTGCTCCTTTTGCTTGTACCCTATGGCTGGGTTTTTTTGAACAGAAATGTGCCCTGGCCACATTGGTGAGTAAGTTTACCATTTTGGGAGCTGCTCCGCCACACCCGTGGGATGGTGAATCAGGGAGAGTTATACAACTTTGCTATTTATGGGAGGTTTCACCCACTTACCTCTGCTGTGCTGCTCTCTCCGCTCGCAGTTGTGCACAACCAGTTTTGAAGGATGGGTAACCAAGAGTAAAAATGATATGGAGAAGGAATAATTTGTCTTTGAACTTGGTGAATAAAAATTCACAGTAGTGAGGGCCATCATCAAAAAGAGACAAACAAATTTCAAATCAGAAGTCAACCTGGAAATTATTTGGTAAGGAACTGCCATACAAAAAGTCACAGTGCATAGTCACAGTGCATGTAGATTTCCATAAATGTTATGAGAAAGCCTCCCCCAACTCTACTGCAGCAATCCAAGTAAACAAATATTCAGGTAAATTCCTGAACTCACTTCCTAGCTCAGCCCCCAAGGTATGGACACATCCACTGGTTTGAGATCTAAGAAACCTAATTCAGCTAAACACTTCAGGGTTCAGACTTGTGTTTTGGTATCCCTAATTTTCTCCTCAGTGCAATGTTTTTCTTTCCAGTGCAATGATCCTGAACAAGTAGGACCAGACTGTGTTTCTGTGCAATCAAACTGTCAAGCTGAATGTAGGGAGCTCACCAGGCTCAGCATCTCTCAGCATTCTGTAAACTGGAAACCAAAAACCAGTGGGTAGGCTTGAAAAAGTTGATCTTGGTGAGAAGCAAAAAAGGTTAAATGCACGAAGCTCTGTTAGTCATTTAGTTAGGGATTTATTTGCTCAGTTCTAATTTTAACTTTGGTTAGCCCAATAAAAGGTATCACATCACCGTCTGGGTAGCTGTCGTACAAAAAACAATGCAGCTACCAACTTTCCTCCATTGGATGACATACTTGGGCAGTAGCCCTTTAAAAAAAACCATCGGCCTCTTTAGTGCACATTTGGTTTTCCATTCATATTTTTCCTGATGGTGAAAGCAATGTTATTCATCCCAGAGAAGAATAGATACATTGTATTTCAAAAGTTTAACCAAAACACGCAGTTTGCTGCAAATTTTCCTTCTTTCAGGATTTTTAAAACACACCTACAAAGTGGTGTGTTTGCTGCTGGGCAAAATCATCAATTTACAGTCAGTGGAATTTGGTAGGGAAAAAAGGTAAAAGGAAAAAGAAATGAATGACAGAATCGCAAGAGCTGACTGCTACTTACAAAAATGCAGATGATGAGATCAAGGACTAAAAGCAAAGACTCCTCTTCCCACTAAATGAGCTAATAAATGTTAAACATGGAATCATCTTTTAATAAAAGAGACAAAAATAGAAAAAACAAAACAAAAAAAATCATTTCTCTGTGGTAGCTGGCATGGGAGCATTTCGACATGATTCTGCTGGGAATCCAGTTCTTTGGGTCTCCTCTTCCTCCTTCTGTGACTTCTAAGCACAGCCAGAAGGGACAAACCTCTACATTTGAAATACTGTTGCCCAGAACAATGGGGGAAATGCTCCCCTCACAAGTGACACTCCTCTCGACTGCCTCTGAGACGTGCGCCCTGAAATAGGCAGTCCAGAGTCATGATGAAGGAATCACGTCGTACCACCATGAAATATCCAGTTAATGCTGGAACAGGGTGTTCAAATACACTGCCAAGAGAAATTCTCTTTGTTTCTACTGGATCAGAAGCAATCACCACATATTAACCAAGACGTATTCTTGCGAGTTCATAAGCCCAGCTCAAATGGAAGGAAGACACTACACTTCCAGGCAGCTGGAAAAAAGCAGTTCCTGTTATATATGCAGTAACTTAACTGTTCTCCAATATTTATGGATCTTGACTTCATTATGCCATCAGGGGAAAAAAAAAGTACAATAATCCCCTTTATGTCTCTTGTAATTGAATCCAACCACGAGTATAAAATAATGTGAGCATTTGAAGTAACTATTAATTACTGACTGCTTTCTTCATAATGAATTGGAATATCATCTGTTATAGACCAACTTTTTCATACATTCTCTAACACTTCCAAGATGCTGTAGGACTAAGCTACCCTTTAAAATTAATGCAGTAATAAAATCAATAGAATAAAAACTTTTTTTCTTTCCCAATAAATCTGTAAACTTTGCAAATGGTCTCATCAGATTTTGCAAAGTAAGGAGGACTGGTCTAAGTCATCCTTGAATCATACCCTTGCTGGTTCCTTGCTTGTCTAAGAATAGCACCTGTGCTACCTTCATTAACAATGATATAATGTCTCAGTCTAATGAGAGGACAATGGAGCTTCCAATGTTTAAACAGTATGTGGAATTCAGGAAATAGTAATTGTAACAACCACATCAATTTAGAGAAACCATCACAACTTTTTAAAAGACAGAGGGCCAAGCTTTGTGCTGATCAAATGTCAAATTAAATAACTTCATTCTTCTTAACAGAATGTGTTTTGGAAATACTTTCTTTCCACATTCTCTTGGTTGAGGAGCAGAGAGAGAGCATGCTGCCCATTGCTTGATTTCCTAAACTATTTAATAGTGTTGCTATGATTGTTGAAAAGTTGCTATCATCATCCTAAGAGTGACTTCATCTGTAAGTGACTGAAGTAACATGAATAAAATGCTCTGGGGTTTTATTTTGCAAGTGCCTGTTTCACATTCAGCATCACTCTCTGCAGAGAAGCAATCACTTCTGGGGTGCAGTGTGGCAGCTATTTAATGAATACCCACTAGCTGAGCCTCATGCATATTGTATCACAGGAACAGTACCTTCTCAAAAGACCTTCATAATCTACTACATCATCTAGCTAGGAGTTCAGTGGTGCTAATATGTCATCTTATTTTGACATGCAGTCCCTAGCAGGAGACTATGGATGCTCTCCTGTCAAAATCAATAGCAAAATACTCACCTAAATTTATCAAAAGTAGATTTGGGCCTCTAATCAGGTTACAGTAATGAGTCAGGATGACTGACCTCCCTTCAAGATTTCAGGCCAGGCAGCAGCTTACACAATTGGAACAGCTTTTATCTTGTTTCTACATCTGAATATACTGTCAGTCTGCTGGAGCTGTGGTGGAGGGCGAGCTATGATTGGCACTAATCATTCCCACTTAGGAAGCCCTCCAAGTCTCTATTCTGCTTATAAAGACAAATGAAAATATCAAACACTGTTATCACCTTGTTCTACACAATAACTGGTTTTGCAGAAAATAATTTCCTAAAGGAACAGTTTTTATGATGACAGTGTGGTGTTACAGTGGTGCTAGCAAACAAATGAACAATACAACATGTTGATGCTTTATCAAATGGAAAACACTCCCATCAGAGTTAACATCAATTTACATGGTGTAGCCTGAGGGTGGGGATCTCTTCCAGGGCTTCTGCTTACTTTCATGATTTTTTACCTGATATATAAGAATCCTTTCATTTAATGCACAAGAATAGATACTGAAATCTCCAATACAGCAGGTTCATCTGAAACCATGAATGCCTCTTACAGACATAGTAAATCTGAACACATAGCAAAGAGCACATATGAAAGAAACTTTCCTACACTAACTGCACATGAAAATAAACTGGTATTTTACTCCCTTTCCTGACTGCAATAACATTAAACTCTTGGAAAATACCGCAGTGTTTTAAAACAATAATTATACTAATTTAAATCTATGTTCATGTTTCATTTGTTTGTACTCCTTGATATGGCAGATGTAAAGATAGAGCAGGCAGGACACTTTGTCAGACAAGACCAGGGCAATTCAATTAGCTGGGTTATGCTTCCATCCCATCATTAACTACAGCATTTGCCACCATACACTTAATGCAAACAGAAGTGCAAATTATCCCTGCTGTGATCTGCTAGTCTCCTGGAAAAAGCATGTTCTCCCAGGTTAGCAGCTTCTATGCAGCAAACAATCAGCTGTCCTGCAAAGGAGGACAGAAATAATAATTCCTGATACTATTGACTATTAAAATATTGACATAACAGGGGACAAAAAAATAGAGAGGAAGCAACTTTCTTCACTGTTTACCTAAAAAACAAACTCATGTTGAACTTGGTCTGCTAGAGTATTAGATAAATTCTCATTGAAACAATGCATTCATAACCTCTCCTGGGTGAATTTTGTTAATTATAAGCCTGGCCCTGTGGGCACATGCCCTCAAACAGATCAAGGCTCATGAAGCAGCATAAAGCTGTGCAAACTTTACCTTTGAGCTGCAAAGGAGCTAAGCCACCTGCAAACAGCACATGAAGATACCACATAAATACCAGAGCAACCTCATGCTGTAAAGGAGTAAATGAAGAAAGCAACAAGATGTGAAGCAAACAGAGCTGTGGGAAACTCAAGGTTAATTTCAAATGAAGAAGTGATACAGAAGCTTGGGTTCAGGAGTATGTCATATATTTTACAGCACTTTTGCACCAGTTTGGTTTTTTTTCTTAGTAGATTATTTATGAACAGAAGATTCTGATAAGAAGGAAAGATACTTTCTCAATATGATGCATACCCAGTAATTTTTAAATTTTTTTTTCCAATGCTGGAAGAACTTCACATAGAAATACAATCTCTGCTCAACAAATTTCAGTTTATGGCAGTAAATTACTCTTTATAAGCAATACAAGAATATTGAAATTTATCTCTAATTCTCTCTGTACAGTACATGCTGAAGAAGAGAAAATAACAAGACATTACAAATGAAAGCCCAACCCCTTGAAAGCAGAGAAATGCTGTTTTTCTGTGTCGCAGTTGAATAATAGTTGGACAGAAGAATTAATCTGGGGCTGGAAACCACAGTCTTAGTTTGAACTCAGCATTGTGCACAAAGCCCAAAGATGAGCAGCATCCAGACATCCAGATTTTGGTCATCAGAGTAGTAATTGTTTTAATCTGTTTTTCTAAAATGCAATGGCAGAAAAACAAAATTAAAGAAAAGCCGCTGGACAATAACATTCTGAAAATAAACTTCTACCAAGAAAATAAACTTTAGAATTATTTACCTGTTTAACACAAAAATATATGCTTTATGGTAGGACTTTTTTTTAGAAAATGTATTTCAAAGTTCTAGATAATAAAAATGCCATGAATCACAGCATTATTTTCAAAATGTCACAAAATTCCTTTTAGATTTATTTCAATAAAATTGCAATTTAAAATTAATTTTAGTCTTTGAGCCACTTAACCATATGAAATCCTATTCAAATAGCTAAATGTGCAGATAGGCTGTGTATTTAAGCTGACCAGAAGAGCTGACCAGGCATTACTATAAAATCCTGTTCAGAACAGTTGGACTGGCCACCAGTGCCTCTCTCAGCCACAGAAACATGGCTGATGAGAACCAAACAGATGGTCCCTCCAAACTAGCAATGTTTCCTTACATTCCCTACACCTCTCTAGCTTCCAAACTTCCTGTAATTGGCCTGATTTTTTCCCAGCCAAAAAGAACTTCCTTAAAAATTCAAACTACATTTTAGAACTGCTAAGAATTACTTTACAATATTTCCTCTTAGGCTGCAGCATAAATGACTACATTTCAATTACTTCCTTCCTCTGAATTAGATGGGCTATTTGGCATTGGGGGAAAGTAAGTAATTTTTATTCAATCCAACTTTTAAATTTTGATGATAGTATCAAATACTGCAATTTAGCACAATATACAAAGAGGTCATACTTTATTACTATAGACAGTTCTACCTTCTTCTTCCTTTCTCCCCTCCCCTTTATTACCAGCATATTTTCTCCTTTTGGTAAAACTATCCTCATGAGACCTTATTTTGCAAAGCATGGAGCAGAAAAGGCAAATAAGAGTGCTTCTGAACATTACATCTTAAAATGACAGAAAATAACTTAAATAAGAGTGGATGATATAATTGACCTGAGTGCCTACTTGTCATTTACGCTAAAGTCCCAATGAAGCCAGGCAGCTCTGAGCACTGGGATCACTTTCAATAATGGGAATCATGACAGAGTAATATATTTCACAGAAGTCTCATAGCAGTGTACTTTCCAGCTATATTATATGCCCATAATTTGGGATTCTTTGGTCCAGGATTCTACACCATTGTGGTATGGGCTTTCTGTAGTAACTGTGCTTGATTTTTTAAGATTCCCTAGTAGCCGCTGACAAGAGGACAAAAGAAGATTTGAGATCTATAGTTAACATTTAAGCCCAATAGCTACAGTAATTGATTAGTTCTCCATGGACTTTTTTGGTCACTGAGGTGTGTACAGAGACTACAGGAGATTATTTTATTGTGTAATTTTCACAGCGCAGCAGGGTACCTTGACAATGGGCTGGATACCACCCTCCTGACAAAACACCACGGGGGAGGGATCAGAGTGAAGAAAACTCAGAGAGCAGATTCACTCCATAACAAGCAGGGGGTAGGACTTTTTCGTTCCTGGGAAAGAAGCAAGATTTCTGGCCCCACAATTTGTAGATAAATCTGAGATCTCCTGGGGGACAGAGTCATTTTTGTTGGGAGTTACAGCCCACTTCAGCCCTAGAGGTATCAGAGGCCTTACCCAGTTCCTTGGCTACTGAGCTATTTAATAGCTAACATGTTGAAAAAGGCTTCTTGAAACAGTTATATCGGGTACTGAGCCAGAATAGGGCCAGAGGGTTAAGCAACAGATGCGTAAGAGCTGCAAAGCTGGTTTTGTTTTTGGGGTGGGCGGATGTAAAGAAATTGAAAGTAGACATGGAAATGATGAAGGTTGATGGCTTAAGACATTCTGAAAAACAATGTCTCCTCATTAGCCATAGATCAAGCTAGCATTGACCACAGCAACTATTACAAACTCTTTTGAAACAGCTCAAAAGTGAGTTGGAGGGGCCTTTACTACAGCTAGAACAGGAGCTGGTGAATCCCTGTTGAGGAAACCAACAGCAGTGTGGGATGTGGAGATGGCTCATGCACTTGCATCTTCCACAAACTAAACTCCAGCTATCAGTGCATTCTGTATCTGCCATCCAAGAGACTGCAACTTATATTTTGGTATGAACTAGCAACAGTTGTTCAAATGCCTGTTTATACACTTGATCCTGGTCTCAGTTATTTTCAGTTCCAAGTGTTTTTTAGTAATATCTCAACTCATGCTCAGAAATCCAGACATGAGCCTGACTCTTCCAAACTCGAGGCCAAGTTTGCCTCAGTTGTTGGGTGCTGTATTTCAGGAACCTTGCATGGGCCTGACCTTCAGAAGACGAATACTCAGAACTTTCAAAATACACAACACCCAAAGCACCCTCCAACTGGATTAATAAAAATGAAGGCACTCAGAAGTTGGTAGTTACTTTTGGAAATCTTACACATAACTAGAGCAGACTGGTTGACAAGAAAAGCAGAAATCACTGGTAACCATAAAAAGATCCATGTGTTGCTGTGCTCAAGGTACTTACAGTGTAAACTTTACTCCCATTCATAGTGGCATAGTTAATGGCAAAAGGGTTTGCCCTTTATGTCCAGTAACCATATTTTACTCTATATCTCTAGAGAGCAGGAGTCTGTATAAGCAATGAGAGAGAGGGGAAAAGAGTTGATGGATTACCAGTTTTTCTCCTGGTGGTGAATTCAGCTGTCTGGAATCATGAATGCTAGTACAGGAGGAAACAAGATAATTATCTTTTGTCAAAACTATGATATAATAAATGTTAATATAATCTCAAAGGGAGGTACAGTTCAGAATATCTTTTAAAAAGACAAAACAGATCGTGAAACAAAGTTTGCTTTTAACTATGTATAAACAGTCTTTGATCAATCAACTGAATCCTTAGAAAGGGATGATATATCACAAAACACAACAAAACACCCCTACCACAGTTGGGTAAGTGCTCAAACTTTGCTCACAGAAAGAATGATAGCAGTTGGCAGGGAGACCCAACCAAATTATTAGAGTGGAAATTTTTTGTTTTTATATAAATTAGCACAGTTCTCTCCTTCTGGAAGCTGTAATCACTACAGAGTAAAATGGATTGGTAGTGCTGCATTATAAATGCATCTGGCATCAGATAGAATTTTTTCCTGAGGGTTGTCATCAGAGTTCGTGGCTTTTTGTTTCCTCTTCTGCATCCTCAGATAGACCTGTAAAGCAAAAAGGAGATGCTTAAAAATTTAGTGCAGTTGGCAACTACATGCACTATATTGTTGATTCTATCAGTTTGTGAAAGTCTTGGTTAGAGCTGGAGGAAACAATTTATTACATGCAAAACACTTAGGAAAAAAAAGCTTATCTTGCAAATTCAAGTGCTCACAAGTTCAGAAATTAAAAAAAAAATAGTGCAATAAAGGCAATTTCACATCAGCTTTTCTATACATATCATGTTTGATAACAGTTCAAACTACAAAATTGTGGACTACATTTGCACCAGAAAAAATGACAGAGAACAACTGGGCATATGATCTGAGACACAGTTACTCCAATTTACTACTTGCATTTATTCTGTACCTTTTTGTGGGAAAAAATGACAATACAAGTTGCAAAACAATAGAAAATTGAATGCATACACTCATTAACAAGGATTTACTTGGATATATAGAAAGATAGATAGAAAGATGAAAGAGAGAGAGAAAGAGGGAGGAAAAGAGAAAGAAGGAAAGGAAAAGGAAAAGGAAAATGAAAAGGAAAAGGAAAAGGAAGAGGAAGAGGAAAAGGAAAAGGAAAAGGAAAAGGAAAAGGAAAAGGAAAAGGAAAAGGAAAAGGAAAAGGAAAAGGAAAAGGAAAAGGAAAAGGAAAAGGAAAAAAGAAAGAGACTATCAAATAGCCATACTCTTACATTGAAGGTAACTTCTGCTATAAGCCATGAATTCTGTCAGGTTCATTATTGCTAAGATTATTATCCTATCCAAGATTGATTAATAATCTTAGCAATAATGAACCTGACAGAATTTGAAAGGGAGATAGGGACTCATAGAAAGTTGCTTCAAATATCTAGGAAGAAAGAAAACAGTGGATGATCACACAAATTTTTACACACACATACTTGAATGACTAAAATTAGAAGTTATTTCACCCAGAAGCTTCTTACATATGCACTCTTAGTTTAGATTGAAAATTATTTAAATCCTTTTCTAATTAATTTAAGCAATCCAAAACAAATTGACACGATTTCCAAATGATATATGACAAATAATAAAATAACACACAGATTTTATGAGGTTTGTTTTGATATGCTTTTTTTCCTCCTTCTCTGAAGAAGGCTAAAATCCCTCTACATACAATGAATTGATCCAGCAGATCAGTAGAATAAAAATGTGAACATCCAATGTTCTAAACCAAAGCCACCAGTCTCCTGTCAGCCTAATTGCTTTTACAATCATGTTCACACAGAATTAGCACCAACAAACTTCATAGAATTAAATCCATGTGCTTTCATTTATATCGGTGCAATTTCACATGATCAAAACAATCTAGATTTATTTTCCAGCTTTTATTTTACACTTCCAATGTTTTTGGTGCTTGGGGATTTTAGAATTTACAGTGGTTTTCATGGGTGATGGTACTAAACTGAACAAATGTTAGCTCAAGCCTTGAGATAAAAAGACTAAAGCAGTAAAATTTCGGCAACAGCTGGAAGCCCAAAGCCCTGAGGGTCTGAGAAGTTCCCCTTAGTGATGTTGCCACTTTTTTTTTTAAGGACAATTAAAAGCCTCATGTTAAGAGCTGACTTGGGGCTCCAAAGGTCAGCCCTCGAGTGGCCATTCCTTTGTTCAAAGCTCTCATCACGTTGCCCACGCTGGGATGCCAAAGGGACCAGCAGCAGGTCCCATCTTGTTTCATCAGTGATCATGGGGAAGGAGGTAGGTAGCATGATAAGGAAACTTATGGATTATAGGAAACCAAGATGAGGTACAAACATTGGGGAGGATAAAGAAATATTGCTCTAGGACCAAGAGATTAACAAATATAAGGTAGAGGGGATACTGCTTGAAATGCACCATGGAAATAACAAACTTTAACTTTTTCCACTGCGCTACTTCTGCAGAGCTTTCCTGAGCAAGTATCGGTGTTCAAGTTGTGCACTGGCAGTGAAACACTCACCATGTAGCTCCATGCAGTGTAGAAACCAGTGCAAAGCTACAGTTAACACTGTTTCCTGACTACATAGCTTTGTTGAGCTGTTTGGAGATCTGCCTAAAAAAAGTACCTGAGAATATCTTGATTTCACACCACAGTCAATGAAAATAGTGCCAGAATTATGAAACTGGCTGCTGCACACTCCTATAAAAGCTAGACACACACAAAATCTGAATGAGAAACAGAAAAAAAAGGAGTTTTGACTATGGTCAGCTCTTTGTACCCAAAAAGAATGGTTGCAGATTTACCAGAGACCAAGAGTTTACCAACTGTGCATTGGTGTAGCACATTTAAGCCATGACACTGCCACTGCACAGTGCCCTCAGCCTCTTGACATTTGAGGACTGGCTGGCTACTGGGCCTCTAAGAAGCATAACAAAACAGAAATTAAAGAAGGGAGGTTTACAAAAATATCTGGGGGAAAAATACCTCTCAATGAGAAAAAAAAAAAAACTCATTAAAAAAAAAACTCTCAAAGCTCTATCATAATGCACTTTTTTCCTTTGTTAGGCTGAAAACATGGCCTGTTAAAAATTAAAGAGTAATTATAAACTTACCCAAAAAAATTCTTTGAGACAAAAAATAGTGCCCAGTGCCCAAGACACTGCCTTCAAAATCTGTTACTTCCCTAAAATTAACTTCTTACAAGTAACCCTTGTGTCTATTTCTACAAATTGCTGTGCCAAAGTGAACCATGAATGGTTACTTTCATGAAAAGCCATGGATCCACTAAATCTAACACATTTACTGTAATTACTGGCTGGCAGAACTGCAGTCACAGAGCAGGATTTACCCTGGTTTCACACAAGTTTGCACAGCAGCCCTATAGGTTCCAGCTATAGGGAACCTGGAATACTTCTGCATGGATCAAAGAACTACTACATGAGTAAATTGGGAGAGGTGAGCTGCCAGGTGAGGCACAGATTGCAGCTATTTTTATTGTGCAACTCCAAAATGGGAGGCAATGCAGAATCAGGAAAATACTGCTTGCAATAACCAGCCTTCCCACCTCTACCCTGTATTTTTTCTGACATGTAACTTTTATTAATCATCTAAGAGAACAACATAAATGTCACATTGATCTAACTGGCACATTCTACATTGTAGCAGATGAGGTAATTAGCATCAGAGAGGTTTCTCATTAGCATATTCCAACAAGCTTAGGCAGATCCTAAAAAATACCAGGTATAAATATAAATTCTGAAGATTAAGGCTTCTTTACCTCATTTCATCAGGAAAAAAAAGCTTCCTTTCATCTTCATATCCCCCATTATGAAGTTCTCTCTT
Source organism: Melospiza melodia melodia (assembly GCF_035770615.1). NCBI lineage: Eukaryota > Metazoa > Chordata > Aves > Passeriformes > Passerellidae > Melospiza > Melospiza melodia. The sequence goes on along the minus strand of NC_086194.1, from coordinate 46,959,128 downwards.
GTTTTTGTTTTAGAGAGTATCCAAAAATCCTATCATAATAACACTGGTCTGAGCACATACACTTAGAGAAATGTATATTGAAAGGTTTATGTCTCTGTTTATTAACACAGCTACAAACTGGGAAGCTGCTTTTGGAAATGATCGTGGTAAGTTTTAACTCAGCAGTAGGCAACTCCAAGCACCTCCAAGAGCTTTTGGAGTTCAGTTTTCAAAACAGAGCCAGAATACATTATTATATTAATATCCTGATTAGTAACATGAGATGGAGGATATCTGACACCAAGAAAGTCACTTAAATCCCTCAAATGCTATGTATTTGTCAATTAGCACCCTCAAGAAAGCAGCTTCTATAAACAAAGACACAGAATACTTCAATCATGTTATTCACCTCTTCAAAAGCATGACTTAATACACACATATCATTGAGTCACAGAAAGTTCATTTGTAGATCAAAATGTACTTTTGAGGCTTGAAAACAAAGTTCAAAGAAAATCAGTTACAGTGACAGAAGCACCAAAGACAGCAGAAAACCCCCAACTTTCCTGGGATTATTATTCATGCAGTTAGAAGGAAAAAAAAAGAAAAAACAAAAAACCCCAATGACACATTTAAAGGGAGAGATGACATTTGAGCATGATGGAGGAGAAAGAATCATTTTCTGTAGTCATAAATTGTTCACACTCATCATGATGCTGTAAGGTTTAAAGATATTCAGGTTAAATAATTAGGCAATGGAAGAAACTACCCAGGGAGGTGGCTAAGTCAGGGATATGAGAAGTTTGCAGAGATAGGGCAGATGAAATCCTAGTGGGGATAGTGAAAAGGAAGATACACAGGTTTTGAATTGGATGACCTAAAGGATCTTCTCCAATCCTATCATTTATGCTGCTATGATTCATGCTGAGGAGAACATTTTGGACCCTTTTGAATTACTGGCTGAGTTTCCTGGATACTATTGTACATTAGTCTACTCTAAAGCATGCATAAAACTAAGTCAAAGTTGGCTTTGAAGTGTTTGATCTACAATATCCAATACTTCCAGTCTCTTTTTCATACAGTGACTCAGAAAAGAGCTGTTATAACAAGACAAAAGTTATTTTGAGTTCAGATTAAGTTAGAAAAGGGAGGCACCCTGTTCTTCAGCTATTCCCACCTAAAAGAGGAAAAAACCCACCCCGTCTCATGGCCTAATGGTCAGTATTGCTATTTCTAGACCTGACATAAGACAGCTTTAGAACAAACTACAGCTTTAAAGTAACTGTTTTTCATAAAATTTTGGATCCAAAACTAAATGTTCCAAATGACCAAAGTTAATAGCTTTTTGCTTTTTTGTTAACAAAAGATGACAGATTTTTCCCAGCACCTTTAAGTCATATTTCTGAAAATCATAATTCTTCTTTCAAGAAGGCCCATCTATTCATTATTAATAATTTTTTTTTCATTAAAAACTACTTGAGGAAATGTATACCACTTCCTTTTTCTTAGTATTTAGCCTTCGTTCTGTAAACACAATCCAAAGGGCTTTTCAAAAATTGAGGAAAGCACCAGTCTTGCTTATCAAACAGACACAGCTTAGCAAGAGTGAGTGCAAACTAGATTACTGTAAAATCAACAAGCTACAAACTTTCCTGTACTGCTTTAATGGGAGAAACTGGACTTCACCGGCATTCTGTATCACTTTTAATGGGCTAATAAGCTGAGAGGGGCCCCAGCATTGCCTCCCCCAGTCACCAGTGAGTCACTGACCACTGCACACATTATTTAAAAATGCTCAGAGTTTTGTATCAGGAAGTGGAGTGATGGTAGCTGAATAAGTGGGAAGCATGGCTGACTCATTTATTAAAGAATTGTGTAAAACAAATAAATTTGGTTTTCATTTAGTGTGACTGAGAGAAAGGGCTTCATTGAGTGAACTTTGCTTTGTCCCAAGGGACCATATACATCACAGGGTGGATAATGTGAAACAACCATTTCCACCCCTGTAAATGTGCCCCCCACCAACTGCGACTAACACGACAAATCCAACCTACACGAAGGTATCCCCTGCTACGTTTCTAAATGCCACAAAATAGCAGGGGTAGGAGGGGCAGCTCTGACCTTGGGGAAAGAGGAGGGTCTATTCCCACAAAACTCACAAAAACCTTGCTAAAGTCTTCCTTTTGTCATTCTGACTTGATAGTGGCATGTAGTAGCCGTGTAACACAATGGAGTTAATAAGGAGGTTACAATGACAAAGGACATTTACCAAATGTCCACAGAACGTTTTTTAATTAAGTTTTAAACAACTTACAAAGATTCTGTGCACTCATGCCTCTATGTATTAGCCCTCAGTATGGTTTCTTTAGGATTTTCTTCTGATTGGTATTTGGAAAATTCCCAAGACATATGAAATATTTCTCATATAAAGTTTGAAAACCAGGAAAAACATCCAGTGGCATCACTAAAATTTCCCAAGGTTCACACCTGCTTCTTCCAATGACTCCAATTACATACACATGTAAATATAAATACACACATACACACACTCCACATACACAGAGTTGGAATAAACACATTCTCTAAGAACTTTGGAGCTGTCAAACCACCAAACCCAGCTTACATACATATATATTAAGGAGATCAAGATGAATGAGATGCTAGTTAATTTGAAGCAATGTAGAGCTCTGTAAACAGGACTCTAGTAACAGTGTTTTAAGTTCCTCTTAGGAACAACAACAACAAAAAAATCCAAAAATTATTACAAAGCAAACTGAGTATGCTTGTAGAATGACAACCTGTTTAAAAAACAGTCACCTATCTAAAATCATGTCAAGGATCATTATTATATGAAGCACAAGTTTGATGAAGCCAAAATTTTGGATGAAAAATACTCATTTTCTCCAAATACCTGACGTCTCACAATCACCTACCAAATCCTGGACATTTTTCCCGGAAAGCTTGCAAAGGTTTAGAAAATTGATTGTTTTCACTTAGAGATGATCTCAAGAAGTCACAAATGACACATTTCAGCTGGAACTGATATTTCTTGCCAGGAAGTAAATCCTGCAAATGAGTTTGCTTTTCAGTAGCCAAACCTCCCTTCTTTCTCATTAGCTATCTGCCCTTGTCAGGGAGGTAAATTAATTCAGTGGCTTCTAAGCCAAATATGCACAATACAAATCTAAGACTTAAGTAATTATGGCCATACAAACACTGTTGCTTCAATTTATTCTTCATCATGCCTATATCTTCCCATTCACTGCAACCCACAATCCTATTAAGCTTTTCAGAAGAGTTGGGTCTTTAAGAATTTGCTTTCAGAAGAAAAAAACACTTGGACCATGCACCTTGAGATTAAACAGACTATAATATATTAAAACCAGGGTCTTTTTTGTGTGGACATAGCTCTTGGCTTTTTCCTGGGGAGAAGCAATGCCATAGCAATCAGTCTTTTGCCTGCCTGATTCGTTGTGCTGTTGTGTTGACTTCCCAGACCGACGACCAGTCAGCTGACTATTAACAAATCCTTTATCTTCCATCACCATGACAGATAGGCAAAACTCCAGGGGCAGGGTAGCTTTAGGGCAAGATTTTCCACCATTTTCATATGAATAGCAGTGAATCCTACTCCTGGAGACAACCACCCAGAGTCTGCCTGCAGGAAGATCTAAGAGCCTTCACTGATACCATATACATATATATATATATGCACACACACATTTATCTATTACAGGTTGCCTGCAGCTCACAATTAATGTCTTGAAGACCTACAACCTCCAAACATTCCTCATCTACATAATGTCACTTGAGCTAATACTGAGCAAACTTTTCAGCTGAGATTATTTTCATTTGAAATCTATAAATACGGGTCAAATAAAGCATAGGTCTATTTTCTGCTGAATTTATCAGAATTATTTGGTTAAAAATTAAATAACTACAGCATTTAAAAAAAAATTTAAATCCTTTGAATCTTCATTTCACACTGAAGCATTGCAAATAAACTTCCTTGAATATATATATATATATATATATATATATATTTAAAATAAGTTAGGTGATATGAAGTTAAAGTGAAATACTTCATTTGAGGAGAAAAAAAAGAAACCTGAATAAATCATTGGAGCTTGCCCCAAAAAAAACAAATGGTCCAATCTTTTTTTTCTTCAAGCCAGAAACTTTAAAAAAACCCAAAACCAGCCAGCTATTCACAGACCTCTATTCTTGTTAGTGTGTACCTGTAACTTAAGTCAAAATAGTGCAGTTATTCTCTTAACATGCCTGATATCATTGTTAGAATGAAGCTTTCAACAAACTTATTTATGATACATCCATATAAAGTACAGGCTGCTTTAGATAACACCATCTTCAGTAAAACATAGAGTAAAAAGTCTACTAAGTTTACAGTGGGGAAAAAAAACTCACTTTTTTCTGGAATAAAGAGTCTGGTACAAACTCGTATTTAGAGCCTGTGCTGTGCTTCTTGAATGAGTTTAACTTGTAGGGCCACAAAACTCAGTACATTATGTACTTTGTACATAAACATCACTTTCTCCAGCAGAGATTTCCAGCGTATCCATTATAGCCCATGGCTCCTCAACACCAGAAAGATATAATAAAACAGAAGAAATTCAAAAAGAACAGCATAAATTATTGTGTGATTTTGTGGAAAACAGAAAAGAGGGAGAGAAACAAAATAGCTACAGGCAGAGCAACATTAGGAATTGTTCAGTAAAACAGATATGAAAAAGGATCAAGAAGATGAAGTCAAGGAAAGGAATATTCAAGGCTGCTTTAATGTCATGTATTTTCCCTGGGGAAGTAGTGGAAGCCACATGGCTTATGACATTTTCAAATTAGTACCACAATGAAGACAAAAATCTGGTGGTCAGGGAGATGGTCAAACTGATACAACAAGAGTTTTCCATTTCTAACTTCTATTATTGTACAACGGATCTGAGGTGCTACAAATTCCTAAGTGCTGTGTAATATTCACAGAAACATCAGCTTTTGCTTACCATCAAGTATTCAGCAACTGAATGCTCTTCAGTATGTTGCTCCTTGTTAAAATGGAACATTACAGTGCAAATGATAAAATCATATTCAAGATTTCCATGGATTCTTCTGGAAATAACATACAACAGGATTTTACCATTTGATGTCATTTTTCCTTTGGAGTCTTGTGGGAAAAAATACTTTGGTAGAGAAAGAGGTTTGAAGAAAAATGTGTTAATAAAAAAAAAGAAGGAAAAACTACTTCTGTATAATACTTTCCAATCTTGAATTTCACCCATTTTTTTAAGCTACAGTATATCAGAAAAATGCTTTCAGGAGATTTTTCCCCAATGCAATCTTTTGATCAATCTCAGGGTTGGCTTAAAAGCAAAAGAACAAAATAAATAGAGCCTTTACTAAAGTAACAGATTAAATGTCTTACAAACGGACACGTAACTCCTTTCTATTGCTCACCAACATTCTGAATCTGATTTTTCTTGTTGTTGTCTTGGGGATTTTTGGTGCCATTTCCCCTTTTCTTAAAATCATATATTTGCAAACGCAAGGGGATTTTTGAGGGAGGGAGCAGCAGTGTGTAATAGAATCACAGCACAGGTGAAGTTGGAAGGGACCCACAAGGATCAAGTCCATCAAGTCCAATTCCTGCATGAAGGCACTTTGTATTTTTTATCTGATATGTATTATAAACTGTCTTAATATCTCAACATAATAAAGACCTCCTTATACCCACTACTTTCCCACTGCTAACAGTCTTCTCTCACACAAATAGAAGTGAGTTACCTCCTGCTACACCCCTGAATATTTCCAGGCATATCTTGGCCATAGTAACTATAATGGGAATTTCAGTACTCCCAACAAAAACAGTAAAGCTACTCAGATTTGATGATCCAATTAAGGATTCTTATAGCCCAATGCTGAACAGCAACTAGAAATTTCTGTGTCCTCCAACCTCACACCAATCAGCAGAACCAGGAGGAGGGCAGCACTTCGTTGGACTGAGCCTTTTATCACCTCCAGAAAGAGAGTAGAAGCCAACACACCAGCATCTAAGGCTTGGAATGATGAAAGTAACAGTTTTAAATGTATTATGGATTTTCTCATGGGCTCAGGAAGCAATAAAAACTAAGTACAGTCAGACTGCAGGAAACCAATATAGCTTTCATAATTTTTTGTGACTTTAGGGAAAACATGCTCAACTTTTATAGACAGCCAGTTCAGTATTACAAATTTTCAGGAAATGTCACTGCTATGGGATTCCCACAACAAATGCAGGTTATGTTGACATTACTGTTTTCTGCAAGGACACTGCTCAAAATAAATTCCTGCCATGTAAATGGTGTGAATTTACAATGCAACACAACTCCTTGATCACACACTTTTCACAGAATTGGATACAAAAGATGCTAGGAAAAGCAAGATTTCATTCTGGTGGTTATATAACATTGACTATTGATTAACAGGGTAAGTGCCTGAATAAAGCTAAGAAAGCAAAGACAAACATGCCAAATCAAAAAACCAATCCTTAGAGATCTAATAAGATTTAAAAATTCCAGAAAATACACTGAAGTGCAAGGAGAAGGAGACCTTTTGTTGTGCAGTGTTTCAATTTATCAATCAGTGCAGTTCTTTCCAAATCTGGAGGAAGTTTAGACAACATCAGTGGCTTGGCACATTTTAAAACAGAGTACCGAATTCCAGCATAGTTAAAGGGTATACCACAGATAGTTTAAAAAAAAAATAAATCCTTGATTTAAGGTCAGGTACTGTAAACACTTACTGTGGTTTACACATAAGTAATTCAACTGAACTTAAGGAGTCCTGTAGGAATTCTCACACATGCAAATGCATGCAGTCAAGCCTAATTTTCATACTATACAGTCTTTTAACCAGCCAACTAGTTTTCTCTTTTTATTCTGATGAGTAGTATAACATTGCCAGTTAAATATTATTAATTAATGCAAATAGTGATCTCTCTTAAAGTATGAAATTCAGGTTTCCCTGATAACAACATCCATTCACTAACATTTTTTTTCTTTTTTAATCTTTTACGCTTTACTGTGCCCATGACTTGCAAGTAATGTTGATATGGGGTTTTTGTGGGAGGTTATAAGTCTAAGAAGAATCTGGTGACATCACCCAAGGAAATGCCTAAGTCCTATATTACATTTAACTCAATACAATTTTGTTTAAATCTTTGGGACAGAACAGCATCTGTTTCCTAAGAAAGTGTTCTCAAAGGAGTCTCTGCTTTTACACATGGCAGTTCTGATCTCTCACTGCAGGAGAGCTTTACATCAAAGTTCACAAAAGCTCCAAAAGCTCCATTGGAGCCTCTCAAGGTGATAGTTTCAGCAAAATTATAGTGAGAGAAATGTTACTGAGAGACATTTTGTTACAGCAAAACTGAAATTCAAATACAGTAGATGAAGATTTATCAAAATGTAGACGTATTCCTACTGTGCCTGCCCATTATCTGTTCTGTGAGGACATTACAGTAAGCTGGATGCTATTTCTTCTCTCCCAGTGCATTTGCAGTTTACAGGTCTTGTTGCTGCAACCAAGGATATTGTTGGAAGAAATGTTTAGAAAGGAGTTGCAAGTTAAGGTATAGACCAGTTTTGGTTTAATCCTTACTTGGAATGGTGAAAGTGTTTTGCAGCCTCTCATCCATGAAATCACACTAAACAAGAAAATAAACATCATCCTCACAGTATTTTCAGCTAAAGGTGCAAAGATATGAAATGACCTGAATGAAACAGGCCAGCAGAAATGCATGACTGAACGACTGAAAACCATTCCTTCAAGCATGAAGATAACTAGTTTAATCCATAGATGATGAACAAGGAAACAGCAAAACATATGAACAACAACATGTATCAAATCTTTAAATAAACTGTTTAAAGTAGCACCTACTCTTCTCTCATGCCTTTCAGAAGGCAATAAAACTGTTGAAGCACTGTTGATAGGTCCAGGTATTAGAATCCAGATTCAATGGGTTGCTGTATGGACTACCAGCAGCTCAAGACAGATAGCTCCTTTAGGCATGGTGGAATAGGCTTAACACAGCCATATCTTCTGCACCCACACAGGAGAAATCAAACTGTGCCACCAGCAGTAGTATTTGCCTAAAAGATTCCATAGCTTTTACCAGCCTGAGTTCCTGTGCAGTAGCTTGGAAGAGGATTGCCAATCATTTTAACAAGCAACAGATTTAAAAAAGAATCAGCTGTTCTCATATTTATTACCATCATACATAAGATGATAAGCTAAATGACTTTAAATTCGTAAATCTGAAGTGGATCATACTGAGATACCTATCTTCAGATACGCTGCAATGTTGCTTCCCTTTCAAGCCAAGACTGTCTTAAACAACACCATAAAAAAGCTCCTAATACTTTTATACCTTCTAAATCCCAGGATTTCCAGGATCAAAATGCCCTCTTCCTTTATTCGTTCTCTAAATCTCATCTAAAAATCCCCTTATCTGGCATATGATGCTATCTTCATCAGACAATACCCAGACCTGGCATACTTCAAGCCTCATCTGTTTTTCCAGGCTCCTCCAGGAAAGGCAAAAATATATGAGGAAGAAGACAAACTCTGAATACTGTTTGAAATAAATCCCTCTCTCAGTGAGATCTTTTTGTATCATTTTGACACACTGAGCTCCTTATTGGACTCAATGACACACTGAGCTCAATGGTTGGACTTGATAATCTAAAAAGTCTTTCCCAACTTAGACGATTCTATGCTTCTATAAGTCTATTATAAGTGCAATCTACCTAAAACCTTGGGTGTAGACTATTATGAACAGGAATAAATAATTTTAATTAACTGACTGATGGAAATAATACAAGGCCCTGCCATATCTTCCTTAAAGGCCCTGGCTCATTTGTCCACAAAGCACATCATCTACTTTCTTAATCAATGGGTACTCAAATTCACGACAGGAACTGGCATTGGCCTTCAGGGTGGGAACAAAAGTGACCCTCAAAGCTCAATGTGATTATGAGTCAACTGAAGTCATGAGTCAACAGCAATCTGTTGCTGATTGACTCTGCCTCACCAGTAGGTGTTACTTCAGCCATTAATTCAGAGTGCTGTATGGCTGCAGGGATGTGCATGCCTGCCAAGGTACATAAAAAACATCCAAACCAAACTAAAATCTGCCAGGTCCTGAAAATATCATGTAACACCCTGCCCTGTATCTACAACAGCATCCAAAGTAATGTTTGGGAGAGCTGACCACGACCACACCCATCCCTGTGTCTGCTTTGCAGCCTGAAGGCTTTTCATTGACGGCCGTTCCACTTAATCATTCAAAGCAATGCTTGGCCATTTGATTGCTGTGATTTAACACAGTAATAACAATAATCCAGACTATGCTTAAACCACTCATAGTACTTCCAAAACTGTTTATTAGCATTGGCTTCTGCTTTACTAGCTATTTTCAACACCCTTAATACTGAAGTTCCTCCTCTGGCACCTCCAAGAAGGCCAAGAGTATATGAAAAAGGCTGCCTTATTTTTTGTTTGACTGAGTAGTTGATAACTGCACTTAACTTCACAGTTTATTTATTTAACCTCAGCTCAAGCCATCTAAAATGCCCAGTGCATTTCAACTTTAGGTCCAAGACAGAACTGCATACAGAACACAGACTCTTTCATTTCCCTCTTGAAATGAGATTCAATAGCTCCTCTTCAACCCGTGAGTCAACTGCAAGGCCCTAATTTAATAATCCCATCCTTTTATTGCAATCACTGTCTGAAAATTCTGGCCCTCATGCTCAACACCACCAAGCAAAGCATCAGACACACCAGACTGAGGACTTCTGTCATGCTTTGACTAAATCCTGTCTTTGAACTAGTTCTTTCGAACTGGTAGCTGAGACACTTTGTGTAGACCTCCACAATGGGAAGCTCTTTACTGGCAGTTTATTCTGTCATAGTCTTTCAGCACAGGACACACTTTCCATGGACTGGAACAGCTTATTTCTTAATGCATGAGTCTCATCCTTCTTCACAGAAGAATTCACAGGAACTGAACGCATAATTTAAGACTTGTACCCCAATAGAAGCGAACATTTTTTCAAGGAGCCATTAAGATTGGACAAAGAAAAGGGCATTTTTGCTTAAAAGTAGATTTTGTTCAACGGGCAAGTCACAAGAGCAATAGACAACAAAACAAAATTATTTTTTTGTTGAATATCTCACATGGATTCTCTGAAAAACACCCTCTGTTTAAAATATGCACTAACATTTTTATCAAAATGTTTCTAAGAAACTTACACAACTTTTCTTGTCTATACAAACACAGTACATAAAAGGCAGAACTATGTATCCTTTTATCTATACACAATAACAAAGAACAGCATTTCTCTGGGAGACTTTTTTGCTGTAAATCCAGTGCTTATAAAATCAGTGTAATTGAAAGAAGGTGGGATGCAGCACAAGGGTTTTTCAGCTCTAAGTGTAGAGTTCAGCTCACTCAAATAATAAAAACTCTATACATATTCAGTCTTATACTTCTCTTAAAGTGAGGCCCCTTGATTGTGCCAAGTAACGTGTTGTCCAACTTGGACCAAACTGAGAACACTAAGCTCATTTTCCTAGTGAACTGTGCTGTACTTGTGTGATTTTTACATTACGAACAGACATTATCTATAAGAAAAAAGAAAACTTTCTAAAGTCAGCTTTCTTCAAATTCCTTAGATTACTGGTGAAAACTTAAAGGATAATATACTTGAGATTAAAACTGAAAAAGATTATTATCATGATGTAAATATACCTATACAGTCATATATCATCAGGTAATCATGTACATACTTATATTCACTCAGCCAAATTCTGCACCATCAGCATTATTTATATTTGATCTGATAGCTGGAAGACACTCCTTAGACCATTTTCCTTAAAACTGTAAACAGTAGATAGCATCATCTTTTACAGTCATTAAAGATTTACAAGTTGCTAACAAAACTTTTACCACATTCATTTCTTGCTAACTTAAAAGAAGGAAGAAGATAAAAGGACAACTTGCATCTCATTATATTGAACTGCAACAGTGAGAAAGAAAAACAAAGAGGACAAAGCAGAGGTTTACATGGTAAATCTGCTGATTGTTGAACATATTGAGATAAAATAAGGGCCATAAATCAACTTGAAACACTTGGAAGTATTAAAAAGACCAGGTAACTTTCTAGTGTCTTTCATTCTTCCTACTTCAAGTTATCTATTTGCATTAAAAACTCATACATTTGGCTCATGGCAGATATCAAACACTAAAATTAGGGGTGACTGTAAAAACAGCTTTTTTTCTTTGAAATCTGACTTGCCAAGGAGCAAAACTGCCTTTGCAATGGCAGTTCTTCTGAGATCTGAATACAACACTAAGAGGCCAGATCAACAAAATCAGAATTTTTTTAAGGCTAAGTTTCAATACTGGTACTGGACATACATATATATATACACACATATATAAAAACACACACACACATATATATATATGTGTGTGTGTATCACTAAAAACTTGGAGCCATGCAAAGTCTGCAATTGCAACTCAATTCTGGAAATGGAATGCTTGCATTATGGAAAATGTTGGTATTTGCTATATCAAAACATGTAAATAAGGCAAATAAAGAACCTTTTTATTAAGTTTCAGATCAGCAATGCTACAAAGAACAGAAATTAAAAGCTCCTATGCTGATTCCTGTATCTGATTTTTTTGTCAGATTTACATACTTCCTCTCCCACAGTTTGCCCAGCTAAAGCCACCTAAGTTTCCTCTCATCTCACCTGACAGCAGCTTTCACATCTACTAATTTCTTCCCAAGCAAGAACCACAAATTAGGCTGCTTTTGAGGTAAACCCATACTTATTCAAATTCATATTAAACCACACTTCTGACCTAAATTCATTATTTTTGAGCCTTCCCTCTAGTAATCTGAACTTCTCCTTTATGCCCATCTGGCAACTTCTACAAAAACTGTATGAAATTATATATTTTTGAGAAATTTATCTCTCTTCATGAGAAACTAGCCATGAGGATTGAAAAAGAGTGAGGAGAGAACATGAATCAACAGTCCTGGTTACATAAGGTTTCAAAGCAGATTAAAAATGAAAGATTTTTTTTTTTTCAATAAAAAACAACAGGATGGAAACCATTTTGAAATTATAATTTTGATATGTTCTAATTCAACAAATCCAAATGTCCCATTTCAATAAGTCCAATTCCTTCATGTTAAATAAAAATAGATGTACTTTCAGCTTGGCTTCCTACAATCCACATCTCAGTCAATGAAGTTGTGTGAAAAAGTTTATGTAAATTAATTCACCATTAATTTCCATTCATTGGAAAAAAAATTGCATTTATGACTTTCCCTGGATAAAAGTAACATTAGATGAGAAATTTTGGAGAACCAAAAAACCCTTCAAAATCAAAAGCCACACCATGACACTTAACTACATATATGACTAGGAAAATAGTCCATGAGGAAGCACTTCTAAGTTAGAGGCTGGTATTAAACTTAAAAAATAACCTTACAATTTTGCCACCAGTCAGCTTTATAAAAATGCCACACATTAAAGAACAATCATAATTTAAAAAGCAGGGTCAAATCAATACCTCTAAAAATTCCTTCCTGACTGTAAATGTTTTGTAAAAAGATTGTACTGAAAGTTGCATCATTTGAAGAGAGGAGAATCAACACCATTTGAGATGCCCAATTTTTACCATCGTGTTTCTGCAGAACAGAGCATGGGGCTCACAAGCTCTGTCCCACGTGGGTATGAACAACACCCTGGCAGGATCAGACACCTCCATGCACATGTACAATCCAAGTGCCAGCACTGCAGACCCCACGTGTCCTGAGCACAGAGGACAGCTCAACAGCCCCCATGAGATGTGACCAGGAGAGCTGCAATCCCTCTGCTCACCCTTCTGGCCCTCAGCTGCTCTCGAGGCATAGAGAAAATTTCAAGGAAAAAGGTAGAAACCAATTTCAGTGGGTTGCTGCCCACAGAAAAAAGGAGAGAACAGGAATCTGTGGGGCAAAAACTTCCCAGTAAGGGTTTGCAAACAGGCGCTCGTTTTCAAAAGGAAATAATGAAGTTTTGGGTTTTTTGTTTTTTTAAACCTATAGCTCTGGATGAAGACTAAATGGAAGGTCCTTATCCTCAGAAGTGTAAGAATGATGTGGAGTTCTTTCAGCTGCTGCCACACAACCCTACAGGTGCACCACCAAAGTGACACTTTAATGGATCAGTGGGGAAAGGACCATGTAGTTATGCATCAGGCACATGCACAGCAAACACAGAGCACCTCTGTGTCAGTGAAAAAGAAAACCTGCTGGAGCTAAACTGAGCAGAATTTGTCTATTTTAAAGGAATACTAGGTATTATTGAGCAGCCTTTAGAATGCTGCTGTTCACTGGGGCACACCACTTCAGGAAACAAAGCTCGGTAACATGAAAACATATGCAAGCCACCCTCACTTTTCACAGATTTTAAAGAACAAAAGGGCTTCAACTATGATGTTCTCAACACAACCATCTAGTTGGATGCCTGGAATAATAATGAATATAGAATTTCACCCAATAACTTACTCAACAAACCCTTAACTTCAAGTTGAGCTTTTTGAAGTAAAAATTTCAAATGAAGAATGAATCACATCTGTAAGGAAGCTATTCCTCTCTGCCCAAAATTTTCCTTTATTTCTAGGTCCAAATTTTTCTTGCTTTTCCTTCCAGGCACATACATATGCAATGCATTGGCTCTGAAATCATTATCTGCTTTTGTTCATCTCTACTTTACATCAAACAAAACACGAGAGGAAGTAAAAAATAGCTGTAATACGCACATTACAGAGCACTTAATCTCATGGCTAGTGACATACAAACTACGAGATAGCGATCTGGAATATAACACACATTGTCTACTGAAATTGCCATTGCTTGGATAGTGAGCTCAATTTGCCAGTACTAGAAGGATTAAGTCTAGGTAAAGCACATATCCGAGCAAATTATGCCCAACATGGACAGTTTCCTCATTTGTCAGGGAGCACTTATGGAATAAAGGAGACAAAAATGACACTCACTACACTGTGCTTTTGCAGATTCAGCAGATTTTTCTCCACAGGAAAAGTAGTAGTCTGGTGGACTTCTCTCTCTTTTTCCAAAGTGTGTTTGAAAGCCAGATGACCTGGCTTATGCAAAAGGTTTTGCTTTAATAAGTCATTCTACTGCAAGATAAACTTCTTTATAAAATAACAGTACTTCTGTTTACCAAATTTGCTACTCTGCACATTGAAACTTTATACCAAAAGGTTTCCTGCTGATTAGGAAGGATGCTGATGTTTTCCTCACTAGAAGGCACTGGCAGACATATTTTCCCAGAAGCCTTCAACTTCAGTTCCATAACACAGCAACAATGGTAGAATAAGCTTTTTGTTAAGAAAGATACACACTTTATCAATAAAGAAGAAATTAGCAAAGTCAGAGGAGCAACATGTAGAGAGATAAGGACACACTATATAGTGTCTAAAAACACCAATTTTATATAATACTAGTGTCCTAAAAACCATTTGAGCACGTGAAGTAGGAAAACAAGTAGTATGGGAATACAGTTGCACCAAGCTGCATCGGTGGAAGAGGGAAGGGCAAGACCAGTTTTGAACCATGGTGATTCTCCGTCACCTCTGATGGATGGCACTGACCAAAGACTGTGGCTGGCAGTGAAACCTTCAGCCAGGCTTGCAAGATTAAATGGCAGGCAGGGACACAGCAATGCAAGCTCTCTGTGGGACACTGGCTGAACTGAGGTAGCAGAATTCACAGTATAAACATAACATTTCAGAAAAATATCATTTTACCATGTTCATCAACAAACCAAGAACAATACCAGGAACATAGTTACACCCACATCTACATCATCTTTTACCACAGCCTCAAATCCTCAAGTCATTCCTGGCAGCTGCTCCACAGAAGGAGCAGTAATTTAGATATACATAGATACTGGGACCAGGTCCCCCGCTTGGGTCACCCGGCTGAGAATCAACAGGCTACTGTTGCTTTGTTTCTAACCACTTCCTGACTACAGTTTGGCTATTTAGTCTTTCGCCACCTGGTTTATATTTGATTTGCAAAAATAAAAATAAACAATATCCCTCAAGGAGCAACAGGAATACTGCCCAGTTTGCAGTTTGTGACCAGAGAAGCAAGGAGCTGGGGCCATACATTCTCCGGTACCTAAGCCACAGGTCAGACCAGTTGCCAGCTAAGCCAATATTTCTGGTTTGAAGCATCTGCTGAACTCTTGCAGACAATTAGAAAGATTTGTTCCATCACTGAAATAGAAAACCAAATTTAAGAACAGCTGTGTAAATAAACTGGAAGTTCATTCAAAACCTGGGACACAGAGGCCAGCGATTTCTGGAATATAAAGAAAATTAAGTTGGGAAAAATTCTTAAAGTTTGAAGATATCATTCTGCTTATTTCCTTCACTGTGAATGAATACATAGGAATAAAAATGGCTCCAAAATATCAAGATTAATTATTTCAGCTGTTTCTCTGTGGATAGAAGGCAAATTTTTATTTTGTTGATGACCTTAAAAGTCACTTGCTGAATTAAAAAGCTGTGATTCCTATCTTTTCATGGTAAATGCATGTTGTATTGCAAAGATTGCATTTAGAACTGTAATATCATAAGCGTTTTGTAAATAAACAAATCCATTGTAACATTTTATTAATCTCTCATATCTAATAATTTTCATTTATCCACTTTTAATTAACTTGGGGATTATTTCTTCCTACAAAATTAAGTTTCAGGATTAAAGTAAACTCTGGAGTCCAAAAGCCTGCTTGAAGTTGCTCAGGTAACATGTTTGCTTAAAAATACAACTTGTCAATTAAGCAAAATGGAACAACAGCATTTTAAAACTCTTTTTAGAACTTTAATTCACAAATCAGTTCAGAGTTACCCAAATCTAATTGGAACGTGATTATGATTATGCTCCTTAGCAGTCTTTTAGCATGGTGATGAGAACCTGAAAAGAATCCAGTGGGCACTTATAATCTATCTCCAGAAAGTACAGAGCAAGCATATTTTATCACCTTTGTAAGCTGGACTGATAATGCTCAGTTGTGGCAGGAAGGCAGTAGGAAGTAAGTCCTCCTAGTAAGTGGGAAGAGAAAGAAATGCTTTCATTGACCACCCCCTTATTTTCATATGCCCCAAAACAGCTACACATCTTGTTCCTTATCTACTGATTCCAATTCCTAATTAACCATTAGAGGGGAAAAAACCCCAAACTTCTCTGGCAATGACTAGACTTTTTTTCACACTGAAGTGAAGGGAAAATGAAAATTTAAAAATCTGTTGACTTGCAATTGCAATGTTCACATGGTGTCACATGCCATGGCACTAAACCTGGGAAAAACTTGATCTATGCTTACATTTTAGCATACACATTTTTCCATTTATTTCTGTGTCAGTACTCACAAGTTTAAAGTTAAGCATGATCCAATTTTTTAGAATAAACTGGGTAACTTCTGCTTTCCATTTCTCTCCCTGCCTTCTGTTTCTGCCTAAAATGAAACCCTTCTTTACCTTTAAGAATAAAAATAATCTTTCAAACATTACTTAAATAAAAGCACAGGAAAGTTGTTAGCTCTCAATTGATGTTTCTTCCATAAATTCGTCCAGTCCATTTGCATTTTGGGTTTCCACAACATCCTGCAGGAAGGTGTATTGCAACTTACACGCCATGTAGAAGGGCATCCCCTTTATTTTTTTGCAACCTTCTGCCCTAATTTTAGTTTTTTGAGAATTTAGAAGTTGTAGATGCCCCATAAGTGGACACATTCAAGGTCAGGCTGGACAGGGCTCTGAAAGCAAACTGATCTAATTGAACATGTCTGTCACTGTCATATTTTCTGGAAAAATCCCTTTGCCCAGGATTCTTCTCCTGGGAAGCCGAGAAGCCTCAGAGAAAAAGGAAAACAATATTATCTCATTTGCTTCTCCTGTGTTTTGCTGATTTGGAATGTGTTTGGAGATTGTTTATCCAACAGGTGGTTGTTTCATTGGTTTCATGTGAATTGTTTTGACTTAATGGCCTATTACAGCCAAGCTGTGTCAGGGCTCTGGAAGGAGTCACAAGTTTTCATTATTATGTTTATAGCCTTCTGTAAGTATCCTTTCTGTATTCTTTAGTATAGTTTAGTATAGTATTCTTTAATATAATATAGTACCTTAAAATAATAAATTAGAATTCTAAGAACATGGAGTCAGAGTCATCTTTCCTCCCTGCCACAGGGACCCCGCAAATGCAATACATGTCCTGACTTACTGCACACCATTCAAGCTTTCCTACTATGTCTCTATCATATTCACCTCTCTTCTATTCTAGAAAATGTTACCATGAAGCACCTTGGCTCTAGCTTAAATGTTATCCTTTGAATCAGTCTCCTCCCCCTTCTTTGTCTTCCCTGTCCTCATGGAGCAGCATCTCCCCTCTCTGTTTTCTAATAGATCCTGTAAATGCCTTGGTAAGTCTATCAACTCTGCACACCAATTTCCTAACTCAAAAAGGAATTTATCCCTTTTTGGGTAAGCGGTTAAAGCTGGGAAAACTATGTTTTTTCCCCCAGTCAGACTCTGTTCCAAAAAGATTTCCAGTCACGTACTCTTTCCTCCCGCAGCAGGCCAAGAGGAGATAGCACAGGTACAGACAACACTTGTGTTTGTCAAAGGCCCTGTTGCTCTGAGCAGGTGAGAGACAGGAGATACCAAGATGGCTAGATTGCTTTCTTGCACCCTTCCAGACATTGTGCATCCAATCCTCCTCCTTAGATGCCAAATGCTTGCCAGCAGAATGCCCTCATTCATGACTGTCACAAGTACAAACAGGACTCACAAAATAAATGGATTCAAAACTAAACCTAATCCCCAAACTGTGACAGAAGTCATTTGAGTAATCCCTTATCTGTCAGAGCTGTACTCCACTTCCTCTCCACATTTCCCACCAAAAAGGGCAGAGATGAGCACTGCAGTTCAGTTGTGGGAAGCTGCTGGCATGGAAGGAAGCTCCAGCTGAGCTTATAATGGAAACCACCTGTGCCTTTGCTATGACAGAACAAAATTTCTCAGTATATTCCCCTATACTCCTTACAAGACAGGAGATTTTCAGTGTCATGCTAGAAAAGGAAAGACAATTGCAAAGGAAAAATGCATACAAAGGAGGTTAAAAACAAAAGAGTACTCTATTTTTTTTTTCATAGTGGGTGCACTCAGCACCTCTGTGGGTTAGTAAAACAAAAACATATAGTGCAAAATGTGATGGAAAACAAATAGAAAGTAAGAGTTATTGCAGCAATTTCCTTTTATCTCAAGATAATGTCATCATTGCAGACAATAGGAAAAAAAATGTCCATCTGCTTTTAATAACCAATGTGTTGTTGGCCTATCAATGTCCCAATCTGGGTTACCAAGGCATGAACTTAGAGCTAAGCACAACTGGCACAAATCCCTTCACCCTTTCCTCACCTCAGCTATATTTTCCAGCTTGGATGTCATACAGAGAACATACAGAAAGCTAAGATTCCTTGGAAAAATGCATTGTTTTGGGTCTCAGACTTTGTTGATTCAATGCATTTGCCCAGTTTTGAATATAAAAGTAGTTATCAGTTACATGAATGAGGCAGATGGAAAAAGTACTGCCACTCTTACAACTGGTTACAGATGGTATCCTCCTCTTTTTAAACCAGTATCATAGCACCAAGGCATGAAAGTAAGAGGGACTGTGTTTATTAGGGGGGACAACATATTGAATAGAGCATCACAGCCCTTTGAGCTGTCAGGCAAGGATCATTAGGCAAAGATCATTTGGGGGGACCTAGAAGCATGCTCCTAGATCCTCAAAGTCATCAAAAAGATGGTGGAATGCAACCTACCACTAAAAAGGAAAAGTAACAGGCAAAGAGATATGCTGTCTAACAAGATTCACCCTGCAGTCTCAGTGGGATACAGTATTTTCTCCACACTGTGTCCTGAACTGTTGTGGAGTGTTGCTATGTACTATTGAATACTTACCACATTCCACCCCAGGGGTGGCTCTGTTTCAGTACTGGGTGAAGTGATCTTATTTAAACATTACTTAGCTCACAGGAGTGCTGTGAAACTTAATTAAATTAATGCCTGCAAAGTGCTTTGAGGTTCTCAGAAGAAAGGTGCTACAGAAGTCCAAAGTACTATTAGTGTTTCTAAAGATAGGTGAAGCAGTTTGAATAAACTAAAAACCTACATAAATCTTCCCTCAAAGTAAAAGCTTTTGAAGTATCGGTTAACTTGGTTTTTAATTTTGTTTTCATTTTTAAGACCTTTATAATTCCTAACTTCACTTGCAATTTAAACAACCACTTTGGAGCTACACAAGACAAAACATACTAATACCTCAGCCATTTCCAGCCTCAACTTTACCTCTGCTTAAAAAGGTGCACTCAGTATTTCAAACCTCATCACTGTTGAAGAAGATAGCCA
Source organism: Melospiza melodia melodia (assembly GCF_035770615.1). Classification (NCBI taxonomy): domain Eukaryota; kingdom Metazoa; phylum Chordata; class Aves; order Passeriformes; family Passerellidae; genus Melospiza; species Melospiza melodia. The sequence goes on along the minus strand of NC_086194.1, from coordinate 46,939,600 downwards.
TCTTTTACCTGTGATCCACTATGCAGGCAACTTTCTTAGATACAAAACATCCAGGTCTTGGCTCTTCAATGAGTTTATAGTTTTGCAATTAGCAATCAATTGTTATTGGAGAGTTAGCTCCAGTCTCTAAATGTTCTGAGTAACAATAACACGATGAAATGAAAACGCAAGCCGTAACTACCATCGTCATCTACAGACAAGACAAACAATAGTTTTCAGAGAAGAGAACAATAGCTTGGAGAGATAGGGCTTTCTCCTCAGCCTCCATGCATTTGGAATAACACACTTTTTCGTATGTCCAAACTAGGACACTTAAGAGGTCCCAGTCCTAGTTTCCTTTCTAAAAAATACCAAAAAAAAAACAAAAACAAAAAACCCACCAAAAAACAAATAAAAACAAAAGAGTTCAAAAGGGTTCAAAATATTATAATCAAAGAGCTCTTTTAACATGCAAACTGAGGCGATCCATTTACATGGCACATAGCTGAAGACTATGTAAGAAATGCATTTCTAAAAAGCATAAACAC